>NC_073234.2:25930000-30730000 GCF_029281585.2 Gorilla gorilla gorilla
ATTGCACACCCACACTGGCTGATAATACCTGTGTCTATGCCTTGAGATTTCACCAGCTGGAGGACAAACTTGGTCAGGAATACAGTAAGGATGTGCTGACCTGCTGGTTTTCTCTCTCCTTCGAGACCAGGAGGTACTTACTGATATGTATTACTGACCCTCAAAGACACTGTGTCAGAGGAAAGCCGAGGAGGATCATATGACATTCAATATTTCCCCACAGAAAGTTTCCAGTGGTGTCAGTATCACCTTTCCTACTCACACTCTGTGACAGACAAGTCATAAATAAAATAATAAATTTTATGAACATTTAATGGATTAACTCAAACCTGAGCTTCAGCAGTTGCCATAAAGCTTCTTCTTCTCTCTCTCTCTCTCTCTCTCTCTCTAGATTCATTAAATGTTCATAAAATTTATGGCAACTGCTAAACTGGTTACAGCAACTGCCATAAACTTTATGGCAACTGGTTAACCATTTTCTAATCCATATATATATATTTACAAATATGCTTTCCTGTTTTATATCTATATGGCCATCTCAGCAACTCATGAGATTAGAAAATGGTTAACAAAAAGATTTTAAATCTATAAAAATAGAAAAATAAATATCCATATTCTGCCTTGTGTGATTTATACACTTTTTATAAAATGGAGGAAAATCCACAATTGTTATACATATAATAAAAATAGATAGCTGCTAAAATGTGCATAAATGTTGGTCTGTATTTTTAATGAACATCCTAAATATATTGCGATGTCTTGATGAATTATAATAAATGTAACTATATACAGTATGGGTTGACTGATCTGAAATAGTATTTTTCCACTTCTTGTCTTCTCTTTAAATTATCTGAAGAAAGAGACGGTTTCTTTAAATAATAAAAATTAAGACAGAAGCAGAAATAGAAAGCCTTAAACTGTTGAATAGATTTGAATGAAGCCCTTTTAAAGCATCAAAGTCAAAATAATCTCTTCCAGTAGTTGTAGCCACAGCTGTCAAAGCATTTTTAAAAATTATTTAATTCAATGAGCAGCCCTATGTCCTATTTAACTCTAGAAGTAGGTAGTAGTAACAAAAGCAGGCTTTGGTGTTGTTTTTTTCATATCAACCTCATTAATGTGCACACCTAAAGGGTCAACCACATTAATCTGCACACCCAATGCTCTAGTGCTTAAAAATCCTTCTTAGAAATGTGCAGTAATAACAACTGAAATTCATCTCTATTCCAGCTACGCCATTTGAATTCTTTACAAAGGCACTTCTTCATGGTTTGAGAATGCATCTCTCATTACCCTAAAGCAAAACTATCTTATCCCCTTCTAAATAGTGGTAACAAAACTAGATTCTCTAGTTGCTTCTCTTGTAGGTTTGCCTTCGGCTTATTCTGTTTCTCTACTAGGAATCAACTGATTGCTTTCAGGGAGTAGGTTTCTAACTTAATAAAGTTATGACAGACAATGCATCCTGGAAATTCTCCAGACAATTGAACTTTCTTTTAAAGGTAAACAGTTTTTAAGCACGCCCATGAACTATGATCTTCCAGGTTCGCAGGCATTAGTTACTCTGCTTGGCTGCTGTACATCTCTATGTATGTTTTTACCTCAAATTCCCCAGTTCCAAATGTGTCATTTAACCAGAATGCATTTAATAGCATTTGTATATGTTATGAACCATAACAAGTGTCAAATGGATTCTAAAAATTAGTCCATAATATATTTATAGGAATGTGTTGCTTCCACTCTTTTTAAGAGTTGTATAGGCTTACATTTATCATCATTTAATATTAATAGAGCAACTGATATACACCTGTCCCTAAAAGTATGGGGCAAACCACCAAAGATAGGCAATTATTAACAATTTTAGTTTTTGGCATTTTAAAACTAAACTTCAAGGTTTACTAAATAAAATAAATATAATAGGTTCTTGAAAATCTAGCAAACTATATAGGCTTAGATATTTTATCAACAATATGTATAAAATATTATTGTCAGAGTATAGGTATATCATATCTATTTTCTTTTAAGGATTTTAACTTTGTAACTATTTTGAATAAAGGATGAGGTTATTATTAATTGGTTGATTATAAAGACCATTTTCCCAAAGCTTTTCTCTCTCCTTAAAACACCCACACACTTTTGTACCCAAAAATATCAATGTATTTTTAATGTTTCTTCAATTGTTTCCTATACTTCTTTTCTACCTCAACTTGTTTATCTTTTAATGTCCACTGAAATTATATTTATGTTCACCAAGTCTAGCCAGTATTAAATTTTTTAAAAACTGAAATGACATTTAATAAAAGAATAAAGTTAATAGAAATCAAGATACAACCCCAAGATGAAATAAGTGAATAAGCACATAAAATAAGAGAGAGAGATAGAGGCTCATGACAACATGAATAGAACACAGCAGAATGATATCAAGATATAGCTGAATTAATGTGAACTTTATAATATAGCAGGCAGCATGCATAAAATTTTGAAATGATTTTTCAAAAACAAAAACAAAAATCCAAGAGGTAATAGGTTTTTATTTTTTATTTTTAATATTGTGTATTTCCTATATACTGTTATTTTCACCTATTTTTAAAATTTTTAAATTGGTAAAAGTTAGGTGACTGTAGCTTAGCTTCTAAGGCAAAGGGAGAATCTTTAGTTCAGTAAACCTGTCACCAAAAACAAAACATTATATAATAAAAATAGGGATTGTTTTTCTCATATTTTGCATTTTTATATATCTTTAATTGTATTTCCTGTTTTAAACTGACAGTTATGAAATAATGGTCAGTTATGGTTTATATGAAATAATGGATGAGTTTGAATATATGAAATAATGGTTGAGTTATGTTTTATACAGAAAATACCAAAATGACTCTCTTATGTTTTCTAGTGACCAATTTTTAATGTCATTTTGATGGAAGCAATAATGCAAAAAAAACTTTTAAAAATTTTTGGTTTTCCAGAAGTATAGATACTGAGTCTATCATTACTTGAGTTGTTGAATAAAAAATAAGATGGTCATAATTTGGAGATGAAGGAGATGTAATGATCAAATACAATGTGGGGGCCTGGATATGATTCTAGAACAGAAGACAGACATTCATGGGAAAAATGGGTGAAAGCTGAATGACGTTTTCAGCACAGTTAACAGTAACATACCAGTATAGGATGCCTGGTTTTGACAAATGTAAGATGTATCATCTTATGGTAATGTAAGACAATAACATTAGGGGAAAGTGAAACTCACTCAGGGATCTATGGGAACCATCTACACTATCTCTGCAAGTTTTTTAGAAACCTAAAGTTATCCCTGCAGGATTTAAAAAATACCATGAAAAGGGTAAATCTAAAAGTTATTGGCCTTACAGACGAAGTAGAGAAACAGAAAGGAGTAGAATGTTTATTCAAAGGGATAATAACAGAACTTCCCAAACCTAGAGAAAGATATCAATATCCAAGTCCACAAAAGTTATAGAAGACCAAGCAGATTTAACCCAAGGAAGACTACGTCAAGCCATCTAATAATCAAACTCTCAAATTTCAAGGACAAAGAAAGGATCTTAAAAGCAGCAAGAGAAAAGAAACAACATACAATGGAGCTCCAATACATCTTCCAGCAGACTTTTCAGTGGAAACATTGCAGACCAGGAGACAGTGGCATGGCATATTTGAAGTGTTGAAGGGAAAAAAAAATTGGCTTAAATAGTATAGCTGGTGAAAATATTCTTCAAACATGAAGGAGGAATAAAGACTTTCCAAGACAAAGAAAAGCTGAGTGATTTCATCATTACCAGACATGTCCTATAAGAAATGCTAAAGGGAGTACTTCAATCAGAAAGAAAAGGATGTTAATAAGCAATAAAGCATCTTCTGAAGGTACAAAACTCACTGGTAATAGTAAGTACACAGAACAACACACGTATTATAACACTGTTATTGTGGTTTGTAAATTACTCATCTTAAGTAGAAAGAATAAAAAATGAACCAATCAAAATAATAATTACAACAACTTTTCAAGATGTAGTACAATAACACATAAAGAGAAACAACAAAGGTTAAAAAGCACGGAAATGAAGTTAAAACAGAGTTTTTATGAGTTTCCTTTTTGCTTGTTAATTCATTTGTATTTGCAAGCAGTATTAAGTTGTAATCAGGTTAAAATAATGTGTTATAAGATAGTATTTGCAATTTTCATGGTAACCTCAACTCAAAAACATACAACAGATACACACACACACACACAAAGCAGGCCAGGTGTTGTGGCTCACACCTGTAATCCCAGCACTTTGGGAGGTCAAGGTGGGCAGATCACCTGAGGTCAGGAGTTTGAGACCAGCCTGGCCAACATGGCAAACCCCATCTCTACTGAAAATACAAAAATTAGCCAAGCATGGTGGTGCATACCTGAAATTCCAGCTACTTGGGAGGCTGAGACAGGAGAATTGCTTGAACCTGGTAGGCAGAGGTTGCAGTGAGCTGAGTTCATGCCACTACACTCCAGCCTGGGTGACAGAGCGAGACTCCAGCTCAAAAAATAAAATAAAATAAAATAAAATAAAAAGGAAATTAAATCATAACATTTGAGAAAATCACCTTCACTAAAAGGAAGACAGGAAGGAAAGAAGGAAGAGAGACTACAAAACAATCAGAAAACAAATAACAAAATGGCAGGGGTAAGTACTTACTTATCAATAATAACATTGAATGTAAATGAACTCTCTAATCAAAAGACACAGAATGGCTAAATGGATTTAAAAAGCAAGACCCAATGATCTGTTGCCTACAAGAAAGACATTTCACCTACAAAGACACACAAAGACTGAAAATAAAGGGATGGAAACAGATATTCTATGACAATGGAAACCAGAAAAGAGCAAGAGTAGCCATACTTACATCAGACAAAATAGATTTCAAGACAAAAACTATAAAAAGAAACAAACAAGATCATTATACAATGATAAAAGGATTGATCCAGCAAGAGGATATAACACCTGTAAACATATATGCATATAATACTGGAGCACCCAGAAATATAAAGCAAATACTATTAGAACTAAAAAAAGAAGTAGAGACCATGGCAAGAATAGCTGGAGACTTCCACACTCCACTTTCAGCATGGAAAGATTATCCAGACACAAAATTAACAAAGAAACATCAGACATAATCTGCACTACAGACCAAATAGACCTAAAAGATATTTACTAACATTTCATCCAATGGCTGCAGAATACACATTCTTTTCCTCAGCGCATGGATCATTCTCAAAGGTAGACCACATGTTAGGTCAAAAAACAAGTCTCAAAACATTTTAAAAAACAGAAATAATAGCAAGCATCTTCTCTAACCACAACAGAATAAAATAAGAAATCAATAATGAGGCACTTTGGAAACTAAACAAACACATGGAAATGAAACAATATACTCCTGAATGACCAGTGGGTCAATGAAGAAATTAAAAAGGAAATTGAAAAAATTCTTGAAATAAATGATAATAAAAACATGATACACCAAAACCTATGGGATACAATGAAAGCAGTACAAAGAGAAAAGTTTAGAGCCATAAGTGCCTACATCAAAAAGGAGGGAAAACTTCAAATAAACAACCTAACAATGCATTTTAAAGAACTAGAAAGGGAAGAGCAATCTAAACCCAAAATTAGTGGAAGAAAAGAAATAATAAAGATCAGAGCCAAGATAAATTGAAATGAATAAAACAATACAAAACATCAATAAAACAAAAAGTTGCTTTTTAGAAGATAAAACTGACAAATTTAAGCCAGATTAACCAAGAAAATGAAAGAGAAGACCAAAATCAGAGATGAAAAAGGAGACATTGCAAGTGATACTGCAGAAATTCAAAGACTCATCAGTGGCTATTATGAGTAATTATATGCTAATAAACTAGAAAGTCTAGAAGAAATGCATAAATTCCTAAACATTTACAACCTACCAAGATTGAACCATGAAGACATTCAAAACCTGAACAGACCAATAACAAGCAATGAGATCAAAGCCATAATAAAAATTTTACCAGCACAAAAGCTCAAGATCCTATGACTTCACTGCTGAATTTTACCAGACATTTAAAGAAAAATTAATATCAATTCTACTAAAACTATTCTGAAAGACAGAGGAGGGGAGCATACCACCAAACTCATTTTACAAGGCCAGTATTACCCTGACACCAAAACAAAAGACATACATAAAAAAAAACTACAGATCAATATCACCTATGAATATTGATGCAAAAATCCTCAACAAAATGTGAGCAAATTGAATTCAACAACACATTAAAAAGATTAGCCATCATGACCAAGTGGGATTTATCCCAGGGATTCAAGGATTGTACAGCATATGCAAATCAATCAATGTGATAAATCATATCAACAGAATGAAGAAGAAAAACCATATGTTCATTTCGATTGATGGTGAAAAATCACCTGATAAAGTTTAACTTCCTTCATGATAAAAACTGTAAAAAACTAGGTATAGCAGGAACATACCTCAACATAGTAAATCCCATGTATAGTAGTCTCATAGCTAGTATCTTTATTTTTTATTTTTATTTATATTTATTTTTTTTTTTTTTTTTGAGACAGAGTCTCGCTCTGTCGCCCAGGCTGGAGTGCAGTGGCGTGATCTCAGCTACAGCAATGAGACAAGAGAAAGAAATAGAGGGCATCCAAATTGGAAAGGAAGAAGTAAAATTATCCTTGTTTGCAGACGATATAATCTCATATTTGGAAAAAACAAAGGACTCCAAGCAAAAAAAAACTCTTAGAAGTGATAAACAAATGTAAAGTTACAGGATACAAAATGAGCAAACAAAAATCAGTAGCATTTCTACATGCCAACAGTGAACAATTTGAAATGAAAATCAAGAAAGTAATCCCATTTACAAAAGCTACAAATAAAATAAAGTACCCAGGAATTAAAGAAGTAATAGATCTCTACAATAAAAACTATTAAAACTATAAAACATAGATGTAAGAAATTGAAGAGGATACCAAAAAATGGAAAGATATTTCATGTGCATGGGATTGGAATATTCAATTTTGTTATAATGTCTATACTCCCCAAAGCAATCTACAGATTCAATGCAATCCCTGTTAAAATATCAGTGACATTCTTCACAGAAATAGAAAAAAAATTCTAAAATTTATATCGAGCTACAAAGACCCAAAATAGCCAAAACTATTCTAAGCAAACAAAAACAAAACTGGAAGAATCACATTACCTGACTTCATGTTGTACTACAGAGTAACCAAAATGACATAGTAGTGACATAAAAAAAAGACACATAGGCCAACGGAACAGAATAGAGAACCCAGAAATAAATCCACACACTTACAGTGAACTCATTTTCAACAAAGGTGCCAAGAACATACACTGGAGAAAAGACAGTCTCTTCAATAAGTGGTGCTGGGGAAACTGGATATCCATAACAGAAGAATGAAGTTAGACCCCTATCTCTTGCCATATACAAAAATAAAATCAAAATGAATTAAACACTTAAATCTAAGACCTCAAACTATGAAACTGCTCCAAAAAATTGGGGAAACTCTCCATGACATTAGACTGGGGAAAGATTTATTGAGTAATACCCCAAAAGAACTGGCACCCAAAACTAATAGGATCACATCACATTAAAAAACTTCTGCACAGCAAAGGAAACAATCACCGAAGTGAAAAGGCAACCCACAGAATGGGAGAAAACATTTACAAACTATTCACAACTAATAATCAAAACAACAAAAAGTTAGAAAGATCTGAAATTAACAGTCTAACTTTCAACCTAAAGAAACCAGAGGAAAAAAGAGAACAAAACCAATCCCAAAGCAAGCAAAAGAAAAAAGAAAACAAATAACCTAAATTAGTGAAGAACTTTATGAAATTGAGATGCAAAAATCTACACAATGAATCAATGAAACCAAGTTGGGTATTTTTTGAAAAAATAAACAAGATTGATAGATTGCTAGCTAGATTAGCAAAGGAAAAAAAAGGGAAGATCCACGTAAGCGCAATCAGAAATGACAAAGATGACATTATAACTGGTTCCACAGAAATACAAAAGATCCTCAGAGAATACTATAAACAACTTTATGCACACAGATTAGAAAATCTAGAGGAAATGCATAAATTCCTAGAAATATACAATCTCCCAAGATTGAATCAGAAAGAGATTGGAAATCCTGAGTAGTGTTGAGCTCTGAAATTGAATCCATAATAAAAAAAGTACCAACCAATAAAAGCCCTGGACTAGATGGATTCAGAGTCAGATTCTACCAGATGTACAAAAACAACTGGTATCAATTGTCCTGAAATTACTACAAAAAATCAAGGAGGAGGGGCGTATTATTCCATTTTCACATTGCTGATAAGGACACACCTGAGACAGGGTAATTTATAAAGAAAAGGAGGTTTAATGGACTCAGTTCCATGTGACTGGGGAGGCCTCACAATCATGGCAAAAGGCGAAAGGCATATCTTACATGGTGACATACAAGAGAGAATTTGTGCAGGGAAACTCCCCCTTAATAAAACCATCAGATCTTGTGAGATTCATTCACTATCACGAGAACAGCACAGGAAAGACCTGCTCCCATGATTCAAATACTTCCCACCACCAGGTCCCTCCCACAACTCATGAGAATTGTGGGAGCTACAATTCAAGATGAAATTTGGGTGGTGACACAGCCAAAGCATATCATTCCACCCCAGCCCCTCCCAAATCTCATGTACTCACATTTCAAAACAAATCATGCCTTCCCAACAGTCCACCAAAGTCTTAACTCATTTCAGCATTAATGCAAAAGTCCACAGTCCAAAGTCTCATCCAAGAGATGCAAGTTCCTTCCACCTATGAGCCTGTAAAATCAAAAGCAAGTTAGTTACTTTATAGATACAATGGGGGTACAGGCATTGGGTAAATACAGTTGTTCCAAATAGGGGAAATTAGGCAAAAGAAAGGGGCTACAGTCCCCATACAAGTCTGAAATCCAGTGAGTCAGTCAAATCTTAAAGCTCCAAAACGATCTCCTTTGACTCCATGTCTCACATCCAGGTCACACTGATGCAAGAGGTGGGTTTCCATGGTCTTGGGTAGCTCCACCCCTTTGGCTTTGCAGGGTATAGCCTCCCTCCTGCTTTCACAGGCTGGCACTGAGTGTCTGCAGCTTTTCCAGGCACACCATGCAAGCCATTGGTGGACCTACCATTCTGAGGTTTGGAGGATGGTGGCCCTTTTCTCACAGCTCCACTAGGTAGTGCCCCAGTGGAGACTCTGTGTGGGGGCTTCAATCCCACATTTCCCTTCCACACTGCCCTAGCAGAGGTTCTCCAGGAAGGTCCCTCCCCTGCAGCAAACTTCTGCTTGGACATCCAGGTGTCTCCATAGATCCTCTGAAATCCAGGCGGAGATTCCCAAACCTTTATTCTTGACTTCTGTACACCCACAGACTCAACAGCATGTGGAAAGCTGCCAAGGCTTGGAGCTTGCACCATCTAAAGCCATGGCCTGAGCTGTACCTTGGCCCCTTTCAGCCATGGGTGGAGCAGCTGGGACACAGGCACCAAGTCTCTAGGCTGCACACAGCAGGGGGACCCTGGGCCCAGTCCATGAAACCACTTTGTCCTCCTGGGCATCCGGGCCTATGATGGGAGGGGCTGCTGCAAAGGTCTCTGACATGCCCTGGAGACATTTTCCCCTTTGTCTGGGTGATCAACATTTGGCTTCTTGTTACTTGTGCAAATTTCTGCAGCAGGCTTGAATTTCTCCTCAAAAAATGGGTTTTTCTTTTCTATTGTATTGTCAGGTTGCAAATATTCTGAACTTTTATGATCTGTTTCCCTTTTAAAACTGAGTGTTTTTAACAGCACCCAAGTCACTTCTTGAATGCTTTGCTGCTTAGAAATTTCTTCTATCTGATACCCTAAATCATCTCCCTCAAGTTTAAAGTTCCACAAATCTCTAGGGCAGAGGCAACATGACACCAGTCTCTTTGCTAAAACATAGCAAGAGTCACCTTTATCTAATTCCCAACAAGCTCCTCATCTCTATCTGAGACCACCTAAGCCTGGATGTCATTGTCCGTATCATTATCAGCATTTTGGTCAAAGCCATTCAACAAGTCTCTAGGAAGTTCTAAACTTTCCTACATTTTCCTGTTTTCTTCTGAGACCTCCAAACTTAAAAACCTCTGCCTGTTACACAGTTCCAAAGTTGCTTCCACATTTTTGGGTATCTTTACAGCAGCACCTCACTCTACTGGTACCAATTTACTATATTAGTCCATTTTCAGGCTGCTGATAAAGACATGCAGAGATTGGGTAATTTATAAAGAAAAAGAGGTTTAATGAACTCACAGTTCCTTGTGGCTGGGGAGGCCTCAAAATCATGGCGAAAGGCAAAAGGCATGTTTTACATGGCAGCAGACAAGAGATAATTTGTGCACGGAAACTCTCCCTTATAAAACTATCAGATCTCATGAGACTTATTCACTATCACAAGAACAGCACAGGAAAGATTTGCCCCTATGATTCAATTACCTCCCACCAGGTCCGTCCAGTGACACATGGGAATTGTGGGAGCTACAATTCAAGATGAGATTTGGGTGGGAACACAGCCAAACCATATCAAGGGACTTCTCCCTAACTCATTTTATAAAGCCAGAATCACCCTAATACCAAGATCTGGCAGAGACACAATGAAAAAAGAAAGCTTCAGGCCAATATCCCTGAAGGACATAAATGCAAGATCCTCAACAAAATACTAGCAAACCAAATCCAGCAGCACATCAAAAAGTTAATTCGGCACGATCAAGTGGGCTTTATTCCTGGGATGCAAAGTTGGCTCACCATAGGCAAATCAATAAATGTGATTCACCACATAAAAAGAATTAAAAGCAAAAACCACATGATCATCTTAATAGACACAGAAAACTTCAACAACATCCAGCATCCTTTCATGATAACAACTTTCAGCAGACTAGGCACACAGGAATACATATCAAAACAATATAAGCCATCTATGACAAACCCATAGCCAACTTAATACTGAATGGACAAAACCTAGAAGCTTTTACTTTGAGAAATGGTACAAGACAAGGATGCCCACTCTTACCACTCCTATTAAACATAGTACTGAGAGTCCTAGTCTAGCAATCAGACAAGAGAAACAAATAAAAGGCATCCAAATAGGAAAATAAGTCAAACTATCTCCTTTCATTGATAATATGATTCTACATTTTGAAAACCCTAAAGACTCTGCTGAAAGCTACTATAACTGATAAATGATTTTTAGCAAGGCTTCAGGACACAAAATTAATGTACAGAAATCAGCAGACTTCTATACACCAATAACATGTAAGCTAAGAGTCAAATCAAGAATACAATCCCATTTATAATAGCCACAGAGAAAATAAAATACCTAGGAATACAGCTAATTAAGGACATGAAAGATCTTTACAAGGAGAACTACAAAGAACTGCTAAAAAAAAAAATCAGTCATGACACAAATAGAAAAGCATCCCATGCTCATGGATTGGAAGAATCAATATCATTAAAATGGTCATACTGCCTAAAGTAATTTATAGATTCAACATTATGCCTATCAAACTACAAACATTATTTTCCACAGAATTAGAAAAAACAATTCTATAATTTATGTGAAGCCAAAAAATAGCCTGAATAATTTATAGCCTAAAGTAATTTAAAGTTTCAACATTATGCCTGTCAAACTACCAAAATCATTGTCCACCGAATTAGAAAAAACAATTCTATAATTTATGTAGAGCAAAAAAAAAGCCTGAATAGCCAAAGCAATTCTAAGCAAAAAGAACAAATCCACAGACACTATCCAACTTCAAACTATACTATAAGGCTACAATAATTAAAACAGCATTGTACTAGTACAAAAACAAACATACAGACCAATGACAGAATTGAAAATTCAGAAATAAAGCCACACATCTACTACCATCTGATCTTTGATGAGGCTGACGGAACCAAACAATGGGAAAGGACTCCTTATTCAATAAATGGTGCTGGGATAACTGGCTAGCTATATGAAGAAGAATGAAACTAGACCTTTATCTTTCACCATACAGAAAAATTAAGTCAAGATGGATTAAAGATTTAAATGTAAGACCTCAAGCTATAAAAATCCTAGAAGAAACCCTAGGAAATACCTTCTCAATATTGGCCTTGGCAAAGAATTTATGGTGAAGTCCCCAAAAGCAGTTCCAACAAAAGCAAAAATTGACAAGTGGGACCTAACTAAACTAATGATCACAGCAAAATAAACCATCAATAGGGTAAACAGATGATCTACAGGGTGGGAGAAAATATTTACAAACTATGCATCCAACATGGATCTAATATCCAGAATCTATAAGGAACTTAAACAAAACAATAAGCAAAAACCATATAACCCCATTAAATAGTGGGCCAAAGACATGAACAGACACTTCTCAAAAGAAGATATATATGTAACCAATGAACATATGAAAACATGCTCACATCACTCATCTTAAGAGAGATGCAAATCAAAGCCACACATACCATGTCACATAATTCAGAAAGGCTGTTATTAAAAAGTCAAAAAACAACAGATGCTGCCTAGGCTATGAAGAAAAGGAAGTGCTTACACATTGTTGGTGGGAATGTAAATTAGTTCAGCCTCTGTGGAAAGCAGTTTGGAGATTCCTCAAAGAACTTAAAACAGAACTACCATTTGACTCATCTATCCTGTTACTGGGTATATACCCAAAGGAATATGAATCATTGTAACAAAAAGACACACACTCATACATTCATTGCCATATTATTCACAACAGCAAACACATGAAATGAACGTGGGTGCCCATCAACGGTAAAATGAAAAAAAAAAGTGTGGTAAATATACACCATGTAATACTATGCAGCCATAAAAAAAATTGAAATCATGTCCTTTGCAGTAACATGGTTGGAGCTGGAGGCCATAATCCTAAGCAAATTAACACAGAAAGAGAAAACCAAATACCGCACGTTCTCACTTACAGGTGGGAGCTAAACATTGAGCACATATAGACGTAAACATAAGAATAATAAACACTGTGGACTACTAGAGGGGGAGTCAGGAAGGGGGGTGTGGGTTAAAAAACATCCTATTAGCTATTATGCTGTCTACCTGGGTTCAATATACTCATGTAATAACCCTATGTATGTACCACATTTATTAAAACAAAAGCTGAAATTTTAAAAAATAATATAAGACAAATTATTTCCTATAATCACAAAAAGGAGAAAAGCAAACAAGTAGAAAAATCATGAATATAGAAAACAGCCAATCACAGAAGAGCACATGACCAATAAATAACAGAAAAGATACTCTGTCTACCAGTAATACTGAAAGTATTAATTAAAACAATAATAAAAGGACATCTGTGCCCATTAAAATTGATAATATCAAATATTAGGTAGGGTTTGAGGAAACAGGTGTGACTAATAATTGGCAGCATTTATAGAAGGTAAATATTTATTTATATCATCCAGTGTTTTAGAAGTGCATTTTTTTGGCATAGGAATTTCTCTTCTAGATTTCTACCTTATAGAAACATTCAAACACATTCACCAAGATAAAAGCATAAAAAAGGTTAATGTAGCATTATTTGTAGCAAATGCTGGAGAAAATAATATGGAAAGATACAAACAAAACTATCAACAGTTTACATTGGAGAGAGGAGGGAAATTAGATGGGGTTGTAGAGTCACTTTTTATTCAATATGCATCTATATTATTTTATTTTTCAACTATTAACATTTGTCTTATTTGTGAAAATGTTTAAACTCTGCAAGTGATCAAATAGGAATAACAGAAATTAGGCTCATTCCATCTGCAGGCACTTAATTCACTTCTCAAAGAAAAGCATGTGGAAGTAGTTATGTCATGGGCCATCTTGGTTTCAGAATGCACATCACCTGAATATCACTTTTAAAAACTTAAATGTATTGGCCTTTTCTTCACAAGGTTTATAGGAGATGTGATGTGTTGCAAAGAAATCCAGCTACAGTAGAGGAAGAAGGAACACCATTAATAATTCCTGAATTATAACATCTATTTTTCCATCAAAATCAAATTTGTTTGAAACTTGAATAAAAAATCAAAGAAGCGGCCAGGCACCATGGCTCATGCCTGTAATCCCAGCACTTTGGGAGGCTGAAGCAGGTGGATTGTTTGTGCTCAGGAGTTCAAGACCAGCCTGGGCAACATGGTGAAATCCTGTCTCCACAAAAAATACAAAGATTATCCGGGTGTGGTGGCACATGCCTGTAGCCCCAGCTACTCAAGAGGCTGAGGTGGGAAGATCTCTTGCACCTGGAGGTCGAGGCTGCAGTGAGCCCAAATCACATCACTCTACTCCAGCCTGGGTGACAGAGTGAGATGCTTTCTAAAAATTAAAAATAAATTAAAATCAAAGTTTTTCATCAATCTCTTTCTCATGCAGTTGAAACCCTAAGACACTAAAAATGTCTACATCAAATTATAAGCTTTCTTACACATGCAATTAGTCTCACAAATGGAGCAAAGCCAAGAAATATTTACCGGCACTAGGCACACCAAACTGTTCATTATTTCATTTATCTTCACCCAGTTTGAGATCGGAATTAGTATAATTCCTCTCACAAATAAAGAAAAATTTCTTGGTGCAGAGAGTGGCAGCCACTTTGGTTACTGTGGTATATACACAGTTGCTGTTTTTTATATTTGAGCCCTGTAGCACCCTGTTAAGAAAGGAGAAAAAACTGAGTCCAATAGGAAAATATAAAAAATAATTTCAATATGTAAACTACTATAGTCAAGAAGAGAGTTACATATTTAGCTATTTCTCTATTTCTTTATTCATTCAACAAACATTTCTACAGCACCACCATAACTCCAGGACCTGAGATTGACAAAAAAAAAAAAAGTCTATTGCTGTCCTCAAGGGCTTCACACTCTGAAGAAATGCCACATCATGGAGCAAAAAAGAGTGGTTTCTAATTCAGACAAAGGGGGAAAGAATTTGCTGGGTTTGATGGTTAATTGTACATGGCAATTTTAGTGGAGTTAGAGATGCCCAGGTAGGTGGTAAAACATTATTTCTGGATGTGTTTGTGAGGGTGTTTCCAGAGGAGATAAGCATTTGGATTAGAACTTGAATATATTAGGCGGAGTACGGAAGATCTGGCCTCACCAATGTGGGTGGCATCATACAAGCCATTGAGGGTCCAGATAGAATGAAACGCAAACTCAAGGTAGATTCTCTCTTTTTGAGCTGGGACACATTTCTATTTTCTCTTGCCCTTGAATATCGAAGCTCCTGGTCTCAGGCGTTCAGAATTTGGGACTCATACCAGTAGTCCCCACTCCCACACACCTCCCTGCAGATTCTCAGGCATTCAGACTCTGACTGAGAGTTATACTATCAGTTCACCTGGTTCTCAGGCCTTCAGACTGGTACTGAATTACACCACCTGCTTTCCTGGGTCTCCAGCTTGCAGACGGCACATTGTGGGACTTTTCAGCTTCCATAGTCAAGTAAGCCAATTCCCATAATAAAGAAATAAATATGTAATTATATATATTTTTATGTGTGTATGTATATACATATATACACTTGTGTGTATGTATAAACATGTTTGTATATATTTACATGTGTGTACACGTGTGTGTCTTCTATATATGCATAAGTGTGTGTGTAAATTTACTGGTCTATATATACAAATACATAGAGAGAGATGGGTAGAATTTATATATTTTACATATATAATTATTTGATGTGCATAAAATATATACATTTATACACACATGTATACATACATGTAAATAAATGTAAATGTTTTATATATGTATATATATGTGTGTATATATATTTATATATACACACACACGTGTGTATTTGCGTACCCTCCTGGTCTGTTTCTCTAGAGAACCCTAACACACCAGGGAAAGCTATTTGGACGTGATAACATTTAAGCTAAATTGTAAAGAAGATACACATACTTTGTGAGAAGAAACCACATCCACCTTTTCGTTTATTATGTATCCAGTCACTACACAGAACCTGACACATGGTTTATGAAAGATTAAATCAATGAATGCATGAATAAATGAATGCTGTATCTAAAAATTAATGAGTAGGGTTTAACCAGATAGAGTAAAGGGTAATCCAGACAAAAGATATAGCATATGCAAATATAGAGGCATGAAACAGCATATCTCATGTGAGTTAACTGCAAACTTGAAGCATACAGTGCATATCAGAGAGCAAACATTTAATACAGCACAGAAAAAAGCATTCTAAATAGCAGCATAGTATAAAGAGGACCAAATTAGAAATAGAAGACCTAATTCTGAGTTTAATCTCTACCATCAACAGGTGCATGAGTTTCTTAATTTATTTAGCATCTGTAAAACAAAATACTTGAACCATCTGATCTGCAGCATTCTTTATAGTTCTAAAAACCTATAATTTCATGGATCAGACACTTTAAAAATGGAAAAAAAAATACTTTACACTGAGTCCAATCCAAATCTTTTTCAAATTATCTCCTTGTAGTGTGTACTTACGTGTGTGTGATTTAGAATGCCCATTGCTGGATAGCAAGGACCTAAAGATAAATAGAATATAGCATGTATTTGATTTAGATCATGGGGCTAGCCATTGAAACTGCAAATGTCTAGGTACCCTCTCTATATTTCCAAGTCTAGAAAATGTCATTAATATCTACATTGATAACTTTTTAAAAATGTATTAAGCAACAGCCAATCATTATGTGCAAGATTGAACAAAAGATGGGAGACACTATACCCTGATTAGTCATGAAATGGTAGAAGGGGAAAAAAGTGATTTAGGAATGTGCAGGAGGAACTAATTCCAGTAGTCAAAGAAAAAATTATATTTTTAGGCAATAAAAAATAAAACGGCAATCTCAAGTATGTTAACATCAAAATGAAGAAACAGCTAAACATTACTTCTATTTAATTGAAGGAGTAAATGTGTCTGACTCTCAAAGAAAACGGAATGTTAGATAGAAATAAAACACAGTTCTCCTTGACTGTTTACTACAGACTTTCTCCTTTGAATTTGTGGATATTTTTCCCAAATCCAGAGAAAGGCTTGGAAATGAGAATATTTCTCTGATGTCAGACTGTGATCATCTCATGAGATTTTCCCTTCACCCTTGCCTTGGGAAAGAAAAAACAAAACATTTAGAAAACATTAAACATGAGGAATAATGTTTCTGTAGAATACTTACACTTAGTTGCAAATAATAATGATATTTACAAAAGAATGAAATACATATTTCCTGATATTACTGCAACAATACATCCAGAAGATACTGTTTGCAACTCTGTCCAAAAGCATATATGAATTACAGAGAAAGTGTTACAATCCTTCAATCAAAGAGCTGTTATCTGAGCTAAGAGTTTTTGACTAAAAAAAAAAATACACATACAGTTTAATAAAATTACTGAATGAATTAGTACTGTCATTAAATAGATATTATGACCCACTCAGCCCTCATGGGTATTTTGTTTATAGAAAACCTACCAGCTGTTAGAAGTGTTTGCCTCTAATTTTGAAATTATTGGTGCTGCTGCTGTAAAGATTACTTCATGGTGTAATAAAGTAGTGGGGGCAGGGTGGAATATTCTCATTTATTTTCAAAATAACCATTACTTCTTAACATCAACAATTTTGTCTTTTCCAAAATTGCTTACAATATGCATGGGATTTCCCTTGTTTGGAACTACTAAATTGTATGATTTTTACTGTAGAAAAGAGAGCTACCAATAATAAAAGCTATTGAGTTTAAAAGTAAGAGAGGTGACTATTAGGATCCTTTCCCAGGCCATTATTCAAAGAAAGGATGTAGGAACAGAGAATATCTCTGGGAAAATAAGCAAACAGCTGGAAAATACTATATAGTACAGTCAATTGGGAGCTAACCAAGATTCAATTCAAATGCTAAGGGAGAAATACCAAACTATAGCAAAAGGATATCTTTATGAAATACAGAAAGGAAGAAATGGAAAACACATTTCAGGTCCTAGAAAAATCCTCTGAAGAAAACAATCCAGTAGCAATGTGAAGGCACTCCTGATCTTCTGTCTTGACTTCATCATGCTACCCAAGTCACAGCCATAAAAGTCTACTGACTGGTCTTCCTTTAGTACAATGTCTCAAAGTATACATTCAGTAAATATGTTTAATTAACTGGATGACTCCCTCAGGAAAAAACTGAGAAACTGACCAGGCTGCAGTTGTCATGTTGATAAGATCTGCTGCTCCAAACCTCAACAAGAAAAATGTATACTTTGAAAAAAAAAGTGTTATTTAGAAAATACTTCGTATCTATGGGGACAATTAATAGTAAGCCCCCCCCACCCCAAATTGAATGCCTACCATATGGTAATGGCCTTACTTATACAATATGATTTAATCCCAACAATTGAGATTTTTATCTTACTGATAATTAGGGTACTGGTCTAGTATCACATAGCTAATTATTGCTTGAAAATAACAAAATCCAGTTCCATCTGGCTCCAAAACATACCGTGCTACACTACCTCCAATTTCTAGGGATGACAACTTGAAGTGAAGCACTATTTCTAAGGGAAACAGGTGCTTTCTAAGAGAAGTAGGATGCCCATATGTTGGATCCGTTAAATTCTGCAAAATCCCTAACTTTTTGCAAGTAGCAAGCCAGTCTCTCTTCCGTGCTGCTCTTAATACCTTAGCACTGAAATAGCTAAGGTAATTCCTTCTTTACTGGGGATTAGAAAAATCTTATTAAGGAGCTTTTGTTTTTCTCTTAAACGACACATTCGGATGCAGTTTCAATTATACTTCTGAAGTTCTCATAGGTTTCTTAAAAGACAATGACAAAATTTCAACATTCTTACATTCAGGACATTAGTTCTCTCAGGACAAGGTGGAAATTCAGAAATATACATATACCCTCATTCCTACTATGTTCAGTAATTCTTTGTATTTGTTGACTTGCTTGGGTCTGAGGCTGAGAATAAGAATGAAAACTTTCATTTCTGTGAGGCTTTCCAACCTGTTCTTTGATGGTTCACAGAAGATAAATGTTCCCAGCACTAATTAACATCTTGAGATAACTACAGGAATGGTCATTACCCCAGAGAGGAAAGTACAGGGGCAAAGGCAAGGTATGCATGTATGAGGAAAAATATGCAATTTTCCAGATAATTGGGGGCACAAGTAGTACCCCACATCCCTGCCAACCCTCAGGCTTGCTGACCCAGACCTCAGACCCTGGAAACACCTCTATTTGAGGTAAACTTCAAAAAGGACTTTAGAGCATGGATTCCAGAACCAAACTGCCTAGGTTTGACCCTTGACTTTGCCACTAAGCTGTGTGACTTAGCTTAGGCAAATAAGTTACTTAAATTCTTTATATCTGTGTTTCTCATTTGTGAAATAATGGCAAAATCTAACTCATAGATTAGTTTCATGAACTAAATAAGCTAATATTTGTAAGGTGCTTAGGACCTTGCATATAACAAGAACTTTGTAATTTCATGTTAAATAATGTTCAGAGAACATTCATTCTACAGATGCATTCATGCTGCAAATAACCACAATGATAATTCCAAGACGATTGGAACTATGTTTTGCCCAGAAAATTGCTGAGGCCTAAGCAGAGAGGAGTATCATATACTACCGCAAACAATAGAATCCATAGCTCCAAGCCTTATACTACAGCAAATAGAATCCATAGCTCCAAGCCTTATACTACAGCAAATAGAATCCATAGCTCCAAGCCTTATACTACTGCAAACAATAGAATCCATAGCTCCAAGCCTTATACTACTGCAAACAATAGAATCCATAGCTCCAAGCCTAGGTAGATATGTGACCCTACATTTTTCTAAAATACAATTATTATTATTCTTTTTTTTTACTATTCTCATGTCTCATTTTCCAAAAACCAGAGCATTTCTCCTATTGACTACTTCAAGAAGACCAAAAGTTATAATTTGTAATTAGTTACTTGAGTTCTTTAAAACTGTTCAAGTGGAAGAATGCGCCAATGCCCACGGTTCTTTTAAAATAACTTGAAATATTGATACATTTAGTTATATCATTTAGGAATACTTTATAATGGTTATATTTTGTATATAAACCACTAGTCTCCACACATAGAGTGTAGAGACTCTACATTAATTCAAAAGTAATAATACATAAATTTGTGCAAACAAATCACATTTTAAGTTAAAAAAAGCCAGTCACCAGACTGTACACAGGGTTATTTTTAATATGTTTTAAAATATATAGTTCATTAGAGGAAAGTAAATTCTATAAGAAATAACTCAGGAAAGAGGAATACAGAGTGTGAAGGACTATAATTTAAAATAAAGTATAATTCATTTGAAAACTTAAATTCCAAGAAGTATTTAATTTACCAAAACTTACTCCAGAAGAAACTTTTAAAAAAGTTTTATAGATAGCCAGGACACAACCAATGTTTACAGACTGGCATATTTTCAGGTTGGTTGAGCCGGTGCCATACTGGCCATTAATATTTTAAAATCCTAGCCTTGCCTATAACCATTAACAAAAACGAGTCTAAAATATGCTCACAAAGTAAACAACTGTTCTGTACTGTGTTAAAAGCGGTCATATCAACAGTTGAAAGGACAGAATAGCTTAATATTATCTCAATTCTCATAGAAGGCAAAACACAAAAGCAAGAGAGGGTTAGGTGGGAGACAGTCCATTTCATGAAAATAGAAAAACGTGTATCTGAGTGAAGAGAGAAAGGAATGTTCCTCCCTTACATTCCATCACAACACTCATAGATTTCACATGTTTTACATTAATTTCCTAATTGGTTTTAGTTGCTATTGTTGTTATTGTTGTTGTTTAATCTTCAAATAATTTTTATCCAGAATCTGTCTTTGGCCCTTTCTCTCTTACTAATTTGTACAATCTCAATGAATGATCTCATCTATTGCCATGGCTTCATCTGCCACTTATATCATAACGGACACCCAAATTTATATATCCAAACATGATCACTTTCCTAATCTGCATACTCATGTATCTGATGTTTCAAAAAAAAAAACTCACAAGAATTCTCCACATGCTTGAAAACTCACTGTTCAAAGCTGAACTCCTTACTTTACTACCCATCTGCTATCAGACCCTCCGCCTTCATTTTGCATCTTGCTGAGCGGGACCATGATTCAAGTTTTCCAATGCAAAAGCCCACAAATCATCACTGATATCTGGCTCTGTATTCCCATCATCCCACAATTGACCAAATCTTTTTTTTCCCCCTTAGAGATTGGGTCTCACTCTGCCATGCAGGCTGGAGTGCAGTGGCGTGAACTCAGCTCACTGAAGCTCAACCTCTTAGACTCAAGTGAGCCTCCCACCTCAGCCTCCAGAGTAGCTGGGACTACAGGTGCATGTCACCATGCCTGGATGATTTTTGTATTTTTTGTAGAGATGGGGGTCCCACTATGTTGCCCAGGCTGGTCTCGAACTCCTGGACTCAAGTGATCCTCCCGCCTCAGCCTCCCAAAGTGGTTGGATGACAGGCATGAGCCACCGCATCTAGCCCAATTGACCAAATCTTGGTGATTCTACCTCCTTAGTGCCTCTCTACTAAAATTCTTTCCTTTCTATACCCATGATCACAATTATATTTTGCATGTTTGATTTCTCTCCTGTATTACTTATGAAAGCTTAGATTCTGTAATCATTCACAACCCTGCCGGCCACTGCTGGCCACTCCCCCATGTAGGTGCAATCTCTTCACCTGGAACATTCCTTTATCTTCATCCCCATCAGAGTTATCCTAATCAAAAACAATTTTCTGCTTAATCCACTTTCATTTCTGAACCAAGTGTTGAAAGAATACCCTTCTTTGACCTTCCACCACTCCACTTTTATTCCATATAGCATTTATCCAAATCTGTATACTTTCTGTCTTTCTAACTGGACTATGAGACCCTTAAGGGCACTATTTCTCTCTTTCCGCTATGCAACACTATTACAACAGTATCTATTGTAATGCTTAACATATGGTCTCCTTCAAGAAACATTCATTGAATGAATGAATGAATGATTCATTCAAAAATACTCACTGAGCATCAGTGGCATGACAGACACTATTCTAAGTGATAATGATATTTTAGTGAACCAAATAGAAAAAAAATGTATCTAGCCTCATGGAGCTTATTTGGCAATCAGTGTGTGAATAGGTAATAAGGCTGACTGGAAAACAAACTAGTCAGAGGAGGAGAGGATTTCAAATGGAGATCAAGTCACATAACACTATAGCTTTCACTCTTACTTTCCTCTTCTCATAATCTTCCAAAACTAAACTCTGGAGAAAAACATCAGAGGATTTTTCAAATCAAACAAGGAGTCGAATAATACATTATTTTGACAAGAGTTATGTGAATAGAAACCCCAAAATAAAGATCTTACAAAGCCTAAAACATATCCAAATGTATACCTTCTCCTTTAGATCATTCGGGTCTACTGCGCCTCAGTGAATTAGGAGTGATAAGTGCATATTCCACATGAGATATCTTCTTGTCATTCTCTTCTGAGAAATAAAGTGAAACAAAGATTGATCCTCATCACAATAGTGCGTAGAGATCAGAGGTCAGGGCTCTGTCACACAGGACGGCCTGGAGTTTGTCGTAAGCCAGTGAAGTAGACGGTGGTGGCTGGCAGGTTCATCACCCAGTTATCCTAGTGCTTCACAATCTTCACAAAGGCACCCATGGTGCCAGTGAAGCGGGTCCTGGCGGCACAGCGGATACCATTTGGAGACAGGTGCAGGGGCTCCAGGACACCACTGCGGCACAGGAGGCCCTGCCCTGTGGCTCGGAGGGAGGAGGGCGATTCGGCTTAGGAGAGGTCCGGAGTCTGGAGCGAGGCTTCAGTCCCAGCAGGGCGCTGAGAGCGCAGGCGGACCTTCACCACGTCCAGGGGTGTCCTGGAGATGGAGGTGACGGCTGCCCGAGGCCACCACTTGTTGGAGGAGGCTAATGCCCTCAGGTCCTGCTCAGCCGCCTCCTGGCTTCAATCCCGCCTCTAGGCCTGGCTGGCGCGGCGTCGCGCTCGGGCGCACTGCAGGGTCTGCGCATGCTCGCCTCCTGACAAAGCCCACTCTGAGAGCATTGCTGAATTTGATTTGCTGATATTTTGTTTAAAAAGATTATTTCTATTCAGGGAGGATATTCGTCTGCAGTTTTCTTTCCTCAACATGCCTAATTTTTATATTAGAGTAATTCTGGTCTCATCAAATGAGTTGGGAAATGCTTCTTCCTCATCTAATTTCTGGAAGAGTTTAAGTGGGATAGGTGTTACATTGTCCTTAAATGTTTGGTAGAATTTACCACGAAAGTGTGGGTTTTCTTTGTGGAAAGGTTTTTTAACTGCAAATTGAATTACTTTAATAGATATAGAGCTAGTTAGGTTAACTATTCCCTCTTAAGTGGACTGTGGAATTGTGTCTTTCAAGAAATTTGTACACTTTACATGTTATTGAATTAATGAGCAGAAAAATACTTAATATTCACTTATCCTTTAAATATCTGTAGCATCTGTATTACTTTTCCTACTTTGATTCCTGATATTGGTAATTGGTGTCTTCTTACAGTTTTGGGGAATAATCCATTTTGTTGACATGTTAAAAGAATCAGCTTTTGGTTTATTTTTCTCTATTGCCTTTCTATTTTCTATTTCATGGATTTCTGCCCTTATCTTTATTATTTCCTTTCTTCTGTTGGATTTAGAATTAATTTTCCTTATTTTTTAAATTCCAAAGTTGGAATCTTGGATAACTGATTTTAGACCTCTCTTTTCTAAATAGCATTTTATAACTTCCCTCCAAACAGTACTCCAATAGTAGCAGAAATTTTGCTATGTTGCACGTTTATTTTCATTCAGTTCAAAACATTTGCTAATTTCGACTACAATTCTTCTTTAACCTATGTGTTATTTACAAGTGCATTTTAAAATTTTACCATATTTGGGAATGTTCCAAATATCTTTCTGCTATTGAATTTTTAGATTTATTTGTGGTCAGAGAACATGCTATGCATAATTCATTTTAAACATATGGGCTCTTTTGGCCCAAAATATGGTGTATCCTGGTGACAGTTCTGTGTGCAGTTGAGTATTTTTTTCTATTGTTGAGTGGGGTATTCTATATATGCCAGTTATTTCAATTTGGTTGATGGTGCTCTTCCAGACTTTTTATATCCTTACTGATCTTTTTCTAAATATTCCAGTAACCACTGAGAGAGGTGTGTTGACATGTTTGACTATAACTGAGGATTTGCCTATTTCTTCTTTCAGTCTTGGCAGTTTTGATGCAGGAGAACATGGTCCGGAGACAGGGAACCTAAGATTGATTCACGCTGACTTCCTAGAACTGAATCAAAAGGAAAACCCCACCTCTCTATACCCAAGTAACAAAAGGATCAGGGGCTACTCCCTTTGCAACATCCCCCACCCCTTTTCTGCATTGAAGACGAAAAATGAAAGTATCTTTCATTGGTTCCCTCCTGAAACCAATCAGACTGATCACAGGCCACGTCTTCGTGTGTTACCTTGTAACTTTACTTCAGCCTCCTATTGGTCACCTTCTGCAACCAATTAGACTGATCACAGGCCACTACTTCATTTACATAAGGTGTAAACCAAGTAACCAATTGGAAACCTCTAGACGGTATTTAAACTCCAGAAAATTCTATAACCAGCCTCTTGAGCTGCTTGCTTAGCCCACTCTCACTCTGTGGAGTGTACATTTGTTTCCATAAATCTGTGCTTTTTTTTTTTTCATTGTTTTGTTTGTGCATTTCATCCAATTGTTTGTTCAAAATGCCAAGAATCTGGACACCCTCCACCAGTAACAGGTAACAGTTTTGGTTCTATGTATCTTCAGATCTGTTATTAGGTATATATACATTTAGAGTTGTATGTCATCTTATTGCTTTTGATCTCATCAACATTATGTAATATTCTTTATCTCTGTTGTAGTAATTGACAGAATTTTCTTTCAGTATAACAAAAATGCCACTTTATCATCTGATCTGCAGAGTTTCAGATGTGAAATTATAATTCGTATTGTCTCTAAACTCTTGGATGACCTGTTATGTTGTTTTTTTACTCTTTTCTTATTTTTGGTAGTTTAGTTGGGATAATTTCTGTTAATCTATCTTCAAGTTCACTTGATTTTTCTTTCCCTATCCTGTGTTCAGTTTTCTAAGAAGTGCATGGAAGGAATTCTTTATTTCTGATATCATAGTTTTATCCTTGGCATTTCCACTTGACTCTTTTTAAAAACATAGTTTTCATCTCTGAAAAATTTCATCATATATCAATGCATGTTTTTAAAATTTCCACTGTTTCTTTGACGTATTAAAAAATTATTTTAAGTTTCTCACCAATAATTTCAACATCTTGAACACACATATCTTGAGTTTTATCAGCTAGTATTTTTTTTTTTGGCAATGGGTCCTTTTCTTACTTTTTGTGTGTTTGTCGCTTATAATTCTACTGAATGGCAAACACTGTATGTCAGGCCAGCATGGTGATATCTCTTCTGTAAATCTGTAAAGTTGAAGTGTTGAGCTAGTTTATGTTTCATTGTTCCTGTGGTCACCTTTAGTACACCACAGACTTCAAATGCTCCCAGTGATGTACTGCCACTACCTTACACTTCGTGCAGGGTCTGGAGAGCGGGAGGTTTTTCTTAGTGTTCTGTTCTGATTTCAGCACGCCCTGCACACCTGCAGTGTGAAGAGGTTGTCTCTCTAAACTGTTGCCCCTCCTCTCCTGTGGCTTGTTACGTGAAAATAACGACAGTGTTGGGAGAAATAGAAATTCTAGTTTATTTTGGCCTATTCTCAGTCTTGGGCAAGGCCCTATGTACCTTGGCCTCAGGAGTGTGGTTTCCTCAGCATTCCTCATCGTCCTCCTCAGCAACCAAGCTCTTCTTGTATCTATGGGGAGTCTTGGGCAGGAAAGAATTTCTCCTCTGCTGGCATAGCAGATCTCTGCCTTGTGTCACTGTGGGATCCTTGACCCCAGAGGGTTTCCTGCTCCTCTCGGTTTGAACATCTTTTTTCTTCTCCCCTTCCTTCAACAGCAGAATGTTTTTGCCTAGGATCAGTAATGGGGGAGTTTTCTGCCCCTCTTCAAGCAGCAGACTGTTGTTGTGTGTTGCTTGGTGCAAGGCTTGTGGTGGGAGGTATGGTGGTTTCCTTCTCTTTTCTCTGCTACAAAGAAATTTTGCTTTTAGCTTTCTTTTTGCATCACGTTACGTTCTGTAAGACCAGGAGAAAGAGAGAGGTTTATCCTACCCCTCCCCCAAGGGCAGAGAACTTTTGCTTATACTGCTTCTCTAAAAGCACTCAAACTTTGCCTGATTCCTGGGAGCAGGAGGGTTTGTTGGCCCTCCCTAAGTATCTTAAAGGTTTTGCTTCAAGTGAGAAAAGGCACGGGGAAATGCTGAGGTTTCATGCCTAGATGTCGCCATGGCTAAGGGGCTTTCTCTGGCTCTGCCCTGCCCCAGGCCTTCTAATGAGCTCCCACTTGAGGCCTGTGGAAAAGACCTGGAGACTCCCCTTGCAGCTAGGACTCTCAGTGACACATGAAAGCCCAACTGAGCTTAAGACTTTGTTCAAAATTTAGTGTTTTTATTTTACTTTTATGGCTGCCATCTTTTCCTCTTATGCTCTGCCAAAAATGAAACCGTCTATGAGTCCCATCTCTCCTTAGCGGTGCATGTCCCGCTTGGAGTTCAGTTTAAGTGGTTGCCTTGTGACCTCAGCACTCTGGTGTCCTCAAATAAAGTTATACTTTTATACATTATCTGAATTTTTCTTGTTGTCAGGTGAGAGCAATTATCTCTGTGGCTTTTTGTTTTCTAAGCACAAGTCCGTACAAGATGTTTTTTTTTTAACTCAACTGGTTCAGTTTGTTAATACATTATTTTTGAGTTAGCATTATAATATTGCTTTGCTGGAATAAAGTCCTTTGTAAAAATATATTTCTGGATGATTTTCAATGAGGGCACTCTACTAATTGTGGGCTATACTTTATATAATTTTATTTGATATGCTTATAAAATAAGAAGAATCCATGACACCTTTTAACTTAAAAATTGAATCAAAATAAAATCAGGCATAGAAAATTAATAGTGATGATCTTAAATTGATTTAAATACAATTGATACTATTAATCTGAAAATGACTAATTTTATATGAATATCCACATAAAGACAATAAAAATAATGATAAAATTAATAAATTTGGACATTGAGGAAAGAGACATGAAAATATTCAAGTCTTCACATTTTCATACCAGAGAAACAATCTTTACTACAAGTAAAACATATTTTTAAAAGAATAAAAGTCTAGTGACTTCAAAATCTTTGTAAAAATAGTATTTCTCTTAATCTTAAAAGGGAAAACTTAGGAAATAGTGTCTTATGTTAAAGAAACATTAATTCTAAATATTAATTCATTTAGTTTAATTTTCTGCCTTATTTTCTACTAGATCCTGCTAATGTAAAATTTAATAGTTTTTTTACAATTAAAGCATAATATGTATAGTATAATCCTATTTTACTAAATGCATTTCTGTCTTAATATTCTACTTATTCATCTGTATATGTATCCAACTATAATACATTAATAGATTGTATAATCACAATGACTATTTCTTGGTTACATATAACATTTTGGATTAAAAAAAATTTTTTTCCTGTATAATTACCTGCAATTTTTCGTATAGAATCTATAATGTATTTTAAGAAGCAATTGTTGGTTTAATTAAACAAACTTTTTTAAATTTAAAAATGACTGGAAGGGTATTTAAAAGTATTTTAAGTACTCTTTAAAAGAATTTTTAAATAATTACAAATGGTGTAATTTGTCTTCTTTGTGCTTTTATGTAACAATTTCTAATAATATTTCATTCTGGCTTCCAGGTATTTAATCTGCACGTTGTCATGCCTTTGAGAATACTGGACAAACACATTTGTAAAATTTCATGTGTCATATGTATTATCAGGTAGACACATGAAGAGCACACAATAACTGGAGAACACTGTAGAGAAACTCCAGAAATGTGTTCAATAAAATATAGCACCTTAAAGCAAAAAAAAAAAAAAAAAAAAAAAAGGTATTTTAACTCTTGGTGATTCTGAGATAAAAACAAACAAAAACACCTGTATATTTGTATCATAGATCAATTCTACATCATCTTTGATTGGAGATTAGAAATAAAATCTAAAACACATACACGCTAAACACACTCATTACATATAAATTATACTAGTGCACATTTAAATATATGTTTAATATGCATATATATGTTTAATATATAATGTATACCATTTGAACTTAATTAGAAAATAGTATATGCAGAGGGAAATCGATCTCTTAAAAAGTGGTGGTTAGTGTTAGCAAAAGGCATGCAGGGCTCAATAAATATTTGTGGAAAAATGAAGGTATGAATGAACAAATGTATGTATGAATTAATATCCAAATCTAGAGAGACAGAGTTACAGGGATAACAGCCCAGTGGTTTTCTTATTCTCAGGGTTTTTCCCTCCCTCTCATTCATGCCCCAGCCAGGCACTCTTTTTTGATAATTTGTAAAGAAAATACTGTGAAGAGTCTGAAGTAAAAGTTCACTTGTTGAACCCGATGTTTTCTTTCCCCCAGGCATTGGGAAGGGGAAGGCAGAAAAGCAGAGTGCAAAATGAAGTGGTAGTGGGTGCTAACTAACAAGAGAAACTTTGAACACGATGGGACAGAAATAAGGTCATGCATTTTCTACTATCTGTCACCTGTGGACAACTTGCCACTTCAACAGTTCTGGACACTTTTAAGCTCCCCGAGGAGAAGATAGGAAACTTGGACACCCTGTGTGGGATTGAGAATCACAAGGGGACAGTCTCGCACCTGGTCAAGATAAAACTGAACTGAACTCTTCATTCACAAGTGGGATTCTCGTAAGAGGCAGGAAAGCAGGGACCGTCTGTCACTACCCACAGCAGGAAGAGGTGAACCTTAATGAGGGAAGAAAACAGATTCTATTAGGGGAAAAAAACATTTAATCAGAAAATAAGGCTCTGGAAAGAAAAGGCCAATTGGGGCTTTGTCTGAAGAAATAACAGAGTATTTTTCTGCCAGAGAAAGCAAGTCCAAGGAAGGAATTTTCAGATTGACCAAAGAGTATTGGTCAGCATCATTAGTACTTTCAGTGAGAAATAATTGAAAATAAACTAGAGCAAAAGTTCCCCAGGTGTGGTTCCAGGACCAGCAACTGAAACATCACCTGGGAACTGTTAAAAATGCAAATTCTTGGGCTCTCCGCCAGAATCACTGAATCAGAAACTCTGAAATGGGACCCAATAATCAGCAGCTTAACAAGATCTCCAGGTGATTCTTATGCCAAATAAAGTTTGAAATTCCCTGGTGCTAGCGCTGGAAGCAAATGAGTCACAGCTGTGAAGAATCCCTACCATTAATACCCTGGGTGGGATAAATAAAAATGAGAAACTAAAAAGTTAAATGATCAGAGGTTGGCCATAGTTCAAAAGTAAGGATATACCTGAATATAAAATTCTTTCTTAACCTAAATACAAAATGGGAATATGTTTAATCATTTATATAGCATCTCACTGGTTTTTTCCAGCTTGAGACATGATTCACAAAAATTGTATATATTTAAAATGTACATGATGTTTTGATATACATATACATTGTGAAACAATTACCACAATGAAGTTAACATAACCATGACCTCACCTAGCCACCGTTTTGTGCGTGTGGGGTTAAAAACCCTTAAGACCTGCTCTTAGCAAATGTCAAGTATACAGTACCTTATTATTAACTATAGTCACCATGCTGTACGTTAGGTCTCCAGAACTTACTCATCTTCTAACTAAAAGTTTGACTAACTTCTCCCCCAACCCCCAACCCCTGGTAACTACCACTCTACTCTTTGTTACTGTGTCTTCAACTTTTTTAGATTCCACATATAAGTGAGATCACGCAATATTTGTGTTTTGGTGTCTGGCTTATTTCACTTAGAATTATGTCCTCTAAGTTTATCCATGTTGTCACAAATAGCAGGATTTCCTTATATATTTATAGAATAAAAACTAGACCGAATTATGCATTATGTTTCTTTCCTCTTCCCAATTTTTGATACCTGAAAATGATAATCTCCAGGTCAAGCCTAACAGAGCATTGCCTGTTGCCCGATGGTAATAACACCAAGAGCAGGCGCAATGCCTATAGGGGGTCAATTTATAGCCTAGACACATGGCTCTAAACACATTCTCAGTGATTCATTCCAATTACTCCTCACCTAGTGGATTTACACTGGCATTTTTCATGCCCATCTAGGTTCTTCCTAGTACCTCACCTTTTCGGCCAACTTTCACTGGTCATCCATTGGTTAAAACTCAGTCAATGTCATATCATCTTGTCAAAGCATGTTCAAACCAACAGTAAATAATATATAAATAATATCTAATAGTAAATAATAATGGAAATAATTATAGTAAATAATAAATAGTATAGAAAATATATAATTAAATGACACATAAGTGAGTTCTAGATCACCATGCCAACTCAATCCTCCAACCTCATAAGAATTGAAAATCCATTATCAAAGACACTATGAAAATACAGCATAAAATAGACCCAGATACTTCCTGAGAGGTTAACAACATGTAGCCCACCAGAGGAAGAGCTGCAGCTGGAGCTACCTGGGCTCTGTGAGCTAAAACCACACAGGAAGCCTCAAGCACAGGGGCTCACTGTGTACCAGGAGGCCCAGGGGGACCCTGACAAGACCTCCTCTCTTCTCCCGCTTTCATCCAAGGTCTAGAAAGAAACAAGGCAAAAAGCTAATTCTTAAAATAACAGGGATTTAAGATGTACCTTTAAATCCTTGGCTTGCTTTAAATTTGGCCGCTTGAGTATGGATTCTCCCCATAGGTTTACTGTAAGAAACATTCACATGATAATGTGATAATGTACTAAAGAGTCTGATGATTGAAAATAGAATGTTTGGACCCAGATTGGTGGTTTTTGTTTTTTTTTGGGTTTTTTTTTTGTGTCTTTTTGGGAGTTTTCCTTCATTTTTTTTTTATGATTTCTAATAGTCATACTTTACCTTAGATTCCATATTTTTGAAAAGTATTTATTTTGTTGGATTTATTGAAAGTGAGAAAATTAATAATTCCTTTTATTATTATTGACTCTCTTCAAAAATAAGCATTGGCCAATTCTTTGTGCTGTCACTCACATTCCATAGTTTACTAGCTGAATCAAACCAATATATAGAAAAGACATGTGTCAAATACAGTTTTTGGGGGGTTAGGATTTTTTTGTTGTTGTTATTGTTGCTGTTTGACATATATCATCTAATTCTCCAAAATGATATCCGTGTTTTAGAGATGAAAAATTAGGGGCATTAGATGACTCACGAAAGGACATTCAATTGACAAATGTACATCTATATTTTATGTAGTCTACTTTAATCCTCGCTTATACTTACATAGGTAGGAAGAAGAGGATAAATTATGTGATCATTCTCACCCTACTTTTCTGTAATTAATTATAGAAAATGTTTGTCAAATTTTTTTTAAAAAGGCCTTTCCATACAAATCACTTTGTTTTTTACATTCAAGGGATATCACACACAAATGTTGGTTTTTTTTTTTTTTTCTTTTTTTGAGATGAAGTCTCACTCTGTCGCCCAGGCTGGAGTCAGTGGTGCCATCTCGGCTCACTGCAATCTCCACCTCCCGGGTTCAAGTGATTCTCCTGCCTCAGCCTCCCGCGTAGCTGGGACTAAAGGCATACGCCACCACGCGTGGCTAATTTTTGTATTTTAGTACAGATGGTGTTGAGGAAAACCATCTTTAAAAGGCTGCTTTCCAAAGATAACTCCTCCTCTCCAAAAAGAGCTGCCTATACATGTTCTCCCTCTTCACATGTAAATTCTGCTGTGTTAAAATGCTGAGTTCTAGAGAAGAGGGGGAATCTTGTGGAAACCCATATTATTAAAAATCATCTCAGCCTCACAATTCAAATGTTGGAAAAATCAAACCACCAAGATATTTTATTAACAGTATTTCCTACCATAATCTACCTTAATAACAGCACCAATAATCCTTTTCTCACAGGTAGAGAATATCTTTTCCAACAGAGAAATACCCGTAACCAATGCAAATATTTTTTACTCATGTGCCATATTTGCTGTTGGAAATCATTATACAATGAAAAATATGTACAAAGTTCAGTATGTCACATAAACCAAATATTGTAGAATAATTCAAATTGGAAGAGTTGCAACTATTAAATGGGATGAAGAAAGTTTATTGTACCATCATTAGTCTTTAGCATTGTACTTGTTATTTTACAAAATATCTGTTTATATAGCTTTCAATCCAAGTTGATCATACATTCAGGGAAGGCAGAAATTGTGTTACTCACTTTTGAACCATCAACATACAGTGCAATGTCTGGCATATAAAAACCACTAGATAAATAATCGCTGAATGAATGCTTTTTCTTTGATTTTTGTTTTTTGTTTGGGACAGGGTTTCACTCTGTTGCCCAGGCCGCAGTGTAGTGGCCTGATCATAGATCACTGCAGCCTCTACTTTGAATTGTCTCTGGGGCTCAGGCAATCCTCCCATCTCAGCTCCCTGAGTAGCAAGAACTATGGGCATGTGGCACCATGCCCAGCTAATTTTTAAAATTTTTCCCTTTTTGTAGAGACACGGTCTTGCTTTGTTGCCCAGGCTGGACTCAAACTCCTAGCCTCAAACGATCTTCCCACATTGGCCTCTCAAAGTGCTGAGATTATAGGCATGAACCACCATGCCTGGCTGAATGAATGCATATTTTTATGGTTTAACATAGTAGAAGACAAACAATTTTAAATTATAAGTACTAAAAAGCTTTTAATTTATTTGACACAGGGTCTTGCTCTGTGGCCCAGGCTGGAGTGCAATGGTGCCTTCTTGGCTCACTGCAATCTCAGCCTCCCACGTTGAAGGGATTCTGCTGCCTCAGCCTCCTGAGTAAGCTGGGACTACAGGTGTGAGCCACCACACACAGCTAACTTTAGTATTTTTTGGTAGAGATGGGGTTTCATCATGTTGGCCAGGCTAGTCTCAAACTCCTGATATCAGGTGATCCACCTGCCTCAGCCTCCCAAAGGGCTGGGATTACAGGAGTGAGCCACCATGCCCAGCCCTAAAAAACTAATGTTATGTTATTGTTAATTTGATTTTTTCTTATTAACATATGATGTTCCAATGAGTCATTGTTAAAAATTGGAGTAAGAAGGAGAAATATGAAGAGAAAAAACACTTCCTTATAAAATTACATTAATATGTTTCCTTTCTATAATTTCTATGCAACATACTGGGAATCACACATTAGTTTACAACCCAATTCATAAATTAGCATTATGCCAGAAGCATTTCTCATGTCATTGAATACTTCATAAAAGTCATTTGAAAGTGTGTATGTTTTTTAATTGTATGATTGTATCATATATACTAGCCCTTTCATTATTGTTGGACACAAGATTTTACCTGGCATTTGACAATTCCAATAATGCTAAGGTAAAATCTTGAGTGTGTACCATTTTGTCCACATTATTTTCTGAAGATAGATTTCTAGTAGACTCATTGGCTCAAAAAGTACTACCATTTTTTAAGGTTATCGATATATTTTGCTAAATTTGTGTGCAGTATTTATCTACTAACATTTGCTACAGCAGTTTATGAGAATATAGTTATTACTTCATTCTGACCAGCAAGACTAATTTTCAAATAAGCCTTGATTTTAGAGCTTGGTTTATGTGGTGATGCCATCTGGTGGCCATAGTACAAACTTACAGAATCAGAAGTGAAAAACCTTTTGAAAACTGCAATGAGCAAAATTAAATTTATAAGGTGATGGCAAAAGCACAAGTCTTATACGTTGTCAGAAAGCATTCTTGCTGTGTGGATTTCTAAAAATTATCAGGAGCCATGTAAAATGAAGATTACACACTCAAACAATGCTCATTCATTCATCTCTTCAACCTGAGTTTTTGGAGTACCTACCACATGGTAGTACTATTCCCTGCTGATGAAAAAGATGAAGTCTCCATGCATGATTTCCAGGAATGTATAGTTTAATGGGGATACATAAATGCAAATTTACCACTATAAATTTTACCAAAGGCTTTTACAAGTGGTGACTAATATTTACTAATATTTGTCATTTGAATCATTTTTATCAAATGTACAATATGTAATTGTGGTTGACTTTCTCTAAAATAACTCCAGTCATCATTCCACTTCTTGGTATTCATGCCATTGTATAATCTTTTTCCCAGAGCGTGTGCTCAAGTTGGCATCTCTGTTTCTCTTTCTCTCCCTCTTTCTCTCCCACTCCCCTCTCCCACATACACGCCCCCAGCAGAAAACAGAATAACAAAGTGCCATGAAGTGAGTAGCTCTATGGAGAGGTCTATGAGGCAAGGCATTGACATTTCTCCTGTTAACAGTGAGTGAGGACCTCACACCAGCCAACAGCATGTGCATGAGGTTGCATATGAGTCTGCCCCAACTAAGCCTTCAGATGACTGTAGCCCTCACCCACACCCCAAAGGCATCCTTGTGAGAAACTCTAAGTCAGAGTCACCCATGGCTGGATTCCTGACCCAAAAAAAGCATAAGTTGTGGGATAATTTAGTAATTTGTTACACACAAATAGTTAACTAATTAACTAATAAAAAGAATTTGAGCCTGGCCTGGTGGCTCATGCCTGTAATCCCAGCATTTTGGGAGGCTGAGGTGGACGGATCACTTGAGGACAGGAGTTCAAAGACCAGCCTAGCCAACATGGTGAAACCCCATCTCTACTAAAAATACAAAAATTAGCCAGGCGTGGTGGCCCATGCCTGTAATCCCAGCTACTCAGGAGACTGAGGCAGGAGAATCACTTGAAGTCGGGAGGTGGAGGCTGCAGTGAACCAAGATCACCCATTGCACTCCAGCCTGCGTGACAGAGCAAGAAACCCTGTCTTAAAAAAATAAAAAAAAGAAAGAAAGCTATTCAAACATTTGAATAGTGATTTCAACATAATTACTCAAGTCCTATACAAAATTACTTAAATCCTATACAAATTTAAACTACAGTTACAGATTTAGTTAAGCTAAGTCTTTTGAGCACCTCAAACACCTTAAGTAGCAAATATACCCAAAGAAAATTATTACAAAACCTATTGCTTACTCTTAAACCTATCCTAAAATATAACAATAGTTTTTAAACTTCATTTCTTTTGTTATTCCAATTTTTATTCTTCTCTAAGGCTATAATTCCACTTGATACCTTCCATTAGTTGTATTAATGCATCCTTTTACATCTTTCTGGGCTTGTAGTGATCTCCCTAGAACAATAAGCAAAATATTTCAGTAAATGGCTGGTCAAGCAACTGATTTTTAGTCAGTTTGGGACCCGTTGGTTTTTGCCACGATAATTAACTCCAGCTGCAGGCCATGAAGTCATCTCCTATTTTAGAGTTAAACTTCTTTTGTTATAAAAATAAGACATTTCAAATTCTCATCTTTCACATATGTTTTTGGATTTTTATAACCTAATATCTCCATCATAAATGATACATGTTTTAAGTCTTAACCAACATTTCATTATGTATTATCCTATCTCTATTATATACTGATATTTTATGTTAGCATTATTACAAATTATGTATGTTTTATTGTATTATTTAAGGACCACTTAGAAATTCTATATCCTAGGAAAAGAGAAATGAAAGTTTTGTAGTAAGCTCCCTTTTCATTACTATTATTATTTTTGAATTATACTTTAAGTTCTGGGATACATGTGCAGAACGTGCAGGTTTGTTACATAGGTATACACGTGCCATGGTGGTTTGCTGCACCCATCAACCCGTCATCTACATTAGGTATTTCTCCTAATGCTATCCCTCCCCTAGCCCCCCACCCTCTGACAGGCCCTGGTGTATGATGTTTGCCTCCCTGTGTCCATGTGTTCTCATTGTTCAACTCCCACTTATGAGTGAGAACATGTGGTGGTTGACTTTCTGTTCCTGTGTTGCTTTGCTGAGAATGATGGTTTCCAGCTTCATCCATGTCCCTGCAAAGGATGGGAACTCATCCTTTTTTATGGCTGCTTAGTATTTTATGGTGTATATGTGCCACATTTTCTTTATCCAGTCTATTATTGATGGACATTTGGGTTGGTTCCAAGTTTTTGCTATTGTGAACAGTGCTGCCATAAACATACATGTACATGTGTCTTTATAGTAGAATGATTTATAATCCTTTGGATATATACCCAGTAATGGGATTGCTGAGTCCAATGGTATTTCTGGTTCTAGATCCTTGAGGAATCGCCACACTGTCTTCCACAATGGTTGAACTAATTTACACTCCCACCAACAGTGTAAAAGTGTTTCTATTTCTCCACAGTCTCTCCAGCATCTGTTATTTCCTGACTGTTTAATGATTGCCATTCTAACTGGCATGAGATGGTATCTCATTGTGGTTTTGATTTGCATTTTTCTAATGATCAGTGATGATGAGCTTTTTCTCCTATGTCTGTTGGCAGCATAAATGTGTTCTTTGGAGGAGTATCTGTTCATATCCTTCACCCACTTTTTGATGGGGTTGTTTGTTTTTCTTGTAAATTTAAGTTCCTCGTAGATTCTGGATATAGCCCTTTGTCAGATGGATAGATTGCAAAAATTTTCTCCCATTTTGTAGGTTGCCTGTTCACTCTGATAATAGTTTTTTGGGTTTTTTTTCTGTGCAGAAGCTCTTTTGTTTGGTTAGATCCCATTTGTCAATTTTGGCTTTTATTGCCAGTTTTTGGTGTTTTAGTCATGAAGTCTTTGCCCATGCCTATGTCCTGAATGGTACTGCCTAAGTTTTCTTCTAGGGTTTTTATGGTTTTAGGTTTTATGCTTAAGTCTTTAATCGATCTTGAGTTAATTTTTGTATAAGGTATAAGGAAGGTGTCCAGTTTCAGTCTTCTGCATTTGGCTAGACAGTTTTCCCAACAGCATTTGTTAAATAGGGAATCCTTTCCCCATTGCTTGTTTTTGTCAGGTTTGTCAAAGATCAGATGGTTGCAGATGTGTAGCACTGCTTATGAGGCCTCTGTTCTGTTCCATTGGTCTATATATCTGTTTTGGTACCAGTACTGTGCTGTTTTGGTTACTGCAGACTTGTAGTATAGTTTGAAGTGAGGTAGCGTGATGCCTGTAGCTTTTTTCTTTTTGCTTAGGATTGTATTGGCTATATAGGCTCTTTTTTGGTTCCATATGAAATTCAAAGTGGTTTTTTTTTTTTTCTAATTCTGTAAAGAAAGTCAGTGGTAGACTGATGGGGATAGCATTGAATAATCTATAAATTACTTTGGGCAGTATGGCCATTTTCACGATATTGATTCTTCCTATCCATGAGCATGGAATGTTTTTCCATGTGTTTGTGTCCTCTCTTATTTCCTTGAGCAGTGGTTTGTAGTTCTCCTTGAGGAGGTCCTTCAAGTCCCTTATAAGTTGTATTCCTAGGTATTTAATTTTCTTTGTAGCAACTGTGAATGGGAGTTCACTCAGGATTTGGCTGTTTGTCTATTATTGGTGTATAGGAATGCCTGTGATTTTTGCACATTGATTTTGTATCCTGAGACTTTGCTGAAGTTGCTTATCAGCTTAAGGAGATTTTGGGCTGAGATGATGGGGTTTTCTAAATATACAATCATGTCATCTGCAAAGAGAGACAATTTGACTTCCTGTCTTCCTATTTGAATACTCTTTATTTCTTTCTCTTGCCTGATTGCTCTGGCCAGAACTTCCAATACTATGTTGAATAGGAGTGGTGAGAGAGGGCATCCTTGTCTTGTGCCAGTTTTCAAAGGGAATGCTTCCAGCTTTTGGCCATTCAGTATGATATTGGCTGTGGGTTTGTCATAAATAGCTCTTATTATTTTGAGATACGTTCCATCAATACCTAGATGCAGAAAAGGCCTTTGATAAAATTCAACACCCCTTCATGCTAAAAACTCTCAATAAAGTAAGCTCCCTTTTAAGACATTTGGCTAAGTCATCATTTTATAACACAATATTCAACTCCCCTTTCTCTCTCCTTTCTTATTGTACGTGAGCATCCTGTGTCTAGTTCTGCTTTTTCTAAACTGTTTGACTCACAATTCCCAATATTTTTTATCCTTTACTTATAGTTTTAAAAAATACTGCTGTATAAACACACATATATTTAAAAAGAGGAAATAGAATGATTTAGATATATTAAAATACAACTTACTAAAATTTTTATCAGTTTATTGAAATACATTTTTTAAATCTAATCTATTATATTCCTCCTCTTAGATTACAGCTACCAATAGTAAAACACAGCATCTTAGTATCACTGGCAGCTAGCACAGCCCTTGGACGGGTGACCTACAAGTAAACAATTCATGATTATATTGCAGCACAAACATATTGGCATGATAAATCAGATGAAAGAAATTATCATATAAATTAAAAGTATAATTGCAACAGTGTTTGAAACAAAACAAATATTAATAACTACCAATAGTTGTAATCTAGAGAACTTTTGTCTTCTAAGTATCATTAGAAACACATTGCCTTATAAAATATTAGTGTATTTCATTTGTTTATTGCTATTAATGCTCAACTTGTCACAACTTGATCAAAATAAGCCGCTTCCTCCTGACTCCTGTGTTCTTTGTCGTATATGTTTCCTTATTTGCTGAAACAGTAGTGTCCAACAGTAGTGGCACTAGGGTTTATAAGGTAGGAGTGGGCAAAAGTACTGTCACTGCTATTTGTCCTTTTTGTAAAAATTTGAAGTGAGAGTCACAGGTGATGGAACGATTTTACAGTCATAGATTTATTTGTGTTTGATTTAAATTTATTTAAACACTCCTTACTTTTCCTATACTATGAGACTCATAAACTGCAAAGACTTTTCACAACAAGGAAATTTTAGATTGTATCCACTTATCTTCAGCTAATAAATCCTCCACACTGCAGGCAGCCTATTCTCCTAAAATGCAATCTTTACCCTTTCTCTCCTCCATTGAAAATGACTTCCCTTCGAATGTAAGCTTATAAGCATCAAAAAATTAACTCATTCTCTGGCCCCTACTTCTTCATCTTCTGTGACTCTCCCTACTCCCAGTCTCCTCCCACATTGGCTTTCTTTTAGATTTCAAATGCACTAAAATTGGTATTTGCAAATAAGTGTCATTCTTCAGGATTTTTAAGTCTAGTGCAAGAAAGCATTGCAGTAAACCACAACAAAACACAGTGTCTTCTTAGTATCACTGGCAGCTCGCACAGCACTTGGAACACGGGTGTCCTGCAAGTAAACGATTCATGATTATATTGCAGCAAGAACATATTGGCATGATAAATCAGATGAAAGAAATTAACATATAAATCAAAAGTATTATTGCAACAGTGTTTGAAACAAAACAAATATTATCTAGATAAAAACAAAATTACAGAAGCATAAAATTATTGAGGATGGCAACAGCATAATGTGGAACAGTGCCCAATAAAAGCCAGCAAAAAAGATGAATGTAAGAAAATCTTTTTTTTTTTTTTTTTTGAAACGGAGTCTCGCTCTGTCGCCCAGGCTGGAGTGCAGTGGCACGATCAAGGCTCACTGCAAGCTCCGCCTCCCAGGTTCACGCCGTTCTCCTGCCTCAGCCTTCTGAGTAGAGTAGCTGGGACTACAGGCGCCCGCCACTGCGCCTGGCTAATTTTTTGTCCTTTTTTTTTAGTAGAGACGGGGTTTCACCGTGGTCTCGAGCTCCTGACCTCGTGATCCGCCCACCTCGGCCTCCCGAAGTGTTGGGATTACAGGCGTGAGCCACCGCGCCCGGCATCAAAACATGCTATGCACGTGCTGCAGTCTCTGCCTCAAGTTCCTTAATGGGTGTGTCTGTGTGCATGCAAACACACACACATTTACACATACAAATAATGACTTTCTACATTGAGAATAAAAGGTTAATGTTCAGAATTTTAACATTTAATAAATCACTAGAGTGGACTGATAGGACTCACATTTGTCCTAAACCCACCTTCCTAAGGTCACTCACAACAAATTATAGCATGTGTTTTTATTTTCTTTGATTTTTTTTTACAACTGCTATAACTACAAGAGCAAGGATAATTATAAATCAGACTTTTATATGCCAGGCATGTCCTGAAGCTTTCCAAGCCATAAAAGACAAGATAGTTTCCTTCAGTTCTTCTGCTGGCATGGCTATCTGTTGATGGAGGAAACAAGGCTCAACATTAAATATTCACTTGGATTACTGAGAAGGATAGTCAAAAAAGAACTAAAAGAGAATTAGAAGAATGGTGATAAGGGCCTAAACATTACCGAATAATGCATTATACACAATTGCCTGACATTCATATTATTTCCTTAAATAACAAGAGAGTCTTACATTGCAAACATACATTGACTCTATTAGAAATAAAACAAAACAATCTCTCCTGCATTTTCTGCACTGTAATTAATTCACAGATCCAGGAAGAGATGACGAAGTATTGCTCTGAGCTCTTGGGCTAAGCCTCAGAAGTCATTAGGGATGTTATTTCAAAGAGATTACTTCTTCTTTGCTATTAAAAGGCTTATAAATAAGTCTTATTATTTATATACAAGTTTATAAATAAAAGGCTTATAAACTTGTGTATATCAAATGCAGAAAGAAATATTTTGATTTACAATGAAGAAAAATAGTCTAGGAGTAGGTAAAGTCCATGACTGCTACCTTGGGAAGAAATGAGTTACATTTCCTTGGAGGTATTCAACCAGAAAGTCAAGTACTTGGCAGGGAAGTTGTAAAAAGAAATTAACAAACTCATTGAATTGCTGGATATAAGATCCTACTCAAAATTTAAGATTATATGAGAATAGGTGTTTACCATAAGTATATTGTCTGCCAGTAGTTCTGGATTGTATTTTTTCTTTTGTCATGAGATTTCACCTCTGTGTAAATATTCTCCTCAGTCATTTCTGGAGAGTAGAGAAACATAACGAGATAAAATATGGGGAAATAAGAACTTTCTCCATAATCATTCAAGATGTAAGCCAAAAATAAAATTCTAAGTCCCCCAACCATCTGAATAGACTCCGCCTCTCAGCCAAGAGCATTTCAAAGTCAACCTGAAAAACTAGTTGAGGCCATGATGGGAAGGAGGAGTCAGACATGCCTCATTATACCCTCCTACCTTTTGGAATTACTGATTGAACAGACCCTTTCAATCCCCTAAGAAACATTTACAGCCTATTCTCTCTGAGGCCTGCTACCTGGAGACTTCATCTGCATAATGAAACGCTGGTCTCTACAACCTCTTATCATAACCCAAGCATTTCTTTTTATTGACTCCAGGTCTTTAGAAAATAACTCTTTCAACCAATTGCCAATGAAAAAATCTCTGAATCAGCCTATGACCTGTAAGCCCCTGCTTCCAGTTGTCCCACCTTTCTGGACCAAACTAATGTACATCTTTCATGTATTGATTGATGTCTTATGTCTCCCTGAAATGTATAAAACCAAGTTGTAGCTCAACGACCTTGGGCACATGTTCTCAGGTTCTCCTGAGGGCTGTGTTGTGGACCATCAGTCACTCAAATTTCGCTCAAAATAAATATCTTCAAATATTTTACAGAGTTTGACTCTTTGTCAACAAAGAAAACAATCATAATTCATACATCTCATACATATTGGAAGTAGTTGCTAATAAAAATTATAATTGAGTAGGTTTTCTTCATTTACAAGAATTTCTTTACAGGCCTTCCAGAGTGAAGTGTATACTGGAGTTCCATTTGTGGTCTTCCATAGGGTTGAGGATGCTGTTGCATCAGTGATGGGTGGAAAAAGAGTTGATTGGAAAGAGACAAAACTGTAAGATGTTATTATTTCAAAGAGGCTCTCCTCCTACTATGATCAGAAGGAAATTAAAATAACAGGTCAGAATACATAAAAGCAGAGCTGTCAGCAAAAGGGCAAGCTGAGAAGCTACAGTTTTGGCTTCCTGAGAGATTTAAGACCCTGTTAATTTTTAAACCACAAATCATAAGGGTTTCTTGGTTTGTTTGGTCTTGTTTTGTTTGTGTTTCATCTTAAACCACCTTGTTTTGTAGTATGGAACCATTTGTATACTGTAATGCCAAATTGTAAGAACATAATTTATAGCTACAGCAATAATAAATACAGAATTATTCTGATTTATTCATTCTGCTTATCCTACAAGTCCATTTCTAGTTGTCAGATAATCTGCATCTGCATGGACTTCTAATTCAGTGTGAGAGCTCTTTTTTGTGTGTGATAAGGAGCCCATTGAAATCTATAACAGTCACGGGTAGGTAGATCTTATAAATTTGGACATGTGTAATAAAAAGTCTAGAGGTCAAGAGACTGAGGGCTGTCAGCAGCTCAACAGCATCATCAATGCCATTCGCTGTCTAAATCCTTCTAATCTTCTGCGTTTGGACATGTGGACAACCTTGTGGCCACACATAGCTGCCATAGCCCCAGATCAGTATTCATGGTAATGAAGGGGTGGCCTGCCCCTCCACACCTGTGGGCATTTCTCGTCGGGTGGGACGAGAGACTTGAGAAAAGAAAGAGACACAGAGACAAAGTATAGATAAAGAAAACTGGGCCCAGGGGACTGGCGCTCAGCATAGGGAGGACCAGCGCCGGTCTCTCTGAGTTCCCTCAGTATTTATTGGTCATTATCTCTACCATCTCGGAGAGAGGGATGTGGCAGGACAATCGGGTAATAGTGGGGAGACGGTAAGCAGGAAAACCTGTGAACAAATTTCTCTGTATCATAAACAAGGTTAAGAAAAAGGTGCTGTGCTTTGATGTGCACATACATAAACATCTCAGTGCATTAAAGAGCAGTATTGCTGCCAGCATGTCTCAACTCCAGCCTTAAGGCAGTTTTGTCCTATCTCAGTAGATGGAATATACAATCGGGTTTTACACCGAGACATTCCATTGCCCAGGGACAAGCAGGAGACAGATGCCTTCCTCCTATCTCAACTGCAAAGAGGCCTTCCTCTTTTTCTAATCCTCCTCAGCACAGACCCTTTATGGGTGTCGGGCTGGGGGATGGTCAGGTCTTTCCCTTCCCACGAGGCCATATTTCAGACTATCACATGGGGAGAAACCTTGGACAATACCTGGCTTTCCTAGGCAGAGGTCCCTGCGGCCTTCCACAGTGTTTTGTGTCCCTGGGTGCTTGAGATTGGGGAGTGGTGATGACTTTTAACAAGCATGCTGCCTTCAAGCATTTGTTTAACAAAGCACATCCTGCATAGCCCTAAATCCATTAAACCTTGAGTCGACACAGCACGTATTTCTGCGTATATTCTGCGAGCACAGAGTTGGGGGTAGGGTTACAGATTAACAGCATCTCAAGGCAGAAGAATTTTTCTTAGTACAGAACAAAATGGAGTCTCTTATGTCTACTTCTTTCTACATAGACACAGTAAGAGTCTGATCTCTCTTTCTTTTCCCCACAGGCAAGAAGAGAATAGAGGCAAAGCAAGCCACTCCAGAAGTCCTCTAGCCAGCTTTGTCTTTAGTTTGATGGCCAGAGGCGGGCCGTATGGACACTCTATAGCTGCAAGGGTGCTGGGAAAGCGAGTAACTTCTGAGAATGGCAGGAGATTTGGAATGATTCATGGATTGGCCAACAGTCTCTGCTACTTGAGGCTAATGGTTACACAAGATTTAACCTTTAACCAGACATCAACAAATTTTTGAGGGCCTATTATTCATACTCCAAAATAAATACGAAAGTCAGGGATCCAAGAAGGCTCTTTCAATTCCCAGAAAGGGGATAATATATATGCTATATTCCATAGTACATAGTGGATAAAGAAAAACAATATACTATATTTTTTGTGGTATTTTGATCCTCTGCTCGTTTACCTGCAGCAATTATCAGTAAAAAAAAATAAAAATAAAAATATAAAAATACTTTTAAGAAAAGGAACTTGAGCAAATGCCTTTGAGGAAATAAAAACAGAGTTAGAAAAAGTTCACCTGAGGTGTGTGTCAGGGTTAATGGTGATTCCAAAGAGTACCATAGGCAGTAACGACTTTAAATGAAAAAGGAAAGAGGGGTGAGTTTCTGGAATCTACACCAAAGAAGAAAAGAAGAATAGTTTGGCCCTGAGCAGAAATATTTGGATATTTTCAAATTGTTATACAGTATTCATTCTTACATCTGTTATTGAAACTTTTTTTTTTTTTTTCCTACTCCAGCTAAACACTGTGCTGGTTATCCCCGTCCATAACTCCTCCCAAAGGGCCCAATAGCCTACCTTCCAGCAGAGCTAATAATCCATGGTTTAAGTTATGCATTCGGACTGTAAGAAATCTGAATAACACGTCATTCTCGCTTTTATCCAACTGGCAAAATGCATACTCTTCCTCTAAACTCAATTGAATGGAGTTCTTTGAGAAGACTTCCTGATAACATGCTGTGAGTTCTTTGAACACCTTAATTATGGTCCAATGACTTATGTCTTGACATTGCATTTCAATTATCTGTCTGTATTTCTGTTCTCTGAAGTTTGAGCTTCCTGAGGGAAAGATCTGTAATTTATTTATCTTTATAATTTCAGTTCTAAGTATAATACCTTGCACATAGAAAAAGTTGAATAAACAACTGTTGGACAAATGAGTAAAGGAACAAATAAATGTTCTGTTAAGGGAAACAATTATAAACAAAGGAGTCTAAAAAAAGGAGCAATTAATTCTGTATCAAGGCATCTAAAAAGACCAATTTGATTTACTTGAATGGCTTTGTTTCTAAACTAAAATACAAAGTTTATGTTTTGAAAGTTTTCAACTTATAAAGAAAAAAGTCATATAATAGTTTGTCTGTATAACTCCAGATAATAAAAAATCCCTGTCTAGATTACTATAGTTTATAAGCTAAGAATAAAGGCTAACTAAAAAGGGTCATACAAAATGTTCAACAAAAAATATTATTTCTAAACAAAGGGAAACATAAACTTACATCTTCTCTACTTTCTTAATCTGTGTAATTCACTTTATTCAGTTCCAAAAGAAAGAAGTCTTGGAAGACCCAGAATTATTCCATTATCAGAACAGAAATTCTTTCACTCAATTACCTGCTTTTTTTTTTTTTTTTTTTTTTTTTGAGACAGAGTCTTGCTCTGTCGCTCAGGCTGGAGTGCAGTGGCATGATCTTGGCTCACTGCAACCTCTGCCTTCCAAGTTCAAGCGATTCTCCTGCCTCAACTTCCTGAGTAGCTACTAGGACTACAGGCTTATGCCACCATGCCTGGCTAATTTTTGTATTTTTAGTAGAGACAGGGTTCACCACGTGTTGTCCAGGCTGGTCTCGAACTTCTGACCGGGTGATCCAGCTGCCTGGGCCTCCCAAAGTCCTGGGATTGCAGGTGTGAGCCATCAATTAACTGCTTTTAACTCACTTCAACTTGACAATAATCTAATCCAGGGAATTCACTCCCCTTTCCTAATGCTTTCATGTTCTGAATTCACTCTCTCTGAATTTCAAATATCAATCGCCATCAGATAGAATTAAAGGTATCAACAAAATCTTTAGAAACAATAGCTGATGACACCTTTGTCCTTTACCTGAAAGCTCCACAAACAATTTGGTCAGAAATAGAATTGAGAGTCGCTCACTTTCCGTGATAAATGCTGAACAGGAAGAAAATATCCAATGTCCAGAACAACTGCAAATATTGTCAGCAGCACAATAGGAGATCCTGACATTTCAGTGGCATTCTGACGGTTTCTATTCTGGTCAGAATTCTCATAGATGTTTACATTGACACTTTTCACTTAGGGAAGAGAGCTAAAAACAAGTACATATGAAATAAATATATTTAACTGGTAAATGGAGAGAAAAAAATAATACCACAGATAACTAGACAAGGAAGGATGGAAAAAACAAAGAGAAGAAAAAAGGGAAAATAGGAAAAAGGGAGTGAAATGAGAAATAATCTAGTCAAAACTGTAAATGAATTAGATAAGAATCTCTGTAATCACTTTATATGTGGTTTCCATATTGAGATCTTGTCTTTCCTTGATGTTTGTATGATGACAGAGGAAATCTAAGCCAAAAGCTCCAAAAAGCTCCTTTTGGAGACAAGAATATTCTGACAGCACCTCCTACGATGTGACAGAGTCAAAGAAGAAAATATACAAGAGAACTCTGCTATAGAAAATTACAAATTCAAACCATGGGAAAATGGGGAATAGAAAAATTATCTCTTTAGACAGAGAAAAGATTATAAATACTGAAAATTGTCATTTCTATAAATGTCATTGCTCTTATGTTTTACGTTGTGTAAATATTTGGAAGAAAATGGCACAATTTTCTTTCAAAAAAAGGGAAACATTCAAAATATTTAAATTATATATATTATATATGCAACATGATCAGCAAGTCTGGAAACATAACGAAGTTTTATAGTATTGATTTATTCCTATCACTCTGAGATATGGTGACATTACATGATATGTTCAACGTGTTGTTCCTCATTAGCAATGTGTTATGCATAATGGGGACCAACATGGGACATTAATACAACATTTCTATCAATGCCTGCACATGCTTCTGTGATACATTGCCTCCAATGATTTTTGTCTCTAATTTTCAGAATATAAACCTGCTCCATTAGCATTTTTCTGGAAGAAGCAACCAAATGGGTTAATCTGTGAAAGTAAATGTTATCTATATTTCCCAACATTATGGCCATCCTGTATTAACATATATTATGTATATTCTGAACTGCTCCATAATTGGAATAGTCATTCCTTATCAATAATTTACTTGATATCATGGATATGTGTCTTTTAGTTAATGATCCCTTTGCCAACTAGCCTAGGTTATAGGCAGTGACTATATCATACTCATTTTGAATTCCCAATACTTACCACAGCTTCCTATACATGGTAGTTGTTTAATAAATAATTATTGAATAAAAATAAACTTTAAATATTTCCTTATTATTTAGCTTTCGAGTACATCTTGGATATTTGACACTTAAGCACATACCACCCAGATCCTTATTTCCTCTGATGGTTTTATCATAATAATTGCTCTGAGAGATTTTTCCAGTGAAGTCTTAGAGTTACCACATCTCTGCTTATGCTTTTCACCACTGAAAGATAGCTTTCTCCATATTCTTCTTCTTTTTTTAAATGCTCACTTCTCTTCTAAGATATCTGGACCGAATGGGTTTCATTTTGTATTGCCTTCACGACAAAAGCCAAACTACTAAGTGAGGAAATAAACTGTTCAAAGTTTATACAAATTGTGAACGAGTGTATGAAAAAATATTTTTCAGTGGAATTCAAATGACAAACATTTACTTAATGTAATCCAAAGTGACATAATAAAAGACAAAGAGTTTCATAGAGCAGGAGAATGGGCAGTTAATTCTGGCTGGGATGAAACGTGAGAAACTAATTGTACAAGCATATGCCACTTCAGCTGATTCTTGATAGAAAAATTTTAGCTGTAGAAATGGGCAGGATAAAGCATATCACGTCAAATGAAACATAGCTGGAACACATAATAAGTGAAACAAGCAGCATCTAGCACAGAGAATTCGAAGCACACAACAATCACTTCTAAAACAGAATTATCTTAGGGAATTTTGAGTAAAAAAACTGGATTCTACTTTGAGATTTTGACAAAGATAGGCAGATAAAATCAAAGAAAAAAAAACGGAAAACAACCCTATTCCACATTATTGATTCCCAGTATTCTTCTCTTTGCATCATGAGTCAGAATCTACCATTAAGGATAAACTCAGTTTCAGGCTCAACCTTTTTTCTTTTATTCAGTTTAATTTGTATCTCCATTTGGTCTTATTACTGCTGTAACAAACTGAAAGACCTCTTTTACGTAATTGCCATAATAACTTGCATGAACGCATGGCACCTGCCATTTTCAAATGCCTATGATAACATACATATCTGCCTTTGTACCTAGGAAAATATCCATTATTCTCTGTCTAGTAAGATAATGGAAGATATCATAAAAAAGTCTCAGATGGATTTGAATATTCCCAACATCATGGCAGAAAAATACTATGTGAAATTTAATATGATTTTAATGTCCAAATAAGGAAAATCCCAATTTGTATACATTAGGTAAATTATAAGAAATTTTATTTTCCAAGTAGAGGAAAGATTATGGCAAAAATTCTAAACAAATTAACAGAATGTAAAAGACAGGCCACAGATTGGGAGACAATATTTGCAAAACAAACCATATTTTTAATCGGCAAAAGATTACCTATTGAGGAATATTTTGGTTTTCTCTGGATTTTTTTCTCTTATAAAGCTAGTATAAACAGGTATAGAGAGACACCCCACAGATAGCAAATAAGCATATGAAAAGACATTAAACATCATATACCATTGCAAATTAAAAGAATGAGATACCACTACACACCCATTAGCATGGTAAAAACTTAAAATACTGACAACCCAAATGCTGGCAAGGATGTAGAGCAACAGCTCCATTCTCATTCGTGACTGGTGGGAATGCAAAATAGTACAACCTCTGAAAGATAGTTTGGCAGGTGCTAAAAGAAAAATAAACATACAATATGAGCCAGCAATCATACTCTTTGGTATTTATTTAAATGAGGTGATAGTTTAAATCCACAAAAAACCTGCACATGAATGTTTATAGAAGCTTTATTCATAATTGCCAAAACTTGGAAGCAACCAACAGTCCTTCTCCAGGTGTGATCACCTGTGGTGGTACTTCCTGACAATGAAATATTATTCAGTAAAAAAACAAATGAGGTATCAAGTTATAGAGTCATGGAGGAAACTTAAATGCATGCTGCTAAGTAAAATAAGCCAATCTGAAAATTCTGTATAAGATATGATTCCAACTATATGACATTCTGTAAAAGGCAAAACTATGGAGATGGTTAAAAAAAAAAAATCAGTGTTTGCCAGGGCCTCAGAGAGAGGAAGGAGGAGAGGAATAGATGAAGCATAGGAGATTTTTAGGGCAATGAACCTATTCTTTATAGCACTGTAATGGTAGATATACGTCATGCATTTGTCAAAACCCATAGAATGTAAAATACAAAGAGTGAAACTAATATAAACCATGAACTTTACTTAGAAATAACATATCAATATTAGCTCATCAATTATAACAAATACACCACAGTAATGCTAGATATTAATAGGAGAAACTGGGAGGAGGGTGAGTGAGTATATGGAAACTCTCTGTACTTTCCACTCAATTTTTCTGTAAAACTAAAACTGCTCAAAAGTGTAATCTATTTTAAAAAATTCTAATGACATCACTATATACATATCAGGAGGGATAAAATTTAAAAATAACGACAACACCAAATGATGGCCAGTATGCAAAGAAAATGAATCACTCATCGGTATATAAACGTTACAGCCTCTTTGGAAAACAGTTTGGAAGTGTTTTATAAATCTAAACATGAACTACCATAGGACTCAGTAATTGCATTCTTGGGCATTTATCTCAGATAAATTAAACATGTTATGTTCACACAAAAATGTCTATTCCTGTTCATAGCAGCTTTATTTGCAATAGCAAAAAACAAAACAAAACAAAAAACCCTGAAAACAACAAAATATTCCTCAATAGGTAAATGGTTAATCAAACTGTGATACATCCATACCTACTTGGCACTAAAAGGAACAAATTATTGATACCTACAAAAACGTGTATAGATTTTCAGGAAATTACGTTGAGGTCACAGACTGTATGATTTCATTTACTTAACAGTCTTGAAATGATAAAATTATAGAAACAGAGAAGGAGTCGGGAACAAGGAATGGAGAAAAGGAAGCAGGTGTGGCTCTAAAAGGGCAATAATAGGGAGCCTTGTGATAGAATCACTCTGCATTTGTATCAATGTCAATAACTAAGTTGTGATATTATACCATGATTTTACAAGATGTTACCATTAGAGGTGCTTTGGTTTGAATGCTCCTTCCAAAACTCAGTGGTGGAATTTAATAGCCACTGTGACATTATTAGGAGGTAAGACCTTGAAGAGTTGATTAAAGTCATGAGGACCTCACTCTTAAGAATAGATTAATTCCCTCATGAGAGTGAAATCGTTATCTCAGGAGTGGTTCTGTTGTAAAAACAAGCTCTCTCTCTCTCTCTCTCTCTCGCTGTCTCTCCATGTAATGCCTTCACCATGGGATGACCCTTGCCAGATGCCAGTGCCATGCTCTTGGACTTCCTTGGTTTATAGATGCATAACTACAATATTTTCCTCTGTCTTCACCCGGCATTCCCCTCTGTGTCTCTGTGTCTTTTCCTATCTCTTAAAAGAACATCCATCATTAGATTTAAGGCCCCCTTAAGGCCCACCATAATCTAGCATGATCTCATGATCTTTACCTTAATTACATATGCAAATACCCTTTTCCCAAATAAGGTCATAAATAAGGTCATGTTCACATTCTTCAGGGTGAGAACTGGAGCCTACCTTTTGGGGGACACAGTTTAACATGCTATACTACTGAATTAGAAACTCTGGAAGTGAGACTCATCAGGCTGTGTTTTCCAGGTGAATCTGATACTTGATTCATGATAAATGTTTGAGGATATGGATAAGCTAATTACCCTGATTCCTGATTTGATCATTACACAGTGTATACATGTATTGAAACATCACACTGTACCCCATAAATATGTACAATTATTATGTGTCAATAAAAAATAAAATAAAACTAAAAAAACCTTATACAATAGTGTGAAATGCTGTTGGGATGCTGGCCTGTGGCCAAAGCTGGTTCTGGTAGTGTAACCAGGCAAGCCAGTGAAGAGTTCAAGGGTATGTACTGGTCAATATCAGTGGATCTTACTACTAGTTTCCAGTTTCTCAAAATTAGAAACTCTGGAAGTGAGACTCATCAGGCTGTGTTTTCCAGGTGAATCTGATGCTTGGCCACAGGCCAGCATCCCAACAGCATTTCACACTATTGTATAGGTTTTTTTTTGTTTTATTTTATTTTTTATTGACACATAATAATTGTACATATTTATGGGGTACAGTGTGATGTTTCAATACATGTATACATTGTATAATCATCAAGTCAGGAATCAGGGTAATTAGCTTATCCATATCCCCAAACACTTATCATTGCTTTGTGGTGAGGACATTCAAAATTCTCTCTTCTAGTTATTTTAAAATAGACTCTACAATATCATTAACAATAGTCATCCTACTTTGCAATAGAACACCAGAACTTATTCCTTCTATCTGTAATTTTGTACCTGTTGACCAATCTCTCTCCATTCCTTCCTCCCTCTGCCCTCCCCAGACTCTGGTAACCACTATTCTACTCTGTACTCCCACGATACCAACCTTTTAAAATTCCACAAAAGAGTGAAACCATGTAGTATTTGTTTCTGTGCCTGGTTCATTTCACTTAATATAATATTCTCCAGGTTCATCTGAATTAATGCAAATGACAGGATTTTATTTTTTTTATGACTGAATGCTTTTCATTGTCTATATATACTATTTTTTTTTTTTTTTTAAGGCAGAGTTTCGCTCTGTCACACAGGCTAGAGTGCAGTGATGCGATCTCAGCTCACTGCAACCTCTGCCTCCCAGGTTCAGGCGATTCTCCCACCTCAGCCTCCCAAGTAGCTGGGATTACAGGCGTGCACCACCATGCCCAGCTAATCTTTGTATTTTTAGTAGAGATGGGGTTTTGCTATGTTGGTAAGGTTGCTCTTGAACTCCTGACCTCAAATGATCTGCCTACCTCGGGATCCCAAAGTGCTGGGATTCCAGGCATGAGCCACTGCGCCTGGCCTATATGCCACATTTTTTAATCCATTAATTCACTGATGAGCACTTAGGTCGATCCCATATTTTGGCTATTGTGAATAGTGCTGCAGATATCTCTTCGACATACTGATTTCATTTCCTTTGGATAAATATCCAGTAGTGGGATTGTTGGATCATTTTTAATTTTTTGAGGCACCTCCATATTGTTTTCCATAGTGACTGAACTAATTTACATCTCCACCAACAGTGTTTAAGAGTTCCCACTTTTCTACATCCATGCCAAGGCAGCATTTTTTTTTTCTCTTTTTCATAATAATCATTCTAATAGGCATGAAGTGATAACTCATTGTGGTTTTGATTTGCATTTCCCTCATGATTAGTAATGTTGAGCATTTATGCATATACCTATTCCCATTTGTTTGTCATCTTTTGAGAGATGCCTATTCAGATCTTTTGTCCATTTTTTAATTGAGTTGTTTGAGTTTCTTATATATTTTGGATATTAACCCCTTCTCAGATGCATAGTTTGTAAGTATTTTCTCCTATTCTGCATGTTGTCTCTTCACTCTTATTTGATTTGCTGTGCAGAAGCTTTTCTGATGTATTCATACTCGTCTACTTTTGCTTTTGTTGCCTGTGCTCTCAAAGTCTTAACCAAAAAATCATTGCCCAGACCAATATTATGATACATTTCCACTGTGTTTTCTTCTAGTAGTTTTGGTCTTACCTTTTAGACTTTAATCCATTTTGAGTTGATTTAAGTATATGGTGAAAGGTGAGGATCTAGTTTCATTGTGCACGTCGATATAAAATTTTCCCAGCACCATTTATTGAGGAGACAGTCCCTTCTCCAATGTGTGTTCTCAGTGCCTTTGTTGAAGATCAGTTGGCTGCAAGTCTGTGGATTTATTTCTGTGTTCTTCATTCTGTTCCATTGGTCTGTGTGTCTATTTTTATGCTACCATGCTGTTTTGGTTACTATAACTTTGTGGTATACTTTGGAGTTAGGTAATGTCTTTTTGCTCAAGATTTCTACTGTGGGCAGGAGGCCAGTGGGCACATAGATGGAGGCTCAGCATCACTGAACATTAGGGAGATGGGAATCAGAGTCACCACAGATAACTATCCAATCACAAGGTAAACAACAGACAAAGAAAGGACCAAATAATCTATCAAACAACCAGAAAGGAATAATAGAATGCTAATGCATGGTGGGCTTAATACCTAGGTCATGGGTAGATAGGTGCAGTAAACCACCATGGCACATGTTTACCTATGTAACAAACCTGCACATCCTGCACATGAACCCCAGAACTTAGAAAATAAAAATAATAGAATGTCAGGACTAAATCCTCATCTATCAATAATAACCCTGAATGTAAATATATTAAGTTCTCCAATTAAAAGATATAGAGTGCTAAATTGATTTTTTAAAGAATGACCTAACTTTATGCTTCCTGCAAGAGAAGTACTTCACCTATAAGAGAAGCACTTCACCTGTAAGAGAAGCACTTCACCTGTAAGGACGCAATAGACTGCAAGTAAAAGGATGAAAATGATATCCCAAGTGGAGACCAAATGAAGACAGGAGCAGCTGTATTTGTATCAGTTAACTAGGCTATAATTGAAAAACTATAAAAAGAGACAAAAATGGTCATTATGTAATTATAAAGAGGTCAATTCAGCAAGAGGATATAACAATTATATACAGCTGGCCCTCTGCATTCACAAGTTCTACATCCATAGACTCAACCAACTACAGAACGAAAATATTTTTTAAAAAAATCCAATCTGTACTGAATATATATAGAGTTTTTATTATTGTCATTATTCCCTAAACAATAAAGTATACCAAATATTTTACATTGTATTATGTTTATAAGTAATCTAGAGATGATTTAATGCATACAGAAGGATGTACATAAGTTTATACAAATTCTATGCCATTTTATATCAGGTACTTGAGCATCAATGAATTTTGGTAGATGCAAGTAAGAGGTGAAGCCAGCTGGACTTCCTGGGTGGAGTGGGGACTTGGAGAACTTTTCTGTCTGCCTAAAGGTTTGTAAATGCACCAATCAGTGCTCTGTGTCTAGCTAAAGGTTTGTAAACGCACCAATCAGCACTCTGTAAAAACACACCAATCAGTGCTCTGTGTCTACCTAAATATTTGTAAACACACCAATCAGCACTCTGTAAAAACACATCAATCAGCGCTCTGTCTGGCTAAAGGTTTGTAAACGTACCAATCGGCACTCTGTAAAAATGCACCAATCAGCGTTCTGTGTCTAGCTAAAGGTTTGTAAATGCACCAATCAGTACTGTGTAAAAATGCACCAATCAGCGCTCTGTGTCTAGCTAAAGGTTTGTAAACACACCAATCAGCACTCTGTAAAAACGGACCAATCAGCACTCTGTAAAATGGAGCAATCAGTGCTCTGTAAAATGGACCAATTAGCAGGACATGGGCAGGGCCAAATAGGGAATAAAAGCTTGCCATCCTAGCCAGCAGCAGCAACCAGCTCAGGTACCCTTCCATGCTGTGGAAGGTTTGTTCTTTCTCTCTTCACAGTAAATCTTGCTGCTGCTCACTCTTTGGCTCCACATTACCTTTATGAGCTGCGAAGGTCTGGGGCTTGACTCCTGAAGTCAGCAAGACCACGAACCCACCGGGAGGAACAAACAACTCTGGACGGGCCACCTTTAAAAGCTGTAACACTAACTGTGAAGTTCTGTGGTTTCAATCCTGAAGTCAAGCGAGGCCACGAACCCACCAGAAGGAAGAAACTCCAGACACATCTGAACATCTGAAGGAACAAACTCCGGACAGACCATCTCTAAGAACTGTTACACTCACCACGAGGGTCCACGGCTTCATTCTTGAAGTCAGCAAGACCAAGAACCCACTGGAAGGTACCAATTCTGGACACACAAGGATTTCTGGAAACAATTCCCCAGTGATACTGAGAAACAACTATATATATGCACTCAACAGTGGAACACCTAAATATATAAAGCAAATATTATTAGATCCAAAGGGAGAGATAGACTGTAATACAATAATAGTAGCAGACTTCAACATCCCACTTCCTAAAACGGACAGATCATCCACGCAGAAAATCAACCAAAATAAACCCATCAGGTTTAAACCGTACTCTAGATCAAATGGACCTAACAGATATTTACAAAACAGTCCAACCAACAGCTGCAGAATACACATTCTTCTCATTAGCACTTGGAACTTTCTCCAGGATGTATTATATGTTAGAACACAAAACAGGTCTCAACAATTTCTTTTAAATATCAAAGTCATATCAAGTGTCTTTTCTGACCATAATAGAATAAAAGTAGAAATTAGTAACAGGAGGAACTTGAAGAACAAATGGGTCAATAAATATATTTAAAAGGAAATTAAAAATATAGTGGGACAAAAAAATGGAAACACAATATATCAAAACCTATGGGATACAATAAAAGGAGTTCTAAGAAGGAAATTTATAGCCTACATCAAAAAATTAGATCTCAAATAAACCAAACATTGCACCTCAAGGAATCAGAATAAACAAGAACTAAATCCAAAATTAAAAGGAACAACATATAAAGATCAAACAAATGTGGCACATACACACCATGGAATACTATGCAGCCATAAAAAAGAATAGTTCATGTCCTTTGCAGGGGCAAGGATGAAGCTGGAAACCATCATTCTCAGCAAACTAACACAGGAACAGAAAACCAAATATTCCATGTTCTCACTCATAAGTGGGAGCTGAACAATGAGAATACATGGACCTAGGGAGGGGAACATCACACACTGGGGCCTGTTGCGGGGTGGAGGGCAAGGGGAGGGAGAGCTTTAGGACAAATACCTAATGCACACAGGGCTTAAAACCTAGATGATGGGCTGATGGGTGCAGGAAAGCACCATGGCACATGTATACCTATGTAACAAACCTGCACGTTCTGCACATGTATCCCAGAACTTAATACTTTTTAAAAAAAAAGAAACATAAACATTAAAGCAGAAATGAAAAAATAGAGACTAAAAAATACAAAAGATCAACAAAACAAAGTGTTAGTTTTCTGAAAAGATAAAATGAACAAACCTTTTGCTAGACTAAGAAAAAAGAGAAGATCGAAATGAATAAAATCAAAGATGAAAATGAAACATTACCACTGCGTATTTTTTAATCCATTTTTGATGCTTCAACCTTTCCTGTTTCATGCTGAGATGAGATCATCACCACATCCTACTCTATTCAAATAAGAAAATCTAATCTTTTTACAAATTTATTAAAATTCTTTAATGATAGAATTTCATTTCTATGGACACTGAAAAACTCTTCTCTACTGCTATATACCAAATATTTATGTCCCCCAAAAATTCATTTGTTGAAACCTTATCCCCAGTGTGATGCTATTTGGAGATAGAGACTTTGGGAGGTGATTAGGTCATGGGGCTCGTGCCCTCGTGAATGGGATTAGTGTCCTTATAAAAGAGATTCTAGAGAGCTCCCTTGCCTCTTCCTCCACTAGAGAACACAGCAAAGATGGGCATATGTGAAGCACAAAGCAGGCCCTCACCAGGTACTGAATTTGTTAGCACTTTGATCTTGGACTTCCCAGCCTCCAGAATTGTAAGAAATAAATTTCTGTTGTTCATAAGCTACCCAGTTTATAGTATTTTGTTATAGCATCCCAAACAGACTAAAACAACTATGTACCAAGAAACTGATATTTTAGTTCCCAGGACCATGCCATGGGTATAATTCATTCATTCATCAAATATTTATTTAGTAACTACTGAGGAAAAGACCCTTTAATGCACTGTGGATACAACATATAAAAAACAAAGATCAATTTTAAGGTCTAGTAGAACATATAGATTAGTGGATGAGACAGAACAAAACTTTAAAATATGTGAAGCAAAAAAAAAAATAACAGATAAGTAGACAAGTAAAAATAATATTTAAACATTTAAAAATCATTCTTTCAATAATTGATAATTAGACCAAAAAATCATTAGGACAATAGAAGATCTGAACAAAGCTACCAATCACCTTCACCCAATTGACATTTATAGAACACTCCATTCCAATAGAGCAAAACGCACATTGTTTTCAAGTATATATGGAACATTTATCATGATGGGACCATATACTAGGACATATAACAAGTATTACATATTTTAAAGTACTAAAATAATACAGCATATTTTCTGGCCACACAGAAATTAAATTAGAAATCAGTAACAAAATTGTATCTGGAAAATCCTGAAATATTTGGAAATTAAGCAACTTTTTTTTTTTTTTTTTTTTTTTTTTGAGACAGAGTCTCGCTCTGTTGTCCAGCTATTTTTTTGTATTTTAGTAGAGACGGGGTTTCACCATGTTGGCCAGGCTGGTCTCCAACTCCTGGCCTCAAGTGTTCCACCAACCTCGGCCTCCCAAAGTGCTGGGATTACAGGTGTGAGCCACTGCACCCCGCCTAAACAACATACTTTTAAGACATGAGCCAAAAACAATTACCTAACAAAATTTGTGGTACGCAGGAAAATAGCACTTGAAGGGAAATTTATAGCTTCAAATAGTTATATGTGAAAAGAGGCTTTCACTTATGAAGTCAAGATAATAAAAGCAGTTAAACTCAAAATAAGTAGAAAAGGTTAATAAAATGGATATAAACCTCTAGCTAGACTGATCGAGGAAGACAAATAAATACAACAATATCAGAAAAGAAAGAATATAACTACAGGTCTTGCAGACAGTAAATACATAGATAATAAAGGAGTATTATTGTTATGGGTTGAACTATGTCCTCCAAAAATATATGTTTAAATCATAACCCCCATACTTGTGAACGTGACCTTATTTGGTAACAGAGTTGTTTTGCAGATGTAATCATGTTAACATGAGATCATTAGGGTGGGCCCTAACCCAGTATGACTAGTGTCCTTATTAAAAGAGAAAACCACATGTGAAGGCAGAGATACACAGGGAGAAATTCATGTGAAGACAGAGTCAGAAACTGAGGAAGAAGCTGAAAGTGCAGTAACACCAGGTACTGACAGCCACCACTGGATGCTAGGAAGAGGCAAGGAAAATTCCATCCAGAGTCTCAGAAAGAGAGTGGTCCTGTTAACACCTTAATTTTGGACTCCTGGCCTCCAGAACAGTGAGAGAATAAATCTCTGTTGTTTTAAGCCACCAAATTTCTGGTACTTTGTTACAGTAGCCCTAGGAAACTAATATGACTATGAAGAACAATATGCCAATAAATTTGACAATGTAGACAAATGAAACAAGTTTCTTAAAAGACAAAGATTAACAAAATTGACAGAAGAGACAGAATGTCTAAATGGCCCTGTCTGTTAAAGAAATAGTATTCCTAATTAAATACATTCTCCCAGAGAAAACCTCAGGCCTAGATTATTTCACTGGTAAATTAGATCAAACATATAAGGAAAGAAAAATACAAATTCTGAAAAAAAAACTTTCAAAAATAGAAGCATATTCAAAAATATCCCAAATGAACATATAAGACCAGTGTCTTCCCCATACTGTAAACATTAAAATTTTTTAAAAAATAGACCAATATCTCGGGCCGGTCGCGGTGGCTCACGCCTGTAATCCCAGCATTTTGGGAGGCCGAGGCGGGCAGATCACCTGAGGTCGGGAGTTCGAGACCAGCCTGACCAACATGGAGAAACCCTGTCTCTACGAAAAATACAAAAAAATTAGCTGGGCATGGTGGCACATGCCTGTAATCCCAGCTACTCGGGAGGCTGGGCAGGAGAATTGCTTGAACCCAGGAGGTGGAGGTTGCGGTGAGCCAAGATTGCACCATTGCACTCCAGCCTGGGCAACAAGAGTGAAACTCGGTCTCAAAAAAAAAAAAAAATTGACCAATATCTTTTATGAATATAAACACAAAAGTCCTTAAAAAATTACCCAATTAAGTCCAGCAACATATAAGGAATATAATATACTGCAACCACATGAGATTTATCTGAGAAGTGCAAGTTTTGTTTAACTTGCAGAAATCAATCAATGCAATTCACCATATTAAGTGACAAAATGAGAAAGGCTATGTAATTATCTCGATATAGAAAAAATGTATAAAAAATCAACTCCCATTCATGATAAAACTGTTAATATATTAAGAATAGAAGAAAACTGCCTCAAAATGATCTAGAGAATCTGTGAAAAACCAACAGCTGACCTCACACATCACAGTGAAAAACTAAATGCTTTTCTCTGTAAGATTGGGAACAAGGAACGAATGCCTACTAGAATCAGTTCTCTTTAACATTGTCCTGGAGGTCCTAGCCAGTAGAATGAAACAAGAGAAAGAAAAGAACGAAAGGAAAAGTAAAACTTTCCATATTCTTATAGGACATGATTGTGAACATAGAAAACTCTTAAGGAATCTACAAAAAAAAATTGCTAGAAATAAGAAGTACACTTAGCAAAGTGATAAGATATGAGGTTAATTTACAAACTCAATTTTATTTCTATAAACTAACAACAAATACTTTGAAAAATATATTAAATTCCATTTAAAATATGATCAAAAAATAAATTTTACAAAATATGTGTAATATATTCTAGCCAGGTGCGGTGGCTAACACCTGTAATCCCAGCACTTTGGGAGGCCAAGGCAAGTGGATCACATGAGGTCAGGAGTTCGAGAGCACCCTGGCCAACATGGTGAAACGCCATCTCTACTAAAAATACAAAAAAAAATTTAGCTGGGCATGGTGGTGCGTGCCTGTAATCCCAACTACTCGGGAGGCTGAGGCAGGAGAATCACTTGAACCTGAGAGGTGGAGGTTGCAGTGAGACGAGATGGTGCCACTCTACTCCAGCCTGGGTGACAGAGTAAGACTCCATCTCAAAAAGACAAAAAATAACTGTGTAATATATTCCAAAAAAGTACCACAATGCTCAGAGAAATTAAAGAAATGAGAACTAAATGAGAGATAAATCATGTTCATTAATTCTAGCACTCAATATTATTAAGACGTCAATTCTCTCAGATTAATCTGTAGAGTCAACGCAATCCCGGCCAAAATCCCATTAGGCATTTTTGAAGAAATTTTGAGAAAATGCAAGAACCTGGAATAGCCAGTATACTTTTAAAAGAGAATGGATTTGGAGAATTGGAACATTTGATTTCAAGGGCTACTATAAAGCTACAGTAATTGAGACATTATGGTACTATTACAAGAATAGGCATATAGAATGCTGAGACTGAATAGAGAATCCAGAAATTGACCCACACAGGTAGGTCAATTAATTTTCTACAAAGGCACCAAAGTAGTTCAATGAAGAAAAGGAAAGTCTTTTTAACAGCTAGTGCAAAAACACCTGGATATCCATATGGAATAATAGTGAACCTCAACTTTTTCTCACTTATATAGGAAAATTAACTTGAAATGGATAGAAGCTAAACATAAAACTATCAAGCTTCTAGAAGCAATTATAGGCAAAGATTTCTTAGCTCTGTGCTCTTAATATAGGCAAAGATTTCTTAGCTAGAAATTAAGCATGAATAAGGAAAAAATGATGTTAGGCTTCATTAAATTTTTATGTATTTATTTTTCCATAGGTTATTGGGGAACAGGTGGTGTTTGGTTACATGAGTAAGTTCTTTAGTGATGATTTGTGAGGTTTTGGTGCAACCATCTCCTGAGCTAAAATTTTAACACTTCTGCTTCTTGAAAGACACCATTAAGAAAATGAAAAGGCAAGACATAGCCTGGGAGAAAATATTCACATTATCTACATCTAACAAAGGATTTGTATCCAAATTATATAAGGAACTCTTACAACTGTATTATCAGAAGACAGATGAACCCAATTTTTTTAAGTGGGCATATGAATGTTTTACAAATATACATATGGCCAATAAACCCATAAAAAGATGCTCAGTATCATTAGTCTTCAAGGAAATGCAAATTAAAAATGACAATGAGATACCACTAGACAGCTACTATAATGGCTACAGTTAAGAAGACACAATATCAAGTGTTGAAAATGATGAGGAGCAAATGTAATCTTCATATGGTGCAACTGAGAGAGTAAAATGATGCAACCACATTGGAAAATAGTTTAGAAGTTTAGAAGTTTTTTTATAAAAGTAGGCCAGGTAAGGTGTCTTATGCCTGTAATGACAACACTTTGGGAGGCCAAGGTTAGAGTATTGCTTGAGGCCAGGAGTTTGAGACCAGCCTGGGCAACATAGAGAAACCCCATTTATAAATAAATAAATAAATAAATAAAAGTAAACATACACTTACCAGAGGGCCCAGCAATCAGACTCCCAGGTATTTACTAAAAAGAAATTAAAACCTGTCCACACAGATACTTGCACACAAATGTTCATGGCACCTTTATTCACAACAGCCAAAAACTGGAAACACATCAAATGTCCACAGGTGAATGAAGAAATAAATTGTGGTATATCTGTACAATAGAATACTACCTAGTAGGAAAAAGAATGAAATGCTGATACACAAAACCATAGATATAATTCAAAAACATGCTGCATAAAAATAAGCCAGATACAGAAGAGTACATGATGCATTAAATTCTAGACTAGGGTAAACTAATTTGCAGATAGAAAGCATATCACTGGTTGCCTGGGGCAAAGTGGGTGGCGAAGGGCAGAAAGGAACTTTTAGAGATGATGAAAATATTCTATATCTTGATTTCATACTGTGTAAGATATGTATATATGTGTGTGTGTGTGTATATATATATGTTAAAACCCATATTCCTCATGACTTAAAGTGAGTGCATTTTATTGCATGAAAAGTATAACTCAATAAAGTTAATTTTTAAAATGTCAAGGTCAAGAAAAAGCCTAAAGAACTGTTTCGGATTAAAGGAGACTAAAGAGACATTACAATCAAATGCATTGAATTATCCTGAACATGGATTTTTAAGAAATACATATAAATGGCATTATTGGGACAATTGACAAAATTTGAACATGGATTACAGATTAGATCATAGTACTGTACTAATGCTAAATTTCCTGAGTTTGATAATTGCACTGTGATTATATAAAACAAAGCCCTTGATCTTGGAAAATATTTAGACAAAGGGACATGAAGTCCTCAGTTTATTATTAAGTGGAAGATAGAAAGAGAGAGAGAAATATAAAGCAGAGCAAAATATAAACAACTAGTAAGTATGAGTAAAGGTTATATAAAAGGTCCTTGTACTATGCTTGCAACTTTCAGTAAGTTTGAAGTTATATTTTATAGCAAAACAAATGTTTTAAAAGATGAGGTAACTTCTAGATGGGAAGAAAAAAATAACTACATTCTAGTTCACAACTGCTTTCAAAACCAGAAGATGCTGGAATGATTTATCCTATTGATAAGAAAAAAGACCCAGGATATAATATCAGAGTTCTCTAACTGGTTGTATAGGTAGTTCTGAGAATTAGAAAGAATGAATAATTCCTCAGGGACATTAAAGGAAGGAACAACCACTCTCAAAAGAGAAAATCTCCTCTTCTCCAGGAAGAAAGATAGCATCTGATCTTTAAAGTCATAGTCCAAAATAATTTTCTTTTTCTTCCTGTTCATCTTTATCTTTTGAAGAATTAACTAAGTCCTGCAGTTAAAAGCAATGATTTATAATCAGAAATTATTATGGGAAACAAAAAAAGAAAACATTCCATTTTCACCTTTTCTTCTTGGCGCACACTGAATCAGAGAAAACAGAGTCCATTCTCTTCTCACAGATACAATTGTACGTTTGAATGCAATCAATAGTTGCCATTCTTGTTGAGGTTAAAAATGCACATTCTCCTCTCCCAGAAGAAAAACGCATTATTGTAGAATTACTGTAGAACAGAAAACATATGTAGTCAACTGTTTAATTCCAAAGCTTACAATTACATAAACCATGATTTTAAAAAATTCTGCTGCCTAAATGTCTAGAATATGGAAATGCTTATCATAACTTCATCACTAAAATATTTTCTTTTGCTCTTAGTCCATTAAATAGAATCATGACCTCTTAATCACACCCACAATCTCCCATTTTATTCCACACTGACAATTTTTGGTCAGAAGGCAAAAGTACCTTGCAATATTGCAATGAAATTATGATATATTGCTTTCTTGTGCTAATTTTTTTTCAATAAAAGTGAGAGATTAAAAAAAAAAGACGGTGGCCAGGTACAGTGGCTCACACCTGTAGCCCCAGCACTTTGGAAGGCTGAAGAGGGCTGATCACTGGAGCCCAGGAGTTCAAGACTAGCCTGGGCAACATAGTGAGATCCTATCTCTACCAAAAAATACAAAAATTACCAGATTATCAGGATGTGGTGGCACACGCCTGTAGTCCCAGCTACTCAGGAGACTGAGGCAGGAGGATCACTTGAGCCCGGGAGGTTGGGGCTACAGTGAGCTGAGATCATGCCACTGCACTCCAGCCTGGTGACAAAGTGAAATCCTGCCTCTAAAACAATTAAAAAAAGAGAGAGAGAGAGGAATTGAATATCTGTAACATAGATAACCAGGGCTCATGTATATATATTGTAAGAAGAAAAGGGAAGAATTGGAATATAGTCAGAGATGAGATTGTTCGATCGTGTTTTCTCTCCTTTCCTCCCCCACCCTATAGCTAAGAGTTATTAGCTAATGACAATTCTTTGAAAAATATCTAAAGCATGACTTCTATTTTAGCAAAATGGTTAAGTGCCAGAACTACCTTCCTATTAAAAACAATTTAAAATACTGAATAAAAAATATGTTAAGCCTTCTTGACTAACTTCATAAACTGTTAAGAAGCAGATTCATACTCAGGCTGAATATTAAGTAAAGGTGGGACTGCAGAAGGGCAAGTGAAGCACTGAAGATCGTTTTTCCCTTAATGGATGTAGTAGGCTGAAATGAATTCCACTCAAGATGGAGATTCTAAGTAGAAGATAAGCTACATAGGACTGAGAACCCAAAGGGATATACATTCAGTATAAACCACCTAGAATTGTCTTGAACCTTGGATCTAAGCAGAAAAGCCCCCACTTAAGAACTCAAAATCAAAAAAGCATCCGTCATATGTTTGCATTTGCTGTATTATTTAAGAAAGTTCAAATCTGCTACAGGAAAATAAAGAAACAGGTAAGGAAGATAAATGAAACCACATAGTTTGTGAGGCGTAGGTAGAACTCACAAGATGTGTTAGGTGTGAACAGGTAAAATTAGTAACATATGAGACGTTAGATATAGATACAGTAAGTAAAGTATGTGAGCATCGAACATAGACAAAAAAAGAAGGGACCAAATAGACACTAAACATACACAAAATAAACACGAGGCTCATACAAACTCAACATTCTTGAGGTCTTAAATTCACCACCCACTGGTGATACCCATTCTGGCCTCTGCCCAAGAAACACAAATTAAATCCACAGCTGCTCATCAGGGTAACTGGAAACTTACAGCTGTGGCCAGGCTTACACATTCCTGTAAGAGAGAATCTTCCCTGTAGACAAACATGTGTGTGCTGGCCACAAAAACTTTGTGTCTGTTGGGACCCCTTACTCACACAACAAGATGGCCCCATATCATCATCAGGAGAGGATTTATGCAGCAGAGAGAGTCAGGTCGTATGAAGACTGCATAACCCAAGATTCAGGGTTATGCATAACCCAAGATTCAGGGTGATCCCTTCACCCTGCACCTTATCCCAAGTGCAACAACTTATCCTATCTCTTTCCCTTTGAACTGTGCTATGGGTTTTACATTGGTTTAACCAACTGTGATTTGATCATCTTAATTTGGCCTGTGAGCCTTTCTGTTCTGTGACCTCTGGAATAGTTTGCCTGGGAGTGTGCTTGAAGGATATGATTACATCAAGGTAATTCCCTCTGCGTGACATCTTTTGCAGGTTTGCAGCCCAGAACTACAATACTTGCAGAACCCACACTTAAAATTATAATAATTAAGATTTTTTAAAAGTCAATGAATAGTTTAACCAGAACTAAATGTAAACCCAAGAGTTTACTAATAATGTACTTCAAAATAGAAGGTCTATAGTGAAGGTGTGTGTGTGTGTATGTATATATAAAATACATGTTTTATATGCTATGTATGTATAAACTAATTACATAAAGTAACTCAAAATAAATTTTTTGGATACTCAGAATACTCATTTGTGGCTGTGGGAGGGATCATTATGGCTGACTTAGGATGGTCCAATCACTTCATACCACCCACCTTCCTTTATGATTTTGTTTCATTTTATGTACCTCATAATACATATTTCTGAGCATGTGTTTAGCATGATACTTTAAAAATTATTATTAACTCTTTATGTCATCTCTTCCTTTTCTACCTATACTTCCTAAAACACTCTTACCCATTGTTCTAATTGTTACTAAAGACTCCTGCTTAAAAATGAGTTAAACTGTGTGAAATGAGAAAAGATTCTTTAGACACAATCATTTCACACCACCCCCTCCCCCACCAATGTTACAGTTTGAATGCTTTCCAGACACTTACATTCCAGGAGATGTGCCATTATCAATCCATTTCCACTTACTTTCCCTTTCATCATATGATAATCCAATCCAGTAATTATTTTCATAAATCTGAGATTGAATGAAGGCCTATAATAGAACAAAATATATTAGGTGACTAAATTCCCATCTGTTCGATGAGTGAGAACAAGGACAGGTCAAGGGGCCGACTGTTTCTATGGCCAGTACTCTGCTACTCTCCACATCATCCTTCATCCCTTTTCCCTAGAAAAACCTCTCTTCCCTAGATCCCTGCCTTTCCATTTCCCAAAGTAATTTTCCCCTCGTATTAATATAGTATTCATTTATGTTAAAAAATGGCTGTCAGTATCACTGACTATTTAAAACATGGAAAAGTTTAATATCCAAATATCTACCAATAGGAAAGTTGTTAAATATTTTATAATGCTTTATGAAACTATCCAAAATCACGCTCCAGAAGAAGATTTAGGATGTAGAAAATTGATCATCACTTAATCTTAAGTGAAAAAAGGAATCCTCAAAACAAATCTATTAAAATAAAAAGGTGTGTGTATGATAGGGGCGCAGTAAAATCTTAAGCCCCATAAGAGGAAGCCTTGCTATAGTTCCATACTTGGAATGGGTGAAGTATTTGGAAGTATTTACTATGTCTAAAATGTAATATATCAAAGTGACATATTACATAATGTCTGATTAAGTGACTAAATATATTTTTAAATATAGGTTTAAATGTAACTGTTTTACTGTATCATATGAAATTATTTCATAACTTGATATCATGAATTCTTTTATACTATGATTTTTTAAACATTCATTAGATTTGCATATACATTTTGTGTTGTTTTCCTAAACAATAAATAAAAGTTTCAGGCTAATCTTTGCAAACATATCTCTATAAAAACATATTTTGAGTATTTGGATAACTTTTATTAGTAACAGTTTTTAAACATTTTAAACATAATTGTTTTAAAATTCAATATTGTTATATTCAATACTGTTATCACTATTATTCCGTATTGTTATACTATATCACTATATTTTCTCTTTTTACAATTCTGTTTTAAAGATACACATCTTGAGATAATATATAAGAATGTTAAAAAAAAGAAAAAGATCTCAAAAAAAAAAAAGAATGTTAAGTGAATGTTACCTATGAATGCAATGAAAATCACTATTGAGGCTAATTTGTAAAGCTGTTATCACTTTTATGTTCCTCGTTATTATCTCCATTTTTGAAGACAGGCTCAGAGAGGTTAAATAAATACTAGAGGTCATCCATCTCCCTTTCTAAGGAGTCTGCAGTATAACCACTGACAGGGAGATGATTTGCAAAGACCCAAACAGCATCCTTAATAATAATGGTCATCATAATAGATAACGTATTGAATATTTAGTAAGTAGTAGAATTATATGACCATTAGCAGGCATTGTTTCCTGGGAGCCTCTTAACTATATCATTTTTGCTCACACGACAGACACACACAAAGAATAGTTGAAGTCTCTCATTCTGGACTCCAGCCTGTCTTTAATATCTTAGGTCCAACATTGAGAAACAGCGTCCAAGAGAATAAAAGTGAATGTAAAATACCAGTTCATCTTTGTCATCTATCTTCAAAAGGGATGATCTACAATGTTGACAAGTCTGTTTACATCCCTTCCAGTCTTTCTTCTGCATGGTAAAATAATAACAGTTTACTCCACAACAGGACCAGTGGTCTTCAGAGAATTTGCCTACAATATATAAGGTGAATCATCAAACTTCTTGTCATCTGGTATTCTGTTAACCAGAGCAATATGTTTATCAGCCCACCATAACTAAATAAAATCCCAATAGCAATCAATAATTATAATACAAGGTTCATCAAGATTCTGGAATACAAGAGATACCTTCACTCCCGTGTCCAATGCAGCATTATTCACAATAGCCAAGCTATGGAAACAACCTAAATGTCCACTGATGGACGAATGGCTAAAGAAAATATGTTATATACACAGAACGGAATATTATTCGGCTTCCAAAAGAAGTAAATCCTGCTATATATGACAACATGGATGAACCTTGAGGACATAATGCTCAGTGAAATAAGCCAGTCACAGAAGAACAAATACTTTATTATTCCAATTATATGAGGGATCTAAAATAATTAAACTCACAGAAGCATAGAATGGTGGTTGCCCAGGGTTGGAGGGAAGTTCAATGGTATAAAGTTTCAGTCATGCAAGATAACTAGGTTCTAGAGATCTGCTGTACAGCATAGTGCCAACAGTTAACGATACTGTATTGTACACTTAAAAACTTATTAAGAGGGTAGATCTCGTGTTGTTACCGCAAATACATAAATAAATGAAAGGACATGAGGAAACTTTTGGAGATGATGGATATATCTATTACTCTGATTGTGGTAATGGTTTCGTTTCTGTCCAAATTCGTCAAATTGAAAACATTAAAAATATGCATTTTTGTATATCAATAATACCTCAATAAAATTGTCTAAAAATAATAAAATTGAATTGTTTTTAAAAAAGATTCTAGAATGTTTTCTAAATAAAAGAAAAAGTTTAAAACTTTTTCTTTTCCTCCTGTATTTTATACTATATTAAACTTTTAAAATACTACTCAGCCTTTAAAAATAGAGATGGTAAATTTCTACTAATTACCATACCTAAATGAGATTAAATATACAAAAATTCTTTGTAAACTCTAAATCCTAAACAAGTATTTAGTAGTTGTTGATTAACCAGGTCAATTAATTCCATCATTATGCAAGATAATAGAGTTTACTGTATGAGATTTAATATTTTTATATCTTAAGTGCTTTCAATGGTATCATCGCACAGAGTCGCACAAACATTAACACTATGGCAAATCTTGCAGATGTGCTGCAGGGAGTACATACTGGTCACAAATAGACCAAATATGTGAAATCAAGGCAGAATGGAAACACACACATGTGCATGACACACACAATTATCTTTATAACAGCATCCAAATAAAAGCCCTTGTGCCCATTTTAGCACAAATATATTTTTACTGAAAACCTCCATATTCTATGTCAGCAAAAAGTGGAAGTCTTTAATTTGCTCACAGGACCAAAATGATCAGAATTTTCAGGGGAGTTTACATACTAGTTCACCTTTTGGGAGCATTAATAATGTAAGATGTGCCAATGAATTTTGGGAACTGTAAGCTTTTACTAATCCAAACATGGATCCTGGGGTCCCAATCCCATATTTGAAACAAGCGAAACCTCCAAGATACCCACACTACATCTAAGAGGCACAGATTAAAAGTTGCCCAGTAGACCTCAGAGGTCGATAATACTATCATAAGCCTATTTATTAGGCTTCAAGGATTATGGAGGGGAAGAAATAATGCAAAATCATGCAATCTTTCATTCAAGATTCCCTTCGTACCTGTATTTTGCAAAACTTTAAAAACGATCTCATTTTCTCTATGACATCTGTTCTTTTGTATAAGGTGTGAATCCAGTTCCTTTTTCTGCTGAAAGCTGTCATTTTTGAGAACGTCATATTTTAAAGTCTTATTTGTCAAAATCTGCTCTTTTAAGTAGTTGTCATTTTGCATGATGTACTTTTCACTACAGTTTCTTAGAATTTCCTGCTGTTGATGTTTTTCTTGAATACACTGAAAGACTAAAATTAATGGCATAGATATAATACAAATAAGTACTCATAATAAATATTGAAATTTAAGACAAAAGAAAAAATTTCACTCTGACAACCATTAATCATTACTTTAATTAGTCATTACTTTGATTAGTAATTTGACATTTGGAAAGTAACACCTCAACGAACTGATCATAAAAAGGGAAACATAAATTTCTCACCATTAGCAACTTAAGTGTAGGATAAATAACATATCTGAATAAAATTATGAAGGTGACACCTTACTTCTCAGTTTAGTTTATTTTTAATAACTCATCGTTTACAAATAAGCACTAAAGTAAAAGTCAGTTTGCCAACATTTAACCACATATCTTCTGCATATGAAAATCTGAACTAAGAAACATGAAGTGACAGCACAATTATTATTGGGGCAGATAGAATATCCGCAGCAGAAAAGAGAGTAAGATCCAGATATGTAATTTTATCTGAATATAAAATATCAGTGATTTTTTTCAAAAGATATGAGGAATTCAAACAAAAGGTAATGCTTGAATTTAATATTATATAACAGCATGTGTAGATTCTTTCTTTTACTAAACCATTTCGTCATTACATACTTTGAGAAATGTCAAGAGAAAGCCATAATTTCTTTTGAACAGCTGTCTCTCAAAGAATGTTTATCTCAGATTCACAATAATCAAACCCAAATGGCAGAATACATGTATTACTAAATCCTCTATGAGAAGGAATATTACCATGTATTATACACAGTGAGACAGCTCATCACAGATTCAGAGTCAAGGTTAAGTAAATTAAAAATGACACTGTCATATGCCCAGAAAAAAATTACCAACAAAGGCCAGAGCCACCTGGGACATTCTCTGATTACAGACGGGGAACAATGGACAGAGCATGGTTAATATCTGCACAATCAGTGGTTACTGCTGCTACTCGAACGAGAAAGCTGTATTTTATTACTCACTATTTGTCACCAACACTGTGACTATCATCAGAAGAAGTAAACAGAGGATCCCAAGAGTCACTGCAATGAGGCGCCAGGGCACTGAAAATTCTTTAAATACAAAAATAAGGAAAATAATCACCAGGGGAAGAGCTCGGCTCACTACTAACCTTGACCTGAGAAACCATTTGAAACAAAGAGACAATATCCTCTAAAACTTTGACAAAAATATATCACACAAGTATATTTAAATTTGTAATCTGGAAATTACATGCATGCATTGTAGAAATCCCACACACAGGAATAGTTCTATAGGATTTAAAAAGTCCATCCCACATAAAAGCACCAATAGCAGTAGACACAAAACATGTAGCAAAATCTAAGCTAACGTGTGTGCTCCTTCCTGTGATCACAACTAATCATGAAGAGAAAGGAAAAAGCACTCAATAATGCTAAGAAATTAGTAGTCAATAGTGGATATTCTGAAGCTGCAAATGTGGATGGGTCCATCTTCGAGGGAGTTTCTAGAAATCAACTTTTCTTTCTTTTTCATCAATTCTATTTTTCTCTAAACAATGCTATATTTATCCTTTAGCTTTTGAGATCCTCAGTGTCTGAAAGTTGTATCTCTGATTATCTCTATATTAAAGCAGCAAAAGTTATTCTCAATGCATAGTTTAACAATGACCACATTTGAAGGGAGAGAGAGAGAGCATAGAAAAATTAGAATGCCCCTTTTGATTCAAACATTGTTACTGCATCATTGCCATTAAGATTTGGTAAATACTTAAGGCACATAAAATATCTGCTATCTGCATAAAAATGTTGTTTTTAACATTGATTTTTCATTTCTTACACTTCCTCTCATACTTTTATTTCTCTAGGAAATGTCATGTTTTCTTCAGATCTAGTCTGTCCTTTGTTATCAAGGCCTCACAAATTCTTCTTGACCACATTTAAATAAAAACATTCTACTAGTTTCTCAAATTTAAAAGAATTCACTCATTTCTCCATTCTCACAACTTAAAACAAAAATACTTCTACTACTCTACCCCATTATAGTTTCTTATCACCAGCCAAGAACAAGAAGTACAGATAGGAATCTTTTTTCAAATGTCAAAAGTTTGACAATCCATAAGAAACAGGTGAATGTAAATGCTTAAAACGCATACCTTTGTCATCAGTTTTCCCAGGCCTTTGAGTATCATCAGGCCTTAATCTATTCTGTGACTCTGAAGGAGACTGCAAAAATCTCAGGGTTGAATAAATCTCTCCCTGATCATTCATCTTTAGAGTAAGAAGGTAAGTTTTGCATTCAAATCCTGAAATAGGATGGTTTCTGTTGAAAGAAAAATTAAAATGTCAGCCAATAAGAACACACCAGGATTTGATGCTGAGAGATGTATGTGTGTCTGTCTGTGTGTCTGTTGGTGTGTGTTTATTAACTAAGTGCCTAAAGCATTTAGAGTGAGCCTCATTTATAGAAGAAATGAAAAATCTTTCAATACTTTTGTTAAAGTCATTTATACTTCTAGTGATCACAGCCATGATAATGAGAAAATACAGAAATGATGAGAAAAAAATCTACCAATAGATTATTGTTCTATTCACCCAGCCAATTTTGCTCAAAATATTCAACATACATATACAAATGTTAGGTAAAATTGATACCACTGTAAATCACTGAAACACTTTATGAGTTCAACAAACAAAAAATCTAAATTCTGGAAAAATAAAAATATCCTGGCTTTTAAAAACTTACATGTATTCTAATACACATGTAAATATAACAAAGTTCTTGCATTCTTTTCAACTATACTTGACTCCATCAGAGTGCTTTCCAAAATGTATCGCATATACCTTCTACAAAAGAATTATTTGAGGGTTAATATTGCAAATTGGTTAACATGCCAGACTCAGTGCCTTTTGCAAGATGTACTAAATAAAAATCACTTCAGCTGGAGCCCAGATAAATGTATTTTAAATCTCAAATGATTCCATGTACATTAAAATTTTAGAAATAATCTTCCAGTATATTGCCAGAGAAGCCTATGTGAAAATAAAAGTTGTCAACAGGCAGTCATTAATGTCCATAAAAGATTCCATCGATTAATGAATGTCAATATAGAAAAGAATAATTAAATAGTAAATACCTAAAATTTACTTCTTATGTTAGTCAATATAAAAAGATGATATCCAAGAAATGAGAAATATGAAAAAACAAATTGCACATGTAACCATATTCTTTTCTAATTTTTTTAATTTACAAAATTTTCTAACCTAGTCACATTTTCCCTAATTTCCTAACAAAAAGAAGTATTTTCTATTATAGAGTCATTCAAGATGGATAAAATATGTAAATCATTAGACTTAAGTAAAAAGTAATTAACCCCTCAAATCTCTATTCTTTATTTTGATAACACAAAGCAAAAATCACAGCATATTGAGAAAGAGAAAATAACTTTTTGTTAATACTGGACTACAATTTCCTTCAAAGTAGTGCAGCACTAATACAATCAGTAGCGAATGCTTTCCTATCATTTCTGTTATAATGCTAAGTCATTTGTAATTAAATGCCATATTTCTAGAATTAGTAAGACTAAGGATAATCTGGTAGAAAGATCTGAGAAAATAAAAGCGGATATTACCTGTATCTGTGCTATGCAGTGGTGCAGGTGGAGAAAACTGATTTCAAAATGAGGGAGAAGCTGGCCTTTCGGGTCCTGGATCCCTTAGGGGCTATAACATGAAAGGCAGAAATAAATTGTCTTCGAATGATACTGTAACTCAAAATTTTCTGCCCCACCTCTTGACCAAAGTGATAAGAGGAAATTGTATCATGAAAGCTGGTACTGACGGGAAAGGAAAGATGGTCAAAAACTGCATATTCCTCTATCTCAACTAACCAACCACTTAGTACTCTTTGCAAAATAATGTTCAAAATCAATATTTGAGGGCTGAAAAGATAAAATTTTGTATACATCTTTGGAGAAAATAAAACTAATATCATTAACAAAAAACTAACATACTTTAGAGAAACTGCTGGTAAAAGACATTACTAAAATGTCTACGTATAAAAATATAGACATATAAAAGAAGTGTAATGATTGAACTACTTAACTCTTAGTTTAAATAACAGTCTCTCTGTTGGAAATGTTCTCCTATATGTCATTATTTTTTAAAAGTTCCTTTTTCTATCTGTTTATTTCAAGTAAATGTATTTTTTAAATTACTTTAAAAGATCCGTAATTCCACTATAAAATTGTGGCATATATTCTTCCAGTTTTTTTTTCTCTGTATGTTGTGCTTACTATCAAGGTTGGTATCATTCCCCACACAGGATTTTTGATTTATTATTTTCTAATAAATAATATGTATTCCATTATTTCGAAGAAATTCATCTGAAATGTTATTTTAAAAATATTACTCACAGGGATAAACCATCATTTATTTAGGCAATCCCCTACTGTTGGATACTTAAATTGTTTTCAATTTTTTGCTATTGTAAAATATATTTGGTCTGTACTTTTGAGTATTTTTTTAGGGAAACTTTTTAAGCATAAAATTATATGTCAAAGGGTATATGTATTTAAAGAACTCTTATATCACCAAATGCCCTCCAGAAGAGATGTTCCCTTTGATGTTCCATCAGTTGTGTGTGAAAACGTGCACATTTGATTTTTTAAGAAAAAGATACTGGCAAATTATTTCTCTACTTGAGTTTTCCCATGAAATCTCACTTCATAAATCTATCCCTAAAACCTCCCAGCAAGACCTCACATTTTCACCTATATTGAAGACTTGAAAAAATTCATTTTTGTCACACTACCATGAGGCAGACCCTGCCAGAATGTACTCAGATCTCTCATTGACTTCCACTTTTATTGGATTCAGTCTTTTTCAATCTTCTGATTACAGTTCTAGGAAACCAATTTAAATTGTTCAAATCAGGTGATAGTGGTTAATAAGGAGTGTGGGATAGAGAGGCACAGAACAGCAGGCAAAATTGCTGATACAGAGACATGTAGTCCCTGAAGTCGGCCACATCATCATGTGCAGGCCATCAGATGAAATATCTCCCAGAGGCTAATTTTACTCAATAATGTACGCAAAGTTTCATGCATGGAGTTTGGACGCTTCAGGAATACTTGCTGCTGGGCATTTTCTTCTTTCCCTCCATCCTGGATTGGCTTTGTCAATCCCAAATCAGAGTAAAGATGGTCCGTATCCCTTTATCTCAATGCCAAAATAATAAATAAAGGAAGTTAGTTCTGTGAGAGAAGATAGGAAGTGGGTGATGGGGGCAGGGGCTGGGGTGTAGTAATAGCGGATGTTGAAAAGGTGACAGAGATACTGTCACGTATTGGAGTACCTCTTGTGCATATAACCATATTAAAACCTCCCAACATTGACAAGTATTTATTTTTGTCCCCATTTTACAAATGAGGAAACTAAAGTGAAGAAGTTCATTGACTTGCATAAGGAAACATTATTGCTAATTCTTCATTCCTGTTTAAAATCAGGCCTGACTGAAGACAGAGCACAATGGACCGTGAATTCAGAAGGACCTGGGCTTCCAACAAGGCTCTTGCCACAAAGCATGAATCCTGGAACCAGGCAAATCTGGCTTGAAATGCTAGCCCCTAGCTCCCATGTGTGACTTCAGGCAAGTTACTTCATTTCTCTAAGTCTTGTATTCACCATAGTAAAATAGTGATATTTTTTGCCACCCAAGGTTGCTATGAGGGTTAAATGAGATAAGATCCATCTCAAAGGGCCTAACTACAACCTGGCATATATATGGTGGGCTCTCATAAAATGTTAAAAATTGTTACTTGAAGTCCAAGATTCAAATTGTTCTTATCTATAAAAATTTGAACAAGTCAACCAAATCCTCAAGCCTCACTTTTCTCATAGGTTCAATAAAAGTATCACATGCTTCATAGGCTAGGACTAATTAAATTTAGCACTACAGACAGGATTTCTTACACTTCAAAATAAGTAACTGTTTTCTTGTTTGTTTTTCTTCCCCTAAGGTTCTAATAGGGGAAACACCAGGACTGCAGTGCAGAAATCCTGACATATTATACTGAGCCAGGTTCTCTATCCTGCCATGGGGCTTGGAGTGCTAGTGCCACCATCACTCTAGAGAAACCATTCCGTGGCTGCATATCTTACTGCCCCATTCAGACAGATACTGGTTATGTTGAGGCATGTTTCTGTTTTGATTTACATCCATATAGCTGGGGAGAAGGTGAATAGTTCTCAGGATGGAGACTAGACAAGAGCAGAGCACAATGTTTTATACTTTTTACATATTGTCTCCTCTATCATAATATAAAGTCCACAAGTCTGTCTTATTCATTATTGAAACTGCAGCACATGTAAGAGGCATGATGCCTACAAGTGCACCTGATGAACAAAGTGGATCAAGTTAAAAGGAACTGACTATAAAATCTAGATTTCTTCATAGTTTTGAAAAGAGGCAGAATGAAACTGACGATGGGAAAGCCAAATTTTCTAGCTGCTCCCCTGTTTTCTCTTTATTACCAAGCTCTGAATTGCTGGAAAAGGCAAATTTCTCCTTTAAAGGAAAACACAGTCAGCACCAGAAGATAACAGTAACTTCAAATGAGACTGAAACTCCCTACCTGGCCTTTTGATTAAAGAGGCACAAAGTTGGAAGTATTAAACTTTATCACAACCAGTTAATAAAACGGAAGAGAAATATAAAGGGTTTTGAATGTTCTGGTACTTTGTCTTCCAAATTCACTTTTGTGCAAAACATGCACATAACACACAAATATGAATATATGAAGTATTAATTTGCTTATCTTCTGGCTCCTTTCCTGCAAAAGCCCTTTTTATTTAGGAAACCACACATTTTACTCACTCCTTTCTGACCATACTGTTAGCTAGAAGCTTAGAACAGCTTCTAGTCACACCTTCAAACCTTCGGGTCACACTGTCAAACCTCAATGGTTTATCATTTCACAGCAGCACACTGTTCTTCCTGCCCCGGACTAAAATGAAGGATGTCTGGAAAAACCCCTAGCATGCAGGGAAGATGGTCTGAATCACTTCACTGGGAGGACTAACCTCACCCAGACAAGTTCCCATCTCCTTTTTCATTTGTTCTAATGCCTAACTTTTATCCCACTGCATGACACTGAATTTCCTGGCTCTTATAGTAAAGAAAAAGATAAAAAGAGGCCGAAGCAGGCACAAAGTCAGGAGATAGAGACCATCCTGGCTAACACGGTGAAACTCCGTCTCTACTAAAAAAATACAAAAAATTAGCCAGGCGTGGTGGCGGGCGCCTGTAGTCCCAGCTACTCCGGAGGCTGAGGCAGGGAAATGGCATGAATCCCGGAGGCGGAGCTTGCAGTGAGCCGAGATCGCGCCACTGCACTCCAGCCTGGGTGACAGAGGGAGACTCTGTCTCAAAAAAAAAAAAAAAAAAAAAAAAAAAAATCTCTAGCTTGAGATTTTCTGTTTCCCTAATCACCCTTTTTGTCTTTCTTGTCTTTACAGTAAAATACATTCAAATGCTCTAAGTTTAAAACACATTGTCCCAACTGAACCTCTAGTAATTGATCAAACAGTAACCATCCTTCCTCTTATTTCTGAGAAACCAAACAAGAGGGCCACCTCAGGAACTAAGTTATCTATGATGACATAATGGCAAAAAAAAGGATTCCCGATGGCAATTTAAGGGAAAATAGTTAAGCTGATCTGTAATTAAGACTTCTGATTCTTAAATTAGTATTCTCTCCACCACATCACACAGTTCAAATTAGGACAAGGTAGATGCCAGAGATTTTGAGTGGTAGTTATCCAACTTTACTGATCATCATATGGAAGTCAGCCAAGGCAGATTCTGAACTCACCCTCAAATCCTTCATTTACCTTTGTCGTTTATCTTTATTAAATTTTTAAAATTTTCTATTCTACTTCATTATCCATTCATGCTAGGAATCCAGTTATTAATTAAAGGGGTCAGTGGTTAAACTTACAGCACAGTCCATGCTCATAGGTTCACACATTTCAAATCAAAACGAAGTAGTCTAACAATAGAATATATAAATCATCTCAGTTACATTAATATTTACATTAAAAATATCCATACAAATAGACTCAGCCTGATACCAATGAAATACCAAAGATAAATAATCTAAAGGCAAATAATCTAAGGACAGAGCAAGACAGCAACCAATTCAACAAACGTAAAAAACACCTACTATATGGAGAAGACTGTGCTAGGGTTCTGCACTATCTCATGAATGGGGAAGAGGTGGGATGAGGTGCGGACAGTACTTGGAAAAAGTTTGATTATTTCAAGTGGTCTCTTTATTAAGGAAGGAGGTAAAAGGAACATAACCTGAGTGCAATAAAAATCTAGTTTCATATAAAACTAGTACTATACAAAATTCAGTTTCTAATGATCACTGTCCATCAGCAACTTACAATCAAATAGAAGACAGATCAAAGTATAAGAAAATTGTAGACGGTAATATTTTCCTAATGACCTAGTCTCCCATCTTGGTTTAAATATGAGAAATTCTAGTAGATAGTGGGGATAGAGCTAAATAAACGAAAACGTAAGGAAGTTAGAGAATGGGGCCAAAGACTTAAAGATTTTTCAACGTAAGCACTATTTCTCCTCAACCTTGTTCAGTTTTTAATGGATCATCTTATTCAACAGGAGCCACAACCTGTTTTGAGGAACAACCAACAACTGTGGGCCTACTGGAAGTTCAAAAGACGACTGTTCCTGTTTCTGTTTGAGGTTGACATCTAAATGCAAGAAAATTACAATACGATTTCATACTGCACAATCATCAAGGTCTACAACTGGAACAGAAACATTTTACATACAAAAGACCTGAAGATGACAGTGTACTTGCATAATGAAGTTGAAATCATTTGACTTTCCATGGCAAACCTGAAGACAATGGGTATGCATTTTGAGGAGTAAAAAGGACCATCTAGTGCTCCATGGCAAACAGGTTACCAAGCCATGCTCTAGAGCTATACTGTCCAAAGGGTAGCCACTAGACACATGTGGCTATCTAAATTTAATCAAAATTAAATAGCACTACAAAAAAAGTAGTTTATTGGCACCAATTACACCAGTTAAGTGAAAAACCAAGATTTATTATAATAGAGATATTACAGTAAAAAAGATGTTAAGTATAGAATCTAGGTTGGCATATAGGTGTTCACTTTATAGTTCTCAAGAGTTTTTTATGTTTTATCCTTTTCACGTTAGAAAAAAATTGTTTAAATAGCACCATAAATTCAGTTATACAAGGCACACCTCAAGTAATCAGTAGGCCTCATTTGGCCAGTTGCTACCCTATTGGACTGCACATAGAACGTTTCCATTATTGCAAAAAAGTTATTGGACTGCCCGACTCTAGAGCCTAACTGCTCAGGAGTCCTGTCAAGCCTTCAGAAACTAATTATTCCACTCAAAATTCAGTGCTAACTTGTTCCATTGCAAGTGGATTATAACTACTGGAACAGTGCAACTTTTTAAGAGTGGGGCTTCAGAAGGAAGAATAAAAGGAAACAAGGAACATGGTTACTAAAAGTAATGAAAGAGGAAATCTATCAGAAAGAGGTTGAAAGGAACTGGGAAACTTAAGTGAGACTCGTGGTCAATAGGAGTTAAAAATATTTATGTACATTCATACATACATATATGTTTGTCTAAATGTTTAACAATTTATAAAGCTGAAAACTCATTTAGTTCTCCCCCCTCCCCTACACACCAAATACATTGTGAAATAAGGAATAAGGACATAATCAAAGATATGCCTAACATGGGGTAGACTGTACTCTTGTAACACTTTAGGACCTCACTGCTTATAACTGAAAATATTTAAATGTGAATAATCCCTGAGGGGTTTGTGATAACTGTAAAAAAAACTAGACCTTGTATAAGCCCCCCAAAATTAAATCCAATCATGTATGAAGGAAATAAGGGACAATCTACACTTGCCTTTCATGGATGGGAATCTGGCTACATATTTCCACCTAAAGTATCTTCTGTCACAGGATATATCTACCAGAACAATTTCTTATTATCTCTAAAGTGAATTAGAGACATAGCCTCCTGGAAAAAACAAAAAACTACTCTGCAACCAGAATTTGGTATGTTTTATTAGAGCAAATTTTTAACAAAAGGTGGCTTTTATTTACAGAATTTAATGTGTGTGGGGACTGTCCAACCCATGTGGACTCAAGTAAGGATAACCATTAAGCTTGCTAATGTATTTTCTTATTTTCAGTTTACATACAAATTTTTTTTGTTTGCTTCACATTCATAAAAACCCCAATACTATAAATGACAAATAACCCCTCCCATCCCTTAAATATAGAAACAGCCTGAAAACATACAATTTAAATTGGTTTAATCTTGAAGTGTAATCCAATAAGACTGAAAACTAAACATTTCAAGTCTTGTACCAAATAGTAAAATACTCGAAGGCCTTCAGGATCCCTAAAATTTAAAAAGGTAAAAGTTACTTTTTCTTCCTAGGATAAAACAATTCTTTAAATTCCTAAAACAAAACAAATCAAAATCTCATAACAATTAAGTTAACAAAATTTAGGAGAAAGGAAGGATTTTGCTGACAACTAAAATGAACATACAATTAATATCTTTTCTATACGAAAAAAATAGTTTCTTCATCAGTATTCATTTCAGTATTTAAAGAGTTCATATCCTTATGAATGTAATAACCACATCATAAAAATGTCTAATAAAGCAGAAAAAATAATACTGTAATGCTACCATTTCATAGAATAACTATAAACATTTTGATGTTTCTCTATTTTTTAATAACTAAAATTATTCCTTGTGCCCTTTTTTACATTACTTTCCCCACAGCATTAAAAAAAAAAATTCCCTAGTAATTTTTAATTAATTTAATAATTCTCTCCTTGTTAGACACTGGGGTTAATTTCCTATTATAAATAATACTTCAATGAGCATCTTCATGCATAATAAAGCTTTTCCAATATTTAGGAATAGTTCCATAGAAGAGATGCTCAGAAATGAAATTACTAGGCCAAAGGTGAATGAAAAATGTCAACCGTTTTTGATGCATATTACCAAACTGCTTTCCAAAAACCACTACCAATTTATAATCCCAGTAGGGTATCAATGCCACATCCTTACCAAATGTAGGAAAAGAAATTTGATAGTTTAAAAGCATTTGGATGGTCTTTGTGAACACAGATTTTACGTCCAATAGTTATCATGCATTCATTCCTTTCTCCTTTCCGCTAACAAATATTTATTGAAAGCATCTATTATGTGCAGGGCACTATGCTAACTCTGTGGATATAGCAAGGTTCTCAAGGAGCTTACATTCAAACCAGTAAAGCAGACAAATAGGTTATTACAATTCAGGGTGACAGAAAAAAGTAAGAGCACTATGGGGACACTTTGAGGGGAATGGGCACAAATAAAAATAAGTGGCTAGGATCAGACCAAGAAAATGGGATGTGCTACAAAACCCTGGGGCAGAGGAGAGACAGATCTTGGGAAGACATCGATAGCTAAAGGATACTTAGGCCATAATGGATTTTTTTCATCTTTTTCCCAAGTATTGAGCCCAAGAAGGAAAGTGAGATGATATAGGCCTAATGAGGCTGATATAATCCAATAAGGATTTCTTTCCTTTGGATTTGCTGATACTGTATCCACATTTTTACACAAAGTAGCTAATACAACTTGGGCATTATTATATACAGCTGTTGGATTAAAAGTTTTTGGAGAATCAATGAAATTGCTAACTTCTACTGAGAGACAAGATAATAAGCCTTTAATGACATAAAAATCAGAATTACATCTGCATAATAAACTGATAGGATGCCACTGAAATTATCTTGGCTAACAAACTGACTATAGTTCTAAAATGAGCCTCTGTAATAATGAAAACTTCGCCAAAATGCTTTAACATACTTACTTTGACTGATTTACATCAATAAGAGAACCTATTTTTGATGTGGTAAAAGATATGTGCTCATCTCCAATTACAATTTCAAGCTCCTAAAAAATATAGCAGAAAAATGTAGTTAATATAAAAATCTATCCCAGAGGTATCTGTATTCTTGCTACAAGCAGATCCCAATTTTAGTTGCAAGTTTTCTAGCAGCCAACAGAGGGAGTGGGGGGCAGGGGGGAAAGAAACATGGTTTCTTAGATATAAACTATATCCTTAAAATAAAAACTGCTCACGAGCACTACCCCCAAGTTTAGGACCAACAAAGAATTGCTTTCCAGAGACATAAAGACAACACTATGAAACAAAATGACAAAGAAATATTTCTTACAATGTCAGTAAAAACTAAAGACATCACTTTGAAGCACATGTTGTAAAAATGATAGGAGTATAAGACCATTTTTAATATGATAAATACACATTTTTTCTTTCTGGAAGATTCTACAAATAAAATGTGTAATATTAATAACCACCACCACTTTAGCACCTACTGTATGTCAGGCCCTAGTGGTAGGGACTTTGTACTCTCTGTAATCTTGAAAATAACCTTATTAACCTATTTTACAAATGTGTAATCCAAAACTCATAAAGTAGAAGAAAACACTTGTTGATATTTATAACCACTAATAATGATGGTACTTATATTTGATCCCAAGATGGTAAGACTTCAAAACTAATACTCCACAAAATAACTAAAATTAAGAACTAGTAAAAAAAAAAAAAAAAAAAACAACAACAACCTAATGTAGATGTTCCTAGTGTGCTGTAATTACTGTATAGATTTTTCCCTATATTGTTCATCTGCAGGCCTAAAACCAATAATTAAAAAGCTATATCTGTAACGAATCTTCAAGTTAACAGACACTATTGAAGACAATCCTAGCTATTTATTTAATCAGAGGCCTAATTATGCAGTTTATGACACACACAGAATGGAGAATTAGCTAAGATGCTCTAACAGCCATAAAACCTTTGACTTGATACAAAAGGCAATTTCTGAAGCATGCCTACTCCTCCCCACTAACCAAAACCCATGAACACATCCTTAAGTGAATAGATAAAATACTAGGCTCTCCCTGAGTCTAAATGATATAAAAGGTTAGCTGCTGTGGTTTGCTTTTTAGTACATATGTGTATCTGCATAAAACAAACTGAGGCCTAAATTTACTTTTTAAAAGTGATACGATGCTTAAAATAAATACTGTTAACTATTACCTTTGCTTTTCTAAATAATGCTTCTTTAAGCAGAAGACTTAAGTTACTCCTACAGAGTGTCAGCATGTGTTAGATTTCTCCACATTTTCTTCTATTCAAAGAAGGTGATATAAAGTACAATCCTCAGGGATATACAAAAGTGAAATTAAATGTTTCTTCCTTCCAGGGGTTGTTGAAGGAATTTCTCCAAGAGTTGAAAAGACCCAATTCAGAAACCAAACTTTCTTTTTACAGAGTGAAATTAGGCCTTCAGAGTTCTTCAGAAGCCTGAGAAACATCATTTATTCTGAAGGAATATGAGAGGGAAATGCAATCATCAGTTTTAACAAAGAAACCACCAATCAAGTTTCTCTCTGGGGTATAGGGATGCAAATAAGAATTTTAGAAGTTATGATTTGGCGAAAATAAATTTTACATAGTCATATTCTTAATAAAAGTGATTAACACACAACAGAAATTATTCATAACACTGCATTGTGAAAACATCCTAACGTTGGCTGGGGTGACTACAGAGAAAGATGTCTAAATTTAGAGCTATGCACTGACCCCTTCACTACTAGGAGGTAGCACAGAAAAACAGAACTAAGAGATAAAATTAAAGAGAATTTACCAGGTGCCTATTAAATAGAAAGCCAAAGAATCAACTTAGACTCATTCCAAATAAATAACGGGAAACAAAATAGTATTATCAATTTTTAATATTTATATACTTAAAGAATCACTAAATACAAACCTGTCGGCCAACCCTATCAGGGGGAGGCCACAAAGCATCATCTTCTTTTGTAATTTCACTGTCATCAATAATTCTCTTCAGTTCTTCCATTACACTCTTGTGCACATAAGCCTAAAAATTAATCATAATAAAATGTGATAATGCCCACCTATGTCACCCCTCAACTCAGAAAGAAATGAGTTACAAACCCTGAATATCCAAATAGAGGAATATAGGAAAATTTAATTGATTCCAAAAGTAGAGGAGACAGAATCACTTATCCTTGTTACATTGCCTTTCTTCATCTCTTGCCCTTTCCTTTCACATACATTTTTTCCCTCTTCTCATCATTACCTGTCTTTCAAACACTGTATTCTGTCTTTGCAACACTGAGATCCAAATACCCACAAGTGGTTAACTTGTGTCATCACAAGATCTATAAGGTGAACTGTAATAAATGCAAGTATACTGAGGCAGGAGAATCGCTTGAGCCTGGGAGGCAGAGGTTGCAGTGAGCTGAGATCAAGCCACTGCACTCCAGCTTGGGTAACAGAGCGAGACTCTGTCCCTTAATCAATAAATCAATAAATCAATAAATGCAAGTGTAGTTCACGTCAAGGTTAGTTCTCTGAACTTTCTCATTCCTATGGATGCAAACATTGTATCTAAGTTAAATGGAAACTCTTTCAATCTATAAATTGCCTTCTTCTTTACAATATAGCCTTAGATGTACTTTTTTAAATTCAACACAGACCTAACTGCAAAAAAGAAAAAAAGACATTCACATAGAACTTACCTCTTTTCTGATCATGACATCATTTTTGTAATTGCTGTTGTTGGCATATCTAAGCTTTCCTGTGGGAAGTGGAAAAAAATCAGTTTATAATAGCAAAAACTGCTAAAAAAATTAACATCATATACAATTTTGAAGGTAAAGATCATTTTATACTACTATTTTTATTAATATTTCCTCCCTCCTTGTGTAAGATCATTGCTAGACATGTAGACAATAAATGTTTGCTGGTTAAGTTTGCTGAAGTTGAAGCTAGCCAAATATTTAAACAGCCCATGCCTACAATATATATTGGGTCATTTTTAAGGCCTATTTTCTTAAGCTACATCATGAACTAGAAAGAGAATCTGCAAAAGGCACTAACATTCCTTTAAAGTTTGTTATATGTCTGTATTGGTGCTAAGTGCCTCACCCAGAGCATTTAATCTAATCTGTAAAACAATCCCAAAAATCGGGTTTTATTCTCTCACCTATTTATAGGAGAGAAAACAAAGTTAAGTAACTTTACCAGGGTCACACAAGATTCAGATCTAGATCTACTTTCTTTCAATATTCAGGCTTTCCCCACTACACCAAAATGTTCTCTTTTAAAAATTTTTTTCCTTCAAATGTATGCATGCAATTATAATGCAGACATTTTAGAATTATGACTAGGAAGCATACAAACGATGCTTCTGGATCAAAGTTGATGAGTTTGTTAGCTAGTTTATATTTAATTTTAATCCATCATGATTGTTTTATTATCTGATGTATGCTTCCCCTTATGGCTAGTCGGTTGCCCAGACACAGCTATAATGTGCAACAGGTACTCTAAAATGATAGAAATGCCAGTCTTTGATGGCTTGGCGCCAGGCGCAGTGGCTCATGCCTGTAATCCCAGCAATTTGGGAGGCTGAGATGGGTGGATCACCTGAGGTCAGCAGTTCGAGACCAGCCTGGCCAACGTGGAGAAACCCCGTCTCTACTAAAAATACGAAAAAATAGCTAGGCATGGTGGCCCATGCCTGCAATCCCAGCTACTCGGGAGGATGAGGCAGGAGAATCGCTTCAATCCACGAGGCGGAGGTTGCAGTGAGCCGAGATCGCACCACTGCACTGCAGCCTGGACGACAGAGCAAGACTCGTCTCAAAAAAAAAAAAAAAGAAAGAAAAGAAACGCGTCTTCGGGAGGCTCAGTATTACCAATGGAAGTATGTGTAACAGTGTAGTGGCAGATACATTGATTAGAACCACTGTTCTAGCATAAAACTTCCCTGATAATATTCAGGTACTTAATTCATGTGACCTGCTAAAAGTGATAGGGACGAGCTTGATGGTGTTCGCAGGCAGGGGAACTGAAAATAATACTACATAAAGAATAGATGAATTCAGGTAAATTCAGCTGAATTTATGGGGAGAGTCAGGTTAAATACAGTGATTAAGGTTTCTAAATAATTGCAGGGCTGGCCCGGTGGCTCATGCTTGTAATCCCAGGACTGTGGGTGGCTGACGCTGGTGGATCCCTTGACCTCAGGGGTTTGAAGCCAGCCTGGGCAACATGGGGAAACCCATCTCTAAAAAAAATAACATAACATAACATAACATAACAAAACAAACATAACATAACATAACATAACATAACATAATTAGCTGGGTGAGGTGGCGCAGGCCTGTATTCCCAGCACCTCGGCAGGCTGAGGTGAGGGATCACTTGCACTAGGAAGGCGGAGGTTGCAGTGAGCTGAGATCGTGCCACTGCACTCAGATCTGGGTGACAGAGTGAGACCTTGTTTCAAAATAATAATAATAATAATAATAATTGCAGGACTGTAGTTAACGTGAGTTCTGCCTGAAATGCTTGATACTCTTCTCCTTTCCTAATATACGTTCCTTCTCTAATTTTTTATTCTTGCTCTCACAGAACATTGTCCAAAGCCTGCTTATAGGACTTAATACGCATACTGCTTTATAGTTAAATGTCTGTGCCTCCCACCAAGACAAATCTGCTTTAGTTAAATTTGTCTTACTCATTACTGTACCTTAAAATTTTGTATTTGCTTGTTGTCCAGCACAAAACGTGCATTCAAAAAAACCCAAAAAATATATATCCAAATGAACTTTCTTGTTGCAGGTAGGCAAGATCAATGTAACGTTCTCTAAGGATAGCGCTGTCAGAAAACACACTGTTGCACACTACTTGGGTAGCAGTTTCACCTCATCCTCTGCTCATACTGCTCTGGAAGTCTGTTTTTTTCTCTCAAAGGCCAAGTCTCTCATTTCGAGACTCATCTCAAGAGTGCCGTCCTCTAAGATCTTCCTGACTCCCTCCTGTGGAACTTTACCTCTCCCCTCTTGCTTGGTACTCTTCATGCGTCCTATGGTGAACAATTACACGTAAACACCTAAAACATATTATTCTTCTCATTTGTTAACACGTTGGGCTCCTCCCCTTCAAAGAAAACACACAGCCTAAATGAAGAAAAGGTACTGGTCACCACAAGATTTTATTCATCCACTGGACCACCCGCTGGTGGAGGTGTTTTCAAAAAAGTGCTAGCATTTTCAATCAGGGCGACAATCTAGAGTCCCTTCTGGTGCACTGTTACAGAATTCTGATTACTGTAGGTTCAACTTTTCAGTTTGTGACAGGATTAGCTTTAATTTATTGCAATTAATTCTCTTTCATTTATAAAACCAACTTATGCCTCCTCTATTCTTAAGCTCCTATTTCCTTCGAGGGAAGCAGTGGCCTCCGCCGCCTGTACCCCCCACACCACCCGGCCTCTCGGTCTCGCTCCCCTTTCCCAGCACCGCGTGCCGTGGGCCTCTTCTCACCGTCCGGCCGAAATTCGAACTCCAGAAACTCGTGCCCAAACTTGCCCTTGTGCCCTACGTAGTAGCGCAGGTAGAAATCGCTAGCCATAGCCATTTTTGTACCCGGGAAGCCCGCCGAAAACTCAGCCAACGTGTCCCCCGGCGCCTTGCAGTGACGTCATCGCGCGGAATAAGTGCGTCACCACAGGCGCTTCTCTTCCGCCTGCCGTGCAGCCCTAGACGAAAGCGTGAAAGCCGAGTATCGCGTGAGAGGCGCTGAAGGGAGGGTCGCAGCGCCGTGACTTTCGCTTTCCTAGGAATGGAGGCACATTGTTTTCAAAATAAAGATTACATTATACTAGCAAAGATTAGAAATGTGAGCATATGATAGTCTTTTTTATGGACTTAGAGCTAAAGGTTTGCAAGTCACTTTTACTTTTCTGGTCTCCCAATCCTTGCGGCGTTTGTGAGGTGGATGTGGCTCTATGCCCCCTTTAACTGTGAGCTAAATAAAGATAAAGCTTAGAATCGAAATGGCAGACCGGGAATATAAACCATTTTTCTTACTTAATTTCTAACAGGGTGCTTTCCCTTTGGATAGCGATTGGTACTTAGCCGGGACCTATAAGCCTATAATAATAGAGACAAAGTCAAAGGAATCCAAGTCTTAAAACACTCACACCGCCCACCACACCTGAAAAACCCTGACAGTCACCGTGCTTTTTTTAACAGCAGAATTTCTAAGGCTCTTAATTCATTCAATAAGGGTTAACTTTTAGTAGCCTGTGAAGTTTTGGCAATTTGACTTAAGATACAATAATAGTTTAGCCCATTATTGTTTCTCGCCAGATAGAATTAAATTGGGGGAATGAAAGAATGCTCCAGTGTGGCGTAGTTTTTAAGGTAAGGGAAAGACTTTTACACAAAGTTTCCTTTTCAAATATTGATCACCCTTTTGTTATCAACACACAGAGTAATCCTATCTGTCGGTTGACAGCCTTCAGTGATTTTAGTAGAAAGTGGTGGTGAGAAGACCTGGGATTCAATCCCAACACTTAACAGCTAACTAACCTCGGGCAAGTGACTATCTCTAAGCCTGTTTGTTCATCAGCCTAATGCATATACAGCAATCTACATTGCCAAGCTCACAGAATTCTTGAGAGATCCAATGAGATAATATGTAAAATAAGCTTTAAATTTTATAAAACAGTTTTAACAAACATTTCCTATGTGACAGTTTGAAACTAGAAATAAGCCATTTGATCTGGTAGTCTAGAAAAGAAAGCAAACATGTAAGGCAAATACCAGCACAAGGGAGCAATTGCTATAATTAAGAATATATGTGCCATCCTGGCCAGCATGGTGAAACCCCGTCTCTGTTAAAAACACAAAAAAAATTAGCTGGGCGTGGTGGCGCGTGCCTGTAGTACCAGATACGCGGGAGGCTGAGGCAGGAGAATTGCTTGAACCCGGGAGGCAGAGGTTTCAGTGAGCTGAGATCGTGCCACTGCATTCCAGCCTGGGCAACAAGAGCGAAACTCTGTCTCAAAAAAAAAAAAAAAGAAAAGAAAAGAAAGCATATATGTGGCCGGGCGCAGTGGCTCATGTCTGTAATCCCAGCACTTTGGGAGGCCAAAGGGGGCAAATCACCCGAGGTCAGGAGTTCAAGACCAGCCTGGCCAACATGGCAAAACCTTGTCTTTACTAAAAATACAAAAATTAGCCAGGTTTGGTGGCACGCGCCCGTAATCTTAGCTACTCAGGAGGCTGAGGCAGGAGAATCGCTTGAACCCGGGAGGCGGAGATCGCGCAGTTGCACTCCAGCCTGGGTGACAAGAGCGAAACTTCGTCTAAAAAAAAAAAAAGTGTGTAAAACATGCCGGTAGTACAGCAGAGGAAGCGAGAGCATTCTATTGCAGAATAGGGAAATTTGAAAAAAGAGTATTGGAAAAGGCTTGTCAACGGAAGTGTTTGAATTGGACCTTGAGAAGTAAGTTCTGTGTATGTTCAGTGGGATGAAAAAGCATTCCAGGCAGAAAATGACCCGAGCAAAGACAGTGGTGTGAAAATTCATGTTTGGGGAACACTAAGAAATTCGGTATAGCTAGAGCATAAGGTTCAAGTAGAATGACTAAAAAGGCAAATTGGGCCACGTTTCCTTGAGTCCATATTAGTAGTTATATAACTATTAATATGGAAAAATGAATCAGTCCCTACAATAGGCCACCATTTTGGAAAGTAAGTAAGAAACAGGAAGCACCATGTTTTATCACTAGGGTGACTAGCCGTTCCAGTTTGACCAGGACTGTGGAGTTTACTGGGAAATGGGACTTTCCATACCTGGAAACACCCAGGCAAACTGAGATGGGTTGGTCACCACACTTACCACAAGAATAATTCACAGAAATTTGAGCACTCTATTCCGTAGTATCTCTGGAAATATCAGCTGTAATCCATTTTGTTGAATTATATGGAAAGCCTCATTCAATACCTTAGATTCCCTAATGTCTCTCCTTCAGGTTTTTGGCACATGTGCCAATGTTCATCTTCATGTTTACCTAAATAGAACTATGGATACCAGAATGTGTAACTATATAAATAGAGGTTACAGAATGCACAAAGTATTAACATCTTTGTTAAATGGGCCAGTTACTGTCTTGATCTCCAAAAATGACATAGGGGTTCAAGACTATCATCCTACCTGTTTGTAAGATAAAATATGAAACTATATTTACTTAACTCTTTATATTTTAAGCCAAAATTTGAACCTTTTGTATTGAAGCAAGAATTACAAAGTGATAAAGCATTTGCGTTGTGTTGTATTCTTGGATGGTACACAACAGTGTTGTGGAAATGTTCTTCTGTACGGCTGCTGAGCACTTGAAATGTGACTACTGTGACTTCGAACTGAATTCTTAATTGTGATTAATTTAGATTAACATTTAAATAAACACATGTGGCTAGAAGCTACTGTATTGGTCAGCACAGTTAGAATCTTTTCATACACTTTTAGTTGGGCTAGAAATCGCAAAAAAAAAAAATTGTGAACATTTTCAAATTGCTTGTTGTAGGCTCCAAATTAGGACGTACTTACTGATATCAACACAGTTTACTTATGAAAATAAATGTTTGAGCTGCTTAAGTGAAGCCAAAATACTGTTTCCACCTTTGCTAACACAGCGGTAAATTTCAAAGCACAAAGTGAAGTAGGTAAGAAATAAACGTTTCATTTCCATCTGAAATTAGGGCTTAATGATCAAATCATTCTGACTTCCAATTTTCAGAAACATGTTCCATGTTTATTGTGATAAGCACTAGATATTATAGTCTCATGTTTTAAATTTATGAATAACGTCTGATTCATTTGATTTTGTATTTACAGAACAAAAGATGTCAGGGCTATCTCATTCAGTTATTAATAAATGGATCAGAGTAGTAAGTCAAGAATAAGTGCATAATGCGGTTTAAATTTTAAAAAATACTCAGAATGAGGTAGTATTTTAATTTTTAATTCATCCAACCCACCTTGCTCTTCTCTTTTTCCATAATAGACTTCCCTGTGGACTTTAGCCTTATCTGTCTTTTTACCACTTAGTGGTATTAACTTTTTAAATAAGAGAATCACGATCATGCAGAAACACCAAACTTTCCACACCATTCGTTATCACATATGTTCATATATGGCGAGAACTTGGAGCTACTTCTAGATTACCATGACATGATATATTTAATTCAATTGTTCAATCTAAAATTTTTTTCCAGCAAATGACAATATTATCTGCTTCAAACACATAGCATAATCTCTAACTCTTTTCCCCAAAACGGGTAAACACAGTATGCTAAATTAAGGGTAATAGGACATCTTCCAGTCTTCCACTGTATTTGCTACTTATTTATTTCAATAAGAGTGTTAAAGCAAAATTTAAAAAAATTATTGCAACAAAGTTAAGATTAAGAAATCTTAATTAACTGACTTTTTTGTTTTAAAATGCTAAAAAAAAAAACCCCACGACTATTATTTGATTTTAATAACAGAATACCTAAATCTGGCATAAAAAAACATAGTGTGCTCCATAAGCATAATTTAAGAACTACTGGTTCAGACTATTCTATTTTAAATGACGTTGCCAAGTTTCCCTTAGACACTGTATCTAGGTGGGTGTTTGCGTTGTTCCTAAGTGTTGGAATTTTTTTTAACAATAAAGCATAGATTGGAAAAACAAGACTGGAAGAGAAGGCAATCAAAACAATACAACAAAATCTATCTAGAGTCAACCCGATTAAATGATAAATATTTTGATTCTTTTTTTCATTCATTAGCTTGGAAACATCTAGTTTGGCTGAAAGGTCAATGATGCCAGAAATATCATCCTCCTTCTGGAAGAAGCCTGGCCAAGTGAGAGAAAGACCCAGTTTTCTTAGAGTAAAAATTACTGTATCCAGTTTTCTGGGCCAGAAAAACAAATAAAATTGGGGGTAAAAAACTTAAATATCAATTGTCTGCTTCTTTCTCTCCTACTAAAAGAAATATGACAGTACAACAAAGCAACCTTCCATTTCACTGTGTTCCACTTTCCCTTAGCTCACCGTGCCGCAACCCATATGCTTTCTTGCAGTTCCTTGCCTCAGAATTTTCACGCACACATGTCCTCTCCTGGGAGACTCTTCTTATTCGGCCTGGGTTACTTACCCATCCCTAAGGTCTCAGTTTATAGCCCATTTCTGTTCAGGGAAGTGTTCCTTTCAAACTCCCTTCTACTACCCTATGCTTTTTCTTCATAGCACTTAACACTTTGCACTTAACAGATACCCACACAAATAAATGTATAATGTGTCTCACCTTCTAGACTGTAATCAAAAGCTCCCTATTTCTTTTATCCTACACCTAGCCAAGTGTCTGGCACAGCAAGCCTTAACACTCAATATTTTTAAGTAATCAGATAAATAAGTAAATATTTGTAATTTTGACTTAACTGAACAGCTGAGAGGCAACAGTGGGATTCCATAGGACTTTGTAATTTTGTGTGAAGCCACTCTTCTGCCCTTCTCCCTACTGCAACTTGCTACCCATTTAAATCCTGACTAGTCATTGTGGTATTCTTACAGCGGCAAGAATCATTATTCCTTTAGCTGACTCATTATGATTCCATCAGGATTCCAACTTCTACAACATTTTTAGCTGCCAGTCATCTTTCTTATGGTAGCCTTAGATGTCCCTTCCAGGGTACCCAAAGTGTTTTTTAAAATTGCAGACCACCATGTTCAACAGAATTGCCCTCATGATGATGTTTTCAATATTTTGTAATAGTAGGAGTCCACTATCATCATCCAAAAGCGTACGAAAATGATGACTTCATCATTGCACATGTATAATATCACTACTTGTGCCATATCATCACCTTTAGGCACGTCCTGCCTTGCAGTGTTACCGACTGAGTTTCTCTTCTTGGTCACAGTAGATTTTAAATGAAAAATATATGAAAGGTCCTGGGTTAGGAAGGGCAAAAGAAAAGGAGAAACACGTTTATTGAGCGCGTATGTGCCAGATAGTGTACAAATACATACTCAAAACGTATCAATCCTCAGAACAACCTTGTGAAATAGGTATTATCCCCATTTACACATAAAGAATCCCTTTTCTGACATTGTACATTATCTCTTGAATTTTTCTATTGACATTAACTTTCACTTATTCACTTTTATCCTCCCTATGATATTTTTAGTAGTTATAAACCAGAAAAGCATATTTCCATTTAATAAATATTAATTTAATAAAATAAGTTTCACAGTATATCAACAGATGATTGAAAATTAGAAGCTGCTATCCTTCCATATCAGATTACATTCTCTTCTAGCCCTTGTTAAAGACTGAGCTACTAAGGCTTCTTGCTTGGTTTCTACATTTCCTATTTATTGTGCACACACACACACACACACAGAATTCTTTTCACTGTTCTAACATTGACTCTCTAGGCTTAGTCTCCTTAGTCTAATCGGAACTAGGAAGCTAGCTTAATGAACAATACATGTTGAATGTTCTTAATCATGAAATGACTCCTCCACCTTCTAATTAAACGTAGTAACAAACAGAATTTACCTGTCTCAGAATCAGATAAAAGGGGACCATCTTTCTTTTATCTATACCTAAGGTGAAACTCAGAGGTTTTTCCGTTATAGTTCTCCTCCAACCCCACATGTAGGTCTCAGGACTGAAGAACTTTGTGTCCTACCACCTTTTCTTGAAGGAGGTGTTGGTCCATATCTGTAATCCTGAGCAAGAAGAACCTTAAATTTTCTTTCCCTTCAACTCTTTTATTGGATTTCTATTCCTTCATTTCATTCCAAATTTTCATCTAGATAAAAATGTGGTTCCAGAGGAAACTAGCCTAGGATGGGAGGGATGAGCTTATTTGTGCCATGCCCCAACAAATACTGCGGAGTTCTAAAACCTCCTTTGCACAGGTCCACCACTTCTACCCAGGATTTCTAGGACTGGGACAGCAGAAGTGAGACTGACAGTATGTCTTAGCTCAGGATGTGTAGAGTCTCATCCAGCATCATTTCAGATTTCCCGAGAAATGTGTAAAGGAAGATCAAGAATCCATGTCCCATTTCTTCCTTTGTGTCCCTTGGAAAGACCATTCTCTGTTCTTAGAGGAATTGATTCCAAGAACATATAATCATGCATGAATGTTTCTTGCCTGGGACTCTTCAAAGCATGCTATAGTTGTAGAAGAGGCTCTCCACTCTGATGCCGGCCACAGCTGCATACAGTTCAGGTACCACCAACTCTGGTACTTGTAACACAGCCTCGTCATCTGCAGTTTTAATGGCAGCTTCTAGGCGCAAGCGCAGCTCTCTAGGTGAGGGGCGGTCAGCCTCACGCCAGCGCCAGCAGGACTTCATAATACTGTACCTGAGAGGGAAACAAGAGAAACTGACTTCCTTGACAAGGCAAATGTATGGGGAGCATGTCTCCTCTCCTCACAAACTTTAACAAACAACTCTGCAATTCTTTAATTGTCTTCTGTTTGCCCTGTTACTCATATTCTTCCCAGAGAGTGATATTCCTTCTCAATCTTTTTATATCAAGTCTCTTAATAGCACTTTCTGAACAAGTGCTCTTGTATAATAAGAATGACTTAACATTTTCCAAACTAGGGTATGACAGGACAGTTTTATCACTAGATATTGTTTGCTGTAACATTGTAAGCATTGTGCAGTAAAGTAACAGGGCTGGGTAGAAATGAACACAGGTCATTTTTACTCTGATATGAGACGGAGCTTTTAATCATGTATACTGCTGCATACTTTAGGTTGATTTTCATGTTTCAGATATCTCCTCATCAAAATGTTATGTTCTTTAATACTTGTGCCTAGAAGCTGCTGCTAGAATTGCAGATGACAAGGCTGTGTTACAAGTACTAGAGGTTGTGGTACCAGGTCAGGTATTTTGTCAGTTAGGTGTCTTTCCCAGTATTAAGACCAGCCTTTAACACATATAAATGTTTGTCATCAAATTTTTTCTATTGTACCTAGCTCCATCACTATATTCTGTGTGTGTGTGTATGTGTATACTCATATATAATTAAGATACTTAAATTTAATCTGCTTGATGCAGTAATTATTTATCATAAGGAAAACCAAGTGCTGTAAATTTACCCATTCAATGATGAAAAACTTACAAAATAGCAACAATTCTAATAAAAACATTAATATATTCTCTGCTGCCTTCTTATACACAATTTAACCTTTTCTTACATTCTACAGCAGTTCCTTTTTGAACTTCATTGGTAATAACAGTCTATGTAATTTTTTATTTTTCCATTTCCTGCCTCTAGTTTGGTTCACTAACTGTCCCTATCTGCTGACAACATTGGATCCTCCTTCTGCCTTTCTAATTTCTTCTTATCTCCCCATCCCCTGGTTGGCTTCTATCACACTGAGAGTTGGAAAAACAGGGAGACAGTCATTTAAAAGTTAAATACTAAATAAGAACTGGTATACTCTGAATGAGTAACTCTAGTGCAATGGCTTTTATGACAGCTGTCTGAACTGTGGCTGGCAGAAGACTGACATTTAGACTAAACACAACTATACTTGCATTGGGTTTAGTTTACTTGTTACCTATTTTAGAAGCTTCCCATGGAACTAAACTATAATAAAATTAGATTCCTAATATAGTTTTCAGTGTGTGGTGGGGGTATGTGTGTGTATGTGTGTGAGTATGTGTGAGTGTGTGTATGTATACGTATATATAATATATATGCATATATAATATATGAGATAGGTAATATTTTACTGCATGGGTTTGGTTAAAAGCTGTACATGGGTACATATACACAGGTGAGGATCATCTGAGCACTTTGAAAAGGGCACGATTGATAGAGGGCTAAACAACATTTGGAATGAAAGAAGAGCAGGCCTTTAAAAACCACTTACATGGTATGTGTGCAGCAATTGGGTCTCTTCATGATTTTCCTTCTTTGGAGATGCTCTAGGATGCTGGTAGGAGGGACTTCAGGATATGGTGGTGCTCCTGTCATTATGAAAATAATGAGAACTTTAGGGTCCTCTAAAATATGAACTGTAACTAACACTATTCTTCATCCACTTGGGTTGGTTGCTTGCAAAAGATATAGCCATAGGAAAAATACTACATACAATTCAGTTGCTCCCTGGTGATCAAATATGGATATAATTTAGTGAATTGGGGGGAAAGGTGTTTTGGAGAAAAAAACCTGATAAGTTAGGAGAATCTTGAATCTCTAAGAAAGTGATCAAATAAGACAAGGTAAGACATAAGACCTGTCCTCCACTCTCCATACATGGGAAAGTGTGCAGTTTCTCAGTCAAATGAATTAATAAGTCTGGAGTAAACATTTTTATGTTTATGCAAGACCACTCTGGGAATTATCCTTGGGATTTGAAAACATCCCTTGGATTTAGTAATATTTTGGGGAAAATAAAGAGGAAGAGAGCAAAAGAAAGGTAAAAAAGGACAGGGAAGAAGGGACTGGGGCAAGGAGAAAATAATCACTTTATATGACTATCATGGGAATCACGCTTAGATAACATGTCAGTCCATTTCAAGCTTCAGCACTGTACTGAAACCCTTTCAGAAAGCATACATCATCCACCCCTTAAATAAACACGCTTGCATATTTGCATACAGGTACACACTATTTTGGGGCTCATCCTTACCTAGAGTCACCATCTCATAGAGCAGGATCCCAAAAGACCAGCTGTAAAAGAAACAAAGCCATCTATTTAATTTCTATTTCTGTTTTTCTAAAGAGAGCTCATTTAAGTGTCAGAAGCCTTTAGTAAGAGCCCCATGAAAAAGGCAATGAAGGAGAATCGAGGATGAGTGTCTGAAAAACAAAATAACAGCCATTAGAAAGCATTTCTGCTCAATTTCCATAGGTTCGAATCTCTTTTAAGATTGAAGTTATATCTCTATTTACTCTCCTGTGTTTTAAATTAATAGATGTTTATTATTATTTGCAAATGTGTGTGCATGTAACCACACAAACACATTTACCTCAATCACAAAAGCACATTTACCTAAAAATATTCCCTCTGTGTCTCTTTCTTCCTTTCCATCCCTCTCTGCTGAAATTCTTGCCTTTATTCTTAGCACAAATTCAACCAAGTTTTATCATTTAGTCACTATTTTCTCAGTAGATTTAATTGCCCAAACCTAGGAAAAATATTAACAGGGCAAGCTTTATATATAGTTGAAATAGGTATTTGCCTAAGCAATATGACTTGAGAGGTGTATAGTTCACTATTCTGTAATATCATTATTGAATGATTAATATTTTACAGTTAAGTTTATTACCCCCAGATGTCTATTGAAAAGCAGATGTCAGTGAAGCAACAATGGAAATCTTGTAACTGACTCATCATATTAACTGATATTCTAAATTTCCTCTGCTGCTCATGGCATTCATGGCTAGCAGGATATTCTACATTACATCAATGCACTTCTCCAAGCAATTGAGTTATATGGCTACCAAAAGTCAACTGTGATTCTTTATGATCCTGTTAATGCCAATTTTACATGTAATTGAAATTATATGTAGTTATATAATCAATTAGGTATTTTATATACTGATTAAATGCAAAAAAGTGTTATCTTCCTTCAAATGAAGTTTGAAGGAAGTTGAATGTTTGAAAACTAAGTTGAATGTTTTGAAAATGATTTATAAAAATAAACTGCTGAAAAAGAAAGCATTGTTAAATTGTGTGAGGGAGACAACTGTAGAAAATTGGGAAAAGTAACATCAAAAGTCTGCAGTCAAACAATTTCACAATTATTTTCAGGTTTCTCATGCTACCTAAAATCATTCTGAACTGGAACTCAAAAATAAATCATTTTTATTTACACTAAAAGATACTATTTACACTAAAAGAACAACGTGTGACTTCATTTGGGAAACTCATCCTTATAAAAAGAAGCCTTGCCCCTCCTTGAAAAAAACAGATAATGTACATTTATAAGTTTTATGTTAAAATAAGTTATTGAAGGTATGTATATTTCTTTTTATTTTAACAATGTATGGGTTAACTGGCCTTTTGGTTATTCCTTCAGATAAAAGAGACTTTACTAGATTAAGTCCTCAGATATTGATGTGAATAATCTTTTCACTTTTTTTTTTCTAATTAAGGCTGCTAATCTAATACGGAAGAAATACTTGAGTCTGGGCATGGTTGCTCATGCCTGTAGTCCCAGCACTTTGGGAGGCGAAGGTGAGAGGATCACTTGAGCCCAGAAGTTCTAGACCAGCCTAGGCAACATGGTGAACCTTGTCTCTAAAAAAAAAAGGAAAAAAAAATTAGCCAAGCAGGGTGGTGCATGCCTGTAGTCCTAGCTTCTAGGGAGGCTGAGGTGGGAGGATCACTTGAGCCTGGGAGGTGGAGGCTGCAGTGAGCTGTGATCATGCCACTTCACTTCAGCCTGGGCAACACAGTGAGATCCTGTCTTAGAAAAGAAAAGAAAAAGTTGAAAAAGTACCAAAAAGGATTGCAGACAGATGACAAACATGAACTCTGTCACATAGCATTTCTGCTTGAGAGTATTTCTGATTTCTAAGTAGAGATTATATTCGTATACAGAATTGGCAACAGATCAAATCATATTCAGGGACAACACCCAAGTCATGAAGAAAGTAAACTCAGAGTCCAGGAATAAACCGTACACATCTGCTCTGATGCTAGCAGGTCTCAGGAGAAGCCGTTCTGGGGCAAGCCACTTGAGAGGTATGGTTTGAGTAGAGGAGATGGCCCCTCGGGTGTAAACTTCATAAGCCAGGCCTAATCCACAGAGCTTAGCAGTGAGATCACTTTGCATCAGGATATTCCTGGCTGCCACATCCCCATGGAACAAATGCTTATCCTGCAGGAATTCCTGTCAAGATAAAATCAAATATGATCAGCTGCCTGAGATCACAGCTTGGGTCACAGACAAGGAGAGGCAGTCCTAGGAATCTTCAAAAACACAAGGACATTTTCTACTCTGAGCAAGTCTCACTAATAATGATATGTCACTTCCAAAGCATGCTAATGAACTGCACATTTCTGCATTGTGTTTAGGATTACCAAATTGAGCAAATAATTCAAATGACATTAATACTGGATTTTGAAAATATAATCACCTCTGTGTCAAACACTGACCCCTGCCTGATTTTCGTTTCCGGTGAGAAAGGACCCAGATAGACACTGGAAAAGGGAGTAGATTCCAAGTTTCTTTCTTTCTTTTTTTTTTTTGTTTGTTTGTTTGAGACAGAGTCTCGCTCTGTCACCCAGGCTGGAGTGGAGTGGCGGGATCTCAGCTCACTGCAAGCTCCACCTCCTGGGTTCATGCCATTCTTCTGCCTCAGCCTCCCAAGTAGCTGGGACTACAGGCACCCGCCACCACGCCTGGCTAATTTTTTGTATTTTTAGTAGAGACGGGGTTTCACCGTGTTAGCCAGGATGGTCTCGATCTCCTGACCTCGTGATCCGCCCCCCTCGGCCTCCCACAGTGCTGGGATTACAGGCGTGAGCCACCACGCCTGGCCTGATTCCCAGTTTCCAGCAGTAGTCCTCAAAACAATGTAATACGTACCAAAATTGAATATCATAATGAAAAATTTATATACATATCTCACTTTTTCCCCTAAAATAACTGCATGGGTTGAATTCAGAAATTTTCTTTTAGATAAATCTAAATGATTACAAAAGGCCACAGAGTTATTAAGCAGTAGTGACCAGAACCAGGTATTATAATTCATAGGATGTACTATATAAACTCTACTGAAAATTTTCAAGTCAGTCTGCATATTGGAATTGCCTGAGAGCTTTTTAAACATAAGATTTTCACCCCAGATTTACTAAACCAAAATGTAGGAAGAAAGACCTGGTAACCTACATTTTTAAGAAGTATCAAATTCTAGTACAGCCAACAGAGCATCGGAGAGCCATGGCACCCTATGATAATTGATTTTTGGAGTAATTTCCAATGGCATCAAACTATTCAAGGCATAAGAAGAAAGTTGCAAAACTATACATGACTGAAGACCTAGATATTGAGGGCTGTGATTACTAAAAAAGGATGGTATAGAAAATTAAAAGGTAAAGGTGATAATTTCCAATCACTGATGACAAAGAAAACTAGCAGTTTTCTGTGCCTGGTGAAGCTTTAAAATAAGAAATTATACTGCCATGATAAGAATTAAAGAACGTAACTGACTTTGAGCTTGTTAAAAGTAAGAAAAAAATAGCATGATATTGCCTTGTAACAGGTAGCATAGGGTCCTGATGAATGCACCGATTTGACCAATTCATCCCTGTACGGCGCCTCTGCAATTGTGGTTCTGAATACAGGGTAGGCTGTATCCTGACACTCTTTATCAAGGGAACATATCAATGAGGCCATCCAAACACCATAGACAATATTCACGTATATGATGTGTACTCTCCCTTGTCCCATGGGAGCTTCAACCATAACTATTACTCTTTACCCACCTTAATCCTTTTTTTCTAACCTTTTCCTGATTCCACTTACATCCCTATATTTCACACCTCAAAGTAGCAAGATATATCAAATACTTAAAACAGTAGCTTCACAGAACCCCGATTTTCCATAGCAAATGTTAATTTTAAACACAACCATTTAAATAATTTCATAGAAATAGACATATAAACTTCCTGGGTAATTCTGGTAAAGGTAAATTTTTTATCTTAAACCCTGAGTTCTTTCTCTTATTTCGTTATTTAAGTTGTTTTAGGCCGGGCACGGTGGCTCATGCCTGTAATCCCAGCACTTTGGGAGGCCGAGGCGGGCGGATCACGAGGTCGGGAGATCGAGACCTTCCTGGCTAACACAGTGAAACCCCGTCTCTACTAAAAATACAAAAAAATTAGCTGGGTGTGGTGGTGGGCGCCTGTGGTCCCAGCTACTCGGGAGGCTAAGGCAGGAGAATGGCGTGAACCTGGGAGGCGGAGCTTCCAGTGAGCCGAGATCGTGCCACTGCACTCCAGCCTGGGCAACTGAGCAAGACTCCATCTCAAAAAATAAATAAATAAATAAACAAATATTTAAGTTGTTTTTAAATAAAGGAATTATCCAGCTGTTGCTCTTCTCATTCATCCTTTTCCACTTGTTCCTTAATCTTTTATAATTATATGTACTCCCTGTCACATTCAGTATCAAAGCAAGTCTCCAACCAAACATGTTCTGAACTAGTTTTCTTGTTTCTCAGGTATAAAATTGCATACTTCCTTCTGGTTCTGTCGCCTTTCACCCATTCAGTTTCTCTTTCCGTATCTTCTCCCTACTTGCTTCCCTATCTGTCTCTTTTAACTCTATTATTAGTACCAGTGGGGATGTAAAATTATCAAGTAAATGGATGTATACCTCTTGGCCCCGGTTGTTGACTTTTAAGACTGAAAAATCTTTAAAATCCTTCCTGTTCCTTGTATAAACCCTAAGTTGACTACTTTCTTCCTGAAATTACCAATAGTGTGGTAAATTATCTAGATAAATCCCTAAGGAAGGGACTAAAAACAATTTATCCATGCTTGAGTTTCTGCCCCCTAACTTCTATCTAATTTTCTTTAAAACATACACACCACTTGAGAACATTAATATGAGAAATATGGCATCAAAAACAAGGCTAACAAGGAAACGTCACACCATCAGTTGTCATGTTGCCTCGTCTTACCAGCGCCAAAAGGACCTGCTTTCCGATGTGATATACTTGTTTTTCTGTGAGATCATAGAGAAGACCATCCACAGTCATCACATCCTAAAGAGACAGGGGAAAAAAGCCGTTATATCAAAATAGCACTCACAGATTTGGAAAAGAAATAAAGTTGGGCAGAGATACTCTGAAATGCAGTTATCAAAGCTATGAAAAATATAAGGACTAGTGTTCAAAGTGAGGCTGTGGGAGATTTTCAGATAGGCAGAGACATAAAATGATCCATTGGACTGGAAAAACAATGACAGACATAGATGAATAGCAGGTAGGACAAGTCTAAATAAGACTATCCACTGAATAAAGCAGCAATTTTTCTAGGGCTCTGTGTGTGTGCTTGTGTGTGTATGCACATGTGAGCACATGTGTGTTCATGATTAATTTAGCACATAAACTGAATGCGTCTTTACTGAATGCCTGAAATGTCCCTTATTCCATGTTAGGAACTTGGAATACAAGCATGAGTAAAATAGCATGGCCGCTGCCTTCTGGAGCTTATTGGGTGACAGGCACATGTGAATCAGAATCAAATAATCATACACAAATCAATGGTTACATATCTGTAAGTGCCATAAAGGAAATGTACAAAGTGCTAAGACAGCATATGATGGTGGGCAGAAGAGAGTTGATTGAGCTGCAGGGACAGGGAAATTGATGAGATCTGAAGATGAGTGGATATTAACTATGAAAAGAAGAGAAGAGAGAAGTTTGGTGGAACAAGAAAAACATATAAAGATAATCTGAAATAGAGACGCGTGGTATTTTTTAAAAATGGAAAGAAGCTAGTGCAGTTAGAGGACAAAACAAGTTTTAGATGAGTGACCTCTTTAAAAAGTTTAAAATGCCTAAATACTTGCAATTGTCCTATTGACAATACAGAATGGAAGACAGTAACAGGGTCCCTTTGTCATACACATTCAGTTGTACAATAATCAGCATATGAAGGAGCCTCAAATATTGAACTTGCTCACTAGCAAGTGAGAAACTAGGGAAACAGGTAGCACTTCTGAAAGAGGAATATAGAACAAGGGAAATTTTAAGGGAAAGGACATCCATTTGAGGCTAAAAATTTCTGAATGCTTTAATTTTAAAAAACATGAGTTTGAGCTACAAAAGCTCTACAAGCTAAATTTCTCCCTGAGTTTGCCCACCATAGTATGGTGATGTTACAGAATGGAAAACACACTTAATAACTGCAACAAAATTCTAATCATTACCAAAAATACTCATACAAAGATAATTGTTATATATAAACAATATAAAGATAATTGTTATATAATTATAACAGCTACCATTTTGAGTGCTTACTCTGTACCAGCCACGGCTATGTTTTCACATACATAATTTCTCGTATTTTTTATAATAATTATTACTCCCATTTTACAGATTCAGAAAACTCAGGATCAGAAAAGTGACTTGCTCAAAGTCACATAACTAGTAGGAGGTGAAGCCTAAAGTCCATGCTCTAAACTTGTACTGTCCACTCTCTGCTCATTAGCCACCTGTGGCTATTTAAACTTATATTAGTTAAAATTAAATAAAATTTAAAATTTAGTTTCTCCATCACATCAGCCACACTTCAAGTGTCTAGAAGCCATCTGTGATTAGTGGCTTATCATATTGGATGGAGCAGTTATAGAACATTTCTATAATTACAAAAAGTTCTATTATATGGTCATACTCCATTATTCTGTCATGCTATTATAGTGTCTCTGCATTTTGTCATTTGTCACACTAACTGACATGTGAAAAGCTAGTCAACAAGGTCAAGCCTTAACCTCCTAATACCTCTGCCCTACTGCTCACCCGCCGACAGGTCCAGAGAAAGCTGAGCAGGTCCCCGTGGGCCACATCCTCCAACACCATATAGAGTGGCAGCTTTTCAGTGCAGCAGCCTTCCAGCTGCACCAGGTTCTTGTGTTTCCCCAGGTATTGATGGAATTGGATTCGCCCTAAGAAATCTTGTACCTCATGGAGCCCAGCTGGTTCTGTAGAGGACGAAAGAGCCAGGCAGTGAGCAGTCAGAGCATCCTCGATGAGTGGGAGGCAGGGAGCAGGAGGCAACTTAAGATGGTAATTCTCAAGGCCCCACATGGGAGTGAATGAAGGCAAAAATAAACACAAAGGGGACTAATTAGATGAAGATGATGCTTAATGTCACTGATCTTTTATCAAAGGTAACACAGAATCATAATTACTAGAACTGGATAGGCTCTCATCTGCCTAAATAGAGAGACAGTCTGTTTGCATTAAAAAGTTATCACTGTCTAGTCCTTTGGATTACTATCCTTGCTTGTCTTATCCTTGTTCTATGTATCCACCATTACTGGCCCATATCATGAAGAGGAGAGAGAGAGAGAGGGAGAGAAATATAATGTAAGCTGGGCATGATGGCTCACACCTGTAATCCCAGCACTTTGGGAGGTTGAGGCTGGTGGATCACCTGAGGTCAGGAGTTCGAGACTGGCCTGGCCAATATGGTGAAACCCCATTTCTACTAATAATACAAAAATTAGCTGGCCATGGTGGCACACGGCTGTAATCCCAGCTGCTTGGGAGGCTGAGGCAGGAGAATCACTTAAACCTGGGAGGCGGAGGTTGCAGGGAGCCCAGATGGCACCGTTGCACTCTAGCCTGGTGACAAGAGCAACACTCTGTCTCAAAAAAAAAAAAAAAAAGAAATATAATATCAGGAAGGGGTATCAAAGAATAAAGTAAAATGAGGAAACAACCTCAGAATCCTAGTACAAGTAACATCCATTTTGAAAAAATCTGTTTTAACAGCCTCGATAGGCAAAGATGAGCTAGGGAACCTAGGATGCAAAGAAGAGCTAGGGAATCTAGGATGCAAAGATGTTTTAACATATGCAAATCAATTCTGTGACATACCGCATTAACAGAATAAAGGATAAACATCATATGATCATTTCAATCAATGCAGAAAAGGCATTTGATAAAATCCAATATCCTTTCATGATAAAAACACTACACAAAGTACAGAAGGAATGTACCTCAACACAATAAAGACTGTGTAAAAACCCACAGCTAACATCTTACTCATCATAACATTATACTTATTTGTAGTAGTCATTTTAGTTATTATTTGGAGATTGGGTAAGGATTCACAAATAAACAATTTGTGTAATTAAAAAAAAAAGACACCAAGAAAAACATTTCTGCCTCAATTTTCCACTCTATTACCTTCTTCGGTACACAGTTGTGATCACAACTATCTGTTAGTTAACATCTCAATGTTTGCAAAGCCTGTTAATATTTACTGTTAGGGGAAGGGGAGTCAAACACTTCTTGTTTTACCTTTTAAAGCCTTGAGAATAACACTCTTGGGCTTAGAAGGGTCCCCAGTGTTCATATTGGCTCGAAAGATGGGCCCACAGCTACCACGGCAAATCTGCTCCAGAACTTCAGAGAGTTGCTCCCGCGGCACCTGCAGCTTAGCCAGGGCAGGTGTGGTAGCTCCCAGAAAGTTTTCCACGGATGTCTCCTTAAGTGGCAAAGCCACATTTCCTCCATGTCCTGCTTCCCAGCTTAGGTCCCTAGGTGGAGGAATAGGGGCAATGCCTAGAACAGAGAGATGATGTCAACCAGTTTTTCCCCGCCCTGGGGATTCCCGGAAAGCAGACCCTGAAACAAATTGGCAAGGAGGTTCCTTCAGCAGTTTTCTCTTCGGCCAATGTAGAGTTGTCTTCTGATGCTTCTCTATAAACCAGCATCAATGCCAAGTTTGTAGAACCTTTGTAATAATCCCCATTAGTTCTTAGGACAACTCAAGAAGGACCCCAGGAAATCGGTCATGACACTTCCTTTCTGCCTTCCTTCCTCTGGGTTACAATTGAGTACTTCCCATGAGTGTGGTGTGGAGACAATTAGGGAAGTTACTGAATAGGTATCCAAACCACAGATGCCTAAAGGTGGAGGTAACTGCCAGTGAGAACTGTCATTTAAATCAGACAAATGGCTTTCAAAGTTGGAGGAAAGGTATGGATACTTAATCAGCTTTAAGCTATGGTTATTCTTCCTCCTTTGAGTTACCCCAAAAGTCAAGTTATTTCATATTTCCTTGAGTCTTGGTCAAAAAAATCTTCTGGTACTCTCTCCTTCCCTTGGCCAGCAAAAAAGAGAGGTTCATCCTTCTTATTAAATCTACATTTATTCATTTATTCAACAAATATCACCTATTACATGCCAGGTACTGTTCTAAGTGCTGGGAACAGGAAAAGTCCAGATTCACCTGAAGATTACTTTCTACTGGTAGGGGAGAGGAAGCAGGTAATAATATATCAAGCAATTAATGTTGTGGAGGAAAATAAAAGATGGAGAAAAAGCTGAGTGTGGTGCCATGAGCCTATAATCCCAGCTATTGGGGAGGCCAAAGCAGGAGGATCTCCTGAGCCCAGGAGATCCTGGGCTGAATTAACATTCAGCCTAAGCAACTTAGCGAGACTCCATCTCTTTAAAAAAAAAAAAAAAAAGGTGGTGGGGAGAAGAAGCATCAGTGAATCAGTCACCTGTGTTATATATGAAGGTCAAGAAAGGCCTTTCTGATGAGATAACATTTGAGAAAGGCCTGGAAGCAACTAGGGAGCAAACCATGCTGGTGTCAGGGAGAGTATTATAGGCAAAGAAAGCAAAATTTGTGAAAGCATTAAGCAGGGAGCATAGCTGGAATAGTTGAGAAATAGCAAGGAAGCCAGTGTAGCTGGAGCCAAGTGGGATCATTGGAGAGTAGTAGGAGATAAGGCCAGGGAGGCCCAGATCATGTAAGGCCATGGAAAAAATTTTGTCATTTTTCATTCTGAGCAAGGTGGGAGGCTACTGCATGTGTGTGTGTGGAAGAGAGATTTCAAGCAGATAACTAACAGGACTCACTGTATTAAAAGACTCATTCTGGCATTTCTATAAAGGAGTAGGGGCAGAAGCGGGGAATGTTAAGAGTGTGTTGCAGTGATCAGTGAGATGTGAGAGTAACTTGGGTTTATTTTGAAAATAGGGTAACAGTGTTTGCTTATGGATTAGATACAGACTGTGAGAGAAAGAAAGGAGTTATCTTCAAGGTTTGAGACTGAAAACACAGTCTCAAACTGTGTTTCAAGGTTTGAGACTGATATCTTCAAGGTTTGAGACTGAAAACACAGAAGACAGGGCTTGCCATTTACTAAGATAGGCAAGACTATTTGCGGAGGACATTTGTGAGAGAATTTCAGGACCTCTGTTTTGGTCATATTACATATGAGATTTGTATTCTATTGAAACTGTGCAGTAGGTGGTTTAATAAGAGAATCGAGTTCAAGGGACTATCATTGGAATAGAAAATGTATTTGAATCCATAAGACTAAAAATTATAGCATTCAGGAAGTGGCTTTAGTTTTTTCAAGTATTTCAAGAAAGAGAAAGTTCAAAATTGTTTCAAATGCTTTTGACAGATCAAGTAAGACGAAGACTAAGAATTGATCATTGGACTTTTCAATGCAGCTGTCATTGATGACCTTGGAAAGGCTTGTTTTGGCAAAGTGGTAGAGATGAAAACCTTATTTTAGTGGGTTCAAAAGAGAATGTGATGAGTAGAAGTAGTAGGAGTGAGTTTAGACAACTTGTTTGAGAAGTTTTCTATAAAAGTGAAGTACAAGACTATTGGGATAAAATTTAAAGAAAAACTAAGGATTAGCCACTATAGAGTTTCATATCATTATGAGAGTTTTCTTTTTCCTTCTTTTTATCCTGAGTTTCATCTGTGAATTGATTCCCTTTTATTATATGCTCAATGGAACTCCAGAACAGACTGTTATCATCTACTTAGCACTTCAAAGACTATTATAATATAAAGGCCCCTCCTTTCCATCATATATCCTGGAGGCAAAGATTAGGAATGGAACGTATCATAGGGTGATATGTCATCCTCCTAGGATGTTCATAAAGCCTTGGACTTTACCCTCTTAGGTCTTTCTCCTAGGTCCTTAGGCACTCATATAGTCAAAGTTTTGATAGTCCAACAGGAATAGAAACAGGTTATATGAGGTTTCTCTTGCACACTCTTTTTTCAGTCAGTAAGCACGTGTTGAATTCCAACTCAGGAATTCCTAGAAAAGAGATCATCCCCCTCTCAACTCCATGGGAGGGAACCCATGCCTCTCTCATTGCAGGTACCTAGACTTCTAGACATGGGCTCATTGAAACTTAGACCATGCTTTTTCCTAATCTCCATCTTCTTTAAGCCCCTGCCCAGCCCCAAAGTTTGAGCTTTACCTTGAGGTCCAGGACGCTGCTGTTGAGTTCTTTGTTCTCTGATAAAAAGCCACAGGATGACCCCAAGAAGGATGAGGAAGATAGTAACCAACAAAGTTGGGACGATAATCACTTCATACTGCTTCTCCTGGATGACTGGGTAGGCGATCACACAGGAAGAGAAGAGAATGAAGAAGAAGCCTAACCTGGTGTTCATGCAATTTCCCCCACCCGCCAGCTCTCAGCTCATCATACATGAAAAGGTCATCTCTTCTACCATCTCCTCTACTTCCATTCAACAGAAACACTGCTGGGAGCAACTCTCTAATCAGAAACCCCAGTGACTCTGTTTCTTAGCCCATCAAATGTGCATGACGTTGCTTCTGGCAGTTTCTTACCAAGATTGAAGACGCAGCATCTGGATCACTGATTAGCACTTACCCTCTCCCCAAAAAGACAATGGCCTCTAGTCCCCATCCTTTTATCACCACTGTCTTCATTTCTACTGGAAATCAAATCATCCTCCTTCTAGAATCTATCCAGACCTTAGCCTTCATAATTCTAAAATCAGAGGATAGACATCTGTGGAATGTGTACTTACCACACAACTTGTCACTGAGACTGCATTCCAGGAGCATCCGTGTCATGCCCATTGCCACAGGGCTGTCCCCTTCCCTGCTAGGCCCACAGAGAATGCACACAGCACAGCTGTGAGTAATTCCTAAGGATTGAGTGGTTTTTGAAAACAATAAAATAAAATGAATGAAAAAAAATAAATGAAGTACACACAGAATTTTAAACCGCCTCTACAGATCACTAGTTAAGTAAATGGCTACCTCTCTGAGTCATCCGTTTATCTCTATCTACCTAGCTGATATTCAGGTTGGAAGAACCCTCCCAACCTTCTCTTCCTCTCAGCGTTTCTCTTTTCTCTATTACACAGCAAAGAGCTCTGATCTGCTCTTGTCCTTTCATTCAACTGTTACTGAAATTATGTTAAAGTCTCCCCTCCCACCTGAGACTTCTGCTCCCATGATCAAGTACAGATTCACAACATCCATCTGAACTGTGATCCATGGGTTATGTGGGCATGATCTACCTCCCCTACAGTATTAAGCATGTCTAATATATTTTTCTTAGCTGTGCATCACATTTTGTAAGCAAAACATTTTTTGAAGCTGGGATCTTGCTCTGTAGCCCAGGCTTGAGTGCAGTGGTGTGATCATGCACGGCTCATTTAAATCTCAAACTCTTGGGCTCAATTAATCCTCCTGCCTCAATCCCCTGAGTCTCTGGAATTACAGGCATGAGCTACCATTTCTAGCTCTAAAGAAAACATTTAATTTCATTTTTACACACAGTTAATTCAGATAACGAATAAAAAATTGATAGATGTCGAAGGATATGAGTTACACATTTGCTTTGTTTCTCTGAAATATCCACACCCTCACAAGCAGTGAACAGACAGCATTTATCAATAAAAACTATTTAATTCCTCATCCCTCAGAGCTTCAAGGTGCTTCCTCTGCTCATATCAGATATAGACACGGACACTCATTGCTACAAGGATATAAAGGAAGTATCAGTACCAAGCCACCTTCTCTTTCTCTTTTAAATAAAAAGAAAATACATTCATATGATTCAAGAAAATAGTAGTGTAAAATTGTATAGCATAAAAATCTTTCTCCCACCCCATTCTTCTCCATTTATCCAGTTCTTAACTCTCCTCCAGTCTCCTCCAAGTAGACTCTAGTTATTAGTTTCTTGTTTGTCTGGCAAGGGATTCTTTATGTGTATCACTGTTAAGTCTATATAATATAATCAGAACATATTTCAAATAACAGCCCCAGAAACTTGGTTCTTTCTTTCCAAAGAGAACTCATGTTTACCACTGTCCCATACCTCTCCTAAATTTATATTTTGCCTTTGCTTGACAAGACACTCCCATGGTTCTATAGTCAACAAAGCCTACTTCTTTAATTCTGATTAACTTGAAAGAAAATATGATTTTCTGCTAAATAAGTCTAAAAATGTGATCCAGTTTTGTAGCGACTTGATAAAAACATAAAACAAAAATCAGAAGTATAGCTTATATAATATGCTACTATGTTGTACAGGTGTTACATTAGCCATATTATGCTGTCCTCTATCATTACATGATGCATTGTTTTTAATACTGATACTAATAACCACAGTGTTACTTACTGAGGCAGAATCTCTCAGTGCCTGAAAGACCTATGTAAAGAAGCCTCCCAGATTCTGCCTTACCTGTTTTCCACTCTTCCTGGAGCACCATGAACTTGTATATGGGTTTAATAGTTAAACAATTCCCTTACAACTCAAGAGAAACAAAACTGTGCGGTTGGTTGACAGAAGCTCAGGTAAACAGCCAAGTAGCCAGCGGGCGGAAAATTGGCACAGAAGAGGGAACTTCTTATCCTTATTCTTATCCTTAGAATGGGATCTAAGAAGTCGATGAATAGTTAGATAGCAAAGTCCACTGGATCCAGTGTGTAAACCAAAATGGCAAGGAGAAATGTGGCTGAGAAAGCTTCCACAATTCATGAGGCCACGTGGAAGGACTAGCACTAGTGATGAAACTTTCAAAAAACAGACCTTAAGAGAGTGGCACAAAGGAGAAGGTCTGAAAAATAAAACGTTGGATCAGCGCGGTGAATTCAGGAAGGCTTTTAGAAAAGTTATCACTGCTATTATCATTCTTATTTTCCTTTCCTTTGCTTCCTTTTTAGTGGATTATCAGAAGTAATTGTTTTCATTCAGGGAGCAGCCAGTTTAACCAGTTTGGCTTTCTGAGGAGGAGGTTCTCAGCACACTCTCTCTTACCACAGCACAGGTGGAAAAAAGGGTCAGTCAGCAGCTAGCTCAGACTCACGAGCTCGGCCCAGAAAACAAACTACACACCCACTAATACATACTGAAGGGAGTCGTTTAAAGCCATGTGTACGTGTACCCCCACATGGGCACAGTGAACTGCTCACGGAGGGCCATCCATACTCAACTATAGGCACCTGGCCAAACACACAAATCCCTGATAACTCAAACTCATGCTTATATCCTTACACTAACTATCACACCTATTACACAGCACTCACGTTTGGATGCAATATGGCCTGCTACTGCATTTCCTGAGCCAGGTTCTCACCATCACTTTTATTTGTACATAAGTAGCTTAAAGAGGCAAGGCTTATTGATATCTTGCAGTCCAGTGAAATTGGATGCTAGAGCAAGGAGATAAATGTATAGAATGATGAGGTCCACCCAATGAAATTGCTTTCCATATGTGTATACAATAAACCCTTTCTAATGGTTAGAGTTTATTTAGGTAGAGGCATATGGAGTGTACCAGATGAGTCTAGGATTTTTTTTTTTTTTTTTTTTTTTGAGACGGGGTCTCACTCTGTCACCCAGGCTGGAGTGCAGTGGCGTGATCTCTGCTCACTGCAACCTCTGCCTCCCAGGTTCATGCCATTCTCCTGCCTCAGCCTCCCAAGTAGCTGGGACTACAGGCACCCACCACCACGCACGCCCGGCTAATTTTCTGTATTTTTAGTAGAGAGGGGGTTTCACTGTGTTAGCCAGGATGGTCTCGATCTCCTGACCTCGTGATCCAACTGCCTCGGCCTCCCAAAGTGCTGGGATTACAGGCATGAGCCACCGCGCCTGGCCGAGTCTAGGATTTTTAAGGCATACACACTGGGCATACCCACATATCCACGAAAGCTAATGTGGGAAACCTCACCACACAGAGGCCACCAAAGCTCATACATCAGAGGATGCTTATATTTACTTGTAACAGCAATATTCCTCCCTAGATCACTTTTTAGCTTGAAATTCATACTCAGAAACCACATGGCTTTGCCTGTCCAGTCTGTCAAGCTGAGAAGAGGCATGCCTTAATGCCAAAAACCTCTAGGATGACTCTTCGATGGGTTCAACTCTGGCCCACCTGACTACTAGAAGGATACTTCTGGCCAAGATTCCTGTTCTATCTGACCAATACTCCACTCCCTTTCATTATCTCTAAATACTTTTCCCACTATGTCAAAAAATATATGTAGGCTACTGCTTCTTCTCTTAGCTGAACTGTAAAGCATTATCCACAGTTCCCTATTTAATGTTATGAATAATGAAATCCATGGCATTAGAATCAAGGGTCTAGTGAAATTGTAATATATTTCATTCTGATAAATATGTTTGATAGTTGTCAAATATGTTTGTATATACTTTGCCTCTAGTTTACATAATCCTATATCTACAGAGCCAAATCTCTTCAGGCAGGGTTCTAGTTAGAACAATAATATTGCCTCACTTGTAGTTATCATTCCTTAATTTCTCTTATCAGTTGCTTCAGACTTTCTCTTAGCATGTTAAAGGTTTAACTCCCCTCTTTCATTGAGAATCCTGAGAAGAAACAGTGCAATGAAGGAGATACAAAAGGGAGGAGAATGAAAGTGAAATGAGGAGTAAAGTCCATGCTAAATCTTTACAAGACTATAGTCTGAAGACCATAAAAGCTCATGAATATAACTATAACGAAATTGAACTAAATAGTAATATTAATTCTCTAAACTTTTACACATACAATACAAGCATAGTGTCACACTGCATTTATGCATCTATTTTAATTCACAGTATATTCTATTTGCAACCATAACACAACTCTTAATAAGTGGCATTTCTTTTCAGTTAGCACAATACAGTCTCCCGGACACAATCTGCAATTTACCCATGACTTTCCAGAGTAAACTTTTCTTACCAAAATATACCTAGATATAAGACTTCTAAAATCAGATTTCCTGCACTCTACCCGCTTATGTGTGATGAAAAATTCCATGATTGAACTCAGTATAACATCTGGCCCTGTTCCAGTAAGGTACAGTTAAATCTGTTGTGCCAGCCTCACCTTCAACCTTACTGCTTGCTTATCAACACATGTGGATCTTCCAGCCATGTTCTTTTTAGATAGACAAGTGATCCACCCTCCCAGGTGGCTGCCATATGGATCAAGGAAGTTATTAATGGCTTTGGGCTATGGGGCAGAGGACTCAAAGACTAAAAGTGAGGAGGGTAAAATATATGGAGGTAGCAGCCCCTAGCCTGAAACAGTCTGCCTTCTTGTACAGTTAGCGTTTCATCCTTACCCTTGAGCTATCTGGAAAAAAAAAACAAAAACAAAAAACAAAACCAAAACAAACAAAAAACATGTTTAATGGGCTGAATATATTAATTTGGAAGTGAGATAGAGAACAATGCTCAGATCTAGAGAATCTGAGAATTACTTGTTACCAACATCCTATGAAACAAGCTTCCGGTTTTCAGATCTAATAAACCTGTGTTTAGCAACTACGGTCGGTGTGCCAGGTATTGGGCTAGGCACTTTCATACGAAGAAGGCAAGGCAGAAACTGAGGGATTAAGTTATGAATTAGTGATTAAGTTATAAATTGGCCACTTTTTTTTTTTTTTTTTATGGAGTCTCACTGTTGTGCGCCCAGGCTGGAGTGCAATGGCGTGATCTCAGCTCGCTGCAAACTCCGTCCCCCAGGTTCCAGCAATTCTCCTGCCTCAGCCTCCCAAATAGCTGGGATTACAGGTGCATGCCACCACACCCAGCTAATTTTTGTATTTTTAGTAGAGATGGGTTTCATCATGTTGGCGAGGCTGGTCTCGAACTCCTGACCTCAGGTTATCCACCTGACTTGGCCTCCCAAAGTACTGGGATTACAGTCGTAAGCCACCGTACCCCACCAAATTAGCCACTTTTTTAAAAAAAAATGGCAGAGCAAGGTTGCACACCCAGGTCTTTTACTTACAAACCCAATGTTCTTTATACTACTTTGTTGTGCACATATACTTGTCTTTCAAATGAGAAAGACCAACAAGGTCAAGAAGGAATTACATTAGAATCCAAAAGAATCATGGAAACCACAAGGCTGAAACCAAATTTTACTAACATACACTCAATTTGGAAAGAATGGATGAATTGAATCTGCCTGTAAGGGTGTCCATATAGGAACCTCATAGGGACATAGATGACATCTGCATGTCTGTCTTTAAAGTATATTCTGAAAATAGAAGTAGAATCAGAATTTTTTTCCTAGTATTCACCAGATTATGTCATCTTAGGTTGTTTCCTTTGTTCATTTTCCTGGGTCTGATCCCCAATCCTATTTCTATCTTCTGCTTTTTGAGTAAAAAGTCCCGGTTCTTAGGACTAGCCATCTTTCACTGTGAGCATGAGGGTCAGAAAGAGGCCAGAAATGGCAGGAGACAGGGCACTGGCTTAGGAATTAGGGTCTTCATGCTGTCTCTCTCAGTGCCCCAGGCTCTACCTTTCTGGGGAAACAAACCAGTGAGAGGACACAGAGTGCACGGAAGGGCACACTGGAGAGGTGATTCTTTTTAAATCCAGAGAAGCATATTTGTGTAGATAACTTGCCTTATGCCCTGTGATATCTCCTAGTGTGGGTGAGGCAGGGAGGAGGTTATCTAGGAGAGGTTATCTCGTCCTCTCACTCTTCTCAGATATTGAGAAATTGTGCTTATTTCTGATCTTTGCCCTCCCCCATTTCCTAGAGACCCAGGGATCGAAATGAACACTAGAGAAAGTGTTTCAAATGGGTTCTCAAAGGGGAACCCCTTTCCACCATGGTGCCTAGGAGTCCTGCGCCTGTTTCAACAGATCTTTTGACTCACTGGTACTCACCAGATTATGAAATCTGAGGGCTATCAGTTTTTCTTGCTTCTATTTTTACCTGTCTCCAGAGATTCCTGAAACATATGTGATATACAGTTGAGATGAGGAAGCTTAGTCTATATCCTGGTACCTCACAAAAGTTTACTTTGTAGAGGAGCAAAGTGATTGCAAGACAGGCCCCATAACATCTAGGTAAGAAATGCAGTGCTCACAGATGCTTACAAACAGCATCAGATTTTAAATATGGTTTCGCAGATAAACACATTTTATTTCCTTTGAGGTATTATACAAATTCAAAACAGTTTATTTTTATTATAATTATCTTGCTATTTTGTATGTACCCAATTCCATAATCCTTCATCTACCAGTTTCAAAGAAAAGCCCAGAAATAGCATATCTTAAATTAAATATTCTCCTGCTGATTACGTTCTCTTCCTGAGATTCCTAATCAATAACAATTTTCCCAGCTCCTCAGTTTCCCCAGCTCAGAATAAGGGCTATCAGTGACAGGGAAAAGCTGAGAACTCACAACGCCACCCCCACTCAGCACAGGATTATCTCTAATCCATCCGTGTCTCCTTTTCCTACCTGATTAATGCACCAGAAGATGGGTTGGGGATGCTTTCAAATACCTTGTTCCTACTGTTGTCAGTGACCTTGCATTTCCAAGGATCAGTCCTCTTCTTTGGTATTCAGCCTGCTGGGTTTTTCCTTCTAAGAAAGATTTTGGGTTCTCTAAAACTCTCTTGGAAGTCTCCCCCCATAAGTGAGGAGATCTGTTTTGTTTTCTGGCCACTCTTCCAGCCTGTCTAACACACTGCCCTCTGGCAGAGAGGAGGGCCCAAGCTGAGGAGGACTGAAGGAAGACAGGCTACAACAGGCTGTAGGGGCACATATATACATACACACACTTTCTCATTCTCTGATAAATGAGTCCCAGGCCCAGGCAGAGAGATGTGGACATGAGGTTTCACCATCAGAAAGCTAACTCAGCTCCTGTTTACCTCAGTGCTGTGCCATACAGTGTGTCACTATAAAAGTTCTACCTGTAGAATGTAATTCCAGGTAAACAATAACAAACTCCTGGCGAGAGGAAAAAGACACCTCTGGGAACACATAACCTCCTGCCTCATTCTGTACAGCCAGGATCCAAGGGCAGTTTCCCCTCCCTAGGGAGTGGGTCAGCATGGTTCAGAGCTGAGCAGTCCAGGAATTAAGGGAACTGGAGTCAGCCCTGACTTAGTGCTGTAATAACAGAGTGAGAGGTTGGAAGTTCTAGTTCTGGTTTGGTGGGTGATTCATTCAGCATCCGGAAGCATGTCACCTGACCTTGCCATTCCTTGCCTTCCTAGTTTAGTGAGCAGGAAACGTGCATATCTCCTAAGGGTAATAAAGAACTGCAGAGAGCAGTAGGAAGTTTATCAACTGGAAAACGGGCATGCCAATCAATAAGTACCCTCAGCCAGTTATGCTACCTCTCCTTGTCCCTGCAAGAGCTCCCAAATTTTGCAGGCTTCCTTTCATCCGCATCTTCCTACCCATATCATGGCAGCCCTGGAATCTGTTGGATATCTATTCCTACCCTTACCCTGCATACAATTTCCTGTGCTATAATGGTAAGACTTTGGAGTTTGGCTCCCATTTGAATCTCATTCCTATCATTCATGATGACTTTGTATAAGGTATTTTAACTTTGTGAAGGTGTTTTCCCATATGTAAAGTGCTGCTGATGATAGCTACCTACCAGGGTTGTTGAGAGCTATGCAGCATAATTTCTGTAAAATGCCTAGAACATTACCAGAGCCATTGCGATCATCAATATGTGTTAGTCTCCCTCTTCCTCCCTTCCTTCTTCATCTGCCTTTCCAGTTGGGAAATAGTCACATAGCTGTATCAATCAGGTAAACATGTATAACCAAAAATAACAAAATGAAACAAAAAATCTTTTATCTAAATATTTATAATATTTGTGGATGTAAGTATACTCTATGTACAGACAGGGAGTTGAAGTAATCAAAAAGTTAATGCAGGATTTAAAACTTCTTATACTTCAACTAGGTGTCATTTGATAGCAGAAATAGTACAGCTGCCAGTAGATATCTGAATTTAACAATCATGTTGAGAAAGAGCGATTTAAACCAGATAAATCAAATAGCATAATGCTGTAAAGTAAGGTACAGAAATGGAAAGAATGCTAGATAGTGGTATGGTATTTATCAGGGAAAATATATCAGCACCTGCCTGATTTCTTCTGTCTCTAAATTTTTCAGCTCCTTGTACTGGTTCCACTGATATCACTTATATGCTGGCTAATTTCCACCCAGTTCCTGAACGAATTATGACGGGGGCATTACGGAGATCAGCAGTCTCAGTCCTCTTCATCCTATTTATCTTACATACTCTCCAATTTGGGGAAGATGTAGCCTTTATCCACTTCCCCAAATCTGCCCACTTACTCATGCCTATTAACAAAACCCTCTCAAATCTGGACCCCTCACCTGAATGCCACACAAGTCGATGGGGCCTTGTTGTCCTCTCTTTGCCTAAATCAATCCTAAGTGAGATTGAAATTTTACTTTATACTCTGATTACTGAGCTCTTGCTACTAATATAAAAGCCTCCCAGATAAATGCAACCACAATGGTTGAATGCCTCTTTACTGACCATCATCCTGCTCCACTCTACTTCATTCTTATTTCATTCACACCCCTGAACCCATTGCCTTTATGTTCTGCTGGCCACACTGAAAACCTGAGTTGCTAATTCTTGCCTGAATTTTGCTCTGTAACTGAACTGTCCATTCAAGACAGCTCTACTTCTTCCACTTCTACAATCTAGTTAGTTTATCTCACATCATTCCTTGGGGGGCCAGCCTTATTCCAAGTCATTCACTCAGATGTTAAATAATTAATCATAAAAATTATTAAATATGTTTTGCTATGAAGGAGAAGTTTAGGGTGCTATAAAAACAGGGCAATAGGAAGGAAGTCAAAAAAAGTTTCTTTAAGTAAACAGTATTTAAGCAAATGATAAGTAGGAGCTGACTAGATAAAGGTGGGCACAGGCACAAGGCAAGAGAGGAGGAATATCCAGGCCTTGGATGGGAACAGAGCTTGACACATTCTCATAACTGGAAAGTCAGTGGGCCTGGACAGTAACAAGAGAGGAGAAAACACGAAGAGATGGCACTGTGCAGGTAGGCAAGAGGCAGATCATAATGAGCCTTTAGGCCATGCTAAACATTGCTTGTTTTATTCTAAGTATCACTGAAGTGCTTTAAGTAGAGTGACATGGTCCATTTTGTATTTTAGAAAAAAAAAAACATTATTTGGAATACTACTTAGCAATAAGAAGGAACAAATTATTGCTACTTGCAACACTTAGATGGAACTTAAGGACTTTATGCTGAGTGGAAAAAGCCAGTCTCAAAAGGTTACATGCTGTATGGTTCCATCTGTATAATATTTCCAAAATGGCAAAATTAGAGAGACAGAAAATAGATCAGTGTTTACCAGTAGGAACAGGGAGAAGGTGTGACTTTGAACGGGTAGCATGAGGGAGTTTCTTTATGGTGACAGACAATTCTGTATCTTGACTGTGGTGAAAATTACATGAGTCTATACATGTGATAAAATATCAAAGAACTATGCACAGAGAGGAAAAAGATAATGTGTGAATGCAAAAACTGAAATCCCAGGAAACTCTACATTCTAGTTCATTATACTGTGCCATTGTCAGTTTCATAATTTGGATAATTTACTACAGTTATTTAGATGTTCCCATTGGGAAAATTGGTAATTGTTACATCGGATTCTATACTATTTTTGCAACCACTTACGAACCTTTAATCATTTCAAATTGAAAAGTAAAAATGAGTATTAGTTTTGCAGCAACTGAGTAATAAATTGCAGGTGATAATAAATACATATGAGAATATCAATTGTGAAACTAATAATTTCATAATCATTTTTTGGATTACAGTAGTGACAGTAAAAAAAAGAAAAATAATGGATTGGAAACCTTGAGGAGATTGAACCAACAGGACACAGTGCTTGTAGAAGGTAAGAAGGAGAAGGAGAAATCAAAGAAGCGGAGATGATGAGTTGTTCTGGACATTTTGATTTAAGATGTCAGTGTGACTTTTAAGTAGAATATTAGAAAAAAGCATTTGGTTGTACAGTTCTTAGGATTCATAAGGGAAGTCTGGACCAGAGATAAGTATTTGGGAGTCATTAGATAATATTGAAAGCTTGAAAGTGAATAAGAGAGAAAGAGGAAAAAATGAACAAAAAGGAAAAAGAGAAGAGAGGAAAAGAGGGCCTAGGAAAGAATCCATGGAGTTCCAACAGATAAGGGCTACATGAAGAAAGAGGAATTGGGGTCCAGGGGGAAACTCAAAGAGGGCCTAAGAAGGAAAAACTAGAGAAGTAAAAGGGGAACCAAGAGTTTGTGCTGTTGTGGAAGCAAAGGAGAGGGGCATGGACAACAGCTGGGCTAAAATCTGATGAGAGGTCAGGAAAACAATAAGTAGCAGATACAGGCAACATGGAGGTCACCCATCATAGAAAGAATAGCTATAGTGTAGTGGCCAGAGAGCAGGGTGGTTCTGGGAATGAATAGGTGGTGAGGATGTGGAGAAAATGTGTTCAGGGGGCTCTTCTATGATCTTTGAGACCTATATGAATGAGAGGACTGAAAAGAGGAGTTCAGAGAGAGATTTTATAGTTGATTTCTTTGGAAACTTAGGGCTCCAGCAAGATAAGAAAGGGAACTGGTAATACCCCAACATGCAGTAATCTCTCATTCTAAAAAAAACAAAGCAAAGTTTGGTATGGAGAGGCCTGTATCAGGCATAAATGTTTTACAAAGCCTAAACACATATACACCCACACACACTGAAGAACAGAGAGCTAGATTAATAGAACACATAAATATCCCAGAAAAAGAGACACATATTTAGGACTTTAATATAAAGAAGTCAGCAAGAATCAAAATAAGCAGATCAGTGGTTCTCAAACCAGAGAGCACATTAGAACCTCCTAGGAGGCATTTTTAAAAAATATCAATCCTGGTGTTCATTTCCCACTTGATATGGTTTGGCTGTGTCTCTACCCAAATCTCATCTTGAATTCCCGTATGTTGTGGGAGGGACTCAGTGGGAGGTAATTGAATCATAGGGCCAGGTCTTTTCCATGCTGTTCTCATGATAATGAATAAGTCTCACAAGATCTGATGGCTTTATAAGGGGGAGTTTCCTTGCACAAGGTCTCTCTCTTTGCCTGCCACCAACCACGTAAGATGTGACTTGTTGCTCCTTGCCTTCCACCATGATTGGGAGGCCTCCCTAGTCACTTGGAACCGTAAGTCCATTAAACCTCTTTCTTTTGTAAATTGCCCAGTTTCATGTATGTCTTTATCAGCAGTGTGAAAATGGATTAATACAGTAAATTGGTAGCAGGAGTGGGGTGCTACTGAAAAGACAGCCAAAAATGTGGAAGTGATTTTGGAACTGGGTAACAGGGAGAAGTTGGAACAGTTTGCAGGGCTCAGAAGAAGACAGGAAACTGTGGGAAAGTTTGAAACTCCCTAGAGACTTGTTGAATGACTTTGACCAAAAAGCTGATAATGATATGAACAATGAAATCCAGGCTGAAGTGGTCTCAGATGGAGATGAGAAACTTGTTGGGAACCGGAGCAAAAGTGACTCTTGTTATGTTTTAGCAAACAGACTGGTGGCATTTGCCCCTGCCCTAGAGATCTGTAGAACTTTGAACTTGAGGGAGAGGATTTAGGGTATCTGACAAAGAAATGTCTCAGAAGCAAAGCATTCAAGAGGTGACTTGGGTGCTGTTAAAGGCATTCAGTTTTATAAGGGAAACAGAGCACAAAAGTTTGGAAAATTTGCAGCCTGACAATGTGATAGAATAGAAAATCCCATTTTCTGAGGAGAAATTCAAGCCAGCTGCAGAAATTTGCATAAGTAACAAGGAGCCAAATGTTAATCACCAAGACAATGAGGAAAATGTCTCCAGGGCATGTCAGAGACCTTTGAGGCAGCCCCTCCGATCACAGACCCAGAGGTTTAGGAGGATAAAATGGTTTCATGGGCTGGGCCCAGGGTCCCTCTGCTATGTGCAATCTAGGGACTTGGTGCCCTGTGTCCCAGCTGCTCCAGCTGTGACTAAAAGGGCCAAGGTACAGCTTGGGCTGTTGCTTCAGAGAGTGAAAGCCCCAAGCCTTGGCAGCTTCCATGTGGTGTTGAGCCTGTGGGTACACAGAAGTCAAGAATTAAGGCTTGGGAACCTCTGCCTAGATTTCAGAGGATGTATGGAAATGCCCAGATGCCTACGCAAAAGTTTCCTGCAGGGGCGGGGCCCTCATGGAGAACCTTTGCTAGGGCAGTGCAGAAGGAAAATGTGGGGTCGGAGCCCCCACACAATGTCCCTACTGGGGCACCACCTAGTGAAGCTATGAGAAGAGGGCTACCATCCTCCAAAACCCAGAATGGTAGATCCACCAACAGCTTGCACCATGTGCCTGGGCAAGCTGCAGACACTCAACACCAGCCCATGAAAGCAGCCAGGAGTGGGGCTATACCCTGTCAAGCCTCAGCAGCAGAGCTGCCCAAGACCATGGGAACCCCCCTCTGGAATCACCATGACCTGGATGTGAGACATAGAGTAAAAGATCATTCTGGAGCTTTAAGATTTGACTGCTCTGCTGGATTTCAGACTTGCATGGGGCCTGTATCCCCTTTGTTTTGGCCAATTTCTTCCTGTGGAACAGCTATATTTACCCAATGTCTATATCCCCATTGTATCTAAGAAATAACTAACTTGCTTTTGATTTTACAGGCTTATAGGTGGAAGTGACTTGCTTTGTCTCAGGTGAGATGTTGAACTGTGGACTTTTGAGTTAATGCTGAAATGAGTTAAGATTTTGGGGGACGGTTGGGAAGGCAATATTGGTTTTGAAATGTGAAGACATGAGATTCGGGAAGGGCCAGGAGTAAAATGATATGGTTTGGCTGTGTCTCCACCCAAATCTTATCTTGAATTCCCATGTGTTGTGGGAGGGACAAAGTGGGAGGTAATTGAAACATGGGGGCAGGTCTTTCCTGTGCTTGTGAGAGTGAATAAGTCTCACGAGATCTGATGGTTTTATAAAGGGGAGTTTCCCTGCACAAGAGAGTTCTCTCTCTTTGCCTGCCATCATTCACATAAGATGTGACTTGCTCTTCCTTGTCTTCTGCCATGATTGTAAAGCCTCCCCAGCCACTCAGAACTGTAAGTCCATTAAACCTCTTTCTTTTATAAATTGCCCAGTCTCAGGTATGTCTTTATCAGCAGCATAAAAACGGACTAATACACCACTCCTCTTAGAGATTATGATGATTATAAACCCCATAGATTATGACTTCAGATATCAGCTTCAATCAAGGAAATGCTTCCCAGGAGATACTAACATACAGCTGGGGTTGAGAAGTACTAAGATAGATTATTTATCAAATGGAATTTAGGCAATGGAATACTTGTTTGATAACAAAAATTATATTTTTGATTCACCTGTACACAAAATAAATTTTGGGAAAAAAGCTAGATGCTTTAAGAGACATAAAAAACTTAACATTATAAATTATATTGGGTTTGTGATAACTTCCTAAGCTTAAACAAAAAACTTTCTTCCAAAAGAAAAAAAAATCACAATGGAAACATCAATCAATAAACAAATAAAAACATAGTACTTTTATAGTAATGAGAAAACCACTAATATGCCAATAAATAAATAGTCAAAAACGTGAAAAACAAAAGTAAATGAGTTCACTGAAACAAAATGTTTAACAAATATGGAAGCATGGTGAACTAAGATGAAAGATTTTTATCTTAACTAGTAATTTTAAAAATACTTTAAAATAAAACAAGATACATTTTTTGCCAATCCATTTAAGACAAAATATTATTTATTTATTTATTTATTTATTAATTTTTTGAGCTGGGGCCTCACTCTGTTGTCCAGGCTAGAGTGCAGTGGTGTGATCTTGGCTCACTGCAGCCTTGATCTCCCGGGTGGCTAATTTTTAATTTTTTTGTAAAGATGGGGCCTTGCCATGTTGCCCAGGCTGATCTAAAATTCCTGGCTTTGAGTGATCCTCCCACCCTCAGCCTCCCAAAGTGCGGAGGTTATAAGTGTGAGCCACCACACCCAGCAGAAAAGAAGATTTGAAAACTAATGTTTATTCCCTAAAGAGTTTTATTTAAAAAGATGACTCTTGTAAGACTGACAAGGAATCTAAATGTCTGCATTTATGAAAAATAACTTGGCACTATGAAAATTGAGAGCCTGAATGGCATTCATAATTTTGACTCTGTAATTTCTCTCCCAAGTGTCAATTATATGTATTTTTTTTAAAAATGGAAGATGTTTCTGAACACACAAGAAAATCTGTGACCCTTATTTAATTTTTTTGAAAATATAAATAGGGATTTGCTTCAAAATATAATTCATGGACTTGAAGGAGGAGAAATAGGTGGAGATGTAAATAAAAAAAAAAAAACCATGTGTTCAAAATTGCCAAATTCAGGGGATATACATGGGAAGTCATTCTACTATTTTTGCTGCTTTTGTACATATTTGAAATTTTCTGGAAAAAAATTAAAAATAGAAAAAATAACTAATTTTCATCAAAAGGAGGGATGTTTCAAATTATTTTTATACAGTTGGACCATGGAATACTACACATTTATTAAATTTATGTTCACAAAAATGTTTAATAAATGGCAATTTGTAATGTTAGTGGGTTAAGTAAAAAGGCACATTTTAATGATGTATATACGGCAAGAGTACAATGAAATTGACTGGGAAAAACACCTGTGTAGGGGAAGCCCAAAGAAAAATATATTAGAATGTTACAGCAACAGTGATGATGGTTACTGTTAATAATTTTTTTCTCTATTTTCTATTTTCCAAATGGAATGAATTAAGCCTTAGTTATTTTATAATAAGAACATGCAAAGGAAGAAAGGCTACAAGGCAGAAAAGTTTGATAGCAGAAATACAAAAGAAAATTGGCTGAGGGTAACAAAAAAAGACCAAGAGGGAAAACAATCTTCCTAAAGAACTAGTGTTTAGAATTAAAGACAAAGTACAACCGTTAAATCAAGATTAATGGCTTCAGGCCGGGCGCGGTGGTTCACGCCAGTAATCCCACCACTTTGGGAGGTCGAGGCGGGCGGATCACGAGGTCAGGAGATCGAGACCACCCTGGCTAACATGGTGAAACCCCGTCTCTACTAAAAAATACAAAAAAATTAGCCAGGCGTGGTGGCGGGCGCCTGTAGTCCCAGCTACTCGGGAGGCGGAGGCAGGAGAATGGCGTCAACCCGAGGCGGAGCTTGCAGTGAGCCGAGATCGCACCACTGCACTCCAGCCTGGGCAACTGAGGGAGAGAGTGAGACTCTGTCTCAAAAAAAAAAAAAAAAAAAAAAAATCTTGAGTTTAACAAGCTTCATTGTTGCTTGCTAAAGGCATTATCTTGCCGACCTGGGAGAAAGCCAAGTTGGGACTCCCAGGAACAAAGTTAATGTATCATCTCCATCCAACTGTAGTAAAGGAGAAAGAATAAAAGAACCAGTGTCAGAGTTAGGGGTGGATTTATCTTAATCTATTGAAGTCTTGGTTTACTAACCTATACAGCTGAGATAATTCTGCCTGCTTACATCAGAGGATTCTAGTGAGAATTAATAAGAAAGTAAAATTGTTCTTCAGTGATAGTAGCTAAAAGTGCCTCTTCTAGCAAGAATTTATTTGTATAACATAATTGCTTTTCAGATCAGTGGTTCCAACTTTGTGCTCCTGATCAAGCTTCCCTTTTTGATTACTACTGCCCCACCCCAGTGGTCTGAAGAGAGTGTGGCTTTCCTTCAACGCATTAGCATAAATGTAGCTAAAACTTCTTTCTTCTTAGCACAGACACAATAAAATGAGAGTTGCCCAAAGACTTGCTAAATGTTAAGTAAATTTGGGAAACCAATTCAGTGAACAGAAAGTGCAGGAGCAGGGCCGGGCGCAGTGGCTCACCCCTGTAATTCCAGTACTTTGGGAAGCAGAGGCAGGCGGATGACCTGAGGTTAGGAGTTCGAGACCAGCCTGGCCAACATGGCGGAACCCCGTCTCTACTAAAAAAATAAATACAAAAATTAGCCAGGCGTGGTGGCACGCACCTGTAGTCTCAGCTACTCAGGAGGCTGAGGCAGGAGAATCACTTGAACCCGGGAGGCGGAGGTTGCAGTGAGCCAAGATCGTGCCACTGCACTCCAGCCTGGGTGACAGAGCGAGACTCCTTCTCAAAAAAAAAAAAGTGTGGGAGCAGTGTGTGTGCAAGTGTGGTTTTGGGTGTGTGAGATGTGTATGCAGGGGTGTGTATTTTCCTACGTTGAAGTTTGCAATTCTACTGCAGCTAGCTTGTTATCTTAAGAGGACCACGCTGGAGCCCAACAGCCTCCTGCCTTGGTCCTGCACTCTTCCTGCTCTAAACTTGTATGCATGAGCGAAATGCTGGGCTCACTCACTTCTTTCCTTATGGTCTTTTATATCTGCCATGATAAAGGCATATTTATTATTCAGACTCCTAGGTTTCAGCTCAGTTTCCAGTTTTCTTACAAGTCTCAGAAGCATAGCCCAGCCCGTTTCTGAAATCCAGTATACCCATCTCTCCTACTGCTATAATTAGTTTTGTACTCTTAAGCAAATTACTTAATCTCTCCTAATGCTCAGTTTTCTCATCTGTAAATTGGGTTTGCAATATTATCTAACACAAAGAGCCACTGTAATAATTAAACAATTTTACATGATAATGCACTTAGAACACCACCTAGTACATAGTAAGCAGTAGCTGTTACTAATTATTCCTATGATAGCTATAATTATAAGAATATTCCTATAATAATTACTATATCATTATTATTATTCCTCAAATTATGACATTGTTGAACGACCTCACCTTGTGGGTAAGAACTTCATTCTATGTAACATCAATATGATAACATAATACCACTCGCATTTCTGTATATTCCACAGGAATAAGATAATTATTTCCTGACACCTGACTTTACAGGAAATCTTACTTATGCTTCAGTAGTTTTCTTACCATCCTTCTGCAATGTATCTACTTTTTAAAATCTTAAATTGTCAATTGTTCTATTCTTTTTTTTGTAAATTGCTTCATAGTTTTCAAATTTAAAAGGTCATAGGCATATTAAAGTGGATGCAGCAGATTTTGTACTATTCTTTTCCTAGGCTCTAACAACCAAGACTTAAGCCAGTGGTTCTACTTGAGGAGCTTTTTAAAAATCCCATTGTCTGAGATGTATCTCAAACCAATTAAATCAGAATCAGACTCTGGGAATAGGAACCAGGTATTGAGATTTATGTAAAACTCCTAAGATAATTCCAATATGCAGCCAAGTTTGGGAACCCTGCCTTAAACCCTTGTTATCTCCTTTTCTTAATTAATCCAGAGAAAATTCACCAGACTCTAATTTATTAGATAAGATTCTACATTGGCAGCCACTATTCTAGTTCTCTCTCTCTCTCTCTCTCACATTCTTTCTCTCCCCCTCCTCCCTTCATTCATTTCTCCCTCATTTGTATGTAATCTTCAGCAAGTTAGATCACTTCCCTGGGTTTTAATTCCTAATCTGTAAAACAACGGGTCATAGTCTTGCGCAATGTAATCAGAGATGTTTTGACAGCACAAATGAGATAAAACATATGAAAGTACTTTAAAGTTTTAGAATACAAGTATTTCAGAAATCCAAGGTAGAATTATCATATTCCCCACATCCTTCCCTCTCCTGTCATGTAGACAGGCGCAAGGCCATCTCTTCTGAACTACCCTTGCTTCCTGAAGTAAAGCTTTTCTATGGTGAATAACTTGAGGATCTGTTAAATCCTTAAGGCTTTGGTATTTCTTTCACAGACTTTCAAGCCAACTTTACTCAAGGCCGTATCATTTGTTGACCACACTTTTTATCTTGTCTTAGATCACTACTTATAGTTCTTAGAATGAAAAAGGGTTAACGAGTCTAAGGAGAGGTAATATGAGATGCACTCTGGAAAAAATCTAAGATAAATGAACTTTAAAATAATGCTATATTTGCACCAATATAGTCTCCAGTACGATGAGGTCCTGACAGTAATCTTCACTTTGGCTTCAACTTCCCTCTGCTCTGAAATTCATCTTGTTTTCCTCACCTAAATTATTTCTCAATGGAAAGTTCTAGGAGAAATGCTTGGTGAAAAGGAAGAAACTTCTCCTGAAATAGGGAAAGGAGTCAGGAGATCTCAATTATGACACTGGGTCAATGACTTCCTGTGTGACCTTTGGCAAGTCAATTAACATATCTTTTCTTTCTTTTTTTTTTTTTTGAGACGGAGTCTCACTCTGTTGCCCAGGCTGGAGTGCAGTGGCGTGATATCGGCTCACTGCAAGCTCCGCCTCCTGGATTCACGCCATTCTCCTGCCTCAGCCTCCTGAGTAGCTTGGACTACAGGTGCCCACCACCATGCCCAGCTAATTTTTTTTTGTATTTTTTAGTAGGGACGGGGTTTCACCATGTTAGCCAGGATGGTCTCGACCTTGGCCTCCCAAAGTGCTGGGATTACAGGCGTGATCCACCATGCCTGGCCCAATTAACATACCTTTTCTAGAGAGTTGCATGTAAAGTATTTGAGATGTATAACAATCAGTACAAATACAAGGTCTTATGATTATTTATTGATACCTCATGAGGAGTACCCAAGAAAGTAGAACTATAATGAAACTAAGATATATAAAATATATTTACATATGAGAATTCAGAAGTGTAAAACCTGAGAAAAGGTGGGTAAGAGTTTTTCTCTATCATTTTAAGCAGGAAATTTAATACCTTATATCATTTCCTCAAAATCCAGTCCTTCCAGTCCCTTTAGTACAATCTGTACATCCTGTATGTTGACAGAAAGAGTCAGAGCTACAGGAACATCAAGAAGTGTAGATGTGCTCCGACTGATACAGAAAGCAGTTTAAAGCCAAGGTATATGAATATTGCTAGCAATACCTGCTACCCTCGTGGATTCTTGACTTGTCCTGGGAACAAAAATGTGGCACTGCATTAATGTTTAAAGATTGGCCTTGTTGGAGGCATTTGAACCAGAGCAGCTCCATCTTGAACAGGGGCTTGGTAAAACAAGGCTGAGATCTACTAGGTTGCATTCCCAGGAGGTTAGGCATTCTTAGTTATAGGATGAAATAGGAGGTCAACACAAGATACAGGTCACAATGGCCTTGCTGATAAAACAGAATGAAGTAAAGAAGCCAGCCAAAACCCACCTAAACCAAGATGGCCATGAAAGTGACCTCTGGTCATCCTCACTGCTCATTATACACTAATTATAATGCATTAGCATGCTAAGAGACACTCCCGCCAGTGTCCTGACAGTTTACAAATGCCACAGAAACATCTGTAAGTTACCCTGTGTGGTCTAAAAAGGGGTGGAATCTTCACTTCCCAACCCTTTCCCAGAAAACTCATGAATAATCTACCCCTTGTTTAGCATATAATCAAGAAATAACTAAGTATACTCAGTCAAGTAGCCCACACCGCTGCTCTGCCTGTGGAGTAGCCATTCCTTTTTTCCTTTACTTTCTTAGTAAATGTGCTTTCACTTTACTCTATGGAGTCACCCTGAATTATTTCTTTAGCAATGTCCAAGAACCCTCTCTTGGGGTCTGGATTGGGACCCCTTTCCAATAACATCTTCCTGGGAACCATGAAGGGACTATACTGAGGAGAATCCTATGGACCCAAAGGAAATAGACCACAGCACTGCCAATTGGCCGACTTTAGGTAAGGGGCGGGGTATGTTTTGCCCGGGTAAAGGATCAGATTGGGTTAGAGGTCCAACTTAGGAGAGTCTCTCCTAAGACAGAGAGGGTTAAGGCCCCTCCTAATAAAAGGCAAGGATGCTTAATGAAACTTGAGTTTGAGGCCCAATTTAGAAAGGTTAGAGTGCTTCCTAAGATTTAGGGATTAGAGGCCCCTCTCAGTAAAGTCCTTCTTGGTTAAAAGTGGATTTGACACTATGGGATGTTAACTGCTATTCTCTTTGGATTCATCTGCCTTGCACTCTTTGCTGACAGCTATGGATGACAGGAATAGGCATGTACAGGATCACCAGACACGGGGAGCTTTTTTCTCCCCAAAGTGGGAAACTTGAGAGCTGACTGGACTGCTAGAAAAGATCCTTCACTACCTAGTCTCTCTGAGCTCCTTGCCTTCCCCACCCCACTGTAGGCAACACTTTTATCCCTTCCCTTTCCTCTCTCTCTGTACAAACCAGTTGTAGGAATGGTAGAAATCATTATCTCTTGCAACGTTTTGATTAATGAATAAAAGGATTCATGAGGCTAGTCCTAATACTGTAGTGAATCTGGTGTATTTTGTGCTTTGAATTTGTCTTTCTGTGTTATTCTGTCATAAAGGGGAGGTACCTTGGGATAGAACACAGGCTTGGGACTCCATAAGCTAGATAGGGTTTCTCTCTCATCTTGTTTTATATCCTTGGGAGCTTGACCTTGTAACCACGTGGCAGTACTTTCTCTTAGTTTCTGCCATCCAGAGGACAGCAATTTTGGAGTTTATGACATAGTTAGCTCTAAAAATTGTTTTGAGCAGTTAAAAGCCTTCATTGGCTCAAAATTGTCTGCTCCAGGCTCTTTCTGAGAAGGCAATGGAAACTTCCCAATGCTGTAGCTTAGTAGCTAAGGCTTTGCCTTTTCACAATGGCATCCCTGGTTCAGGGTTCAGTTTCTGGTTTAGAGAATGAGTACTTTCAGGTTGATATTGGTGTGATCTTTGCCATTTGTTGATTTTATCCCCTCCCCCCATGAACAACTTCTATCTTCCCTTCTTGAATCTTCCTTTCTCTGAGGCACCTTGTAGACTCTAAATCTTGTAAAAACTGCTAATCATCTCTTTTAAAATACTGGTACACTTGTGGTTAAGTCATAACCTTAGTGAAAGCTTACTGGTTTCATCTGGGAGGTTACCTTTGGTAAAGCTTAAAAGCCAGAAAAATGGATTGTGTGGACTGGCTGAAGTCAGGTAATAAGAAATTTAAAAGGATTTTTGAAGTGCTATGGTTAAAAGTCAGCTTTAATTAAAAGAAGATATATGAGCTATACGTATATTTAAAAGGTTTTTATGTTTTTTCTCTTCTTGGATCTTATTTCTCTGAGGAAAAAGTTTTTTTCTTCTCAGTTGACTAAATTGTTGATAGGGTTTGGCTATGTCCCCACCCAAATCTCATCTTGTAGCTCCCATAATTCCCATGTGTTGTGGGAGGGACACAGTAGGAAATAACTGAATTATGGGGGCAGATCTTCACCATGCCATTCTTGTGATACTGAATAAGTCTCGTGAGACCTGATAGTTTTAAAAGTGGGAGTTTCCCTGCACAAGCTCTCTCTCTTTGCCTGTCGCCCACAGGCAAAAGACATGGCTTGCTCCTCCTCTTTGCCTCCCACAATGATTGTGAGGCCTCCCCAGCCATGTGGAATTGTAAGTCCATTAAAGCTTTTCTTTTGTAAATTGTCCAGTCTCAGGTATGTCTTTATCAGCAGCATGAAAATGGATGAATACAGGGCTGAGTGCAGTGGCTCACGCCTGTAATCCCAGCCACCGCACTTGGGAGGCTGAGGCAGGTGGATCACGAGGTCAGGAGATAGAGACCATCCTGGCTAATATGGTGAAACCCTGTCTCCACTAAAATACAAAAAATTAGCTGGGTGTGGTGGTGGGCACCTGTAGTCCCAGCTACTTGGGAGGCTGAGGCAGGAGAATGGCATGAACCTGGGAGGCGGAGCTTGCAGTGAGCCGAGATCGTGTCACTGCACTCCAGCCTGGGTGATAGAGTGTGACTCCATCTCAAAAAAAAAAACAAAAAACAAAGGATTAATACAATTGTTTTTCTCCATTTTGTCTTCTTGCCACTCTTGATACACATGAGGGGATCTAAGATAATTTCTAACAGCCTGAGACTCCTTGGGAAAAACAGAGGAGTTGCCACAGATCCTGTTTTGGAAAAAAGCGTCTGTTTTCCTTATGAAACCACTAGAATTGAAAGGGGATAAATAAATCCCTCTCAAAATCTAATGCTTTGTTTCATTTTGTATTGTGTTATCTGACAGTTTTGACTTTTGTGGGTATCAGAAATTACTTCTTATTATGAGAGAGCTTTGGTTTGTAATAACTAGGTAGGAAACATACTTTTAGGGATGGCTAATGGAAGTTATGGGGGATACTCAACTCTTGGCATGTTTGGATCAGAGAAGCATACTCTTGACCACCTGGAAGATATGGAAGTGTCCCCATTGACACACTGAGAGATAAGAGTCCCATAGGAGGTGAGCTGATTTCCTCTTTTTTGGGATCCAAGATCTGGTATAAAAATGGGACCCTTAATTTTTTGAAATCTGTTTTGCCTTCCAGCTGTGCCTGCCTATTAGGCTCTAGAAATTGCATGCTTTCCTGGCCCTCTTCCTCAAAGGGCTCTTCCCTGAAGCCAGTAATTCAATTAAGAAACTTAAAAATTGGCAAATGAAAAATCTTACAACTACTGGATCTTCTGTCTGTTGTGTATTCATATGTGTTGTATGTGTAACATTTATATATGAAAGAGCTCTGATTAATTGGTCTCAAAATAATAAGCACTTAAATATTTTGTCAGAAAAACAAAAACTGTAATGCTTTTTAGTTCATGTGGCTTTAGTAAGCTTTGGGAAATAAAGACAGTTTTAAAGATTATTGGTAAAATAAAAATGTCTTCCAAATTTAGACATTTGGTCTAAATTAGGCAGATCAGATATTAGATTTGCTAAATACTTTAAGGTCATAAACTGCTTATTTGACTTTTGAAAACTGTTTGCTATACCTGCTTTAGAGCCATTAGATTCTAGATAAGTCCTGGGGATATGTAGAATTAGACATGCCCCCTGGCAATGCTGGAAAGAATCAGACCTTATCTTGTACTTCTCTCTGGTGTCCTAGGCTTCACACCTAGTACCTAATTAAAATCACTTACTTACCAGGTTTTTCACCAAAAATAAAAGTTGCTAAGAGTTAACATTGTAACATATAATTGAGACTACTGGAAAAACAGTTTTAACATGCAAGGTGTATAAGGAAAGTGAAATGTGTTTTTGGTAAAAGATTATAAGAAGGCATGGGAATGTGAATTTTTTTAGCCTAGTTTAGAAGGCTAAGGGGTTCTAAGTTAAGTTATCCTCACTTAAAAGTTAGGATGAAGCTGAAAGTTTGAGCAAATTGTGGAAGATTTGTGAAAAATTAACCTTGTGAAGGAAATTCTGTGTGAACATATTGGCTAAAGTTAAAGGGGTCTTACTCAGTTTTTCTGTAAATTGAACATTGGAATAAAAGCACAACAGGGTGTTCTTAGAGCAGTGATCTGCTCCTTAACAAAAGTTTGTAAAGAGTTTAAAAAGGTTTATGGGAATCTTACCTCTTGGTCTAACTGCTTAAGATTGAATAGATTTGTCTATAATGTTTTATTAAGAATTGGGATTGACATTAACAGTACACTGTAAAATCTGGCTTTCTCTCTTGAATAAGATTTTTGTGTAATATTTTTAAAAACGAAATTTTGTTTGCCTTTTGAATAAACTATAAGAAAAAGAAAGGAAGGAAAAGAGACATTGTGTGGAAAGCTGTCTTCCCTCTATTAATGAGTAAAGTTTTTTATCTTTTTAAAATTTTTGAGTTATCGTTTTGGCTAAATGAATGACTTACGGTGACCTGAGATTCTATGTTTATAGTAATCAAGTGGTTAAACCTTCAATATTTGACAAACTTTCCAAAATCAAATGGTAAATTATGTCTTTTTCTGACCTAATTAATCTTTTCGTATTAGGTCCCCTAAAGTCCAGAAGAGACATATTTGGCTTAACATGGTATAAAAATCTGTAGAAATCATACAGGAAGCATTATAAAATATAAAATTGTGTTTGGCTTTCTTTGGGCTGTATTTGAATAAATATGTTCTTGGTTATGTGTCCCAAAATTATGGGAAACTCCTATAATTCTAATATGACTTAGTATGTTATTAGTAATTATAATTGTTACATAATATTATTGTGTGCCACAGAGGTAACCATATTTCCTTGTCAATCATGTCTGACTGTGGCTGCCCTAAGACTTTCTGTCATTCACAGACAACTGTTGTCTTGTTTTGATCCTCTTTTAAAGGTGCCTTATAGTCAGTAATAGGATTTGACAGGTGCTCTTGAATGCAGGTTTCTGATAACTTTGGAGATTGTGACATTAGGATAGAGGAGAAAACTTTCATGATTCTCATGGAGAGCTGAAATGTTCATGAATATCAAACAGAACAGGAGTTAACTGCATGGACTGAACTAATGAAAGACTGAAATAATCCTTTTATGACTTTTTGCTTAAAACATTGCTAATTCTTTGTTTTTCAGAGTCAAGAACATTTTTGAGTTATCTGTAGCTTGTGGCAATACTCCTGTAAACAAAATTTTAGAGCATATTTCTCTCTATCTGATTTCTCCAGAATTTGGAAACTATTTGTGAGTATGCTTAACTTACGGCAATATAGTTATTTGCATAAGTGCAAAAAGAATGCTTTCTTTTGCAACAGGACACAATTGGATAAACTGTTTTTATTACCAAGTCTTTGACTGAAATAGAGTGCTTTCCTTTGAGGAATCAAACTTGACTTACAGAGCCAATAAAAGCTCCTTGGGAAAACTGGCCTCATACCTTGTCTATGTAGTCCCTGTACAGGGTTCCTGTAAGTGAAGAATGTCATTTTCTGACGGGCCCAGGAGCCCCAAGTTATCTTGGGACCTCAAGAGGAGGGGAATTTATCCAACTCCTAGGTATTTTATGGTACAAAACCATGGCTGAGCTCAAGGAGTTTTTTAAAAGTCTTATCTGAAATTACTTATGGAATAAAGTTTCATCAGAGCTAATTTAAAAAGAATCTATGTGAAAAATAATTATTCTTGCTGAACTTCATATAAATAATCAGGCCAAGTATAATACTAAAGCTTATTTATGCAAACAAATCAGTTCTATTATGATTTGTCTTTAGTAAAAATGAGGAGATAGAAAAATTATGTTTCAAGAACTACGGTACACCTGTTGTTAGATTCTAGTCCCATCAGTTTTTAGTTTTTTTCTGCAATTTAGACTGACCCTGCTTATTCCTGTAAATCAACCAGTGATCTCTGACTGCAGCTCAGAAGAAACAAGATAGATGGGTAATATAAAAATCTGGATCAGTATTCTAATTCTGGGCAAGTACTGGAATCAGTTAGTGACCCCGTATCATCTTGGTTCTAACAGTTGCCCACTTCACAAAAAGCCTTGTTAGTTTACTTAGGATAGTTTTGCTTATTTGGCTCTACTCTTGCAGAATATATTGCTTTGTACCCTTTGTGTAGGAATGCAGTATAAGCTTACTGAATGTTTTCTTAAATTGAACACTTATTAATCTTCCAGATATTACCTTTTGTGGGAAATCAAGAGTTATGAATGGCCCTCTCCATACTGATACTTTCTGACCAAGCTTCTCTCTACCCTGAATACAAAAGACACTAATAGTTAGGTATCAATATCATTGCCACTATTCAGCTAGAAGAAGTTACAGAAGATGGATCGTCATCCCTCTACAACCCTTAGGATTAAGGGTCCCCTTGTAAAGGGGAGGAGGGAAATATGTTAGAGGCATTTGAACCAAAGCAGCTCCATCTTGAATAGCAACTGGGTAAAATGAGGCTGAGACCTACTGGGCTGCATTCCCAGAAGGTTAGGCATTCTTAGTTACAGAGTGAGATGGGAGGTCAGCCCAAGATACAGGTCACAGTGACCTTTCTGATAAAACAGAATGTGGCAAAGAAGCAAGCCAAAACCCACCTAAACCAAGATGGCCACAAAAGTGACCTCTGGTTGTCCTCATTGCTCATTATACACTAATTATAATGTATTAGCATGCTAAGAGACACTGCCACCAGTGTCATGACAGTTTACAAATGCCATGGCAACATCAGGAAGTTACCCTATATGGTCTAGAAAGAGGAGAAACCCTCCGTTCTGGGATTTGCCCATCCCTTTCCCTGAAAACTCACGAACAGTCCACTGCTTGTTTAGCATATAATCAATAAATAACTATAAGTATACTCAGTCAAGTAGCCCACACCGCTGCTCTGCCTATGGAGAGCATTCCTTTATTCCTTTACTTTCTTAGTAAGCTTACTTTCACTCTACTCTATGGACTAGCCCTGAATTCTTTCTTGAGTGAAGTCCAAGAACCCTCTGCTGGGGGTCTGAATTGGGACCCCTTTCCGGTAACAGTCTGACCTTTACTTTTTGAAATGAAATAATAAAAACGTCTCAAGAGAAAAGTAATCTGCAAATCATAACAGGAGGAGAAACATCATGAGTTTACGACCAAAATTCCCGAGGAAAATCCTGAAAAGTTTTTGCCTAATTTTTATTTACATTAAACAACAAACATATATTAAGTGCTGTTAACCATTCCTTGCTACTCCTCCATATGTCCCCTCTAACATATTTTTGGACCTTTTCCCAGGACCCAAGTAAGATGGCAACATTTAGATGTTATATTCTCGATCCGTATCATCTCTTCCTCCTCTTGCACAAAACCCAGACTCGTCACACATCGGCATGGAGCACAGTCCAGCCAATAAACCAAGTGAAGCAATCTGCTTTGGAATCCACCCTGCTCTGCTATTCCTTAACTGATATTTGTCTTTAACACAAACTTCCTTGATACTGGTTTTGATTCCCACTATTACCTAGTACAGTTTATGGCACCGGTTATAACAGCAAACATTTATATAGTGGTAGTCATGTGTTTGGCACTCTTCCAAGCACTTCACAAATATTTAGTCATTTAATTCTACCAGATGAAGAAACTGGGGCACAGAGAGAGGTTAAGTAAGTTGCTCCAGATCACACAGCTAGTAAGCAGTGAAGATGGGTTCCAACCCAGATCATTTGGCTTAAAAATCTGTCCTATACTGTTTGTCCAGTAAATTCTCAAAAACTAGTATTTTTTTGCAAAATTAGAATTACCTTTAATATTACTTGTGTTTTTTAAATTGAGATATAATTCATATACCATAAAATTTACCTTTTTAAAGTGTGCAATTTAGTGGTTTTATTATAGTCACAAAAGTATGCAACCATCACCACTATCTTATTTTAGAATATTTCCATTACCCCAGAAAGAAACCCCTACCCAATAGCAGTCATTCCCTACTCTGCTCCCTTCCCCAGCCCCTGGCAATCATGAATTATTTTCTGTCTTTATGGATTCGCCTATTCAGGACATTTCATATAAATTCACTCACACAGTATGTGGACTTTTGTATCTGGCTGGCTTCTTTTACTTGCAAATGTTTTCAAGGATTATCCATGTTGTAGCATGAATGAGAACTTCGTTCCTTTTTGAGGCTAAATAATATTGCATTGTATGGATATATACAGAGATTCTGTTTTAGCCATTTATCAGTGGGTGGGCATTTGGATAGTTTTCACTTTTTCACATTTATAAAAAATGCTGCTGTGGACATTCACATACAAGTTTCTGTGTGGACATGTTTACTTTTTCCTTGGTATATATGTAGGAGTGAAATTGCTGATATGGTAACTCTATGTTTAAATTTTGAGGAACTGACAACTGTGTTTTAAAGTGAGTGCATCACTTTATACTCCCACCAGTAATTTATAAGGAATCCAGTGTCTCCACATTCTTGACAAACACTTCTTGCTTTTTGTCTTTTTTACTGTAGCCCAACTAGTTGGTGTGAAATGATATCTCACTGTGGTTTTGATTTGCATTTCCCTGATGATAAATAATGCTGAACATCTTTTCATGTGCTCATTGGCCATTTGTATATCTTCTTTGAAGAAATGTACATTCAAATCCTTTACCATTTTTTTTTGATTGGGCAATTTGTCTTTTTATTGTGTAAGTACCCAGTATATAGTCCAGAAACTAAACCCTTATTAGATATATCATATGCAATATTTTCTTCCATTCTGTATGTTGTCTTTTCACTTTTGATAATGTCCTTTGAAGCATAATAGTTTCTAATTTTGACAGTTTTGTGTTTGATTGCTAGTGCTTTTGATGTGTGTCTAAGAAACCATTGCCCAACCAATATCACAAAGATTTACACTTACGTTTTTCCTAAGAATTTCATAGTTTTAGTTCTTATATTCAGGCCTTTGGTTCATTTTGAATTAGAGGTAAATGTCCAACTTCATTCTTTTGCGTGTGAATATCCAATTGTCCCAGCATAATTTCTTAAAGACAATCTTTTTCTGCTCTTTATTATGATTAAAGATAGTCTTTTCAGCCTTATTATTATTAGAGATAATGTCTCACTTTGTGACCCAGGCTGGAGTGCAGTGGTGTGATCAGAGCTCATTGCAGCCTCAAGCTCTGGACTCAAGGGATCCCCCTGCCTCAGCCTCCCAAGTAGCTGGGATTATAGGCACGTGCCACAGCACGCAGCCCACACAATCTTGACTACTGTAGATTTTTAGTAAGTTTTAAAATCATTAAAACTTACAGGCGCGGTGGCTCATGCCTGTTATCCCAGCACTTTGGGAGGCCGAGGTGGGAGGATCATGAGGTCGGGAGATCGAGACCACAGTGAAACCCGTCTCTACTAAAAATACAAAAAATTAGCCAGGCGTGGTGACAGGCGCCTGTAGTCCCAGCTACTCCGGAGGCTGAGGCAGGAGAATGGCGTGAACCCGGGAGGCAGAGCTTGCAGTGAGCCGAGATCGCGCCACTGCACTCCAGCCTGGGCAACAGAGCGAGACTCCGTCTCAAAAAAAAAAAAAAAAAAATCATTAAGTGTGATTCCTCCAACTTTGTTCTTTTTCAAGACTGTTTTGGCTATTCTGACTCCCTTGTGTTCTCATAAATTTTAGAATCACTTTGACCATTTCGGAAAAAAAAAAAAGGCTGGAATTTTGATAGGGATTATGTTGAGTATGTAGATCAATTTGGGGCGTACCACTATCTTAACAATATTAAGTCATCCCATTTAAGAAAACAATATGTCTTTCCATTCATTTAGGTCTTCTTTAGCTTCTTTCAAGGATACTTGGGCTGTTTTGTAGTTTTTGGTGTACAAGTAACATTTGTTGACAATAAACTTTATAGTTCCATGGCCTTTAAAGGTTAAACCAGAATTTGTGTGTGATTTGGTGAGACCACAGAATGTTCTGTCTCCGAAAGAATCTGTCCTAGAACAGGTCGGGCAACAAATGCCTCCCAGACCCAGAGACTAGCCAGAAATGCATTCTATGTGAAGCAGCATGGTGTAATACAAGGCCACTGTTGATCCTTCTCATACCTGGATAAGTAGACAGAATATAGGGCACTACATTCTGTAGTTGTCTTGGTGTCAGAACCCAGCTCATTTTCCCCTGACAGACCACAAGGGATGATCTAAATTTCTCAGGTTGTCATGAATTGCAGGGACAAGAGAGTGTGTCCAAAGAATCCGCATCCCTAACTTCCTATTAATATAAATACTTCTATTTATCCATCCTCCTACAGAGACCACTGCTCCCTAGGCACCCAAAATATGTCTGACTGAGATTCTAGTAAAAGTCCACAAAGATGCAGCCCCCAGTATCACCTCTAAACCCTAAACTCAGGTGTAAAGATGCTAGTACATCTAGCACAGAACAGAGAGTTCTATGCCAAGGATCAATGAACTTCTTTTTGTGAGCAATCGATCTCACACACTATCTGAATATTTATAAACCCACAACCTGTCACTAGTTATGTCTTGCTGATACTGCCAAATCTTTATTGTCCGTCTGTTTGTAGATATCCTAAGGTCATACTTTTATGACCTTAGTTCAAGTGAGCCTGTCTCTATTTCCTAGTAAATGTTAACTCAGCAAATTAAGAATAATTTGTTTTAATGTTAGCCCCCAAAAAAGCAGACTTGGAAAAATGATTTTGGTGTGGGAGGGGAGATTATAATTGTAGTTATAAATCACTTTAGGTTTACCTACACTCCTTTTTTTCTAATGCTGCAAAACTGGAATATTTTTCAAAATTATCCCCATTTTTGTAATAGGAAATCATTTCATAATAATTCATGGCTATTTTACCTACTTCATATTGCATGTGGAAACCAAGTTTAAGTGAAAAGGTGACATGCATAAGTCAGAAAATGAATCAGAGATCTAATCAGATGTGGGACCTTCCAATCATGAATCCATTAATTAGACTGTCCCTAAGTATGAAACATGGGTGAGGAAAAGAGACAGAGAGTGAAATCAAGGTCACTTGGGGTTATGGGAGCTGCTTGGGCTTCAAGAAAGAATGCAAACACAGCAGGTTCAACTCTTAGTGTCAGAAAGCCATGCCATTCACACACTGTAAATGAGGTAACCATCCCATGCCTTCTGTGCCACTATGATCACACCTCCCTGTTACAGAAACAAAAAACATAAGAACAGCAACCCTGTTGTCTATTTCTTGATCTCTTTGACAAATACACTATGAAATGCAGCACATGCTTCACAAATGCTGTAGAATGCCCTATGTGTACAAGGGTGCTTTGAAAGCAACAACAAAAACCTAACTTCCAAATTTACTGGTGGGGGAACTAAGGCACAGAGTTCAGACACCTCCCAGCAGTTAATTAGCAGCTAAGCATTGTGTGTTGAATCTCCATCTGATGCTCTTCCCACTACACTTTCCCACCCTTCATAAGGCTGACTGGATATTCCATCTATTTTTTTCAGTTGAGTTTTGTAGGGATGAGAACGAGGAAGAAGATCCTGGCCCTTGCAATTCACAATGTGCATACACTGTCACAGTTTCTTCTGGGACTTTGGGATGCACATGTGTCCAGACTAGCCTCTGCCAATCTCTACCAGATACATGAAGGCTACAATATTTATATCCCAGCTGTGTTTTCACTGATGGAGCTTTAAGAATATTCTAATTAATACTCTGCTTCCTTTTTCTTCCTCAGCCAGAACTCACTCTGACTTATACTAAGATATCAGCCCCAAGGTAAGTTAAAGGAGTCAGGCCTTGAGCCCTGTGAGGAAAGACCACAGAAGTAGGAGTCAGGGAAGCCATGTGGTTTCACATCAGATGGGCTGGATTTGTGGAATCTGCGAATAAGTCTTATAGAATAAATCTGACCACAGGGAAGTCAGGATCAATTTTCAGCATTCCGTTTGCCTCTCTCCTCCTTCCTTAAGCCAAACCTGTTAATTCTACCACTAAACAAGTCCTTTCTTGCTGTTATAGCTTCTAACTGGCCAGAAGTGGTACTAAATTTGGGCCCAGGCTGAAGAGGTGTCAAAGAGCATGTAGGTGAGGGTCAACCAGGAGCTTTTCCTGTCTAAGTGAAGCCAGCCTGATCTGACTTAACAGAGACTTTGGAGAAGTTGATTTTAAGCCTTTTTTCACTGACACAAACTAGGGGTGACTTGACATACAATTGGTCCCGATAGCTGACTATTGTCAGAAAAAATAAGTACTTGAGATCAACTTCTCTAAACACCAAATTAGCACCTTTGGCAAATATTTTTCACCACTTATTTGGTAGCATAATATGAATATAACATAATACTGTCTCCTAAAGTTATCCAACACAAACCCTGCATTCATCTCCCACAACATAGTACATCTGGTTAAATCATTCAATGTCTGAGTGTACAACTAAAACCAATCATTTCAAGGCTTTTTCCAGAAAGGCACCTGACTTCATATGTGGATATTACATGTTGATATGATTTGGCTCTGTGTTCCCACCCAGATCTCATCTCAAATTGTAATCCCCGTAATCCCCTCATGTCGAGGGAGGGACCAGGTGGGAGGTGATTGGATCATGGGGGCGGTTTCCACCATGCTGTTCTCGTGATAGGAATAAGTTCTCACGAGATCTGATGGTTTTATAAGGGGCTCTTCCCCCTTTGCTTCCTTCACACACTTTCTCTCACCTCCACCATGTAAGACGTGCCTGCTTCCTCTTCTGCCATGGTTATAAGTTTCTCGAGGCCTCCCTAGGCAGAGGAACTATAAGTCAATTAAACCTCTTTTCTTTATAAATTACCCAGTCTTGGGCAGTTCTTTATAGCAGTGTGAGAAAGGACTAATACACATGTGTATTACTGAGATTTTTCTATAACCACAATGCATAGTTTGAAACATGTTTTTTCCCTTAAACCTTTGGCATCTACTACTGTGTCTTACTAGAATTCTAACTTAGCCTAGAATTATATACATAATTTTAATTTAGATCAATATTCTAAAAATACCATATTCCTATATATTGTTATCTAACAATTTTTAAAAATACCCTTAAATGTATAAAGATGGAGCTAGTTATTGAGGTTATAAAGGTTAACAGCTACAGAGGAAAAAACTAAAACAGGTTTCCTTTTCATTTTTTATTTTAGCCAGTAATTTAAAGCATAAAAATATAAATTTTGGGTCATAAAAGTTAAAACACTACCTTCGATTTGCTCTGACCATGGCAATTGTTAAGAATTAGCTGTCAGCTGACCTCCGTCGCTGACTTCTGTAATCCCAGCACTTTGGAAGATGAAGGCATGAGGATCACTTGAGGCCAGGAGTTCCAGGCCAGCCTGGTTAGCCAGGGTCTTCAGCAAGACCCTGTCTCTTTAAAAAAAAAAAAAAAAATACAAAAATTAGCTGGACGTGGTGGTGCACGCCTGTAGTCCCAGCTACTGGGGAGGTTGAGATGGGAGGATCACTTGAGCCTGAGAGGTCAAGGCTGCAGCAAGCTGTGATCATCCCACTGCACTCCAGCCTGAGCAACAGAGTAAGACTCCATCTCAAAAAACAAAACAAAACAAATTAATATTCCTGTTGATATTCCTTGTTGTCACTATGCCAAGAAGGGTTATTATGAATGAGAAATATGAGAAAACCAATTGAGATGGCTTTCAGGGAAGCACATAATGCTCAGAAGCTTGGATATGACTTAGACTGCTGGGGGCTAAGGAAAGAGTGAGCATCAGGAAATGTTTGTGTTTCCTGAAGACTCACCCTTAGGAGGTAGTATTCACAATATGATATGGCTGAACTCTAACTGCCCAATTCAGCAGAAGGTATAGGGAAGAAAAGCTAGTGAAGAAGGACACCTGGGCTGAGGAGGTGAGAACAACTGCAGGAAATGAGGCTTTAAGCCAACGGATGGATAGAAACCCCTTACTCCATCCCCATTATCCTTTCTGTTTCCAGAGGTGACTGTCTCCTCTAAACTCTAAACTATCTTATTATTATTCTGGTTAGAAATCTCAAAGAAATTCTGAGAAGTTCAACAATAAAATACTTTTTTTTTTTAACCTGGAAGAATCTCCAGCAATTTCCCAGTCAACCTCTACCCTTCATTTTTCAAAAGGAATAAAAATAATAATAAAACAACTAAGGACCCCTGAGGTAGGTGCCTTGTTGTTTGCTCACAAAGAGAGAATCAGAGCTTAAAAAGGATTTCAGGTCCCCCAGACTGAGAGAGGACTCTGTCCACTCTACACTGATGTCTGTGTAATTTGCTGCTGCTGCTGCTGTTTTTTCTTCTACTTCTTCTTCTTTTTTTTTTAGACAGAGTTTCACTCTTGTTGCCTAGGCTGGAGTGCAGTGGTACGATCTTGGCTCACTGCAACCTCCGCCTCCCAGGTTCAAGCTAATCTCCTGCCTCAGCCTCCCGAGTAGCTGGGATTATAGGCACCTACCACCACACCTGGCTTTTTTTTTTTTTTTTTTTTTTTTTTGTATATTTACTAGAGATGGGGTTTCACCATGTTGGCAAAGCTGCTCTCGAACTCCTGACCTCAGGTGATCCGCCGGCCTCAGCCTCCCAAAGTGCTGGGATTACAGGTGTGAGCCACTGCACCCAGCCGTAATTAGCTTCTTTACCTTTGTGCACATTCATTCCCTTCTACTTTCACTTTCTCCAGTTAGAAACTATGCCAAGACATGATATCTAATACCCAACCTACTTATTCAGTACTTAACCAGTTTGCCTATTATTAACTGTTTCTTCCCAACAAGACCGTAATTTCCTGGAGAGCACAGTCAGCTTCTTTAGGTCCCTCATTAGCCCAGCCCAGAAGTAGGCACAGAACAGTAGCCACATCTAAATTCAGAAAGCATGTTGGAGAACTAGAGACTGGCTGAGCCTGGGCTGGTGGGGAGGACAAAAATGAAGTGGCAAAGGAAGAAGAAAAAGCATGAAACCTTCATGAGAATAAAAGTTTAGGGACCAGCTATTTTGTTCATTGCTGTATCCCTAGCACCAAGAGCAGTGTCTGGCATATATCAGAATTCATATGATTGTTGAATAAATAAGTAGCTAATTCATCTATGAAAATAGCACTAGATCTGCAAGAAATTTTTATAGAAAAATAACCTATAGAAACTAATGGGGCATAAAGGATTAAGCTATAATACTAAAAGTACAAGGGGGAATGGGGAGTAGTTTTTAACAGTGTATATAGCAAGTACATGGTACCCAGGTTTCTGTTCAATAGGGACATATTTTTTGTTCCATCATTAAGCAGATTGTTTTTCTTCAGAAAAAAGATTTAAAGTTCTTTGCTTTCTATACACAGCAGGCAAAACATTGAGCCTTCAGAATAAAAATAAGATAATATACTCAATAAAGAACACCATGTACAAAAATCAACTCAAAATGGATTAAAGACTTAAATGTAAGATCTGACACTGTGAAAGTACTAGAAGAGAACATAGAGAAAATGTCCATCATATTAGGCTAGGCAATGTTTTTTTGGACATAAACCCAAAAGCACAGGCAACAAAAGCAAAAATAGACAAATGGGGTTACATCAAACTAAAAAATTTCTGCACAACCAAGGAAAAAATCAAGAGAGTGAAGAGATAACCCATGGAATGGTAGAAATATCTGAGAAGTGATTAATATCTGGTAAGTGATTAATATCCAAAATGCATAGGGAACTAAAACAATAGGGGGAAAACAAATAACTGTATTAAAAATGAACAAAGGACCTGAATAGACATTTCTCAAAAGAAGACACACAAATGACCAACACATATGTGAAAAAATATTCAACATCACTGATCATCAGGGAAAATGCAAGTTAAAACCAAAATGAGCTATTACCTCATACCTGTTAGAATAGCTATTATCGAAAAGATGAAAAATAAGTGTTGGAGAGGATATAGAGAAAGGGGAATGCTTGCACACTGTTGGTGGGAATGTAAATTAGTACAACTGTTAGGGAAACAGTATGAAAGTTCCTCAAAAAATTAAAAGTAAACTACTATATGATCCAGCAATCCCACTATTGGGTATACATCCAATAGTGATCTGACTTTTGTATATAATGTTCTTTATTGAGTATATTATCTTACTTTTATTCTGAAGGCTCAATGTTTTGCCTTCTGTGTATAGATAGCAAGAAAATGAAATCAGTGTGTCTGATTTCAGACATATTGCTGCCTGCACGCCATGTTTATTGCAGCATTGTTCACAATAGCCAAGAGATGGAATCAATGTAAATGTCCATCAATGGATAAATGAATAAAGTATAAACACATACAGTATAAACACAATGAACTATTATTCAGCCTTTTGAAAAATGGAAATTGACAACATGAATGAACACAGGAGATATTATGTTAAGTGAAATAAGCTAGGCACGAAAAGAAAAATATCATAGGAACTCACTTATATGTAGAATCTAAAAAAGTTGAACTCATAAAAGTAGAGAATAGAAAGATGGTTACCAGAGGCTGGGGGAATTCGAGGGGTTAGAAAGATGTCAAAGGATATGAAAGGGTATGACCTTATTCCTCCTTGTTAGGAGGAATAAGGTCAAGAGTTCTATTGTACAACATGGTGGCTATAGTTAATAACTATATATTGTATTCTTGAAAATTGCTAAGACAGTAGATGTTAAGTGTTCTCATCACAAAAATATGTGAAATAATACTATGTTAATTAGCTTAATTTAACCATTCCACAATATATACATATTTCAAAACAACATGTATATGATAAATATATATATAATTTTTAATTTTTTTTAATTAAACATAAATTTTAAATATACGTATAATAAAAATAAAGAATACCCAGTTGGGAAAGCTCAGGTACAGTAGGCAGAATAATGGCTTCCCAAAGATGTCCATGTCCTAATCTCCAGAACCTATGAATATATTGATTTTTTTTTTTTTTTTGAGACAGAGTCTGGCTCTGTCGCCCAGGCTGGAGTGCAGTGGCACGATCTCAGCTCACTGCAAGCTCCGCCTCCTGGATTCACGCCATTCTCCTGCCTCAGCCTCTGAGTAGCTGGGACTACAGGCGCCTGCCACCACGCCCAGCTAATTTTTTGTATTTTTAGTAGAGGTGGGGTTTCACTTTGTTAGCCAGGATGATCTCGATCTCCTGACCTCGTGATCCGCCCACCTCAGCCTCCCAAAGTGCTGGGATTAGCAGGCGTGAGCCACCACGCCTGGCCATGTTGATTTTTAATAGCGTTGAAATAGCGAAGGGGAATTAAGGTTACAGATGGAATGAATCAACTGACCTTAAAATAGAAAGAATACCCTGGAATACTCAGTGAGTCCAGTGCAATTACAAGAATCCTTAAGTGTGAGAAAGGCAAAAGTGAGCGTCAGCATGAGAAGACATGAGAAACACTTGACCGGCCATTCCTGGCTTTGAAGATGGAGGAAGGGTCCATGAGCCAAGGACTGTAGCAGCCTCTAGAGACTGAAGGAGGCAAGGAAATTGATTCTCCCTTAGAGCCTCCAAAAAGAACCATCCATTTGGAAACCTGCCTATCCATTTTTACTTCTGACCCCCAGAACTGTAAGATAAAACTTTATGTTGTTTAAAGCCACCACCATTGTGGTAATTTGTTACAGTGGCAACAGGACATGTACACACTGAGGTTAAAAGAAAACAGAGCTGCAGAATCACATAACTCCTGGCAGATCTTCGGAGCACGTGTTGGTTGGGACTGGTTGTGAGGGTTTGGGACAGGTGGGAAATAGTTTCTGCCAGAGAAAACTGAAATACATGCAATGCTCAACTAACTTGTGCATAATTAAAGACATTAGTTGTTAAAGGGTTGAACTGTACACCCTCTCAAAATTAATATGCTGACATTCTAACCCCCAGTAACTCATAATGTAATTTTATTGGGAGATGATAGTGCAGAGATAATCAATTAAAATGAGGTAATTAGGATGGACCCTAATCCAATAAGACTAGTGTCCTTATAAAAAGGGGAAATTCAGAGACATATATACAGGGAGAACACCATATAAACATCAAGACAGCCATCTACAAGCCAAAGAAAGAGGCCTGGAATAGATGCAGGCTTCATAACACCTTAGTTTTGGATAGCTAGCCTACTGAACTGTGAGACAATCATTTCGTTGTTTAAGCCAGAGGTCACCAACACCCGGGGAGCCGACTGGTACGGGGTGCACAGCAGGAAATCAGAGGCAGGTGAGCCAGCAAAGCTTCATCTGTATTTACAGCCACTCCCCATCGCTGTCATTGCCTCCTGAGCTCCTCCTCCTGTCAGATAAGCCACGACATTAGATTTTCTTTCTTTTTCTTCCTCTTGTATTTTTGGTAGAGATGGGTTTCGCCAAGTTGCCCAGGCTGGTCTCAAACTCCTGAACTCAGGGCGATCCACCCACCAACTCCTCCTAAAGTGGTGTGATTACAGGTGTGAGCCACCGTGCCCACAAGCATTAGATTGTCATAGGAGCGTGAACCCTATTGTGAACTGCTCATGTGAGGGATATAGGTTGCGAACTCCTTATGAGACTCTAATGCCTGATGACGTAAGGTGTAACAGTTTCATTCTGAAACCATCTCCCGCCAACCTCATCCGTATCTGTGAAAAAAATTGTCTTCCACAAAATCAGTCCCTGGTGCCTGGTGCCAAAAGCCATGCAGTTTGTGGTACCTTGTTACAGCAGCCCTAGCAAACTCACACAGTAATGGAGGCACTGAAAGAAAAAGTATATGATTTTCATTGAAGCAAATACTTCATTGATGTCTCATTGAAAGACCTAGCTGCCACCTAGCTAGCTGTCAGTGGAGATTCCGGTGCATTGAGGGGGAAAAACCAGGTAGACAGCACAGAGTTCTGTTTCCAGGTGTATTTCAATTGAGCTGTGCTGCACATTACAGTAACTCGACTCCTTTATTGCCACAACTGCTTCCCACCGAGTGGGAAGGAAGTGTGGTCTCATAGGTATAAGAAACTCCAATGTGGAGAGGACCCATTACAGAAGGAAGCAACAATCGCATAAATGAAAGAAAGAAAGGGGGGAGGAAGGGTTGATAGAGAAAAATGAAAGAGGAAAAAAGACATTGAAAAGAAAACAGAGGCTAAAATGGTGAAACCCCGTCTCTACTAAAAATACAAAAATATAAATAGCCGGCCGTGGTGGTGGGAGCCTGTAATCCCAGCTACTTGGGAGGCTGAGGCAGGAGAATCGCTTGAACCTGGGAGGCGGAGGTTGCAGTGAGCCGAGATCGCGCCATTGCACTCCAGCCTGGGCGACAGAGCAAGACTCCCTCCCCCACTCCCCACCCCCACCAAAAAAAAGAAAGAAAGAAAACAGATTCAGTCAACAAAGGATAGCACATCACGCTGTACGCTTTTAAAGCATGGTTATTGATATCTTATTTAAATATCGCAACAACCCTGGAAAGTAATTACCGTATTTATGCTTTGCAGATGAGGAAGCCGAAGCTGAAAGCAATGATTCCATGGTCTGAAAGGCTATGCAGTCCTCTGACAAGTAATTCCTGTAACCTCATTCTTTCCCTTCCCCCTCTCCTGATGGCCCCCTCTCCAGGAATAAACAGAGGTCCCCCATTCCTGGGTTTTCTCATGCTTCTCTCTGCACCAAATCTGCTGAGGCAGGTTTAGTCCCTTATCGTATAGAAACACAGAAGCCAAACCCCACAAGATGCTTGTTCCGAAGAAACACAGGTTAATTACACTTGGTGATTTCTGTTTGTTCACATAAACACGCGTTCCGCTCCCAGCCTCTTCCCTTTTCTCCCTCCCCAACTGCAAAGTCCTCCCCCAGCTGCCTCGCTGCCATTCCCTTCCCACCTTCTTTACCCTCCCCGCCGCGCCCGCCCCCCATACCCCGTTCACTACCGTGTCTCTCCTCTGGTCACTCCGGTTTCAGATGGGACCGGCCCAGTCGGAGGGGAAATAATGACCGGGTTGGGTAGGGCAAGGTGTGCCAGCCTCAAGGAAATGCTTTTCAGTCCCTCCTTCCCACTGCGGGGCGTGGCTGCCGGCAAAGGATGGAGTTCGGGCGGGCTCCCGCGAAGGGAAGTCTGCGGGCTCCGAGGTTTCCGGGACTTGCCACACTCGAGCCACAGGAAACCTCTGCTGCAACTGTAAAGGCTGGACTTGTTGCTGATCTATACTCATTTCCTACTCTAGTGATTGCTAGATGTCAGGTATCACGGTACTCCAGTCCAGGTGAAAACCGTGTCACGATACAGGGCAACAGCGCCACCTCACGGCCGGCCCCGTAGCAGCGGCCTCCATTGGCGCCTAAAAATGGTCAGGATTCACATTCAGGTGGATTATTCCGCGCCAGGAACATTCTCCACCTGAAGGCTTTGCCGGGATGTTACAAGGTAATACTGACGGGACGGGAGTGGTGGCTTACGCCTGTAATCCCAGAACTTTGAGAGGCCAAGGCGGGTGGATCACCTGAGGTCAGCAGTTCGAGACCAGCCTGGCCAACGTGGCGAAACCCCGTCTCTACTAAAAATACAAAAATTAGTCAAGCATGATGGCGGGCGCCTATAATCCCAGCTACTCAGGAGGCTGAAGCAGGAGAATCGCTTGACCCAGGAGGCGGAGATCGCATAGAGCCGAGATTGCGCCACTGCATTGCAGCCTGGGCGACAGAGCAACACTCCGTCTCAAAAAAAAAAAAAAAAAAAAAGAGAAAAAGAAAAAGTACTGACCACTGCGGAGACGTGGGGGAACCTATAAGGAATTAATGAGAATTAAAATCCCAAGATTACGTAATAGATCATTCATTTAGAGCCCGCGCGCGCGCGCACACACACACACACACACACATATATCCCATTATGTCCTGGGTTCTCCTCTGGGAAACAGTGAACAAGGTAGTTATGTTACCTGCCCACATGGAAACTAAAATAATAGAAAATACTTAAGACAATAGATAGCTGAAGGAATTCTGTTAGATATAAACACCTAATACAAATTCAATTAAAGAAATAAGAGTCATAGGCAACTTGAATATGTGACTAATTTATTCAGCATTGAACGCATACCAAACACAAACTGACAGTCATTAGAGCAAAAAGAACTTGGGTCAATGTAATGTGGCATATTTAGAGATTGAGGTACGTCAATTCTCTAGAGCTTTCTCTACTGGCATTTTCATTTCCTTCAGGGCTTTTTAAAAACAGGATGAATTGTACTTAATGCCACTGAACTGTTCATTTTTAAATGGCTAATGGTTGATTTTATGTTATGCGAATTTTACCTCAAAAAGAGAAAGGAAGACATCTCATCAGTTAGTTGTTCTTTAGATTCTTTATGTCATAAGTGATACATCAAATCCAAATGAACTGATTGGAACTTCACATTATGTAATTTTCTACTCTACCTCCCCAAGCATGCTCCTCCATGACAGATAAAGTGGTTTACTCATTTTTAAAATTTCTGCAGTGTATTGCTAGATACTCATTCTGATGCACAGAATTTTGTCTAAAATCTAGTTACTATTATAGAAATAGAAGTTATAAACTCTAGAATTAAAAAAGAAACCAAAATACAATCCAGAAAGGGGAGGCAAAATTTTTCTCTCCAATTTTTTTGAGCAAATTCCATAAATTATACATTAAAAACATTTTGAGATAGAGAAAACACTGGAAATGATAATGCCCAAACACAGAAACAACTAAGTACCAAATAGTCTGAGTTACACAGCAGACATACACCAGGAGGTATATATGTATAGCTAGTCCCACACATTACACTCATTAATAAGATGGTTAGAATATCCATTATTTCTCTTTTCAAGTTTTCATTCCCTTGTAATTTCAATTATTACCTCCATCTCAAATTTATAAGCCTCCAACTCATTGTCAACAATGCTTTGGCCCCAGTGTTTCTACCAGATCGTTATTTCTGCCTCATTATTAATTCCATAGGAATTTGTTGAATGCCCATTATCTCTCTGTCCAGATTAAGTACTGAACGGTAGTGGGAAGTCACACTGAAATATACACTGGAGATCTCTTCCTTCTCCAGTTTAGCCTACATGAATCCTAACTGCCAGATCCTGCGCTCCTCTAAATTGTTAAAGCCATCCATCCATGTGTTACTTAGTATATTCCCTCTGGTATGATTCTGCAGTTGTGAGGAAGCAATCTACTGGTTTAGTGGGGTGGAATCTATTTACGGAAGGCATGGAGGAATTCCTGGAAAGTCATTCATTATAAGAAAAAAGAAAATCAAAGCACAAAGGTATTTTCCACTAACAAGAATAGCTTGGGGTTCAGCACTGGGTCTGCATCTCAATGTCCTTTGGCCAAGCCCTTATGAAATAACAGAGTCCTAGTGAGAGGGGACTCTTAAGTACAACTGGGAGAGTTATTTCACAGAAAAATACAACAGCAACAACAAAACCGTATGAGACCTTGTGTACGCAAGGTAGCTTTGCTTTGGAACTGTTTTCAAGGGAATATAACACAAAAGCGGGGCAGGTGAATTCTTCCAACTTTATCTGGAAATGCAGTTCAACTTTCACAAAAGGGCAAGCAGTGGCTACCAGTAGGAGGTAGCTCCACATGGGCCTGAGGCTTACCTGAAAGGCTTGCACTGGCACAGAGGATCAGAGTCACTTTGATGAAAGTTATAAACAAAGTCAGCAGTAGAGTCACTGCTGCAGCAATGCCTGGCATGTAAATGGAGTTCCCAGGCATTTAGAGAATGGTAGACATCACCAGAGGAAATCTAAGACAAGGAAAAGAGTGGATTCTACGTAGCAGCTAGGGTTTGGGATTGTGAAAATTTATGAGGTCCTCTACTATCTTGAGGATCTTCAGGGACAGTTGGGGAAAGGATCTTTTAAGAAACAACAGAGGTTCTGCGACCAACTAAAGGCGGCGACAGAGTATGGGAAATTACTATTCATATGACCTCATGTTTAACCCTGGTTGGTATACCCTAGAGTATATTGATCATTGGTAAGCTTCCATGTATATGTTGTTTCTTTTTACCTTATATATTAGTTTTCCATTGCTAACATAACACATTACCACACACTTAGTGGCCTAAACAACATAAATGTTTTATTTTACAGTTCTGTAAGTCAGAAGTCAACAAAATTCTATGTGGATTAAAATCAAGGTATTAGCAGGCCTGTATTCTTTTCTAGAGGTTCCTGGGAAGAATTTGTTTTCTTGCCTTTCCCAGCTTATAAAGGTCTCCCATATTCTTTAGTTGATAGTCCTGCTCTCTCTGACCACAGATCGGAAAGTTTCTCCACCTTTAAGGACTCACATGATGAGTAGATTGGGCCCACAGGATAATCTTCTTCTGTGAAGCTCCATTCACGTCTACAATGTCACTGTTGCCATTAAAGGTAGCGTAATTGTTACCGGTGGAGGGTGTCCAGGTTCTTGGCGTTTTGAACAAAGAACTGGATGGACAAAAGGCACAAACAAAGCAATGAAAGAAAATCACAGATTTATTAAAATAAAAGTACACTCCACAGACTGAGCAGGTTCGAGCAAGTGGCTCAAGAGCCTGGTTACAGAATTTTCTGGGGTTCAAATACTCTCTAGAGGTTTCCTGTTTGTTACTTGGTTTAAACCCTACGTAAATGAAGTAGTGGCCAGCAACCAGTCTGACTGGTGGTGCAAAATGACCAATTGGAGGCTGAAGTGAAGTTACAAATTTACACATGAAGACTTGGCCTGCAACCAGTCTGATTGGTTGCAGGAGGAGACCAATTGGAGGTCCTTTCATTTTTCATCTGCAACGGCAGAAAAGGGTGGAGGGGGGAGTTGCAAAGGAAGTAGCCTCTGATCGTTTTGTTACTTGGGTGTGGAGAGGTGGGGTTTTCCTTTTGATTCAGTTCTAGGAAGTCAGAGCCAATCGGTCTTAGGTTTCCTGCCTTCAGACCCTGTTCTCCTGCCTCATAATCACAGGTTCTGAGGATTAGGGTGTGGACATCTTTGGGGGCCATTATTCTGCCTACCACATATTGCTCGGAAGAGCTTGCAGTATAAGGTCCATGTCTTACACCTCTTTGTAGTCTCTGTTTCCTGTAAATACTAAAAGATCAATAAATAAATAAATAAAATAAAATAAAATAAAATAAAATAAAAAATAAATTTTAAAAAATGTTGTTGACCATAAAAAATGTATACCACTTGCCAACTACTTTTATTCTCCTCAAGAACATTCGTTCTCCCTATGGATTAAAAAAATGTGATAATTAAGGATATTATGTCAACCATTTGGGGCCACTCATTTTTTTCTTCTCGTTTTCCTTCTTTCCTCAGGATTCTCAAAGAATCATTCAGTTTAGCATGACTGTTAGCGATCACTGACCTACAGCTAGATTCCAGAGCTTGCATCAGCTTGAGCAAGTTGACCTTTCTGGGCCTCAGTTTTCTCACTTGTAAAATGAAAAGGTTAGATAGACTACATTAGCCTCAGGTTCTTGTCAGGGTTCATACTCTATGATCCTCTAATCATTGAATGCAAAATCTCATCTCCCCCTAACTCCCTCCTGCTAGAGCTATTGCACACTGTGGAACATCTCTAGCAGGTAGACATCCAGCTTTGTCTACAGTTCTTCAGTGCTGAGGACCGGCCAACAAGCAGCTTATTCCATTCATAACGCCTGGTTATCAGAAAGTTTGTTCTCACACTTAACCTCTCTAACCCCCAATTTGTTTACATGTAAAATGAAACAAAAAAGGCCCAACTCACAGAGTTGTTGAAAGTTCAAATAAAAAAAAATACTTGAAAAATATTTCTTGAAAATCAAAAGCAGTACATGTTAATTGCCATATTATTATTACCTAATATTGCTAATAATAAATTAGGTTTCTATTAATCTATACTTATGCAACCTATGGTGGATTGTACATCTATCTTTTAAACACTTTATCTTGTTCATCTCAGTCCCCTTCAGGTAAAACATTAAAAATAATTCTGAATCAAAATTCTGACATTATCCCTTTCTAGCTATATTACTGAGATATTTTCAACTATATACTTGATTTTTTTTAAAAAAACACCCTTTTTATATTATTTCTACGTACTTCATTGATAAGGGTAAAAAGAACAGAGTTTTTACAATACCACTAAATAATTATCTAAAGGTTGGTACTAATTATTCAATAAGCAGTCTTTAAATATGATTTTCCAAATAGCTACTGCCCTCCCTAATGGACTCTAAGCTTCAAGTTAAGAATACTGTATCCACTGGGCTGCTCAAATCAGGAAGCTGGGAAATGCCACATGGATGCTGTTCAATCTTTTTGCCTCCATTTCACATAATCAAATATCAATAACAGTCGTACCTTCCAAATCTCTCTTTATCTTGTCTCTTTTCTCTCTTCTGTTATCTGAATTCACCCCTCTTCTTTTCCTGCCTGAATTTCTGTAAGATTCTTCCAACTGGCCTTCACTCCGCAATATCACCTTCTAATTTTTCGTTTTATTGCCAGCATATTTTTTCCAATGAGTATGTCTTACCATGCAATACCTATACCCATTTAAAATCTTTACAAAATAAAATTTCTTAATGAAGATTTCTTACATCATTACAAAATAAAATTTCTTGATGGTGAATCTCCCTTAACCCTCGCCTTATCTATACTTCCTAATATCCACCAATCATACTACATATTCATTTTTTCCCACAAAAACCAAAGAAACAAGTACTAAATCCTCACAACTCACAAGCATTTGCACAGTCTGTTCCCTATGCTTGTAATGCCCTTCCCCTCCTAACTTACCTAATAATTCCTCCTAGTTCTTTAGGATGCAGCTCACCTCTGAGAAGTAAATGGTCCCTCAACTTTACTCTGAATCCTCTCCTATGCAGACTATCCTTCTTTCTTCTCGGTACCAGAGTGTTTCTCATTTGTAGTTTCCTTGTCTGTTTCTTCTAATAGGCTATATTCTCCCTAAGGACAGAGACCCCAATTTGTCAGTATTTATAGACCCTTGCAAAGTGCCAGGGCGTGTTTGTCAAACATGGGAAGATCAGAAAAAGTGATGGTCTTACAATGAAGTCTCAAACTACTTTCAGATTTATCATTTTGTTAGAGCTCTATAAAACCTTAGTGAGGCAGAGAGGACAGCTATTGTAAAAAAAACATGTAATTTTTATTGAGATTCAGTGATTGTGTCTCATCTGTAGTCACACAGAAAGTCAGCTGCAAAGTCAATATTTGCCAAATTAAATGCTTTATTAAATACATATTTGTACCCAAATACATAAAAATTGCTAGTAAAATCAACTTAAAAAATATAACCATGTGCTAAAGCCTCTAAGAGGTAATTAAGAAATGTATTGAGATCAGGAAGCCCAAATCTCTTCAAGGATTCATTTACATCATAATAATGCGGTGGTCTGAATAGGGTCCAGAAAAAAAAAAAAAAAAAAAAACCCAGAGCGAAATTTGTTACAACATTGTATTCAACATTGCCAAGCAGAAATATGCTTTTATCACAGGATGTGAACGCTTTGTGTAGTATAAGGTTGCTATTACTACATAACGCAAGATACCCAGTATTTCCTTCCCTAGGTCTCCCCAAGGAGACTGTGTCTCCTTGGCTTCCCAATATCTTTCAAAAACTCTAAACATATTCCCGGAGCAATGCACTTGTGATTTATTGTTCCTAGAACACTCTGGATTTCTCCTCAGCTACCCACCACCATCACTTCCTTCAGGTAACTGATCAAATGTAATCTTATCAGTAAGGCCTTTCCTGACCACCCAACCCCACTCCATCTTGGCACATATAGTCATCCTTGCCATTATTTTCCCTTCAGTGCTTATCATCCCCAAACATACTATACAATTACTTCTTTATTTATCATCTTTCTTCCTTAACTTTGTAAAGACAGGGTCTTGTTTGGTCCACAGAAGTATCTCCAAAACCTAAAACAGTATCTGGTACATGATAGCCCCTTAATAAATATTTATTAAATGGATGAGTGAATGAGTCAATGATCCATGGGATATATTTCCTTTTGGGTTAAGTAAGAGGTGTAGTTGCACGTTTTGGAAGCAAATTATTTGACTCTTTTTGTAGATGCATTTCACCTTATAGCTACTTGTATTTCTTAGAAGTAAATTTGTTACAAAATATCAGAACCAAATTTATGACCCGCTCTATTATGTATAGGATTCATGGCTAACACACTGTGCTCTACCTCAGTTTTAACTTCAACCTATTTGCGCTTTACTTCATTGTCTTACCAATTTACTTATTTTATCTTTTGGTGTCATATATATGTGTATATATTATATATACAATAAAAACTTAAGATGCTTTACTATATGTAGTATATAGTAAATATTGTATATATTAAATATAAATATAGCATACAGTAAATATATAGTATATAGTATAGTAAATATGGTCTATAGTATATACTATATATAGTATACTATATTATAAATGCTATAGTAAATTTAATTATATATACTATGTAAATATAGTAAATATATTTACTATATATACTGTAATAAATTTCAGTATACTATGTATAAAGTATATATAGTATATCGTATACTGTATAGAGAGAGTAAAGCATCTTAAGTTGTTCTAGAATAGGAAGGAGAAAAATTCAATAAACCCAAGAAGTTTTTTAAAGTTATTAAAATGTCATTCTTATAAATGATTTTTGCAAACATAGCATTAAACAATCCTTGGGGAACTAAAAATTAGTAAAGTTTATGAACGGGCAAAGCTAAAGACAGATCTCATTTTCATCAAGCTGTGCCCCTACCAAGTGCAGCATGAAGAGGCAGTTAGTCTTTTCGTGGGTTCTTCCTTTTGCCTTGCACTGACAATGTAGCATGAAGAGACAAGCATGGATATTGTAATCAGAAAGACCATGGTTGAAACCTAAATCCACCTCCAAACAGTTCATGCTTTGGAACTGTGGCAGAGATTGTGGTAGGTTCTGCCCACTTCACCTATTTCTTCCCTCTAGGTGCACCTTCCCAGCACCCTTTCATCTGGATAGGACCATGTAAATAGCTCTTGTCCAGAGACCATAAGCATTAGTGATGTGTCACTTCCAGTCTGAAGCCCAGGGACTCCCTCATTTCCTTACCTACTGGCTGGATGACCGCAGAACAGGCTGAAACCACATGTTAAAGGTGATAGAGCCACAGTGTAAAGGAGACTTTATTCTTAAGTAGCTACTGGAAGGAGAAATGCCCGGAGAGAGCCACCAAACCAAACAAACAAGAAAAAAATATATTAAGCCCCTGGAATTGAAGATTGTTGATTACAGCAGCTAGCATTAATTATCTTGAGGAATGCAAACATATTAGGATGCAAGAACCACTGTTTTCCACATCAGTAAAAGGGAAATAGTATGTCTTTCAGTAAAGGTAAAAGATAGTATATTTACAATGCTTGATATTGTGGTTACTATGGTAGGTAATATGCAAACCAGGAGGAAAAAATAAATATTTGCTTGTATTTTTGTCTTGAAATATATGAAAATAAGCTTTTGCTAAAATTTACTAATATTTTATATCATGAAATGACAGTGGCACCCTCATTGGGTCTGTACATCAGAGGGTTGTGTATCATGTATGGAAGATGAGATATTCATCTAGTATCCTGGTGAGTAGGACAGCAATACATGAATGAAGGGGTTGCTAATGTGCAAGATGCATTTCTTCGTACCTGTTTAACATAATGTAGCCTATGATGAGATCAGTGTGGTTTAGTTTATAAAATAAAAACCAATAAATAGTATGATCTTAGCAATACCATAAAATGACAGGAGTAATAATTATAATTACTTGTTTTTACTGCTGTCATCTGTCAAAATACTCAAGAGTTATCACATTCAAAATACTATTCATTTTTCCCTTTACACAAAGTCAAGTTTCCCACTTTGCTATTTATTCTTTGATAAGTACTGGCAGGAGTATGCTACCTAGCAAACAATTTTATAAAAATAAACACCTTCAAGGTAAACATGATGGTTTCACAGTGGGTAAAAAGAAACTTTTTTGGAAAGAACACCTGTTATGGGGTTTTAAGATGGGTTTTTGAAAATATTACCATTTATTTATTTATTTATTTATTTATTTATTTATTTTGAGACAGAGTCTTGCTCTGTTGCTAGGCTGGAGTGCAGTGGTGCAAACTTGGCTCACTGCAACCTCTGCCTCCCGGGTTCAAGCGATTCTCCTGCCTCAGCCTCCCGAGTAGCTGGGACTACAGGTGTGCGCCACCACACCCAGCTAATTTTGCTTTTGCTGAGGCGGATGGATCACGATGTCAGCCACCGCGCCCGGCCATTACCATTAATTTTAAATGTTTTGGTTGCTGAAATAAATTAGTCATTTATGAATTCTCTCATATTTACATACGTATAAAATTTAAAAGAACTTTCTAACCTCTTTAAATATTATACTTAAAATGACTACCTCCCATTTATTCTGAAAGCAATTTTTATGTAAAAATTTCTAGTTTACAGAAACTGATTTATACCAGGGTAGATGGAAATGTTCTATGGACATTTTAACAAAAATATTTAAATAACTGGGCAATGGGATGTGCGTATATGTGTATGTGTATGTGTGTGTATATATATATATATAATAATAAATGATTTTTGCATGTGTATACAAAAAATACATGTAAGTGTACCTAATAGTATATATACACACATACACATATATACACAAACATATATACACATATGTATGTATATATGGATATTACACACATATATGTAACTAGCTCTTATATATGTGTATATATTACATGTGTGTATATATACACATATATACATGTAATATGTATATACACACATACATGTATATATGTATGTGTGTATGTGTGTGTGCATGTATATATTTTATATATGTATAAGTGCTTTTTTTTCTATTTGGACCAGAATTTTATTTTTAGCTATTACAGTCATTGAAATCAAATACCATATCAAACTGAGCAAAGAAACAATTTTCAAAACACATATCACAAAGTATTAAGACAGTACCTTTTTATAAATAATGAAACATTTTAAATCAATTATTAAAATATCTGAGTATGAAGAAGTTTGTTACATTAACAAACATCTTCTGAAAATATTTGATCTTTATTTTTTGTGTGCTTTATAACATGTGCTATGAGTGAAGTCATACATATATGGAGATTATATATTAAAATGTCTATTGGGGTGTGTCTCCATTTTAAAATTTTTTTAAAAATTGGAACAAATAATTAAAAGATCTGTCTATCAATCGATCTATCTGTGGAGAAAGAAAGAGGTGGGGGTATTATGAGGAATTGGCTCACATGATTATGGAGGCTGGCAAGTCCCACAATCTGTCATCTGTGAGATGGAGACCTGGGAAAGCCAGGGGTATAATTCAGTCCAAGTTCAGAGGTCTGAGACTCAGAGGACCCTATGGTATAAATTCCAGTCCCAGGCCAGAGAAGATGAGATGAGATGCCCCAGTTCAAACAGTGAGACAGGGAAAATGGGGCAAATTCCTCCTTCCTCTGCCTTTTGCTCTATTCAGTCCCTCAGCGAATTAGATGATGCCCACACACACTGAGGAGGGCAACCTACCTTACTGAGTTCACACGATCAAATGCTAACCTCTTCCAAAACACTCTCACAAACACATTCAGAAATAATGTTTAATCTGGGCGCCCTGTCGCCAGTCAAGCTGACATATAAAATTAACCATCTCTAGTCTACACCGTGCCAACTTGGCACCCATACACATCTTCTAAACCATACTTTAATCTCCAAATAAAGAAAACAACAATGTCCTAATTCCACCTACCATGATACAATTACCCTGCATAAAACAAAAATTGGCAATTACCCTTTTCCCAAAAAAGGAGGTAAAGTCCTTGAGCGGTGTGTACTCTTCTCCTTGATATCCCTTGACTTAAATATTATGATATAAAATAAACATCAATCCTCTATATATGTGTTTCAAATCCACAGATTCAACCAATTGCAGATTGAAAGTATTCATTAAAAAATGGATGACTGCATCTTTACTGAACATGTACAGACTTTTTCCCTGTCATTACTCCCTAAACAATATGGGATACCAATTGTTTATACAACATTTACATAGTATTATGTGTTATAAGTAACCTAGAGATGATTTAAAGTATATGGGATGATGTACATAGGTCATATGCAAATACTATACCACTTTATATAAGGGACTTGAGCATCTGTGAATTTTGGTATCAGCAGGAGGTCCTGGAAGCAATCCTCCATGGATACCAAGGAACAACTGTACTTAAACACTGTGGCTATACAATGAATATATCTTATGCTACATGATAAGGGAGTAAGAGAGGAAAGAAAACAAAGATGCACACAAACACAAATGTATTCATGGCAAAATAAGGAGGAAGTACTCATGATTACAGTCCTTTTTTCTGTAAGCGGCCACGTGGTTGTAGCTGGTATTTGTAATACCGTCTTTCACTGCCTATTCCGTGTTCCCTTTGCTTTTAGCAACACCTCAGCTGGTCATGATTCTTTATCAGGCAATGTGACCAAAACCTTCATTTCTGAAGGATCTGCTCCCTTAGTCCTCCTCCCTAGGCTGGGTTGTTATAGTTTCATTGACCTTAAACACAGAGCATGTAATCTAAGAGATGCCCTAAAGGATCTCCTGTATTCCAGACATGTTTTCTTCCTTATTTCCATTGCAAAGCAGTTGTCCCATTTTGCCTTAGGAGTCAGGATTTTCCCCTGCTAAGGTCAGTATTCACATGGGACACAGGAGAGGTCTATACATATAGCTCTTCTGCAAATATTTTTTGCCACCAATTTTTCAATCATGTTCCTGCCAAATCCCTGAGCACCCAGTGAAACCAGTGGCCACAGCCCATAAATCAGTATATAACCACGTTTAGCCATTTTCTGTTACAAGCAAAGTAAACAATCAGGTGCACTTCTCAAAGTTCACCCCACTGGGGGATTTCCCTTTACCACCGTCCTTCAGGGATGTTCCATAGTGGGGCTTTAGGGCTGCAGCTGTCTAATTTCAGGTAGTGCCTGCATATAGTGCAGAATCATCTGTAAACCAGACCTAAGTCTTCTCTTCCTCTGACCATTGATCACAGGGCGCTCCCAGTGAGGCTGTAAGTGTAGGCTGGGAGAGAGAAGGCAGTATAGCTGGAGCGGGCATTTGGGCCACTTTTCATGTAACCTAGCTGTGCCTTTAGGCCTGCTCAGGCCTGATCATGTATATACCCCTTCCATTTGATGATGGAGTATTGCTGGCATACCCAATTTTATGGTTTGGGGAGCCAGATAACACCCAGTTCATGGTGGGTGGCTCAGGTCCAGTTAAATTAGTGACCCGTAATTAAGTAGTCAGTCTCTACTAGGCCCAGTAGCACACCAAGAGTTGTTTATCATAAGAATAGTAGTTATTTGTGGATGATGGGGCAGGGCCTTGCTCCAAAATCCTAAAGACTTGTCCTATGATTCACCTAAGGGAACCTGCCAAAGGCTCCAAACAGCATCCTTATCTGCCACTGATACTTCAAGCTCCATATGGCCCAAGAACCAGAGCAGCTTGCACAGCAGCCTGGACCTGTTGCAGAGCCTTGTCTTGTTCTGGGCCACACTCAAAACCAGCAACTTTTCAGTTCACTTGTAAATGGGCCAGAGTAACACACCCAAATAAGTAATATGTTCCTTCAAAATCCAAAGAGATCTACTAGGCATTGTGCCTCTGTCAGGGGCCAGATGCAACAACATATCCTTCACCTTAGAAGAGATATCTCAACATGACCCAAATCACTGCATCCTAGAAGTTTCACCAAGGGAGAAGATCCCCGAATTTCCATCAGATTTATTTCCCACCCTCTGACATATAAATTTCTTACCAATAAGTCCAGAATAGTTGCCACTTCATGCTCATGAGGTCCAATCAGCATAAGTCATCAATGTAATGAACCACTGTGATATCTTGAAGAAGAGAAAGTCAGTCAAGATCACTGAGAACTAAATTATAACATAGGTCTGGCAAGTTGACCCACTGATATGGTTTGGCTCTGTGTCCCCACCCAAATCTCATCTCAAATCGTAATCCCCACAAGTCAAGGGAGGGACCTGATGGGAGGTGATTGGATCATAGGGGCAGTTTCCCCCATGCTATTCTCATTATAGTAAGGTAGTTCTCATGAGATTTGATGGTTTAAAAGTGGTGCACTTTTCCCTGCCCCCTACTGCCATTGTAAGATGTGACTTGCTTCCCCTTTGCCTTCCACCATGATTGTAAGTTTCCTGAGGCCTCCCCAACCATGCAGAACTAATAAAATTTGGTTTTGTCTCCTCCCAAATCTCAACTTGAATTGTAGTTCCCATAATCCCCACATGTCATGGGAGGGACCCAGTGAGAGGTAATTGAATCATGGGGTTGGTTACCCCCATGTTACTGTTCTTGTGAGTTTTCATGAGATCTGATGGTTTTATAAGGGGCTTTTCCCCCTTTTGGTTGGCACTTCTCTTTCCTGCCACCATGTGAAGAAGGGCATGTTTGCTTCCCCTTCCTCCATGATTGTAAGTTTCCTGAGGCCTCCTCAGCTATGCTAAACCTCTTTCCTTTATAAATTACTCAGTCTCAGGTATGTCTTTATTGGCAGCATGAGAAAAGACTAATACAGGAACTGAGTCAAGTAAACCTCTTTTCTTTGTAAATTACACACTCTCAGTAGTTCTTTACAGCAGTGTGAAAATTGACTACTACAGAAAATTGATACTGGCAATTTGGGGCACTGCCATAAAGATACTTAAAATGTGGAAGTGACTTCGGAACTCAGTAACAGGCAGAACTTGGAACAGTTTGGAGGGCTCAGAAGAAGATAGAAAGACAGGGGAAAGTTTAGAACTTCCTAGTAACTTGTTGAATGGCTTTGACCAAAATGCAGACCAAAAACTTCTTTCTTTTATAAGTTACCCAGCCTCAGGTAGTTCTTTATAGCAGTTGAAAATGGATTAATACACCTACCTTTTAGTTAGGATAGTGAAAGTGCATTAATGGCATTGCCAGGTGAAAGCAAACTGCTTCTGGTGAATCTTATGAACAGGTATGGAGAAAAAGGGATTTGATAGATCAATAGATGTATACCAAGTACCAGAAGATGAGTTAATTTGCTTAAGCAATGAAACTATATCTGATACTGCAGCTGCAACTGTAAGCATCACCTGGTTAAGCTTGTGATAATCCTCCGTCATTCTCCAAGATCTATCTGTCTTCTGGACAGGCCAAATACAAGAGTTGAATGGGGATGTTGGGGGAATCAGCATCCCTGCATCCTTCAAGTTCTTGATGGTGGCGTGAATCTTGGCAATCCCTCAGGGAATACAGTATTGTTTTTATTTACTATTTTCCTAGGTAGAGGCAGTTCTAATGGCTTCAACTTGGCCTTTCGCACCATAGTAACCCTCATTCCACAGGTCAGGGAACCAATGTGGGATTCTTTCAGCTACTAATGGCATATGTCTATTCCAGTTACGCATCTGGAACTGGGAGGCAGACCACTGGATGGATCTGGGGACCCACTGGACCCACTGTGAGATGACCCTGAGCTAAAACTCCATTGATCACCTGGTTTCCATAAGCCCCTACTCAGACTGGTAGGTCAAAGTGATATTTTGGGACTCCCAGAATCAGTGTAACTTCAAAACCAGTGTCCAGTAATTCCCTAAATGCCTGATTATTTTCCCCAGTGATTTTTACCTCAGTAAAGGGCAGTAGGTTTCTTTGTGGAGGGCTTGGAGAAAGATTAACAGTATACATTTTTGATAGGGTACACGGCTCCTCCCTCAAAAGGACCTGGACTCCCTTTCATTTAAGGGGCTCTGGGTCTGTAAATTGGCTCAAGTCTGGTAATCGATTGAGGAGCCATGACTCTCTGTTTTTATGATTCAGGTTAGACTTTTGTTCACTTGACCTAGAACTTTTCTGCTTAAACAGGTAAAAAATGTAGTAGGCTTTCTATTTGTTTCCCTTCTAAGAGCACTATAAACAATTAGCTAATGCCACAGGTCTACACAAATCAGACTATTCTGATTACTGCTTTGACTCTGATGCCCTCTAATGTAACTACGCCCAACTTGCCTTGGCCTCTGCTACCCCAAGATCCAATTACTCCTACTGCATTTAGGTTTCCCAATTCAGTGACTGCAGTTCCCACTATGAGGTCTGGCCTATGGAGAGTAGAGCCATCAGAGAACTCTTCAAAGATGCCAGAACTTACTTCACAAATTTATTTCTTCCAGTATTGCTGAAAGATATGTCTTCTGGACTTCTCAGTGTGAGAATGTCTTAAATGACTAATTCACTCTAACATTCTAATATCCCTACGCCTTTGGATCTCTTCCTCTACATTAAACCAAGGCATTTTTGGTATTTCCAATTCACTCATGGTGAACCACCTTTTGATTAATGTTTTAGCCAAACAATCAAATTAATTGTTAGAGCTCATTCTAACTCTTTGAGTTGAGCTGCAACATTAAATGCAGAAACTCTGCTTAGTGAGCCCACGTCAATAAATTCAGCTTGACCCAATTTTATGTTCCTTCCATTATCACCCTATACTCTTAGTATCCATTCCCACACATATCCCCTGGATTTCTGTGTGTATGAATTAGAAAACTCAAGTAGCTCATTTGGAGTGTAGTGCACCTCCTCATGGGTCATAATTTCTACCTCACCCTTAGGGGCCTGCTGGGACTTGAGTCTAGTTGTAGGTCTAGAAGAAAATAAGGGTGTTGAGGGTGGGTCCTGAGAATCAGTATTGTTTCACTGGGCCACTGTGTCAGGGAAGGCAATTACTATTTTCTCAAGCAATTCAGGGTTAATACCACTGGGGGTGAGGATGCCACTGTATTGAGCATGGGGAGGCTGCTGCTTCTGGAGTTGAGGGGACCACTTCTGTGGGGGCTACGAAGACCTCTTCTACTTGTAAAGAATGCTATAAGAATGAGGGACTCAATGTCCCCAGCTTCATCAGGGTCTTGCCACACAGTCACATCCCAATGTATAGGATCCCATGCTTTTTCATTTAATGCCCTCACTTCAATACAACATACCATGCAAAGCTGGGAATTCAACTTGCAGTGTACTCGGCCAGTCACAGGATGAGGTTCTGCCTTCGATTTTCAGCAATTTCAGCCATACAGCTACAGGAGGTAACAGTCTCCTTCAGGTCAAACACAGAAGCTCTTGAGACAGTTATGTAGTGCTTAAGCTGAGATTTCATATCCCTGAACTCATCCTTTTCTTTCACTACTCTGTCTAGAAACATAGGAACAACCAACTAACATCATTATTTTCCTTAGTTTTCCAAAAATGATTGAAAGTATCATATACATAGTCACTTAGCTCCTTGCTTCCTTGTAAGTGGTGGACTAGGAGTACCCAGTGGAGAAATTTTGCATATCTCCATAAACAGTTCATGCCATACACTATCAATGCTTTATTTACTACTGGAAGTAGTCATTAGCATCTTTAAATCTAATCAGATTAGAGAGTCAATTCTGGGAACTCCAGAAGGAATTCTGAAAACTCATCCTTAAAATTCTATTCCTCTAGAAGCACTCTCACTACCAAAATCTCTATTAGTCGGGGTTCTCCAGAGAATCAGAACCAGTAGCATATATTTGAGATATATACACACACATATATATCTCATATATATGATGTATATACGATGTATATATGTGTGTATATATATGATGTGTGTGTACATGATGTATATATATGATGTATGTAAAAGATTTATTATAAGGAACTGGCTCATTATAGAGGCTGAGAACTACTTGCTGTCTGTAAGCTGGAGTTCCAGAGATGCCAGTGGTTTAATTCAGTCTGAGTCCAAAGGCCTGAGAGTTAGAGGAGCCAATGGTGTACATACCAGTCTCAGGCAAGAGAAGATGAGACGACAGGTTCCAGTTCAAGTGGTGAGGCAGGGAAAAAGGGGCAAATTCCTCCTTCATCTGCCTTTTGCTCTATTCATGGCTTCAATGGATTAGGTGATGCCCACACACACTGTGAAGGACAATAACTTTACTGAATCTACAGGTTCAAATGCTAATCTCTTCTGGAAACACTCTCACAGGCACACCTGAAAATAATGTTTAATCTGGGTACCATGTGGCCAGTCAAGTTGACACACAAAATTAACCATCAAAACCTTCCCAACTACAACGAACTTCATAAAGGAAGGCCTCAATACCTACCAAATGCTGCTTGTTGGGGATGATGGAAATGATTAACAATTGCACACGCCATCAGCAGTCATTTAACCTTAAAACTTAACCTTAAAAAGAAAAAGGAGGACTAAGCAGAAAAAGTAGGAGGAAAGGGTCTGAAAGTTCTGAGTCTGTCAAGAAAACGACTTCAGGAATAAGAATAATAAGGAAAGCCACTATCAGCACACTTTACTTTCACAACATCATCAGGGTTATCTCAAACTGTACTTGTCAAAAACGATCTAATACCACAGTTTAAATACACTTTTCTAAATAGAAACTAAATGACCAGAACGAGCAAGGTATTTGATCTTTGTTTAGCTTCTCTCTTACCTATTTTGGTTGGCTATACTTATGATACAATGTCATTGGCACACACTTGGATTACTCTACATGGGCTGAGACCTCCACTATCCTTTGTCCTGCAATTATGTAGAGGTATAGATTACATGTCTCAGGCAGTGAAACATAATCCCTAGATGAGACCAGGACAGAGCCATCCACAAAAAGACAATGGCATATTCTACTTGAGGGAGAGCTGGGATAATCTGAAATGTCTTCCCCTTTACCTTTAGTTGAAAACTACATTTTTCCTTCCAAATATGTTGAAACCATGTTCTTGAGTGAGCAGCCTGAGGTTATAGATGATGAGGGCTTTAGACCTGAACCTAGATATTATAACTCCCTAGCTTGTTCTCCATCTAGCCTACCTTCTGTGAATTTCAGTCTTCTAATACATTTGTGTAACCAGCATCCACAATGTTCACATTTCCTAAATGGCAACAAAAGTGACTAGCAAGGATTGTTGTGGAGGCCTAAAACAATGTTGAGAACATTGGTATTTAATGTGTTGCTCATTTATGCAAGAGACTTTAAAGATAACTTCATACCATGCTTCTCAACATTTTTCACAAAATTTTTATAATCTTTCACTTTGCCCCACCCAATCTCTCTGACTTCTGGAGTAGTCAAGACAGGTTTTGGTTAGATCTACTTGAGTCCACAAGGCAAGTTTCAAAATGGGGGAGGTGCTTTAATTGGCTGGTTCAAACCAGGTCTTTTGGCAACTTCAGTCAGCATATGGCCCCAGGTTCCCTTGTCTCTCCCAAAACTCAGCAGTTATCATGTTCACAGAGCAGAAACTACATGATTAGATGGTCTTTCTATTGGTGCAAGGATAAAGAATAATATCACCAAAACCACTAAACAACAGCAGAATTATTTTTTAGAGCCCATGGAACATCCACTAAGACAGACCATATCCTGGACCGTAAACCAAATAAAACTCAACAAATTAAAATAATCAAAATCATACAGTGTGTGTTCCCTGATTATGATGAAATAAAACTAGAAATTAATACCAGAATAACAGAAAAACCAACAAGCATTTGAAATTAAACACCATACTTCTTAATGGGTCAATGAAGACGTTTCAAAATAAATTTTAAAATACATTAAACTGTATGACAATATGAATACAACATTTGAAATCTGTGGGCACAATTAATGCCATGCTGAGAAGGAAATTTATAGCATAAGTGTTTATATTAGAATAGGAAAAAAGTCAAAAATAAATAATCTGAGCTCCAATCTTAAGAATCAGAAAAAGGACAAAATAAACCTAAAACAAGCAGGAAAAAAGAAATAATAAAGAGCAGATGTCAATAAAGTGCAAAACAGAAAACCAGAGAAAAATCAATAAAACAAAAAGTTGGTTCTTTGAAAATTTTGATGAAATTGAAAACCTCTTGTGAGACTGACAAAGAAAAAAAGATGCAAATTACAAATATCAATAGTGAAACAGAGATTTTACTACCATCCCCAAAGACTTAAAAAGAAAATCTAAAAAATCATTATAACTCTTCATACACAAATGTGGTAATGATTTAGAGACAATGAATTCCTTAAAAAGCATAAACTACCAACTCACCCAATATAAAATAGATAATTTGAATAGACCTATAATTGTTAAATTTGTAGTTTAAAAATTCTCAAAAAAAATCCTCTATGCTCAGATGCTACCAAACATTTAAAGAAAATTTAACATTAATTATACATAATCTCTTCCAAAAAACAGAAGAGGAACACTTTCCATCTCATTTTATAAGGGTAATGCTAACTGTGATACCAAAACCAGACAAAGACAGTACAGAAAAAAGAAAAACTGCACACCAATATCCCTCATGCACAGATGAGTACAAAACTTCAATAAAATATTAGCAAGTTAAATCCAATAATATATTTAACATTATACAACATGACTAAGTGCATTTATTCAGGGAATGCTAGGCTGGTTCAATATTTAAAAATCAATATAACCCACCATATTAACAAGCTAAAGAGGAAAAATCATACGATCATATCAACTGAAGCAGGAAAAGCATTTGCCAAAATCCAATACTCATCCATGATAAAAACTCTCAGCAAACTAGAAAACAGAGAGGATCTTCCTGAACCTGATAAAGAAGATCTACAAAAATACCTACAGCTAACGTGATACTTAATGGTGAAAGGCTGAATGCTTTCTCCCTAATATTGGGAAAAAGGCAAGAATATCCACTCTACTATTCTCAGTTAATATAACACTGAATGTCCTCACCAGTCAGCACAGTAAGAACAGAAAATAGGCCCGGCGCGGTGGCTCACGCCTGTAATCCCAGCACTTTGGGAGGCCGAGGCGGGCGGATCACAAGGTCAGGAGATTGAGACCATCCTGCCTAACACGGTGAAACCCTGTCTCTACTAAAAATACAAAAAAATTAGCCGGGCGTGGTGGCGGGCGCCGGTAGTCCCAGCTATTCGGGAGGCTGAGGCAGGAGAATGGCGTGAATCCGTGAGGCGGAGCTTGCAGTGAGCCGAGATCACGCCACTGCACCCCAGCCCGGGTGACAGAGCAAGACTCCGTCTCAAAATAAATAAATAAATAAATAATAAAAATAAAGAACACAAAATAAATGAATAAATGGCATACAGATTAGAATGGAAAAATAAAACTGTGCCTACTTGCAGATAACAATCTACCAAAACATTTCCTAAAACTGTAAGTTCAGTGAATTTGTAGCATAAAAGGTCAACATATACAAATCCATTCTATTTCTATACACTAGTTATGAACAGTGAAAGCTTATAGTACCACTTGCAATCACTGAAAATGAAATACTTGGGTATAAGTCTAATTAAATATGTACAGAACTTATATGCTGAAAAGTAAAATGCAGATGAAAAAAATCAAAGATTTGAATAAATAGAGAGATGTACGTGTTCATGGATTGGAAGACTCAACATCAATTCTCTCCAGACTAATCAAGGGCTTAACACATTCTGTATCAAAATCCAAGCAAGGTTTTTTTTTTAGAAACAGATTAGCTTATTCTAGAATGTACACAGGAAGGCAAAAGAACTAGAATAGCTAAAACAATAGCTAAAAAGAATAAAGGAAGAATCACTCTACCTGATATTAAGATTTATGTAATTATGGCAATATGTTATTGGCAGAGAGATAACAAACAAGACCAGTGGAACAGATTAGAGACCCTAGAAAAAGACCCACACAAGCAGAGCCAACTGGATTTTGGCAATGGTATAGAAAAGCTATTCAACTAAGACAGTCTTTTCAACAAATGGTGCTGGGACAACTAGACAGACACAGGTGAAAACAACTTAAACTTCCTATCTTAGACACAAAGATGGAGAAAAACATGGAAGAATATCTTTAAGACCGAGGCTAGGTAAAGAGTTCTTAGACATAAATAACACCAAAAGCACAATCAATAAAGGAAAAAACAAAAACAAAAAACAAAAAACAAAAACAATAAACTGGAGTTCACCAAAATTAAAAACTTTTCTTCTGCACAAGACACTGTTAAAAGGATAAAGACGGCCAGGCATGGTTCTCACACCTGTAATCCCCAGCACTGTGGGTGGCCAAGGTGGGTGGATCACAAGTTCAAGAGAGAGAGACAATCCGGGCCAATATGGTGAAACCCAGGCTCTACTAAAAATACAAAAATTAGCCAGGTGTGGTGGCATGTGCCTGTAATCCCAGCTATGGGAGGCTGAGGCAGAAGAATCGCTTGAACCTGGGAGGCGGAGGCTGCAGTGAGCCAAGATTACGCCACTGTACTCCAGCCTGGCGACAAAGTGAGACTCTGTCTCAGAAAGAAAAAAAAAAAAAAAAAAAAGTCAAGACAAGCTACAAACTGGGAGAAAAATGTTTACAAACCACATCCTTGACAAAGAACTCATATCTAGATTACACAAAGAACTCCCAAAATTCAAACAGTAACAAAAACCAAACAGCCCAGTAAGAAAATTGATAAAAGACATGAAAAGACATTTCACCAATGATATAGAGATGGTAAATAAGCACATGAAAATATATTCAACGTCATTAGCTATTAGGGAAATGCAAATTAAAGCCACAATAAATATCACCTCACCTATAAAAGTTAAATAACGGTAACAATACCAAATGCTGATGAAGATGTTAAGAAATCAGGTCTTATACGCTGCTGCCATGAACGTAAAGTGACATAGCCTCTGTAGTAGTTTGCTAGAGCTGCCGTAACAAAATACCACAGATTAGTGGCTTACACAACAGAAATTCCTTTTCTCAGGTCTGGAGGTTGGAAGTCCAAGATCAAGGTGCTGGCAGGTTTGGTTCACTGAGGCCTCTCCGTGGCTTGCAGATGGCCTTCCTTCCTCTTGCAACTTCTTCACATGGTCACCCCCCTGTGCATGCATGCCTCTGGTGCTGCTTCTCACAAGAACACCAGTCATATTGGATTAGACCTCACCCTAAAATGGACTTATTTTAAACTCATCTATCACCCCTTAAAACAACTTATCTCCCAATATGGTTACATTCTGAGGTACTGGAGGTTAGGACTTCAACATTTGAGTTTTAGGGGGACACAATTTGGCCCTTAACAGCCATTCTGGAAAACATCTTAGGAACTTTTTAAAATAACAACACACACACACACACACACACACTTCTTCCCACAATTTTTATTACTCGGGAAATTCTGTTCTCAACTGATAAGAGGGAGTTTTCACCAGTGGTGCCAAGTCCATGTGACAGGCACAGGCGTTGCCTGGAACCCCTTATGTGCAAGCCTTCATGAATTTGACGATGAGATCAATGCATAAAAGAACAATACTATGGCAATAACAAAGTGGTGATTTCTAGTCTCTTTTATCAGATGCCTCTATTCTATACCCCTTTTACTAGAATACTGTCCAAACTAGAGGCGTAGGGAGGGATCTGCAAACTAAGCTCCCCGTGTTATTTGACCAGTGTGGATCATTCATTAGAGCTTACCATCCCCATTCTGAAAGCCTGGGTGATTCTGGAGCTAGCTCATCAGTTAAAATGAAATGCTTTCACAAAGCATTTTGGGAAAATCACAAAGCTGATGAATTCTTATTTCTGCTACTGCACAAGATCACATTTCCAGAGATTTATATCAGCACCTGTATCCTTTCTAGACTTTTTCTTATTAAACAAAATGCTTATGCCATAATACACAAAATCAATATTGAGATTCTTTTCCATTTTTTAACTGAAACTAGCTTCAATCTAATTTAGCTCTAAAATTTTTCTTTAAAATCTCAAAACATTAGTCTTTATAAACACATTTATCCACTCCACTAAGAGCAAAAAGCTTTCAAAACTTGCATCTTTGCAATAAACACAAGAGCCCTTATAACAGTTACAGCTGACTTACTTGTGATCTGAAAGCACCCATCACTCTTGACACATAGTAGGAGGCAAATACTGATTTGCGTAATGCTATTTTCTGATAGGTGCAGTGCCATCAAATATGAACAACCACAGAGTTAAGTTGTGATTGCCGTATGACAGATAGCCTTCTAGTTAATTTCTGGCTGTGGTCTCACCCCGGTAGCCTGTATTTCTTGATAAAGCAATCCAAGGTCCCTCACCAGTAAAATAACATACTTTTGGCCCATCCTCACATCACATCGAATTTGTGTTATTTCTGTACCTACAACCAGTGTGTTTTCCCCAACTCTGCATTCATCGTTCCATTTTATTTTATTTTTTCCCAGAAATAGAATAGCTACCATCCTGAAACAGATGACAGTATTTAGAAGTAAGGATGTTGGGATTATATCAGGCAAAATGTTTGCAATGGCAATTAAGATACCCTCAATATCTCATGATAGAAGGCTAGTACAATTATGGATAGCTATGTAATGGAATGTTATATAGCCAGTACAAATGATGAGAGGACTCTATAGGAAAAATATTAGGTGAAAAAGAAAATCAGTGCCAAAAAAGTATATGGTACATTTTAAAAAGTATGTTTGAAATATTCTATACTAGAATAGCTTTAAAGTGAGCAGGAAGAGAGAAGGGGAAGTTAGGAAGTGGGCTTCATCCCTGGGATGCAAGGCTGGTTCAATATACGCAAATCAATAAATGTAATCCAGCATATAAACAGAGCCAAAGACAAAAACCACATGATTATCTCAATAGATGCAGAAAAGGCCTTTGACAAAATTCAACAACTCTTCATGCTAAAAGCTCTCAATAAATTAGGTATTGATGGGACATATTTCAAAATAATAAGAGCTATCTATGACAAACCCACAGCCAATATCATACTGAATGGGCAAAAACTGGAAGCATTCCCTTTGAAAACTGGCACAAGACAGGGATGCCCTCTCTCACCACTCCTATTCACCATAGTGTTGGAAGTTCTGGCCAGGGCAATTAGGCAGGAGAAGGAAATAAAGGGTATTCAACTAGGAAAAGAGGAAGTCAAATTGTCCCTCTTTGCAGACGACATGATTGTATATCTAGAAAACCCCACTGTCTCAGCCCAAAATCTCCTTAAGCTGATAAGCAACTTCAGCAAAGTCTCAGGATACAAAATCAATGTACAAAAATCACAAGCATTCTTATACACCAACAACAGACAAACAGAGAGCCAAATCATGAGTGAACTCCCATTCACAATTGCTTCAAAGAGAATAAAATACCTAGGAATCCAACTTACAAGGGATGTGAAGGACCTCTTCAAGGAGAACTACAAACCACTGCTCAAGGAAATAAAAGAGGATACAAACAAATGGAAGAACATTCCATGCTCATGGGTAGGAAGAATCAATATCGTGAAATTGGCCATACTGCCCAAGATCATTTACAGATTCAATGCCATCCCCATCAAGCTACCAATGCCTTTCTTCACAGAATTGAAAAAAACTACTTTAAAGTTCATATGGAACCAAAAAAGAGCTCACATCGCCAAGTCAATCCTAAGCCAAAAGAAAAAAGCTGGAGGCATCACACTACCTGACTTCAAACTATACTACAAGGCTACAGTAACTGAAACAGCATGGTACTGGTACCAAAACAGAGCTATAGATCAATGGAACAGAACAGAGCCCTCAGAAATAACGCCGCTTATCTACAACTATCTGATCTTTGACAAACCTGAGAAAACCAAGCAATGGGGAAAGGATTCCCTATTTAATAAATGGTGCTGGGAAAACTGGCTAGCCATATGTAGAAAGCTGAAACTGGATCCCTTCCTTACATCTTATACAAAAATTAATTCAAGATGGATTAAAGACTTAAACGTTAGACCTAAAACCATAAAAACCCTAGAAGAAAACCTAGGCAATACCATTCAGGACATAGGCATGGGCAAGGACTTCATGTCCAAAACACCAAAAGCAATGGCAACAAAAGACAAAATTGACAAATGGGATCTAATTAAACCAAAGAGCTTCTGTACAGCAAAAGAAACTACCATCAGAGTGAACAGGCAACCTACAAAATGGGAGAAAATTTTTGCAACCTACCCATCTGACAAAGGGCTAATATCCAGAATCTACAATGAACTCAAACAAATTTACAAGAAAAAAACAAACAACCCCATCAAAAAGTGGGCAAAGGACATGAACAGACACTTCTCAAAAGAAGACATTTATGCAGCCAAAAAACACATGAAAAAATGCTCATCATCACTGGCCATCAGAGAAATGCAAATCAAAACCACTATGAGATACCATCTCACACCAGTTAGAATGGCAATCATTAAAAAGTCAGGAAACAACAGGTGCTGGAGAGGATGTGGAGAAATAGGAACACATTTACACTGTTGGTGGGACTGTAAACTAGTTCAACCATTGTGGAAGTCAGTGTGGTGATTCCTCAGGGATCTAGAACTAGAAACACCATTTGACCCAGCCATCCCATTACTGGGTATATACCCAAAGGACTATAAATCATGCTGCTATAAAGACACATGCACACATATGTTTATTGCGGCACTATTCACAATAGCAAAGACTTGGAACCAACCCAAATGTCCAACAATGATAGACTGGATTAAGAAAATGTGGCACATATATACCATGGAATACTATGCAGCCATAAAAAATGATGAGTTCATGTCCTTTGTAGGGACATGGATGAAATTGGAAATCATCATTCTCAGTAAACTATCACAAGAACAAAAAACCAAACACCGCATATTCTCACTCATAGTGGGAATTGAACAATGAGAACACATGGACACAGGAAGGGGAACATCACACTCTGGGGACTGTTGTGGGGTGGGGGTAGGGGGGAGGGATAGCACTGGGAGATATACCTAATGCTAGGTGATGAGTTAGTGGGTGCAGCGCACCAGCGTGGCACATGTATACATATGTAACTAACCTGCACAATGTGCACATGTACCCTAAAACTTAAAGTATAATAATAAAAGAAAAAAAAAAAAGAAAATGTGGCACACATATGCCATGGAATACTATGCAGCCATAAAAAATGATGAGTTCATGTCCTTTGCAGTGACATGGATGAAGCTGGACACCATCATTCTCAGCAAACTAACACAGAAACAGAAAACCAAACACCGCATGTTCTCACTTGTTAAGTGGGAGTTGAACAATGAGAGCACATGGACACAGGGAGGGGAACATCACACACTGGGGCCTGCTGGGGGTTGGGGGTGCTAAGGGAGGGATAGCATTAAGAGAAATACCTAATGTAGGTGATCGGTTGGTGAGTGCAGCAAACCACCACGGCACATGTATACCTATGTAACAAACCTGCACGTCCTGCACATGTATCCCAGAACTTAAAGTATAATAATAATAAAAAAGGAAATATAAAAAAGAAAAAGAATTGTCATCAATCTTGAAATATAAAACAAAATACAATAAAGTCACTCTTGTCCACACAAAAAAAAAAAAAAAAAAAGAAGGGGAAGTTAGGAAAAAGAAGATTGGCTAAATAGTATAGTTGAACTATTCATAGAATTTTAAACATGGATATGTCTAATGATTGTTTTTAAGTTGTTAACATAAGCACAATTTAAGCTCATTTCCTCTTCTCAAATTTGCATTAGTCGGCCAATCACACACACACACACACACACACACACACACACAGAGACTCACACACATGAAATATGTGAAATGGGTCTATTTTTAAGATATGCTAACTGGTTGCCTGGAGGAAACTGGAACCAAGATGGGAGCCTTTTTTAATAGAATAAAATAGTTGATTTTTTTTGCCTTGGCCTATTACCAATTTTTACCAACCCTTTTAACTTGCAAGATAATACAAGGTTCTTGAACAGTTCACATTCACCTGCTTGCCATTTATTAGGCCAAGAATGCTCCCTCCACCTGCAGTGCTCTTCCCTGCAGATACTCAAATGTTTAATGACCTTAGGACTCCACTTAAATAGGAGACCCTCCCCACTATTTAAAATCAACATATCCCCTATGATTATGCCAGTCCCTGTCCTCCTACCATGTTTTATGTTTCTTAACAGCACTTATGGCCATCTAAATTAAATTCCATACTTGTTTATTTTCTGTATGTACCTGGTCATTGAAACAATGGTATTTTGTTGGTTTGTTCCATCCTAGCCACTAGAATAATGTTTAGCACAAACCTACACTCGATATGTACTGCTGCAGCAGTTCTGAAAAGTAACTATACGGCACTGACAGCTGCGATAGTTTTTCTCAACTTAGGGGCACCATGGCTGGGAGGGGGAGAAATGTAGTTGTAAAGAGCTCCCTTGTATACCTACAACACAGCAGTTAGTGGTAAAAACCTCAGGCTGGAAGTTGAAGGATGTTAGAACTATTAACTCCTTCGTTAATCTAAAGGTCATCACGTCGCCTCACTGAATGAAGATTATTCAAAAAGAGACAGTACCAAATAATTCATGCCTACTACTGAACTCAGACATGAACTTGTCAATTTCCAGCTGTACATTTCAACAGGAATCCAATTTTTTATCATCTCAAGCTTATATGCCTAAATTTGTGAAACAGCATTAACTTAACTTTACATTTGGCTTTGAATTTACTATTAATCAAGTCAAGTAAATCAAGTGGTGGAGAAGATAAACACACGCTAAGGTCGGCAAAAATACACTCCCATTAAACATTCTGTCCTCTGAAGGGTAAAAATTTTATTTTTGAGGAATTTCTTACTGCACATTTTCAAAGAGAGTCACATAAGAAAGCAAAAATGTTATCCTCCCCTCATCCTAGAAATAAATAAGAAGGACATAAATTTTTTTTTTTTTTTTTTAAATCATGACACTTGGAGGTTTAGCACCAGCATCCAAAATGAACAAAAACGGAAAAAAAAGCATTTACTATATATTTCAGATTTCTTTGGTTGGGGTTCTCCCCATGTGGTATTAATATTTCTTGTTTCAATATATATATTACCAAAACAGTAAAAACCAGGAAAAAAAATAGAAACCTAGCGGTTGCTGAAACTGGAGAGGCTGCTCTCTTGTCTTCTGTGCAGGAATTCCCAGGTTCTCAGCTTGCTGGAAAAATTTGTTGACATTTTCTTTTTGTAGTTGTTTCTTAAAGAATAACAGTAAACATTCCAATGTCCAAATCTTGGTTAGTCTTCCACTTTATTGCTTGGATGTTTCTTTGGTGTTGGTTAAGGTTGTGGCCTGCTTTTTGCTTTATTTCTGAATGGTCATTAATTCTTTAGGTCACCTGGGAAAAATTAAAATCAAACTTATAAAGAGTGACAAAGTAACCGTGAGTTAAAGAATAAAAAGGCAGAAATTATATGCTTTTCATATAATGAGAAAAAGAGTACTTCAAATGCTCTAAATACAATCACATCTTGTATAGATCTGTAAGCTATATGTTAATTAAATGGAAACTCTCACTTTTTAATAAAGTATTTTTATAAACCAGAAAAGTCAGTACATAAGAGCAAAAATTTTATAAAATTGTATAAAAGAAAATTACCATTACTAATGAACAATCTCAAAATCATTTTAGTGGCTGCACCCTATCTCCTAATATGAATATATCACAATTAGCTATTTACCAAATGTCAGACAGACTGTAAATTGTAAAAATATTTTTTTCCCAATATTTAAAATTATTTCCTTAGAAACAATACCTAGAAATAATGTTACGCCATAAAAGGGTATGGCCATTTTTATATGATTAATATGTTACTCTGAATCAGTTAATTCCAAGTTTGAATAGGGAACTTATTTCTGTGACAAACTGTCCATGCTACCCAAGATAAAACAGAATATTGTCCTCATAGCGAATGCTTACCTAATTAACGGCTGATTAAAATCCCACATCACTGGATATAAAAGCAGATGGCCTTAAGACACAAGAACTTATAATAATCCCAAAACTTCATTGATGAAATTTTAACAATTTTTGAAAAATAGCATTGACACTGAGTTTACAACCTCTCTCTTAACTAAAAGCTAATGGAAAGGGTGATAACCAAGAAGTATAAGAACTAAAGTCTCAGTTAAAAGGGTTACAGGTTAAAAAAAAAAAACAACCCAGAATTTATAATTGAGTTGATCTTTCTGGCTATAATTCTATGTAAATAAAATGTCCAAGACCTTTAAATGACAGAAAAAAGTAGAAAATGACAAGAAAATAACAAGCTATCCTTTTACGAGAGGTTATTCTTTACCACACCCTATTGTAAACACTTCCTGTTATTTCACTTAATAATCCTTGCAATGACACTAGTAAATATAATTAGTATCCTAATTTTTACCAGTAGCAGATAGTACTGAGACAGAGGATAAACTGCTCAAGATCACCCAGCAAATGAGAGGTGCAGTAGAGCCTGCATTGGGCAGATAAACCTTGGCTCTTACACACTATGCTGCACCGCCTCAAAATAAATAAAGTTGATTATCAAAGAAAAAGGGAAGGAAAAAAAATCCTTTAGTTTATTCTACTGTTTCTGATTACTAAACAGGTTCTGAAACTGTTTCTGATTACTAAAACCAGGCCTTTGTTAGGGACTTTTAGCATCACTTTTCCTAAGTGGTACTAGTAGTTAAAAAACTGCCTGTCTAGAAAAAAGAAGTTGAGTATCATCAACTCTGTCTGAATGCTTATATCCTCACCAAAGCTTATCAAAATGAGGTCAATCCCAGAAATATTTAACCACCAAATCACTTTTTCCACAGAGTCCCAATAGAGACAAGGGGTTGGCACAGATGAACTGCAGAACTAGTTTAGACTAATTTGTACTCTTGTTGAGAAACCAGTGATACTAAAAAGAAAATACCAACTCAAGACTGGGCTGCCCCAGCTCTTACCTGCCGATGGTGAAGGTGCCTGGGGAGCCTGGTGTTACTCAGCACTGCTCTGCTGGGTGGGTGGAGCAGGGTTCTCAGTTGGTGCTTCACCTGCCTTGGCCTAAAATGCAAAACAAAGCCATAAATCAGATAAAGTCAGATGACAGTGGAAAGTTCAAGACTGAAAGTTCTTAAAAGTTTGAATTTTCCTGTGAAGGAAAATTAGCATGCAAAAATTTAACTACTCTTATGTATGAGTCACAAATTAGTACCATATTCAGTCCCTGGCATCTCTACCAAAACAAAACGAAACCAAAACCTCACAAAAACAAAAAACAAAACAAAATTAGTACCATAGAAGAACAGCTTACAAACGGCAACTAAATACCACTACTCTCCATAAAGTCTGATACACAACTGCTTTCAACTCATGCTTAGAGGCAGCTTCCTCTCGATAAATGCCTCTCTTCTTTGAAGAACCCTAAATGTTTTAGCTCTGAATCCCCATTAGTATGGGTCATTCTTTCAGAGAATGTTAACTGGATTCAAATATGTGGTCTGTGTTATGTGCAAGGCATACCCTATATATATGGATCTTGAGCAAAATGTTTTTGTATTTGTTAAGTGTCAGGTTTCATGTGATAAAACCACTTTTAGAATGCTAAAGTCTGACATGATTAAAGACTATCTGGCAACATCCGCCCTGACTGGTTGGATTTACCTCTTTGCCATCTTGTGAAGGAGCGTTAGGAGGACGCGGGCGACGCCGGTAATTGTAGGGACGCCGGTATCCACGGCGAACAGACGGCTGGTTTGGACCACTGGTGGCTTGCTGATTTTCTTTATCTTCAGCCTCTCCAACTGCTGGGGCAGGTCGTGGGCGAGGAGGTCCCCTGCTGTAGGGAACACAGAAGAAAATAGAACAAGTGCCAACAGGACAGGGCTTCTCCAGAAAATAAGGTTTTATTTATTTTTAAAAATTAAAAAGTCAAGTGATCAGGGCCAGGCATGATGGCTCACCCCTGTAATCCCAGCACTTCGGGAGGCTGAGGCAGGCGGATCACTTGAGGTCAGGAGTTCGAGACCAGCCTGGCCAACATGGTGAAACTCCATCTCTACTAAAAATACAAAAATTAGCCGGGCGTGGTGGCACATGCCTGTAATCCCAGCTACTTGGGAGGCTGAGGCATAAGAATTGCTTGAATCCATGAGGCAGAGGTTGCAGCAACACGAGATTGGCACTGCACTCCAGCCTGGGTGACACAGGGAGACTCCATCTCAAGATTAAAAAAAAAAAAAGTCAAGTGATGAGTACTTATTGCTAGAATTATTCACAGGTCAATGCAACAAATGGAATAGAGGTTTCATGGAAAAAAAAATCTTAATTTTCCATCATTTTCCCCTTTCATTTGAATACATATTGGTAAGGAACATACATATACCGAACACATACTCTGTTCCTATCAGGCCCTTTGATAAGCACTAAGAATAGGAAAATTAAAAAAGAAAAGAAGAGTAGTCTGGTATCTGCCTTCCATGAACAGAATTTAGCAGAGACTAAGGGAATTAAACATGAGAAGAAACATTATTATGTGCCAGAGCCTGTGCTAGTCGGTTTTAAAATTAAGTATTTAATTTGAATGGTAATTCTGTGGATGAGATTTATAACAAGAAAACCAAGAGGTTTAGACGATAAAGTATACGGCTGAGCTATATAAAAGTGCCGCTTTTATAGGTTAAAAAAGGTCAAATATGACTTTCCAAGATCACATATCCAGGGACTGACAATGCTGAGCCTCACACGCTACTGAGTCCTTTTTGTTCCAGTAAGACATTTCTATGCCATCTCTTTTATTTTGAAAGTCCCTAGTACTTAATCATTAGTGATTATGCCTAAAGCTGGAGGGAACCTTGTGAAGAAAAAGGATACGATCCTTTTACAATTATATTGGTAGAATCCTTTCCCAATATAATATACTTTTTATCCTTCAATAAAGCCATACTGACAAATTTCAAGGTAGCATAAACATCATTCAGGAAGGAAGTTGTAGTTTTTCCACTTACCACAAAGGGTAAGATAAAAGAATGGGCAGGCTTATATTATAAAATGCTTCAAAGGGATCTTATGGAAGGAGTCTAGCCTAATTCAGTCTTCAAAAGGAATAAAGCACAAATACAAGAACCCAGCGTTCACTAATATTAACCTCAATGGTGGTAATAATATCTAATACATAGTGAGGCCTTTACTTTATCAGGTACCACACTAATTATCTTAGCTGCATTAGTACCTTTAATCCCCAACTATAGAATATCTCTTTGTTTTCAGAAAGGGTCTAACTCTATTGCGCAGGCTGGAATGCAGTCCGAGAACATACATCTAATGAATTGTAAGGTAGGAAGATAAATTCAGGCGATTTGATCATACCCTGATTTAACCCCTCTACTGGACTGCCTCAGTGATTAACAGTCACTATCCCAAATATCCTCTGACACTCAATTCTTCCTCCATCTGCAGCATTACCACGGAATTGCCCACCAATAATTTATCTGATTTATTTTGATAAAAATTAAGTATTAATTTACATCTTATTATAATTCCAGAATACAAAATGATGCTTTGGTGCAGAGATAACTAAAAATTCTAGTATTAAGTAGGTGGGAAATGTCACACCACCACCTGAAAACTCTGGCATGTAGTTAAAGCATTCACATCTTCTAGATATATAATAAATCCACAAAACGGAACCACACAGCCCTCATTCTACCATTGTGCACACAAGTCCTTTAACTGGCCATTAGTGGAAAATGCGACATACCTACGGTACCTTGGGCGGTAAGTTGGATTTCGATGAACTGGTCCCTGAAGTTGTGCTCCCTCTGGGACTCCATCCTTCATCTCTCCAATCTCACCAGCCTGGAGAGGCAATGAGAGCTGACAGTGAGTGTCACAGCACAGGGAATAAGATACAGTGCATACAGCTATGTTCAGAATTTTTTTTAGAAGCAAAAAACAAAATGCTTCCTTACAAAACTAGGCACTCTCAGTTGCAACACGAACTATTTATGAGTAAATCTTCGTGAGCGACTGAAAAGGAAGACAAACCTAGTCTGACTAGAATACTCATCTGCTTAGTCCCAGGGCACCTAACTTTATTTTCGCGTATCAATTTAACATTTTGAAATCGGATACATTTCATTCATCTCTTTAAATAAAATACTCTTTTATTTTTCCTTACAACAAACTTACTTTAAGCCAGTGGAATAAAATTAACTTATTGTACAACTTCCAGGGGAAAGAAAGAACAACTTAAAAAAACAAAAAAACCCACCAACAATGTCTGCAATTCTTTACCATACAGCCATCTCAACTTTCTTTTCTCAAAACATCCCTTCCTCCCCCTAAGAGCCAAATACTGTCCTTCATTATTTCATCAAGGAAGAGAAACAGTCAGATGACAATTTCCACATTCTCATTAGCAAATCTACCCAGCTCCCTGTATTTACATTAGAATTTTCTTCTCTCCCATTACCCTGGGTAAGTGGTCCAAGTTCATATCTGAAACCAACAGCCTCTCTATTCTCATCAACTAGACACAGCATGTTAACGCTATCCCTTCACTATATGTTTTCACCTTTTCTATCATTTCCATCCAAGCATATATACCCAGTGAAATAGCACCCATCCTTTTCAATTTTTTAAAATTTTGAAATAAGCACAAAGTTACAGAAAAGTTACATGTAATTCTCAGATCCCATTCAAGTTTCACCATTTGTCCCAATGATGCCCTTTATAGCAAAAACACCGTTTAGAATTATGCACTGAAGTAAGTTATATCTTTTTGTTTGGAGCAATTTTTTTTAATTTATTTATTTGAGATGGAGTCTCACTCTGTCACCAGGCTGGAGTGCAGTGGCGCGATCTCAGCTCACTGCAACCTCTGCCTCCCCAGTTCAAGCGATTCTCCTGCCTCAGCCTCCCAAGTAGCTGGGACTACAGGCATGTGCCACCACTCCCAGCTAATGTTCTGTATTTTTAGTACAGATGGGGTTTCATCATGTTGGCCAGGATGGTCGCAATCTCTTGACCTCGTAATCTACCTGCCTCAGACTTCCAAAGTGCTGGTATTACAGGCATGAGCCACCACGTTGGTTTTCATGACCCTGATACTTCTTTAAAGATTACAAACCAGTTATTTTGTAAAATATCCCTCAACTTGGGTTATTGGTGTTCACTAATGATTAGATATTGTTTTTGCATCCCCAGGGGGATGTCACAAAAGTGACATTGCATTCTCCTCACTGCATCATGTCAGGTGGCATATAGTTTCGATTTGTGCCATTACTGATAATGTTCACTTTGATAAGTGGTTAAGGTGGTATCTGCCACCAGAGTCCTCCAGTATAAGTTGACTCTTTCCTTCTTTGTAATTAATGAGTACTTTGTGAGGAAGTACTTAAAAAGTGCATAAATATACTATTCCTTATCAAATTTTTCAATATATTGGTTTATTTATTTATATTTGTATGGACTCATGGTTTTCTATTTTTTTCAATGAGTTGTAATCTGTTACTATCATTACTGGCCAATGGGAACCCCTTCAAGCTGGCTCATATCCTTTTGATGTGTTTCCAACATTCTTTGAGTACTTCTTCGCTTTCTTGCACAACAAGATGTTCCAGGCTCATATTATACTTTCTCTGTCCCAGCTCTGAAATCAGCCATTTCTCCAAAGGGAATTCTTCTTGTTTGAGAATGTTATTTAAAAACAAAAAATTGGGGGACAGGTATGCTCAATGCTGTTACTAAGATATCACGGCTTTCAGGACCTTTCAGTAGACAGAACCATGGAACACACACACACACAATGTTACATATATATGTGTGTCTATGTATGTGTGTATATATATATGTGGGTTTATGGCAAACACACATGCCTACCTTGATCTGCCCATTTAATGGCTTTAGAAGTTGTTGGTGAGATAAGGGGTAAGGGAGAGACCAGGGGTAACTCTGCATTGTAAAAAGCAAATCAAATCAAGCAAAAATCTTGCTCTGATCCCTTATCTTCTTCCAGCTGCTATCCCATTTCTTTACAGACGTACATACTAAACAAAAACCAAACACCATGACCACCACTACAGAAACCTCAATGGGGAAATATGTCTCCTCTTCCCGCCCTTTGCTGTTTCTTAAGCTCATTCTATTTAAATTTTTGTCTTCACCAAACCACTGACCTCCAAGTTACCAAATCTAATAATCAATTCTCAGCTTAATCTCTACTTATCAACAAGCATTTAACACATTTCTTTCTTGAAATACATTCTCCTTGGCTGCTCCTTCTCACTGTCCTTTGCTAGACAATCCTCATCTTCCTAATCTTTAATCGTTGGTGTGTCCCAGAACTTGATCCTAGGACCCTATTTCCACCTACACTCACTTTATAGTTAATATCATCCTGCCCCTACGGCTTTAAACATCCTGTTTTATAATTCCAAATCAGCCAGGCACGGTGGCTCACACCTGTAATCCCAGCACTTTGGGAGGCCAAGGCGGGTGGATCACGAAGTCAGGAGATTGCGACCATCCTGGCTAACACAGTGAAACTCCATTTCTACTAAAAATACAAAAAATTAGCCGGGCGTGGTGGTGGGTGCCTGTTGTCCCAGCTACTCGGGAGGCTGAGGCAGGAGAATGGCGTGAACCCAGGAGATGGAGCTTGCAGTGAGCCGAGATCGTGTCACTGCACTCCAGCCTGGGTGACAGAGTGAGACTCTGTCTCAAAAAATAAATAAATAAATAAATAAATAAATAAATAACTCCAAATAATTATTTACAGTTCCATTTCTCCCCTTCAGACTCCCATTCACACCTTTCCTGGGACCTGATAGACTTGATCCCTTGCTCCATTTAGGTCTCTTCTCAAATACAACTTAATGAACTCCCAAAAATGTTGTCAACCACCGTATCTAAGACTACACCTTCCATCCTCCAGCCACTTTCTACCTCTTCCCTTTGCTTTATTTCTTCTGCCTACTTAACACCTCCACTTGTACGTGAATTTAATATGAGAAAAAGACCTCCAAAGAATTTTCACCTTTCCCTCCAAACCCTATCTTTCCTCAGTATTCCCATATTTGTTTAAATCAAAACTGCAGAGGTATTATTTACTCCTCATACAATATATTACCACTCCTCATACTCCTCACTCAATCCATCATGAAATGCCAACACCTCTATATGCTTAAAACATTTTCCAACTCTAACCATTTAATCAGACCTTCCACTGCCAGCTTCTCTAATACAACCCATGTTCATGTCTCTACTGAAAAGATTATAGCAGCTGTTCTCCCTGCTTTTATACTCTTGCCTCCTGTGGTCTAGTCCCAACGAAACAGTCCAATAATCTCTTCAGTGTTTCTTTTCTGTTGAGATCCCTTTACTGGCTTCTCATCACATTTACAGTAGGTCAAGTCTTTACAGTGGTCTACCAGCATGTCTTGACCTCCCCTGAGATCTCACACCTCATACCCTCTCCCCCTTCATTCACATCCCCATCACATGAGCCTCTCTTTAGTTTCTTAAGTAAGCTCAGCCATTTCTTCCTCAGAAACTGCTGAGTCACAAAAAAAGACTGACAGAAACAGCAATTAATGTGTATAAAGGATGAGAGTCTGCCAGAAAGACTGGATGACAAGAACAAAATGAATTAAAATTAAGTTCTACCACTTCTTGTCCATGTAAAATAAAAGTTGCTGATTTTTAAAAGTAATCAAATTTCTTCATTTGTGACAACAACAAAAAATATGGAAACCACTGCTTCCCTCAGGCTATAGAGACAACTAAAGAACCGATTCCAAATATCTGTCACCTGGTAGATGCCACAATGTTGCTCCCTTCCCTCCATCATATAATTATGTTCTCAAAGACAACAAGCACATAGTAGCTCAGTGAATGATTCTACTTAATTTTCAAATCTATAGAACTATTTTCTTTAAAAATGGAAGTCATTCAGTCACTAATAAATCATGCTATATTATGTCCTTAGTGCATAAGGCAAATACCACTGGCCTATATATTCCTATTTTTTTTGCTATTATGCCCAATAAATTTCATAGCGTTGTAATAGTAGAAAACGTTGGCGAAGACTTTTCTATCTGATCTCAATAATTTTTACTATCCTAGAGATCCATCTATATATTTTTAAGACAGCACACTGACAACCTTGAAGTAGCTTAGTTATATGGATGAGAGCTTTAGGAATTTTCTTTTGATGCTCTTGACTGGCTTAACCAGACTACTTAGTCAGAGAACTAGTAGATATTATAAAGATTATTAAAAAATATGGTTTAAAGGATGAAGACAACTTTTACTTCTGACATGGAACAGGTAGGAAAGTCAGCCATTCAGTCAACAACTAAATGCAGTTAAGTTACAGGAATAAGCGTACATGCTCAAAAGCAGCTTTCGATTCGCTTCTGCATATGATGTTTTACGTGGCACTAAGGAATGACTTTGCTCTGAAACTTCAATTCCTAAGGTGAAATACATTTTATTTCAAAAGATATGAAAAAGAATCATCATGCTTTCAGCAAACGTGATATATGTTGTATAAGCCAAACACTAAGGAGGAGTATTTCAGGAAAGCACTATTAAGACACTAAAAATAAGTGCATATTACAATCTCACTGACTTTTCCTGTCCTTGTTTCCTAGAAGCCCAGAGTGCTGCCCTAAAGCTACTATGTCTCATGTACCCAATCTCTCCATATATGTAAGTCTACTTGTTATTTTTAGCACATTTGTCAGGGGCAGCTGTTGAAGAGTAGAAGGAAAAAAACAAGAAAGAACACAGTCATGCATGATGGGACAGGAGAAGGGTAGCAAAGAACAGACTGAACATAATGTTCGGTCAAAACATCTAGTGGTGAGGGGAAAAAAAAGAAACCCCAAGGACACTGAGGAGAAAAAAGTTGTGGCTACTGATAACAAAAATGATGATCTATCCCTAGTTTTCCAAGTTCCCTAGGAACTGCAAAATTGATGTAAGGTTTATTAAGCACAAAACAAACTCAAAACAGCTGTACTAATATTCTGCAGTGAAAAAGGAGAATCAATAATCAACGACCTCCATTCTGGTAGGTTGCCTTTAAAAATCAGCACTGTCTCATTTAAAACCAATACTTTATAAATGTTATTTATGCTGCAGGCATCTCTTTTGCTAAATCCTTTATATTTAATCATCATAACCCTATGGTGCAGGCATTTAATGCCCCCACTTAATGGATGAACTTAATCTAAAACTTGGTTTTCTCAAAACCTCACAAATAAGTAGCAGAAACAGGATTCAAATCCAGCCTGACTTCAGAGTCCAAACTCTTACACATTCCACCTGTCTTGTTACCTTAATTCTTTTGTTCTTCTATCAACTAGAAACTTTAGCCATAAGGGTTCCCTATTACAGGCATGGATCACGTGGTTTTGCTTTTAGAAGTGTTACCGGAATGACTGCTTTGAAAAAGCAGACTGAAGGCCTTGCCTCAGCTTTTGTAGCATCAGGAAGCCATAAGCAAGGTTTCTGGCAGCTGATGTTGGAGGAGGAGGAGGAAGAGGAGGCAGAGAAGGACGGAAGGGTGAGGATTGCTGAAGAGAAGTCTCAGTTGCTATTTTACCTGTATCCTGTTGGGATGGGGTAAGACCCGTGAGCGACGGTCAAAGGTCTGTCCCACGTGGTAAGGCGGGAACCGCCGCTGCCGGTACTGAGGGCGATACTGGGGGCGGCGCAGCTGATTCCGGGCCCCAGAGAACTGCCTATCAGTGGCAGGGGGGTCAAATCCTTCACTGCTGCCGCTCCCTTCCTCCTCCTCCTCCCCAGCGTACTAGCGAAGCAAAGAAACAGAGATTCAGAAGAAGTTTTAGCAAGGAAAGAACCAAAGAACACCATTTAGGATGAATATCACCAAAATAAAATCTCCCCAAAGCAATATAATCCTTTCCATTATACAGACAAAATGCATTTAACCCAGATTATCATGTGATTGCCTGGGATAAACTACATTAAGATTAGAGTAGATCTGTGCAGATAAAATACCAAGAAGCAGAAAAGCAAGAGCAATCAATCTACAATCAATTTAATAGTCATCTCATTAGAACTGGTATCAGCTAACCAACCACCCGAAGAGTATCTGCAAGGTTTATAATTTTTGCTCCATCAAATGCATGTCTCCCAGCATTTACCATCCACTGAGGCAATGTCAGGGAAAAGCCAAAAAAGAATACATTTTATGATGTTACCAACATATTTGACCCAAGTGGTATTCTTCCTACAAGTCTGTAAAGTGTGGATGGGATCTCTGAAAACTTCCAGGGGGTCAGCGAGGTCAAACTATTGCCATAATATTACTAAGATGCTATTTGCCTTTCCCAGGCATTCTCTCAGAAGTATATGGTGGGGTCTCCCAAAGGCTACAATGACATGTGGTCTCTCAGCAGACTGAATGCAGAAACAGATGTGAGAATCCAGCTATCTTCTATTAAACCATACATCAGAGATCTGCAAAAGTATAAAGCAATACCACTCTTTTCAATTTAAATATTTTTTTCCATAAAAACTGTTATTTTCATGAACATAGTTATTTTTAATCAATTAACATTTTAAGTTTATTTTACTTTCTAATATAATATTAATATAAATAAACATTGACAAAAACTCTAGAATCCTCAATAACATGTAAGCATATAAACAGATCCCAAAATCAGGAAGTTTGAGAACCACTGACCTAAGGCATGACTCCCTTTATATGTTTAGGAGTAAAGCTTTAATCATACTTTGATGGTAGTAAGCCCTAATCCTGGAGGTTTCTAAATAATAGATCTTATTAATATTCACAAAGGAATTTACCAATTCATTTTATATTTTTCTTCTATTTAAATTATATCATATACTACCATTTTACATTTTAAAAAACCAAACATCCTACAAAGACTATGTGATTTCAAGTCTTACTTTAAAGGGGATATGCAAATGTCTTTAATGGGAAGTAACTAGTTTTTAAAAATGAATAAATAAAAAAAGCAAAATAATGACCCATTACTTTTTTTTACAGGAGTGTATTTAAGCTTTGGACCCTTCCAGAACAAGTCCACATGTGCAACCAAACTCCCCCTCCAAAAAAGCCTCAACTAGCCTAACTTCAAAAAAAATCAAGTCATTCTACTCTTCATAAAACCTCTACCAAAGATGAGATTCACAATTATGTAAACGTTTATTTGCACAGAAAATGCTTACCAAAACATTAAGTGTGAGACAACATAAACTGTTTTTCTTCTTGGGCTTATCTTCCTCTTTTGCATTTCACACAATCAAATCTTTAAGAGTTTTACAAAGCATAATAATGGCACCAGCAATGCTGAACACACTCTTTTGAGAGATACTGAACAAGTTGTTGGGACTTAGATATTACAACAAAAAAGCTCATTTATGTATACTTTAAGAGTTTTAACAATTTTGTTTCTTAAGCGTTTTAACAATTTTGTTTCTAAATATCTTTTATATGCATGACTTTAGAATTTTCAGGTTTTGGACAGGAAAAGACTTTAAGAAAAATTTTTCACTGAATGTTTTTCTACCACTTTTGCTTTTGAATTAACCTGGGAGTCAAAATAATCACAGTTAGCGCTCTGTGACTCTGATGAACTTCAAAGAGAACATGATGTAGGAAATGCTACAGCAGCTCATTCCTAGCTACCCGCCTCATAGCTTATTAAAAACCAAATAAGATAAGCAAACACAAAGAAACAAGTGGGAAGTCCTAAGGAATCTGATAGAATTAATTTGGGCAGGATGTGATGATGGCAGAATAAAGAGGAAAAGCATTTAGGTAAACAGAAAGATATAAATCTATCAAAACATAAAGATAGGTCATTCTCAATCTGCAGATATTTAATTCTGATGAGTTTTTCTTTGGATGAGACAGGCAGTCACAATCCTGTGCTGACAAACATTCGGAGTTTTCTTCAATGTGCCAATACCTGGTTCTAATTCTAGAAACACCAAGAATGATTCAAATCTAGTAAGTTTCTCATGACCACAAATATACTGGGGTCCGTTTTGGGTGCCTTGAGAATACTCCTATAAACTGAGCCTCCCAAGAAAGCTCCAGCCAGATTTGTGACAAACTCTTTCCCCTGCACTGAAACCAACCTAAAGAACTAAAAATCCACAGAATCACTTATTGCTTCTTTACTTTGAAATAATGGAAAAATGCTATGCTAAATAAAACAGCCTCTTAACCAAAGCAAATTCGTTAATAGTTCTGTGGCCTGTACTTTTATTGCCTGTTCACAAGTTATTTCCCACTCTTCCACCAACCAAATTTTGATTTTCTTAGAGGTCAACAGTGTCGGCACCAAAGAATGAACAACAAGGTTAAGTCAATGATGGGAATCCATTCCCCTTTGCCAGTGAATGTCTGTGACTAGGTTCTGGCCAGAAAAAAGAGCCAAATGAAGAGAAACCTTGTTAAAAAAAAAAAAACCTCAGCACTGTCTCCCTTAAGTCTTCCTGTTAAAAGATAATTAAATGTCTATTACTTGCAGCCAAATATATCCTAACTGATACAACTTCTGAATGGCAAGTTTCTAATGAGACCAGTGGCTCTGGAAAAATTCTGAGCGCTAAAATTTCCCCTTAAGAGTACTGTGTATACTGCTCCAGTGATGGGTGCACCAAAATCTCAGAAATCACCACTAAAGAACTTATTCATGTAACTAATCACCACCGGTTTCCCAAAAACCTATGGAAATCAATAATACACATTTTAAAAAATAAGATAAAAATTTCCTCTAAAGAAAAAATAAAACTCACTTAAATCATTTGTCTCCAGGAGAAGACAAGACATTTATCTGCTCCAAGTACATACACTTAATACCATGCATAACAATTTCTCCATCACTGGTTAAGTAACAGAGACAACGTACATTCCGGGGAGGGCCACGGCGCCTTCCATAGTAGCCACGTCTGTAACGGCGCCGATCTGCAGCGTAACGACTCCCTTCCACAGGAACTCCATCCGGGCCAGTCACATTGGCAGCTTCTGCACCCTGAGAAGAAAATAAAAAGATGGCCTCAAAATTAAAAAGAACATACACTAACTCAAGAAACAGCCTTGGACTGCTAGAGTATAAGACTGGCAGAATATACTAAGAATTCCCACTGTGATTTTAAAAACAGATGTAGGTTTTAAACAAAGTGAGCAAAGGTACTTCACATCCTGATTTAAACATATATGGCTTGTTTGCTCATACAACCTGAGTTTTGCTTTCTTGTCTAGTTATGTCAATCGCAAAAGCAATGTGTAACCTCTTTAAAGAACATAAATTAGCAAATATACAACTGTCAAAGTAGAAGCAATGCTAGACCAGGAAGAATATTCCTCAATGGGAAAGACTTGAGATACTGTTATTTTCCTAGAATGTGTTGAAACCTGTGTTAGTCTAGGAGGTGCCAAGACGACAATCCCTATTCATGGGCTCACATGATTCTCTGTCCAGCACAAAGGTACTGAGTGAAACTTCTCCTATTTTGGCAGCAACAAGAAGAAAGGGTCTTTGATGAATAATATTCTCCACACATGTAGTCCTTCTTTAGCCTTTCCTATTATCCTTGAAACAGATTTAGAATTCTTATTCTCATATGGACAAATGGAAAATGTTTCAAAAATGTTAAAAAAATGTAGACCAAGAAGATTTCAGAGTGTATTTCACACCCTACATCACTTTGTAAAACCCTGAGTTCTGAAAACATACAGAAGAAAAATCAACCCAAAACAATTTTTAAAAAATTGGATGGGATATCAGAGATCCTCACAGAGTGGCAGGTGCTGGTGAGTGATTTGAAAATCTAAAAGACTTACAAGATACCCTGGGGATCACACTGGTAAAGATAATCACTTAAATTTCTGCATCAAATGAAATAAATTGTTTTTCTTTTAAAACACAATGGTTTGAGAGCCATTAGGAACATGACCTATGGAATGGTATATGTGTATGTGGGAGGAGCACATACAGGGAGTTAACCTGTCATCCAGTTAATTTATAATTCAGCTGCCATGATTAGCTGCCATGGCAGTTGTGCTATACGTAGTTTTAGCGTGTTTTTAATCTTACTCAATATTGTTTTACTAGTATCTATAACAGACTAAACCCAAAGCATAAAGGGCATTACAGACACAGAATTAAATATATAACAATATTAAAAACTTCTGTAGCTAGTCTTCAGGAAAATCCCTTAACTTCTTGGATTCAATTCACCCGGATGAAGCTATCTTAGGGTCTATCAGGGTACCTTCAGCTTCCCAAAATCCAAGCCAAACAGAAAACAAAATGATTAATATTCAATTTCGATCTCCTTTTATTGGGATTAAAATATTCTTTACCATGTATTATTTGTAGGTAGAAGTGCTTACAAGTCAGCCTGAAAACTTTACTTTGATAAAAGAAATCTTTTGCCCCAAAGCAGTTTTTCTTTTCTTTTTCTTTTTTTTAAAAACGGAATCTTGCTCTGTCCCTCAGGCTGGAGTGCAATGTCTCAGTTCACTGCAAACTCCACCTCCCAGGTTCAAACGATTCTCCTGCCTCAGCCTCCTGAGTAGCCGGAATTACAGGCGTGCGACCACACTCAGATATTTTTGTAATTTTAGTAGAGACGGGTTTCACCATGTTGGCCAGGCTGGTCTCGAACTCCTGACCTCAGGAGATCCGCCTGCCTCGGCCTCCCAAAGTACTGGGATTACAGGTGTGGGCCACCACGCCCAGCTGCAAAGCACTTTTAATATATTGTTAATACATAAGATAGTTAAATTTTAATCTGCATTTCAAAATATATACCTTTGGTATAAAAATATAAGTTATTTTTAAATTGAGAAATCAGCTTTTCTTTCCATAATCAGAGTTGATCATTTATTAAATAAGAAATTAAAGTATCTTTATTGCAGAATGTTTATAATGACAATGTCAAAAATAATTCTGCTAGCTGGGTGCGGTGGCTCACACCTGTAACCCCAGTACTTTGGGAGGCTGACACAGGTGGATCACCTGAGGTCAGGAGTTTCAAGACCAGCCTGGCCAACATGGTTAAACCCCGTCTCTACTAAAAATACAAAAATTAGCCGGGCATGGTGGTGGATGCCTGTAATCCCAGCTACTAGGGAGACTGAGGCAGAGGAATCACTTGAACCTGGATGGTGGAAGTTGCAGTGAACCAAGATCGCGCCACTGCACTCCAGCCTGGGCAAGAGGGAGACCCCATCTTAAAAAAAAAAAAAAAAATTCTATTTAAAAGTCACTTCCTGCTATTGTACAAAAATTCCAAAGTCATGTCAATTCATAAGGGGCTGATAGATAATTTATTGTGCAACAGTACTATGTGCCAGCACTTTGATACCCAACCACAATTTCCTCTCACCTTCTCTCCTTCAACCACATCAAACTCTACAGTTTCTCCATCTCCTACACTGCGCAGATATTTCCGTGGGTTATTCTTCTTGATGGCAGTCTGGAAAGAGAACAGAAAATTTTATTCAATGTATATTTCAATATTGGCCACAGATTTCACTGCTTTCAAGTACACCAGAGTGAACTTGAAGAAACTGTTGACCGATTCTTATTTTTCCACCATTCTCCCACTAAGTTGGACCTCCAACACAACAAGAAGAAAGCACTATAAAACTATATTCCACATTAGTTCCCTGATTTGTGCTATTCATCTTGACAGGTGGATTAAACAGAACATGTTTTTTCCATAACTGCGGTGTGTGCAGTGACTACACACTACTGTTACAGGCTGATCACCTGATCATATCAGATGTATTAATTACCTCAAGCCATTAAGCTTCAGAGATTCTCTGAATCTCCAGAGGAGGAAAGGAGGCAGTGATAAAGAAAAACAAATTAAAATGCCAAGGGGATAAATATTTCTGACGAGTAAACAAAATTATCTCAAGAATCAGAACGTATTAGTAATAATCTGGCCTCCCCCCTCTCCTCCCATTTTGCAGATGAGTTAACATGAGGCTAACAGTTAAAGTGATTTATCTGAAGTCACAACCGTAACAGCCCCAGGGATGACGGGGGAAGTGGAGGAGAGGGAATTCATATCCCTGTACTCTACCTATATGATATTTATTCAACATTTCTCCCATCACACAATTCATGTCAACAAATCCTACATTCCCTGATAATACATTAAAAGGTTAGTGAAGATGCTATTCTTCATTAAACATCTACACCTAAATATCTGCTTATGAATAGGTGCTGCTCTCTCTTGTTCCATCAATGAAGGCAGAAAATAATTCCTGCCATGCATTTCCATTTCTTTGGCTGGTATCTCTAAACAGTTAAAGGGGCTTGAGTTTCTATGGAACTAGGTCAACCTTATTTTATAAAGCGATTAAGCATGTGTAATCCAGCCCGTCCCCTAACTCTGAGTAGGAGGGAAAAGAAATAGTGAGCCAACAGAGCAGAGACCTCACCCATAGAGGAAAAAAGGCAGTTCAGGACAGGCACGCAGCATGAACATTCAGCCATTCCAAAAACAGCCCCTCCCTGCCGGCTCGCTCCCTTTTTCCTGTTAAACTGGGCAAGCCTCAACACATTGAGGTGACTCACCACACAACCTCACGGGGGCTGGAATCGGGTCATATACTCACAGGCTAATAAAGCCAGCCACCAATACAGCAACTTCTGAGGACCTTGACTCTAGCAGTCTTCAGAATTCTTACCCTAAAAGGTCTATTAACCTCAAACCTCCAAGTATTATAAACAACACTATTATGACCCTAAAAGTCACTGTATCTGAACAAAATAAATCTACTCAAATTATCTAAATACAACTGAGATATATCCAGTCAAGTAGAAATATAAACAATAGAAACCACAGCTAGATACCACTATCTCCAACTCCTATGGTCACTCCAATACACACACAAACCTAAACAGAAGGAAACAAAAACACAGAAAATCAGATGTATTCTGGATTTCTGCATTGCAAGAGAATGGGCTGGCATCAGTACCTGCTGCTTTATCTTCCTTATTGTTATACTCTGAGAACGCATATTTCAGACAATTCACTGAAAACTAAATAAACAAAAAGAACACTAAGGATAGTATTCCTTCTCTTAACCTATTTTATAAAGGAAGTCTAGGACATATTAATAACAGAATAAATAACATCCTAGGCTAATAAAGCAAAGAAAAACTGAGGCACCTATAGCAGAGAAGCTCCATATCTTACCCATTTCCTCTATTTCCTGCAAACCTAAGGGAATTTGCAGCTTTTGACCTGGACACGTCCTAACATGCCTCATTTAACAAGAGTGAGGGCTACCCTGGGAACTGGAAGTTTTCTCATCTTACTATCTGCTTCTCTGCGCTATTTACTTCAATTGAGAGCTGCTCTGACAGAGGAGCTTTAACCAATACCTACCCAGGCAGAAGCCAGATTGGCTCCAGGCAAACACTAAGGAGGAACCACATCAGGAGAACAGGATGCTAAAAGGGAAACAGACCTTTTTTTTTTTTTGCTAAGGACTCAAAGGCTTTAAAAATTAGAAAGTGGTCTAACCAAATATCACTTTATACAACTGCAAAAATAAAACTATTTGAAAACAGTTAATATGATGGGGTAGAAGAACTTATTTGCCAATCTTAAAATGTGGAACTGAACTCTTGTTGCAAAATAAATCACAGAAAGAGTTTAGATTAAAATAATAATCCATAGGACTTACTTTTGGGAAAGGGCTGACAGAAGATTACACACCCTCTCCTCACATAGCAAATGTAGTATTTATAATCCCTCTTACCTGATGTACAAATACATCTTCTTTGGTGTCATTTCTGTTGAAAGACAAAAAGCTCACAATTAAAGGTAGTACGTATGTGGAAAAACTTAAAAGAATCTATGTGTTATGGATTTAAATCCCAAGTCCTCAAAACACAACATATATTTTCACTTATTTTCTACACTCAATTCAGACACCTAAAATCCTTGTTAAACATTTCTAACTCCACAGGCCACCCACCTTCCTCCTCCACATTGCCACAGTGCTTAGATCCAAGCTCATAGACTCAACATACAGAAACATCCCGTTCCTCTGTCTCTTTCTGAATCACATGGTGTGTAATCAGAGCCTCAGATTTTCCTCCCAGCAAAAGCAAAGCAAGACAGTTAAAAGGACAGGGCACAGCTGTGAACTAGGCTCTCCTTACACTGAAACTTAAAACAGCCCCCCACCCCCACCCCACCAAAGGAGACAAGAAATTGGAGGACTTTAAGAAGGGGTGGGAAAGCAAAGAAAATGCCGATATCATGTGAAAACCTCGTAATACTTCCAGCATCTTGTAGTTGTGTTCTCATTCTTGTACGGTTAAAAGTTACCACAGTTTACAGTTTCTACATAGGACTGGACCAGAAGTGGGTTAAAGATCCAGCTCAATGACTCACTAGTTGGGTGACCTTAGGAAAGCTGCTTAACCAGTGTAAGACTCCATTTCTCCACCTGTGAAATTATGGATATGGTCTCATTTATCCTAAGGCCCTTCCCATTTCTGATTTTATCTCCCCCTCCTTTTTTTCCTTAATGACTAGATTTTATGAAATAAGTTATTTATTAGTGTCCTGGAAATGTATTTTAAGTAATATTTAACAAACAGTAGCTTAGAAATGAGAATATTTACAGTGCTTAGAAACCTAAAAAATTTATATAAGCCATTAATGAAGGCTAAGGGATTCATAGCTGCTGGTGCCACAATGTAAGTATAAACTTAAAACATGCAAATATACGCACACACATACCGATTTATAAATCCATATCCATTTCTGACGTTGAACCATTTGACAGTGCCAAGGACTTTGGTGGCTAAAATAGGATTAAGCAGATAAATTAGTATCTGACCTACAAAGAGATACAGCTCATATCACTAAGATCTTGATAACATTAGACAAAGCCTAAACATACCTAAAGAAACCATTAAAAGCTTAATTCCAAAATACTTTAGAAAAAGAAAATGGAGCAAGCCAAGATCTCATAAGGAAATACTTTTCAGAAGACTAAACCTTTCTTCCTTATTCAACTTTTCAGGAAAGTCACAAGATAAGGAGTGGTTATAAGTCTATACAATTCTGTAATCATTAAAATCGAGAAACGCTGAAGGAAAAAAAGAATGTTCAAGGTGAATGTTCCATGTTTTAAACTAGACAAATTTTATAAGTTCAAAATAGGAGCTACAATAAAAGAGTGAAAGACCTTAACACATCACTTTCATACTTGGAAATATTAGGCAAACTTTAATGAGAAACAAGGTGGCTCCTTGTTAACAGGCAATCTACAAAGACATAAAGCAACTTGTCCAGTCGCCAAACGGGAGCTCATCAGAGGAGTCAAGAATAATTATAGAACTGCTGCTGTCTCAATCCAGTTCTGTACTTACCACTCTGAGACGTGATATAACAGGTCTTTTCAAACCACATGATGAATTTGGGCTTGTTTCTTTGTTTACCTTGCTCTCTACAGTTGTGCGAATCAAACTTAACCATTTTTCCATAAAATCCCTCTCTTTACCATGATGGTTGTCTCTACCTCATGAGCAGGACCACTTCTCTACAATGCCTGATTTTAGCAGAATTGAGAGAAGGAATCTAAACAAAACAAAACTTCATGTAACTTGTATTTTGTAGTTTATATTTATCTCAACTATTTCAAATATGATCTTTGGAATCAATTGTGAATGACAAATTCAGTACTTCTAGGAGATGCCCCTGTCTCAATTCAGGAAGTGCAAAAAGCAATTATCAAGACTCAATGAAACAGGAAACCTGATAATAGATTACCTTAAAGAAAAAATAAAGAAAAAAGGCTCAGTAGAGAATGAAAGTAATTATTAACATCAATCCATACTGTCTTTTCATAAGATACAAAGTTTATAATTTCCAAGGATAAACAATAAGGCTTCACTTTTAAATTCAAAACTAAAATAGTAATTAAGACTTGCTCTGTTGTAGGCAGGGTTAGTTCTGAAGTTTGCTAGACTGATACACTTCGGAAAATACTTTAGCTCTCTTTGTTGGGGCAAAGAAAATCCAAAACAAAAAAAACATGTCTTTATATCTCCAAAGTTATGCAGTCTACACTGATGAGGCATTCTCCAGCTTTAATTCCAAAGATCTCTCATCTCTCCAAAGGAGAGATCAAACCCAGGCAATCTTACGTTTGAGGCCACTCTAATTGGAGCAGCAAGGCAACGGAGAAAAAAACAGTTGATGTTTTCGATGCAAATGTACACAGAAGAGGCCTGTTTTTGATACATTATATGCATTTAAGTCAGGCAATATTCCAAATAATATGCGTTTAGTGCCTCTTTTCATTTGCCCAAAAAATTAATTACCTGGGAAAATATAAAGACTGGAACTGTTTTTAATATCTAGCATTGTTGAAGGAATAATCTTGATTAAAATGACAATACTAATAATAAACGAAAAAGATGATAAATAATTCTCAGGTCTAACCTCAATCCAAGCTGAAGGTTATTTTTACTCTCCAATGTAGTTTTAAAAAGTTTCCTGGCCGGGCGCGGTGGCTCACGCCTGTAATCCCAGCACTTTGGGAGGCCGAGGCGGGCGGATCACGAGGTCAGGAGATCGAGACCATCCTGACTAACACGGTGAAACCCCGTCTCTACTAAAAATACAAAAAATTAGCCGGGCGTGGTAGTGGGCGCCTGTAGTCCCAGCTACTCGGGAGGCTGAGGCAGGAGAATGGCGTGAACCCGGGAGGTGGAGCTTGCAGTGAGCCGAGATCGCGCCACTGCACTCCAGCCTGGGCGACAAAGCAAGACTCCGTCTCAAAAAAAAAAAAAAAAAAAAAAAAAGTTTCCTAATTCCGCAAATACTTCTCCAAGGACTTCTTATGATCAAATTCATTCCCACGTCTTGCTTTAAACCATAAACCCACTTCATATACACTAAGGGGAAGGGTTGGGGAGGAAGACCATAGATTTCCATAACATTTATCAGAAGGAAAATTTTTTTGCACTCATGAAAACTATTTTTCCTGGCCTATGTGCTTATAAACTCAAGTGAAGGCCCATTTGCAAATACTAGAACATATCCATTTTAGTCAGCACTGTGCCTAGTACATCTTAGGCATCTATGTGTTTGCTTGGCAAAGGAAAGGGGATGGCAGGACACACTACACAGAGACAAACAGTGTTGAGGTGTCACGTAGAAAGGGCTGTCCTTCATTTTTAGAGAGACGCAGTAAGAGTGGAAAGATAAAAGTCATCAGACTCATCACCAGGGATCTGCAGAGGCAGTTGGTTGAGGAAATTAACCTTCATTTATCTGTTTCCTTCATCTTTAAAGATAGTATCTGCTTTCCCAATCTCAGAACAGTACAGGATTAAGTGAAAAACCGCAAAAGCTTTCTACAAAAATAAGGTATCATTAACAATGTTATCTTAACACTGCTTTGGAGAACACAAGGTTTTCTCTCTCAGACATCTGGCAGAAAGTGTTCCAAGAAATATTTGCTAGAAACAACATCACAATGTACTACTGACTAGATTTAAGCAACTTTTAGTCCAGCAAAATCACGCCTATTTTGTTTCTTAACCTACACAGGTTACAATTAGCATGTTGTTTGGTAGGGACTTAGTAAAAGCCCTGGAAAAAAAAAACCAGAAAATAGTCCTCTCAAGGTGGGGAATATTGAAAGGTGTTACACTTTTCTCACATTGCTCCCTCAACTTTCTTCCCAAAGGGGAAGTAGGGCTCAGAGAGAGATGAGACAAACATGCCCCACCCCAAATAGTGAAGAGGTCTCCGAAGCATCCTACACCATCTGTTAACGTTCCTGTTTATAAGAGCGAACGATATGGACACACACCCTTTAGGGAGGTTATTCACCACCCACCTGCTTTGCAAGCGTTTAAGAACTCACACAGGGGCGTTACTTACGAAAAGAACGCTTAAGTTATGTGACTAAACCAACAACCATCACAGAAACCCTTTCCATCCACTGCCCCCCCAAATCTCAACATTTCATCTTCCTGTTTCCCTTCCTAGGTTACAAGTGCCAAGGTAACAATGTTTTGAACTAACGTCATACCCCCACTTCCGACAAAGTTTTTTCAGCTGCTACACCACGTGCGTTCCCACAGTCCGGGAAGAGGGAAGCGTGTAGCCATTGGTGGACACTGAATGGCTGTTTGCAGCAGTGGGCACAGAGAGGGGGAGGAGGACGTGGGACTAAGACCCAAGTTTCCCGGAGACGATTGCAACACCTCTTTGCTGGCATGTGGCCAACAGGAGCATGGCGTCTTTCCCATGCCCATGTGGGAAGGGCGTCAGGGACAGACACCTGACCCTTCCTGGCAAGAAGCTTTTCTATCTTTCCCTCCCCGTCTCCTTCTAGCGCCCTCCTCTTCCCCAAAGGAAATGCTCTCCTTTCCCAGATCCCAAGCAAGGACCCCAAAGTGCCAGGCCCACGTGTCGGTCCTTCCCCTATATCCATCCCTACCCAAGGTCCCCTCTCCCAGACTGCCTCTCCTTTCTTCTCCAAACGCAGGCATTTTCCACCACGCGAATCCGCAACAGTGCCCGTCTGGGAGACAGAAGTTAAGACCTAAACTTTCTGGCCCGGAACCAGAAGGGAGGTGCACACGGCCGCCAGGAGCGCAGGGCGCAGCGCGCTCACCTGGGAGCGCCGGCAAGGGAGGCGGCCAGCGCTGGGGACCCGGAGATCCCTGGGGTCCCGGAGACCCCTGGGGACCCTGTGCTGTCAGCGTCTCCAGCCCGGGTGGGAGATGTAGCGCGAGCTGCCCACACGTGCTCCGCGGCCGGCTGGGCCCGCCCCACTACGGCAGCCCCTGCCCTCCCTGGCCTGACTCACCGAGAACTTTTTTCTCCGCGTCTTCGCTGCCGGCGGCGGTGGCTAAAGAGGCGGCGGCCGCGGTGCCCGTGGCTGCGGGGGCCGCGTCCCCACCGGGGTTTCCTGCGACGTGGGCGGCGGGCGCCGGGGCCGCGGCCTGGGGCGCACCGCTGCCCACCGGGCTCTTGGGCGCGGGGTCCTGGGGAGCCGCGGCGGCCGCCTCCGTCGGAGCCTGCGGGAGGGTGGTGGTGGTGGTGGTGGTGGTGGCCTCGCCCGCCTCACTCATGCCTCCTCCTCCTCTGCTCTCGCTCAGGCGCCTCGGTGGCGGTTGGTCGGCGGTTAGCGCGGCTGGTGGTCGCGGCGGCCGGGGCTCGCTCTCGGGGAGGCCGGGGCGGATCTCGAGGCGCAGGCGGCGGCGGCCGAGGTGGGGTCGCGCGGCGGAGGCGGCTTGAGCTTCGTGCTGCGCGCTCGCTCTTGGGCTCCTCGCTCGATCTTACTGCCCCAAAAATGGCCCCGCACAAGTTTTTCTAGGCGGCGCACCGGCCCGGGAGGGAAGGGCGGGCGAGGGGAGAGGGTGGGGAAACTTGGCTCGGGAGTCGGGCCCTGGACTCTCATTAGCATTTAAAGGCGCCCGGTGCGCTTTCTATGGCTCCAATCCGCCGGGACGCGAGCGCGCGGGTCGCGTTGCAGAACCAAGGAAAGCCAGGGTGAACGGGGCGCCCGGGTTGTTGTCTGGAGCGTTCCCAGGAGCCCGCGCTGCTGACCCTTTGTTGGAGCAGGGTGCATTGGCTCTCCTCCCTCAGCCCGTCTTGACACCCGCAGCTGACAAGGAGAGGTAAAATAGGGCACCCAAACTACTCTGCGCTTTACCCTCTCAAACACTTGTTTTTAAATCCTTTGCATCTAGTCAGTCATTCAACATGTATCAAGCACCAGCAGCTATTCGTAGCACAGCTGTTAAGACCTGGAATGATAAAACCTTAAGACTATTTGGCAACTTACTCCTGAAAGGTAATATACGGATTTCATCTGTAACACGCAGATGAGGAAATTGACCTCACAGATTTAATGTAAATTCAGAGTTTACACCAATTTAACCGCAACAAATAAGGAGCTGTCAATATATATTTAATAAGGAACACAAAAAAAAAGCTGAATAAATCCACTTCCTACCTTCTGCTCCAGTTGCCTCTGCCAGCTGGTGAAAGCTTAAGGAACTGAGCCCTCTTAGCCTCGAGGATGAGAGGTATAGAGAAACAGATCACCCAATAAACATTATTCCCAAGTTGAAGAGCCCACATGGCCCTTTGAGAATGGGCTGGATGGTACTAAACACAGGGCCAAAGGGTCTGGGATCTGTACCCAAAGACTGTCTGGAATACAGGACTATTTGGCCCCTAGGGTTCAGACAGACTAGGTATAAATTCTGGCTCTGTTTTTTATTAACCAGGTTAACTTGGGACAGAGATTCAATGTCCCAGAGTCAGTTTCCTGCTTTATGAGAGGTTCTCAAAGGTGACATGAAAAGTAGATGAGATTATCATGTGTCACTCCAGTGTCCGGTCTATCTAAAGCTCCTTTGTTTTGTTTGTTTTTTAAGTTATTGCCTGTTCCCTCAAACAATTTACCAAATTTTTTTCCAGGAATATGTCTGTAATGTCGATGTCTACCTTAACATCAGTAGGGTAACTATCAAGTGTAATTCATCTTTGTATCTCCACTGGTTAGTACAGTACGTAGCATAGAGTTTGGACATAGTGAATGTTTACAAAATGAAAACAGACCAAATTCTTCCAAACTCAATTACTTATCTGCACATTTGCTATCAATTATTATGAAACTTTCCTGAATTCCTACTTTCTTATTTCATCCACAAAAAACACAAAGAAAATAAGTTATTTGAAAAAATAGCAAATTATGTAATTTTGAGCTTTTCTATGTAATTCATCAATATTTAAAAAATTACAAACTCTTAAATGTTAGATTCATATTTTAGTTTGACTTCAGTATGGAACATACGGTGACGTTATATAAATGTAGATGCTTTTAAAATGCTGGTCTAATTCTAAGAATGATTAAATTATTTCTTAATTTGAAAGATTATGGTCTTAATTACAATTAAATTAGAAACATGATTTATTCTGGTGAGGACTGACCATTGACTTTCTTATTCAGCAAAATGATTATCATTGCTATTTACCTTTCAGAATTACATTACAAGAAAAAAAAGTACGGAGACTGAACTCTTCAAACCGATCCAACAGTAAATCCTTTTAAAAAAATTCATCCTTGGAAATAATTCGTAACTAACAGGTGTGATCTCCAACCTCTGGAAGACCCTAAAATAATTACAGATGCACCCTGGGATTTCCTAGAATTTGTGCTGGACTGGCTTCCAAAACTACTCATCATTGTCATCCAAACAAAGCAGTGAGCAGCTGGAAGTTGTTGGTACCGTACTAAATAAATCTAAAGAAAATTAGAACAAATATGATCTATGTTGTTTTAATAATCATAACGAGGAAGCAACTTGGATACAGATACACATAAACTTATCCATTCCTTCATTCACTAATTCATACACTCATATTTGCTAAGGAAATGCTATGTCCTGGACAAAGTACACCATTATGAGTATCCAATGTTGACCAAAATGGAGCTGGTTGTAAGGTCTTTTGATATGATGTTAAAATTATTTTTCGCTATCAACATTTCTATTGTAAGACAATATCATCATTTACTAAGTTTAAGAGTAAGTCAACAAAGAATTACAATCTAATTGCTGACAGCAGTCATTTTTAAGCAATTATTGGTTTGATCATAAAAACAAATGCCACTCTGTTCCTAGTATGGAGGAAGTTAAAGCTCTCACAACTGTTGGAAGGGCTGAAGGAGGGAAACTCAGAGAAGCTCCATTGAAGATCTCAGCCTCCAGTCCCCAAGACAGTGGTTCTCAGGAGTTCTCCTGAAGCCACTGGAGCCACAAGATCTTTCGGAAGTTCTCAGCAATTCAGGGCTGGATTCAGGTTTTGTGATGCTTAAAACTAATACAATTTAGAGAGCCCTTTTTGAGATAAAATAAAGTTATGAATACTAAATTGCTAGGACTGCTCCCAGAGTCTTCGAAAGGGTCGGTGCAAGACAGGAGCCCTGAAATTTAAACTTCATTAGCTTTACTCCTGCACCTGCTATCTCAGTCAGCAACACCGATGCAGTAAGTCCTCAAGAAGTTCATCTGGAAGCAGCAGCTTTGATGCCCATGCATCTTTCTATAACTGACTCTGGTATATAATGGTCTTCTCCTCTTCTTCCTTCTAAACTTTGAGCGAAAGGCTCTCATTGTTAGATTCCAACTTGGAAATATACAGGCCGGGAGGGAGATTCTGGGAAATGTAGTCTCTGCATTTGAAGAAGCTAAAGTTGATGGTAAATTGACAAGAGGCTATCCAGCATATCACCCTAAGGAAGAAAATGCAATTAATTGACTAAGGAGATTGAGGAGAATTCAAGTTATTCAAGGGACTGGAGCTTAAAGTAAGGAAGCTTTGTGTATTAGCATATTTGAAACTGGAAAACGGTGAAGTATTAATCTCAACTTAATTGATACAAAAAAGAACATGAGGGAAATGGTCAGTTTGGAACAAAAAAGTGCAAGAATAAGAGAGTAAAGGTATTTCAGGATGTCTCCAGCAATGTTCAGGGGGAGAGTAGACCTTGGTTATCACGCTCTGTTTGGCACTCAGTAGTAATGCATTCAGCACATTTATTAATCATTGCAATTTGGTGCTAAGAACATCATGCAAAACAGGACAGGAATGCCCCTGTATTGAATGAATTAATGGTATAGACCCATACTGTCCCATTGGAAATATAATTTGAGCCCCAAATGTGAACCAAATATTTAATTTTAAATTTTCAAGCAGCCACAATAAAACAGTAAAAAACAGATGAAATTAATTTTAATAGATTTTACCTAACCTAATCAATATAAAATATATATTATTTCCACATTTAATCAAGGGTAAAACCATGAATGATGTATTCTACATTCCTCTTTTTTTTTTTTTTTTGGTACTATCTTCAAAGTGTGTATCTTACACTTCTAAGACATCTCAATTTGAACTCACATTTAAAGAGTTCAGTGTGGGTGATGACTACCATATTGAGTAGCACAAGCCTTCTAGACAATTAGAAGTTTAGCCTGAATAATTCTTCAGGATTCCATTGGGAAAAAGTCCTGGGCCTGAAAGCTGGACCATACATCAGTCTGTGGCTACCCAGCAAGATAATGCTACCTGTTGGGCTGGTTTGAGCTTCCTTTGTGACATATAATATCCAAAGAATTTACATGAACCATAATGCCGTAATTCTGAATAACTCTATAATGATGTCACTGATAATCTCTAGGACATGTAAACAAAGTGAATTTACAATATCCATCCCCTGTCACCACTGCCTTTATGGACTGTGCTTCTTCTTTAACTTTCACATATATTGGCCTACCATAATGAAGATCTATTATAGGATTTCTTCCTTTTCATTAAGAGAACTGAGAATATGGTGGGGAATTGGCTGTGACTTTACTCTCCCCTATGGGAAGCTGGATATAGAGTTCAGAAAATGTTGCACCTCTAGACCTGAAATTATTAAGCAGGAGGAAAAAAAAAAACAAGCAATTACTGAGAAGTTTTGAAAAACCTGATTATTTCAGCATATATTGATTTTATATAAAAGTTCCAGCTTCTAAGTGACTTCATTGCATTTGTTTTGCTTCTACTTATTTTCTCAACTATTTAGATGCGTTCTTAGTGTTTATTTAAAGACTAGCAGATTGGTACAGTTTTGGTGGAAGAACTTGAAAAGATTATCTGATAAGTAAGAACTAGAAAGAAATGTATCCATCTCAACCCCACTCATTTTAAAAACAAGGAATTGCAGTTCAGAGATTAACTGACTTTCTCGAACTAATTTATGTATTTAGTGGCAAAGCTAGAACCAAAACCTGAGTCTCCTTATACCCAATTCAGCGCCCTTGCCACCATAAAATTCGGATTGACAAAATGTCCATGCTCTAGCATTGAGTCCCCTCAAAAATAAAGCAAGGCAGCACTTTGGGAGGCCGAGGCGGGTGGATCACTTGAGCCCAGGAGTTCAGGACCAGCCTGGACAGCATAGCAAAACCCCGTCTCTACAACAAACAAACAAAACAAAAACTAACAAAAATTAGCTGTGCTGGACATGGTGGTGCATGCCTGTAGTCCCAGCTACTCAGGGCTACTCAGGAGGCTGAGGTGGGAGGATCACTTGAGCCCGGGAGGTCGAGGCTACAGTGAACCATGATCATGCCACTGTGCTCTAGCCTGGGTGACAGAGTGAGATCCTTTCTTCAGAAAAGAAATAAAGCAAGGCTCTCTGGCCACTGAAGGTAATGTTCAGATCTTTCCAATTAGGACCTCTGGAGAGGAAACCACACAGCTGTGTGCAATTTTATTTTACAGCATTTTGGAACTTTCTGAAACAATGAATAAAATATATTCTCTTCTTCCTAAAAAAGCTTTATTCTGTCTCTTTTTGCACATACTATTTTTTCTCTTTTTTTCTGTTTTAATTTGCTTTCTTTATTCTTTTAACTTTCTTTGTCACCTCCCTTTATGTCCTCACTTGTTTTGGAATTAAATCTCAGAGAATGTCAAGTCTAGATTCCTGTCTAGAAGATATAGTGTCTTTTATTTCTTGGTAGATATCATAATTCTTAAAAATGCACTCTCAAACAGCAAACAAAGAGGAAAATGGACTCTCAAACAGCAAACAGAGAGGAAAATCATCCAATGTGTCTCTTCTTCAGTTTTTGCTCTTCAAAATTCTTCCTTCTCTTCTCTTTAAATTGAACTCTTCCTTTTAGTCAGACTTTCATTTGACCTCTATTAGCATCCCTAGTGGCTCACCGTAATGATCTATTTAAATACTCATTTTTTGGAGACATCTGTTTAATTGGATTTTGGTGTTCCTTTAACATGGGAACTTTGGAGTAGAAATTGAGAATGAGAAAATTTGGGAGAAAGAAAACTGGTTCCTAAGAAAATTCCAAGAGAGAAAGATTTGTTAAAATTCCATCCGAGTTTTAACTTCCAAATGATAAGGTAATTTTATATATATATATATATATATATATATATGTTCAAAAAATGCATGTGCACATGCACACACACACACACGACCACAAAATAGTAGTATTTGCTAATGTATACCTGAATATGTATTTATTTTGACATTATGGACTAAATATAAACAAGAAGTATAATATCTGCTTCCTCCAAGGGTTTAGATCTCCAGAAATCTTACCGTACTGTGAGCAAAATATTTCTAGTTTTTTATTTTCTTTTATTTTGCTTTTGCCAAATCCCTTGCATCCATCACTGTTGGTCTTTTCGTAAGCGTGGGATGGTAGGGAGCAGAATTTGAGCAAAAACGAGTATTATGATGGGATAACTATTTGTTTGGGGTGCTATAGAAAAATACCTTAGACTGGGTACTTTCTAAACAACAGAAATGTATTGCTTAAAGTTTTGGAGGCTGGGAAGTCGGAGATCAAGGCACCAACAGGTTTGGTGTCTGGTGAAGGCCTGTTCTTCATAGATGTTGCCTTCAGTGGGTCCTTACATGGTGGAAGGACAAAAAGGCTAACAAGCTCCCTTGGGTCTCTTTTGGGTGCCAATCCTATTGGTGAGGGCCTGTGCTCATGACCTAAATGCCCGCAAAAGGCCCCATCTCCTAATGCCATCGCTTTGGTAATGAGCCTTCAATGTATGAATTGTGGAGAGACACAAACATTCAGACCGTGGAACCTATGTCTTTACTAGCATGTATTTTACTACCATTTCCAATTGTAGATCAGCTTGCTGCAAATTTCCAGAAACACATCAACCTAATGATATTTTACTTTAAATCATAAAATATAGTTTTAAAATAGTTTTAGTAAAATAATTTTTATTCTATTGTATTCTTTTTTTGCAACCTACAGTGATTTGCAACATTAACTCTCAAGCCAGCTTTTTCTTCTCTTTGACTTTTTATTAAATTTAAGATGAAAAAGAGTAATCAATAATAGAATGGTTTTGTTGATAAAGACAGATCAATTTTACAGTTTTTCAAGATAAATGTTTTAGAGTTTGAAGCTATACCACTCTAGAAGTACCCACAGTGAAATTTTGCATGGAAAATTAAGAAACAAAACTAGGAGTCTTGAAATATCAAAGGGATAAACTTAAATTCAAGTAGGTTAATTTGTAAAAACAAGATTGCAAGGATCAACTGGAATGGTTTGGTTTGTTTTCTGAGGGAGTTACTTTTTTTGTTGTTGGTGAGTTGAGTGGTGATTTATATATATATATATTATTATTATTTTGGGGGTCATCCTAAAAAAAACCCACTAAGCTAAAAACCTGTATGTTAGAATAGAAGACAATATTAAAAAGTATGTTCCAGTAAAGACATGTACTGTTTGGCTATGGCTACTCCCATTCTCCTGTATGTCAATTTCATGAATTTCTATTCAAATTCAGGATTCATAACCTATAACTACCATGAAATATAAAATATTTCCCCAAAGTATGGAACCTGACATCTAAAAGGACCCATTAGGCATACTGGGGCCTAAGAAAATAAAAGAATGCCATTTTATTTGAATTGCACTGATGTGTATAACTAGCTATTTTAATGTATCTAATAAGTGTGAAACAGAAGAACACAAGTTAAATTGTACCAAGAAGGAACTTGGTTTGGTAGCATCAAAATGTGAGAGGGTGAGAAATTCCATCATGTGACAAAATGACTTTGAGGTATCCCTTTGAGGTAGCTACAATCTTTGTGGGCAGGGAGTTGGTTAATGGTTGGATGTAGTCTGGGCTGTCTGTGAAAAGGCCATTAAAATATACTCAATTAGGACTTGACTGTTCAGATTTGACAGGAGTAGGAATCTGCTATGGAGGGTTATCCACACTCCACTGCATCACTCAACTCTTCTTTATAGATTAGGAAATAAGATTCACTATGAAGGCTCAGCAGGTATAACTGGGCACACCTTATTCTTGGTGTCCGATCTCAGTGTATTCTGGTCCTTCAAGATTAGTTGGCACTTTCCTGACCTTTATTATGGCTGAAACTCTTAAGCAAGCCGTACATACCTGCAGAAATAGGCCACAGTGCTGTTTGAGTTAGAAGTCTGTCGAGAAAAAGCTGGATTGGGGTTACTGATGCCTTTTGCTCCAGATGGGGACCAACGCCTGTTGAGAGTAAATTTGGTAATCAGAGGATCCCTCTCATTTCCTGCAAACAAAAACTGGAAAGAAGAGACAAAAATATCTTATGAGTAGAGACTCTTATAATTTCATTTGTCCTTAACTCTCAGTCCAGTTCATTTTTCTTTTTTACTTTTTTATTTTCTTTACAGACAGGGTCTCGCTCTGTCACCCAGGCTGGAGTGAAGTGGCACCGTCATAACTCACTGCAAACTGTACTTTCCAGGCTTAAGAGATCCTGCCTCTCCTGCCTCAACCTCCTGAGTAGCTGGGAATACAACTATGTTGCTATGTTGCTCAAACTCCTGGCCTCAAGTGATCCTCCTACCTCAGCCTCCTGCCTCAGCCTCCCAAACTGCTGGATTACAGGCTTGAGCCACAACACTTGGCCAGTTCATTTTTTTAATCCATCAACTTCTCAGGCCTTTCTCTGGTTTGTTGTATTCTGTGGTTTTGAAGGTGGCACAATTACTTGAATATGAACAGGAAGCACTCTTCATCTGGTACCTACCACGGTCTGCATACTAAACGGGGACCTTGTATTTATCATTTCTAATCTTTACACCAGCTCAGCAAGTTTGGTGTTATCATAATTTTACAGATGAGGAAACCAAAACTCAGAATGGTTATTTGATTTGCTTAAGATCATAAAGCTAGTAGGTCATAAAATAGGGATTCAAACTGAGACTCATCAGGGTCCAAAGTCAGGACCATCTCCTCAACTCTATACTGACATTCATTCCTCTTGTCCTTATCCATGCAGATTATGTGAGACTATCAGTTCTGGAAAGTAATTAAGTACACGTTCAGAGAGGCGAGTTTGTTTAAAAATTATAGGGGAAGCTACATCATTATACGCTTACCTTAATCCTTCTGTCTCCCTCCATCTCTGTCAAGCTCCGAGGCTCAGAAATATGGAGGCAAAGAGTGGAGGGGAAAGGATTATGTGGAGTGAGACAAGTGACAAGGCTACGGCTGTTTTTCTATTTTTATATACATTGATTTTTTATGTGTATATTTTTTCTTGTTTCTATCTTACATACAAGCTAGAATTAACATAAATTTCCCCTTCTGCTATGCTACCCCAACTCCATTTAAATTTCCAACTTGATTATGTAAATTAAATTGCATGTTATTTATGTTGCAATAGAAGAGTCAGAGGGAATTCTGACTAACTGGATTTGTTTCCGTGATTTTCTTTTTCCTTATTCCAGAAAGCTAAGTTTTTGGCAGTTGGTAGTTTGCAGGACTGAAAGCAGAAGCTGCTTCCAGAAGACCCCCCCGCCCTCTTAATTTTGTGAGAATCCAAGCCCACTGAAGAAATTATGCCAGGAAATTCAGAGTGGAAGGGGAAAAGAGTTAGTGTCTGAAGGAAGATATGCGAAAGCAGAATTCAGGTTAAGGAGAGTCTCAAGCCTGGGGAAAAAACAGTAAGCTCCTCTGTGTAACTGGGACTGTGGCTGTTCCCTCTGGTGCTCCCTGGAAGGACTTTGAAATGTGGAGGATATCTTCATAGTAGGCACATTTGAGTAGCACCCTGTTCCTCAAGGCTCTCAATTCTAGCAAAGATTCCCATGAGCACTGTGGTGCAGAGCCGCAGAACCACTGGACTTGGGCATTCCTGCAAGCTGGACAGCGTTCGTCTCAGAAGTGGTCAGGATCTAGATTAAAGACTAAACAGCATGCTCTATTGAAGATGGGATGGATGTGACGAGGAGGGGATGGATTTGGGATGGATTCCCCCAAACAAAATTAATTTTAAGTGAAAGAAAATAATGTTGGCTGATTTTTTTTTTTTTTGTCTCCGACATCCATTCTTTACCTTTTTTCTCCCTGCTCTGTGCCCCAGAGAATTAACCACTTTGAACAGCTTCTACAGGCTTCTTTGCTCTGGCTTCCAGCTGGGTCCAATCATTGGAGGGCACTGCAGAAGAAGAGAATGGAGTGAATTGGGGTACTTATTTCTAAGGATCCCTCTCTTCAGAGTCCCTTTCCTGAAGGCAGCAAACACTGTCTGGGGGCCCTGTCTAGTCTGGGTTGGGTTCTGGAAACAATTTCCTCTCTTTGCACTCTCAAACCCTAGGATCTTTATAAGCTTCCCTGAGGGTGCTTCATCATTCCTGGTTGATTTCCCCTAATCCTACCTACACATTTTACGGTATTTTGTTGTTGTTGTTGTTGTTAAAATCTCAATTAATTGCCTTTTATCATGCTTTTTCCTGCCAGGGCCCTGACTGATACATTATATGACTTTTTTTTTCACCACACCCAAATATGTGGACCATGATTCATATCTCTTATATATGCCTTCCCCCCGGCCCCCCTGCCACTGGAATTACCAAAGTATTTGTGTGGTCCATATCAGAGCCATGGGTTGATTACAACTCTTAACACTGAAGCCAAATCATTTTGAAATTTTAGCACCAAAAGTCCCACATCCTGGGAAATGCCTTAGTCCCAGGCAAACTGGATGACTGGTCAGCCTAGCTGTGACTCTGGTATAGATTTGGGTGTGCACTTTCACAAGTCCCTAGTGATATGTGTCTAGCAGACCATGGTGAGACTGTTTGAAAGTTACTACACAATTACACATATAAGATTGTCCAGCAGAAGATAAAGAAATTAAATGAGGGTAAATACAATCCTGTTCTAGTGTTTAGCATTACCTGGAGAGTACTTTTTGGGGGCATGACTATAAGACCATCATTTCAGAATGGACTGCTAAAAATTAAACTTCTGGGCCGGGCGCGGTGGCTCACGCCTGTAATCCCAGCACTTTGGGAGGCCGAGGCGGGCGGATCACGAGGTCAGGAGATCGAGACCATCCTGGCTAACACGGTGAAACCCCGTCTCTACTAAAAATACAAAAAATTAGCCGGGCGTGGTAGTGGGCGCCTGTAGTCCCAGCTACTCGGGAGGCTGAGGCAGGAGAATGGCGTGAACCCGGGAGGTGGAGCTTGCAGTGAGCCGAGATCGCGCCACTGCACTCCAGCCTGGGCGACAAAGCAAGACTCCGTCTCAAAAAAAAAAAAAAAAAAAAAAAAAATTAAACTTCTGCTCGAAGGTAGTGGCGTTATGTTTTCAGAATCCTGGGCACAAGGCAAACATCATTTCCTCAAACCTGGACATGCCATCTGACACATGGTTTAACATGATGGGACAGATGATAGAACTTGAAAATGCCACTTAGATTAAGCTGGAGATGATTACCTACCAGAAACCGAGAGTGTTTTTAGGAGACACAATTTCCATCCCAAGAGAAAAGACATTTCTATCTTGATTAAGGCTCAATAATGAGGTTGCAGGTAGCTGAGAAAGGAAGATGACCTCTGGAACTTCTGGGGATGTCAACCTCAGGAAGCCACTAGTGCTCTCAAGTCATGTGTTTCTGAGACTAGTTCAAGGTACTTGACAGCTGGTTCTGGGTTCTTAAAACCAGAGAAGATTGTAGGTAAACATCCCAAATGTTGCCAGAAAGCTCGGGGAAGCCGACTATATTCATAGTAAGGTTAGCTGGCCCATTCAGCCCTGGTATGGGCAGGAGCAAAGCTGAGCGTCCTTCTCTCTGCAAAGCCTAATCTGACTGTACTCAATCCCTTTGCCAAACTTCTCTCAACTAGTGAATCTGGTAAAAGAAACTGTTTCCTTCCATAGCAGGAGACAGGGTGCAGGCAAATAGATCCTTTTCTGTGGATTGGCCCAAGGCCCAGGAGAGAGTTGATGGGGAACTAAGGTGGCAATTAAAATGTCTGAATGCTACTTTTCAAAGTTTTAGGTAACTGGGGCCCCTGCATATCCGCACTGGATACCCTTCTCTCGTTCTCACCAGAGAATCAACTTCTGTGAATGCTTGGATGCTGCTGGTACCCCCATTGAATTGTCATAGATTTTAACCTGCCGTTAATGTGGTGGCCTGAGGCACCCGGAGAGAGCCTGGGACCTCAAAGAGACTGGCCCCATAGCGACACTAGCTCTACCAGTATCATTTTGAAATTTTAGCACTGAAAGTTCCACATCCTGGGAAATGCCTTAGTCCCAGGCAAACTTGATGACTGGATAATGGAGATTTGAAGTCATATGTCCTGGCTTTCAGTTTTACAAGCTGTGCAACTTTGGAAAAATTTCCATTTCTTTTCTTCAGTTTCTTCAGCAGTAAAATGAAATAATAATAATAGTACCTCTTGCCGAGCACGGTGCCTTATGCCTGTAATTTCAATACTTTGGGAGGCTGAGGTGGGAGGATCGCTTGAAGCCAAGAAATTTGAGAGCAGCCTGGGCAACATAATGGAACCCTGACTCTACAAAATAAAGAAGAAAAGAAATTCGCTGTGCAGTGACGCACATCTGTAGTCCTAGCTACTTGGGAGGCTGAGGCAGGAAGATCACTTGAGCCTAGGAGTTCAAGGCTGCCGTGAGCTTTGATGGCACCACTAGACTCCAGTGTCAGTGACAGAGCAAGACCCCAGCTTTTAAAAAATAGTAAGGTTGTTGTGATAATTAAATGAGACAAAGTGCATAAAGTGCTTAGAATAATACTTGTCACAACCAAAATACCCAGTAAATGTGTGCTTATCCTCATCATCAGAAGGGACACATTTATAAGATAGATGTTTAGAGTTTAGGGGTGTGCAATCACCCTTCTTTTATTGTGCTTTTGAGGAAAATTTATGTGCTCACAACCAACCACACAATAAGTGCTTTGATGAAAAAGCTGAGTGTGTTTGGGGGTTCTTTAAGAGAGGGAGTTCCAGTGGGGCCACTCTTGTCTCAGTAGAAGCCACATGCAATTGACACCTCTTTTGCTTGACTCACACACTGTGCTTAGGAACTGGGAAAAGCGAACCAGCTCTTACCAGGTACTTTCTCTCTTACAGAGAACTGGTTGTGCTTGGGAAAGATTTTTAGACAATAATAAACTGGAAATTTGAGAGAGGAAAGTACAGTCTAAACCTTCACCTGGTAATGGATGAAGAGCAAGGAGAGTGGGACCACCCTCTCATTCTTCTCTCAAACATGGATGGATGTGAGCAGGGGACTATGACCCAAGGGTCAGGGGGAAAGGAGAAATGGAATGGCTTCAAGGATGAAGAGGCTTGACTGAAGATTTGGTTTGAATGAGTAACTCACTGTTTCCCACCAATTAAAAAAACCTCATATCTCTGTGTAAGCCCCACATGGCTACTCCATTATCCGAGACTCCAAGTTCTCTGAGACTAATAAAGACTCTGAGTAGCCCTGTCAATAAGTGGATTTGGAACTGTTCTGGAAGAAAGAAAAATTTCCAAGAAGACTCAGTTTCTGAAAGGCACAGGCAAGAAATGTCCCCTGTGCTCAGCTCACATATTCAGCTCTTGAGGAACTCGGGGAACTTATCGCCACTCCATCCAGCCACTGATTTTTCTGATGGTTCCTGTCTTTGAAACATCTCTCATTCAGGCTAAAAAAAATGGTTTCTTTTTGTATGCTGTGAAGAGGACAACAAAATAGGTGTAAATTTTCTTTATAGAGATATGTGAATTGATTATGAAAATGGGGTAGAACAACACTGAAATATAATATTAAATTATATCTTTTTGTCAGCCTGGTTGAGTGACAGGTTGGATTTGATTTAATTTCATTTAAAGAAAATAAAATAATTTGACAATTCATGGATATCTCATTTTGTAAAGATTCATGTCCTCATTATTTTCTTGAAACCATATCAAGTTCTGTAATAAGTGTAGATGTCTTGGTGACAGTTAATTTAGTATCTACCACGTGTTAAGCCCCACACTACAGAGCTAATTCTAACTAGTTAATATGTACACCCAGCCAGTTGATCACAAGAAGATTAGTTTACAGGTCATGAGTCATCAGTGTAACTCCAAAAATTTGCCTTTCTTATGTGCATATCTTAAAAAAGAGACAGGTATTAACAGTGTCTACTGTCTCAAGGCTGATTTCCTATTACTTCCTTCTGCCTCTACAGTGTCCCTGGGGAAATACTTTATTTTACCATTTTTAAATGTTTTCCATTCAATTTTTTAAACAGAGGGAGGGATATGCGCTGTTGTGAAAAGCTTAAAAAGTAAAGAGTTTGGCTGGGCGCAGTGGCTCACGCCTGTAATCCCAGCACTTTGGGAGGCCGAGGTGGGTGGATCATGAGGTCAGCAGTTTGAGACCAGCCTGGCCAACATGGTGAAACCCCGTCTCTACTAAAAATACAAAATTAGCTGGGCGTGGTGGCACGCGCCTGTAATCCCGGCTACTCGGGAGGCTGAGGCAGAAGAATCGCTTGAACCCAGGAGGCAGAGGTTGCAGTGAGAAGAGATTGTGCCACTGCACTCCAGCCTGGGTGACAGAGTGAGACTCTGTCTCAAAAAAAAAAAAAAAAAAAAAAGTAAAGAGTTTATAAAAAGTGAAAATCTTCCTTTCGAAGCCTTTTCTCCAAATCCCACTCACCAGAGATAACCACTATTAAAAGTTTGTTTAACATAATTAGGAACAGTAATGACTTATAGGCCATTGAAAATATAGGAGGCTAGAGAGTCATGGTGATTAAAAAAATAAACAAATAAATGGAGAGAAGGGAGGACTCTTGCTTAAGAACAAAATGCTGAGCAAGTACTGACTGGTGAATGTGAAAGGCAAACTGAGTTGTAAATCATCATTCAGCAACCATCGTGGCACTGACTGGATCAAGGTAAGATTCATCAATTTACACTAAATCAAGGAAGAAAATTTGATGAGGAGCAGGATATCTCCATGGGTTCAAAGTATCTCCCCACAGATTTCTTATTAGTTGGAAGAGAAAAAATAGTAATTACATATTGGAGAAACTGAAGAACACCCTGACTAGGTAGGTGATCAAAATTAACACCATCAATGAGTGGTAGATGGACATTGTGTGTCTCTAGATGAGGTATCCTGTGAGGATACAATATCACCTACGTAGGATTCCAGCTGTGAATGCATAACCTGAATTTAATAATGAGGAAATATTGAACAAAACCCAAGTGAGGAATGCTGTATTAACATAAGGGGAGGTCTATATTCTTAAAAAATGCCAATGTTATAAAAGACAGAAGATGCTGAAAGTATAGTCAAGATTAGAGGAGGCTAAAAAGGCATGACAACTAAATGCAGTAGTAAATTGGATCTGTGAGCTGGAAGATGAAAAAAATCTATAAAAGATACTCTTGGGTCAATTGACAAAACTGGAATTCAGATAGTAGATTAAAGCATGATGTTTAACACTATGATATAATGTGGAATTTATTTAAGTTGACACCTGTACTGTAGTTATGTAAGAGATGATAATGATTGTTAGGAAATACATCCTGAAAAGTCTGGGGTAAAGGACCATGATTTATATAACTTACCCTCAAATGGTTCAGGCAGAAAAAGAGAGATAATAAAGCAAATGGTGTAAAATTTTAACAACTGAATCTGAGTAAAAGGCATGTATTTGGATTATTTTTGTACTCCTGCTTCCAACTTTTCTGTACATTTGAAATTATTTACTAAAAAAGTTAAATATTCTAAAAGCATTTTTTTAACCTTTCAGGATTTTTCTATACATTTACAATGTTTGTGTGCATGTATATATATATAGATACTATATATTCAAATGCATTTTCTGTCATTATAAATAAAGTTTACTTTAAAAATTTATTAATCTACCAATTGCTATGATAAAACCACAGAACTGAGCACTGAAGAGGAGTTAGAGAGGTTCTTAGTGGTGCACCAAGAAGCCTAAGGCCTCACAGTAGACAGTATGGCATCTTTGTCATTGGTTATGGTTCCTATGGTCACCTGGCAGGTTGGGGAACAGAGCAAAATAAGGATAAAGAGCATAATGTGAATATCTTACTATGTCTGAACACCCAAATCAAAATATAAAACACATTAAATATATATGATAAATATGGGCCATTATACATTTGGCATATTTTGTCACTTATTCATCTTAATATATGTCAGATTTGTAATCCATGCAGCATCTAGCATATTGTGGAGATCTAATAAAATTTTAAGATAACTAAGAAAATAACATTATTTTATTAGGTTCTGTTGGCCAATCACAATGCTTATGACCAAAAGGCAAAAGAGACATTAGTTGTAGAAAGACTCTGCTATTGATTGTGAGCCCTTCAGAATACAACCTGCTAAATTTGAGGCCTTTTTTCCACTCTTATTATTATTTTTTGAGATAGGGTCTCTCACTGTCACCCAGGCTGGTGTGCAGTGGTGCAAACAAGGCTCATTGCAGCCTCAATTTCCTGGGCTCAAGGGATCCTCTTGCCTCAGCCTCCTGAGTAGCTGGGACCACAAGTGTGCACCATCACACCTGGCTAATTTTAAAATATTTTGTAGAGATGGAGTCTTGCCACGTTGCCCAGGCTAGTCTTTAACTTCTGGGCTCAAGGGATCTTCCTGCTTCAAGCTCCTGAAGTACTGGGATTACAGGCGTAAGCCACCACACTTGACCTTCTTTTCCCTATCTTTAAAAGGCCATAATAATGCTGATTCATTTCTCAGCAGCTCTCTGGGGAGTAACTTGTAAACAATGTCTAGAGACTTCAATAACTTACGAATGCCTTATAAAGCTAAGTTAATACTGACAGGTGTTATGGGCTGAATGTTTGTTTCCCTTCCTCTCCAAATTTCATATGTTGAAGCCCTAACCATCAATGTGATGGTATTTGGAGATATGGCCTTTTGGAAGGAATTAGGTTCAGAGGAAGTTATGAGGATGGGGCCACCATGATGGAATTAGTATCTTTATAAGAAGAGGAAAAGACCAGAACCCTCCCTCTCCCTGCCTTGTGAGGACTCAGCGAGAAGGCAGTCATCTGCAAGCCAGGAAGAGAGCCCTCCCTGGGGTACAAAGTGGGATGGTACCAGCAAGAAGGCAGCCATCTGCAAGCCAGGAAGACAGCCCTCACTGCGGTACCAAGTGGGATGGTACCTCAATCTTGGATTTCCCAGGTTCTAGAACTGTGAGAAATAAATTCTTGTCCTTTAAGTCACCCAGTTTATATTTGTTATGGCAGCCTGAGCTGACTAAGACAACCGGATATCTCTGTTGTATAACTCTGAGTTATACAGAGTTGTATAACTCTGTAGTCTCAGATTGTAAAGAGTGGAGTGAGTGGGAGTTCTCAAGACTGGCTGGAGGCAGTAAAGAGCTTTAAGAAATATTGCATGTGAACATTGTGACAGTAAAGATATATACATTACTGCTATTTATTTGGGGATGTAATTCCAGGAGCAATGCAATATGTACCAAACAGAATCAAATGAATAATGTAGCAAGATTTTGAAACACCTACCAAAAGGTAAAGTTCTTACGGAGCCCAGGAAGGTTATTTCAGGTGCTTACCTACAACTCTAGTTAACTCGGCTTGTTTGTTATCACTCCTCTGAATGATACGAAGCAAAAAGGTAATGGAATTCCCCAAGCTTGACTCAGCATGCCCTTTCTTTCCCAACCCCCCACTTTTTTTTTTTCTTATTTTGAGACAAAGTCTTGCTTTGTCACCTAGGCTGGAGTACAGTGGCCTGGTTACTACTCAGTGCAGCCTTGACCTCCTGGGCTCAAGCAGTCCTTCCACCCCAGCTTCCTGAGTAGCTGGGACTACCGCAATGCATCACCACACCCTGCTATGAATAATTTTTTTTTTGTAGAGACAAGGTCTGGCTTTGTTGCCCAGACTAGTCTCAGAATCCTGGCCTCAAGCAATCCTCCTGCTTTGGCCTCCCAAAGTGCTGGAAAGGCAGGTCTTTTTCCCCTTTTATCATTTTTTCCTCTCTTTTCCAGGCTCTGGCCCTCTCTTTTCCAGGCTCTGGCCCTCTCTTCAGCAACACTAGCATCTTGTTACCCTTCTCTTACTTACATATATACAGAAGGCTGTGACCAATGAGAACTAATTTGAGTTATTCACATTAAAACTTCACCTACTGTAAAATATATGCCCCAAGTAGACTGAAATTCTAACAAATAGAAACACATACATTTTAGTTAGTGTGTTTTTGTAAAGGGATTTCATATCTTGTGAAAACTTCAATGGGTTAGCAGTGGTTGCCTGGACTGTTTCATTAAGAAGAGCTCTAGGGTCATATCTGAGCTCAGCGTGAAGGAGAACGTTGACAGGTTAGTGATACCAAACAGTCCACACAGCATTAGTGGGGGCGTTCCTGTGTCGGATCTTCCATCTATAGGTAAATGTATCGCCCCCTCTACAAATCCTCTTTTTACTCATGTGCTGTCACGGCTTCATATGTTTTTACAGACTGTTTCATCTGTCTGGAATACCCTTTCTTGTTTGCACACCTGAGAGCTTTCTTTTTTCAAGACTGTGTTCACACTGTACCTTTTTTCCACAGCCTCTCCCAGCTTCTCAAAGCTTCTTTTGACATCACTGATTGTGAACTTCTGGTTTCTCACCAATCTCTGCAGCACCTGAAGAGGGCCCAACTAAAAGTGAGCACCAAAAGAATGATAAGGGAGTAAATGTTCACACACAAGAAAAAACACAATCTAGTGGAGGAAAACAGAAGACAAGCAGCATCTAATATAGGAAGTTAAGCATGCAAAGAACACAAAAAAGTGACTTGCAGTATTGTAGGTATTTGGAGGCAAAGAAAAATCTGGGGATAAGGCAAAGAAGTGTGGAGGAAATGACATTTGAGTGACACTTTGACAAACATAATATTTTGGGAGAGATGGCAAGGATCATTGGCATAAAGGCAGTGTAGGTAAGGATGAAAATGTCCTCAAAAAGGCATTTATGCCATTTTATATCACTGACAGTATAATATAAACTAGTTTAATAAAACAGCCTCTGTTTAATAAAACAGCCTCTGTTGTGTTGAATAAATAGTGAGAGAAGATGAGAATCTATTTTGTGGAAGTTCAAGGTCAGATCCCACCCTCCCTCTGGGAACAAATCTAAGAGCAGAAACACTAAAGAATTATTGGAACGATGAAAGAAAAAATGGAGATAAGTTACCCAAAATAAACTTTCCTGCATCTTACATTTGCTGAATTAGGTCTGTCAACAAGGTCCTGATGGAATAATAAATGAAATTAGTGATCATTACTTAGAAAGAAGTAAAGCTAAAGAGGGCAAGGCATGGAATATTGACAAAATGAGGAAGTTATTCTGCAATGAAGCCTCTATTTCATAACTGCCAGGGAACTTGAAATGGGAACTATAAGAGGTATAAGATAACTCATCTTTGTAGAAACATTTGTAGAAACATTTGGCTTGAAACTACTGTGGGTTTGACTTTGAATTTTTGCCTAGATGATCTTGTAATTCTGTTTCTTTTGTTTGCAAAATAGGAATAATGATGGTTATGATGATGATGACTGAAAAAACTTTTGTAAGGATTAAGTAACCTAATTGAGTTTCTTGCACGTAATAGGACCCTAAAGCAATGTATGTATGGTGCCTTCTCTGAGTGCTAGGCATTATAATGTATTCTACGCACTAGGCATTTTAGTATATGTTATCTGATAGTGTTCTCAACATCACTTTTAATAGGTATTAAGAAAACCAGGATACAGTCAAACAAATGTCCTCAGAGAGTTAGGTAAATCCTCAGATTCCATATTTAGTAAATGGCAGACCTAGATCTTAAAGACTGGATGGCCTGGCAACAAAGCTGTAATAATTCCCTTATACCATGCTCCTTCACAAACATGTGACAATTTGAGCACATATTTTTTCCCTTTTCATTTTGTCTAGTACTAGCCTTGACTCCAGCTTTTGAGCTTTCACTTACCTTGAGAGTATGTAGATGGCATTTGTGAATGCACCTATGTATTTCTTAACTCTCCAGACCACCATTGTACCAAATTGTAAATGGACCTTGAGAAGTAGGCCAGTTAAAAATTTTGCTGTATATTTGTTTGATTTTGGTTTTTGTTACATTTGGTTGTGTTTGGTATAACTCTGTATAAACCTAGAAAAATGTCAGTTAGAAATGGTTTCTCTGTCCTGAGCTTAGAGCAAGAGTTCTTAATCCCCGATCAGCAGCATTGCATCATCTGGGAATTTGCGAGAGATGCAAATTCTTGGACCATATACCCCAGACCTAATGAATCAGAAATTTGAAGGGGAAGAAGGTGGCTGGCAGGCAGAAGTCTATGTTTTAACAAGCCCTTTAGGCAATTCTAGAGGGTACTGTAGTTTGGGAAGCACTGATGTAGGGCATAAGCAGCATGTAATTTAGCTTTTGATAATAGCTTACACTTATAATGCATTGGTAACTTTTGCCTTTCTTTTTTGCTAAGTATAATAATAAATGTTGCTTGTAAACAACTTCAGAATGTCATTTTAAAAATTCACTGACTTGCTTCTAATCAAGATATTAAATATCCTTGCTACATCTGCTTTATTATTATTATTATTAATTTTCCCTAGGCTAAAGTCTCTTTTTACTATTATACTTTAAGTTCTAGGGTACATGGGCACAACACGCAGGTTTGTTACATATGTAAACATGTGCCATGTTGGTTTGCTGCACCCATTAACTCATCATTTACATTAGGTATTTCTCCTAATGCTATCCCTCCCCCCATCCCCCCACCCACGACAGGCCCCTCTGTGTGATGTCCTGCAACCTGTGTCCAAGTGTTCTCATTGTTCAATTCCCATCTATGAGTGAGAACATGCAGTGTTTGCTTTTCTGTCCTTGCGATAGTTTGCTGAGAATGATGGTTCCCAGCTTCATCCATGTCCCTACAAAGGATATGAACTCATCCTTTTTTGTGGCTGCATAGTATTCCATGGTGTACATGTGCCACATTTTCTTAATCCAGTCTATCATTGATGGACATTTGGGTTGGTTCCAGGTCTTTGCTGTTGTGAATAGTGCCGCAATAAACATTCGTGTGTATGTGTCTTTATAGAAGCATTATTTATAATCCTTTTGGTATATACCCAGTAATGGGATGGCTGGGTCAAATGGTAATTCTAGTTCTAGATCCTTGAGGAATTGCCACACTGTCTTTCACAATGGTTGAACCAATTCACACTCCCACCAACAGTGTAAAAGCATTCCTATTTCTCCACATCCTCTCCAGCATCTGTTGTTTCCTGACTTTTTAATGATTGCCATTCTAACTGGTGTGAGATGGTATCTCATTGTAGTTTTGATTTGCATTTCTCTGATGACCAGTGATGATGAGCATTCTTTCATGTGTCTGTTGGCTGCATAGATGTCTTCTTTTGAGAAGTGTCTGTTCTTTGCCCACTTTTTGATGGGGTTGTTTTTTTCTTGTAAATTTGTTTGAGTTCTTTGTAGATTCTGGATATTAGCCCTTTGTCAGATGGGTACATTGCAAAAATTTTCTCCCATTCTGTAGGTTGCCTGTTCACTCTGATGGTAGTTTCTCTTGCTGTGCAGAAGCTCTTTAGTTTGATTAGATCCCATTTGTCAATTTTGGCTTTTGTTGCCATTGCTTTTGGTATTTTAGTCATGAAGTTCTTGCCCATGCCTATGTCCTGAATGTTATTGTCTAGGTTTTCTTCTAGGGTTTTTATGGTTTAGGTCTAACATTTAAGTCTTTAATACATCTTGAATCAATTTTTGTATAAGGTGTAAGGAAGGGATCCAGTTTCAGCTTTCTACATATGGCTAGCCAGTTTTCCCAGCATCATTTATTAAATAGGGAATCCTTTCCCCATTTCTTGGTTTTGTCAGGTTTGCCAAAGATCTGATGGTTATAGATGTGTGTTGTTATTTCTGAGGCCCCTGTACTGTTCCATTGGTCTATCTCTCTGTTTTGGTACCACTATCATGCTGTTTTGGTTACTATAGCCTTGTAGTATAGTTTGAAGTCAGGTAGTGTGATGCCTCCAGCTTTGTTCTTTTTGCTTAGGATTGTCTTGGCAATGCAGGCTTGTTTTTTATTTCCATATGAACTTTAAAGTAGTTTTTTCCAGTCATTGGTAGCTTGATGGGGATGGCATTGAATCTATAAATTACCTTGGGCAGTATGTACATTTTCACAATATTGATTCTTCCTATCCATGAATCTGGAATGTTCTTCCATTTGTTTGTGTCCTCTTTTATTTTGTTGAGCATTGGTTTGTAGTTCTCCTTGAAGAGGTCCTTCACATCCCTTGTAAGTTGGATTCCTAGGTATTTTATTCTCTTTGTAGCAATTGTGAATGGGAGTTCACTCGTGATTTGGCTCTCTGTTTGTCTGTTACTGGTGTATAGTAATGCTTGTGATTTTTGCACATTGATTTTGTATCCTGAGACTTTGCTGAAGTTGCTTATCAGCTTAAGGAGATTTTGGGCTGAGACAGTGGGGTTTTCTAAGTATATAATCATGTCATCTGTAAACAGGGACAATTTGACTTCCTCTTTTCCTAATTGAATACTCTTTATTTCTTTCTCTTGCCTGATTGCCCTGGCCAGAACTTCCAACACTGTTTTAATAGGAGCGGTGAGAGAGGGTATGCCTGTCTTGTGCCAGTTTTCAAAGGGAATGCTTCCAGTTTTTGCACATTCAATATGATATTGGCAGTGGATTTGTCATCAATAGCTCTTATTATTTGCAGATACGTTCCATCAATATCTAACTTATTGAGAGTTTTTATCATGAAGCGCTGTTGAATTTTGTCAAAGACCTTTTCTGCATCTATTGAGATAATCATGTGGTTTTTATCTTTGGTTCTGTTTATGTGATAGATTATGTTTATTGATTTGCATATGTTGAACCAGCTTTGCATCCCAGGGACAAAGCCAACTTGATCTTGGTGGATAACCTTTTTGATGTGCTGCTGGATTCGGTTTGCCAGTATTTTATTGAGGATTTTGTTATCGATGTTCATCAGGGATATTGGCCTAAAATTCTCTTTTTTTGTTGCGTCTCTGTCAGGCTTTGGTATCAGGATGATGCTGGCCTCATAAAATGAGTTAGGGAGGATTCCTTCTTTTTCTATTGATTGGAATAGTTTCAGAAGGAATGGTACCAGCTCCTCTTTGTACCTCTAGTAGAATTTGGCTGTGAATCCATCTGGGTCTGGACTTTTTTTGGTTGGTAGGCTATTAATTATTGCCTCAATTTCAGAGCCTGTTATTGGTCTATTCAGGGATTCAACTTCTTCCTGGTTTAGTCTTGGGAGGGTGTATGTGTCCAGGAATTTATCCATTTCTTCTAGATTTTCTAGTTTCTTTGCGTACAGATGTTTATAGTATTCTCTGATGGTAGTTTGTATTTCTGTGGGATCAGTGGTAATATCCCCTTTATCATTTTTTATTGCATCTATTTGATTCTTCTCTTTCTTCTTCTTTATTAGTCTTGTTACCGGCCTATCAGTTTTGTTAATCTTTTCAAAAAACCAGCTCCTGGATTCATTGATTTTTTTGAAGGGTTTTGTTGTGTCTCTATTTCCTTCAGTTCTGTTCTGATCTTAGTAATTTCTTGCCTTCTGCTAGCTTTTGAATTTCTTTGTTCTTGCTTCTCTAGTTCTTTTAATTGTGATGTTAGGGTGTCGATTTTAGATCTTTTCTGCTTTCTCTTGTGGGCATTTAGTGCTATAAATTTCCCTCTACACACTGCTTTAAATGCGTCCCAGAGATTCTTGTACATTGTGTCTTTGTTCTCATTGGTTTCAAAGAACATCTTTATTTCTGCCTTCATTTCGTTATTTACCCAGTAGTCATTCAGGAGCAGGTTGTTCAGTTTCCATGTAGTTGTGCGGTTTTGAGTGAGTTTCTTAATCCTGAGTTCTGGTGTGACTGCACTGTGGTCTGAGAGACAGTTTCTTGTGATTTCTCTTCTTTTACATGTGCTGAGGACTGCTTTACTTCCAACTATGTGGTCAATTTTGGATTAAGTGTGATGTGGTGCTGTGAAGAATGTATATTCTATTGATGTGGAGTGGAGAGTTCTGTAGATGTCTATTAGGTCTGCTTCGTGCAGAGCTGGGTTCAAGTCCTGGATATCCTTGTTAACCTTCTGTCTCGTTGATGTGTCTAATATTGACAGTGGGATGTTAAAGTCTCCCATTATTATTGTGTGGGAGTCTAAGTCTCTTCGTAGGTCTCTAAGGAGTTGCTTTATGAATCTGGGTACTCCTGCATTGGGTGCATATATATTTAAGATAGTTAGCTCTTCTTGTTTAATTGATCCCTTTACCATTATGTAACGGCTTACTTTGTCTCTTTTGATCTATATTGGTTTAAAGTCTGTTTTATCAGAGACTAGGATTGCAACCCCTGCCTTTTTTTGTTTTCCATTTGCTTGGTAGATCTTCCTCTGTTCCTTTATTTTGAGCCTATGTGTGTCTCTGCATGTGAGATGGGTCTCCTGAATACAGCACACCGATGGGTCTTGACTCTAACCAATTTGCCAGTCTGTGTCTTTTAATTGGAGCATTTAGCTTTGTTCTGTTGCTGGCAAGGAGCTGTGATCCTTTGGAGGAGAAGAGGTGCTCTGGTTTTTAGAATTTTAAGCTTTTCTGCTCTGGTTTCTCCCCATCTTTGTGGTTTTATCTACCTTTGGTCTTTGATGATGGTGACCTACAGATGGAGTTTTGGTGTGGATGTGGTTTTTGTTGATGTTGATGCTATTCCTTTCTGTTTGTTAGTTTTCCTTCTAACAGTCAGGTCCCTCAGCTGCAGGTCTGTTGGAGTTTTCTGGAGGTCCACTCCAGACCCTGTTTACCTGGGTATCAACAGTGGAGGCTGTAGAACAGCAAACATTGCAGAATAGCAAATATTGCTGCCTGATCCTTCCTCTGGAAGCTTCGTCTCAGAAGGGCACCTGACTGTATGAGGTGTCAGTCGGCCCCTACTGGGAGGTGTCTCCCAGTTAGGCTACACAGGGGTCAGAGACCCACTTAAGGAGGCAGTCTGTCCATTCTCAGAGCTCAAACACTGTGTTGGGAGAACCACTGGTCTCTTCAGAGCTATCAGACAGGGACGTTTAAGTCTGCAGAAGTTTCTGCTGCCTTTTGTTCATCTATGCCCTGCCCCTGGAGGTGGAGTCTACAGAGGCAGGCAAGCCTCGTTGAGCTGCGGTGGGCTCCACCTAGTTCGAGATTCCCAGCTGCTTTGTTTACCTACTCAAGCCTCAGCAATGGTGGACACCCCTCCCCCAGCCAGGCTGCTGCCTTGCCATTCAATCTTGGACAGCTGTGCTAGCAGTGAGCAAGGCTCCGTGGGCGTGGGACCCACGGAGCCAGGCACGGGATATAATCTCCTGGTATGCCATTTGCTAAGACTGTTGGAAAAGTACAGTATTCGGGTGGCAATGTCCCGATTTTCCAGGTACAGTCTGTCATGGCTTCCCTTGGCTAGGAAAGGGAATTCCCTGACTCCTTGCCCTTCCCAGGTGAGGCAATGCCCCGCCCTGCTTCGGCTCACCCTCCATGGGCTGCACCCACTGTCCAACCAGTCCCAGTGAGATGAACCAGGTACCTCAGTTGGAAATGCAGAAATCACCCGTCTTCTGCGTCGATCATGCTGGGAGCTGCAGACTGGAGCTGTTCCTATTCAGCTATCTTTGGATAAAGTCTTGCTCTGTCACCCAGGCTGTAGTGCAGTGGCACAATCATGGCTCACTGCAGCCTCAGCCTCCTGGGCTCAAGCAGTCTTTCCACCTCAGCCTCCAAAAATGCTGGAATTACAGGCATGAGCCACCTTGCCTGGTCTTGCTTTATTATGTGAGGACTGTTTTCCAGGAAAAAAGTACTCATTGCAAATGGTAACGTATTTCAGTGACTCCATCTTGGGTCGCACTGTGTCTCCCAGGCTGGAACGCAGCATAATGATCATAGCTCACTGCAGCCGTGAACTCTTGGGCTCAAACAAATCATTTCACCTCAGCCTCCCACATAGTTATGTCTACAAGCTTGTGCCATTGCACCTGGCTAGTTTTTAATTTTTTTTGTAGAGACAGGGTCTCGCTGTGTTGCCCAGGCTGGTCTCCAACTGGTCTCCCGGATTCACAGGGATCCACCTGCCTCAGCCTCCCAAAGTGTTGGGATTATAGGCGTGAGCCACTCCACCCAGCAAGGTACATTTAAAAAAAATTTATTCTAAAAATAGTCAGACTGAGGTGTAGATGGAAATATGAATTCAGAATATTATAATTTTGGCCTATCTTTAAATATTTGGAAAAACTGTTAAAATCTGTATCCCAAATTATGGTTTTATGAGTGTTATTACCATAGATACAGGGGGAAATGTGGACATGCCAAATGGTTTAGAATTTCATCCCAATCATCCAGGAAATGAATTATTTCTTTTTAACTTCTCAAAAAGACATTTAGCCAGTCATAACATATGTCTCCTGGGGTGTCTGTGTTTCTCAGAACATACTGCTTTGATAATCATCACCCTTGTTTATGTTTAGCAGCTCTACAGCTGTAGCCAGGCCATATTGAATTCTCTTTCTCAGAGGTTAGGAGCCAAAATTCACAGATATGTCAGTCTCTGATAGTCACTTAAGCTGAGGATGTGGGAATTCAGGAGCTGTCGGGTCTAGAGAAGAGAAAGTCAGCCAATAGAAAGAGGCAATAGTCCAAAGATATCAAGAAAACCATGGACTAGAGATTGTGGAAAGAAAGAGAGCAAAAGTTTGAACAACTGTGTAATTCTTATAGTTTTCCAGTTGTTGATTCTAATCTCCTGTATCACTTAAAGAAACTTCTTGGTTTCTTTGAAATGACCCCTAATTACACTGAAAAACCATCTTTTTCCTCCCTTTAACTCAATTTGAAGAGGATTCTCTTATTTCTAATTCAACATGCCTTAACATGACAGTTAATGAAGAAATGTTCCTGCTCCATTTAAGCATTAGGGAAGAAAAGTCAGTGACCCTGATATAAACACTAAAATTGAAATTGCTGTAGCTATACAATCATTATTTAATAGTGGCTTAAAGAGTTACTAATATTATCCTGTGCTAAAGATGAATAGAATCTTTTAAGCTTCTTTTCAGTTATGAAAAAAATGGCAAAATTTCTCCTTTCTATATCAGCGAAGAAGATGGTTAGGAAGAAAGGCCACTTTGTGTTAGTCAAACAGGCTTTCTTCAGAGCTGTCAGCGGGCTGTGATGAAAGAACCATGACACTGACCCTAGACTAAGGTTTGAATTCCGCCGAGGTCACTCACTACCTCAGTTACCTTAGATAATTTGCTTGATTTCTCTCTTTCTAGTTCTTTTTCTGTAAAATGAGGAAGAGAATGGTAAAGTCTCCTTTGCATTACTGTGAGGATTGCCAAAGGTCTGGATCACAGTTGGTTCTCCCGTGGGAATCATTGCCATCACCGTCATTGCCTTGTGTACGGCCTTCACGCGTTTCGCCAGCTTCTGTGTCATTGGTGACATCATAAAATCAGGGAAAGGGAAATCCGTAAACACTGGCCATTGAAGAATACGGTTTCTGAGAATTTCCACTCTGAATTCACATTCCGTTCAGTGTTATCGCCACCCTGTGGATTTCTTGGGTAATGAAACTCAGACCGGGAAATGAAAACGGGGATTTTCAGTAAATCGGTTCCAGTAAATCTCTGCTGCTCTTGTGGGCGCCCTCTTTTGAGTACCGGAGGAATGAGCACCGTTCTTCATTCTTATGGTTTTGTGAAGTTGTAGAGCTGCGTTCACAAGTGAGATCATTAATTAATCTGCCCTTCTCCCTAGACCTTCCTCCTCCCCAATTTTCAATATAAAAACTGATTCCCAAATAGTTTTAATTTCAAAGCTGGTCAGTGGTAAATTTAGGAAGAGAATTTAAGGTCTCCCGACTTCCAATCAAACATAGTTCCCACTTGCCCAGTTGGATAATAGATGTTTGTTTTTACAATTAGCTAATTATTTCTCAGTATTTACTTATTTTATAAGTAGTAGATAATTAATCAATTGACCAACTGGCCTTATGGCACTGTGTTTACATGTGATCCTGCCCCTTTCTAGTCTATTTTCTGGAGGTTGTCAATCATCTTCCTTTAGAAGTATTTTCTGCCATTCTTTTTTGTGGAAGTATTGCGTGATTGTCCAAAGGCCTGTCCCTATTTGCGGAGACTCCTTGAGAATGTCCACCTTTCTGTATTTCTCCTACTTCCTGAAATATCCCTTCGTTTCTCAGAAACTGTGCAAATCTTATTTCCTCTAAGCCCAATTTAAGTCCTGCTCGCTTCTGAGCCTTTTAGGCCATAGTAACTCTTGCTCTTCTTTCTGAGGCTCATATCATTGACATATATGAATTATTTTAATGTCTTAATTGGATTACTAAGAGCACTCGAATTCCCAACACATACATGATTAATACTTATTTCTGGATCCATCGTGGGCATCCCTGTTTTCTCTTCCCCTTTCTATCATATTTCTATCTTCCCAAACAAGCAGAAAAAAAAAAATCTATGGCCTATTTTAGGTAGTGGCAGATTATTGTGTTTTGTTTCTACAGGTGTTTACTTGTGGCAACCTGTTTCCTCACTGTGCATGTGTGTGCATCCTAAGTACATGTGTGTGTTTAATTCCGTTATAACCTTCTGCTTATACTTATAGATTTTATCTGTAAGTATTCCTTGGGATCTGTGTGGAAGTTGCTTTCCTCTACAGGAAAGGTTTTCCTTTGCGTCTTACATGCAAACTGAAGGTATCACTTTAAAATAAATTTTCAGGTTGAAGTTTTGGGGACTAAATGTTGCAAACACGTTTGAAGGCTGGCTTATGGTTATGAATTCTTAATGGCAATGATTTTCCCTCTCTCCCCTCATTTCCGAGGTTGAAACCTTTAATACATTTGTTGTTCCCTTTTTGTTGGCTTGTTTGTTTGCTTGTAGCTCTCTATCACAACCAGGGTGTAGTTTTATTGTATCCGAGATGCATGTGTGCTGGAGGAGTTTCTATGAATTAGTCTCCAATTTGACGAATGTTTTTTCATTAGTCCAACTTGAATGTGAACTTTGTGGCCGTCCTTTGTCCTCATGGGCTATATCAATGAAGGTTCCGATTATCCTTGATTTACATATACCCTTAGGACAGGACCAAATTTCAGGCTTTACTTCCTTCCTGGATTTTTGCTTTCTATTTATTTTTGTTAAATCTATGAACATTTCCTTTTATTTTTACCAGATCAGCCATGCATTTAACCGTATTTTTTCATGTTACAGCTAGAATCTTAAATTCTTTGAGTTGAGATCGTTGTCCTTGAAGTACACAGTGATCACCCATTGAAACTTTTAGATTAATTTTAGGATCAGTTTGTAAATTTCATGGAACAATTCTGCTACGATTTTAGATTAGAATTTCACTAAATTTGGAGGATTCCAGGGGAATTAATATCTTTACAATACTCTTGCTTCTCATTCTTGAAAATAACTTATCATTTCACTTATTTATGTCATTATGCCTTTCAGTAATGTTTATGTTTTTTCCTTTGAATATCTTTTGCTGCTGTTTTGTAAACAGGTTTTTTTTTTAACTTCCATTTTTTATTTGTCACTGTTGTATAACTAGCTAATACTTACATAGTACTTACTACATGGCAGAAATCATTTTAAATCCTTTAGTAATCTTTTACCTGGTGAACTTGTTTATTGATTTAAATGGTCTGTCATTTGGTTTCTCTTGAATTTTCAATGAAGGCAACTATATTATCAATAGTCATTGACTCTTTTGTCAATTTCTTTTCAGTACCTGTGCTCTTTATATAATTATTCATTCTTTTTTTCTTATTATTTGTCTATTTGGTGCCTCTCTTTAATGAGATTGTCCTGCACTGTGTGGGTTGTCACTCTTGATTGCAGTTTTATATTTGCATTTGAGAATTCCTCTTCCCCTGCTTACAATGATCAAATGAAGACAGTTGGAATCTAAAGGATAGAAATCTGACAGGATTGAACTGACGAAGAAAATCTGGGTCCAAAGATAGAAATCAGATAAGATGGCTATGGGTGAGATTTGTTCTGTAGAAATATATACAAACACACACATGCACATATATATAAAGGTATTGTCAAACCATTTGCAGTGGTAGCTCAACCTGATGGTTCAGAGGTTCCAGACAATACAAAATGTGTTGGGAAAATAGTGTTGAAAGACAGATACTTCCATCTCTCATGGAGCTTATATCAGAAGAGGAGTCAAATGTTAAAAAGAAAGATTATACTAAAACAAGGTCATAATCATTGTACTAAGGACATTAAAGCAATAAATCATTTGGCAATGTACTGCTCAAAAGCATCAAGTTTAATTCCTCTTCCCCTGCCTACGGTGTTCTAGTGGAGACCTGGAATCTATGAATGCAAGACCTTCCAGTGCAGGAACAAAGATTTTTCCATTCCTTTCGGGTGTTGCCAACCACCTGGAACACTGTGCTACTTCTGTGACCCAGTTATTCATACTAATGTCTCCAGTCTGGAAGCAAATGCTACACTGTTCACTGCATGAGTCTCTCTCTCTCTCTATGTGTGTGTGTGTGTAAATGTTTGTGTTTGCGTGGGGGTGTGGAAATGGGGCCAACCTGCCTAACTGTTTTACATTCCATCTCTAAGCAGTCATCCGAAGGATGATTACTCTTGGCTCCAGACTCCTCTTTATTTTCATTAATTGCAAGTTAGCAGAATCTGCAGAATTCATCTCACCCATATCAGCCATCTTATCTGATTTCTATTTTTGGGCCCAGATTTTCTTCCTCAATTTGATCCTGTTAGATTTCTATCTTTTAGATACATATGAATATATTTGGTTTTCTAGTGACATTTCCTTCTTTTGTTCCAGCATGGTTAAGACTTTGTTCTTTATTTTAAAATTCTTTCTCAAAGATTAGTTGTGAGGTGAAGTTTGTTGCATTTGTCCATCCTGCTTCATTGATGTAATTTTTATTAAACCTACTTATTAATTGTTTTCCTTATTCTTAGCTATCTTTTACTGGCTGAACTGCTAGTACAATAACCAATAATAGAAGAAATAATAAAAGAATATTTGTATTCATCAACCTCTGATCAATACATAGATCAGAGAAACAGTGACTTGAAAAAAATGATCATAGGCTATTGTATATTAACTGAAATCACTTTGCATTTCTCCAAAACGTTCATAAATCAGATCACGAAATTCTCCCCACAAGCCTGGGACAATTGGTGTAATTGCAAGTAGAGAACAACAGATCCAAAGAGTAAACGAGATTCACACTATTAGAATGTAACAGAATGTCTCAATGCTCAGGGTAGCATGGCTGTTAAAAGCACAAGATGTGCAGCCAGTCTGGGTTCAAATTTCATTCCGATTACCAACTAACTTGTGTTAGCACTGCAAATTATTTAATTTCCTCCTCTCCTAGTTTCTCATCTACAAAGTGTTATTAATTCTTAAAATATTATAGTAAAGATTAAATTGAAAGAGCCTAGAACCATTTCAATTACATAATATGGTGGCTGGGCATTAAGGCTCATACCTATAATCCAGCACTTTGGGAGGCCTAGGTGGGCAGATCACTTGAGGTCAGGAGTTTGAGACCAGCCTGGCTAACATGGTGAAACTCCATCTCTACTAAAAACACAAAAACTAGCCAGGTGTGGTGGTTGGTTTGAACTCCTGGAATCAAGTGATCCACCCACCTAGGCCTCCCAAATTGCTAGATTACAGGCGTGAGCACCATGCCTGGCCACATATCATATGATTTGTATTAGTCCTTTTTCTCACTACTGATAAAGACATAACCAAAACCGGGTCATTTATACAGGAAAAAGGGTTTCATGCACTTACAGTTCCACATGGCTCACAATCATGGTAGAAGGCATGGAGTACTGTGTCACACCTTACATGGATGGTGGCAGGCAAAAAGAGCTTGTGCGGGGAATCTCCCCTTTTTAAAATCCTCAGATCTCATGAGACTTATTCACTATCATGAGAACAGCAAGTGAAAGACCTGCCCCATGATTCAATTACCTTCCACCAGGTCTCTCCCACAACCTGTGGGAATTCAAGATAAGATTTGGGTAGGGACACAGTCAAAACATATCATTATGCCCCTAGCCCCTCTCAAATCTCATGTTCTAACATTTCAAAACCAATCATGTTTTCCCAAAAGTCCCCTGAAGTCATAACTAGTTTCAGCATTGACTCAAAAGTCCACAGTTCAAAGTCACATCTGAGACAAGGCAAGTCGCTTTCGCTTATTAGCCTGTAAAATCAAAAGCTAGTTAGTTACTTCCTAGATACAATGGAGGTACAGGCATTGGGTAAATATAGCCATTCCAAATGGGAGAAATTGGCCAAAGGGGCTACAGGTCCCATGCAAGTCTGAAATCCAGAGGGGCAGTCAAATCTTATAGCTCCAAAATGATCTCCTTTGACTCCATGTCTCACATCCAGGTCATGCTGATGCAAAAGGTGGACTCCCATGGCCTTGGGCAGCTCCGCCCCTGTGGCTTTGCAGGGTATAGTCCCATTCCTGGCTGCTTTCATGGGCTGGTGTTGAGTGTCTGTGACTTTTCCAGGCACATGGAGCAAGCTGTCAGTAGATCTACCATTCTGGGGTCTGGAGGATGGTGGCCCTATTCTCACAGCTCCGCTAGGTTGTGTCCCAGTAGGGACTCTGTGTGGGGGTTCCAACCTCACATTTCCCTTCCACACTGCCCTAGCAGAAGTTCTCCATGAGGGCCCAGACCCTGCAGCTAACTTCTGCCTGGACATCCAGGAGTTTCTATACATCCTCTGAAATCTAGGTGGAGTTTCCCAAACCTTAATTATAGATTTCTGTGCACCTGCAGGCTCAATATCACGTGGAAGCTGCCAAGGCTTGGGGCTTCCACCCTCTGAAGCAATAGTCCGAGCTGTACCATGGCCTCTTTTAGTCGTGGCTGGAGTAGCTAGGATGCAGGGCACCAAGTCCCTAGACTGCACACAGCAGAGGGACCCTGGGCCCGGCCCACGAAACCAGTTTTTCTTCCTGAACCTCCTGGCCTGTGATCAGAAGGGCTGCTGCAAAGGTTTCTGACATGCCCTGGAGACATTTTCCCTGTTGTCTTGGCAATTAACATTTGGCTCTTCATTACTTTGCAAATTTATGTAGCTGGCTTGAATTTCTCCTTAGCAAATGGGTTTTTCTTTTTTATCACATTGTCAGGCAGCACATTTTCCAAACTCTTATGCTCTGTTTCCTTTTTAAACTGAATGCCATTAACAGCACCCAAGTCACCTCTTGAATGCTTTGCTGCTTAGAAATTTCTTCTGCCACATACCCTAAATCATCCCTCTCTAGGGCAGGAGCAAAATGCTGCCATTCTCTTTGCTAAAACATAATGAGAGTTCAGTTTTTTTTTTTTTTTTTTTTTTTTTTTGCTCCAGTTCCTGAGAAGTTTCCCATCTCCATCTGAGACCATCTCAGCCTGGATTTAATTGTCCATATCATTATCAGCATTTTGGTCAAAGCCCTTCAACAACTCTCTAGGGAGTTTCAAACTTTCCTGCATCTTCCTGTCTTTTTCTGAGCCCTCCAAACTGTTCCAACAGCTGGCTGCTACCCACTTCCAAAGCCACTTCCACATATTTGGGTATCTTTTCAGTAGCACCCCACTCCTGGTACCAATTTACTGTATTAGTTAGTTTTCATGCCCCTGATAAAGACATACCCGAGACTGGTTAATTTATATAGGAAAAGGGTCTAGTAGACTTACAGTTCCACATGTCTGGGGAGGTCTCACAATCGTGCAGAAGGCAAGGAGGAGCAAGTCACATCTTACGTGAATGGTGGCAGGCAAAAAGAGCTTGTTTAGGGAAACTCCCCTTTTTAAAACCATCAGATCTCATGAGACTTATTGTCATGAGAACAGCATGGGAAAGACCTGCCCCCATGATTCAATTACCTTCTACCCGGTCTCTCCCTCAACATGTGGGAATTCAAGATGAGATTTAGGTGGAGACACAGCCAAACCATATCATGATTGAAACAGTTCTAAGCTCTTTCAATGTAATATTTACTATATTTTGAGGGCAGTACTATAATTAACAACATTTTGTAGATGAGAAACTTAGAGATGGGGAAATTAAGTAATTTGCAGTGGTAACACAAGTTAGTTGGTAATTGGAATAAAATTTGAACCCAGACTGATTACTAGACTAGTAGCCTAGTAATCCCAGCTACTTGAGAGGCTGAGGCAGGAGAATCGCTTCAATCTGGGAGGTGGAGGTTGTAGTGCCAAGATTGTGCCACTGCATTGCATCCTGGATGATAGAGCAAGACTGTCTCAAAAAATAAAATTATTTAAAAAAATCATATAACATGCACTCAATAATTGTAGTAGTTATTATTGCTATAATTTTGCCTAGCATCTTTTACTGTATTATAATATTGTATGTAAGACATTTTACATAAATGTAAATTTTCAGTCCTTTTGAATTTACGTATAAGCCCAGAAAAAAAGAACTCTAAAAGTGCAAATATACACAAACACATACTTGCACACATATATAAAAGTATTGTCAATCCACTTGCAGTGGTAGCTCAACCTGGTGCCTCAGAGGTTCTAGACAACAAAATGTATCAGGAAAATAGTGTTGAAAAAGACAGATACTCCTGTCTGTCATGGAACTTACATCAGAAGAGGAGTCAAATGTTAAAAAAATGATTATACTAAAACAAAGTCATTATAATTGTATTAAAGACATTAAAGCAATAAATCATTTGGGAATGTACTGCTCAAAAGAATCAAGTTCAATCATGATGACTGCAATTTTATCTCCTTGAAGCTATACCTGGAAAATATGGTAGCAGAATTGTTAAAAAAAAAGTGGTAGCAGAATATTTTTAAATTGTTAAAAAAAAAAGTGGTAGCAGAATATTTACAACTCTTATTAGAAGAACTGGAAACTTAGAACTTTTTTATTTCCATTTTTACTCTACAAGTGAGAAAAACAAAGAATCCAACAGGCAGGATAATTCAGGACTTTGGAGACATGTATTCCATTGCAAAGAAAATGACAGGTGTTCTATTGTTATTGTTGTTAGAAGATTCTGGAAGTGGGGAGATGGCTAAAACAGTAAACATGCATTAGTAGGTTCATGGATTGTAATTAGTATGTTAGGAAGGCAAAAATAAAAACTTTCTATGTATCTGTGAGAGATTGCTATACACGAGAATTCTTCCATTAGTTGTGTCATTAATCCATATTTAACTCAAAGTTGAGCTAATAAAAACAGCTTCTGGGCTTTCTAACATTTAACATTATATAAGATTATCCAATATATTCTGATTGCCTACCACGTCCTAAGCACTATTTTAGGTATTTGTGGTGTATTAGTGAGCAAAATAGATAAAGATCTCTAACCTGAATGCACCTCAAATAAGTCAATAGAAAATACCCACTGTGTTCCACGAACCCTGTCTTTGTGGAGAGAAATGGGGGAGGAGTAGAACCCTGCTTCTGAGGATAGAACTGGGGGCAAACTAAAGGTAGCTAAGTTCCAGTCAAAGAAAGGGACATCTGTCATGACATAGTCATGACATGCTCCTCATGCTTGTTCCAATGATGTTTGCTCACCTGAGGTATCTTCACTGTTTACCCCTTAACAAGCAACTACACTTGTAGACTCGCTTGCCACTAGGTATACTGTTCAAGCAAAGTCACGAACTATCCCCTGCATCTCAGGTCATCTCTATTTCTAGGCAGAATATTCAGGGCATGAGGAGAAGCCAGATTACAATGGATTGAGAAGTGAACGACTGCCAAAGAAGTATTCTTAGATGACAGTGTGAGATTTCAGTGGCATTGAAACAGTCATTGCGGATCCTGCTGCTCAGATTTTTGCCACACAATTCCTCTTGTAGGAGCTTATATGAAAATAATAGTGGAAAAAAGAAAAGCACACTTCTGTTGAGTTGCATCTAACATAAACTTAAGAACCAAAGTTAGGACACCAGGGGAAAAATTGTGGATTGAGAGAATTACCCTTGATGATCCCATAATTGCCCAAGTTCAAATACTTGGTATGTGTTTTATTTTTACAACTACATATCAGCTCCTGTAACCTTTCGTTAGTCAATATCTTTTATGCCGTTAGTTAATTCTCCAGTTGCTCTCTCAAGAATATTAACAAATCCATCACTGCTTATTACATGTCTGTTCATATGAACCATTCATTTCTTTTCTTCTTTTTTTTTCTTTCTGACTCTATCTCAAAAAATCCTTAGAATCAATTGTTTATTATTTCCTTAGGTTTTCACTTGTATACTGACTTTTTTCAGCCTGATTGTACTTAGAAAAGGTGACCATCAGCGTAGTATATGCTACATTTCAGAAATTTTGATGTGTAAATGGAAAACTTCCATTGTAACATTTGAAATATCTGGGTAAGCACTGGGTAAAGCAGGACTATTTGGTACAGAGCAGATTACATGTACCTAAATGAGCCCTTTGACTCTATTTCTTCCTTGAGAAGGCTGAGCACAAGAAGGGATCCTTGAGTATTTATTGATCTAGCCAAATAATGAAGAGAGAAGAGAATAATCTGTTTGCCTTAAGGGAGAAAGCCCAGCTAGAATATATTCCAGGAGGTAAATGACCACTAGTGTGCGTGGCACAAGGATTCTGAAACAGCAAACCTATCCCGAAAATATAATCTAGTTAATATCCTAATATCCTTGGTTCTGAACATTCAGATTAGAAAATCCTTATCTCCTGGGAGGGAACAGAAAGGGAGGTGGGCAGAGATTGGAAACATAGAATGAAGGACAAAAGTGTATGGAGGATAAGCATGGCTCTCTTTTCATAAGTACCTCATTGCAAATACATTATGCTATAGTTACAAAATGAACCCAAATTTTACAATAAAAACACCGTCAGAGGAAAAATTATCTCATTAATTTTTCAAATAAAATATCTCATGTGTTATTAATTAAAATTTTTAAAAACTAAATTCCACATTAGTCTGCTCTCCAATGTCATCTTCTGCTCATTTTATTCAGGCCATTCAGATACCTCATTAGATTCCACTTTCCTTTCATTGTAGTTAAGACTGAATCATTTTCACTTAAGCAATTATAGGTGCTCGAATCTCCAAAGTTGAAAAATGTTCCTTTGCTTTCCACCAACAGTCTCACACATATTTATTTTCCAAGTGATAAGAAGGATGATTACACACAAAAAATATTACAAAAATATCTCCACAGTTAAGTATTGAAAATTTACCTTGAGCAATACCATTTAATGAGCAAAAGCAATGTTCCTTTGATACTGTTATCAGTTACAGAGGTAGAAAAAATGAAAAAAAGAAAATATTGTTTTCTACTTAAGCTATCAGTCAATTTCTAACAGATGTCCATAGTCCATAAACTGTAAACTTAAACTCCACAGGAAGAAATATCACCTTTAAGAAGTTAATAGTGAGTTTATGCCTTATCTAAACTCTCAGAGAATAAAATGTGAAACTCTCTGTTTTCTTTAAAATTGTGTAAACATTGTATACAGTTTACTTAAGGAATTCTTCCCCTTAGTTTATGAGAAATCTAAATTTCTATTTCCTTTTGAAGCTCATATTCCTAGTATCATAATACTAAATGGAACATGAGTTCTACAGTATTTTTTTTTAAGCAGGGCACTCTTATTTGTAAAAATATAGCTCCAGGTAAACTCAGCCATCATCCAAAAGCTTCCAGTCTCCTTTCTGTATGTTTTTATTTCCAGCAGAATCCCAAATCTTTTAGCTCTTCATTATAGTGTCTGTCTTTATTACCTCCAGTAGTAAAATTCTCTACCATCAGCTTTATTGAGATATAAATGACAAATAAAACTTGTATATACTTATAATATATGATGTGATGTTTTGATATATGTATACATTGTAAAACAATTACCAGGAGTTAATCAACTATCGAGCTAATTAACATATTCTTCACCCCACAGTTATCTTTTTGTGTGCGTGTGTGTATATAGTGAGACTATTAAAGATCTATTCCCTTACTGATTTTCAAGTATATAATACATTATTATTAACTATAGTTACCCTTCTGTAAAAATGGATCTCTAGAATTTATTCCTCCTGTATAGCTGAAACTTTATACCTGTTGATCAACATTTGTCTCCCCATTCTCCAACCCCGATCCCAGACCATGGCAACCACCATTCTACTTTCTTTAGATTCTACTATAAGTGAAATCATGCAGTATTTATCTTCTGTGTCTGGCTTATTTTGCTTAGCAAAATGTCCCAGGTTTATCTGTGTTGTCACAAATGACAGAATTTCTTTTTTTTTAAAGGTTGAATAATATTGCATTCTAATACACAGACACACACACACACACACACTACATTTTTTTATGCACTCATCAGTTGATGGACACTTAGCTTGATCTCATAAATGGCTATTGTGAATAATGCTGCATGAACGTGCAGCATTATATCAACATATTGATTTTTTTCCTTTGAATATACGCCCAGAAGGGGGATATCTGGATCATATAGTAGTTCTATTTTTAACTTGTTGAGAAACTTTCATACTGTTTTCCATAATGGCTGTACTAACTGACCTTTGCACCAAAAGTGTACAATAGATCCCTTTTCTCCACATCCTTGCCAATACTTTTCTTGTATTTTTGACAAAATCCATTTAAACAGGTGTGAGGTCATATCTCATTGTGGTTCTAATTTGCGTTTTTCTAAAGATTAGTGATGCTGAGCATTTCTCATATACTTATTGCTCATTTGTATATCTTCTCTTGAGAAATGCCTATTCAAGTCCTTTGCCCATTTTTAAATTGGGTTATTTGTTTTCTTGCTATTGATTGAGTTTCCTACATATTTTGCATATTAATTCATCAATATATATATGGTTATGGTTTCAAATATTTTCTCTCATTGGGTAGGTTGTATCTTCACTCTGTTGATTGTTGCTTTTACTCTACAGAGCTTTTTAGTTTGATGCAAGTCTATGGTTGCTTTTGTTACCTGTGCTTTTGGGGTCACATCTAAATAAATCATTGGCCAGATCAATGCCAAACTTTTCTCTATGTTTTCACTTAGTCATTTTACGGTTTCAGGTCTTACACTGAAGTTTTTAATTGATTTCATTTTTGCATATGGTGTAATATTTTATATATGATGTGGTCCAAATTCATTCTTCTGCATGTGGATATTCAATTTTCCAACATCATTTATTGAAGAGATTGTTCTTTCCCCGTTGTGTGTTCTTGGCACCTCTGTTGAAGATCAATTGATTATAAATGCATGGGTTTACTGGACTTTCTATTCTGTTCCAGTGGTTTATATGTCGCTTTTATGCCAGTACCATGCCATTTTAATTACCATAGTTTTGTAGTACCTTATGAAATTAGATGGTGTGATGCCTCCAGCTTTGTTATTTTTACTCAAGAGTGTTTTGGACTTTTTTTTTTCATAGAAATTTTAGGATTTTCTATTTCTGTGAAAAATGCCATTGGATTTTGGTAGGAATTGCATTAAATCTGTAGATCACCCTGGGTATTATGGACATTTTAACAATATTAGTTCTTCCAATCCATGAAGACAAGCTATTTTTCCATTTATTTGTGTCGTGCTCAATTTCTTCTGTCAATGCTTTATAGCTTTTAGTGCACTGACTGTTCACTTCCTTGGTTAAGACTTCCCTTTCAATATATATTTTGACCCATTTGTTGTGCAAGAGTGTGTTGTTTAATTTCCACATTATGTGAGTTTTCCAATGTTTTGACTGTTGTTGATTTCTAGTTTCATGCTTTTGTGGTCAGATAAGATACTTGATATGATTTCAGTCTTCTTAAATTGGTTAAGACTTGTTTTCTGACCTAATGTGTGATCTACCATATAAAATGTTTCACGTGTGCTTGAAAAGAATACATATTCTACTGCTGTTAGATGGAATGTTCTAGATATGTCTATTAGGTTCACTTGGTCTGTAGTGTTATTTAGATATGCTGGTTTCCCTATCCCTATTAATTTTTTGCCTGTAAGATCATTCCACTGTTGAAAGTAAGGTATTAAAGTCTCCTTCTATTATTGTATTGTCTGTTTCTCTCTTCAGTTCTGCTAATATTTGCTCCACAGAGTTAGATGCCCTGATCTTGGGTGCATGTCTATTTACAATCATTAAATCCTCTTGATGAAAGGACTCTTTAATCATTATATAATGACCTTCTTTTTCTCTACTCATGGTTTTTCACTTAAAACCTATTTTGTCTACATAAGTATAGCCATGTCTGCTCTCTTTTAGTTATCATTTGCATGAAATATCTTTTTCCATTCCTTCACTTTCAATCATATGTGTTCTTAAGGGTAAAGTGAGTATCTTGTAGGCAGTACGTAGTTGAATTTTGTGTTTTTTAATTCATTCAGCCACTCTAAGTTTTTTGATTGTAGAATTCAATCCATTTACACTCAAAGTAATTATTGATAGGTAAAGAATTACTGCTGCCATTTTCTTAATTGTTGTCTGACTTGTGTGGTTCTTTTGTTCCATTCTTCATCTCTTGATGTCTTCCTTTGTGATTTGATGGTATTTTTGTAGTGATATACTTTAAATCCTTTCTCTTTGTCTTTTACATACTGATTATAGGTTTTTTTCTTTGTGGTTACTATGATGCTTACATAAAACATGTCATAGTATAATAATCTATTTTAAGCTGATAACAACTTAACTTTGACCACATTAAAAAAACTCTACACTTTGACTTCTCCTCCCCCTCCCAGATTTTATGTTATTGATGCCACAATTTACATTTTTAATGTATCTATTAACAAATCTATTATTGTTAATCTATATATCTATTATATAATATATAACTATTATATCCATATAATAAATATAGAAATAATGTAACCATTGTTATATCTATTAACAAATTATTGTACTTATAGTTATTTTTAATACTTTTGTATTTTATTATACTAGAGTTGAAGGCTATTTATGCACTACCATTATATTAGAGTATATGAATTTTACTATATTCTTCCCTTAAGTGAGTTTTATTTTATTTTTATTTAAGGTTAATAGACTCTGTTTCTTAGAGTAGTTTTAGATTTAAAGAAAAATTGAACATAAAGTATAGAGTTCCTATGTATTCATCTCCTATCCCACAGTTACCTTTATATTAACATCTTGTGTTGGTGTGGCACATTTGTTACAATTGATGAATCAATATGGACACACTATTGTCAAATAAAGTTCCTATTTTATATTAGGATTCACTATGCATTATACAATTCCATGGATTTTGCCAAATGCATAATGACTGCTTTAACTTTTGTCCATCAAAAGGACTAAGTGATATACAATTTTAGTATAATGAACAGAAAAGAAATGAATATAATTAAAAATCAATTTGTGCAATAAAATGATTTAAATTATGTGGATTGGTGCTGCATAATTTAATAAATTTTTATTTGCACTGTAACATACTTATAAAAGTAGACTTATACAATGAGTTATATAGTTTTATATATTTCTATGTTTATAGTTAGAATTATTTCCTTTCAACTTTAAAAATTTTCTCTGGCGTTTCTTGTAAGTCAGGTGTAGTGATGATGAACTACCATAGCTTTTGTTTGGGAAAATGTTTCTCTCTCCTTTATATCTGAAGAGCAGTATTAGTGGGTATAGTATCCTTGGTTGCCACTTTTTAAAATTTTAGCTCTTTGAATATATTATTCCACTCTCTTCTGGATGCAGGGTTTCTGCTGAGAAATTTGTTGAAAATGTTTTTCGGTTTCCCCTATATGTGATGTGTTACTTTTCTCTTTCAAAATTTTCTTTTTGTCTTTGGCTTTTGATAATTTAATTATAATGTGTCTTGTGAAGATTTCTTTATATTTAGTCTATTTGTTTACTTTTGGCTTTATGAATCTAGACATTAATTTCTTTCTCCAGATTTGGGAAGATTTTTGCCATTATTTCTTTAAGTAAACTTTCTGCTTCTTCTCTTTCTTCTCTCATTCTGTTACTACTATAATGCATACATTGGCTCTCTTGATGATGTACTATAAATTCTGTAGATTTTCTTCACTCCTTTTCATTTTTTTTGTTTCTATAACTGGATAATTTCTAATGACATGTCTTTATGCTCACAGATTCTTTCTTCTGCTTGATGAAGTCTGTAGTTGAAGTCTGTATGATATTTTTAAGTTCAATCTTTATGTCCTTCAGCTCCAAAATTTCTATTTGATTTTACTTTTAATAGTTTCCGTTTTTTGGAACTTTTCATTTTATTCAAGTATTATTTTCCTAATATTTGCTTAGTTGTATATTTGTGTTCTCTTGTTCTCACGGAGCCTCTTTAAGATGATGGTGTTAATCACAATGATAACTGTTATTTTTTGAGACAGATCTTGCTCTGTCATCCAAGCTGAGTAAAGTGGCATGATCATAGCTTACTGTGGCCTCAAACTCCTGGGCTCAAGTGATCATCTCACCTCAGCCTCCTGAGCAGCTAGGATTACAGGTGTGTGCCACCATGGCCAGCTAATTTAAAAAAAAAGTTGTAGAGAAGGGGTCTTGCTATGTTGCCCAGGCTGGTCTCAAACTCCTGGCTTCAGGTGATTCTTCAACCTCAGCCTTCCAAAGTGCTGATATAGGCATGAGCCACTGTACCTGGCCAAGATGATTGTTTTGAATTCTTTTACAGGTAGCTCATAGATCTCTATTTCCTTAGAGTTTGTGCTTTTGATGGAGTAGGTACATTTTCCATTCTTTATAGACTGGCTTCAGCAGGGAAAACCCTTCACCAGTCAGTTCATCTAGAGATTCTGTGTGGGCCATGTCATAGAATCTCTGGAGAGACTGGTTTGGTGTCTGGATTAATATTTGAGCAGGTCTGGCACCTGGAAAAACAGAAGCTGGCCAGGCACCATGGTCTACTGCGGTGAACCTTTTGTCTGGGTCTGCAGAAGCAGGCCTGGAGGTGGGATCCACAAAGACCAGCCTGAAGTCTGGATCCATAGCAACCAGCTAGAAGCTGCAGTGGACCTGGGACCCGGGTCCATGATATAATAGTAGGCTTGGGTCATTGGTCCTGGATCCACAAAGTCTGTCCTGGATCCTAGATCTGTAGCAGTGGTCCTGGAGCTTGGGTCCATGAGGTCAGCCTGGTATTGGGATGTACTGTAGCAGTTCTGGACCCTGGGTTTGTTCAAATAAATCTGTAGTGTGGGGTTCCAGGGGCTGGCCTGGACACTGGTGTCATGGGAACCAGTCTGGAGCTGGGCAGACCTGGAGTCTGAGTCTATGTGGGCCAGCCTGGATCCTGGGCCATGGGATCTAGCCTGGTACCAGATTTCACTGAAAAAATATAGCAAAATTCTTTATGCCTATGAGTCCTGTCCACTAGAAGAGTTTAATTAATTGGCTCACTTCTTCATTTTAATGGAGGCATAACCTATATACACTATAGTGCATATCTTAATTCTATAGCTTGATAAAATTTTACATATAAATAAACTTGTGTAACTGCTTATGAGATCTAGGTAAAGAATATCTCTGTTAGCTTATTCTTAAATTGAACTCTTGGTGTTTTTGGAGCAAAGTCTGTGCCCCCAGATCCAGGTGAGGAACAATAGATCCCTTTCTGTAAGCTCTCTTCTTTCCCAAAAAGTGCTTTTTTCTGGCTGCTAAATTTTTCAGGCCATGAGTATATTGCCTACTTCAAGGGAAGCAGATATAGCTCTGTAGTCCAAATCCTATTCTGAAGCAGTGGACTTGGCCTCTGGTGTTCTAAGATTTTTTGCAGATGTGGCTTTACTTTTTTTTCGAAAGCGTATCTAACTTAATTGTTTTCATTTTGTATCCATAATGACTAACAAAGTTGAATATCTTTTCTTGTGTTTATTGGTTATTTCAATTTACTGCTTTGTGAAGTGTCTGTTCAAATTATTTGCCTATTATTGAATGGTTATCTCACATTTCTTATTGATTCGTAAGAGTTCTTTCTAATTTCTGGTACAACCCTTCTTAAAGACTTGTGTTGCAAATATCTTCTTTATGATCTGCTCTGTTGGTGTCCTGTCAATTGCTGTTTTTATGATTTCCTAGAACACTTTTGGAGGCCACCTCTCAATAAGGTTTGCAAATAGCTCCTACTAGAACAATTATTCCACTGTGTAGGATCTTGTTGTTCATTCTCCATTAAACCAATCCTGACCTATTGAAAATGAAGTGAGGCCATTAAATATAAATTGTGCTTTATCCAAAATGCAATATGTAAACATTGCATATAACTTTTTGAAATTAAACCTTTCTATGGCATCACGAGGAATTAACAATAGATAAAGAAATCTGAGCAGTGTTCCATATGAAGTTTGTTTATTCCAGAGTAAAAGAGAGTGAAGAATCTACGTACTTATATGTTGTAAGGATATTATAAATATATCTGAGTTAGCAGGTAGACATATAACCATTTTAAGACAGGAGAACAGACCGCTAGATGCTATTGCATTGTTTCTGCATACCTTTGATTCTAGGTGTTTTCATAAAGGGAAACTATAATTTATGAGAAATAAGACTTTAGACCTATAGATTATTTGTTTAATAAAATAGGAAGACATATCAGGAAGCTCAGCATACCTCATTCAAATGGGCACTGGCATCAATAAAGAAGCTATTTTCTCTCAAAATTGTAATCCTTTTAAACAATACATTTTGTTAACCAACAAAAATAATCACAGTCCCTTTACTTTCTATTTTCTTATTTGAGTGATATGGTGGTTGACCCTAAGAAAACTCTCAGAAGCTCTGTGTGGTATAAGTATTAAGGGGAAAAAAAGCAAAACGAACTTAAATATTTAACCCTTGTATATAAAGACTGATGCCTAACATAGATCAACGTAGAGAATAATATATTTGTATAATATATATTATTATTCAACTTATAATAAATAAGTTTGAATAATATATTTTTTAGAAAATTCCTCTCCCGATCAGGAATATCAGACAGCCGTTAGTGTTTGTTAGTGTTTCTCTTGCTGTTCCACTTAGTGTTACTTACTTTTGTGCTTTAACCTTTCCTGGAATATCTAGCTGTACTGCCAATCTCAACAACCGGTGGAAATCTGACTGAGGAGCTTTTTCTAAATCCCGTGATGGAAACCTTCTATAATGAGGAGGCACATTCTGCGTCATTGAGAATAAAGCTATCAATCATAACTAATCCATGGCAATAAAATAATAAAGATAACAATGTTTTTCCTTTATCTCCCTGTTTTTGTGTTTTACGATCACTGTAGGACTCAATTTAATGTTGAGGGATAGGTAACATTTCACTGATTATTTCTGTATATCCACCAATTTCCAAAGGGCTGTGATGAAGGTTTACTATTTAAAAATGGAAGGTACAGAGCAAAGTTAATAAGGTTTTATTCAAGGAAGTCTTTCAAAGCCATTGATATAATATCTATTTCAAATTGTCATGAATATACATGGCACATGAAAAGAAAGCAACCTCAAGAATTTAAACTCAAGTTTTACTTTTAATTCTTCTCCCATAACGAATAACAAGTACTTGAGAAAGTCCTTAAAACACTCCGGGCTTCACTTCTCTCTCCTCATTTTCAAATTAAAGATTTGGGAAAAAAGATTCCCTGATATTTTTTGCTTCATTATTTTAAGATAAAGTTTAGTTTTATAAAGTTGGATTAATAAAAATTTAGGTTTTAAAGGAGAAAATAAAAGCAATATCTATTGGGAAGTCACCAGTTTTATTAATACCGTAGATACATTTTTCACCTACATGAATATTGTTTTCACCTACAAACAATATTGTTCTGTAAAGATGACACAAATGTTGATTACCCATGAATAGAACATACTGCTCTTTCTCAAATTTGCATCATTAGATGGAGCCCTTGAGGGAATAACATTTCAGGAGATGGAATTTTGAGGATTCACATTTGAAATGGAAGATTCCAATACTCATAGAAATCCAAAGGGAATTAAAGCTCTTCTCTTGAAGTTCAATGCACTTTAACTTGGCTTTGGATAAACAGAGTGCCAAGCTGAGCTAATGATTTTCCCCAACTTCTACGACTGTTCTTCTTATTCCATTCATACTGCTTTGAAGTAGATAGCTTTTAAAATTTTCTAAACTGAAATTCTAATAGTCTTTTTATCCAAATTGTGTGAGTCAGGGCAAAGAAAAAAGTTGAAAATACAAAATAGATGTTTGGATAAGGCTATATTTGTAGAAACTCACATAAGGGCTTAAGAGAAGACAGTAGTGGAATAATAATGTGAAATTAGTCTATGTTTATAATAACTGTTGTTCTGTTCCCTGATAAGACTACTTTTGTGTTACTTTTAAAAATACTACAGTCATCATCTGGTCACTTCTTCCTACAGCCACTATTATTTATTTCTGCAGTGTGCTCCTGTGCCCCACCACCATCGCCCCACATCTCATTCTGAATAGTATACAGCTATCAACTTTCTCTTTGACATTGACTATCCTATTTGTTTTCTAATTTCTGCCGTTATCTTGTATAAAAGAAGATAATTGGTCATAATCTTGCCTCCTTTCTGTAATAGCTCTGATTCTTTTCTGTTAATGTCTTCCTCCGCATGCCAAAGACATGGCTGCCACTGCCTTGGATCCTGTCTCTGGTTTTAACCTACTACTTGGCTGTCTTACTAACTCATCCTCACCCTCCATATACTAATACATGCTGTCAGTATGTGGGAGGCAATCTTTTCTTTCATCCTGCTGTAAATATCCCAAAGAAGAAATGCATGCATTCTAAGGAACATTCATATCATTCATCATTATCACTAATATTTATTGAATATTTATGAATGTGCCAAGATAAGTACTTTATACATGTAATGTTATTTAATTATCACAAAATGCTATGAGTTAATTACTGTTTCTCTTTTTTAGATAAAGAGAATGAACGCAGCTTAGAGAGGTTAATTAGTATGCTCTAATTACACAGCTAGTAAGTGATGAAGATAGATTTTGACACTGCATCTGACTTCACAACATAAACACTTAACCCTTGGGTTCTGTTACTCAAGGAAAGTTTTCTTCTTTGGGTGTATTCTCTCAATCAAGTCTTTCTCCTGCTTATAAAATGGTCTTTTTTATCTTTGTAATTTTTCACAGATAATTGGTAAAGTATCAATTTCTACTATTAGAAACCTTTTTTTCAGATATGCAGTGTTTGAGACAAACTTAAGTCTTTAGAAAGTAATTAATTAAGTTCTTTCAGTTTTAATAGCGCTCCAGGTCAAAAAGGTAAGAAATGGAGGAGCCAAGTCCTGAGTTCATGGAAATCATTGGATTTGACGTTTTGTGTTTATATGAAAACCAACATTTTTTTTTTTTTTTTTTACTTCCTAATTTCCTTCTATGGAGGCAAGTTTGTCTTAATTTTCCTTTCAAGGTGCTGTGAAAAAAATGCCATTGTTCACCACATTGTTGTCTGGATCCTCTATACAACTTCCAACACCTCACTTCCAACATTTTTGCTAAGGGAATGCATAACGTGTCATCCATCTTTATTTTTAAATTGAATTTCTATGAACTAAATTAAATCTTACAGTAGATGTTATACATTAATGTGGGTCTCTCTATTATAGATGCTTTTTCTGATGCTCCTTTGTGACTCCTTTTTTTCTACTGACAAATCAGAAAGTTCTCCTAGGTCCTTTCCCGAAAGAGTTTTTGGGTCATCAGGCAATTACATTTGTGTTATCTTAACCTTTTTTCGTTTGTCATTCTTGTCACAGTTAAGGAAGACAGCAGAATCCATATATCATTTGGCAATTGTTAGTAACACAGAACACCATGAAATAGGTGGTAAATCATAGGAAGGAAATGTTCTGGTTAAAGCCACCTCAAACTCCAGAGGCGATTCCTGGGTAGCAGCAATGCTGTTATTGTTCTCTATAAGCTATATAAGTGAGGATTCCCAAATTTCTACAGCAGAGAGGGAAGTATGAGTCTGATTTAAAGATATTTTCTTTCTTTGCTACCTCACTGGCTTTGAGCACAACCCAGGAAGAAGTTCAAAACCAAGAAAATGGTAAGTCTGATATGATGACAGGTATAAAGTTTTGAGACATGTTAGCAACTAAATTGTCTTTTTTGCTTCAGTCATGTTTTTCCTTTCCTTTTTCCTAGACCATAGAGAACAAGATGTAACAGAATTATATTACGATTTCAACCCTAATTCCAACATAACAACTGACTAGACAATCTACTCAGCGCATGACTTGTTAAATCATTATTCCACTTCATATTTGTCTTTTTAGTCTATTGATTTCTCTTATCAGTTACATACCATGTCAGTTCTTCTAATCAGTAGTACAGATTAACAACGACTACACCCTAACATTTCTAAGATTTCTCTTATCCTTTCTCAAGAGTCTTGCCTTATTATTTTAATCATGTGGTATTGAAATTTCAGGGAGATATTTAGCTTATTTTGAACAGCATTTCTAATAGTTAATTGAAATAATCAAGGGACAATTTCTTGTTGATACAGTTGTCACTTTGGTCAATTATAATACAATTTTAGAATGCTAATTAAATTGATTAAAGAAGTTATTTTTTTCTATAGAATTGTAAAGATAAGCCTTCTTCAACTTATTAATCTTAAATTAAGAATGTATTTACTGATACCTATTATGTAGAGGGTGCAAAAGAAACATGTGATGTGACTTACTGCCTTTAGGTAACAGACCATCTGAGTAAGGGTCGAATATACTTAGTAAGGTAGTACATAAAAGAAGTACTAAATTCGACGTCTTTACTGATAGATTATGTAATACAAACAAGTGATACACATTCCATAGACCCGCAGGATTAAGATAATGACCAAGGGAGTCAGTCTCTCTTTGCAGTACTGTATGAGAGCAGAGTAGAAGTCGGCGATAGAGGGGCTCATGGCAGGACAAGTGTTTAGAAAGTTACTTCCACTCTTTGACCAAGTATTGGTTGAAAGGTGTGCCGCCAAAACTGTAACCAAAGGAGCCATTATGCTTCCGGAAAGATCTCAAGGAAAAGTATTGGCAGCCACAGTAGTAGCTGTTGGATCAGGCTCTAAAGGAAAGGGTGGAGAGATTCAACCAGTTCGTGTGAACGTTAGAGATAATGTTCTTCTTCCAGAATATGGAGGCACCAAAGTAGAAGACAAGGATTAGTTCTCATTTAGAGATGGTGACATTCTTGGGAAGTATGTAGACTGAAATAAATCCTGTTGAAATAGCATCGACACGAAGCTTCCCATTCCACTGAAGTTCTGAAATCTTTCATCATGTAAATAATTTATATATCTCTCTTTTACACTAAGCTAATGATAAATAATGACACAAATAATAATGACTAAGTTATCTGAATCAAATTAAAAAAGATTAAAAGGAGCCAGATGAAATGAGCAAGAATGGAGTATACTTGATTGAATTATTTTTTCATAGTTATGTTTGCATCTATTATATGTCATGCTATTGCAATGAACATTAAAAAAGTAGTGCTTGGAATAAGATTAATAGTAACTATTGTACATTTATCATTTGAACCTCTCCATGCTTATGGATTTTATTATTTTAAAAAGTACCATTTTTCACATACAAATAATATAAAACATAATTTAAAATTGCAATATTTACAAGTCAACCTCAGGTGTCATTACAAAGTTTTCAGCTAAATTTTAAAATCATGTTTTTAGTTTTAAGAACCTATTTTTTTCATTCTTGTTAGTTTATCTAATATTCCTTTTTGTAACTTACATTCTATATTTGGTCTTATATGTTTTCAATGTTATGTATTACTTAAAAATAAACTTAAAGTAGGAAGCCACATTAAGAACAAAATAAAAGGACCATGAAAATGGTTGCAATTGATATCTAAAAATAGGATGATGTATAAAGTGGGTTGCATCAAAGCTATACTTACATTTACCACAGGGTGACACCCTAGCATCATTAATGAAAATAAAACTCTAATACATACGGAAGCATAATTACAATATGATGAAAACTAGCTCAAATTATTACAGGTTCTTTCTTTCAAGGAAATCATCATGAGAAACCAGGGTTTAAGCATTATGCTTAGTATTTTATAAGTTTAATTTTCCCTGACTCTAGTTACCTCTAGATTTTAGATAATTCTAAAAAATTATCTTAAATAATTCTAAATAATTATCCAGAATGATTCTATATAATTCGATAAAACTAGATAATTCTAATATCTAATTGTACTTCTTCTCTTGGCATCTGCCCTTTCCTCCTAGTCATATCTTCCTTTATTTAAAGAGAAAAATGAATCCTACCTAATCCTCAAGCCAGTTATGTATCAGCTCACTCAGTTCTTGAAATATAATCCTTGATTTGTAGAATCCACTTTCTAATTACTCTCCAATCAACAGGAGTTTTGTCTCCAATGCCATCTTTCTATTAAAACTAGCTTTCAAAGTTTCAATGAGCTCAATGAGTATCAAAATGAGCTTGCATTTGACACTAACTGCTGTTCATCTTCCTCCTTCGGAAACTCTCTTCTAGTAAGGTTTGATGGCATTAGCCTCTTCTAAATTTGTTGTTATCTGTTAGGTTGTTGCTATTCTATTTTATTAGTTCTTCTTCCTTAGGCTCTTCCTTATATGGTTGCATCCTCCAGAATTTTGCCACCAAAAGATCTGTCAGCCAGTCAGTTTTCTGTAGAGTAGCCCAGAGACTATTTTCTCAATCCTTTCCTTCGAGTTTAAGAAACACAATCCAGCCAGTATTGACTTCATAAGGTGGTGGGCTTTGGGGCATGAACATCTTTTTCTTGAGTTTCCATCCAAGATTTAAGGTTTTAGTTCCTAATGCTGAGAACACTCAAGGCAGATGGCAGGCGGCTTCCCCTCTGAATCCTTTTCAGGCTCATCCTTCTATCTTTTCAACTTATCCACTGCCACCACTTGTCTCTTCTTGCATTGATTCTGACGAGTGGTTCTACTGCTGGGCTCTACTGTTGGGTAGGGAGAAAAAAGCGGTCTTGGATCGTGCATGTGAAGGTGGAGAGGAAAATAACTCCAAGTGTTGTATTGTGTTAGGTCAGATTCTTCAGAAGCCAATCCTTAAATGGGACTGCTTTTAAAAATATTTATTGAGAGCTCTCCCGGAGAGGGGATTTAGGAAGCAGGGTAGATAAGGAATAAAGCTAAGCAAAATGTGGCCTCACGCGCAGACTAGCTTAGTCTAACCCCACAGAGAAAAGTCTGGAACACCTATTGCTCCACAGAGTTAGTCTCACTTGAGGCAGGGAGGCCAGACTTTTATACCTGCATGTCAGAGAGCCACTGCTAAGGGTAGTTACCTGGAGAATGGGGTAGCTGTGAGTTGCTAGTAGCCAATACTCACAGCAAGTCGATGGCCACTGGCCAGTAAAGGGGATGAGGTCAGGGCTCCCATAATTTCCCTACCTGTTGTCTTCAGATGGAGGATCTGAAAGCAAATCATACTTTTTCACTGCAAAGGTTGATCCTTGCTAATATCCTAGAGGTAGACATGTTCTGTCTTTGTCCTAGTGTTTAGTCACTTTTAAAAACTCCATTTACATATGGACAACAAAAAGTAGAAACTTTACAGTGGAGAAACCTGGCAGATACCATCTTAAATAAGTAATCAAGTTAACAGCATCAGTAAGTACCAAGACACAGTGATATCAGGCACCCCTGATGTGATCCAAGGAGAAGGGCTCTTCACCTCTGTGGTACTCTTTCCAAAATCCATAACTGCAGTTTAGTTATAAAAAAATCAGACACACACGAATTGAAGGACATTCTATAAAATAGCTGACCAGTACTCTTCTTAGATATACAGGTCATAAAAGACAAGGAAAGACTGTGACACTCTCACAGATTAGAGGAAACTAAGAAGTTATAAATAATGCAAGGTGGGATCTTGCATGGAATCCTGAAACAGTAAATGAACACTAGTGGAAAAAAGGAAATTTAAATTAAATTTATAGTGTAGTTAAGAGTATTCTACCACTGCTAACTTCTTCATTTTGATAGGTGTACCATGGTTATGTAAGATGCAAACACAAAAGGAAGGTAAGTGAAAGGTATACAGGCACTCTCTATTATTTTGGCAACCACTCTGAAATCTAAAATCATCCAAAACTTAAAATATTTTTTTCCTTTGAAAATCCTTATTCTGTTTACTTATAAATGAGGGGCTGGGTTTGTGATGAAGAAGAATCTATTCTGCCATATTACAAGTGCATATAGTTGACAAAATAATATTCCTATTGAACAGTGAAAAATCAATAACATAAAGGAATATTTATGTCAAGCATAATTTTATGCTACATATTCACTGAGATGATACATGACAAATGGTTGTAGTATGGCAAATAGAAAAGAGCTACTTTGTTTTCCAGTCACTTACTATAGTAATTGCCTTAGAATGAGAACAACATATTATCAAGTCAGTTTAGAATTTGCTGAAAGAAGATGTTTGGGCAAGAAGAAAGCACTTATTTTATACTTTATTCTCCATTTTCCCTAGGTGATTGGGAAGACCAGGATGCGCAATGGCAAGGTGAGATTCTGGTTATCTCTTTTTCTTCTAGCATTTGTTTCCCTAAGTGGAATACGAGATTTACTGCATTTTTTTGGTGAATGATATGAAATAGAGGACAGATGTTCATGACTGGAGGCTTATTGAGAATTATGTTAAGCTGTAAGTAATAGAATTCTTGATTAACTGTAGCTTAAACAAATAGCAGTTTCATTTTTGTATATAATGGGAAGTCTGGAGGTAGACAGGCTCCTGCATTTCGGCTCCTCTGTCTTCCTTTTGGGGTGCTCCACCCATTGCAAGACACCCAGCAGCCCTGCCTCACTTACTGAATACAGTTAGGGAGCTCCAGTGCTGTGACAGTCGGATCAGCCAGCAAAGAGTTCCGAAATGCTCCCACTTGAGATCCACTGGGCACACTATTCCTCTGAACAAAATCAGGGTTCTATTAGCAAAGAAGAGGAGAAAGAGAACTTGGGCTAGCACTCCCTGCCAGAGAAGATAATGAAGTAGAAAACAAAGGGCAGCATTACATTTATTTACTTTTACTCTCAGATCAGGGACTGACCTGCATTGGAAATTAGTTACTGAGTACATTGTGCAATGTGCAAAAGTAATGTAACATAATGTAATTCTGCCACCTGAAACTGCGACCATGTTACACGTAGCAAAGAGGGAGTGAGGGAAAGGAAGGTAAAAGACATCACCATCATCTGATAAACAAGCAAGAGTTGGAGAATAATTACCCACAGGGTAATTGAGAGGATTGAACAAACTCATAGTGAAAGAAAATGTCACAGAAAAATGAGCTATGCAGGACATTTTATCAAAACTTTTTTCCAGAATTAATCAGACTGATGAAAGAAAACATTGTAATATGTATAGCTCCTCCACGAAAAGTGTTGTAAGCTGCTCCAATTCTGTTACTCTCCTATTAAAGGTAAGGGTTATAGAGAAAAGAAAAATTCATCTTTGAGCTGAAATTAATACTTGATTGATTCTATAATTCTACTATTTTTCCTTTTTTTTTCTTTTTTAGGAAGTCAATTCAGACAACCATGTTAGTTTTATTTATTGTTTAATTTACAGATTATGTGTGTGTGTGTGTGTGTGTATTGTTTTATCTTTTCTTTGAGAGACAGAATCTTACTTTGTCAACCAAGCTGGAGTGTAGTGGTGCAATGACAGCTCACTGCAGCCTTCATCTCCTGGACTCGAGTGATCCTCCCACTTCAGCCTCCCAAGTAACTGGGACTATAGGCTCACACCACCACAACTGGCTAATTTTGTATTTTTTGTAGAGACAGGGTTTTGCTATGTTGCCTAGGCTGGTCTTGAGCTCCTGGGGTCAAGTGATCCTCCTGCCTCCAGCCTCTGACACTATATTTTTACTCTTTTCTCTTATGTACAGTGTTCCCAAGTCTATGGTATAATGAACATCAGGAGTTAATATATTCATATGTTAAATTTTCTTAACTTTCTATAGTGTCATAATGGCATAGAATCATTATGGAAGTTTATAATACTCCCTGTCATTTACTAATTACTGATGATATTTATTTGCATTTTAATAAGAAGCCTGTAACCTAATTGACCTCATGTAAAGGAAGAAAGCTATTCCTGTTAGTCCTAGTGAAATTTGATCAGTGCTTCTTGAATTACAGTAAATGTGAACAGATAACATATACAGTGTGCAAAAACTTCTGAAAATAACTCATTTATGTAGATTACATAACTAGAGTTAAAGAATTAGGGACCCTTAGCATTGCCAGGTACTTTTAGGAATCTCCTTGGATTTAATTATTCTCTTTAGCAGTAATCTTTGTCTAATATACTGTAAATTTTACTAGTTTATTATCTGTGTTGTCCACTCTTTTTTTTTTTCTATTTACTGCTGTATCTGGAGTGCTGACAACTCTGGAATACACAGTAGGCACTCAATACATACAAGGGAGTAAATGAATGAATTAAAGCTGTCTGTATCTGCTGATCATCCACAATTTAGACGTCCTATACTACATTCCAAGTAAGCCTACATTTGAACACATCTGGTAATTTAAAAAATGTGTACACCTATGAAAATATTTTAATATATAGCACTGCAATAAAACTCTATTAAAATAGAAAAACATGAGTTGAACATCTTTCCATATTGTATAAGTAATTTCTTGGCCCCAATTTATTTCAAATGCACATATTCCAAATAAACATACATATACTAAATCTATATATATTCTGAATATATACTTCCCAAATATGTATATAAATATTTCAAATATATATTTTCTAAATATATACATTCCATACATATGTAATATATATCAAATTATTACAATAAACAGGTTGGATTTAGTCTAAGAGCCAGTTTATAATTATACCTTAGAAATATACCCGGTAGTGCTTTATAGTGCTTTTAAAACACGATTTAAGGAGCAAAATCAGCTAACAGAAGAGCATAGTTAAGGAGATTATAGACATATCTTTTAAAGAAATTAAATTCCTGGTACAAATAAGAGAAGGTAAAAAGCTCACAATTCCTTTTTTCTTTCATATTTGAGGGCAAGCGGGGTACGTGTCCTGAATTTATAGAATCTTTTGACACAAAGCAACAGAGCCACAGTCAAGACTCAAGTCAAAAGAAATTTAGATCCCATCTGGGCAAACAGGCCTCTAAGCAACAATCTAAGATTTCCACCTATTGTTCTGGCATTCCTTGTATAAATGATTATGACTGCAGAGATCTTAGGAAGTGCTGTGGTACCTTTAGATGTGGCCTGAGGTGCATACATCCTCTTATGATTGACTCTGTATTTTTCAATTCACCTCCACAATCCAAGGCATAAGTAAGTATCGGGCAACATGATCCCTTCATCAGTTCTCTGACTCTCTTAAAATACTTTCTGTATCTTTTGTCTTAGTAGTCTTCCAACCCAACCTCATATTTTATGTTCTATTATAACTATAGTATAGAATTTATAGTTAGAATGGTCTAGAATATAGTCCACTTTCTCTATGACATATAAAAAGGCATGCCATCTCAGAAGAAATTCTGCATATATGCCACCTGATTTCAATTATTTATTCATTCAATTAACATTTATTGGATGCCCACAATACGTCACACAGTGAGAATGCAGGGATGGAAGTGACAGACGGAACCCCTATGGTTATGCAGTTGATAATATTAGCATATGGTCTTTATCCTTCACTAAGCAACCAGATCTCTTCCTTTCTTTTATTCCCTTCTGCACCCCTTCCATCTCTAAGGAAAAGAAAGCATAAATCTCACATCTCTTAAAAGTTAGGCATCAGTTTTTAAGCCTTGGTTGAATTACTTTCTTCTCTGTTTTCCTCCCAGATATTGGATGGAGAAATGGATTCAGATGGAGGCATCATTGAGCTTATTCTTGACTCATCTCAGTCCAAACATTACTCTGTCAATCGTTGTTCTTAAAATCTGCATATTAAAAGCTCAGCATCAACTATTTTTGAGCTCTGTGTCTCATTCAGGGGTTTTGATTAATTTTGAGTTCTAAGGGTACTGGAAATAACTGGATTAGCAAAGCATATGGTCTTCTCTGCTGTCCTCTTGGGATACCTATGGACCAATGGGGTATCCCCAAAGTTTCTTTAGAAGATGAAATCTAAGGGATTCTGAAAAATATTCAGAAGACACACATTTCAATTTAATCATTGAAATGGCCTGCAGATAATTCTGAAAGTCCACATGCCATACAGGTTCTTTGTTCCTGTTTTGTTTTGTATGTAATTGGTATTATTTTAATCTTTTGTTTGATATTGATCTAATCTTTTACTATTTGTTTTGGAGAAATATATGGAAGAAATCCATGCCAATGACATTTACTAATCTGCTTAAGTTAAAGCACAAATTAGATTAGTGAAATCCATGGGGGTCATCTCTTATGATGTCCACTTCAATATGACAGATTTTTCCCATTTGTATAATTTGAACTTGTTAATTTAAGAAATAATTAATGAACTTTAATGAAGCCTATCTTTGCACAGATGTGCTTCATAATATGGCATGAAAATGCATGAATTATATGGATAGTAACTTGCATGAATTCAATGAACAAAGAAATTGCTGGTATACGCTATAGCTGACTATGCTGGCAAATATTCTCATTTGTTTTTATATTTTATTCAGTGATGGGGAAGAAGAAACTCCAGAAAAAAGAATTCCACATAAATATTAGGTTGTTTCTTTTATACTTTTTCAAAGAAAACTTGTTAGAAAAAAAAGAAAAATTATGTTTACTAAAAGGTAGTAGCCAAAATTTGCATATATCTCAGCATTGTATTATGTTGCTCAAGGCTTACATTCAATATACTCCTCTGCAAAGCTGTAATTCTGATTTTGTTTTACTGAGTCAATGAAGAAGAAAATTATTGTGTTCCCGTAGTACTGAAATGAAAGTGAGCTTGCAGCTGGAGTGATGAGATGAGACTAATCTTGCTGGTAGTGTCTAATTGCCGCTAAACATGGCGGGCCTTAGGCATTTTGAATATCAAGAGGTAGGTTGATGATAATGCTAGTCAAAAATTGGAATTGACCACTTTAGCTGCTTACTAAGTAAGACTACTTCCTACCACCATGAGCTATGTCGTGTAGCTATCAACTTTTAAAATTTGTTTTTATTTACTTTGAATTCCACAATTAATATATAAATTCATTCTCAGTGTAAACATATTTTTAAAAATTATGAACAAACTAAAAATCCTTCTTGACTTACCCAAAAATAACTACTATAATCTATTTGGTTTATTATCCGAACAGGCCTTTTGGGGTGCCTTTATGTTTAAGAACATTTATAAATATATACTGTTATTTCGTGTACTTAATTAAACATAAATTATGCATTATAGCATATCCATTGTGATCCAGCTTTAGTTTCTTACTTAACAATATGTCTTGGAGATAATTCCACGTCAATTTATAAAGAACTGCCTTTTTTTTTTTTTTTTACTGCTGCTTAGGATTTTATACAATAGATATATTAGAATTAATTCCAGCATTCCTCTGCTGGGGGCCATGTAAATGGCTATAATGTTTCTGCTATTACAAATAATTTTTAATATATACCATATTTAAATATACATGTTTTAATATAAGTATTATTATTATTTAGGTATGGTAAGACCAACACATCAGAAGATGACTACCATTGAAGAGATAGTGTGTTATTTGCAGATCGCAAGAGAATGGGACACACCATGTCATGCTGTGGGTGTTCACACATGGAAGCCTCCATGACAGTCAGGAGGTAGAGGGAGCAGGAGAGGACTGTGCGCAAGATCTTCTGTTGTGGTTTCTGTGGCAAGGAATGGTTGATGCAGGATAAGAAGGTTAAGGATTAACTAGTTTGTTTCAGTGGGCTCTGGGGTATAGAGACTGTTGCTGGTTGTCTGAGACCCTGGGTGATTAGGACAGGTGGATAGTGGTCTGGAGTCTGAGAGCCCAAAGGAGCTGGTTCTGGGGTGTGGACACTGAATTGATTTGCCTTTGTAAAGCAAGCTCACTGGATGGGTTGCTTGCTATCTCTAAGAATTGGCTAATCCTGGGAAGGATGGTCTCTCCAGGGTGAGCAAGGCCTCAGATGTCAAGGTGTTGACACACAGAAAATAAAAGCCATTTGCTCTTTAAATATCCTTCCACTTTATTTCCCTATGTTAGCTTCTAATGGAACTGAAGAAAGGAAAACAGATTAAAGCTTTTCTATGTCAATCATATTAAACAAATGCCTAATAACGATTTTGACATTTTTATATGTAATACTTATTTATAATATTTGTTTAAAAAATAAAGCCACGGTGACTGGTATAAATCGTGAAAAATTTATAATATATTTTCTATTTCAGTTACTATTAAATCTCCACTTTTAAACAACATACACTGAGAAATAATCAATATTCTTCCACGTTACCATCTTAGAGAATAAGATGCTCTCATGCCTTAAGTGGTTGAATTTATAGCTTTTCTGTTTCTGGACCTGCCTGTTCTTCAATATTTTGTACTTCTAGAAAGAAGTACATATTGGGAGAGTAACTCTTCTGTTTCTCCAAGCTTGTTTCTCTAAGGAAAATGCATTTTTTCTCATTTAGCAAAAACAAAAACAAAAAAAATTTTATTCATAGAATAAATGGAATAAAATATTACATTTTTGAGGTTATATTACTTTAATCCTAATTCTGATACAGTTAGCAAGGTGATCATTCTTAAATCCAATAAACTAGTGGAAGCAAGTGTTTTTGCTTATCGCATCAGGGAGAATGGCAGTGGTGTGTACATATTTACTTCCTCAATTCTATGATTTCATTTATTGTAAGATACAACATCACTTTAATGTCACATAATTTTAATATTGAAAAACAGCTAGCTTCCTTAAAATACACATTGATTGTAGGATGAATGCCATTAATAGAAAAGAAAAAATAAACTTTAAATATTTCAATTGTAATAATGTTTGTAGGGGATTTTGTGAGACTTTTATTAATTTTTTTATCGATACATGACCAATATACATATTTTACAAGTATATGTGGTAATCAAATACATTCAAATAATTTTCTAAGATCAAATCATTGTAATTGAGCTATCTATCACTTTAAATATTTGCTCATGAAACTATTTTTAAGTGCCCTCTTTTAGACTTCTACACTCCAAGTTGAGGTGTGGTGAGCAAAAACAAATAACAAAAAACAAGAGAAGTGGAAACAGTGGTTTTTTCCAGAAAAGTGCTGAAGGCATGGTCCTATGAGCCATTTTGGACAAAATAAATTTTTAATAGGGGTGACTCTAGCCACTACTGTAAATATAAATTTACAGTAAATTTAGGACCAGTTATAGTACCAGTAAGAAAACAACTGAGTTTGAACCAGTGGATGACCAAAAAAGACAAAAGAATGCCCGCCTGGAAAAGAGTAGTCTGAGAAATATGTAGCACTAGAAGGCAGAGCTAAGGAAAAAGCTTATTAGCAGAAGGAAAGAAATCATAAGGAAGCTCTTTAATGTTGTCCAAACTTAGGCTGACCACCCACACCTCTGCAAATCTTTTCAATAACAGCTTTCTCTTGGATACAGTGGTGAGCAGAAATTTCAATCCTGGTTGTTGTCTTAATTGTTGCTCTTAGCAATGTATATTTGTCCCATATCTTTCAATTCCATAGTAAACCACTGCTCACTTTGCTGTTGGATAACACCAGGGTGCCCTGAATATAATACTCTTGAATTATTACTGTTTCTTCCCCTAAAATAACATTAAAGGAGGTAAGAGTCAAAACAATCGCTTTTGGTGTTTTAGACATGAAGTCCTTGCCTACCAAAAGCGATTGTTTTGACTCTTACCTCCTTCTTTAATGTTACTTTAGGGGAAGACACAGAATGGCAACAAAAGCCAAAATTGACAAATGGGATCTAATTAAACTAAAGAGCTTCTGCACGGCAAAAGAAACCACCTTCAGAATGAACAGGCAACCTACAGAATGGGAGAAAATTTTTGCAATCTACTCATCTGACAAAGGGCTAATATCCAGAATCTACAATGAACTCCAACAAATTTATAAGAAAAAAAACCCCATCAACAAGTGGGCAACGGATATGAACAGACACTTCTCAGAAGAAGACATTTATGCAGCCAAAAGACACATGAAAAAATGCTCATCATCACTGGCCATCAGAGAAATGCAAACCAAAACCACAATGAGATACCATCTCACACCAGTTAGAATGGCGATCATTAAAAAGTCAGGAAACAACAGGTGCTGGAGAGGATGTGGAGAAATCGGAACACTTTTACACTGTTGGTGGGACTGTAAACTAGTTCAACCATTGTGGAAATCAATGTGGCGATTCCTCAGGGATCTGGAACTAGAAATACCATTTGACCCAGTGATCCCATTACTGGGTATATACCCAAAGGATTATAAATCATGCTGCTATAAAGACACATGCACACGTATGTTTATTGCGGCACTATTCACAACAGCAAAGACTTGGAACTAACCCACATGTCCAACAATGATAGACTGGATTAAGAAAATGTGGCACATATACACCATGGAATACTATGCAGCCATAAAAAATGATGAGTTCATGTCCTTTGTAGGGACATTGATGAAGTTGGAAACCATCATTCTCAGCAAACTATCGCAAGGACAAAAAACCAAACACCGCATATTCTCACTCATAGGTGGGAATTGAACAATGAGAACACATGGACACAGTAAGGGGAACATTACATACTGGGGCCTGTTGTGGGGTGGGGGGAGGGGGGAGGGATAGCACTGGGAGTTATACCTAATGTTAAATGACGAGTTGCTGGGTGCAGCACACCAACATGGCACATGTATACATATGTAACGTTGTGCACATGTACCCTAAAACTTAAAGTATAATAATAAAAAAAAGAGTCAAAACAATCTTTCCCTTTATTCTCTTTCCTGATGTATACATTTTTAAAAATGAAAAGTTTAGACTAAATGGAAGAAATTACAATGTAGAATTGGAAAATATTTAAACTTTGTACTAAAAGTAATTTTGTCTGTGTCCTAAGCAGAAAGCATCGAGGAAATTAAACTTTCGACAAAGAATCACTGAAAGTTTCTGTCTACTGACCTTTCCAAAGTGAGAGAATCTTTTCATCTTAAGAGAGTTCTAGCAGTATCTCAGAAGAAAGAATTCAGGGTGGGAGGTATTAAAAGATGGGCTCAAATGATTTAAGAAAGGTCTCTCAGGATAGAGAAGTGATTGGACTTGGGCAAATTTCACAGCATAATAATTTAGAACTGGTGGACATATCAAAGTGAGGGTCCTGAAGCTAATCTTGTTTGTTTGTTGGTTGGTTTTTGAGACAAGGTCTCATTCTGTCACCCAGACTGATGGAGTGCAGTGGCACGATCATAGCTCACTGCAGCGAACTCCTGGGCTCAAGTTATCCTCCCACCTCAGCCTCCTGAGGGCTAGGTAGCTAGGGCTACAGGCATGTGCCACCATGCCTGGCTATTTTATTTCTTATTTTCTTTAAAAGATGAGGATTTGAGGTTTTGTTATGTTGCCCAGGCTAGTCTTGAACTTCTGGCCTCAACCATTCCTTATCCTGCTTCAGCCTCCCAAAGTGCTGGGATTACAGGTATGAGCAACTGCACTTGGCCCATAAATGTTTTTAAATAAGCTATTTGTCCAGGTGAACAGACTGTTGCCTAAGAAAAGTTGATTTTCAAGAATTTCCTGAAGCACGAAGTGAAGTGATTCATTGGTATTTCAGGCTTATTTTTCCCAGACTAAGTTTTCTCAGAATAAACAGGTCATATTAATGCAGGTGGTTTCAGTTCTTAGTTCTAATATCTATGTCACGTCAATGCAGGTTGTTACAATTCCCAAAGGCCAATTTCTAACCTGATTCCCTTGCCATCAATTTTATAATAGTTTGGCTTCTTTGATCTTCTAAACCTCTAGTAAATCCCAGGATATCACGTTGCTTATGTCTGGGTTTGATTGCGTCATGGGATGCAAACTTCTCTTCCTACTGAAGTACGTTTCCTAAAGTCTAAATAATTTAGTCTATGGTAATGCCCAGAGAATTTTCAGAAAGACAACTGGTGATGCTTGTTGAAATTTTAACTCCTATAATGCTCAAGAATTTATGGTAGAAGGATGGATACAGGCTTTAATTTGGCATTCCAAGTTGTATAGTGTCTACGAGGAAATGTGGGTCCTCTTAGGTGATTCTCTTTGCCATGTTTCTATAGAGGTAAAGTACAAGCATACTTGTGTAATAATATTAAAATGAGACTCTCAGTTTTATGAAATCCCTTAGATGGTTAAAACTAACTCTGCTTACTTTTCAAACAAAGTACTAGATGTCCTAAGCAGGACTTGCAAACCATGTGGCTGAAAACCTATTTAAAACTAATGTGCCATACCTACTTTCAGGTAATATATACGGAGCATACTGGAGATGAGAGAGAGAAGTTCTTTGGGGAAAACGTGCTGAGAATACTGTGACAATTTTCCTCTCTCCCCATGGAGATGAGTTGAAGAAAATGCTTCCTCCTCACTGACAGTTTAGTAAGAGGGGCTCAAGAGCTTAATATGGCTCTCTGGAATTTGAGGATGTTAATCATTGTCGAAGTTACCCCTGAGAAAAATATCCTCAAGTGAGTGGTTGGCTGAACAACCCTTTTGCAGCAGCAGAGTGGAAGGCAGCATTTGAGAAGAAACCGCATGCCTAGCTGCAGTAGATGAAAGGTGCATGTTTTCTATGGAGCAGCTGTGGGCTACCTAGCAAAGACAGACTAAACTTCCCCAGGGGATTTTCTGAAATGGAGAAGCAACTCAGCAGAGAGAGGCTGGGACATAATCTGGGAAGGGAGTGGGAATGATCAGAAATTGTCAGCTGAAGGCAGGGTGTTGTCCACGTCAAAGGAGTTGCAATCAGAAGCTGCAGGGTTGGGGAAGGGGAATCACTCTTTCACACCCACCCTGCACCTCACCCACTGCCCCTCATGTAAAATAAAAATAAAAATAAATAAACAAACAAACCCATAAGAGAAAGGGCAGCTTTCAGCATGTGTCCCAGTGGCAACTTGTAAAATAAGTTTCAATAAACTGAAGTTAACTAAAAATTATTTAATCATTTGGTCAAGTGAAATCATCAAAATGGCGATTTTCTTTTTTTTTTTTTTCGATGCTTTAAGAGTTTATTTAACAATTCTCTACCCAGCTGAAAATTAAACCAAGAGTTTCATGGAGTCATTCTGAGATGCTCATAGAAGTATTAGCAAAAAGGAACTAGTCTGTTTTATACTTCATGTACATATTTTAGAATAGCATTCTGTGATCATTTTTTTTAAAATTTAAGTTCTAGGGTACATGTGCACAACATGCAGTTTTGTTACATATGTATACATGTGCCGTGTTGGTTTGCTGCACTCATTAACTCAACATTTACATTAGGTATTTCTCCTAATGCTATCCCTCCCCACTCCCCCCACCCTACAACAGGGCCTGGTGTGTGATGTTCCTCACTCTGTGTCCAAGTGTTCTCATTGTTCAATTCCCACCTATGAGTGAGAACATGCGGTGTTTGGTTTTCTGTCCTTGCGATAGTTTGCTCAGAATGATGGTTTCCAGCTTCATCCATGTCGCTACAAAGGACACGAACTCATCCTTTTTTATGCGTGCATCGTATTCCATGGTGTATATGTGCCACATTTTCTTAATCCAGTCAATCATTGATGGACATTTGGGTTGGTTCCAAGTCTTTGCTATTGTGAATAGTGCTGCAACAAACATACGTGTGTCTTTATAGTAGCATGATTTATAATCCTTTGGGTATATACCCAGTAATGGGATCACTGGGTCAAATGGTATTTCTAGTTCTAGATCCTTGAGGAATCCAAACACGGCAATTCTCTTAACTGAAAACAAGACAATCAGAGAAAGACATCTTAAAAATATTATGATGTATTTGCTTCCATGAAAGCCAGGAAATTAAAATTATAACAAATTATGTTTTTGTGATGTTAAAAAAATTTAAACTTAAAAATAATTTTGTAAGTTTCAATATACCTACTTTTCAATTTTTCAGTATATTTTCCCATTACTTTAATGTTCTACAAAAAAAGTCATTAAAAATATATAAAAACATGTATATAGGAGAATATATTTTCCCTTTTGCCTCTAGTTTCAATATAGATAGTATGAAAATATTTGTAGTATCTAATATAGTATGGCACTGGTATTTATTTAAAATTTCAACATTTTGCTAATTATGAATTTTTCTGTGTTAATTTTGATTGTTAAATGTTGCATTAAAATTATTGATAAAAATAATAAACAAACAAATACAGAGCATTGTTGTTGATTACTGAATTTTTTGACACCCCCTGAAATTCTGTACCCAGGGCAAGTGCTTCTCTTTCTCCACCATAATTCTGGCTCTACCAGGTGGATAAAACGGCAAAACTTCGTTTCAAAAAAAAAAAAAAGTGCTCCCATTTTGTATCTTTTTGTGTGTGTGTGTTTATGATGTCTTTTGATGAATCCAAATATTCCAGCTTTTTTCCCCCAGCTTTACTGAGGTATTACTGATAAATAAAAATTATGTATATTTAACATATACAACTTAATGTTTTGATATACATATATATTGTGAAATGATTGCCACAATGAAGCTAATTAATATATCTATCATCTCACAGTTACCTTTTGTTTGTTTGTTTTGTGATAAGACAATTCTACTCTATTAGCAAATTTCAAGTATACAAAACAGTACTATTAACTATAGTCACCACAATGTATGTTAGATCTCTAGAACTTGTTCATCCACATAACTGAAACTTTGTCCCTTTGACGAATATCTCTTCATTTCTTCTACCATTCTACTCTCTGATTTTTTAGTTTGACTCTTAGATTCCACATTTAAGTGAGATCATGCAGTATTTGTCTTTTTGTGTCTGGCTTATTTTGCTTAACATAATGTCCTCCAGGTTCATCTATGCTGTTGCAAAAGGTAGAATTTTCTTCTTTTTATAAGCTGAATACTATTCCTCTGTGTGTGTGTGTGTGTGTGTGTGTGTGTGTGTGTGTGTTTACCATTTTTGAAAAAATCATTCATCCACGGACACTTAGGTTGTTTCCACATCTTGGCTATTATGACCAGAACAGCAATTAACATGGGACTACAGATATATCTTTAACATACTGATTTGATTTCCTTTGCCTGTGCACTCAAAAATGGGATTGGTGGATTATATGGTACTTCTTTTTCAAAAATCTTTGAAGAACATCCATATGGTTTTCCATAATGGCTGTACTAATTGACAATTCCACCAACAGTGTACAAGGGTTCCCTTTTCTCCACATCCTTGCTCAAACTTTTATTTTGTCTTTTGGTAATAGTCATTTTGATAGTTATAAGGTGATATCTTACTGCAGTTTTGATATGCATTCCCCTAATGCTTTGTAATGTTGAGCACCTTTTCATTGACCTGTTGGCCATTTGTATGTTGTATTTTTAGAAATGTCTATTCAGGTCCTTTGCCCATTGTTTAATCGGGTTATTGGGTTGTTTTTTGCTAGGTAGTTGTTTGAGTTCCTTATGTATTTGGGATATTAATTCTTAATCAGATACACGGTTTGCAAATATTTTATCCCTTTCTGCAGGCTGTTTCCTTCACTTTGTTGATTATTTTCCTTTGCTGTGCAGAAGTCTTTATTTTGATGTAGGCTCACTTCCTTATTTTTGCTTTTGTCATCTGTGTTTTTGGGATCATATCCAAAAACTCATTGCCCAGACCAGTGTCAAGAAGTTGTTTTGTTCTATGGTTTTTTTTTTTTTTTTTGAGACAGAGTCTTGCTCTGTCACGCAGGCTAGAGTGCAGTGGTGCAATCTCAGCTCACCGCAACCTCTATCTCTTGGGTTCATGCAATTCTTCTGCCTCAGCCTCCCGAGTAACTGGGACTACAGGTGTGCACCACCACACCAGGCTAATTTTTGTATTTTTAGTAGAGACCAAGTATCACCATGTTGGCCAGGCTGGTCTTGAACTCCTGACCCTGTGATCCACTCGCCTCGGCCTTCCAAAGTGCTGGGATTATAGGCATGAGCCACCGCGCCTGGCCTCTACGTTTTTTTTAAAAGTAGTGTTACAGTTTCTGATCTCACCTTTAGTTCATTTTGAGTGCATTTTTATAGATGGCGTGAGATAAGTGTCTACTTTCATTCTTCCGCATGTGGATATCCAGTTCTCCCAACAGCATTTATTGAAGAGGCTATCCTTTTCCCCATTGTGTGTTCTTGAAAGCCTTGTCAAAGATTAGTTGAATATAAACGCATGAATTTCTTTCTGGATTCTATTCTGTCCCATTAGTCTATATGCTTGTTATTATGCCAGCACCATAACGTTTTGATTACTGCTGCTTTGTAATAGAGATAAATATAATCTATACCTCAATTTATTTACTTACAACATTGGAATGATAATAGTACCTATTTTGCAAGGTTGTCAGGATTAGATTAAATAATAAGATGGCTAAAAGGGCTTACACAATACTTTGGGCATATATTGTCAGTCTCAAGTTTGGGCATATATTGTCAGTCTCAAGTTTGGGCATATGAATATTAAAATCAAGATCATGACTCATTAATTCTAAAGAGCAGGGGGTGAAGGTAAAAGTTACATTTGGAAGAAGGCTTTAAGGAGTGAAATGAAGGTCAATTATCAGTGAAAGCAGGTAAAGGTCAAAGCCTCATAGAGCCATGTGGAATTAAAGGCTAAACAATTTAATTATTGGATGATAGAAAGGAAGGTGTCAAGTGTTTACTGGAGCAAAAACTAGACTTCAAGTGATGCTTAAAGGCCAAGATCTGAACCTGGCAGAAGCAAATGAGGAAGTGGGAAGTTAAGGCTTAAGGCAAATTCCAGGGCAGTTCTTTTTCATTTTATTAGACTACAGCTTGCTGGCTAGGGTCTTCATTTTTAACAGTATTTTAAAAATGTTAAAACTTATCATTAATGTTTAAACAATATAGGAGCATGAAAAGAAAAAGTCTTACTGACTTCTACCACAATTTCATTTCCAGAAATAAATCACTAATAACATTTTTGTCTGTAATTTGAAATATTTTCTGAACACAAATCTGTCTCTCATATATATATGCATATATTAGGTTGGTGCAAAAGTAAGTAATGGCAAAACTGCACTTAGTTTTGCACCAATTTATATTAATGAAAATGAAAGAAAAATGGTCACTGCTATTAATAAAAATGAAAATGAACACACTACTGCTACATTCAACAAAATGCTGAGTGAAAAAATCATTATATATATGTGTATATATATTCCTTTTATGTAGAAATGGGATCATACTAATCTTTGTTTTTATTTAATAATATAGTTAGGATATAATTCCATATGCATACCACACATTTGTATCTCCTGAATTCTTTTTAATAACTGAATTATATATTTTTTGTATTGGTGATCTATAAGTTATTTAACAAATTTGATGAACATTTATATTGTTACCAGTATTTTGCTATTATATGCAGTGCTGCAATAAAATTTCTTATTCATTTATTTACCTATTATGCAATAATAGTTGCAGGATAAATTCTAAGACTGAGATTTCTGGATAAAACACCAGGCACACTTTACATGTTGATAGTTTGTACAACTCGTCTTCCAAAAATTGCATCAATTTGAACTCCCCAAAGGTATAATAGAATGGCTGCTTCCTATATTCTTACTAACAAAGTTTAAAAAAAATTATATAGTGTACACAAATGTATATCATGTAATTAATAATTTTTAAGTAAATATTTATTGTTAAAATGTAATATACCTCTAGAAAAATGTACAAATTATAACTGTGCAGATTTACAGATATTTATACAGCAAACACATCTATGTAATGCAGTCCAGCTCATTAAGTCATACACGAATATTTTACATTATATTATAACACTCCAAAGGAATCCCTTGTACTGTTTCTCAGATACTACTCTCCACTGCCTGTACACATATCTTTCATGTTGATTAGTTTTACTGTTTCAAACTTTATGTAAAATGTAACAATATAATATTTACTCTTCCCAGTTCAGTTTCTTTCACTTGGCATTTTCTATGAGTATGGTAGGAGTAGTGTTATTATTTTCATTGCTATATAATATTCCATTCTATGACTATACTACAATTTACTCATCTATTTTCCTGCTGACAGGCATATGAGTTATTTCTAATTTGGGCTATTTCAAATCATACTGCTAATAATTATACACATTTTTTAGTGCACGTATCTTACATTACTGTTGTGTCTATTTCTGGAATAAAAATTGCTAGGTCATAGAATATGGGCATGTTCAGCTTTAGTACCTACTGCCAAATCTTTTTCCAAGTTGTTTGTATTAATTGATACTCTTCACCAAATACATCACCCCTGCTGATTTCACATTTAGAAAATGGCATCTCCTAGCTTTAGTGTACAATTCCTTAACTTTATGTGTCATATATTATTGTTTCTTATGTTTATTAGGCAAGCCTGAATTTTATTTCCTTGTGAATAACTATACCCACCTCTCTCTACTACCTGGATACTTCTATAAAATAAAATACAGTCATGCATTGTTTAATGATGGAAATACACCTGAAAAATGTGTTGTTAGGTGATTTTATCGTTGTGTGAACATGATTTAGTGTACTCACAAAAACCTAGCTGGCATAGCCTACTATACACACCTAGGCTATATGGTGCAGCCTATTGCTCCTAGACTACAAACTTGTACAGCATGTCACTGCACTGAAAACTGTAGGCACTTGTAACAGAGTGGTATTTGTGCACACTAAGCATAGAAAAGGTATAGTAAAAATATAGTATAAAAGATTAAAAAACAATACACCTATATAGAGAACTGTATTAGTGTGTTCTCACATTGCTAATAAAGACATACCTGAGACTGGGTAATTTATAAAGAAAAAGAGATTCAATAGACTCACAGTTTCACATGGCTGGGGAGGCCTCACAATCAAGGTGGAAGGTAAAGGAGGAGCGGAGACGTCTCTTACATGACGGCAGGCAAGAGAAGTGCCGAGCAAAAGGGGGAAAAGCCTCATATAAAACTATCGGATCTTGTGAGAACTCGCTCATTATCACGAGAGCAGCATAAGGGTAACTGCCCCAGTGATTCAATTACCTCCACCTGAGCCTGCCCTTAACACGTGGGGATTATTACAATTCGAAGTAACATTTGGGTGGGGACACAGCCAAACCATATCATCCCGCCTCCTCCCAAATCTCATGTTCTCACATTTCAAAACCAATCATACCTTCCCAGCAGTCCCCCAAAGTCTTAAGTCATTTCAGCATTCACTCAAAAGTCAACAGTTTAAAGTCTCATCTGAGACAAGGCAAGTCTCTTCCACCTAGGAACCTGTAAAATTAAAAGCAATTTAGTTACTTTCCAGATACAGTGGCAGTACAGGCATTGGGTAAATACACCCATTCCAAATGCGAGAAACTGCCCACAGTGAAGGGGCTACAGGCCCCATGCAGGTCCAAAATCCAATGGGGCAGTCAAATCTTAAAGCTCCAAAATGATCTCTTTTGATTCCATGTCTCACATCTAGGTTATGCTGATGCAAAAGGTGGGCTGCCACAGCCCTGGGCAGCTCCGCCTCTGTGGGTTTGCAAGGTACAACCTCCCTCTTGACTGCTTTCACAGGCTGGTGTTAAGTGTCTGCAGTTTTTCCAGGTACATGGTGCAAGTTGTTGGTGGGTCTACAGTTTTGGGGTGTAGAGGATGGTGACCCTCTTCTCACAGCTCCACTAGGCAGTGCCCAAGTGGGGACTCTGTGTGAGGTCTCCAACCCCACATTTCCCTTCCACACTGCCTTAGCAGAAGTTCTCCATGAGGGCCCAGCCCCTGCAGCACACCTCTGCCTGGACATCCATGCATTTCCACACATTCTCTGAAATCTAGGTGGAGGTTCCCAAACCTCAATTATTGACTTCTGTGCACCTGCAGACTCAACACCACATGGAAGCTGCCAAAACTTGGGGCTTGTACCCCCTGAAGCCATGGCCTGAGCTGTACCTCGGCCCCTTTTAGCCATGGCTGGAGCAGCTGGGATGCAGGGCACTAAGTCCCTAGGCTGCACACAACAGGGTGGCCCTGGGGCCAGCCCCTGAAACCATTTTTTTCCTCCTAGGCCTCTGGGCCTGAGATGGGAGGGGCTGCTGCAAAGGTCTCTGACATGCCCCGAAGACATTTTCCCCATTGTCTTGGTGATTAACATTGGGCTTCTCATTACTTACTCAAATTTCTGTAGCAGGCTTGAATTTCTTCCCAGAAAATGGGTTTTTCTTTTTTACTGCATTGTCAGGCTACAAATTTTCCAAACTTTTATTCTCTGCTTCCTCTTGAACCATTTTGCCACTTAGAAATTTCTTCTGCCAGATACCCTTAATCATCTCTCTCAAAGTCAAAGTTCCACAGAACTCTATTGCGGAGGCAAAATGCCACCAGTCTCTTTGCATAGCAAGAGTGACCTTTACTTCAGTTCCCAAAAGTTCCTCATCTTCATCTGAGACCACCTCAACCTGGACCTTATTGTTCATATCGCTATCAGCATTTTGGTCAAAGCCATTCAACCAGTCTCTAGGAAGTTCCAAACTCTCCCACATCTTCTTGTCTTCTGAGTACTCCAAACCTCTAGGAAGTTCCAAACTTTCTCACATTTTCCTGTCTTCCTCTGAGCCCTCCAAACTGTTCCAACCTCTGCCTGTTACCCATTTCCAAAGTTGCTTCCACATTTTCGGTATCTTTACAGCAGTGCCCCACAACCTGGTACCAATTTATTATATTAGTCTGTTCTCACGTTGCTAATAGACACGCCTGTGACTGGATAATTTATAAGGAAAAAGAAGTTTAATGGACTCACAGTTTCAGGTGGCTGAAGAGGCCTCACAGTTATGATGGAAGGTGAAGGAAGAACAAAGGCACATCTTACATGGTGGCGGGCAAGAGAAGTGTTGAGCAAAAGGGGGCAAAGTCCTTTATAAAACCATCAGATCTCGTGCGAACTCACTCACTATTACAAGAACAACATGAAGGTAACCACCCCCATGATTCAATTACCTCTACCTGGACCTGCCCTTGACACATGGGGATTATTACAATTCAAGGTGAGATTTGGGTGGGGACACGGCCTTTCCATGAATGGAGAACTTACCATCAAGAACTTACCATGAATGAAGCTTGCAGGACTGGAAGTTGCTCTGGGTGAGTCAATGTGTGAGTGGTGAGTGAATGTGAAGGCCTAGGATATTACTGTACATTACAGTAGACTTTATAGACACTGTATGCTTAGGTTACATTAAGCTTATTTAAAAAATTATCTTTTCTCAGTAATCAATCGACCTTCGCCTACTATGAATTTTTTTATTGATCATTTTTTAAACTTTTTGACTCTTTTGTAGTAACACTTAGGCTAAAACACAAACACATTGTACAGCTGTCCAAAAATATTTTCTTTCTTGATATCCTTACTCTATAAGTTTTTCTTTTATAAAAATTTTAATTGTTTAATTTTTTTTATTTTTTAAACTTTTTTGTTAAGAACTAAGACACAAGCATACACATTAGCCTAGGTCTACACAGAGTCAGGGTCACAAATATCACTGTCTTCCACCTCCACATCTTGTCCCACTGCAAGGTCTTTGGGGGAATAACAAGCATGGAACTGCCATCTCCTAGGATAACTGCGCTCTTCTGGAATACCTCTTGAAAGACCTGCCTGAGGCCATTTTACAATGAATTTCTTTTTTTTTAAATAAGCAGAAGTTACACTTAACTTTCTTTTTATAAGTAGAAGTATACTTTAAGATACTGATAAGAAGTATAGTAAATACACAGAAGTATAGTAAATACATATACCAGTAACAGTTGTTTGTTATTATCAAATATTATGTGTTATAAAAAACTGTGTGCACTATAGTTTTATACAACTGATAAGGCAGTAGGCTTGCTTCCACCAGCATCATCACAAACAGGTGAGTGATGCATTGTCCTATGGTGTTAGGATGGCTGCAATGTCACTAGGCAACAGGAATTTTCTGTTTCATTATAATCTTATGGGACCACTGTTGTGTATGCAATCTGTCATTTACTGAAATGTCATTATGTGGCACATGACAATAATTATATTTGTAGTTTTAAATTTTTCATGAGATGTAACTAGTTTGGACTTTTATTTTTATTGATTTGTTCTTTCAGTCTTCATGTGACTTTCTCAGCTAGGAAAATTTTTTTCTACTAATCTTTCATTTTTGCTTCTGTGCCAAATTGTCTGTAAGTTGGCTGCCCATTCTCTGTTCCTTTCTGTTATTGCATTACAATTTTTATGCTATGTTCTTTCCCACTGCATTCTAGAAACATATTTATTATAATAATAACTAGCATTAATTTTGAGCATTTACTAAATGACCTTTTCATATTTTGACTCTGTCTTCATGAGAACCCAAAAAGTGAGCTCTATTACCATTTCTAATTTATACACGAGGAAACTGAGGCCAGATTAGACTGAGTAATTTTCCCAGGTTTATGTGACTAGGAAGTGACACAGTCACGATTTTAACCCAAGCGGGCTGGCTTTGAATTGTTGACTTGTAATCAACATTCCACTGCATACTGTCTGTCCTACATATTTACATAGTCCACAACACATGCTATTTGATTTTCTGGTGAATATTTTTTGCCTCTTTCTGCCTCTACTGTGGATTTCAGTTGTGCTTTTCTAGTTGTACTTTCCATAAAAGCTTTCTTGTTTGATCCAATTCTACTTTTATATCATAATGTTCTCTTCTGCAGACTTTGTGCTACTCATTCACAATGCCTGCTATTCATTCTTAATCTTAATTAACTTCTTCTTCTGTTGATGTCACTAAATACTTTCTGATAGCATCCCCACCCTGGGCTCCTTGATTTTTTCTGTATCTTAACCTTTGGTTTTCTCAGGGGAGTCTTTAACTGTCTTCTTCCTTTCTTGTCTAACTTACACACTGGGGTTTATTTCATTCACTGCTACGGCTTTAAGCACCTATACATTTGTGACTCAAAGGTAAATATTTCACCCCAAGCCGAATCCTGAGCTACACAGCAGTATATTTATTCCCGTAATGTTGGTTGAACACCTATTTTCTAGGTGCATGTGAGACACTAGAAAATTCCACATGACTGTTATCCAGCAACCTTAAGCTTTTCTCCAAATCTGCTTTTTTATTCTTTTGATTACCCATCTTGGTGAATTCTAATGTTGCTAGTTGTATAAACCAAAAAATAAAATTAATCTCAGAAACCTCTATTTACTTGCCTTTTCCTTCTATCATCTTTATTCTACTTCTGGAATATCTCATTTAGTATTTCTCTTCATTTGAATTATCACTGTGTATTTCTTGGGGGAATTGCAGTAGTCTACTTTGTTCTCAACAGTCATAAAAGTCATCTTTCAAATGTGGTGCTCTAATGAGCTTACTCTGTGTGTGAAATATGTTAATTATCTCCCATTCCATAAAGTATAATTAATACCACCACCTTTGCCTGGCACACACAACTTTTGTCATCTGGTTTTATCATTTGGTCCCTGCCTGCATATCCAGTCTTTTCTCCTTTCACTTCAAATCTTTTCTAACTTAAGACACTATAATTCAGAAATACTGAACTATATTCAAGGTCTCAAATATGATATGTCCTTTCACTCTTTTTGTTCCTTTACACATTTCCTGAAATACACTCATCATTCATCTATCTACCTGATGTTTAACTGTTAATTTATTACTTTTTTGGAAATGCCATGTTCTTTATGAAATTTTCTCTGATTTCCACAGGCAGACGTGAATGCTCCATTTACTGCTGATGATTTGAATTTGTATGTATTGGCCTAATGGCACTAATCCCATTCAGGAGGACTCCACCTTTGTGATCTAATCACTTACCAAAGGTTTCACATCCTAGTACCATCATATTGGGGTAGTATTTTAACATAAGAATTTTGAAAGGATAGCAACAGTGAGCCATGAACACAACGCTGCACTTCAGTCTCCAGCCTCCTGGGCAACAGAGTGAGACCTTGTCTCAATAAATAAATAAATAAATAAATTAAATTAAATTAAATTAAATAAAAAATAGTGACTAGTCCTATAAAATAAGGAGTCATGAAAATAAGGAGTTGTGCTTCCCAGTCTTCTTGTTTTCTTAACCTCTAGTCATCTAAGCAGCACACATAAAGTTTTGCATTCCACCCCAACAATGAGTCTACTGCAAGAATGATTCCTGTAGATGTGACAGTTGAAATGATGAAAATGATTGATATCTGTAAGGTCAAAGTTAGAAACTTGAAGGGTCAGCTGGAAATTGCATTCATTTTGTTGCATTTCTAACTACTAGCAACTTAACCAATTATTTTTGTCTAAGCAACAAGATGTCCCAAGCCAGGTCTGGTATGGAAGTTTAGTTATGCTATCAGGAATTAGGGATCTTTCTATCTTCATTTCTACCATACAAAACGTGTTGATATTCACCATCATCTTGTGGTCCCATATTGCAAGATGGCCGTTAAGATTTAAGATAGTGTGTCTGCATTTCAGACAGTGAGAAACAAAAATAAAAATGGTAAATGGTCAAATATTATGCCACAGGTATCTGCTCTTCCTCCACTCCCCACCCGAATGTAAAGTGGCTCTCAGGAGCACCATCCAGTAGACTTCAACCAACTTCTAACTTTCTGGAATTACACCACATTGTCACCCCCAGCAGCAAAAGGATCTGAAAATAAATATTTATAAACAGGAAATGTTGCCACCCTGATCAGTATTGAGTTTCTGCAAAGAAAATGGTAAAAATTAATACCGGGTAAGTAGACAGTGGTACCTGCCCCATCTTGTAGGTAATAATTTAAAAATGAATATTCAGTAAAGCAGACACAAAAAAGATGTAAAAATAATCAAGAGATTTCAGTGTTACCGAAGTCAAAAGAAAAAAAACTGTAAGAGGGAAGAAATATATAGTAATATACAAAATTTTAAAGAGGTTAAGGACAAAAGGTCTAAGAAAATATTACTAAGTTTGATGATCAGAGACAAGCTGCGACCTCTAGGGAGAGTAATTTCAGGACACTTTTTTAAAAGTGAGCAATTGTTTTAGTAAGAACAATGGGTAACTCAATAGGTTAGGAAAGTTAGAAAGTTTATGGAAGACTTTTTTTTTAGGCTAACGGAAACTTGAGAATTTTTTGGCTATAGGTAGCAGAATTAGTGAAGATTGAAGATGTAAAGAAGGGAACACAAAATTGTAAAAACAAAATATGAAATTTTCATCCAGAGGAAAAAGAATCCTTTCTTTCATTACCTATATTTTAAAGAGATAGTTGGACACAGTGATTCTATTCCAATGAGTCTCAACTTATTTTTTTTTTTTTAACATGCTAGTTATAGATCACTTAGTGCCTGAGCACATTCAGGCATAAGAAACTCATTATCCCCGGATAACTCAATCAATTGTTTCAAGTTTTAATAATTCTAAGAAATTTATTTTAATATTATTCTAAAGTAATTAAAATTATTTAAGATAACAAAAATAAATTTAAAATTCAAAATTATTTAAGACAACTTAAATAATTATACAAATTATTTTATACTATCAACAAATTATCCTCCTTTTAAAATCAATTGCTCTTTTTGTATCTTCCAGAACTACACAAACAAGATTACTGTTTGTTCTATGTAACTAGGTAGAACTATCATGCTTACTCACATTCTTCTCTTTCCAAGCTGAACACTCTTAATTCACTCAGTGATTCTTGAATGATATTGTTTTCCAACCCACTGATTATTCTGATTATGTTTAGTGTTAAGATTGCACAGTCCATTCAAATCATGAACTCAAGCACATTCTGAATAGCTATAGTTTTCTGAGTCTGAAGTTGATTTTAGTCTCTTACTGGCAATTGCTTTCATTTACCCAAGCCATGTTACATAACTTATGCTAATCTTTCTCAAGGCCTTATTGTTCTTTCATCTTGTGATTACATTTCTGTCATTTTAGCCTTTGATTTCCTGATGATTCTGTTGGCTCATTCTATAGGAAAGGGACCAGAGTAATTGATGTTTGGACAGCTTGAACCGTGTTGAATATGGTAACGGAAAAGAGAACCATAGTTCTGAGTGGAATGTTAATTAATGAAAGACAATTATTAATACGTATAAGTAATAGTTGAGGAGGATGAACAATTGTTTTCAGGAACCTTACTAAATTTATGGTTTTCCTCTGAGGAGCTTGACCAGCCCTTTAAACCAACTCAGCAAGTCTGAATGATGTGCAAAGGGACAATTAGATATGGGTAAGAAGTCCCCAACCTCAACCCATAAAGGACTGTGTCTGAGGTTCTTACAGCATCAAGGGAGATGGATACCATGGCTTCCATCAAGGTGCTGCTAGTCCTGCTCTCAAAGGCTTTGGTGACCCTGAGCTCTGCTCAGAGCATAGATGATGGCAAGAGGAGGAAATGGGGACAATACAATGGATAACGGGGTTAAAATGCATGGAAAATACTAGAGTTAGATTGACCCTTTCAGAAATTAAGCACTTTATTTTCAGAGAGTAGGTCAATAAAAGAAGACGAAACCTTAATTTCTATTTTTCACTGATTGCAGATACTTCTCTGAAAATCTCGGCCTAAGTCTTAAGTCAACGTCTTCATGATGTAATTTTGCCGTTCTAATGTATATGGATTTTCAGTTGTTGATTCTGTTTGTGTGAACCAGGGCATCTAAATTGAATGGAAAATCTATATTTTTCATTTCTATAATCTATAATAGAATTCTATAATTCTATAATTCATCTAGATATCGCATTTCCTTGACATCAAACTCTTGAACATTTAAAAATATTGATAATTTTGATTAAATTTGTACTTAATCAAAATTTTGATGCTAAGCAGGCACTATTAAATTCTTCCTATTCCATTCCTTAATCCTTTAAAATACAGGTCACCCCTCATTCAGAGTCAATGATTGGGACTAGGGTTCTACTTTGGGAAATTTTGGTTTATTGTATCCAAATCTTTATAATTTTTTTTCCCTAAAGCTCTCTTAGGCATTTTTAAATCTCTTGTGTCTAAACCTAAGTGTCTTTCTAGAAATTCACAGCTGGGGGTTTTATCAAATCATGTTTTAAATTTGTCTTCTTTTTCATTTTTTTTTTCTCTTAAAATCCTAAGTACTGTTGCTGAAGAGTTCTTTCAAGAGTAAGGTAAACCTTTATTCAGGGATGTGTTCTTTTCTTTGTTCTTCAGAAGCTACCATAGTTTTCTTTTTTGTTTAATAAACATTCTCAAAATTCTCAAACATTCTCAAAATTGAGTTTAGGGAGTCCCAAAGGGAAAAAGAGAATTACAAAATCTGAAAGTTTTAGTGGTTCTCAATAATAACATTGATTGATTATTGAGACAAGCCTCCTCTGTCACCCAGATTGGACTGCAGTGGCGTGAACACAGCTCACTGCAGCCTCCACCTCCTGGGCTCAAGCTATCCTTCTACCTCACCCTCCTAAGTAGCTGGGACTATAGGCACACACCATCACACCCAGCTAATTTTAAAATTTTTTATAGAGATGGAGTCTCACCATGTTGCCCAGGCTTGTCTTGAACTCCTGGGCTGAAGATATCCTCCCACCTCATCCTCCTGAAGTACTGGGACTACAGGCATGAGCCACCATACTTGGCCCAATAATGTTAAATATGGACCATCTCCTTCATTTTCACATTAGAATCTCTTGTGTCAGAGTTGTAATTAGCATTTGAACATCAGCAGAATATAGACACAGTACTTATTTGTAAATGCTTTTCTCTAAATCTTTCTACAACCAATGGCTAATGACTGAATAACACAAATCTCTCATTTTTGCAAGAGCAATAGCTCCCTTGACATATAACTAATTCGAAGCATAAAGATACGTAAAATTTGCCTACATTATTATAGTCAATCAGTGAATGTATCATTGCACTTTCTTTCTTTTGCCACTCTGAATTAAAACACAAATGCTTCATTCTTTAGTTTTCAAGTCCTGATAACTGCTTAAACACTAATTTGCCACAGAGTAAGTGAAATTTAAAGCCACCATTAGTCACACACAGTTTACATGAAAAATTTGAAGTCCATTCTAATGGCCTGGGGAGAGACTCTGTGTAGGAGGAAGGATATAATACATGCCCAGAGTACATGAGAGAGCTAATGAATTATGCCACCAAAGAAGTGGCAGAATTAAGTAAGTGAGTCAACCAACAATTTTGTTGTTCAAAGAAAACTTTTATGCTTAATGATTTTTTTCCCGTTTCTGACTTGTCAATGACCCTTCTACTGAGTTTATGATGTCATTTCAAACTTCATTCTTTTTCTCTTTTTTCTTTGAAGGAGGCTTTCAAGAGGAAGATGAAAAGACCTAACTACCATGTGAGCTATTTTGAGTTCAATTAAGTTATTAAGAATTGTTCTAAATGGATTCAACGAACCTCTGGGTTACTGTTCTAATAAAATATTTCTACAAGTTTTTACTGTAATACAAATAATCATGTTTAACCATGACAACTTTTTTTCTCTCTTTATTTACAAATGTTTTCTTTTTTGTACACAAAGTTCCTGGCTACTCTAGGCTAGTTAGTACAGGGTTGATCACCCTAAAATATCTTTGCCACAATACGAATGATGTGCTTTTGATGGTATGTCCCAGATACGTATTTCCTTTTGTGGCCTGACATATGGCATTGTCTGGAGAATATTCAATATATGCTTGAAAAGAGAATGTGTTCTCTCTTCCTTTTATGGAATCTTTCATAAATATCAGATCAGGTTGCTTGATAGTGTTTGTTAATGTATTCTATATTCTTACAGATGTTCTGTTGTTCAACAAATTACTGAAATAGAATCATTGAACCCTTTAAAAAAAGATGTCTTATATACAATCCAAACAATATTTCTCTGGGATGTAGAGATGATCTACATTGAGGCAATATATCCTTTGAGAGTTTTGACATTTTAGCATAACCATGTATTAGCTTTTGATTGAATGTCTTGTCACAGCATCTTGATAATCATTGCCTGGTGCAGTCCGTGGACATACGTCTTTTGTGGAGAAATTTTCTTTGATAAATAATTAATAGTTCAATTTAGGCTTCTTATTTTATAGACATTTTCTACATAATTTTTCTCACTTTTACTTATAGATTGTCCTTCATTCATTGATCTGCAATTCTCAAATAATCTTTGAACTTACTGTGACAATATATTTAGCCATAATATATACCTTTTCTGTGATTATAAGATTATTCATAGAATTCCACAGCATTTATTAAGAACTGTCACTTTATTGAGTCTTTCCCAAAAGTAGAGCTTTGTTGGATGATCCAAGAGGAACCATCTAACGAGGACTATGAGAAGGAACTAGTTGCTTTTCATAAAGATGCAAATAACAGCAAGATGCTGTTACAGTTGTTTTGAATTAGTCACACAACTTTGCATCTGGAAACACGGTTTAGAACTATGAAAATGCCCTCTACTCTTGATAGTTGATATTAGGATATTAATTTCTATTTGCTCTGAAACATGTTTTAAAAAACAGCAACTCTAAAGAAAGGAAGAGTTACAGAAGAGAAAAACAGGGAGACACAGACAGAGTCAGAAACAGAGACAGAGATAAAGAGATCCAGCCAGCTGTACATAAGATTCCCTACATTACAATTACAGATACACTAATTAAGTTTTAGGAGTAATTAATCACATAAAACATTAATGCAACAACTGAAGTTAATTTAGAAACATCTTATCTTTGTTTGTCCTAGAAAAGCATAGTTTCTCTTCAGATCTGTTTATGTTGTTGGAATTTTCTTCCTTTTAGAATAGACATTACTTTCCAAATCACCTTTAGAGATACATATCTTAATTTATTGTTCCCCAGTATTAGGATAAATGAATGACTTGAGGGGTAGATTAGAGCTATGGACTCACCAAAAATCACAGCTAATTCCGTCTCTGGCATAAAGTAGCTGGAGGTGGCAATGAGAAAGGACAAATAGTAGGCAATAAAGAGGAGAAGGAAGGAAATGACAGCTTTCAGGGCTCTCACATGGGCTTCTGTGCTGGGGTCTCTGCACCCTGTGGCACTGAGCTGCATTCGCCTGATATGTCTCCGCAGGGAGAGGATCAAGAGGAAAAAGGACATTAGGCACACACAAAAGGGGAGCAGCGTTGCCAGGTTGAGAAATAACTTGGTAGAAGCATGTTGAGTTTTATTTACTCTGCAACTCCAAGTTAAGTTTGTTTTCCTCTTTGCCTTCACACAAAACCTGAAATCAGCGTTCAAATTCTCAGTGGCTGGAAGGCTAATAAACACAGAGAGAACCACGCACCCCAGTAGAATCCAGGAAATCACCCTGTCAATTCTCCACTTCATCCAGAGGAAAAGTGGGTGAAAGAAATTACCTATCTTGAAGAAATAGTAAATGCTGAGGCAGGTTGCAAACCAGATACTTAAATGATTGGTTAGTGTCCAGAAGAAGTCAATGATTCTCATTTCTTTACCAGTGGCATAGACATCTGGATATAGCACCAATGTAAAACAATCTAATAGTATTATGCACAATAGACAAATTCTGGATATGGCCAGACTTGTGAGGATTAAATCAATGGAAGCAATTTTCCTCTTCTTGACCCAGTCCATGCAGTTTACCAATCCAATGAATGCATTCCCTAAGATCCCCACTGAAAACTCTCCAACTGCTAAGAACAATAAAGTAGTCTGCACTTTATCTGCCATGTTTAAATACAGAAATATGCAATTAGTTTCTAGTTGACCTGATGGAGTTTGACACCCACACCTGCTTCTTAGATTTTGATGTAGTTTTCTTTACCTCTTTGTTGTAGTCTGTTTTGTGATGGAGACAGGAATGATAAATGAAGACTGGAGCTATCTTCATTAAATCCTAATTAGTCTTGACAAACAATGTGTTTGGCGATCCTTGGCCTGGCCACTGTATGCCCATTTACTTACTCAGCAGGTTGTAATTTTCCACATATGGCTAATTTAGGCTGAGCTACTGTTTACTAAGATGCAAATTGGGCCAATTCCCTTTCATGGTCCTGCATTGTCTTTCTGAGGCTAAGGTGTACGCATTTTGGATTCATTAATTTGTGATGTATACTAGTAACCTCAATAGGGTTGCTAGATTTAGCGACTAAAAATTCAGGACACTCAGTTAAACTTGAATTACAGGTAAAAAATGAATAATTTTTTAGTGTATGTCCCTGATTACTTAAGATCAGTGCTTTCAGGAAGTACTGAAGTTCAAATTAGATTGAGTGTTCCATTCTGGCAACCTGAACATCAAGAATTTGGTAGCAAGTATAAAACTGGCAAAAATGGAAATTTCTTGAAGAATCTTTATTTTGCTGAATGTTAATATTGATAATTAGTAAAGAATCCAAAGTTTGGTTCCATAGTGAGAGTTATATATTTTCAGGAACTTTAAAAAGTTAACACTAAATGTAGATTATTTGATTCCAAAGAAACTTTAGGTCATTGTTTTGGCTGTTCAGATGAACAATTACATGGCATAGTGTCTCTTAATACAACACATTGTCTTACTGACCAAATGACATTTAATGGTTACTTAGCAATGTTATATGTAATAAGGTAGAGGACCTATAATAAAAAAAGACTATTGATTACCTTAAATTTTTCATTTTCACTTAAAATGTTCTCAAGGAAACTTTGAGAGGTATTAGATATGTCCATTACCTTGTTTGTGGTGAAGATATCATGGGTGTTTGAAATTGTATACATTAAATATATGTGGTTCTTTTTATACCAATTATACTTTCACAAAGATTTCAAAAATTTAAAAAATGTTCTCAAGGGTAGTTGTATGCATGAGAGAGGAGATAGTAAAATTCTGTATTTCATTCTCTCCACTGTCCTCCATACAAATTGCATGAGTATCTAGATCCTCAACCCTTCTAGCAGGAGACTGAAGATTAAACTTTCCACATCTCTAGAGATGAATTTTTAGTTTGAAATAGCTTCTCTAATTTAGAGTTACTGAGAAGCGCTTTACTACATGGGGTTCCATAGAATAGTTCTTGGGTATTCACACCTTCCTGGGAACGCATGTCTTCTCTTATCCTTCCTTAAAGGACAAACCGTCATTCTGGAGATGTAGCCTTAATTTTTGGACAATCTGCATGATTATGTAGCCATATTCACAGGCAACTGGAACATCACCTGTGATAGGACGATCTTGGATCCCTGACCTAGACTTATCATTTCTTTTGTTTTTTTCTTGAGATGGAATTTCGTTCTTGTTGCTCAGGCTGGAGTGCTATTTTGGCTCACCGCAACCTCCACCTCCCGGGTTCAAGTGATTCTCCTGCCTGAGCCTGCCAAGTAGCTGGGATTACAGGCAGGTGCAACCATGCCTGGCTAATTTTGTATTTTTAGTAGATTCCGGGTTTCTCCATGTTGGTCAGGCTGGTCTTGAACTCCCGACCTCAGGCGATCCGTGCACCTTGGCCTCCCAAAGTTCTGGGATTACAAGTGTGAGCCACTGTGCCTGGCCTAGACTCATCATTTTTACCCCACAGTTTATCCTGGTAAATGAAGTGCTCATGGGAACTATGATGATATATTTTCTCAAATAATTTTTAGACTTTTTTTTGTTTAGTTTTGGAAATAAATGTAGATTTTATGAATACCAATGTTGTATAGCGTGAAGTTATGTGAATATATAGTTTTAAAAAAAGTTCTACAAGAGAGCATTTTGTCAAAAGCTTACTACTTTGAACCCCAGTCACTGTGGTCACTAGAGATGCTTGAAACATTAGAGAGGCAGGAAACAAAATATGGAAGAAAAAAACTTAACCCTAATGGGGTAAAACCTTCCCAAAAGTACTAATTCAATAAAACGTTTATTTCACTTAAACCTTAGGAAAAATATAAAGTTCATCCTAGTATAAAATCTACAGGTATTTTGTAGAATACATTAATATATTTCATCAAGAGAACATGAATTCTTGTGTCTTGTAAAACAAAGAGTAACATACACAGCTAGCATATTAGAAATATAGTTCATAAAATTTATATACTTAGGGCTATAAATATTAGTACTTTACAGAGTGAGTTTTACATAATAATAAGACAAACAACTGATAATTTTCCGGTAATTAGTATTTTAGTTATAATAAAAGGAAATTAGTAGATTGAAATACATCAGAATTAAACAGAAAGTAATGGGAGTAAAAGCAATAATGTACAGCCATATTAGTACATACACAACCTGAGATATGCCAGACCAAACGTTTCAATAATATTATAGTGAGGATGGATTTCATGTTCACAGAAAAATTAAAAATTTTAGTGACTTATTTTCCCTCTTTTTTTAAATAAAAATTTATCTGTATTTTTTGTAAACATTCGTTTCTTCTTCCAGTGACGGTATGTGCTTATTCCACGGTATACGCTATTTTCTTCCCAATTTATTTCTTTTGTTAAGTCCTGAGTGAAAACCTTTGCAGGGTCTGGTTAGAGAAAAGAACCTGAGTGAGCAGTCTGACTGATATTTGTTATCCCCATTCTTTTATCCAGATTGTGAAGAGGGCTTAGGAACACCCCTTGGTGGGTGGCACTTGAATGGGTTCGATTCCCACCTAGGTGCTGCATGAAAAGCAAGTTGTTTGAGAGGAAATTTAATTCCAAGGAAAATCAATAGAAATAATCAGAATAAGGTCAACCAGAAAATATTACCTAGGAGACCATGGAAATCATCATTCGGGAAAACCAAAGACAGACCAGAGAACATCTGAGTTCCTAGTCAATAAGCCAAATGGGGGTGACTCAGCAGAGCCATGAAAGGAGCACAATTAAGGAGCGGCAATAAAAATGTATGACAAAGAAAAATGAGAAACCAGTTACTGTAGCTCAGGTCCACTTTACCATGAGCCAAAGTAAATTCTAAAAAGACTTTAACTAGGCAATACATGCCTAACACTTGCTTTGAGGAGACAAGAAGAGAAGCATGAGCTCTGAATTTCTTCGAGGAAAGGGAGTGTAAAGATGAGCATTTCTGGGTTGTAAAGGGATAGAAAAGATGTATTCAGTAGTTTGCTACTAGGTCCTAATAATATTTAAAGATATGCATCCAAAATAAATGAGATAACTGGGGAAAAATGAGAATAGACTATTAAGAAAATTATATTTTTTGTTAGAGAAGATTTGGTTTTAAATTCCATTTATACAGCTAAGATTTCATATCACGCAGGCAATTTTTCTACATGTCAGCATTCTGACAAATGTCTGCCTCAGTTTGTTATTTAAAACAATTAAAATAAGTGAGTGACCCAAGGGATAGAGAATTGCTACAATCTCTCCAAACTCCACAGCTAACTTGTATTTTGTCATAAGATAGCTAAAGGTCACCAAAATAGAAGAAATATAGTATAGGAAAAAAAGGAAGATAAATGAAGTCATAGTTTTAATGGCTCTCACGTGAACTTCTGTGCTGGGGTCTCTACCGCCGGTAGCATAGAGTTTTATTTGCTTGGTATGTCTCCATAAAGATCTTACTAAAAGGAAAAATGATATCAGTGACACAATAAATGGGACAATTGCAAACAGGTTAAAGAGAGTCAAGGGTTCAAAGTATGGCCTTTTACTCACATGGAACATTTCAGTAATGTTTCTTTTATGTTTGGCAATTGCATGAAACCTATAATCGTAACTCAGTACTATTGCTGCTATAAGGCTGACCAACAAGGAAATGGCAAAACATCCCAGCAGGATCCAGCGAACCACCATATCAATTTTCTGCTTCAGCCAGAGAAAAAGTGGGTGAGAGGAATTGGCTATCTTGAGAAAATAGAAGACATTAAGGCAGGTGGTAATCCACATATTTAAGTAGTTGGCAAATGTCCAGAAGGTACAAATGGCTATCTGTAGTTTACTTTTTGTATAAACATCTGGGTAAACTGCTATTACAATGCCATTTACAACCATTACACTGATCAAACAAATTCTGGAGATAACTAAATTGGTCAGGATGTAGTCAATTGTGGAGATCTTTTTCTTCTTAATCCAGTCAATCCAGTTGACTAGTGCAATGTATCCATTCCCCAATATTCCTAGTATGAATTCTCCAGTTATTAGGATTATAAAGATGTTATCTGCAGGACTGAACATGTTTGTAGAGAGAACAATCTGATTTCAAATATCACTGTAGATGAGCTAATTTACATGTGACCTGTTGAAGCATGATAAAGCAATTCTTCGAATAATGCAATAATGTTTTCATCTGCTGTTATTTTGACTTTGTTATCATTCCAGAAGTGTTCAGCTCTCCTCTGAAATAGGATTGTCTCTACATTCCTGAAGATGAAACCAACTAATGAGCAGCTTGAGTACTTATTTATAGCCTGGAAAAATTATAATTATTACCCTTTAGTGAGTGATAACAGAAATGTTTGGCTGAAATTGCTCCCATGCAAATTCAAAGAGATTTTATATCATGAATTTGCAACAGGCTTCTTGCTGCAGCTCTATATTTGGACCTTCAAGTTGAGTTTTGAATAGGGAGTCACAAAAAAAGAGATAAATGTTTAATAAAAACCCAACTGCATAAATAAAACTTCATTTTCATCATGTAAGTTGTAAATAAGCCACAAATCAGTTCTCCCAGATGCAAACAAGTTTTCACTTTGGAAGTAATTAGTACAATTAGATTGTAGATAGTTAACATTTAGTCAGAGCATAATAATTCTTGTCTTCATTTAAACAGCTAATTAGGCAAGGATATGATACAAATCTAATTAGAAATGACTTTTTTTTAGGCAGGCACATGGTAATATTTACTAAGAATTTGCTTTCTTTTCAATTGTTCCTTAAAAGTGAAATATGCCAGGTAAAGATTTGTTATCTTTAGTTTTTTTTTTAATGTGAGAAATACCCTTGAAGACAATTCATTTCCTGAAACATTGTCTCTTGTATAATAAGCATTGTAATCTAAAATTAAGGAAATTTAAATTTTACATTATTATAGTTCCAATCAACTCCTTTTATAAGATTTGTAATCTCACAGTGCATATTATAGTCATATTTCTAGATAGGGCAAACACATAAAAAAGTAACTACTTGGGAGACTGAGGCAGGGGAATCACTTGAATCGGGAGGCGGAGGTTGCAGTGAGCCAAGATCGCACCACTGCACTCCAACCTGGGCGATACAGTGAGACTCTGTCTCAAAATAATAATAATAATATTTTTTTACATACCAGTATTTCCAAGGAATAGGACTAATTCTACTATTAAATTAGATTTATTTGTTTTGGGGTGAGGGAAAGTACAACTTAGCACAAAATACATTTGAATGTAGGTAATACAAATCACAATACCCTAGGGCTTCTTGTATTTAAATAGTTCTACAATGTATACAACACATGCAGGATTTTTTCTATTTCTTACATGTGTGTAATGTGTAACAGGAAAGCATAAACTTAATAACTTAAAGAAACCTAGTTATCTATAAACTACTGCTGGAAACAAAATAGAAAAGAAAATGATGCAGAGGGAAAAGAAACATGTCAGAGATTTCTGAGTTAGAAGGCTAGAGAGAACATTCCAAGGGATCTTTGGGAACTGACTTCTAAAATTGCCATCACCAGCTAGAGTACTCATGAACACGCTGACTACTGGGACCCTCAACCTTCTTTCTCAAGGTGGTTCTGCTATACATAACTGTGCCTCCTCTCTCTGTCAAACTTTCATTCTTGAGATTATACTCCTTTTCCCACATCATATATCATCTTAGATAGAATCTCATTAAAGATTGTTTTTCTCCCTTCTTGATCAAGACAAACCCTTCCAGAAATGGAGAGGAAAGGGCGGTGAAGATAAGGACCGGCCTTCATTTCAAAGTAGAGAGTTGTTTTGCATGATTGATTTTATAGCAAGGGTTGATGAGTTCTAAAATCTTTTCCCCAAAGCCTGTTTGCCTGACATCCTTCTACTTATTGAGTTCAAGGCCTTTGCCAGTATTTGTCAGAAAAGAAGTAGAACCTCTTTGTATTCAGTCAATGACATAAAATGATGAAATGTTAGTGTGGGATTTAGATGCATTTTTTTCCGCAACGACAAAGAATATATGGTGCAATGATAACATTAGATTATCAATTAAACAAGACAAAAATGTGAAGGAACACAAAACAAATCTTCAGAATCATGATAGATACTAATGACTTCCAATAGCATATAAGAGAAAATGAATGCAAACAAGAGAAGGGAGAATGCCTTTTGTTGATTTCTTTCATCCTTGTAGTCAGGATATTCTTTAGGGGTCTCTATGGAACAAAAGGCTTTCTTCTTCTAAGGAAACACTTCACAAATCTTAACATCTTCAGAAAAGCTTCCCTCAACTTGCTGTTTCCCATGATTAGAATGAATGAATGGCTTGATAGGAAAATGACAGTTACTATGTCACCAATCATCAACACTAATTTTCCCTGAGGAATCAGAGCGCTAGAGGTCATAACAAGAAAGACTGGGTAGTACACGATGAGGAGGAGCAGAAAGATGATCACTGCCTTTATGGCCCTCATGTGGGCCTCTGTACTGGGGTCTCTGAACCCTGTAGCATGCAGTTGAATCTGCTTGGTGTGTCTAACTAGGGAGAAAAGTAACAAGAAAAATGAGATCAGGCAAAGGATAAAGGGAACCATCGCCCCCAGGTTCAGGGTTAACTGTTTGAAAGTACCTGGAATTTTACTCACTTTGAATTCCCAAGTAATGTTTTCTTCATGACTGACTTTGAAAAGGTGATACCACGTATCATCATTCTTTGGAACACTAATAATTAAGGAGATAAGAAAGGACCCCAGAAGAATCGCAAGCATGACCTTGTTGATCTTTAGCTTCAGCCAGAAGAAAAATGGGTGCGATATATTGGCTATCTTGAGTAAATAGAAGATACTGAGGCAAGAAGTAAACCAGAGACTTGAATTATTGGCACATGTTCAGACAACATTCACAATGCTTACTAGCACACTATTGCCATATGTACCTGGAAAGAGCAGCATAAAGAAGCCATCTAATGATATTACACACAGCACACAGATTCTGGAGATGGTCAAGCTGATCAGGATGATATCAGTCAAGGAAACATCTCTTCTTTTGAGCCAGTCAATGCAGTTAACTAGTACAATGAATCCATTTCTCCAAATCCCTATGGTCAATTCACCAGCAATTAAAATAATATATATTGCCTCTATTGCACTTGGCATGCCAGCAGAGACTTGTGATTTTTGAATATCACTGATGATGAATTGACTTTCAGCTGACCAGTGAAGAACAATGTATCTGTCTGCCTCTTAGACCATGATATAGTTGTCTTTATCTCTCCTTTTTGTTAGCTGTGATGCAGATGAAGAAGATAGCCAGCCCTGCTCTGGGCTAGAGCTGCCTAAAGACTTCAATGATTGGGGCCAGTAATTTCCTTTGGTGCAGTGATGACTGAAAGCCTCTAGGATGCAAATGGGAATGGATCTGATTTCTTAAATTTGCACAATCTTTCTTATTTTAAGCTCTGTATATTTTGGATTTATCAATCTGAGCTGTTGACCAGGAACTTCAAGAAGGGATCAATTACTTGGAAAATATGGGTAGAATTTAATTTGCTGGATGACTATCCATCCTTGTTAGTATATTGACATAGTTATTGCTATTACAGATTCTAGGTTTAATGTGTTAGCTTGTGTGGCCAGTTTGCTTGCTTGGTTGACTAAAGCTTTAAACAAATTATTATTAACATTAAATGAGGCTTAAATGGCATAACTGGTGGAATGTAGAGGAAAGAATCTAAAGGTGTAGGAAGATAGGAGTATTAAGGTGAATTTATCATATGCGAACTTCACCTTCTCCCCATTATACGACTTAAGAGGGCCAAAACGACACTCCATTCACTAGGGCCTTGAGAAATACATCATTTAGATAATTCCCAATATCCTCAAAAAGCTCTGCAGTGTTTGTCTTCTCAACTGAAGATACAATGAAGGAAATAAACATGACATTGTAGTGTTGTCAGCAAATGGGACACAGAACATTCTGGTTTAGATGTTAGGGTTTCTTAGAGTGTTCTTGCTTTGTACCTGAATGTAGCTTCCATACATAGAAAAAATAGTCAAAATACTGCTCACTTATCTTTAGAATGGAAACAGATCAGTCTGAACTGTGAGAAGGACAAAGAGCAAGATAGTGATATTTTTGGAACTAAAAAGCCTGATAGATATACAAGACTCTTCAGTCTGAACTGAGTAATAAGAATACATGCTCTGAATTTTCTTAGCTCTATTTTTTGGCAGCAGGTGTATTATAAATATTAGTATGCTAATTATACACACATTGGAAACACACTGTTTTATTGGGACATATTGAAACATGTCATTGGGCATAGTAGAACATATTTGAAATAATAGAAAAAGGCACACAGCAATACACAGTTTCCAGAAATTTTATTTTGAAACTAATATTAAATTTTAAGGCAATATTAAATATTGCTTATCAAACAAACACAACAATACAAAGTATTTAATGAGATAATGTGTCATATGTTCAGGGTTTTAAACAAAATAAAGAGATAAAAATTTATCTTGCAGATTTTTATGAAAAAGTAAATGGCTATTGTTATTCTATTCAGTGAAATTTGGGGTTTCTTTCATGCTTCTCTGTGAATTTTGTTTCTGAAGAAATATCAGATTATACAACTCAAAAATATGCACTGTGCTTGTCATGACTGAAGCCATAAAAGAGGTAATATTCTGAGAAGGACTTCACTAGAGTAAAGAAATTGATTTGCATGCAACTGACAGACAAGGTCGCACCATGTTCACATCTCAGGGAATGCAATATTTCATTATTTTAATTAAACTTTTTGAATGATAAAATTTTGTGGAGGGGAATAAAGTAGGTTCAAGGTTATTATTTGGAACTGGAACTACTCTGGGATCAATTTGTAATGTCCAGAAAAGATGAAGATGAAAATATATCATGTAGGTGGGTGATTAATAACTGACATATTAAAATTTCTTGGTAAATCCAGATATAGAATCCAAGCTTGCCTTCTGAATCATGGTCTTTCCCCCTACATCGCTTCTTTTCTTTAGCCGTGTGGAATACTGATCAATTTAAGAAAGTTATTATGCCTATATTCAAATGTAAATGAAAATATGCTATAGGATATGACCAGAGTTACCTAAGGGCCTATACTTACTAAAATGCCACCCTCTTTTATCTTTCCTTGCTATAAATAAAACCCAAATGATCTCAATTTATTTGACACCATTGAATATGTTTTTTATGTGTGTATTGTGTGTGTGTGGGTGTTTATGTGTTATTTGCCCTTTGGATTTTATCTTAGCATTGAGAGGTTAAAGAGGGATCCTAGCTGACAGACTTTAACATCTATTTCCATTGCAGAAACACTGTAATCTAGAATGTCAGTTTATTGATTATTTCTGTCTCTACTAGAAAACAGATGAAATACTGGGAAACTTATGACATCATTTCCTGTATGTCTTTCTATGAGAAGTGAGCAAACACAAACCTACTTAGGCAGATATTTCTTAAATTTCATTTTCTTTCCTTTGTTTAAATACTGTTTACCATTCTTTAGAACCTTACATCTTTTACAGGCATTTGTCCTTGAGTTATGCCACTGATTGTTACTGATCAAGAGAAATGACTATACTCTTCAGATTTATAAATCAAGAACAGGATACTGCCATACTGTCCTATTTTCTGACAACTTATATTTTGAATAGTTGCTGACTTTATCTCCTACACCATTCTAAACTCTTCACTATATCCATTGGGATCCCTAGTAAACCATTAGCAGAAGCCTTATATTCTCATTTGTTTCTCTAACAGTTCACTTTATTTTCTTCATTTGAACTCGAGGTTCTGGAACTTTTTTGTTCAATGGACTACTTTGCCAGTCTGGTGCATGCTATAATTTCAGAATAATGTTTTTAAGTGCATGAAATAAAAATATTTGAAATGTATAAGGAATCCATATATAGATGCCTTTTTCTTGCAGTATGAAATATATTGTTAATATAATATAGGAATTTATGTGCTTTTTAATTGACATAACAAAAATATCTGGCAGATAAAGACCAGTGGTGAAAGTAAATGACAACAGGAGATACCTGTAACAACAAAAATTTTTGGCTTCCTGAAGCAAAAAAATTACAGATACTGCTGGTATGGTATGTGCTTGTTACTTACATTCAAGACAGAAGAAATACTAGACTTAAGCTAAGGATTAATAAAAATAAGTATATAATTTGGTGCCCCTCCCAGTTCATCCATCACTCATGTCCATGGATCTTTTCATTTTAATACTCTACAATTAAATCCTGTGGCAGCTGTTTTCTCTCTCACACCCTCATAGAAGTGGGCCTGAAGCTGGGATGGGTGTTTTTCTTTCCCTCTCGTAACTTTCAGATTACTCTCTTTCCTTTTTTCTTTTCTTTTTTTTTTTTTGAGACAAAGTTTCACTGTGTTGCTTAGGCTGTTCTTGAACTCCTGGCCTCTAGTGATCCTCCTGCCTTGGCCTCCCAAAATGTTAAGATTACAAGTGTGAGCCACTGTGCCTGGCCAGATTATTCTCCGTCTAATTCCTCACAAGACATACAGCAGTTCATTATCTCCTGTTATCACTCTATACAAAATATTACCTTTCCTTGTCACAATCATAAGCCAGTCTTCCTTCCTTGATTTTTGCTTTCTACCTGAAATTAAGTAGTTAAATATACTAAATTTCACCACCATTCCTTTTGCTAAAGTTCCCCTATCTTTTTGTTGGATGAAATAATCTTCTATTTAAAAAAAAAATTCATTCAGTAATGGTGTTTGTTGTATTTTTCATTTTTTAAAATTTAATTATGGACATATAATAGTTGTACAGATGTATGGGGGTACATGTGAACCTCATGAAAACAGAGCAATATAAAGACCCCTGCTGAGAAGGGATAACATGAATGAGAAATATGCATGTCTCTTTAAGAAGAGGAACAGTCTTAATTAATGGATAACTATATAGAGGCAATAATTCAAGCATAAAACACTTTATTATAATAGCATATTGGGAATAGTCTTGTCTATTTGTATAAAAATGGTGAAGAAATAGAATATTTGGGATCCATGGAGACAAATAATTTATTTTCTTAATAACAAAATTTGGACAAGGCTTGAAATATATATAACAGTTAAGAGCTTCAGCTCTGGTGCCAGACAGCTGGAGTTGAAGCTTATTCTCAGTTTTAATGATTGTGTGATTTAAATTGTGCTGAATCTTTTCTTTCTCCAATGTGTAAAACATTGATCATAGTGCTATATATCTCATAGAAATATTATACTTAAATAAAGTCTTGCATTTAAAATACTTAGAATAGTTCTTACCATATATACTCAAAAAATTTTAGGTACTATTATTATTGAATTTTTTGGCATTCCATTCAATAAATCATGATTCTCTTATCTAGTTGTTTTGTTATAGAGCCTTTATTAATGTGTCTTAATTACAATTTCCTATCCATAATATTTGGCCAAATTTCGCATTTTATGATTGCCATAGTTTGAATGTTTGTATTCTCTTCAAAATTCATGTGGAAATGTAATCCCTAATGCAACAATATTAAGAGGTGGGGCCTTTTAGGAGATGATTATGATGGGTTTGCCATTATGATGGGATTAAAAGGCCTGAAGGGAACTAAATAGGTCTTTTAACCTTTCCCCTCTTCTGCCACGAAAAGATACAGCATTCAAGGTTCCATGTTGAAAGCAGTGACGAGGCCCTCACCAGACACCAAACCTGCCACTGCCTTAGTCTTGGACTTTCTAGCCTTCAGCACTATGAAAAAATAAATTTCTGTTATTTATAAACTACCTCATCTCAGATACTTTTTATAGCAGCAAAATGGACTAAGACAAGGCCAGTCACATGAAATCATAAAATATGGCAACATAATAGTTATGGTTTAACAATTTGTTTTCCATTACTCACTGAAAATGTAAACAAACTTAAATGGACTTAGTTGTTTTTTTCCTTCATATGTAGTTCTTTTCTTTATTCAATATTAATGCCCAGTGCATCTCATAATATTAATGGACAGGTGACTATTTTGTTTCTCTCTGCAACGGCATAAATAAAATGATTTTAACAGCATTTCAACTTAAACACAATAGTTATTTATTTATATTTAACAACACATCTAAATGTTCAGGTTAACTAAAAATATTCTCAGATATATAGGTTTCAGACATTTACTAAACATAGAACTTTTTTCAACATTTTGGAGGATACATTAACAAAAACTATAATGGGGTGAGGACGTACCTATATGACATATGTGGAGTAAAGTTTATAAGAGATTTTGTAAGGCTTAGGATGTCAAAAAATGTTTTAAAAATTAAGAAAAGAACATCTGTATACTATAAAAGTCTTAAAACTCCAGTTGTAGGTAGAAGATCAACACATAAAACTCTGTTGTGTTTGTACACACCAGCAATCTGAACAGTGAATATAAAAGGTAAATTAAGAAAACAATTCCAAAATAATGAAATAACCAGGAATAAATTTCACCAAAGAAGCAAAATACTTATATACAAAAATTGATGAAACATTGTTGAAAGACATTAAGGAAGATACAAGTAAGTAGAAAGACATCCCATGTTCATGGACAAGATGACTTGATACTGCTAAGATATCAATACTACCCAAAGCAATCTAAAGATTCATTAAAATTCGTACCAAAAATTTCTAATCCTCAAATTCAGGTGAAATTACAAGGGAATCTGAATACCCAAAACAATCTTTAAAAAGGAGAACAAAGTTGGAAAACTCACACTTAATATTTTTATTTTATATATATATTAAAATATATATATATTTATATATATATGTATAAATATATATATATATATATATTTTTTTTTTTCCTGTATGCCTCATTAAGGCTTCCCTGAGCCCTGGGCTGGCTTCTTCCATGGAAGATAGCAGAAGAAGCAAGGCTTGTCCCTGTTCACAGAAGATTCTAGCCAGATCAGGAGCTGAAGATAGCGAAAGAGGGAGAAGTCCAACCCACAGTCCCAGGCCCTGGTGAGTAAGGTCTGGTGTGAGGAGAAAGCTGATGATATGGACGGGTGTTCCAGTCCTGCTTCTTCTGCTTGGAAATGGAGAATCTGGAGAACCTGGGGGATGCAAGATGGACAGGCTGCTCCTTGAGAACATCCAGTCTCCTAGAAAAAATGGCTGGTGTCAAGGTGACTGAATGAACTCAACTATGCCTTGTTATTTTAAAGCCCACTGTCTGCTTTCTGAATTGACAATCAAGAATCCACGTGTATCTTAAACAACGATTGTTCATTGTAGTAGAACCCACTGGGAGAAGCCTTTTGGCTCAGGAACTCCATCTAGCCACAGCTGATTGAATTAGGGGTGGATACCTAACCCAAGTGGAGCCAATCTTATTCTGTGCCCACTGCAATGTAAGATGTAAAACAGGTATTTTTGTCTCCTTGGATCAGTGCTGTATCTTTAGTGTCTAGAATTCTGCCTACCACACAGTAGGGGCTACATGAATATTTAATGAACAAATGAATGAATAAATAAGTCTCTGTGAGGAATTTGGAATTTTGACCTTGGAAACACAGAGAATGGCAGTTGTGAAAACTGAGTCACATTGGCTGCATAAGCTAGAAAGAACAGCCACTCCTTCCCATGTCTGAGGTCCTTGGGGCTATCTCAGTCGTGACTGAGTCCTGACTCTTTCTAAAGATGATTGGACTCCTCTTAACTTTAGGACAGATGGCTCAACATCCTAACTATAAAACTCCTTCCTCCTTTCCTGCTTACATTCATTTCTGTTGCAACCAAAAACCTTTAATGACATGCTGAGAAATTTTGCACCTTGACATATCCTGTTCCCCACCTTAGGAGCTTCTCTAGGAGTCATAATCACTTCTGGCTGTACCTTGGGCTGCATCCAGATCTGCCCCAATGCCACCACCCCCAGCTCTGTGGGATCTGGCTCTAAGACTACAGGGACCCAGAGGCAGGAAAGAGTGGCATCATGGAATTCCATGTCCTTTAGGGCAGGTGGGAGGTACTATGCCTCTTCTCCATCCAAGACCCCTCACTACATCCTGTCCTCAGATATGGCTCTTGGGACCCTCAAGTCAGATACTCCTAATTTTTCATCTGCTTTTACTCTACAGACACAAAGAGGAGGTGCGAAAGAAATCTACAGATTCGTTCAAATCCTTATTAAAAATTCTCACAGACTTTTTTTTTCAGAAACAGAAAAATTGATCCTCAAATCCATAAGAAATTACAAGAAACCTTGAATTTCCAAAACAATCTTAAAAATGGAGAACAAAGTTGGAAGGCTCACACTTAATATTTTAAAAATTCACTACATTACTTCTCAGCCTTTTGGCTAAGATCAAGTATAAAACTTACTACAAAGCTATGGTAATCAAGACTGTGTTTTATTGGCATAAGGATAGACATATAGATCAATGCAATGGAATTGAGAGTCTTGAAGTAAACCCATATATCTATGATTAATTGATTTTGACAAGTGTGTAAAAATTCATTAGGGCATAAAGAGTTTTTTTGACAAATGATGCTAGGACAATTAGATATCCACATGCAAGAGAATGGAGTTAGACCCCTAACTCACATCATATACAAAACTTAGCTCAATATGGATCAATGACCTAAATATAACAACTAAAATTAAATACACCTAAAAGAAAATTTAGTGGTAATCTTTATGACCTTGGATTTGGCAATGGATTCTTACATATGACATGAAAAAAGTAAGCCACAAAAGAAAAAATACTTAAATTGGACTTCACGCAAAATAAAACTTTTGTGTATCACAAGCCACTCCAAGAAAGTGAAAAGACAATGTATAGACTGGGAGAAAATATTTGCAGATCATATATCTGCGAAGGGCTTAAAATTCAGAATATGTAAAGAACCTCTACAATCCAACAAAAAATCCAATTTTAAATTGGGCAAAAGATCTCAACGGATATTTCTCCATTGATTTACAAATGTCTAGTAAACACATAAAAAGATGCTAAGCATCATTAGTCATTGGGGAAATGCAAACCAAAACCACAGTCACGTATTACTTCACATCCACTAGAATGGCTATAGTAAAAATCCTGGAAAATAACAAGGGTGGGCAAGGATGTGGAAAATTTGGAACTCTCGTACATTCTTGGTGGGAATGTACAATGATAAATCTACTGTGGAAAACAGTTTGGTGACTCCACAAGAAGCTAAGCATAGGAATTGCTGTATTATCCAGTAATTTCACTCCTAGTATATATTGAAAACATGAACTCAAACAGATACTTATGTGCCAGTGTATATTGCAGCATAATTCACAATAGCCAAAAGGTAGAAATCACCCAAGTGTTTTTCAACTGATGAATATCTAAACAAATTGTGGTGTACACATACAATAAAATATTATTCAGTCATACAAAAGAATGATGGTCTGATACATGTTAAAATATTGGTGAGCCTCAAAAACATGCTTAGTAAACTAAACCAGACACAAAATGAGAAAATCTGTGTGATTCTACTCATATGAATTGCCTAGACTAGGCCAATTCATAAAGCCAAAAAGGAGATCAGAGGTCACCAGGAACTGTGGGAAAGGAAAAATAGGGAGTTACTGACTAATGAGTCCAAAGTTTCTATCTGTGGTAACGTAAAAGTTTTGGACACAGAGGTGATGCTTGCACAACATTGTGAATGTAATTAGTGCCACAGAATTGTACACTTAAAATGGTTAAAATGACAAATTTGTTATATAAATGTTATCACAATAAAATTAAAACAAAATAAATGTGTAAATTAAAAAATTAATATTCCAGACCATAAAAACATGCAGCATGGAAATGACTGTCATTAGATAAGAACAGGTTAAACTTTTAATTTTATATGAAATGAACATAAAGATACCAATTTTAAACCCAGCACATGAAAATTTGATATCAATAGAAACAGGAAAGGAAAAAAATCTGCAATAAAGCATTAAAATAGAGTAAAAAGAAGAAATGAGAAGATAGAAAACAATGTAATCACAATTGTATTGAGTGTAAAAATGTTTCTCAATAGTAATTTTGAGATTACATTATTAAAGTGTCAAAAATGAAATATTTGTTTTCTACAAGAGACATTTAAAAATAAAATGCGGAAGTGTTGAAAATGCAGAGGTGGAAAACACACAATTTAGAAATGATAAATGCTTGAAGTGATGGATCCTAAATATCTTGACTTTTATTACACATTATATACATGAAACAAAATATCACATATACCTTACAAAGTTGAACAAATATTATGTATCAAAATAAAATAAAATAAAATGTAACAAAATTAGGGAATTTACCAAGGGTGAAATAAAATTTAAAGCAAAAACTTTCATGACAAACGTTTTTAATATCAGTAAAAATAACCGTAAAAAAGTAATGACCATGAATAAAAATGCAATTATCAACATTGCTTCAAATTAAATGCAACTACAAATAAAATAATTATGAGCATAAAGAAATAAATCAGTAATTGTAAGTGTAGGTTTACTAATTTAACTATTGGAAATTGTCATATATTAAAGATGTAAACGAGTAATATCATTAATATTGTTCATCTAATGTATATACATTTAACTTTAACACATCAAACTCATTTAAAGAAAATCATTCACAAAAATGGATCATGTATTGGGCCAAATGAATCTTATCCTAGGCCAAATATCATACACATATGCTGTCTGACTCAAATAAAATAAGATATCAATACAAAAGTTACCTTTAAAAATCTCATTATTGTTAAATATCTCTTGCATTAAAAGGAAAGTGTAAAGAATATTTTGAAATTATTTGAGTTGAATACAATATAAGAACCATGTGCCAACATTTGTGGAATACATATAAGTTGATATTTGGGCAGAAAACATACAATTTTGAATACCTTTACTAAAAAAAAAAGAAAGATTGAACAAAGCTAGTGAAACAAACAACTTTTGCCTCCAAAAGTATGGCAAACCATTATCCTAAGCAAATTAACACAGAAACAGAAAACCAACTATCACATGCTCTTGCTTATAAGCGGGAGCTAAACATTGGGACACACAGACGTAAAAATGGGAACAATAGACACTGGGACTAAGTGGAGAGGGAGGGATGGCAGGGGTCAGGGGCAAGGACTGTCAAACTACCTATTGAGTACCATGCTCACTACCTGGGTGATGGGTTCAATTATACCCCAAACCTCAGCATCAAGGAATATAACCTACTAACAAACCTGCACCTGTACCCCTTAATCTAAAATAGAAGTTAAAATTATTTTTATAAATTACAAAAATCTGTATAAAAATATATGAAAAACCAGATGTCTGGAAAAATCCTTCCAGTCAGGAAAACATAAAGATACTGAAAAAGAAGGCTTCAGAAATATTTTTAAAGTGTATGGTCGAGCTGTCAAGAGAGTTAAAAAAGAATCTTCAGATGCCAAAAATAGTAGGAAAGTGCAAATCATGAGAGGAAACAGTGCTGAAGATAGAGTTAGTCCCTAACTAACTATCTTGGAGTTGTATAGAGGAGGTTGTCTAGGAGACGGCATTGTCACTCTCCTTTAAACCAGCGTGTAAGTATTTTTTTATTTTGTTATGTTTTTAAATTGATGTTCTGTAGTGAAAAGGTATATGCAAAACTATCCCTAAAGGCTGAGGGAGCTGAGAGGCCAAAGAAAGAGTCTAACAATTCCAGTTTCTCAAAAAGAAATATTTATTTATTTATAATTTTTACTTCAACAACTTTTTGGGTACAAGTGTTTTTTTGTCACGTGGATGAGTTATATAGTGGTGAATTCTGAGATTTTAGTGCGCCCATCACCTGAGTAGTGTAAATTGTACCTAATACGTAGCTTTTTTATCCCTATCCTCCCTTCCAGCCTCCCCCTTTTGAGTCTCTAAAGACCATGATATCACTCTGTATGTCTTTGTACACTCATAGCTTAGCTCCCACTTATAACTGAAACATACAGTTTTTGGTTTTCCAGTCCTGTGTTACTTCACTTAGAATAATGGCCTCCAGGTCTATCCAAGTTGCTGCAAAAGATATATATATCTTATACATATATATATATATCTTATACATATATATCTTATACATATATGTCTTATACATATATATATTATACATATATGTCTTATACATATATATATCTTATACATATATATATATACACACAGTCTTTTTTAAAAGAAAGCAATATTTAATAGGAACTTATAAACAGAGGCAATGTCTTGGGTGGCCGCAAGATATTGGATCCCCACACCAGCCCTCCAGAAAGTATCCTTTATATATTAAGCTTTTTGGGTAAAACATGTGCAGCTCTTCAAACCTCAGACTCTCTTGTAAAAACTTATGACCATTAAGAAGGTTAGATAAGCATCTTTACGAGGGGCTCTCTATGTCACAGGAATTGTTTAAAGAACTTGCTGCAGAACACACTGGTATGCAGGAGGTAAACATCAGTCGTTGTGGTAGTTTCGCTTCAGGATGGCATCACTCTTTCTACACAATAGGTTGTTTTCCTACGTTATATAATAATTACTGTACACACTTATCAGGTACATAGTGATGTTTTGAAACATACAATGTATAGTGATTCGATAGGTTAATTAGAAGATCTATCATCTTAAACGTTTATCATTTCTTTGTTGGGAATATTAAAATCCTCCTGCCTGGTGTTTAAAACTATGTATTATTGTTAGCTATAGTCATCCTATAGTCCTATAAGACACTAGAACGTATTCCTCCTATCTAGCTGTATTTTGTATACTTTTACAAACCCCTATCCTTCCCAGCCTCTGGTATACTCTGCTCTTCTTTTTACTTCTATGAGATCATTTTTTAGTTTCCTTATATGAGCGAGAATATGTGGCACTTAACTTTTTGTTTCTGGCTTATTTCAGGTACCATAATGTCTTCCCTTTCCATCCATGTTGTTGCAAATGACATTTCATTCTTTAAAAAAACTGTTATGGCTAAATAGTATTCCATTGTGTACATATACAGCATTTTCTTCATCCATTCATAAACCAGTGCTTATGTTTTAAAAGACCATATGCATGTTGAATAAGATAACTGGCTTGGGCTTCTCCAAAGTTAGAAGTGAGATTGGATACTATCAATAAGCCAAGATCCCCGAAAGGCAAAACCTTAATAGGCAAATGAGAAAATAATATACGTCCAACAAAAGGCTAAAGTAGAAGTACTTAACACTCAGCCACGGCAGTGAATTGAAACGGGAATGTAAAGGGGAATGAAAGCGGAATGTTGTTGCAAGAATTTGTTATAATAGCCTTTCACTCATGTATATTTGGGGCTAGAAGTTAAATTCTATATAGCCTAAATCATTACAAACTGAAAAGTTTAGCTTAAAGAAGTTGATACTGGAAGTGATCCCAGTCAGCCTTTACAAAGTCAAACTCTTTCTGGCAGACGTCACTGTAAACCTGACCTCAAAGAATTCCCACAGATAATATTCTAATAAAACTGAGTTCAAAATAAAATCATAAAACATGTGAGGACCAAACCAATATAATTGAAAGTTAGTACAAACAACAAAGTTAGTAATCAGAGCTACAAAGGCAGCAGATATCAGAATTAGAGCTTCTGCAGTCTGTGCAAATGCTAGGGAAGGTTCTTTCTCTTTCCCTTGTTTCTCAAAGCAAGTATGACTAAACAGATATTTTTTCACATGCCTCATCTTTTATTTAATTATATTTTTCATATGACATAAATTATTGCATAGAAAATTACATAATACTACAAGAAAATAAAAATTATCTATAATCTCAATATCTACAGATAAAGAACCTAGACATCCAGTTTATGTATAAATCTAATCAAAACAGATTTTTTAAGTAACATGCTTATTATCTGTCATCTATCTATGTTGAGATGTATTTTACAACGTATGTAGAAACATGTTAACAATGGTTAGTTGAGTACTGCAAATGTGCATAATCAATTTCTTCTTTATATATTTTTGTGTTTGCTAATTTTAGATGAAACTGTATTTTATAGTACAAAATGGAGCTTTTGATGAAAGGAACAGGTATCAGTAAAAATAAGCTAATATTGGCAAAAATAGCAGAAGAAAACATAAATCAATATGAGATCATGTAAATTACCCACCTATTGCCCCAAACATTACAAACTAGTTACTTACTAAACAGCAAATTAAGAAAAAATCATAACACATATATGGCATAGTGTTAATGTGTAAAGTAGTCACAAAATTGGTAAGAAAAACTATAAGACATGAAAAAATAAGGAGAAAACAAATGAACAATTCCCAAAAAGTATATGCTATTGGTTAATCCTGTAATAATGCTTAACTTCACTAGTAATCAAATATATGTGAAATAAAGATATTTTTGCAATCAAAGTAGTGACATTAAAAATAATAACCTGTTTGATTTTGAGACTGCAACAGGATGGATATTTTTTCACTATTAACATATAGGTTTACTATATCTACAGAGCAATTTATCAATTCTGCAAGGAATTTATCAAGTTTCTCCCCATTGGAATTTTCCTTAAAAATAATTTACATACTACTGTCTCTATATATTAGTCATACTGGACCTTTAGTTTCTGGACTACCCTCTTCTACTCCTTCTTGCTTCAAGGCCTTGACATGATGGTTTCCCACCCCAAATTTCTCCTCGTTTGTCCACCGTACTCCTACACATTATTAAGATATCAAATTAAACCATCTTAACCACAGTGACATCTTGTCCATTCTCATGACCAGGTCAGGTCAGCATCCTATAGTTTTTCTCTCCCAATATCATAAATATAATTGTTTAAGTTAGCTAGCTATTCATTTGTTTTCTATTAGAATATATTATCCATTATATTGGTATGTTGTTCACTACTATATCCTCAATACCTAGCCAAGTTAGCATTCAAATAGTATTCGTATGAATGAATAGTATTCACGCTCTATAATACTCATATTATGTTTATTTCTAACAGTGGAAAACTGAAGACAACTTAAACGTAAATGATATGATAAACACTAAGTATATTATTGTATATTTGCAAGGGGAGTTATTATGTACCCCTTAAAAAGATTATTACAAATAATTTTTGAAAACATGGGAAAATGAATAAATTCTACATAATCAACATAATCTATACAGAGAACATAGTTCTTTATACAATATAATTTCAAATGAGCCAACCTGGTATATTTGGTTGAAATAGGCAGCAGCATTAGGTTTTTTTTTCTGTTATCTCTTAACTATCTGTACATTCTAAACACAATAGTTTAAAAATATAAAAATATTGATTTGGAAACCTGACAAAGAAAATTAATTAAGTCCTTATATTTGGAAATATTCCACTCATTAGGCCATAAGTATGAGATCAAGGCACTTTCGGAAGATGCCAAAATAAGTCACTGAGTTTATAACCTGGGTTGGACATAAAAATTAACTTTAAAACTGAAAATTTGAAACGTTTCTGTGAGTGCAAGTTTGTGTATACGAATGTATGTGTGTGCATGTTCATGTGTGTGTGTGTATGAAGCCCGAAGATAGAACATTTCATATTTCACACAGATTCTATCCTGTGTTCATCTTGTGTCCTTTGATCAGGGACTGTGTTGAATCTTGCAGCCTTTGGATCGATGCTTCTAGAAAAATCTTTACTCAACTTTAATTGGTTCATAACCTGCCTTATCTCAAATCACTGATTTTGAAGAGCATATTTATTTCATCAGTGTTTTGATCCCATATCCCTCAACTAGACCCTTGTTTCCCTAGCTATATTTCACAGAACTACATCTATTCCTCTGACTACTTGCTACACATCATACACCAGTAAAAAAGGATGTTAGATTTTAAAAAATGAAAAGAAAACCTTTAAATAATTAAAATAGCATTCTGTAAAGAAGTACCACCATCTATCCTCACTTCCATGTTCTAAATGTCAAGATTGATCTACTTTTCTTTCTTTCCTTTTTTTCTTTGGGTTTTCTGGGAGAATGGGTGTCCTTGCTTCAGAAAAGTCAGGTAAAGCACAACAAGAAGTTTTATTTTAGAGCTTATTCTCACTGTTATAATCTTTACAGCGAATAGTCTCCAGGCTGATGGCTTTCCTCTAGGAAGTTTGTAGGAAGAAGTTGCAGGGTGGGGAAGCTGACTAAGCCACTGAATTTGCATGTGAGATTAAAATCTCCTCAAAGACTGAGATTCCCTGAAACATAGTCAAAACAGTTATGGAAGATTTCAGTGATCTTTAATGACACAGTTAAAAAGACAATGCAAGAATGCAGATCTTCTGCAATGAAACAGATCTTCAAGGATTTATTCACTGGATTCTTTTCGTGGAACATCCATTTCTTCCCAAGGTGTCTATGTGACTCTGAGATTTTTCCTTTTCTCACAGCACTTCAATTGCTGCAGTACCCTCAAAGAGGCTTGCTTTAGCTTGCTGTTTCCTAGAATTAAGATAAATGAGTGACCCCAGGGATAGATGGCTGTGGTTGTCATTCCAAACATAAGCAGTAGTTTGTTTTCTCGCACAGTAAAACATGATATTTCTATGGCCATGCCTATAAAATACAAGATAAAGAGGATGACGAAAGATATCAAAACTTTCATTGCCTTCACATGAGCTTCTGTGTTGGAGTCTCTCAATCCTGTCACATTCGATTGCATCTGCCTGTTGTGTCTCCAAAGGGAAATGATTAAAAAAACACATGTAATTAGGGATAGTGTAAAGAAGAAAATGACTCCCAGATTTAGCAAAATCTGTTTAATAAAGTATTCACTTTTATACATGTTGAGATCCCAGACTGTGTCATTCTTCATTTTATAATCATTAAGAATCTTCGCAATGTGTGCAAAATTAAGTAACGATGAAATAAGTAAGAATACTATCATGAAGGGAAGAACCATATTTGTTCTGCTCTTCAACCAGAGAAATATGTAGTTGGAAAAATTTGCTATCTTCAGGAAATAGAAGATGCTGAGGCTGGTGGCAAACCACATACTTGATTGATTACCAATTACCCAAAAGTAACTAATATATTCAATTAGGTTACCGGAGGCATATATATCTGGAGAGAATATCTGTATAAATCCATCTGTAATTATTATCCATATCAGAAAAATTCTTGAAATAGCTAAGCCGGTGAGAATAAAGCCAATCGTAGATAACTTATTCTTGGCACAGTCAATGCAGTTTACAAGTCCAATAAATCCATTCCCCAAAACCCCAAATACTAACTCACTAATTACAACAAAAATGAAGATGCCTTCCACTACACGCAGCATATCTGCTAATTCTTAATATTGCTTCTGTTACATCTATCTTAGATTACCTGCTGCAGAATGAGGCATATATTGGCTGCTCGACGGAAGTGTGACTTTCTTCTCTTTCATTATATAAAGACTTGAAATTGCCCCAGTAATGGCTTGAGATGGAATCAGAAATTTCTTAATGAAGACCTTTCCAAATATGTCTACAAAACACAGCTAGTCTAGAGAATGTATGTTCAGACTGAATGCCTATCTATAATTTGTTAAAATGCAAATGAAAGTTTCTGTTTCATGGGTTTTACATGTCCTCCTGAGACTATTTTGCATTTAATAAATTGAATTGTGGAGGAGGAGTGCCAAACATATACCTATAGAATGTAATGCAAAACAGAAACAAAAATTTTGACTTTATCTTTTAAAATATCAAATCATTATTTATGTCATTTATAATCAATTTATATATGTACAGAAAATACTATATAGAAGTGAAAAACAAATTTAGCCACTGTAGATACTTACTCTAAATGATCGATTTAATTTTTAATTAAAATTTAAGCTCAACTCCAGGTATGACAAGTTTCACAAATATATCACAAAACTGTTGCTATTGTTTTATACTTATGGTTATTACACCCTTGAATGCAGAAGATTATGTTGACTACCCTTGACATGAAAGGCTCTTAGGAATAATCTCTTCATTTAACACATTACTGTTTGCTGGCACCCATTCATTTATCCAACAAGTATTTACTGAATGTCTAGATACAACAAGCTCTCTTTCGATCTTTGAGGGAATGTAGTGGTAGACAGAATTTCAAAACTTGTGTGATTTATGGAGTGTATATTCTAATGAGGGAGGTGGGAAACAATTAAGTAAATCAACATACTGATCTAAGAATTAAAAGTGAAATTAAAAGTGAAATCTAACATTTATTGAGCTTTTATTATATTCCTAGCAGTATGTTAAGTATCTTTTTCTCATCTTAATTTCACAAGCCTTCAGTCCTTTAAAAGAGGGGCTATTTTTGTATTTACATTAAATATGAATAAACTAAGCTTTGGAGAAAAGAAGACCTTCTCTCATTTATCCTGGCATGACTACCATAAATAAAATTGCACAATGATTTCAAAATGAAGTTAAATTAAGCATAGGAATAGACTACAAATGATAGCAAAACAAAACAAACCAACCAAAAGCAAGTAGAAAACTTAAATTCTCATGGGCTGCACATACTGAAATTGACAGATAAGAATATGTATAGATAAATTAGCTAATGTATACACTGTTTACAAAAAACAAGATGCAATTTCAGAGAAGAGCAGCAAGAGACTGTTAGAAAGAAATGGGAACATTTGGGGAAAAAACTTCTAGAAATGGAGAATATAATTATATAAAATGTAAATGAACTAAACACTCCAAGTAAAAAATTAATAGTAACAAAGAAGAATTTAAAACTCTGACCATATACTGCTTACAAGAAACACAATTTAAATATAGAAAAGGAAAACTTTAAAGTAAAATTATGGAAAAATAAGCCATGCAAACATCATCCAAAAGAAATCTGGCATAATTATAACAATATTCTATAAAGCAGACTTTAAGGTAAGACGCAGCATTAGACAAGAAATGGGGAGTGTACTTTATAGTGATAAAAATGCTCAAATCTACAGAAAGGTAGGGTAATCCCCAAAATTTATGAACCAAATAATCTACCAAACATTTACAGAAAAGGAAAAATAAGACAAATCTACAATCATAATGAAAGACTGTAAAATACATAACTCAATAACTCATCTTAGAAACACCAAAAATCAATAGATGGAAAATACATGAAAAAACAATTGACAAACTTGTGTTCAACGGTAAAATAATTCATACTCTTTTCAAGTGCACATAGACTATTTTTACCAAGACTGATCATGAATCCGAAAGAATATCTCACAAGTGTTGAATGTTCTCTGAATTCAAAGGAATAAAATGAAGTTCAATAATAAAAAGATAACTAGAGAAAGAAACAATTTACTAAGACAAAAAACCTGTAAATACTCTTGAGTCAAAGAAGAAATAACAAAAATTAGAAAAATATTTTTAAGTAAATAATACAGGTTGTGTATCCCTTATCTGAAATGTGTGAGACCAGAGAGCTTTGGATTTTGGATTTTTTTTTCTTTTTTTTTAAATTTTGGAATATTTGCATCATACTGATTAAGCATCCCGAATTCAAAAATTTGAAATCCAAAATGTGCCAATGAGCATATCCTTTGAGCGTCATGTCAGCGCTCAAAGAGTTTCAGATTTTGGAGCATTTCAAATTTCAGATTTTTGGATTAGGGATACTCAACATGTAATAAAGAAATGACCTATTAAAATTTACATAATCCAATTAAAGCCATTCTTTGAAGGAAATTTGTAGCCTTGAATGCATCTTTTAGAAAGGAAGGGTAAGAACAGATGAATTTTGTTTTCATCTCAAGAAGCTAGAAAGCTAAGAGTGAAAGAAAATAGAAGTCAAGAAATTATAGTAACAGCAGAAATCACCGATAGAAAAGAATTAGGTACAGTAATATACTAATGTTGGTCAAAAGAAAATACAAATTACTACAGTCCTTAGAGATATCAAAAATATGGCCTGGGTGTGGTAGCTAATGCCTGTCATTTCAGCACTTTGGGAGGCCCAGGTGTGAGAATCACTTGAGTCCAGGAGTTTGAGACCAGCCTGGGAAACATAGCAAGACCTTATCTCTACTAACATAAATAAATAAATAAAAATAATTCAGCAGGGCATGGTGGTGTGCACCTGTAGTCCCAGCTACTTGGGAGGCCGAGCAGGAGGATTGCCTGAGCCCAGGAGTTTGAACTTGCAGTGAGCTATAATTGGGCCACTGCACTCCAGCCTGGGTGACAGAGTGAGACCTCATCTCTCTCTCTCTCTCTTTCTCTGTCTCTCTCTCTCTCTCTCTATACATATATATATATATATAATACTATATAATATAGTTACATATCCTTGTATATAATCTTTTATTATAAGACAATACTGTGAAGAACTTTATACAAAATTTCATCAAGAATACTTATAAGACTATTACAGGCTAATATAGCCTGAACATAGATGCAAAAATTCCAAACAAAATAGAGTCCAGCGATATATAAAAGAATAATTCATTATAACAAATGGAGTTTTAAAAGCCAATTGTGAGATTAAAATAAAATAATTGAAGATACAGTCAATTAACACAAAAGAAAGCCAGAAAAAGGATAGAGGGACAAAAATAAGTGAGATAAATGAAAAACATTGAGCAAAATGCAAGACTTACAGCCAACCATACTGATAATTACATTAAACATGATTTGACTAAACACTCTGATGAAAAGATAGAGATCATCAGAATGAATAAATGAAAGCACAATTAAATGTTATGCCTAGAAGATAAAACATTAAACATAAAGGCACAGATAGATTGAATGTAAAGGAAAGAAAAAGCTATACTATGAAATTTGTAACCATAGAAAGCAGGACTGGTTCTATTCTCAAAGTGGCTATATTATCAAGACAAGTAGTCGAAAAATAAAGGGAAGTTGTATAATGATAAAATATTCAATTTATCAAAAATACTTAACAATCCTGAAGGTGTATCAGACTAATAATTGTGACTCAAAATAAATAAAGCAAAATTAACAGAACTAAAGCAAGTGATAGGCATAGCAAAGATTTAAAAATCCCTTTGCTGTGATCTGCATGTGTCTCCTCCAAAGTCTATATGTTGAAACTTAATTGCCAGTGTGCCAGTATTAAGAGACGGTTCCTTTAGGAGGTAATGAGGGCAGACCTCTCATGAATGAGATTAATGACCATTTTGATGTGCATTCTAGGTATGATAGCTCTACATGCCTTAGATTGTGCAATAGTAACTGGGCTCTTATGAAAGGGTTTTAACAACTTCCACAAGTTCTAGACTAATTTCTGCAGTTACATCAGCAGCAAAAATATTCACAAAAACAATGGTGCCACTGCATTTCAGCCTGGGCGACAGAGTGAGACTCCATCTCAAAACAAACAAACAACAAACAAAAACATAAAGTAACTGGCTAAATCCATATTATTACAGAGACAAGATTGTTACCTAGAGGAAATAAGTGGTTTTCATTCTATTTTGCTTACTTCTGTTAAATTTCTAACATCCACCTTCTGTAGATCTGAATGAGTGGATTACAACTTATTCACACCTCTTTTTTTATATATAGGTGATTATTTTCTCTTTAAAATATTTTAAAAACTATTTTAGAGGTCAGTCCTGGCCCAGGAAGAAATTATTTATTTTATTTACTTATTTTATTTATTTATTTATTTATTTATTTATTTATTTATTTATTTATTTTTGAGACAGAGTCTCTCTCTGTCACCCAGGCTGGAATGCAGTGGCGCGATCTCGGCTCACTGAAAGCTACACCTCCTGAGTTCACGCCATTCTCCTGCCTCAGCCTCCCCAGTAGCTGGAACTATGGGCACCCGCCACCACGCCTGGCTAATTTTTTGTATTTTTAGTAGAGACGGGGTTTCACCGTGCTAGCCAGGATGGTCTCGATCTTCTGACCTCGTTGTCCGCCCACCTCGGCCTCCCAAAGTGCTGGGATTACAGGCCTGAGCCCGTACCCGGCCAGGCCCAGGAATAATTTAAATGGTACTCAGTGACACAGGACATATACAAAAAAAGAGTACGATGAAGCAAGAAAGATTACACCAAGACTTCTTGTTGACTTCTCTCTGAGGCCTGCCTGTGTAGCTAAGAGTGCCCGTCCTTTCAGGCCACATTTCAGGTGCCAGAGAATCCCCAAGAAAGTTTTCTTCATTTGGCCGTATCCAAAAATCACAACATATGAGTGACCCAAATAATACTGACTTCATATCATAAACCAGATATCACGACCAGTTTGTTCTGTAGCAAAAAATACCCCTGTAAATGTCAAGAAAAGGGCAAATTTTTATAGAGCAACAAGACAAAAAAGGAAAACCGTTTTCTTGGCTCTGAAATGGGCCTGTATACTGGGGTTCTGCAATCCCTGAAATTGAACCTAATGTGTTTCATGTGTCTTCACGAAGAAAGGAGTAACAACAAAAAGAAAATCAAAGAAATAGAGAAAGAAGAGAGAGATCCAATAATGAAGATTATTATATTAACATTTTTATTATTACTTACATTGAGTAATCCAGTCATATGTCTTTCTTTCATATTTTTTTGGACACGATACCAGAAGACATCAAAAGTGTACATCAAAGGAAAGTTGGTAAACAGAAAAGGCAGATACCAGTGGAAGCATGAAAGCTACCTTGTTAATTCTCCATTTTAGCCAAAAGTAAAAGAGATAGGAGAAATTGACGATCTTTAGGAAATAAAAGACAGCAAGACAAGTAGCAAATCAAGTGCACAAGTGGTTGGCCAGTCTCCGGACGATGGTAAGGATATGGTTTCTTTCCCTAGCATCAGGGATTTTCTAATAGAAGAATATTGATTCTGGCTAAGGCCAAACTAGTAAGAATGAAGCCAACCATGCATAACTTCTGATTTCTCATCCAGGCAATGCAATCTGTGAGTCCAATGAATTAATTTCCTACATTCCTTTTATAAATCCCCCACCTATTACAATCATGAAAACCTCCAATATATTCAGCATGGCTACAAAGAGAAAATTCTGATCTGTAGTTTGTTGTGTGACTAATTTTCAGATGACTTACTGGATAATAACATAGATCTTATGTTTGATTGTGCAGTGTTATTATTTTTATTTTATCATGGCTTTTATTTTTAGCTATAAAGTTTAGCAAACTGCAATAAGACAGTGAAATCACTCTCTGTAACATTCATTGAAAATTTCTAACTACCTCTGCTAAGAATTTCCAGTCTTGGTCCAGCTGTCAGCTACAAACTGTAAATTTCTTTATAGAAAGATGATTGACAAGCCAAGTTATCATTTGCTAACATGTAAATAAAGACACAGACTAATTTTCATTCTTTTGAATAAAATTAGTTCTCCTCTTCCAATGAAGTGTTTCATTTGATTTACAAATCTGAAGTTTGAAACAGAACCCTTCACCACATTAAAATTATTCAACATGTAGGGGAAACCAGCAATCTTTATGCTAATTAATTATAATGCAGTCACAGTATAGATTGCTACATTACAAAGTAAAATACAGAGCTTGAAATTTTCAAGAAACTTAGTGGGCAATATATGAATCTAATGTGAGTATCATAATTATCAGGAAAACTTCCCCCACCACTCCCCACTCCCCACTATAAAGATGCAGACCTTTCAAATAATCTGTCAGTAGCATTTTAAACACATTTTAAAAAATGATGTCTTTTGATGAAACGTAAGCACCCCAACTAAACATGGAAAAAATGAACTTCTTTTGCTTCCTCAAAAACAAGATTCTAGCACTTTTTGAGAGGCTGAGGCAGACAGATTGCTTGGGCCCAGGAGTTTGAGACCAGATTGGGCAACGTGGCAAAACCCTGACTCTACCAAAAATATGAAAATTAGCTGGGCTAGGTGTGTTGGTACATGTCTGTGATCCCAGTTACACAGGAGTTGGAGGTGGGAGGATCACCTGAGTCCAGGGAGGTCGAGGCTGTAGTGAGCCACGAAAAAAAAATGTTTTTTTGAGATATAAGAGTCTTCAAATATTTCCACAGAACTTTGTTAAGGTTACATTGTCTTGAGGGGAAAATGCTTAAAAAGTCATGAATATACTTAGGATGATCTGTTATGTGTATATCCACATATATGGATATAGATACACATATAGTTACATATACATGTATACAAATACACACAGACACACCTATTTATACACATTGTACTGTGATTCGTCCTCCACTTCTCTGTATTTTAGCTTGTCTGGTTTTTGTTACTTGGATTTCTTCTTTTTTGCATTATTTTATTATTTTTATTATTTTTAATAAACACAATAATTGTACATATTTATGTGACACAGTGTGATATATGAATACATGTATACAATGTGTAATAATCAAATCAAGGCAATTAGCATATCCATTTCTCAGATATTTAACATTTCTTTGTGTTGGGCACATTCAAAATTTGTTTTTCTAGCTCTTGTAAAATATACAATAAATTGTTGTAATTGTAGTCACCCTACTGTGCTATAGAACACTAGAACTTATTCCTTCTACCTGGCTATACTTTTGTATTCGTTAACCAACCTTTGGCTATCTCCCTCTCCCTTCTCCCCAATCACATCTCTAGGAACCATTATTCTGTTTCCTACTTCTATGGAATCAACTTTATTAGCTTCCACATATGAGTGTGAACATGTCATGTTTGTCTTTCTGTATCTGGCTTATTTCACTTAACAGATGTTCTCCAGTCTCATGGATTGCTACCATAAATGACCAAATTTCCTTCTTTTAATGGCTAAATAGTATTCCATTCATTATGTATATATATCATATTTTCTAATCCATTCAAATGTTAATGGACACTTAGGTTGATTTCACGTCTTGGCTATTATGAATGGTGTTGCAAAAAACATGGGAGTGCAGATATCACTTCGACATATTGATTTCCTTTCCTTTGGATACATACCCAGTAGTGGGATTGCTGGATCATATGGTAGTTATATTTTTAGTTTTTAAGAACTTCCATTCTGTTCTCCATAATGACTAAACTAATTTATATTTGTACCAACAAATATAAATGTAAAAGTTCCTCCTCCACATCCTCACAAGCATTTGTGTTTTTTTTGTCTTTTTGAAAACAGCCATTATAACTAGAATAAAATAATATCTCATTGAGGTTTTTATTTGCATTTCTCTGATGATTAGTTATATTGAGCACCTTTTTATATACCTATTGGCCATTTGTATGTCTTCTTTTGAGAGATATCTATACAGTTAATTTGCCCATGTTTTAATCTAATTATTTGTGTTTTTGGCTAAGTTTCTTCTATAGTCTGGATATGAATTCCTTAATAAATGAATAGTTTTCAAATATTTTCTCTTATTCTAGAGGTTGTATCATCAGTCCATCGATTGTATATTTGTGTATGCTTTTATCAAATCAACATAATGTAAACTAAATGAGATAAAGCTAAAATGTTCATTATCTTGCCTAACATAAAATGCATTATTCATCTAATTTTATTGTTACTATTATATAATACTATAATTTTAATTTCGCCATTGATTATATAGTTACAATTCGGATGGAAACAGTGAAATCATTTTCTTTTAACTTATTTCAGGCAGATAATTTCATCAATGAAGCTCAATGATCTATCACCGAACATAATAAAAGAAGTTGGGTTAAATGAAAGAGATGTGTTCTGAGTTATTTGCTGTCTTCATTTTTGAGAGAATTACCAATCAATTCAGGTGTGTTTATGAGGATTTAGATTTCCTTATATTCATGTAACGCCGAAGGTTCCTCAGGACACAGAGAGAAGCCTGTTTCAGTTTGCTGTTCCTTAAAATCAGAAAAAAATGAATGACTGAACAGACAGAAAAATATTAACACAAGAGCAAAAATCTGTGCCACAATGCTATCTAGATTAGAATAATTTCGCTTTATAATCATATTGCTCAAATAGTATATAATAAAGGGGAGCAGGAATGAAATTATAGATATTAGGGGATGTCAAACTTATCCTTGCATTCTTATTGTACAAAATTTCCTCAGTTTACATTTAAGCCCACATATAAAATTACAGCAGAATATTCTGGAAATTGCCCAAAAGGTGAGAATAAAATCTATCAGGGAGAGTTTCCAGCTCCTGATCCAATCAATGCAGTGAACCAGCACCATAACTCTACTTCTCTGAATCCCCATTGTGAAATCTATAGCAGAAATCATTGTAAGCATATTCTTCAACATGTTTGCCATGCTTGATTATGGGATCTCTGCCTTCTGTACACCACTGATTTATAAATAAGATGTTATAAATTTATGTATCCAAAGCTTTAGTGTTCAATATGTTTCTTTATCCTGTACTATTGATTGACACTGGAAAAGAATGGAATGCCTCCAGTATGCTCCCAAAGTCCTAGTTATCTTTGAAAAACAAAAACTACCTTTATTTTTCTCAGAATTTCAGCTAGTGATTTTCAAGGCAGATATTATATTACCTGCTGTTGTGACACTGTTCATAATTTCCTTGTAAAGCTATCAACTAGGATTTGAATTCTGATTTGTTAAAATACAAAATAGAGATTTTAAAATATTTTTTTGCATCTTTTTTCCTTAAGATTTAAATGTTTTTTATTCATTCACCTTAGTTATAAGCTAGAAATATTAAACCTATCTAGAAAATATGGTGTCTTCATGGATCTCCTGAGAAGCAAGGCAGTCATTGGGATAAATGCCTATATGAGAAAGGAAGGGGAGAGCGAAAGGTGAACAGAGCTATTGTACTAGGGTATAACTTTGACCCCTGTGAAGGAGAGAGAGAGGGAAAGAAGGAAAGTCTTAGGCAGCAGTGCAGTCCTGAGAAAATTTCAAGATGTCCAGTAGGGAGTTACCAAGCCCAAGGTGCAAATTAGAGGAGTCCTGAGTCTCCCAGGAGCAGGGCTGACCAATGAATCTGCCCCCTTCTCTGTCTTTGGCTGAAAACAGCTCATGGAAGTGAATGGGGTGATAGATTTCATAGCATAGGTGCCATGCTTGTTAGCTGTTGGGGAAATACGATTAAAAACAAAGTCTCCTCCCAACCCAGAAAGTCTCTCCACAAATGTAATAGAGAAAGAAAATAGTTTTATTATTAAATAAATATTAAACCAGAATCTGATATACATTACAGGCAACCTACTAAGAGACTGCAAAGACAGAAAGACATCTCACCCATTTTTATATAGCCAATATATGCATATGACCCAATATATACATTTTCTCAAGTCAAGTGATAACTAATCCCCAAGAGAGAGGACTTGGCAGCATTATTTATTATGCATAGTTTATCTTAAATTTACCTGGAAATTGGGGTGGCCATCTGTGTTAGTTAACAGACTTTAAACAAAGGACAAATAAACACATATGTTTATGTAGGAGATAGTCTTGCCATTTGGAGCCTGGTGGCCATTGAAGTTAGGCTCCTGCTCCCAGCAGAAACTGAGAGATAAGGGTGCTTATTTGTAAAAGAGATGATTAAGCTTCTTTATTTTTAGTGTGTATTTGCCCTTCTGCAGCTAATTATGCTCCCTCAAGACAGAGATTTCAGACCTTTTGAGGTCTAGGGTCTGCAGACCTTCCTCTTAAAGCTGAGTGGGCTTGTAACTGCTTTAAACAATAACGTGTGGTGGAAACGACATCATATACTTTCTAAGGCTATCAAGAAAAACTGTATGGCTTTTCCGTTACTCACTGGAAAGTTTCCTCTTACAATCCTGAACCACTTCATAAGAAGTCTGACAAAGTTGAGACCAGCATGCTGTGAGGAAGCTCAAGCCACACGAGGAAGCCACATGTAGGCAATATAGTCAACCATTTCAAATGAGCCCATACTTCTGATCATCCAAGTCCAGTGATAGACATGAGAGTAAAGGTCTGCTTGGTTATTGCAGCCCCTGCCACTTGAGTCATAGTCAGCTGTCTACATATTCTAAGGTGAAGGTCTAGACATTTTGAAGAAGAGACAAGCCTTCTCATAGTGCCCTGTCTGAATTACTGAGCCACAGAATCTGGAAGCATAATAAAATACTGTTGTTTTACACCCACTAGGGCCTATTGGAGTGGGGGTTGGGGGAGGAGGAACATCAGGAAGAATAGCTAGTAGATGTTGGGCCTAATACCTAGGTGATGGGCTGATCTGTGCATCAGACCACCATGGCACATGTTTACCAATGTAACCGCACATTCTGCACATGTACTTCAGAACTTAAAAGCTGAGGAAAAAATACATAAAATAAAATAAAATAAAATAAAATATTGTTGTTTTGTATCTCTGAGTTTTGGACTCAGGGTGTTTTAAAGATCAATGCATAACTAAAATAGAATTATTTAGCACATACATAAGGAAAGTCTTTTACTAGCTTAGTTTTTATTTTCTTAGCATCATTATTTATAGTAGCCAAAAGATAGAAAAAAACCCAAATGTTCATCAATGAATAAATAAATAGACAAAAGGTGGTTTAGTCATGTAATCAAACATTATTTAACTATTAAAGGGAATAAAGTACTGATACATACAACATGTATGAGTCTTGAAATTATGCTAAGTAAAAGAAACCAATCACAAAAGATCCCATATTATATAATGCCATTCAGTCGAAAGTCCAGAATAGGAAAATATACAGATGCAGGAAGAAGATTAATAGATGCTTAGGCTGGGGTGGGGAGAAAGGTGGGATGATGGGGGAATAGGGAGGTGATAACTAAAGGATATGGGGTTTCTTTTTGAAGTGATAAAATGTTCTACAATTGACAGTGGTGATGGTTGCACATGTCTGTGGAATATATTAAAAATCATTTAATTGAACACTAAATGAGTGAATTGTATATTATGTGAACTATATCTCAATAAAAGCATTTAAGGCAAAAACAAGTTACATATGACATTTTTCCTTACCGAATATGTAACATCTGTGTATATTTTTCATAATCTTCTTATACCTTGCAGTAACACTATTAGCTCAGCCGCCTTTAATTCTGGTGAGGTATAAATAAAATATCAAAAGCTTTACATCATTTCACTTTTGTTGACTATTACTTATTGAGAAACTTTTTACTCTTTGGATGAGACATGATAGGATAGGCTATGCTGTAGCATCTACAATGTGAGTTTCATGAAAAGTTCATTTCTTGGTTCACATTATATGACTAATTTAATTTAAAAATGCAGAGTGAGGTGAGGACAGTTTTCATGTAGTCTCTCAGGAATACAAGCTAGTGGAGTATCTAACACTAAACACGTGGCTTTCAAGTCCCTCACCTAGGAAGAAAAGAGACACAAAGAGCCTTCTTTCACATATCAATATTCAACTGTTCCAATATGATTAGCTGAAAAAATAATCCTAATCTTTTTTTTTCAGTCTTTAAGTGCTCTTTTTTTAAATTCTCAGCCCCCTTTATTATTATTATTATTATTATTATTTTAATTTCATTATTATTATACTTTAAGTTTTAGGGTACATGTGCACAACGTGCAGGTTTGTTACATATGTATACATGTGCCATGTTGGTGTGCTGCACCCATTAACTCGTCAGATTTTATGTTTCTTTATCCTGGCTTGATAAAACCCATTGTCTCAGGACTTTTCTTCTAAATAGAAAAGTAGTCTGAAGGCTCATCCTGATTCATTTTAAGACTGTAGTATTTCTCTTCTGCCAGTTAATATGTTTTCACTTTTTCTATTTTCTTTTTATATCCAATACATTTCAGTATGAAATTTTGTGATGGTCCGCTAGTCTGATGTGCACAATTTAGCCAGGAATAAATATTAGTGGATTCAAAATAGGCACTCAAACTATCTGTCCAGATTTTTTAAGTGTTGTTGGTTTTTTTCTTTTTTTCAAATTTCAACTGATGAATGAAAGTAGCTGCCTAGAGAATAATGAGGTGGGTGCCAAACCTGGGTTCGTTGAAGGAGTTATAGCACCTGTGCCATGCTATAACTTAGATAAGTGACCTTATCTAAGCCCATGGCTTCAAATGCCGCTGAAACTGGTGAATTTATCTTTTAGGAATGGAAGGGCTATAAAGATATTTGATGAAAGAAAACTAAGAGGATTTGTCACCAATGTCTACCTTTTAAAAGGGGGCTAAAGAAAATTCTCTAGCCAAGAAAAATAAATTAAAAAAGAAAGTTTCAAACAAAAAGATTAAAGAAAACACAATGGAAAGGAAGAGTGAGTAAATTCATCTTCCTTTTCTTCTTCAGTTTGGTAAATGTATTTGACAGTTGAAGTTACAATTATGACATTATCAGCTGTGATTGTAAACTTGATTTCAGCAACATTTGAAGCCATGGGCTTAGACAAGGTCACTTAGGAATAGTGTAGATATCAGGACAAGTAAGACCTCTGAGACAGCCATGTGGGAACTTGACATAGCAAGCAAGTGATGGGGAGCCCCACCCAGTGACTGTCTTCACACTAGCAGCTCTCAGTGAAGGCTTCTGTATTAGGCCATTCTTGTGTTGCCATAAAGAAATAGAGGGGCCCTGCATGGTGGCTCACACCTGTAATCCCAGCACTTTGGGAGGCAGAGGCGGGCGGATCACGAGGTCAGGAGATTGAGACCATCCTGGCCAACACGGTGAAACCCTGTCTCTACTAAAAATACAAAAAATTAGCCGGGCGTGGTGGCGGGTGCCTGTAGTCCCAGCTGCTCAGCAGGCAGAGGCAGGAGAATCACTTGAAGCTGGGAAGTGGAGGTTGCAGTGAGCCGAGATCGCGCCACTGCACTCCAGCCTGATGACAGAGCGAGACTCCATCTCAAAAATAAAAATAAAAATTAAAAATAAAGGTAATTAATAAAAGAGATTTAATTAGCTCATAGTTCTGCAGGGTGTACAGGCATGGCACTAGTATCTGATTAGCTTCTGATGAGGCCTCTGGAAGCTTACAATCATGGCAAGAGGCAAAGGGGGAGGAGGCGTGTCACATGGTGAGAGTGGGAGCAAGTAGAGGAGGCGCCACACACATTCAAACAACCGATCTTGCATGAACTCAGAGCAAGAACTCACTAATCACAGAGAGAATGGTGTTAAACCAGGAGTGTCCAATCTTTTGGCTTCCCTAGGCCACGCTGGAAGAAAAAGAATTGTCTTGGGCCATACAAAAAATATACTAACGATGGATGATGAGCTAAAACAAATTGCCAAAAAACTCAATGTTTTAAGAAAGTTTATGAATTTGTACTGGGTCATATTCAAAGCCATTCTGGGCTGCATGCAGAATGCTGGCCATGTGTTGGACAAGCTTCTGCTACACCATTCATGAGGAATCTGCCCCACGATCCAATCACCTCCTACCAGGTCCTATCACCAACATCGGGAATCACATTTCAACATGAGGTTTTCAGGGGACAAACAACCAAACCATATCAGCTTCCCTGTGCCAAGCATGGGTGGAGCTGAGAGCTTTATATGGGTTACTTACAAAATATACATGTTTTATACAATAATATTAATAGTACAAAATAATTACTTTGTACCAAAAATTAATTGTACAAAATATTAATTAAAATATTTAACATAACATTTGTACAATGTATATAAAAATATATCCCATAAAATTTGATAATAGCATATGCTATTTTATTTCTATAATATAGACACTCTTCAATACTCAGCAACTTTGTTCACATTAGACCACTTTTATTTGTAATTATTGATATGTTGGGTCGCAAACCTGCCATTTTACTTTATGATTTCTGCTTATCCGTTTTTATTCTTTTTTTGTAATTGTTGTTTTGTACGCCTTGCTTTCATGTGTGTTACTTTAATTTTCTTTTTTTAGAATTCCATTGAGGTTTATCTGTGGTATTTTTGAGTATATCTCTGTGTGCAGACATCTTAGTGGATGCTGTAGGTTTTACAGCACATGTAATAACTTATCATGGTTTAATAGGGTCAAAATTTTAGTACTTTGAAAGATGTATGGAAACCTTATTCCTTGATTCCCTGTATGTCTTTTTACCCTCCTCTGTTCCTTATATAGTTGTCTTAAATATTTACCTATATACACTTAAAATCGCATCTGATAATGTCATAATTTTAACTTCAGCTGTCAAATAAATTTACCAAACTGAAGAGGAAAAGGAAGATGAAGTTATTCATTTTTTCCCTTTCCATTGTGTTTTCTTTAATTTTGGTGTTTTAAAGTTTCTTTTTAAATCTTTTTTCTTTTTTTTTCCTGGATAGAGAATTTTCTTGAGCCCCTTTTTAAAAGGTAGACCTTCTGGTGACAAATCCTCTCAGTTTTCTTTCATCAAATGTCTTTATAGCCCTTCCATTCCTAAAAGACAAATATACCAGATATAAAAACCAGAATCGAAAGTTATTTTATTTCATCACATAGACAGTGTTGTGCCACTTTTCTACGGCTTTCATCTATTTCTGATGTTTCCTGCTTCCATTTGTATTGTTTTCTCTCCTATAGATGAGCTATTTCCTCTAGCTGCTTTCAAAATTTGTTCTTTCTTTTAATTTTCAGATATTTTACCATGGTATACCTTAGTTTGGATTCTTTGTGTTTGTCTTGGTTAGTTTTATGCACTGAAAGTTTGTGTCCCCTCAAAATTCATATGTAGACATCCTAAATTCAATGTGACGTTATTTGGAGGTTAGGCCTTTGGGAGGTAATTAGGGTTAGATTAAGTCATGAGGGTGGGGCCCTCATGTTGAGATCAGAGGCCTTATTAAAAAAAAAAAGAGAGAGAGAGAGGAAGAAGGAGACAAGAGATATCTTTTTCTTTTCTCCAACATGTGAGGATACAATGAGATGATGTCCATCTATAGCCAAAAAATGTCTTCAGCAGAACTCATCTTTGCTGGCATTCTGATCAGCCTCCAGTATTGTGAGCAACACATTTCTGTTTTTATAAACCACCCATTCTATGGTATTCTGATACAGTAGCCTAAAATGGCTAAGAGATTTTGGGTTTGCTTGAATTTAGGAATCTGTGGGTTTTTGCCTATTGCCAAATTAAGGAAGTTTTCAGTCTTTGAGACCTTTCTCGAAGTTGCCCATTTCTTCTCTCCTTCTGGGACTCTGATAACACAAAAATTAGGCCTTCAGTTATAACACTACAGGTCCCTGAGGCTGTGTTTATAGTTTTTTCCTGCTTACCTTCTTGAATTTTTTATGTGGTTATTGTAAGTTTCAGTTCTAAAATGTCCATTCAGTTCTTTCATATATTTTAATTTTTTGGCTGAGATAATTTTTAAATTTGTTTCATATATGTTTGTAAGCAATATACTGGAAGCATTTTTATGATGACTGCTTTAAAATATTTTCTGAATAATTCCAACATCTTTGTCATTTTTGTTCTGGAATCTTCTAATTACCTTTTACATTCAAGTTGAGATTTTTCCTGGTTCTTTGTATACCAAATGATTTCTAAATGAACCAGGACATTTTAGGCATTATGAGACTCTAGAACTTATTTACCTTTTCTGTCTTAGCTAGCTTCCTCAGACACTACTCCAGCAAGGCAAGGGAGTGAGGGAGAGACACTGCATTACTGCCAGGTGATGATAGAAATAAAGGTTTCCTCTCAATCTCTGTTGACACCTAGGCAGGCGAAGGTTCCTCATTACTGCTGGCTGGAGGGTGGATTCTGGGTCACCACTAGGCCTCCACTGATAGCCTGTCTCAGAGGAAGAAGTGACTTGTTACTGTTTCCCACGTGGCCTCCACAAGCACCACCTGGTATGGAAAGGAGGGTGCTTCTTCATTGCGCTTTTAGAGTAGATCCAGCTCCCCATTTGCTCTCCAGTCATATCAAGGTGTGGAAGGAGAGTGAGGGGCTTATTACCACAAGTTGGGGATGAAAGTTCCAACTTCTGCTATTCTGAGATACTACTCTGGAGGAGGGTTGGGACACCTTGTCACAGCCTGGCAGGTGTGAAGATCTAAAGATCTAAGCTCTTCACTTGAGGTAATAGTGTTTTCTGTGGTACTTGACTACAGTAGAGTGATTATTGTCGAAATGTTTTCTGCCTTGGTAGACTATTTCCTTGACCTTTGCCTAAAATAATAGGCTTTTGTTGGGAAATTCTCATATGTGCCTGTTAGTATTTCTATGTTGATGGCATTTTTCAGCTAAAAGTCTGCAAATTATAAAGCAGAAAAGAAAACTTAGAGGATTCATCACTATACAATTTATTAAGTCCCTACCACATCTGCCTTGGTCTCTCCAGGTCTGAGTTTTCATATATTTTATATATAATGTTCAGGGTTTATAGTTTTTCTTAGTAGAAGGAATAGGGCAAAATACATTTACTCCATTTTTCTGGAAGCAGAAATTGGTTTACTTTCTGTAAGAAAGCAGCCGGTGAATTTCTGTCTAAATTCTCTGCCTTTTCAAGAGGAACTGGGCTTTACTTCTCAGATAACAACTGAGCAACGATAGACCTACAGGTGGCATTACTCTCTGTATAGGTAGAGAATAGGCTGAATATTAAATGTTAAGGAGCAGAATCATTGGAATTTAAATGAGGAAGGAGACTTAGTTTTTATTCACGTTAACCAGCCACCTGATGACATGCAACAGTGCATTTGTTCATCAACATACCTTTTAGATGGCCTTTCTGCTTCTTTTTTGAATGGCTTTAATGCTAAAGAAAGCAAGTGTTTATCAAATAATCTATTTTTTAGATAATTCATTATTAGAAGTTAATTCATTATTAGAAAGATAATTTATTAGAAGATAATTCATTATTAGAAAGAACAAAACGAGTCTTTTTTAATAAAAGAATAAATAAATTTAAATGTATTGAACTTTTATTGTTGTATATCATGTAGGGTAATTTTGTATACATGTTGCATTTTACAAGACTTAAATCGTGTAATTTTATATACATCTTGTAGGGTAATTTTATATACATTTTATAAGGTAATTTTATATACATTATGCATTTAATTCTTGTAAGTAGCCCTCTGCCTTAGCCAGTTCGAGCTGCTATTAACAAAATATCTTATCTTGGGTAATTTATAAATAATATAAATGGATTTGTCATAGCTCTGGAGGCTGGAAAGTTGAAGATTGAGATGGTACCAGATTTGGGGTTGAGTGAGAGCCCATTCCAACAGACAATTTCTCCTGGCTTCTCTCTCATAAGGCAGAAGTGTGAAAGAAAGATGAACATTGAGTCCCTACATGTCAAAAGAGATGGAACAGCTCAGCAGCCTTTGGGAGCTTCTTTTTGTAGGGAAATTGATCCCATTCATGAAAGCAGAGTCCACACGACTTAGCCACTTCCCCCAAAGACTCCATCTCTTAATACTATTGCATAGGGAATTAAGTTTCAACATAAATTTATTTTGTAGAGACATAAACATTCAAACTATAGCATTCTGTCCCTGGTCATCCCCCCAAATATATGGTCTTCTCACATACTAAGTACATTTATTTCATCTCCCAAATCCCAAAGTCTTAACTCATTTCAGCATCCACTTTGAAATCTAAATCCAAAGTCTTATCTAAATATCATCAAAATCAGATATGGTGGGGCCAATTTTCTAATATTGAACCATCTTTAACATCCTCATCCTCTTTCAACGTGGTTTATTATTCTTTTAGCATACTGTTCGTTTGTTTATGTACTATTGAATAGTTTCCCTAACAGAGTATCCTTGCTGTCCTATATATTTTGTTTAATGAAACTCAAAATGAATTCAGAAACTTGTTGTTCCCTGTACTTAAAAAATCTAAATAAGAATTATGTGCTTTTTAATGATAAAGATTAGATATTAAAATTTTCTGTATTCAGTGACATTGGAGGTGATAATGAGAGGTAGTTGGAGACAGTACATATCAAATTCTTTTGCTTCTTAGGGTTATTTTCTATTCAACTTTGCCTCAGCAACTTGAGTTAAATTTGGTAGTCTATATTATCTGACAATAATACTGATATTGCTGGAATTTTTACAATCAGAACAGAGTTTTACTCAAATTTCTTGCCCTTTAAAGTACATTATGCTGCACCATTTATGAAATCCACTCAAGTTTTTATAAAGAATGGTGAAGGATTTATGGAGGAAGAGAACTGAGCAATGAAAAAAGAGGAGAAAAGAGCATAGTGAGTTTTATGGAGAAGAGATCTAGAACTACATTTATGCCCCTAGAAACCAGGATTAATAGTTTTGGAAATTTTAAGAATTCCCCAGCACTTGCAACTCCCTCTCATTTGTTATATGTTCCTTGTTTTCCTAGAGTTACAAGAATATCAATGAAAGATGTAAAAATAATTTTAAGAATTTGCATTTATGCTATACAATCTAGGACAGAAGGGGAACAATGGAACTCTTTCCCCTTGGCAGCTGGCTTTATTAAGATAAAGGAGGAGGGAAGCCTGCTGGAAGCATCAATGAGCAAGAGTCCCAGATATTCTTAGATTGTATTAATGGCCCTCAAATTCTAGACTCAGAAACACCCACAAAGAGAAGCAACAATCAGAAATTGCATGCTATTAATATTTTATTGGTATACTGAAGAAAGAGTTATGACCACATTATTTCAATGTCATGGCTTTCTGAAGGAAGTTATCTTCTTATTTATTTTCTGAAACAAACAAAAAAAAAACAAGGAAATTTATACACAAGATACAACATGGCAAAACTTATCTAATTCCTTGATGATATTACTAAAATAAATTATTGCTTTCAAGATTAAGAAAACAGATTATTTTTATGGTGTTTATGTTTTGGTTACTGCTCAAAACATTCAAGGTTATATTTATGAAAATGACTGCAACTTGAACCTGTAGTAGTGAAAAACTAATACAAGCCTACATATCAATTAACAGTGGTTGACTGAAGAAATCGTGGTACAGTCACACAAGAGAATAGTATACAATTGTAACAACAGAAGAAAAATGTACAAATAAATCACCAAGAAGATCTATAGGTCTCCGTGAAATGATAAAGTTATCTAAGACATGTATTATTTGAAATAAGCAAATACAGATCTGCATATAAAATAATATGTCATTTGTGGGAAAAATAATGACGTATGCTTATATACATATAAATATTTCCAGGAGGATGTTAAAAAAATTAAGGGTGGTGACTTTTGGTGAGGGGTGTGGGTAAGTAGGATAAGGTGTCACTTTAAGATTTAGTTTCATACCATTCTGTTCAGTTAGATTTTTTTTTCCTTGAGCATGTACTAATTTCAAAATAAGTATTTTAAAAATTAAATAAGATATAAGAGCATCAAGTTCAACTATCATTTAGCAGGGACACTGGACCTGAGAGGCTGGTGTGAGGCAGGACTGAGCAAAGAGTCCTCTGGTGGAAACCTGAGAGAAACCTGAGATGGAGAGTCCTTGGGTTTGAGAAGGCAGACTCAAAGACAGGAGGCAGAGCACCAAAGGGAGAGCACACCCCACTTCCTCATTACCAACTCATTTTAATGAGACAAGTCATCTTAAGAAAAAAGTTGGGGAGGTCAGTATTTCATAAGATAAGAATTCTTTGAACCACTTGTTAAAAATACAAGGACTTGCAACCTTATCCAAGAATATCTGAATACAAATCTTTAGAAATGGGGTCCAGGATTATGTAATTTCAACATATTTCCAATTGATTTGTGAACACGATAAAGTTTGAGAACGGTAGCAGTTTGGGCATTTAATGGAGAATGAACTGGAATCATACCTGCCACTGAATTCTAGATTACCAGAGTGGCTGCTCCTGGGAATGTCTTGCTGGTCTGTCCCTCCAGAAGAATGATGATGCTTCCTGCAGGCTGACAGAAGGAAATCGGGGTAGAGAGAGTTGACGGTGTCCTCGTCGGGGTGGTCGTTGTTGATTTTGAAAAGGAGGTGGGGGAGGATGGCGGTGATGGCCTCCTGGTTGTGGTGGTCTCTGCTGAGGACCATCATCTTGGTTACCACTATCACCAGGGGGTCTAGGTAGGAGTCCTTCAGGAGGAGGTCTCTGGGGTCCCTGATCTGGTCTCTGACTTGAGTCCTCTACATCTGTGTGAGTAATTAATGGACAAGAATGCATGAGCTCAGTGAAGAAAAACCCTCCTCTCTTTATACTTCTCTCACCTTACCACACAGCCCCGTTCTCCCCAAACCTGCTGCTTGACTGTCAACTTCTTTTGTGCCCACTGTTTTTTTTTTCTTTTTATGCAGCTCTCAACTTAATCCATGTAAGAGTGATATGGAAAGTCTCATTTATTTGCTCCTGTGACAAGTATGTTTCCTTAAATTTGAAAAGAGGGGTTCTTGCATATCTTAGTTGCTAGAGGATGTCTCCAAGGACAGAAAAAAAAAAGCAAAAGCATTATAGCTTTCAGTTATGTTACTGGTTATTTTTTATTTTATTTTTTTTGGTTGCTGTAATGACTTACAAACTGTGACTCCATCTCTGGGCACCTAAGCCCTATGTGGAAACTAGAGCTGATTTCCCAGGCTCCTGGAACCAAGTAGAGAAATACTAAGAGACAGAAGAGAAAGACAATGTGAAAGCCTGAACATGATCACTAAACAGCTGTGGCAAGTATTTATCATCTGTAGTGACACAGCTGAGTGGGTCAACACAGAGAAAAGACATTCATGCACTGATTTTTTTGTTTTGTTTTGTGTTACTCCCTGAAGCCACATAACTGTGCAGGGGAACACTGGGGGAAGAAAGAAGCAGTTAAGGATGGAGGAGTCAGAATGAGAACACTTCTCATTTGTTCATCATCTCTCAGCAGTCATTCCAGCCTGGGAAAAAAGCCTGCCCACTCCTATTGTCCTCAAAGCCAGGCATCTCTGTATTCAAGTTGGTGGCCTGGCTCATGGTCCCCAGAATCAAAGATGGGTAAGAACTGCCTATATATTTAGGGGCACTAATATTAATCAATGCCTGACCCCTCTTACCACCTCCTCCCAAAAAATTAATGAGAAGAAGACACTGAAGGAAACTAAAAAGAAATTATAGTAGAAAAAGAAAGAAAAGAAATGGATTGAGGATCATTGGGATTTACCTGGTATGGTGAAAGTAAAGTCTTCATAGTTCACATCTAGGAAAAGAAGCACAGGATGAAGTGAACATTACCTCATAAATCTTTCAGGGCTCATAGTGGTCTATAGGGAAAGGGGTCTTCTGGCCACACCCTGTGCATTCCCTAAGTTACCTCATCAACCATGTTCTGTGAAGCTGCTGGAAGGGGAGGAAGATGTTAGGGGAGGCAGGATTGTTACTATCGCTGAGCATCAACCACGAATTCAACATAGAAGAGTCCCTTTTTGTCATCCTTAGGATCCCTCAAACCCTAATGCTAATTTAGGCACACTTCTCTGGCTATTTTTATGTCATATTTTAGATCTTTACCTTCTTCCTTCTTTAAATATTTTGATCATATTCACAAGCTTGCCCAAGAGGAGCAACCAGGAGTAAATATTTGGATATAATCTTACACATACTGCCTACAACATATTGAAATTTTAAATGTGATTGGAAGAAAAATGGGAATTTGGACACCTGATATTTCTATACCACTATGTAGAAAGACACAAATGTATTATCCAGTCCCCTATGTCTGACAGTACTCTGATGTTTGTTTATCTCTTTCATTGATTCTGCATCCCCTGTACAGCAAGGACACCATCATCGCTGTCCACTGAGGTTACTGTAGCATCTTCATAGCTGGACTTCCCTGGATCAGTCTTGCATTCTCCACTGCATCCTTCACAGCACAGCCAGGTCTTTCTAAAAATACAAATCTTACTTTGTCATTCCTCTAATTGAAATTCTCTATTGGGTTCCAAGTGTATATCAAATAAAGTATAAGGCCTTGGCATGGAATGAGGGCACAACAGATGTCATCCTTGGAATGAGAGCTCCAAAGCCCTACCGTTCTTCTCAACCTCCTTCCTCCCCTCCTGCTCTTCCTCTGCAGTGGTGTAGGGTGAACCCCTGAGGCCCTAGAAGAGTCATGGCCCCTCATCCCACTCCCCATCTCCTTTTTTAAAACAATAATTTTTTTTACCATTATCTGTGCTCTGAGCTGAGCTCAGAGCCAGAAGGACCACTGAGAGCAGGACCAGCAGCATCTTGAAGGAGGCTCTGGAGTTGCTCCCAACTCTGCGTTGAGATAAACATGGCAGCTCCCTTTATAAACATGAGCAGAACAATGGCACCTTTGAGCTCCATACTGGGTGGACCTCACCACCTAAAAGATTAGGTTTTGCTTTCCTCTCATAAAGTTGAATGCATCTCTTATTACTTTTTGGGATTTTAGCCCAGCAGGATGTGGTGGTAGGATGTGGTTAGGTACAACCTGTGACTTGAGCATAGTTTCTGAAGAAACAGTATCCAAGCAATCAGCACAAATACTACAATTGAAGTTCAGTCATCATTTGATTTTCAATTGGGTTAGACAGTTAGTCTTTCCCCTTCATTGGTTGTCTGTGTGCACACGTGCTTACGTTTGTATATGTTTGTCAGCAGTGATCTTACAGCCAGAAGTGAAAATGATTAATATCTCTAGCTATTAGTGTAGCATAAATTCCATTTTTATAGCATATATACCTATATGGATGATATGTAGCTTAATTTCATAATAATATAGAGATCATTTCTGTTTAATGTTGAGTTGTGTGAGGACAACACACACTTGGGCACACGTGGATGACAGAAGTTTTACCCTCAGGCTACTCTGGCCCAAAGAGATTAAGATTCTCCTAATCTAGCACTAACCAGAGATACTTTATTGTAGTAGAACACAGGTATTAAAACATTCTATCTCTATTAATATCCTGGAGGTTAGTAAAGCAAAATTGGCCACAGAAAGCACCACTAGATTTCTGCATCAGAACAGTGTGAATACACAGTTCCTTGAACAAGCCACGCTATTTTATGTCCCTAAGACTTCTTCCATGGTCTTTCTCTTTTCTAGAATGTTCTATAAGATTCAGTTTAGGTCTTACTTCTTGTACCAAATATTTTAATCACACTGGTTATTGAGTGGACACAATAATACAATCTAATTAGATAGTATGATAGCCTGTTGAAAGCCTCAAGTATTACATTGATTTTCTATTTTTTAATTAGTTTCCATTCTATTTGCTTCTCAGATTGCCTTTACCAAAGATTATTTTCTCTGCAATATTCTTATACTCATTCTTCTTCACTCTTGTGCTGAACCTTACTTGTTGATATGTTATATTGTGAATCAATCCTCCCTATGTCTATGTTTTATATCTTACTGCTTTCTTCATGTGTTCTGGGAGAAATCTTTATTTGATTTTCTAAACAAGGTTCTGTACTTCTCTTTGCTTGCTTTCTTCTTTTTTGTTTTTAAAATTTGGCACCAAGGTTTTGTGTTTCTGAAAAGTTTGGTAGGGTCCTGAGTTGGTAGCTTAATCTTCACCTGCTGATTTTTCTGTCCTATCTAGTAGTTTTCTGCTTATATTTTCATGGAACCCCTAGATCAATCAGTATCACCAGCTGCCACTTTTCATTACAGGCGTTGTATAGGTCTCGTATTATTGTTACGTTTTTGTACAGGGCTGGTGATAATTTGAGGGTAGCTTGGTTGGAAGTATGACAGGGTCGGGGGAATGTGACTGGAAATCTTAAAGACAGGCCTCTTGACCATTGTGGATAAGTGGATCCTGTGCTGTGCAGATGAAGGTCTGGTCTGGCTCTTCTGAAGGGTTGGAGGTAATATTACAGGAAGATTTTCTAATCAATGGTGTTTGTTATGGATAACTTTACTTTGGCAAAGTGACCAAAAAAATAAATATTTTCTCTGGCATAATTATGGACATATTTTGAAGGTGAAATATATTATGAGTTAGCAATTCTTCTCTATGTGGGAAGCAGAAGAGTTCTAGCTGTGCTTTAGGATTTTACGGGTGAGAGAGAGTAGTTGTTTGGGCCTACAGACCCAGCTGTGTTACTAGGATTGCTGCCTCTGATTTCACCAGACACTGTTTAACATGGGAAGTGGAGATAAGTAGTTCTGCCTAGGTGGCTTATGGTAGACCATCAGGTAGGAAAGAAAGGTCAGAGAGAAGGAGCAGAGGGGCGTGCCATGCAGACATGATTCACTGTGTGGGTGGCTGAGGAAACTGCAGTCCTGGTGGAAGGCAGGCTTCTCCTTGGCTGGTGAGTGCAGGAAGACCACAGGTGATGCCTGCAAATATCACTCAGCTCAGACCCTTACCCTGACATTCTCCAGTGTAAGCAATGAGAGAAAGAGATTAATGTATCAGGAAATAATAAACATCAGCTATGATCTCACCACACACAACCACAACAGAGGTGACGGAGGAGCTGAAACAGACACTGTCAGTGAGTAAGGGTGGGGTCAAATCGAGAAGCAGGACTGCAGCAGGAGCTTAGGCACTTGTAGGTGAGTGGACACTCTCAGCAATCCACTTGCCTTTTACAACAGATGAAAACTTAACATATCCCTAATATAATTCTTGATTCCTACTTCCTAAAACCTGCTCTCCTTCATACTAATTTCTTATGGCTACCCTAAAAAAATGCCCCACAAGTGGCTTAAACAACAGAAATTTACTTTCTCATAGTTCTGGAGCTTGAAGTACAAGATTAAGGTGTCAACAGGTTTGGTGTCTTCTGAGGCCCTGTCTCCTTCACTTCTAGATGGCCGGTTCTTGCTGTATCTTCACATGGGGTTTTATCTGTAGACGTGCATCCCTGGTACCCCTCTGTGGTCTGTGCTAATGTTCTTTTCTTATGAGGACAGGTGTCAGATTGGATTAGCACCAACCCTATCAGCTTCATTTTAACCTAATCACCTCTTTAAAGGCCATGCTGCAAATAAAGTCACATTCAGCGGTATCAGGGGTAAGGGATTCAACATGAGAGTTTGGAGGGAACACAGTTTAGCTGATAACACCTCACAATCTTTTCTCAGTTCATGACATTTGTTTCACTCAACCATTCAAAAACATAAGTGTCACTCTTGATTGTTTAGTCCCCTTCGTGTACTGCCCTTAGCAAATCCAATTGGTTCTACCTTCAAAAGATATCCCATATATGATCAGTTTCATAATCTCTATCAGAAGGCCCTGAGTCAAGCCATGATTCTCCCTCCTGGAGGACTTTCAACAGTCTCCAGCTGATCTTGGTGACATTCTTGCCCCTCACCACATCCCATGCAGTTCTCCTTACAACAGCCAGAGTGATCTTTTAAAAATAGAATTTAGAACATCAGCAAGATGGCTGACTAGAGTTCCCTGGCACTCATTTCCCCACAAAAAGAAATCAAGAAAACAAACAATTTTATGTCAGCTAGTGTGATTTAAAAAGTATGCTGGAGACCACCAGGGGAACAGAAACACCTCTGTGAAGTACAGAAACTCAGTATAGCATCCTGCCTCTGACATACTCTCTCTTCAGTCAAGGTTGGCTCAGGGTCATCAGTAACTCCATTCTACAGGAAAAAGTAAGCTGTAGTTCCCCAGTGGTCCACATTGCCATAAAAAATGTCAACAATCTTTGCCCCACTGTTCTCACTGGCACAAAAACCAGTCTGGAGAGCAGTTGGGATTTCCAAACTGCGTTGCCTTACATAGTAAGAGACTACCTTGAGCACCCTCTGCCCCTGCAATGTAAGGTGCTATGGCTCAGTGCCATCTCCACACTGAACCTATATAGAGAGTGTGTCTTGCTTTGAGCATCAGTAGCACCCGGCCCTCTATCACTTGAGGCCCCACCATCATTCCAACACATTCATACAGGTATCTGCAGCACCATGACCCTAGCTTCCCAGAGCCTAGCCAGATAAACTAATCAAGACCCCGGCATCCGAACCCATGTGGTGCACCACCAATCCAGGGAAGAAGTGAACAGCAGGGAAGCCACCCATCTGCCTACTAGCCACGACACCCACACCTCACAACCAGCTAGTCTGCTGAGCCTGTGCATGCTGGTGCCCAGCCTGAAAACTGGTCCTGTGGTGGGCCCACCCCCAGGACTACAGCCTGCTTGGGCCACAACAACTCTGAGTTTGTGCATGGTCTAATAATTGGTCCTGCAGTGACCCTGCCCCTCAGATGGGACTCTGTAGAGATGGATGGCCTTGCTACACCTGTGAGCACTGACAGCAACCCGCCCACCCAGCAGGAAGACCGCAGTGCATGTAAGTGCACGCACCTTGAGAAAAGGCTCTTTCCACTGCTGCTGGTGGCACAGTTACCACCGGGGGCTGCAGCAGTGCAATGCCAGTTGGACCCAGCAAAGTGGCAGGATCCTCAGCATTCTAGCATATGCAGTGTTCTGCACCTCAGGCACCGGAAAGGCTGTGAACCAGACATAGGGAGCCAAAGCACATGCTTTCCAGAACCAGAGAGCTGCCTCCCTGTGGCTGCTGACACAGACAGCAATGTCACCCCTGCAACACAGCAGCAGAGATGCTGCACACTTGCATGCAACCTGGGGACACGCCCTCTCCACCTGCTGCCCTGCTGCTGAGTCTGCTGATGCAGCTGGGGGCCAGAGCATGTGCCACTGGCAGTGACCTGACTTCCACCAGCAGCAGAGCCACTGTGAACTTGCATGTACCCTGAGGACTGGCTTATGCTGCTGCCAGAAGCCGAAGTGTGCTCCACATTGCCAGAGAGCTGCCTGCTAGTGGCTGCTGCCACTGACAATAACCACACCCTGCCCTAGCAGCACAGCTGCAGCAAATTTCCATGTGCCTCGAGGACAGGCTTTCTTCAGGTATTGCTCCTGCTATTGGGAGATCCAAGGATTACCCCATCCAACTTACCACAGCCAACGTCCATGTACATAACTAGGGGGACTGAGGACAGGCCTGCCAAGCCTGGTTCCATCATCCCAGTGCCCAGGCACACTACCCAGGGGTGTGGCAATCATCCTGCTTTGTCCACCACCACTGGCATTTGCACATTCCTTTAGGAGGACTGAGAATGGGCCCAACCAGCCTGACAGTAGCACTGTAGCCAGAAACAATATGCATGCAACATCTGAAGGCCTGGAGACCGGCCCCCAGTCCATCACAACCACCTCTAACACCAGAGCTTGCAACTTGAGAATCTGAGGGTTGTCCAACCAAGCTACAGAAATTGCCCATGGCAAGCACATTCCCAGAGGCCTAAAGGCCCACCCACCCTTTCATCCTACCATTGCAACTGCTAGTACCCAAGTAAGCTACTTAAAGCCCCCGAATTGTTCTGCTTAAAGCTGCTAAAACTGGTACAAACATATGTTGCCTGGGTGCCAAATATAGGCACTCTCAGCCCACTGTTACCCCTACTGGGGCCCAAGAACTGGCCCACCTAAAATCTCTGTCCCCAGGAAAACCTCACTACAGCCTCCAATCACAACTACAGCCTAAGCCACTGAGGAAGTCACAGACACCACTTATGCTGTTAATAGCTGAAGGAATAATATAAGACCACCTTACTGCACACACAGAATCAAAGCCAAAGTGTCCTACTGAATCAACACCACAGATACATCTTCAGAAAGAAAAGTTAATGTTTTGGATCTGTGTCCCTGCCCAAATCTCATGTTGAATTATAATCCCCAATGTTGGGGGAGGGGCTTCATTGGAGGTAATTGGATCATGGGGGTGGATCCTTCATGAATGGTTTAGCACCATCCCCTGGGTACTATTCTCATGATGATGAGTGAGTTCTCATGAGATTTGCTTGTTTAAAAGTGTGTGTCACCTCCCCCCAACCCAGTCCTTCTCCTGCTATGTAAGATGCCTGCTCCTGCTTTGCCATTTGCCATGAGTAAAAGCTCCCTGAGGCCTCCCCAGAAGCAGATGTCACTATGCTTCCTTTACAACCTATGAAACTGTGAGCCAATTAAACCTCTTTTCTTCATAAATTACCCACTCTCAGGTACTTCTTTATAGCAATATGAGAATGAACTGATACAGAAAATTGGTACTGAAGAGTAGGGCATTGCTATAAAGATACTAAAAATGTGGAAGCGATTTTGGAGCTGGGTAATGAGCAGAGGTTAGAAGAGTTTGGAGGACTCAGAAGACAGGAAGATAAGGGAAAATTTGGAACTTCCTAAAAACTTGTAAATTGTGACCAAAATGCTAATACTGATATGGAAAATGAAGTCTGGGCTGAGGAGATCTCAGATAAAAATAAGGAACTTATTGGGAACAACTGGAGCAGTCACTTTTGTTATGCTTTAGCACAGAGCCTGGGTGCATTGTTCCCCTCCTTTAGGGACTTGTGGAACTTTGAACTTGTGAGTGATGATTTAGGGTATCTGGTGGAAGAAATTTCTAAGCAGCAAAGTGTTCAAGATATGACCTGGCTGCTTCTAACAACCTAAGCTCATATGCCTAAGCAAAGAAATGAGCTAAAACTCAAATTTGTATTTAAAAGGGAAGCAGAGTGTAAAAGTTTGGAAAACTTGCAGGCTGGCCATGTGGTAGAAAAAAAATTCCCATTTTCTAGAGAAGAATTTACCCCAGCTGCAGAAATTTGCATGAGTAAAGAATAACCAAATGTTAACAGCCAAGACAATGGGAGAAAGACATTGAAGGCATTTTAGAGACTTTTGTAGCCACACTCACATCACAGGCCTGGAGGCCTAGGAGGGAAGAATGGTTTCCTGGGCCAGGCCCAGGGCCCCACTGACCTGCACAGCCTCCAAACACTGTTTCCTGCATCCCAGCTGCTCCAGTTCCAGCTGTGGCTCAAAGGGGTCCAGCTGCAACTCAGGCTGCTGCTTCAGAGGATGCCAGCCATAAGCTTTGGCAGCTTCCATGTGGTGTTAAGTCTGTGAGTGTGCAGAGTGCGAGAGTTGAGGTTTGAGAGCCTCTCTTTTGATTTCAGAGGATCTACAGAAAAGCCTAAATGTCCAGGCAGAAGCCTGCTGCAGAGGCAGTGCCCTCACAGAGAACCTCTACTAGGGCAGTGCAAAGGGAAAATGTGGAGTTGGAACCCCTACACAGAGTCCCCACTGGGGCACTGCCTAGTGGAGCTGTGAGAAGACAGCTGTCATCATGCAGACCCCAGAATGATAGATCCTCTGACAGCTTGCACCATGCACCTGGAAAAGCTGCAGGCACTCAGTGTCAGCCCTTGAGAGAAGCTGTGGGAAATGAACCCCGCAAAGCTGCAGGGGTGGAACTGAAAAGGCCTTGGGAACCCACCCCTTCCATCAGTATGCCTGGATGTGAAACATAGAGAGTCAAATGAGGTTATTTTGCAGCTTTAAGATTTAATGACTTCCCTGCTGGTTTCAGATTTGCATGGGGCCTGTAGCCCCTTTCTTTTTACAGCTTCCTCTTTTTTGGAACAGGAATGTTTACCCAATGCTTGTACCCCCCTTGTATCTTGGAAGTAACTGTTTTTTGAATTTACAGGCTCATAGGTGAAAGAGACTAGCCTTGTCTGAGATCAGCCTTTGGACTTTCGACTTTTGAGCTAATGCTGAAATGATTTAAGACTTTGGGGGACTCTTGGGAAGGCATGATTGTATTTTGAAATGTGAGAAGGACATGAGATTTGGGAGTAGTGATGGGCTGAATGACATGGTTTGGATCTGTGACCCCACCCAAATCTCATGTTGAATTGTAATCCCCAATGTTGGGGAAGACTGGCATGGTGGGAAGTGATTGGATAATGAGGGCAGATTCTTCATAACTGGTTTAGTACTATTCTCTCACTGCTGTTCTCATGATGGTGAGTAAGTTCTCATGAGATCTTGTTGTTTAAAAGTGTGTTGCATCTCGCCCCCACTTGGTCCTGATCCTGCCATGTAAGACTCCTGCTCCAGCTTTGCCTTTTGCCACAAGTAAAAGCTTCTTAAGGTTTCCCCAGAAGCATATGCTTCTATGCTTCCTGTACAGCCTGCGGAACCATGAGCCAATTAAACCTTTTTTTGAAAAATAAATTACTCACTCTCAGGTATTTCTTTATAGCAATGTGAGAATGGACTGATACAAAAATCTTCCCCTATAAAAGCCAATTTAAAAAACAGAAGAAGCAACTATTTCACCAGATGCACAGACATCAATGTAAGGACACAGGAAACATGAAAAAGCAAGAAAATATGACACCTCCAAATCAACACAATACTCCTCCAGCAGTAGATTCCAATGAAAAAGAAATTTATGTAATGTTGGGGAAAATATTTAAAAAATGATACTAATGGAGCTCAGTGAGATAAAAGAGAACACAGGTAAAAAATAGAAAGAAACCAGAAAACCATTTCAGGATATTAAAGAGAAATTCAACAATGAAATGGATATCATAAAAAAGAATCAAACAGAAATGCTGGAGATAAAGAAATCAATAAATAAAAGAAAAATACATCTGAAAGCTTCAAAAATAGAATAGGTCAATGAGAAGAAAGAACATCAGAACTTGTAAACAAATATTTTAAACAACCCAGTCAGACAAAAAAAGAGGGGTAAAATGTGAAAAAGATGAATAAATCCTACATGACATATGGGATGCCATAAAGCAACCAAATTTTTGAATTTGGTTTTTTCCCAAAGGCAAAATGAAAGGCAAAAACATAAAAAACCTATATAATGAAATAATAGAAGAAAACCTCTCAAGTCTAGCAAGAGAGTTAGACACCTAGATACAGGAAGCTTAGATAGATACAACCCAAAAAAATTTTCTTCATGTCACATTATACTCAAACTGTCAAAAGTCAAAGAGAAAAACACTATAGAAGTGGCAGAGCAATATGGTGGAATAGAAGGCTCCACCAATCATCCCACCCACAGGAACACCAAATTTAACAACTGCCTGCATAATCAAAGCACTTCCATAAGAACCAAAAATCAGGTGATCACTCAAAGTACCTGTTTTTAACTTCATATTACTGAAAGAGGTACTGAAGAGGGTAGGAAAGACAGTCTTGAATTGCCATTGCCACCCTTGTCTTAACCCAGCAGCAACTACGTAGAATGGAGAATCTTTAGACTTGGGGAGGGAAAGTGCGGTGATTTTGAAACTTTGCAGTGATTTTGAAACTTCGCATTGAAATCAGTGCTGCTTTGTGACAATGGAAGGCAAAACCGGGGTGAACTCAGCTGATGTCCACCCACAGAGGGAGCATATAGACCAGCCCTAGCCAGAAGAGAACTGTACATTCCAGCAGCCAGAACTTGAGTTCTGGCAAGCCTTGTCACTGTGGGCTAAAGTAGTCTGGGTCTCTAAATAAATTTGAAAGGCAGTCTAGGCCACAAGGACTACAAATCCTAGGTGAGTCCTAGTGCTCAGCTGGGCTCAGGGCAAGTAGACTGGTGGGGGCGGTGGGTACATGACCTACTGAGACATCAGCTGGGGTGGCTAAAGCAGTGCTTGGGCCATCCCTCCCTCAACGCCCAGCTACATAGCTTATGGCTCCAAAAGAGACCACTTCCTTCCACATGAGGAGAGGAGAAGGAAGAGTGAGGAGGACTTTGTCTGGCATCTTGGATACCAGCTTAGCCTCAGTAGGATAGAGCTCTGGTCAGAGTCATGAAGCCCTGATTTCAGACTCTAGCTCCCAGATGACATTTCTAGACACACACTGGGCTGGAAGGAAACCTACTGCATTGAAAGGAAGAGCCAAGTAATGGAAGAACCAATCACCTGCTGATTAAAGAGCACTTGGGCCTTGAATAACAAGCAGTGATATCCAGGTAGTATGCTGTGGGCCTTGAGTGAGACTCTGAGATGTGCTGGTTTCAAGTGAGACCCAACACATTCCTAGCTGTGGTGGGTATGGTCAGAGATTCCTCCTGCCTGCGAAAAGCAGAGAGAAAAAGTAAAGGGGACTTTGTCTTGAACCTTAGGTACCAGGTCAGCCACAGAGAAGTATAACACCAAGTGGGCTCTTGGGGTCCCCAGTTCCAGGCCCTGGCTCTTGGACAGCATTTATGGACCTGCTCTGGTCCAGATGGGGAGCCCACCACTATAAAAGGTGAGTCCTAGATCTGGCAGCATTATTCACCACAGGCTGAATGAAGAGCCCTTGGTCCTTAAGTGAGCATCAGTGGTAGCCTGAGAGTATTCCCATAGGCTTGTGGTGATGGTGGCCATGGGGCAAGGTGCCTCTGCATATGAAAAGGGAAGATTAGAATGGGGAGAATTGCATCTACTGGTTTGAGTGCCAGCTTAACAGCAGTACAATAGAACACAAGGTAAATTTCCAAAGTTTTGGACTCTAGTCCGTGGCTCCTGGACAGCATTTTTGGACCTGCCCGGAGCTAAGGGATCTTGCTGCTATGAAGAGAAGCACATAAGCCTATCCGTAAGCCCCAAAGCAGTACTAAGAAGGAAGATTATTGCTATATGTGCCTACATCAAAAAATAAAAAAACTTCAAATAAACAATCTAATGATGCATCTTAAAGAACTAGAAAAGAAAGAGCAAACCAAACCCGAAATTAGTAGAAAAAAGAAATAAAGACTAGAGCATAAATAAATGAAATTAAAATTAAAAAATACAACAGAAGAATGAAACAAAAAGTTTGTTTTTTGAGAAGATAAACAAAATTGACAAACCTTTTGACAGACTAACCAGGAAAACAAGAGAGAAAACCCAAATAAATAAAATCAGAGATGAAAAAGGAGATATTACAACCTATACCACAGAAATTCAGGGGATTATTAGAGACTACTGTGAGCAGCTATATGCTAATAAATTGAAGAAACTGATAAATTCCTAGACAAATGCAACCTGCCAAGATTGAACTATACAGAAATCCAAAAACCTGAATAGACCAATAACAAGTGATGAGATCAAAGCCATAATAAAAACTGTCCTAGCAAACAAAAGACCAGGACCTGATGACTTCACTGCTGAATTTTACCAAACATCTAAAGGAGAACTAATACTGATTCTTCTCAAACTATTCTGAAAAATAGAAAGGGAAGGAATACTTTCAAACTCATTTGGTGAGGTGAATATTACCCTAATATGAAAAGTAGACAAAGACACATTAAAAAAAATACAGGCCAATATTTTGGATGAACATTGATACAAAAATTCTCAACAAAATGCTAGCAAACAGAATGCAACAGCCCATTAAAAATACAATTCATCATTACTATGTGGCATTTATCCCATGGATGCAAGAATAATTCAACATGTGCAAACCAATGAACGTTGATAAATCATAAAAACAGAATGAAGGACAAAACTAATATGCATTGCAATAGATAATGAAAATCATTTGATAAAATTCAACATTCCGTCATGATAAAAATCATCAAAAACTGGGCATAGAAGGAAAATGCATCAACATTATTAAAACGATATATGACAGACCCACACCTAATATCATACTGAATGGGGAAATACTGAAAGCTTTCCTCTAAGATCTGGAACATGACAAGGATGCCCACTGTCATCATTGTTATTCAGCATAGTACTGGAAGTTCTAACTACAGCAATCAGATGAAAGAAAAGAGAACGGAAGGGAAGGGAAGGGAAGGGAAAGGAAGGGAAGGGAAGGGAAGGGAAGGGGAGGGGAGGGGAGGGGAGGGGATGGGAGGGGAGGGAAGGGAAAAGAAAAGAGAGCATCCAAAATGGAAAGGAAGGAGTCAAATTATCCTTGTTTGCAGATGATGAAACTTTATGTTTGGAAAAAAACAAAGACTCCACAAAAATGTATTAGAACTGATAAATACATTCAGCAAAATTTCAGGATACAAAATCAACATACAAAATTCAGTAACATTTTTATATGCCCACAGGGAACAGTCTGAAAAAAATCAAGAAAGTATTCTTATTTACAATAGCTACAAGCAAGATAAAATACCTAGGAATTAACCAAAGTGAAAGATGAAAAGTATAAAAGTATAAAACATTGGTGCAAGAAATTGAAGATAACACACTAAAATGGAAAGACATTCTATGTTCACGGATTGGAAGAATCAGTATTGTTAAAATGTCCATACTACCCAAAGCACTCTGCAGATTCAATGCAATCCCTATCAAAGTATCAAAGACATTCTTCACAGAAACAGAAAATACAATTCTAAAATTCGTATGGTACCACAAAAGACTCCGAATAGCCAAAGCTGTCCTAAGCAAAAATAACAAATTTGGAGGAATCACATTACCTGACTTTAAATTGTCTTAAATACTACAGAACTATGGTAACCAAAATGGCATGACACTGGCATAGAAACAGGCATTTTTGGACTGTGAGCCTGGCCTCTATGAATCATCGCTTCAGCTCCTGATTGGTCCAGAGCCAAGGCCCTGGGCCAAGCTGAGTCACAAGTTCTCCAAGACAGCCCATGGACTAAGCGCATTCCTTCCCCTTCCCAGTCCATAAACACCCTGGACCCCAGCCTCATAGAGGGCAACCCATTTGGGTCCCTCTGTCCGCTGGTAGAGAGCTTTCTTCTTTTGCTTGTTAAACTTATGCTTTAACCTCACACTTGTGTCTGTGCTTCTCAATCATCTTGGAAGTAGGACAAAGAACTCCAGATATTATCTCAGACAATAAGAGACTGCTATCTTGGTGCGTTGGCAAAACTACAACACTACAACAAGAAAACTTTGGGGAAACTCTCCAGAACACCATAGTGGGCAAAGATTTCTTGAGTAATACCTCACAAGCACTGGCAACTAAAGCAAAATTAAAATTTTAATTTTAAAATTAAAATTTAAAAAAAACTTCAAAGTTAAAAATTATTAAAAAAGAGAAAAGCATCCAGTCATATGTAAGGGAACTATCACCAGATCAAAAGAGAATTTATCAACAGAAAGTTTATAGGCTAGGAGACAATAAATAGTATGGAATATTCAAAGTTCTGGAAGAAACACTTTCAGTCATACATACTATACTCAGAAATGTTATCCTTCATAAATAAAGGGGAAATAAAATCTTTCACAGATAAGCAAAAGCTTTAGACTAATCTTACAACAAGTGCCCAAGGGAGTTCTACATCTGGAAGCAAACAGATGATAATCACTATTTTGAAAATACACAAATACTCACTGTTGTTAGAGAAGACACACAAAGAATAAAGAGAATCAAGCCTTATTATTTCAGAAAACTAAAAGAAATGATAAACAATAAGAGAGGAAGAAAGGAAGAAAGGGACATATAAAACAACCAGGAAACAATAAGCAATATAGAAAAACCAAAACCTCACATGTGAATAATAACCTTGAGGTAAACAAATTAAATTCCCCATTTAAAAGATATATAAGTCATATAAAAGGGAACCCCCATTAGATTAACAACGAATTTGTCAGAAGAAACCTTACAGGCCAGGAGAGAATGAGATGACATATTCAAAGTATTGAAACAAAAAAAATCTTATCAGCAAAGAATACTATTTCCAGCAAAGCTATTCTTCAAAAATGAAGTAGAAATAATGGCTTTCCTAAACAAGAAAAACTGGAAATTTATCACTACTACACTGGTCCTATAAGAAATGCTGAAGGAAATTCTATACCTTAAAGCAAAAAGACAATATGGTCCATCACAAAAACACACACAAGTATAAAACTCACTGGTAAAGCAAATACACAAATGAAAAAGAGAAAGGATTCAAATTTTACCACTACATAAAATCAACAAATGACAATTATAAACAATAAAAAATATAGAAAGGTAAAAGGACATATGAAATAACCAGAAAACAATTAATAAAATGACAAGAATAAATCCTCCGGTAGTAATAAGCTTGATGGTAAATGAACTAAAATTTTCAGTTTAAAGATATAGACTGGCTTAATGGATTTTAAAAAGCATGACACAAGTATATGCTGCCAATAATAAAGTAAATTTCTCTGTAAAGACACATGGACTTAAAGTGAAGGGATGAAAAATGATATTCTATGCAAATAGAAACAAAAAGTGAGAAGTACTATACTTGTATCAGATAAAACAGATTTTAATTTTTAATTTGCAAACAGCAAAAAGACACAAAAAAGGTCATCATGTAAGATAAAGGGATCAATTCAGCAAGAGGGATAATACAATTCTAAATATTCAAACAACACTGGAGCACCCAGATATATAAGGCAAATATTATTAGACATAAAGGGGGAGATAGATTCCAACAGAATAATAGTGAGGGACTTCAATGCCCCATTCTCAGCCTTAGACACGTAATCCAGAGTGAAAATTAAGAAATAAACATTGGATTTTAACTGCACTTTAGACATTTCTCAAAAAAAGATATATGAATGTCCAATAGGTATAAAAAATGCTCAACATCACTAATCATCAGGGATATGAAAATTAAAAACACAATATCATCCTTCTCCAGTTAGAATGGGTATTATTAAAAAGAAAAAAAAACAGATGCTGGTGAGGATGCAAGGAAAAACTCTTACATACCGTTGGTGGGAATGTAAATTAGTACAGTCACTATGGAAACAATATGGAGATTTCTCAAAATAACTAAAAATGGAATGACCATATGATCCAGCAATTTCACTTCTGGCTATTTATCCAAGGAAACAGAAATGAGGATATCAAAGGGATACCTATATTCAAATGTTGACTGCAGCACTATTCACCATAGCAAAGATATGGAATCAACCTAAGTGTCCATCAGTGGACAAATGGATAAAAAAAAACCAGTGGTATATATACACAATGTAATACTATTCAGCCATAAAAAAAGAATAAAATCATGTAATTTGTAGCAACATGGATGGAACTGGAGGGCATTATGTTAAGGGAAATAAGCCAGGCACAGAAAAACAAATAGTGCATGTTCTCACTTATGTTGATCACACAGAGGTAGAGAATAGAATAATGGCTACAAGAGATGGACCAGTGTTTGTGAGGCAGGAGGACAAGTATGAAGAGAGGTTCATTAATGGGTTCAAACATACAGTTAGAAGGAATAAATTCAAATATTTGATAACAGATTAGGGTGACTATGTTTAACAATATTTCAAAATAGCTAGAAGAAAGGACTTGAACAGTTCCCCAAACATAGAAATGATAAATACTCGACGATAGATACCCTAACTTGATCATTATACATTCTGTATGCTTATAACAAAATATCATGTGTCCCATAAATATGTACAAACATTATGTATCAATTTTTAAAAATCAGGATTGATAGCTTTACTGCTGAATTTTACCAGACATTTAAAGAGGAATTGATACTAATTATCCTGAAACAATTCCAGATATTGCAGAGGAAGTAATACTTCCAAACGCATTTTACAAAGTCAGCATTACCCTGATTCCAAAACCAAAGATACAACAAATAAAAAAGCCACAAGCCAACATCCCTGATGAACATCAATGCAAAAATTCAACAAGATTTTAGCAAAGTGAACGCAGCAGCACATGAAAACGATCATTCACTATGATCAAGTGGGTTTTATTCAACATATACAAATCAATAAATGTGATGCACCCTATTAACAAAATGAAGGACAAAGGCCATATGATCATCTCTATAGACACAGAGAAAGTATTTTATAAAATTCAAAATCCCTGCATAATAAAAGCTCACAACAAATTAGACACACAAGATATGTACCTCAACACAAAAAGGCCATATATGACAAACCCACAGGTAACATCATGCAGAATAAGGAAAGGTGAAAGATTTCCTCTAAGATTAGGATAAAGATAAGGATGTTCACTTTCATCACTCCTATTCAACATAGTATTAAAAGTATTAGCTAGATATACTAGGCAAGAGATAGAAATTAAAAAAATTGAAATTGAAAAGAAGGAAGTCAATTGTTCATCTTTTTGGATGACATGATCTTATTTATAGAAAACTCTAAAGACTTCAACAAAAAACTGTTAGAATAAATCTGGTAAAGTTGCAGCATAGAAAATCAATGTACAAAAATTAGTAGCATTTCTGTATGCTAATGGTGAACTACATGAAAAATAATTCAGAAAACAATTTCATTTACAATAACCAAAAAAGAATAAGATACCTAGGAATAAACTTAACCAAGGAGATAAAAGATCTCTAATACTGCAAACTATGAAACATTGATAAAAGAAACTGAAAAAGATACAAATAACTGAAAAGATACTCTATGTTTATGGATTGGAACAATTAATATTGTGAAAGTGGCCATACTAATCAAAATGATCTTCAGATTTAATGCAATCCCAAACAAAATACCAATGAGCATACTTCACAGAAATAAAAAAAAGCACACACATATTTCCCGCCTTTGAGTAATGTATGCTCTGAAAGGGGAAAAAGGCATTGAGACACAAAAGCACATTATAAGATAGAAAACTCTATGTGCCATTTCCTATCATTTACCTTGATGTTAGATCCAGGAAACTCTCTCTATTTTTAGGTCAAATTATTAGCAAACTTAATTGCCCTTCGCCATGTAATTTAACATAAAACACAGGTTCTGGGAATTAAGATGTAAACATCTTTGTGAGGCCTTTATTTTCCTCCTGCAGAGAGAACAGGTAATCTTACATCTCTCAAATTTGTTTCAGTTGTGTATGGAGACAGTTATCCCTGATTCGGTAATGTTTAAACTAGACTTTTGCAAAAGGATATGTATGAGTTTATATAAAATTTGATAGTATTGCATGTATTTATACTGTGCAATATGTACATGCAATAGTTTAAGTGACAAAACTAAGTGGTACAAATTTACTTTGAGGTTGGCTGCATTTGTAAGTTGGGGCAGTCACTTCTTTGGAGTGTTGTGCAGACTTGGGAATGAGAAGCTGTAGATTTCATTCTAACTCTGCCACTTACAGCAGGACAACCACTTGCAAAGCCCAGCTTTCTCTATTAAAATAAGACCCTAAATCTTCCCAACACCAATAATGAAGATGACGTTTTCAGATCAGGAAAATGAAGGATTCTTCAGAAGGATCATCACTGTGTCAGGGGTAGCAACTGGAGATCTGAACAAAATAGCTACCTGGGCATCCAATCCCTCTACTGTGAAATGCATGATTCTCCAGACCTTTTGCAATACGCATAGAGCTTTCTGATCGTCTCAGTGCCTACTCTTAAGTATGAATTGAATCAAAGGTTGACCAGACAATTGAAGAAATTCTCCATCAAATGAGACTCAAAGAATCGGAACAAAGTGTAATTCTGAAGGAAAAGAGGTAAGATAAACAGCAGAAGAAACGTTTACAAGACTATAATTAATATATTCTGATATAACCATAAAACATAAAAGGATGCTATCAAATAGAAGATTGACCAGAGAACACAAAAGAATATAAGCAATTGTAAATTAAATTGATAAGTTCAATCAAATATAAAGTTAAGGAAATCCCCTATGAGGTAGAGCAAAAAGGCAAAGATATGGTCCATAATGTGAAGACAATTAAAAAATTCACCCAACATGAATTTTAGAAAAAGAAAACAGAGTATATATTGGGAAAGACATTATCAATTAAATACTGCAATACATTACCCAGAACTTAAGGATAATTCTCTCCATAATGAAAAAAGCCATTGATTATCTAAAAGACCAGATTTAACATTTTCAGGCCCCAGTGCAGGAAGACAAATGGAGGCTCACATACTCTATCTCTGAATAACCATACATTATAAAGTAAAATCGACCCTACGTTCAGGTTAGGTTTCCATCCAAGTCCTGAAGCCTGTCCCTTGGAGACTGCCCTTCTAACCTGGCCTAGAGACAGAAGAATCATGTGTTTCCCTGCACCAACACTGACTGATCCTGCAAGCTGAGAGGTGGGAAAATACGGAGTGGCAGGGCTGTCTGCTGGAGCAGTGGGCAGGAGCTGAGATGGGGCCCAGCACTGACCTGGCCAAGAGACAGAAGAATCATGTGTTTCCCTGCACCAACCCTGACTGATCCTGCAAGCTGAGAGGTGGGAAAGTATGGAGAGCCTCTAATGAGTTTTCAGTTCAGCAAATCTAGTTACCAGTCACCAGATTTCTCTTTGATTTTTCAAAATTATTTCAATCTCTGTTAAAATTCTCTGATAAATCAATAAATTGCTTTCCTATGCTATCTTGCAGATACCTGATTTCCTTAAAATTGTTATTTTGAATTCTTGATCAGAGAGCTAACCAATTGTCATGTCATTGGGGTCAGTAACTCGTTTGGTACCTTTGTCCTTTTGGGAAGGCCATGGCTCTTTGCTTGCTGTTGTTTCCTGTGGGTATACTTCTATGTCTTTCCATAGAAGGGTTATTAATTAATTCCAGTTTTTCAGGTCTGGGTTGTGTTTGTTGTTACTGAGTCTATTTGCTTGGCAAATCCTCACTGCTGGGCTGTTGCCTCCCTTTTGACTCTAGGTGGTGTCTCAACCTCACTTTTACCTTGTCTTTAGTAAACGGTTGGAGTATTAACTGTCCGAAATGGGAAATGTCCCAAAGGAATTACCCTGGAAGTATGAGAAACTTGGCTAGGGGTTATGGTCTGGTGACCTAAGGAATGTACCTCCTAAAGCATGGTGCTACTGAACATCTACCCTGATTTGGCTTCTCCTTTGGCCAAGTTATGAACAGTGTCCAGAACTGGAGATGATCTTCCCTCCTCCCTATTTTGTCTCTTGCTCTCTTCAGGAATATTCCTCCCTGAGGACAGAGAATATTCATCTTCCCTAAGGGAGTCATAATGCATCTCATGGGCTAAAGAAGAACAAGTTTCTTGCCAGGGAATCCAAGGTGGTAAATAATCTGTTTGAGAACATCAATTTCACTTTATTCACTCTAAAATCCATGAATTGGGGGAGATTCTCTGCATGTGTGGTGCCAGGAAGAATAGGAAGGAGGGACATCACGGAGGTGGAAGTCCCATCTCCTACTGTCTTCTTGATGATTTTCCACTTCTCTTTGGCCCTGAGAACCATCTCATTTTCATACTTGAGCTATGTATTTTTCCTGACATAGATCTCAAAGCTCTATATTTGTTTTTGGTATTCTGTTTGTTGGGGTAGTAAGTCAGCTTGCCTCTACAGCAACACTTTGGAACTAGTGGGTAGCTATTTTGTTGAGACAACCATATGCTATCTCTGAAACCACACTGACCCTTCAGAAAATTCCTCCCTCTTCCTGACCTGCAAGAATAATAATCACTGCGGACACTTTGGAGCTGGTCTGGGTTCATCTCATTCCATCCAGCACTGCTGGCACCCATGTACTTCTCTGATGGGTCTGAGGACAAACCTACACAGCCTGTGCCAAGACCATTGCCAGTACGTACCTGCATGTGACACCTTGGATTCTTAGGACTGGCCTACATAGGCCATTTCCATCACCATTACCACCAGCACATTCAACCTGGAAGCCTGAAGGTTGTCTTGCTACTGCTATTGCTATCACCCATGCCAGGCACATTGCACAAAGTCTCAAGAACCACTCACTCACCAGGCCCACCACTGCAACTTCCAGCACCACAGGAAACTCCCTGGAGGTACAATAATTTACCCAACTGAACCTGTGGATATTGGTGTCAATGTTTGTTGTCTGGAGGCTCAAAGACCGGCATGCTCATTCCACTGCTGCCACTAACATGTGTTGCAGACTGGCCCATCTAGTACCCCTGTTCCCATCAAAACCTCACAAAAACTTTTACTAACAACCTCAGTCTTAGCAACTGAGGAAATCACAGACCACTGATCCTGACTAGAGACAAAGAAACCATACAGATATTATGCTAGTGTATACACCCAGAATCAAAGCTAAAGTGCTGTATGCAACCAACACTACAGATATATCCATAGAAAAAATAGTGTTCCCCTATGAAAGCCAATCAAGAAGAGGCTGTTACTCCAGACGTGCATATACTAATATAGGGACTCAATAAACATGAAGATGCTAGAAAACATGACACCCCTACAGGGCCACAATTATTCTTCAGCAGGAGATCGCAACAAAAATAAAATCTATGAACTTCTAAAAAATTCATAAATATGATATCACAGAAGCTTAGTTAAATATAATAGAGCAAAGATAATCAATACAAAAATCTGAAAAAAATCAGAATATGAATAAGAAATTCACCAGATACCTAGATGTCATGAGAAAGACCAAACAGATATCCTGGTAGTAAAGAATTCAATGAATAAAGTAAAAAAAAAATATTTTCAAAAGCTTCAGCAATAGACTAGGTAAGGCAGAAGAAAAAAATTCACCACTTGAGGACTAGATTTCTGAAATAAACCAGATAGAAAATATAATAAATCATCTAAATAAAGCCAGTATTAAATATAACATACCATGTAGTTACCAAAGGTTTGATTCTGAGTATTCTAGAATACTCAAGAAGAAGAGATGGGCAAAGGCATGACAAAAATTTTAAACTAAGCACATGTACCCTAAAACTTAAAGTATAATAATAATAAAACAAAAGAAAAAAAGAAAAAAATAATAGCTGAAAATTTGTCAAGTCAAGTCTAGCAAGAGATTTAGACATTCAAATAGAGGACCTCAATGATACTCAAATTGACACAACCCCAAAAGTCCTTCTCCAAGGCATACAGTGGTCAAACTGTCAAAAGCCAAAAGTCGTTAATTCTAAAAACAGTAAGATAAAAGCATCGAGTCATGATAACGGAACCCTCATCAGATTAACAGTGATTTTCACTGTATAAACTGTGAAAGAGAGATAAAATCATATATTTAAAGTGTTCAAAGAAAAAAAATCTGCCAGCCAAGAACACTATCTTCAGCACATGCGAACTTCAAAATGAAGTAACAATAAAGTTTTTCCCTGAAAAGCAAAAGCAGAGAATTCATCACCACAAGGACTGCCCCGCAAGATATGCTTAAGGGAATTCTGCTCCTGAAAGCAAAAGTACAATATCTATCGTCATGAAAACACAAAAAATTTAAAATACTCCCTAGTACAGCAGACAAACGAAGACTTGAAATGATTTAAATTTTACTATTATAGAAAAATACTAAACCACAATAATAAAAAGTGAGAGAAAAAGAAACAAAGTATATGTAAAAAAACCAAAAACAAATAACAAAATGAATGAAGTAATTTCTCACATATGAATAATAATCTTGGCTGAAAATTGATTAAATTCTCCACTTGAAAGACATAGACTGGCTGAGTGAATTTTTAAAAAATATCCTAACTATATGCTGCTTACAAGAAACTGACTTCACCTAATAAGACACATATAGACTGAAAGTGAAGGGATAGAAGAAAATATCCCATGTAAACAGAAACAAAAACAAGTCGAAATAGGTATATTAACATCAGATAAAATAGACTCTATGTCAAAAACAGTAAGGAGAGAAAAAGAAGGTTATTATATAAGAATAGAAAGATCAATTTAGCATGAGGGTATAACAAAACTAAATATGTTCCCCCCAACACTAGAGTATACCTAGATACATAAAGCTATCATTATGACATCTAAAAGGATAAATAGATTCCAATGCAATAGTAGTGTAAACTTTAACACCTGACTCTCAGCATTAAACAGATTATTTAGACAGAAAATCTACAAAGAAATATTGGACTTAAGAATAAGGGGACCCAATACACATTATAGACATTTTTATTTAACAGTGGCAAAACATACCATTTTTCTTATTAGCCTGTGGAAGATTTTCTAGTATAGACCATATGTTAGGCCACAAAACAAGTCTCAGTACATTTTGAAAAAGCAGTATACTTTATTTTCTTATACCACAATGGATAAAACTAAAAATCAATATTAAGAGGAACTTTGGAAATTGTAAAAATACATGGAAATTAAACAACATGCTCCTGAGCAACCACTGGTTCAATGAAGAAATTTAGAAGAAAATTAAAATGTGTTTGAAATATGACAATGTAAACACAACATACAGCACAAATAGTGCTAAGACGGGAGATGTTATGAATAAATTCTTTCATCCAAAAGTAGAGAGATTTCAATTAAACAACCCAGTGATCCACCTGAGGGAACTAGAAAACTAAAAACAAACTGAACCCCAAATTAGTGAAAGGAAAAATATAATAAAAATAAGAGCAGAACCAAACAACTAGAAACTAAAAAAAAAAAAAAAACCCAAACTCAATGTAATGAAAAGTTGGTTTATTGAAACAATAAATAAAATTCCTAAGTGTCTAGCTAGGCTATACTATATCTATCTATCTATCTATCTATCTATCTATCTATCTATCTATCTATGCTATACTATATATATAGAGTATAGATATTGTATATATATACATATATAAATATATATATATAGACAGAAAAAACTGAATGAAACAAAATCAGAAACTAAAAAGAAGATATTACAACTTATATCATAGAAATACAACTGTATATTTTGGACAATAATACACTAATGAAACCGTATGTTTTGAACAACTATACACTAAAATTGAACACCATGGGAAAAGATTAATTCCCCGACATATACAACTCACACAAAATGAGCCAGGAAAGAAGGGTGAACCTGAACAGACTAACAATGAGTAAAGAAATAGAATCAGTAATAAAAACGAAATCTCCCAACAAAGCAAAGTCCAGGCCTAGATGGTTTCACTGATGAATTCTACCAAACTTATAAGGAAAAAGGAAAAGCATTCCTCATCAAACAATTCCAACAAATTAAGAGAAGAGAATACTTCCTAACTAATTTTACAATGCCAGGAATACCCCAATGGTAAAAACATACAAGAACACAACAACAATAACTATAACAAAAATCAGAGGTCAGTATTCTTGATGAACACAGACACAAAAATCCTCAACAAAATGTTAGCAAACCAAATCTAAGAACACATCAAAAAGATAATTAGCAATAATCAAGTGGTATTTATCCCAGGGATGCAAGAATGGTTCAGCATACATGAATCAATAAATGTGGTACATCACATTAACAGAATAAAGACAAAACCATATAAGCATATGAACAGATGTAGGAAAAAGCATTTGATAAAAGTTAGCATCCATTTATGATAAAAGTTCCCAACAAACTACACAAAGAAGGAATATACCTCTATATAATGTAACCACGTGTGACGAACTCACACCTAACATACAGAATGGGGAAAACTGAAAGCCATTTCTCTAAAAACTGAAATAAGACACCACTCAGTCAACATTTTACTTTATGTCATGTCCTAGCGAGAGGAATCAGGCAAGCGAAAAAAATAAAAGCCATCCAAATTGGAAAAGAGGAAGTTAAATTGTTCCTGTTTGCAGACGACATAGTCTTATATTAGGAAAAACACACTGGGGCCTTTCAGAGGGTAGAGGGTGGAAGGAGAAAGAGGATCAAGAAAAATAACTAATGGTACTAGGCTTGATACCTGGGTGATGAAATAATCTGTACGACAAACCCCCATGACACAAGTTTACCTATGTGACAAACACACAGTTGTACGTCTGAACTTAGAATAAAAGTTAAAAAAATTGTTAACATAAAAAAAGAAAAATCTAAACTCCACCAAAAAAATTTAGGACTATTCAATAACATTGCAGGATAAAATATCAATATGCAAAAATTAGTAGCATTTCTATATACCAGCAATAACCCAGCAGGAATGAAAAATCAGCTATGAAATTCCCTTTACAAAGCTATAAAAAATTAATTACTCAGTAATACATTTAACCAAGCAGACTGATGTTTACCAGCTATATGACTGAAAATGTCAGGCAATCATATTGAGCTTTTGTTTTTTCATCTGAAGAGTAAACATAATGCAAGGAATTATTAAAGGGCTACCATAGGAATAAAAGAGCTAATGATATAAAACATTATTAGTATTATTAGTATTGCGTAGTATCTATGCAATAGTGTAAGTCAGAAACTGAAATGGCAGAAATCTACTTTTAATAACCATTTACATTTAATGTAATTATTGGTATTTTTGAGCCATTTTTGTTTTTCATATTTATACTACTTTTGATTGTTTTTCTTTTTCCTGATCTATGGATTCCTTGAAAATGTTTTTTGATTCCATTTTAGTTGATCTGTAAATTTTTTGCGTGACTCTCTGTACAGCATTGTTAGTGGTTGCTCTGTGTTACATTATGCATACATAGCTTTTCACAGCCTAGTGCTGTGCACATTTTACCCTATTCAGTAAAATATGGAAACCTCACTTTCCTGTCTTTTTAACTGCTCCCCCTTTCCCACTGTTTGTAACAGAATCATATTAAATATATGTCTATGTGCATTTAGTGCCACAGTAAATTTTGTCATTTTTGCTTTGACATAAATTTATTGTCTTCCAGGTTTGCAGCTCAGAAATCTGAACTGGGTCTCACTGCGTTAAATCCATGTCTCAAGGCTGAGTTCCTTCCTGGAGTCTCTAGAAGAAAAGCTCATTCTCTTGCCACATTCCTTGGCCCTCTTCCATCTTTAAAGCTAGCAATGGCCAGTTGAGCCATTTGAAACTCATGCAGAAAACGTGAGAAGGAAAGAAAGATATTTTGTGTTTACCTACTTTGTATTTCCAATTTTTGTTTTTGGCTTGTTGTCGTTGTTGTTGTTGCTCATTCTTGTTGTTGTTGCTCATTCTTGATGTTCCAGAAAAATCCTATTCTATTTTTTCCTTTATGATTAGTGACCTTCATAGAACCATTTTATAAGATAGGTCTGTTGGAAAGAAATTCCCTTAGATTTTTTTTTCTGTCTTCTAAGAATGCCTGTATTTTCTTTTTATTGATGAGTAGTTATATTGGACATAAACATCTGGTTGACATTTTTTTTCTTTCAGCACTTTGAATATTTTAGCTACATCCTATTGGTTATTCTGCTCTCTGGTAATAACACCACTGTTACTCACATTGTGTTTTCCCTATAGCTATGGTGTCATTTGTTTCTTGGTGCTTTCAAAACATTTCTTTTAGTTTTTAGAAATTTGACTACAGTGTTGCTTGCATGGATTTTCTTGGGTATATTCTGGTTGGCAGTTGCTCAGCTTCTTGCATCTGTAGGTTTATGCCCATTGCAAGTTTGGAGAATTTTCAGCCATTATGTCTTTGAGTTCTCTCTCAATAGCATCCTCATTGTTCTTCCCTTCTGAAGCTCAGATTTTATCATTATCACATTATTTGTTATAACCTTACTTGTTCATAATAGTATTTAAAATTTTACCTTGTGTTCATCAGAGTATACAGTTTCTATTAATCCAGCCTCAAGAATACTGACTCTTTCCTCCATAATTTCCTTTCTGTTAGTGATCACACCAAATAATATTTTATTTAATTTTTTACACTACATATCTCAGTATCAAAATTTCTATGTCATTATATTATATAGTTTCTTTTTTCTGTTGGGAATTTTTTTTCCATTTAAATTGAGAGTGTACACATTGACCTCATAATGGATGTTTGTAACACCTGCTTCAGTGAGATTGAAAATCTCACCGTTTTAATATCCAGATTGTTTCAAGGTTATCATCTCTTGATTATTTAACTCCTTGAGAATTGGTCGATTGTTTCTGATTTTGTAAAGTATGTTGAGTAATTTTCTATTTTATCCCACACACAGGACTTTCTCTGTTTACAGTACACAATAAGTTAAATGAAGGAAGTTTTGGACATTGGAGGGTAGAGGCCTTCTTGCTTAATTGAGATCCACTCACTGGTTCAGATAGCAGGAGATTTTGTCCCACTAACATTTTTCTACTTGGAGCTTCTGCCTGGATGATCCTTTATGGCTCTTATGAGATAAAACTATAAGTATATTTAACATCATAGCATACATAGTGTGCACTGAAGAGGTCCCAAAAAAATCCTATTCACAAAGTCTTTTTAAATTTTCTTTTGTGCATCATTTGCTCAAATCTCAATTGAATTTGAGGACTTCATTTTCCTTTCTTCCCTACAGTAACAACACAGTTTAACACCTGCTTAATTAGAGTCTATTACAGTACCCGGGTAGGCCTGCTGTCTTCTGACTGGGGATTTATAGAAAGTGGATAATATGGCTGAGGTAAAATCAACGACTACAGGCCTGGCGAAATGGCTCATGCCTGTAATCCAACTACTTTCAAGGGCAGAAGTGGGAGAATTCCTTGACACAAGGAATTTGAGATATGCTTGGGCAACATAGTAAGACCCAGTCTTTATAAAAAAATTACAAAAGGATCCTGGCTCGGTGGTTTGCACCTGTAGACTCAGCTATTTGGGAGGGTGAGCTGGGAGTATAGATTGAGCCCGGGAGAGCAAGGCTACTGTGAGCCATGATTACGCCACTGCACTCCAGCCTAAGAGAGAGAGCAAGTCAAAGTTTGAAAAAACACAATGAAAACCACCCAAAAAACAAAAAAGACTAGGGCCACCAAAAAGGCTTTCTTTTTCACTTGACTTCTTGCTCCAGGGTTTACCTTTTTAAAGTGCACCTCCCAGTGTCTAGGGAGTCTACAGACTTGGAGTCTCTTTCTTTCTTGCCTCGGTATCACAAGTGGCTCCATCCTATATCCTTCAGCACTCCTTCCCCATTTCCCACAGAGCCAAGTAGAATAGTGATTTGAACACATATAAGCAATTTTAATCCCTACCCTCCTTGATGCTTTACAAAATTTTGGGATGGATCTGTTAGGCTTTTGTCTCATTTGAGTCAGGGATATCTCAGGCCCAGCTCAAATCCTTAAAGGAACTGAGATCAGAGTAGAGGAATAGAAGTGATAAGTGAGATATGTATAAAGTGTCTTCATGCAAGTAAAAAAGACACATTTAATTTCAAATTCAAGCAGTGCAGACATTGCTCAAAACCAATTGAATAAACATTTGAATTTTAGGTCTCCCCAAAGGTCTACAACAGTGATGGAGTATCTTTAATTCTTCTACCTCTTGTTCTCTATGGAAAAAAGCAAATGTAAAGGTGTCATTTGGTAAGTTTGTTTCAATTCTACCATCAGATACTCAGTTTTCAACCATTTCCCTATCCTACTCATTAATGAACAGCATAAGGGAAATTTTCATACATTTTGGTCAACATACCAGCTATTGGTGTGTCCTTTTTACATTAACTGAAGAATAATGAATAGTCTTTACAGATGTTACGAGATTACAAAACAAAAAGCACCCAAAGGATCTAAATTAGGGTGTAATGTGGATGCCTAATGGTTTTCTATCAGAACTCTCACCAATTGCCCTGTTTGATGAGAGAAATGAGCAGGAGCTCTGTCATGGTGAAGGACTCTGCTGAAGCTCCCCCAGGCATTTCTCTACTAAAGTTTTGGCTTTCTCAAAATATTCTCAGAATAAGCATATATTGTCCTTCTCTGGCCCTTCAGAAAGTCAACAAGCAAAATGCCTTGAGCTTCCCAATAAACTCTTACAATTACCTTTGCACTTTCCTCGTCCACTCTTCTTTGACTGGACCACTTCCACCTCTTGGTAGCCATTGCTTTGATTGTGCTTTGTTTCATGATTTTACTGATAAAGCCATGTTATATCTGCTGTCACAATTCTTTGATGAAATGCTTCAGGATCTTTATCCCCTTATTTAAATTTTCAGGGAAACTTCTTCTCTTGTCTGTAGCTGCTCTGGTTGCCACAGTTTTGGCATCCACAGAGTGAAAAATTTGCTCAACATTAATTTTTCAGTTAGAATCATGTAAGATGAACCAATTAAAAAACATGAAGGGTTGGCTATTGTTTGTACTCTTAATCTTCATTCCTCTTCTATCATGGTATCAAGATACATTTGATATGAATACTCTGTCACTGTAGACTTGAGGTTCAGCACCATCTCATCCCTTCTTGAAATAACGTATCTACTTGTGAACTGCTGATTTCTTCAGCCATTATCCACATGAACTTTTCAGAAAGCATCAGTGGTTTTACCTTCTTTCATGCAAGCTTAACCATAAATTTTCTGTTTGTTTTCACTTTAATTTTAGAAAAATGTATTTTGCTCTTATAGGGGATGTTTTGAAACTCCTGTCTTATTTTTCATTATTCCTTGAAATAGCTCCTATTCAGACATCTTACAGCATATCAGTTTAGGTTCATTTTGATGCCAAAAAATGTGGAATCCTCTTATAGTATTTCTTAATATAACATACATTTTCATGAACTTTTTAAAGACCTACTACATTACAGGAAGGCCTTTCAATAATATAAGAATTGCTACAGGTAACACTGAATTTTCTAGTTGATTAGGCAGATTAACTTTCTGTTTTTCTGCTGACATACATAGTGATGTGGGTTGAGAAGGAATATAATACCAGTGGTCAAATATTCTGCAGCTATGTGGAAAGTCAAACAGTTGCAACTAAGTGTCACATGCTTTAAGAGAGTCATAGAGTAGCTGCTTGGGCCTAGCAGGTGCCCTGATGTTAATAGGATGATTGTCTCTGGTTTCACCAAACATTACTTCAAAAGAGTTACTGGACATGAGCAGTTTTGCCTAGGTAGCTTACAGTAGACCTTCAAGTAGGTAAGGAAGGTCAGAGAGAATGAGCAGAGGTGAATGCTAGTCAGATGTGCCTCTTTGAGTGAGTAGCTGAGGAAGTTCCAGTCCTGGTGGGAGGCAGGCTTCTCCTTGTCTCCTGAGTCCAGGAAGAGAACAGGTGATGCTTCCATATATCACTCAACTCACACCCTATTCCTGACCCTCTCTAATGTCAGAAATGAGTGAGAGAGATTTGTTTCAGGCAAGAATAAATATTGGGTATCAACCTACCAGACAACCAAAACAGAGATTACCAAAGAGCTGAAGGAGACACTGTGACTGACTTAGAATGGAGTCAAAGCCAGGAGCAGGACTGCAGCAGGCGCTTAGGCAACTGTACAGGAGTCAAGAACCTCAGCAATCCACCTGTCATTTAAAATGAATGTAAACATACCGTGTACCAAGTAGAATCTTGATTTCCACCTCCTATAACCTGTTCTCTTTAATATCAACAATCATTAATTTCAGACCAAGAAACCAGAATATATTGAGAAACACATCAATGAAACAATACATTTCCCAGAACTAAAGGTTAATTCTCCATATCGAAAGGGCCCAATGATTATCCAAAAGCCCAAATTTAACATTTGCAGGGCTCAGTGCAAGAAGACAATTAGTGGCTAACATACTCCAACTCTTAATAATCACACATTATAAAGCAAGCTAGACTCTAGGTTTAGATCACATTTCCACGTAAGTCCTTCAGCCTGTTGCTTGGAGATTGCTCATATAAGCTGGCATGGAGACTAAAGGTGTCTGTGTTTCCCTGTAACAATCCTGACCCCACAATCTGAGGGGTGGGAGGAGGGGGGCACAGGGCTGTCTGCTAGAGAAGCACACTAGACGTTGGGTTGGAGCCCAGGACTGATCTGCCCAAACTTTGAGAGCCCCTGCCGGGCATGTTATGCTCCCCTATGCCTCACTTCTGAGTTTGGGCTAGTGGCAATGTCTACACAGCTCCCAATGATAACCCTACTGAGCATAGGACTGGCAGAGAATAATAACCAGAATATACAAACAAACAACTCAAAAACAACAAAATAGTCCATTAAAAAGTGAACAAGAGATAGAAATGGACATCTCTTCAAATAAGACATACAAATAATCAACAGTATGTGAAAAATACTCTATATCACTAATCATGAGAAATAAAAATCAAAACCACACTATCAACTTACCCTATTCAGAATGGCTATGATTAAAACAAACAAACAAACAAACAAAACAGATGTTGGGATGGATGTGGAGAAAGGAGAGCTCTTATACACCCTGATTGGAAAGTAAATTAGTATAAACTCTATGGAAAACAGTATGATTTCTCAAAGAACTCTCAGTCTAGCAATCTTACTACTGTATCTATGCAGAGGAAATGAAATCAGTATATGAAAAATAAATCTGCACTTCTATGTTTATTGAAACACCATACACAATAGCAAAGATATGGCATCAACCTAAGTAACCATCAATGGATACTTAGGAAACCCTAAGTACGGAAACAATGGAAACCCATCAATGGGTTTGTAGGTAAAGAAATCGTGATATATACACAATGCAATACTACTCTGCAAAAAAAAAAAAAAAAAAAAAAAAAGAAGGAAAGAAATCACTCCTTTTGTAGCAATACGAATGGAACTGGATGTGACAGATAATATGCTATGTGAAAAAGGCCAGATACAGAAAGTCAAGTATAACATGTTGTCACTAATAAGTAGGTGCTAAAATGTGTTTACATAGATATAGAGGGTAGAACTATAGACACTGAAGCCTTGGAAGAGTGAGTGGGTGGGAGGGAATTAAGAGTTAGACATTAATTAGTAAATGCAATGTTTGTTATTCTTGTTATGGAAACCCTAAGGCCATGATTTAACCATTATGCAATGTATACATGTAACAAAATTACCTTTGAACCACATATATTTATAAAAATAAAGTTTAAAAATAAATTGAGGGTGACCGGGTGCGGTGGCTCACGCCTGTAATCACAGCACTTTGGGATGCTGAGGCGGGTGGATCACGAGGTCAGGAGTTTGATACCAGCCTGACCAACATGGTGAAACCCCGTCTTAACTAAAAATACGAAAATTAGCCAGGCATGGTGGTGCGTGCTTGTAATCCCAGCTACTCAGGAGGCTGAGGCGGGAGAATCGCTTGAACCTGGGAGGCGGAGGTTGCAGTGAGCCGATATCTTGCCACTGCACACCAGCCTGGGTGACAGAATGAGACTCCATCTAAAAATAAATAAATAAATAAATAAAACTGAAGGCGAATTTAAGCATATTTTTTCAAAAAAGAAAAAGAGGGAGATGGAGTAGGAGAAATAAAAAAGAAGGAAGAGGAGGAGGAGGAAGAAAGAAGAAGAAAAAAGAAAAAGAAGAAGGAGGAGGAGGATGAAGAGGAGGAGGAGAGGAAAAAGAAGGAGGAGGAGGAGGGAGAAGGGAGGAGAAGGAGGGAGGTGGGAAGAGTGAGGAGGAGGAGATGACAACAAAGAAGACCAGTGTGGCCATAGCTGGATCAATTAGGTATAGAGCAGTCAATAAGTTCAGAGACTGGTAGGGCTCTACCCTAAGGAACTTGACCACACTCAAAATTAGGATTTTGTTCTTACGGTGTAAAAGAGGGGCAAATGCACTAAAAAAGATACATGTGTAATATGATTATTAAATAGTTACAGTGGGGAACTGTTGAGAAAAAATAGATTTGCAATTTGGAGTAAGGTAGAAATGAGGCTTGCTTAGATGGGCAGATAGTGATGATGGTGCTTAAAAATGGCTGCAGTAGAAACGTACTTGAAGGTTGAACTTTAAAATAGTAGCATAGTCCATTTGACCTGATGTAATGTGATGTATGAGGAAGAGTCAAGAATGACTTGCAGTTGGCTAAATCACATTGATGAATATAGATGCTATTTACCAAGATGAAACAGATTTGAGAGACGATAAACTTGTAGCTGCAGGAGGGAGGCAGCAGAGGTAGAAGAAACCATAGGAGACAGTGAGACATCCCTGGAGATTTTGATAAACTGTTCCAAAAAGAAGGATATGTTCAATAATGTTACATTGCTCAGAGGTCAAATGAGATGCAAGAGTGAAAATGGATTCCTAAACTGACTGGAATAAAGCTCAAAGATGACCGTCACAAAATTGGAGTGCAAAGTATGAAAGCCTGTATAATGAATGTGAAAGAAATATTGGAGGTGAGTGAATGGAGGAAATACTATAGTCATATGTTTCAAGAACTTTGTAATAAGGAAGGCGGACAAATAATGTCACAGTAAGGAAGCATTAAGAGCTTTAGGGAGACCTTAGTAAAAATAAGAGATGTTTCAGCAAGTTTGTGCTGATTGAAATAATCTCATAGAGCATACAGGTAAGATTCAAAAGACAAAAGGATCATGTGCAGAATCAAAATCCTTGATTAGGCAATAAGATATAAAATCAAGTAGGAAGGGAAAAGATAGAGGCAAGGAGGCTTCACCTAGGATAATAGGAGAGAACTCAGCCCCAGCTGCATGTGGGTTGGTCAACTTGGTGGCTGTTGTGGTGAGATCATTCTGTTCTGATTGTTTTTGAACTTCTTAGTGAAAGCACTTAGGCTATCAGTGGAGACAGTGGCAGTTTTCTAATACTGAGCCATCCTCACCATCCTCTTTCAACATGGTGGATTATTTTCCGCACAGCATTGACTTGTTTGTTTACTTCTGAGTATTTTTCCTTTGCAGGTCTACTTATTTTCATTAATGAGCCTCACAGAATGAATTCTGAATGTTTTTAACCTTTGTTATAAATTAGAAAAACTTAAACTAGAAATATCTGTTCTTAGTGATTAACAAATTCAACATAAGAATTTTCTGTGTTCGTTGACATTGGAGATGACACTGAAAGTTGCTTGCAGAGAGTCTCCTATCAACATCACTCATTTCTCTTAGGTTATTTTATATTCAATTTTTCTGAAACTTCTTGAGTCATATTTGATAACTTATGTTAAAGTAATATTAATTTCATGGAAATTTTTACATCAGAAGAGTTTTACATCATGTTATCTGACTTTTTCAAAATTTTACACATCTATGATTAATTTCTCCCTCTCATTTCTGAAGTTTGTATTGTTTTCTGTTTTTTTAAATGAAATTATAAGATGTATGTATCTTTTATTTTTGCTTAAGAACTAGACTTTCTGTCTGTTATAAATTAGATTGCTTCTCTGTTTTCTCATTCTAGATATTTTAACTTGGGTGATACACATAAAAAAATTGACATTATGCAGGCAATATTTCACTATATTAACTAACACATTCATAAGCTCTTAGATTTCAAAAGCCTGCATTTCTAATTGTCATAATTAAATTTCCATAAGCAGATACTATTTTTTAAAAAAAAACCTAATTAGAATTTTACGGGCCTGACAAGAAAGAAAACGCTAAAAAATATACGAATACTCAATGTGTTCCTATTTTGTTTGAAAGCCTAGAAAAAAACAATATCAGAGACTATTGTACTTAGATTTTTTGGACAAAGAAATCTTGATTTTTAACTCGGGAGCATTTAATTCCTCACAATTTCATGTCTGCTGTTCTTTCCTAAAATCATTATTGTGAAGCAGACATGACTATATTCACTAGTTTTTCATGTATGTGATCTGCTTAGTCTTCATCCTTTAGGGGAGCCATTTTGATTATTCAAAAATTTAGAAGAGGAAACTTAGGCTCTGAGACTTAAGTAGCTTCCTATGAGTCCAGAGTTAGCAAGACAGAGTTCTTAAACTGCAGTCTGAGAGATTCCAAATTCTTTGCCCATTCAAGTCAGGCTGCCTCTGATGAAATCCATTTAGGTTTTCTTAAGAATAGTAAGACTCATAGGCAGGGACAGAACTGATCAGTGATAAAATATGGGAAAATAGGTCTAGTGGCTTCTGGGGAATAGAGGCATAGAACCATACTCATTCCCCTAGAAAACAAAATTGGTTACTTTCGAACTTGTTAAAATTTCTCTCAGCTTCTGGGATTTTCTTTCATTGGTATTGTTTTGCTTACATTCATAAGCTGACTAGAATATCAAGAAATGACCTGAAAATAATTGTATAATTTAAATTCGAGCTATAGAGGACAGAGAAGGAAAGAAACAGTGGAACTCCTTCCCCAGGTGGATGACTTAATAAGGATAAGGAGGAGAGAAGCTTGCTGGAAACATCAAGGAGAAGGGGTCCTGGATGTTCTTACAATGTGAACATGGGTCTCAGATTCTAGAGTCCCAAACACTCAGAAAGAGACACCACCAGCAGAAATTGCAAGCTTATTGTTTTATTGGTATACTGAAGTTAGAGCATGATGCCATGTTTCACGGCATTTGAAACACTGTTATCTTCTTATTCACTTCCTGAAAAAGACAAGCAAACAAGGAAGATTACAGACAACACTTGACATGGCAGGAAATGTCTAATCCCTCACTGGGGGTTACTGCAGTGATGGAGATGCAAGCCCCTACTCTTGCCCTCTATCCCTTCTACAGCCCCCTTCTCCTTAATAATATTTTCTTTGTTCACTCTTTAAGCCATCGCACATAATGTGATTTAAAGTGTTGCTTAGATGAGAAAGAGAAACAATTATTGTTATGTTGTTCATGCTTTGCTGCTGTTGGTTATGTAAGGGCTATTTTTACAAAGATGGGCACTGCAACATATCATATAATAGTGAGAATGTGAATCCAGCCTTAATGTCCAGTGACAGGGATTGGTTAAATAGATTACGGAACAACCAAACAATAGAATAGTATACAATTGTAAAAACAAACTAACCAATAAACACTGAGGAGATCTAAATGAACTCATGAGAAAGTTTTCTAAACAATAAATTTTTCCTGTGAGTAAGACACAAATCTGAACATACAGTATGGTATAAGTGCTTGTAATAAAAGCATTATATATATTTATGTAGCAATATATATTTCAAAAAGTAGATTCCAAAGAGTAAAAAGGTGGGGGTTTTGAGAAGGATAGAAGGGAGGAAAGGTGAGTTAGGCTCTTACTATTTAGCTCTGTACATTTCGGTTCAGTGAGATTAGTTTTTAGCTTAAGCATGTATGACTTTAAATGTAAGTATACTAAAAATGAGATACCATTTTACAACTGAAAGTTCAAGGACCACTTAGCAGGAATACTGGACCTGAAAGCCTGATGTGAGGCAGGACTGAGCAAAGCATGTTCAGGTGAAAACTTTAAATGGGAGTCTGAGTTTGAGGAAAGAAAATAGAGAGAGCCAAAGGGGGAACATGGTTCTATGTCCTCATTGTCAACCCTACTTAAGACACGTAATTTGAAGATAGTGATTCTCAAAATCAGAATTGCCTTCAAGAGCTTCTGTAAAACACAGGGTCTTGATACCCTATACAAGAATATCTGAATAACAATTTTTAGAAATGTGTTCCAGGACAGGGCAACATTAACAGGTTTTCAGAGGATTCATTGGCACAATGAAGTTGGAGAACTGTAGCAGTTGGAGCCTTTGATGGATAATAAACTGGAATCGTACCTGTCATTGAATCCTAGATTACTGGGGAGGCTGCCCCTGTGGAGGTCCTTGGGGGCGGCCTCCTTGGGGAGGTGGTCCCTGGGGCTTTCCAGGAGGAGGTGGGGGAGGACCTTGCTGATGGCCTCCCTGTTGGGGTGGTCCTTGTGGCCTTCCTCGAGGAGGACGGGGATGGCCTCCCTGTTGGGGTGGTCCTTGTGGCCTTCCTTGAGGAGGAGGGGGATGGCCTCCCTGTTGGGGTGGTCCTTGTGGCCTTCCTCGAGGAGGAGGGGGATGGCCTCCCTGTTGGGGTGGTCCTTGTGGCCTTCCTTGAGGAGGATGGGGATGGCCTCCCTGTTGGGGTGGTCCTTGTGGCTTTCCCTGAGGAGGTGGTGGACCTTGTTGCTGCTGGCCTCCTTGTTGGGGTGGTCCCTGCTGAGGGCCATCATCCTGGTTTCCATCACCAGCAGAGGGTTGAGATTGCTGTCCTCCCAAAGGTGGTCCCTGACGCTCCTCATCTAGGAACTGCTCAGAGTCTCCTCCATCTGTGTGAGTTGAAACAAGAAGAGCTGAGCTCATGCTGGAAAACCCTCCTGTCTTCATACCTCTCTGTCTTCACCACACGGCCGGCCCCTCTCTCCCTGACCTGCCTCTCAACTCCCAACCTCCCCCCTTCCCAAGGCTTCCTAATTAGAACTCCTCTTAATCCACATAAGGGTGATGAAAAATCTAATTTCTTTACTCTTGGTCCCCAGAATCAAGGTTGGGAGAAAACTGTTTATATCTTTGGGGCATTGGTATTAGCCAATTCCTGACAAGAAAATGGTGATAAGAAGACACTGGAGAACTGATCAATTTTTCAGGGAAAAATGGAGACAGAGTTTACTGAGAATTTATTGGGATTTACCTGATATTACGAGGGGAACATCCTCCTGGCTGACATCTAGAAAAGAAGTACATGATGATGGGAAAAGTTACTTCCTGAATCATTCAGGGCTCATAGTGTTCTAAGAGGATAAAGGACCTCTGATCACACCCTGTGCATCCCCTTTGTGATCTCATCCGCCACTCTCTGATGCTACTGGAAGTGGAAGAAGATGTAAGGGAAAGCAGGATTGTTACTACACTGAGCGTCAACCAGGAACTCAACATAGAAGGGCCCCTGTTTGTACTCTTATGATTCCCCAAGCCTTGATGAGGAATGAAGATACAATAGGTCTTCTGATCCTCGGCATGAGAACTCTGCAGTCCCATCTGTTTTCTCATCCTCCTCTCTTCCCTCCACTTTCCTCCTCTATAGCGTTTGCCTGTAAACCCTTAGCGCTTATTTAGTTAAACTGCTCTGAGTATTTCAATGACATATTTGGGGATTCTTCTGCCCTCTTTCATCTGTAAATATGTTGCCTATGTTTGCAAGCTTTCTCAACAGGAACCACCAGACATAGCCACTTGGATATAATCTTACACATACCATTCCCAGCACATTGAAATACTACATTCAGGAGAGAGAAAAATAACAATGTTTCACTCTGGTTATTCTCTAACTCTATGTAGACAGAGACAAGTGTTTACCCAATTCTCTGCCTCAGCAGTAGCTCTGACATGTGTTTATCTCCTTCATCACTGCTCATCCACTGTACAGCAAGGCCACCATCATCCCTGTCTACTGGGATCAGTACGGGATCTTCACAGCTGTACTTCCCTGAATCTGTCTTGCATTCTCCACATCCTTCACAGCAGTCCGATGTCTCTATGTAATGAAAATCTCACTCTCTCACACCCCTAGTATGAATTCTTTATTGGATTCTATTTGTGCAAGAAATAAACTATGAGGCCTTGATGAGGAATGGAGGTACAATAGATCTTCTGATCCTCGGCATGAGAACTCTGCAGTCCCATCTGTTTTCTCATCCTCCTCTCTTCCCTCCACTTTCCTCCTCTATAGCATTTGCCTGTAAACCCCAATCAGAGTCACAATATCTTCCCCCAATTCATCTTACCTTCATTTAAGTCCTGAGCTGAGCTGAAGGCCAGCAGGGCCACTGACAGCAGAATCAGAAGCATCTTGCAGGAGGCTCTGGTGTCACTCCCAACTTTGTGCTGGGAGAAACGTGGCAGCTCCCTTTATAAAGACAAGCAGGACAATGGTGCATTTGAGCTCCCTACCAGGTGGGCCTCCTCGCCTCAGAGACTGGGTTCTGCTTTGCTTACTTCTGGTCAAGTGTGTCCCTCATTTCTTTTGGGACTCTAGCCCAGCAGGAAGGGTTGGGTAGGATATTGTTTGTGTCTAATTCCTAAAAGGCACAACTATGACTTGGACAAATGTTTTGATGGAACTGTGTCCAAGCAGTCAGCACAGTGTCAGGATTGAACTTTAGACATCTTTTGGTTTTCAATCTGTTTGGAAAGACTGCTATTCTGCTTTTCACTGTGCTTTTCATTTCTGTGTATGTGAGTTTGTGTGGGTGTGTTGGGGGGTGGACACTGATCCTACAGCTAACAGTGAAGATGGTCAACATCTCTGACTGTTTTGATAGCCTCTTTCCATCTCTCATGATGTGTGTGCGTGGATATTTTCACATTTAGCTAAATTTTTCATGTAACAGAGATGGTCTTGCTTATCTGTGAGATGTGTGAGGACAGCACACTCCCAGGCACACATATATGAGAGAAAGGTGCTCGCAGCCTGCTCAGGCTACAAGAATTGTCCAAACTTCTGTGAATCTCACTACACTCAGGCAAGCCTTGGTGCTACACAACACAGGCAAGCTAAAATATTTGTATTTTAAAAATATCTTTAGGGTTTATTAAAGCAAATCTGAACACAGAAACCACCAAGGAATTTCTAGACCTGAACAAACTGAATATATGGTTCCCTAAGTGAGCCACACAATGTCATATAGCTAAGACCTCCACTTTCTCCAGAATATTCTATAGAATTCATCCTCTACTTTATTTCTTCTAATAAATATTGTAATTGTCATCACTGATAATGAAATGGCCACAATTATACATTCATCTAAGATAATTTGTAATATCTGTCCAAGCCTCAATTGCCTTGATTGGTCTTCTGCTTTTACTCAGTAATTATGTCACCTGTTTCATCAGAGTGTTCTTTCTCACCAAGGATTTTTATCTGTAATATTCTAATACTCATTCTTTCTCATTCTTTTTCTCACACTTATTTGTTGATATTTTGTATTCTGAGTCTACCTTGCCATGTTTACTTTTCGTCCTATATCTTTTTTTTTCTCCCTACAAAGGTGTCCTTTATTTATCCTTCTAAGTAAAGGTGTGTGGTACTCCTCACTACCTTTACTTTCATTTTTGTCTGTATAATTTGACAATAAAAAATTAAGTTTCCAAAAAGCCCTGTCAGGGTCCTGGTTTGGTAGCTCTCTCCTCAGCTGCTGATTGCTCCAAAAATTAAGTTTCCAAAAAGCCCTGTCAGAGTCCTGGTTAGGTCGCTCTCTCCTCAGCTGCTGATTGCTCTGTGATACCTAGAAATTCCCTGTTCATCAATTCATAAAATATACTACTCAGAATCACCAGCTGCACTTTCCATTTCAGACCTTGAGTAGGTCTTGTGTAATTTTTCACTTTTTGTGCATGGTTAGTCTTTATTTGAGGATAGCTTGGTTGGAGGCATGGCTGAGAAGCCATGTGACAGAAAATCATAAAGACAAGGCCCTAGACAGGTGTGCATGAGTGGATCCTGTGCTGGGCATATGAGGGTCTGGTCTGGCTCTTCTGAAAAGTTGCAGATAATAATACAAGAAGGCTTCCTAGTAGATTAGATTTTGCTACAGACGACATTGTTCTTGTAAGGGACCCAGGCAGATTGGTATTTTCCCTGGAATAAATGTAGACCTATTTCACGGGGGAATGCATTCTTAATTGGCAATTCTTCTCTGGCCCTGTGGGAAGTAGATCAGCTCTAGCTGGGCTTTATGAGTTGTATCTCAGGCACAGAGTAGTTGCTTGAGCCCAGCAGCTCCCAATGCGTTATGGAGATTATTGTCTCTGGTTTCACCAGGTACTGTTTCCCATAGGACCTGGAGATGAGCAGTCCTGCCTCGGTGACTTCAGGTCAACCATCATGTCAAAAAGGAAGGTCAGAGAAAAGGAACAAAGAGGAGTGCCAGGCAGATATTGCCTGATGATGTAGGGGACTGAGGAAGCTGCAGGCCTGGTGCAAGACAGGTTTCTCCTTGGCAGCAGAGTACAGGAAAAGAACAGGAAATCCTCCTGAAGGTCACTCAGCTCAGGTCTGCTCCCTAACCTGCTCCAATGTCAGCAATCAGCGAGAGACTAGTGTATCAGGAAGGCATAAATATCAGCTATGCTCTCACTAGACACATCAAAAACAGAGGTAATGGAAGAGCTGAAAGGGACACTGTCTGTGAGTGAGGGTGGGTGAAAGGGAGAAGCAGGACTGCTGCAGGAGCTTGGGTACCTAGAGGTGGGTGGCAGCCCTCAGCACCACACTTGCCTTCTACTATAGATGTTCATATTCTGAGGCCCTGAAGGGCCAGTCTTCAACATATGAAATTTTAGGCTTCATCTCTCATAACACATCCCAACATTTTCTCGGTCACTGACAGGTGTTTACCTAGTGGTTCAAAAATCCTCGCTCCCCTCCAGGAACTTATGCATTGGCCGATCTAATTGCCTCCACTTTCAAAATACGTCCCAAATATGACCACTTGCCTGATCTTTACTAGAAGGTGATTGTTCAGTCATGATGCTCTCTCCTGGAGGACTTTACCAGCCTCCAGCTGGTCTTGGTAATGTTCTTCCCCCAGCTCATCCCATATCAGTTCCCTCACAACAATCAAAGTGATCATTTAAAAGTAGAAATTAGGTTATATCACATTTATGCTTCAAATCTCCTGTTTTTTCTTCTGCACTTGTGATAAGATCCAAATTTCATGCCTCAGCTCTTTCACACCCACATGCCTCACTCTTTTTTGAAAACCAGGAAGCTCTCTGAATGGAACGGAAAGTAGAATCTTCTTCGACTTCACCATGCTCTAGTTTGCCTGGAACAATAAAGATGGTTTGCCAGGAAAGATGAACATTGGCAGAGGGAATAAACTTCTCTGAGAGTCAGTGAGTTTCATTGGGTCGCTGTGGTCTGGCAGTGTTATGAATTGGCAGAATTATTTTATTAATTGCACCAACTAAGCATTCTGATAATACAGTTAGCAAATAAACACAATAGTCTCTGAGACTTCAACTTGCTTTGACTTGTCTAAAAAGTTTGGTGACACTATTATGGCCAATTAACTATTAAAGATATCTTCTATATTTTTAAATTTGATGTTAATGGTCCATAAATATATATATTTCACAATTAATTTAGCATATTTCTTTTTTTTTTTTTTTGAGATGGTGTCTTGCTCTGTCACCCAGGCCGGGGTGCAGTGGCATGATCTCAGCTCACTGCAACTTCCACCTCCCGGGTTCAAGCAATTCTCCTGCCTCAGCCTCCCAAGTAGCTGGGATTACAGGCCCTCGCCACCATGCCTGACTAATTTTTTCCCATCTCTACTAAAAATACAAAAAAAAAAAATTACATCTAAAGAAATTAAGTCACATGGCTAAGGTCATTGTAGTAAATGAGGAAAAATTAAGTTGATTTTCTCTTCTCTTTGTAATTCCAGTTTAACCGGATGTTGTCGATGTTGTTTTCAATTTAGAAAATATAGCAAATTGTTCATTAGCCATGAGTATCACTCTGCTATCCACCGCTTTCTAAGAAGGTGCTTATCTTTAGAACAAGGCTAACACTAAATTACAGGAAATTAAGTAATTGTGGCAAACTAGAGAAGCATAGTATGTATAATGGGTCTTACTCACTTAGATCCACCTGTCAAGGCTGAGTCCCTTTCTGGAGTCTCTAGAGAAGAACCCATTTTTTGTCCACATTCCTTGGCCCTCTTCCATCTTCAATGCCAGCAATAGCCACTTGAGCCTCCCATCACATAGCATCACGTCGCCCTTGCACTGACTCTTCTGCCTCCCTCTTCTGCAGTTAATGACCTTATGGTTACATTGAGTCCACCTGGATAATCCAGGATAACCTTTCTAAATTCAGGTCAATTGATTCGCAAATGTAATTTCCCTCTGTCATGTAAGTTAATATATTCACTTGTCTGAGAATTAGGAAGTGTGTGACTTTGGGAGGCTGTTAATCTTCATAGAACACACAGGATGGACACCTTACCCATCTAGACCTGGTTTGGCTCAGTGAGAGTTGGAGAGACTCACCCAGGCTTCTTCCAGATATTTGCATGAGAATATGAATGAGTTTATGTATAATTAGTTGTTAAACAAATATTTGTGACTTAAAGCATATATCTATGCAAAAGCGTAAATCACAAACTGAGATGGCAAAAATTTACTTTCAATAACCATTGACACTTAATGCATTTTTTGATATTTTAGAGCTGTCATATTTTTTGTTTTTTATTTATACTACTTTTGATTGTTTTCTTTTTCCTGATCTCCTATGGGGCCACTGAAAGTGTTTTATAATTCTATTTTAGTTGATCCGTATAATTTTTGAGTGTATCTCTCTGAACAGTGTTTTTAGTGATTCTTCTATGTTTTACTTTACATGTACATAGCTTATAATCTAGTGGTGTACACTTTTTACCAGTTTTAGTGAAGTATGGAAACCTTACATCCCTTTATAATTTTTAGGTCAAAATGAATTTATTATTTTTCAGTTTTGTAGGTCAGAAATCTGAACTGGGGTTCACTGAGTTAAATCCATGTGTCAAGGCTGAGTTTCCTCCTAGAGGCTCTAGAGAAGAATGTCATTTTTCCACATTTCCTGTCTCTCTTCCATCTTCAATGCTAGCAATGGCTGGTTAAAACATATGAAGAAAACTCAAGTGAAAAAGGAAGATATATTGTGTTTGCCCACTTTCCCCCTTTCTGTTATTTTTACTTCATTCTTGATGTTCCACAAATTCCTCTTCTATTCTTTCCTTTATGTTTACAGAACTTCATTTGGCTATTATTTAAAGATAGGTTTGTTGGAAAGAAATTCTCCTAGGTTTCTAGCTTTTCTTTTTTTCTTAGAATGCCTGGATTTCCTTTACATTAATGAAGGATATTTTTATTGAACATAAACATCTGGTAGACCATTTCTTCTTTTGAGCACTTTAAATATTTGTGCTCCTTTCTACTGTTATTTCTGATTTCTGGTGATAATAACCACTATTATTTATATTGCATTTTCCCTATAACTATGATGTCATTTCCTTCTTTCTGCTTTCAATATTTTGTCTTTAATTTTCAGAAATTGGACAATGAATTTCCCTGGCATGGATTTCATTGGTTGTATTCTGGTTGGGATTTGCTCAGCTTCTTGAATCTGTAGGTTTATGCTCTTTGCTGTGTTTGGAAAATTTTTCATCATTATTTCTCTGAGTCCTCTTTCAACATCAACCTCTTTCTTCTGCTTTTCTGAAACTCAGAATGCATGAATAGTACATCATTTGTTATAGCCTTTCATATTCATGATATGATGTATAATTTTTTCAATTATTTTACCCTGTATTGTTTAGAGTATATAATTTCTATTGATCCAACCTCAAGAACACTGTCTTTCCTCCATCATTTTCTTTATGCTATTTATCATGCCCAATAAAGGTTTTTTAAGACATTATATTTTTCATTTCTAAAATATCTGTTTTCTTAATTTATAATTTATAATTCCTATTTTTCTGCTGACAAGTTTTTCCTCTCCATTCATTTTGAGTGTCTACCTTGACCTCATGAAGGATGGGTAAAACAACTCCTGTAAAGTCTTTGGTCATTTTAATATCTAAGTCATTTCAAGGTTGTAATTTCTTGATTGTTTCATTCCTTGAGAAATGGTCGATTTTTTGTGAGTTGTTTTGAGTACATTGAGTAATTTTCTGTTTTATCTTGCACAGAGGGATTTTCTCTTTTTGCAATACACAAAAAGCCCAATAAGGGTAGGTTCGGACATTGGAGGGTGAAGGCACTCATGATAAATTATGCTCCACCAACTGGCTCAAATGGCCAGGGAGTTTGTCCCACTAACATTTTTGGTGCTTTTCCCTGGGTCAATCTCTCTGGCACTTATGAGATAATATTTTAAGTATTTAATATCACACCATACATACAGATATAAAGACAATAAAAAGCAGTGCATCGAATGGGTCCAAAGGGCCCTATCCACAAAGTCTTCCTAACTTTGGTGTGTGTGTGTGTGTGTGTGTGTGTGTGTGTGTGCACTGTTTGTTCAATCCTCATCAGTTGAACTCAGGCACTTCTTTTTCCTTTTTCTTTCTAAACCTGCTTGTTAGAGGCTGTCACAGTAGCCAGGAGGCCCTGCTATCTTCTATTTGAGTATTTATAGAATGCAGGAAAAAAGAGGGTAAAGTATAAAGAACGACTGTAGGCCTCCCCGGTGCAGTGGCTCATGCCTGTAATATCAGTACTTGGAGAGGCAGAGGTGGGAGGACTGCTTAAGGCCAGGAGTTCTAGACCAGCCTGGGTGACATAGTGAGACTCCTCTGTCTTTACAAAACACTAAAAAATTATCCAGGCATGATGGTGTGTGCCTGTTGTCCTAGTCATTTGGGTGGCTGAGGTGGGAGGAAAAGAAGGGAAGGAAAGAGGAGGGGATGGGAGGGGAGGGGAGGGTTGGCTTTTTTTTTTTCCTCTTGGCTTCTTGCCCTTCTTTCTAGTGCACCTCCCAGTAGGGTCTCTTTTGTACTTCCTCACATGCTATTGTCCTCCATCCCTCGGCACCCCTTCCCCCAACCCCCAGAACCAAGTAGAATGGTGATTTGTGCACATATATCCAACAGGGCTATACTAATTTGAGTCCCTACTCTCCTTGAAGCTTTGCAATATGTTGGGATGGTTATGTAGGGTCTTTGGTGTCCCTTGGGTCAGGAAGATCTCAGGCCCAGCCCGAATCCCTAAAGCAATTGACATCAGAATAGAGGTAAAGAAGTTATCAGGGAAATATAGAGAAAGTGTCTTCAGGCCAGCATGCAAGACACATTTACTTTCAAATAAGCATTATTGCCACTACTCAGTGGTTAACTGAATAAGCATCTGAATGTAACAACTTTGGGAGATCCTTAATCTTTTCACCTTTCCACCAAAGGCCTGTAACAACTTTGGGAGATCTTTAATCTGTCTACCTAATGTTATCTGGAGAAGACAGCAAAATCTGAAAGTGTCGTTTGGAAGTCTGTTTCAGTTCTACCAGTGGTACTCAATTTTCAACCACTTCCCAATCGTCCTCATTAATGAGCAACATAATAGAAGAATATTTATTTACCAATTACAAACATTTTAGTCAACATGTTAGCTACCAGTTCCCATGGACTTTCAGCAAATCCTATTAATCAGCTTGTAGGATCCTTCACTTTCTCCTCAGAAGGCCAGGTCTTTGGGCTGTGTTCCATCCTTGTTGCCAAAATTATTATAAGCTAACAACTTAGCTTGTCACTTGTTGTACTTGCAGAAGGCAAAAGATGATTTATTATTCACTGAAGTACTAGCAGTAGTCAGAGGAATATCATCGTACTATTTCTTCAAGCTTCAGTCCCCTCACAGGGATAAGATTAGAAACTGATGTTACATGTGCATATAGTGGTGTCTATCAAAAGAGAAATCTCAAAATTAGGAAACTCTAGTCTTAAAAACTTTGATCACTGTGAGTAACCTGTCCATCTTGCCTTCTGAGGAAGAAGCTTTACACTGGAATGTAAGCAAATATCTCTGGAGAGAAGAAGAAGAAGAGAAGAAGAAGAGTCTTTATCTTTAAACAAATCTGCCTTCTGACCAAGAGGGATACCCTATTTCTAAATCCCAAGGCTCTGCCATGACCTGGTCTTGGGCAAAGTGAACGAGACTCCTAGGGCACAAAACATAAAAAGGCATTCAATAGGTTGCAGGGCCCTAAAACCAAGTGGCTCCTCAAACTTTGCACCCTGCGTGCCTTGCTCACCTGATCCTAGTTGAGGCCCTTCTGTTTGCTCATCAAACGTACTGTTTGCTCACAAGATAAGAGCTAGACGATGCAGAAGTGCAATACATTCATGGAGAATTTTTTTCCCAACATCCATTCCCAAGATCAAGGTTACACAGTTGCCAAAGATTGTAGAGTATTCTGAATATATCATCTATTTTCTTCCTGGACAGAACTAAATCCATAAGAAGTAACTTTTTAAAAAAAGTTTCTTTCTTTTGCATACAATTTGTTTTTATTTTAGATTGAGAGATGAGTCCAGAGGTAAGGGGGACAGGAGGAGAACTGTGACATCAGGGATGACACTACCCTTTGAGAGCACTGGAGCAGTTAGAAAGGATTGAAAGGAAAGTGAATAATCTTATTTCATAAGGGGTATGTCATTTTATGATTCAAATTAAGTCTGTGATTATCACTTAGCAAAATTGCTAAAATCATTATCAGAATATCCCATATCATGATAGGAGGAAGAAAAAGAAGTAAAATCTAAAATCGTTATGGAGGTAAATAGAAGACTGCCATAAACAAGCTATCTACAGAATTATGGGGCTTAGGAATTCACAGTACCCTATAAACAAGAACACAGCTTTGAGAATTTCTATACTCTAATTTTTAAAAATGAAGTATATTTGTGAATTTTTCACCCACAAATTATTTTAACTGGAAGCCATCACAGCTCATTAATCAGCAATTGGTGAAGGACTAAAGCAGCCCAAATCATTCCTGACTCAAAGTAAGGCCTGCTTGGAAGCAAGTGTGAACTGGGGATGTATGTGCAGAAATCAGACCCTAAGTATGGTAAGTTGGACATTTCAGAGATAAGGAAGGCAGCTGGTGTGTGTGAAATCTTGTATCAGTAACTGATTTTATTTTTTCAGTCCTAATTGCTATTATGGAATTTGTGCTTTTCATTATTACATCTTCGTAGAGCATGATTTTTAACTTTAGAACAATTTACATTTTATGCCGGATAATTCTGTTGTGAGGGGCTGTCATGTGCATTGTGAGATATTGAGCAGCATCCTTGTCCTCGTACAGTTACCAGGTAAAATACAGGGTGTGTCAGTTCAATCTGAATTTCAAATAAGCAACAAATAATTGTCATTGTCTGTGTATCCAATTATCAATGCTGCAGGTCTGTAATTGGTCCTCCATAGCACACTTACATTATGATGTAAACTCATATTACGGTTATCACAAGTAATACTTATTTACAAATTTATTCTTGTTGTTTTTTCTTTTGTCTGAAATGTAAATTTAACTAGGCCTCCTATATTTTTATTTGCTTAATCTGTTAACATTACAATAGATGCCAGCAGCATCCGTCCAATTTTAACTGAAATGTCTCCAGGCATTATTAAATGTCCCCTAGGGGGGCAAAATTGCCCTGTGTGGAGAACCACTGTCCTAAAGGGATTTCATCCTTTGCACATGGAAATCTCGTGGTCTATTCTCTGGATATTTTAATTTTATTCACACATTTAAAATTTCGTTTTAGGCCTGCAATGTCCAGGTTATTTTTCTAGGGTTTACTTTTTGTTCTATCGATTACTATATAATTAACTTTTTAAAATACTTTCTGCAATGTTGAAAATTTGTCTTTTGACTTTACTGCTGAAAACTATATTATTTGCTTGCAATATGTTCTTTTTTTCTTAGAGAGAACGTAATTGTGCTTCAAAATCTGCTTCCAATTATTTCATTTTAAGTATTTATTACTGTTACCTTAAACTTGCGATTGTGTTCTTTTATTTAACCTGCTATTTTTACATGCTTTCTCATTACATTTTTAAGAGGAGACGTTCTTATTAAATTCAATTCTGTAAACTGATTGGTTATCCCTGATTTGTTTTTCTTTTCAAAACTTTATTTATTTTTCTTTCTTTACACAGTGACTTTCATCAAATGAGATCCTGTATTTGTTACTATCGTCTTGGCCTTCTATATTTTTATTTACTAAACCTGGTAACTCTACACTAGATGCCAGCAGCAGTCCTCCAATTTTGCTTACTTAAAATCTTACTGATTTTTTAATATGTGTCCTTGCCTTCCTTACACAGTTAACCAATTGAGTAAAATTTTATTGTTAGTCCAAAGATTCAGATTCTACAGTCCAAGTCTGTTGTAGATGGTCAAGATTGTAACATTTTTGATGGTCAAAGTTGCTTAGTGTTTTTAACTGAAAATGACTGAAAATATTAATAGAATAGGGCTTATATTTGGAAATAACTCTTAGTGATGTGCACTTCAATTGACTTTGTTTCATATCCTCAAAGTTTTCACTAAGCTGTAGACTCTACTAACTATTTTCATTTGAGTTTTCCTTTCTAGTTTTAAATTATCAATTGATCATCATTTTTAGGATAGGAACTAAATCCCTATGTGTTTGTACATATAAATCTGATTTTATATACACTCTATACACATACATAGATATTATAATTCTTGATGTATTTCTATTCTATTCTAATGCTTATGCAACATATTAATAAAATTTAAAGATAGAGTAATCTATTATATTGTTCACAGTGCCTAATGTAAAATGCATTTTCAATATATTAGAATTTTACTATTAAATACATAATCTCCATATATGGTGCAAACAAGGTAGCAATCTGTTCTGCTTAATTTAAATCAGCAAGCATTTTCAATAATGCTCAATATATCATAGAACATAATGAGAAAATAAGAGGTAGGTGAAAGAGACAAATGTGTAGCCCTCCTGTTCTTCCTTTTTTTCTTTCTCAGAATATCATCACTCACATCAGGCATGTTTATAAAAATGAGAGATTATGTCCTTTTTGGCATACTTCATCTTCTTCAGGACACAGAGAGAAGCTTGCTTCAGTTTGCTGAAAATTAGAAGTAAAATTAGAAGAAATGAATGGCCAGATGGATGGAAAAATACCAGCACACTACTAAAAGTCCTTGCCGCAACGAAGTCTAGAAGAGGACAGGCCAATGTTAGTATGATACTGATGAAATAATGCACAATAAAGAGGAGTAGAAATGAAATTATAGCTTTTATAGGTTTTACATGGGCTTCTGTGCTGGGATCCCTGGAATAAATACCATGTAGCTTCATCTGCCTGGTGTGGCTCCATAAGGAGAGGATTAAGAGAAGAATGGAAGCCAGTGTTTCCACAAAAGGAAGGATGAACATCATCTGAAGGAGAAACAGAGAAGTGAAATCATGCATGGTATCCATATAATTAAATGTCAAGTTGCCTTTTATTGTTACCCGTTCTTAGATTAAACTATTAATTATTATTTCCTTCAGAATGGAAGTTGTGCAGAAAGAGATCATTGCCTCTAGTACAATAAAGAGAAGCACCTTGTGAATTTTCCATTTCATCCAGAGGAAAATGGGGTTGGAGAAGTTGGCTACCTTGAGGAAATAGAAGACACTGAGGCAGGTGGTACAGGACAGGCAGAAATAGCTGGATCCTGTCCAGAGAATGTCAAAACTTACTGCAAGATTCTTAGAATCAGGCATTTTCTCATAGCCTATATTGAAAGAGATAGCTAAAATTGTTATCTACAGGAAACATATCCTGGAGATGGCCAAGCAGTTGAGAATAAAATCAATCAGGGAGACCTTTCAGTTCCTGATTCAGTCAATGATATTAACCAATACAATGAATCAATTTCCCACAGTCCCCATTATGAATTACACTACAAGAATTCTTATAAACAGTGTCTCCCAAATGCTTGACATGCCTCTACATAGTGAATCTCTGCCTTCAATACACCATTGGCTGATTGATCCTAGCTGCACTGTTATAGATTTATATATCCAAAGGAGTGACTTCTTTCTGTTTTATTGATGGCCATTGGTGGAGTCTGGAGAGATCCAAGGTGTGCTCTAAAATTAGATTTCAACTAAATTGTAAAATATACAAGTTTTTTTCCCTTGAGGGTATCAGCTAGTGATTTTCAAGGCAAATATTATATTCCCTGCTACTATTGACTCTGGTTGTATTTTACATGGAAAGTTCTGCATTCAAATTTGAACCCTCATTTGTTAACATGCAAAATTGAAGTAGATTCACCTTCATAGTTTTAAAATGCCATCTTTTGCTTAAAAGTTATTCATTTGTATGATGTATCCCTTTGATTCATCTACCACCCTGGGCTAGAAACTCTAAGCCCCCATATAGAAAAATGCAGTATATATTTAGAGTTTATGATCAGCATATTTCTTCATTATCAACCTCACTAATGCAGATTATTTATAAAATATGCAAAGTTTAAGAAAATGGAGAAAACTGCTCTCTGATATAATACCAAATCTTTTAGAGAGTATGGAAGTTTTAGGCCAGGCACGGTGGCTCACGCCTGTAATCCCAGCACTTTGGAAGGCCAAGGCAGGTGGATCACCTGAGGTCAGGAGTTCGAGACCAGCCTGGCCAACATGGTGAAACCCTGTCTCTACTAAAAATACAAAAATTAGCTGGGCTTGGTGGCGTGCTCCTGTAATCTCAGTTACTCGGGAGGCTGAGGCAGGAGAATCGCTTGAACCCAGGAGGCAGAGGTTGCAGTGAGCCGAGATCACACTACTGCACTCCAGCCTGGGTGACAGAGTGAGATCCGTCTCAAAAAAAAAAAGAGAGAGAGAGAGAGTATGCAAGTTTTAAAACATACGATACATACTTTGGCACTTCTTCTATTGATATCTTAGGAGTCTGTGTACTCTGTCCTTAAATCTAGAATGGTTTGTGACTAATTCAACTAATAAAAATGCTATAATAATTCTAAAGCTAAATCATGAAAAGCCATGCAGTTTTTTCTTAATCACTGCAATATTTACTCTTGGAGTCCTAAGCCACATGTAAGCAGTCCAACTACTCTGAGGTCACAATGTCCAAACCACATGCAGAGGCCATGTGCAGGCCCTCTGGCTCATTGTCCCACGTGAGCCCAGCTTTTACGTCCTTTTACCCCAGGTACTAAACCTATGAGCCAAGAAAGCGATATTTGACCTGTCTGATATGGTAGATACTAGCCACATGTCACACGTGGCTTTTTAAATTCACATTAATAAAAATTAAATAAGATTAAAAGTACAGAGCCTCAGTATTACTAACCATATTTCAAATGCTCACTAGCCACGTGTGACTATTTTATAGCCAACATACATAGGGGATATTTCTATCATTGCCTATCATTGACATTTCTATGTATTTCTCAGCTCCGCCTTAGATAAGTTCAGCCCCTGGTCACTTGAATTGCCCCCAGTTGTTCATAACTTTCTGGCTAAAGGCTTAGACATTCTGGAACAAAAAGAAGCCATCCCTGCTATGTCTTGAACAAAACCCTAACCTACAGAATCTTTAAGTGAATTAGTCTATTCTTGCATTGCTATAAAGAAACACCTGAAACTGGGTTTCTGTAAGAGGTTTAATTGGCTCATGGCTTCACAGGCTGTACAGGAAGCATGGTGGCATCTGTTTCTCGGGAGGCCTCAGGAAACGTATAAAGATGGCGGAAGGCAATGGGGAAATCAGATACATCTTCACATGGTTGGAGCAGGAGGAAGAGAAAGATGGGGGAGGTGCCTTACACTTTCGAACAACCAAATCTTGTGATAACTCACTCACTCACTATTGCCACAACACCACCAAGGGGGATGGTGTTAAACCATTAGAAACTGCCCCCCATAATCCAATCACCTCCCACCAGGCCCCACCTCCAACATTAGGGGTTACAATTCAATATGAGATCTGGGCGAGGACAGAAATTCAAACCATATCAACAAGCACAATAAAATGGCTGTTATTTTACACCATGAAGTTTCTGGGTGATTTTGTTATGCAGCAATAGAGCATCAGAATAGAATTATTTAGCATATGAATGGTATCAATATTTTGTTATTTCTAATTTCCATGTCTGTTTTTCTCTTCTATCCCAAATAAAGGTATCCATAGCATCTTTATTTTCCTCAGTTCAGTGTAAGGGGAACTTGTGTAAATTTTCTATAATTTTTTCATACGTTGAGCTGAACTTAATCTTAATTCTGATGAGGTCAAACCAGGAAAGGCCAATTAGTCATGTTCTTTGTGTAATGCAACTGCTGCATTTCCCTCCCAAAGTAGCTAGTCCAAAATTTAGTGACATTCAAAACCAATGGAGATATAATATAGGCCTAAGAGGAGTCAAAGAAATGAATGAGTTGGACAGCCCACCAAAAGATACACCCTAGGTAAATTCACAAAGAAAACTCCATGACTAAAAGAAAGGCTAATTGTGATAGGCAAACATGAAATGCAAACAAAACTGAAACTGAAATAAACAAAGGGAAATTCAGGAAAATATTATATGCTGAAAAAGGGTTATTTTATTTGTCTTATTGAATATCTTCTTTGTTCCAGCCCTCTAGGAGGTGGGATGAAGCATTAAATGCAACTATTTTTAAATGCTCTTAATAAGTTGACATTCTCAAAAGATGAACTCTAAACATATAACTAATAAAATATATATCATACAGATATAAAATATAGTTTATAAGAAGTTGCAAATATAAGTAGAGAGGGGCAATAGAAAGTATGTCAGAAGAGGGGTTGAAATTTTAAATAAGGTGCTTAGGGAAGGACTCATTGAGAAGGTGATGTCTGAACAAAGACCTAAAGTAGGTAAAGAAATTATCCATGTTTTGTCTGGGTAAAGTACATCCCAGACACAAGGAACAGCATTATCAGTGTGCTAACATTGGATGTACCTAGTGTGTCTGAGGAAGAACAAGGAAAGCAGTGTGACTGTTGCAGAGATGAGAGAGTGAGACCACTAAGAGTGAAGTCTCAGAAAGAAGAGGCATGTGCCCAGAAGGCAGCACATACAGTCAAAAGAGATTATTTTAGAACGTTAATATTTAACGCCTGCCCTGCTGTGTTTTGTACTTGTGTGGTGCCTACTGCCCCTCTCTTGTGGCTGATTTCTCCCTTTTGGAATGAGAATGTCTATCCAATGCCTGTACAACAACTGTATCTTGGAAGGAAATAAATTGTTTTTTATTTCACAGGCTCATAGCTGGAAGGAACTTGACTTCCAGTCTCAAATGAGACTTTGGACTTCAGACATTTGAATTGATGCTGCAACGTGTTAAGAATTGGGGGACTATTGTTGGGATGGAAAGATTACTTTTTTTTTATGTGAGAAGGACACGAGTTTTCAGGGGACCAAGTCAGAATGCTATGGTTTGTACACGGTTTGTTTGTCCCCATCAGAACTCATATTGGGATTTGATCCCCAAAGTAGTGGTGTTGGGAGGTTGAGCTTAGTGAGAAGTGTTTGAGTCACAGGGTTGGTTCCCTCATGAATGCCTTGGTACCATTTTCAATGTAGTGAGTGAGTTCTCACTCTCACAAGACTGAATTTGTTCTAGGGGAATGAGTTGTTTTTCATGAGAGTGAATTGTTATAAAGCCAGGATGCCCCTTTGGTTTATTCTCTCTTCACATGTGCCCACTTCTGCTTTGACCTTCTCCACCATGGTTTGACCCAGGACAAAAGCTCTCAGCAGAAACTAAGCAGATGCTAATGCCATGCTTCTTGTACAGCCTGCAGAACCATGAGCTAAATAAACCTCTTTTATTTATAAATTACTCAGCTTCAGGTATTCCTTTATAGCAACACAAACAGACCAAGAAATTGGGGAATAATATTTATAAAATTATTTCAGTGAATTAAATTAGATAAAATGGACAAATTCCCTGAAAGAAATTACTGAATCAGGCACACAAAGGAATAGAAAATCTTAGTGTCTATTTTTAAAAATTGAATTCTTAATTTAAAACTTTCACACAAAGCAAGGGATGACCTGAATGTTTATTTTCATCACATATTTAAGAAGAAAAAAATACCAACCTACACAAATTTTTCAACAAAGTCTCATAAAGGTTAACTCTGTGAGCTTTATTTCAAGGAAAGTGGGAATCTACCAGAATCATAAGGACACACAGATCCCAGGGAGGGGAACATGGGCAAACAGCCCCCATGATGGCACCCAGTTAAAAAAGTGAATGAAGCTCCAGTAGGTGAGAGAGGCAGAGAGCCTCCCTCTGTGACTCATCTTTCCACTGGGGATCTGAGCAACCCAGGCTGAGGGAACAGTACCTTGTTTCTCCAAAGCCCTGGAGATAACTTGGAGAAAGGCTTAGAGACATTGTAAGGGAAAGACACTGGGAAAAGTTTCAGGCCTTTTCTCAGACCCAGGACTGGGAGCAGGATACCATTTTTAATTCAGATGCCACAAAGTCAATCATTCTTTGGTAACTCAGCAGTGTAGCTGTGCAGGCATTTTAGTCTTGGGCCAGATATTGGAGCACCTGCTTTAGAGCAGGGTGGGGACCTCCATGGCCAGAATTGTGGGGGAAAAAAACCTTAGCAGCAAACACTGAAACTGTGCTCTCCCCCATCACAGGTCTGGGGCAGGAGGGGAGCTGCTACAGCCAGTTTATCCTATGTGATGAGACTTGCAACCAGGCAGCTTAGCTACCTGGAACTAGTCTGTGTGTGTCATTGCTGGGTACCCCACCCTGCTCCCCTGTGATTGTGGTGCAGCAGACTCTCCTCCACTCTACCTCTAGGCAGAAATCTGGGCATTTGGATCACTCATTCACCTGGTTCAGCAGCTTCATCTGCTCCACCCTTCTTGTGCAGAGATCCTGGAATAGGGAGGCTCTCTCTGCTTCATGCCTAGGCAGATCCCAGGATTTTGGAGCACCTGCTAGCATGGTTCAGCACCCTGAACCACCTAACCTTCCTTGACGTAGGTCATGGTGCAATGGGGTCCTCTCTGCTCCACAGCCAGGCAGAACTCTAGATATCTGAAGCACCCATTCACCTGGCTCAGCAGCCTATCCTCCCCTACCCTTCCTGTGCAGAGATTTTGATGCAGGGAGGTCCTCTCTGCTGCATACCCTAGCATTCAAAGCACCTGCTCACACAGACTGGCAACCTGTGCTGCCTCACTCTTCCCGTTCAGAGATCCATGTACAGGGCTGATCCTCTCTGTTTTATGCCCAGGCAAATATCCAAGCATTAAGAGCACCTGCCTGCCTAGTTAAGAAGCCTGAGTCACCCCATTTACCCTGTGCAGAAATCTTGGTTGGTGGGGGTGGGTTCTGCTCCACAAACAGGCAGATTTCCAGGTATTCGGAGCCCCCACTCTCCTGGATTAAGAGTTTAGGCCAACCTCTCCAATATCCCTGTGCAAAGAACTTGGAGCCGAGGGGGTTACCTAGCTCCACCCCTAGACAGAACTCTGGTCACTTGGTAGCCACTCAGTAGATTCTCCCTCAGTGTTGGTGCTTGTGTCTGCCATTGGAAGACCTATAGGCGGACCTGCCTTGTCTGGCCCCACCCACCTTGCTCCCCACAACCCCCAAGGCTGAGCAGGGAGTTCACACCACTGTGTACTCCATGAGTCAGCCCATTTTCTGCAGCAACAGAGAGTTTCTTCCAGTAAACAAGGATCAAATATATAACCATCACATTGTCCACAACTGGCTCTTACCTATAAGTGCCATCTACTGGCTTGTAGGTTGAACCGCACAGTCTAATATAAAACCTGCAACCTGTAAGTGCATAAGGCTATAGAAGCTGGGCAAAAGACCTACCCAGAATTCTCTAAAGTCATACCTCCTAAGGAGGGAGGGGGAATGGAAAGGGAAAGAAAAAAAGAACAATAATATTATAGGGAAATAAAGAAAAAAATCCTACCTTATGGAAATAATTACAAAAATTAGAAGTGCCAGTATTGCCAGAGGAGGAGGAAAGAGAACAAGAATTCTACCACCATAAAAAAAGTGAATGTAATGAAATCAACACCATCAAAGGAGCACAGTACCTCTCCAGCAATGGTCCCTAACCAAAACAGAAGCTCAGATATGACAGATAAAAAATTCAAAGTATAGATTGCAAGGAAGCTCAATGAGATGCAAGACAAGGCTGAAAATGAACACAGAGAAATTTCTAAAGCAATCCAGGAAATGAAGGAAGACATAAACATCTTACAAAGAAATCAATAAGAGCTTCTGGAATTGAGAAACTTACTTAAGGAATTATAAAGTACAATTGAATTCATATAAAGTACAATCTCTCATAGACTGGACCAAGCAGAAGAGTTTCAGACCTTGAAAACTGGTCTTTTGAACTAACCCAGAAAAAAAAAATTAAAAAGAATTTAAAAATATGAAGACAGTCTTAGAGCAATATGGGATTATGTGAAGCAACCAAACTCATAAACTGCTGGCATTCCTGAGAAAGAAGGAGAAATAGTTAATAACCTGGAAAACATATTTGAGGAAATAATTTAAGAAAATTTCCCTAATCTTGCTAGAGAGGTAGACATACAGATACAAGAAACCAAGAGGACACCTGACTGATGCTATAGGAAATGAACATCACCAAAGCATATAGTCGCCAGACTATCCAAGGTCTACACTAAAGAAAAAAATCTTAAAGGCAGCTAGAGAAAAAGATCAGATCACATACAAAGGGAACCCCATAAGGCCAAGTATATAGCTCAGCAGAAACCTTACAAGCCAGGAGAGATTGGAGGCCTACTTTCAGCATTCTTAAAGGAAAGAAAAATTTCCAACCAATAATTGTATATTCCATCAAACTAACCTTTATAACTGAAGGAGAAATAAAATCTTTTATAGACAAGCAAGGGGTAAAGGAATTTATTACCACTGGACCAGTCTTACAAGAGATCCTTAAGGGAGTTCTAAACATGAAAATCTGCTACCAAAATAGCATACCTAAGCACATAGCCCAAGACCCTATAAAGAAACCACACAATAGAAACTACAAAGCACCCAGCTAACAACTTCACAATAGAATCAAAACCTCACATAGCAATATTAGCCTTGAATGTAAATGGTCTAACTACCCTCACTTAAAAGTCACAGAGTGACAAATTCAATAAAAAACAAAAGTCATCGGTCTGCTGTCTTCAAGAGACCCATCTCACATGTAATGTTACTGTTAGGCTCAAAGTAAAGGGTTGTAGAAGGATCTGTAACACAAATAGAAAAGAAAAAAAGAAAGAATCACTATTCCTATATAAGATAAAACAGATTTTAAACCAACAACAGTAAAAAAATGACACAGAAAGGCACTACATAATAATAAAGGGTTCAATTCAACAAGAAGACTTAACTGCCCCAAATATACATGCACTCAGCATTGGAGCACCCAGATTCATGAAACGAGTACCTCAAAACCTATAAAAAGATTTAGATACCCACTCAATAATATTGGGGGACTTCAACACCCCACTGAGAAGATTGGACAGATCATTGAGGCAGAAAACTAACAAGGAAATTCTGGACTCTTGAAAAAACCCTCAAATAATTAGGCATTGAAGGAACATACCTCAAAATAATAAGAGCCATCTATGACAAAACTACAGCTAACATTACACTGAACATGCAAAAACTGAAAGCATCCCCCTTGAGAATTGGAACAAGAAAAGGGTCCCCACTCCCATCACTCCTATTCAACATAGTATTGAAAGTCCTAGCCAGGACAATCAGGCAAGAAAAAAAAAGGCATCCAAATAGAAAAATAAAAGCCATAGTCAAACTATATCTCTTTGCTGATGTGAATCCATACATAGAAAACCCTAAAGACTCTGCCAAAAGGCTCCTGGCACAGATAAAGGACTTCTGTAAAGTTTCAGGATACAAATCAATGCACAAAAATCAGTAGCATTTCTATACAATAAAAATCTTCAAGCTGAGAGCCAAATCAAGAATGCAATCCCATTTACAATAGCCTCAAAAAAAAAAAAAAACACAACTAGGACTACAGCTAACCAAGGAGGTGAAAGAGAACTGTGAAACACTGCTGAAAGAAATCATAGATGACACAAACAAATGGAAAAGTATTCCATGCTCATGGATAGGAAGAATGAATATTGTTAAAATGGTTGTATGGCCCAAAGCAATTTACAGATTCAACTCTATTCCTATCAAGCTACCAATGTCATTTTGCACAGAACTAGAAAAAAAAACTATTTTAAAATTCATATAAAACCAAAAAAAGAGCCCAAATAGCAAAAGCAACCCTAAGCAAAAAGAAAAAAGCCAGAGGAATCACATTACCTGACTTCAAACTATACTATAAAGCTACAGTAACCAAAACAGCATGGTAATATTATAAAAACAGACACATAGACCAATGGAACAGAATAGAGAACCCAGAAATAAAGACACACAACTACAGCCATCTGATGTTTGACAAAATTGACAAAAATAAACAATGGGGAAAGGACTCCGTATTCAGTAAATGGTGCTGGGATATCTGGCTAGCCATAAGCAAAAGAATTAAACTGAACCTTTACCTTTCACCATATACAAAAATTAACTCAGGATGGGTCAAAAATTTAAATGTAAGACTTTATACTACAATAATCCTGGAAGAAAACTTAGGAAACACCATTCTAAACATTGGCCTTGGGAAAGAATTTATGACTAAGTCCCCAAAAGCAACTGCAACAAAAAACAAATTGACAAGTGGGACCTAATTAAACTAAAGAACTTCTGCACACATTGTATAAACTATCAACAGAGTAAACAGACAACCTATAGAATGTAAGATTTGCAAACTATGCATGCAACAAGGGTCTAATATCCCAAATCTATAAGGAATGGAAACAATTGAACAAGCAGAAAACAAATAACCCCTTTAAAAATGAGCAAAAGACATGAACATGCACTTTTCAAAAGAAGACACACGAGCAGCCAACAAATATTTTAAAAGGCTCAACATCACTAATCATTAGAGACATGCAAATCAAAACCACAAAGAGATACCATCTCACACCAGTCAGAATAGCTACTATCAAAAAGTTAAAAAAAAAAAAACAGATGCTAGTGAAGCTGTGGAGCAATGGGAACACTTGTACCCTGTTGGTGGGCATGCAAATTACCTCAGCCACTGTAGAAAGCAGTTTGGAGATTTCTCAAAGAACTTAAAATAAACTACCATTCAACCTAGTCATCCCATTACTCAGTATGGTGTATGCATGCCACATTTTTTTGGTCTAATCCTTTTTTTTTTTTTTGAGACCGAGTTTCACTCTGTTGTCCTCTCACTCTGTTCACAAGAAAATAAATCATTCTACCAGAAAGACACATGTACTCTCACAATTTCATTGGAACACTATTCACAATAGCAAAGGCATGGAATCAACCTACATGCCCATCAACAATGGATTACAGGCCAGGCACAGTGGCTCATGCCTGTAATCCCAGCACTTTGGGAGGTCAAGGTGGGCAGATACCTGTGGTCAGCAGTTCAAGACCAGCCTGGCCAACATGGCGAAACTCTGTCTCTACTAAAAATACAAAAATTAGCCGGGCGTCCTGGCACCTGCCTGTAATCCCAGCTACTTGGGAGGCTGAGGCAGAAGAATCGCTTGAACCTGGGAGGTGGAGGCAGCAGTGAGCTGAGATCATGTCACTGCACTTCAGCCTGAGAAACAGAGTAAGATTCTGTCTCAAAGAAAAAAAAAATGGATTAGACCAAAAAAGTGTGGTATATATAGACCATAGAATACCATGTAGCCATTAAAAAAAAAATGAAATCATGTCCTTTGCAGCAACACGGATGCAGCTAAAGGCCATTGTCCTGAGTGAATTAATGCAGAAACAGAAAACCAAATACTGCATGTTTCACTTATAAATAGGAACTATACAATTTTAACTAACACTACTAAGTGATAGAATTGACAATTGTACCTCTGACTCCAGACTCAGTCCTTAACTATTATAGTGTTTTTTGTGGAGACCATACGAGTGCAGAGGTGAAAATACTGACAGATATTGAAAGATGCTATTGGGTAAATAAACTGCAAGAGAGTTTAGAGAAATTAGTGATAAAAATGATCATACTACTCCTCTCACTTACCTAATCTTTAAGCAAACCCATTTGGGAGGTTCTTTCTAAAAAGAAAATAAAAGAGAGAAAATGAGAATGCTCAAGTAGATAGTACTATTGAAACGGGTTACTAAAAATGCATGTGGTATCACCAAAGAACCTGTTCTGACAGCAGAGAAAATGAAATTAGGCTCTCTGTCCTTATACTCAAGGATAACTGTGCCTTATTGCAAATATTTATTCCAACTGATCCATAAAATATCTTTGAATTTTGAAAGCAAAAAAGTTAAAAATAATTTTCTTACAGGAAAATAGTTGATTATTGAACTTCATTAAAAGTTTTTAATGTCCTCTCTTTGAAAGACACTGTAAAGAAAATGAAATGACAAGCCTCTGGCTGGCAGAAAATATTTATGAAACATATGTCTGATAAAGAACTTATATTCAGAATGATATGGTCTGGCTGTGTCCCCACCCAAATCTCACCTTGAATTGTAGCTCCCATAATTCCCATGTGTTATGGGAGGGACTCAGTGGGAGATAATTGAATGATGGGGGTGGTTTCCCCCATACTGTTCTCATGGTAGTGAATAAGTCTCATGAAACTTGATGTTTTTATAAGGGGTTTCCCCTTTCGCTTGGCTGTCATTCTCTCTTCACTGCCACCATGTAAGACGTGACTTTTGTCTCTGCCATTATTGTGAGGCCTTTCCAGCCATGTGGAACTGTGAGTCAATTAAATCTCTTTTTCTTTATAAGTTACCCAGTCTTGAGTACGTCTTTATCAGCAGCATGAAAATGGACTAATACAGAGACTATATAAAGAACATTTAGAACTCAGTAATAAAAACAGAAAGCAATGAATCAAGCTAAGTAGTTGGCAAAAGGTTTAAACAAACATTTCATAAAAAGAGGTTGTATGAATGACCCAAAGCATATGAAAAAATCATCAGCCTCACAAGCCATTAGGAAAATGTGAATTAAAACTATGATGAGATGCCATTACATTCTGACTAGAATGGCCAAAATAGAAAACAAAACAGAGTACCTACTAACTGTTGGCCAGAATGTGAAATAACTGAAACACTCGTATATTGCTGGCAATAGTATGAAATGGTGCAACCACTCTATAGAACTCTGGCAGTTTTTTCTTAAGTTAAACATACACTTATCATATGATTTGACATTTTTACTCATAGGTATTTACTCAAGAGTGAGGAAATCGTATATCCAGAAGAAGAGACATACATGAATGTTGATACCAGTTTTATTTGTACTGGCCAATAATTGAAAACCATTCGAATGTTCATTAACAGGAAAGAGAAATTTTTTAATGTGGTATATCCAACACTACTCAGGAATACTGCTCAGGAAAAAACTACTGATTAATACAACAAAACAGAAGAACTTCAAAAACATTATGCTGAGTTAAAGAAGCCTCACATATAACAATACACACTCTATAACTGTATGTGTGTGTGTGTGTGTGTGTGTATATATGGCATCTATATTGTGGACTAACATGTTGCATTTTATTATATGTAAATTATACCTCAATAATATTTACTTTAAAAGGCATAATGTAAAATATGTATGTACACATACATACAATATAATTACTAAAAAACCGTTATCTTTTTATGTGGCAGTTACTCATATTAAACTTTTTAACCCTCTCAATTCTCTCAACCAATCAGTATAGTAATAGTGGCAAGTCCAAACTTCCCTAATTCTATTCCAAATAACTGTTCTAATTATCTGTAACTCACCATTTAAATAGGAGTACTTGAGATAATAAAATAATTACCTAAATCACCCATCTCAATGAATGATTTAGAATTGAAGAGCCATTGCAAACAAAAGATTGTAGATTTACAATTAACATCTAAGTATGCTGTAGTATATGTTTTTAATTTACAATAGAATCTGCCAATAATTTCCTCAAATAAGTTTCAAATTCCTAATAATGTAGAAATACATGTCATAAATACATAATATTCTTAGGTAAGATGCTATTATAGAGAAGAATTTAAAAAATTTACAGTGACCTTCACAATAAAAGAAACCAGGGGAAGCATAAAATATCTTTTAAACTCCTTGTAGACTCCTGTTTCTGTCTGCAATATTCAATAATCTGTGGTCTGAATGGCTTATGAAATTGTGAGTTTCTCATCGTTTAGCCCATACCTTAGCTGCCACCAAAAGAAAGGCCTGTCTTAACTTAGCGTTTCCTAGAATCAGAAGAAAGGAGTGGCTTGAAGGATAGAAGACTCCAATCGTCTCACAAAGCATGTAGATCACTGTGTTCTGATACAGCTCAGAAATCCATGACATGAGAACACATAGAAAGAAACTAGCATAGAATAAAAGGAATGAGATCACAATTTTCAAGGCATTTGTATGGACCTTGGTCCTGGGGTCTCTGTGTCCTTTGCAATTGAGTTGCATTTTCTGGAGATGTTTCTGCAGGGAGAAAATTAACAGGAGAAAAGAGATGAAGGCCACAGTAAATGGTGTTAGACTGAACATAGTCATAGTGAATTTGACCGACACTGAAAATGTTTCAAAGTCACTCATACTGAAATTCCAAGTTGTGTTTCTTTCATATCGGTCCAGCCAGTCTTTTATATGCATGTTTATTTGTATCAGATTTAAAAATAAGAAGACCAAGGTTCCTAGCAGTATCAACAGAATCACTTTGTTTACTCTCCACTTCAAATAGAGAAAAGCAGGGCTAGAGAAACTCGCTATTTTGAGCAAATAAAAGATGCTGAGGATTGTAGCAAGCCAGAGATTGAAGTGATTAGAAACTATCCAGCTAAAAATCATAATTCTTAATCCTGTTCCAGACACAAATATGGCTAGATAATGCAGAGCTAAAAACCAACTTACTAATATTTCCCAGATCAGCCCAATTCTGGAGATTGCCAAGATAATGAGGAGTTTATCGACTGAGGACAGCTCTCTTTTACTGACCCAGTCAATGCAGTTGATCAGTACTATAAATCCATTGCTCAAATTCCCAATTATGAATTCTGCAATTATTACAAGAGTGAAGATACTCGGCAGGGCACTTTTCATGTCAGGACAGAGAAAGTTCAATGTGTAATGTCACTGCTGGTTATTCACTGATCTAAAATGCTGTTCATATCCTTGAGTGTCCAGTGGAGTTCTTCTTCCTTCTCCTTTTTCCGCTCCTTCTTTCATTGTTGTCTCAACGTCAAAGTAGAAATCTCTAAAGTTTTCTGATCGATCTTCACATAGCTGTTCTGGTGATATCTTTATTTTTCTTCAATTTCTCTGCAGAGAAAGTTCAATGTCTAATGTCACTGCTGGTTATTCACTGATCTAAAATGCTATTCACATCCTTGAGTGTCCAGTGGAGTTCTTCTTCCTTCTCCTTTTTCTGCTCCTTCTTTCATTGTTGGCTCAACGTCAAAGCAGAAATCTCTAAAGTTTGCTGATCGATCTTCACATAACTGTTCTGGTGATATCTTTATTTTTCTTCAATTTCTCTGCAGAGAAAGTTCAATGTCTAATGTCACTGCTGGTTATTCACTGATCTAAAATGCTATTCACATCCTTGAGTGTCCAGTGGAGTTCTTCTTCCTTCTCCTTTCTGCTCCTTCTTTCATTGTTGGCTCAATGTCAAAGCAGAAATCTCTAAATTTTGCTGATCGATCTTCACATAACTGTTCTGGTGATATCTTTATTTTTCTTCAATTTCTCTGCTGAGCCCTAGCTAAGATATTTATGTCTTCACCATGGGCAGAAATATTTCATAGATGATTATGCAGCAAAGTTAAACTCACATTTGCAACCATGCAAATAAAGATATATTCTCTTTCATTGTTTTGTACTTTTTTGCCTTGTCTGAGCATAGAAAATTAGATTCAACCAGCTTGAGTTCTGAGGTACAAATATTATAAAAATCTGATTCATAGAATATGTAGCTAAATGAAGCTTTTACGGCTAATAGCATAGCCAATGAAGCTTTATAAAATATGCAAAGACTTACCTATGCTATTTCAAAAGAGTGCTCAATTTCTTGTGGAGCTAAAGCTGGATCTGGTCAATACTGTGACTAAAGAGAAACTCGTTTACAAAGCATCCATCTTTCTCATTCCCTGCCTCATCACTACTTAGCAGTGCTCACCACCATCCCTCCATAGGCACCAAATGCCTTCACATTTTATCCGCTTTTCCCCTCATATTTCTTTTTTAAACTTAAAAGTGATAAAAAAAACAAATTTTACAAAATCAGCAACAGCTACCAAAGAAAGCAGTACTGTATTACATCATAACTTGCAAAACTGAAAACCAAGCAAAGAAATAGATACACTAGTTCCCCTTATCCATGAGGCATATGTCCCAAGACCCCCAGTGGATGCCTAAAACAGCAGATAGTACCAAACTCTACATACAATATATTTTTTTCGTGTATTCACCTACCTATGATAAAGTTTAATTTATAAATCAAGCACAGTAAAAGATTACAAAAATAACTAATAATAAAATAGAACAATTAAGACAATATACTATAATAAAAGTTGCCAGGGGTTGTGGCTCATCCCTGTAATCCTAGCACTTTGGGAGGTTGAGGCGGGAGGACCGCTTGAGCCCAAAAGTTTGAGACCGGCCTGGGCAACATAGGGAGACCCTGTCTCTAAAATAAATAAAAATTAAAAAAATAAAAAGTAAAAAAATGTGTTAAAATATATAGTTTGGTGTCTCTCACTCTCTCAAGATACCTTACTGTACTGTACACACCTATTTTTGGACTGTGGTTGACCTTGGGTCACTGAAACTGCAGATAAGCAGGGACTAATGTGTTCATTGTGAAGAGTCAAGGTTCCTCACCCCGCCCCACTCTTTCAAAAACTACCGAAAAAGAGTGGATTACCAAAATTCTGAAAACGCGGAGACTCAAGAAAGATCGTCTAATTCAAAATTAATGTAAATAAAACACTTTGTTATCTTGATTATAAGATAATAAGTAGCCATTTAGCTAGATGAATACAAAGCTATTTTTATTTAATAAACATATAATTTGTGAATTATTAATGTTTGTATTTTATTACTCATGCAATCTTTATTGGGTGATCTACAGAGTACTAAAAAATTTACAAAATAATTGCATCATCTTTAATGATTTGCAAGTTTCAATTATAACTTAAAATAGGTAGATATTTTCTATTTTGTTGTTATAATGGTATATTTGTCAAGATAGAATAGAAAATATCTCCTTTAACAGTTGGTTAGGTTTGTATATTTATGACCTTTAAATATCTAGCTATGTGGCATGTGGTCTTCCATTTGCATTCTTGAGCCAGGGCTGAAGAGATCTTTTATACTTTTTCATTTTAGGGTGGTCTTCCTACCTATCTAGAGAAAAGGGTTTGGGGATGCCGGTCACAACTTGATAATACCCCAAATCTGTACAAATAGGCCTTAGAAATGGTACTGTACTTGCTGGTATATGAAAAAATACCATAGATTTTAGAACTTGTGATATAACACATGACAAAGACATAGAGAATGGATAACAGGCTTGCGGTTCTGAGCTGCATTTTCCTGGTGTGTTTCCATAAGAGAAAACATTGAAAAATATGAATTTAATCAAAGAGATGTAGTCTCTCACTTCTCTAAGAGAAAGAGAATAGATGCTAGGGAGCATCACAGAAAAACTTTTTCAGCAGTCTGAACTGAAAAGGAAAATGAGGCAAAGGGCAGAAAGAGGGAACAATGAAAGGTTTGAGTATGTAAAGTATTTTTTAAGTCACTGATGGATGCAGTTTGCCAACGTTGTGTTAGGATATTTGCAGCTATGTTTATAAGGAATATTGACATTTAATTTTCATTTCTCATATTGTGCCTATGAGAATTTGGTATTAAGATTTAGCTAACCTCATATCATTTGTTTAGAAATATTTCTTTTCTCTTTTTCATTTTTGCTGCCTATTATTGTTACATATAACAAATATAGAACATTTAATTAAGTTTAAATGCTATAGTATAAAGTGCACACTAATTTAAACACCTCCCATGGCAAGAAAGAGAACTTTGTAAACCCCATAACACCTTATTTGCTCCTTTCTAATCACAACCCCTATCTTCATTCCAGAAGTAACAACTATCTGCAATTCAAATCACGTTATTGTTTAACTTTGTATATTTTAATTTGAATATGTATCCCTAAGCACTAGCTTGGTTTTGCCTGGTTTTGGATTGCACATGAATGGAATAATACTGTACACAATATTTTTGAATTTAACTATTTTTGATCAATATTATGTTTTTAAAATTAATCATGTTGCATATAGAGATAGATCATTTATTCAATTGCTGTATAGTATTAATGGAATGACAATTCAAAATTTATCTAGTCTAGTGGAAACACAAAGTTGGTTTATTTTGAGTTTGGAGACTATGATGATGATGATGCTACGAACATTCTTTAACATGTAACTTATTATTGAGTACATGAGCATACATTTCTATGATCTTGATCTGGAACCATTCCGTTGCCTATTTCTTCTGGTCTTATTTTGGCAGTTACGATTTTCTAGATATTTGTCAGTTTCAATTATTTATGTTTTCATGTAATTTTGATTATAATATCATCTTATTAAATTTTTAATACCAACAGAATATATCCTTTAAATTCTTCATATTATTTGCTTTTCTTTGCATGATTTATCTTACCAGAAGTTTGCCTATTTTGTTAGTCTATTCAAGTCTGTCTTGGTCGATCTTTTCAGATGTATTATCTTTCATTAATTTCATCTCTTATATTGTTATTTAATTATTTTTACTTCCGTTGAGTATGTTTGCTGTTATATTCCTGGCATACATTTTCCTCTTAGAATTTTTAAGCATTTCCCACAAGGTTTTACTATATTTTATTATACTTAATTTTAAATATTTTCTAAATTTATTGTGATTTTTCTTCCACCATAGACTATTTGTAAAATATATGTTCAAGTTTCCATTTACATAAAATTTTCTCTGCTAAAATTTATGTTATGCATATATGGTCAATTTTGATAAATGTTTTGTGTTTGCCGAAAATAATGTGTATCCTGTAGCTTTGGGGTGCAGTGTTTCATACATCCACTAGAATTTGTAATCATATTATTTAAATCCTACTTACCTTTTCTGAGTTTTGTCTTCTTATTCTATTATTTTTTGAGATTTAATGTTAAACTATCCTGCTATGAGTATAGGTTTGTCTATGTCTTTTAGAAGTCTTGTCAACTTTTACTTTACATATTTTGATGCCATGCTGATGAGTGCATAGAGCGTTAGAATTGTAGTATCTTCATGGCAAATATAACCTCTACTCACATGAGGTGACATTATATATTCTAATGTCTTTTTCCTTAAAATCTATTTAGCCTCACGCCTGAAATCCCAGCACTTTGGGAGGCCGAGGCGGGTGGATCATGAGGTCAGGAGATCGAGACCAGCATGGCTAACACATGGTGAAACCAAGTCTCTACTAAAAATACAAAAAATTAGCCGGGCATGGTGGCGGGCACCTGTAGTCCCAGCTACTCTGGAGGCAGAGGCAGTAGAATGGCAGGAACCTGGGAGGTGGAGCTTGCAGTGAGCAAAGATCACACCACTGCACTCCAGTGTGGGTGACAAAGCGAGACTCCGTCTCAAAAAAAAAAAAATCTATTTAGTATATATTAAAATGATTACATTAGCTTATTTTTGTTAGTGTTTTATGGTGTGATTTTTCTAAATTTTACTTTTGACTTCTCTTTGTTATTAGGATTTAGATATATATCTTGTACATAGCATAGAGGTCGTAAAATGGGACCTAGAGCTATATGCTAACATTTTATTCCTTGTAGGATAAGAAATGTAGTCTTGTAGGAGTCCCCTCTCCCCCTTGAAGTTGTATATTATCATGTAAATTTTTGGTCAATAAAATATTGTGGAAATGACATGTTGCTTCAGAGTGAGAGCATTTACTCACCACTATAAGACTGCAAATTTCTCATCTTCTTGCCTTGACACTCAAACAAGGGTCAATAAACCATCTATCAGCCTGGATTCTTTTGTGACCACTATGAGCACAGGACATGTAACAGAAATCAAAAACAAAAACAAACAACAAAAACTTCTCCTATGTGGAATCCCTGAGATTTGGGGATCTTGTTAGTACAGCATAGACTAAGCTATCTTGGCTAGTATGAGACTGGCCTCTTGAAATGGGGTGTTGCTAAAACAAAACACCTAACTTATGTGACACTGGCTTAATACTTGATTCATTGGCAGTGAGTAGCAAGAAAAAACATTATTGTTTACTGCAAAACAAGATAGGGAGTGGCAAAACATTTGATAGCAGTCACCTGTGGTTACGTGGGAGGTAAATCACATATTTGAAAGTTCTGTAACTCTAGAAAAAAAATATAATTGAATATATTAATGGTTCATTTGACAATTAAAAAAAATTGACTTTAGAAAATAATTGCCTACTGTCTAGCTAAATAGCAAACAGAGGGAGATGCTCTAAAAGAAAATGATATTTATTTGGGAGTAATATTGCAATGAGAATACATGTGCCATAGTAAATTATGTGTGTATTCAGGGACATTAGAAAAGACAAGGATTTCTAAAAGAGGAAGATTACATAATTGTTTTGAGATAATTAACCTTGGATCCAAGGATCAAGAACAAGGGTGACACCTGTCTAAGATTAGACAAGGAGGTTCTGAGCAGATGTCCTTGCAGAAGTATCTTTTTGTGTAGGGTTGCAGTGGCCTTTGTGCAATGTTGTTGTTTTGTAGAGTCTTTTCTCGTAGCTCTTGTTATAAGTCGTATTTACATTAAGAACTCTCCCCTCATGGCCTTCTCCAGCTCCATTTGTCAGAGTTTTAACACAAGTGACTTCATTTTGATTCTGACAACTTTATACTACTTTGTAAGCAGGAAAAAAATATATCAGAAAGAAGAGTCTAGAAACTTGAGATTTTGCAGAGCTGGAAGAGGCAACTGCTTCTCAACACTGAATAGTATTTGAGTTTCTAAGCCTGGTTAAAACTCAGCCTTGGCTGGGCACGGTGGCTCACGCCTGTAATCCCAGCACTTTGGGAGGCTAAGGCAGGTGCATCACAAGGTCAGGAGATCGAGACCACCCTGGCTAACACGGTGAAACCCCATCTCTACTATAAATACAAAAAATTAGCCTGGCATGGTGGCAGGCACCTGTAGTCCCAGCTACTTGGGAGGCTGAGGCAGGAGAATGGTGTGAACCCGGGAGGCAGAGCTTGCAGTGAGCCAAGATCACGCCACTGCACTCCAGCCTGGGTGACAGAGTGAGACTCCGTCTCAAAAAAACAAAAAACAAACAAACAAAAAACCTCAGCCTTAAGACTAGGATTATCTCAAGGGTATGGTTGTTACATCCATGTTAAAAATTCTGACTAGATTATATTTCCAGAAAAAGGTTCAACTGACAGTTACTGCTCTTTCAGTTTGACAAGGTAATATCAAGGCAGAGTGATTAAATATCTGGCTTCCTGAATGAAGCCTCACAATGCTCAAAGTATCTGATATCAAATCCAGAGAGAAAAGCAGAGGGGTGAAAAAGCAACAAAACACAGCAAATATAAGAAGTAGCAGACTAGACAAAAACTGTGACTTGTTTGCCTGTATGTGAAGCTGACAGGAATTAAGTAGACTAAAAAATTGAGTTTCTTAAAAAATTGTGCTTCTGAAAGAAATGCCAACCCAAACTAGGTCACACGTGTCAAAGTATATTAAAATGGAGGCCAGGTCTGAAGAATCCCTAGGCAGACAAAGCCAGTTAGGTCTCATATGACCTTAAAACTGATTGATTTACAAAAGTAAGCAAAAATTAACTTGAGCTAATTTTTATAAATGCCTATAGTAAAGAAAAACAGAACTTAAACTCAACCAATCAAAGACAGCCAACAGGATAGCCAAACATTTGATTGGTTAGCTATAAAGTTACTTTATTTCATCTGTCCTGTCTTTGCTTTTCTTCTTTGTCTGTCCTATAAAAGCGTCCCCATTGCGTTCCCTCAGTAGAGTTCCGGAACCACCTCAGTTTGGAGCTTTCCAATTTATGAACCATCATTTGCAAATAAACTTTTAAAAAACTTTAGTGTGCCTTAGTTGACCTTATTAACACATGTTGAGCTAAAACCCTGTATTAGTCTGTTCTCATGTTGCTAATAAAGACATACACAAGACTAAGTAATTTATAAAGGAAAGAGGTTTAATGAACTCACAGTTCTACATGGCTGAGGAGGCCTCACAATCATGGTGGAAGACAAAGAAAGAGGAAAGGGACATCTTACGTGGCGGCAGACAAGAGAGACTTTGCAAGGCAACTCCCCTTTATAAAACCATCAGATCTCATGAGAATTACTTATTCATTATCATAAGAACAGCATGGGAAAGACCCGCCCACATGATTCAATTGCCTCCCACTGGGTCCCTCCCCATGACACATGGGAATTACGGGAGCCACAATTCAAGATGAGATTTGGATGGGGACACAGAAAAACCATATCAAACCCTGTTCCAGAGATACAGTTTAACATATTATGAAGACAAATGGGAGCTCACAGACAATATGAGAATCTCTTGACGATTACACTTTTTTTCCTAGTTCTAAAATTACATCTTTTTTAATGAGACTTATATTCTTCCCCCAACTCAGAACATTTCCCTGTCTTTAAGGGAGACCTGCCACAGATAGAGAACCATAGAAAATAACAGTAACAACCACATAAACTGTCATGTTAGCTATGAAAAGAGTTGGTGGAAGGAATGGGCTCTCACCAAGACAGTGAAAAATAGAGGTAGGTGGTAAACAAATATGCAAAAGGACCATTCAGAAACCCAAGCAAACTATCATTCTCCCAATTTTACTGGTGCTATAACGACCTGAAAAAAAGTGCCACAGAAATGGATTAGTGTTATCATCAAGAAATATATTTGAGCCAGGCACAGTGGCTCACACCTATAATCCCAGCATTTTGGGAGGCCAAAATGGGAGGATATCTTGAGCCCAGGAGTTTGAGACCAGCCTGAACAACATAGAGAGACCACCTCTCTATAAAATAAGATAAGATAAAATAAAATAAATAAAATAGCTGGGCATGGTGGTGCACATCTGTAGTCCCAGCTACTTAGAAGGCTGAGGTGGAAGGATTGCTTGAGCCCAGAAGGCCCAGGCTGCAGTGAGCCATGCTTATGCCACTGCCGGTCAGCCTGGGTGACAGAGTGAGACTCATATATATGTATACATTTAAATATATGTATACATGGGTGAGATTCATATATACAGATATGTATATATTTGTATGTATGAGATAAGCTGGTGAGAATGAGGTCATTGAAGCAGATATCCTGTTACTTGCCAATTAAGTCAGTGATGAATTCCATAGTTAATACCACCATGAAAATGTCCTCTTCTATACCTGGCTTCTCTTCAGAGAGAAAAATTCCTAATTTTATAATTTTTTTAAATTTTCAACTAAGGGATTAATATTTAATATTTATTGTTTCAGTACTTCTCTCTTGCTATGTCCATTAATTCCATTGCTCATTGTTAATTTGTTGTTAATTACATTAAAATCAGTTCTTCTGTAGGATCAGGTCATATTGATCTTTATGAAATCAGAGCAATCATTTTTCAAATGATTCAGCTGGCAATTTTCATACTAACAAATATTTTAGTTTTTTATAAGAGCCACAGGTGATAACTTTCCATATTCAAAAGAATGCCCAATGAAGTCTAGTGTTCTCAGATGCAGTTATGGACAGTTTTCCTTTCACTGTTTTCACTTGTTGCTTCACCCTAAACTGCAATTTATGAACACATTACAGTCCCCAATTAGGAGACTAACAGGACGTTGAAGAATGGCATTGGCAGGAGATTTCTGAATTCAGTAGCAGGAATGAACTCAAAACCAGCAGTACTGAGTCAGTTCTTGTTCTCTTCTGACTGAATTCGTGTTCATGGAAATGTTTCTGCAAGACTGAGTGGTCACAGTGTCAGAAGGCTCCTCAAGTTTTGCCTCTTCACACAAGTCCATTTCCCCTTTGACCTTCTGCCATGTCAAGATACAGCAGGAAAGCCCTCACCAAAACATGAGCAGATGTCAGTGCCTGCTTTTGGAACTTTCCAGCCTGCAGAAACATTAGGTTTTTATAGATTGTCCAGCTTCAATATTATGCAGCCTTAAAAAGGAACAAGACCATGTCCTTTGCAGGGACATGGATGAAGCTGGAAGCCATTATCCTCAGCAAACTAATGCAGGAACAGAAAACCAAACACCACATGTTCTCGCTTATAATTGGGAGGTGAACAATGAGATCACATGGACACAGGGAGGGGAACAACACTTACTGGGTATGTTGGGGCAGGGCGGGGGTGGGAGAGCATTAGAGAAAAGAGTTGATGCATGCTGGGCTTAATATCTAGGTGATAGGTTGACAGGTGCAGCAAACCACCATGGCACACATTAACCTATGTAACAAACCTGCACGTCCTGCACATGTACCCCAGAACTTAATAAATAAATAAATAATACATTTTTAAAAGATCCACATGATCAAAAATGCAAACAAAAATAAATTATCCAACTTCAGGTATTCTTTTATAGCAACATGAAATGGACTAAGACAAAACTGTGGTGAAATCTCCAATTATTTGTAAGATGAAGTCGTAGAAATGGGTGAGGTCCAAAAAGCAGGTTATAATCTATATAAACATTTAAGACTTTTATTAATATTGACAAAGGCCCCTACAAAATGCATGCACCAATGTAAGCTCTCAATAGCATTAAACGAGACTGCTCGTAACTTTGCACACATTATAATTCTATGTAACAATTTACAAAAGCAAAATGTGGCCAATTTGAAATGCAAAATAGAGCACCTGTTATTCATTTTACCATAGTACTATACTAAACTTACATTTTTGTTTAAATATGAGGCTGAATTTTTTATATATGATAATCTGGTTTTTAAAATTATTTTTATCTTTTTTATAAAACAGTAAAAGTATTAAATTTTTTTCTACTGTTTATATTGCAAATAGATTTTAAAGTTTTTAATCTATTATTTACCTTTTTATATTTATTTTCTTGAGGCATTCAGAAATTCTTCCAGTCATGCTATTAAATGCATTCATTTTAAAAGTACTCTGCCTTTAATATCATGTTTAAACATGTCTTCCCAACTTTCAAGATTACAAAACAATTCTTGGTATTTTCTCTGTTTGGTTATGTTTACTTTTTCAATTCTATATTTAATCCTCTTATTTACTTTGGAAGAAGAAGTATGTTACACATTCGTCTTATTTCAAATTGCAATATTGTTGTTACAGTACTAATTATTGCAGGGTTAATTTTTCTTCACATATTTAAGATGGAAAAATCTATCTCACACAATATATTTGTAAACAAAAAAAGATATTTATAAACTCTATAATTTTTTTGTTGCACTGGAGTTTCCTCATTCTTTCATGATGTTATGCTATGCCACTCTTTAAAGAGAAGCGTTGGAGGACATGAAAGGTGAGAGGATAGACATGTAACTAATTATTTGTTGGACACCTAACTTAGGATGGACAGATTATATTATTTTTATCAGCAAATGTGAACTCATCAGTCTTTTCCTTAATGACATGTGCTTCCTCAAATTAAAGGCAGTAGAGTCTTATTTTGATTTTCTTGTAAAAGTTTTAAAGAATTGTTTTCAAATCTAAAGTGATAGTACATCTAATGTAGTTTTTCTGTTTGTTGTGAGTTAGAAATACAATTTTGTCCCAATATTAAATGACAGAGGTCTCAATATCATTAGTTGAACAGTCTACGTTTTTTTGTTGTTGATTTCTAATGCCAAATCTATCACGTACGGAGGTTCCTATGTGATAAGAATAAACAATCTGGTCTCACCAGACCTCTCTTTAGTTTGATCTGCTGACCTATTACTTATTATATACATTTTATTTCTGTGTCACAACCTTCATTGTTTTGATTTTTTTAATAATTTTTTTGAGACACGGTCTTGCTCTGTCTCAAAAAATATTAAAAAAATTTTTTAATCTTTTTTTTTTTTTTTTTCCTGACAGAGTCTTGCTCTGTAGCCCAGGCTGGAGTGGCTCAATTAAGGCTCACTTCAGCCTTGACCTCCTGGGCTCTAACAATCCTCCTGTTTCATTCTCCGTGTAGCTAGGACTACAGTTGCCACTATACCCAGCTACTTTTTTGATGCTTTTAGAGACAAGGTCTCACTGTGTTGCTCAAGTGGGTCTTGAATGCCTTAACTCAAGTGATCTTCCCATCTCAGCCTCCCAACATGCTGGGATTACAAGTATGAGCCACTAAATAAATAATTTAAGTAAGTCTTGCTATCTACTGGATACCCCTACCTTAATTTTCTTTTTCAAGAATTGTCTGAATTATTTTTGAATACTTAATTCATGTGTAATTTAGGACTATTTTGTCAACTTGAAAATAAATTTCTTTAAGATTCTGGTTAGAATTATATTGAATATGTGAATTAATTTGAGCATAATCAATGTCTTTGAAAATTAATTTTTGCATATCTATCTATATAGTTCAAATCCTTCACTAAAGTATCATAGTTATGTAATTTCACAGTATATAACATCTTGAAACACTTTTCTGAGACTTAGTCATAATCAAAATATAGTTCTTATTTGTAATAAGAAAGGGAATTTTTTTAATTCCACATTTTAATGGACCAGTGCTGGTGAATAGGTGTAATTTTAGCCCATATATATTGATATTGTACTCAGCAAGCTTATCAAATTTGTGTTATTTCAAAAGTTTTCCTGTTGATTTTTAAATTATCTAGGTGGAGTTACTACTATCAGTATATAATTTCTTTAAATTTCCATCCAAATTTCTATGTAACAATATTTTTGTCAAAGTGTATTAGTTAAATGACCTAGCGAAATTGTCAATAAACAAGTATCTTTGTCTTAATCTTGATTAAATGAAAAGTTCTATGTTACACTAATAACTATGCTTCTGTATTTGTTTAGTAGACATACAAGTTATTAAATGTTGCTTCTATTTAAACTTGGTTTGGGTATTTATCTTGATTAGGAGTTAAATTAGATTAAACATTTTTGCAACATCTGTTGAGATAATTTTATGTAAATTAAAATTATTTACTTTCTAGTTTTAAATTATCTTCAAATTCTTAGAATGAATCTTTTCATTTGTAATATATTTTAAGTATATATTATGAGACTAATTTACTTTTACACTTTTTTTTTTTAGCAGTTTTGTGCCTGTATCTAATTGCCTACCTTCTCATTATTTGCTGTCCTGTACTGTTTTTACTCATTTTGAGGATAATTTTTTAACTTCTTAAAATAAATGAGAATAAAACATTTAGGTTCACTGAAGTAGTTTGGAGAAGGTAAAAATTATGACATTTTTAAACTTAGTAAAAGTTTTTTATAAATCCATCTGAATTTGATATCTTGTGTATATTTTGATAGTCCATTCAAAATCTTTGAAATTGTTGGTTTATTAAAGTTTTTTACTACTAATATAAATTTTTGTTAACCTATGCTTTTTAAAAACTTGGCAATTTCAACTGAATTTTAAAATTTTGGAATAAAATTATTTAGAACATTGATTATATAAAGCTCTGCTATTTAGTATTTTCTACATTTCATCAATTTTTCTGCTTCTCATATTTCTTGATCAGTACCATCAGACTTTTGAATTTCCTAATCTTTAAAAGATTTTGGTTGTACTACCATTGTCTATTATATTTTGATTTTCTATTTATTTATTCATTCATTTATTTATTTACTACTTTGATTTTGGTTGACATCCAAAAGCATAATTACTGCCCTTCAGACAAATTCTAACTTTTCCTTTTGCTGAGTCTATGACTTGGGAAATTTACTTAACCTTTCTATCCCTTGGTTTTTTGTTTGTTTAGTTTTTGAGACAAGGTCTCACGCTGTCACCCGGGGCTGGAGTGCAGTGGTGCGATCTTGGCTCACTGTAGTTTTGACCTCGCAGGCTCAAGTGATCCTTCCACTTCAGCCTCCCTAGTAGCTGGGACTACAAAGGTGCACCACCATACCCGGCTAATTTTTGTATTGTTTGTAGAGGGCAGTGGGGTCTCACCATATTGCCCAGGCTTGTCTCGAACTCCTGAACTCAAGCATCCACCTGTCTTGACCTCCCAATGTTCGGGGATTACAGGCAGGTGCCACAGCACCCTGTCATGCCTCTGGTTCTTTAAAAACCAAAGGGAATGAGACTGTTTTTAGGAATAAATATAAAATAAATAGCACACCTAAACCACCTAGAACAGTACCATGTACTAAGTAAGCGCAAGGTACATATTAGCTCCTTCTTAACTTCTTCACCCTTCTTTAAATTTTTCTGTTGTTCATTTTTCTTAACTGAAGGTGAATATGTGCCTCATTCATCTGGAAAACTTTTTTATAAAACATGTACTAATGGATATGGATTCTTAGCTTTAGCTGGTTTTTTCATTTTGATTGTGAAAAGCTTTTTCATTGCTGAGTTCTAAACATTTATCTTTTATGTAGAAATGTTCATCTTTTTCTTAGTTATAGAGAATAGTTCAATTTTCAAACTTTTTTGATTGATTTAACATTTTACTACTTTACATTCTACGTAATACTTATTCCATGGAATCTGTTCTTTGTTACAGTGTACATGGTTTAGGTGTGTAAATGTTTCATGTGTATTTGAATGTTTGTGTCCAGATTTCTGTCAAGTACAGATTTCTACATAAAAGTATTGAATTAATTTTTGCTAATTGCATTCTTAAAATATTCCATATCATTCTTTCTTCTGCTTGATATGGCAGTTTATTAAGTGTGTCTTACATTCTTATTATTTGTGGATTCTTCAGTTTCTGTTTGTGAGGCTTCTGCTTTATCTATTTGTGTAATGCATTGTTAGGTATGTCCAAATTCATGATTATTGCATCTCTTCCATGAATTTTTTCTTTTTTTTTTTTTTTTGAGACAGAGTTTTGCTCTTGTTGCCCAGGCTGGAGTTCAATGGTGTGATCTTGGCTCAGTGCCACTTCTGCCTCCCAGGTTCAAGTAATTCTCCTTCCTCAGTCTCCTGAGTAGCTGGGATTACAGGCACACGCCACCATGCACAGCTAATTTTTTTGTATTTTTAGTAGAGACGGGGGTTTCACCACATTGGCCAGGCTGGTCTTGAACTCCTGACCTCAGGTGATCTGCCCGCCTTGGCCTCCCAAAGTGCTGGAATTACAGGCGTGAGCCAACATGCCCAGCCTTCCATGAATTGTTTTATTCTTACTACTCTGTAATCACCTGTCTTTAACTGTTACTGTTGTTTACTTTAAATGTTATGTGATTATTAGTTATAATTCAGTTAAATATGACAAATATAAACAAGCAATTGAATATATGCATGTGGAAGAGCATCTATCTTTCACATAACTAAAAAATACATAGGAAAGTTTTTGTGGCACAAATTGTCCAAGGGAATAGTGTGATTCTATCACCAACAAATGATAGGATAATAGACATTAGGCATAAGTAGCAGTCACTGTGCTCATTAGTTAGTGGTAGATTCTATCCATTTATTTTCTGTCACTGTGGTTTTCTGCTTTAGGTATGCCTCTTGAAAGCAGAACATAGTCGTGTTTTGTTTTCTTAGTTATTCTCTGTCTTTTGATAGATCAAGCAAATTTATTTAAATTCATGAACATTTCTGATAACATTGAACTTGCTTTTACTGTCTTATTAAAATTTTGCTAGTTATCACTCTTTTCACTCTTTTTTTGCTTTGAGATTAAAGTGATAAGTTCTTTTTATTCATTTCTCCATCTGTTCCTTTTTTTTTTTTTGAGACGGAGTCTGCCTTTGTCGCCCAGGCTGGAGTGCAGTGACGCGATCTCAGCTCACGGCAAGCTCCGCCTCCTGGGTTCACGCCATTCTCCTGCCTCAGCCTCCCGAGTAGCTGGGACTACAGGCGCCCACCACCACGCCCAGCTAATTTTTTGTATTTTTAATAGAGACGGGGTTTCACCGTGTTAGCCAGGATGGTCTCCATCTCCTGACCTCATGATCCACCCGCCTCGGCCTCCCAAAGTGCTGGGATTACAGGCGTGAGACACGGAGCCCAGCCTCATTTCTCCATCTATTCTAAGTTTCTATTTTTATATAACAAATCATTCCCCAAATTGCAGGCTTAAAACAGCAGTTTATTTCTTTTTTCCTCAGATTCTGTGAATTGCCTGGACTTATTGGATAGTCTGTCATTGTGGTATTTCATGTAGTTGCCATCAGATAAGGGATGGGACCACAGTCATCTGAAGGCTCAAATGGGATGAACATCTACAATGATCCAACTCAATGGCTGACATAGGGAGGATTCCCTCTTTTTCTACTGATTGGAATAGTTTCAGAAGGAATGGTACCAGCTCCTCCTTGTAACTCTGGTAGAATTTGGCTGTGATTCCGTCTGGTCCTGGACTTTTTTTGGTTGGTAGGCTATTAATTATTGCCTCAATTTCAGAGCCTGTTAGTGGTCTACTCAGGGTTTCAAATTCTTCCTGGTTTAGTCTTGGGAGGGTGTATGTGTCGAGGAATGTATCCATTTCTTCTAGATTTTCTAGTTTATTTGCATAGAGGTGTTTATAGTTTTCTCTGATGGTAGTTTGTATTTCTGTGGAATCAGTGGTGATATCCCCTTTATCATTTTTTGGGGGTCTATTTGATTTTTCTCTCTTTTCTTCTTTATTAGTCTTGCTACTGGTCTATCAATTTTGTTGATCTTTTCAAAAAAACCAACTCCTGGATTCATGGATTTTTTGAAGGGTGTTTTGTGTCTCTATCTCCTTCAATTCTGCTCTGATCTTAGTTGTTTCTTGCTGTCTGCTAGCTTTTGAATGTGTTTGGAGAACAGTTTCTCATAAAAGCTTGTGGATTCAACTGTAAAAGTGGCAATCCACTCTGACTCCCCTCTCCACTGCAGAGAGCTTTCTTCTTTCACTTATTAAACTTTTGCTCCAACCTCACCCTTTTGTGTCCACACTCCTTAATTTTCTTGGTCATGAGACCATGAGCTCAGATAACACCTTAGTAATAATATCAATGACCCGGACCTGTTTTGGTAACACCAGCTCTGGGGCCAGGACACACGGGCACTCTCAGGCGGAAGACTGAAATCTGTGCAAGTGGTATACAAATTTATCCCTTCATACACAAATCTCAGGCCAGTCTCTCTCTTGGACTTCTAAAATTTTACATTCATTGTGATGAGAATCAACATTTTTGGTTCATTTCAAAGGACAGGCTCAAGTTTTGCCAATGCTAATATGGCTCAGCAGAAAAATGCATGTGGCATGTATTAAGAAAGCACATAAAGGATCTACATTGACTGGGTTTTCATAATCACAAAAAACGAATAAATTTGTATGAGTATCTTTATATGAAGGCAAGGAGGAAAACAGGTTAATGGAAGCCTACGTAAATGTGCTTATGATTTAAAACAAACTTATTTCCTCAGGAAAAATATATTTTTCACCTCACCTGTTAAAGTCTTAGGAAAGCTTAACCTTGATAATCTCCTAATAACAGAACTTTTGTTTCTTTTCTGAACCTCATTCCTTCTCATATTGTAATAATGAAATGAATAAATGAATAGCAAGTGAGTAGTGGAGCACACTAAACTCTGAGTACTGACTGCCTTCTATTCCACTTAATACCTTTATAAGAACATTGTTATGTACCTAAGTCATGTCATCTATAAAACTAAGGTAATGATAACAATCATATGTCCCTAATATAATGGTTTTGATGATTAAGTGGAACATAGTAAATGTTTAAAAATGTTTTCTATTATAACCAATTTGGCTAGGATAGGTGGAAAGAATAGAAATATGATAATTAATTGTGAAATGTATAATATATATTAATAGGTCATCAACATCAAATTAAAAAATATAGATGATTACCGTGATAGTGAAACCAAAGTTTTTAGACAAGTCAAAGCAAAGTTGAAGTCTCAGAGACCATTGTGTTTATTTGCTAACTGTATTATCAGACTGCTTAGTTGATACAGTGAATACAATAATTCTTCCAATGTACATAAACTGCCAGACAAGCAACTCAATGCAATTCACTCACTCTCGGAGAAGTTTATCCCCTCTGCCAATGTTCATCTTTCCTGGCAAACCATCCTTCAGTATTCCAGGCAAACTAGAGCAAGGTGAAGTTGAAGAAGATCCTACTTTCTATTCCATTCAGAGAGCTTCCGGGTCTTCAAAAAAGATTTAGTCATGTGGGTGTGAAAGAGCTGAGTCATGAAATTTGGACCTTATTATAAGTCCAGAAGGAAAAACAAGGGGTTTGAAGCACAAGGGTGATATGATCTAATTTCTACTTTTAAATGATCACTCTGATTGTCGTGAGGGAACTGATATGGGATGTACTGGGGGAAGAATGTTACCAAGACCAGGTCGAGGCTGTTAAAGACCTCCAGGAGAGAGCATTGTGGGCTGAACAACAAGCTTCTAGTAAAGATCATGCAAGTGGACACATTTGAGATGTATTTTGAAGGTGGAAGTAATTAGATAAGCTAATGGGTAGTGCCTGGAGGGAGTGAGGATTTTTGAACCACTAGGTAAACACCTGTGAGTAACAGAGAAAAAGTTGGGATGTGTTATGAAAGATGAATCCTAAAATTTCATATGTTGAAGACTGACGCTTCAGGACCTCAGAATGTGAACATCCATAGTAGAAGGGAATTGTGTTGTTGACGGCTGCCACCCACTCTAGGTGCCCAAGCTCCTGCAGCAGTCCTACTTCTCCCTTTCACCTACACTCACACCCAGACAGTGTCCCTTTCAGCTCTTCCATCACCCCTTCTTTTGATTTGGCTGGTGAGAGCATAGCTGGTATTTATACTTTCTTGATATGCTAGTCTCTTTTGCTGATTGTTGACATTGGAGAAGGTCATGGAAGGGACCTGAGCTGAGCGACCTTTAGGAGCATTTCCTGTTCTTTTCCTGTACTCTGCTGCCAAGGAGAAATCTGTCTTTCACCAGGCTTGCAGCTTTCTCCGTTACCCACATCATCAGGCAATATCTGTCTGGCACCCCTCTTTGTTCCTTTTCTCTGGCCTTCCTTTTTGACATGATGGTTGACCTGAAATCACCAAGGCAGGACTGCTCATCTCCAGGTCTAATGGAAAACAGTATCTGGTGAAACCAAAGAAAATAATCCCAGTAACCCATTGGGAGCTGCTTGGCTTAAGCAACTACCCTGTGCCTAAGATACAACCCATCAAACCCAGCTAAAACTGATCCAGTTTCCACAGGGCCAGAGAAGAATTGCCAATTAAGAATGCATTCCCATTTCAAATATGTCTATATTTATTTCAGGGAAAATACCAATCTGCCTGGGTCCCTTATGAGAACATTGTTGTCTGTAGAAAAATCTAATCTATTAGGAAGCCTTCTTGTTTTGTTATCTGCAACTCTTCAGAAGGGCCAGACCAGACCCTCGTATGCACAGCACAGGATCCACTCATGCACATCTGTCTAGGGCCTTGTCTTTATGATTTTCTGTCACATGGCCTCTCAGCCATGCCTCCAACCAAGCTATCCTCAAATAAACACTAGTCATGCACAAAAAGTGAAAAATTACACAAGGCCTACACAAGGTCTGAAATGGAAAGTGCAGCTGGTGATACCGAGTAGTATATTTTATGAATTGAGGAACAGGGAATTTCTAGGTATCACAGAGCAATCAGCAGCTGAGAAGAGGGCTACCAATCCAGGACCCTGGAAGGATTTTTCAGAAACTTAATAGTTTATTGTCCAATTGTAGAGACAAAAATGAAAATAAAGATAGTGAGGAGTACCATACACCATTGCTTAGAAGATTAAATAAATGTCATCCCCCACAAGTCATGTGGGGAGAAAAAAACTATATAGGAAGAAAATTACAAACGACAAGGTAGTCTCAGCATATAAAATATCAACAAATAAATGTAAGAAAGAGAATGAGAAAGAATTAGTATTAGAATATCATATAAAAAATCATCTTTGTGAAAGAAAACTCTGATGAAACTGGTGACATAAATACTGAGTAAAAAACAGAAGACCAATCAAGGCATTTGAGGCTTGAACAGGCATTACAAATCATCAAGTTGAATATATAATTATGGCCACTTAGTTATTAGTGGTGAAGACTATGGTATTTGTTAGAAGAAATAAAGTAGATGATGAATTCTATAGAATATTCTGGAGAAAGTGGAGGTCTTAGCTACATGACATCGTGTGGCTCACTTTGGGAACCATGTTTCAGTTTGTTTAGGTCTAGAAATTCCTTGGTGGTTTCTGTGTTCAGTTTTGCTTTAATAACCCCTAAAGATATTTTTTAAAATACAAATTTTTTAGCTTGCCTGTATTGTACAGCACCAACGCTTGCCTGAGTGTAGTGAGATCCACAGAGTTTGTAAAGTTCCTGTAGCATGAGGAGGCTGCGGGGCAGCCTTCTGTCATCTATGTGTACCCAGCAGTGTGCTGTCCTCACACAACTCACGGATAAGCAGAGAGCATCTCTATTACATGAAAAATTTAGCTAAATATACAAATATCCATGTGCACACATCATGAGAGATGGAAATAGGCTATCAAAAGAGTCAGACATATTGACCGTCTTCACTGTTAGCTGTAGGATTGCTGCCCAACCCCCCGACACACCCACACAAACTCACATACACACAAATGAAAAGCACAGTGGAAAGCAGAATAGCAGTCTTTCCAAACAGATTGAAAAACAAATGATGTCTAAAGTTCAGTCCTGACATTGTGCTGATTGCTTGGACACAGTTCCGTCAAAACATTTGTCCAAGTCATAGTTGTACCTTTTAGAAATTAGCCACAAACAACATCCTCCCCAACCCTTCCTGCTAGGCTAGAGTCCCAGAAGAAATGAGGGATACACTTGACCTGAAGTAAGCAAAGCAGAACCCAGTTTCTGAGGCGAGGAGGCCCACCTGGTAGGGAGCTCAAATGCGCCATTGTCCTGCTTGTCTTTATAAAGGGAGCTGACACGTTTCTCCCAGCATAAAGTTGGGAGTGACACCAGAGCCTTCTGCAAGATGCTTCTGATTCTGCTGTCAGTGGCCCTGCTGGCCTTCAGCTCAGCTCAGGACTTAGATGAAGGTAAGCCGAACTGGGGGAAGATATTGTGACTCTGATTGGGGTTTATGGGCGAATGCTATAGAGGGGGAAAATGGAGGGAAGAGAGGAGGATGAGAAAACAGATAGGACTGAAGAGTTCTCATGCCAAGGATCAGAAGACCTGTTGTGCCTTCATTCCTCATCAAGGCCTCATAATTTATTGATTGCACAAATAGAACCCAATAAAGAATTTGTACCGGGGGAGTGAGAGAGTGAGATTTGCATTTATAGAGACATGGGACTGCTGGGAAGGATGTGGAGAATGCAAGACAGATTCAGGGAAGTGCAGCTGTGAAGATCCTATACTGATCCCAGTAGACAGGGATGATGGTGGCCTTGCTGGACAGTGGATGAGCATCCATGAAGGAGATAAACACATGCCAGAGCCATTGCTGAGGCAGAGAATTGGGTAAACACTTGCCTCTGTCTACATAGGGTTAGAGAATCACCAGAGTGAAATATCATCATTTTTCTCTCTCCTGCATGTAGTATTTTAATGTGCTGGGAAGGGCATTTGTAAGATTGTATCTAAGTGGCTATGTCTGGTGGCTCCTGTTGAGAAAGCTTGCAAACATAAACAACATATTTACAGATGAAAGAGGGCAGAAGAATCCTCAAATATTTCATTGAAATACTCAGAGCCCTTTAACTAAATAAGCACTAAGGCTTGAGGAATCATGAGAGGACAAACAGGGGCCCTTCTATGTTGAGTTCCTGGTTGACGCTCAGTGTAGTAACAATCCTGTTTTCCCTTACATCTTCTTCCACTTCCGGTAGCATCAGAGAGTGGCTGATAAGATCTCAAAGGGGATGCACAGGGTGTGATCAGAGGTCCTTTATCCTCGTAGAACACTATGAGCTCTGAATGATTCATGAAGTAACTTTTCCCATCATACTGTACTTCTTTTCTAGATGTCAGCCAAGAAGACGTTCCCTTGGTAATATCAGGTAAATCCCAATAAATTCTCAGTAAACTCTGTCTCCATTTTTCCCTGAAAAATTTTTCAGTTCTCCAGTGTCTTCTTATCATCCTTGTCAGGAATTGGCTAATATCAGTGCCCCAGAGATATAAACAGTTTTCTCCCAACCTTGATTCTGGGACCATGAGTAAAGAAATTTGATTTTTCACCACCCTTATGTGGATTAAGAGGAGTTCTAATTAGGAAGCCTTGGGAAGGGGGGAGGTTGGGAGTTGAGAGGCAGGTCAGGGAGAGAGGGGCCGGCCGTGTGGTGAAGACAGAGAGGTATGAAGACAGGAGGGTTTTCCAGCATGAGCTCAGCTCTTCTTGTTTCAACTCACACAGATGGAGGAGACTCTGAGCAGTTCCTAGATGAGGAGCGTCAGGGACCACCTTTGGGAGGACAGCAATCTCAACCCTCTGCTGGTGATGGAAACCAGGATGATGGCCCTCAGCAGGGACCACCCCAACAAGGAGGCCAGCAGCAACAAGGTCCACCACCTCCTCAGGGAAAGCCACAAGGACCACCCCACCAGGGAGGCCATCCCCCTCCTCCTCAAGGAAGGCCACAAGGACCACCCCAACAGGGAGGCCATCCCCGTCCTCCTCGAGGAAGGCCACAAGGACCACCCCAACAGGGAGGCCATCAGCAAGGTCCTCCCCCACCTCCTCCTGGAAAGCCCCAGGGACCACCTCCCCAAAGGGGCCGCCCACAAGGACCTCCACAGGGGCAGCCTCCCCAGTAATCTAGGATTCAATGACAGGTACGATTCCAGTTTATTATCCATCAAAGGCTCCAACTGCTACAGTTCTCCAACTTCATTGTACCAGTGAATCTATTGAAAAGCTGTTAATATTTCCGTGTCCTGGAACACATTTCTCATGAGTTTTGTTCAAATATTCTGGGATAAGGTAGCAAGATCTTGTTTTTAAACAATCTCTTGAAGGCAATTCCAATTTTGAGAATCACTATCTTCAAATTACCTCTCTTAAATAGGGTTGGGAATGAGGACATAGAATCATGTTCTCCCTTTGGCACTCTGTTTCCTTTCCTCAAACTCAAGGACTCCCATTTATTTAAAGTTTTACCTGAACACTCCTTGTTCAGGAGAGGCTCAGTCCTGCCTCACACTAGCATTTCAAGTCCAGTATTCCTGCTAAATGGTCCTTGGACTTTTAGCTGTTAAATGGTATCTCGTTTTTTTAAACACATTTCACATTTAAAGTCATACATGCTTAAGCTAACAAAAACTAATCTCACTGAATAGACATGTACCAAGCTAAATAGCAATTCATTTCTCCTCCCCTCTACCTTTCCAAAACTCCCACTTTTTACTGTTTGGAAACTCCTCTTTGAAATATTTATTGCTACATAACTATATATAATTTTCCCACCACTAATACCACACTTTATATTCAGTTCTGTGTCTTACTTATTGGAAAAATTTATTTCTTAGCTTTCACATGAGTTTATTTAGATCTCTTCAGTGTTTATTGGTTAGTTTTTTTTTTACAATTATATACGATGCTATTGTTTGGTTTTTCCGTAATTTACTTAACCAATCCCTGTCACTGAACATTGAGGCTGCTTTCACACTGTCCCTGTTACAGGATATGTTGCAGTCCCCATCTTTCTGAAAATAACCCTTAACGTATCCAACAGCCACAAAGCATGAACAACCTAACAATAATCGTTTTTCTTCCTCATCTAAGCAACAGTTTAAAGCACATTACGTGCAATGGCATAGAAAGTGTGAACAAAGAAAATGATATTAAGGAGGGGGGCTGTAGAAGGGATAGAGGGCAAAAGGATGGTTTTGCATCTTCCTCACCGCAGTAAACCAATGAGGTATTAGACATTTCCTGCCATGTCAAGTCTTGCCTATAATCTTCCTTGTCTTTTTCAGGAAGTGAATAAGATGACAGTGTTTCAAATGCCTTGAAACATAATGTGATCATGCTCTAACTTCAATATACCAATAAAATAATCAGCTTGCAATTTCTGATTGTAACGTCTCCTTCTGAGTGTTTGGGACTCTGGAATCTGAGACCCATGTTCACATTGTAAGAACATCCAGGACCCTTTCTCCTTGATGTTTCCAGCAAGCTTCTTTCCTCCTTATCCTTATTAAGTCATCTGCCTGGGGAAGGAGTTCCACTGTTTCTTTCCTTCTCTGTCTTCTTAGCTCGAATTTAAATTTCACAATTATTTTCAGGTCATTTCCTGATAGTCTAGTCAGCTTATGAATGTAAGCAAAACAGGACCAATGAAAGAAAGTCCCAGAAGCTGAGAGAAACTTTAACAAGTTTGAGAGTAACTTATTTTGTTTTCTAGGAAAGTGAGTATGGTTCTATGCCTGTATTCCCCAGAAGCCACTAGATCTATTTTCCCCTATTTTATCACTGATCAGTTCTGTCCCTGCCTATGATTCTTACCATTCTTAAGAAAACCTGAATGGATTTCATCAAGGCGGCAGCATAATTTGAAGGGCAATTGCGTGTGAAAATTGATGTGACTTGATTTACACAATAGTCAGAAAACATTTTAGAAATTGATGACTTTATAATGCAACCAGGAGTATTGAAAAAAAAGTAAGCAATGAGCTCAAATAATTAAAAAAGAGAGACAAAATACACTTGGGAGAACAGAAATAAGAATTAATGAAAATTTAAAAGATTAAATGAATGAGAAGAAATGATTCATAAATTTTGAACTAACAGTAATAACTTCTTGAAAATCCAATAAAATTGGCAAAAGATTGTGAAAATTCTGGAAGAATAAGGGAAACAGATAATCTTCAGAGTAATCAGGAAAAGCCTAAACAAGTGTTTTAAAAGATGAGTTTTTCCTACATTCCAAAAAGCAAACATGAAAAACTGAACACAGTTTTTACAGATATACAATATGGAGTGACTTATATACAAAATGACCTTAAAAATATATTAAACTCATTATAGTAGTTAATATCTAAGTAAAATATGATGAAATTTAATAGAGAATTCACTCCTCCCAAAAGCACCTTCATGGAAGAGTCCTCATTAACAGGCAGTCCTTTAATATGCTGACTTATACAAAATGCTGAAAAGAAGAGAAATACCCCAAGTTCTTGAAAAAAAATTTTTTGATATGACTACTCTAACAGTAATAACTATAAATCTCACTTTAAATAATTTAAAACAAATTAAAGTGATATATGAGTTAAATGACCAAGCAGACTTGATTCTAGGAATGTTAAGGAATGTTCATTATTTGTTTTGGATAATGAAGTCAGCAGAGGAAAAAAAAATGTGACCATCTCAAAAGATGCCAACGTTGTCTTTGATAATATTTAATATATTTTTTAAAAAACAATTCTTGTAAAATAGTTTTTTGATTAGCCTTCTGACCATGATTAAAATGGTGTACCTCAAAGTAGCTGCTAACCTTATGTGTATCTGCAACACCCTGAAAAATTATCTAATAAAAAGGCACAAAGAAAAAGCTTGTCAATGTTGTGGATAATTAGAAAGTGAATAATTTTATTTAATATTAGATAAACAAGCACATAACAGAGATACATATATTCAAATGGAAGGAGTAAAATTACCACCACATGCAGATCTGTTTTCCTGTCCAGAAAATAACAAGAGAATCTACTCAGGTAAAAAAGGAAAGGAAGGAAAGCCATTGTAGTTAAAATAAAATTTAATACAATAGCTGTTTATTAATTCAACTTCTAAAGAATCTTTGTGATTACACAATGACCAGCTAGTAAATATAATAAGAAAATGATTATTCACAAAGGAACCAAAAGGCCTAGTCTTCGAATTTTTAATGCCACTGTGATAGCAAGCATCTGATTATTTTACTCTAAGTTATTTCCACTTCTGATTTTAACAACAGCTTCTTTCCCAGTGATGGGTTCCCGCTAGTGATGTATTCTCTTCACCACAAGAGTTTGCAGCTCTGGCTTTCTTTCTACTCATCTGTAAAGATAACTACAGCTCCTCTATAAACCATCTCACCATTATTACCAAAATCAGACAAATTCTGGAGATAGTCAAAGCTGTGAGGATTTGAAGATCTCTTTCACATCTTGACCCAGTCAATTCCGTTCACCAGTGTTATGAATCCATTCCCCAAAATTCCAATTAGGAATTCTATATTTATTATTATAATGAGGATAATATGCAAGGCATTTAGCATGGCTGCAAAGAGAGAGCTCCAATATCTAACTGCAACGCTGACAATTTCTTCATCTATCACATGTACCTGTTATACATACTTATTAATTGGATGTGCAGTTAATTTCTTCCTTTAAAAAAAAACTATAGGCTCAATATGAAAGTAGAAAGCACTAAGGTGTACTAATGAATGGGCACATAGCTTTTTCCACAAAAAGATTATTTTGCCCCAGACAGCTATCTGCATTCTGATCCAGATACTGTATGTTCTTAACATAAAGTGAAATTTCTCATACTTCATGATGAAAGAAAAAACTGAATTCTCATTGTTAATAAACAAAGACAATTCTCTGCATCATTGTGCATGTTTGCTTTATCTAATCTCTTCACAATTTGCTCATTAATTTTAATTGTTATCAATTGCATTAAAATTCAATGGATAGAAGTATAACATATAGCAAATATGTAAATTAGTAGATGGAGTATATTGAGCACTAAAATCATCTCCACTGAGGAATGCTGAGGGAAGACTGAGGGGATATTTTCATAGTTTATCCAAAGCTCTTATAACTCAAAGCATTGAAATTTACTGAATGAATCCAGAGGAGCCATAACTCCTGAATGCTGAGTGCTGATAATTTACATTTATTTATCAATTAATTGTTTGCAAGTTCCCGTATACACACACTTTGCAGAATAACCTTATAGGATTATTGTCCAGGAATGACTGCTGTCTTTTTGGCAATAAGAATATAGGGCTCAGGAAATCACATGGATTCAAAATCTTCGATTTTCTAATAATTAATTCTTGCTTCCTTCATTAATATTTATTAAGCTTATCCTGACATTAAAAAATATTATATATCGAAATATTTTAAAAACATAATTACCGTTGATATTCTCTAATACTTAACTGAAAATATCCAGGAACATTTGAGAACCATTTACAGGGCTTATGAAAACTGATAGAACTCTATATTAATCCCACACAGCAGCCTCTTTGTTAAAGCCAGATAGGGACAATATTGAGAATGCAGAGGAACATCTGCAGAGCATGAATTGTCCTCATTTTGTACTTCTCCACTACTCAGTAATACCCACTCCCCTAGAGTTATCAAAGGTTGGGTTTTATTCAGCTTCCCCACACCTCTGCTGAGCAACATCTGTTCTATGGCTGTTAAATCTTACTACAAAGTAAGTAAGTATAGGTTTGCTAAACAACGCGGTGGAGTTAAATCCCAATATATTCTTATTTCTTCAAGAAAATTTTTAAATCAATAGAGAGCAATAAACTACATCAGCAAAGACCTGTAATGTTGTCTATATGATCCTCGAATTTGGAGGGATCCAGATTGAGGAGTTAAGCAGGCAAAAATGGGAAATTTTAAGAAAAAACTTTCAAGGATAGGAGCGCCAACACATGACCCAGGCAGAAGTAGGATGGACATTACAGGCTTGGCATCTTCCAGGATATTGAGCTGAATTTGAGGAACACACCAATTCCTACAAGAATGAAAATGGGGTAATGGAGTAGGCTCTGAAACTGAATTTTCATGGGGCATTCGATGATGAAGCAGAACCTAGGCCCCAGGAAAGCTAGAACTCACTTCAGAGGAGCTCTCTGCTGTTGCTCTCCTATCCCTCCCACCACCCCCGCCACACACATACACACACCCCTGCAGCTTTCTTCCCTTAAAAACTTACTACTGGGGAAGACAAACCAGTAAGGTAGATAAGACAACAAGAATTCCTACATATTTTATTCCAGTAAACATAAGGCCCAGGCTAAGATCAAAAAATAAGAATAGGAAATAATAATATTTGATTCTTCCAAAGTTGCAAAGAGAAGCTTTCTAAGAATGCATATTTGTGTGCAGTTTTCCTCCTGAATTGTTTCTAATATGCCACTTGAGGTATACTTGACATGCAATAAGTTGTACAGATATAAAGTATACAATTTCATGAGTGTCTCACCATGTGATACTCATCACATGTGAAACCATCACTATAATCAGGTAACAAACATATGTAGTACCCCCAAAACTTTCCTTTATGTTCCTGTGTTATTCCTCCAACTTACCACTGCCCATTCTTTATCAAACCCCCAGTTACCAGGCAACCATGGATCTGCTTTCAGTCACTATAGATTAGTTTCCATATTCTAGAATGGTATATAAATGGAATCATACATCATTGTGTTTTCTCTGTGCCCACAGATGCCTGTTTCTTCCTCTTTTTATAAAGACACCAGTCCTATTGTATTACGGCCTCACTGTATGGCCTAATTTAACCTTAACTACCTACTTAAAAGCCTTATATTCAAATACAGTCACATTGAGAGTGTGGGCTTCAACACATGGATTTTGGAGACAAACAAGTCAGTCCATAACAGTCTTTCTGAAGCAGATTGGTCATTAGCATTTTCAGTAAGGAGGTATGTTTAGTAAACAGCCCTCATCTTTTTTTAAGGGGAGAGGGGAATGTTATTATTTAATTCAAACCCCAGAACAAATTTTTAGCAAAGAATTCAGGATTATGGTTACATTCCTTAGCCCTTGAAAAAATGAATCAACTGTCTTCTGGCATACAATTCTTTGACACAATTTTTCATGTTATTCAAACTGGGATTATCTTCCCCTTTTGGAGATTACCTCTCACTACCTTGCAGCTGCTTTCTGAATTCCCATTTGCCTCTAAGGTTGCAATTTTATTTCTCTCTCTCTCTCTCTCTCTCTCTCTCTCTGTGTGCGTGTGTGTGTATGAATATGTATATTGTATTTTGTTAAATCTAGAATGCATAGACTAGAAGACATGTCATTGTTTTATGTACCACCATTAACAAGTATCATTATTTTAATTGGTCAGAGGAGAGGGAAAATATGATCATCTTAATAAACAGCAAAAAATTTGATAGTTTTTAACAGAGATTTTATTATAATACTATACACAGGAAGATAGGAAACAAATATTCTTCCTGAAGAATATTTTTAAAAGAATTTATCTCAAAGCTAGAGTCAGTATTACGTTTATTGTTAAAACACTAGAAAACACTCCATTTGCAAAGACAGCAGCTACGATCAGGATTACTTAACACTTTGAATGTTCAAACCATTTCATTATACAACTGATACCAAAAAAGAATTACAAGTAGTAAAATGGAGAAGTAAAATAATCATTATAAGTCACTATATGCAGATGATATAATTTTCTATCTGCAAAGCCAAGAGAATGAGCAAAGCAAATGTGGTAGTTTAGTAAGGCAGCTGGCTTCTAATCCAACAAACGAAGCAAATTACTTTTTTGCATACACGCTAATCAGGTACTAAATATTATACAAAAATTAAAAACACTTAATATAGGTACTAAAATTCCATATTCTTTTATGTACTTTATCTACCAGATCGAGATGTAAGTTTAAGAAGCCTATTTTTAGTAACTGTGTCACATACATACATACACACATGTATTTTATACATTATAGGTTTTCTCATTTAAAAATCTCAAAAAAGGTGAATGATTGATACAAAATCTATATTATCTGTTTGCATAAGAACTCTTTATAGTATTCACATTCTTCTCTGTATGGTAATATACATACTTTCATATATCCTAATTTGTGATATGTTTGGATGCTGTTGATTCCAAGCATATCTTTGTAAAATTCACAAAGTTATACACAATGAAAGAATCTTGAGGAAGTATAAATTTATATAACATACAAGAATTTCTTAGGAGCTATTTTTTTTCTAATATATTCAAGATGATTCTCTAAATTCTTTGTGACCTGAGGGCTCCCCATCTTTGAACATGTACCTCAGCCACAGTAGCACTGACAGAGAGGCCTGTCTCAGCTTCTTGTTTCCAAGAATCAGAACACATGAGTGACATGAAGGATAAGCCATTCCCATCACCTGGGAAAGAATAATTAGATTTTCCTCCAACCTTTCAGAGGTCCAAACTGATATGAAAAAAGACAGAGAGAAAATGGAATAGAGTAGGAAGAAAGTGATCACACTCTTAACTCCTCTGTGGGCTTTGGTGCTGGCGTCTCCGGATCTTTTGACAGTGTGCTGCATCTTCTTGCGATGTTTCCACAGGGAGAAGATGAGGAGAAGAAACATTGCCAGGGACAAAGTAAAGGGTATGAAAATGAACACCGTGCTGGTTAATACAATAAGACTGGAAAATCGTGTAAAGTTACTTGAATCAGAACTGCAAGTCTTGTTTCTTCTGTATCCATTGATACTGGCATTTATATGGATGTTTATCAGTGCAATATTTAAAAACAAGAAGACCGAAGTCACAAGAAGCAGCACCAAAACCACCTTTTTAACTCTCCATTTTAGGTAGAGAAAAATAGAGTTAGAAAAATTGGCTATCTTGAGAAAATAAAAAGTACCGAGGCCTGTAGCTAACCAGACACTAAAATGATTGATCACTGTCCAGATATTAGTAAGCATTCTGAACATTTTTTCAGTGGCAAATAAAGCTGGCAAAAACACAGACACACACCAGCTTCCGAATATTAACCAAACCAGACTAATTCTAGAGATTGCCAAAGCAGTGAGGATCTGATCAACTGAAGAGATCTTTCTTCCCTTGACCCAGTCAATACAGTTCACCAGTGCTATGAAACTATTTCCCAAATTTCCAATTATAAATTCCACAATTAAAACGAATGTAAATATGCTCTTTATGACATCACCCATTGCCTGTAAGAGCATGCCCCAATGTCTAATACCACTGCTGAAGACTTCTTAATGCATTCATCTAAAATGCTATGTATATCTGATTCTTGAAAATTCAATAATATATTCCCTTTAAAAAGGGAATGTTAAACCAGCAACCATCCAGATTTGCTAATGGCTGGGTTTAAAGCTCTCTTCATAAAAATCTCTGTATTTCCCCAGACAGCTCAGCTGAGCTTCATCCAGATGCTGTGTGCCTTATACACAGTAGGCTGAAGTCTTTTGTAGCTGGTGAGAAAGGAAACACTGAATTCTCATTTGTAAACATGCAAATAAGGACATATTTATTTTCATTGGTTTGTGTTTTTTTTTTTTTTTGTCTTATCTACATACTTCAGTCTGTCAAATTGAGTTCTGGGGAAGTATCATTACAAAAATTGGTATATGAAACTTTCTAAGCACTGAGAATTTTTACATACTTCCGAGTTTGGGTGGAGAAAAATGGGGAGATGATGGTGAAAGTTTACAGAACCTCAGTTAGACAAGAGGAAGAAGTTTTGTTTTGCTTTTTTGAGATCTACTGAACAGCATTGTGAATATGGTTAATAATAGTGTATTGTACATTACAAAATTGCTGAAAAAGTAACTTTCAAATGTTCTCACCATAAAAAAATAATATTTGTTACCTGTTATCTGTTATATTTATTATCATTTGAATACGTTAGTTTCATTTAATTATTCCACATAGTATTCATAAATCATAACAACACCTGATACCTCATAAATGTATGCAAGTAAAATATGTCAATTTACAATAAAAATAACGAAAATAAAGAAAAATCAGATGGTTTTTTAAAGTTAAGTCTGTAAAGGGACTTATTCATAGTTATCCAAAGCTCCTCCTACAAAGTAGCAGAGTTTTCTAATAATCTTGTGGAAGACATTATTCCTAGAATGCTGGGTACCAAGAATAATACTTTTCTATTATTTTACTTTTTACAAGTACATGCACAGCAAACATGCGCGCGCGCACACACACACACACACAAACGCATACATTTATTTGGGATCTAAATCTTTTTCTCTTTTCACTTTAATAATTCAGGCTTTTTACTTTCAGCATTTATTATGCATCTAGTTCATGTTTAGTACTGTGATAGTTTTAAACACATTTAAAAAGACTTGCAAGTTTATATTAAATAGTATTAACATAAATATTCTGGAGACTTTGGAAATATTTTCTCTGTACATGTGAGAAGAGGTGGAAATCTATCTGTTGTCTCATAAAGCAGTCACTGTGTTTGAATGAGTTCATCCACATGGCAAGAATTCTTATTCTGTGCCTCTCCCCTGCCCAGTAGGGCATATTGCTTCATCAGCACCAAATACCTTCACATTTTTTTCACATATACTCACTCTCCCAGCAACATCTGCTCCATGATCCTCACTACAGGGACCAATGTAGATAAAGGATGACATACTGTCTAGCCAAGATGGGGAAATCAGCAGCATGATACAGTCATTCTTCTTCAATAGCTAAAAAAGTAAGTAAAGTGAGCAAAGCACCAATGAAACAAATTCAGCAACAGCTACCAAAGTAGAAAAATATGCCTCATAAACGTCAAAGATGGCAGAGAAAGATGTAAGGTGTTCCACTATGAAGAACTGATCCCTCACCTTCAGTCCCCTGAAGCAATGCTAAGCAAAAATAAAATAAAATAAAACCAAAATATCTTGGAAATTACCGTACATTTAGTCAAGAGAGCTATTGAAAAGGCAAACTCAGCTAGCATGGAAAAATATTAAGGAAAAATCCCAAGGCTAGAAGTACAAACGTACTATCCACGTAGAGACAAGAAGGTTACCCTGGCCTCACTATATCCAGGCAATAAAGATGAGGTTGGGAAAGAAGACAAAGAGAAAGACAAACTACCATGGTGGGTGGGGGGTTGTGTGGTGGGTTCTGTTGAGACTTCATGGATACTTTGAAAAGAGAGCAGAGCTCACGTCTCCAGTGAGAGCTACAATAACCCCAGAGGGTCTCGCCCAAAGGACCTCAGCACTTGCATCATTCATGCTGGGTTGAAAACACTAGGTTTTCATTGGAACAACAGCTCTTAGGAAAAGGCAATCTTTTTCAGAAAAAGAGCGGCAAAAATAATAATTCCCACACACTACATCCAGAAATTAGAATAAAAACTCAGTTCCTCAGAGAAGAGCAGTGTCTTAATCCATTTCAGTGTCAAAGTTACATTTAGGTGTATACAGAACAGATTAGTGTGTTTCATTTTAACTTTTTTATGCATCAAAATTTATGTACTAACTGTATCAAATGTTTGAATTTATTATTAAAATTTATTATTAAAATTTATTATTTATTTATTATTAAAATTTATTTATTATTAAAATTTATTATTATTTATTATTAAAATTTATTTGAATATTTCTTCCTTCACTTCTTGAATCATATTTTTGGATTTCCTTGCATTGGGCTTCACTTTTCTCTGGTGCCTTTCTGATTAGCTTAATAACTAACCTCCTGAATTTTTTTTCAGGTAAATCAGGGATTTCCTCTTGGTTTGGATCCATTGCTGGTGAGCTAGTGTGATGTTTGGGGAGTGTTAAAGAGCCTTGTTTTGTCATATTACCAGAGTTGGTTTTCTGGCTCCTCCTCATTTGGGTAGGCTCTGTCAGAGAAAAGATCTAGGGCTGAAGGCTGTTGTTCAGACTTTTTTGTTCCAGAGGGTGTTTCTTTGATGTAGTATTCTCCCTTTTTTCCTATGGATGTGGCTTCCTGACAGCTGAGCTGTAGTAATTGTTATCTCTCTTCTGGATCTAGTCACCAAGAAAGTCCACCAGGCTCCAGGCTGATACTGGGGTTGTCTGCACAGAGTCCTGTGATGTAAACCATCTGTTGGTCTCTCAACTGTGGATACCAGCACCTGTTCTGGTGGAGGTGGCAGAGGGGTGAAATGGACTCTGTGAGGGTTCTTAGCTTTGGTGGTTTAATGCTCTATTTTTGTGTGGTTGGCCTCCTACCAGGAGGTAGTTCTTTCTAGAGAGCATCAGCTGTGATAGTATGAAGAGGCACCGGCAGTGGGTAAGTCACTAGAACTCTCAAGAGTTTATGCCCTTTGTGCTCAGAATACCAATGTGGGTAGGGAAGTACCATCAGGTGGGGCAGAGCTAAGCAGGTCTGAGCTCAGACTCACTCTCTTCTGCTGTGGCTGCTAGGGGTGATGGGGCTGAGGTTTCCAGGTTAATGGAGTTATGCACCTAGAAGGAAGCTGCCTCTACTGAGTCATGCAGGTTGTCGTGGAAGTGAGAGAAAGCTGGCAGTCACAGGCCTGACCCAGCTCCCATGCAATCCAAAGGGCTGGTCTCACTCCCACCATGCCTCCCCAATGGCACCCTGTCTGTTTCCAGACAGTCGGCAAGCAGGGCTGAGAACTTGCCACAGGCTACCCACCTCCTAGCTGTGAAAGAAAGCAGGACTTTAATTCTTCCCCTGCCTATTTAGTCTGCACAATGGATTTGAATTCTTCCCTCAGTTCTGGCCAGGAGGCTTCTCGATGACTTCAAATTGTTCCAAAATTCAGCTGGTGATTTCCTTCTCTCTGTGGCATTTCCCTCTTGTCACCCTCCCAAAGGATCTTTGTGATGCCACACAGGAATAGCCTGCTTGAGGACCCAGCGAGCTCACAGGGCCTTTTCTACTGCTCCCTCTATTCCTGTATTTTGCTCAGCTCTCTAAATTGACTCAGCTCCAGGTAAGGTTGTAATCTTTTCCCATAAAATAGACCTTCAGTTTTCCCAGGGGAGGTTGTGTTTGGGGGCAGAGGATCTCCCTTTCCCACTTCCGCAATTTGGGCCTTCACAGTATTTGGGGTGTCTCCCAGGTTCTGCAGGAGCAGCCCACTTTCTTCAGAAAACCTGTGGGTCCTCTCGCATTTCCTGATTTTTTTCTGCAGTCTTTCTGGAGCTAAAATTCATGATGCAAGCCTTCATAAGCTACTCTGTCTTTCCAAGTCAGAACTGCAATTTAGTCCTGCCTCCCATCCACCATGATGGAGCTGATTGTTTTTCACATTTTAGTAATAGCCATCTGACTGGTGTGAGATGGTACCTCATTGTGGTTTTGATTTGGATTTCTCTAATGATCAGTGATGTTAAGTTTTTATTCATATGCTTCTTGGTCACATGTATGTCTTCTTTTGAGAAGTGTCTGTTCAGGTCTTTTGCCCACTTTTTAATGTGGTTGTTTTTCTCTTGTAAATTCAAGTTCCTTATAGATGTTGGATATAAGGCCTTTGTCAGATGCATTGTTTGCAAATATTTTCTTTCATTCTGTAGGTTGTCGATTTACTCTGTTGATATTTTCTTTTGTTGTGCAGTGGCTCTTAAGTTTAATAGGATCCCATTTGTCAATTTTTGTTTTTGTTTGATTGCTTTTGATGTCTTTGCCATGAAATCTTTGCTCATTCCTAGGTCCAGGATGGTATTGCCTAGGTTGTCTTCCAGGGCTTTTACAGGTTTCTGTTTTACATTTAGGTCTTTAATCCATTTTGACTTGATTTTTTTATATGGTACAGGGAAGAATTTCAGATTTGATCTTCTGCAGATAGCTAGCCAGTTATCCCAGTGCTATTTATTAAATATGAAGTCTTGTTCCCATAGCTTGTTTTTGTCAGTTTTGTCAAAGATTAGATAGTCATAAATGTGTGGCCTTATTTCTGGGATCTCTATTCTGTTCCATTGGTGTATGTACCTGTTTTTATACCAGTACCATGCTATATTGGTCACTGTAGCTCTGTAACATAGTTTGAAGTTGGGTAATGTGATTCCTCTAGCTTTGTTAGCTCTGTTGTTTTCACTTAGTATTACTTTAACTATTAGGGCTCTTTTTTGGTTCCATATAAATTGTAAAATAAATTTTTCCAGTTCTGTGAAGAATCTCATTGGTAGTTTGATAGGAATAACATTGAATCTGTACATTCCTTTGGGCAGTACAGCCATTTTAATAATTGATTCTTTGTATCCATGAACATGGGATGTTTTCCCATTTGTTCGTGTCTTCTCTGATCTTTTTGGGAAGTTTTTTTGTAATTCTTATTGTGTAAATTTTTCACTTCCTGGTTTGCTGTATTCCTAGGTATTTTTTGTGTGTGTGGCAATTGTGAATGGGATTGCCTTCCTGATTTGATTGTTGTTGGTTTATAGGAATACAAGTGATTTTTGTACATTGATTTTGTATCCTGCAACTTTTCTGAAGTTGTTTATCAGATGAAGGAGCTTTTGAGCCAAGACTATGGGGTTTTGTAGATAGAGAATATGTCATCTGCAAACAGTTTGACATACTCTATGGTTCTTTGGGCGTCCTTTATTTCTTTCTCTTACCTGATTGCTCTGGCCAGGACTTCCAATACTATGTTGAAAAGAAATGGTGACAGAGGGAATCGTTTCCTTTTGCTGGTTTTCAAGAGGAATGCTTCCAGCTTTTGCCCATTCAGTATGATGTTGGGTGTGGGTTTATCATAGATGGCTCTTATTATTTTTAGTATGTTCCTTCAATATCTAATTTTTTAAAATAGTTTAACATGAAGGGATGTTGAATTTTTATCAAAAGCCTTTTCTGCATTTATTGAGATAGTCATGTGGTTTTTGTCTTTAGTTCTGTTTATGTGATGAATCATATTTATTGATTTTTGTATGTTGAACTAACTTTGCATGCCAGGATGAGGCCTATTTGATCATGGTGGATTAGCTTTTTGACGGGCTTGTGGATTCAGTTTGCAAAGGTTTGTTGAGGATTTTTGCATAGATGTCCATCAAGGATATTGGTCTGTAATTTTCTGTTGCTGTTGTGTCTCTGCCAGGTTTTGGTATCAAGATGATGCTGGCCTCATACAATGAATTAAAGAGAAGTCCTCCTAAACTTTTTGGATTAGTTTCTGTAAAAATGGTAACAGCTCTTCTTTGTACACCTGGTAGAATTTGGCTGTGAATCCAGCAGGTCTTGGGCTTTTTTGGGTTCATAGGCTATTTATTACTGATTCAATTTTGGAGTTCATTATTGGTCTGTGCTGGGAACAAATTTCTTCCTGGTTCAGTCTTGGGAGTATCAGGTGAAATTCACCCCCGATATTTCACTTAGGTTCTTTTCTATTTTCCCTAAGTGTCGGCCAGTCTGAGAAATAAAAAGACAGAGTACAAAAGACAGAAATTTTAAAGCTGGGTGTCTGGGGGAGACATCACATGTTGGCAGGTTCCGTGATGCCCCCTAAGCCATAAAACCAGCAAGTTTTTATTAGTGATTTTCAAAAGGGGAGGGAGTGTACGAATAGGGTGTGGGTCACAGAGATCACATGCTTCACAAGGTAATAAAATATCAAAAGGCAAATGGAGGCAGGGCGAGATCACAGGACCACAAGACCGGGGCAAAATTAAAATTGCTAATGAAGTTTCGGGCATGAATTGTCATGGATAACATCTTTTCAGGAGACAGGGTTTGAGAGCAGACAACCGGTTTGACCAAAATTTATTAGGCGGGAATTTCCTCGTCCTAATAAGCCTGGGAGTGCTATGGGAGACCAGAGCTTATTTCATCCCTCAGCTAAGACTGTAAAAGACAGCCGTCCCCAAAGCGGCCATTTCTGAGGCCTCCCCTCAGGGACGCATTCTCTTTCTCAGGGATGTTCCTTGCTGAGAAAAAGAATTCAGTGATATTTCTCCATTTGCTTTTGAAAGAAGAGAAATATGGCTCTGTTCCACCCAGCTCACTGGCAGTCAGAGGTTAAGGTTATCTCCCTTTTTCCCTAAACATTGCTGTTATCCTGTTCTTTTTTCAAGGTGCCCAGATTTCATATTGTTCAAACACACAGGCTCTACAATTTGTGCAGTTAATGCAATCATCACAGGGTTCTGAGGCAACATACATCCTCCTCAGCTTATGAAGATGATGGGATTAAGAGATTAAGGTAAAGACAGGCATAGGAAATCACAAACGTATTGATTGGGGAAGTGATAAGTGTCCATGAAATCTTCACAATTTATGTTCAGAGACTGCAGTAAAGACAGGCATAACAAATTATAAAAGTATTAATTTGGGGAACTAATAAATGTCCATGAAATCTTCACAATTTATGTTCTTCTGCCATGGCTTCAGCCGGTCCCTCCGTTTGGGGTCTCTGACTTCCAGCAGCAGGGAGGGTGTATGTGTCCAGGAATTTATCTGTCTCTTCTAGGTTTTCTAGTTTGTCTGCATAGAGGTGTTTATAGTGGTTCTGATGGCTGTTTCCATTTCTGTAGGGTAAGTAATAACATTCCTTTAAATCATTTCTAATTGTGTTTATTTGGATCTTCTCTCTTTTCTTCTTAATTAGTCTAGCTAGTGGCCTATTTTATAATTATTTTTAATTCCAACTCCCAAATTCATTGATCTTTTGAATGGTTTTTTGTGTCTTGATTTCCTTCAGTTCAGCTCTGATTTGTGTTATTTCTTATCTTCTGCTAGCTTCGGGGTTCATTTGTTCTTTTTTCTCTAATTCTTTCAATTTTGAATTTAGATTGTTAATTTGAGGCCTTACAAACTTTTTGATGTGGGCATTTAGTGCTATGAATTTCCCTCTTACTACTGCCTTAGTTGTGTCCCAGAGATTCTGGTTTGTTGTATCTTTGTTCTTATTATTTTTACAGAACTTCTTGATTTCAGACTTAATTTTATTATTTATCTAAAAGTCATCCAGGAGCATGATGTTTAATTTCCATGTAATTGTATGCTTTAATAATTTTCATTGTGTTGACTTTTATTTTTATTGCACTGTGGCCTGAGAGTGTGTTTGGTATGATTTTGGTTATTTTACATTTGTTAAGGATTGTTTTATATCCAATTATGTGGTTGATTATCGAGTATGTGCCGTGTGGCTATGAAAAGAATGTATATTCTCTTATTTGGGGATGGACACTTCTGTAAAGGTCTATCAGATCCATTTGGTCCAATGCTAAGTTTAGGTCCTAAATATCTTCATTAATTTTCTGCCTGTATGATCTAATACTGTCAGTGGAGTGTTGATGTCACTCACTATTATTGGGTGGGAGTGTATGTCTCTTTGTAGGTCTCTAAGAACTTGCCTCATGAATCCAGACATTCCTGTATTGGGTGCATATCTATTTGGGATTGTTAGGTCTTCTTGTTAAATTGAATACTTTACCATTATGTTATATCCTTGCTTGTCTTTTTTTAAAAGACTTTCATTTGTTTGAAACTTGTTTTGTCTGAAATTAGGATTGCAACTCCCCCTTTTTTCTGTTTTCCATTTGCTTGGTAGATTTTTCTCCATTTATTTATTTTGAGCCTATGAGTGTCATTACATTTGAGATGGGTCTCTTGAAGACAGAATACCATTGGGTCTTGCTTTTTTATCCTGCTTGCCATTCTGTGCCATTTAATTGTGTCATTTAGCCCATTTACATTCAAGATTAATATTGATATGTGCGGATTTGATCCTGTCATTGTGCTCTTAGCTTGTTATTATGTTGTCTTGTTTGTGTTGTTGCTTTACAGTGACACTGGTCTCTGTGTTTCAGGGTTTTTTTATTAGCTGGTAGTGGTGTTCTTTTCTATACTAAGTGCTGCTTTCAAGATCTCTTGTAAGGCAGATCTGGTGATAATAAATTCCCTCAACATTTGCTTACCTGAAAAAAATCTTCCTTCTCCTTCACTTAAAAAGCTTAATTTGGTTGGATATGAAATTCTTGGTTGAAGATTTTTTTCTTTAAGAATGTTGAATAGAGGCCTCCAATCTCTTCTGATTTGTAAGAACTCAGCTGACAGATCTGCTGTTACCGTGATAGAAATCCCTTTGTAGGTGACCTGCCCTTTCTCTCTGGCTGCCTTTAACATTCTTTCTTTTATTTCAATCTTGGGAAATCTGATGATTATATATCTTGGAGATGGTCTTGTGTAGAATCTTGCATGAGTTCTCTGTATTTCCTGAATATGTCTGTTGGCCTCTCTAGCAAGGTTGGGAAAGAGTTCATGAATGATATTCTGAAATATACTTTCCAAGTTGTTTGCTTTCTGGCTCTCCCTTTCAGGGATTCCAGTGATTTACAGATTTAACCTCTTTTTATAATCCCATACTTCTCAGGGGTTTTGTTCATTTCTTTTTATGCCTTTTCTTTATTTTTGTCTGACTGTATTATTTCAGAAAACCAGTCTTCAAGTTCTGAAACTCTTTCCTCAGATTAGTATATTCTGCTGATAATCCTTGTGATTGCATTATGAGATTCTTGTATTGTGTTATTCAGCTCTGTCAGACCCATTAAATTCTTTCTAATACTGGTTATTTCATCCTTCAGCTCCTGTATCACATTATTGTGATTCTTATTTTCCTTGGATTGGGTTTTGTCTTCCTCCCAAATCTCAATAATCTTTGTTTCTGCCATATACTGTATTCTGTCATTCTAGCCAGTTCAACCTTGTTAAGAACTCTTGTTGGAGAACTGCTGTAGTCTTTTGGAGGAAATATGATATTCTGGCCATTTGAGTTACTGCATTTGTTCTTTCTCATCTCTGTATGTGGGTGTTTCTTTAACTGCAGTGTATATTGAGCACAGTAAATAGACTTCCTTTCTGGATGTTTTCACCAGGGAGAGCCTTTGTGTAGGGTATTTATTAGAAGCTGACTTTGTGTCTCTGGCTTCAAAGGGGGTTATGTTAGTGAGGCATTTTTGGTGTTGAAGTTTTGGGGTGTAATCCAGCAGGTGACACTTATGCTTATTGGTCAGTTGATAGACTGTTGCTCAATTATATGTTTCCCCTATGTTTCCTCACAGTTGCAGCCATGTTCCCTCTCAGTGTTCTGAAGATGTAGGTTCCTTGTGCCCTTCAGTCCTGGCTACAGTTCAAAACTTGGCATTCCTGAGCTGCCAACTGCAGCCCTGGTGCAATCTCAGTGTTTATATTCCTTTCCCAGTTTAGAGGTAGCACTGGAAGAGATCTTAGTAGTGGTTGTGGCCAAGAGTCAACCTCTGGGGGTTCCATCCCAGAGAGATGCAGGTCAGCAATCACTCAGTGCAGTCAGCCCAAGATGGAGGGTTTGTGCATTTGTGGGACCCATGGAAGTCTAACTAGGTTTCTCTCCTTGGGTTGATTGCATCTTGTTGGAGGTATGGATAAGGCACTTAGGATCTTTGCTCCTTCATTAGTCCAAGAGTGGCAAGGGCAGTTCTACTGCAGAGGCCAGTGGCAGAGAGGTTTTCAGTTGCTCCTGGAGGCTTTGTCCAAGATTAGCATTAAGAATTTAAATTTACATTTCTAGATTATACCTTCTTTTAAAAATTAATTTAAAGAAAAGCTTATAATTTTAACTTGTATTTCTTACTACCATAATGCACTATGCTTCTTTGTTAAGAAAAACATGATAATTATAATACCATTGTATCTATGCACATATGTAGTTTTGGCTTCATTTTTTATTTATTATTTTACTTTATTTTCTGATTTTTAAATATTTTTACTATTGTGGAACATAACATAGTTATGAAAAGTAACAAAACTTAAATACACAGTTAGGGAAAAAATTATAAGTTTATCTCCCATGTTTACTACATCGTGGCCAAAAAATAAAATTTGCCAAAAATCCAGACATTCCCCATATATACCTTCTTGTTGATATTGTTTCTCTTTAGTTTTCTTCCTCCCACATATCCCAGTTGTTATGATAATCACTTATATGTTTCGTTTTAGAGTTTTGCCACCAATGTAATAAATTACAATGTATTAAAATATATTTTTGCAAACTTCATATAAATTGAATTAAATTGAATATTTTTTCAATATTGATAATTCCTCTCACATCTGTATTAGCTATTTAGCTCAAATTTGTTCATTTTCTTTGTTATATAAATTCTTTGTAAACATGTCACTCTGGTTTGCTTTTTAATTGCTGTATAGTACTCTACCACATAAGTATGCCATAATTTATTTATCATTTTATCACTGATGGACATTTGGGAGACTTCTCAACTTGAGCTATTAAAACACAGTGATACACACTTTTTTCATATGTATTCCAGTAGGAGTACAAATATTGGGTCTTATGAGGTGATCCTCCATCATAATCAGATTATGTCATACTCAGCCAAAGGAATTCTTTCAATTGATAATCCTAGGAGAAGTGTCTGAAAATTTTCAGTGCCTCATGTCCTTTTCAAAATTAGAAACATCAGAATAATTTTTGCATTTTTATATTTATATAAAATATTATTAAACTTAACATTTTACAATTTAAATTCACATTTGAAATGTAACTGTAGTTTAAAAATTACATATTACTCTTTTTTCATTCTACGACTCCGATTTCATATATATTTCTTAAGAATAAAATATATTTTATATACTTATTTGTATTATGTTGTTAACTTTTCTAATCTTTTTTCTTGAAGTTTCAAATTCTCTTTTGTAATCAGCAAGTAGAGTCATACCAGAGATATTTTCTTCAATCAAACATTATGTCAAATGACTTTGAGAAAATATGATTAGCTATCAGCATATTGCAAGGGAAAATCAGATGTTTAGATTGTTTAACAACCCTTGAAAGAACTCATTAAAAAAGTGTTAAAATATTAAAATGATTATACATTTAATACAGGCATCATAGGAAAATACAAATTCTATCATTACTAGTTTGGAAAAAAAAAAGATTGGTAGTAAACTTCCCATGTCTGAACAAACACACATTAAAAAAGGGCAAGCCCAGTATCACTGGTCATGATCCCCTTTAAGGTCTTGATCTTAAACTCTCTGCGATCCTGATTTCCGAATGTGCAGTAAAATTCTTGGTTCTTCTAAATTCAATTCTGGGACCAATGTCAAATAGGAAAGCACTAGGGCATACTAATGGATGAGTTCAATGCTGCCTTTATGGAAAAAATGTAATTTTCAAAACGGCTCAAATTAACTACTATTTAAACAACGTCTCTCCTTGCTATAGGCTTTTTTCATAATAATTTTGAAGTAAAAGCTGATTTCTCATGTGCAAGCATGCAAATGAAGACATATTCTCTTTCATTGTTTTGCAATATTTTCCTTGTGTAGTCATAATTTGTGTTCAGCAACATCACTTGCTATGGAAATTTTTAAACCCAATACATAGATCATATATTGGATGTCTAAATTTCTGAAGGAAGCTTGATCATAACTTGTATCATGACTGCTGTTAATTTATTTTTCTCAATACCAGATACATGTAAACAGAATCTAAATTTTTCCTATCAAAAGCATTCAAGATTTTCTTGGGAAGACATATACACCCATACACATAAATATATACCCCACATGAATGGGAATAGTTTTTGTCCTACAGTTTCCAAAATGGAAAATAAATTTTAGGGATGTCATGCAGGTTGAAATGGCCCTATTTTCCCACTCATAAGTTTCAGCCCATTTTCAATATTTATCAAACTGATCTCGCATCCTTAGGCTTTTAAGGAAGTCATTCTCTTAAGTCAATTTGATATACAAATATTAATTATTTAATTAAATATTCAGCATTTTTGTAAATATTCCTTGAGCACTTAAAAAATGTGTTTTCGATTGAAGAATATTGACTTCTCTGTATATGAATATTTGGATATTTTTCTTTCATTTTAACTTATTTTTATTATTTAATGGTTTAAGATTAACAGATGTTAAAATCAGTCTCCCATGTTGGGTTTTATTCATTCTCAGTTTTTACAGTGTAATTGTTTCTAAGAAAGGATCTTGGAGTCAGACTGCCAGGAAAGGAAATCCAGTTCTCTGCTTCATATAGGTATGATCTGAGAATCTATTTTACAACAGCCTTAGGATAGCTATCTATTAAATGCAGATGATAATAATACCCTCTTTGGATAGTCTTTATGAAGAGTTAGTACACATTTGTATAACTGATTTCAATATCACCTGTCTGGTTCAGGCACGAAACAAGGATTGCTCGTGTTTTATTTGATCTTGTGTTACTTGATACAGAGAAGTTACCTGTGAAAACTTCCACTTTTGAATAGATATAATAGGTTCAAGAAAGCAAGATGTCCTTCTGCAACAACTAGGATAAGATAAATAAAGGGGCCAAAATTATGTTTGTATTCATCAAAGAGCTTGCAAGCAATAAGGACCACCTGAAATGAAATCCAGCACAAGGCGAGTCTTTACGTGTGAAGAGCAATTTATAATGCAACCCTCATCACGTCACAGAAAGCTTTTTCTGCAGAAAATGTAAAACTACTCCAAAAATATGCCTGGAAATGCCAAGTGATTAGGCCAATAAAATAATTTTTTTTTTTAAATACAAAGTTGGAGGATTAGTTTCTCATTTCAAAGTTTACTGCAAGTTTACTGGACTAAATCAAGACACTGTGGTAATTGCACTATGAGAGACAAAAAGAACAATGAAACACTATTGAGAGTCCAGAAATTAGTAATGACATTCATGGTCAGCTGATTTTTAAAATCATACAATTGCAATTCAATAGGAATTAATCATTTTTCTCAACAAATGATTCTGGGAAAATCAGATATCCACACGCGTAAAGACGAATTTAGGCTACTGCCAATGCCCACATGGAAGCTGACAGCCTTGGGCCAGCCTGCACCCCATCCCGGTCCAAGAGCCTATACCCTGCCACACTGCTGCTTCTGGCATGTGTTAACAAGCTTGCATTACACTGTCACTATTCAATGAAGAGCTTTGGCTGGTACCATCCTTCAGAGTGTTGTGGCCAGCAATTCAGGAACACAATGTCCCTTCCAGCACAGCAGATTCCCAATGTTGAGGTGCTAGAGAACAAAGTCCGGTGTCCAAAACTAGACCCCAGACTTAGAGTTAGAAATCTTTGCCCCTCTAAAATCTACCAGAAACAAACTCATTTGATGGAATCCACAGTGAAACCCCAAAGTGTGTCAAAGAAGATAAAAACAGAAAAAAAAAAAAATCCAAAGAATGGCAACTTCAAAGACTGAAGAATATCAGCCCACAGAGATGAGAAAGAATCAGCACAATAACTGTGGCAACTCAAAAAGCCAGAGTATCTTCTTACCTCCAAATGACCACGCTAGTTCCCTCCCATGCTAAAAAGGCAGAAATATGATTCAGAACATGGATAGGAACAAAGATCAATGAAATTCAGGAGAAAGTCAAAACACAATCTAAAGATTCTGAGGAATGCCATAAAATGATACAGAAGACACAAACAAAATGGTCATTTTAAGAAAAAATCCAACTGATCTGATAGAGCTGAAAACATCACTTCAAGAATTTTGGAATACTAATGCAAGTGTTAACAACAGAATCAACAAAGCTGGGGAAAGAATCTCAGAGCTCAAGAGTAGTCCTCTGAAATTACTCCGTCAGGCAAAAATAAAGAAAAATAATGAAGAAGAATGCACAAAACCTCCAAGAAATGTAAGATTTTGTTAAGAGACTAAATATGTGACTCATTGGCATCCATGAAATACAGGAATAGAAGGCAAACAACTTGGAAAACCTATTTCAGGATACAGTCCATAAAAATTTCCTCAACCTTGTTAGAGAGGTCAGCATTCAAATTCAGGAAATGCAGAGAACCCCTACCAAATACTACACAAGAAGACTATACCCAAGACACACAGTCATCAGATTCTCCAAGGCGAAAATGAAAGAAAAAGTGCCATAGGCATCTAGAGAGAAAGGGCAGGTCACCTACAAAGGGAACAGCATTGAGCTAACAGTGGACCTGTTAGCAGAAACTCTACAATCAGGAAGAGATGGGGGCTCATATTCAGAAATTTTTTGAAAAAGAATGTCCAACCAAGAATTTCATATCCAGCCAAACTAAACTTCATAAGTGAAGTAGAAATAGGATCTTTTTCAGACAAACAAATGCTAAGGGATTTCATTACCACCAGACCCGCCTCACAAGAGGTCCTGAATGGATTGCTAATCATAGAAAAGAAAGATCATTATCAGCCACAACAAAATCACACTTAAGGCCATAGACCAGTATACTATAAAGTAACCACAGAAACCAGTCTGTATGATAAGCAGCTAACAACATAATGAAAGGATCAAATTCCCACATATCAATACTAACCTTGAATGTAAACAGGTTAAACACCCCAACTAAAAGGCACATAGACGCAATGTGGATAAAGAAGCAAGACGCAATGGTATAGTATCTTCAAGAGACTCACTTACATGCAGTGATACCCATAAGCTCAAATTTAAAAGATGGAGAAAAATCTACCAAGCAAATGGAAAACAGAAGCAGGGTTGCTATTCTAACTTCTTTTTTGTTTGTTTGTTTGTTTTTTCTTTTGTTTTTTGTTTGTTTGTCTGTTTGTTTTGAGTCAGGGTCTCACTCTGTTGCCCAGGCCATAATGCAGTGGTGCAATCTCAGCTTACCACAACCTCTACCTCCTGGTCTCAAGAAATCCTCCCAACTCAGCCTTGCAAGTACCTGGGACCACATGTGTGCACCACCATGACTGGCTAATTTTTGTATTTTTTTTTTTCTTGATAGAGAGAGGATTTTGCCATGTTGCTCAGGCTGGTCTCAAACTCCTGGGGTCAAGTGATCCACCCACCTCAGCCTCCTGAAGTGCTGGTATTACAAGTCTGAGCCATGGCACCTGATCTTGATAATCTACTTTCATACAAAACTGTCTTTAACCAGCAAAGATCAAGAAGAAACAGAAGGGCGTTACATAATTGAAAAAGGCTCAATTCAGCAGGAAGACATTACTATTCTAAATGTATATGCACCTGACAAAAGAACACCCAGATTCAGAAAGCAAGTTCTCAGAGACCTATTAAAAGATTTAGAAAATCACACAATAATAGCAAGAGATTTCAACACCCCACCAACAGCACTAGACAGAACATCAAGGCAGAAAACTAACAAAGTTATTCAGGACCTGAAATAGACACTTAACCAAATGAACCTAATAGACATCCACAAAACAGTTCACCCCAAAACAACAGAATACACATTCTTCTCATCTGCACATGGCATATAATCTAAAATCAGCCACATAACCTAACATAAAACAATTCGTAGCAAATATGAAACAAAGAAAACCATACCAACCACATTCTTGGACCACAGCACAATAAAAATATAAATAAATACTAAGAAAATACCTTAAAACCATATAATTACATAGAAATTAAACAACCCTCTCCTGAATGACTTTTGGGTACATATTGAAATTAAGGCAGAAATCAAGAAATTCTTTGAACATAATGAGAACAAAGATACAACATACCAGAATCTCTGGGATATGGATAAGGCAGTGTTAGGAGGAAAGTTTGTAGCACTAAACACTCACATCAAAAAGTTAGAATGATCTCAAATTAATAACATAACTTCAAAAGAGAAACTAAACAAACAAGAGCAAACCAATGCCAAAGCTAGCAAAAGACAATAAATAACCAAAATCAGAGCTGAACTGAAGGAAACTGTGATTAAAAAAAACATACAAAAGGTCAGTGAATCCAGGATTTGATGTTTTTAAAAAATTAATATGATAGACCCCTAACCAGACTAATAAAGAAAAAAAAGAGAGAAGATCCAAATAAACCCAATCAAAAATGACAAAGTGGATATTACCACTGACCCCACTGAAATACAAACAATCCTCCCAAACTACTGTCAACCCCTCTATGCCCACAAGCTAGAAAACCTAGAAGAAACGGATAAACTACTGGATATGTACAACCTTTCAAGACTGAATCAGTAAGAAATTGAATCCCTGAGCAAACCAATAACAAGTTCCAAATTGAAAGAGTAATAAAAAGCCTACCAGACAAACAAACAAAAAAAGCCTAGGACCTGATGGATTCTCAGCAGAATTCTACCATGTGTATAAAGAAGAACTGGTACTATTCACACTAAACCTACTCTAAAAAACTGAGGAAAAGAAACTCCACGCTAACTCATTCTGCAAGGCTAATATCACCCTGATACCAAAATCAGGCAGAGACACAACAATAAAAGAAAACAACCTCGATAAACATAGATTTAAAAAAAAAACACTCCACAAAATGCCAGCAAGCTGAATCCAGCAGCACATCAAAAAGCTAATCCACCATAATCAAGTAGGCTTTATCACTGGGATACAAGTTTGGTTAAACACATGTAAATCAATATATGTGATTCATCACATAAGTGAAACTAACAAAAACCACATTATTATCTCAATAGATGCAGAAAAGGCTTTCAATAAAATTCAATGTCTCTTCATATTAAAAACTCTCAACAAACTAGACATTGAAGATATATACTTCACAATAATAAGAGCCACCCATGACAAACCCACAGCCAATATCATACTAAATGGGCAAAATTGGAAGCATTACCCCTTGAAAACAGGAACAAGACAAGGGTGTCCTCTCTCACCACTCTTATTCAACAGTACTGGAAGTCCTGGTCAAAGCAATCAGGAAGAGAAATAAATAAAAGGCTTCCCAATAGGAAGAGAAGAAGTCAAATTATCCCTGTTCGCAGATAATGTGACTTTATACCTAGAAATCCCCACAGTTTCTGGCCAAAATCTCCTTGGTCTGATAAACAAACTCAGCAAATTCCCAGGATACAAAATCAATGTACAAAAATTAGTAGCATTCCTATAGCAACAAAATTCAAGCAAAGACAAATCAAGAAGGCAATCCCTTTCACAATAGTCCCAAAAAATAAAATACATAGGAATACAGCTGACCAGGGAGGTGAAATATCTCTACAAAGAGTATTACAAGAGACTGTTCAATTAAATCCAATAAGACACAGACAAACGGGAAAACGTTCCAGGTGCATGGATGGGAAGAATCAATGTTGTTTAAATGCCCATACTGCCCAAACCAATTTATAGATTCAATGCTATTCCTGTCAAATTATCATTGATATTCTTCACAAAATTAGAAACAAACTATTTTAAAATTCATTAGGAATGAAAAAAAAAAAAAAGCCCAAATAGCCAAGGCAATACCAAACAAAAAGAACAAAGCAGGAGGTATAACATTACCTGACTGAACCATACTACAAGGATACAGAGACTAAAAAAGCATGGTAGTGGTACAAAAACAGGCACGTAGACCAAGGGAACAGAATAGAGACCCCAGAAATAATGCCACCCACCTACAACCATCTAATCTTCAACAAAGTTAACAAAAACAAGCAATGAGGAGAGACTCCCTACTCTATAAATGGTGCTGGGATAACTGGATAGCCATGTGCAGAAGATGGAAACTGGACACCTTTCTTATACATACACAAAACTCAATGCAAGCTGGGTTAAATAATAAAATGTAAAACCTAAAACTATTTTTTTAAAAAATGGAAAGATAACCTAGTAAACACCATTCTGGCATAGGACCTGGCAAAGATTTCATGGCAAAGACACCAAAATCAATTGCAACAAAAACAAAAATTGAAAAGTGGAACCTCATTAAACTGAAGAGCTTCTGCACAAGAAAAGAAACTATCAACAGAGTAAACAGACAACCTGCAGAATGGGAGAAAATATTTTGTAAACTATGCAACTGACAAAGGCGTAATATCTGGAACATATAAGGAATTTACATTTACAAGCAAAAAACAAATACCACCATTAAAAATTTGATAAAGGACATGAACAATTTTCAAGTGAAGACATATACTCAGCCAACAAACATGAAAAAATGCTCAATATAACTAATCATTAAAGAAATGTGATTCAAAACCACAATGAGATACTATCTCATACCAGTCAGAATAGCTATTACTGAAAACCCAAAAAAACAACAGATTCTGGCAAGATTGTGGTGAAAGGGAATGCTTTCACACTGCTGGTGGGGAGGTAAATTAGTCCAGCCATTGTGGAAATCAGCATGGCAATTTTCCAAAGAACTTAAAACAGAATTACCATTCAAACCAGCAATTCCATTATTGGATATATATCCAGAGAAATATAAATTGTTCTACCATAAAGACACATGCATGCAAACATTCATGACAGAACTATTCATAATAGCAAAGACATGGAATAAACCTAAATGCCCATAAATAGTAGACTGGATAAAGAAAATATGGTACATACACACCATGGAATACTATGCAGTCATTAGAAAAAAAACAAGATGATGTAGCAACATGGGTGGAGCTGGAGGCCATTATCCTAAGCCAACAAACATGGAAACAGAAAACAAATACCACATGTTCTCACTTATAAGTGGGTGCTAAACATTGAGTACAGATGGACACGAAGGGAACGACAGACACCAGGGTCTATGTGAACAGAGAGAAGGAGGAGAGTGAAGATAAAAGAGATACCTATCGGGTACTCTGCTTACCATCCGAGTGACAAAATTATCTGTACACAAAGTGCCTGAGACATGCAATTTACTTACATAACAAACCTGCACATGTACCCCAGAATCTAAAATAAAAGCTAAAAAAAGAAAAAAAAAACTGCAAAGTGAAATGAGATTTATCTTTAAATAAGGTAGTATTGGAGGCCTCAATGATTCAATGATATCTGAGGAGTGATAATGTTCAGTGTTGATATCTGAGAAAGAGCAATCCAAGAAGAAGGGACACAAGTATGAAGTCCCTGAGGCAATGCTTGGCATATTCAAGAACTGACACAAAGGCCAGTGTTGTTAGCATGGGATGAGCCAGGTGTTTTAGGACACACAGGCAGACAAAATCAGATCATTCAAATGATTATAAGACTTTGTAAGGATTTGGCCTTTACTCTGAATTAGATGAAAGCCACTGAAAAATCTGGAGGAGAAGAATGGCATGATCAAATTTGCGTTTTTACAGGTTCTCTCTGGCTGCCGTCTTGAGAATACATCAGGATAAAAGGATGTGCAGAACTAGAAAGAATAATTAGAAACTCATGGCAAATATCCTGGCAAGATATGCAGCAGTTTAGACTAGTATGGCAGAGTGATGACAAGGGATTGGATTCTGTAGGTTTTTGAGGGTAGAGTCAACAAAATTTGCTGATGCCTTAAAGATGAGTTCTGAAAGAGAGAAAATATTGACTCCATTTTTTTTTAGTCTAAGCATCTGAAAGTCTGAAGTGGTCATTAGCAGAAGAGGGAAAGACTGTAGAAGAAACAAATCTGACAATTGGGGGAAGAGCACTATTTTGATTTGGACATGTTAGTTCAAGTTCTTGTTAGGCATCCAAATGAAGATGTCAAATAGTCTATTAGAGAAAGGATTCTGGAGACCAGCGTTGAGATCTCAGCTGAAAGATTATATGTTGGCATCATCAGCACACAGAAAATAAGTAAGGCCATGAGTAGATGAACTTACCTAAGAAGTGGGAGTTAAAAGAGAAGGAAAAAAACATCAATTGAGACCCTTATTTTATACTGTACACAAAAATTAACTCATAAGTAATTGATCATAGAGAAAAAAACTTAAGAAATAAGATACTAACAGATATTGAGACATTGTACAAAACGCAAGAAATCAAAAATGGGTTAGTAAACCATAATTCTATCTATGTATTTCTTCACTTATATCATTATCTAATTATATATAGATCATCATATAATTAAAATCCCCCACGTATCAATCTGCCAATATCTGCATTGCCATATTAAAATGATATATATGAATATATAGATGAATAATCAGCCTTATTCCTCTCTATTGAACCATTTGGCTACATTATCAGTAAGGAGACTGCATGAGATCACCAACAAAACAAGTCTGATTGATTAAAGATTGAAGAATTCAGACCTTCGGCAGTGTGACATTTTCAGTTTAGAGGCAAGAGAAAGAACTAGCAAAGGAGATTGAGAAGAGGTGCCCAGTGAACAACAATAAAATCAGAAGAGGGCAGCATCCCCCCAGTAAACCATGTTCAATGTTGCTAATAGAGCATGCAACATGAAGACTAACCATTGGCAACACACACTCACTGGTGATCTTAACAAATGTCAGATTTAATGAAGTGGTGACAGCAACAGCCTCATTGGATTGGGCTGATAGGCCAATAGTTGAAGAGGCTTCATACTTTGCTAAATAACTATAAATCAAGAGGAAAACAGAGTTGAAAAAGCTGAGTCCTGAGGTCAGGCACTGATATGACAAATCAAAGACCCTCAGCCAGTTCTCAGGACTGAGCCAATTCACAGAAGCAGACATAAACGACTGAAAGGAAGCTTAAGTCCTCTTGATAATGAACACTGGGGGTGGTAGTACATTTTATATCCCTATTCAGTTAACCTATCTGGCCTCTGCCAAAACCAGATGGATTATCAGATGAATGCACATTAGCATAAACTTAAATCGCACTTGCAGATGCTCTCTAGGATGTGGTACCTTCACTGAGCAGAACGTGGTTTCCGGTACTTTGTATGTGGCTTTTGATTTGGCGAATATTTTTAAATCTACACCCTTTGTGAGAGAAAATCAAAACAATTTGTTCGTTGGGGTAAGAATAAAAGCACTGCTTCACTGTTTTATGTCAGAGCTGTGTCACTTCTGTTTTCAGTTTAATTGGCATTTTGCAAAACATCATGCTAACTCAATATATTACTAATATTACTTTAATTGGTATTCATAAGCAGGAAGTGGCAAGTTCCTTAAATATAGTAAAATAGTATTACTTTGAACAGAAGTAAAATACCAGAAGAAGAGAGACATAAACCTCAGCAGATTCAGGAACTTATAACACAGATGGTGTTTTTACAGGTCCATGCTCCTGGTCCTTGTGTCAAAATATCCTTTTTAAAGTAAACGGCATGTTTCCTGATACATAATTCTTCTCACTAAAAAAGAGGCACAGTGTTTTTTGGGCCTATTGGGCTTTTGGAGTCAACGTATTCCTCATTTGAGGATATTGCTCTGACTCACTAATGGAGTTTCCAAAGGCCATTGGTCTCAAGTGGAACCCAGAACAAAAAAGGGTTCCATAGCAGCTATAGGGTCTGGCCTAAGCTGCTCTGCCCATTGTGCCAGATGATCCAGCAGAATTCAAACATGCTAGAGGCATGCATAGTGGGCATTATAGGACTCTGTCCAAGTCTCTGACAAATCCATAGGAGAGGGGAGGGAAAACCCCTAGGGAATTAGTGCAAGACCATTCCCTCTTCAGCAGAGGAGTGCCCTCTGTCTCAAAAACAAAACAGCAGTTGCAGAAGATTAGAGACAAGAGAAAGAACCAGCAAAGGAGATTGAGAAGAGGTGCCCAGCGAACAATGATAAAATCAGAAGATGGCAGCATCCCCCAAATAAACCAGGTTCAATGCTGCTAATACAGCATGCAACAGGAAGACTAACCATTGCCCCTCTAAGCATGAGCGCCTCTAAGCACAAGACCCTGTGCAACAGTGGAAATCATATGCCCATAAAGCCAGCCATGATTGGAAGACATGAGCAAATCTGAGTGGTACACAGAGTAGACAGTATTGGACTTAAACATGTGCTTCCTCAGATTCCCTTAACTGTCTCTTATTCTCCAGGCCAGCACCTTGCCTGATCCAGATCATCCTACCATCCTTCCTATAGGGACTTGAATGGAACACCACACTGTGGGTCTGAGGTCTGTCTTTCATAACAGCCACCAACGGACTGGATGATGGAAAGCAGAACAGGAGAGATGGTAGTTCCGCCTCAGGGAAACCCTGGCCAATGGGAAATAGAAGACAGAAGACAGCTGAACAGATACATTCTCCCTCCTCTCTCGCTTCCATGGACTAATGCTGGCTGTGGTATTTCCCTTGTAGCCTTTCCGGAAAAGTACTAGGGTCCAAGTGCATGCATCTGATGACCACCATGCTGTCTCTCTCACCTTATAATGAAGTTGCCACAACAGAGTCACATACACACAACACATTGTTACAATACATCCCAACACGTTCTTTCACATCTGCTCTTGCCTCACTTTCCACGTGCTCTTGCCTCAATTTCCACGCGTCCCTGCCATTGCTGCCCTGGACTTACCTTCCAAAGAAATGTTATCACTTTAATATCAGACACTGGCTCTAGTTCTAGACCTCCAAAGCTAAGATATTCATTCAGTGGTATAATTTATTTTTCACTCACTTTTCTGTGATTTTATAATATGGCAATTAAAATGTTCATTTAGAAAGGATATTAAAAATATTATATAAAAATCACATTTTAGTAAGGTAATTCATAACTAACTCAATTTTTAAAATTGAAATGCATTTTTTACATAATAACCAGCTAGAAATATCACAATACAAATATATCATTCACAATCGAGAAAATATATACAAATATCCGAAAATCTTTTATATGCTGTTTTGAAGGTATTGTAGTAGGTGCCATCGGATTTTGATGTTCCACCTTGTCTCCATGTTTTTCGTCTGATATAGCTGCATCAAGGCTATATATAGCGATATTTCCCCTGCAAGTATGGAATAACCACACTTTTACTCTGAAAAATGCTTCTTCTTAGATAATTCTGTCATCTCAACCAGAAACCAGAATAGGCAAATTCATGCAACTGTAGATTTTGTGATGTTTCATTTTCACTGGTTCACCACCCCAATATATGTAATTTATTACTCTATTCACTAACTCATTTGTTCTTCAAAATATTTTTGGCTATCTATTTTTTATGTGATCTTTTAGGTCCTGGCAGTCAACAATAAGCAAGGTCTGCAGGATCTCTGTTTTTTTTTGTTGTTGTTTTTTGAGACTGAGTCTCGCTCTGTAGCCCAGGCTGGAGTGTAGTGGCGCCATCTCCGCTCCCTGCAAGCTCCGCCTCCTGGATTCATGCCATTCTCCTGCCTCAGCCTCCCGAGTAGCTGGGACTACAGGCTCCCGCCACCACGCCCTGCTAATTTTTTTGTATTTTTAGCAGAGACCGGGTTTCACAGCGTTAGCCAGGACGGTCTTGATCTCCTGACCTCGTGATCCACCCACCTCGGCCTCTCAAAGTGCTGGGATTATAGGCGTGAGCCACCGACCCCGACCAGGGTCTCTGCTTTTATGGTGCTTACGTTGTACCAGGAAAGATATATAATAAACAAACAAATAACTAAATCAAATGACTTATCTCAAGGTTTAGATAACATTGTTAAAATTTCATAACTCCGAGAATTGATACAGTCTGTAGAATTTACTTGTTTAATGACGTTATACATTTTTTCCTATAATAGAACTTGCTATCACTGAATATGTCAACACACTTTCTCTCACTGCATTATTTGCAACTAGATTATAATAAAACATATATTTAAGTCATTTCCTATCATCAATACATAGATGTCATAGACGTCATTTTAGAATTTGCAGAAAGTATAATTCAAATGATTTTCATAATTTCTATACTATTTTTATTTGGAGTATTTTTTCAAGCAATAAAGATTTGAGTTCATTTATGTGATGTTTAAAAAGATTTTTAAATGTGGAAGACAGTGGAGAGAATCGGCAATTTAGGGGCTCTGAAGCAGTTTAGGAAAGAAACGGAAATATTTGGTATCCGATCTCAATTTCAAAAAAGGTTTTCTTTACCTCAAAAACTGGAAGAAATGACTTTTCTACCTGTATATGGAGACTTATGACAGCACTTAAGAGGTCAGCATTGTGTTTCTTTCTTCATCCCTATTACAGATATGACTTTTTTCTCAGTTGTTCACATATTTGTATAAAATCTAATATTCCTCAGTACTGATTATGGTAGACATATACAAAATGTATTCCAAATATATTTTTCATCCTTGAATTTTATTTTGTGCATAGTTTTCTAACAATAATTGTTTGCTTTAAATTAAACATAAAATTAGAATTCATTATGAAACAAAAACTACCCCAAAGATAAAACTTCATTATTGATTTAGATTAGAATGCTCATACCATCCAAAAAACTAGACGTTCAAATAATCACGTTTAAGCACACTATGGTACATATGTATGGTACAAATAACAGTGGAAAAGAGCAATGATTTTGTGAAATAAGCTGTAAGTTCTTAACAATTATAAATAGAGATCATAAATTTTTCAAATGAAACATGATAATATGAACTGTATTGTGAATACACATGGCTTCATGATTCTGAAAAATTTCTTACAATATTTTCTATAACTTGGCAGTTTGTAAAAAATGATTATGTTATTGCCACTCTCTCTTAAGTGTTTCATATACACATACACATGCATATATAGATACTTTTTAGACTAACTTTAGGTAAAAGACTTTTCTAGATATACTTTTGGAAATTACTCAAAAACATACAATACAGAAAAACCAGTGGAAAGTATAAAATGTTCCAGACAACATCAGTTTGTTTTCTCTTGGAGACACACGATGTCCCACTTGTGAATCTAGAAATTTGAGAGTTTCAGGTCTTTTACTCAGCACTTAATCTGACACAAAATCAAAAGAAAGGTCTGTTTCAGCTTCTTGCTTCCCCAAATTAGGATGAATGAATGAAATGAAGGGTATGTAATTGCAGTAGTTTGGCAGAGCATGAGGACAGTTTCGTTCTACAGCCTCCTCCTAAAATTCCAAATCGATGTGATTAGGGACAGAAAGTAAACAGCAAATAACAAGAGGAAGGAGGTGACCATTTGCAAAGCTTTTATGTGGACCTAGGTGTTGGAATCTGGAGATCCTTTGCCATGGAGCTGCATCTTCTTGAGATGTTTACACAAAGAACAGATTAAGAGCAGAAAAGATAACAGGGACAGAGTAAAGGGTATTGTTTGCAAGGGTGGTTACAGTCATATCTGAAAGGTGCGTCGGATCACTCAATTTGATCTCCCAACTCACATTTCCTTCATATTCTTTTGTCCACATACTCTCATCCATGTTTACCACAACAAGACGACAAACCAAAAATAACAAAGACCCCAATAGTATCACTGGAATGACACTCTTAATTTTCCTTTTTAAGGAAGAAAAATAAAGTTGGAGAAATTGGCAATCTTGAGCAAATAAAATATGCTGAGGCTAGTAGCAACCCAGATGCTGAAATGGTTGGTTACAGCCCAGGCATTAATAGTAATTCTTACTCCTAAACTATACGAACCTGGATTCAAAACAGTTGCATACCAATGTAATAATATTACCCAGAGCAAACCAACTCTGGAGACTGCCAGAGCAGTGAGAATTTGGTCAGCAAAGGAGATCTTTTGTCTCTTGACCCACTCAATGGAATTTACCAACACTATGAAGCCATTAGCAAAATTCCCAAGAACAAATGTAACCACTACTAGAATGGAAAAAATGATGGGTAGAAAAGTTATCATGTCTGAACAGACAAAAAGATAGAAAAAATGAAGGCCTAACAGCACTGGCTGTGATCCTTTAATATCCTGACCTTAAATTTTATGTGCACCTGATTTCTGAATGTGCAGTAACATTCTTTTTACTTTCAAATACTGTGACCAGTGTCAAACAAGAAAGTAGCAGTTTATGCTAATTGATAGTTCGATAATGTATTTATGGAAAACATTCTAATTTTCAAACAGCTCAACTTAATTCATTCATTCAATGTCTGTTCTTGTTAGAGACTTGTTAGATACTGAAGTAGAAGTGAAACCGGAATTTTCATTTGCCAGCATGCAAATAAAGACATATTCTCTTTCAGTGTTTTGCAATGTTTTCCTCGTTTCACCTTTCCATAATTTGTGTTCAGTAACTTTAGCTGTTTGTTATCGAAAATGTGCCACATATTTCATACAGTAAATGCCTAAATCTTAAAGGGAGATTAGTCATAACCAGGATCATCACCATGACCAATTTTTATGCTAGATTTAAATAGACAAAATCCAAACTTTTTAATCAAAATCATCGAAAATTTTCTTGGGAATCATGGGAATGCCAATACACCTTAAAATCTTATTCCTGCTAACCAGTACTTTTGTATGACATTATTGTTAACAAGCTCATAAAACATACACACATAGACAGACACACACACATACACACACCCATCCAGAAAAAATGAACTTTTAAAATAATTTCCAAAATGGAAAATGCATTTCCAGGAGGTCATCCTGGTGAAATTAGTCCTATTTTCCCACTCAGGGTTTTCAGCCCATAAACATATATTAAATATATCTCTCATACTTAGACCCTTGGTAAAGTTACTCTCAAGTCTATTGAATGTCTAAATATTTGTTATTTCATGAAAATATTCAACATTTTTGTAAATATTCCTGAGTATCCCATTATTTGACATATAATCTTGCAGTATTTTCCCACCACAGACAGGGTGACTACCTTGCCCCTGGACTCTGAGTACACTCACATAGCTTGCTTTGATTAACAGAAAACTGGTAGACTTCACACAGAGGTTTGAGATGGTTTCCACACTGGAGTTTCTTTTCCTTTTCTGTTTATTATGAGAACATTGCCTGGCTACTACTCTGTTCCCAGAAGGAGAATGAGAAAATAATGGAGTCAGTTTGTCCCTGCCTGATCCAGCCTACATTGTCCAAACTCTAACTAATTCCAAGATGCAGAACTTGGCCCATCTCATATCACCAGAGCCATCCAGCAAACCCAGCTTAGAAAAACTGAATCCAAAGACATGTGAGATATCAATATGTAATGTAGTGTTGGAGAGGTTTCTCTGGCAGAAAAACCTAACTGATAATAGGTACTCTGCTAAACCAAGCGTGTGGGAAATATGTCCACCCTTGTTGTGTCAGGAATAGAGGAGCCAAAAGAAAAACAGATAAGGAATGCCAAAGTTTTGTCATGCAAGGTAGATAATTAAAGGTAGAGGCTGGGCGTGGTGGCTCATGCCTGTAATCCCAGCACTTTGGGAGGCTGAGGTGGGCAGATCAAGAGGTCAGGGGATCGAGACCATCCTGGCTAACACGGTAAAACCTCGTCTCTACAAAAAATACAAAAAATTAGCCAGGCGTGGTGGCGGGCGCCTGTAGTCCCAGCTACTCGGGAGGCTGAGGCAGGAGAATGGTGTGAACCCCGGAGGCGGAGCTTGCAGCGAGCGGAGATGGCGCCACCGCACTCCAGCCTGGGCGACAGAGCGAGACTCCGTCTCAAAAAAAAAAAAAAAAGTAGGAAAAAACCTTTGGAAAGATCTGGGTACTTCAGGTAGCGTCTTCTCTTATTTCTACATGTTGTAACTAAAATAAAGTTCCTACTTCAACTCTCTTAGAGTTGTATGTAAAGATATATAAATGGTGAATTTTTTCCTAGGTATATAATGAGCAGAGTAATCAATAATTTTTATGGTGCACTTCTCCTAATAAATAATTTTCAAATAAAATTATAATGCACACTTAGAAATGAGTCAAAATAAAAATGGTAAACACAGCAATGTATTATAAACACTCATGTAACCATCATATAGGGCAAGACGTGGAACATTGCAAAGAGCCTAGGTCCACCTCCATGCTGCTTTTCAAGCCCCTAAATGTTTCTTCACATCTGGTAACAATTTTCTACTTTTCCCAACACTTGGGTCACACAATACAATAAAAGCTTCGTCTAGGCCTTATCCTGCAAGTTGGAAGAAACAGGAAATTGATTTCATGTGATTAGCTTTTTGTTTTGTTTTGTTTTGTTTTTGGCATAGCAGCTTGATGAGTCCTCGCCACAAACTCTCCTTACAGGGAAATTCAATGAACAGCACTGGATCTCAAAATGCCATTCCAATAAATAAAATATAGTACTTCAATTACAAATACTCCATTGTATTCCATGAATTAACTTTTATTTTGCTTATAATGTAGAAATGGGGCTCTTTGCCTTCAAACTGCATCATTACCCAAGTGAGAGATCAAAGAGGTGAGGGGAAACTTACACTTGATTTGTTTAGTCCTAAAATCCTCTTTTTAAAAATAAGAGATTAGGGTGTGGTGGCACTTGCCTGTCATCTCAGCTACTCAGGAGGCTGAGGCAGGAGAATCGCTTGAACCCAAGAGGCGGAGGTTGCAGTGAGCTGAGATGGCGCCACTGCACTCCAGCCTGGGCTAGAGAGCGAGACTCCGTCTCAAAAGAAAAATAAATAAATAATAAAAATAATAAACAAATAAAAATAATAGATTGATCATGAAATGGTTTATCTCTCTGATTAAAGAATTGTATTTACGTTAAAAATTAAATCTTTATTATAGTGTTACTTGGATTAGTTTAAGGTCATCCATAAGTAACTATTTTCTTAAGCAATGTATTTTAAACTAAATTAAACTTAATTTCTAAATCTAAATGTATTTAGCTTGACTTGAACTTTACTGTTTACTAATGTAACTTGCCCATAATGATATTCTTTTTTTAATTACGTAGGCATTATCCAATTTATGAATGTACATATTTCAAAAAGTAAATTATTTAATGGGATAGATGTAGATAGAGATGATGATGATAGCTACAAGGTAGAATGCTAGCTAATAAATGTGACCATTCATTCTTCTAAGTGCTACAATTCAGGGTAATGGGATAACACAATTATTCTTTCTCCTGGCTTTATGATTCTCATATTATTCTCAGCATCAGGGCTTAGACTGGAATAATACCTTTGATGGAGGACATTTCCCTTACCCCTTTATGGGAGGGAACTGGGGCTCACTGACGCTAGAACCAGCCAGCTGCTTTAGGGCTGGCAGGGGTGAAATCCACTCGCTGGGACCCACTGCGCCCAGCCCTCGTGGGAGGGAGCACACAGGTGAACAGGTGCAGGAGCACTTTTGGATGCCAGCAGGAACAAATTCTGTGCAGGCCCCGCAGCAGCATCTAGGGGGGGTGCCCGTACCCCTGAAACCTCGAGGGGGAGGGTGTTACAGTGCTCTTTTAGCTCTGCTATCTGCAGACGTCTTAAGTGTTAGTAGCTCAGTGGGCCCTTTGCCTTTTAGCTTGAGGCGGCTGCGTCTTGCCAGCAAGGGCAGAGGTTCAATGTAACAACTTTTCGTATCTGCATTCCTGGCTCCTGAGCTCTCGTCCAGCTTCCAAGAAAAATGAGGTTGCACAACCGAATTGGAGGATGGTAAATGAGGGAGATTTTATTTTGATGGAAGTGACTCTCAGCAGGAAGGGGAGCTGGAAAGGGAATGTGAAGCAGGAAGGTAATCTTCCCCTGAAGTCTGGCTGTCTCCAGCCAGACTCTTCTCGAAAGTCACGCCTTCAACCTGTCCCTCTGAAGTCAAGCCACTTCTCTCCAACGTCCCACCATAGTCTACAACATTGAGCTGCTTCTCCTCTCGATCTTCAGCCACTTCTCACTACCGGTGGAGCCTGGGGTTTTATGGGCATAGGATGAGGGGTGGGGCAGGACAAAAAAGGCAACATTTGAGTGGGAAAACAGGGATAGAAGTACTCCCTTTGGGCCACAGTCTCAGTCTATTTGGCTTGAGAGTGGGGCTTTAGCTGAGGACCTGCCCTTTTCTGTCTAGAATTTCTCAGCCTCCTGCTCCTATCACCTTCACATAGTATTTCGTCAATGACAACTTTAAACCAACATATTTCCAAAAGTTTGCTAGCTATTTTTTTTCTTTTATTAAATTCTAAAAATCATGGCAAACATGACTTCCATCAAATAGCATCTGCTGTTTGGTTTTTTTGGTTTTTTGTTTTTTTGCATTTTCATATGAACATGTACAAATACTCTGTGCAATTATACAGTTCATAAAATTTATCATATGTATCAATAGCATCATTAGCAAGCCAAATTCTTTCAAATGGTTATTTACATTCTCAGCTACTGTGATGAAATATGGAGTATTTTATTTTATTTTATTTTGAGATGGAGTCTCACTCTGTTGCCCAGGCTAGAGTGCCATGGTACAATCTCGGCTCACTGCAACCTCCAACTCCCAGGTTCAAGCAATTCTCCTTGCATCAGCCTCCTGAGTAGCTGGGATTAAAGGCATCCACCACCACACCCGGCTAATTTTTGTGTTTTTTAGCAGAGATGGGGTTTTGCCATGTTGGCCTGGCTAGTCTTGAACTCCTGACCTCAGGTGATCTGCCTGTCTCGGCCTCCCAAAGTGTTGGGATTACAGACGTGAGACACCGCACCTGGTCCCTTGGAGTATTTTATTATAGCAAGCAATGCAGCACTACACATACAAAAACATACCCAAAGATTATACTAAATAAGTTTTACACTTTAACACATTTAACTTTCTGGTTTTTTCTCTAATAGAGAGCCAAAAAATTATAGCAACAAAATATTTTTTCCAACACATATGTGTGCACATACTGTGATTTTTGAATGGTAACAATATGACTGAAATTATTTTATTTAAGGATAAATTTAGGGATAATCGTCCATATAATTTAAAATCTACAGTACTATAATTTATTGAAAATTCAGTAATTTCCGTCACTTTGTGCATTGTAAATAAATTGGAAATAAGAACAAAAGGTGTCCAGAAATGTATCAATATTCAAAATTTGATGTTTCAAATTAAGATTAGCATTAAGAATTTGAATTTATAGTATAGTTCTTGCTTATATATTATTTTTAAAATTAAAGAAAAGTTTTTTTGTTTTTGAGATGGAGTTTCATTCTTGTTGCCCAGGCTGGAGTGCAATGGCACAATCTCAGCCCACTACAACCTCCGCCTCCCAGGTTGAAGCGATTCTCCTGCCTCAGCCTCCCTAGTAGTTGGGATTACAGGAGCCCGCCACCACAACCAGCTAATTTTTTGTATTTTCTAGAAGATACGGGCTTTCACCATGTTGGCCAGGCTGGTCTTGAACACCTGACCTCAGGTGATCCACCCGCCTCAGCCACCCAAAGTGCTGGGATTACAGGCGTGAGCCACTTTGCCCGGCCCTAAAATTTTAACTTGCGTTTATAACTACTATAATAGTCTATTTGACTTTATTCAGCAAAAACTCTAATAATTACAATTCTATCTATGAGAATATGTAGTTTCAGTGTAATTTTATATTCATTATTTTACTTTTTTTGCCTTTTAAATATTTTTATTATTGTGGAACATAGCATACAGACAGAAAGCAACAAAACCTAAAAGCACAGTAAGAGAAAAAATTATAACTTTACTCCCCGTGTTTACCACATCTTGGTCAAAAAATAGAATTTTCCAGCCATCCAGACACTCCCCATATATGCCTTCTGTTGATCCCATTCTCCTCTTGTTTTCCTCCTCCCTACTATCCATATTGTTGTAATAGTCACTCATATGTTTCACTTTAGAGTTTTGTCACCAATGTAATAAATTGCAATGTATTAAAGATATATTTTTGAAAACTTTATATAAATGGAATTAAAATGAATGTTTTTCACTATTGATAGATCCTCTTACATTTGTATTATCTAATCAACTCAAATTTGTTTATTTTCTTTGTTATATACATTTTTTGTAAACATGTCTCTCTAGTTGGTTCATTTTGATTACTGTATAGTAATCTACTATTATATAGGTATGCCATAATTTATTTATCTATTTTATCACTGATGGACATTTGAGAAACTTCTCAACTTTAGCTGTGAAAACACAGTGATATTCATGTGTGTGTATACATTTTCTGGTAAGAGTACCTGTACTGAGTCTTAAGATGTGCTCCTTCATCTTCATCAGATAATGCCATACTAAGCCAAAGAATTATATCAGTTTATACTTCTAGGAGCAGTGTTTGAAAATTCTCATTACTTCTTGTTCTTTTCAAAATTAGTAATATCAGAATAATTTTCACACTTTTATATTTACATAAAAATTATTAAACTTAACATTTTATAATTCTTTTACTATTCAATTTTAAAATGTAACTTTAGTTCAAAAATTACATATTACTCTTTTATCATTCTATGATTGTGATTTTATACACATTTCTCAAGAATGAATTGTATATTTTATGCACTTATTCGTATTCTATTATTAAATTTTCTAATCATTTTTCATGAAGTTTCAAATTCTCATTTGATATCAGCAAATATAATTATACCAGAGATATTCCTTCAGTCAAACATTATGTCAAATCATTTTGAGAAAATATGATTAGTTACTGGCATATTGCAAGGGAAATTTGGAGTGTTTAACAGGCCCTGAAAGGACTCATACAAAGTGTTGAAATATAAAAATGTTTATACATTTAATATAGGTATCATGGGAAAATACAAATTCTACCATTACTAGTATGGAAAAAAATGATTGGTAGTAAACTTCCCATGAACTGAACAAACACACCTTAAAAAAAGGCAAGTCTAATATCACTGGTCATGATCCCCCTTAAGGTCCTGACCTTAAACTCTATGTGTACCTGAATTCTGAATGTGCACTAATATTTTTGATGCTTTTAAATTCAGTTGCGTGACCAATGTCAAGCAGGAAAGCACCAGCACATGCTTATAGATGAGTTCAATGCTGTCTTTATGGAAAACATGTTATTCTCAGAACAGCTCAAGTTAACTACTCTTCATACACTGTTCTTTCTATTTTTTCTTTTGAAAAAATTTGAATAAAATTTTTCATAATGATGTTGAAGTAAAAGCTGATTTCTCATTTGCAAGCATGCAAATGAAGACATATTCTCTTTCATTGTTTTGCAATTTTTTCCCTCTTTAACTTCTCCATAATTTTTGTTCAGCAACATCAGTTGTTAGGAAAATTTTAAAACCCAATACATAGATTATATATTGGATATCTACATTTTTGAAGGGAGTTTGGTCGTAACTAGAATCATGGCCAAAGTGAATTTGTTTTCCTCAGTACCAGATTTATGTAGACAGAATCCAACTTTTCCTATCAAATGCATTCAAGATTTTTCTGGGAACCCCAGGAAGGCCAGTACTCTTTAAAATCTGGTTGCTGCTAATACCTCTGTATAACCTTATTGTTAACAAGCCAATTAACACGTACAAAGCACCACCACCGCCCCCCCACCCCACACACACCACATGGATGGGAGGAATTATTGTCCTATAATTTTCAAAATGAAAAATAAATTTCAGGGAGGTCATGTAGGTTGAAAAGTCCCTATTTTCCCACTCATGCTTTTTAGCCCATTTTTAATATTTATCAAACTGATCTCTCATGCTTAGGTCTATAAGTAAGTTATCCTTTTGGGTCTATTAAGTCTTTAAATATTAATTATTTAATTAAAAATATTAAGCAATTTTGTAAATATTCCTTGAGCACTTAAAAAACATGTTTTCCACTGAAGAAACTAGACTTCTCTACATGTGATATTTGAATATATTTTTTCTTTTTAATTTATTTTTGATTACTCAATGGCTTAAGATTAATAGATGCTAAAATAAGACTCCAAACTTGGATTGTATTTCTTTTCAGTTTTGATAATATAATTGTTTCTAAGAAATGATCTTCAAGTCTGATGGCCAGGACAGAAACCCAGATACTCTGTTTCATATAGATATGAACTTAGACTATATTTTACAACTATTATCAGCCTTAGGATAGCCATCTGTAAAATGCACACAATAACAATACCCTCCTTGAGTAGGCTTTATGAGGAGTTAGTACACTATTTGTATAGCTGCTTTCAATTTCACCTGTCTGATACAGGCAGAAACCAAGTGTTGCTAGTTTTTCATTTGATCCTGTGTTACTTGATATGTAGAAGTTACCTGTGAAAACTTCCACTCTTGAGTAGATACAGCAGGTTCAAGCAGGCAAAATATTCTTCTGCAACAGCTAGGATAAGATAAATAAAAGGCCAAAATTATATTTTCAGTTCATCGGAGAGCTGTGCAAACAAGGAGGGCCAGCTAAACTAAAATCCAGCACAAGGAGAGTCTGTATAGGTGAAGAGTCAACTTATATATTTAATGCAATCTCTATCAAATTTTGGCGGGCTTTTTTGGTAGACAATAAAAAACTACTCCTAAAATGTATCTGGAAATGCCAAGTGACAAGAGCACCTAGAGAAATAATTTAAAAAGAACAAAAAGGGGGATTACAGTTTCTCATTTCAAAGTTTGCTAAAAGCTGGACTAATCATCAGGACACTGGCATTTTTAATACTATAGACAAGAATAATGAAACACAATTAAGAGTCCACAAATTAGTAACAACATTTATTATCAGCTAATTTCAAAAACCATACCATTTCAATTAAATAAGAATCATTTTTATCAATAAATGATGCTAGACAAAATGAATATTCTCATGCATAAAGATGAATTTAGGCTACTGCCAATGTCCATATAGAGGCTAGCAGCCTTGGATCCACCTGCACCCCACCCCGGTCTACGAGTGTGTACTCTGCCACACTACTGATGCTGCTGGCATGTGTGAACAAGGATGAGCCACAATGCCGCTGCCCAACAAAGTGCTTAGGCTGGCACCATCCTTCAGAGTATCGTAACCAGCAATCCAGGAACACAATAGCCCTTCCAGCATAGCAGATTCCCAACCTTGAGGGGAAAGAGAGCAAAGCCAGGGGCCCAATACTAGCCTCCCAGAGTTAGAGCATTCAGCACGGGAGTGCTGAGCTGATCCTTGGCACCCCCAAAATCTACCATAAACAAAGCTAGTAAATGAAACCCACCTTATTCCGAAATCAAACCCCCAAGGGTATCAAAGAAGATAAAAGAAAAAAAAAGAACCCATCCAAAGTACAGCAATTTCAAAGATTCAAGGAACATCAGCCCACACAGATGAGAAAGAATTAGCACAAGAACTCTGGCAACACGAAAAGCCAGAGAATGTCTTCTTAACTCCAAACAACCACACTAGTTCAGCAGCAATGGTTCTTGACCAGGCTGAAAAGTCAGAAATGACAGAAATAGAATTCAGAATATGGATGGGAATGAAGATCAATGAGATTCAGGAGAAAGTAAAAACCAAATCCAAAGTTTCTAAGGAATGCAATAAAATGATGCAGAAGTTGAAATACAAAATGGTTATTTTAAAAAAAAAAAAAGTGTTCTGACAGAACTGAAAAACTAACATCAAGAATTTCAGAACACAATGGAAAGTATTCACGGCATAATTGAGCAAGCTGGGGAAAGAATCAACGAAGGAACCAAACTGATCTGACTGAACTAAAAACTCACAAGAAGACCATCCCCAAGGCACATAGTCATCAGCTTCTCCAAGCTCAAAATAAAAGAAAAAATGCTAAAGGCAACTGGAAGAGAAAGGACAGATCACCTACAAAGGGAACCCCATCAGGCTAACAATGGACCTTTTAGTAGAAGCCCTACAAACAGAAAGAGAATGGGGGCTTACATTCAGCAGTTTTGTTTTTTAAAAAGAATTTTTAATCAAGAATTTCGTATCCACCCAAACTAAGCTTCATAAGTGAAGGGGAAATAAGATCTTTTCAGACAAGCAAATGCTAAGGGATTTCATTACCACCAGCCGTGCCTCACAAGGGGTCCTGAAGGGAGTACTAAACATGGAAAGAAAAGATCTTTACTGACAACACAAATACACTTAAGTACATAGACCAGTAACACTATAAAGTAACCACACAACCCAATCTGCATAATAACCAGCTAACAACATGATGAAACAATCAAATCTTCACATATCAACACTAACCTCGAATGTAAAAAGGCTAATTGCCCCAGTTAAAAAGCAAAGAGTGGCAAGTTGGATAAAAAAGCATAGCCTAATGGTATGCTGTCCTTAAGAGACCCATCTCACGTGTAATGATATGCATAGGCTCGAAGTAAAGGAATGAAGAAAAATCTACCAAGCAAATAAAAAACAGAAAAAAAAAACCAGAGTTACTATTCTAATTGCATAAAAAAAAAGTCTTTAAATCAACAAAGATCAAAAAAGACAAGGAAGGGCATTATGTAAAGTAAAAGACTCAATTCACCAGAAGACCTAACTATTCTGAATATATATGCAGCCAACATAGGAACACCCATATTCATAATGCAAGTTCTTAGAGACCTATGAAAAGACTTAGATAAACACACAACACTAGTGGGAGAATTCAACACCCCACAGACAGCATTAGACAGATGATCAAGACAGAAAACTGACAAAGGTACTCAGAATCTGAACTAAACACTTGACCAAATGAACCTAATAGACCACCACAGAACAGTTCACCCCAAAAGAACAGAACACACATTCTTCTCATCTGCACATGGCATGTAATCTAAAATGAACCACACGATCTAACATAAAACAATTCCTAGCAAATACAAAACAACAAAAAATATACCAGTCACGCTCTTGGACCACAGCCCTATAAAAATGTAAGTAAATACTAAGACAATAGCTTAAAACCATATAATTACATGGAAATTAAACAACCCTCTCCTGAACAAATTTTGGGTACATATGAAATTAAGGCAGAAACCAAGAAATTCTTTGAAACTAATGAGAAAAAAGATACAACATACCAGAATTTCTGGGATACAGCTAAGGCAGTGTTAAGAGGAAAGTTTGTAGCACTATATGCCCACATTGAAAAGTTAGAAAGATCTCAAATTAACAACCTAACATCCCAACAAAAAGACCTAGACAACCATGAGCAAAGCAATGCCAAAGCTAACAGAAGACAAGGAATAACCAACATCAGAGCTGAAGTGAAGGAAATTGCAATGCATAAAATCATACAAAAGATCAGTGGGCTGAGGAGTTTTTTTTTTTTTAATTAAGATAGATAGAACACTAGCCACAATGATAAAGAAAAAAGAGAGAATATACAAATGAACACTTTCAGAAATGACAAAGGGGACATTACCACTGACCCCACTGAAATGCTAACAACCTTCACAAACTACTATCAACACCTCTATGCATACAAGCTAGAAAACCTAGAAGAAATGCATAAATTCCTGGGCATATACAACCTCCAAGACTGAACTAGGAAGAAATTGCATCCCTAAATAAACTGATGATGAGTTCCAAAATTGAATCAGTAATAAGACGCCTGCTAACCAAAAAAAGCCCAGGACCAGACAGATTCACAGCTGAATTCTATCAAATGTATAACAAAGCACTGGTATGATTTATACAGAACCTATTCTAAGAAACTGAGGAAAAGGGACTCCTCCATAACTCATTCTATAAAGCCAGCAGCACCCTAATACCTAAACTTTTCAGACACACAACAAAAAAAAGAAAACCTCAGACCAATATCCTTAATAAACACAGATGAAAAAGTACTCAAAAAATACTAGCAAACTGAATCCAGCAGCACATCAAAAAGCTAATCCACCATAATCAAGTAGGCTTTATCACTAACATACAAGGTTGTTTCAGCATATGCAGATCAATAAGTGTGATTCATCACATAAGCAGAACTAATTAACAAAAATCACATTATCATCTCAATAGATGCAGAAAAGGCTTTCAATAAATTCAACATCTCTTCACATTAAAAACTCTCAACAAACTAGGAATTGAAGGTATATACTTCACAATAATAAGCACCACCTATGACAAACAAAGCCACATCATACCGAATGAGCAAAACTGGAAGTATTCCCCTGGAAGATAGGAACAAGACAAGGATATCTTCTCTCACCACTCTTAATCAATTACTGGAAGTCCTGGCCAAAGCAATCAGGCAACAGAAAGAAATAAAAGTCATCTAAATAGGAAGAGAAGAAGTCAAACTATCCCTGTTTGCAGACAATATAATCCTATACCTAGAAATCCCAACAGTATTTGCCCAAAATCTCCTTGATCTTACAAACAAATTCAGCAAATTCTCAGGATACAAAAATTAGTAACATTTCTATATATCAACAACATCCAAACAGAGACAAATAAAGAAAGCAATCCCTTTCACAATAGCAGCAAAGGAATACAATATATAGAGGAATACAGCTGACCAGGGAGGTGAAATATCTCTACAAAGAGTATTACAAAACATTGCTCACAGAAATCAAATATGACACAGACAAGTGGAAAAAGATTCCGGGCTCACGGATAGAAAGAATCAATACTGCTAAAATGCCCATGCTGCCTAAAGCAATTTACAGATTCAATGCTATTTCTGACAAACTACCAGTGACATTCTTCACCAAAGTAGAAAAAAACTATTTTAAAGTTCATATGGAATAAAAAAAAAAAAAAAGACCCCAAATAGCCATGGTAATCCCAAGGAAAAAGAACAAAGCTGGAGGCACATTACCTAACTTTGAACCACACTACAAGGCAACAGTAACCAAAACAGCATGGCAATGGTACAAAAACAGGCACATAGACCAAGGAAATGGAATAGAGAGCCCAGAAATAATGCCACCCACCTACAGCCATCTGATCTTCAACAAAGTTAAGAAAAACAAGCAATGGGGAGAGACCCCCTATTCAACAAATAATGCTGAGATAACTGGCTAGTCACATGCAGAAGATTCAAACTGGATACTTTCCTTATACATATACAAAAATCAAAGCAAGTTGGATTAAATACTAAAATGTAAAACCTAAAACTGTAAAAAGAAAAATAACCTAGGAAATACCTTTCTGGACATAGGACCTGGCAAAGAGTTCATGACAAAGGTGCCAAAAGCAATTGCAACAAAAACAGAAATTGATAAATGAAACTTAATTAAATTAAAGAGCTTCTGCACAAGAAAAGAAATTATCAACAGAGTAAACAGACAACCTGCAGAATGGGAGAAAATATTTTGCTAACTATGCATCTGACAAAGTCCTATTCAGAATCTATAAGGAACTTGATTTTGTGAGCAAAAAACAAACACCTCCGTTTAAAAATGAATAAAAGGCATAGACAATTTTCAAGTGAAGACATACACACAGCCAACAAGCATATGAAAAAATGCTCAATATGAATGAATCATTAAAGAAATGGAAATCAAAACCACAATGAGATAACCTCTCACACCCCTCAGAATGCCTATTACAAAACAAACAAACAAACAAAAAAAACAGACTCTGTCAAGGTTGTGATGAAAGGGAATGCTTTTATACTGCTGGTGGGAATGTAAAACAGAAACAGCAAAGCAAGTACCACATGTTCTCACTTACAAGTGGGAGCTAAACATTAAATACATATGGACACAAAGAAGGGAACTACAGACACCAGGGCCCACATGAAGACGGAGGGCAGGAGGGGGGTGAGGATCAAAAAGTTACCTATCAGGTACTCTGCTTATCACCCAAGTGATGAAATAATCTATACATCAAGTTCCCATGCCATGCAATTTACTTATATAACAAACCTGCACATATAACTCTGAAACTAAAATAAAATCTAAAAAAAATTAAAAACTGCAGAGAGAAGTGAGATTTCTCTTTAAATAAGGCAGGATTGATTTAGTGATTTAGTGATTTTTTTGAGGAGTGGTAGTGTTTAGTGTTGATATCTGAGAAAGAGCATTCCAAGAAGAAAGGACACAAGTATGAAGTCCCTGAGGCAATGCTTGGCATATTCAAGAAGTGACACAAAGGCCAATGTTGCTAGCATGGGATGAGCCAGGTGTTTTAGGACAGACAGGCAGACCAAATCAGATCATTCAAATGATTATAGGACTTCGTAAGGATTTTGGCCTTACTCTGAATGAGTTGAGAAGCCACTGAAAAATCTGGAGCAGAAGAACAGCATGATCAAATTTGCACTTTTGCAGGCTCTCTCTGGCTGCTACATTGAGAATACATCAGGGGAATGTGTGGAACTAGAAAAAATTATTAGGAGTTGATAGCAATTATCTTGGCAAGAAATGCAGAAATTTAGATGAGTATGGCAGAAGTGATGACAAGGGATTGGATTCTGTATATTTTTGAAGGCAGAGTCTATAAAATTTGCTGAGATGAGATGTGAAGGAGAGAAAACGTTGACTCTATGTTTTTTGTCTAAGTATCTGAAAGTCTGAAGTGTTCATTAACAAAAGGAAAGACTGTAGGAGAAAGAGATTTGGGGATGGAAGGAAAGATGAGTAATTTGGTTTAGACAACTTAGTTCTAAGTTCTTGTCAGACATCCAAATGAAGATGTCAAATATGCTATTAGAGAAAGGATTCTGGAAACCAGGGTTGGGTTCTGAGCTGAAGGATTAAATGTTCACATCATCAGCACACAGAAAGTAAGGCCATGACCAGATGAACTTACCTAAAAAGTAAGAGCCAAAAGAGAAAGAAAAAACATAAATTTAGACCCTTATTTTATACCACACACAAAAATTAACTCATAATTCATTGATCATGGAGCAAAAACTTAAGAACTATGATTACTGCCATACTGAGACACTGACTGTACCAAATGCAAGAAATAAAAAATGGGTTAATCAATCATAATTCTAACTATGTATTTCTTCACTTAGATCATTATGTCCATAATGATTATCCCCTGCCTATCAATCTATCAATATTTACATTGCTATTTTAAATAAAACTAAATTAGATACTGAGTCACTATCACTCTGAATAGGCAGAAACTCAAGTGAAAACATTATGGATCCTCCCACATTCTCCCTAGATTTTTGGTCATGTTACTTTTAAATGTAACTGACATTTGAAGAAAAAAGCTTTATATAATGAGAAATATGTAAATAGATGTACGTAAATAATAATAAATACATATGAATAATCAGCCTTATTCCTCTCTATTGAACCATTTGGCTACATTATCAGTAAGGAGACTCCATGAGATCACCAACAAAACAAGCCCGATTGATTAAAGGTTGAAGAACTGAGACCTTGGGCAGTGTGATATTTTCAATTTAGAGACAAGACAGAACTAGCAAAGGAGACTGAGAAGTGGTGCCCAGTGAATAAGGAAAAAATCAGGAGAGGGCAGCATCCTGGAATGCAAATAAACTATATTCAGTACTGCTCACAGAGCATGCAACACGAAGACCGACCATTGGCAACACAAAGACCGACCATTGGCAACACAGACTCACTGGTGATCTTCCAAATGTCAGATTCAATGAAGTGGTGACAACAGCCTTATTGAAATGGGTTGATAGGCCAATAGTTGAAGAGGTTTCATACTTTGCTAAATAATTATAAACCAAGAGGGGGAAAGAGTTGAAAAAGCTGATTCCTGAGGTCAGCCTTTAACATTGAAAATCGAAAACCCTCAGCCAGTTCTCAGGACTGAGCCAATTCAGAGAAGCAGAATTCAATGATTGAAGGGAATCTTAAGTCCTCTTGATGATGGACATTGAAAATGCACTGCAAGAACACTCAGGATGTATCATATGTTGCTTTCTCAAAGACCTGTAGCTATTCCCCAGAAAACAGTCCTCAGAGAACAGAACACACGTCCATATTATCTGAGACTTTTAAGTTTGGAGCCTGAACTAACACTAATATCTGGGTACCCCAAAAGACACAGTGGTCCATGGGATATGGTGGAAAATTTTTACTTCTGGATTTTTTTTTTCTTTTTTTTTTTTGAGGTGGAGACTCGCTCTGTCGCCCAGGCTGGAGTTCTGTGGTGTGATCTCAGCTCACTGCAACCTCTGCCTCCCGGGTTCAAGTGATTCTCATGCCTCAGCCTCCCAAGTGGCTTGGATTACAGGTGCAACACCACCACACCTGGCTAATTTTTGTATTTTTAGTAGAGGTGGGGTTTCACCATGTTGGCCAGGCTGATCTCGAACTCCTGACCTCAAGTGATCCAACCACTCAGCCACCCAAAGTGCTGGGATTACAGGCGTGAGCCACCGCACCAGGCCCTTTTTGGGCTTTTGTTTGTTGTTTTTGTTTGTTTCTTTTTAGAGACAAGTTCTTGCTTGATTGCCCAGGCTGGAGTGAAATGACACGATCATAGCTCACTGCAAACTCCAATTCCTGGGCTAAAGCAATCCTCCTGCCTGAGTCTTCTGGGTAGCTGTAACTACAGGCACACACTATCACAAACAACTAATTTTTTTTTCTTTTTACAGATTCTTACTATGTTGCCAAGGCTGATCTGAAACTCTCAGCCTAAAGTGATCCTCCCACTTAGGCCTCCTAAATTATTAGGATTACAGGTATGAGCTGCCTCAATAGGACTGGAGTATGAGTTTTTGAAGATCAGATGGTACATAGAGCTTTGGCCCATGTCCAACCCAAAGGGGATCTAATGAGTTTATCGTAGTTACCCCTTCCTGAAAGTGTAATTGAAGTTGACAGGTTCAACAGCTGTCAGGACTCTTACATTGCTTCCTGACCTGTATACCAAGGGACATTATTGTAAGCAGGACCAAGGGGAGGCTTCTGAAATTCTACTTTCCTGGCAATAAAATGAATAAAACATAATAACTGCATTCTCCAGGAAATAGAATTGGTCGCTGCCACAACAAAAACCTCAAAAGTTCCAGGGGGCGGTCGTCCATTTTATATCTTTATTCAGTTAACCTAACTGGCCTCTGTCAAAACCAGATGGATTATAGGATGAATGCACATTAGCATAAACTTAAGTCACACTTGCACATTCGCTCTAGGATGTGGTATCTTCACTGAGCAGAATGTGGTTTCCAGCACTTTGTATGCGGCTTTTGATTTAGCTAATGCTTTTTCATCTACACACATTGTGGAGGAAAATCAAAACAATTTGCTTTGGTGTGGTAAAAACAAGAACACTGCTTCACTGTTTTCTGTCAGGGCTGTCACTTCTGCTTTCAGTTTAATTGACATTTTGCAAAACATCATGTTAATTCAATATATTAATAATATTACATAAACTGGTACCCATAAGCAGGAACTGGCAAGTTCCTTAAGTATAGTAAAATACTATAACATTGAACAGAAGTAAAATACTGGAAGAAGAGACATAAACTTCAGCAGATTCAAAGACCTATAACATAGATGAAGTTTATAGGGGTCCAGTGCTTCTGGTCCTTTTGTCAAAACATCCTTTTTAAAGTAAATGGCATGTTGCCCTATATATATATATTTCCTATCACTAAAAGGGAAATACAGTTTTATGGGGGCCTATTGGGGTTTTGAATTCAAAATATACCACATTTAAGGATATTTCTCTGACTCACTAAAGGAGTTTGCAAAGGCTACTTGTCTCAAGTCAAACCCGAAACAAAAACGGGCTCTATAGCAGATATAGAGTCTGGCCCAAGTTGCTTGGCCATTGTGCCAGATGATGTAACAGAATTCAAAGTTGCTACAGGCATGCATAGTGGGCATTATAGGACTCTGTGCATGCCTCTCACAAGCCCATAGGAGTGGGGAGAGCAAACTCCTAGCGAATTAGTGGAAGACTATTCCTTCTCCAGCAGAGGAGTACCTTCTGTCTGAAAAACAAAACAGCAAGTGCAGAAGATTAATCCAAGCATAAAGCCCCTCTAAGCATAAGCGCTTCTAAGCACAAGACCCTGTGCAACTGTGAAGTCATATGCCTATAAAGCCAGCCATGATTGGAAGGCATGAGCCAATCTGAGTTGCACAAGGAGTGGACGGTATTGCCCACAAACATATCCATCCTCAGATTATCTTGACTGTGTTCTCTTTTCTTGGTCAGCACCTTGCTTGATCCAGATCATCCTTCCATTTGGGACTTGAATGGAACACCACACTGGGGGCATGAGGTTTGGCTTTCATAACTACCACCAAGGGACTGGATGATGGAAAGCAGAACAGCAGAGATGGTAGTTCTGCCTCAGGGAAACCCTGGCCAATGGGAAATAGAAGACAGAAGACAGCTGAGCAGATACATTTTCTCTTCTCTTCCTCTTCTGTGGACTAATGCCGGCTGTGGTTTCCCCTTGCAGCCCTTCTGGAAAAGTACTGGGAGTCAAGTGCACGCATGTGATGACCACCATGCTGTCTCTCTCACCTCATTGTGAAGTGGTCATCAGCAGAGTCATATCATACATCACAACACATGGTTTCACATCTGCTTTGCCTCAATTTCCACATGTCCCGGCCATTGCTGCCCTGGACTTATCTTCCAAATAAATGTTATAACTTTAACATCAGACATTGGCTCTAGTTCTAGACATCCAAGGCTAAGATACTCGTTTAGTGTTATAATTGTTATTTATGCATTTTTCTGTGGGTTTGTAATATGGCAATTTAAATGTTCATTTAGAAAGGGTTTTAAAATATTCCATAAAAGTCACATTTTAGTAAGGTAGTTGGTAACTAACTCAGTTTTTTTTAATGAAATGCCATTTTTGTTTATATACTAACCAGCTGGAAATATCACAATACAAATATATCATTCACAACTGAAAAACTGTATGCAAAGATACCAAAATCTTTTATATTGATGTGCTTTTTAAAATGTATCACAATAGGTACAAGCTGATTTTGATGTTCCACATTATCTTCCCATCACACATCGAATATGGCTTCATCAGGGCTATCTTATAGTGGTATTTCCCCTACAATTGTATAATGGCCATACTTTTGCTCTGAGAAATACTTCTTCTTAGATAATTCTGTAACCTCAAGTTGAAACCAGAAAATAAAAATTTATGCAACTTTGGATTTTGTGATGAAGTTTCATTTTCATTGGTTTGCCACTCCCATATAGTTAGTTTACTGCTTTATTCACCAATTTACTTGTTCATCAAAATATTCTTAAATACCTATTCTATGTGTTGTCTTTTAGGCCCTGGGAGTCAACAGTAAGCAAGATCTATATGATCTCTGCTTTTATGGTGCTTACATTGTACCAGCAAAGATATATGATAAAGAAACAAATAACTAAATCAGATGTAGAGATGATTTATCCCAAGGTTTAGATAACATTGTTAAAATTTCATAACTCCAAGAATTAATACAGTTTATAGAATTTAATTGTTTAATGATGTTATACATTTTCTTCCTATAATAGAACTTGCTATTACTGAATATATCAACACACTGTCTCATTGTATTATTTGCAACTAGATTATAATACAACATATATTTTAGATGTTTTCTATCATTAATACATAGATTTCATAGATGCCATTTTAACATTTGCAAAAAGTTTAATTCGAATGATTTTTATAATTTCTATACTATTTTTACATAGAGTATTTTTCTAAGGTAGGGAAGACTCAAGTTCTTTTATGTGAAGTTTAAAAAGAATTTCAAGTATGGAAGATAGAGGAGATAATTGGCAATTCAGGGACTCTGAGGTGGTTTAGAAAAAAAACCCTGAAATACTTGACATCAGATCTCAACTTCAAAAAAGGTTTTCTTTAACTCAAAAACTGGAAGAAATGACTTTTCTAACTGCATGTTGAGACTTATGACAACATAAGTCATCATGGTGTTTCTTTCTTCATCCTTATTATAGAAATGACTTTTTTCTCAAATGTTCACATATTTGTATTAAGTCTATTATTCCTCAGTACTGTTTATGGTAGACATATACAAAATGTGTTCTAAATATATTTGTCATCCTTGAATATTATTCTGCGCATCTTTTTCTGACAATAATTATGTTGGCTATAAACTAAACATAAAATTAGAATTCATGATGAAATAAAAACTACCCCAAAGATGAAACCTCATTATTGATTTAGAATTGAGTGTGCTTACTATCAAAAAATTTCGATGTTTAAGCACACTGTGGTACATATGTGTGGTAAAAATCAGTGGAAAAGAGCAAAGGTTTTGAGATAATGTGTCAGTTCTTAACAATTGTAAGTAAAGATCATACATTTTTCAAGTGAAACATGATAATATGAAATGTATATGTGAAATACACATGGGTTCATGATTCTGAAAAACTTCTTACCATATTTTCTATAATTTGGCATCTTGTGAAAATATGATTAACATTATGTTATTGTCAATGTCTTTTAAGTCTTTCATATACACATGCACACACATAGATACACTTTTAGACTAACTTTAGGTAAAAGACTTTTCTACGTATACTTTCAGAAATTACTCAAAAACATACACTACAGAAAAAACAGTAAAAAGTATAAAATGTTCCAGACACTATCAGTTTGTTTTCTCCTAGAATACACACACAATGTCCCACTTGTGAATCTAGAGAGTTGAGAGTTTCAGGTCTTTTACTCAGCACCTAATCTGACACAAAATCAAAAGAAAGGTGTGTTTTAGCTTCTTGGTTCTCCAAATTAGGATGAATGAGTCGAATGCAAGATATATGTTTCCAACAGCCTTGCTAACCATGACAACTGGGTCATTCTGCAGCCTCCTAGGAATCCAAACCGAAATGATTAGGAATAGAAAGAAAATGGCACATAACAAGAGGAAGGAGATCAGAGTTTGCAAAGCTTTTATGTGGACCTTGGTGCTGAGATCTTGAGATCCTTCTCCATGGAGCTGCATCTTCTTGAGATGTTTACACAGAGAACAGATTAGCATCAGAAAAGATATCAGGGACAGAGTAAAGGGTATGAAGCTCCATAGGGTAGTTACAGTCAAATATGAAAGATGTACTGTATTCCTCAATTTCATCTTCCCAGTCATGTTTCCTTCATATTCTTCTGCCCACATACTCTCATCCATGTTTGCCACAAGAAGATGACAAACCAAAAATATCAAAGTCCCCAACAGTATCACTAGAATGACACTCCTAACTCTCCTCTTTAAATGAAGAAAAATAAGGTTGGAGAAATTGGCAATCTTGAGCAAATAAAATATGCTGAGGCTAGCAGCAAGCCACATGCTGAAATGGTTGGTTACAACCCAGGCATTATAAGAAGTAATTCTTAATTCTACACTATAAAAAGCTGGATTCAACACAGTTAAATACCAATTTAATAATAATGCCCAGAGCAAACCAATTCTGGAGACCGCCAGAGCAGTGAGAATTTGGTCAGCTGAGGAGATCTTTTTTCTCTTCACCCAGTCAATGAAATTTACCAATGCTATGAAGCCATTGGCAAAATTTCCGAGAACAAATAAAACCAATATTAGAATCGAAAAAAAAATGTATAGAAAAGTTATCATATCTGAGCAGAAAAAAAAGAAAGAAAATGCAAGCCTAATATCACTGGTTGTGATTTCTTTAATACTCTGACCTTAAATTTTATGTGCATCTGATTTCTGAATGTGCAGTAACATTCTTTTTACTTTTAAATACTGTGACCAGTGTCAAACAAGAAAGTACCAGCTTATGCTAATGGATGAGTTTGATGTCATCTTTATGGAAAACATTCTTATTTTCAAAACAGCTCAAATTAACTCATTCATTCAATGTCCGTTCTTGTGATGGGCTTGAATTATTCATAATGAAGTTGAAGTGAAACCTAAATTTTCATTTACCAGCATGCAAATAAAGACATATTCTCTTTCAATATTTTGCAATGTTTTCCTTGTTTAACCGATACGTAATTTGTGTTCAGCAACTTCAGCTGTTAGATAGGGAAATTTTACCCCCGAGTCCATAGTTCATACAGTAAATGTCTAAGTTCTTTAAAAGACCTTAGTCATAACTAGGATCACCACCATAATGGATTTACTATTTATGCTACATTTAAACAGACAGAATCCAAACTTTTAAATCAAAATCATCCAAGGTTTTCCTGGGAACCATAAGAAGACCAATACACCTTAAAATCTGGTTGCTGCTAACCAATACTTTTGTGTGAATTTATTGTTACCATGTTCATAAATAGATACACAGAGAGAGAGAGAGAGAGAGAGAGAGAGAGAGAGAGAGACTGTGACACCCCTAAGAGATGGAAGGAATTATTTTCTTATACTTTCCAAAATGGGAAGTAAGTCTCCTGGAGGCCATCCACGTGAAATTAGTCCTATTTTCCCAGTGAAAACTGAGGGTTTTCAGAACCCCCCCCAAAAAATGTATCAAACATCAAACATATCTTTCATGCTTAAGCACTTGGTAAACTTACTCTCAAGTCTATTTAATGTTTAAGTATTTATTATGTAATTAAAATGTTCAACAATTTTGTAAATATTCCTGAGTACCACACCCTATGACGCATAATTTTGCAGTATCCTCCCACCATAAGCAGGGTGATTATCTGTCCCCTGGACTCGGAGCTCACTCACACAACTTTCTTTGATGAACACAAAATTGGTAGATTTCACACCGAGGTTTGAGATGGCTTCCATATTGGGGTTTCTTGCTCTTTTCCATTGACCATGAGATTATCACCTGGCTAGTACACTGTTTTCAGAATGAGAATGAAAACTAATGGAGTCAGTTTGCCTGCACTTGATCCATCCTAAATTGGCCAAAGTCTAACTAGCTCCAAGATGCAGAACTTGGCCTATCTCAAGTCACCAGAGCTATCCACCAAACCCAGCTTAGAAAACCTGAATCCAAAGATATATGAGATAAAAATATCTAACGTCGTTTTGGAGGGGTTTCTCTAGTAGAAAAACCTAACTGGTATAGGTACTATGCTACACCAAGAGTGTGGGGAAATATATTTGCTCCTGTTTTGTCAGGAATTCAGGAGCCAAAAGAAAAATAGATGGTGAGTGGCAAAGTTTTGTCATGTGAGGTAGACAATTAAAGGTAATAAAAAATGTTTGAAAGGATTTGTGTGCTGCAGGTAGCATCATCTCAAATTTCCACATGTTGCAGCTAAAATAAAGTTCCTACTTCAACTCTCTAAGAGTTGTATAAAAATGTGTATAAATGGTGAATTTTTTGCAAGGTATACAATGAGCAGAATAATTAATATTCTTTATGGAGCATTTTTCCAGTTAATAATTTTTAAATACAATTATAATGCACACTTAGAAATGGGTGAAAACAAAAATGGTAAACATAGCAATGTGTCATAAACACTCATGCAACCATCAAGCAGGGCAAAACATGTCACATTGCAAATAGCCTAGGTCCACCTCCATGCCACTCTCCAAGCCCCTACACCTTTCTTCACATACCCTGAGGAGAGCAATAGCCATAATTTAGAATGATCATTTCCTTGATTTTCTTTTTTTTGAGACAGAGTCTCGCTCTGTCACCCAGGCAGGAGTGCAGTGGCACGATCTCAGCTCACTGCAACCTCCACCTCGCGGGTTCAAGCAATTCTCCTCCCTCAGCCTTCCAAGTAGCTGGGACTACAGGCGCATGCCACCACACCCAGCTAACTTTTTGTATTTTTAGTACAGACAGGGTTTTGCCATGTTGGCCAGGCTGGTCTTGAACTCCTGACCTCAGGTGATCCACCTGCCTCGGCCTCCCAAAGTGCTGGGATTACAGGCGTGAGCCACCGCGCCTGGCCTTGATTTTCTTTATACATTAACAACTAGGTATGCAACCCTAAACTCTATGATATGGTTTTGCCTACTTTAAACCTTTAAGCCATATGTAGGTGTAGTCCTGTATGTTCCTGTTCATGGCTTCTTGGACTCACCTTTACGTTTCTGAAATTTACTCACATACTTGCATCTTTATGTGATTCATTTCTTTTCAATTCTCTATATTATTCCATTGTATGAATGTGTTGTAATGATTCATTCATCTTTAGTTGATACATATTTGGGGGATTTCTTTTCTGAAGAGTTATGAATAATTCTAGTATAACCATTCTTTCATATATCATTTGATTCATTTCCTTTGGATATATACATAGAAAGAGAATTACAGGGTCATCAAATATAGCTTTCAAATTCTCTTCACAGACATAGAAAATTCCAAATTTAAATTAACTAAATTTTCTTTTTGATACCTTTACTTACAGACTATATATAGCTATTTCTATATATCTTATTAATTAAATACTTAACCCAAAAAGACACCATCACTTTATACAGTCAAAATTTATTTAGACTTATGCACATATTTACCACTTCTATTATTTATTATTCCTTCATGCATGTTCAGCTTTATATTTTTAGTAATTTTCCTTTTATCTAAAAAATATTCTTTTGAATTTCTATTTGTTAAAGTCTGCTATGGTTTTGAAACACACTGAAGACATGATTCCATTGAATTCTAGCTTCAATTTTGTCTGTTGAAAATAAGATTGTCATTTAGACAGTTGTTTCTTTTTACATAATCTTTTTCCTCTACCTACTTTTCAGATTTTCGATTGGTCTTTGATATCCTGTGGCATTTGTTTTTAATTGGTTTTAGTTATCTCATCTAAATTTTAATGGCTTCTGAAAATATACGGATGTCTCAGAATAGCCAAAGTTATCCTGAGCAAAAAGAACAAAACTGGAGGAATCACATTACCTGACTTCAAAGTATACTACAGAGCTATAGTAACCAAAACAGCATGGTACTGGCATAAAAAACAGACACATAGAGCAGTGAAATGGAATCGAGAATGTGGAAGCAAATCCACACCTATAGAGAACTCATGACAAAGGTGCCAAGAACATACACTGGGGAAAGGACAGTCTCTTCACTAAATGGTGCTGGGAAAATTGGATATCCATTTGCAGAAAAATGAAACTAGATGCCTATTTATCACCATATACAAAGATCAAATCAAGGAGGCCTCAATGATTCAGTGATGTTTGATGAGTGATAGTGTTTAGTGTTGATTTCTGAGAAAGAGCATTCCGAGAAGAAGGGACACAAGTACGAAGTCCCTGAGGCAATTCTTGGTATATTCAAGAAATTACACAAAGTCCAGTGTTGCTAGCATGGGATAGCCAGGCATTTTAGGACAGACAGGCAGACAAAATCGGATCATTCAAATGATTATAGGACTTTGTAAGGATTTTGGCCTTACTCTAATGAGATGAGAAGCCACTGAAAAATCTAAAGCTGAAGAATGGCATGATCAAATTTGCATCTTCATAGGCTCTCTTTGGCTGCTACCTTGAGAGTACATCAGGAGAAAACGATGTGCAGAACTAGAAAGAATAATTAGGAGTTGATGGCAATTATCTTGGCTAGGTATGGCAGCAGTTTAGATGAGTATGGCAAAAGTGATGACAAGGGATTGGATTCTGTATGTTTTTGAGGGTAGAACCAACAGGAGGGTAGAACCAGCAAAATTTGCTGATGCCTTAGAGATGAGTTCTGAAAGAGAGAAAATGTTAACTCCGTGTTTTTGGTCTAAGCATCTGAAAGACTGAAGTGGTCATTAACAGAAGAGGGAAAGGCTATAGAAGAAACAACTCTGGAGACTAGAGGGAAGATCACTATTTTGATTTGGACATGTTAGTTCAAGTTCTTGTTAGACATCCAAATGAAGATGTCAAATGACTTCTTAGAGAAAGGATTCTAGAGACCAGGGTTGACTTCTGAGCTGAAGAATTAAATATTGGCATCAACAGCACACAGAAAGTAACTAAGGTTATGACTAGATGAACTTACCTAAGAAGTGGGAGTAAAAACAGAATGATAAAAACATGAGTGTAGACCATTATTTCATACCATACATAAAAATTAACTCATAATTAATTGATCATAGAGAAAAATATAAAAACAGATTACTGAGATACTGAGACATTAGCTGTACCAAGTACAATAAGTCAAAATGGGTTAATCAATCATTATTCTATCTGTATATTTCCTTACTTATATCATTTTTTTCTATAATGATAATCCCCTGCCTATCAATCTACATGGCTATTTTAAATAAAACTTAATTAGCTATCTGGTCACCATTACTCTGATTTAGCAGAAATTCAAGTAAAAATATTATTGATGCTCTGATGTTCTCCATAGATTTTTAGTATTGTTACTTTTAAATGTAACTTTGACATTTGAAAAAAAGGGTTATATAATTTGATATATGTAACTATATGTATATAAATAAATAACATATATGAATAATCAGCCTTATTCCTCTCTATTGAACCATGTGGCTACATTATCTGTAAGGAGACTGCATGAGATCACCAAAAAAAACCAGACATAATTGATTAGAGATTGAAGAATTTAGACCTTGGGCAATCTGATATTTTCAGTTTACAGACAAGAGGAAGAACTAGCAAAGGAGACTAAGAAATTGTGCCAGTGAACAAGGATAAAATCAGGAGAGGGCAGCAACCTGAAATGCAAATAAACTACGTTCAGTGCTGCTCATAGAGCATGCAACATAAAAACTAACCATTGGCAACACAGACTTACCGGTGATCTTGCACATGTCAGATTTAATGGAGTGGTGACAGTAACAGCCTCATTTAAATGGGTTGATAGACCAATAGTTGAAGAGGCCTCATACTTTGCCAAATAATTATAAACCAAGAGGGGACAAGAGTTGCAAAAGCTGACTCCTGAGGTCAGCCTTTGACATTGAGAATCAAAAACCCTTAGCCAGTTCTCTGGACTGAGCCAGTTCAGAGAAGCAGAGTTCAATGATTGAAGGAAAGCTTACATGCCCTCGGTAAACAACACTGAAGATTCACCACAAAAATATTCAGGAAATATTCACTTGACCCTTTCTCAAGCACCTGTAGCCATTTCACCTGTAGCCATAACAGTACCCAGAGGAAAGGACATATATCCATACTCTCAGAATTTTAAACATGGGGCCTGAACTAACACTAATAATATTTGAGAACTAAAAAAGACACTGTGTTTCACAGAATGGAGTGGGAGGCTTTGTTTTTGGTCGTTCGTTTTTTTTGTTTTTAGAGACAGAGTCTTGTTTGGTTGCCCAGGCTAGAGTGCAGCCCAGGCTGGAGTGAAATGGCACAATCATAGCTTACTGCAGACTCAAATTCCTGGGCTAAACTGATCCTCCTGCCAGAACTTCCTGGGTAGTTGGAACTACAGGCACGCAGTACTACAATCAGTTTATTTTCTTTAACAAACAGGGTCTTGCTATCTTGCCCAGGCTGATCTGGAACTCCTGGCCTCAAGTGCTCCTCCCACCTCAGCCTCCCAAATTGTTTGGATTACAGGTGTGAGCCACCTCACCAGTCCTGGAGTATGAGTTTTTGAAAGTCAGATGCTGCATAAAGCTTTGGCTCATGTTCAACCTAAGGTGGATGTAATGGGTTTATATTTATTATCTCTTCCAGAATGTTAAATGAAATTAACAGTTTCAACAGCTAGCAGAACTCTCACATTGCTTCCAGACCTGTATATTAAGGGACATTACTGTAAGTAGGACCAAAAAGAGTCCTCGGAAATTCTCCTCTTCTGGCAAGAAAATGAGTAAAACATAATAACCGCATTGTCCAAGGAATAGAATTGGTCACCGACATGACAAAAAACTCAAAAGTTCCAGGAGGTGGTTGTCCATTTTTGATCCCTATTCAGTTAACCTATCTGGCTTCTGCCAAAGCCAGATGGATTATCAGATGAATGCACATTAGCATAAACTTAAATCACACTTGCAGATGCTCTCTAGGATGTGGTACCTTCACTGAGAAAACATGGTTTCTGGCTCTTTGTATGAGGCATTTGATTTGGTGAATGCTTTTTAATCTACATCCATTGGGAGAGAAAATCAAAATGATTTCTTTTGGTGAGGTAAGAACAAAAGCACTGCTTCACTGTTTTATGTCATGGCTATGTCACTTCTGTTTTCAGTTTAATTGGCATTTTGCAAAACATCATGCTAACTCAATATATTAATAATATTGCATTAATTGTTACCCATAAGCAGGAAGTGGTGAGTTTCTCAAATATAGTAAAATACCATAACATTGAACAGAACTAAATACCAGAAGAAGAAAGATGAACAAGAAGATTCAGTGACCTATAACATAGATGATGATTTTAGTGGTCCAGTGCTCCTAGTCCACATGCTGAAACACCCTTTTAAAGTAAACAGCATGTTGCTCTCTATACATCTATTTTCTGTCACTAAAAATGAGACACAATATTTGTTGGGCCTACTGGGATTTGGGAGCCAACGTATTCCACATTTGAGGATACTGCTCTGATTCACTAATGAAGTTGCCAAAGGCTACTGGTCTCAAGTGGAACTAGAACAAAAAATGGCTCTAGCAAATGTAGGCTCTAGTCCAAGCTGCTGTGCTCATTGTGACAGATAATCCAGCAGAATTCAAACCCGCTAGAGGCATGCGTGCATAGTGGGCATTATAGGACTTTGTGCGTGCTTCTCACAAGCCCACAGGAGAGGGGAGAGCAAACCCCTAGCGAATTAGTGCAAGACCATTCCCTCTTTAGCAGAGGAGTGCCCTCTGCCTCAAAAACAAAACGGCAGGTGCAGAAAATTAACCCATGTATAAAGCCCTTCTAAGCATGCGCGTCTCTAAGCACAAGACCCTGTGCAACAGTGGAAATTATATGCTCATAGTCAGCCATGATTGGAGGGCATGAGCACATCTGAATGGCACAAGGAGTGGACTGCATGGGACACAAACATGTGCTTCCTCAGATTTACCTGACTGTCTCCTATACCCCTGGTCAGCACCTTGCCTGACCCACATCACCCTTCCATTTGGGACTTGAATGGATCACCACATTGTGGGCATGAGGTCTGACTTTCATAACCTCCATCAAGGGATTGGATGATGGAAAGCAGAACAGCAGAGATGGTAGTTCTGCCTCAGGGAAACCCTGGCCAGTGGGAAATAGAAGACAGAAGACAGCTGAGCAGATATATTCTCCCTCCTCTGTTGCTTCCATGGACTAATGCTGGCTGTGTTGTCCTCTTGCTGCCCTTCTGAAAAAGTCCTGGGAGCCAAGTGCACGCATCTGATAACCACCATGCTGTCTCTCTCACATCATTGTGATGTGGTCGTCAGCAGAGTCATATCACACATCACAGCACATAGTGTCACATCTTTTCTTGACTCAATTTCCACATGTCCCAGCCATTTCTGCAGTGGACCTCCTTCCAAATAAATGTCATCACTTTAATATCAGACATTTGCTCTACTTCTAGACCCCTGATGATAAGATATTAATTCAGTGTTATAATTATTATTCATTCATTTTTCTATCAGTTTATAATATGGTGATTAAAGTGGTCATTTAGAAAGGATATTAAAAATACTAAATAAAAATTATATTTCAGTAAGATAGTTGGTAACTAAATTTTTTAAATGAAATGTCATTTTTGTTTATATAATAACCAGCTAGAAATACCACAATATAAATATATCGTTCGCAATAGAAAAGATACGTGCACTTATACAAAAATCTTTTATATGCTTAGTAAAAAGTATTGTAATAAATGCCATCTTTTTATTTTCCATTTTGTCTTTGTGTCACACATCTGATATAGCTGCATCACTGCTATATTATAGTGATATTTCCCCTAGAATTGTGGAATAGCCAAACTTTTGCTCTGAGAAATTCTTCTTCTTGGATAATCCTGTAACTTCAATCTGAAACCAGAACAGAAATATGCACGCAACTGTAGATTTTGTGATGTGTTACATTTTCATTGGTTCACCACCCCAATATAGTTCATATTCATTCATTCACCAATTAACTTGTTCATCAAAGTATCATTTTTCAATACCTATTCTATGTGCTATCTTTATGTCCTGGGAGTCTACAGTAAGCAAGATCTATATGATCTCTACTTTTATGGTATTTACATTGTACCAGGGAAGATATATGATAAACAAACAAATCAGATGTGGAGATGATTTATCTTAAGGTTTAGATAATATTGTTAAAATAGCATAACACCAGAAATTAATACAGTCACACAGAATTTAGCTGTTGAACTAGGTTATACATTTTCTTCTTGTAACAGAACTTGCTATTAGTGAATATGTCAACACACTTTCTCTCATTTCATTATTTACACCAAGATTATAATAAAACATATCTTTAAGACATTTCCTACCATCAATATATAGATTTCACAGATGCCATAGTTTCTATACCCTCTTTAGATTGAGCTTCTTTTTAAAGTAAGGAAAATTTGAGCTTTTTGAGGAATTTTAAGGGTGGAAGATAAAGGAGGAAATTGACAATTCAGGAGCTCAGAGGTGGCTTAGACAAAAAACTAAAATATACAACATCAGATCTCAACTTCAAAAAGGTTTTTGTTTAATTCAAAAACTGGAAGAGATGACTTTTCTAATTGCATATGGAAACTTATAACAGCACTGAAAAGAGCTCATGATCATGTTTCTTCATCCTTTTTATAGAAATGATTTTTTTCTAAGCTATTAACATACTATATTAAATATAATATTCCTCAGTATTGCTTTTGATACACATAAAAATGTACACTAGATATATTTTTCACCCTTGAATTTTATTTTGTGCATTGTTATCTAACAATAATTGTATTTGCTTTATACTAAACATAAAATAAGAATTCATCATGAACGTCTATAATCCCAGCACTTTGGGAGGCTGAGGCAGTGGATCACTTGAGGTCAAGAGTTCGAGACCAGCATGGCCAACATGGTGAAACCCCATCTCTACTAAAAAAAAAAAGAAAAATACAAAAAATTAGCCATGTGTGGTAGTGCATGCCTGGAGTCCCAGCCACTCAGGAGGCTGACGCAAGGAAATCACTTGAACCCCAGAGGTGAACGTTGTGGTGAGCCAAGATTGTGCTACTGCATTCCAGCCTGGACAACAGAGCAAGACTCCATCTCAAAAAAAAGAAAAAAAGAATTCATGATTAAAAAAAAAACAAAAAAACCTACCCCAAAGACACATTCTCATCGATTTAGAAGTAAATGTCCTTACCATCCAAAAAATTAGAGGTTCAAACAATGATAGTTAAACAGTTAAACACACTATGGTACATATACATGATACAAATTACAACAAAAAACAGCAATGATTTTCTGATATAAGCTGTCAGTTCTTAATTATAAATAGAGATCATAAATTCCTCAAATGAAATATCATATAATAAAATATATGTGTGAAATACACATGGGTTCATAATTCTGAGAAATTTCTTATCCTACTTTGGTATAACTGAACAGTTTATATGAAAAGTTGATTAAAGGTATGTTATGGTAAATATTAAATTTTCATATACATTCAGACATACACACACGCAAATATATATTATATATATATACTTTTATATAATAAACTTAGGTAAAAGACTTTTCTATGTCAACTTTTGGAAATTACTCAAATACATAGACTACGGAAAAACTTGTGGGAAATATAAAATGTTCCAGACACCATCAATTTGTTTTCTTCTAGAAAACACACAATGCACCTCTTGTGAATCTATGGAGTTGACTGGTTCTGTCCTTTCGCCCAGCAAGCCACCCGCCACAAAACTGAAAGAAAGGTCTGCTTTAGCGTCTTGTTCCCCCAAATCAGAATGAATGAGTGGAATGATGGATATATGATTCCAAAAGCTTGGCAAAGCATTAAGACAATTTCTTTTGGTCTCATCTTAGAATTCCAAAACGATGTGATTAGACACAGAAAGTAAATGGCAAGTAATATGAGGAAGGAGGTCACAGTTTGCAGAGCTTTTATGTGGATCTTGGTGCTGGGATCTTGAGATCCTTTGCCATGGAGCTGCATCTTCTTCAGATGTTTACACAGAGAGTAGATTAACAGCAGAAAAGATATCAGGGTCAGAGTGAATGGTATCAAGTTTGCTAGCATGGCTACAGTCAAGTTGGAAAGGTGCATTGCATTCCTCAATTTGATCTTCCAAGTTACGTTTCCTTCATATTCTTCTGTCCACACATTTATATACGTGTTTTTCATCACAAGGTGACAAACCAAAAAGAACAAAGACCCCAACACTATCACCAGAACTACACTCTTAGCCTTCCTTTTTAAGTGATGAAAAATAAGTCTGGAGAAATTGACGATCTTGAGCAAATAAAATATGCTGAGGCTAGTAGCAAGCCAGATGCTGAAATGATTGGTTACTGCCCAGGCATTAGAAATAAAAATTGTTACTTTTAAATTAGATGAAGTTGGATTCAACACAGTTGAATACCAATGTAATAATATTACCCAGAGCAAACCAACTCTGGAGACCGCCAGAGCAGCAATAATTTGATCAGCTGAGGAGATCTTTTGTCTCTTGACCCAGGCAATGAAATTTATCAGTGCTATAAAGCCATTGGCAAAATTTCCAAGAATAAATGCAACCACTACTAGAATGGAAAAAACAATGTGTAGAAAACTCATCATGTCTAAACAAAAAAGCAAGTAAAAAATTCAGGCCTAATGTCACTGATGGTGACTCCTCTGATATTCAGACTTTAAATTAAATATGCACTTGATTCCTGAATGTTCAATAACATTCTTTATACTTTTAAATTCTGTGAACAAGGTCAACAGAAAAGCACCAGCTTAAACTAATGAATGAGTTCAATGCTGCCTTTATGGGAAATACTGTTAGTACCAAAACAACTCAAATTAATTCTTATTCATACAGTCTCTGTTCTTGCTATAGGCTGAAATTTTTCATACTGATGTTGAAGGGAAAGCTGAATTCTCATTTGCTAGCATTCAAATAAAGACATATCCTCTTTCATTGCTTTGCAATTTTTTCCTTGTTTCACCTTTCCATAATTTGTGTTCAGCCCTTCAGTTGTTAGGGAAATTTTAATACCCAGTACATAGATGACACAACAAATATATTGTTAAAAGAGCCTGGTGAAATCTAGGATCAAAATCACTATGGATTTATTTTTAAAGCCAGATTTAAATACACAGAATCTAAACTTTTTATCAAAATCACCCAAGATTTTCTTGGAAACCACAGGAAAGCCAATACTCCTTATAATTTGGTTGCTGTTAACCAATACTTCTATATGGCATCACTATTAACAAGCTCTTAAACACACACACAGACACACACACACTTTCACTCTTCAAGGATGAAAGGAATTGCTTTCTTGTAACTTATGACATGGAAAATGAGTTTCCAGGAGCTCGTCCTGGTGGAATTAGTCCTATTTTTCCCATGCCAGATTTTCAGCCAATGAATAATATTCATGAAACATATCTCTCACGCTTAGGCTTTTGGTAATGCTACCTGCAAGCTTGTAAATATTCCTGAGTACCAGACCTTTGTCACATAATTTTGCAGTGTCCTCCAACCACAGGCATAGTGACAACCTTGCACTAGGGCTCTGAGTTCGATCATGTAATTTGCTTTGATGAACAGAAAATTACTACACTTTACACTGAAATTTGAGATGACCTCCACATTAGGCTTTCTTGTTCTTTTCCGTTTATCATGAGAACATGTCCACACTAACACACTGTTCCCAGAATGAGAATGAGTAACTCATGGAATCATATGGCCCCTGCCTGATCCAGCCTTAAATCAGCCAAACTCTAACTAGATCCAAGAGGCAAAACTTGGACCATCTCAAATCACCAGAGCCATCCACCAAATCCCAGCTTAAGAAAAGAGAATCCAAAAACATGTGAGATATAAATATCTAATGTGGTTTTGGAGAAGTTTCTTTTGCAGAAAAAGCTAAGTGATATAGGTACTCTGCTAATCCAAGAGTTTGAGAAATATGTGCACCCTTGTTGTGTCAGAAATTCAGGAGCCAAAGGAAAAATAGGTTGGAAATATCAAAGTTTTTGTAATATGAGGTGAATATCTAAAACTAGAAGAAAACTTTTGGAAAGATCTGGGGGCTGTAGGTAACAGCATCTCAAATTTCTCCATTTTGCAACTAAAATAAGAATTCACTTTAGCTCTTGAGTTGTATAAGAATGTATGTAAATGGTGGATTTTCCCCCTAGGTATATAATGAGCAGAGCAATTAATAATTTTTATGTGACATTTCTCCTAATTTGTAATTTTTTAAATAAAATTATAATGCACACTTAGAAATGGGCCAAAACAAAAATAGGAAAGAGCAATGTATCATAAACACTTATGTAACCATCATGCAGGATAAGACATGGAACACTGTAAACAGACTAGGTCCACTTCCAGGCCACTTTCCAAGCCCCTAAACCTTTATTCACATCTCCTGAGATAAGCAGTATTCATAATCTATGATGATCATTTGCTTGAATTTCTTTATACTTTACCAACTAGGTTCACAACCCTAAACACCACAGCTTGGTCTGTCCTGCTTTGAACTGTGTATAGGTGCAGTCCTGTGTGTTCTTCTTGTTCATGGCTTCTTGCACTAGATATCATGTTTCTGAAATTTAGTCACATAGTTGCATGTACATGTGATTCATTTCTTTTCACCTCTATATACTGTTCCACTGTATGGATTTACTGTAATCTTTCATATCATTCAATCATCCTTAGTTAATATATATTTGGGCAGTCTATTTTTGAGCTATTATGAATAACACTACTATGAGCATTATTTCACATATCATTTGATGCAATTCCTATTATGGGGTCATTAAATGTGGTGTTCAAATTATCCTCACAGACATAGAAAAGTGCAAAAAATAATTTATCTAAATTTGTTCCTGTCACCTTTACCTCCAGTCTCTTTATCGCTATTTGCATATATCTTATCAATAATATATTTAACTCAACAAGATGCTATTATTTTATTCAGTCAACATTCATTTAGAATTATGCACACATTTATCATTTCTGTTAATTTTTATTCCTTCTTGCATGCTTAACCTTGTATTTTCAATATTTTTTATCTGAAAAATATCATTTGGATTTCTGTTTATGAAGGTCCTCTATTCTTTTGAAACACACTAAAGACATGATTCCATTGAATTCTACTTTCCATTTTTCTGTTGAAAATCAGGTTGTCATTTAGAAAGTTGTTCGTTTTAAAATAATCTATCTTTTCCTCTGGCTACTTTTCAGATTTTCTACTGGTCTTTGATGTCTTGTGACATTTTGTGTTAATTTGTTTTTAGTTATCTTGTCTGACCTTTGATGGTTACTAAAAATATATAGATTAATACATTTTATCACTTTTGGGAAAATCTCCACAACATTGATTCTGCCCTATTTTATCCCTTTTAATCTTCCAGAAATCCAGAAGTATGTTAGATGCTCTGATTGTAGCATCAATGCCTCTTATCCTCTCAGATTTGCATTCTTTGTCTTGTGGTCTTTTTAGGCTTCTTTCTTTATAGTTGTCTTCCAATTCACTAATTCTCTCTTCTCCTATGTCTAACTGGTTGTTAACTCTGTCTATTGGATTCTCAATATTGATTATTTATTTTTTGCTATTATTGTTTTAGTAGCAGAAATAATATTTTGTTCTCCTTCTATAAATCATTATCTATGGAGAAGCAGAACAAAGTACTCTTACCACCAAGTTTTTTAAAAAAAGTTGGGTTCTTTGTTCAGTTGGTTGGCTTTTTTTGTTTTTCGTATTCTTGACATGAAAATGCTAACAATTTTCTTCTTTTTCCAAGACTTTGGTCACAAAATAGAATAAAAGCTTGGTCTACACATCCTTCCGCAAGTTGGAAGAACCTGGAAATTGATGTGATGTTAGTAGCTTTTTTTTTGGGGGGGGGATAGCAGCTTGTCTGTTGATGAGTCTTCACCACAAACTCTCCCCACAGGGAAATTCAATGAGCTGTGCTGGATCTCAAGATGCCATTCCAATAAATAAATTATAGCACCTCAACCCTAGCTACACCATTCTATTTTACAAATTAAATTTTACTCTTTTTTTATTAGCAGAAGTGGAGCTCTGTACCTTCAAACTTCTTCACTATCAGGTGAGATATAGAAGATGTGAGGGCTTACTTCTATTTGATTTATTTAATCCTAAAATTCTCACTTTAGACGTGCCAGCAACCTGTGTGGGCTGATGACTTGGGGCAGGATGGGAGAATGCCAGGGGATAGATGCACAAAGGTCTGGACACCTCCTTGCCTCCTCCCATCCTCCTCAAAACTTCAGCACAACTCTGAAGCAAAGTGTGCTTGTGGGAGAACCCAGAGTTGCCTGAGATTTACTTTCTGCCATCGGGTTAATGGAGCACCTAGGGAAATTAAGCTGAGTTTTAAAAATATCCAGAAAGTTAAATTTGTTGTACATGTGAGTTTCTGAACTGCGATTAGTCTTTGCTTTACCTGGCATCAGGGAGTGTTATAAATCAATTATTTAAATATTCATGTAAGGTGTAAAAAGGAGTAGAAGTACACGTATCAAATTTCCATAAATAAACTTTGCAATATAAACGTAATTTATACTATTAATTCTTTGTCAATAAAATGTGGAAAGGTTAAAAAACAAATAAAATAAAATCTTCACTTTAGAAGTAAGAGCTTGATCATGAAATGGCTTATTTATCTTTCTAATTAAGGAATTTTATTAACACTGCAACTAAACCTTTCCTATAGTGGTCCTAAGATCAGTTTAAGGTTATCTATAATGATTTGCTTAAGCAATGTATTTTAAACTAAACTATATTTAATTTCTAAATCTAAATATATTTGGTTCAACTTGAAATTTTCCGTTTTCTAATGTAACTTTCCCATAATAATAATCTTTTAAACATTTATTAGACATTATCCAAATTATGTATGTAAACATTTCAAAAATAAATCATTTAATGAGATAGATATAGATGATGACTGGTGATGATGATAATGTCAGTTAAAAGGGGCCATGCTCTTCTATAAATGTGACTTCAATTGTGTTTTCTAAGTGCTACGTTTCAGGGTGATGGGCTCATGAACTTGTTTCTTATATTATTCTCAGCATCAGGCACAGACAAAGATCCTCAGACAGTATTTCATTAAGAATAAGTTAAAACCAATGTATTTCCAATGATTTACTGGCTATTTTTTTTTCTTTTACCACATTCTGAAAATCATGACAAAAGTGCCCTACAATAAAGAGTATTCTCCTTTGGGCTGTTTAATTTTCACTGTACTTTCATATGAACTTCATATATACAAATCCTCTATACAATTATATAGCATACAAACTGTATTTTATCTTTTAATAGTATCATTAGCAGGCAAAATTCTCTCAACTACTTATTTACAATCTCAGCTACTGTCACTAAATCTGGGTTATTTTACTATAGCAGTCAAAGTAATACTACATATACACAAGCACACTCAAAGATTACACTAAATATGTTTTATAGCTTAACAGTTATCGTTCTATGTTTTCTTCTCTAATACAGTTGAAAAATTTATGGTAACAAAATATTTTCCCCAACACATATGCTGTGCACATGCATAGTATTGTGATCTTTGAATGGGAACAACATGAGTATAATTATTTCTTTTAGGGATAAATGTAGCAAAAATTGTCCTATACAGTTAATATCTATAGTCCTACATACTTTAATATTTGTACCTTATGAAAAATTCCCTAATTGCGGCCAATTTGAAATGTGTATCATGAATAATTAAATTGGAAAAAAGAAAAAAGTCTATTGCAATATAGTTGTTCAAAATCTATTGTTTCAAATTAAGATTAGCATAAGAATGTGGATGTACACTTCCTGCTTGTATCTTTCTTTTTTAAATTGATTTTTAAAAGTACAAAATTTTATCCCTATTTCTTACTACTATAATGCTGTATTCTTCTTTATTCAGCAAAACTCTAATTACAATGCTACATGTAAGAATATATTGTTTCAGCCTAGTTTTATATTCATTAATTTACTTAATATTTCTGCTTTTAAAATATTTTCATTATTCGGGAACCTAACATATGTAGGGAAAGCAATAAAACCTAAATGCACAGTAAAAGGAAAAAAGAATGTAACATTAACACTCATATTCCACACTTTTGTCAAAAAGTAGAATTTGCCAGCAATGAAGACATTCCCCATATATGCTTTCTTGTTGATATGATTTCCCTTTTGTTTCCTCCCTCCCAAGTATCCCAGTTATGATAATCACTTATATGTTTCGCTTTACAGTTTTGCCACCAATGTAATAAATTATAAGAATTTATTTCAAATTATAAGAATTATAAAAACTTAAAATAATTTAAAATTCCTTTTATAAGAAGTTATAATTTCTTTTATAAAATGTTATAATTTCTTTGGTAAGGAGTTATAAGAATTTATAATTTCTTTTATAAGGAACTATAAGAATTTATAATTTCTTTTATAAGCAATTATAAGAATGTATAATTTCTTTTACAAGCAATTATAAGAACTTATTTGCAAAAATACAAAAATATTCTTGCAAATTTCATATAAATGTGATTATATTGAATGTTTTTGATGTTAATAATTACTATTATATCTGTATATATTACTATGCTATCCATGTAAATCAAATTTATTCACTTTCCTTTTCATATATATTCTTTGTAAACATGTCCCTCTAGTTTGTTCATTTTGATTGCTGTATAGCATTCTGTAAGTATGTCATAACTTATTTATCCATTTTATTACTGATGGTCATTTGGGAGACTTCTCAACTTTAGCTATTAAAACTCAGCGATATATACTTGTATATGTATTCTGATATGAGTGCAAATCCTGGGTCTTAGGATGTGATCCTTCATCTTATTCAAATAATGTCACACTCAGACAAAGTAATTGCACTGATTTATAATCCTAGGAGCAGTGTATGAAAATTCCCACTGCTTCATATGCTCTCCAAAATTAGTAGGATAATTTTTGCACTTTCATATTTATATAAAATATAATTAAACTTGGCCAGGCACGGTGGCTCACGCCTGTAATCCCAGCACTTTGGGAAGCCAAGGTGGGTGAATAACCTCAGGTATGGAGTTCAAGGCCAGCCTGGCCAAGATGGTGAAAAAATACTAAAATACAAAAAATACTAAAAAAACAAAAATTAGCCTGGTGTGGTGATGCACACCTGTAATCCCAGCTATTCAGGAGGCTGAGGCAGGAGAATTGAGTGAACCCGGAGGCGGAGGTTGCGGTGAGCTGAGATCACACCACTGCACTCCAACCTGGACCACAAAGTGAGACTGTCCCAAAAATAAATAAAATATTATTAAACTTAACATTTTACAAAACTTTTTCTATTATAATTCAGAATGCATCTTTAGTTGAAAAATTACATCACTATTAATTCTATGACTATAATTTCATGCACATTTATTAGGGATTAATTATATATTTCATACATTTATTTGTTCATATTTCATTATTAATTTTTCTAATTTTTTCTTGAAGTTTCAAATACTTTTTTGTTATGAACAAGTGTAATTATACTGGAGATATTTCCTTTAATCAATCATTACGTCAAATGACTTTGAGAAAATATGATTAGTTCATGGCATATTGTAGGGGAAATTTCAGGATTGTTTAACAACTCCTAAAAGGAAACAAAGAAAAAATATTAAAATATAAAAATAGTCTATAAGTTTAATAATAGCTGTCCATGGTAAAACACAAATTCTACCATTACCAGTGTGGAAAACATGATTGGTATCAACATATCATGTCTGAATTCTTTTTAAGGCAGGCCTAATATCATTGGATAAGATTCCCTTTAAGGTCCTGACCTTAAATTCTATGTGCACCTGATTTCTGAATGTGCATTAACGCTCTTGTTCTTTTTAAATTCTCTGACCAGTGTCAAACAGGAAAGCACCAGGGAAGGAAAACATGATAATTTCTAAAACGGTTCAAATTAACTTCTATTCAAACACTATGTCCTGGCTATAAGATGAAATTTTTCATACTGATGTTGAAGTGAAAAATGAGTTCTCATTTGCTAGCATGCAAATAAAGACATATTCTGTTTCCTTGTTTTGCAGTACTTTTCCTTGTTTAACCTCTCCATAATTTGTGTTCAGCAATGTCAGTTGTTAGGGAAATTTTAAAAAGCAACACATAGTTCCTACGTTGGATATCTAAATTGTTAAAAGGAACTTTGTTGTAACTAGAATCATGACCACTGTGGATTGATTTTTTAAATGTCAGATTTATGTAAAGAGAATCCAAAGTTTTCTTATCAAAAGAATCCAGGGTTTTCTTGGGAAGTGCAAAAAGGCCAATACTCTTTAAAATCTGCTTGCTGCTAATATGTTTGTATAAGTCTATTGTTAACAAGCTCATTAACACAAACACACACATGCATACACGCCCCTCATGGATGGGAGGAATTATTGTCCTGTAATTTCCAAAATGGAAAATCAATTTCAGGCAAGTCATCCAGGTTGAAATAGCCCTATTTTCCCTCTCACCTTTTTCAGTCAATTTTCAATATTTATAAACTTATCTCTCGTGCTTAAGCTTTTGAATAAGTTATTCTCTCGAATCTAGCTAATATTTAAATATGAATTGTTTAATTAAAATATTCAGCAATTTTTAAAATATTCCTTGGGCACTTATTAAAAAATATGTATTTTCCATTGAAGACTCTAGACTTCCCTTGGGATGAATATTCACTTTTAATTTTCTCTGTTTAATTTATTTTTTATTATGCTATTATGAAGAATAGATGTTAGTATTAGTCTCCAATCTTGTTTTTTACTTCTTTTTCAGGTTTTTACAGTATAATTGTTTCTAAGAGATCTTGGAGTCACACTGCCAAGAGAGGAAACCAGTTTTTCTGCTTCATATAGCGACGATTCTGAGACTCCATTTTACAACTGCTCTCTGCCTCAGTATGATCACCAAAAAACGCAGATGATAATAATATTATCTTTGGGTAGTCTTTGTGAGGAGTTAGTATAGCATTTGTATAACTGCTTTCCATTTTACCTGTCTGGGACAGGAAAAAACAAAGATGGTTAGTTACTGATTTGATCCTGTGTTACTAGATATTTAGGCCAGTGAAAACTTCCATTTCTTTTCTCCTTTTCCTTTTTTTTTTTTTTTTTTTTTCTGAGACAGGCTCTTGCTCTCTCACCCAAGCTGGAGTGCAGTGGCACAATCATACCTCGCTGTAGTCTTGAACTCCTGGACACAAGTGATACTCTTGCCTTCCTGCCTCAGCTTGCCAAGTAACTGGAACTACAGGCATGCACCACCAAGCCTGCTAATTTTAACATTTTTGTGGAGACAAATTTCCAAGAACGAATGCAAACACACAGAGTTGACAAAATGATAAGTAGAAATTTTAACATGTCTGAAGAGACAAAAAGAAAGGAAAAATGCAGGCCTAATAACACAGATTGTGATTCCTTTAATATCTAGACCTTAAATTTGATATACACTTCATTCCTAAATGTGTAATAATATTCTTTGTGCTTCTAAATTATTTGACTAATGTCAACAGAAAAGCACCAGCATATGCTAATGGATGAGTTCAATGCTGCTTTTATGGAAAATTTTCTTATTCCCAAAATAGCTGAAATTGAATCCTATTCTACTGTCTGTTCTTGCTATACGCTGAAATTTTTTAAACTGATGTTGAAGTGAAAGGTGAATTCCCGTTTGCTAGTATGCAAAAAAAGACATATTCTTTTTCATTGTTTTGCAATGTTTTTCCTTGTTTAACCTCTCCATAATTTGTATTCAGCATTTTCAGTTGTTTCATAGGGAAATTTTAAAACCCAATACATATGTCATACAGTAAATGTCTAAATTGTTAAAAGAGCTTGGTCATACCTAGGATCGTATAAATATGGATTTATCTTTTAATGCTAGATTTAAATATACAGAACCCAAACCTTTTATCAAAATCATCCAAGGTTTTCTTGGGAACCACAAGAAGGCCAATATGCCTTAAAATCAGGTTGCTGCTAACCAATAGTTTTATATGACTTTATTGCTAACAAGCTCATAAACACAAAAACACACACTTAAACCCATTGGGGTTGGAAGGAATTATTTTCTTTTAATTTAAAAAAATGAAAAAATGAGTTTCCAGAAGGTCATCCAGATGGAATTAGTTCTGTTTTCCCACTCAGGGTTTTCAGACCAGAATAATATTTATCAAACATATTTCTCATGCTTAGGCCTTTGGTAAAATTACTCTCAAGTCTATTTAACGTTTAAATATTAATTATTTAATTAAACTATTCAGCTGTTTTGTAAATACTCTTGACTCCCTCATCCTTTGATATATTATCTTGCAGTGTCCTCCTGCCATAGGCAGGGTGACTACCTTGACCTTGGAATCTGAGCTCACTCATGTAATTTGCTTTGATGAACTGGAAATTAGTAAACTTTGTATATATCTTTGAGATGGCTTCCACATTGGAGTTTCTTGCTCTTCTCCATTTACCACAAGCACATCCCCACACTAGTACACCATTCCTAGAAGCAGAATGAGAATGAGATCACCCCCTCCAGATCTAGCCTAAATTGGCCAAACTCTAACTTCAAGATGCAGAACATGGCCCATCTCAAATTACCAGAGTGATCCACCCAAACCCAGCTTAGGAAAATGGAATCTAAAGACATGTGAGATATAAATATCTAATGTAGTTTTGGAGAAGTTTCTTTTTAAAATGATGCTAACTGATAGAAATACTTTGCTAAGCCAAGAGAGTGGGAAATATGTCCACCCTTGTTGTGTCAAGAATCCCGAAGCCAAGGGAAAAATAGATGAGGAATATCAAAGTTTTGTCATGTGAGGTGCATAATTAAAGCTGAAAGAAAAAAACTGAAATAAAGCTACGGAAAAATACGGGGTTGGCAGGTGACATGATGTCAAATTTCTACAAGTTGTAACTAAAATAAGAAAGTTTCTACTTCAACTCTCTAGAGTTGTATAAGAATGCATATAAATAGTTTATTTTCCCCTTAGTACGTAATGAGAAGATTAATAATTTCTATGAGATATTTCTCCTAATTCAAAATTTTTATATTAAAATTATAATGCATACATAGAAATGTGCCAAAACAAAACTGGAAAACTGGGAAATAGAGCAATGTATCATAAACAGTCGAGTAACCATCATGTAGGGCAAGACAAGGAACACTGCCAACAGCCTAGTTCCACCTCCATGACACTTTCCAAGCCTCTATACCTTTTTTCATATCTCCTGAGGTAAGCAATATCCATAATTTGTGATGCTCATTTCCTTGATTTTCTTTATACTTTATCAACAAGGTATGCAACCCTAAACTCAATAGCTTGGTTTGGCCTGCTTTGAACTGTGTATAGGTGCAATCCTATATGTTCTTATTCATGGCTTCCTGGACTTAACATTATGAATCTGAAATTTAATCAGACAGATGCATGTACATGTGATTTATTTCTTTTCATTTCTCTATATTGTTTAATTTTATGAATTTACTATAATTATCTATCCTTAGTTGATATATATTTAGACAGCTTCTTTTATGAACTATTATGAATAATGCTACTATGAGCATTCTTTCATATACATTTGCTACAATTCCTTTGCATATATGCCTAGGTGTAGAGTTATAGGGTCCTGGATTAAGATGTGCAAATTCTGCCCACAGACATAGAAAAGTCCAAAAAATACTTTAACTAAATTTATTTCTGTAACTCCAGTCTCTTTATTACTATTTGCATATATCTTTATCAATTACACATTTAGTCCAACAAGATACTATTATTTTAGATAGTAAACATTCATTTATAATTATGCACATATTTATCATTTTCATTAATTTTTATTCCTTCTTGCATGCTCAATTTTGTATTTTTGGTAGTTTATATTTTATCTGAAAAAATATCATTTTTAATTTCTGTCTGTGAAAGTCTACTGTTCCTTGGAAACACACTGAAGATATGATTCCATTGAATTCCCGCTTTCATATTTTCTGTTGAAAATCAGTTTGTTATTTAGAATGTGGCTCTTTTTAACATAATCTACCTTTCACCTCTAGCTACTTTTCAGATTTTCTATTGGTCTTTGATGTCCTGTGTCATTTTATTTTAAATTTTTTAGTTATCTTGTCCAAAATTTGATGGCCCCTAAATATATAGAGATGGAAATATATACATTTCATCATTTTTGGAAAAATTTCCCAAACATTGCTTTTGCCCCATTTCTCATCTCTAATCCTCCAGAACTCCAGAAGTATGTTAGATATTCTGACCATAGCGTCAATGTCTCTTACCCTCCAGCCTTGTATTTTTCTGGAGTTGTTAGTACTCTAGCCATGAAAATAGTAACAATTTTCTTCTATTCCCAACTCTGGTCAGATAATAGAATAAAAGCTTGGTCTAGCCATGTTCCTGCAATTTTAAAGAAACCGGATATTAATTTGATGTGAGTAGCTTTTTCTGGAAAACAGCTTGTCTGTTGCTGGGTCCTCACACAAACTCTCCTCATATGGAAATTCAATAAGCAGCTTTGGATCTCAAAATGCAATTCCAATAAATAAAAAATAGTCCCTAAACCACAACTACATCATTCTATTTTATGAACTAATTTTTACTTTGTTTATGTTGTAGAAATGGGGCTCTGTGACTTTGAACTCCATCATTACCCAAGCGAGATAGAGAAGATGTGAGGGCTTCCTTCTGTTTGATTTATTTAATCTAAAATCCTCTCTTTAGGAATAAGAGCTTGATCATGAAACAGTTTAATTGCCTTTCTAATTAAGGAATTTTATTTACACTAAAATCAAACTCTTTCTTATAGCCTTCAATGGATTAGTTTAAGGTCATCTACAATTACTTGCTTAAGCAATGCATTTTAAACTAAACTTCACTTAATTTCTAAATCTAAATGTATTCAGCTTGACTTGAACTTTGCTTTTACTAATGCAAATTTCCCAAAATGATAATCTTTTAAAAATGTCTTAGACATTATCAAAATCATGTACAATGAAAAATAAATCATTTAATGAGATAGGTGTAGATGATTGATGATGATGTTGATGTCAGCTAAAAGGGACTATTTTATTCTGTAAATGTGACTTCAATCATGTTTCCTAAGTGCTGGAATTCAGGGCGATGGGAGAACACTATTTTAATTTTTCTTCATGGCCTTATAATTCTTATATTATTCTCAGTATCAGGCCTAGACAAACACCCTCAGGTAATATTTCATCAAGAATAACTTAAAACCAACACATTCCCAATGATTTACTTGATATTGTTTTATTTTACCACATTCTAAAATGTGGTACAATAAAAAATACTTCACCTTAATCAGGTAATGCCATATTCAGCCAAAGTAATTGTACTTTATAATCCTAAGAGTAGTGTATGAAAATTTCTATTGTGTCATATCCTTTCCAAAATTAGTAACATCAGATTAAATTTTACACTGATATTTACATACACTATTATTAAAGTTAACATTTTAGAAACATTTTTCTATTATAATTCAGAATGTATTTTTAGTTCAAAAAATTATGTTGCTTTTTAATTACATGACTATGATTTCATGCACATTTATTAAGAATGAATTATATATTCCATATATTTATTCATATTTATTAATTTCTCTATTTTTTCTTGAAGTTTCAAATACTCTTGTTATGAGCAGGTGTAATTATACTACACATATTTCTTTAATCAATCATTATGTCAAATGAATTTGAGAAATTATGATTAGTTTGTAGCATATTGTAAGGGAAATTTCAGGATTGTTTAACAACTCCTAAAAGAACTCAAAGGAAAAAAATGTTAAAATGTAAAAGTAGTCTATAAGTTTAACGTAGGTGTCCACAGGAAAAAATAAATTCCACCATTACTGCACAAAAAAAGATTGGTAATAAACATACCATGTCTGAATTTTTTTAAGGCAGGCCTAATATCACTGGACAAGATTCTCTGTAAGGTCCTGACCTTAAATTCTATGTGCACCTGATTTCTGAATGTGCAGTAATGTTCTTTTTCCTTTTACATTCCCTGACCAGTGTCAAACAGGAAAGCACCAGGGTGTGCTAATGGATGAGTTTGAGGCTGTCTTTATGGAGAACACAATAATTCCCAAAACAGCTCAATTAAATTTCTATTCAAACACTATGTCCTGGCTATAAGATGAAATTTTTCATGCTGTTGTTGAAGTGAAAGGTGAATTCTCATTTGCTAGAATGCAAATACAGACATATTCTCCTTCATTGTTTTGCAATATTTTTCCTTGTTTAACCTCTCCATAATTTGTGTTCAGCAATGTCAGTTGTTATGGAAATTTTAAAACCCAACACGTAATTCCTACATTGGATGTCTAAACTGTCATATGGAACTTGGTCATAACCAGAATCATGACCACTGTGAATTTATTTTTTCAATGTCAGATTTATGTAGACAGAATCCAAAGTTTTCTTATTAAAAGACTCCAAGGTTTTCTTGGGAAGCCCAGGAAGGCCAACATTCCTTAAAATCTGGTTGCTGCTAACTAATACTTTTGTATAACTTTATTCTTAACAAGCTCATTAACACAAACTTATGTGCCCACACACATACGTGCTCCTCATGGATGGGAGGAATTATTGTCCTATAATTTCCAAAATGGAAAATGAATTTCAGGCAGGTCATCCAAGTTGAAATAGCCCTAATTTCCCAATCATGTTTTCAGCCCATTTTCAATATTTATAAACTTGTGTCTCATGCTTAGGCTTTTGAGTAAGTCATTTTGAGTCTAGTTAATATTTAAATATGAATTGTTTAATTAAAATATTTAGCAATTTTGTAAATATTCCTTGGGCACTTAAAAAACATGTGTATTCCATTGAAGAGCCTACACTTCTCTGTATGTAAATTTTCACTTTTATTTTTCTCTAATGTATTTTTTATTATTTAATGGTTTAAGATGAATAGATGTTAAAAATCGGTCTTCAATATTGGATATTATTTCTCTCCAGTTGTTATAGTATAATTGTTTCTAAGAGAAGATCTTGGAGTCAGTCTGCCAGGACAGGAAGCCAGATTTTCTGCTTTATATAGCTATGATCTGAGACTCCATTTTACAAATTGTCTCTACCTCAGTATAATTATCTATAAAACACAGATGATAATAATACTCTGGGTAGTCCTTATGAGGTGCTAGTATAGTATATGTATAACTGCTTTCAATTTTACATGTTCAGTGCAGGCAGGAACCGAGGATTATTAGTTATTCTTTCGATTCTGTGTTACTTGATATTTAAAAGATACCAGTGAAAACTTCCACTTTTCCTTTTTTGTTTTGAGAAAGGATGTTGCTCTGTCGCCTAGGCTGGAGTGCAGTGGTAGTTCACTTCAGCTTTGTACTCCCGGGCTCAAGAGATCCTCCCACCTCAGCTTCTGAAGTAGCTGTGACTATGGGTGTGCACCAACACAGCCAGCTAATTTTTCAGTTTTTCTGTAGAAATGGGGTCTCCCTATGTTGCCCAGTATGGTCTTGAAAACATGGGCTCATGCGATCTTCCCACCTTGGTCTCCCAAAATGCTTGGATACAGGTGTGAACTGCATCTAGCCGAGAACTTCCATTTTTGAGCAGAATACAGAAGGTTCAGAAAGGCAAGATATCCTTCTGCAACAACTAGGATAAGAGTAATAAAAGTCCAAAATTATATATTCAATTCATCACAGAGTTGTACAAGCAAGGAGGGCCAGCTGAACTGAAATCCAGCACAAGGAGAGTCTTTGTAGGTGAAGGGTCAACTTATATACTCAGTGCAATCCCTATCAAATCCCAACAAGCCTGTTTTGCAAAAAGTGAAAAACCAGTCCTAAAATATATCTGAAAATACCCAGTGACCAGATCACCAAAATAAATCTTGATAAAATAACACATTTGGAGGATTACACTTTCTGGTTTAAAAGCTAACTACAAAGCTGCACTAATCAGGATTCTGTGGTACTGGCATTACAGTAGACAAAAGAACAATGAAACACAACTGAGAGTCCAGAAATTAACACTGACATTGATGGTAATTGATTTCAAAAATGGTACCATTGCAGTTCAATAGGAATTAATCATTTTTTCAACAAATGATACTGAGAACATTGAATATCCACATGCATAAATTTCTATTCTTATTTCACACCATACACAAAAAATAACTCATATTTAATTGATTATAGAGCTAAATGTAAAAAGTGAGATTAGTAACTAAGATACTAAAACATACTAACTGTACAATTGCAAGTAATACAAGTGGGTTAATCAACCATAATTCTATCTGTGTATTTCTCTACTTAGATCATTATGTCTATAATAATAATAATCCCCTGCCTATCAATCTATTGATATTAAAATTACTATTTTAAATAAAACTAAATTAGATGCTGGGCTACCCTCAATCTCATTTAGTGGAAATTCAAGCAAAAATATTATTGATTCTCCCTAGATTTTTATTTTTTGAGACATGGTCTCACTCTGGAGCCTAAACTGGGGTGCAGTGGTTTGAGATTGGCTAACTGCAATCTATAGCTCCCAGCCTCAATCTGTTTCCCACCTTGGCCTCCCAAGTAGCTAGGACTACAGGTGGACACCACTATACCTGGCTAATTGTTGTATTTTTACTAGAGACTGGGTTTCACCATGTTTCCCAGGTTGGTCTCCAATAATTGGGCTCAAGAAATCTGCCTGCCTAAGCCTCCCAAGGTGCTCAATTACAGGCTTAAGCCACAGCACCCACCCTGGTACTGTTACTTCAAAATGTACATTTGACATTTGAAGGAAAAATATTTACATAATGTGCTATATGCCAACATGTGTGAATAAATAAATAATATAAATGGATAATCAGCCTTATTCCTGTCTGTTGAATCACTTGGCTACATTGTCAGTAAAGAGATTACATGAGATCACCAACACAACAGGCATCACTGTAGAGATTGAAGAATTGAGACCTTGGGCAGTCTGATATTTTCAGTTTAGAGACAAAAGAGAACTAGCAAAGGAGATTGAGAAGTAGTGCCCAGTGGACAAGGATAAAATCATGAGAGGGCAGCATCCTGAAATCTAAATAAACTAAGTTCAATGCGGCTAATAGAGCATGCAACATGATGACTAACCTTGGGAACATAGACTCTCTGGTGATCTTGCAAATGTCAGAATCGATGAACTGATGACAGCATCAGCTTCTTGGAATGAGTTCATAAGCCAATAGTTAAAGAGGCTTCATACCTTGATAAATACTTATAAACCAAGAGCAAGCCTTTTCACTTCAAAGGCTGAAAAACTGATTCCTGAGGTCAGCCTTTGAAGTGGAAAATCAAAGAACCTCAACCTGTTGTCAGGACTGAACCAATTCCGAGAACAAGAATTCAATAATTGAAGGAAAGTGTAAGTCCCCTTGAAAAGGATGCTGAAAATTCACCACAAGAATATTCAGGACGTATTCATACGGTGCTTTCTCAAAGACCTGTAGCCATTTCCCAGGTAACAGTACCCAGAGGAAAGGACACACATCCACACCATCTGAGACTTTTAGGTATAGGGCTCTTACAGTAGATAGTCAGGCATGAGCGGGGCAGAAGAAGGCTCTCACCACCCACCAGGAATGTCAGGTGGCCATCAGGTGATGGCCTGGCAGTTGTCACATTGCCTCTCTAAAAATGATAATTGCTCACAGGCACCAGGGAGAGGCAATTTCACAATAAGTAAAGATGCTTAAAATTGCTAGTCGGCAGCTCAGGAATAGGGTGAGTAGGCTGAGGCATGCGTGTTAAGAGAGAAAACGGTAGAAAACAACCTTCTGGGGGCATTCCACCAAAAAAGGGAAGAATGCCTCAGGCAAGCATGTGTACAACTCCAGTAAACACACTGCGCATGCTCACCTCTAAAGTGTTAGCAAGCTACCATGCATGTGAGCAGCCCACCCTAAGGGGCTGAATCATGGGAAAAGGAACACAAGACCCTAAGGGAAGAATCGTGGGAAAAGGAACACAAGACCCCAGAAGTATACCAACATATAAAACCACAAGTCAAAGGTCTAACACTGCACTTGACCTCCAAAATGCCCACTGTGGTCTCTTCCAAGTGTACTTTCCTTTCTTTCCTGCTCTAAATCTTTTTAATAAACTTCCATTGCTGCTCAGAAACTTCCCTCAGTCTCTTTTTCCGCCTTATGCCGCTCAGTTGAATTCTTTCTTCTGAGGAGGTCAGACTTGAAGTTGCTGCAGACTCATACCAAATTGCCTCCAGTAAACCAGATATTGGCCACTCCAACAGAGCCTGAACTAACAGTAATATCTGGGTACTCAAAAGACACTGCAGTCCATGAGATGAAGTGGGAGATTTTTAAAATTTTCTTTTTGTGTGTGTGTTATTTGCATTTGGGTTTTTTAGATACACAGTCTCAATCCTTCACTTTGGAGGTATGTAGTACAGTGGCAAATCATAACTCACTACAGCCTTGAATTCCTGGGTTTGTAACAGAGTGCCCCATTTTTTCTAAGAAACAGGGAATGAGTTACTTTTTTATTATTATTATTTTCTCTTATCTCCCCTTTCCTTTTGTTCCCTGTTTCCTGCTTAGCCCTTCATAAATGCAAATATAACCTTTCACCCCCGCTCACTAGACATTCCCTGCAGGGCACGTTCTTCTAACTATGTGCAGCAAGACAGATCTCTCCTGAGAATTGACAGTCAATTTGCAGACCAAAGCACACCCACCAAGGAATGTTTACCTCCAGGAAATGGACTTGGAACTTCCAGGCTGTGCTCCACTCTGGGAGTTGCCTGAGGACTTTCACCCAACAGAAGGGCATATTGAAAGCATACCCACCTGGCCACTTTTACAACTTACTTCTGCACAGGAAGGCACCAATTCAATTGCCTGATAGATAAGGCACCAAGCCTGCATGAGGACCCTCTAACCTTGCTCAGTATCCCTCCTTACCTTATAAAAGTGTCTGCTTTCTGCTCCAAAGGTGAAGTGGTACACTTAAAGGCAAGACACTTTGTGCTCCTTCCCCAAGCTAGGTTTGGAATAAATTCATTACTTTTGTACCAGACCTCACTTTTGTTAACTGGACACTGCATGCGGCAACGGACTCGCATATTGGTTATAGGTCCAAAGGAGTCTCCTGTCTCGTCTTCCTGGGTAACTGGGACTACAGGTGAGTACCACCATGCCAAACTAATTTCTTGTTGTTGTTTTTTCTGTTTTTTAGTTTTTGTACAGACAGGCTGTCACTGTGTAGCCCAAGGTGGTCTGCAACTCCGGGCCTCAAGAGATATTCCCACCTCCGCCTCCAAAAGTGCGGGGACTGTGGGCATGAGCCATCATACCCAGCCTGCAGAGGGAGTTTTGAAGGTCAGATGCTACCTAGAGTTTTGACTCATGTCCATCCCAAGGTGGATCTAATCAGTTTGCCTTTATTGCCTCTTCTTGAATGTGTAATGGACACACATGGCAGCTGGCAGGACTCTCACTTTCTTCCTGACCTGTAGAGTCAGGGACATTATTAGAGCAGAACCAAGGGGAAGCCTGTGAAATTCTCCTCCACTGGCAACAATGATTGAAAAATAATAATCACATTCTCCAAGGAATGGAATTGATCACTACCATGACAAAACACTTGAAAGTTGCAGGGGATGGTAGTCTTTTTATATCCGTATCCACTTAACCTATCTGGCCTCTACCAAAACCAGATACACTATAAAATGAATGCAGATTTCCATAAATTTAAATCACTACTTACAAATGCTCTCTAGGATGTGGTATCTTCCCTGAGCAGAGCAGAGCTCCTGGCAGTTTGCATGTGGCTCTTGATTTAGTGAATGTTTCTTATTTTACACCCATGGGTGGGTCAGCAGATTAAAACAATTGGCCTTTGTGTGGTAAAAACAAGAGCACTGCTTCACTGTTTTATGTCAGGGCTTTGTCACTTCTGCTCTCAGTTTAATTTACATTTTGCAAAACATCATGTTAATTTAATATATTAATAATGTTACGGTAATTGCTACAATAACCAGGAAATGGAAAGTTACCTAATTATAGTAAAATACTTAAACATTAAATAGAAATAAAATATCAGAAGAAAGAGATATGCCTGAAAATATTTAGAGAACACCAACATAGATATTGTTTTCAGGGGTCCCATATTCCTGGTCCACATGTTGAAAAATTAATTAATTAATTAATTAATTTATATTTGAGATAGAGTCTCGCTCTGTTGCCCAGGCCGGAATGCAGTGTTGCAATCCCGGCTCACTGCAAACTTCGCCTCCTGGGTTCAATCAATTCAAATCCTTCAGCCTCCTGAGTAGCTGGGTTTATGGGCATTGGCCACCATGCCTGGCTAAATTTTTTTCTATTTTTTTTAAGTAGAGATGGGGTTTCACCATGTTGCTCAGGCTAGTCTCAAACTCCTGGCCTCCAGTGATCTGCCTGCGTTGGTCTCCCAAAGTGCTGGGATTACAGGCGTGAACCACCAGGCCGAGCAGAAACATCCCGTTTAAGGCAAATGGCTTCCTATATACTTCCTATCACTAAAAGGGAAGCACGGCGTTTATTGAGCCTCTTGGGATTTTGGAGTCCAAAAATACCACAGTACAGGATATTGCTGTGATGTGTTAATAAAGTCCTTTTTAAACCCTGTTCAGTTAACCTACCTAGCCTCTGCCAAAACCAGATGGGTTACAGAATGAATGCAAAGACTCCTGGTTTCAAGTGGAATCCAGAACATATGATATCTCTACAGCAGATACAGGGTCTGGCCCAACCTGCTCGGCCCATTGTGCCAGATGATCCAGCAGAATTCAAAGCTGCTAGAGGCATGCATCGTGGGCATTATAGGACTCTGTGCCTGTCTCCATCAAGCCCGTAGGAGAGGAGAAAGCAAAACCCTAGGGAATTACTACAGAACTATTCCCTCTTCAGCGGAGGAGTATCCGCTGTCTGAAAAATAAAAATGCAAGTGCAGAACATTAATCCAAGCAAAAAGCTCCTCAAGCACAAGACCCCGTGCAACTACACAAGGCATCTGCTTATAAAACCAGCCACAGTTGGAGGGCATGAGCACATCTGAGTGGCACAAGGAGGGGACTATATTGGACACAAACATGTGCTTCCTCAGATTCCCTTGACTGTCTCCTGTTCCCATGGTCAGCACCTTGCCTGATCCAGATCATCCTTCCACCTGGGACTTGAATGTAACTGTGGGCATGAAGTCTTGCAACAGAAAAGCTTAGTTGCTCACTTCATGTAAAGTCTAATTAACAAGAACAAGGTCTGATATAAAAATAGAGAATTTATTTGGAAGTTAGCTTGCTGGAAGGGGCACAAAGCATCCTGCCTTCTAATGTGACACTTCATCTTTGGAGCAGAAAGTGAACGTTTTATAAAGTAGGGAAGGAAATGAGCAGGACAGCAGTTGTAAAAGTGGCCACATGGGCATCCTTTCCACATCCCCTCCTAATGGATGTGAGGTCTAAGGGGAACCCCTGGAGATGAGAGTTCCATGAGGGCATACTTTTGTCTGCAAATCAACTGTCAAGTCTCAAGGAGAGATCCCTCTTGGAGCACATAGTTAGATGAACTTGCCCGAAGGGACTGTCTGGTGAGGGGAAAGTAAACAGTTCTATGTGCATGTCTAAAAAGTTAAGTAGAAAGCGGGGAAACATAGGGAAAGGAGAGAGGAAAAGAGAAAAAATAAATTTAAAAAAAAACTATCTCTTAGAAAAATGGGGGTATTGGTTAGTGTGACTTTCCCAAACAGCCACCAAGGGGTTGGATAATGTAAGGAAGAAAAGCAAAGATGGTAGTTCTGCCTCAAACAAACTTTGGCCAAAGGGAAATAGAAGACAGAAGACAGCTAGGATACATTCTCCCTTTTCTCTCTTCCACGGACTAATATTTGTTGTGGCTTCCCCTTGTAACCCTTCTGGAAAAGTATGGGGAGCCAAGTGCATGCATCTAATGACCACCATGCTGTCTGTCTCACTCATTGTGAAGTGGCCACCAGCAAAATCATATCAACATCACGACACATGGTTTTACATCTTCTTTTGCCTCAGTTTCCACATTTACCCCTCATTGCTGCCCTGGACTTGCCTTCCCAAATAAATGTCATCACTGTAAACTCAGACATTGGCTCTAGTTTTAGACACCCAAAGCTAAGATATACATTCAGTTGCATCACTTTTCCATGCATTTATAACATGGCAATTAAAACATTCATTTAGAAAGGATACCAAAAAAATATACAAATAATGTGTAAGAAAGGTGAGTGGTTACAAACTCAATTTTTAAAAATGAAATGCCTTTTTGTGTATATGATAACCAGCTAGAAAATATCATAATACAAATATATCATTCATAGTAGAAAGTGATTAGGTACATTTCCAACCAACTTAATCAGTTGCAAAGTTTGCTAGCTTTTATTTTTATTTCTTTTGAGTTTACTTCTTTTGTATCAGCAAAGCATTGAAGGCAGCATAAGTCATATTGAAGGAGAAAGAGACGTTCCCTAAAAACAAAAGTGTGTTTGGCAGCTGCTGGGAAGTTCCCTAACATTCTTGTCATGGGGTCTGCTAGCCCTGAGCAGCTGGCACTCACAGCTGACCCTGACCTTGTGCAAATATACCAAAATCTTTAATATGCTTTTCAAAAAGCATTAGAATAAGTGCCATCGAATTTTGACGTTCCACCTTGTCTCCACTTCACACACCTGATATAGCTGCATCAAAGCTATATTACAGTGATATTTCCCCTAGAATTGTGGACTAGCCAAACTTTTGCTCTGAGAAATGCTTCTTCTTCAATAAGCCTATAATCTCAACCTGAAAACAGAAAATTCAAGCAACTGCAGATTTTATGATGAGCTTCATTTTCATTGGTTTACCACATCAAATTATCCATTTATCCAATCACTTATGTGTTCATTAACATATCACTTTTGACCAACTATTCTTTGTGCTGGCTTTTAGTTCCTGTGAGTCAAGAGAAGGCGAGACAGATATGACCTCTCTTTTTATGGTGATTACATTGTACTAGGGAAGACGTATGATAAGCAAGATATATATATATATATCTATGTCTATAGATATAGATACATAGATATAGATATATATATGATGTGGAGTTAACTTATTTTAAGTTCTACATAATAATGTTAAAATTTCATAACACCAAGATTAACACAGTCACACAGAATTTAGCTCTTCAACAAGGCTGTACATTTCCTTCTTATAATAGAACTTGGTATCAATGGATACATCAACACACTGTGTAATTTCACCATTTACACCATTATAATAATACATATCATTAATACATTTCCTATCAATTATATAGATTTCACAGATTTTTACGTAATTTTTACATAATTTTTAACATTTGAAGAAAGTTTCATTTGATTATCTTCTATAGTTTCTATACCCTCCTTTGATTGGCCTGTTTTTTTAAGATAGAGAATATTTGAGTTTTTTTTAGGAATATTAGGAATGGGAGACAAAGGAGAAAATTGGAAATTCAGGGGCTCAAGGTGGCTAAGAAAAATAAATGGAAATACTTGACATCAGATGTCAACTTCAAAAAAGGTTTCCTTTAATTCAAAAAGTGGAAGCATGACTTTTCTAACTACAGATAAAAAAATTATAACAGCACTGAAATGATCATCAGCATGTTTCTTCATTCCTATTATAGAAAAGATTTTTATTCTAGGCTATTCACATACTAGTATTAAATCTAGTATTCTTTAGTACTGTTTTGGTATACATATACAAAATTTACTCTACATATGTTTTTCACTCCAATTTTATTGTGTGCATCATTAACTAACAATTCTATTTGCTTTCTACTAAGCATAAAATAAGAATTCATAATGAAATAAAACCTACCCCAAAGATCCATTCTTATCATTGATTTAAAATTGAATGTCTTTACCATCCAAAAAATTAGAGGTTCACCAATGATAGTTAAGCACATATATGTGGTACAAATTACAATGGAAAAGAGAAATGATTTCTTCATAAAAGCTGTACGTTCTTAATTATAAATAGAGATAATAAATTCTTCAAATGAAATACTATACAATGAACTATAATAAAATATACATACAATATATATGTGAAATATACTCAGCTTCATAATTTATGGTCAACGTTGTTATTCACACACATGCACACATATACACCCATAAATATATATATGACTTTTCTAGGTATCTGTTTTGAAATTACTCACATACAAACACTGTGGAAAAACTGATAGAAATATAAAATGTTCCAGACACCATCAGTTTGTTTTCTGCTAGAAGACCCACGATGCTCCCCTTGTGAATCTATGGAGTTGAGGGTTTCTCTTCTTTCACTCAGCATGTCATCTGCCACAAAACTGAAAGAAAGGTCTGTTTTAGCTTCCTACTTCCCATAATCAGGATGAATGAGTGGAATGAAGGATACATGATTGCAACAGTTTGGCAAAGCAGGAGTACAAGTTTGCTCTGCTGTGTCCTAAGATTCCAAGTTGATGTGATTATACACAGAAAGTAAATGGCAAATAACATGAGGAAGGAGGTCACAGTTTGCAAAGCTTTTATATGGACCTTGGTGCTGGGATCTTGAGATCCTTTGCTATGGAGCCGCATCTTCTTGAGATGTTTACAAAGAGAGCAGATTAACAGCAGAAAACATATTAGGCTCAGAGTAAAGGGTATGAGGTTTGCTAGAGTAGTTACAGTCAAGTTTGAAAGCTGTATCGCATTCCTCAATTTGATCTTCCAAGTCACATTTCCTTCATATTCTTTTGTCCACACTCTCTCATCCATGGTTATCACAGCAAGATTACAAATCAAAAATACCAAGGGCCCCAACAGTATCACCAGAACAACACTCTTAATTCTCTTCTTTAGGTGGAGAAAAATAAGGTTGGAGAAATTGGCAATCTTGAGCAAACAAAATATGCTGAGGATAGCAGCAAGCCACATGCTGAAATGGTTCATTACAGCGCAGGCATTAGAAGCAACAATTCTTACTTCTAAACCATATAAAGCAGAATTAAACACAGTTGCATACCAAAGGAATAACATGACCCAGAGTAAACCAATTCTGGAGACCACCAGAGCAGTGAGAATTTGGTCAGCTGAGGAGATCTTTCGTGTGTTAACCCAGTCAATGACATTTACTAGAGCTATGAAGCCATTGGCAACATTTCCAAGAACAAATGCAAACACTACCAGAATTGACGAAATGATGAGCAGAAAACACATCATGTTTGAACAGATAAAAAAATGCAGGCTTAGTAACACTTGTTCTGAGTCCTTTAACATTCAGATGTTAACTTCGATAAACACTTGATTACTAAATGTGCAATAACATTTTCTGCCTTTAAATTCAGTGACTAGTGTCAACAGGAAAGCACCAGCATATGCTAATGGATGAATTCAAAACTGTCTTTATAGAAATAGAAAAGGTCGTTATTCTCAAAACAGCTCAAATTCACTCCTCTTCATATACATTCACTCCTTGCTATATGCTGTACTTTTTTATACTGAGGTTGAAGTGGAAAATTGAATTCTCATGTGTTAGTATGCAAAGAAAGGCATATTATTTTTCATTGTTTTGCAATTTTTTTCCTTGTTTAACCTCTCCATAATTTGTATACAGCATCTTCAGTTGTTTCATAGGGAAACTGTAAAACCCAATACATATATCATACAGTAAATGTCTAAATTGTTAAAGGAGCTTGGTCATAACTAGGATCATACCAATATGGACTTATTTTTATGCCAGATTTAAATACCAGATTCTAAACCTTTTATCAAAATCATCCAAAATTATCTTGGAAATCCCTGGGAGGCTGATACACTTTAAAATCTGGTTTCTGATAACCAATAAATTGATATGACATCATTGTTAATAAGCTCCTAAACACATAGACACACATGCACTCACACCCTTAGGGGATGGAAGGAATTATTTTCTTATAATTCCCCAAATGAAAAACAAGTTTCCAGGAATTCATCCAGGTGGTATTAGTCTTATTTTCCAACTCAGGGCTGTCAGACAACGAATAATATTTATCAAACATGTTTCTCAGGCTTAGGCCTTTGGTATATTTACACTCAAGTCTGTTTTGTTTAAATATTAATTATTTAATTAAAACGTTCAGCAATTTTGTAAATGTTTCTAAGTACCCTACTCTTTGTCACATAATCCTGCAGTACCCTCCCACCTCAGGCAGGGTGACTACCTTGACCTTGGACTCTGAATTCACTCATGTAATTTGCTTCAGTCAACAGGAAATTAGTAGAATTTACAGAGATTTAAGATGGCTTCCATATTGAAGTTTCCTGCTCTTTTCCACTAACCATGAGGACATCATCTGGCTAGCATACTGTTCCCAGAAGAAGAAAGAGAAACTAATGGAGTCAGAATGCCACTGCCTTATCTACCCTAAATCAGCCAAACTAGCGGCAAGATGCAGTACGTGGCCCATCTCCAATCACCAGAGCCATCCACCAAACCTAGGTTAGAAAAATGTAATCCAAAGACATAATGATACACAATTATCTAACTCAGTTTTCTCTTGCAGAAAAACATAAGTGATGTAGGTATTCTGCTAAACCAGGAGTGTGGGAAATATGCCCACCATTGTTGTGTCAGGAATTCAGGATCCAAGGAAAAAATAGAGAATGTCCAAGTTTTGTCATATGAAGTGGGTAATTAAACCTAAAAGAAAAACCTATTCAGAAATCTGTGGTTGGCAGGTAACATCATGTCAAGTTTCCTAAAGTTGCAACTAAAATCAGAAAGTTTCTACTTAAAATCTCTTAGAGTTACACATGAATGTATACAAATAGTGGATTTTTCCCTTCAGTATATAATGAGCAGAGTAATAATAATTTTCATGGACCATTTCTCCTAATTAATGATTTTTATCTTATAGCTAGACTGCACACTTAGAAATGAACCAAAACAAAAATGGAAAACATAGCAATGTGTCATAAACACTCATGTAACCATCATGTAGGGCAAGACATGGAACATTGCTAAGAGCCTAACTTTACCTCAATGCCACTTTCTAATTCCCTACACCTTTCTTCATGTCTCCTGTGATAAGCAACATCCCTAATTTATGATGGTCTTTTTTTAATATTCTTTATACTTTACCAATAAGGTATTCGACCCTAAACTCAATAGCTTGGTTTGGCCTGATTTGATCTGTGTATAGGTGCAATCCTATATGTTCTTATTCATGGCTTCCTGGAATCAACATTTTGTATCCAAAATTTAACCCCATCATTGCATGTACATGTGATCCATTTCTTTTCACTTCTCTATATTTTTTTCATTTTTTGATTTTACTGTAATTATTTATCCATCCTTATTTGATATATATTTGGACAGCTTATTTTTTGAGCTTTTATGAATAATGCTACAATGAACATTCTTTCACATATCATTTGCTACAATTCCTCTGTGTATATATATCTGGGTGTAGAATTACAGGGTCCTTGATTATGATGTTCAAATTCTTCTCACAGACATAGAAAAGCCCAAAACACAGTTTGACTAAATTTATTCCTGTTACCTTTATCTCCGCCTCTTTATTGCTATTTGCATATATCTTATCAATTATACATTCAATCCAAGAAGACACTATTGTTTTATACAGTCAACATTTATTTAGAATTACACACTTAGTTTTCATTGTCATTAATTTTTTTTTTTTTTTTGAGACATAGTCTCCCTGTCACCCAGGCTGGAGTGCAGTGGCACGATCTCTGCTCACTGAAAGCTCCGCCTTCTGGGTTTAGCCATTCTCCTGCCTCAGCCTCCGGAGTAGCTGGGACTGCAGGTGCCCGCCACCACGCCAGGCTAATTTTTTTTTCTTTTTAGTAGAGACGGGGTTTCATCGTGTTAGCCAGCATGGATTGTCATTAATTTGTATTGCTCCTTGCGTGTTCAACTTTGTATTTTCAGTAATTTTGTTTTATCTGAAAAATATCATTTTCAATTTCTGTTTATGAAGGTCTACTACTCTTTGGAAACACATTGAAGACATGATTCCCATGATTCCATTGAATTCCTGCTTCCATGTTTTCTGTTAAAATCAGGTTGTATTTAGAATACAGTTCTTTTCAACATACTCTATCTTCTACCTCTAGCTACTTTTCAGATTTTCTATTGGTCTTTTGTGTCCTGTATTATTTTATGTTAATTTGGTTTTACTTATCATGCCTGAAGTTTGAGATTACTAAAAATATATTCAGGGATACATTTTATACCTTTTGGAAAAATCCTTGCAACATTTCTCTTGCTCTATTTTCTCTCCTCTAATCTTACAGAACTCCAGAAGTATGTTAGGTGTTCTGTCTGTAGCATCAATGTGTTACCCTCTAGCTTTGTGTATTTCCATCTCTTCCCTTCTATGCTTCATTCTGTGTAGCTATCTTCCAATTCACTTATTCTCTCTTGTACTGTATCCAACTGGTTAACTCTGTCTATTGGATTCTCAATATTGATAATTCATTTTTTCAGTCTTATTGTTTTAGTGTTCAGAATAATCTTTTATTCTCCTTCCATAAATCATTTTCTATGGGGAAACTGAACAAACTACTCTTAACACCATGTTCTTTTTAAAAGTGTTTTTGACTTTTGGAGTTTTTAGTTTTTTGTTTTACTCGATACTGTTTTACTTGATGTTTAAGATACCGGTGAGAACTTATACTTGTTTTTTTTTTCTTCTTCTGAGACACAGTCTCCCTGTTACCCAAGCTGGAGTACAGTGGCAGGATCATAGTCCACTGCAGCCTGGAACTCCTGGGCTCAAGCAATCCTCCTGCCTCAGCTTCCCAAGTATTTGGAACTATAGGCATGCACCAACACATCAGCTAATTTTTTTAATTTTTTGTACAGACAGAGTTTCCATATGTTGTGAAGGGAACTCCTGCTCTCAAGGGATCCTCCCACCTTCGCCTCCCAAAGTGCTAGGACTGCAGGCATGAGCCATCACATCCAGCCTGCAGAGGGAGTTTTTGAAGGTCAGATACTACCTAGAGCTTCGGCTCATGTCCATTCCAAGGTGGATCTAATCAGTTTGTAGTTACTACCTCTTCCTGAATGTGTAATTGAAATAGATATGTATGGCAGCCGGCAGGACTCACATTCTTCATGAACTGTAGAGTAAGGGACATTATTATAGCAGGACCAAAGGGAAGCCTCTGAAATTCTCCTCTACTGGCAACAAAATATATAAAATATAATAACCGCATTCCCTAAGGAATGGAACTGGTCAGTGCCGTGACAAAACACTTGAAAGTTACAGGGGATGGTAGTCCTTTCTATAACCCGATTCACTAAACCTGTCTGGCCTCTACCAAAACCAGATGGGTTATAGAATGAATGCAGACTACCACAAACTTAAATCAACACTCACAAATGCTTTCCAGGATGTGCTGTCTTCACTAAGCAGAGCAGAGCTTCTGGTACTTTTTACTGGGCTTGTGATTTGCTGAATGGTTCTTAATCTACACCCATTATGAGGAAAAATCAAAACAATTTGCCTTGTATTATAATAATAACACTGTGTCACTGTTTCATAGCATGGCTATGTCACTTCTGTTCTCAGTTTAATTTACATTTTTTAAAACATCGTGATTATTTAATATATTAATAATATTACAGACCAGGCCCTGTGGCACATGACTGTAATGCCATCATTTTAGGAGGCCGACACGGGAAGATCATTTGAGCCCAGGAGTTTGAGACCAGCCTGAGTAACACTGTGAAATCCTAGCCCTACAGAAAATACAAAAATTAGCCAGGCGTGATGTTGTGCCCCTGCAGTCCCAGCTGCTAGCAATGCGGAGGTGGGAGAATCACTTGAGCCCAGAAGGTTGAGGCTGTAATGAGCTGTGATCCTGCCACTGAACTCCAGCCTCAGGGACAGAATGAGACCCTGTCTCAAAATAATAGCAATAATAATAATAATATATTACTTGGTACAATAATCAGGAAGTGGCAAGTTTCTTAACTATAGTAAAATACTCTAATGACGAATGGAAGTAAAATACCAGAAGAAAAGAAATCAACCTGAGAACATTCAGGGACCTACAGCATAGGTGATGTTTTAAAGCATTCAGTGTCCCTAGACCACATGTTGAAACAATCTTTTTTACAGTATATGGCATGTTGCTCTCTCTATAAATTTCCTATCACTACAAAAGAGACACAATGTTTTGGGGGCCTATTGGGATTTTGGAGACAACATATTCCACATTTGAGAATATTGCTCTGACTCATTAATGAAGTTTCCCAGGCTGCTGGTCTCAAGTGGAATCCAGAACAAAAGAGGGCTCTACAGAAGATATAGACTCTGCTCCAAGCTGCTCTGGCCACTGTGCCAGATGATCCAGCAGGATTCAAAGATGCTAGAACATACATACTGGTCATTATAGGACTCTGTGCATGTCTCTGACAAGCCTGTAGGAGAGGGGAGAGCAAATCCCTATGGAATTAGTGTAAGACCATTCTCTCTTCAGCAGACAAGTATCCTCTGTCTGACAAACAAAATAGCAAGTGCAGAATATTAATCCAAGCATAGAGTCCCTCTAAGCACAAGCCCCTATAAGCACAAAACCCTATGCAACTGTGGACGTCACATGCTCATAAAGCCAGCCATGACTGGAGGGTATGAGCACGCTTCAGTGGCACAAGGAGTGGCGGTACTGGACACAAACATGTGCTTTCTCAGATTCTCTTCACTATGTCCTATTCCCCTGGCCAGCACCTTGCCTGATCCAGGTCATCCTTCTATTTGGGACTTGAATGCATCACCACACTGTGGGCATAAGGTCTGACTTTCATGACCACCACCAAGGGACTGGATGATGTAAGACAGAACAGCAGAGATGATAGTTCTGCCTCAAGAAAACTCTGACAAATAGGAAATAGAAGACTAATGACAGATGAGCAGATACATTCTCCCTCCTCTCTCTCTTCCGTGGACTAATGCCAGCTGTGGTTTCCTCTTGCAGCCCTTCTGGAAAAGTGCTGGAAGCCAAGTACATGCATCTGATGACCATCATGCTGTCTCTCTCACCTCACTGTGAAGTGGCTGCCATCAGGGTCATACCAGACATCACCACACATTGTTTCATATTTGTTCCTGTCTCAATTTCCACACGTCCTTGCCATTTTTGTCTTGAACTTGACTTCTAAATAAATGGTAGCACTTCAATAACACGTATTACATTAAAAACATTTTGGTAAAGTAGCTGGTTACTAACTCAATTTTTTGAAATGAAATGTCATTTTTGTTTAAATAATCAACTAGAAAATATCATAATACAAATATATAATTGACAATAGAAAAAAATACATATTCAAATAGACCAAAGTTGTTTATATGATTTTTCAAACTATTGTAATAGTGGCATCTAATTTTGGTGTTCTACCTTGTCTCCAACTCAGACACCTGATACAGCTGCATCAAGACTATATTATTGTCATATTTCCCCTAAAATTGTGGAATAGCCAAACTTTTCCTTAGGAGAAGGATTCTGCTTGGATAAGCCTGTAACCTTAACCTGAGACTGGAACAGGGGAATTCATGCAACTGCAGATTTTGTGTGAGTTTCCTTTTCACTGGTTTACCACATCAGCTTACCCATTTTATCCACCCATTTATTTGTTCATTAAAGTATCATTTTTGACCATCTATTCTTGGTGCTGGTTTCGAGTTCCTGGGAGTCAACAGAAAGCAAGACAGACATTATCTCTTTTTTTACGCTTCTTACATTGTACTGAGGAAGATATATGATTAAAAAAATACACAAATCAGGTGGGGGGATGATTTATCTTAAGGTTTAAATCACATTGTTTAAATTTCATAACACCAAGAATTAATACAGTCAGGTAGAATTTAGCTGTGAACAAGACTGTACATTTCTTTCTTACAATAGAACTTCCTATTAAAGAATATGTCAACACCCTTTCATTTCATCATTGATGACAAAATTACAACGTTAAGGCTCATCCCATAATTAATACACAGATTTCATAGATACTATTTTAACATTTACAAAAAGTTTCACTGAAATATTTTCCACAATTTCTATACTATATTTACATTGATTTTATTTTTCAAAAAGAGAGGATTTGAGTTCTCTTATCTGAAGTTTAGAAGGAATTTTATAAATGGAAGGTAAGGATATAATTAGCAAATCAGGGGCTTAAAAGTGCTTTAGAAAGAATACTAAAATAATTTACATGAGATCTCAACTTCAAAAACAGCTTTTCTTTAATTCAAAAGCAGAAGAAATGACGTTTCTAACTGCATATGCATAACTGATGATACCAATTGAGATCATGATCATGATATTTCATCCCTTTATTAGAGAAGGGATTTTTTCTAAGCTATTCACATATGAAATCTAATATTCCTCAGTACCGCTTATGGTAGACATACACTAAATTTACTCTGCATATGTTTCTCACTCAAATTCTATTGTGTGCATTGTTTTCTAACAATAATTCTCATTACTTTTTACTAAACATAAAATAGAAATTCATAATGGAATAAAACACCAAAGATACATCCTCATTATTGATTTAGAATTGAATGACTGTACCATCCAATAAATTCGAGGTTCAAGCAATGAATTCTAAGCACAATGTGGTGTATTCCTGTGGTTCAAATAACAATAGAAAAGAGCAATATTTATCCTGGGATAAGCTGTTACTTCTTAATAATTATAAATAGACATCATAAATTCTACAAGTGAAATATAAAATACATGAATGAAATATACATGGCTTCAAAATTCTAAGAAATTTTTGTCATATTTTGTATAATTTGGCAGTTTGTATGAAAAAAACAGAAAAGAGCATGTTATTGTCAATGTTCTTAAGTTTTCATACACACATAAACACACACACACATATATATATTTTTTTCTAGACAAATATTAGGTCAAAGACTTTTCTAGGTATACGTTTGGAAATTATTCATACACATACAGTATAGAAAAACCAGTAAGAAATATAAAATGTTTCATACACCACCAGTTTGTTTTCTGCTAGAAGACACACAATGCCCCTCTCATGAATCTATGGAGATGAAGGCTTCTCTCCTTTCACCCAGTACCTCACTTGCTGCAAAACTGAAAGAAAAGTCTGCTTTAGCTTCTTGTTTCCCCAAATCAGGATGAATGGGTGGATTGAAGGATAGCTGAATCTCATAGCTTTGCAGAACATGAAGACAGGTTTGTTTTTCAGACTCCCCAAACTCCAAACTGATATCATTATGGACAGAAAGTAAATGGCACATAACAAGAGGAAGGAGGTCACAGTTTGCAAAGCTTTTATGTGGACCTTCATGCTGGGATCTTGAGATCCTTTGCCATGGAGCTGCATCTTCTTGAGATGTTTACACAGAGAACAGATTAATAGCAAAAAACATAGTAGGGTCAGAGTGAAGGGCACTAAGTTTCCTAGCGTGGTTACAGTCGCATCTGAAAGGTACACTGCACTCCTCAATTTGATCTTCCAAGTCATGTTTCCTTCATATTCTTTTGTCTGTACAATCTCTTTCATGTTTATCACAAAAAGTTGACAAGCCAAAAATAGTAAAGGCCCCAACAGCATCACCAGGATGACACTCTTAACTCTCCTCTTTAAGTGAAGAAAAATAAGGTTGGAGAAATTGGCAATCTTGAGCAAATAAAATATGCTGAGGCTAGTAGCAAGCCAGTTGCTGAAATGGCCGGTTACTGCCCAGACATTATAAGCAGTAGTTCTTACTTCTACACTATAAAAAGCTGGATTCAACACAGTTGAATACCAATTTAATAATAATACCCAGAGCAAACCAATTCTGGAGACTGCCAGAGCAGTGAGAATTTGGTCAGCATAAGAGATCTTTTGTCTCTTGACCGACTCAATGGAATTTACCAATGCTATGAAGCCATTAGCAAAATTTCCAGTAACAAACATAACCATTACCAGACTGGAAAAAATGATGGGTATAAAAGTTGTCATGTCTGAACAGACAAAAAAAAATTGTTTTAATGCTGGTGTTGTGTCCGGAGTTGGTTCCTGCAGGTGGGTTCGTGGTCTCCCTGACTTCAGAAATGGAGCCACCGACCTTCACGGTGAGTGTTGCTGCTCTTAAAGATGGCATGGACCCAAAGAGTGAGCAACAGCAAGGTTTATTGAGAAGAGAGAAAGGACAAAGCTTCCACAGAGAGGAAGGCGACCCAGGCAGGTTGCTGCTGCTGGCTGAAGCCATGAGCTTTTATTCCCTTATTTGTCCCCTCCCATTTTCCTTTTTTGTCCTATCAGAGTGCCCGTTTTTCAATCCTCCCTGCCATTGGCTACTTTTAGGATCCTGTTGCTTGGTGTATTTTAGAGCGATTGGTGCATTTTACAATCCTCTTGCTAGCTACAGAGCGCTGATTGCTGTGGTTTTACAGTGCACCGTTTGGTGCATTTTACAATCCCCTTGCTAGCTACAGAAACGTTCTCCAAGTCCCCACTCGATTCAGAAAGTATAGCTAGCTTCATCTCTCAATCTAATATAACTGGGTGTGATTGCTGAATATCCTGACCTTAAATTCTATATGCACCTGATTTGTGAATGTGCTGTGACATTCTTTTTACTTTTAATTGTTGTGACCAGTGTCAAGCCAGAAATAACCATGGCATGTTAACTGATGAGTTCAATGATCTCTTTATGGAAAACATTCTTATTTTCAAACAACTCAAATTAACTCATTCATTCACTGTCTGTTCTTGTTATAGGCTGGAATTATTCACACTGAAATTGACGTGAAACCTGAATCCTCATTTGCTAGTATGCAAATAGGGACATATTCACTTTCAGTGTTTGCAGTTTTTCCTTGTGTAACCTCTCCATCATTTATCTTTAGTGACTTCAGTTGTTAGGGAAGTTTTGTAACTCAATATATATATCATATAGTAAATATCTAAATTCTCAAAGGGAGCTTGGTCATAACTAAGATCATCACCAATGCGGACTTTTTTAAATCACAGATTTAAATACACAGAATCCTAACTGCTTTTATCAAAGGCATCTCAGATTTTCTTGAGAACCACAGGCAGGCCAATCCTCCACAAGATCTGGTTGCTGCTAACACTTTCATATAACTTCATTATTCACAAACTCATAAATATGCACACAAATATACACATGTGCACACCACTTATGAATGGAACAAATTATTTTCTTGTAATTTCCAAAATAAAACATGAGTTTCCAAGAGGCTGTGCAGATGAAATTAGTCCTATTTTCCCACTCAGGGTTTTCAGCCCATGAATAATATTTATTTATCAAAAACATATCTCTAATTCTTAGGACTTGGTAAAGTTTCTCTCAAGTCTAATGTTTAAATATTATTATATAAAATATTTAGCAATTTTATAAGAATTCCTGAGTACCAGACCCTTTGATATATAATCCTGCAGTATCCTATCACAGGAAGACTGACTACCCTGCCCCTGAACTTGGAGTTCAATCATTTCACTTACTTTGATAAACAGAAAATTACTACAGTTTGCATAGAGATTTGAGATGGCTTCCATACTGGGGATTCTTCCTCGTTCCATTAACCATAAGAATATCGCCTATCTAGTACACTGTTCCCAGAAGAAGAATGAGAAACTAATGACGTGAGATTGCCGCCACCTGATCCAGACTAAATTGGCAAAACTCTAACGTCCTCCAAGATGCAGAATTTGGCCCATCTCAAATCACGACAGCCATCCACCAAACCCAGCTTAGAAAAATAAAATCCAGGCCCAGCGTGGGCAAGGTTGAGGAAGGCAGATTATGAGGTCAAGAGATGGAGACCATCCTGGCCAACATGGTGAAACCCCGTCTCTACTAAAAAATACGAAAATTAGCAGGGCATGGTGGTGTGCACCTGTATTCCCAGCTACTCAGGAGGCTGAGGCAGGAGAATGGCATGAACCCGGGAGGCGGAGGTTGCAGTGAACTGAGATTATGCCACTGCACTCCAGCCTGGGCGACACAGCAAGACTCTGTCAAAAAAACAAAACAAAACAAAACAAAAAAAAACCAACATCAAACGACATGTGAGATATAAATATCTAATGTAGTTTTGAAGGGTCTTCTCCTGCAGAGAAACATAACTGATAAAAGAACTCTGCTAAACCAAGAGTGTGGGAAATATGTACAACCTTGTTGTGTCAGGAATTCAGGAGCCGAAAGAAAAAATAGATGAGGAATGGCAAAGGTTTGTCCTGGGAGGTCGATAATTAAGGCTAGAAGAAATCCTTTGGAAAGATCTGGGGGTGGCAGATAACATCATCTCAAATTTCCTCATGTTGCAACTAAATAAGAAAGTTCCTATTTCAACTATCTTAGAGTTGTATAGGAATGTATACAAATAATTGATATTTCCCTTCAGTATATAATGAGACGAGTAATAATAATTTCTATGAGATATTTCTCCTAATTACAAATTTGTATATTAAAGTTATAATGCGCACTTAGAAATGAACCAATACAAAAATGGGAAATACCACAGTGTATCATAAACACTCAAGTAACCATGATGCAGGGCAAGACAAGGAACACCGAAAACAGCCTAGGTCCACCTCCATGCCATCTTACAAGCCCCTAAACCCTTCTTCCCATCTCCTGATATAAGCAATATCCATAATTTATGATGATTATTTCCTCAATTTTCTTTATACTTTACCAACTAGGTATGCAACCCTAAACTCCGTAGCTTAGTCTGCCCTGCTTTGAACTGTGTGTAGGTGCAATCCTACATGTTCTTCTTGTTTGTGGCTTCTTGGACCCAACATTATGCTTCTGAAATTTAGTCACATAGTTGCAAGTACATGTGATTTTTTTCACTTTTCTATAATGTTCCATTGCACGGAATTACTGTAATGATTCATCCAACCTTAATATGTACTTGGCCAGCTTCTTTTTTGAACAGTTATGAATAATTCTACTAGAACATTCTTTCATATATCATTTGATACAATTCCTTTGCATATATACCTATGAGTGGAATTACATTAACATTGTTCAAAATCTCCTCATAGACATGGAAAAGTTCAAGAAATAATTTAACTAAACTTACTCCTGTCGCCTTTACCTCCATTCTATTTTTTGCCATTTGCATATGTCATATCAATTATATAATTACCCCAACAAGATATTATTTTTTACAGTAAACATTCATTTAGAATTATGCACATATTTACCACTTTCATTAATTTGTATTCCTTCTTGCATATTCAACTTAATATTTTCAAAAAGACCCTTTATTGGCCAGGCAGGGTAGCTCACACCCATAATCCCAACATTTTATAAGGCTGGGGCAGGAGCACCCAGGAGTTCAAGACCAGCCTGTGCAACACAGCGAAACTGCCTCTACAATGAATGAAAAAGTTAGTCAGGCATAGTGAAGCTACTCACAAGGCTGAGGTGGGAGGATGGTTTGAGCCCAGGAGTTCCAGACTGCAGTAAGCCATGATCCTACCACTGAACTCCAGCCTGGACAACAGAGTGAGACTCCAACTCTACCAACAAAAATAATAATAATAATATTAATAATAATTTTTCTTCTATCTGAAAAGATGTATTTTAAGTTTCTTTTTATCAAGATCTATTCTACTTTTGAAATACACTGAAGACATGGATCCATTGAACTCTAGCTTCATTTTTGTCTGTTGAAAATCAGGTTGTCATTTAGACAGTTATTCCCTTTAACATAACCTATCTTTTCCTCCAGTTACTTTTCAGATTTTTTATTGGTCTTTCATGTCCTGTAATTTTATGTTAATTTGGTTTTAGTTATCTTGTCTGAAGTCTGATGGTTTCTAAAAATATATGAACTGATATACTTTATCACTTTTGGAAAAATCTCCACATTGCTTCTGCCCCATTTGCTCTCTTCTCATTTTCTGGAACTGCAGAAGTATGTTAGTTGTTCTGATTGTAGCTTCACTGTCTCTGACCCTCTAGCCTTATATTTTCTATCTACTGGTCTCTTTATGCTTCATTCTGGGTAGTTATCTTCAAATTCACTAATTCTTTCTTATGTTTAACTGGTTGTTAACTCTATTGGATTCTCAAAATTGATTACTCTTTTTGTTTTTGTCTTATTGTTTTAGAAGTAGAAATGAACTTTTGTTCTCCTTATATAAATCATTTTTCTAACGGAGAAACTAAACCAAGTATTCCCAAAACCAAGTTATTAAAAAAAGAGTTTTTTTAAACTTTTAGTATACCCGACATGAAAATGGTAACCATATTTTTCTTTTTGTAATACTTTGGTCAAATAAGAGAATAAAAGCAAGATCTAGGCATCCTCCTGAAACTTGGAAGAAACTGGAAATTGATTTGATGTCAGTAGCTTTTTTTGGATAGTATCTTATCTTTTGCTGGGTCATCACCACAAACTCTTTTCACAGGCAAATTCAATGAGCAGCCCTGGATCTCAAAATGTCATTAAAGTTAATTAAATAGAGCATCTCAACCACAGCTCCACCACTCTATTCCATGATTTAAATTTTACGCTGTTTTTGCTTCGTTTTGTTTTGTTTTTTGAGACGGAGTGTCGCTGTCTCCCAGGCTGGAGTGCAGTGTCGCGATCTCGGCTCACTGCAAGCTCTGCCCCCCGGGTTCACGCCATTCTCCTGCCTCAGCCTCCTGAGTAGCTGGGACTACAGGCGCCCACCACCACGCCTGGCTAAATTTTTGTATTTTTAGTAGAGACGGGGTTTCACCGTGTTAGCCAGGATGGTCTTGATCTCCTGACCTCGTGATCCACCGAACTCAGCCTCCCAAAGTGCTGGGATTACAGGCGTGAGCCACCGGGCCCGGCCCAGGCTTATTCCTGAAAATCTTATTACCCTGATACCAAAACCAGACAAAGACACATTGAAAAAAGAAAACTACAAGTAAATATCCCTGATAAATACTGATGCTAAAGTCTCAACAATATACTAGCGAATCAAATTAAATAATACATTAAAAAGATAATTCCTCATGGCCAAGTGGGATTTATCCCTGAGATGCAAGGGTGGTTCAACATACACAAATCAAAATCAATCAATGTAATACATCATATCAACAGAATGTAGGACAAGAACCATATGATCATTTAAATTAATGCTGAAAAAGCATTTGATAAAATTCAATATTCCTTCATGATAAAAACCCTCAGAAATCTGAATATAGAAGGAAAATCTAAACATAATAAAAATCACATAGAAAGACCCACAACTAGTATCATACTGAATTGGGAAAAACTAAAAGACTTTCCTCTAAGATCTGGAACATGCCAAAAATGCTCACAATCACTGCTGCTATTCAACATAATAGTAGAAGCTCTAGCTAGAGCAATCATGCAAGAAAAATAAATAAAGAGCATCCACATAGGAAAAGAATAAGCCAAATTATCCCTGTTTTCAAACAATATGATCTTATATTTATAAAACCTGAAGACTGTGCCAAAAAACTATTAGAATTGATAAACAAACTCAATAAATTTGCAGGATACACAATTAACATAAAAAATTAGTAGTATTTCTATATGTCAATAGTGAACAATCTGAAAACAAAATCAAAAAATTAATCCCTCTTACAAAAGCCACACATAAAATTAAATAGCTGAAGATTAACTCAACCAAAGAGATGAAAGATCTCTATAATGAAAACTATAAAACACTAATGAAAGAAATTGAAAAGGACACCCAACAAAAGAAAAGATGGTCCATGTCCATGGATTAGAAGTATCAACATTGTTAAAATGGCCATACTACCCAAAGAATCTACAGATTCAATGTAATTCCTATCAAAATACTAAAAACATTCTTCACAGACATAGAGAAAACAATCCTAAAATTTATATGGAGCCACAACTGACCCAGAATAGCCAAAAGTATCCTAAGAAAAAAGAACAAAAGTGGAGGAATCATGTTACCTGACTTCATATTATACTACAGAGGCTGTAGTAACCAAAACAGCATGTTACTGGCATTAAGACAGACACATAGACCAACGGAATAGAATAGACAACTTGGAAACAAATCCACACACCTACAGTGAACTCATTTTTGAAAAAGATGCCAAGAACGTACATTGGAAAAAGACAGTCTCTTCAATAAATGGTGCTGGGACAACTGAATATCCCTATGCAGAAGAATGAAACTAGTCCCATATATCTATACAAATATCAAATCAAAATGGATTAAAGATGTATCTTTAAGACCTCAAACCATGAAGCTCCCATAAGAAAACTTCAGAGAAACTCCCCAGGACATTGGTTTGAGCAAAAATTTCTTGAGAAGTAATACCCCACAAGCACAGGGAACCAAGTCAAAAATGCACAATTGGGATGACATCAAGTTAAAAAATACTTCTGCACAGCAAAGGGTACAATCAACAAAGTAAAGAGACAACCCACAGAATGGGAGAAAATATTTGCAAACTACTCATCTCACAAGGGATTAATAACCAGAATATAAAAAGAGCTTTAACAACTGTATAGGAAAAAAAAAATCTAACAATCTGATCAAACAATGGGTGAAAGATTTGAATATGCATTTCTCAAAAGAAGATATACAAATGTCAAACACACATATGAAAAGGTGAAAAGGTGCTCAACATCACTGACCATCAGAGAAATGCAAACCAAAACTAAAATGAGATAGATATCATCTCAACTCCGTTAAAACAGCTTATATCCAAAAGGCACGTAACAAGTGCTGGTGAAGATGTGGAGAAACGGGAACCATTCTACACCTCAGGTGGGAATATAAATTAGTAAAACCACTATGGAAAACCATTGAAAGTTTTCTTAAAAGACAAAAATTAGAGCTACCATATGTTCCACCAATCTCACTGGTGTGTATATACCCAAAAGAAAGGAAATAAGTGTATCAAACAGGTATCTACACTCCCATGTTTGTTGTAGCACTGTTCACAATAGCCATGATTTGGAAGCAACCTGAGTGTCCAGCAACAGATTAATAGATAAAGATAATATGGTACATATACACAATGGAGTACAATTGAGCCATTAAAAAATGAGATCCTGTCATTTGCAGCAATATATGGATAGAATTGGAGATTATTAAGTTGAATACATCAGAAACAACTGCAATGTTTGCACAGAAGGCATGGACATAGAGAGTACATGGATGCTAAACAAAGGCTGGGAAAGGTAGTGGAGGCTAAAGGGAAGCAGTGGCTGGTTAATGGTTACCAAAAAAAAAAAAAATAGAAAGAATTAATAAGACCTACTATTTGATAGCACAGCAGGGTGACTATAATCAATGATAATTCAGTTGTACATTTTAAAATGACTGAAAGAGTATAACTGAATTGTCTGTAACAAAAAAGAGTAAATGTTTGAGGGGATGGCTACCCCATTCTTCATTATGTGACATTGCATGCATGTATCAACACATCTCATGTACCCAATAAATATATGCACCTAGTATGTATCCACGAAACTTAAAAATACATTTTAAAAAAAGAAATTCCTAAACTTCCTATATCTGTTTACTGATAAGGTAAATTAATACGTCCACATAATGTTAAAATACCAAAAAATGTAAAATTATGCTTTCAAATAAACTGAATACAAATTATGAAAAACTCCACATATTGACAGTAATTATTTTCTCTAGCCTATCAGCTTAAATTTAATTTCCAAGATTCCTGGTGCAATTTAAGACCTTAGACTAATATTAAATTCAGTGAGTTGATGAAAATCTTCGGATAATTTCTAGTTAAGTTGGAATACTGAAATGTGGTCACCAATCACAGGTTATATAATAAATAAATATAACTTTTATTCTTATATTTTATGGAGTGGATATTTGTTTGGATTACACTATGAAACATGGGGGTTTTGTAGACCAATTCAAGCAAGTGTAAAAAGGATGTATATGACTATAGAAAGTTGTAATATATGTGCTTGAGAATTTTGCACATCTGCCAAAAGTTATTTTTAATAGTCCTCAATTACATAACTTCCAGTTTTCTCCTTGAAAGAGAATTACTTTGATTAGTGTAATTAATAAAAGTAGGAGGTAGAACCAAGGTAGAAACCTGAATGGACAAGGAATATGACTGTTATGAAAGGTAATGGAATGTAGTTTAGGTTTTCAAGAATAGAGTATCTTTGCCTAAAGTAATGTGTTTTGTTGCTATCTCTGTCTTCACTGTGCTTGATGATAACTGAAATCTCAATTTAATTATTTTAGCTGGGCTACATGAAGTCTGCCCTATACATGCATGGTATAGGGACCAGACAAAGCTTTGGATAGTTTATATTCAGAAGTTGGGGCTCCCCTTTTCTGGCCTTCTCCTTTCTCAGATTTTCTCCTGACCTCCTGCTGCTCGTGTTATCCCAAACTCAGTCCTCTGTTACTTCAACCCAGTAAGTCTACAGTTTTCTTCTGACGTTTTAGTCCTCTGCATGGTGCACACTAGGGCCAGCTATAAAATCAGGAAACTCACTCCTTGCTATTCCCTTCTTCCAAGTGCTGACCTCTCTCTAGTATCTGCCTATTTTGTTCATTCTCCATTGCCAATGAATGGCTGTTTTTTAAAATATTTTATCCAGAATTTATAGAAAGTATCTGTGGGAGGCTTGGTCCTATGGGTTTTATTTGATCTTTAGTGTAAGAAAAAAATGTTGTATGTATATTTTTCTACTTATCATGTTTCCCTCTTTCTTTGGCCCACTATTTCATGTAGAATACATTGACAGTCATTAGTTTTACAACTTAGTCTACAGATTCTGAATTATAGAGAACAGCTCATGATGGAATTGGGGAGAATATTGGCATCATCCGGAGATCATACATTTGTATCAGGATGAAATTGGAAAAGGGAGCACATTTCTGAATCATCAAGATTAGTGGTTTGAAAACATGTCTAAGTGCTTTGACTCACCTCATATGGATAGATGGAGTCTATTCCCCTCCACATCCAAACTGGCCTTCATGATGTGTTAAGTAAATGTTCTGTCACAGAACTGACACAGAAGAACTTCCAATGTTTAAAAAGCCGGCGCCTTCTTGTCACATGTGCCCTTGGGGCCTTGAGCCAAATGCTGGAGAACCTATGTCAAGAAACAAAATAAAAATAGAAAGAGATGCTTGAGGAGCCTCAGCTCACTGCCCACCCACAATAAAACATATGATTAATACATTTCCTATCATCAATATATAGATTAGACAGATAATTTTCAATATTTGCAGAATGTTTCATTCAATTGTGATCCATAGTTTATATACCCTGTTTACATTGAGTTTATTTTAAGAGAGGGAATAATTGAATTTTTTTGAGAAATATTAAGAATGGGAGACAAAGGGAAAATTGGAAATTCAAGGGCTCAGAGGTGGCTAAGCAAAATAAATGGAAATACTTGAAATCAGATGTCAATTTCAAAAAAAAAAAAGGTTTTCTGTAATTCGAAAAGTGGAAGAAACAACTTTTCTAACTACACATTAAAAGATTATAACAGCACTGAAACTATCATGATCATGTATCTTCATTCCTATTATAGAAATGATTTTTTTCTAACCTATTCACATACTACTATTAAATCCAGTATCCTTTAGAACAGTTTTTGGTATACACATACAAAATTTACTCTACTTATGTATGTATGTTTGTCACTCAAATTTTATTGTGTGCATCATTAGCTAACAACCATTCTATTTGCTTTATAATAAATATAAAATAAGAATTCATAATGAAATAAAACCTACCCCAAAGATCCATTCTCATCATTAATTTAGAATTGAATGTTTTTACCATCCAAAAAATTAGAGGTTCAAACAATGATAGTTAAGTACATATATGTGGTACAAATTACAATGGAAAACAACAATGATTTCCTGATAAAAGCTGTAAGTTCCTAATTATAAATAGAGGTAATAAATTCTTCACATGAAATACCATAGGATGAACTATCATAAAATATACCTACATATATATGTGAAATATACTCGGCTTCATAATTTGTGGTCAATGTTGTTATTCATACACATGCACACATATACCCACACACATATATGTGTGTGTGTGTGTATAGATAGATAGATAGATAGATAGATAGATATATGACTTTTCTAGGTATCTGTTTCGAAATTACTCAAATATATACACTAAGGAAAAACGAATGGAAATATAAAATGTTCCAGATACCGTCAGTTTGTTTTCAGCTAAAAGATACACAATGCTCCCTTTGTGAATCTATGGAGTTGAGGGTTTCTGTCCTTTCACTCAGCATTTCACCTGTCACAAAGCTGAAAGAAAGGTCTGTTTTGGCTTCCTATTTCCCATAGTCAGGATGAATGAGTGGAACAAAGGATACATGATTGCAAGAGTTTGGTAAAGCAGGAATACAAGTTTGCTCTGCTGAGTCCTAGGATTCCAAGTTGATGTGATTAGACACAGAAAGTAAATGGCAAATAACATAAGGAAGGAGATCACAGTTTGCAAAGCTTTTATGTGCACCTTGGTGCTGAGATCTTGCGATCCTTTGCCATGGAGCTGCATCTTCTTGACATGTTTACATGGAGAATATATTAACAGCAGAAAAGATATTAGTGTCAGAGTGAAGGGTGTGACGTTTGCTGGCATGGTTACAGTCAAGTTTGAAAGCTGTATTGCATTCCTCAATTTGATCATCCAAGACAAATTTCCTTCATATTCTTTTGTCCACACACTCTCACCCGTGGTTATCAGAGCAAGATTACAAATGAAAAATACCAAGGGCCCCAACAATATCACCAAACCAACATTCTTAATCCTCTTCTTTAGGTGGAGAAAAATAAGGTTGGAAAAATTGGCAGTCTTGAGCAAATGAAATATGCTGAGGCTAGTAACACCCAGATGCTGAAATGCTTGGTTATTGCTGAGACATTAGAACCAAAAATTCTTACTTCTAATCTATATGAAGCCAAATTAAACACAGTTGCATACCAATGTAATAATATGACCCAGAGTAAACCAATTCTGGACACCACCAGAGCAGTGAGAAATTTGGTCAGCTGATGAGATCTTTTGTGTCTTAACCCACTCAATGACACCTACTAGAGCTATGAAGCCATTGGCAACATTTCCAAGAACAAATGCAAACACTACCAGAATTGATAAAATGATGAGCAGAAAACATATCATGTTTGAACAAATGAAAAGAAAGAAAAAATGCAGCCTTAATAACACTGGTTGTGATTCCCTTAATATCCAGACCTTAATGTCGATAAACACTTGACTTTTAAATGTGCAGTAACATTTTCTGCCTTTAAATTCATGACTAATTTCAACAGGAAAGCACCATCATATGCTAATGGATGAATTCAAAGCTGTCTTTATAGAAATAGAAAATATTCTTATTCTCAAAACAGCTCAAATTCACTCCTCTTCATACACTGTCTGTCTTACTATATGCTGAAATATTTTATATTGAGGATGAAGTGAAAAGTAAATTCTCATGTGTTAGTATGCAAATAAAGGCATTTTTTAAATTGTTTTGCAATTGTTTTCCTTGCTAACCTCTCCATAATTTGTGTCCAGCATTGTCAGTTGTTACATAGGGAAATTTTAAAACCCAATACACATATCATACAGTACAGGTTTAAATTGTTTAAGGAGCTTGGTCATAACTAGGATAATACCAATATGGTTTGTTTAATACCAGAATCTAAACCTTTTATCAATATCATCCAAGATTATTTTGGAAAGTCCTGGGAGGCCAATACACCTTAAAATCTGGTTTCTGATAACCAATACATTTATATGACATCATTGTTAATAAGCTCCTCAATACATAGACACACATGCACTCACACACTTAGCAGATGCAATGAATTATTTTCTTATAAATCCCCAATTGGAAAACGAGTTTCCCCAGGAGGTCATCTAGGTGGAATTAGTCATATTCCACTCAGGGTTGTCAGACAATGAATAATATTTATCAAACATGTTTCTCATGCTTGGGCCTGCCAAGACCAGCTCGGTTGTGGAGACCCTAATCCTGTGGCGCCAGAGGAATTAAGACACACACAGAAATATAGTGTGTGGAGTGGGAAATCAGGGGTCTCACAGCCTTCAGAGCTGAGAGCCCCAAACAGAGATTTACCCACATATTTATTGACAGTAAGCCAGTGATAAGCATTGTTTCTATAGATTATAGATTAACTGAAAGTATTCTTCAGGGGAAACAATGGGATGGGCCAAAACAAAGGGATGGGTCTGGCGAGTTATCTGCAGCAGGAATATGTCCTTAAGGTGCAGATCGCTCATGCTATTGTTTGTGGCTCAGGAATACCAGTAAGTGGTTTCGTGCCCTGGGTGGGCCAGGTGTTCCTTGCCCTCATTCTGGTAAACCCACAACCTTCAGCATGGGTGTCATGGCCATCACGAACATGTCGCAGTGCTGCAGAGATTTTGTTTATGGCCAGTTTACTGGGGCCAGTTTATGGCCAGATTTGGGGGCCTGTGCCCAACATAGGCCTTTGGTAAATTTATTCTCAAGTCTGTTTTTTGTTTAAATATTAATTATTTAATTAAAACAGTCAGCAATTTTGCAAATATTTCTAAGTACCCTACACTTTGTCATATAATCCTGCAGTATTCTCCCACCACAGGCAGGGTGACTACCTGGAACTTGGACTCTGAATTCACTCATGTAATTTGCTTCAGTGAACAGCAAATTAGTAGACTTTACACAGAGATTTAAGACGGTTTCCATATTGGAGTTTCTTGCTCTTTTCCATTCACCATGAGAACATCATCTGGTGAGTACACTGTTCCCAGAAGAAGAATGAGAAACTAATGGAGTCAGAATACCACTGCCTTATCCAGCCTAAATCAGCCAAAGTAGCTTCAAGATGCAGAATGTGGCCCATCTCCAATCACCACAGCCATCCACCAAACCTAGCTGACAAAAATGAAATCCAAAGACATATGAGACACAAATATCTAATGCAGTTTTGGAGGATTTTCTCTTGCAGAAAAACTTAAGTGATATAGGTATTCTGCTAAGCCAAGCGTGTGGGAAGCATGTCCACCCCTGTTGTGTCAGGAATTCAGGATCCAAGGGAAAAATAGATGGAAAATGTCAATGTTTTGTCACATGAAGTAGATAATTAAAACTAGAAGAAATATCTACTGAAAAATCTGGGGTTGGCAGGAAACATCTTGTCAAATTTTCAGTAGTTACAACTAAAATCAAAAATTTTCTAATTAAAATCTTTTAGAGCTGTACATGAATGTATACAAACAGTGTATTTTTCCCTTTGGTATATAATGAGCAGAGTAATAATAATTTTCATGGAACATTTCTTCTGATTAATAATTTTTATATTATAACTAGACTGCACACTTAGAAATGAGCCAAAACAAAAATGGAAAACATAGCAATATGTCTTAAACACTCATGTAACCATCATGTAGGGCAAGACATGGAATGTTGCTAACAGCCTAGGTTTACCTCAATGTGTTTCCATCCCTCTACACCTTTCTTCACACCTCCTGTAATACACAACGTCCATAATTTATGGTGATCATTTTTTTAAATTTTTCTTTATACTTTACCAACTAGGTATGCAACCCTAAACTCAATAGCTTGGTTTGGTCTGCTTGGAACTCTGTATAGATACAATCCTATATGTTCGTATTCATGGCTTCCTGTGCTCAACATTATGGATCTGAAATGTAATCACATAACTGCATGTACATGTGATTCATTTCTTTTCACTTCTCTATGTTTTTCCATTTTATGATTTTATTGTAATTATTTATTCATCCTTATTTGATGTACATATGGGCAGCTTCTTTTCTGAGCTGTTAGAATAATTCTACAATGAGCATTCTTTCACATATCATTTGCTACAATTCCTTTGCATATATATAGCTGGGTGTAGAATTACAGGGTCCTTGATTATGACATTCAAATTCTCCTCACAGACATAGAAAAGCCCAAAACACAGTCTGACTAAATTTATTCCTGTCACCTTTATCTCCAGTCTCTTTATTGCTATTTGCATATATCTTATCAATTATACATTTAATCCAACAAGACAATATTGTTTTATAGTCAACATTTATTTAGAATTACACACTTATTTTTCGTCATTAATTTTTATTGCTCCTTGCATGTTCAACTTTGTATTTTCAGTAATTTTTATTATAACTGAAAAATATCATTTTCAATTTCTGTTTATGAAGGTCTACTACTCTTTGGAAACACACTGAACACATGATTCCATTGAATTCCTCCTTCCATATTTTCTGTTAAAATCAGGTTGTATTTAGAATGCAGTTCTTATCAACATACTCTATCTTCTACCTCTAGCTACTTTTCAGATTTTCTACTGGTCTTTGGTGTCCTGTATTATTTTTTGTTAACTTGATTTTAGTTATCATGCCTGAAGTTTGTGATTACTAAAGATATATGCTGGGATATATTTTCACTTTTGGAAAAATCCCTGCAACATTTCTCTCGCTCTATTTTCTCTCCTCTAATCTTACAGAACTCTACAAGTTCTGTAACATACTCTACAAGTATGTTAGGTGTTTTGATGATCAATGTGTTACCCTCTAGCCTTGCATTTTCCATTTCTTTCTCTCTATGCTTCATTCTGTGTAGCTATCTTCTAATTCACTAATTATCTCTTCTAGTGCTCTAACTGGTTGACTCTTTCTATTGGATTCTCAGTACTGATATTTCATTTTTTTAGTCTTATTGTTTTAGTGTTCAGAATAATCTTTTATTCTCTTTCTGAACATTATTTTCTATAGGAAAACTGAACAAACTACTCTTAACACTCTGTTCTTTTTAAAAATGTTTCTGATTTTTTTGATTTTTTGTTTTTTGTTTTAGTATGTTAGAAATGAAAACGGTAACAATTTTCTTCTTTTCCCAACACTTTAGTCAGAGAATAGAATAAAAGCTTTGTGTTAGAATTTACCTTCAATTTGAAAGAAACTGGAAATTAAGTTGATGTGAGTAGCTTTTTTTGGATATTAGCTTGTCTGTTGCTGGGTCCCCACCACAAACTCTGCTCAAAGGGAACTCAAAGAGCAGCACTGGATTTCAAAATATCATTGCAATAGATAAAATATAGTTCATTAACCACAGATACATCACTGTATTCCATGACATAATTTTCACTTTGCTTATGTTGTTGAAAAGGTGCTCTGTGCCTTTGAATTACATCATTATCCAAATGATATAGACAAGATGTGGGGGAGAGCTTACTTCTGTTTGATTTATTTAGCCCTAAAATCCTCTCTTTAGAAATAAGAGCTTGATCATGAAATGGTTTATTTATTTTTCTTACTAAGCAATTTTATTTATACTAAAATCAAAATCTTTTTATAGTGTTCCTTGGAGTAGTTTAATATCATCTATAATTGTTTTCTTAAGCAATGTATTTTAAACTACACTACACTACACTTAACTTTCTAAATCTCAATGTATTCAGCCTGACGTGAACTTTGCTGTTTACTAATGTAACTTTCCCACAATGATATCTCTTGGAAATTACATAGACGTTACCCAAATTATGTATGTAAATATTTCAGAAATAAATCATTTAATAAGATAGATGTAAATGTAGATGATGATAATAATGATGATGATGTCACCTGAAAGGGAGAATGTTACTAAATAACTGTGATTTGAGTCTTCTTTTCAAAGCACTAGAGTTAAGGGTGGTGGGAGAACATTATTATTCATCCTCATGGCTTTACATTTTGTGTGTGTGTGTGTGTGTGAGATGGAGTTTTGCTCTTGTCACCCAGGCTGCAGTGCAATGGCACAGTCTCAGCTAACTGCAACCTCCGCCTCCAAGGTTCAATTGAGTCTCCTGCCTCAGCCTCCCAAGTAGCTGGGATTACAGGTGCTGTCCATCACATCCAGCTAATTTTTGTATTTTTAGTAGACAGTGGGTTTCACTATATTGGCCAGGCTGGTCTGGAACTCCTGACCTCAGGTGATCCACCAGTCTCAACTTCCAAAGTGCTGGGATTACAACCATGAGCCATGGTGCCTGGCTCGATTCTTATATTATTCTCAGAATCAGGCCTAGACAAATACCCTCACATAGTATTTCATCAAGAGTAACATAAAATCAACATATTTCTAATGATTTGCAAGGTATTTTTTCTTTTACCACATTCTAAAAATTACCTCAAAAGTGACCTCTAGCAAAGAATACTCTCTTTTTGGCTGTTTAATTTTTTTCCACTTTCATATGAACTTACACAAATACTCTGTGCAATTATAAAGTGTATAAGCTTCATCTTTTAATAGCATTATTAACAAGTGAAATTCTCTCTACTGTTTATTTTTAATCTCAGCTACTGTCACAAAATCTGGGTGATTTTATTACAGCAGTCAAAGTAGTTACACTAAATATGCTTTATGCCTCAACAAAATTATCTTTCTACTAATTCTTCTCTAATATTCAAAAACTTTGTACTATCAAAATATTTTTCCTCACATATGTGTACACATGCATGGTATAATCTTTGAATGGTAAAAATGTGCATAATTATTTCATTTAGAGATAAATTTATAAAAATTGTCCTGTGTATTTAATATCTATATTACTATAATTTATTGGAAATTCACTAATTTCTGCCACTTTGAAATGTTATCATAAATAATGAAATTGGAAATAAGAAAAAAAGGTGTCTAGTGTAATACAGATGCTCAGAATCTGATGTTTCTTTTTTTTTTTTTTTTTTTGAGACGGAGTCTTGCTCTGTCACCCAGGCTGGAGTGCAGTGGCGAGATCTCGGCTCACTGCAAGCTCCGCCTCACTGCAAGCTCCGCCTCACTGCAAAATCCGCCTCACTGCAAGCTCCATCTCCCAGGTTCATGCCATTCTCTTGCCTCAACCTCCGGAGTAGCTGGGACTACAGGCGCCTGCCATCACGCCTGGCTTATTTTTTGTATTTTTAGTAGAGAGGGGGTTTCACCGTGTTAGCCAGGATGGTCTCCATCTCCTGACCTCGTGATCCACCCAACTTGGCCTCCCAAAGTGCTGGGATTGCAGGCATGAGCCACCGCACCCGGCCAGAACCTGATGTTTCATAGTAAAACTAACATTAAGAATGTGGAGGTAGACTTCCTGCTTATCTCTTACTTTTTAAAATATTTAAAGAAAAGTTTAAAATTTTATCTTGGATTTCTTACTATCATAATGCTCTATTCTTTATTCAGCAAAACTCTATCATGATGTCTATAAGAATATGCTTTTTCAGCCTATTTTATATTCATTCATTTATTATATGATTTGCTTTTTAAATATTTTCATTATTGTGAAGCATATTTACAAAGTAATAAAGCCTAAATGTACAGTAAATTAAAAAATTATGGCATTAAAAGTCATGTTATCACATCTTGGTCATAAAGTAGAATTTGCCAGCAATCCAGACACTCCCCATATATGCCTTCCTGTTGATATCATTTCCCTTTTGTTTCCTCCATCCCTACTATCCCAATTGTTATGATAATCACTCACATGTCTCACTTTAGAATTTTGCCACCAATGTAATAAATTGTAATTTATTAAAAATATTTTTTGTAAACTTTATATAAATGGAATTAGACTGAATCTTTTTTCAATTTTAATAATTCCTCTCTTATCGATGTTGTCCAAATACGTTCATTTTCCTTTTTATTTATATTCTTTGTCAACATGTCTCTCTAGTTGGTTCATTTTGATTGCTGTATAGTGTTCTATTGTACAAGTGTGCCATAATTTATTTATACATTTTATCACTGATGGAAATTTGAGAGACTTCTCAACTTTAGCTATTAAAACTCAGTGATATGAAAGATCAGGACATAGACATAGGCAAGGCCTTGAGGACGAAAATACCAAAAGCACTGGCAGCAAAAGCCAAAACAGACAAATTGGATCTAATTAAACTGAAGAGCTTCTGCACGGCAAAAGAAACTACCATCAGAGTGAGCAGGCAACCTACAGAATGGGAGAAAATTTTTCAATCTACACATCTGACAAAGGGCTAATATCCAGAATCTACAAAGAACTTAAACAAATTTACAATAAAAAAAATCCCATCAAAAAGTGGGCAAAGGATATGAACAGACACTTCTCGAAAGAAGACATTTATGCAGCCAACAGACACATGAAAAAATGCTCATCATCACTGGTGATCAGAGAAATACAAATCAAAACCACAATGAAATACTATCTCATACCAGTTAGAATGGCGATCATTAAAAAGCCAGGAAACAACAGATGCTGGAGAGGATGTGGAGAAATAGGAACGCTTTACACTGTTGGTGGGAGTGTAAATTACTTCAACCATTATGAAAGACAGTGTGGTGATTCCTCAAGGATCTAGAGCTAGAAATACCATTTGACCCAGTGATTCCAATACTGGCTATCTACACAAAGGATTAAATAGCATGCTACTATAAAGACACATGCACACGTATGTTCATTGCGGCACTATTCACAATAGTGAAGACTGGGATCCAACCCAAATGTCCATCAATGATAGATTGGCTAAAGAAAATGTGGCACATATACACCATAGAATACTATGCAACCATAAAAAAGGATGAGATCATGTCCTTTGCAGGGACATGTATGAAGCAGGAAACTCAATAATATTTACATGAAGTATTATTAAAACTAACATTTTATAAGCCTTTTTCTATTATAATTTAGAATGTATCCTTAATTCAAAAATTGTTACTCTTTTTAAATTCTATGAGTGTGATTTTATGCACATTTATTAATAATGAATTATATATTTTATATATGTATTCATTTTCCTTTATTCGTTTTTCTAATATTTTTTAAAGTTTTAAGTGCTTTTTTGTTATGAACACATTATACTAGACATACTTCTTTTAACCAAATATTATGCCAAATGACTTTGAGAAAATATGATTAGTTAACAGCATACTGTAAGGCAACTTTCAGCATTGTTTAACAACTACTTAAAAGGACCCAAAGAAAATAATATGTTGAAATATCAAATCAGTCTATAAGTGTAATGAAGGTGCCTATGGGAAAATACAAATTCTACCATTACTGTTATGGATAATAATGAGTAGTAAACATATCATGTCTGAATTTTTTTAAGGCAGGCCTAATATCAATGGGCAATATTCCCTTTAAGGTCCTGACCTTAATTTCTATGTGTACCTGATTTCTGATTGTGCAGTAATGTTCTTGTTCCTTTTAAATTCTCTGACTAATGTCAAGCAGGAATTCACCGGGCCATGCTATTGAATGAGTTCAAGGCTGTCTTAATGGAAAACATGATAATTTCCAAAACAGCTCAAATTAACTCCTATTCAAATGCTGTGTCCTTATTATATGATAAAATGTTTCATACTGATGTTGAAGTAAAAGCTGAATTCTCATTTGCCAGCAAGCAAATCAGGTCATATTCTTATTCATCATTTTGCCATTTATTCCTTGTTTAACCTCTCTATAATTTGTGTTGAGCAATGGCAGTTGTAAGGGAAATTTTCTAACCTAATATATAAATCATACATCGGATGCCTATACTGTTATATGTAGCTTGGTCAAAACTAGAATCATGACCACTGGTGATTCACCTTTTCTATGCCAGATTTAGTGTGTCCCAACTTTTCCTACCAAAAGCATCCAAGGTTTTCTTGGGAAGCCCAGGAAGGCCAATATTCCTAAAAATCTGGTTGCTGCCAAATAATAATTTTGTATAACTTATTGTTAACAAGCTCATTAACACAAACACGTTCACACACACACATATACACACCTCATAGTTGGGAAATATTATTGTCCTATAATTTCTAAAATGAAAAAATAATTTTCTTACTTGGGCTTTTCAGTGCATTTTCAATCTTTATCAAACTTAGCCTCTCATATTTAGGACTTTGACTAAATTATTCTCTTGAGCCTAATACTTAAATATTAGTTGTTTAATTAAAATACTCAGCAATTTTATAACTATTCCTTGGGCACTTAAAAAACATGTTTTCCATTGAAGAGTCTACACTTCTCTGTGTATGAACAGTCAGTTGTATTTTCCTCTATTTAATTCATTTTTGATTACTTAATGGTTTAGATGAATAGATGTTAAAAATCAGTCTCCAGTCTTGGATTTTTATTTCTTTTCAGTTTTTACAGTATGATGGTTTCTAAGAGGGGATCCTGGAGTCAGACTGCCAGGACAGGAAACCAGATTCCCTGCTTTGTATAGCTATGATCTGAGACTCCATTTTACAACTACTCCCTGCCCCAGTATTATCACCTATAAAAAGCAGATGATTGGCCAGGCCCGTGGCTCCCAGCAATTTGGGAGGCTGAGGCAGGTGGATCACCTGAGGTTAGGACTTCAAGACCAGCATGGCCAACATGGTGAAACCCTATATCCACTAGAAATGCAAAAATTAGCCAGGTGTGGTGGTGCCCGTCTGTAATCCCAGGTACTCAGATGGCTGCAGCAAAAGAATCATTTGAACCCAGGAGGTGGAGGTTGTAGTTAGTCGAGATCACACCACTGCACACCAGCCTGGGAGACAGAGCTAGACTCCGTCTCAAGAAAACAACAACAAAAAAAGCAGATGATAATAAATCTGTCTTTGGATAGTTTTCTTATGAGTTAACATACTATTTGTATAACTGCTTTCCATTTTACCTTTTTGCTATAGGCAGGAACCAAAGATTGTTAATTATTGATTTGAACCTGTTTTACTTGATATTTAAGACACCAGTAAGAACTTCCACACTTCCACTATTTTTTTTTTCTTCTTCTTAGACAGAGTCTCCCTCTGTCACCCAAGCTGGAGTACAGTGGCAGGATCATAGCCCACTACAGCCTTGAAACCCTGGGCTCAAGCAATCCTCCTGCCTCAGCTTCCCAAGTATTTGGAACTATAGGCACGCAGCACCACGCCAGCTAATTTTTCAATTTTTTGTAGACATGGAGTTTCCATAAGTTGGGAAGGGAACTCCTGCTCTCAAGGGATTCTCCCACCTTGGCCTCCCAAACTACTAAGACTACAGGCATGAGCCATCACATCCAGCCTGCAGGGGGAGTTTTTGAAGGTCAGATGCTACCTAGAGCTTCGGCTCATGTCCATCCCAAGGTGGATCTAATCAGTTTGTAGTTACTACCTCTTCCTGAATGTGTAATTGAACTGGATACGTAAGGCAGCTGGCAGGACTTTCACATTCTTTGTGAACTGTAGAGTAAGGGACATTATTATAGCAGGACCAAGGTGAAGCCTCTGAAATTCTCCACTGCTGGCAACCCAATGTATAAAATATAATAACTGCATTCCCTAAGGAATGGAACTGGCCACTGCCGTGACAAAACACTTGCAAGTCACAGGGGATGGTAGTCCTTTCTATAACCTGATTCACTTAACCTATGTGGCCTCTACCAAAACCAGATGGATTATAGAATGAATGCAGACTACCATAAACTTCAATCAACACTCACAAATGCTTTCTAGGATGTACTGTCTTCACAGAGCAGAGCATAGCTTCTGGCACTTTTTACGGGGCTCGTCATTTGGTGAATATTTGTTAATCTACACCCTTTATGAGGGAAAATCAAGACAATTTGCCTTGTATTGTTAAGAATAATAGCACTGCTTCACTGTTTTATGTCAGGGCTATGTCACTTCTGTTCTCTGTTTAATTTACATTTTTTTAAAACATCATGCTAATTTAATATATTAATAATATTACAGCCTGGGCCCTGTGGCACATGATTGTAATTCCAGCACTTTAGGAGGCTGACTTGGGCCCAGGAGTTTGAAACCAGCCTGGGTAACATGGTGAAATCCCAGCCCTACAAAAAATACCAAAATTAGCCAGGCAAGGTGGTGTGTCCCTGGAGTCCCAGCTGCTAGCAATGCCGAGGAGAGAGAATCAACTGAGCCCAGAAGGTTGAGGCTGCAATGAGCTATGATCCTGCCACTGCACTCCAGCCTCATGGACAGAATGAGACCCTGTCTCAAATAATAATTATATATTATTTGGTATAATAAACAGGAAGAGGCAAGATTCTTAATATTGTAAAATACTATAACATTGAATGGAAGTAAAATACCAGAAGAAAAGAGATATGTGAAGATTCAAGGACTGACAACATAGGTGATGTTTTGAGGTTTTCAGTGTCCCTAGTCCACATGTCAAAACAATCTTTTTTAAAGTAAACGGCACGTTGCTCTCTCTCTATATTTCCTATCACTACAAAAGAGACACAGTGTTTTGGGGGCCTACTGGGATTTTGGAGCCAACATATTCCACATTTGAGAATATCGCTCCGACTCATTAATGAAGTTTCTATAGGCTACTGGTCTCAAATGGAGCCCAGAACAAAAGAGGGCTCTACAGCAGATATAGGTTCTGATCCAAACTGCTATGGCCACTGAGCCAGATGATCCAGCAGAATTCAAAGCTGTTAGAGGCATACATAGTGGGCATTATAGGACTCTGTGCATGTCTCTGACAAGCCTGTGGAAGAGGGGAGAGCAAATCCCTATGGAATTAGTGCAAGACCATTCCCTCTTCAGCAGAGGAGTATCCTCTGTGCAACTGTGCAAGTCATATGCTCATAAAGCCAGCCATGACTGGAGGGCATGAGTACATCTGAGCGGCACAAAGAGTGGTGGTATTGGACACAGACATGTGCTTTCTTAGATTCCCTTCACTATCTCCTATTCCCCTGGCCAGCACCTTGCCTGATCCAGATCATCCTTCCATTTGGGACTTGAATGGAACACCACACTGTGGGCATGAGGTCTGACTTTCACAACCTCCACCTAGGGACTGGATGATGGAAGGCAGAACAGCAGAGATGGTAGTTCTGCCTCAGGGAAACAATGGCCAATGGGAAATCAAATACAGAAGACAACTGAGCAGATACATTCTCCATTCTCCCTCCTCTCTCTCATCCCTGGACTAATGCCGGCTGTGGTTTCCCCTTGTAGCCCTTCTGGAAAAGTGCTGGGAGCCAAGTGCACGCATCTGATGACCGTCATGCTGTCTCTCTCACCTCACTGTGAAGTGGCTGCCAGCAGAGTCATACCAGACATCACCACACATTGTTTCACATTTGTTCCTGTCTCAATTTCCACATATCCTTGCCATTTTTGTCTTGAACTTGATTTCTAAATAAATGTCATCACCTTAATAACAGGTAATACATAAAAAACATTTTAGTAAAGTAGCTGGTTACTAACTCAATTTTTTAAATGAAATGCCATTTTTGTTTAAATAATAATCAACTAGAAAATATCATAATACAAATATATAATTCACAATAGAAAAAAATACATATTCAAATAGACCAAGGTTGTTTATACGCTTTCTAAAAATATTGTAATAGGCACCATCTAATTTTGATGTTCTACCTTGTCTCCAATTCAGACACCTGATACAGCTGCATCAAGACTATATTATTGTCATATTTCCCCTAAAATTGTGGAATAGCCAAACTTTTCCTCTGCGGAAGGATTCTGCTTGGATAAGCCTGTAACCTTAACCTGAGACCAGAACAGGGGAATTCATGCAACTGCAGATTTTGTGATGAGTTTCCTTTTCATTGGTTTACCACATCAGCTTACCCATTTTATCCACCCATTTATTTGTTCATTAAAGTATCATTTTTGACCATCTATTCTTGTTGCTGGGTTCTAGGTCCTGGGAGTCAACAGAAAGCAAGAAAGAGATGAGATCATCTTGCTCTCTGATCTTACATTCAACAGAAAGCAAGACAGAGATGAGATCATCTCTGATCTGATTTTACAGTTCTTACATTGTACTCAGGAAGATACATGATTTTAAAAAAACACATAAATCACGTGTGGGGATGATTTATCTTAAGGTTTAAATCACATTTTTAAAATTTCATAACACCAAAATTAATACAGTCATGTAGAATTTAGCTGTGAACAAGACTGTACATTTCCATCTCATAATAGAACTTCCTATTAATGAATATGTCAACCATTTTCATTTCATCACTGACAACAAAATTATAACTGTAAAGTACATTCTATAATTAAAACAGATTTCATAGATGCCATTTTAACATTTATAAAAATTTCATTGATTTATTTTCCATAATTTCTCTACTATTTTTACATTGATAGTTTTTTTTTAGAACAAGGAAGATTTGGGTTCTGTTACCTGAAGTTTAGAGGGAATTTTATAAATGGAAGGTAAGGGTATAATTAACAATTCAGGGGCTTAAAAGTGCTTTAGAAAAAAATACTAAAATAATTTACATCACCTCTCAACTTCAAAAAAAAAGCTTTTCTTTAATCCAAAAGCTGGAAGAAATGACTTTTCTAACTACATATGGAAACTGATAATAGCAATCAAGATCACAATCATGATTTTTCATCCCTATTATAGAAGAGACTGTTTTCTAAGCTATTCACATGCTTGTATTAAATCTAATATTACTCAGTACTGTTTATGGTAGACATAGTTGAAACTTACTCTACATATGCTTGTCACTCAAATTTTATTGTGTGCATTGTTTTCTAGCAATAATTCTGATTGCTTTTTACTAAACATAAAATAGGAATTCATAATGGAATAAAACCTCAAAGATACATCCTTATTATTGATTTAGAATTGAATGACCTGACCATCCAAAAAGTTACAGGTTCAAACAATGAATTCGAAGCACACTGTGGTATATTTGTGTGGTTCAAATAACAATAGAAAACAGCAATGTCTTTCCTGAGATAAGCTGATAGTTCTTAATAATTATAAATATAGATCATAAATTATTCAAATGAAATATAAAATACAAATGAAATAGGTATGGATTCATAATTCTTAAGAATTTTTCTCATATTTTGTATAATTTGGCAGTTTGTGTGAAAAAACAAAAAAGAGTATGTCACTGTCAATTTTTTTTGTTTTTCATACACACATACACACAAAAATACATATATATATATACGCACTTTTTTAGACTAACGTTAGGTAAAAGACTTTTCTAGGTACATGCTTGAAAGTTATTCATATACATACATTACAGAAAACACAGTAAGAAATATAAAATGTTTCATATAACACCAGTTTGTTTTCTGCTAGAAGATACACAATGCCGCTCTTGTGAATCTATGAAGATGAAGGCTTCTCTCCTTTCACCCAGTACCTCACATGCCACAAAACTGAAAGAAAAGTCTGCTTTAGCTTCTTGTTTCCCCAAATCAGGATGAATGGGTGGGTTGAAGGATAGCTGAATGTAATAGCTTCACAGAACATGAAGACAGGTTTGTTTTCCAGACTCTCAAAACTCCAAACTGACATGATTACGGACAGAAAGTAAATGGCACATAACAAGAGGAAGGAGGTCACAGTTTGCAAAGCTTTTATGTGGACCTTCATGCTGGGATCTTGAGATCCTTTGCCATGGAGCTGCATCTTCTTGAGATGTTTACACAGAGAACAGATTAACAGCAGAAAAGATATCAGAGTCAGAGTGAAGGGAACTAAGTTTGCTAGGATGGTTACCGTTGTATCTGAAAGGTACATTGCACTCCTCAATTTGATCTTCCAAGTCATGTTTCCTTCATATTCTTTTGTCCATATAATCTGATTCATGTTTATCACAAAAAGATGACAAACCAAAAATAGCAAAGGCCCCAATAGTATCACCAGAACAACACTCTTAACTCTCCTCTTTAAGCGAAGAAAAATAAGGTTGGAGAAATTGGCAATCTTGAGCAAATAAAATATGCTGAGGCTAGTAGCAAGCCAGTTGCTGAAATGGCTGATTACTGCCCAGACATTATAAGCAGTAATTCTTACTTCTATACTGTAAAAAGCTGGATTCAACTCAGTTGCATACCAATTTAATAATAATACCCAGAGTAAACCAACTCTGGAGACTGCCAGAGCAGTGAGAATTTGGTCAGCAAAAGAGATCTTTTGTCTCTTGAACCACTCAATGGAATTTGCCAATGCTATGAAGCCATTAGCAAAATTTCCAATCACAAATGTAACCACTATTAGAATGGAAAAAATGATGGGCAGAAAAGTTATCATGTCTGAACAGACAAACAGAAATTTTGTAAATGCTGGTGTAATATCACTGGTTGTGATTGCTTGAATATCCTGACCTTAAATTCTATATGCACCTGATTTGTGTATGTGCTGTGACATTCTTTTTACTTTTAATTGTTGTTACCAATGTCAAGCCAGAAATCACCATGGCATGCTAATGGGTAAGTTCAATGCTGTCTTTATGGAAAATATTCTTATTTTCAAAACAACTCAAATTAACCCATTCATTCACTGTCTGTTCTTGTTATAGGCTGGAATTATTCATACTAAAGTTGACATGAAACCTGAATTCTCATTTGCTAGTATGCAAACAAGGACATATTCACTTTCAGTGTTTGCAATTTTTCCTTGTGTAACCTCTCCATCATTTGTCTTTAGTGACTTCAGTTGTTAGGGAAGTTTTATAACCCAATACAGAGATCATATAGTAAATGTCTAAATTCTTAAAAGGAGCTTGGTCATAATTAAGTTCATCACCTATATGGACTTTTTTAAATGACAGATTTAAATACACAGAATCCAAACTGCTTTTATCAAAAATATCTAAGATTTTCTGGAGAACCTCAGAATCTGGTTGCTGCTAATACTTTTGTATAACTTCATTATTCACAAGCTCATAAATATACACACAAACACACACATGTGCACACCACTCACGAATGGAACAAATTATTTTCTCATAAGTTCCAAAATAAAAAAAGGAGTTTCCAGGAGGTTGTCTAGGTGAAGTTAGTCCTATTTTCCCACTCAGGGCTTTCAGCTCATGAATAATATTTATTTATCAAACATATCTCTAATTCTTAGGCCTTTGGTAAAGTTTATCTCAAGACTAATGTTTAAATATTTATTACTATACAAAACATTTAGCAATTGTATAAGAATTCCTGAGTACCCGACCCTTTGATATACAGTCTTGCAGTATCCTGCCATCACTGAGAAGACTGACTACCTTGCCCCTGAACTTGGAGTACAACCATTTAACTTGCTTTGATAAACAGAAAATTACTACACTTTGCATAGAGATTTCAGATGGCTTCCATAATGGGGATTCTTCCTCTTTCCATTTACCATGAGAATATCACCTGGCTAGTACACTGTTCCCAGAAGGAGAGTGAGAAACTAATGAAGTCAGATTGCCCCCACCTGATCCAGACCAAATTGGCCAAACTCTAACTGCTACCAAGATTCAGAATTTGGTCCATTTCAAATAAACAGAGCCATCCACCAAACCCAGCTTAAAAAAAACGAAATCCAACAACATGTGAGATATAAATATCTAATGTAGTTTGGAGGGTTTTCTCTTGCAGAAAAACATAACTGATAAATCAACTCTGCTAAACCAAGAGTGTGGGAAATATGTACAACCTTGTTGTGTCAGGAATTCAGGAGCCAAAAGAAAAAATAGATGGGAAATTGCAAAGGTTTGTTCTTGTGAGGTCGATAATTAAAGCTAGAAGAAATACATTGGAAAGTTCTGGGGTTGGAGGATAGCATCATCTCAAATTTCCTCACGTTGCAACTAAATAAGAAAGTGCTCACTTCAACTCCCTTAAGAGTTGTATAAGAATGTATACAAATAGTTTATTATTGCCATCAGTATATAATGAGATGAATAATAATAATTTCTATGAGACATATCTCCTAATTAAACATTTTACATTAAAATTATAATGCACACTTAGAAATGAACCAAAACAAAAATGGGAAATACCGCAGTGTATCATAAACATTCAAGTAACCATGATGCAGGCAAGACAAGGAACACCAAACACAACCTAGGTCCACCTCCATGCCACTTTAAAAGTCCCTAAACATTTCTTCGTACCTCCTGAGATAAGCGATATCCAAAATATATGGTGATTATTTTCTTAATTTTCTTTATACTTTACCAACTAGGTATGCAACCCTAAACTCCATCGCTTGGTCTGGCCTGCTTTGCACTGCGTGTAGGTGCAATCCTACATGTTCTTCTTGTTTGTGGCTTCTTGGACTCAACATTGTGTTTCTGAAATTTAGTCACATAGTTGCAAGTACATGTGATTTTTTTTCACTTCTCTATATTGTTCCATTGTGTGGATTTACTGTAATGATTGATCTATCCTTAATATATATTTGGCCAGCTTCTTTTTTGAACAGTTACGAATAATTCTACTAGAGCATTCTTTCATGTATCATTTGATGCAATTCCTCTGTATATATACCTTTGAGTAGAATTACAGGGTCATTGTGCAAAATATCCTCATAGACATAGAAAAGTTTAAAAGATAATTTAACTAAATGTACTCCTGTCAGCTTTACCTCCATTCTACTTTTTGCCATTTGCATATATCTTACCAATTATATAATTACCCCAACAAGACATTATTATTTTATGCAGTAAACATTCATTTAGAATTATGCACATATTTACCACTTTCATTAATTTGTATTCCTTCTTGCATACTCAATTTAATAGTTTCAAAAAGTCCCTTTATTGGCAAGGCAGGGTGGCTCACACCCATAATCTCAACATTTTGTAAGGCTGAGTCAGGAACACCCAGGAGTTCAAGACCAGCCTGTGCAACACAGCGAAACTGTGTCTACAATAAATGAAAAAGCCAGGCATAAGGAAGCTACTCACAAGGCTGAGGTGGGAGGATGGTTTGAGCCCGGGAGTTCCAGACTGCAGTAAGCCACGATCCTACCACTGAACTCCAGCCTGGACACCAGATTGAGACTCCAACTCCACATAGAATAATACTGATAATAATAATAATTTTTCTATTATCTGAAAAAAATATCATTTTAAGTTTCTGTTTATCAAGGTCTATTCTACTTTTGAAATGCACTGAAGACATGATTCCATTGAATTCTAGCTTCATTTTTGTCTGTTGAAAATCAGGTTGTTGTTTAGACAGTTATTCCCTTTAACATAATCTGTCTTTTCCTCTAGTTACCTTTCAGGTTTTTTATTGGTCTTTGATGTCCTGTCATTTTATATTAATTTGGTTTAAGTTATCTTGTCTGAAGTTTGATGGTTTCTAAAAATATATGAACTGATATACTTTATCACTTTTGGAAAAATCTCCACAATGCTTCTGGCCCATTTTCTCTCTTCTAATCTTCTGGAACTGCAGAAGTATGTTAGTTGTTCTGATTGTAGCTTCAATGTCTCTGACCCTCTAGCCTTATATTTTCTACCTCTTGGTCTCTTTATGCTTCATTCTGGGCAGTTATCTTCCAATTCACTAATTCTTTCTTATGTTTAACTGGTTCTTAACTCTGTCTATTGGATTCTCAATATTCATTACTCTTTTTTATCTTATTGTTTTAGGGGTAGAAATGAACTTTTATTCTATTGCTATAAATCATTTTTTAATGGAGAAACTAAACAAAGTATTTATAACACCAACTTCTTAAAAAATAGTTTTTATAAATTTTTAGCACACCTGACATGAAAATTGTAGTGATTTTCTTCTTTTTGTAATACTTAGGTCACAGAAGAGATTAAAATTATGGTCTACGCATTCTCCTGCAACTTGGAAGAAACTGGAAATTGATTTGATGTGAGTAGCTTTTTTTGGATAGCAGCTTGTCTGTTGCTGGGTCATCACCACAAACTCTCCTCACAGGGAAATTCAGTGAGCAGCACTGGATCTCAAAATGTCATTACAATTAATAAAATATAATATCTCAACCACAGCTCCACCTTTCTATTCCATGATTTAAATTTTACTCTGTTTTTATTAGCAGAAATCAAGACTTCTTCGTTTATAACAATCTTTAAAAGATCAAAGAGTAAAACAGTACATACAAGTTTATGAAAGATTGAAGAACTTTAAGTCTCATGGAAACAAAACTGCATCTGGTGTTTCTAAAGAATTCCACCATTTAATCCCTATCCGTGAGTATAGTTTTGTTTATAGAACTATAACTTTCGAACTCCACCATCACTCACTCAAGAGACAGAAGATCTGAGGTCTTAACTCTGTTTGACTATTTGGTCCTAAAATCCTCTGTTAGAAATAAAAGCTAGCTCATAAAATGTATTATTTGCTTTGTCCTTCTTACTGGGTAGTTTTAGTTACACTAAAATCTAAATTGTTTCTATAGTGATCATAATGAAACAAGGATTAGTTTAAGCTCATCCATAAATAATTATTTGCTTAAGCAATATATTGTAAAATAAGCTATACTTAATTTCTAAATCTACATGTATTGAGCATGACTAAGCTTTGCTGTTTACTCCTGTAACTTTCCCACAATGATGGTCTTTTTAAAATTACTTATTTTCCAAATTATGTATTTAAATATTTCAAAAATAAATCATTTAATGAGATAGATGTATATATAGATGATGATGATAATAACTATGGCAGTTTGTAAAAGGGAGAATGCTATTTGATAAATGTGATTTCCATCTCGTTTTTTAAGTACTGGAGTTCAGGGTAATGAGAGAACCCTACTATTCTTCCTCATGGCCTCATGATTCTTCTATGATTCTCAGCATCAGGCCTAGAGAAGTACCCTCATGTGGTAGTTCATCAAGAATAAGGTAAAACCAACATATTTTCAAGAATTTCTTTGCTTCTTTTTCTTTTACTACATTTTAAAAATTCATAGCAAAAGTGACATCCAATAATTAGGATTCTATTTTGGGGTTTTTTGGGCATTTTTCAATATGAATATAGAAAAATACTCTCTGCAATAATACAGTATATCAACTTTATTTCATCTTTTAATAGCATCATTAGCAAGCCAAATTCTTGCAATGCTTTTTCACATTCCTAGCTATGGTGACTAAATCTGGATCATTTTACTATAGCAGTGAAAGTAGCATTATATATGCACAAACATACTCAAAGATCATGCTAAATATGTTTTATATCTTAACAAATTTGTCTTTCTATGATTTTTTTCTCCAATGCAGAACCAAAAAATTTATATTAACAAAATATTTTACCCAACACACAGGTGTACACATGATTAGTATTGTGAAATTAGAATGCTAACAATATGAATACAAATATTTCATTTAGAGACACATTTTGGGATAATAGGTCTATACATTTAACCTCCATCGTACTATAATTTATTGGAAATTCATGACTTTGTGACACTTTGAAATGTGTATTAAAAATAATTAAATTGGAAATAGAAAAAAGGTGTCTAGCCGTCATAAATATTCAACTTTTGATGTTTCAAATTCATATTAGCATTAAGAAGGTGGATTTACAGTTCTTGCTTATGTCTTCTTTTTCAAAAAATAATAATTTAAGAAAACTTTCAGGACAGGTCTAGTGGCTCACATCTGTAATCCCAGCATTTTGGAAGGCTGAGGCAGTTGGATTGCCTGAGCACAGGAGTTCAAGTCCAGCCGGGGAAACATGCCAAAACCCTGTGTCTACCAGAAATAGAAAAAATTAGCAGGGCGTGGTGGTGCACGCCTGTTGTCCTAGCTACTCTGGAAGCTGAGATGGGAGAATTACTTGAGCCTGGATAGCAGAGGTTGCACTGAGACAAGATTCTGCTTGTGCACTCCAGCCTGGGCAACAGAGTGAGACCCTGTCTCAAAACAATAAGAAAAATGTTAAATTTTAACTTGGATTTCTTAGTACCATAATGCTCTATTCTCCTTTATTCAGCAAAAACTCTAATAACAATGGTATCTATAAGAATATGCTGTATCACCCTAATTTTATATGTAGGAATGTATTTTATGTTTCTGCTTTTTTAACTTTTTTTTTTATTGGGGAGCGTAACATACATATGGAGCATAATAAAACCTAATAAACAGTAAGAGAAAAAATTATAACATTAACATCAATGTTACCACACCTTGGTCAGAAAATAGAATTTGCCAGTAATCCAGATACTCCCAATATATGTCTTCTTGTTGACATTTCCCATTTATCTCCTCCCTCCTGATTATCCCAATTGTTATGATGATCACTCATATGTTTCACTGTAGAGTTTTATCACCAATGTAACAAATTACAATATATTAAAAATATTTTTCTTGAACTTTATGTAAATGAGATTATACTGAATGTATTTTTCCATCTTGATAATTCCTCTCACATTTGTGAGTCTTATTATCTATGTAGCTCAAATTTGTTCATTTTCTTTGTTGTATTATTCTGTTGTAAACATGTCTGTCTAGTTTGTTAATTTTGATCACTGTATAGTATTCCATTGTGTAAGTATGCCACGATTTGTTTATCCATTTGAAGGTCTGAAAGACATTTGGAGGACATGCATAAAGATAAATTTATATTCTTATTGCATACCATACACAAAAAATAACTCATATTTAATTGATTATAGAGCTATATGTAAAAGGTGAGATTAGTAACTAAGATACTAAAACATACCAACTGTACAACTGCATGTAATATAAGTGGGTTAATCAACCATAATTCTATCTGTATATTTCTCTACTTAGATCATTATGCCTATAATAATAATAATCCCCTGCATAGTAATCTATCAATATCTATAATGCTATTTTAAATAAAACTAAATTAGATGGTGGGTCACTGTCACTGTGATTTAGTGGAAATTCAAGCAAAAATATTACTGATACTCCATCTTTCTCCTTAGATTTTTGGTATTATTACTTCTTTCTATTTTTCATTTTTTGAGACATGGTCTCACTCTGTAGCCCCAAATGGAGTGCAGTGGTTTGAGATTGTCTCACTGCTCTCTACAGCTCCCAGCCTCAAGCTATCCTCCCAGATTAGCCTCCCAAGTAGCTAGGACTACAGATGGATGCCACCACACCTGGCTAATTGTTGTATTTTTACTAGAGACTGGGCTTCGCCATTCTTCCCAGGTTGGTCTCAACTAATTGCGCTGAAGAAATCTGCCTGCCTAAACCTCCCAAGCTGCTCAATTACAGGCTTAAGCCAGAGCACCCACCATGGTACTGTTACTTCTAAATGTAAATTTGACATTTGAAGGCAAAATATTTACATAATGTGCTATATGTCAAGATATGTGAATAAATAAACAATATAAATGGATAATCACACTTATGCCTGTCTGTTGACTGATTTGACTACATTGTCAGTAAGGAGAATACATGAGATCACCAACACAACAGGCATCATTGTAGAGATTGAAGAATTGAGACCCTGTTGAAAATTGATATTTTCAGTATAGAGACAAAAAAGAACTAGCAAAGGAGACTGAGAAGTGGTGCCCAGTGAACAAAGATAAAATCAGGAGAGGACAGCATCCTGAAATGCAAATAAACCATGTTCAATGTGGCTAATAGAGCATGCAACATGAAGACTAACCTCAGCAACACAGACTCTGGTGATCTTGCAAATGTCAGAATCAATGAAACGATGACAGTAGCAGCTTCATTGGAATGAGTTCATAAGCCAATAGCTGAAGAGGCTTCATACTTTGATAAATACTTATAAACCAAGAGCAAAATGGAGCTGAAAAGCTGATTCCTGAGGTCAGCCTTAGAAGTGGAAAATCCAAGAACCTCAACCAGTTGTCAGGACTGAGCCAATTCAGAGAACAAGAATTCAATAACTGAAGGGAAGCTTAAGTCCCCTTGATAAAAGATGCAGAAAATTCACCACAGAATATTCAGAATGTATTCATATGATGCTTTCTCAAAGACCTGTAGCCATTTCCCAGATAACAGTACTCAGAGGGAAGGACACACATCCATACCATCTGAGACTTTTAGGCATAGGGCTCTTACAGTACGTAGTTAGTCAGGCATGAGTAGGGCAGAAGAAGGCTCCCACCACCCACAAGAAATGTCAGGTGGCCATCAGCTGATGCCCTGGCAGTTGACACCCTGCCTCTCTAAAAATAATAATTGGTCATAGGTGCCAGGGAGAGGCATTTCACAATAAATAAAAACGCTTAAAATTGGTAGTCAGCAGCTCAGGAATAGGGTGAGTAGGCTGAGGCATACTTGTTAAGAGAGAAAATGGTGGAATATGACCCTCTGTGGGCATTCCACCAAAAAAGGGAAGAATGCCTCAGGCAAGCATGTGTACAACTCCAATAAACACACTGCGCATGCTCACCTCTAAAGTGTTACCAAGCTACCATGCATGTGAGCAGCCCACCCTAAGGGGCTGAATCATGGGAAAAGGAACACAAGACCCTAAGAGAAGAATCGTGGGAAGAGGAACACAAGACCCCAGAAGTATACCAACCTATAAAACACAAGTCAAAGGTGTAACACTGCACTTGATCTCCAAAGTGCCCACTGTGGTCTCTTCCAAGTGTCTTCCAAGAGACTTCCAATAAAGTCTCTTCCTTTCTTTCCTGCTCTCTTTTTAATAAACTTCCATTCCTGCTCAGAAACTTCCTTCAGTCTCTTCTTACGTATGCCCCTCAGTTGAATTCCTTCCTCTGGGGAGGCAAGACTTGATGTTGCTGCAGACTCGTATGAAATTGCCACCAGTAAACCAGATATTGGCCACCCCAGCAGAGCCTGAACTAACACTAATATCTAGGTACCCCAAAGACAATGTGTTCCATGAGATGGAATGGGAGATTTTCTTTTTAATGTTCTTTTGTTTTTTGTGTTATTTGCCTTAGGTTTTTTTAGAGACACAGCCTCAATCTGTCACCCAGGCTGTATCTAGTACAGTGGCATGATCATTACTCACTACAGCCTTGAACTCCTGGGTTTGTAACAGAGTGCCCCATTTTTTTCTAAGAAAAAAAGAATGATTTACTGTTTTTTTAATTATTATTTTCTCTTCTCTTCTCTCCCCTTTCTCTTTGTTCCCTGTATCCTGCTTAGCCCTTCATAAATGCAAATATAACCCTTCACTCCCATTCACTAGACATTCCCTACAGGGCACATTTTCTAACTTAGTGCTCCAAGACAGATTCTCCTGAGAACGGACAGTCAATTTGCAGACCAAAGCACACACGCCACAGAATTTTTACCTCCAGGAAGTGGACCAGGAAATTCCAGGCTCTGCTCCACTCTAGGAATTACCTAAGGACTTTCATCCAACAGGAGGGCATATGGAAAACATACCCGCTTGGCCACTTTTGTAACGTATTTCTGCAAAGGAAGGCACCAATTCAACTATCTGGTAGAGTAGGGGTTCAGTCAGAATGGTAGGGAAAAGTATAAAATAAAACAAAAACTTTCTTGGAAGACCAGAAGTTTTTGCATAGCTTCAGATAGTTTGGCTGAAGGCAGCCAATCTCTTTGCTGGAGCCTGGGCACTTGGGGCACAGATACAAAGGAATGTAGAGTAGTTTATCTAAAGAACTTGTTTACTCAGGTAGTCCTAAAGCTAACCTTTCATCACTCACAGGCAGGATTGCTCTCCTGGGGAAAGGTGACCAGGTTGATTACCCTCTAATGGTGTTGACTCAAAGCTTGTGTCATTTAATGTGTGCTAAATAAATGCCAAGAAGGCCAGCAAGTTGGGGTGGCGGCTGACAGCACTCTTCCTTAGAGTCTGTAAGTGGCCCGGATGCTCAGCTGGACTGACAAGCAAAATATATGTGTCGGTGTATATTACTCCTCTGTCATTGAGTCAGGGTCTGCAGGACAGACCCCCGCATGGTAGAAAAGGCACCAAGCTTGCAGGAGGACCCTCTACCTTTGCTCAATAACCCCCCTTACCTTATAAAAGTGTCTGCTTTCTGCTCCAAAGGTGAAGTGGTACACTTAAAGGCAGGACTCTTTGTGCCCCTTCCCCAAGCTAGGTTTGGAATAAATTCATTACTTTTCTACCAGGCCTCACTCTTGTTAACAGTACTCTGGATGTGGCCAGCAACTGACTCACATATTGTTTTTAGGTTCAAGGGAGTATCCTGCCTCAGCCTCCTGGATAACTGGGACTACAGGTGAGCACCACCATGCCAAACTAATTTTTTGTTGTTGTTTTTTTCTTTTTTTAGTTTTTGAACAGACAGGCTCTCACCATGAAGCTCAGGGTGGTCTGGAACTCCTGGCCTCAATAGATATTCCCAACTGTGCCTCCAAAAGTGCAGAGATTGCAAGCATGAGCCGTCATACCCAGCCTGCACTGGGAGTTTTTGAAGGTCAGATGCTACCTAGAGTTTTGACTCATGTACATCCCAAGGTGAATCTGATCAGTTTGCTGTTATTACCTCTTCCTGAATGTGTAATTGAAATGGACACAGATGGCAGCTGGCAGGACTCTCACTTTCTTCCTGACCTGCAGAGTAAGGGACACTATTAGAGCAGGACCAAGGCGAAGCCTGCGAAATTCTCCTCCACTGGCAACAAGGATTGAAAAATAATAATCACATTCTCCAAGGAATGGAATTGATCACTACCATGACAAAACACTTGAAAGTTACAGGGGATGGTAGTCTTTTTATATCCCTATCCACTTAACATAACTGGTCTCTACCAAAATCAGATGCATTATAAAATGAGGGCAGAGTTCCATAAATTTAAATCACTACTTACAAATGCTCTCTAGGATGTGCTATCTTCCCTGAGCAGAGCAGAGCTTCTGACAGTTTGCATGTGGGTCTTGATTTAGTGAATGTTTCTTATTTTACACCCATGGGTGAGTCAGGAGATTAAAACAATTGACCTCTGTGTGGTAAGAACAAAAACGCTGCTTCACTGTTTTAAGTCGGGCGATGTCACTTCTGCTCTCAGTTTAATTTACATTTTGCAAAACATCATGTTAATTTATTAATAATGTTACAGTAATTGGTGCAATAACCAGGAAATGGAAAGTTTCCTAAATATAGTAAAATACTTGAACATTAAATAGAAATAAAATACCAGCAGAAAGAGATACACCTGATAATATTTAGAGACCTGCAACACAGATATTGTTTTTGGGGTCCCATACTCCTAGTCCACATGTCAAAAAATCTGTTTGTTTGTTTATTTATTTATTTATTTATTTATTTTTGAGACAGAGTCTCATTCTGTTGCTCAGGTTGGAGCGCACTAGTGCAATCTCGGCTTACTGCAAGCTTTGTCTCCTGGGTTCAATCAGTTCAAATCTTTCAGCCTCCTGAGTAGCAGTGTTTACAGGCATGTGCCACCATGCCAGGCATTTTTTTTTTTTTTTAAGTAGAGACAGGGTTTCACCATGTTGTCCAGGCTGGTCTCAAACTCATGGTCTCAAGTGATCTGCCCACCTTGGCCTCCCAAAGTGCCACCACGCCCAGCAGAAACATCCTTTTTAAGGTAAATGGCATGTTGCCCTATATATACTTCTTATCACTAAAAAGGAAGCACAGTGTTTATTGAGCCTCTTGGGGTTTTGGAGTCCACAAATACCACAATAGAGGATATTGCTCTGACGTGTTAATAAAGTCCTTTTTAAATTCCTGTTCAGTTAACCTACCTAGCCTCTGCCAAAACTAGATGGGTTGCAGAATGAATGCAAAGACTAGTAGTTTCAAGTGGAATCCAGAACATAAGATATCTGTACAGCAGATATAGGCTGTGGCCCAACTTGCTCTGCCCATTGCATCAGATGATCCAGCAGAATTCAAAGCTGCTAGAGGCATGCAACGCGGGCATTATAGGACTCTGTGCCTGTCTCCATCAAGACCGTAGGAGAGGAGAAAGCAAACCCCTAGGGAATTACTGCAGAACTATTCCCTCTTCAGCGGAGGAGTATCCGCTGTCTGAAAAATAAAAATGTAAGTGCAGAACATTAATCCAAGCAAAAAGCCCCACAAGCACAAGACCGCGTGCAACTACACTAGTCATGTGCTTATAAAACCAGCCACAACTGGAGGGCATGAGGACATCTGAGTGGCACAAGGTGGGGACTGTATTGGGCAAAAACATGTACTTCCTCAGATTCCCTTGACTGTCTCCTGTTCCCCTGGTCAGCATCTTGCCTGATCCAGATCATCTTTCCATCTGGGACTTGAATATACCTGTGACAATGAAGTCTTGAAACAAAAAAGCTTAACGGCTTACTTCCTGTAAAGTCTAATATAAAAAATAATAAAAAGTAATAAAAAAGTCTGATATAAAAATAGAGAATTTATTTGGAAGTTAGCTTGCGGGAAGGAGCACAAAGCATCCTGCCTTCTAATGTGACACTTCACCTTTGGAGCAGAAAGTGGATTTTTTTTTAAAGTTGGGAAGGAAATGAGCAGGACAGCCATTGTAGAAGTGGCCACCTGGGCATCCTCTCCACATCCCCTCCTAACGGATGTGAGGTCTAAGCTAACCCCTGGAGGTGACAGTTCATGAGGGCATACTTTTGTCTGCAAATCAACTGTCAAGTCTCAAGGAGAGATCCTTCTTGGAGCACATGGTTAGATGAACTTGCCCGAAGGGACTGTCTGGTGAGGGGAAAGTAAACAGTTCTATGTGCATGTCTAAAAAGTTAAGTAGAAAGCAGGAAACATAGGGAAAGGGGAGAGGAGAAGAGAAAAGAAAACAAGCAAACAAACAAACAAAAACTATCTCTTAGAAAAATGGGGGTATTGGTTAGTGTGACTTTCCCAAACAGCCACCAAGGGGTTGGATAATGTAAGGAAGAAAAGCAAAGATGGTAGTTCTGCCTCAAACAATCTTTGGCCAAAGGAAAATAGAAGACAGAAGACAGCTAGGATACATTCTCCCTTTTCTCTCTTCCATGGACTAATATTTGTTGTGGCTTCCCCTTGTAACCCTTCTGGAAAAGTATGGGGAGCCAAGTGCATGTATCTGATGACCACCATGCTGTCTATCTCACCTCATTGTGAAGTGACAACTGGCAAAGTCATACCAACATCATGACACATGATTTTACATCTTCCTTTGCCTCAGTTTCCACATGTATCCCTCATTGCTGCCCTGGACTTGCCTTCCCAAATAAATGTCATCACTGTAAACTCAGACATTGGCTCTAGTTCTAGACACCCAAAGCTAAGATATACATTCATTTGAATCACTTTTCCATGCGTTTATAACATGGCAATTAAAACATTCATTTAGAAAGGATACTAAACACAATAATATACAAATAATGTGTAAGTAAGGTGAGTGGTTACAAACTCAATTTTTAAAAATGAAATGCCTTTTTTGTGTATATAATAAGCAGCTAAAAAATATCACAATACAAATATATCATTCACAGTAGAAAGTGATTAGGTACGTTTACAACCAGCTTAACCAGTTGCAAAGTTTGCTAGCTTTTATTTTTATTTCTTTTGAGTTTACTTCTTTTGTATCAGCAAAGCATTGAAGGCAGCATAAGTCATATTGAAGGAGAAAGAGACATTCCCTAAAAACAAAAGTGTGTTTAGCAGCTACTGGGAAGTTCCCTAACATTCTTGTCATGGGGTCAGCTAAACCCGAGCAGCTGGCACTCACAGCTGACCCTGACCCTGTGTAAATATACCAAAATCTTTTATATGCTTTTCAAAAAGCATTAGAATAAGTACCATCTAATTTTGACGTTCCACCTTGTCTCTACTTCACACACCTGATATAGCTGCATCAAAGCTATATTACAGTGATATTTCCCCTAGAATTTTGGAACAGTCAAACTTTTGCTCTGAGAAATGCTTCTTCTTTGATAAGCCTATAACCTCAACCTGAAACTAGAAAATTAAGCAACTGCAGATTTTGTGATGAGTTTCATTTTCATTGGTTTACCACATCAAATTATCCATTTATCCAATCACTTATGTGTTCATTAACATATTCTTTTGACCAACTATTCTTTGTGCTGGCTTTCAGATCCTGTGAGTCAAGAGAAAGCAAGACAGCTATTACCTCTCTTTTTATGCTGATTACATAGTACTAGGGAAGATGTATGATAAACAAAATGTATGTGTGTATATATATATTATATGTATATAATATGAGGAGTTGACTTATTTTAAGGTTGAGATAACAATGTTAAAATTTCATAACACCAAGAATGAATATAGTCACACAGAATTTAGCTGTTCCACAAGGCTGTAGATTACCTTCTTATAATAGAACTTGGTATCAATGGATACATCAGCACACTTTGTATCATTTCACCATTTACATCATTATAATAAAAAGTCATTAATATATTTCCTATCATCAATATATAGATTTCACAGGCAATTTTTAACATTTGAAGAAAGTTTCATTCGATTATCATCTATAGTTTCTACACCCTCTTTATGTTGGGCTTTTTTTTTAAAGAAAGGGAACATTTGAGTTTTTTTGAGGAATATTAGGAATGGGAGACAAAGAAGAATATTGGAAATTCAGAGGCTCAGAGGTTGCTAAGCAAAATAAATGGAAATACTTGACATCAGATGTCAACTTCAAAAAAGATTTTCTTTAATTCAAAAGGTGGAAGAAATGATTTTTCTAACTACACTTAAAAAATTATAATAGCACTGAAATGATCATGGTTTTGTTTCTTCATTCCTATTATAGAAATGATTTTTTTCTAAGCTATTCACATACTGGTATTAAATCTAGTATTCTTTAGTACAGTTTTGTTATACATATACAAAATTTGCCTTCCCAAAGGCAAATACATATACTCTACATATGTTTGTCACTGATTTTATTTAATATGTACACTAATTTTATTGTGTACATCATTATCTAACAAAAATTCTATTTGCTTTATACTAAAAGTAAAGTAAGAATTCATAATGAAATAAAACCTACTACAAAGATACAGTCTCATCATTGATTTAGAATTGAATGTCTTTACCATGCAGAAAATGAGAGGTTCAAACAATGATAGTTAAGTACATGTATGTGGTACAAATTACAATGGAAAACAGCAATGATTTTCTGATAAATGCTGTAATTTCTTAATTACAAAGAGAGATAATAAATTCTTCAAATGAAATATCATACAATTAGCTATCATAAAATACACATACTTATATATGTGAAATATACTAGGCTTCATAATTTATGGTCAATGTTATTATTCACACACATGCACACATATACACCCATACATATTTTATATATATATATAAATTTTATATATATTATATATATATATAAAAGACTATCCTAGGAATCTGTTTTGAAATTACTCAAATACATACACTACAACAAACTGACAGAAATATAAAACGTTCTAGACACCATCAGTTTCTTTTCTGCTAAAAGACACACCATGCTCCCCTTGTGAATCTATGGAGTTGAGGGTTTCTGTTATTTCACCCAGCACGTCACCTGACACAAAACTGAAAGAGACGTCTGTTTTAGCTTCCTACTTCTCATAATCAGGATGAATGAGTGGAATGAAGGATACATGATTGCAAGAGTTTGGTAAAGCAGGAATACAGGATTGCTCTGCTGTGTCCTAGGATTCCAAACTGATGTGATTATACACAGAAAGTAAATGGCAAATAACATAAGGAAGGAGATAACAGTTTGCAAAGGTTTTATATGGACCTTGGTGCTGAGATCTTGAGATCCTTTGCCATGGAGCTGCATCATCTTGAGATGTTTACACGGAGAACAGACTAACAGCAGAAAAGATATTAGAGTCAGAATGAACGGTGTGAAGTTTGCTAGCATGGTTGGTTATAGTCATGTTTGAAAGGTGTATTGCATTCCTCAATTTGATCTTCCAAGTCACATTTCCTTCAAATTCTTTTGTCCACACACTGTCATCCATGGTTACCACAGCAAGATTACAAATCAAAAATACCAAGGACCCCAACAGTATCACAAGAAGAACACTCTTAATTCTCTTCTTTAAGTGGAGAAAAATAAAATTGGAGAAATTGGCAATCTTGAACAAATAAAACATGCTGAGGCTCGTAGCAAGCCAAATGCTGAAATGATTGAGTATCGCCGAGACATTAGAAGGAACAATTCTTACTTCTAAACTATATAAAGCTGAATTAAACACAGTTGCATACCAATGTAATAATATGATCAGAGTAAACCAATTCTGGAGAATGCCAGAGCAGTGACAATTTGGTCAGTTGAGGAGATCTTTTGTGTCTTAACCCAGTCATTGACATTAACTAGAGCTATGAAGCCATTGGCAACATTTCCAAGAACAAATGCAAACACTACCAGAATTGATAAAATGATGAGCAGAACACATATGTTTGAACAAAAAAAAAAAAAAAAAAAAAAAAAAAAAAAAAAGCAGGCTTAATAACATTGGTTGTGATTCTCTTAATATCCAGACATTAACTTCGATAAACACTTGATTTCTAAATGTGCAGTAACATTTTCTGCCTTTAAATTCTCTAATGTCAACAGGAAAGCACCAGCATATGCCAATGGATGAATTCAAAGCTGTCTTTAGAGAAAATATTATTAATCTCAAAACAGCTGAAACTCATTCCTCTTTATAGACTATCTGTCCTTGCTATATGCTGAAATGTTTTATACTGATGTTGAAGTGAAAAGTGAATTCTCGTGTGTTAGTATGCAAATAAAGCCATATTCTTTTTCATTGTTTTGCAATTTTTTTCCTTGTTTAACCTCTCCATAATTTGTATCCAGCATCTTCAGTTGTTACATAGGGAAATTTTAAAACCCAATACATATATCATACAGTAAATGTCTAAATTGTTAAAGGAGCTTGGTCATAAATAGGATCATATCAATATGGATTTATTTTTATGCCAGATTTAAATACCAGATTCTAAACCTTTTGTCAAAATCATCCAAGGTTATCTTGGAAAGTCCTCGGAGGCCAACACACCTTAAAATCTGGTTTCTGATAACCAATACATTTATATGACATTATTGTTAATAAGCTCCTAAACACATAGACACACATGCACTCACACCATTAGGGGATGGAAGGAATTATTTTCTTATTACTCACCAAATGGAAAACGAGTTTCCAGGAGGTCATCCAGGTAGAATTAGTACTATTTTCCTACTCAGCGTTGTCAGACAATGAATAATGTTTATCAAACATGTTTCTTATGCTTAGGTCTTTGGTAAATTTACATTCAAGTCTGTTTTTTGTTTAAATTTTAATTAAAATATTCAGCAATTTTGTAAATATTTCTAAGTACCCTACACTTTGTCATATAATCCTGCAGTATCCTCCCACCACAGGCAGGGTGACTACGTTGAACTTGGACTCTGAATTCACTCCTGTAATTTGCTTCAGTCAACAGGAAGTTAGTAGACTTTACACAGATATTTAAGACAGCTTCCATGTTGGAGTTTCCTGCTCTTTTCCTTTTACCATGAGGACATCATCTGGCTAGTACACTGTTCCCAGAAGAAGAATGAGAAACTAATGGAGTCAGAATGCCACTACCTGATCCAGCCTAAATCAGCCAAACTAGCTGCAAGATGCAGTATGTGGCCCATCTCCAATCACCAGAGCCATCTGCCAAACCAAGCTTAGAAAAATGAAATCCAAAGACTTATGAGACACAAATATCTAAAGCAGTTTTGGAGGATTTTCTCTTGCAGAAAAACATAACTGATATAGGTATTCTGCTAAACTAAGAGTGTGGGTAACATGACCACCCTTGTTGTGTTAGGAATTCTGGATCCAAGGGAAAAATAGATGGAGAATGTCAAAGTTTTGTCATATGAAGTAGATAATTAAACCTAGAAGAAAAACCTATTGAAAAATGTGGGGTTGGCAGGTAACATCATGTCAAATTTCCAAAAGTTACAACTAAAATCAGAACATTTCTACTTAAAATCTCTTAGAGTTATACATGAATGTATACAAATAGTGGATTTTTCCCTTCAGTATATAATGAGCAGAGTAATAATAATTTCATGGAACATTTCTCCTCATTAATAATTTTTGTATTATAACTAGACTGCACACTTAGAAATGGGCCAAAACAAAACTGGGAAACATAGCAATGTATCATAAATACTCATGTAATCATCATGTAGGGCAAGACATGGAAAATTGCTAAGAGCCTAGGTTTACCTCAATGCCACTTTCCAATCCCCTACACCTTTCTTCACATCTCCTGTGATAAGCAACATCCATAATTTATGTTGATCTTTTTAAAATTTTCTTTATACTTTACCAACTATGTATGCGACCCTAAACTCAATAGCTTGGTTTGGCCTGCTTTGAACTGTGTATAGGTGCAATTCTATATGTTCTTATTCATGGCTTCCTGAAATCAACATTCTGTATCAGAAATTTAATCCCATAGTTGCATGTACATGTGATTTATTTCATTTCATTTCTCTATATTTTTCCATTTTATGATTTTACTGTAATTATTTATCCATCTTTATTTGATATATAATTGGGCAGCTTATTTTTTAGCTATTATGAATAATGCTTCAATGACCTACATCATTTACTACAATTCTTTTGCATATATATACCTGGGTGTAGAATTACACGGTCCTTGATTATGATGTTCAAATTATCCGCACAGACATAGAAAAGCCCAAAACATAGTCTAACTAAATTTATTCCTGTCACCTTTATCTCCAGTCTCTTTATTGCCATTTGCATATATCTTATCAATTATACATTTAATCTAACAAGACAATATTTTTTATACAGTCAACATTTATTTAGAATTACACTTATTTTTCATTGTCAATAATTTTTATTGCTCCTTGCATGTTCAACTTTGCATTTTCAGTCATTTTTATTTTCTCTGAAAAATATTTTCAATTTCTGTTTATGAAGTTCTACTACTCTTTGGAAATGCACTGAAGACATGTTCCCATTGAGTTCCTTCTTCCATGTTTTCTGTTAAAATCAGGTTGTATTTAGAATGCAGTTCTTTTCAACACACGACATACTCTATCTTCCACCTCTAGCTACTTTTCAGATTTTCTATTGGTCTTTGGTGTCCTGTATTATTTTATGTTAATTTGGTTTAATTTATCATGCTTGAAGTTTGAGATTACTAAAAATATATGGACGAATACATTTTATCACTTTTGGAAAAATCCTTGCAACATTTCTCTTGCTTGATTTTCTCTCCTCTAATCTTACAGAACTCCAGAAGTATGTTAGGTGTTCTGACTGTAGCATCAATGTGTTACCCTCTAGCTTGGTATATTTCCATCTGTTTCTCTCTATGCTTCATTCTGTTTAGCTATCTTCCAATTCACTAATTCTCTCTTCTACTGCATCTAACAGGCTAACTCTGTCTATTGGATTCTCAATACTGATAATTCATTTTTTTGGTCTTATTGTTTTAGTGTTCAGAATAATCTTTTATTCTCCTTCCATAAATCATTTTCTATAGGGAAACTGAACAAACTACTCTTAACACCATGTTATTTTTAAAAGTGTTTTAGATTTTGGGGTTTTTATGTTTTTTGTTTTAGTATGCTAGAAATGAAAATGGTAACAGTTTTCTTTTCCCAACACTTTGGTCAGAGAATAGAATAAAAAGTTTGTCTTGGAATTTACCTTCAATTTGAAAGAAACTGGAAATTAAGTTGATGTGAGTAGATGTTTTTGAATATTAGCTTGTCTGTTGCTGGGTCCTCACCACAAACTCTGCCCACAGGGGAACTCAATGAGCAGCACTGGATCTCAAAATATCATGGCAATAGATAAAATATAGTTCATCTACCACAGCTACATTGCTGTATTCAATGAATTAATTTTCACTTTGCTTATGTTGTAGAAATGGGGCTCTGTGCCTCTGAACCCCATCATTACCTAAATGAAATAGAGAAGATGTGGGGGAAGGCTTACTTCTCTTTGATTTATTTAGCCCTAAAATCCTCTCTTTGTAAATCAGAGCTTGATCATGAAATGGTTTATTTTTCTTATTAAGGAATTTTATTTATACTAAAATCAAAATCTTTTTTATAGTGTTTCTTGGTTTAGTTTAATGTCATCTACAATTGTTTTCTTAAGCAATGTATGTTAAACTACACTACACTTAACTTTCTAAATCTAAATGTATTTATCGTTACTTGAACTTTGCTGTTTACTAATGTAACTTTCCCACAATGATATCTCTTAGAAATTACATAGATGTTACGAAATTACGTATGTAAATATTTCAAAAATAAATCATTTCATTAGACAGATGTAAATATAGATGATGATAATAATGATGATGATGTCAGCTAAAAGGGAGAATGTTACCAAATAACTGTGATTTGGGTCTTCTTTTCAAAGTACTGGAGTTAAGGGTGATGGGAGAACACTCTTATTCTTCCTCATGGATTTTCAATTTTTTTTTTTCTCAGATGAAGTTTCTCCCTTGTCACCCAGGCTGGAGTGCAATGGCACAATCTCGGCTTGCAGAAACCTCTGCCTCCCTGATTCAATCAATTCTCCTGCCTCAGCCTCCCAAGTACCTATGATTACAGGTGCCCATCACCCCACCCAGTCAATTTTTGTATTTTTAGTAGAGACAGGGTTTCACTATGTTGGCCAGGCTGGTCTGGAACCCCTGACCTCAGGGAATCCACTGCCTTGGCCTCCTAGAGTGCTGGGATTACAGGCATGAGCCACTGTGCTTGGCACCATTCTTATATTATTCTCAGAATCAGGCCTAGACAAATACCCTCATATAGTATTTCATCAGGAATAACGCAAAGCCAACACATTTCCAATGATTTACTTGCTATCTTTTTCTTTCACCACATTCTAAAAATTATGGCAACAGTGACCTCCAGCAAATAATACTCTTTTTTTGGCTGTTTAGTTTTGGTCCAGTTTCATATGAACTTACACAAATACTCTGTGCAATTATAGATTGAATAAGCTTCATTTCATCTTTTAATAGCATCATTACCAAGTTAAATTCTCTTGACTGCTTATTTACATTCTCAGCTACTGTCACAAAATCTGGGTGTTTTTATTATAGCAGTCAAAGTAACTACACTAAATATGTTTTATGCCTTAATAAAATTATCTTTCTACTAATTTTTCTCTAATATTAAAAAAATTTGCAGTATCAAAATATTTTTCCTTACACATGTGTACACATGCATGGTATTATAATCTTTGAATGGTAAAAATGTGTATAATTATTTCATTTAAAGATAAATTTAGAAAAATTATCCTATATATTTAATATCTATACTGCTATAATTTATTGGAAATTCACTAATTTCTGCCACTTTGAAATGTTATCATAAATAATTAAATTGGAAATAAGAAAAAAATGCGTCCAGTAAAATATAAGTGCTCAAAATCAGAGAAATGCAAATCAAAACCACAACGAGATACCATCTCACACCAGTTAGAATGGCAATCACTAAAAAGTCAGGAAACAACAGGTGCTGGAGAGGATGTGGAGAAATAGGAACACTTTTACACTGTTGGTGGGACTGTAAACTAGTTCAACCATTGTGGAAGTCAGTGTGGCTATTCCTCAAGGATCTAGAACTAGAAATACCATTTGACCCAGCCATCCCATTACTGGCTATATACCCAAAGGAATATAAATCATGCTGCTATAAAGACACATTCACATGTATGTTTATTGAGGCATTATTCACAATAGCAAAGACTTGGAACCAACCCAAATGTCCAACATTGAAAGACTGGATTAAGAAAATGTGGCACATATACACCATGGAATACTATGCAGCCATAAAAAATGATGAGTTCATGTCCTTTGTAGGGACATGGATGAAATTGGAAATCATCATTCTCAGTAAACTATCACAAGAACAAAAAACCAAACACCGCATATTCTCACTCATAGGTGGGAACTGAACAATGAGATCACATGGACACAGGAAGGGGAATATCACACTCTGGGGACTGTTGTGGGGTGGGGGGAGGGGGGAGGGATAGCATTGGGAGATATACCTAATGCTAGATGACGAGTTAGTGGGTGCAGCGCACCAGCAAGGCACATGTATACATATGTAACTAACCTGCACAATGTGCACATGTACCCTAAAACTTAAAGTATAATAAAAAAAAAAAAAAAAAAAAAAAGAAAAGCACTGTGAAAATCCCTATCCTGTTTTGTTCCCATCTAATTACCGGTGCATGCAGCCCCCAGTCACGTACCCCCTTCTTGCTCAATCGATCACGACCCTCTCACGTGCACCCCCTTAGAGTTGTGAGGCCTTAAAAGGGACAGGAATTGCTCACTCAGGGAGCTTGGCTCTTGAGACAGGAGTCTCGTCGATGCCCTTGGCTCAATAAATTCCTTCCTTCTTTAACTCGGAAAAAAAAAAAAAAATCTGATGTTTCAAAGTAAGAATAACATTAGGAATGTGGAGGTAGTCTTCCTGCTTATCTCTTCCTTTTTCTAATTAATCTAAAAAAAAGTTTAAAATTTTATCTTGGATTTATTACTATCATAATACTCTATTCTTTATTCAGCAAAAACTCTAATTACAATGATGTCTATAAGAATATGTTTGTTCAGCCTATTTTATATTCATTCATTTAGTGTATGTTTCTACTTTTTAAATATTTTCATTATTGTGAAACATTTAATATTGTGAAACATAACATATATATATATATAAAGTATATAAAGTAATGAGGCCTAATGTACAGTAAAGAAAAAAATTATAGCATTAAGAGTTATGATTCCACATCATGGTCATAAAGTAGATTTCACCAGCAATCCAGACACTCTCCATATATGCCATCTTACTGATAACATTTCCCTTTTGTTTCCTCCATCCCTACCATCCCAATTGTTAGGATAATCACTCATATGTCTCACCTTAGAATTTCACCACCAGTGTAATAAATTTCAATTTATTAAAAATACATTTTTGTAAACTTTATATAAATGGAATTATACTGAATCATTTTTTCAAACTTAATTCCTCTCATATCTATGTAGTTCAAATTTCTTCATTTTTCTTTTTATTTATATTCTTTGTAAACATGTCACTCTAGCTGGTTCCGTTAGGACAACTAAATTCCTCTTTAAAGACTCAACTTTCCAGCCATAAGTTGTAAATGTTGTAAATGAATCCTACCTCCCACCCCTCCTTCTTTTTGCACAATGTGCGTTTACCCTATTTGGAAAAGTTTAAGTCTAAGCCATTCAGGATCAGCTTAGATTGTGCAATCCAACCCCAGCCAATAAGGGAAGCACACAGAAACAGGAACTGTGTTAGGATTAAAAACTCCTTCCCTCCTTTGTTAGGTATGCTCTTCTCTTGTGATTGTAACAGGTGCAAGCAGCACCCTTCTGCCAACGTAAAGGTGCCTTGCTGAGAAATTGTCCAAGTGGGGATTTCTTTTGGCTACTCCGAGCACATGTCTCCAACAGTTCATTTTGATTGCTGTATAGTATTCTATTGTACAAGCATGCCATAATTTACTTGTCCATTTTATCACTGATGGATATTTGAGAGACTTCTCAACTTTAGCTATTAAAACTCAGTGATATGCATGTGTGTGCACATATATTCTGATAAGAGTGCAAATACTGGGTCTTCAAATGTGATCCATCAACTTAATCAGATAATGCCATACTCAGACAAAGTAATTGCTCTGATTTACAATTCTAGGAGCAATGTATGAAAATTCCCATTGCTTCATATGCTTTCCAAAATAAGTAACATCAGACTAATTTTTACACTTTCGTATCTATATGAAACATTATAAACCTAACATTTTTGAAGCCTTTTTCTATTATAGTTCAGAATGTATCCTTAATTCAAAAATTATTACTCTTTTTAAATTCTATGACCATGATTTCACGCATGTATATTAATAATGAATTATATACTTCATATATTTATTTATTCATATTCCTTTATTAGCTTTACTAATATTTTTTCTTAAAGATTTAAATACTCTTTTGTTATGAACGGGTATAACTATGCTAGACATATTTCCTTTAACCAAACATTCTGTCAAATGACTTTGAGAAATATGATTAGTTAACAGCATACTGTAAGGCAAATTTCAGCACTGTTTAACAACTCCTTAAAAGGATTCAAAGAAAATAACAGGTTGAAATATCAAAATAGTCTATGAGTGTAATGTAGGTGCCCATGGGAAAATACAAATTCTACCATTAATGTAATGGAAAAAAAATGATTAGTAGTAAACATACCATGTCCGACTTTTTTTTAGGGCAGGACTAATATCAATGGGCAAGATTCCCTTTAAGGTCCTGACCTTAATTTCTATGTGCACCTGATTTCTGGTTGTGCAGTAATGCTCCTGTTCCTTTTAAGTTCTCTGACTAATGCCAAGCAGGAAACCACCGGAGCATGCTATTGAATGAGTTCAAGGCTATCTTAATGGAAAACATGATAATTTCCAAAACAGCTCAAATTAACTCCTATTCAAATACTATGTCCTTGTTATAAGATGAAAATTTTCATACTGATGTTGATGTGAAAGGTGAATTCTCATTTGCTAGCATGCAAATCAAGTCATATTCTTATTCATCATTTTGTAATTTTTTTCCTTGTTTAACCTCTATATAATTTGTATTCAGCAATGTCAGTTGTAAGGGAAATTTTCCAACCTAATACATAGATCATACATCAGATGCCTACACTGTTATATGTAGCTTGGTCAAAACTAGAATCATGACCACCGTTGATTCATTTTTTCAACGCCAGATTTATGGAGAGTGAATCCCAACTTTTCCTACCAAAAGCGTCCAAGGTTTTCTTCGGAAGCCCAAGAAGGCCAATATTCCTTAAAATCTGGTTGCTGCCAACTAATAATTTTGTATAACTTATTATTAACAAGCTCATTAACATAAGCACTTTCACATGCACATATATACACCCCTGACGGTTGGGAAAAATTGTTGTCCTATAATTTCTAAAATGAAAAAGCAATTAATTTTCTTACTCAGGCTTTTCAGCCCATTTTCAATGTTTAACAAACTTAATCTCTCATGCTTAGGCCTTTGACTAAGTTATTCTCATGAGTCTAACACTTAAATCTTAGTTATTTAATTAAAATACTCAGAAATTTTATAACTATTCCTTGGACACTTAAAAAACATGTTTTCCATTGAAGAATCTACACTTCTCTATGTATGAATATCCAGCTTTATTTTTCCCTATTTATTTTTGATTACTAAATGGTTTAAGATGAATAGATATTAAAATCAGTCTCCAATCTTGGATTTTATATCTTTTCAGTTTTTACACTATAATGTTTTCTAAGAGGGGATCTTCAAGTCAGACTACAAAGACAGGAAACCAGATTCCCTGTTTCATATAGATACGATGTGAGACTCCATTTTACAACTACCGCCTGCCTCAGTATAATTACCTATAAAAAGCAGATGATAGGCTGGGCACGGTGGCTCAGGCCTGTAATTCCAGCACTTTGGGAGGCCGAGGCAGGTGGATCACCTGAGGTCAGGAGTTAGAAAACAGCATGGCCAACATGGTGAAACCCTGTCTCCACTAAAAATACAAAAATTTGCCAGTTGTGGTTGTGCATGCCTATAATCCTAGGTACTTGGTTGGCTGTGGCAGGAGAATCATTTGAACCCAGGAGACGGAGGTTGTAATTGGTCGAGATCACACCACTGCACTCCAATGGGGAGACAGAGCAACACCCTGTCTCAAAAAAAAAAAAAAAAAAAAAAAATGAAAGGAGATGAAAAAAAACTGGCTTTGTTTAATTTTGTTAGCAGTTAATATACCCTTTGTATAACTACTTTCCATTTTACCTGTTTGCTATAGGCAGGAACCAAAGATTGTTAATTATTGATTTGATCCCTTTTTACTTGATATTTAACATACCAGTGAGAACTTGCACTTCTTTTTTTTTTCTTCCTCCGAGACAGTCTCCGTCTGTTACCCAAGCTGGAGTACAGTGGCAGGATCATAGCCCACTGCAGCCTGGAACTCCTGGGCTCAAGCAATCCTCCTGCCTCAGCTTCCCAAGTATTTGGAACTATAGGCATGCACCACCCCGCCAGCTAATTTTTTAAATTTTTTGTAGAGACAGAGTTTCCATATGTTGCGAAGGGAACTCCTGCTCTCAAAGGATCCTCCCACCTTGGCCTCCCAAAGTACTAGGACTACAGGCATGCGCCATCACATCCAGCCTGCAGTGGGAGTTCTTGAAGGTCAGATGCTGCCCAGAGCTTTGGCTCATGTCTATCCCAAGGTGGATCTAACCAGTTTGTAGTTATTACCTCTTCCTGAATGTGTAATTGAAATGAATACGTATGGCAGCTGGCAGAACTATCACATTCTTCCTGAACTGTAGAGTAAGGAACATTATTATAGCAGGACCAAGGGGAAGCCTCTGAAATTCTCCTCCATTGGCAACACAATGTATAAAATATAATAACTGCATTCCCCAAGGAATGGAACTGGTCACTGTCATGACAAAACACTTGAAAGTTACAGGGGATGGTCGTCCTTTCTATAACCCGATTCACTTAACCTATCTGGCCTCTACCAAAGACAGACAGGTTATAGTGAATGCAGACTACCATAAACTTCAATCAACACTCACAAATGCTTTCCAGGATGTGCTATCTTCACTGAGCAGAGCAGAGCTTTTGATACTTTTTACGGGGCTCATGATTTGGTGAATGTTTGTTAATCTACACCCATTATGCGGGAAAATCAAAACAATTTGGCTTGTATTGTAAGAATAATAGCACTGCTTCACTGTTGTATGTCAGGGCTATGTCACTTCTGTTCTCAGTTTAATTTACATTTTTTAAAACATCGTGCTAATTTAATATATTAGTAATATTACAGACCGGGCCCTGTGGCACATGACTGTAATCCCAGCACTTTTGGAGGCCGACACAGACAGATCACTTCAGCCCAGGAGTTTGAGACCAGCCTGGGTAACATGGTGAAATCCTAGTCCTACAGGAAATACCAAAATTAGCCAGGCAAGGTGTTGTACCCCTGCAGTCCCAGCTGCTAGAAATGCGGAAGTGGGAGAATCACTTGAGCCCAGAAGGTTGAGGCTGTAATGAGGTGTGATCCTGCCACTGAACTCCAGCCTCAGGGATAGAATGAGACCCTGTTCAAAATAATAACAATAATAATAAAGTATTAGTTGGTACAATAATCAGGAAGTTGCAAGTTTATTAAATATAGTAAAATACCCTAATGTTGGATGGAAGTAAAATACCAGAAGAAAAGAAATAAACTTGAGAAGATTCAGGGACCTACAGCATAGGTGATGTTTTAAGGTGTGCAGTGTCCCTAGGGCACATGTCAAAACAATCTTTTTTAAAGTAAATGGCATGTTGCTCTCTCTATGTACTTCCTATCACTACAAAAGAGATACAATGTTTTGGGGACCTATTGAGATTTTGGAGCCACCATATTCCACGTTTGAAAATATTGCTCTGACTCATTAATAAAGTTTCCAAAGGCTACTGGTCTCAAGTGGAACCCAGAACAAAAGAGGGCTCTACAGCAGATACAGGCTCTGGTCCAAGCTGCTATGGCCACTGTGCCAGATGATCCAGCAGAATTCAAAGCGACTAGAGCATTGTTTCATATTTCTTCCTGTCTCAATTTCCACGTCCCTGCCATTTTTGTCTTGAACTTTACTTCTAAATAAATGTCATCACTTTTATTAACAGGTATTAATTAAAAACATTTTGGTCAAGTAGCTGGTTACTAACTCAATTTTTTGAAATGAAATGCCATTTTGTTTACCTAATAATCAACTAGAAAATATCATAACACAAATATGTAATTCACAATAAAAAAATACTTATGCAAATAGACCAAAGTCTTTTATATGCTTTTTAAAGTATTGTCATAGGTGCCACCTAATTTTTTCTTTTTTTTTTGTCTGTCGCCCAGGCTGGAATGCAGTGGCGCGGTCTCGGCTCACTGCAAGTTCTGCCACCCATGTTCACGCCATTCTCCGGCCACAGCCTTCCGAGTAGCTGGGAATACAGGTGCCCACCACCACTCCCAGCTAATTTTTTTGTATTTTTAGTGGAGACGGGGTTTCACCACATTAGCCGGGATGGTCTCGATATCCTGACCTCGTGATCCGCCCGCCTCAGCCTTCCAAGGTGCCATCTAATTTTGATGTTTTACCTTGTCTCCAATTCAGACACCTGACACAGCTGCATCAAGACTATATATCACTATATATATATATAGTGTGACTATATATCACTATATATATCACTAGTGTGATATTTCCCCTAAAATTGTGGAATAGCCAAACTTTTCCTCTGAGGAAGGATTCTGCTTGGATAAGCCTGCAACCTCAACCTGAGACCAGAACAGGGGAATTCATGCAACTGCAGATTTTGTGATGAGTTTCCTTTTCATTGATTTACCACATCAACTTATCCATTTTAGCCACCCATTTATTTGTTCATTAAAGTATCATTTCTGGCCTTCTATTCTTGGTGCTGGGTTCTAGGTCCTGGGAGTCAACAGAAAGCAAGACAGACATGATCTCTTTCTTTACAGTTCTTACATTGTACTGAGGAAGATATATGATTTAAAAATTACATAAATCAGGTGTGGGGATGACTTATCTTAAGGTTTAAATAACATTAAATAACATTGTTAAAACTTCATAACACGAAGAATTAATGTAGTCATATAGAATTTAGCTGTGAACAAGACTGTACATTTCTTTCTTATAATAGAACTTCCTGTTAATGAATATGTCAAAACACTTTCATCACTGACAACAAAATTACAATGGTAAGGCACATCCCATAATTAATACATAGATTTCATAGATACTATTCTAACATTTACAAAAAGTTTCACTGAATTATTTTCCATAATTTCTATACTACTTTTACATTGATAGTTTTTTTTTTGGAAAAGAGAAGATTTGAGTTCTCTTATCTGAAGTTTAGAAGGAATTTTGTAAATGGAAGATGAGGATATAATTAGCAATTCAGGGGCTTAGAAGTGCCTTAGAAAAAAATACTAAAATAATTTACATCAGATCTCAACTTCAAAAACAGCTTTTCTTTAATTCAAAAGCTGGAAGAAATGACGTTTCTAACTGCGTATGGAAACCGATAATAGCAATCAAGACCATGATCATGATATTTCCTCCCTTTATTATCAAAGAGATTTTTTTCTAAGCTATTCACATACTTGCTTTAAATCTAGTATTCTTCAGTACTGTTTATGGTAGACATATATGAAATTTATTCTACCTATACTTGTCACTCGAATTCTATAGTGTGCATTGTTTTCTAACAATAATTCTGTTTGCTTTTTACTAACCATAAAATAGGAATTCATAATGGAATAAAACCCCAAAGATACATCCACATTATTGGTTTAGAATTGAATGACCTTACCATCCAATAAGATAGAGGTTCAAACAATGAATTCTAAGCACACTGTGGTATATTTGTGTGGTTCAAATAACAATAGAAAACAGCAATATCTTTCCTGAGATAAGCTGTTAGTTCTTAACAATTATAAATAGACATTGTAAATTCTACAAATGAAAGATAAAATACATGAATGAAATACACATGGCTTCATAATTCTGAGGAATTTTTGTCATATTTTGTATAATCTGGCAGTTCATATGAAGAAACAAAAAAGAGTATGTTATTGTCAATGTTCTTAAGTTTTTCACACACACACATACATTTTTTAGACTAGGTTAAAGATTTATCTAGGTATATGTTTGGAAATTATTCATACACATACATTACAGAAAGCACAGTAAGAAATACAAATGTTTCATACAGCACCAGTTTGTTTTCTGCTAGAAGACACACAATGCCCCTCTTCTGAATCTATGGAGACGAAGGCTTCTCTCCTTTCACCCAGTACCTCATTTGCCACAAAACTGAAAGAAAAGTCTGCTTTAGCTTCTTGTTTCCCCAAATCACGATGAACGGGTGGGCTGAAGAACAGCTGAATCCAATAGCTTGGCAGAACATGAAGACAGGTTTGTTTTCCAGATTCTTAAAACTCCAAACTGATATTATTACAGACACGAAGTAAATGGCACATAACAAGAGGAAGGAGATCACAGTTTGCAAAGCTTTTATGTGGACCTTGGTACTGGGATCTTGAGATCCTTTGCCATGGAGGTGCATCTCCTTGAGATGTTTACACAGAGAACAGACTAACAGCAGAAAAGATATCAGGGTTACAGTAAAGGGTACTAAGTTTGCTAGCATGGTTACAGTCGTATCTGAAAGGTACATTGCACGCCTCAATTTGATCTTCCAAGTCATGTTTCCTTCATATTCTTTTGTCCATACAATCTGATTCATGTTTACCACAAAAAGATGACAAGCCAAAAACAGCAAAGGCCCCAACAGCATCACCAGAATGACACTCTTAACTCTCCTCTTTAAGCGAAGAAAAATAAGGTTGGAGAAATTGGCAATCTTGAGCAAATAAAATATGCTGAGGCTAGTAGCAAGCCAGTTGCTGAAATGGCCGGTTACTGCCCAGATATTATAAGCAGTAGTTCTTAATTCTACACTATAAAAAGCTGGATTCAACACAGTTGAATACCAATTTAATAATAACACCCAGAGCAAACCAACTCTGGAGACCGCCAGAGCAGTGACAATTTGGTCAGCAAAGGAGATCTTTTGTCTCTTCACCCACTCTGTGGAATTTACCAACGCTATGAAGCCATTAGCAAAATTTCCAATAACAAATGTAACCACTACTAGAATGGAAAATATGATGGGCAGAAAAGTTATCATGTCTGAACAGACAAAAAGAAATTTTTAAAATGCTGGTGTTGTATCCGGAGTTGGTTCCTGCAGGTGGGTTCGTGGTCGCTGACTTCAAGAATGGAGGCACGGACCTTTGCAGTGATGTTACAGCTCTTAAAGATGGCATGGACCCAGGGCTGAGCAGTAGCAAGGTTTCAGCTCTTAAAGACGGCGTGGACCCAAAGACTGAGTGGTAGCAAGGTTTATTGTTAAGAGCAAAAGGACAAAGCTTCCACAGGGTGGAAGGGGACCTGAGTGGGTTGTGCCCTGGGCTGGAATGGCCAGCTTTTATTCCCTTATTTGTCCCCTCCCATGTTCCATTTTTGTCCTATCAGAGTGCCCTTTTTTCAATCCTCCCTGTGATTGGCTACTTTTAGGATCCCGATGATTGGTGCGTTTTACGGAGCACTGATTGGTGCATTTTACAAAGCGCTGATTGGTGCCTTTTACAGAGAGCTGATTGGTGCATTTTACAATCCTCTGGCTAGCTAGAGTGCTGATTGGTGCATTTTTACAGAGTGTTGATTGGTGCATTTTATAATTCCCATGCTAACTAAAGAGTGCTGATTGGTGCATTTTATAATCCCCATGCTACCTAAAGAGTGCTGATTGGTGCCTTTTACAGAGCACTGATTGGTGCATTTTACAATCCCCTTGCTAGCTTCAGAATAGTTCTCCAAATCTCCACTCCACCCAGGAAGTCCAGCTGGCTTCACCTCTCAATGAAATATCACTGGTTGTGATTGCTTGAATATCCTGACCTTAAATTCTATATGCACCTGATTTGTAAATCTGCTGGGTCATTCTTTTTACTTTTAAATGTTGTGACCAGTGTCAAGCCAGAAATCACCATGGCATGTTAACTGATGAGTTCAATGATCTCTTTATGGAAAACATTCTTATTTTCAAACAACTCAAATTAACTCATTCATTCACTGTTTGTTCTTGTTACAGGCTGGAATTATTCATAGTGAAATTGACCGGAAACCTGAATCCTGATTTGCTAGTACACAAATAAGAACGTACTCTCTTTCAGTTTGCAATTTTTCTTTGTGTAACCTCTTCATCATTTGTCTTTAGCAACTTCAGTTGTTTGGGAAGTTTTATAACCCAATACATAGATCATATAGCAAATGTCTAAAGTCTTAAAGGGAGCTTGGTCACAACTAAGATCATTACCAATATGGACTTTTTAAAATGCCAGATTTATATACACAGAATCCAAACTGCTTTTATCAAAAGCATCTAAGATTTTCTTGAGAACCACAGGCAGGCCAATACTCCATAAGATTTGGTTGCTGCTAATACTTTTGTATAACTTCATTATTCACAAGCTCATAAATATGAACACAAATACATGCATGTGCACACCACTTATGAATGGAACAAATTATTTTCTCATAATTTCCAAAATAAAAAGTGAGTTTCCAAGAAGTTGTCCGGATGAAATTAGCCCTATTTTCCCACTCAAGAGTTTTCAGCCCATGAATAATATTTATTTATCAAACATATCTCTAATTCTTAGGCCTTTGGTAAAGTTTCTCTCAAGTCTAATGTTTAAATATTTATTATTATATAAAATATTTAGCCATTTTATAAGAATTCCTGAGTAACCGACCCTTTGGTATATAATCTTGCAGTATCCTCCTATCACAGGAAGACTGACTACCTTTCCCCTGAACTTGGAGTTCAATCATTTAACTTACTTTGATAAACAGAAAATTACTACACTTTGCATAGAGATTTGAGATGGCTTCCATGCTGGGGATTCTTCCTCTTTCCATTTACCATGAGAATATCGCCTCGCAAGTACACTGTTCCCAGAAGGAGAATGAGAAACTAACGAAGTCAGATTGCCCCCCACCTGATCCAGACTAAATTGGCCAAACTCTATCTCCAAGATGCTGAATTTGGCCCATCTCAAATCACCAGAGCCATCCATCAAACCCAGCTTAGAAAAATGAAATCCAGGCCAGGTGTGGAGGAGGCTGAGGAGGGCAGATCACGAGGTCAAGAGATTGAGACCATCCTGGCCAACATGGTGAAACCCTGTCTCTACTAAAAATACAAAAATTAGGTGGGCTCGGTGGAGTGTGCCTGTAGTCCCATCTACTCAGAAGGGTGAGGCAGGAGAATCGCTTGAACCCTGGAGGTGGAGGTTGCAGTGAGCCAAGATAGTGCCACTGCACTCCAGCCTGGGCAACAGAGTGAGACTCCATCTCAAAAAACAGAAAACACACACACACACACAAATGAAATCCAAAGATGTGAGATATATATGTCTAATGTTTTAGAGGGTTTTCTCTTGCAGAAAAACATAACTGATAAAAGAACTCTGCTAAACCAAGAGTGTGGGAAATATGTACAACTTTGTTGTGTCAGGAATTAAGGAGCCGAAAGAAAAAATAGATGGGGAATGGCAAAGGTTTGTCCTGTGAGGTGGATAATTAAGGCTAGAAGAAATCCTTTGGAGAGATCTGCGCTTGGCAGATAACATCATCTCAAATTTCCTCATGATGCAACTAAATAAGAAAGTTCCTATTTCAACTATCTTAGAGTTGTATAAGAATGTATATACAACTAATTGATTTTTCCCTTCAGTATATAATCAGATGAGTAATAATAATTTCTATGAGACATTTCTCCTAATCAAAAACTTTAATATTAAAATTATAATGCACACTTAGAAATGAACCAAAACAAAAATGGGAAACACCGGAATGTATCATAAACAGTCAACTAACCCTTATACAGGGCAAGAGATGGAACACCGAAAACAGGCTAAGTCCATCTCCATCCACTCTCCTGACATGAAAATGGTAATGATTTTCTTCCTTTTGTAATACTTTGGTCAAGGAAGAGAATAAAACCAAGGTCTAGGCATCCTCCTGCAACTTGGAAGAAACTGGAAATTGATTTGATGTGAGGAGTTTTTTTGGATAGTAGCTTGTCTGTTGTGTGGTCATCACCACAAACTCTCCTCACAGGGAAATTCAGTGAGCAGCACTGGATCTCAAAATGTCATTTCAATTAATAAGACAAAGTATCTCCACCACAGCTCCACCATTCTATTCCATGATTTAAATTTTAAGCTGTTTTTATTAGCAGAAATCAACACTTCTTAGTTTTTAACAATCTTTAAAAGATCAAATAGTAAAACAGTACTTAAAACTTTATCAAAAAATGACGGCATTCTCAGCAAACTATCACAAATGCTTTTTCTCATTCTTAGCTATGGTGACTAAATCTGGATTATTTTACTACAGCAGTGAAAGTAGCATTATATGTGCACAAACATACTCAAAGATCAGGCTAAATTATTTTTTACACCTTAAAAAATTTGCCTTTCTATGATTTTTTTCTCTAATGGACAGCCAAAAAATTTATAGTAACAAAAAATTTTACCCAACACACCGCTGTACACAGGAATAGTATAGTGAAATTAGAATGCTAACAATACGAATACAAATATTTCATTTAGAGACACATTTTTAATACATTTAATTTAATATATTTAATATCCATTGTACTATAATTTATTGTAAATTCCTGAATTTCTTACACTTTCAAATGTGTATCATAAATAATTAAATTGGAAATAAGAAAAAAGGTGTCTATCAATCATAGATATTCAAATTTTGATGTTTCAAATTCATATTAGCACTAAGAAGGTGGATTAACAATTCTTGCCTATCTCTTCTTTTGTGTGAATTAATTTAAGTAATGTTTTGGGCCAGGTGTGGTGGCTCACACCTGTAATCCCATCATTTGGGAGGCTGAGGCAGGTGGATTGCCTAAGCACAGGAGTTCAAGACCTGCCTGGGCAACATGGCAAAACCATGTCTCTACAAAAAAATAGAAAAAATTAGCAGGGTGTGGTGGTGCACGCCTGTTGTCCTAGCTACTCTGGAGGCTAAGATGGGAGAATCACTTGAGCCAAGGTGACAGAGGCTGCATTGAGCCAAGCAAGATTGTTCTTGTGCACTCCAGCCTGGACAACAGAGTCAGACCCTGTCTCAAAATAAAAATAGAAAAGTTTTAAATTTTAACTTGGATTTCTTAGTACCATAATCCTCTATTCTTTATTCAGCAAAAACTCTAATTACAATGATATCTATAAGAATATGCTGCATCACCCTAATTTTATACTTAGAAATGTACTTTAGGTTTCTGCTTTTTTAACATTTTTTATTGTGGAGCAAAACATACATATACAGAGTAATAACAACTAATAAACAGTAAGATAAAAAATTATAAGGTTAAAATTGATGTTACCATACCTTGGTAAGAAAATAGAATTTGCCATTGTATATTTAGAAAACCTAATCTTCTCTGCCCAAAATCTCCTTAAGCTGATAAGCAACTTCAGCAAAGTCTCAGGTTACAAAATCCATGTGCAAAAATCACAAGCATTCCTATACACCAATAACAGACAAACAGAGAGCCAAATCATGAGTGAACTCCCATTCACAATTGCTTCAAAGAGAATAAAATACCTAAGAATCCAACTTACAAGGGATGTGAAGGAAATCTTCAAGGAGAACTACAAACCACTGCTCAATGAAATAAAAGAGGATACAAACAAATGGAAGAACATTCCATGCTCATGGATAGGAAGAATCAATATCATGAAAATGGCCATACTGCCCAAGGTAATTTATAGATTCAATGCCATCCCCATCAAGCTAACAATGACTTTCTTCACAGAATTGGAAAAAAACTACTTTAAAATTCATATGGAACCAAAAAAGAGCCTGCATTGCCAAGACAATCCTAAGCCAAAAGAACAAAGGTGGAGGCATCACGCTACCTGACTTCAAACTACACTACAAGGCTATAGTAACCAAAACAGCATGGTGCTGGTACCAAAACAGAGATATAGACCAATGGAACAGAACAGAGCCCTCACAAATAATATGACACATCTACAACCATCTGATCTTTGACAAACCTGACAAAAACAAGAAATGGGGAAAGGATTCCCTATTTAATAAATGGTGCTGGGAAAACTGGCTAGCCATATGTAGAAAGCTGAAACTGGATCCATTCCTTACACCTTATACAAAAATTAATTCAGGATGGATTAAAGACTTAAATGTTGGACCTAAAACCATAAAAACCCTAGAAGTAAACCTAGGCAATACCATTCAGGACACAGGCATGGGCAAGGACTTCATGGCTAAAACACCAAAAGCAATGGCAACAAAAGACAAAACTGACAAATGGGATCTAATTAAAATAAAGAGCTTCTGCACAGCAAAAGAAACTACCATCACAGTGAACAGGCAACCTACAGAAGGAGAAAATTTTTACAATCTACCCATCTGACAAAGGGCTAATACCCAGAATCTACAAAGAACTTAAACAAATTTACAAGAAAAAAATCAAACAACCCCATCAACAAGTGGGTGAAGGATATGAACAGACACTTCTCAAAAAAAGACATTTATGCAGCCAAAACACACACGAAAAAATGCTCATCATCGCTGGCCATCAGAGAAATGCAAATCAAAACCACAATGAGATACTATCTCACACCAGTTAGAATGGCAATCATTAAAAAGTCAGGAAACAACAGGTGCTGGAGAGGATGTGGAGAAATAGGAACAATTTACACTACTGGTGAGACTGTAAACTAGTTCAAACATTGTGGAAGACAGTGTGGCGATTCCTCAGGGATATAGAACTAGAAATGCCATTTGACCCAGCCATCCCATTACTGGGTATATACCCGAAGGATTATAAATCATGCTGCTATAAAGACACATGCACACATATGTTTATTGCAGCACTATTCACAACAGCAAAGACTTGGAACCAACCCAAATGCCCATCAATGATAGACTGGATAAAGAAAATGTGGCACATATACACCATGGAATACTATGCAGCCATAAAAAATGATAAGTTCATGTCCCTTGTAGGGACGTAGATGAAGCTGGAAACCATCATTCTGAGCAAACTATCGCAAGGACAGAAAACCAAACTCCACGTGTTCTCACTCATAGGTGGGAACTGAACAACGAGAACACTTGGATACAGGGTGGGGAACATCACACACTGGGGCCTGTTGTGGGGTGGGGGGAGGAGGGAGGGATAGCATTAGGAGATATACCTAATGTAAATGACGAGTTAATGGGTGCAGCACACCAACAAGGCACATGTATCCATATGTAACAAACCTGCACATTGTGCACATGTACCCTAGAACTTAAAGTAAAATAAAAATAAATAAATAAAATATAAAAAAAATGAACAAAATCTCGTGTTAAGCCATGGGACTATATTAAATGAATTCATACACAAATTTCTAAGCACACAATAAATGCTCAAGAATGTTAGTGGTATTACTGTTACTGTGGCTGTTTATTGTATTTTAACACCTAAAGAAATTCCTCAAATAAAATTGGTGTTAAGTCATTGTGAGGTGCTTCAATATGTAGTATTTTCTTTCTACAGTTCACTAAATTACTTTTTCTAGTAACCAGTTTCCTGGTTCTAATCATATAATCACACGTGTTTAGATGGGCTTGTGCAACCTAACTAGGCTACCCTGTTGCTGTACCACCACTACCACTCCGCCATCCAACTTTATTGAGTGCTTTTGATGTGGACACTAGGATGTTCCAGATTCACTTTATTTAGATATTTGATTCGACAGTGACCAACACAGTCAAAGATACTTCGCACAGATAAGATCCAAATGAAAGAGTAAAAAAAAAAAAAAAAAAAGGAAGAAAATAGAATTTGCTAGCAATCCAGATACTCCCGATATATGTCTTCTTGTTGATATTTTCCTCCCTTCTGACTATCCCAAATTGTTATGATGATCACTCATATGATGATCACCCATATGTTTCACTGTAGGGTTTTATCACCAATGTAATGAATGACAATGTATTAAAAATAAAGTTTTTCAAACTTTACGTCGATGAGATTACAGTAAATGTATTTTTCCATCTTGTTAATTCCTCTCACATCTGTGAGTATTGTTATCTATGTAGCTCAAATTTGTTCATTTTCTTTGTTGTATTATTCTGTTGTAAACATGTCAGTCTTGTTAATTTTGATCACTGTATAGTATTCCATTGTATAAGTATGCCACAATTTCTTTATCCATTTGGAGGACTGAGACATTTGGAGGACTTCTCAACTTTAGCTACTGAAACTCAGTGATATGCATGTGTATGTATATGTATTCTGATAAGAGTGTAAATACTTGATCTTAGGATATGATCCTTCACCTTAATGAGATAATGCCATACTCAGCCGAAATGATGGCACAGATTTATAATTCTAGGAGTAGTGTATGAAAATTCCCATTGTGTCATATCCTTTCCAAAATAAATAATGTTGGGCTAATATATACATTTTTGTATTTATATAAAATATTATTAAACAATATTTTCCAAGTCCTTTTCTATTCTTATTCAGAATGTATTTTAACTTCAATGAATTACATTAATCTTTTTCATTCTATGACTATTTTATATACACTTATTAATAATGCCTTATATATTATACATATTTATTTATATTTCATTATAAATTGTCTAACCTTTTTTCTTCAAATTTCAAATACTCTTGTTATAAGTAACTGTAATTATACTGGAGATACTTCCTTTAATCAATCATTGTGTCAGATGACTTTGAAAAATTATAATTAGTTAAGAGCATACAGTAAGGGAAATTTCAGGATTGTTTAACAACTCTTAAAAGGACTCAAAGAAAAAAAGTTGAAAAATAAAAAGAGTCTATAAGTTTAATGTAGGTGTCCATGGGAAAATATAAATATATTATTGTTGATGAAAAAATGATTGGTAGTAAATTTATCATGTCTGAATTTTTTTAAAGGCAAGCCTGATATCACTGGTCAAGATTTCCTTTAAGGTCTTGACCTTAACATCTATGTGTACCTGATTCCTGAATTTGCAGGAATGTTCTTGTTCCTTTTTAAATTCTGTGACCAATGTCAAACAGGAAAGCATCTCAATATGCCAGTGGATGAAATCAATGCTGTCTTTATGGAAAACATGATGATTTCCAAAACAGCTCAAATTAACTCCTATTCGAACACAATGTCCTTGCTGTAAGATAAAATTTTCCATATTGGTGTTGAAGTGAAAAGTGATTTCTCATCTACTAGCATGCCAATGAAGAGTTTTTTAATTGTTCTGCACTTATTTCTTTGTTTAACCTCTCCACAATTTGTGTTCAGCAACTTCAGTTGTTAGAGAAATTTTACAACCCAATACAGAGATGACACACTGGTTGTATAACCTGGTAAAGGGAGCTTGGACATAACTAGGATCATCACCAAAGTAAATTTAATTTTTCAACGTGAGTAATATGTAGAGTGAATCCAAACTTTTCCTACCAAAAGGATTCAAGTTTTTCTTGGGAATGTCAGAAAGGCCAATAATTCTTAAAACCCGGTTGCTACTAATACTTTTGAATAACTTATTCTTAAGAAGCTCATTAATACAAACACACTCAAACCCATACACACATACTCACTCACTCATGGATAGAAGAAATTGTTGTCCTATAATTTCCAAAATGGAAAATTAATTTCAGGGACATCATCCAGGTAAAAATAGCCCTATTTTCCCATTTGGGCTTTTCAACCCATTTTCAATATTTTTCAAACTTATCTCTCATGCTGAGACATTTGACTAAGTTTTTCTCTTGAGTTTACTTAATTGTTAAATATTAATTTTTTAGTTAAAATACTCAGCAATTGTGTAACTATTGTGGGCTACTTAAAAAACACGTTTTCCATTGAAGAGTCTAGATTTTCATATATGAATATTTGGTTTTATTTTTCTCTAATTTATTTTTGATTACTTAATTTATTTTTGATTACTTAATGGTTTAAGAGGAATTGATGTTAAAATCAGTCTCCAATCTTGGATTTTATTTCTTTTCCATTTTTACAGTATAATTGTTTCTAACAGAAGATCGTGGAGTCAGACTGCCAAGACAGGAAAGCAGATTTTCTGCTTCAAATATGGTCTGAGACTTCATTTGACAACTACTCTCTGCCTTGGTATAATCATCTGTAAAATGCAAATGATAATATTCTCTTCAGGTAGTCTTTATGAGGAGTTAGTATACTATTTGTATAACTGCTTTCAATTTTATCTGTCTAGTACAGGCAGGAACCAAGAATTATTAATTTTTTGTATGATCGTGTGTTACTTGATACATAAAAGATAACCAGTGAGACCTTCTTTTTTGGGGTAGGGGAGCGAGAAAGACAGGGTCTTACTCGTCACCCAGGCTGGAGTGCAATGGCTTGATCACAGCTCACTCCAGCCTCAAACATTTGTGTCCTCCCACCTCAGCTTCTGGAGTAGCTGTGTCTACAGGCATGCATCACAACACCCAGCTAATTTATTAATTTTTTTGTTGAGACAGAGTCTCCCTATGTTGCCCAGTCTGGTCTTCAACTCCTGTTCTCAAGTGGTCCCCTCATCTTGGCCTCCCAAAGTGCTTGGATACAGGTGTGAACAACCACACATGGCTGAGAACTTCCATTTTTGGGCAGAATGCACAAGGTTCAGAAAAGCATGATACCTTCTGCTACAATTAAGATAAGAGAAATAAAAGGCCAAAATTATATTTTCAATTTGTCACAGAGTTGTACAAGCAAGAATGACCAGCTGAACTGAAATCCAGCACAGGGAGAGTCTTTATAGATTGCAGTTATATATTCAGTGCAATCCCTATCAAATCCCAGCAGATGTTTTATCACAGAAAGAGGAAAACTACTCCTAAAATGTGTCTGGAAATGCCAAGTGACAAGATCACAAAAAGAAATTGTTAAAAAATAACAAATTTGGAGGATTACACTTTCTGATTTCAAAGCTTCCTTCAAAGCTGCACGAATCAGGATTCTATGGTACTCGCATTAGGGTAGACAAAAAGAACAATGAAACACAACTGAGAGTCCAGAAATTAACACCAACACTCATGGTCAGTTGATTTCAAAAAAGGGACTACTGCAATTTGATAGGAATTAATGGTTTTTCTCAACAAACAATGCTGGGTAAAATTGAAGAAGACTACCTCAAAGAATTTAATAATCAATTTCCCTAAGCTCAAGGATAAAGAAAGGATTCTGAAAGCAGCAAAAGAAAAGGAACAAATAATGTACAATGGAGCTCCACTACATGTGGCAGCAGACTTTTCAGTGGAAAAAGGCCAGGAGAGAGTGGTATGACATATTAAAAGTGCAGAGAGTGGTATGACATATTAAAAGTGCTGAAGGAAGAAAACTTTCAGCCTAGAATAGTGTAACTGGAGAAAATATCCTTCAAACGTGAAAGAGAAATAAAGACTTTTCCAGACCAACAAAAGCTGAGTGATTTCATCAGCACCAGATCTGTCCTAGAAAAATTTCAAAGGGATTACTTCAGTCAGAAAGAAAGGGACATTAATGGGCAATAAGTAATCACTTGAAGCTATAAAACGTACTGGTAATAGTAAGGAGACAGAAAACACAGACTAATATAACACTGTAAATGTGGTGCATAAACATCACTTAAATAGAAAAACTAAATGATGAAGTAATAATGAAAAAAAATAGTGGAGTGGCTGGCAAAATGTCCTAATAGGAACAGCTCCAGTCTGCAAATCCCAGCAAGATCAACACAAAAGGTGGGTGATTTCTGCATTTCCAACTGAGTTACATGGCTCATCTCATTGGGACTGGTTAGACAACGGGTGAAGCCCACGGAGGACGAGCCGAAGGAGGGTGCGGTGTTGCCTCACCCGGGAAGTGCAAGGGGTCGGGGAACTCCCTCTCCTAGCCAAGGGAAGCTGTAAGGGACCATGCAGTGAGGGACGATGTATTCTGGCCCAGATACTACACTTTTCCCATGGTCTTCGTAACCCACAAACCAGATTTCCTCCAGTGTTTATGCCACCAGGGCCATGGGTCTCAAGCATAAAACTGGGCGATCATTTGGGCAGACACCAAGCTAGCTGCAGAAGTTTTTTGTTATACCCCAGTGGTGCCTGGAATGCCAGCAAGACAGAACCATTCAGTCCCCTGGAAAGGGGGCTGAAGCCAGGAAGCCAAGTTGTCTAGCTCAGTGGATCCCACCTCCTTGGAGCCCAGCAAGCTAAGATCCACTGGTTTGACATTCTCACTGCTAGTTTAGCAGTCTGAAGTCAACCTGGGATGCTTGAGCTTAGTCAAGGGAAGGACGTCCGCCATTACTGGGGCTTGAGTAGGCAATTTTCCCCTTACAGTGTAAACAAAGCCACCAGGAAGTTCAAACTGGGTGGAGCCCACAGCAGCTCTGCACAACCACTGTAGCCAAACTGCCTCTCTAGACTCTTCCTCTCTGGTCAGGGCACCTCTGAAAGAAAGGCAGCAGCTCCAGTCAGGGGCTTATAGATAAAACTCTCATCTCCCTGGGACAGAGCACCTGGGAGAAGGGGCAGCTGTAGGAGCAGCATCAGCAGACATAAACTTTCCTGCCTGACACTCTGAAAAGAGCAGCAGATCTCCCAGCACAGCACTTGAGCTCTGCTAAAGGACAGAGTGCCTCCTTAAGTGGGTCCCTGACCTCTGTGCCTCCTGACTGGGAGACATCTCCCAGCAATGGTGGACAGAAACCTCATACAGGAGAGCTCTGCCTGACATCTGGCGGGTAACCCTCTGGGATGAAGCTTCCAGAGGAAGGAACAGGCAGCAATATTTGCTGTTTTGCAGCCTCCACTGGTGATACCCAGGCAAACAAGGTCTGGAGTGGACCTCCAGCAAACTACAGCAGACTTGCAGCAGAGGACCCTGACTGTTAGAAGGAAAATCAACAAACAAAAAGGAATAGCATCAACATCAACAAAAGGATGTACACACAGAAACCCCATCTGAAGGTCACCAACATCAAAGACCAAAGGTAGAAAGATCCATGATGATGAGGAAAAACCAGGGCAAAAAAGGCTGAAAATTCCAAAAACCAGAAGCCTCTTCTCTTCCAAAGGATCACAACTCCTCACCAGCAAGGGAACAAAACTGGACAGAGAATGAGTTTGATGAATTGACACAAGTAGGCTTCAGAAGGTGGGTAATAAACTCAACTGAGATAAAGAAGCATGGTCTAACCCAATGCAAGGGAGCCAAGAACCTTGAAAAAAGGTTAGAGCAATTGCTACCTGGAATAACCAGTTTAGAAAAGAACATAAATGACCTGATGGAGCTGAAAAGCACAGCATGAGAACTTTGTGAAGCATACACAAATATCAATAGGTGAACCAATCAAGCAGAAGAAAGGATATCAGACATTGAAGATCAATTTAATGAAATAATGCATGAAGATGAGATTAGAGAAAAAAGAATGAAAAGGAACAAACAAAGCCTCAAGAAATATTGGACTATGTGAAAAGACCAAACCTATGTTTCACTGGTGTACCTGAAAGAGATGGGGATAATGGAACAAAGTTGGAAAACACTCTTCAGGATATTATCCAGGAGAACTTACCCAACTTAGCAAGACTGGCCAACATTCAAATTCAGGGAATACAGAGAACACCACAAAGATACTCCTTGAGAAGAGCACCCAAAAACACATAATAGTCAGATTCACCAAGGTTGAAATGAAGGAAAAAATGTTAAGAAGAGCCAGAGAGAAAGGCTGAGTCACCAAAAAGAGAAGCCCATCAGACTAACAGCAGATCTCCTGGCAGAAACCCTACAAGCCAGAAGAGAGTGGGGACATTCTTCGAGAAAAGGATTTTCAACCCAGAATTTCATAGCAAGCCAAACAGCTTCATAGTTGAAGGAGAAATAAAATCCTTACAGACAAGCAACTGCTAAGAGATTTTGTTACCACCAGGCCTGCCTCACAAGAGCTTCTGAAGCAAGCACTAAATGTGGAAAGGAAAAACCAGTACCAGCCACTTCAGAAAAACACCAAATTGTAAAGACCATTGGCACTATGAAGAAACTACATCAACTAATGAAGCAACTACATCAACTAATGAAGCAAAATAACCAGCTAGCATCATAATTACAGGAAAAAAATCACACATAACAATATTAACCTTAAATGTAAATGGGAAAAATACCCCAATTAAAAGGACAGACCAGCAAATTGAATAGAGTCAACACCCATTGTTGTGCTGTATTCAGGAAACCCATCTCATGTGCAAAGACACAAATAGTCTCAACATAAAGGGATGGAGGAATATTTACCACACAAATGGAAAGCAAAAGAAAGCAGGGGTGGCAATCCTAGACTCTGATAAAACAGACTTTAAACCAACAAAGGTCAAAAAAAGACAAAGAGGAGAATTACATAATGGTAAAGGAATCAATGCAACAAGAAGAGCTAACTATCCTAAATATATGTGCACCCAATACAGGGGCACCCAGATTCATAAAGCAAGTTCTTAGAGACCTACAAAGAGACTTAGACTCCCACACAATAATAGTGAGAGACTTTAACACCCCACAGTCAATATTAGACAGATCAATGAGACAGAAAATTAACAAGGATATTAGGACTTGAACTCAGCTCTGGACCAAGCTGACCTAATAGACATCTACAGAACTCTCCACCCCAAATCAACAGAATACACATTCTTCTCAGCACCACATCACACTAATTCTAAAACTGACCACATAAGTGGAAGTAAAACACTCCTCAGCAAATGCAAAACAAAATAAATCATAACAAACAGTCTCTCATACCACAGTGCAATCAAATTAGAACTCAGGATTTAGAAACTCACTCAGAACTGCACAACTACATGGAAACTGAACAACTTGCTCTTGAATGACTACTGAGTAAATAACAATATTAAGACAGAAATAAATAAGTTCTTTGAAACCAATGAGAACAAAGACAAAATGTACCAGAATCTCTGGGACACAGCTAAAGCAGTGTTTAGAGGGAAATTTATAGCACTAAATGCCCACAGGAGAAAGTGGGAAAGATCTAAAGTTGACACCCTAGCATCAAAATTAAAAGAACCGGAGAAGCAAGAGCAAACAAATTTAAAAGCTAGCAGAAGACAAGAGATAATTAAGGTCAGAGCACAACTGAAGGAGATAGAAACACCTAAAACCCTTCAGAAAATCAATGAATCCAGGAGCTGGTTTTTTGAAAAGTTCAACAAAATAGAAAGACAGCTAGCCAGACTAGTAAAGAAGAAAAGAGAGAATAATCCAATAGACACAATAAAAAATAATAAAGGAGATATTACCACTGACTTCAGAGAAATACAAACTATCATCAGAGAATACTATAAACACCTCTATGCAAATACGCTAGAAAATTTAGAAGAAATGGATAAAATACTGGACACATACAACATCCCAAGTCTAAACCAGGAAGAAGTCAAATCCCTGAATAGACCAATAACAAGTTCTGAAACTGAGACAGTAATTAATAGCCTACCAACCAAAAAAAGTCCAGGAACAGACATATTCACAACCAAATTCTACCAGAGGTACAAAGAGGAGATGGTACCATTCCTTCTGAAACTATTCAAAACACTGGAAAAAGAGTGACTACTCCTTAACTCATTTTATGAGGCCAGCATCATCCTGATTCCAAAACCTGATAGAGACACAGCAAAAAGAGAAAATTTTAGGCCAATATCCTTGATGAACATCGATGCGAAAATCCTCAATAAAATACTGGCAAGCCAAATCCAGCAGCATATAAAAAGGCTTATCCACCAAGATCAAGTCGTCTTCAACCCTGGGATGCAAGGCTGGTTCAACATATGCAAATCAATAAACATAATCCATCACATAAACAGAACCAGTGACAAAAACCACATGATTATCTCAACAGATGCAGAAAAGGCCTTTGATAAAATTCAACATGCCTTCATGCTAAAAACACTCAAGAAACTAGGTACTGATGGAATGTATCTCAAAATATTAAGTGTTATTTATGACAAACCCACAGCCAATATACTGAATGGGCAAAAACGGGAAGCATTCCCTTTGAAAATCGGCACAAAACAAGGATGCCATCTCTCACCACTCCTGTTCAACATAGTATTGGAAATTCTGGCCAGGACAATCAGGAAGAGAAAGAAATAAAGGGTATTCAAATAGAAAGAAAGGAAGTCAAACTGTCTCTGTTTGCAGATGACAGGATTGTATATTTAGAAAAACCCATCATCTCAGCCCCAAATCTCCTTAAGCTGATAAGCAATTTCAGCAGTCTCAGGATAAAAAATCAACATGCAAAATTCACAAGCATTCCTATACACCAATAACAGACAAACAGAGAGCCAAATCATGAGTGAACTCCATTTCACAATTGCTACAAAGAGAATAAAATACCTAGGAATACAGCTAAGAAGAGATGTGAAAGATCTCTTCAAGGAGAACAACAAACCACTTCTCAAGGAAATAAGAGAGGACACAAACACATGGAAAAACATTTCATACCATTGACTTTCTTCAAAGAATTGGAAAACACTACTTAGAAATTCACATGGAACCAAAAAAGAGCCCGTGTAGCCAAGACAATCCTAAGCAAAAAGAACAAAGCAGGAGGCATCACACTACCTGGCTTCAAAGTATACTACAAGTCTACAGTAACCAAAACAGCATGGTACTGGTACCAAAACAGATATATAGACCAATAGAACAGAACAGAGGCCTCAGAAATAATGCCACACATCTACAACCATCTGATTTTGACAAACCTGACAAAAAACAAGCAGTGAGGGAATGGATTCCCTATTTGATAAATGGTGTTGGGCAAACTGGCTAGCCATAGGCAGAAAACTGAAACTGGACCCCTTCCTTACACATTATACAAAAATTAACTCAGGGTGGATTAAAAACTTAAATGTAATACCCAAAACCATAAAAACCCTAGAAGAAAACCTAGGCAATACCATTCAGCAAATGGCAATACCATTTGCTCATAGGCATGAGCAAAGACTTCATGACTGAAACACCAAAAGCAATTGCAACAAAAGACAAAATGTACAAATGGAATCTAATTAAACTAAAGAGCTTCTGCACAGCAAAAGAAACTATCATCGGAGTGACAGGCAACCTACAGAATGGGAGAAAATTTTTGCAATTTATTAAACAAACAACCCCATCAAAAAGTGGGTGGAGGATATGAGCAGACACTTCTCAAAAGAAGACATTTATGTTCCCAAGAAAATATGGGAAAGAAAGAAGCTCATCATCACTGCTCATTAGAGAAATGCAAATCAAAACCACAATGAGATACCATCTCATGACAGAATGGTGATCATTAAAAAGTCAGGAAACAACAGATGCTGGAGAGTAGGTGGAGAAATAGGAATGCTTTTACACTCTTGGTGGGAGTGCAAATTAGTTCAACCATTGGGGAAAACAGTGTGGTGATTCCTCAAGGATCTAGAACCAGAAATACCATTTGACCCAGCAATCCCATTACTGGGTACATACCCAAAGGATTATAAATTATTCTACTATAAAGACACATGCACATGTATGTTTACTGCAGCATTGTTCACAAGAGCAAAGACCTGGGACCAACCCAAATGCCCATCAAATATAGACTGTATAAAGAAAATGTGGCACATATGTACCATGGAATACTATGCAGCCATAAAAAAGGATGAGTTCATGTCCTTTGCAGGGACCTGGATGAAGCTGGAAACCATCATTCTCAGCAAACTAACACAGGAACAGAAAACCAAACACCACATTATCACTCATAATTGGGAGCTAAACAATGAGAACACATGGACACAGGGAGGACACAGGGAACGTCACACAACTGGGCCTTTTAGGGTGAGGGGGGCTAGGGATAGCATTAGGAGAAATATCTAATGTAGATGACGGGTTGATGGGTGCAGCAAACCACCATGGCACATGTACACCAATGTAACAAACCTGCACGTTCTGCACATGTATCCCAGAAGTTAAAGTATAATTAAAAAAATAATAGCCACAACAACCTTTGAATACATACACAGTACAATAAGAAATAAATAGTGAAAACAGAAAGTTAAAAATGAAGAAGATGGAGTTAAGGTGCAGAGTCTTCATTTGTTTTGTTTTTGTGCTTGTTTGTTTGCTTATGCAAACAGTGCTAAGTTGTTATCAGCTTGAAATAATGGGTTAGAGGGTAGTATTTGCAAGCCTCATGGTAATCTCAAACCAAAAAGCATAGAATGGATACACAAACATAAAAAGCAAAAAACTATATTATATCACCAGAGAAAATAACCTTCACTAAAGAAAAATAGGAAGGTAGGAAAGAAAGAAGAGCAGACCACAACATAACCAGAAAACAAATAACAAAATGACGAAAGTAAGTCCTTACTACCAATACTAACATTGAATGTAAATGGGCTAAACTCTCCAATCAAAAGACATAGTCTGGCTAAATGGAAAAACAAACAAACAAACAAAACACCAATCTGTTGCCTCTAAGAAACACACTTTGTCTATAAAGACATGCACAGAAAGAAAACAACGGGATGGAAAAAGATAATTCATGGCAATGGAAGCCAAAAAAAGTGGAGTACCTATACAAATATTAGACAAAATATAGAGTTCAAGACAAAAACTATGAGGAGATAAAGGTCACCATATAATGATAAAGGGGTCAATTCATCAAAATGGTATTGCAATTGTAAATATATATGCACTCAACACTGGAGCACCCAGATATATAAAGCAAATATTATTAGACCAAAGCAAAGAGAAAGCCTCAATACAATAATAGATGGAGACTTCAACACTCCACTTTCAGCATCAGACAGATCCTCCAGACAGAAAATCAACAAAGAAACATCAGACTTAATCTGCAATATAAAACAAATTGATTATAGATATTTGCATAACATTTCATCCAAAAGTTGCAGAATAAACATTCTTTTCCTCAGCACATGGATTTTTCTCAAGGATAGACCATATGTTAGATCACAAAACAAGTCTTGAACAATCCAAAAAATTGAAATATTACCAAGCATCAACTCTGACCACAATGGAATAAAACTAGAACTCAATAAGAAGAGGAATTTTGGAAACTATACAGACACATGGAAATGAAACAATATGCTCCTGAATGACCAGTAGGTCATCAAAGAAATTTAAAAGGAAATTGAAAAAATGCTAGAAACAAATGATAGTGGAAACAAAACATACCAAAATCTATGAAATACAGCGAAAGCAATACTAAGAAGGAAATTTATAGCTATAAGGGCCTACATCAGAAAAGAAGAAAAACTTGAAATAAACAACCTAAATGTGTATCTTAAATAACTGAAAAAACAAGAGTAACCCAAGCCCAAAATTAGTAGAACACAAATAATAAAAATTACAGCAGAAATAAATGAAATTGAAATGAAGAAAACAATACAAAAGATCAATGAAACAAAAACTTGTTTTCTTGAAAAGTTAAACAACATTGACAAACGTTCAGGCCGACTAAGAAAAAAAGATCAAAATTAATAAAATCAGACATGAAAGCAGAGATATTACAACTGATACCACTGAAATTCAAAGAATTATTAGTGACTACTATGAGCAACTATATGCCAATAAATTGAAATCTCTAAAAAAATGGAAAAATTCCCAGGCACATACAACCTACAAAGATTGAACCATGAAGAAATCCAAAACCTGATAAGACCAAAAACAGGTGATGAGATTAATTCTGCAATAAAAAGTCTCCCACTTTAGAAAAAACAAAACAAAACAAAACAAACAAAAAACAAAAAACAAAGCCTGGGAGCAGATGGCTTTAGAGCTGAATTCTACCAAACATTTAGAGAATAACTGATACCAATCCTACACAAACTATTCTGAAAAACAGAGGAAGAGGGAATACTTCCAGGCTCATTCTTGAAATTCTTGTTACCTGATACCAAAACCAGACAAAGACACATCTAAAAAGGAAAACAACAAGCAAATATCTCTGATGAATATTGATTCCAAAGTCTCAATACTATACTAGTGAACCAAATTAAATAATACATTAAAAAGATATTTCCTCATGAACAAGTGGGATTTATCCTTAGGATGCAAGGATAGTTCAACATACACAAATCAATCAATGTGATACATCATATATACAGAATGAAGGTCAAGAACCATATAAATGTTTTAATTAATGCTGAAAAAGCATTTGATAAGATTCAACATTCCTTCATGATAAAAACCCTCAGAAAACTGGATATAGAAGGAAAATCTCAACATAATAAAAATCACATAAAAAGACCCACAACTAGTATCATACTAAATTGGGAAAAACTAAAAGGCTTTCCTCTAAGATCTGGAACATGACAAGAATGCTCACATTCACTACTATTATTCAACATAATAGTAGAAGCTCTGGCTAGAGCAATCACTCAAGAAAAATAAAGAGCATCCACATAGGAAAGGAACAAGTCAAATTATGCTTGTTTGTAAACAATATGATCTTATATTTGTAAAACCTGAAGACTGTACCAAAAAACTATTAGAATTGATAAACAAACTCAGTAAATTTGCAGAATACATAATTAACATAAAAAATTAGTAGTATTTCTACATGCCAATAGTGAACAATTTGAAAACAAAATCAAAAAAGTAATCCCACTTACAAAGGTAAACACAAAAAATTAAATACCTGAAAATTAACTCAACCAAAGAGATGAAATAGCTCTATAATGAAAACTATAAAACTCTAATGAAAGAAATGGAAAAGGACACCCAAAAAAAGAAAAGATAGTCCATGTTCATGGATTAGAAGTATCAACATTGTTAAAATGGCCATACTACCCAAAGAATCTACAGATTCAATGCAATTCCTAACAAAATACCAAAAACATTCTTCACAGAAATAGAGAAAACAATCCTAAAATTTATATAGAGCCACAACTGACCCAGAATAGCCAAAACTATCCTAAGAAAAAAGAACAAAACTGAAGGAATCATGTTACTTGACTTCATATGATACTTACTACTGAGGCTACAGAAACCAAAACAGCATGTACTGGCATTAAAACTGACACATAGAACGATGGAACAGAACAGACAACTCGGAAACAAACCCACACACCTACAGTGAACTCATTTTTGAAAAAGATGCCAAGAACATACACTGGAAAAAGACAGTCTCTTCAATAAATGGTGCTGGGACAACTGAATATCCATATGCAGAAGAATGAAACTAGGCCCATATATCTATACAAATATCAAATCAAAATGGATTAAAGATGTATGATTAAGATCTCAAACCATGAAGCTCCCATAAGAAAACATCAGAGAAACTCCCCAGGACATTGGTTTGAGCAAAAATTTCTTAAGTAGTAATACCCTACAAGTACAGGCAACCAAGTAAAAAATGCACAATTGGGATCACATCAAGTTAAAAAATACTTCTGCACAGCAAAGGTATGATCAACAAAGTGAAGAGACAATCCACAGAATAGGAGAAAATATTTGCAAACTACTCATCTGGCAAGGGATTAATAACCAGAATATAAAAGGAGCTTAAACAACTGTATAGGAAAAAAAATCTAACAATCTGATCAAAAAAATGGGTGAAATATTTGGATAGTCATTTCTCAAAACAAGATATACGAATGTCAAACAGACATGTGAAAAGGTGCTCAACATCACTGATCATCAGAGAAATGCAAATCAAAACTAAAATAAGATATCATCTCATCCCAGTTAAAACAGCTTATATACAAAAGACAGGTAGTAACAAATGCTGGTGAGGATGTGGAGAAACGGGAACCATTGTACACCGCAGGTGGGAATATAAATTAGTAAAACCACTACGGAAAACAGTTTAAAGGTTTCTCAAAAGACTAAAATTAGAGTTACCATATGATCCAGCAATCTCACTGGTGGGTATATACCCAAAAGAAAGGAAGTAAGTGTATCAAACAGGTATCCACACTCCCATGTTTGTTGTAGCACTGTTCACAATAGCCAAGATTTGGAAGCAATCAAAGTGTCCAGCAACAGATGAATAGATAAAGAGAAGGTGGTATGGCCTGGCGTGGTGGCTGACACCGGTAATCCCAGCACTTTGGGAGGCCGAGGTGGGTGGATCATGAGGTCAAGAGATTGAGACCATCCTGGCCAACATGGTGAAACCCCATCGCTACTAAAAATACAAAAAAATTAGCTGGGCGTGGTGGCTGGCGCCTGTAGTCCCAGTGACTCAGGAGGCTGAGGCAGGAGAACCACTTGAACCTGGGAGGCTGAAGTTGCAGTGAGCCGAGATTGCGCCACTGCACTCCAGCCTGGAGACAGAGCGAGACTCCATCTCAAAAAAAAAAAAAAAAAAAAAAAGAGGGAGAGAGAATGTGGTACATATACACAGTGGAGTACTATTCAGCCATTTAAAAAATGAGATCCTGTCATTTGCAGCAATACGGATGGAATTGGAGATTATTATGTTAAGTTGAATAAGTAAAAAATAACTGAAATGTTTGTGCAGAAAGGCAAGCATTGCACTTTCTCACTCATCTGTGGGATCTAAAAATCAAAACAATTGAACTCGTGGACATAGAGAGTACATAGATGGTTAACAAAGGCTAGGAAAGGTAGTGGGGGCTAAAGGGAAGGTGTGGCTGGTTAATGGCTACCAAAAAAAAAAATAGAGTGAATGAGACCTACTATTTGATACCACAGCAGAGTGACTATAGTCAATGATAATTTAGCTGTACATTTTAACGTAACTAAAAGAGTATAACTGGATTGTTTGTAACAAAAAAGAGTAAATGTTTGAGGGGATGGCTACCCCATTTTTATGTGATTATTACTCTTTGCATGCCTGTATCAACACATCCCGTGTACTCAATATAGACCTACTATATATCCACAAAACTTAAAAATACATTTAAAAAAAAGAAATTCCTAAACTTCCCATACCTGTTTACTGATAAGGTAAACTAATATGCCCACATGATGTTAAAATACCAAAAAATGTAAAATTGTGTTTTCAAACTGAATACAAATTATGAAAAATTCCACATATTGACAGTAATTATTTTCTGTAGCCTATTGTCTTAAATTTAATTTCCAAGATTCCTAGTTCAATTCAAGACCTTAGACTAATATTAGATTCAGTGACTTCATGAAAATCTTTGGATAATTTCTAGTTAAGATGGAATACTGAAATGTGGTCACCAATCACGGGTTATATAAATAAATAACTAAATGTAACTTTTATATTTTATGGACTGGCTATTTGTTTGGATTACATTAACAAACATGGGAGTTTTGTATGCCAATTCAAGCAAGTGTAAAAAGGATGTATATGACTATAGAAAGTTGTAATATATGTGCTTGAGAATTTTGCACATCTGCCAAAATACTTATTTTTAATAGTCCTCAGTTACATAACTTCCAGTTTCCTCTTTGAAAGAGAATTACTTTGATTAATGTAATGAACAAAAGTAGGAGTTAGAACCATGGTAGAAACAAGAATGGACAAGGAATATGACTGTTATGAAAGGTAATGGAATGTAGTTTGGGTTTTCAAGAAAAGAGTATCTTTGCCTAAAGTAATGTGTTTTGTTGCTATTTCTGTCCTCACTGTGCTTGATGATAACTGAAATCAATTTTATTATTTTAGCTGGGCTTCATGAAGTCTGCCTATACATGTGTGGTGTAGGGACCAGACAAAGCTTTGGATAGTTTACAGTCAGAAGCTGGGGCTCCCCTTTTCTGGACTTCTCCTTTCTCAGATTTTTCTCCTGACCTCCTGCTGCTCATGTTACCCTAAACTCAGTCCTCTGTTACTTCAACCCAGTAACTCTACAGCTTTTTTATTGACGTTTTAGTCCTCTGCCTGGTGCACACTAGGGCCAGCTATAAAATCAGGAAACTCACTCCTTGCTATTTCCTTCTTCCAAGTGTCAACTGCTCTTCAGTATCAGCCTATTTTGTTCATTCTCCATTGCCTTCAGATGGCTGTTTTTTTTAAAATATTTTATCCAGAATTTATAGAAAGTATCTGTGGGAGGTTTGGTCCTATGGGTGTTATTTGATCATTAGTGTAAGCAAAAAATGTTTTGTATATATTTTTACTGCTTACCATGTTTTCCTTTTTCTTTGGCCCACTATTTCATGTAGAATAGATTGACAGTCATTAGTTTTACAGCTTAGTCCACAGATTCTGAATTACAGAGAACGGCTCATGATGGAATGGAGGGGAATATTGGCAACGTCCAGAGATCATACATTTTTATCAGGATGAAATTGGAAAAGGGAGCACATTTCTAAATCATCAGGATTGGTGGTTTGAAAACATATCCAAGTGCTTCGACATACCTCATGTGAACAGATGCAGTCTTATTCCCCCCCTTCTCTTCAAAACAGGCCTTCATGATGTGTTTTAGTAAATTGTATGTCTCAGAACTGACACAGAAGAAGTCCCAAGGTTTATAAAGCTGGCACCTTCTTGTCACATGTGCCCTTGGCGCCTTGAGCCAAATGCTGGAGAAACTACGTAGAGAAACAAAATAAAAATGGAAAGAGATGCTTGAGGATCCTCAGCTCACTGCCCACCCCCGATAAAACATATCATTAATACGTTTCCTATCATCAATATATTGAGTAGACAGATAATTTTTAATATTTGCAGAATGTTTCATTCAGTTATGATCCATAGTTTCTATACCCTCTTTACATTGAGTTTTTTTTTAAGAGAAGGAATATTTGAATTTTTTTGAGGAATATTAGGAATGGGAGACAAAGGAGATAATTGGAAATTCAGGGGCTCAGAGGTGGCTAAGCAAATTAAATGGAAATACTTGACATCAGATGTCAACTTCAAAAAAGGCTTTCTTTAATTAAGAAGTGGAAGAAATCTCTTTTCTAACTACACATAAAAAATTATAACAGCACTGAAATGATCATGATTATGTTTCTTCATTCCTATTATACAAACGAATTTTTTTTCTAAGCTATTCACATACTGGTTTAAATCTAGTATTCTTTAGTACTGTTTTTGGTATACATATACAAAATTTACTCTATGTATGTTTGTCACTCAAATTTAATTGTGTGCATCATTATCTAACAACAACATAAAATAAGAATTCATAATGAAATAAAACCTACCCCAAAGATACATTCTCCTCATTGATTTAGAGTTGAATGTCTTTACCATCCAAAAAATTAGATGTTCAAACAATGAAAGTTAAGTTCATACATGTGGTACAAATTACAATGGAAAACAGCAATAATTTGCTGATAAAAGCTATATGTTCTTAATTATAAATAGAGATAATTCTTCAAATGAAATATCATACAATAAACTATCATATAATATACATATATTATATGTATATTATACATATAATATATGTATATTATATGATATACACACACATATATATATGTGAAATGTACTCGGCTTCATAATTTATGGTCAGTGTTATTCATACACATGCACACATATACACACATATATATATGCGTGTGCACTCCTGTAACTTGCTTCAGTGAACAGGAAATTAGTAGACTTTACACAGAGATTTAAGATGGCTTCCACATTGGAGTTTCTTGCTCTTTTCCATTTACCATGAGGACATCATCTGGCTATTACACTGTTCCCAGAAGAAGAATGAGAAACTAATGGAGTCAGAATGTCACTGCCTGATCTAGCCTAAATCAGCCAAACTCTATCTTCAAGATGCAGTATGTGGCCCATCTCCAATCACCACAGCCATCCATCAAACCCAGCTTAGAAAAATGAAATCCAAAGACATATGAGATACAAATATCTAATGTAGCTTTGGAGGATTTTCTCTTGCAGAAAAACATAAGTGATATAGGTATTCTGCTAAACCAAAAGTGTGGGAAATATGTCCACACTTGTTGTGTCAGGAATTCAGGATACAAGGGAAAAATAGTTGGAGAATGTCAAAGTTTTGTCATATGAAGTCAATAATTAAACCTAAAAGAAAAACCCGTTGAAAAATCTGGGGTTGGCAGGAAACATCATGTCAAATTTCCAAAAGTTGCAACTAAAATCAGAAAGTTTCTTCTTAAAATCTCTTAGAGTTACACATGAATGTATACAAATAGTGGATTTTTCCCTTCAGTATATAATGAGCAGGGTAATAATAATTTTCATGGAACATTTCTCCTAATTAATAATTTTTATAACTAGACTACACACTTAGAAATGGGCCAAAACAAAAATGGAAAACATAGCAATGTATCATAAACACTCATGTAACCATTATGTAGGGCGAGACATGGAACATTGCTAAGAGGCTAGGTTTACCTCAATGCCACTTTCCAATCCCCTACACCTTTCTTCACACCTCTTATGATAAGCAACATCCATAATTTATAATGATCTTTTTTTATTTTCTTTGTACTTTACAAACAAAGCATGCAACCCTAAACTCAATAGCTTGGTTTGGTCTGCTTTGAACTGTGTATAGGTGCAATCCTGTATGTCCTTATTCATGGCTTCCTGGACTCAACATTATGTATCTGAAATTTAATCACATAGTTGCATGTACATGTGATTCATTTATTTTCACTTCTGTATATTTTTCCATTTTATGATTTTACTGTAATTATTTATCCATCTTTATTTGATATATATTTGGGCAGCTTATTTTTAAGCTATTATTAATAATGCTACAATGAACATTCTTTCACATATCATTTGCTATAATTCCTTTGTGTACATATATCTGGGTGTAGATTTATAGGGTCCTTGATTATGATATTCAAATTCTACTCACAGACATAGAAAAGCCCAAAACAGTTTGACTAAATTTATTCCTGTCACTTTATCTCCAGTCTCTTTATTGCTATTTGCATATATCTTATCAATTATACAATTAATCCAACAAGACACTATTGTTTTCTACAGGCAACATTTAGAATTACACACTTATTTTTCATTGTCATTAATTTTATTGCTTCTTGCATGTTCAACTTTGTATTTTCAGTACAACTTTGTATTTTCTCTTGCTCTATTTTCTCTCCTCTAATCTTACAGAACTCCAGAAGTATGTTACATATTCCAACTGTAGCATGAATTTGTTACCCTCTAGTCTTATATTTTCCATCTTTCTCTCAGTGCTTCATTCTTTGTAGCTATCTTCCAATTCACTAATTATCTCTTCTACTCCATCTAACTGGTTAACTCTATTGGATTCTCAATATTGATAATTCATTTTTTAGTTTTCTTGTTTTAGTGTTCAGAATAATCTTTTATTATCCTTCCATAAATTGTTTTCTACAGGGAAACTGAACAAACTAATCTTAACGCCATGTTCTTTTTAAAAGTGTTTTTGATTTTGGGGTTTTTTGTTTTCTGTTTTAGTATGTTAGAAATGAAAATGGTAACAAATTCCTTCTTTTCCCAACACTTTGGTCAGAGAATAGAATAAAAGCTTCATCTTGGAATTTACCTTCAATTTGAAAGAAACCGGAAATTAAGTTCATGTAAGTAGCTTTTTTGGGATAGTAGCTTGTCTTGCTGGGTCCTCGCCACACAATCTCCTCACAAGGAAACTCAATGAGTAGCACCGCATTTCAAAATATCATTGCAATAGATAAAATATAGTTCATCAACCACAGCTATGTCATTGTATTCCATGAATTAATTTTCACTTTGCTTATGTTGTAGAAATGGGGCTCTGTGCCTTTGAACTCCATCATTACCTACATGAAATAGAGAAGATGTGGGGGAGGGCTTACTTATTTGATTTGTTTAGCCCTAAAATCCTCTCTTTAGAAATAGGAGCTTGATCATGAAATGGTTTATTTATTTTTCTTATTAAGCAATTTTATTTATACTAAAATCAAAATCTTTTTATACTGTTCCTTGGATTAGTTTAATATCATCTATAATTGTTTTCTTCAGCAATGTATTTTAAACTGCACTACACTTAACTTTCTAAATCTAAATGTATTCAACTTGACTTGAACTTTGCTGTTTACTAACGTAAATTTCCCACAATGATATCTCTTAGAACTTATGTAAACGTTGTCCAAATTATGTATGTAAATATTTCAAAAATAAATCATTTAATAAGATAGATGTAAATGTAGATGATGATAATAATGATGATAATGTCAGCTAAAAGGGAGAATGTTATTTGATAAATGTGATTTGGGTCTTTTCAATGTACTAGAGTTAAGGGTAGTGGGAGAACACTATTATTCTTTCTCATGGATTTAAGATTTTTTTTTTTTTGACATGCAGTTTCGCTCTTGTCACCCAGGCTGCAGTGCAATGGCGCAATATTGGCTCACTGCAGCCTCTGCCTCCCTGGTTCAATTGATTATCCTGCCTCAGCCTCCCAAGTAGCTGGGATTACAGGTGCCCGCCATCACGCCCAGCTAATTTTTGTATTTTTAGAAGAGATGGGTTTTCACTATATTGGCCAGGCCAGTCTGGAAATCCTGACCTCAGGTGATCCACCAGCCTCGGTCTCCCAGAGCGCTGGGATTACAGGCATGAGCCACCATGCCCGGCACAATTCTTGTATTATTCTCAGCATCAGGCCTAGACAAATACCCTCACATAATATTTCGTCAAGAATAATACAAAACCGACACATTTCCAATGATTTACTTGCTATGTTTTTTCTTTTACCACATTCTAAAAATTACAGTAAAATTGACCTCCAGCAAAGAATACTCTCTTGTTGGCTGTTTAATTTTGTTCCACTTTCCTATGAACTTACACAAATACTCTTTGCAATTATAGAGTGAATAAGCTTCATTTCATCTTTTAATAGCATCATTAACAAGTTAAATTCTCTCTACTGATTATTTACATTCTCAGCTACTGTCACAAAATCTGGGTGATTTTATTATAGCAGTCCAAGTAGTTATACTACATATGTTTTATGCCTTAACAAAATTATCTTTCTACTAATTCTCCTGTAATATTCAAAAAATTTGTAGTATCAAAATATTTTTCCTCACACATGTGTACATATGCATGGTATTATAATCTCTGAATGGCAAAAATATGTGTATAATTATTTCATTTAGCGATAAATTTAGAAAATTGTCCTGTATATTTAATATCTATATTACTATAATATATTGGAAATTCACTAATTTCTGCCACTTTGAAATGCTGTGATCATAAATATCTAAATTGGAAATAAGAAAAAAAGGTGTCTAGCAAAATACAGATGTGCAAAATCTGATGTTTCAAAATAAGAATAACATTAAGAGTGTGGAGGTAGACTTCCTGTTTATCTCTTCCTTTTTAAAATTAATTTAAAGTTTAAAATTTTATCTTGGATTTCTTACTATCATAATGCTCTATTCTTCTTCATTCAGCAAAAATTCTAATTACCATGGTGTCTACAAGAATGTTTTTTCAGCCTATTTTATATTCATTCATTTATTATATGATTCTGCTTTTTAAATATTTTCATTACTATGAAACATAACATATATATAAATTAATAAAGCCTGAATGTACAGTATAGAAAAAAATTATAGCATTAAGGGTCATGTTACCACATCTTGGTCATGAAGTAGAATTTACCAGCAATCCAGACACTCCCCATATACGCCTTCTTGTTGATATCATTTCCCTTTTGTTTCCTCCGTTCCTACTATGCCAGTTGTTACAATAATCACTCTTGGGTCTCACTTTAGAATTTCGACAACAATGTAATAAATTGCAATTCATTAAAAATATAGTTTTGTAAACTTTATATAAATGTAATTATATGGAATCATGTCTCCATCTTAATATCTCTCATATCTATGTAGTGCAAATTTGTTCATTTTCCTTTTTATTAACATTCTTTATAAATGTCTCTCTAGTTGGTTCATTTTGATTGCTGTATAGTATTCTATTGTATGAGTATGCAATAATTTATTTATCCATTTTATCACCCATTGACATTTGAGACACTTGTCAACTTTAGCAATTAAAACTCAGTGATATGCATGTGTGTGTATATGTATTCTGATAAGAGTGCAATAGTGGGTCTTCAGATGTGATCCATCATCTTAATCAGATAATGCCATACTCAAAGTAATTGCACTGATTTACAACTCTAGGATTACAATCCTAGAGTGTAATTGTACTAGACATATTTCCTTTAACCAAACATTATGTCAAATGACTTTGGGAAAATATGATTAGTTAACAGTATACTGTAAGGCAAATTTTAGCATTGTTTAACAACTCATTAAAAGGACTCAAAGAAAATAATATATTGAAATATCAAAATAGTCTATAAGCCTAATGAAGGTGCCCATGGGAAAATACGAATTCTACCATTACTGTTATGGAAAATAATGATGAGTAGTAAACATACCATGTCCGAATTTTTTAAGGCAGGCCTAATACCAATGGACAAGTTTCCCTTTAAGGTCCTGACCTTAATTTCTATGTGCTTCTGATTTCTGACTGTGCAATAACGTTCTTGTTCCTTTTAAATTCTCTGGCTAATGTCAAACAGGAAAGCACTGGGGAATGCTATTGAATGAGTTCAACGCTGTCTTAATGGAAAAGAGGATAATTTCCAAAACAGCTCAAATTAACTCCTATTCAAATACTATATGCTTGTTATAAGATAAAATTTTTCATACTGATGTTGACGTGAAAGCTGAATTCTCATTTGCTAGCATGCAAATCAAGTCATACACTTAATCATCATTTTGCAATTTTTTCCTTGTTTAATGTCTCCATAATTTGCGTTCAGCAATGTGAGTTGTTAGGGAAATTTTCCAACCTAATACATAAATCATACATTGGATGCCTACACTGTTATATGTAGCTTGGTCAAAACTAGAATCATGACCACTGTTGAATCATTTTTTCAATGCCAGATTTATGGAGAGTGAATCCCAACTTTTCTACCAAAAGTGTCCAAGGTTTTCTTGGGAAGCCCAGGAAGGCCAATATTCCTTGAAAACTGGTTACTGCTAACTAATAATTTTGTACAACTTATTGTTAACAAGCTCATTAACACAAACACATCCACACACACACACATACACACCCCTCATGGTTTGGAAAAATTACTGTCCTATAACTTCTAAAATGAAAATTAATTTTCTTACTCGGGCTTTTCAGCCCATATTCAATGTTTATCAAACTTAATCTCTAAGGCTTAGGCCTTTAACTAAGTTATTCTCTTGAGAATACTTAAATATTAGTTATTTAATTAAAATACTCAACTATTTTGGCCAGACACGGTGGCTCACGCCTGTAATCCCAGCATTTTGGGAGGCCGAGGCGGGCTGATCACGAGGTCAGGAGATCGAGACCATCCTGGCTAACATGGTGAAACCCCGTCTCTACTAAAAATACAAAACCAAAATTGGCCGGGCATGGTGGCGGGCGCCTGTAGTCCCAGCTACTCAGGGAGGCTGAGGCCAGAGAATGGTGTGAACCCAGGAGGCGGAGCTTGCAGTGAGCCGAGATGGCGCCACTGCACTCTAGCCTGGGCACAGAGCGAGACTCCGTCTCAAAAAAAAAAAAAAAAAAAGAAAAAGAAAAACCTCAACAATTGTATAACTATTCCTTGGGCACTAAAAAAACATGTTTTCCATAGAAGAATTTACACTTCTCTGTGTATGAATATTCACTTTTACTTTTCTCTATTTTTGATTACTTATTGATTTATGATGAATAGATGTTAAAATCAGTCTCCAATCCTGGATTTTGTTTCTTTTCAGTTTTTATAGCATAACTGTTTCTAAGAGGGGATCTTGGAGTCAGACTGCCAGGACAGGAAACCATATTCCCTGCTTGGTATAGCTATGCTCTGAGACTCCATTTTCCAACTACTCCTGCCTCAGTATAAAAGCGGGCGCAGTGGCTCATGGCTGTAATCCCACCACTTTGGGAGGCCAAGGCAGGTGGATCACCTGAGGTCAGGAGTGCAAATCCAGCATGGCCAACATGGTGAAACCCTGTCTCCACTAAAAATATAAAAATTAGCCAGGTGGTGGTGGCACGCACCTATAATCCCAGCCACTCGGTGACTGCAGCAGGAGAATCATTTGAACCCAGAAGGCGGAGGTTATAGTTAGTCGAGATCACGCCACTGCACTCTAGCCTGAGAGACAGAGCGAGACTCCGTCTCAAAATAACAACAAAAAGGAGATGATAATAAAACTTTCTTTGGTTAGTTTTGTTAGGAGTTAATATACTATTTCTGTAACTACTTTCAATTTTACCTGTTTGCTATAAGCAGGAACCAAAGATTGTTAATTATTGATTTGATCCTGTTTTTCTTGATATTTGACACCAGTGAGAACTTCCACCTTTTTTTTTGTTCTGAGACAGCATCTCCCTCTGTTACCCAAGCTGGAGTACAGTGGCAGGATCATAGCCCACTGCAGCCTGGAACTCCTGGGCTCAAGCAATCCTCCTGCCTCAGCTTCTCAGGTATTTGGAACTATAGGCATGTACCACCATGCCAGGTAATTTTTTAAATTTTTTGTAGAGATGGAGTTTCCATATGATGCACAGGGAACTCCTGCTCTCAAGGGATCTTCACACCTTCGCCTCCCAAAGTACTAGGACTACAGGCATGAGCCATCACATCCAGCCTGCAGTGGGAGTTTTGAAGGTCAGATGCTACCTAGAGCTTCGGCTCATGTCCATCCCAAGGTGGATCTAATCAGTTTGTAGTTATTACCTGTTCCTGAATTGAAATGGATACGTATGGCAGCTGGCAGGACTCTCACATTCTTCGTGAACTGTAGAGTAAGGAACATTATTATAGCAGGACCAAGGGAAAGCCTCTGAAATTCTCCTCTACTGGCAACAAAATATATAAAATATAATCGCATTCCCTAAGGAATGGAACCGGTCACTGTCATGACAAAACACCTGAAAGTTACAGGGGATGGTAGTCCTTTCCATAACCCGATTCACTTAACCTATGTGGCCTCTACCAAAACCAGATGGGTTATAGAATGAATGCAGACTACCATAAACTTAAATCAACACTCACAAATGCTTTCCAGGATGTGCTATCTTCACTGAGCAGAGCAGAGCTTCTGGTACTTTTTATGGGGCGGGTGATTTGGTGAATGGTTCTTAATCTACACCCATTATGAGGGAAAATCAAAACAATTTGCCTTGTAAGAATAATAGCACTGCTTCACTGTTGTATGTCAGGGCTATGTCACTTCTGTTCTCAGTTTAATTTACATTTTTTAAAACATCCTGCCAGTTTAATGTATTGATAATATTACAGACCGGGCCCTGTGGCATATGACTGTAATCCCAGCACTTTAGGAGGCCGACACAGGCAGATCACTTGAGCCCAGGAGTTTGAGACCAGCCTGGGTAACACGGTGACATCCCAGCCCTACAAAAAATACCAGAATTAGCCAGGCGTGGTGTTGTGCCCCTGCAGTCCCAGCTGCCAGCAATGCTGAAGTGGGAGAATCACTTGTGCCCAGAAGGTTGACGCTGCAATGAGCTGTGATCCTGCCACTGCATTCCAGCCTCAGGGACAGAACGAGACCCTGTCTCAAAATAATACCAATAATAATATATTAGTTGGTACAATAATCAGGAAATGGCAAGTTTCTTAAGTATAGTAAAATATTATAACATTGAGCAGAAGTAAAATACCAGAAGAAAATAGATAAATCAGAGAAGATTCAGGGACCGACAACATAGGTGATGTTTTAAGGTTTTCAGTGTCCCTAGTCCACATGCTGAGACAATCTTTTTTACAGTAAACGGCATTTTGCTCTCTCTATATATTTCCTATCACTACAAAAGAGACACTATGTTTTGGGGGCCTACTGGGATTTTGGAGACAACATATTCCACATTTGAGAATATTGCTCTGACTCACGAACGATGTTTCTAAAGGCTACTGGTCTCAAATGGAGCCCAGAACTAAAGAGGGCTCTACAGAAGATATAGGCTCTGGTCCAAGCCGCTCTGGCCACTGTGCCAGATGATCCAGCGGAATTCAAAGCTGCTAGAGGCATGCATAGTGGGCATTATAGGACTCTCTGCACGTCTCTGACAAGCCTGTAGGAGAAGGGAGAGCAAATCCCTATGGAATTAGTGTAAGACCATTCCCTCTTCAGCAGAGGGAATGCTGAAGTATACTCTGTCTGAAAAGCCAAACAGCAAGTGCAGAACATTAATCCAAGCACAGAGTCCCTCTAAGCACAAGCCCCTATAAGCACAAAACCCTGTACAACTGTGCAAGTCATAGGCTCATAAAGCCAGCCATGACTGGAGGGTATGAGCATGTCTCAGTGGCACAAGGAGTGGTGGTATTGGACACAAACATGTGCTTTCTCAGATTCCCTTCACTATCTCCTGTTCCCCTGGTCAGCACCTTGCCTGATCCAGATCATCCTTCCATTTGGGACTTGAATGCATCACCACACTGTGGGCATGAGGTCTGACTTTCATGACCACCACCAAGGGACTGGATGATGTAAGACAGAACAACAGAGATGGTAGTTCTAACTCAGGGAAACCCTGCCCAAGGGGAAACAGAAGACTACGACAGCTGAGCAGATACATTCTCCCTCCTCTCTCTCTTCCATGGACTAATGCCAGCTGTGGTTTCCCTTTGTAGCCCTTCTGGAAAAGTTCTGGGAGTCAAGTGCATGCATCTGATGACCACCATGCTGTCTCTCTCACCTCACTGTGAAGTGGCTGCCAGCAGAGTCATACCAGACATCACCACACATTGTTTCACATCGGTTCTTGTCTCAATTTCCACATGTCCCTGCCATTTTTGTCTTGAATTGGCCTCCCATATAAATGTCATCACTTTAATATCAGGTATTACGTTAAAAACATTTTAGTAAAGTAGCTGGTTACTAACTCAATTTTTTGAAATGCCATTTTTATATGATAATCAACTAGAAAATATCATAATACAAATATATAATTCACAATAGAAAAAAATACTTATGCAAATAGACCAAAGTCTTTTACATGCTTTTTTAAAATATTGTAATAGTGGCATCTAATTTTGATGTTCTACCTTGTCTCCAATTCAGACACCTGATACAGCTGCATCAAGACTATATTATTGTGATATTTCCCCTAAAATTGTGGAATAGCCAAACTTTTCCTCTGAGGAAGGATTCTGCTTGGATAAGCCTGTAATCTTAACCTGAGACCAGAACAGGGGAACTCATGCAACTGCAGATTTTGTGATGAGTTTCCTTTTCATTGGTTTACCACATCACCTTACCCATTTTATCCACCCATTTATTTGTTCATTAAAATATCATTTTTGACCATCTATTCTTTGTGCTGCGTTCTAGGTCCTGGGAGTCAACAGAAAGCCTGACAGACACGATCTCTTCTTTTATGGTTCTTACATTGTACTGAGGAAGATACATGATTCTAAAAAATACATGAATCAGGTGTGGGGATGATTTATCTTAAGGTCTGAACAACATTGTTAAAATTTCATAACACCAAGAATTAATACAGTCATACAGAATTTAGCTGTAAACAAGACTGTACATTTCCTTCTTATAATAGAACTTCCTATTAATGAATATGTCAAGACAATTCCATTTAATCATTGACAACAAAATTACACTAGGACAAATCCCATAATTAATACATAGATTTCATAGATACTATTTTAACACTTACAAAAAGTTTCACTGAATTATTTTCCATAATTTTTATACTATTTTCACATTGACAGATTTTTTTTAGAAAACGGAAGATTGGAGTTCTCTTATCTGAAGTTTAGAAGGAATTTTAAAAATGGAAGATAAGGATATAATTAGCAATTCAGGGGCTTAGAAGTGCTTTATAAAAAATACCAAAATAATTTACATCAGAGCTCAATTTCAAAAAAAGTTTTTCTTTAATTGAAAAGCTGGAAGAAATGACTTTTCTAACTGCATATGGAGGCTGATAATAGCAATCAAGATCATGATCATGATTTTTCATCCCTCTCATAGCAGAGATTTTTTCCTAAGCTATTCACATACTTGTATTAAATCTAATATTCCTCAGTACTGTTTATGGTACATATACATGAAATTTACTCTACGTATACTTGTCACTCAAATTTTATTTTGTTCATTGTTTTGTAACAATAATTCTGATTGCTTTTTACTAAACATAAAATAGGAATTCATAATGGAATAAAACCCTGAAGATACATCCTCATTGGTGATTAAGAATTGAATGACCTTATTATCAGAAAGTTATAGGTTAAAACAACAGATTATAAGCACACTGTGGTATATTTGTGTCATTCAAATAACAATAGAAAAGAGCAATATTTTTCCTGAGATAAGCTGTTAGTTCTTATTATAAATAGATATAAATTCTGCAAATGAAATATAAAATACATGTATGAAATAAACATGGCTTCATAATTCTGAGGAATTTTTGTCATATTGTCTATAATTTGGCAGTTTTTGTCAAAAAACAATAAAAAGCATGTTATTGTCAACGTTCTTCAGTTTTTCATACACACACACACACATCTATATATATATACTTTTCTAGACTAACTTTAGGTAAAAGACTTTTCTAGGTATACATTTGGAAATTATTCATATACATATATTACAGAAAACCCAGTAAGAAATATAAAATGTTTCATACACCACCAGTTTGTTTTCTGCTAGAAGACACACAATGCCCCTCTTGTGAATCTATGGAGACGAAGGCTTCTGTCTTTCACCCAGTACCTCACATGCCACAAAACTGAAAGAAAAATCTGCTTTAGCTTCTTGTTTCCCAAAATCAGGATGAATGGGTGGGTTGAAGGATAGCTGAATATAATAGCTTGGCAGAACATGAAGACAGGTTGCTTTTCCAGCCTCCCAAAATTACAAACTGATATGATCATGGACAGAAAGTAAATGGCACATAACAGGAGAAAGGAGGTCACAGTTTGCAAAGCTTTTATGTGGACCTTGGTGCTGGGATCTTGAGATCCTTTGCCATGGAGCTGCATCTTCTTGAGATGTTTACACAGAGAACAGATTAACAGCAGAAAAGATATCAGTGTCAGAGTGAGGGGTACAAAGTTTGCTAGCATGGTTAGAGTCATATTTGAATGGTACATTGCACTCCTCAATTTGATCTTCCAAGTCATGTTTCCTTCATATTCTTTTGTCCATATAGTCTCATCCATGTTTATCACAAAAAGATGACAAACCAAAAATAGCAAAGGCCCCAACAGTATCACCAGAACAACACTCTTAACTCTCCTCTTTATGCGAAGAAAAATAAGGTTGGAGAAATTGGCAATCTTGAGCAAATAAAACATGCTGAGGCTAGTAGCAAGCCAGCTGCTGAAATGGTTGGTTACTGCCCAGACATTATAAGCAGTAACTCTTACTTCTACACTATAAAAAGCTGGATTCAACTGAGTTGCATACCAATGTAGTAATAACACCCAGAGCAAACCAACTCTGGAGACCGCCAGAGCAGTGAGAATTTGGTCAACAAAGGAGATCTTTTGTCTCTTGACCCACTCAATGGAATTTACCAATGCTATGAAGCCATTAGCAAAATTTCCAATCACAAATATAACCACTATTAGAATGGAAAAAATGATGGGCAGAAAAGTTATCATGTCTGAACAGACAAAAAGAAATTTTGTAAATGCTGGTGTAATATCACTGGTTGTGATTGCTTGAATATCCTGACCTTAAATTGTATATGCACCTGATTTGTGTATGTGCTGTGACATTCTTTTTACTTTTAATTGTTGTGACCAGTGTCATGTCAGAAATCACCATGGCATGCTAATGGATAAGTTCAATGCTCTCTTTATGGAAAACATTCTTATTTTCAAAACAATTCAAATTAACTGACTCATTCACCGTCTGTTCTTGTTATAGGCTGGAAATATTCATACTGAAATTGACATGAAACCTGAATTCTCATTTGCTAATATGCAAACAAGGACATGTTCACTTCCAGTGTTTGCAATTTTTCCTTGTGTAACCTCTCCATCATTTGTCTTTAGCGACTTCAGTTGCTTGGGAAGTTTTATAACCCGATATGTAGATCGTATAGTAAATGTCTAAAATCTTAAAGGGAGCTTGATCATAACTAAGATCATCACCAATATGGACTTTTTTAAATGCCAGATTTAAATACACAGAATCCAAACTTCTTTTATCAAAAGTATCTAAGATTTACTTGAGAACCACAGGCAGGCCAATACTCCATAAGATCTGGTTGCTGCTAATACTTTTGTGTAACTTCATTATTCACAAGCTCATAAATACACAAACACATACATGTGCACACCACTTATGAATGGAACGAATTATTTTCTCATAATTTCCAAAATAAAAAATCAGTTTCCAGGAGGTTGTCCAGGTGAAATTAGTCCTATTTTCCCACTCAAGGTTTTCAGCCCACGAATAATGTTTATTTATCAAACATATCTCTAATTCTTAGGCCTTTGGTAAAGTTTCTCTCAAGTCTAATATTTAAATATTTGTTATTTAATTAAAATGTTCAGCAATTTTATAAGTATTCGTGAGTACCAGACCCTTTGATATATAATCTTGCAGTATCCTCCCATCACACGAAGACTGACTACCTTTCCCCTGAACTTGGAGTTCAATCATTTAACTTACGTTGATGAACAGAAAATTAATACACTTTGCATAGAAATTTGAGATGGCTTCCATACTGGGTGTTCTTCCTCTTTCCATTTACTATGAGAATATCACCTGGCTAGTACACTGTTCCCAGAAGGAGAATCAGAAACTAATGAAGGCAGATTGCCCCCCACCTGATCCAGACTAAATTGGCCAAACTCTAACGACCTCCAAGATGCAGAATTTGGCCCATCTCAAGTCACCAGAGCCATCCAACAAACCCATTTAGAAAAACAAAATCCAAAGCCATGTGATATATAAATATCTAATGTAGTTTTGAAGGGTTTCTCTTGCAGAAAAACATAACTGATAAAAGAACTCTGCTAAACCAAGAGTGTGGGAAATATGTACAACCTTGTTGTGTCAGGAATTCAGGAGCCAAAAGAAAAAATAGATGGGGAATGGCAAAGATTTGTTCCTGTGAGGTGGATAACTAAGGCTAGAAGAAATCCTCTGGAAAAATCTGGGGTGGCAAATAACATCATCTCAAATTTCCTCATGTTGCAACTCAATAAGAAAGTTCTTACTTCAACTCTGTTAGAGTTGTATAAGAATGTATACCAATAGTTTATTTTTCCCCTCAGTATATAATGAGACGAGTAATAATAATTTCTATGAGACGTTTCTCCTAATTAAAACTTTTTATGTTAAAATTATAATGCACACTTAGAAATCAACCAAAACAAAAATGGGAAATACCGCAGTGTATCATAAACATTCAAGTAACCATTATGTGGAGCAAGGCAAGGAACACTGAAAACAGCCTAGGTCCACCTCCATGCCACTTTCCAAGTCCCTAAACCCTTCTTCACATCTCCTGAGATAAGCAATATCCATAATTTATATTGATTATTTCCTTAATTTTCTTCATACTTTACCAACTAGGTATGCAACCCTAAACTCCATCGCTTGGTCTGGCCTGCTTTGAACTCTGTGTAGGTGCAATCCTACATGTTCTTGTTGTTTGTGGCTTCTTGGACTCAACATTATGTTTCTGAAATTTAGTCACATAGTTGCAAGTACATGTGGTTTTTTTTCACTTCTGTATATTGTTCCATTGCATGGAATTAATGTAATGATTCACCCATCCTTAATGTACATTTGGTCAGCTTCTTTTTTGAAGTTATGAATAATTCTACTAGAGAATTCTTTCATATATCATTTGATGCAATTCCTCCGTATATACACCTTTGGGTAAAATTACAGGGTCATTGTTCAAAATCTCCTCATAGACATAGAAAAGTTCAAAAACTACTTCAAGTAAATTTACTCCTGTCACCTTTACCTCCAGTCTATCTTTTGCCATTTGCATATGTCTTATCAATTATATAATCACCCTCAAGAAATTATTATTTTATACAGTAAACATTCATTTACAATTATGCACATATTTACCACTTTCATTAATTTGTATTCCTTCTTGCATATTCAACTTAATATTTTCAATAAGTCTCTTTATTGGCCAGGCAGGGTGGCTCACACCCATAATCCCAACATTTTGTAAGGCTGGGGCAGGAGCACCCAGGAGTTCAAGACCAGCCTGTTGCAATACACCGAAACTCCCTCTACAATAAATGAAAATGTTAGCCAGGCATAGTGAAGCTACTCACAAGCTCTTTAAAAAGGAGTTTTTATAAATTTTTAGTATACCTGACATGAAAATGGTCACAATTTTCTTCTTTTTGTAATACTAAGGTCACAGAAGAGATTAAAATCATGGTCTAGGCATTCTCCTGCAACTTGGAAGAAACCGGAAATTGATTTGATGTGAGTAGCTTTTTTTGGATAGTAGCTTGTCTGTTGCTGGGTCATCACCACAAACTCACCTTATAGGGAAACTCAGTGAGCAGCACTGGATCTGAAAATGTCATTACAGTTAATAAAATATAGTATCTCAACCGCAGCTCCACCATTCTATTCCACGATTTAAATTTTACTCTGTTTTTATAAGCAGAAATCAAGGCTTCATTTATAACAATCTTTAAACGATCAAAGAGTAAAACAGTACTTACAAGTTTATCAAACATTGAAGAACTTTTATTCCCATGGAAACAAAACTGAATCTGATGCTTCTATGGAATTCCACCATTTAATCCCTATCCGTGAATATAGTTTTGGTTATAGAACTATAACCTTCAAACTCCATCATCACTCACTCAAGTGTGACAGAAGATCTGAGGTCTTACCTCTGTTTGACAATCTGGTCCTAAAACCCTCTCTTTAGAAATATAAGCTTGCTCATAAAATGTGCTATTTGCTTTGTCTTTCTTATTAGGGAGGTTTAGTTCCATTAAAATCTAAATTGTTTCCATAGTGATCATAGTGAAAAGAGGATTAGTTTAAGTTCATCCATAAATAATTATTTGCTTAAGCAATGTATTGTAAAATAAACTACACTTAATTTCTAAATCTAAGTGTATTGAGCTTGACTTAAACTTTGCTGTTTACTCCTGTAACTTTCCAATAATTATGATCTTTTTAAAATTACTTATTTTCCAAATTATGTGTTTAAATATTTCAAAAATAAATCATTTAATGAGATAGACGTGGATATAGATAATGATGATAATGATGATGGCAGGTAAAAGGGAGAATGCTATTTGATAAATGTGATTTCAGTCTTGTTTTTTAAGTACTAGACTTCAACGTAATGAGAGAACAATATTATTATTCTTCATGGCCTCATGATTCTTATATTATTCTCAGCATCAGGCCTAGGCAAATACCCTCACGTGGTATTTCATCAAGAATAATGTAAAACCAATGTATTTTCAATGATTTATTTGCTTTTTTTATTTTATTACACTTTAAAAATTCATAGCAAAAGTGATCTCCAACAATTAGGATTCTATTTTGGGGTTTTTTATGCAGTTTTCAATATGAAAATAGACAAATACTCTATGCAATATACAGCATATCAATTTTATTCCGTCTTTTAATAGCATCATTAGCAAGCCAAATTCTTGTAAATGCTTTTTCACATTCTTAGCTATGGTGACTAAATCTGTTATCTTACTCTAGCAGTCAAAGTAGCATTATATATGCACAAACATACTCAAAGATCATGCTAAATATGTTTTACACCTTAACAAATTTGCCTATGATTTTTCTTCTCTAATGCAGAACCAAAAAAAATATAGTAACAAAATATATAACCCAAAATGCAGGTGTACACATGAATAGTATTGTGAAATTAGAATGCTAACAATATGAATATACATATTTCATTTAGAGACACATTTTAGGATAATAGGTCTATATATGTAATATCCATCTTACTATAGTTTATTGGAAATTCATGACTTTCTGACACTGAAATGTGAATTATGAATAATTAAATTGGAAATAAGAATAAAGGTGTCAAGCAATCATAAATATTCAAATTTTGATGTTTCAAATTCATATTAGCAATAAGAAGGTGGATTTACAGTTCTTGCTTATCTTCTTTTTTAATTAATTTAAGAAAACTTTTGGGCCAGGTGTGGTGGCTCATAACTGTAATCCCAGCATTTTAGGAGGCTGAGGCAGGTGGATTCCCTGAGCACAGGAGTTCAAGACCAGCTTGGGCAACATGGCAAAATCCCATCTCTACCAAAAACAGAAAAAATTAGCAGGGCGTGGTGGTGCACGCCTGTTGTCCTAGCTACTCTGGAGGCTGAACTGAGAGAATCACTTCAGCCCGGGTGGCAGAGGTTGCACTGAGCTGCAATTGCACTTGTGCACTCCAGCCTGGACAACAGAGCAAGACCCTGTCTCAAAATAAAAAAAGAAAAGTTTTAAATTTTAACTTGGATTTCTTAGTACCATAATGCTCTATTCTCCTTTATTCAGCAAAAACTCTAATTACAATGGTATCTATGAGAATATGCTGTATCACCCTGATTTTATACGTAGAAATGTACTTTATGTTTTTGCTTTTTTAACATTTTTTTATTGGGGAATCTAACATACAGAGAGTAATAAAACCTAAAAACAGTAAGAAAAAATTATAACATTAACATTAATGTTACCAAACCTTGGTCAGAAAATAGAATTTGCCAGCAATCCAGATACTCCCAATATATGTCTTCTTGTTGATATTTCCCTTTTATTTCCTCCCTCCTGATTGTCCCAATTGTTATGATGATCATTCATATATTTCACTGTAGTTTTATCACCAATGTAACAAATTACAATGTATTAAAAATTCTTTTTTCCAAACTTTACGTAAAAGATTATTTTAAATGTATTTTTCCATCTTGATAATTCCTTTCACATCTGTGAGTATTATTATCTATGTAGCTCAAATTTGTTCATTTTCTTTGTTGTATTATCCTGTTGTAAACATGTCAGTCTTCTTTGTTAATTTTGATCACTGTATAGTATTCCATTGTATAAGTATGCCATAATTTGTTTATCCATTTGGAGGACTGACAGACATTCCAAGTACTTCTCAACTTTAGCTATTGAAACTCAGTGATACGCATGTGCATGTATATGTATTCGGATAAGAGTGTAAATACTGGGTTTAGGATGTGATCCTTCATCTTAATCAGATAATGCCGTACTCAGCCAAAATGATGGTACAGATTTATCATCCTAGGAGTAGAACATGAAAATTCCCATTGTGTCATATCCTTTCCAAAATAAGTAACGTAAGAGTAATATTTACAGTTTTGTATTTATATAACATATTATTAAACAATAGTTTCCAAGTTCTTTCCTATTCTAATTTAGAATGTATTTTTACTTCAATAAATTTCATTCTATGATAGTTATTTCATATACATTTATTAATAATGCCTTATATATATACATATTTATTTATATTTCATTATAAATTTGTCTAACCTTTTTTTCTTCAAGTTTCAAATACTCTTTTCTTATAAGCAAGTGTAATTATATTGGAGATACTTCCTTTAATCAGTCATTATGCCAAAGGACTTTGAAAAAATATAATTGTTAACAGCATACTGTAAGGGAAATTTCAGGATTGTTTAACAACTCCTAAAAGGACTCAAAGACAAAAATGTTGAAATATAAAAATAGACTACAAGCTTAATGTAGGTGTCCACGGGAAAAATAAATATATCACTGCTGTTATTGAAAAAATGATTGGTAGTAAATTTATCATGTCTGAATGTTTTAAAAAGTAGGCCTAATATCACTGGTCAAGATTCCCTTTAAGGTCCTGACCTTAACTTCTATGTGCAACTGATTCCTGAATGTGCAGTAATGTTCTTGTTCCTTTTAAATTCTGTGACCAATGTCAAACAGGAAAGCATCTCCATATGCTAATGGATGAAATCAATGCTGTCTTTATGGAAAACATGATAATTTCCAAAACAGCTCAAATTAACTCCTATTCAAACACAACATCCTTGCTGTAAGGTAAAATTTTCCATATTGATGTTGAAGTGAAAGCTGAATTCTCATCTACTAGCATGCCAAGGAAGAGTTTTTTAATTGTTCTGCAATTTTTTCCTTGTTTCACCTCTCCATAATTTGTGTTCAGCAACTTCAGTTGTTAGAGATATTTTACAACCCAATACATATATGACACATTGGTTGTATAGCCTGGTGAATGGAGCTTGAGGATAGCTAGGATCATCACTAAAGTAGATTTATTTTTTTTCAACGCCAGTAATATGTAGAGTGAATCCCAACTTTTCCTACCAAAAGCATTCAAGGTTTTCTTAGGAACCTCAAAAAGGCCAATAGTCCTTAAAACCTGGTTGCTACTAAGTAATACTTTTGTATAACTTATTGTTAACAAGCTCATTAATACAAACACACTCACACACATACACACATACTCACTCCTCATTAATACGAGGAATTATTGTCCTATAATTTCCAAAATGGAAAATTAATTTTAGGGAGATCATCCAGGTGGAAATAGCCCTATTTTCCCATTTGGGCTTTTTGACCCATTTTCAAAATTTATCAAACTTACCACTCATGCTTAGGCCTTTCACTAAGTTATTCTCTTGAGTCTAGTTAATACTTAAACGTTTATTGTTTAATTAAAATGCTCAGCAATTGTGTAACTATTGTGGGTCACTTGAAAAACACGTTTTCCATTGAAGAGTCTAGACTTCTTTCTATATGAATATTTGGTTTTGTTTTCCTCTGTTTAATTTATTTTTGATTACTTAATGGTTTAAGATGAATAGATGTTAAAATCAGTCTCCAATCTTGGATTTTATTTATTTTTCATTTTTACAGTATAATTGTTTCTAAGAGAGGATTTTGGAGTCAGACTGCCAAGACAGGAAGCCAGATTTTCTGCTTCATATAGGTATGCTCCAGACAGACCTCATTTTACAACTACTCTCTGCCTTGGTATAATCATCTGTAAAATACAGATGATAATAATATTCTCTTTGGATAGTCTTTATGAGGAGTTAATATACTATTTGTATAACTGCTTTCAATTTTACCTGTCTGGTACAGGCAGGAATCAAGGATTATTAATTTTTCATATGATCATGTGTTATTTGATACATAAAAGATACCAGTGAGAACTTCCTTGTTTTGGGTGGAGGGAGGGAGACAGGGTCTTGCTCTGTCACCCAGGCTGGAGTGCAGTGGCTTGATTACAGCTCACTGCAGTCTCAAACTTTTGGGCCCAAGTGGTCCTCCCACCTCACCTTCTGGAGTAGCTGGGACTACAGGCATGCACCAAAACATCCAGATAATTTTTTTTAATTTTTTTATAGAGACAAAGAGTCTCCCTATGTTGCCCAGTCTGGTCTTCAACTCATGTGCTCAAGTGGTCCCCTCATCTTGGCCTCCCAAAGTGCTTGGATACAGGCATGAACAACCACACCTGGCTGAGAACCTCCATTTTTGAGCAGAACACACAAGGTTAAGAAAGGCATGACATCCGTCTCCAACAACTAGGATAAAAGAAACAAAAGGCCAAAATTATATCTTCAATTCATCACAGAGTTGTACAAGCAACGATGACCAGCTGAACTGAAATTCAGCACAAGGAGAGTCTTTATAGGTGAAAAGTCAACTTATATATATTCAGTGCAATCCCTACCAAATCCCAGAAGACTTTTTTCACAGAAATTGGAAAACCACTCCTAAAATATATCTGGAAATGCCAAGTGACAAGATCACAAAAAGAAATTGTTAAAAAATAAGAAATTTGGAGGATTATACTTTCTGATTTCAAAGCTTACTTCGAAGCTGCCCTAATCAGGATTCTATAGAACTCACATTACAGTAGACAAAAAGAACAATGAAACACAACTTAGAGTCCAGAAACTAACACCAACACTCATGGTCAATTGCTTTCCAAAAAAGGTACTATTGCAATTCGAAAGGAATTAATCGTTTTTCTCAACAAACAATGCTGGGTAAAATTGAAGAAGACTACCTCAAGGAATTTAATAATCAATTTCCCTAAGGTCAAGGATAAAGAAAGGATTCTAAAGCAGCAAAAGAAACAAATAACGTACAATGGAGCTCCACTACATCTGGCAGCACACTTCTCAGTGGAAAAAGGCCAGGAGACAGTGGCATGACATATTAGAAGTGCTGAAGGAAAAAACTTTTAGCCCAGAATAGTGTTACTGGAGAAAATATTCTTCAAAATGAAAGAGAAAGACTTTTCCAAACCAACAAAAGCTGAGGGATTTCATCAACACCAGATCTGTCCTATAAGAAATGTTAAAGGGATTACTTCAATCAGAAAGAAAAGGGCATTAATGAGCAATATGTAATCACCTAAAGCTATAAAACTCACTGGTAATAGTAAGGAGACAGAAAAACACAGACTAGTATAACACTGTAAATGTGGTGTGTAAACCTCGCTAAAGTACAAAAATTAAATCATGAACTGACAAAAAAAAAATTAGTTCCCGCAACCTTTGAAGATATAGACAGCACAATGATATATAAATAGTGACACAAAAAGTTAAAAACTGAGAAGATGGTGTTAAGGTGTAGAGTCTTCATTTGTTTAGTTTTTGTGCTTGTTTGTTTGCTTATGCAAACAGTGCTAAGTTGCTATCAGCTTGAAATAATGGGTTACAAGATAGTATTTGCAAGCCTCATGGTAATCGCAAATCAAAAAACATAATACAATGGATACACACACACACACACACACACACACAAAGCAAGAAACTATATCATATCACCAGAGAAAATAACCTTCACTAAAGAAAGATAGGAAGGAAAGAAAGAAGAGCAGACCACAACATAACCAGAAAACAGATAACAAAATGGCAGAAGTAAGTCCTTACTACCAATAATAACATTGAATGTAAATGGACTAAACTCTCCCATCAAAAGGCATAGTCTAGCTAATCAGTTGCCTATAAGAAACACAATTCGCCTATACAGACATGCACAGATAGAAAATAAAGGGATGGAAAAAGACATTCCATGGCAATGGAAGCCAAAAAAAGAGGAATAGCTATACTAATATTAGACAAAATAGATTTCAAGACAAAAACTATGAAGCGACAAAGAAGGTCAACATATAAAGGGGTCAACTCATCGAAAGGATATAACAATTGTAAATATATATGCACTCAACACTGGAGCTCCCAGGTATATAAGTCAAATATGATTAGAGCAAATACTGTAATAGATGCAGATGACAACTTATTAGCAAGTCTACTGGCTCCAGGCTGGTACTGGGAGTTGTCTGCAAAGAGTCCTGTGATGTGAACAATTTATGGGACTCTCAGCCTTGGACACCAGTGCATGTTCCAGTTGAGGTGATGGAGGGTGCAATGGACTCCATGGGGGTCCTTAGCTTTGGTGGTTTAATGCTCTATTTTTGTGCTGGTTGGCCTCCTACCAGGAGGTGGTGCTTTCCAGAAACCATCAGCTGCAGTAGTGTGGTGAGGGACTGGCAGTGGGTGTGGCCCTAGATCTCCCAGAATTATATACCCTTTGTCTTCCACTACCAGGGTGGATAGGGAAGGACCATCAGGTGGGGGCAGGGCTAGGCATGTCTCAGCTCAGACTCTCCTTCTGTGGGTCTTGCTGTGGCTGCTGTGGGGGATGGGGATGAGATTCCCAGGTCACTGGAGTTGGGTACCTAGGAGGATTATGGCTGCCTCTACTGAGTCTTGCAGGTTGTCAGGAAAGTGGGGGAAAGCCAACAGTCACAGGTCTCACCCAGCTCCCATGCAAACTGAAGGGCTGGTCTCACTCCCACCATGCCCCTCCCAGCCGACAGCCCCGATTCTATTTCCAGGCAGAGGGCAAAATGGGCTTGAAAACTTGCCCAAGGCTATCTGCCTCCCAGCCATGAGAGAAAAGGGCTTTAGTTCTTCCCCAGCCTGTGAAGTCTGCATGCCCGATTCACATCCTCCCCCGAGTTCTGGCCAGGAGGCTTCTTGACCAGTTCAAATTGTTATAAAGTTCAGCTAGAGATTTCTTCTGCCTGGGGGGTTTTACCCCCTGCTCCTCTGGCCACCCTCCTGATGGAGTACTATGGTGCCAGGCAGGAATGGGCTGTTTGGGGACCCAGTGAGCTCCCAGGGCCTTCTGCCCTGCTTCCTCTACCCCTGCATTTCACTCAGCTCTCTAACTTGACTCAGCTCAAGGTAAAGCCAGAAACTTCTCCTGCAAACAGACCTTCAGTTCTCCAGTGGTGGTGTGTGTTCAGAAGAGGGTCTCCCTTTCCTACTCCTGCAGTTGGGGAAGTCACTGTATTTGGGTGTCTCCTGGGTCCTGCAGGAGCAGTCTGCTTCCTTCAGAGGATCTGTGGGTCTTCTTGGGATTACTGGTTTGTTCTTGCAGTGGATTTGTAGCTAAAATTCACAATACAAGCATCCACATGCTGGTCTGTCCAGAGCTGCAATCTAGTCCTGCCTCACATCCATCTGCCACAATCCCCTGAATCTCTGCAGTGTTTATTGTTCCATCCAAACCTACACATGTGCCTATACTTTTTTTGTTTTGTTTTTTGTTTTTGGTTTTCTTTGAAACGGAGTCTCGCCCCATTGCCCAGGTTGGAATACAGTGGCGCGATCTTGGGTCACTGCAACCTCTGCCTCTCAGGTTCAAGTGATTCTCCCTGCCTCAGCCTCCTATCTGGGATTACAGATACATAACAACATGCATGGCTAATTTTTGTATTTTCAGTAGAGATGGGATTTCACCATGTTGGCTAGGATGGTCTGAAACTCCTGACCTCAAATAATCTATCCTCCTTGGCCTCCCAAAGTGCTAGGATTACAGATGTGAGCCACCACACCCAGTCTACATGTTCTAAAAAATGAAATTGTTCCTCACTGATACATAATCCCTCAATATTAGAATTTCTCAAATTAAATTCCTGAAAATGTTAGAATTAAAAGGTATTTTCTAAAACAGAAAAGGATTTCACAGAAAAGGAAATTTGGGAAACTCCACATACAGCACTTCCTTTTACATACTAACAGAGTATAGAAAAAGCTTATGATTTAAAAACAAACAAAAAGGTTAAAGTCGCTTAAGCCAGCATTGCCTAAAATATTTAAAAATTAAGAACTTTTTTTTGTAACAACTATGAATATTCTGCTGAACTCTGAGAAATGCTGCTCTATGTCTCTTTTAATGACAAATGTGTGTTCTGCTATATTGAAGCATTATAATGTTTTTAAGCATAAAAAATGTTAAGGCTTTTATCTTAATGTTAACAAACTATACATAGCTCTATAACTGTTTTTGCATATCTGTAATCATTTTATGATTATTTTTAGAAATGTTTCAGAAATATGTAGTTATACATGCATATCAAAAAGTATGTGTACATAGATACATAGACATAAAGTGTATGTATTTTTATGCTAAATTCGCTTCGACTATATCCTACTATATGCTTCTACCAGTAGTGAAAGAGATTTTTCATGTTTCTGAGCTTTTTACTATCTGGATACCTTTTTAGTATTTTTATAATATATTTTACCAACAGATGTTCCTCACTCTGTGCGTCTTTACACATTTTTTTTCTTTCAGTCTTTTTCTAGTATTCATTCTGCTTTATTCTTCTAGGTAAGTTTTTTTACTGAATCTAAAATGTTTCCCAGGCCCTTAGCATAATAAACTACTCTAAATGAGAAAAAAAATGGCAATATTTGCCTTAACATCTTACATGTATACCTGAATTTGGCAAGAATTGATGTCATCACAACATTGAGAATGTCATCTAAGAACATGATTTTTTTATTAGGTAAAATGAGTATTTTTATTTTCATCCATATATTCCTAGTTTTACTACTCTTTCTGTATTCATTATCAAATGCCTAGATGTATAATTAGACTAGAGTCAGACAGCTAACTTAGCTGGATTAATTAACAGATCTTTCCAAGGAATTTAAAACTTATCAAACTTTTACTTTATGTTTTGTGGTTTTTGTATCTTTCAGATAAAATCCTCACCTACCTTGAATTTATAAAATAATTTACATTTTTCTTAGCTTTAAATTTTCTTCTTAATGTTTAGATCTTAGTCCTTTTGGACTATTTTTTGTGATACAAGTTACACACTGATTTTCCTCCTTATGAAAAGTCCGTTATCCAAACAATTTACTGCAAAAAACACATCTTATCTACTAATTTCTAATGATAATCTTATTATAAGACAAATTACATGTGCACAAAAAGTAAATTACCTAAATATATTCCGCCTTACTATTCCCTTTTGTTGTCTATTGCATCCTTCTGTGCCAAAATTCTTTCAATTTTCATAATTACACTATAATAAATCTTGATACCCAGTAAAGAACTTACCTTCTTCTTTTTCCAAGTTTTCTTGCCTATCTCCGAACTGTTAATTTTCTATATGTATTTTTCAAGTCATTTTTCACAATTTCTGCAAAACTTTAATAAGACTTTGCCACAACTTGCATTGACTATATTAATCTAGAAAGAAATTATATTTTATAATATTCAGTTTATCTATGAACATGATACATCTCTTCATGTATACAGGTTTTTTTCATGTTCTTTTACTTTTTAATAAATAACTTCCACATTTTTGTTATATTTATTTTTACATACATATATTCACTACAACGGAAATAATTTTTATTTTGTTTTGTTTTGTTTTTGAAACAAGGTCTCACTCCAGTTGCCCAGGCTGGAGTGCAGTGGCGCGATCTCGGCTCACTGCAGCATCAGCCTCCCAAGATCAGATCCTCCCACCTCAGCTTACTGAGTAGCTGTGACTACAGGTGTGTGCCACCACACACCGCTAATTTTTGTAGTTTTAGTAGAGACAGGGTTTCACCAGGTTTCCCAGGCTGGTCTCGAGCCCCTGGACTCAAGGAATCCACCTGCCTGGGCCTCCCAACATGCTGGGATTACAGACATGAGCCATGACACCTGGCCAAAGAATTTTTGAAATTTACATATTGTAATTTACTGTTGGCAATAGATACACTGTTTTTTGGTAAATCGATGTTATATGAAGAACCTTGTTATCTTTTCTTATGCTAATAGTACCTGTTGAATCTTTAGGAGTGTTCATTTAGGCAGTGACATCATCACATCATTATATTGTAAATTTGTCTATCTCATTCCAGTTCCTAGATGAGTTTATATTGCTTGTCCTATTACATTAGCTAAAAGTGCTAGAACAATGTTGAGTTCTACAGATATTAAAGGGCATTTTTGCCTTATTTAAGATATCAGTGAACTTTAAAGTAGTTTTCCAATTCTGTGAAGAAAGTCATTGGTAGCTTGATGGGGATGGCATTGAATCTATAAATTACCTTGGGCAGTATGGCCATTTTCACGATATTGATTCTTCCTACCCATGAGCATGGAATGTTCTTCCATTTGTTTGTATCCTCTTTTATTTCCTTGAGCAGTGGTTTGTAGTTCTCCTTGAAGAGGTCCTTTACATCCCTTGTCAGTTGGATTCCTAGGTATTTTATTCTCTTTGAAGCAATTGTGAATGGGAGTTCACTCATGATTTGGCTCTCTCTTTGTCTGTTATTGGTGTATAAGAATGCTTGTGATTTTTGTACATTAATTTTGTATCCTGAGACTTTGCTGAAGTTGCTTATCAGCTTAAGGAGATTTTCGGCTGAGACAATGGGATTTTCTAGATACACAATCATGTCATCTGCAAACAGGGACAATTTGACTTCCTCTTTTCCTAATTGAATACCGTTTATTTCCTTCTCCTGCCTCATTGCCCTGGCCAGAACTTCCAACACTATGTTGAATAGGAGTGGTGAGAGAGGGCATCCCTGTCTTGTGCCAGTTTTCAAAGGGAATGCTTCCAGTTTTTGCCCATTCAGTATGATATTGGCTGTGGGTCTGTCATACATAGCTCTTATTATTTTGAGATACGTCCCATCAATACCTAATTTATTGAGAGTTTTTAGCATGAAGGTTGTTGAATTTTGTCAAAAGCCTTTTCTGCATCTATTGAGATAATCATGTGGTTTTTGTCTTTGGTTCTGTTTATATGCTGGATTACATTTATTGATTTGCATATATTGAACCAGCCTTGCATCCCAGGGATGAAGCCCACTTGATCATGGTGGATAAGCTTTTTGATGTGCTGCTGGATTTGGTTTGCCAGTATTTTATTATGGATTTTTGCATCAAAATTCATCAAGGATATTGGTCTAAAATTCTCTTTTTTGGTTGTGTCTCTGCCCAGCTTTGGTATCAGGATGATGCTGGCCTCATAAAATGAGTTAGGGAGGATTCCCTCTTTTTCTATTGATTGGAATAGTTTCAGAAGGAATGGTACCAGCTCCTCCTTGTACCTCTGGTAGAATTCGGCTGTGAATCCATCTGGTCCTGGACTCTTTTTGGTTGGTAAGCTATTGATTATTGCCACAATTTCAGATCCTGTTATTGGTCTATTCAGAGACTCAACTTCTTCCTGGTTTAGTCTTGGGAGAGTGTATGTGTCGAGGAATTTATCCATTTCTTCTAGATTTTCTAGTTTATTTGCATAGAGGTGTTTGTAGTATTCTCTGATGGTAGTTTGTATTTCTGTGGGATCGGTGGTGATATCCCCTTTATCATTTTTTATTGCGTCTATTTGATTCTTCTCTCTTTTTTTCTTTATTAGTCTTGCTAGCAGTCTATCAATTTTGTTGATCCTTTCAAAAAACCAGCTCCTGGATTCATTAATTTTTTGAAAAGTTTTTTGTGTCTCTATTTCCTTCAGTTCTGCTCTGATTTTAGTTATTTCTTGCCTTCTGCTAGGTTTTCAATGTGTTTGCTCTTGCTTTCGCCAAGTCAATCCTAAGCCAAAAGAACAAAGCTGGAGGGATCACGCTACCTGACTTCAAACTATACTACAAGGCTACAGTAACCAAAACAGCATGGTACTGGTATAAAAACAGAGATATAGATCAATGGAACAGAACAGAGCCCTCAGAAATAATGCCACATATCTACAACTATCTGATCTTTGACAAACCTGACAAAAACAAGCAATGGGGAAAGGATTCCCTATTTAATAAATGGTGCTGGGAAAACTGGCTAGCCATATGTAGAAAGCTGAACCTGGATCCCTTCCTTACACCTTATACAAAAATTAATTCAAGATGGATTAAAGACTTAAACATTAGACCTAAAACCATAAAAACCCTAGAAGAAAACTTAGGCATTACCATTCAGGACATAGGCATGGGCAAGGACTTCATGTCTAAAACACCAAAAGCAATGGCAACAAAAGACAAAATTGACAAATGGGATCTCATTAAACTCAAGAGCTTCTGCACAGCAAAAGAAACTACCATCAGAGTGAACAGGCAACCTACAAAATGGGAGAAAATTTTCGCAACCTACTCATCTGACAAAGGGCTAATATCAAGAATCTACAATGAACTCAAACAAATTTACAAGAAAAAAACAAACAACCCCATCAAAAAGTGGGCAAAGGACATGAACAGACACTTCTCAAAAGAAGATATTTATACAGCCAAAAAAACACGTGAAAAAATGCTCATCATCACTGGCCATCAGAGAAATGCAAATCAAAACCACAGTGAGATATCATCTCACACCAGTTAGAATGGCAATCACTAAAAAGTCAGGAAACAACAGGTCCTGGAGAGGATGTGGAGAAATAGGAACACTTTTACACTGTTGGTGGGACTGTAAACTAGTTCAACCATTGTGGAAGTCAGTGTGGCGATTCCTCGGGGATCTAGAACTAGAAATACCATTTGACCCAGCCATCCCATTACTGGGTATAAACTCAAAGGACTATAAATCATGCTGCTATAAAGACACATGCACACGTATGTTTATTGTGGCACTATTCACAATAGCAAAGACTTGGAACCAATCCAAATGTCCAACAATTATAGACTGGATTAAGAAAATGTGGCACATATACACCATGGAATACCAAGCAGCCATAAAAAATGATGAGTTCCTGTCCTTTGTAGCGACATGGATGAAATAGGAAATCATCATTCTCAGTAAACTATCGCAAGGACAAAAAAAACAAACACCACATGTTCTCACTCATAGGTGGGAATTGAACAATGAGAACACATGGACACAGGAAGGGGAACATCACATTCTGGGGACTGTTGTGGGGTGGGGGGAAGGGGAAGGGATAGCATTTGGAGATATACCTAATGCTAAATGACGAGTTAATGGGTGCAGCACACCAGCATGGCTCATGTATACATACGTAACTAACCTGCACATTGTGCACATGTACCCTAAAACTTAAAGTATAATAATAATAAAAAAAGATATCAGTGAAAATATTTTTGTATTGATCCTCTATACCAGACTCCATTATATATTGCCCAGAAACACTTTCTATAGGTTTCATTGGTTTGTTTTGTTTTTTGCCAACTGCGTTCTTAAAGATGTCAGAGAGGTGGTTTCTCTTTTGAGGAGTCTCACTGAGCTGTGACAGGCCTTTGAAACTGGAGTCATATCACTCTGATACTCTGCCTCTTGCTGAGCTGGCTGGACCCTGCTTGAAGCTGCTCCAAGGAGATGAGTGCAGCCTGACTGCATTTCCCCTCGGTCATTAAGCCTTATACTACCCACCTCTCTTTTCCTGTCTTGGGATTTACCTGCAGCAGCTGAAGTGTGAGAACCTGCAAGAGTCTGTCAACATCCACACAAATGCACATGAAGTTGCAGGCTGCTGGCCAAAAACAGACTGCTGGCCATCCTTGCTTTTTTTTTTTTCAATGTGCCCTGCTTATGCCATAAGTGCTGTTGCTGCTCTCTCGGGATCTTGCTACACCAGGGGCTGGTTAGAGAGGCTAGAAAATATAGTTGAGAAATGCACAGAGGGGACACCCTGAAAACTTTGACCAATGAAAGATGAGAGCCAATATATACATTCTTTTTATTTCTTCCCTTGGATAGAGACAGAAACTTCACAGACTCCTTTTAAACACATACGAAGAAATCAACTGTGATTACGAAGTGACAGCCAGCTAAATATGTCTTGTATTTGCTCTCTTCCTTTTTTTGCCTAACTCATCCTTTACTTCCATTCCTGCTTCCATGGTAATGCAGGCTCAAATAAATTACTAGGATACAAGATTACTTCAAGCCTCTTTTCTGTGGAACTCATAATATGTTAAGCGTTTTTTACAAGATTGCCTGTAGTTGTTTAAGGGACAAATTATATTAGGGAAAGAAAGTCTTTCTTTAGTTGGTTAAATTTTCTATTATAATTGGGTACTAAATTTATTTAAAGAGTGTGTCCACAACTATTTTATAAACATATTATTTCCCTCTTAAATCTATTAGTGAGTTGATTATCATAATATATTACCATGTGTTAAACCATCTTCACATTTCTGGAATCAGCATTTCTTTGGTATGTCATTTTTTTTCTTCATGATGGTAGATCTAAAATTTTATAATATAGCAATAATACATAGGTATTATTTTTACAGTCGGGTGTTTAGATTTTTAAATAACTTAATGTTTTTCTTTATTTTTCTTTTCTTTTTCCATTTTCTTTCTTCTTTTTTTTAATTATTATTATACTTTAAGTTTTAGGGTACATGTGCACAATGTACAGGTTTGTTACATACGTATACATGTGCCATGTTGGTGTGCTGCACCCATTAACTCGTCATTTAGCATTAGGTATATCTCCTAATGCTATCCCTCCCCCCTCCCCCCACCCCACAACAGGCCCTGGTGTGTGATGTTTATTATAAATAAAATTTTAAATATAAACTACAACTCTTTTGGAAAAGATAATTTGTGAGATAGTATAATAATACAAGCAAATTTCTTTCATTATTTTTGACATATGCAAGAGTATTTCTTCATAAGAAAATTTTGATAATCTATACTTTTTAGAAAATTGCACATTTTATTAGAATTTTTTATTTTTATCACAAAACTTTTAATATTTCTTTTTATAGAAGAAAATCTCTCTTCTCAAGATCAATTTATTTGTTTTATCACTTATCTGTACTATATTTTAGTTTTAACTATTCTTCACTTTTATGTTTATTGACATCTATGGTTAAGAAAGTTCAGCTTGGGAGATGATAGTAGATTGGATTTTTAGCCCCAATTATTTATTCCCTTTAATAGTATTACTCACAGCCTTCGCATGTAACTTTGCTGTGCTCTCCCACTGTGGGCAAAGTATAATTTCCATGCCCATTAATGTTGTACTTGTCTGTGAATTGCTTTAGAATATTAGCAGAATGTATATGAGCAGAGATCTTAAAAATGCATTATCAGTTTGTCTGGGCCTTCTTGTATTTTGATGATCACCATGAGAATAGCCACAGCTACACTTCAAGTACAACTGCCCCTTCTGCCTGAGACTCAGAATGAGACTGTGATCATGACAGAATCAAATTCCAAGTCTAGGTAGGAGTTGTCTGGTATTAGTTGTCTCATATAATTAGATTTAAGGGTATTCATGACCCTGTTTCCAACGGTAAAGGAGACACTGGCAATCCCTGGCATGCGGTGACACAAGAGTTATTTAAATTATTGTCCATAGATGATCACTTACAAAATAATTTATAATCAAGTTCCTATAGAAGGCAAGACACTGAGTGAGGCTGCCATAGAACATTTTAGTGAAAATAAGTAGAACAGGGTTCGTTGCTGACTTATAAGTGTGCTAGAAAACTTGGAGAAAGAAAAATTATGAACTTAAGGCTCTGAATTACTAGCTTAGGATTATGTAAACTAACATAACATTCCTACGACTGTCTTCAAAAAAGTCCTTATCTCCTATAGCAGAAGTACTAAAATTTCTGAAAAGCAAACTCAAATCAATTTCTGCAATAAATAAATCATCTTGAAAATTGTATTTACAACTTCACAACTTCCTGTGTTAAAGTCAGGAAATTTGCTAAAAAAGAAATAGGAACTTAAAAATTGGGGTGGGCCTGTAATGGCAGATCCCAAAGAATCTGGAGGATCTTGAACCCCTAAATTCTTCTGGTGCACCGTTGCCAGGAGATGCACTCTTCCTCCCCTCGCTGAGAAGGTTAGTCTTCCTTCCCTTGCCTTAAAAACCTGTAATGAGTTACCTTGAGCTGTTTGGCTTACAGAGGAATGCTAATACCCCTCTATATATATCTCTGCCTCCTCTTATGTTTAAATATATGATAACACTCAATTCCCAGCAGGCCCCAAATGACAAGATACAAAATGTGATACAGGACAAAGTAAAATTCAGACCAAAAGACTTGTAAGATTTTGTGAATTTTATACCAACACACACCTGAGATATATGAGTAGAAATGGATCTTATGAATGGGTAGATATAACAATATAATACATATAATGTGAATTATGATAAATATTATGAGCTCACTAACAGATATTACTCCCAAAAAAATGGCAAACAAGAGAGCGAAACAAGTGGTTTGTGTCCAGAGCAAAACAGTGGAATGTTTTTTCTACTTTAATATTGAAATAAAGAAGTAATATTTAAAAATAGTATAAAATATTTTTGAGTTTTGAAAAATAGTATATAGTATTCAACATACTCAATACTGGAGACAAATTTGATAGAATAAAGTCACTCAAATAAATCTTATGATACATCAGCCAACTATGGCAGTTTACGGATACAATCAAACAATTCCAAAATGTTTTTTATCAATAATTCTTCTAATTCTCCCATCAGTAGCATATACTCCAATTCAACTGAAATACATTAAAAGAGAATCAAGTATTGTAAGAAGCCAAGAGAAAGTTTTCATCTGCTCTGAGGGTTCCTTGAAAATAAACTGACAATAGAAAAATAAGAAAAAACACAAGTTTTTATTAATGTGCATATATACATGATAGCCATATACCAAGTATGAGACTCAAAGCAGGGGCCAGACAATTGACTATTAAGTATACTCTTAATTGGGGAGAGGAAAGCGAGGGATGTAAGAATAAATGATTTCCAGAGGAAATGAATAATCTAAAGAGCAATGGCCTAGGACAAATTTCCTCTGAGCTCTAGGGCAGGTGGAGGGAAGGTTAGGGCCAGAACTTCACTGTGAACAAAGGTTGTCTTATTATGCAGATAAAGTCACCCAGGGAATCTCTTGGAGCTGCCTTCATAAGAACAACTGAAAAGTCTGTCTAGGCATGTTGACAACTCCAAGTATCTTATCCAGTGGTTATTTGATCCAGTATCTTATCCTGGTCATTTGATGAGATTCCTAGACAAGGAGTCTTTTAAAAATTGCATTTCTTCTGGAAAGAAATTTTCTTAATCAGATAAGGAAATTCCAGAGAGAATTCCCTCTGGTGCTTCAGGAAAGAGGATCAGAGACACAGACAGAAGGGAAAACTTCAGACAGAGAATTTGAGGCTTCCTGTTTAGTCCAGCATGTCAAAGAGCGATATATTTTCAGTATCATTTTCTGAGCCCCAACAGTATACAGTTGTAGTTAGTTTCATGGTGCCATATTTCTTGCAGTGTGTCACATCTTCTGTTTAATTGTAGAGTTTTAATAGAAAAATCCTTCATACATGTGGGCACAAATTTTATATTAACATAAAAACATTTTCATTCCTATCAAACAGTTCTGCCAATCCCAGGCAGTAACACTCGGTCTGTAATTTTGATTGAAGGGCTGGATTCAACTTTGATTACATGCAAATAGGAGAAAAAGTAACTTGCACTGATTTGCAATTTTCATTCTGCCCTAAAGCTTGAGTCACTTGGATCCAAATGCCAACTTTCCTAAATCTCTGCTCCAAAAAGAGAGGTGGAAAACTTTCCAGTATAATTCATGGGGGTGCTTAGGTGTAGCTTTTCTCACTTGAAAACCAGAGAACCAGAGAAGGTACAGAAACCTGGAAAAATGATTGTAAGTCTTTTCTAGAACATTAAAAACCAATTAGGTCAGTTGTTAAAAATCAAAACTAGAATTTTATGTGACATATAGAAAGAAAATTTCCTGACTTTAACACAGGAAGTTGTGAAGTTGTAAATACAATTTTCAAGATGATTCGTTTATTGCAGAAATTGATTTGAGTTTGCCTCATTTTTGAACTCTTTATAAATACAACCTTAATATATTTTCTTCTTGTTTATGACTTCTTTTTTTAAGCATTATGTTGATAAAATGTATCCACTTTGTTGCATGTACATGTGGTTCATTGCTTTCGATTTCTCTATATTGTTCCATTATATGAATTTGCGCTAATTATTAATCCTTCCTTAATTTATAGGCATTTGAGCTGTTTCTTTTTAGAACAATTACAAATACTACTACCATGGGCATTATTTTACATGTCATTTAATGCACTTCTCTTGGATATATAGCTAGAGTACATGCATTGAATTTGATACTCAGACTCTCTTCACAGACAATGAAAAGGTTAAATAATAATTAAACTAAATTTAATCTTTTCACCTTCACCCCAGTCTATATGTTATTGGCATACATTTTATTCATTACCTCTTTTAACACAAGATATTATTGTTCTATACAGTCAATAGTCCTTTTAGTTACGCACATTTGCCATTGCCTTTATTTTCATTCCTTCTTGCATCTTCAACTTTGTATTTTCAGTAACTTTTTTCTATCTGAAAATGTATCCTTTTGAATTTCTGTTTATGAAATGTCTGCTACTCCTTTGAAACGCACTGAAAATATATTACATTGAATTCTAGCTTCCATGCTTTCTGCTGAAAATCAGTTGTCATTCAAACAGTTGATCCTTTCAACATAATCTATCTTTTTTCTCAGGCTACTTTTCAAATTTTCTATTGGTCTTTGGTTTCCTGTAGCATTTATATGTTAATTTGTTTTCAGTTATCTTGTCTGAGGTTTGTTGGTTTCTCAAATGTATGGATTGATACATTTTATTATTTTTGGAAAGGTCTCAGCAACATTACTTCTTCCCTACGTTCTCTCTTCTAATCTTCCAGAACTCCAAAAGTATGTTAAGACTTTCTGACTGTAGCCTCAATGCTCTTCCCCTTTAGCCTGTATTTTTCCATCTCTTTGTCTAATTATGCTTCACTCTGTGTAGTTATCTTCCAATTCACTAATTCTTTATTCTACCATTTCTAACTGATTGTTAAATCTAATTGATTGTTAAATATTGAATTCTTAATATTAATTTTTTCAGTCATTATTTTGGTGGTAGAAAGAAACTTTCACTCTATTTCTATAAGTTATTTCTATGGATAAATAAAATACTCATAATACCAAATTCTTAAAGATTTTTTAAAAACTTTTAGTAAACTTGACAAGAAAATACCAATAATTCTCTTCTTTTACCCACACTTTGGTCAAAGAAAACACCAATTTTTTTTTTGAGACGCAGGCTTGCTCTGTCACCCAGGCTGGAGTGCAGTGGCACGATCTTGGCTCACTGCAAGCTCTGCCTCCCGGGTTCACACCAGTCTCCTGCCTCAGCCTCCCGAGTAGCTGGGTCTACAGGCACCCGCCACCACGCCCAGCTAATTTTTTTGTATTTTTAGTAGAGATGGGGTTTCACCGTGTTAACCAGGATGGTCTCGATCTCCTGACCTCATGATCCGCCTGCCGCAGCCTCCCAAAGTGCTGGGATTACCCACACTTTGGTCAAGAATAGAACAAAAGCGTGAGTCTAATCATTCCTAACCAAGTTGAAAAGAACTAAAAATAAATTTGATGCAAGTAGCAGCTTCTCTGTTGCTGGATCTTCACCACAGACTCTTATTACATGAAAATTCAAGGAGCAGAACTTGATCTCAAAATGCCATTACCATAAATAAAAGATAATACATCAATCACAGCAACACCATCTTATAACATGGCTTAATATTTAAGTAGTCCTTTTACTCTCCTTACACTGTTAGACATGGGGCTTTGTGCCTTACAAGTCCATCATCAAGAGAGTATGATATTGAAGATGTGAGGGCTTACTTCTGTTTGGTTCATTGACTTTTAAAGCCTCTCTTTTGAAATAAGAGTTTAATTATAAAATGGTTTATTGACTTTATCTCTCTTATTATACAAATGCTATTTACACTAAAAACTAAATATTTCTGGTAGTTAGCCTCTGATGAGTTTAAGATTATTTATAAATCATTTGTTCAAGCAATGCATTTTAAGTAAAAATACACTCAACTTCTAAATCTAAATGTATTAAGTTTCACATAAGCCTTGCTCTTTAGTAATGCAACTTACCCACAATAATAATCTTTAGGAAATTACCTAGACATTCTCCAAATCGTGCATGTAAACATTTAAAAAACAAATAGTTAAATGAAATATATGATGATGATAGTGGTGGTGGTGATGATGATGATGATATTAATAGCTAAATGAGAGAACCCTACCTGATAAATGTGGTAGATGTGACCTCACTCTTATTTCCTGAATGGAAGAGTTCATTTTGTCTGGAGAAAACAACAATTCTTCCCCATGGCCTTATGATTCTTACACCATTCTCTGCATCAGGGCTTAACCTGGAAGAATATTTTCACCTACTACTTCATGAAGACTAATATAAAACCAATATACTTCCCATGATTTACCAGCTATTTTTTCCCTTTATTCCATTTTTAAAATTATGGTAAAAGTTACCTCAAACAACAGTGCTGGGTTTTTTTTCTTTCATATGGACATATCCATTTCCTCTATTAAAATAATACATGATCTTCATTTCATATTTTAGTAACATCATTTGCAAGCAAAATTCTCTTAACTGCTTCATTACATTCCCAGCTACTGTGATTACATCTGGGTTATTTTATTACAGTAGTCAAAGTAGCACTACACATCCACAAACATATCCAAGCATTACACTGATATATATTATGCTTTAACAAACTTAATTATACTTAACATTTTATAATTTTTTCCCTACTCTATTTATAATTTTTTGTTCAAAAAATTACATTACACTTTTTTCTGTGATTTTATATATATTTATTCATATTGCCTTGTATAGCATCTGTGCATTTATTTATATTCCATTATAAATGTTTATCTTTTTTCTCCAAGTCTCACATACTCTATTGTTATCAGCAGGCATTATTATAGTAGAGACATTTCCTTGAATCAGACATTATGTCAGGCAACTTTGAGAAAATATGGTTAGTGAATATTTTAAGGAAAATTTCAGAATTATTTAACAACACTTAAAAGGACTCCAAAAAAGAAATTGTTAAATATAAAATTAACTTATGAGGTCTTCTATTAAGTTATTTCTTTCATAGATGCAGAAGTTAAATTTTGTCTATGAAGTTAAAGGTTTTGCTTTTTTCAGAGAGAATTTAAGATGCCACAGTAGTCTCAAGGAGCTCTGTCTTAGCTTGTTGTTTCCCAAAATTATAATAAATGAGTGGCCTGAGGGAAAGGCAAGTAAAATCATCATAATAAACATCATGACCTGATAATTCTCTACCTCAAGGAAGATCCAATCTCCTATTAAAGTGGAAATAAAGTTAATAATAAAAAGGAGGAGGAAGGCTATCACCATTTTCATGGCCCTTTTATGGGCCTCTGTGCTGGAGTCCCTTGAGCCCAGAGAGTTGAGCTGCAAATTCTTGGTGTGTCTCACTAAGGATATAAATAAAAGGAGCAAAGAGGTCAGAGTCAGAAGAAAGGGAATAACGTATGTCAAGCTGAGAAGCCTAAAGCCTTGAAGATAGACTATTTTACTTGTATCTGAGTGCAAAGTCATGTTTTTTTCACAACTCACTAATGGCATTGGACATAAAAAGGTAAACAAACGATAAGAACAAAGACCCCAGGAAAAGCACAAGAACCACTCTGTTCATTCTCCACTTCAGCCAGGCAAAAAATAAGTGGGAGAAATTGGCTATCTTAAGCAAGTAGAAAATGCTTAGGCAGGTGGCAAACCAGATACTTAACTGATTAATTAATGCCCAAAGAATAGTAAACAGTTTTACTAGTTTACGGATGGTATATAGATGAGGGGACAATACCATTATAAATGAATCAAATAGTATTAAATACAGTCGAATGATTCTGACTATAGCCAAGCTGGTGAGGATGAAATCAGCTGATGAGACCTTCCAACTCTTGGCCCACTCAATGCAGTTTACCAGTCCAATGAGCCCGTTTCCCAGCATTCCTAAGACAAGTCCTCTTGTTGCCACCACCAGAAAGAAAATATTAATTCCAACGGACATTTCTATGAAAATATTTCCGATATTCTACTTCACTGACAGCTTTATAGTCAAACAGTTGCAGATGGGCATGCATTTATGATGCTTTCTATCTATGTTTTCATCACAATTTCAGAAGGCATAGCCAAAATTCAGATATATGTTCAGAGATCTTCATGAAAAAAATAGTTTGTTCTATTTATATTGTAACTCCAGTACTAAACCAAATTGTTAAGAGACACAAAGCTTCATGAATACCTTTCTTACCACTTTCAGTCAGCTACTATATAATTTCTAGAACAAACACTAATGATGTCTATTTATCTTCAGCATCAGCCACAATTTTTCATTCATGGTAATGACTAAAGAAGTGAAGTCGAGTATGTAAACATGCAAAAATGAGAGATCATTTTTCACTAATTTGCATTTTCATCTCCCCTGAACCATACCACTTGAATACAAATATCTTAAATTTTGAATAGAAGTTGTTAGAAATAACATTTATTTATTTCAGTAATTATTTGTCTCTCATTCAGTAAGATCCTTCTACATACCAAGCATTTTTGTTGATGCAATATGATTTATAGAAATAAGTTCCTAAAATTATTCATAGTTCAAGAATTTCACCCAAGTCCTAAAACTATTAATATAAATAATTTGTATGCAATGTTACAGGAGCTAAACAGAATAAACAAAATATACCAGAATTAAAGACGAGGAAGATACAAATGCTTCAGTGAAGAATTGACTATAGTTCTCTGAGGTTAGGGACATTCAGTTTGAACTGGAATTTTTGTTTGTTTGTTTGTTTGTTTGTTTTTTTGAGACAGAGTGAGACTCCATCACACAGGCTGTACTGCAGTGGCACAATCTCAGCTTACTGCAACCTCCGCCTCCCAGGTTCAAGTGATCCTTCTGCCTCAGCCTCCCGAGTAGCTGGGACTATAGGCGAGCACCACCACGCCCAGCTGATTTTTGTATTTTCAGTAGAGACGGGGTTTCACCATATTGGCCAGGCAGGCTGGTCTCAAACCCCTGACCTCGTGATCCTCCTGCCTCAGCCTCCCAAAGTGCTGGGATTACAGGTGTGAGCCACCACGCCTGGCCCTGGAATTCTTTAGAATTTATGAAAAAGAAGAAAAGAACTAATATTCAAGACAGGTTTAAGGGTACTTTCAAACTACAAAAGTGACATAAGCAAGCTATACCATGCACCTACAGGCAGGAACTTTTTTGTTTCACATTTGTATGGCTATTTTAAGCAAAATGCACTCTCCAACTTCCATGTCCTAAATTTCATGTTCTACTCTGTTTTCTAAGCATATAGACTATATTTCCAAGCCTCTCTTACAGATGCAATGTGACTAAAAGCTGAACAATGTAATGTGAGTGGAAATTATGTGCACTATTTCCAGGCCCGTCCCATAAAAATTTGCCATGCATCCTCCTCCATGCACCTTTTCTGCTCCTGGCTGCCTGGAATAAGGTGACCCCAAGGCAATCTTGGAAGCTATGTGTTAAAGGTCACCAAGTGATCAGCCTAATTTAGTGAATAACTGCATAGGGAAGGTTACTCAGACATATCAGTACCATTAAAAGAACAAAATTAAATCATATTGTTCGAAACGTTTTACATTTTGGAGCTATTTGTGATGCAGTTTGTCTACCCAGTCTAACACAGAAATTGGAACTGAAAGTGGGAGAATTTGTTTAGAGGATTTGGATAGTGAAGGAACAGATCTTGGAGACTGGCAACATGATGGCACATGTGACTGGCAACATGATGGCACATGTGGTGTATAAGCAAACTTTTTAAAAACATTATATGCAATAACTTAGAAGAAGGCCATGTTTAATGAGTCTCTGGCCCTAGGGGAAGTGGGTGATGAAAGTCAAAACGGTGTGCCAGGGTTGTTCTCCAAAATATTTTAGCAAGATACTATAAGAAGATGAGAAAGGAAAAGAATTGACTGGTTTGCAAATAAGAATTAAGAGCAAGAGAGAGTTCAGAAATCTAAGGTTTCAGAGGGGTATAAAATCTCACAGGTTTGGGGTATCAAACAGCAATAAGTGAGACTGAAAAAAAAATTGTTAAGAGGCCCATTAAGACTTTTCAATTAAACATAGAGACCATTGTTTCGAATGCCTTCAAGATAACTGCCACCAAAATGAAAGAAAGAGGCCTGGGATAAGTAAGGGAAAAATGTTTGTCTATTTTCTTATTTATACAGACATGAAACATTTGTGTAAGGACAACCATTTTGGAAATTTTTATAGGGTAAGATGGAACTGACCAGAAGCAAGTAGATTAAAAACTTCATATGTTGCTGAGGATATTGCATTTGTCAAATAAATTATGAGTGATTTAATTAAATATGTGATATTAAAATGACTCTCTGGCTTCCAAACTTGCATTATTGAAAAGACTTGAAATACGTACCTTCTCCAGGAAGGTACCCTCCTCATCATCCTTTTCAGATGCAGCCAAGGAGGATAATAATGAAGAACATCCAGAGGGTAAAGCCAGGATCCTCAGAAAATGATGGATAAGGGAGTTTCTCCCAGAGTCCAGACACAGGGACTAATCAGGAACTTCCCTGTAAATCCAGGGCAGGCGACTCCACATAGCCTATCAATGAAGGTTTGTCACTGCTATGGCCAATCTACCATTGTACTCCTCCTGTTTTCTTTCTAAATGGGAGGAGTTTATTATTGCCAGTCAGCCTGCCCCTAATCATCCACTTTATACTTTGAAGTGAAGATATATATATCTTGTGTTTTTTGTTTTCATTTATTCCCAGACCATGAGGGACTACATTTGGAAGTGGTAAACAGAACTGTCTATCACTCAGAAGCCCTGAACTTTAAGCTGATATAACATAAGACTTTAACGCATCCCCAGGAAAGGAGCATAAGTGTGTTCTATATGTGGGAAGAAGGGTACATATGGTGATTTAAAAATAGGCATGAAGTCTGTGGCAGGTACTGTGTTGCTGACCAAAATCCTTGTTCTCCTCTTCCTGAGCACACATTAGACTACATTTCCCAGGATCCCATGCAGTTGGGTGTGACCCAGTGTCTGAGTTCTTGCCACTGGAGCTTGAGAAGTGATGTGTGAAAACTCTATGTCCCCAACAAATACAGCCTCACCCCAAACACACACATAAATACACATGCACACTTGTAATGAAGAATACCCCCTGGGCAACCATGGAAAAATGTGTTAATATTTGCGAAGACTTCTTTAGCCTGAGTCAATCAATAATTGCAGAGAGAAGGGATACATGGAGCACTATTCAGCTGTAAAAAGAAATGAGAAAGATTGCTATATAGTACTATGAAGTGATACCTAATTATTAAATTATTTTAAAAGGAAAAATGCAGAACAATGTGTGTAGTATGTTCTGTATTGTTTAAGAATGGTATTGTCAAAAGCTGACTTTAAAAAATGGTTACGTATAGTGTTCGCTTCAGCAGCACATATACTAAAGTTGGAACAATTACAGAGAATATTAGCATGCCCCTTCCATATCTTAAATTTTTAAAAGCAATTAAAAAAGGAAAAAAAATTGGTTACCTATAGGAAAGGAAACACAGAGCATATGACAGGAAAGAAGCTAGGCTTCTCTGAATACATTTGGTTTTGAAGTTTTACCCCTGGTACCATGAACATTTATTAAATAATCACTAAAAATTAAAATAAAGGAATATTAATCCTGAAAAATAAAAATAAAAACAAATGAACCTGTCTGATGGATGATTTAACTAAAAGAGGAATTGTTTCAAATGATCCTACAACATAGTTTTTTTATCTCCAGAAGGATATATGCTAAGATAAACCTGAAAGTGTTTTAATAATTAAGCTGTTAGAATAATCTAATCTGAGTACTATTAGTTTGAAACTATTATATGCGCTGATGCACACAATTAATTATGTGAATGTTGTGTGGTTACGGACCAAGATTTTCAGCATGAGAAAAAAAGAAGAATATAAAATCTGAATTGGAAATATCAACATGAACTTATTTTTAAAATCTATTCTGGTAGTTTAAGCACAAAAGACATTTATTAAAGTGTGTCAGAGAATCATTACAAAGTCTGCAGAAGCAGATTCAAAGCTAAGCATCTAGATACAATGTGTGTATCAGATTTTTTACTCTACCATATACCATCCCCAAGTTTCTAAGCTCTCACCTTTGCCACAGGGATAAAAAAGAAGCTGGAAATAACATTTCCCAGACCCCATGGTCAATTAAATTCCCCCTTAAAAAAAGACACTTTGAGGTAAAGCTATTATTTCTTGGGCAGCAATCTAGACTGGCACTTAGGTATCTACAGACTACAAGCATAAGGGTTGGATAGCTACAAATATACTCCTAGGAATCACCCACTTTGAGGCCAGAGGCACCTGATATCATCAGTAGCTGTGATGGTTAATTTTACATATCAACTTGACTGGGTTAAGGAATACCCATATAACTGGTAAAACATTATTTCTGGGTGCCTCTGTAAAGGTGTTTCTAGAAGAGATGAGCATTGGAATCTGTAGACCGAGTAAAGATCTGCCCTCACCAATGTAAGTAGGCATCAACCAATCTGCTGAGGGCCCTAATAGAACAAAAAGCTGGAGGAAGGGCAAATATACTCTCTTCTTGAGTGGAGACATCCATCTCCTCCTGCCCTTGGACATCAGAGCCCCTGATTCTCAGGCCTTTGGCCTCAAGACTACACCACTGGCTGTATCATGGGACTTCTCAGCCTCCATAATCAATTGAGCCAATCCCTATAATGAATCCCTTTTTACACATATTTATTATGAAAATTGGCTCATAATTATGATTCTGTTGGATCTGTTTATTTGGAGATCCCTGACTAATACAGTAGCCTGCATAGAGGATGCAACTAGCTGACACAAATGTTATTGCCTTCATGTACAACCCCTACAATTCTGGATTCCTGAAAGTAACCCTCCAGAATTAGTCTCACTTCCCCCAAAGCCTTCTAATGTTTGTATAGTGTCTAACTCCCTGATTAAACTTCTTCTAACTCACAACATCTAAAATGACTTGTTTTCTACCTAATGTGGTCTGAGGCTTCTCAAAAAAAAAAATGCTTCTTTTTGTAAATCAGCTTTACTGAAATATAATTTTTATAAATTATATGAAAAACCATTTTAATTATACAGTTTACTTTTGGCAAATTATACAGATTAACTACCACAATCAAGATATGGAACATTTCCATCACCCCCAAAAACATCCTTGACATTCCTAGACCCCTTTGCAGTGCATTCTACCTCAGGCCTTTGGCTATCACTGATCTGTTTTCTGTCACTATATTTTTCTCTTTGTAGAAGAGAAAATGGTATCATGTTTGAACCTTTCTTTCACTTGGTAGAATGTTTAGTCATTTGTTGTTGCATGTAAAAGTGATTTATTCTTTTTTGTTGCTGAGTAGTATTCAATTTTATGGGTATGTTTTCATTTCTCTTAAGAATTGCTGGGTTTCATGGTATTTTTTACTTCATAAGAAACTATCAAACTCATCCAAAGAGGCTTTGCCACTTTGCATCTCCACCAGTAATGTATGAGGATTCTAGTTGCCCCCTATTCTCACAAATTAGTATTGTCAGTCTTTCCAATTTTTTCCTCCATCTCTTCTCTCCTTTTCTCCCTCTTTCATTTTTCTGTTTGAATAATATATAGTAATCTGCCTTCAACATTACTGATTCTGCCTCTGCCATCTCCAGTCTGTTGATAAATTACCAAAGGAATCTTTCACCTCCAATACTGTTTTTCATTTCTAGCATTTTCATTTGAGCCTCTTATAGTTTCTATCTCTCTGCTAAAATTTCCTGAGCATGTTATTTATCTTTTCCACTAGAATTTTAACACATTAATCATAATTATTTTTAAAGGTTCTGTCTGATAATTTCAACCTCTGGGCCATTATTTTCTCTTAACAATGCCTGGGTTTTTGTATGTGTGTATACATATTTACAGTAAATCCTGAGATAAATCCTGAGATAAATATTACCCCTCAAAAATGGGCTTCCTTCTTATTCTGTCAAACTACTAAGTGTGTGAAATTGAATCAATCCAATCTGTAGTTTATCTGTATTTAGATTCAAATGGCTCCAGCGGTGGAATGCCAGTAACTTGTGTTTTGGGGAAGACTGGAGTGCCAAAGGGATTCTCAGTGTTTGTGCTCAGCTTCAAGAGTCCACACATGCACCATAGAGAAGGCTCTTTCTACACTTGTGTCCCTCTCCCAGTATAGTAGCATTGCTTGTTAATCAGAGAAAAGTTCATGGTGGGGCAATGGGAGGTCTTTGTTCTTCTCTAGCAACTGCCCCTGTCTACGTACCTTTGCCTCAGATGTGGGGCTTTTTTAATGCTCCTACCACTCCCACAACAAGAAAAACTGCCTAAAATCAGTGAAGGATCCTGGCTGAAAGCTGGTTTTCTCCCCCTCCTCCAGTAGCAACAGATGGCTTTCACCCGGTGTCAGCATGGGAGTCCAAGTCAGGCAATCTTCCTGCCCCTCCTTGAGTGTCAGTCAATCAATGCCTTGTATCAGTGGAGGGTCTTGATATCATGAGGTTAACTGCCCCCTTCCTGCAGCAAATGGGTTTTTCCTGGTGTTCATGCACAGTCCAGGATTGGTGGGTTTTCTGCCTTTCTTCACTGGCGGATCCTTTCTGTTTAGTCAGCATGCAGCCCAGAGCAAGTGAGTTTCCTGATCTTCCCCTGTGACAACAGACTTCTAATATGTATTAATGCAGACCTAGGAGTGCAGGCAGGTTTCTTACCCCACCCCTTGTGCCAATCAGCTATTGCCCAATATCAGAGTAGGGTCCAAGTTACAGTGTATTCCCTGCCCCTCACTCAGCAGCAGGCAGATTTTGCATAATAAAGATCCAGAACATGTGTAGTTTTCTTGCCTGTCCCCTAGCACTGGCCAACAACCACCTTTTACTCATGCAGGGTCCAGTGTAAATGGGCTTCTCCAGTTTCTATTACTCCACTTTAAAACTTAAGAAGACTTTGTTCCCATTTGTTTTAGATTTGCACTGCTGCTAAAACAAATTATCATAAATTTAGTGGCTTAAATACTACAAAATTATCTTAACAGTTCTACAGATCAGAAGTCTGGTATTTGTCTTACTAAGCTAAAATCAAGGTGTCAGCAAGGCTGCATTGCTTTCTGGAGGCTCTAGGAAGGAATCCATTTCCTTGCCATTCCCAGCTTCTAGAAACTATCTGCAGACCTTGGTTTGGGGCCTCCTTCATCTTCAAAGTCAGAAGTGTTGCATCTCTCTAACCCTAGTTAAGAAATAATCTGTTTTTAAGGGCTCATATGATTAGACTGAACCCACCTAAATAATATGGGATAATCTCCCATCTCAAGGTGCATACCAATAATCACATTTGCAAAATCTCCATGCCATATAATGTAACATATTAACTAGTTCCAAAGATTAAGTCATAGACATCTTTGGGAAAGCCATTATTCTGCCTCCTATACCGTGTACCATAAAGGAACTTTCCTAGGTTTCCTGTCTGTCCTCAACCTTTCCAGTAAGCATTCTGTAGAAGCCCAAGGGGAAAAGCTGGCAATTACAGATCACTCCTGTGTCTGGGGCTCCCAGGTATTCTAAACTGTCACATTAAACTACACTCAACCTTTGTAAGAATTTGTTAAAATTTCAGCCATTTTCTTGTTACCTACCGAAATGCCAGAGAACTCTTCTAGAGTTCTGCCACAGATGAAACAATTCATGTCTCCTATTTGGAAAGGCTTGTAATTTTTTTTTTTTTTTTTAATATGGAGTCTCGCTCTGTTACCCAGGCTGGAGTGCAGTGGCCCCATCTCGGCTCACTGCAAGCTCCACCTCCTGGGTTCACACCATTTTCCTGCCTCAGCCTCCCGAGTAGGTGGGACTACAGGCGCCCGCCACCACACCCAGCTAATTTTTTGTATTTTTAGTAGAGAGACGGGGTTTCACCATGTTAGCCAGGATGGTCCAGATCTCCTGACCTCGGGACCCACCCACCTCGGCCTCCCAAAGTGCTAAAATTCAGTTTACCTGCTCACCTTGTAACTTCAGTTCTAACAAGCTCAAAATAAATTATGCCTTTGTAGCCTACCTAGTTTACTCTCTTTGTTAGAGCAGAAGCAACATTCTCTTTTGGTCTACTACTGACTAAAAGGAAGTAAAATTCTCAAGCTGGTTTTCAAAATGCATGCATAAATGCATGCTATATCATATTCTTCCACATGCATGGTTTACAAATGTCTCAATTAAAAAATAGATTCATGTATAGGTGAATTTTTATGCACCTATGAAATCTGGCCTTGTAACGAAGAATACAATAGATCTTAATAATCTGACAATTATTAAGTGTGTTTCATTGTCTAAAAGAGAGGTTTGAGGGGAGAAAAAGAAAAGTCTTTCTTGAAATATGGGAATAAGAGTATATATTTAGCTCTGAGTATGTTCTGGTAAGAATTACAATGACGTCAAACTATATGTACATATTAAAGCCATGGCAAAAAAAAGAAAGAAAGAAAGGAAGGAAGGAAGGAAGGAAGGAAGGAAGGAAGGAAGGAAGGAAGGAAGGAAGGAAGGAAGGGAAAAGAAAAGAAAGAGAAAGAAAGAAAGAGAAAAGAAAAATTGAAGAGTTTCTATGTGGGCTTCTACTTGATTTTATCTTTTCCTAATACAAAAAAGTTTTCGTCAAGGCTTTCAAGGAGCCAAGGTTTCCCATCATATCAAGAATCTAATCTTCCACAGCATTATCAGTGAGGTCTGACTCAGCTTGCTCTTCCCAAGAATCAGAATCAGAGTGATCAGAAAGGCAGAAGGCTCCTACTATCTGCAAAAGCATCATGCCCAGCAGGCTGTTTACCATAAAGTGAATCAAATCTGCTATAAAAGCTGAAAAACAGTACATGATAAAAAGAAAATAAGATTACAACTCCAAAATCATTTATTTCCCAATGGAATGTTAATAAACCAAGGACTCCATCAGAATCATAATATTCACATAATTAATTCCACACTTTATCCAGAGGAAAAATGGCTGAGAAAAATTAGCTATTGTGAACCACCCCCACCTCCAAAAATTATCAGGCAGATAGCAAACCAGAGGGTTGAGTACTGATCAGTGTCCAAAAGGAAACGTACTTTTTTTCTAGTTTGGCATTAGCACAAGTTAATGGTGTGGTGTGAACATAAGTATAAAAATATTAAGCAGTATTAAACACAGCTGTTAAATTCTGGAGCTGGCTAACCTGATGAAAAGTCAGTTAAAGGAAGCTTCCAATGCCCAAGCCAGTCAATGCAGTTAATCCGTACAATCAAGCCATTTCCAATCATGAATTTTCTAATTTGTACAATCAAGCCATTTCCAATCATGAATATTCTAATCACGAATTCTCCTAATATCACCCTCAGCAAAAGAAGTGTGGATTAGGCATTCAAATCTAAACATCAAGGGGCAGATAAAAACTACAACCACCTAAATTATTGCTCCTATCCCACTCTCAGGTGGAAAGAAGGAAATCTTTCTTCAGCTCTAGAGCATTAAGGAGTAGGATTTGGAGCTTTGTGACTGTGCTTTGCCTATTCCCGTCCCATTGGAATAGGCCCTCAATCTGGCCATGTTATCAGTGGGTGGCTGCTATTTTCCCCACGGTCTCAGGGTGGAAGATAAAGTTTTCATGGAGTTACCCAGAAACGGAGCAAGTAGGGCGTAAAGGGTGGCACAAAAGAGGAATAGAAGACAGAATGAGTCCACATAGCTTTACATATTTGGAAATGAAAAATCCAGGAACGTAATGACTCCTGTGACTCTGAATGGCTCTGTGTATTAGTCTTTCAGTTTTCAAAGGGAGTAAATTATATTTGTGAACTGAAACTATATATCTTCTCCCAGTTCTCAGAATTGATCATTTATTTTACATCACTCTTCAGTCTCTATACCAGTATTTTAGAAGTTGTCATAAGTAATTCCTCTAAGTGCTACCTCGCTGGAGTGGTACTGGTGCAGCAAAGCAGCAAAAGAATACTAGCTGGGAACACAAAATTAATTTTTACAAATTTCTCAGTGGCACGTTATTTCTACCAGTCATATCATCAGTAGACTATATAGAAACAGAGGTACTCTAGGGTACCGTACTTGTGCTCTGAATAGCTGCTAGACATGCAGTGCACGGTGCGATGTGTGGTATCTCAACAATGCTTTTCAGAACAAGACTGTAACCTTAAGGTCATGATCAGAAATCACACATTTGAATAATCCATGAATGAAGACGGTGTGTGCGATTAAAAAATACAGTGCTTTCTAGTTAAAATGGGAGATAAGTGAAGGTAATGAAATGTGCATCATTTAAATAACAAAAGTATTGTGGCTATTAGAGATTCACTGTGCTGTTAGTCTAATGGTATTAAGAGTTTGGAAGTACAGGCCGGGCGCGGTGGCTCACGCCTGTAATCCCAGCACTTTGGGAGGCTGAGGCGGGCAGATCACGAGGTCAGGAGATCGAGACCATCCTGGCTAACACGGTGAAACCCCGTCTCTACCAAAAAATACAAAAAATTAGCCGGGCATGGTGGCGGGCGCCTGTAGTCCCAGCTACTCGGGAGGCTGAGGCAGGAGAATGGCGTGAACCCGGGAGGCGGAGCTTGCAGTGAGCCGAGATCGCGCCACTGCACTCCAGCCTGGGCGACAGAGCGAGACTCCCGTCTCAAAAACAACAAAAAAAAAAGAGTTTGGAAGTACAGAGTAGTATTCCAGCTCTTGGAGACTAGCCACAGGTTTCACAGATGCATCTCCATGCAGAAATGGCTGAAGCTTCCACAGCTAATCTGAACTTTTTAAGGGTTTACATGGCTGGGAATATAATTTTGTATGTATGTCCTTATGTATATACGCGTGTGTGTCCACTAGTTTTTTGCTTGAATGTTTATCATTTCTGTCACTTGCAATTTAAATATTCCTAATAAATAGAAAAATCCAAAGACTAAGATTGTGATCCTTTTTATGCCTATGGTATATTATGAATACAGAGACCTTGTGCTTTTATTGGCGTAGGAATCATCTTCTCCTAATATTAATGTTATGAAATCAAAAGGGTAAGATTCCTAACATCCCACATAACACAGCAGACAAACTGAAGTTTTAATCTAGCTTTGGCCCTTACAAATTTTGTGCCCTACGGCAAGTTACATCTCGCTTAGCTTTTTTCATTTTAAAGTGGAACTATCTGCATGGATGTTCGTACATGCTATATAACATATCCTATTCCAGAGCCACCTACCATCAGTTGAGCTCTAAATGGTAAATGCCACAGTGAGAAGCAGACAGGAAGGGGCGGAGCGCCAGCGGCGCCCGGAGCTACGCGCCGCACTGGACCGAGCGGCTGCAGCGGCAAGCTTGGGTGTGAGCCTGGGAGCCGCTTTGCTTACCGTCCTGCCGGTCCCAGCCGTCGCTAGGGGGTCCGCGGGCCCTGCGGCAACCCTCGCTAGAGACGCTGGGCGGGCGGCGACACCTGGCTCATGGCCCCCGCGGCGGCTCCGTCCTCCTTGGCCGTCAGGGCCTCAAGCCCCGCCGCGACACCCACCTCGTACGGCGTCTTCTGCAAGGGGCTCTCCCGCACCCTGCTCGCCTTCTTCGAGCTGGCCTGGCAGCTGCGCATGAACTTCCCGTACTTCTACGTCGCGGGCTCGGTGATCCTCAACATCCGATTGCAGGTACATATTTAGAGCCATGACTAAGCTAACGGGCCTCCGGGGCCAGCATGATGGCCGACTCCCAGGGTCCGTTGCGGCGCGGCGGAGCAGCCAATGGCGAGCCCCACAGTCTCGCGAGAGTGCTCAGGCGCTCTTCGTGGCTGCCCTCTTAGCTGCTGGCGGAGCTCCTCAGGGGGCGGCCGGGAGCCTACAGTCCCTAGAAAGAAAATACGCGATTCCGGAAACAGAACTGCAGTTAAGACCCTCGAAAAGATCTAAGAAAGTGTGCATCCTAAAACACCTGACGAATTTCAGAATGTGACAAAGCGCAGAGGATGCATTATTTCAAACCAAAACAGAAGGCTAAAATTTGCAGGAAAAAGAAAATCAGTAAACCGGGAATCCTCGGACTGGATTGTAAGCAAGATTTGAATGAATAAGAAGCTGAAGGTATTAAGGCTGTGATATAGAAGGTACATACTTCTTCATCCCACAAGAGAAAACAATAATAATCAGAAATTTTCAGTGAAAAAAACGCAAAACTGTACAGGAAAATCATCCTCCAAGTACCAGACATAAAATGCTGCAAGCTTTTGAACTAATGGCGAGAGTGTAAGAAAATGGGCTCTACTTCAGTGATCCTGTGGCAGGACGTGGATCAGGACTTGGAACCGCAGAAAACGAAATCCCATAGTAGCACAAAGCTTGGCTGTTCAGTGAATAACATTTAAATAATCGTAAAATACAAATGTTGTTTATGGTTTTTATTGTTTAAAGGCATACTTAATTATGGTTACAAAGTGGAGTGCAAATGTTATTAACCATGTTTTAAAAATACAGCTGGAAATACAAGTGGAAATGTTGAAGGAGGGCGGGGGAAGTAAATGGCATGGTGGTTATGTCCTTATAAAGTGGAAACTTGAAAGGTACTGTCTGTTGTTGAGTGGGGAAAGACATTTTTATTACTTACAGGATAGCCATAAAGTTTCTAAAACGGTAATATATTAAAGAGGGAGAGTGGTAGGGGAGAACAGTATGAAGTCAACAGGAAATGGCTAAAGATGGAGAGCTCAGGTAGAATAGTTTAAAAAATAAAAATTGATAGAGTACCTGATGTATTTGAATACAGCCTAGAGAGCTTTCATTTTCCAAAGAGTGTGGGGATAAATTAGTGAATGCATATTTTTCAAAATTAAGAAAACAGAACATATAATTTTGAACGCTGAGAAAAATAAAAATTTAAAAACTACACTGTATACAAGGTATACCTCAACTATGAATAATAGTAGTCATGTAAAGTCAGTCATAATTATGTAAATACTGAATACTGATTTTACAACAAATGATTCTATAACGCTGGGAGGATGGGAGAAAAGAGATGTGTGTGTGTGTAATGGTGGTGAGCCAATCAAGATCTGATATAGAAAAATGCAGAAAAGGGAGTATACACATGTTTTTTTCGGATTAAAAAAACTAATAATAAATCACCAAGAGTGGTAAAGTTTTAAATCAAGATCTGATATAGAAAAGTGCAGAAAAAGTAGTATACACATTTTTTTCAGGAAAAAATTAATAAACCATTAAGAGGGGCAAAGTGTTAAACTAGTTGCATTGTTCTATATTCCACTCATTGTGTCCAGCAAACAGTGTTCTATGGCTTTAAGTAGTAAGCATCTTGCCCCGTCCAACACCATGTCTGGCCTAGGGTAATTGTTCTTTCTAGTCTTTATTCTTTGTCTCCAGCCAAACTCCATTTGGGCACATTCTCCTATAGCCTTTTCTACCTGAAGATACTCTGTGTTTTAAAGCTAAGCTGAGGTGGCGCTTTTTCCATTAAATTTTTCCTGGATTCCACTGACCATATAGGAGCTCACTTCTTTTAATCCGTAAGGCCATTTTCATAGGTTGCATTATTTTTCCCTAATCGTGCATCAACTGTCTGTTTTATATACCCAAGACAGGTTTCCTAGACTGCGATAAGCCAAAACATTTTAGTCTAAAATATCAGAAGTGTAGTTTAATCAATAAAATAGTAATACCAAGGGATTTAGAATGGTGGACATCACTGTTTCCCAGAGCACTGATGTCCCAATTTGTAACACAAAAGACTGTCTAGTCTTAATCCTGAAATGGTGACAGAGTAGGATGCTCCATTTGGGTGACTATGTGAACATATTCCTACAACTTTTTTCCTCACATCAGTCATTTGTTAAACCGAAGATGAAGAAACAGACTTTGTATTTATTACATCCTCCAACATAATTGGCAGCTCTGTGAGGGAAGACACTATATCCTATTCAATTTTACACCCGGTAGTAACAGTATGTGTGTGTACTGTATATATACATATATATATACATACACATATATAAATTTAAGTAGTAACTATATATGTATATATGTATAGTTACTACTTACTATATATGTATACAGTATATAAGTATATATGTATAGTTACTACTTACAATATATGCATAAAGTTACAGCTTACATTTACCTCGTAATATATGTATATATATATATTAGGAGTTAAATGTATTAGGAGGTAGATGTAAGCTCTGTGGTTTATCATTTATTCACAATTGCTCTTAATTCTTGGGGTATATAGTTTGCCTCCTACATGATGCAATTCAGTGAAATTCCCAGGAGACAACAAGATTTTGACCTGAATAAACCACTTATTGTTGTAATTCACAAGTGAGTTTATTCTTCCTGGCACACTTCCAGGTAATATCCATTAGGCTAAGGATTTTGTTTGTTCACTGTTCTATCCCCAAGCCTAGAGCATTGCCCAGTGCGGAATAGCTAATTCATATTGTTGAATGGATAGATGAATGGCAATTTTGTTGGTATGCTCTACATAGTCAGCAGTCAATAAAGGAAACATATATTCGTTCCTGATAATAAGATGATTCACTTTATTGCCCATAAATTGGGCTTTTTCAGGCCATCATGCACGTTGATTGATCCAGAGATCCCTCAAGCAGGAAAAAGCAGAGACATAGGTGGTATAGTTATTATCAATAGAGATAAGAAATGTAGCTGGCAAAAAAAAAAAAAATGGGAAACGATGCGTTACAGCTTATTTTAACTATAAAAGGAAAACAGTGAACATAGCAACAATGTAACCTAAGGGATAGGGGAAAAGTTTTTTTTTTTAATTCTGGGTAAAAATACATGTGATTACTTGACAAATAGCATATCATTACCATCAGCATCATTTTTTAAATATATTGAGTTTTTAATACCAGGAACTATGAAAAATTATTTATATACATGAGCTCCGTAATTCTCACATATACCCTGTGAGGAAAACATTTTTATCATTTTTCAGAGAAGCAAACCGGGATTTAGAGAGGTTAAGTAAATTCCTAAGGTCATGACAACCAACCAGACCTCAAATGAATCTCCAGTAATTCCTAAAGTTATATTTCATAAGGAGTTCAATTTTCTTAAATGTGTAGATAATTACAAATAATTCTGTTTCTCAAATTTCTGGACAGAAATATTACCTGGGTAATATTTTTTTTAACGTAACTACTGAGGGTCTTTCATACTAAAATATAAATATTTAACATGATTTGATATGTAAGTTCAAGTATTTTATACTCTCTGCAGCCTTAAACCTATTGGCTTATTTTATTAGAGGGTGGTGGGATTGAGGGATATGGGAGCAAAGGGAGAGAGAGGAAAGAACGTTGTCCTCAGAATGGAAGGGAAACACTTTCCTGTGCTACCCAGAGTAGAGATCAGACAATCTGAAATTTTGAAGCCATGTCTGTTCCTGTCCTGAGGATCCCTAACTAAATTTTGTTAGAAAATCTTGCAGTTTGCTTTTAATGGGAGATCTTTCTGGCAGGACATCAATAGCTTTTGATAGCGTCAAGAAGAAAATAAAGTTACATGCAGAAGCATAAAGGGGTAGGATGAAAGTTGAGGAATATAGGGACAAAAGATGAGGGAAAGGAATATCCTAATACTTGGAAGTTTGAGCATGGAAAGTAGTCTAAAAACGACTTGGGAAGTTCCAAGAAAATGAACCAAGAAAAGAACCTCTGCAAGAACTATGAGAATTCCCAACAATTGGGTTGGATTGATTCATATTAGTCTATTACTTGGGTTACCTTGAGTGTGGGGATTCTTCTTGCAGTTTTAACACTTGTACTATGGTCTGAATGTGCCCCCCAAAAATTCACATGTTGGCATTTAACCCCCAAAGTGATGATTTCAGGAGATGGGACCTTTGGGAAGTGATCGGGTCATAAAGATGAAACCCTCGTGAATGGGATTAGTGCCCTTATAAAGGAGACCCCAAAATAATTCCCTTACCCCTTTTGCCATGTAGGGTTATAGGGAAAAGTCATCTATGAACAAGGAAATGAACCCTCACCAGATATCAAATTTGTGAATGCCTGGATCTTGGACTTCCCAGCTTCTAGAACTATAAGAAATAAATTTCTGTTGTTCATAAGCACCCATTTTATGGTATTTTTTATAGCAGCCTGAACAAACTAGACTTAATAGGATTTGCTCAGCAGGATTACCACCAGGTCAAGTCATGAGATCTTTTCAAAATATAAGTAAACCTCCCCTTACCCCTACTCTCCACAAATATAAATTTCAGCAATGCTCTTGGGACAACTAAAAGGCCCAAGGATCTTCGCAAAAGCCTACTACAAATGAAAAGAAGAAACTATGGAAGTCTTAGTAGCTTAATTGCAGGACATCCCTGCCAGTTTCTATCCTGATTAGGGATCTGCAATGAACATTACAAAATCTTCACCATCTCCATTGCTTTCAACACCAAGCATATGGACTTAGCCACTGTAAAATAGTGGCATGCATCAATGAACAATAAAGAGAAATGGAGATCATTCATATTATTAGTGAGGGAAGTTGGGTACAACTTTTCATCAACCAAAAAGAGGGAGAAAAAAATCACACCACCAAATAATGAAATACTGTAACTAGAATGTCTTGGCTCTAAGATCATTGGCAGAGAATTAGAGATTATGTTCAGCAGATTAAAAAAAAAAGAAAACAGCTGTGATCATGCCACTGCACTCCAGCCAGGGCTGCAGAACAAGACCCTGTCTCAAAAAGAAAAAAGCCAAAAATACGAGATGTTTAAAAAAAGAACTGTTGTTCAAGAGTTCATTTTCACTTTTTAATTGGTTTTTGAAAACTGTGAAAGTATCTCAAACTGGAAGTCTAAAAGGAAAATAATAGAAGCTTCAAAGTTCAGGGGCCAGGTTATATCTATATAAAAGGGAAGCTAACTTATTTCCAGAACTGATTCATTTATTAAACATGGGGCTAAGGAATAGAGGTGACAATATACAAGTCAGGATAATGCCTTTGTTTTCTGAAGCTGCATCTACATTGGTGCCCCTCAAAACAGCTAAAATTGAAAACAGTTTATCTGTCACCTGGGATTTCTTCTACTAATAACCTTCCCCAAAAAATATTGCCTAACATTTTTCTGAATTTATCAAGCCAACCATCTGATCAATTTTCTAAATGAAGATTTATTCTTGGCAATAATCTAGCTCAGGGCCTAGGTCTTGTACACAGCATTAAGCAATGTAACAGATGAGTGCACTGGAAGTATGGATTTGCAGATGGCCTCCTTGTTTCTGTATTTTAATTAAGGAAGTCTCTAGCTCAAAGGACATGAGATTAAGGGCAGCAGCAAACCATGTGAACTATCAGAGATTCAACAGAGACAATCACGCCCTCTGAAATATGTATTGATCCATGCATATTTTCACTAGGATGTTTTCTTTGAGTAAAGCTAAGGACAACATGGCTTGCACACCCAAAATATCTTCTCATCTTAAGTTCTAGGCATAAGGCAGGGCTCAGGCATCAGCCGTTTTTGGCATTAGAAACAGGTTATTCAGGTTATTGGCAACTCTTCTATAAATCAACTGTGTGACCAAACTGGGTGGGGGGTGGGGGGGCAGGGACAGGAAACTCAAAAACTCTCATGACATCAAGACTATAAACTTACTTTAGGGGAAAGCAATTGGCAAAAAAAAAAAAAAAAAGAAAAGTCGATCATTTTCTTTTCCCAATTATTTGTTCCCAGGATAGGATATAGTTCTCTCCAGATTGCCTGAAACTAGCTTTGGATGTAAGAGTCGTGGTTTTCTTGGATCGTGGCTTGCATCTCCAACCCAAGCTTTCATTATGGAAAATGATGGTGCAGAGCTTAATCTCAAAATGCCATTGTAATAGGGAGACTGCAATACAGTGGTAGCAACAGTCCCACACTTTCTCCCAGCCTTCATCATTTAATAGTCATTTTCTGTGCTTTTATTATCTGGAATCGGTCTCTGCTCCATATGGCTTCATCTCTGCAAGGATAGTACGTGAGATGTGAAGACTTAATCCTAATGAGACATTTACTTCTAAGTCCCACTCACTAGAAGCAAGGGTTGTGTATGGTTGTTTAAATCTTTTGAATCTTGATCGTTAAAGAAAAGTTTAGTCTGGACGCAGTGGCTCACCCCTATAATCTCAGCACTTTGGGAGGCCAAGGCGGGCAGGTCACCTGAGGTCGGGAGTTCAAGACCAGCCTGACCAAAATGGAGAAACCCTGTCTCTACTAAAAATACAAAAAAATTAGCCAGGCATGCTGGCGCATGCCTATAATCCCAGCTACTTGGGAGGCTAAGGCAGGAGAATTGCTTGAACCCAGGAAGCAGAGGTTGCAGTGAGCCAAGATTGCGCCATTGCACTCCAGCCTGGGCAACAAGAGCAAAACTCCATCCCAAAAAGTAAAGAAGAGAAGGGAAGGGGAGGGAAGGGAAGGGGGAGGGGAGAGGGAGGGGAGGGAGTGGGGATGGGGAGGGTCAAGGGGAGGGGAGGGAGGAGAGGGGAGGGAAGGGGAAGGGGAAGGGGAAGGGGAAGGGAATTTAACTTATTTACTGAAAGGAGTAATTCCAAACCATATTATCCTCACTATCTGAACCTAAATATAGCCAGTGTGATTTTAATGTTGCCCTTTCTAAAGCAAGATAATGCCCATGATAATCATTAGGAAATTTATTATACAGTATCTAACAATGAATGGAGTTTTAAAAATCTAAATGTCTGTATAGGCCTGGACTGGCCTTAAGATTATATATTATATACATTTTCAGTTACTTTATTTTATTGTAAAAGTCAACCTAGAACTATACACAAATACAAACATGCCTAAAATTTATGCAAATATGTGACATTCTCTTATAAATTTTCCTTTATGTTCTTATTCTTAGTGAGTTAGTTGGTTGTGTTAGTTTTCTCTGGTGTGACACACTAGTATTCATGGTATGACAAAAATATGTCATTACACATGTGCACACACACAGAGATCCTGTGTCAAAGTGTGGTTTTGATCCTAAAAAGTGAAAATATAAGCATCATTATGGACATAGGGATAAGTATTCAATTTCTTTTTAGAAATTCAATTGATTTTGCACTTATCCTACAAAGGTAGGATAGCTTGAATTCCTAGCTGGAGTCCTAATGAGAGAATGCTATTTTGTTTTAAAAGTTATCTCTATTGCTATGAGATTATATGCTTTCAATATTTTTAGTTCTTAATGTATTTGACTTAGTGTTATAAAAATATGCCACCTACTCCAGATTGGAGTAGGTATTAGGTTCTAATGGCATTTAGAACCATTTTGAAATATTACTGTTTTTTTCCTCACATGTGAATGTAATCACACATTTGCTACCACATATAAAATAAATACATGTTGCATTATATATTTTACATTTATATTAAGTCTCAAATATTTCCTAGTTACTAGCAAATATTAAAATGACAATGATACTTACTTTTTAAAAAAAATCCAGTATTACATTGGCTGACTTTATGAGTAAATTGTTCATTTATAGGCCATTCTAGGGAAATTTTGTGATGCTTAATTACACCTTAAAATAATCTGGGTGAAAAACACATGCTAAAATACATCTTCACTGTGTTCTCATTAATTCCCCTGGAATATAGAAAAATCCAGAAAAGTCTACAAAACTAAAGTTTCACTCTTTTTAGGTGGCACTTAAGATGCCACAGTAGTCCCACAGCAGTCTGTCTCAGCTTGCAGTTTTCCAAAATTAGGACAAATGAGTGGCTTGAAGGAAAAATAATTGACGTTAACAAGACAAAAAAATTGGCCTGCTATTTCTGCTGTATAAGGAAAATCCAACCTGTTGGTAGGAGAGAAGAAAAGTGAACCAAAAAGAAGAGGAGAAAAGACACCATCATTTTCATTTTCATTTTCATGGCCCTCTTATGGGCCTTCATTCTGAGGTCTCTCGGGCCCATGGTGTTGAGCTGCAAATTCCTGATATGTCTCATCAAGGACAGAATTAAAAGGAGCAGTGAGATCAGGGACAGAAGAAAGGAAATTACGTAGATCAAACTGACAAGAATCCAGAGGTTACAATATTTTTACTTTCAAGTTGAGTTTCTTTCATAAATTGTGTAGATGTTAATCCACAAGTCACTAAGTCCACCTGTTAATGCAAGGTTGAAAAACAGTAAGAACAAGGACCCCAGTGGGAGTTCAAGTAGCATTCTGCTAATTCTCCATCTCAGCCAGATGAAGCATGGGTGGGAAAAATAGGCTATTTTAAAGAAGTAGAAAACACTAAGGCAGCAAGCCAGGTAACTAAGTGATTGGTCAGTGCCCAAAAAATATTAATAAATTTTATTAGTTTATTGAAGGCATATAGATGTGGCCATAATGCTGTTACAAATGAATCAAGTAGTATTATCCAAAGTTGACTGATTGTGGAGATAGCCAGGCTGGTGAGGATACAGTTGTCTAATAAGATCATTAGACTCCTCACCAGTCAATGCAGTTAACTAGTACAATGAACCCATTCCCTAACATTCAGATTATGAATTCTCCCATCATTACTATCAGAAAGGTATTTCCAATTCCAGGTGGCATTTCTGTAGAAACAAATCCAGAAAGCTAATACTATGTTTCACTGATACTTTTGCTGTCAAAACGTTGCAGAATAATATCCAACTTGATGATTTTCAGATTTATATTTAAAATGTTCGGAGTAACTCAGAATGATCTTCTGTTTGATGCCACCTCACTTATCTTCACAAAAGATCTTTCTGTTTTTTTATATTCATCTCACTAGTAGGCCTGAAATATGTGCAAGAAGATCCAGTCTCACATATCTTAATAAAAAAAAAAACTTTAACATTATTTTTAATCAGCTACTGACTTACAAATTAAATAGTAAATGTAGTAAATGTGCCCACTCATCATTGGCACTGAGAGCAATTTCCCACTTGTGAGGACATCTAGAAGGGCGAAGTCAGGTATGCAAATATCAAACAGATTTCTTTACACTGATTTGTAATTTTCTCCTCAACTGAAAGTCAATACCATTTGGATTTGAATATCTTAATTTTAAAAGAATTATCTAAAAATAACCTCTACAATATATGTATTATTCATTAGTTTCATTAAATAAACTCCATAATATTTCCAATTCTACTTTAGATGAATTAAGTGTAATAAAAAGAAGCATCAAAAAGCTCACAGAGTAGTGAAAAAAAGCAACATTAAATGTGCTTTTACTACTGAATGTAACCACAGTTTGATCAAAATGCAATTACAACACAGAGGAGGGTGTTATAAAATCTATGGCCAATAACTAATTCTAGTTTCATGAAGATAATGACAGTTGGCTTAGGTCTTGAAGCTTTTAGGATTTCTTAAAGAAATAGACAGAAAGGGAGATGATTTTACATAATTACGTAAAAGCATATGTAAAGAAACAAAAAGTATTCCTTTATCTGAGCTATTTTACTGAACTTTTGAGCTTGGTTTCCAATGCTTTCCTGGCTATTTGATTTTGAATAAGCTCTTATCAACTGAAATGAAAAAAAAATAGTAAAAAAGGATGGAAAAATAGCAAAAAAACATAAGAGGGAGAATAGGAGGGAGATTCTCCTTTTCATTAATTCTTCCTTTGGTAAAATTCTTTGTCTCATAAAAATGTATCCACAGTAAAATACATTTTATAATTTATTTGTATTATTTTGTAACTCTAATACAATGGTTTTCAAACTTGACTGCACATTGGAGTTAACTTGGGAGATTTAAAAAAACATTGATGGCTGTGGGCCACCGCCAGGGATTTTTTTTTTTTACCTAATTGTTCTGGAGTACATTGCTGGCACTCACTGAGAGGCTCTTGATGTATGTCTTACAGTGACTCCCAAACCCAGGCAAAAATCTTTCTACCCAAAAGCTGCAAATCTATGATTCTGCAAGGACAGGACAGGATTTTGCCTGCCTTGTTCTCTAACAATGTGTTTCTCATTCAGCCAATTTTGACACTGACTGGCAAACTGGCCACCAACTCTCTTAACAACCACATAAGCAACTTTTTTGTTGTTGTTCATTAGTCTATTTCCAATTCACAGAACATAAAGGGCATGGATAATAGCAGGTCTTCCATAACTATTTGTTAAATGAATTAGTGCTAACTTAGTTGGCAGTCCCACTAGCAGCACACAAAAGGAGAAAATGAATTAGGCTCGACTGTGAAACAAGTATCAGAGCAAGAAAAGAAAGTACCTCCTTACAGAAAATGTTACATTCATGTATGAGCTTATGAAAGATTTCTGTTCTAATCCTGAAAAACCCAACACTGCTCTGTAATCTTTCTAGTTCGATCAAGAAATCATACAGAATCAAAAGGAACATGTTGGTCTGCCACCCAAGATGGGGGAGGCTTGGTACTTTTCTTCATGAAAAGGAACTACTTCTGTTGAAGATGGCTAGAAAACTAGATTTCATGACCCAAGAAGCAAGATAGCCCTAGAGATCACTAATGTTTTCAGAAATGCTCTGCAAGTCATGTAAAGGCTAATTGAGAAGAAGATTCCATTGATAGGCATGGTTTAGCTGTGAAAAACACCGAAAACAAGTCAGTCAGGAGATAGTGATTAAAGAACATCTAAGTTTGTAGTTACGCTGAAGAAACTAAAAATAAAAGATGCAATAACAAGTATAAAAACCACAAGTCCCATATACTATGAGTTGTATTCAAAGTCCAAGTTAATAATCACAATTTTTTAAATCTACGTAATTAATCTATGTCCTACTCTAGACAAAATATCATCCAGTGTCTAGAATGAAAGCAAAATGACTGTGCAAATATACAAACACCCCCTAAAATAACTATTGGGTAATAGGCTTAATACCTGGGTGATGAAATAATCTGTACAACAAACTCCCATGACATGAGTTTACTTGTGTAACGAACCTGCACATTTACCCCTGAAACTAAAAGTTTTTTTGTAAAAAAAAAAAAAAAACACCCCTTAAAGCATGATCTGGCTCAGAGAAGATGCTGTCTAATGAAGATTTTGCTAGAAAAAGCCACCTACTAAGACATAGCAGATAAACCACCCAAGACAGGAAATTGGTGCTCCTTTTTCTTGGAAATCAGTATTGGTATGGGTTTCTACCTGATGTTACATTCAGTACGGTTTAAGAAAACTTGCCTTGGTATACTTGATTTGTGTCTTATTTGCCTTCAGAGCTAGAGCTATGGGTTGGAGATAAGCCAATTTCAGCAGTAGAAACAGGTTATTTGTTCCTGTCCTATAAATTACCTGACTGTATGCATTGAAATAACCACAATGATTACACCCAGTATCTTGAAATGAGCATTTATTTGACAAGTGAGATGAGTGGGAGTCTATAAAAATGAGTGATAATTTCCCTCTTTCCCCAACAGCTGGGTCCCAGGGTAGGTCATAATCCCATCAGTCTTTCTTCTCCATGTTGCATGTGTCAGTGCATGTGTTGGGCATGGCTCTTGGATTGTGGCTTGTTGGCTGCTAAATTCCCACAAAGGCCTTGTTTGGGAGAAAGTGGAGGTGCAGAGCTTGCTCTCATTTGCCATTCAAATATGCAGATTACTGGCCAGGCACGGTGGCTCATGCCTGTAATCCCAATACTTTGGGAGGCCAAGGTGGGTGTATCACCTGAGGTCAGGAGTTCGAGACCAGCCTGGCTAACATGGTGAAACCCCATCTCTACTAAAAATACAAAAATTAGCCAGGCGTGGTGGCATACACCACCTGTAATCCCAGCTACTCAGGAAGCTGAAGCAGGAGAATCACTTGAACCCGGGAGGCGGAGGTTGCCATGAGCCGAGATCGCCCCACTGTACTCCAGCCTGGACAACAGAGCAAGACTCTGTCTCAAAAAAAAAAAAAAAAAAAACGGATTACAATACATCAATTGCAATAACCAGAATATGTCCCGGGCTGCTCTTACTACTTTTTTGTTTTGCTTCTATTGTGAAGAATGGGGTCCTGTTCCTTGTAGTCCCATCTCCCTGGGGTTGCTGCCTACTAAGTGTTAGACATGTATTACTCTTAATTAGACATGTATTAATTTACCACTAAGGTTGCTTATGAGTTGGATCAACTGCTTATCAAAGAAAAGTTTACTGACACAAAAATATAAATAGTATTTTGTGTTTTAAAGAATACAAGGTTAAGTCATTTATATAAAAGAATATCTTTAAAATAAACTCAGTATCTAAGTCTAAAATATATTCAGCTTGATTTGCACATTACCTTTTATCAAGGCAAGAAAATTATAATCTTTGACAAAATACTAAATTAGTGATCAAAATAATATATGTACATTTTATTTTGTAAAATGCAAATTACTAAAAAAAAGATGTTGTATTATCATTAAAACAATCATCAACATCATTGTTATTGATACATGATACCATATAGCCCAGATGTACTTACAATTTCATTTTATGCATATGGGGAGGGGGAAGTACTAATAATTCTAACATCATTTCCGGCTCCAGGGCACAGCTGTGGAGTCATGCCCTCAACTATAGCTTCATCAAGATTAATTTACAAGCATGTATTTATCAGTATTTAATAGCACATTTTTGTTTCTGTAATCTAGCACAATATAAAGAACATATCAAAAGTAAATTCTAAAAGGAATTCTTTGTTATTAAAAAATTTCACTATACAGCTTCTGTACAGTGTTTTAATCTATGCCATCATATTCAAAATTTTTTAGTAAATTTTCCCACTCTTAACCTTATTTACAATCTGTAGTTTGTTACCTTATCTAATCTTAGATTATCACAGTCAAAGCAGCACTGTGTATACATATGCTTGTCTAAAATTTACAATAAGCCTGCAACATTCTATAAACAACATCACTTTGCTTTCTGTGCCTTGCTGGTTAACATTGTTTCTATTTTTTCCTTTAAGAAATCCAGTGATCAGATTGCAACAAAATGCATGTCACATAAACAAACACAAACACAATCATCCTCAGAATGTAATTATGATCTTTTTGTAGTAGCAATATGAGTATAATAGTGAATTAAGACATAAACCTCTATAATTTTAGTTCTATTACATAACATGGTAGAAACATTGGTTTCTGCCTCTCTGAAAATGCATATTGCATGTCCTAGAATTTAGCAAAATTAGCAAGTGCCTAGAAACATCAAAATGTTTATTATTTGGGGTTTTAAATTGACATCAGCATTAAATCATGTGTTTCCAGTTTCCATTTAAAGATAATTTATTTTATTTCACACTACAAATCTTCTCCTTTTCTCACATAATCATCATATTTCCTTGTTATCAACAAGACTTCTAATAACAAAAATATACCACTTTTTTTCATTTAAAAAAATGCTTGGGGCTGGGCACAGTGTCTCATGCCTGTAATCCCAGCACTTTGGGAGGCCAAGGCGGGTGGATCACCTGAGGTCAGGAGTTCGAGACCAGCCTGACCAATATGGTGAAACCCCATCTCTATTAAAAATACAAAAATTAGCCGTGTGTGGTGGTGTGTGCCTGTAGTGCCAGCTGCTTGGGAGACTGAGATAGGAGAGTTGCTTGAACCCAGGAGGTAGAGGTGGCAGTGAGCCAAGATCACACCACTGCACTCCAGCCTGGGTGACAGAGTGAGATTCCATAAAAAAAAAAAAAAAAAAAAAGCTTGGCTTTGAAGCTATGAGGCTATATTTTTCCTGCTGTGACTTTAGTTTTTAATTAGATTTTCTATCCACATTGTATATATCTTTTACCCATTCAAGTTTGTAATCTATCTTGCTTTTAAAGACACACACCTTTTTCTCCACAAGTTGCAATTACCTATCGTTTGCATATAAAATTAAATAATTTAGATTTTTTGAAACAATGTGTGAGGTTAAAATATTGCTTGCCAATGCTCCAAACAAAAATGATTACTTTTAAAATGGTATCGACCGGCAATGTGTGAATTACCATCAAAAGCAACCTCGTAGGATTTCATTTATGTTCCAAAATACTTAAAGAAACCCAGTAGAAAAAAAAAAAAAACAGTGGAAGTGATCCCCAAATGCTCCTCGTTGAGTTGTTCTCTTAGAAAAGCTTCTGGAAAGTCTGTCTACAAAGGTAAAGGGTTTGGTGTTTTTGTATAGTTCCTAAGATGTCACAGTAGCCTCACAGCTGTCTGTCGCAGCTTGCTGTTTCCCAGAATGAGAATAAATGAGTGGCACGAGGGAAAGGCATTTAAGGCTAACATGACAAACTTTATGTACTTGTTGTTCCACAACATAAAAAATATCCAATTGGCCACTTGTAAGGAAAAAAAAATGAACTATGAAGAGGAAAAGAAAAGACATCACCATTTTCATGGCCCTCCGATGGGCCTCTGTGCTGGAGTCTCTAGAGCCCAAGGAACTGAGCTTCAAATTTCTAGTATGTCTCACCAAGGACAGATATAAAAAAAGCACTGAGGTCAGGGACAGAGAAAAGGGAATAAAACTGGTCAAGCTAAGAAGAGTTTTTAAAATAGAGAGTTTATCATAGAGAGTTTTACTTTCATCTAAATATAAAGTCAGACTACTTTTATCTATTATATTGAGTGAGATATCAATAAATATTTCTAGCACTGAACTGTCAAAAATCAGTAAGAACAAAGACAATATAAGAAGCATAGCAATCATTCCGTTCATCCTCCACCTCAGCCAGAGGAAAAGGGAGTGGGGGAAGTGGGCTATCTTAAAGAAATAGAAAACGCTTAGGCAGGTGGCAAGCCAGGTTGTCAAGTGATTAGTCATGTGCCAAAGCATAATAACAGGTTTTCCTAGTCTATATGTGGTATATAAATGTGAAGCAAGTCCCACTAGAAATGAATCAAACAGTATCACCAACAGTTGTCCAATTGTGGAGATAGCCAAGGAGGTGAGGATGAAGTCAGATGAGAAGACCTTTTGGTTCTTGATCCCTTCAGAGCAGTTTACCAGTCCAATGAACACATTCCCCAGCATGCTGATGATGAATTCCGCTATTGCCAGAATCAGAAAGATTTTGTCCAATTCGGTGGCCATTTCCAGAGACAAAAAATCCAAGTTTTTAATACTTTGTATCATTAATAAATTTACAATCAAACCATTGCAGAAGAGCATTCATATCTGATACTTATCTTCATTGCTTTTATTGCACTTCCAGTCTTGATCAGAACCTTCTGCTGTTGGATAGAGTCTCATATACTTAAGGAAGTCTTTGCCTATTTTTACTATAATTCTGATCTTAATCCCAAAAGATCTACTAAGGGATGCAGTCTCACATACCTTCACGGGAGTGTTTTCATTTCTTTGAAAGAGCTGCTGAATTCTAAACCAAACAGTTTCTGTGTCCATTTATCATTGGCATGGGCTGAAACTTTCCACTTGTGGTAATGATTAAAAGGATAAAGTCAAGTATATTAATATGCAAATATAGACTAGATTCCCCCCCTTTCTCTGATTTGTACATTTCTGCTCACCTGAAATACTACACCACTTGGATCCAAATATCTTTATTGTTTTTCAGAGGAAGCTGCAGATATAATCTAATAATTTTGTTATTATTCAACGAATATATTTTATAAGTGCCTGCTGTGTTTCTGATCTTATGCAAATGCAATATATTTACCACAAAAAAAGCATTAAGAAGTCTATAAAATAGTGAAAACAGGAAAAAAACAATGAGACAGAATCAAGAATAAAATGTGCTATTAAAGCAGAAAAGGGAACTACAAACACTACTGTTGGGGAGAAAAGGGAGGTGACATTTGCTTTGGATCTGGAAAATACTTAGAATTTCATGAGGAAACTCAAGTCATATTTTGAACTCATTGAATAATATCCGAAAGATACCGAAACCCAAACTACTTTTTTGAAATTAAAGTCCTACTGATACTTCAGTCTAAATGTTCCTCAGGTATCTTATAGTAACTTGTTCAAAATTAAACATGGTTTTGCTCTTTACCTTGGTTTTATATATGTTCTATTTTTTTTTTTTGGCAAGAGATATATTGCTACAAATTTAGCCTTAATAGACAGGTAGAAAATTGTTTTAGATGAAATAAGGAAAGAGGAAACAAAAGTATTTGTTCTACATTCTAGGAACAATTATTTTGACAAAAACCCCCAATGCACCATAATTGAACTCACAGTTACAGATTATGTGTCTTAGTTTATGGTCAGCAAACAGATATTCTATTACTAGAAATTAGTGTTCAAGTGTTGCCAGACAAAAATTAACCCAAAAAATGAATGAAATCATTTTTAAAACTTGGACCTTTTTAATGTTGCTGTCATACTCCTCAATTAAATTCTATTAATTAACATTTAAAAGTGTATATTTTAAGAATGATGTTGTATAAAGAACTACTGGTAAGTTATTTCCTATGAACAAAAATATTTTCATTTAGGACAGATATTTAAAATTACAGGAAGACAGGAGGAGAAAAAGAGTAAGCAAGAAAGGAAGGAAAGAAAGAAAAGAGGGAGGGAAGGAAGAAAATGAGAAAGAGGAAAGGAAGAGAGAGACAAAGAAAAAGGAGGGAGTTTCTGAGACAAAGGCTGAATGAAAATGAAGAAATGTAGCAATATCATAGGAAGGAGAATGATGGCTTTGGCCAAATTAGTGTCTAGAGATGGAAAGAAATATATGGCTATGAGAAACATTTAAGGGAAAGAATCAATAGTCTGTGTGATGGATTTGGAGGCTAGAAAAAGGAGGAGGAGTCTGCAATGACATTTAGGCTCTCCTTTCACTGCTGGATGCATGTGGTACTGTGATCTGAGGGAATCACTGGAGGAAGAATAGGCTTAGAAGCCAAAAAATAGGAGAAAGAAGAAAAGTTTGAAGATGAGTTCTGTTTTGAATGTTTTGGAGTATCTGTAAAGTCATCGAAGTGGAAGGTTGGAGTAGGCACTTTGATATTTGTGACTGCAGCTCAGAAAAGAAATTTGGACCACATGGGGAGGTTTGGAGAACATCAACACATATTTGATTTTATTAGAGGTGAGGCGCTCCAAGGGCCCTGAGGAACACTAGACGATAAAGAAACCAAAGGAAAAATTAAGAAGCCATCAGAAGGAAGAGGAAAACCAAGAGACTAGGATTTCAAAGCTACTAAGAGCAAGGAGTGTTACAAGGAGGGTAATCAGTACTTCATGATATTAATGAAAAGTCACTTACTAGATTGAGGACCAAGGAACTACTTAGTTAACTTAGCAAGAGCAGCTCAACTGATGACAAAGCAAACTACCATGGATTAAAGAGTCAATGAGACCCCAATAATGAAGCATTAGAAAAGCAATTAATGTAATTCAGTACATTAACAGATTAAAGGAGAAACATTCAGAAAAAAATTTGATACAGTTCTGCATCTATTCACAAATATTCTTAGCAAACTGGGAATCAAATGAAATACTCTATTTCCTGATGAAAAGTATTAAAAAAAAACCTAGAGCAAATATTACAGCAATCGATGATGCACTGAAATCCTTCTCCCTGAGTTTAGGACCAAGTCAGTGATAACCATCTTACTAGGTCTATTTTTTTTAAGGTGTCTATTGATCAAAGTAAGGCAAGAAAAATATATTTTAAGAAATTATAGGCTGGACGTGATGGCTCACCCCTGTAATCCCAGCACACTGGGAAGCCAAGGCAGGAGGATCACTTGAGCCCAGAAGTTCAAGACTAGCCTGGGCAACATAGTTAAAAATTAGCTGAGCTAATTTTTAATCTGCAAAAATCTGCAAACATCTTTTGCATTTCTTCATACCATCAACAGTTTAAGTCTGAAAATACCTTAGCTTTTATGCCCATATAATTAGCTTATAATTAATACATATTGAATATAATCAAACATTCCAGAGTTTTAAAAAATTTAAATCATTATCACACTCTTTTTCTCATTTTAGGTATTATTCAAGAACATTAAGTTCTCTGACTGTTTCATTGGATATATTCAGTTTTCCTGCTTGGTATCTTAATTATAGACTGTCTTCCAGTCTAAAGCAACTACCTCTAATATCATATCAGCCATCCCCTCTCTCCACAAAGACCAGCCCTGCTCCTTTTACCTAGTCCAGTCACTCAGTATTTTTTCTTTTTCAAAACCTATGGGCTGTACTTTTCCATGTGGGGTGGTGGGTAACAAGAGAGTTTCTCCTTCACTATTATGCAAACACAGACCGATATTGTTACTCTTTTTGCATTTTCTTTGCCTAATGAATTTCCATTTGTATCTTTAGCTGTGGAAGATCTAGAGGAAGAATTTACAGATCGTAAATATTAGAATTCAATCTAAAAGTCTCTTCATCCAAGTATGTGAGAAAAATCTTGGTCAGAATCTTGTTCAGAATAGGAGGAAGAGGATGTGTGGCATGCCTTATAGTCTTTCAATGGGCAGAGTAGTGGTTTGACCACTTACAAATTTACAAATGTGGATTGTACCATACTGTAGCCCTTATTCTCTGTTTTGTCCACAGGTACCAGGGGAATCTATACCTGAAGCATTACTGGAGTCAAGGTATAAAACATTTATGTTCTCTTATCTAATAAGTCTAAGAACTGAACTGCAAAGGATTTTAGTTTGCCAGAACTTGCCCTTCGTATGTTAATGTAAAGGATGTTGGTACTAATTAGAATGGTTCTTGCCAATGTGAGGGTACTAGCCGATATGCTATTTATGTCCACTTGTTCAACTGTATCTCTTTTGAAATACCTGAATAATTTTAGAAATGAACCAAGAAATTAGTTGAGAAGAAGCCAAATAATATCTAAGGGAGAAATCATATACAACTTCAGGGATTATCTTAGTCTGTTTGTGCTGCTGTAACAGACTATCACAAACTGGGTAATTTATAAGAAAAGAAACTGATTTCTCACAGTTTGGGAGGATGGGAAGTTCAATATCAATGTGTTAGCCTCTGGCAGAGGCCTTCTTGCTGCATCATCCCATGGCAGAATGTCAAAGAGAGGGAGACAGAGACAGAGTAAACTCACACTTTTAAAAGAAACCAACTCATGTGATAAACCCACTCCTGTGATAACAGCATGGATCCATCCATGAGGGTAATGCCCTCACGACCTAACACCTTTTAAAGGTCCCACCTCCCAATACCTCCAGGTCTCCAACAAGTGAACTTTGTGGGACACATTCAAATCATAGCATTTCACCCCTGGGCCCCCAAATGTATGTCCTTCACACATGCAAAATTCATTTCCTCCCTTCCAGTAGCCCCCACATGGTAACTCATTCCAGCACCAACTTAAAAGTCCAAACTCCAGAGTCTCATCCAAGTCAGATATGGATAAGACTCAAGGCACAATTCATCCTGAGGCAAATTCTCCAGCCATGAGCCTGTGGAATCAAAACAAGTTACCCACTTCCAAAATTCAGTGGTGGGACAGACATATGAAAGACATTTCCATTCCTGGGAAAAATAGGCAAGAAAAGAGGGGCAATTGGCCTTAAGTAAGTCCAAAACCCAGCAGGGCAAACCATATTAAATCCTAAGGGTTGAGAATAATCTTTGACTCCATGTCCCACCTTCTAGACCCACTGGGTCAGGGATTGGGCCCCCAATTTCCCAGGCAGCCTCACCTCCACAGCTTTGCTTGTCTCAGTTCACTCCTGAGCAGCTCTCACAGGTTGGAGTTTTGTGCCTATAGATCTCCCAGACTGGTTTTGTGAGGCAGCACAGGGCAGTGAATGCTGAGGTCTTTCAGGCACCTCTCTGGAAGCTTTGACCTTAAGGTCCTAACTTGCGTAACTTCTGGTCCTAACTCCATGATCTCGGAAATATCTTCCAGGTCATTCTCCCTTTGTCTTATGAATAGAACTTGGCTTCCTTCTAGCCAGATTAATCTTTTCAGCAAATGACCACTTGGCCAAACCCTTCTTATTCTCTCTCAAACATGCTTTTTTATTCTTTATATGGCCAGGCTGAGAGTTCTCCAAATTTTTCTATTAGTCTTCACTTTTCATTATAAATTCCATCTTTAAATCATTTCTCTCTCCTCAACATTTTACTATATGTGCTTGAAAGAAGCCATGGAGCCCACTGAATGTTTTGCTGCTGAGATGTCTCTTCCATCAGATATCGTAGTTCACCTCTCTTAAATTCTGCCTTCCATAAAGCCATAGGGCATGAACAGAATTCTGCCAAGTTTTTTTGCCACTTCATAACAAGGATGATCCTTACTCCAGTTTCCAATAAGACATTTCTCTTTTCCACCTGAGACCTCATCAGAATGGCGTTTACTCTCTATATGTCTACCAACATTCTCATCAGGACCATAAAAGTAATCTCTAAGAAGTTTCAGACTTTCCCTACAGTTATCCTCGCCTGAGACCTCAGTGGAATCACTCTTAATGCAAAATTTGTGGCAATCTAGGCTTTTTCTAGCCTGCTCCTCCCATACCAATTTCCTGTCTTAGCCTGCTTTGTGCTGCTCTAACAAAATGCTACAAACTGGGAAAATTATAAAGAAAGAAATTTATTTCTCAGTTCTGGAGTCTGGGAAGTCCAATATAAAGGTGCCAGCATGTGGTAAGGGATTTCTTACTGTGTCATCTTATGGGAGAAGGGCAAAAAGAGAGAGAGAGAACGAGAATGGGGCTTAACTTGTCCTTTTATAAGGAATCAGCTCCTGTAATAACAAACCTACTACTCAATAATTGTGTTAAGCCATTTATGAGGGTTGTGCCTTCATGACCTAAACACTTCTTAAAGTTTCCACCTCCAAAAACCTCCACACTGGGGATCAAGCTTCTAACACATGAACTTTGGGGGACATATTCAAACCATAGCAGCCATGTATTTTACTAATTATAAAAAACAATAGTAACAACAACAATAATAAAAGGTATCATTTCTAGAACTCTTACTATATGCCTGGCTCTGGATAAAATGATTGACTTGCATTTGTGCATATATTAACTTAAGAAAATGCATGACAACCAACGAGCATATGAAAAGAAGCTCAATATCCCTGATCATTCAAGAAAAATTAATCAAAACCACAATGAGATATCATTGCACACCAGTCAGAATGACTATTATTAAAAAGTCAAAAAATAACAAATGCCAGTGAGGTTGTGGAGAAAAAGAAGTGCTTATACCCTATTGGTGGGAATGTAAAGTAGTTCAGCCATTGTGGAAGACAGTGTGGCAGTTCCTCAAAGATCTAAAGACAGAACTACCATTCGACCCAGCAATCCCATTACTGGGTATATACCCAGAGGAATATAAATCATTCTGTTATAAAGACGCATACATGCAAATGTTCATTGCAGTACTGTTCGTAATAGCAAAGACATGGAATCAACCCAAATGCCCATCAATGATAGACTGGTAAGGAAAATGTGGTACATATACACCATGAAATACTATGCAGCCGTAAAAAAGAATAAGATCATGTCCTTTTCAGGGATACGGATGGAGCTGGAGGCCATTGTCTTTAGCAAACTAACACAGAAACTGAAAACCAAATACTGCCTGTTCTCACTTATAAGTGGGAGCTAAATTATGAGAACACGTGGACTCATAGAGGGGAACACCACACACTGAAGCCTCTTGGAGGGCGGAGGGTGGGAGGATGAAGAGGATCAGAAAAATAACTATTAGGTACTAGGCTTAATTCCTGGGTGATAAAATAATCTGTACAACAAACCCCCACAACACAAGCTTACTTATGAAACAAATCTGTGTTTGTACCCCTGAACTTAAAACGTGATTTCTGGGTGTGTCTGTGATGCTGTCTGAAAGAGATTAGCATTTAAATTGGTTGATTGAGAAAAGAAGATCATCCTCAACAATGTAGGTGGGTTTCCATTCATCTCTGGCCCCACTGCTGAGTCTGAGGACCATTCTTGGGACAGACGTAATTTAAAGCTGACACAGTGTTAAATGGTTGCATGAGAACCAGGTCTTGGGTGCTTTGGACTCAGATCTTCATCATCTCTTGGGGGAGCATAGTAGAGCTAGATATCAGAGTTCCATTCTACTGATTTTTTTTTTTTTAACATCAATCATGTTATATCTAGTGAACATGGCTCCTTCCACCTCCATCTGCTTCTGTTCATGAGAACCAAACTAACTTTTCTCTGGTCTCTCTCTAAGGGTATGTGTTAGGGTGTGAGGGCAAGTGATTGTCTCCATTGATTTATTTCTGGTTATTTCACAGGCATAACGAAGGGGGATCTAATTACTATTGGCTCAAGGAGCCATATTTAAGAAAGCAAACATTTGTTTTCTAAGTGAGTCATACAACTTGCATATAGTTAATTTTAGTTAATTTTTAAAAATTGAGGCAACTCATACCTGTTATTGAAATCCAACTATTTTCAATGAATACCAAGGTACTGTAGAAGAAAATTCCAGTTATATAGGATAATATCTGCTTTACTTTTTCTCATCCTAACAAGTTTTGATAATTATAAATGAAATTTAAATTCTGTTTTACTGTGAATCAAGAGTATAAAATTCTACTCTGGGCCTAGGTGATAAACAAAAGCTTTATTAGCACTTATTTGGAAAATTCAGATAGAGCAAGGTCTCTTTAAAATAATATTGGCATCTGTTATTGAGCACTCAGCATGTGCAAAGCACAGTGCCAGGCATTTTTATACGTTATGCCATTTAACTAGCACAACAAAACTTCAAAGTGGTGGCATTATAGCCATTTAGAGGATTAAAAAGTTTTCAGTCCTTTAATTAAACATAAGAGTTTTGTAATGGCTACAGTGTGAAAGAATGAAGCTAATAATTGTGTGCTGTTGTCATCTGAAATGCAACTGGACACTGTCACTAATTTTCTTATATATATCCACTCTTCCATGATTTATTTGCTGTGTGTATGAATGTAATACGGCTCAGAAAAGAACCATGGCTCTCTGTTTTTATCTAAATTTCCTTTTCTTTTCTGTATATATTTTGAGAAATACATTTTTATTTAACTATTTAAAAATGAATCATCATTTTTCAGAAGCTAAAATACACAGATGGGTACAAACATCTGTGAGATGTTCTGAGATAGGGTCTTGCCCTGTCACCAAGGCTGGAGTGCAGTGGCACAACCATGGCTCAGTCCAGCCTCAGCTGCCTGGGCTCAAACAATCCTCCTCCTCCTGAGTACCTAGGATTTTAGGTACGCACCACCATGCCCAGCTATTTTCTTCTATGTTTTGTAGAAACAGAGTCTTGCTATGTTGCCTAGACTGGTCTGAAAGTCCTGATCTCAAACAATCCTCCCGCCTCAGCCTCCTAAAGTGCTGGGATTACAGGCATAAGCCACTATGTGCAGCTAACTAGATGGATTTTTATATCAAATTTGGAGAGTATATTTGGTATGGTTTGCCTTAATATATAGACACATATTTTGCAAATATCCATATAACTGTTCATGGCAGTTGTTCATTTACTTATTAGTTTGTCTGATATTAAAACTTTCAGTCTTCTGTTATTTTTGTGTGCTTGTATGTGATACTTATATCCCTATCTCTTTTTTTGTTGTTATAAATAGTTTATCGCTGGATTTGACTTTTTCATACAAATCCAGCTACAGACCACTTATGGGAGAGATTTAATGGAATTAAACCATTTGTAGTACTGATTAGTACATTTGATCTTATGATTGATATCTTATTTTTGTCTTTTCTTGTTTATTTTGCTTTCGATTTATTTTCTTTCCTGACTTTTGCTGAGCTGACCAAGACTTTATACTGCCTTTTCTTGTCACTCCAGTGGTTAAAAAAAAAAAAAAAGTTCTTACCCGTATTTCTAATCTACTAGTAGTTACCATTAAAGTGTTTATAAAGCGAATTAAATTCATAATTTTCAGTAAACATAGCAAATTTAACAAGATTGATTATAATACTCCTGCTCCAAGAGGACCGCATTTATTATAAAATTATTTTCTCCCAGAGCTCTTCCTAGCTGTTAGATTTTGTTGAAAACATCTAGAATTTACTTCCAAACTACTGCTGATGGTTCTTTACATTATTAGTCATACAATTCATTTACTTATATTTTTAAATAAAATTCAAAACCACATAAACAAAAATTGTTTAAACAAGTAAAAGTTTTGCTGGTTTGAGTGCTCACTCACCACTGTTGCTTATTTGCCATGCTGTGCCTTTTATTGGTTGTTTTATCTTGACTTGGCTCAATTTTTTTCAGGAAAGATGCAAGTGTCGCAGTATTTCTGAGCCGTGGCATTGTCCGTAAATGACTTGATTTTACCCTCACACTTCAATGATAAAATGGCTGAACATATAAGATTTACACTTGTTTCTCTTCAGAAATCTGTGAATACTACTTTATTACCTTCTAACTGGAGAAAGGAAACCTTTGTTTCTGCTTGTTGCCCATAGGTTAAAAGCTGCCTATGGTTATCTGAAATACAGTTCTGACAATTATTTGAAAATTCACTGGTGCTCAAAGACAAAAACAAATAAGGTGAAAGTTTTTAAGTCTGTATATGGAGTTAAGGATTTCCTCTTTTTGCTACTTTGAAGCATTTTTAAATTGACACGGCAATCTTTAAAGGGCTTTTCTAACCTTGTTGTTTTCCATAATCAGGATAAATGAGTGACATAATGGATAGGTAGGCACCTAGTGCCACTATTTTCCTCTTGCATAGAAAGTAGCTGACGGATGAAAGGGAAGTTCCCAAATTGTAGAGAAGGTGGAAGAAGAAAGCCATCATAATGTTCATGGCTCTCACATAGGCCTCTGTCCTGGGTCTCTGGAGCCAGACGCCTATCACTACAGCTGTACAGTGTTTCCCTTTAGGGAGATAGCGAACAAGGAACATTAGATAGGAGAAATGGTAAAGTGAATAGACAACTCCAGGTTAATGAGCATCTGGTCAACAGGAAGGTGGGCTTCATTCACACCGACCTTCCAATAGGAGTTTCTCTTATATTTTATATCAACATTGATCCAGAAATAATTTGATCTTAATCATTGAAATGATGGATATGTAGAAAAACAAGAAGACCATTAAGAATGTAAAAACAGCCCTGCTAATCCTCCACTTCAGCCAGAGGAAAATGGCATGGTGGAAAAGTGCTACTTTAAGCAAATAAAAAATACTGAGATATGAGGCTAACCAGATACCTAACTACTTTGAAACTAATCTGAGAATGTCAAATATTGTTATAATTTTAATTAGGTTATAATTAACGGCATCTATATTTGGATAGTCATTATAAGTACATCTAATAGCAACACCCGAGCAAAAGTGTTCTGCATATGGCCAAGCTTGAGAGGATGAAATCCATCAAACAAATCTGGTTCTCAGCCCAGTCAATTAAGTTTGCCAATTAAATCCATCCAGTCCATGAATATTTTTTTTCTTTATTTGAGACAGAGTCTCACTCTATCACCTAGTCTGGAGTGCAGTGGCACAATCTCAGCTCATAGCAACCTCTGCCTCCTGGGTTCAAACGATTCTCCTGCCTCAGCGTCCCAAATAGCAGGGATTACAGGCCTGCGCCACCATGCCCACTAATTTTTGTATTCTTCGTAGAGTCGGGTTTTCACCGTGTTGGCGAAAACTCCTGACCTCAAGTGTTCCTCCCACCTCAGCCTCCCAAAGTGCTGGGATTACAGGCATGAGCCACTGCACCCGGCCAGTCCCTGAAATTCTTATTGTGAATTCCACCATGGTTACAGTCGTAGAGATACTTTACACTGCCTTTGTCATAGCTCCAGAAAGAACGCCCCACTTGAATTTGCAATGTAAGTTCTGAATAATCAAACATCGATTCACCAATCGTTTATTGTAGTTAATACATACATCTGTTATTTGGTATTCATAAATGTCTCCTACCCATCACTCTTATCTCTGAATCCTCAATCAGGAAGTACTCCTGTCCCTAAAATTCGACATAGTTTTCAACCCAAGTTCTACATATGATCTTCCAATATGCCCTTAGATTGTGATTTCCATGTTAGATTGTGACTAAAATATGTTTCTCTTTACTAAAGATGCAAATTGAAGACAAGTAGTTTTCTAAATTTTGCATGCCCCATCTCCAAATGATGTAGATGTCTCAAGAGTCTTTAGCAGTAGTCTAATACAAAGACTATGCATCGAACTTCTAATGTTAGAAATATAAATGAATAAACTGAATAATTTTTATCACCATCAGTAAGGAATATGCAACAGACTAAGAGTCCTTTGGAAATGATTTATGAATTGGAGCAGTGTAATATTTATTATGTAGTGAGTTATGCAGATAAATATTTTTCAATGTTTACCTGGGTTCAAGAAAAAAGACATCAATTTTTAAATATAGACTGAACCCCTGCCATACCATGTGCTGTATTAGGCACAGTTTAAAGTCTCATATAAAGAGGATCATATCCGATAATAGCTGTAGGCAAACTTAGGTGGCAAAAGATGTCTTCTATGCCCTGTACATGTCGCATAACAAAAGAGAAGGAGATAGGAACCGTCTTCTCTCAATAAGAGAAGTATTCTATCACTGACTCGCAAATCTGTCATAATAATAAAAAGTAGACTAACTTCATTGATTGCATTACTGTTTTAAGTTCTTTATAAGCAATATGCTTCTTTATTATTTGTGCTTGAGACAAACAGCTTTTATCTCTATACACCCTAATATCTGATGCCCCATTTACCTTATACCGGCCATATTATTAAAATTTTGTTTCTACCTTTCATTCTACATTAAGGCCACAGCAGTATATAGAATAGTCATTAGGATTGTTGCTGTAAGATAATTGCATGATCTAAGCTAATTTCAGATACATTACATCTCTCACAGTAATAAAAATACAAACAAGAGTTGACGTTTATTGAACTCTATGAGCAAAACACTGTTCAATCACTCTACGTGTCTTATTTCATTTAATCCTCACAATAGTCCTAGTAATAGGTATCATCATTGTCTCCATCTTACACATAAGGGAACTGAGATACAGAGTTTCAGGAAATGGATATATATGCATGGAATTCCAAGAAATCTTTAAAGATATCTCTTAAAATTACCATAATGATAAAACAAATATGTAATACTATATTAACTTTGGAAATTAAACATAAGTTAATCATATAATGGGAAAGGAAATAATTTTTGCCAACCAAGCCAATCAAACAAGATCAAGAAAACTAGTGTTACTAGTTGCAGTTGCTCATGCCTGTAATCCCAGTGCTTTGGGAGGCCAAGGCAGGAGGACTGCTTGAAGCCAGGAGTCCAAGACCAGCCTGGCCAACACAGTGAGAACCCATCTATAACAAATTTTAAAAATTAGCCAGACATGGTGGCATGCTGTATTCATCCATTCTCACACTGCTATAAAGAAATTCCTGAGACTGAATAATTTATAAAGAAAAGAGGTTAAATTGCCTTATGGTTCCTCAGACTGTGCAGGAAGCATGGCTGGGGAGGCCTCAGGAAACTTACAGTCATGGCAGAAGGCAAAGGGGCAGCAGGCACATCTTACATATCCAGAGCAGGAGGAAGAGAAAGAAGGGGAAGGTGCCACACACTTTTAAACAACCAGATCTCATGAGAACTCTATCACAAGAACAGCACCAAAAGGAGAAATCTGCCCCCGTGATCACTGCCATCACCAGCTGGGATAGTGGCGGCCCAAGCCACCATCATGTCTCACCTAGATTATTGTAGAAGCTTCCCTACTGGCCTCCTGCTGCTGCGCTAGCCCCTACAGAGTGGTCCCATTCATATGCAGGTCATATCATGTCAGCACCCTGCCCAAAACCCTCCAAGTGGTTCCTTGTATCACTCAGAGTGAAATCCAAAGCTCTCATTGCTGTTTGCAAGATCCAGCATGATCTGTCCACCACCCCCTACCTCAGCCCCCATCTGACCTCCTCGCCAAGCACTCTCCCCTTCACCCACCCCTCCCCTGCCCCACTGCACTCCATGCTGTTTCCCAAGCATTCAGGGCCCCTCCAGCCTCAGGGCCTTGGAGGGATCTTCCCTCTGACTAAAATCCATATAGTCCCAATCTCAGTGACTCTCCAAACCCAAGGTCTGGAGAGCTGGATTCAGAAACAAGATCGCAGTATGCAAAACTAAGAAGGCTGCCATAGCAGATTGTTTTTGGCTGAGTCTGCAGAGAGAGCAGCTGGTGTGAAGCTCTGTGAGGACTGCAGAGAACAAAAATCAATAGGTAATGGCTTCTTGTAGCAATTCAGAATAACAAGTTGTGGGTCAGGAGTGCCACCTACTGACAATATTTTTAAGTTGCAGAAAAGGATTTTAGGAAAATTAAACTTTCCAAGGATGAATCTATAAAGCTAAATAAGTGACAAGATAAACTACCTCAAGTATTAAGAAGCCATAAGACAATTTCTCGTTTAAAACTATAATTGGAGCCAGGTATGGTGGCTCATGCCTGTAATCCCAGCACTTTGGGAGGCTGAAGCAGGAGGAGCACTTGAGGCCAGGAGTTCAAGACCAGCCTGGCCAACATGGAGAAACCCCATCTCTACAAAAAATACAAAAATTAGCCGGGTGTGCTGACACATGCCTGTAATCCCAGCTACTCAGGAGGCTGAGTCACAAAAATCTCTTGAATCCTGGAGGCATAGGTTGCATTGAGCTGAGGTTGCACCACTGAGCTCCAGCCTGGGTGACAGAGCAAGACTCTGTCTCAAAAAAATGAAAAACAAAAACAAAACAAAAAAAGCAACAACAACAACAACAAACCCTATAATTGAGAAGCAACCTCTGATACAGTTTTTCTTAAACTCCAGCAAATGTATTTATAAAGCCACAATAAAAACACAAATCACAAGCATCTTGAACATCAACAATAGCTTGGACATATTGAAAAAATATCTAGGAGTGAGTTTCATTGATTATGAGGAAAATTGGTTTTAAAATGTAATTTATTATAAACCTAGTTTTATCTCATTAAATAAACACTATTTGAAAAGCGGCAGAGCCATATTATTAATTCAGGCTTTTTTTTTTTTTTTTTTTAACAACTGGTCATCAATTTATTAAAATAGTTGACTTAAGCATCTGCAATGGTGACTTCCACCTCAACTCCTGGCTCAATACTGATGGAAGTAATCTGCTTAACAATCTCAGAAGGACTGTGCAAGTCAATGAGTCACTTGTGAATTCTCATCTGGAAACGATCCCACGTCTTAGAACCTTCACCACAAGGAGTCTTTCTTGTAGTGATTCTCAAAGTCTTGGTAGGCATTCGAACTGGTCCTTTCACTTTGAGATTCTTTTCTTTTGCGCCTCTTATCAAGTCAGCACACACCTTTTCCAAGGATTTTACGTTGCGGCTTGTTAGGGTGATTCGAATTCGGTGAATTGCCACCTCCGGCTCCACGGGTGTTTTTCCGGTATCCTTAAAAGCCATGGCTGCTGCGCGCGGACTTCCTGACCGACTTGTTCCTCGGCGAGAGCGAACAGCGGTGAGTCAGGAGCAGGAGCGTGCGGACCAAAAATCCTCAGCCCCTAGGACGGCGTCTTCCTCAAAAAAAAAAAAAAGCAATTCAGGCTGTTTTTAAACAAATATTTACTGAGCAAAGTGTTGGGATCTGTTACAGTTGCTGGTGGCCTCACAAGACACAAGTCAGACCAGGTCCCTGTGAAGGTGAAGTTTCTATCCTCCTTGATGAAAGCATAAAATAAACAACCAAAGAAATAAAGTAAAAGTAAACTTTCAGATATTTATAAGGGCTTTGAAGGAAACAAAGCAGAATGCCTGGACATACTAATTCTAAAGGCCAGAGGACTTTTTGTTTAGGGCAGTTGGAAAAAGCCTCTTTGAAGAGAGAATATATCAATTAACAGTTACAGCATAACAAACCACATCAAAACTCAGTGGCTTAAAACAACAAGCATGTATGACCGTTCTCACAGTTGATTCTGTGGGCTGGCTGGGCCCTTCCCCTCTAGGCCGGCTCAATTGGGACTGCATGACCTTGAGTAGCCCCACTCACAGCTCTGAGGCCCAGCCAGGATAGCTGGAGATCCATGGGCTCTCTCCATAAATGACAGCAGAAGAGTTCCCAGCAGCAAGACTGGAGGATGGGCTCATGGTAAGGGGAGATGAGTGGAAAGTCACAGACATTAATGGTAAATAATTTATACTTTTCATCTTTACATGATTAAAAAAATCAGTTAAACTACTGAACACACGGAACATGGATTTACTTATTTGATCAGTGTGTTAGTTTTTTTATTGCTGCTGAAACAACTTACTACATATTTACTGTCTTAAAACAATACAAATTTACTGGAAAGACGTCCTGTGTTCATGGGCTGGAAGATTTAATATTGTTAAAATGTCAGTACTACTTAAAGCAATCTAAAAGTTCAAAATCCCACAACGTTTTTGCAGAAATAGAAAAATCTAAACTAAAATTTATTTGGACATTCAAGGTACACAAAATAATCAAAGTAGGCAAAATAATCTTCATAAAGAACAAAGACACTCTCCAAGAAGATATACAAATGTCCAATAAACACATAAAAAAAGATGCTCAACATCACTACTCATTAAGGAAATGCAACTCCACGGTAAGATACCACTTCATACCCATTAGGATGGCTATTATCAAAAGAAAGAAAAAAAGAAAAGAAAGAAGAGAAGGGAAGAGAAAAGAAAAGAAAAAAGAGAGAAAAGAAGGAAGGAAGGAAGGAAAGAAGGAAGGAAGGAGTATTGACAAGCATGGAGACAAATTGGAACCTTTGTACATTGTTTGTGGGAATGTAAACGGCAAATGGTGCAGCTGTTGTGGAAAATGGTATGGTGTGTTCTCCAAACCTGAAACACAGAATTCCCATACAATCTAGTAATTCTACTTCTAGATATATACTCAAAAGAAATGAAAACAAGGACTTAGATATTTGCACACCCATGTTCATAGCAGCATTATTCACAATACCAAAAGGCAGAAACAACTCAAGTGTCCATCGACAGATGAATATATACACAAAATGTGGTATAAACATGCAATGGAATATACCCAGTCTTAAAAAGGAAGAACATTCTGACACATGCTACAACACAGATGGACCTTGAGGACATTACACTAAGAGAAATAAGCCAGGCACAAATATGATGCCACTTATATGAGGCACTTACAATAGTCAAATTTGTAGAGACAGAAAGTAGAATGGTGGTTGCCAGGGGATATAAAAGGAGGAAATATCATATCATAATATCATATAGAATTCTGGATTACATAAGTTCATCTCTTTGGGATGTAACTAAGCAGAATCACTGATTCCATTTGCTAATTGCTCAGTAGTTTACCTCCAAGTGATGCAATGATTCCCAAACATCCAAACATTGCTACTGGTTGAATCACTGAGGAACTTGCTAAAAATACAGATTATAGTGTCTAAACTATGATCTCATAAATCAGAATCTCTACAGTTAGGGCTTAAGAATTTTATTTTGTTTAAGATACCCCCAACCTTTATTCTGATGTAGCTGGTCCAGTAAGATTGACATTTCTTAATCAACACATTAGGCATCCCAGTAACAAAATACAACAATAACTTTGTGCATTAAGTTGGAAACCATGACACAGTTTTCATTTTAATATGGTGGTTTTTCAGAATGAATGATTTCAGGATCTTTGCCAAAGTCTCATGCTTCTGTTTCCAAAAAAAAGAGCCCCAGCAAATGTTTACCTCAACCCATTGAGTAGGCTAAGTGCCAATTAATAAATAGAGATGAAAGTGGCATGTGAAAAACCAAAACTTTATGGATAGGCACTGAGAATCTTCCTGTGTGGAGGACAAAGAAGATATTATTCTTCTAGGTCATTATAAACAGGCTAGATGGCCCTTAACCATATAAAAAGACATTTGAATTCACTCATGAGAGAAAAGCAAATTAAAACTGTGCCTCATTTGTCACGTTGGCAAAAAGTTTTAAAAGCTTGTCAACCTATTTTGTTAGTGAAATAAGAAATAAAAACATTCATTGCTGGTGTTTGCAAATCAGTTTAATGCTTTTAGAGATGTTAAAAAACAAAATTTCAACAAACTGATTTCAAAGATTTAATTGGCTTTTATTATCAATTATGAATTGGGCTGCATTCCATCTATAAAACAGAAAAATGCTCCATGGGCATAGCAGAACGATTAATATGTGTAAGGGAATTTGAGCAGAAACAAGGAAATAGTATAATACAACAAAATGGATTGGTTAACTTAGGGTTACTTTCCTTGAAAGGGTTAAAACAAGGGGTACTTTCATATCATGCCAGCCTAGGTTTACTGGGACCTTTTTAACTGGTTACTGTGAATCTCCTGTTTTTTGTTTTTTTTTGGGATTTTTTTTTTTGGAAAATTTGGCCTGATGGGAGATTTTCCAGTTTTTTAAAGTTTCAGTTTGACTACATGGCACTTGTCAAGAGTGACTCCATTTTGGTTTGTCCTGTTGGGGGCTAGTGCAGGAATTCAACCCAAAACAATGACCTACCATACATTTTATTTAACAGAAGGAAAATGAGTAATATTTAAGAAAACTACATGTGTGTTTATTTTTGATCCAGCATTTCTTCATCTAAGAATTTATTCTAAACATGTACCACTAACAAAGAAATAAACATGGACAAACTTACTCATTACAGCATTGTTTGTACTCACAAACTATTGGAAACAACCTAATTGCCCATACATAGGAGAGTGGTTAAATTAACTATGGTATGTCTACGTAAGGAAGTACTAAGCAGCTATAAAAAAGAATGAGGATGATCTCTATGAACTGATGTAGAACGTTCTCTAGGATACATTGTAAAGTGGCAAAAGCAAAGGGGAAATGCATATATGCCACCATTTTTGTAAAAAAAAAGAAGCGACATAAGAATATATTCATAAATCTGCTTATTTTTGCATAAAGAAATACATGAGAGCTGGTCAGGCGTGGTAGTTCACTCCTGTAATTCCAGCACTTTGGGAGGCCAAGGCTGGCAGATCACAAGATCAGGAGATCTAGATCAGCCTGGCCAATATGGTAAAACCCCATCTCTACTAAAAATACAAAAACTATCCAGGTGTGGTGCTGTGTGCCTGTAGTCCCAGCTACTCAGGAGTCTGACGCAGAAGAATCACTTGAACCCGGGAAGCAGAGGTTGCAGTGAGCCGAGATTATACCACCACACTCCAGCCTGGGCAACAGAGTAAGATTCTGTCAAAAAAAAAAAAAAAAAAAAAAGAAAGGAAAAATAAATAAAGGAGAGCTAAAATAGATATTAATAAGATTGGTTACCTATAGGAAGTGGGTGGGAATGGAATTTAAGGGATTGGGGATTAGGAGAGTATATGTTTTTATATAGTTTTGATTTGGAGGTACCATGTTAATGTTTTATGTACTCAAAAGTGCCTAAAATCAACAAGGATGGTAACATGAAATAAAGTAGAATTTTAAACACAAAAAACAAATAAACTTAAATATTGCAAATGAATAGCATAACCAAACTGAAAGAAAAAAGTAACTGACTTATCTTGCAACATAGTACTTGGACTATACTCCCCAAGTCTAAAGACAAAAAAAAATACTAAATAAATATTAAGCTCTAGTTAGTGTTATCCCCTACCCTCCAGTGATATGGATTAGCAATTCTAAAACTACGTTTTGATATTCTAAGGTGGAACAAATGTATACAGTCAGCCATGCATTTCTGCGGGTTTGTTTTTCTTTTTTTAACCTTCACCAGTTTATTATAAAGGATATTACTAAGGATACAGTTGAAGAGATGCATAAATGGGGGAAGGAGCCTGAAGCTTCCATGCCCTCCCTGTGCATACTGCCCTCCTGGCAGCTCTCCAAGCCTGTCTTCTTGTGTTTTTGTGGAGGTTACATAGGTATGATTGATTAAACCATTGGCCATTGGTGATCAACTTGACCTTCAGCCCTTCTCCCCTCCCTGGAGGTTGGGGGATGGGGCTGAAGGTCTCAACCCTCTAATATTGTCTTTGGTCATTCTGGTGACCAGCCTCACTCTGAAGTTATCAGTCAATATAAGTATTTAAAAAAGCAAGCACTTTGGAGAGTACAAGGATTTTAGGAGTTGTATGTTAGGAAACTGGGGAGGAAGACCAAATGCATATTTCATAGTATCACATCCTCACATCTGCCAAACCTAATTGAGCATCTAAGGATTTTGGTATCCCTAGAGGTCATGGAACCAATCCACTGTGGACACTGAGGGATGACTGTAAATATATTAAGCATAATGGAAACCAAGTTTCTTGAAGGGAACTGTAAATGTAGAAAGGGCAAGAGCAGCATGTGGTCTTGAATTGGAATTGAAGAGTATTAGTCTGTTCTCACACTGCTATAAAGAACTGCCCAAGACTGGGTAAATTATAAAGGAAAGAGGTTTAATTGACACACAGTTCTGCAGGACTGGGAGACCTCAGAAAACTTACAATCATGGTGGAAGGGGAAGCAAACACTTCCTTCTTCACATGGATCTCATGGGAACTTCAGATCTCATGAGAACTTACTCACTATCACAAGATTTGCATGGGGGGAACTGCCCCCATGAGTCAATTACTTCCCATCAGGTCCCTCCCAAAACATATGAGGATTATGGGAACTAAAATTCAAGATGAGATTTGGGTGCGTTTGGCTCAAGATGAGCCAGAACATATCATGAAGTTATCAGTATGAATTCACAGTTTTTAATAGAGAAGGAAATATATATATGTATATGTATATTTTATGTGTTTCCTAGCTCTGTCTGCCTAAAAGAAAGAATATCACAGTTAATAATGAGCACCTTTACCTCCCAGATACTGTTTTCTAAATAGCATTCTGCACTCTAAATACATACCAAAGGATCTAGGGATCCCTGGAAAAATAGCTGATTTCAGGCCTATGACAGTAAAAGCACAAGATAATTCTTGATTCCTTTTTGGGATGCAAAATAAGGATATACTAAAAAAAAAAAAAAAAAAAAAAGACTCAGGAGCCAGCTTGAAGCTCTCCCATTGGCCAAATGCAGGATAATTTGAACATTAATAGTATGAATATGTCATAATACCAATGAACTATAGAATTCCATAATTACATAGAATTCTAATAATTATAGAATTATTTTTTCTCCAAATATGAAGCTAAAAATGCAAACTGGAATAAATGATTAAAGGACATCTACTTTATAAGGCCAATTATTGAATGTTGAAGAAATGATACAGTTAAAAAATAACTATTTCTTGCAACTATCATAGTAATTAATAATTTGTTTAAACAAGAATCATCAATGGATGCTAAAATTAATAAGTGAAATTTAATGCTAAGCAGAGTATTTGCATAATCTCAAAGTTTTTCCCCACAAATTACTTTTAATTATAAACATGGAAATAGTAATTTTAAAGCAGAGAAACCTGACAAACTCCACAGTAACCAAGAGATCAAAGCTAACATCACCAATATTGAGACAAACCAATATCATGTAGCTTCTGATACTGATTCACTGAAAAAGAAACAGTATCACTCTTGTGGTGTTTTTCAAAAAAAAGAAAAGAAAAGAAAAGAAAAACCTAAATCTAATCATGCGGAAATCTCAGGGATACACAAAATCAGGAGATGCTCTAAATAACAACTGGCATAGCCTTCAAAAATGTCAAGGTTATGAAAGAGAAAGGACGGCTGAGAAACTGATCCAGATTAAAGAAAACCACAGAAGCATGACAAATAAATGCATGGCATGACTCCAGATTGGATCCTGGACCAGGAAAAATAATTTGTCTATAAAAGGCATTATCAGGACAATTAACTAAATTTACATTTGACTGTGGATTCGATAATGAGGGGTCCTGTGGTAAACCTAAACCTATTGCTTTTGATCCTGGCATGTGACGATATAAGAGAATGTCTTTGTTCCAAAATATACACATCGAGGTATTTAGGAGTAAAGGAGCATCGTGTTGCAACTTACTCCCAAATGCTTTGAAAAATATACATGTGTATGTGTGTGTGTGTGTGTGTGAGCGGGAGAGAGAACACAAATGAGATGGCAAATGGGGCAAACTGTTAACAATTAGTGAACCTGGGTACAGGCTAAGAGTAGTTATTCTTACTATTGTTGTAACTTTTCTGTACTTCTGAAATTATATCGGGACTAAAAAATTACCAAAAAGTTGTTTAAACATGACTGAACTAAATGTTTGCTATAATACTTCCTCAGTCTAAAATCCATATGGCTAAGATTCTGATTTTCACCTCCTTTTCCTAAAAGGAGTCAATGCAAGTATAACCAGACAGTGCAAGTATAACTGACAAAATATACTCCGAAGACAACAGAAGTCTCTCTATTCCTATTTTCTATTTTTTGAATTCAATGCGCTACAGATTTTGTGATTGCAGGCTTCAGTTTTCTCACTATATAATCCTAAATAACAGTGGAGGTACAATGTCACAACATAGCTCCTGCCTCTGGTATAATCAGCTATAGAAGAGAAACTAAGAGAAACTGCTGGCACTAAGAACCACAGTTTGAAAAACTGGCTTCAGTTTCAACAACCATAATTTTTAAGCCTTTATATGTTTATTTAACTCTCCCATGCACTGAAAATTCCAGGTTTGGTATTAGACAAAATATCTCTGAATTTCCTCCATCATCCTGACCCTATAGACCAAATAGTTTAATACCAATGAAATATAAAATGTACATGTAGAAATGAACTAGAAAATTTATATTGAAATAACTAATGTTTTAATTTATATAAATTGACCCAGAGAAGACTCTCATGGCCCAGGGTAAGAGTATTGTTTGATTTTTTTAAATTTCTAGTCAAATGTTTCCACTTAGCACAGTAATCTTCATCCTCAACTCTCATGGTAGAATAATAACAGCAACAATAATAATAAATAGCATTGCCAGGCACTGTTCTAAGTGATTTACAACACTGATTAATTTAAGTCATTAAATTATTGTATGGGTAATGTAATTAATGTGTTCTAACAATCAGGCCGGGCACGGGGTGGTTCACGCCTTTAATCCCAGGACTTTGGGAGGCCCAGGTGCATGGATCACCTGAGGTCAGGGATTTGAGACCAGCCTGACCAACATAGTGAAACCCCATCTCTACTAAAAATACAAAAAAAATTAGCCAGATGCGGTCGTAGGAGCCTGTAATCCCAGCTACTTGGGAGGCTGAGGCAGGAGAATTGCTTGAACCTGGGAGGCGGAGGTTGCAGTGAGCAAAGAGAGTGCCATTGCACTCCAGCCTGGGCAACAAGAGCGGAACTCCATCTCAAAAAAAAAAAAAAAAGTATTATAACAATCCTTATTTTATAGAAAAGAAAAACCAAAGCACAAAAATGGTTAGGTAAGCTGCCCAAGGTCACAAAGCTAGTAAGGTTGGGTCTGGGATTCAAACAGAGACCCTCTCGCTCCAGAATCTGTGTTCCTAATACTTGTAAAATGCCACATTTCAGGCATCAGCAAGACCTTTTGCATATTACTTTCTTTTTTATCTTCCACAGAAACCCCAATGCTTGACTAAGAGGCTGATATTTGCAGCTGAATGTATTGAATTCTTTCCTCCTACCTGGGGAACAGGCGCCCTCTGTGTCCTAAATGCCATATTCCCATTGTGCTTTGTGTCAGATCTAATAGACCAATTCCTGCACAATCAGGCAAGCCAGAGCCAGTGAACTGCATCTCTACTCTGTGCCTCCAGAACTTGATGTCTGCTGGCATTTTGCTTTATTCACTCCTTTGGGAAAAGAATAAAAGGGTAGGGCAGGATGTTGAATACCATGGAAAGCAATGGGTGGTGCCTGGAAGTGAGAACAGCTTCTTTACTACCTATTTCTCTGAACCTTAGCTTCTTCCCTTACGATAAATAAATGCATTTAGTACTTAACAGCTTACTAGTGGCTTTTATGGGCAGTTTTCTTAAAATGGAGCATAAAATTCTTAGGTCACAAAATTACATATTAAGAAACATAGATTATGTAAAAATGATTGTAAACTTTTAAACTACGTACAAATATTAGTTATATTAACACTCATTAACACCCAGGTCCAAGACCAGGAATTAAGTAATAATTATTTCTATCTTCTGTGAAATCATTGGAGCAGAAGTTGTCACAAATTGATACCTTGCATTTAAAGATTAAGAACCTATCAGGTAAAACAAAACATCCTACTGGACTCCTTACTTTCCCATCATCAAAAGCCAGAAGACTAGTACAGACAGACTGCTAATCACTATTTGGGCTCATAAGTAAAACATAAAGAGTAACATGAAATAATCCTGTGTGTGTTTTTTTTTTTTTACTCTATTAAAAGGACAGCAAATTCTTAGGCAAACTCTACAGTTTCCATTTGTTGAAATTAGAAGAACCTGCTTGGAAGTAATGCAAAACTTGGGTTTCTAAGTGAAGAAGCACATATGAGCCAAAAAGCTAAGGGGACATTTAGAACTTGGTAAGAAATCTCTGTGGCTCTAGTGAGAGACCTTCATGGCCTTACTACAAGGTCACTGAAGCTTTAGTGTGAGAACCTTTATGATCTTTACAAGGAAGGTTTTTAAGGTCCTGGTGTGAGGTCCTCTGTTACTGATGTGAGACCACTGTGGCTGGCATTACCTTGATTCACTGAAACTTAGCTTTGTATTTCAAAGCTCTTGGAAAAGGGATATAATGTTAGAGAACTAGCACTTCAGTCCCATTAAAACCCACAACAAGAGTACCATTTCGGATGGATGAAATGATTTTTACCTCCTGTAATATTTCTCAGGGAAGACCACAAGCCAAGACTTCAAAATGAAAAGGCAGCTAGATATACAGAATACTACCAAACTCTGATGAAAAAAAAAAGCTCTTTCATTTGAGAAATTAAAGCATATCTAAATAAATGGAGAGATATTTTATGTTCATGGATTGAAAAACTTGATGTTGGTAAGATTTTCACTTCTTCTCGGTATAGAGTTAATGCAATACCAATCAAAATCCCAGCAAGCTATTTTGCAAATATTTACAAGTTAATTATTAAGTTATAAGAAGAAGCAAAGACCTAGAATAGCCAACATAATACTGAAGAAGAAAAAAGTTGAAAGGTTGGAATGATCAAAATCCAGAACACTGACAACACCAAACACTGGTGAGGATGTGGAGCAACAAGAACTCTCCTTCATTGCTGGTGGAAATGCAAAATGGTACAGCCATTTTGGAAGACAGTTTGGTGATTTCATTTACAAAACTAAACTTACCTTTACCATATGATCTAGCAATCACACTCCTTGGTATTTATGCAAAGGAATTAAAAACTTACGCCCACACAAAAATCTGCACATGAATGTTTGTTTATATATCCTTGTCAAAACTTGGAAGCAGCCAAGACGTTCTTTAGTAGGTGAATGGATGAATAAACTGCAGTACATTCATACAATGGAATATTATTCAGTGCTAAGAAGAAATGCACTATCAAGCCATGAAAAAACATGGAGTAAATCTAAATGCCTATTGCTAAGTAAAACAGGCCAATCTGAAAAGGCTGTATGATTCCAACTCTATGACATTCTGGAAAGGTTATAACAATAAAGACTATAAAAAGATCAGTGGTTGCCTGGGGTTAGGGAAAAGGAAGAATGAACAGTTAAAGCCAAAAGGATTTTTAGGGCAATGAAAATACTCTGCACGATACTATAATGGTGGCTGTATGTCATTATAAGTTTGTTCAAATCCATAGAATGTACAACATGAAGAGCATATCCTAATGTAAACTATGGATTCTGGGGGATAATGATGTTTTAATGTAGGTTCATCAAATGTAACAAACATACCACTCTGTTAGGAGATATTGACAATGAAGGAGGCTATGCATGTGTGAAGACAGGGAATCTATGGAAAATCTCTGTACTTTCATCTCAATTTTGCTAGGGACCTAAAACTGCTTTAAAAAATAAAGTCTTTATTACAAAAATATTTTTAAATAGGCAAAAAGATCTAAGGAGACACCTCAACCAGAGAAGATATACAGATGGCAAATAAACATGAAAAAGTGTTCCATGTTGTATGTTATTAAGGCCTGAAAATTAAAACAACAATAAGATATCACTATATGCCTATTAGAATGACTAAAATGAAAAAAAATCTGACAATACTAATTACTGGCAAGGATGCAGATAAACAGGAACTCTCATGTATTGCTGGTGGGAATGCAAAATGATAGGATCACTTTGGAAGACAGTTTGGTAGTTTCTTACAAAGCTTAACCTAGTTTTACTATGTAATTCATCACATGCACTCCTAGCTATCCACTCAAGTGATTTAAAAACTTATGTTTCTGCAAAAACCTACATGCACAAGTTTATAGCAGCTTTATTTATAATCATCAAAAACCAGAAGCAATCAAGATGTCCTTCAACAGGCAAATGAATTTTAAAAAACTGTTGTGTACACATACAGTAGAATATTATTCACTGAGAAAAAGAAAGAAGCTATTGATCTATGAAGGAACATGGATGAATTTTAAATGCATGTTGTAAGTGAAAAGAAGCCAGTATAGAAAGGGTACATATGCTATGATTCTAATTATATGATGTTCCACCATGATTGCTAGATCATATGGTAACAGTAAGTTTAGTTTTATTAAAAAATCACCAAACTGTCTTCCAAAGTGGCTGTACCATTTTGCATTTCCACCAACAATGAAGGAGAGTTCTTGTTGCTCCACATCCTCACCAGCATTTTGTGTTGTCAGTGTTCTGGATTTTGGTCATTCCAATCTTTCGACTTTTATTCTTGCTCAGTATTATATTGACTATTCTAGGTCTTTGGTTCTCCTTATAAATTAATAATCAACTTGTAAATATTTGCAAAATGTTTGCAAAACTCTATAAAGAAGATTAAAAATAGAAGGTTAGTGGTTTCCTGGAGGGAGAGAGAGAGGAGGGTTGGATAGGTGAAGCACTAGGGATTTTTTAGGGTGGTGAAAATATCCTGTACAATATTGTAATTGTGGCCAAATGACACTTTGCCAAAACGCATTGAACTTTGCAGTTCAAAGAGTGAAAATCCATACAAATTTTAAAAATCACTTAAGAGTTTGGGAGAATCTCAGGATGAAATGCAAAATGTGACAATATAATTTCTTTATTATTTATTTATTTTTATTTTCTTTTACTTTTTAAATTTTTTATTATTATACTTTAAGTTTTAGGGTACATGTGCACAATGTTCAGGTTAGTTACATATGTATACATGCGACATGCTGGTGCGCTGCACCCACTAACTTGTCATCTAGCATTAGGTATATCTCCCGATGCTATCCCTCCCCCCTCCCCCCACCCCACAACAGTCCCCAGAGTGTGATGTTCCCCTTCCTGTGTCCATGTGTTCTCATTGTTCAGTTCCCACCTATGAGTGAGAATATGCGGTGTTTGGTCTTTTGTTCTTGTGATAGTTTACTGAGAATGATGATTTCCAATTTCATCCATGTCCCTACAAAGGACATGAACTCATCATTTTTTATGACTGCATAGTATTCCATCGTGTATATGTGCCACATTTTCTTAATCTAGTCTATCATTGTTGGACATTTGGATTGGTTCCAAGTATTCGCTATTGTGAATAGTGCCACAGTAAACATACGTGTGCATGTGTCTTTATAGCAGCATGATTTATATTCCTTTGGGTATATACCCAGTAATGGGATGGCTGGGTCAAATGGTATTTCTAGTTCTAGATCCCTGAGGAATCGCCACACTGACTTCCACAATGGTTGAACTAGTTTACAGTCCCACCAACAGTGTAAAAGTGTTCCTATTTCTCCACATCCTCTCCAGCACCTGTTGTTTCCTGACTTTTTAATGATTGCCATTCTAACTGGTGTGAGATGATATCTCATAGTGGTTTTGATTTGCATTTCTCTGATGGCCAGTGATGATGAGCATTTTTTCACGTGTTTTTGGCTGCATAAATGTCTTCTTTTGAGAAGTGTCTGTTCATGTCCTTCGCCCACTTTTTGATGGAGTTGTTTGTTTTTTTCTTGTAAATTTGTTTGAGTTCATTGTAGATTCTTGATATTAGCCCTTTGTCAGATGAGTAGGTTGGGAAAATTTTCTCCCATTTTGTGGGTTGCCTGTTCACGCTGATGGTAGTTTCTTTTGCTGTGCAGAAGCTCTTTAGTTTAATTAGATCCCATTTGTCAATTTTGGCTTTTGTTGCCATTGCTTTTGGTGTTTTAGACATGAAGTCCTTGCCCATGCCTATGTCCTGAATGGTAATGCCTAGGTTTTCTTCTAGGGTTTTTATGGTTTTAGGTCTAATGTTTAAGTCTTTAATCCATCTTGAATTGATTTTTGTATAAGGTGTAAGGAAGGGATCCAGTTTCAGCTTTCTACATATGGCTAGCCAGTTTTCCCAGCACCATTTATTAAATAGGAAATCCTTTCCCCATTGCTTGTTTTTGTCAGGTTTGTCAAAGATCAGATAGTTGTAGATATGTGGCATTATTTTTGAGGGCTCTGTTCTGTACCATTGATCTATAGCTCTGTTTTGGTACCAGTACCATGCTGTTTTGGTTACTGTAGCCTTGTAATATAGTTTGAAGTCAGGTAGTGTGATGCCTCCAACTTTGTTCTTTTTGGCTTAAGATTGACTTGGTGACGCGGGCTCTTTTTTGGTTCCATATGAACTTTAAAGTAGTTTGTTCCATGTACAAAAATCACAAGCATTCTTATACACCAATAACAGACAAACAGAGCCAAATCATGAGTGAACTCCCATTCACAATTGCTTCAAAGAGAATAAAATACCTTGGAATCCACCTTACAAGGGATGTGAAGGACCTCTTCAAGGAGAACTACAAACCACTGCTCAATGAAATAAAAGAGGATACAAACAAATGGAAGAACATTCCATGCTCATGGGTAGGAAGAATCAATATCGTGAAAATGGCCATATAACTTAATTGTATCACAGTTAGTATAAAAAACCCTCACTGAAGATGGTAGGGACAAAAGTGCTGGCCTACATAACTTTGAAAATAAGTGGAGTCTGTAAAACTAAAGGTCAAAGAAACTACACATAAGTACTGTACTATAGTTAATAAAGTTGTTTCTCATAAAGTTATTGGTTAACTATTCTGATGTTTTTACACATGTATACCAAAATTGAACAATTAATAAATGGATGGCAGATCATGGCAGGCAGTTTCTCACTGTTGGAGCAGGAGTTTGCAGATAAGCAAGGGGGAGATGGAATGATCCATGTACTAATGGATCAGAGTCGGAGATGTCAGTATGAACTGAAGTTTAGCTTAATATGGATATATATAAACACCAATATTTCTACATAAGGAAATATTTCTGTATAAGTACATAAACACAGGTTACTAAGGGACTAGAAGCAAAGACACACAAGAGCAATGAGCATACCCAGATCTTGGTTTCTGATGCCACTATCTGAAAAAATAAACTAGGACTCCTTAGAGAAATGGCTGATTCTACGACTGGGGCAGGAAATATACAAGATGAACCTGAAATCCCTTGTAGAACCAGAAAGTGAGGAAGGGCTCATTAAAAAGTGGGGGGAGTGGGGAGAGACAAGAGATGAACCTCTCATGCAGAATAGTTCTAAAGAATTTGTATGAATACTCAAGGAAGTGGAACATAACTCTCCACTCCTTACACTTGGAAAGAGGGAGGGAAAGAATAACTTTACAATGAAAAAGACTTTCAAACACTGTCTCCTCTGGGTGACAAAGGGCAACATAGAAAGGGACAAGTTATGTTGATAGTATGTACTCCTGATGTGACATGATGGAAATGGCACATTAACTTTGCCTCTGAGGTCTTTCTAATCAAAAATCCCATAACTCCAGTCTAATCAAGAGAAAATTATCAGACACATCTTCACAAAGAGACATGCTGCAAAATACCTGACCAGTACTCTTTAAACCATCAAGGTCATCAAAAGCAAGGAAAGTCTGAGAAACTGTCACAGCCAAGAGGAACCTAAGGAGACCCAACATCTAAATAAAATAAATAAATCCCCATCCAGGATGGGATCCTGGGACAGAAAAATACATGAGGCACGACTAAAGGAACCTGAATAAGATATGAACTTTAATTAATAATAATGTGACAATTGGTTCATTAATTATAACAAATATACCATGGTATTGTAGGATAGGAGAAACTGAGTGCAAGACACATGGGAACTCCATGTGCTAGCTTCACAATTTTTCTATAAATTTAAAATTGTTCTAAAAATAAAGCTTGTTTAAGAAAATAAAAACAGGGGGATGGCAGCTAGATGCTAGGCTACAGATTATCAATGCATAAGATTTTAATCCCTAAATCATTAGTCCCTGCATCGTTAGGACTTAACCTGCATCAGTTTCCAGGGCGAAGGAAACTCAATGAAAGGAAACTTCTTACATTCATATGCCTCGTCACACTGTGAGTCACACTCACCAAATGGTCTCTCCAATTTACTGATTATATTAATACTCCTAAATTACTCATCTATACCTTCACCCACTTAAAATAATTGGGTTTTTTATTAAATACAGTATGTATGTTATTTTCTTGGGCTGAAACAACTCAATTAAATTACCACTAACTCAAAAGGAAATCAGAAATATAAAAAGTTTCATTCTCGGAATACTGTCTCTGGGAGAAAAAGGCGGGTTTTCAGTTTTTGCTTTATTTTAGTTTGTTTTTTGGTACTCTTCAATGTAACTATAAGAATGGAAGTCATGGGAGAATAAAGGGAAAACAAGAAGGCCTGGTTAATGTTGTGAAAGAAAGACTTTCTTAGGAGAAAGGTTGAGGAATTTACTAGAGAGCAATGTCAGGAAAAATGAGAATCTGGAGGCCAGGCTAGGCACACATCAAAGGAATCTGCATCTAATTACTCAGAAAGAAGAAACTGAAAAAGAGAGGTTTTTGTTTCTAGATTGGAAAGGGTGACTACTAACATCCAAAAAAGTAAATAAATAACAGAAAACTAACAGAAGAGACCCCTCCCCAGGAACTAGTTATATAAAGTGGGCACATATTTGAGAAGAGAAAACCAGGAAAATTAGCCAAAATAGTATTACGTGATTTTCAGATTCACATATATGTTGTAGGTAAAGATGCAGGTATTTCCAGTGTGAGAGAGAAACATAATCAAGATATTTGAAGAGTCAGCTCTCATAGAAAAGAAACAATGAAAATGAGATCTACTAAGTCTAGCAAGGGGCAGGAGTAATACATGAGGTCAAGGTTTAGGTCAGATGCTGTTCTGATAGAATAATTCCTAAGTGGCATTACCCACAGTGGGGAAGAGTTGGACAAAATATGTTTGAATAAAGCCTCTTTTATTAGAACTAGAATTTATCAGCTTCCTATCTCTCACTGTGGAGAACTCCATAAACATATTTAAAGAAAGTATTTTAAAAAAAAAACACCTGAGAACGTGAAAGCAAATGGAATATTAAAGGAATTTGAAGGCATTATATTCCAACAAATAGTTACCCATAAGATGGTAGAAAAGGAAATATATCACATTTAGAAATAGTTTGAGTTTATATATCACCTGACCATGCCTAAAATGAGTAGGCGAGTACAGCATGGAGACCATAATTTAAAATATTGTATTGAATACTTGAAATTGCTAAAAGGATAGATCTTGAGTGTTCTCACCACACATATACAAAAAAAGGTCACTATGTGAAGCGATGGCTATGTTAACTAGCTAGATTACGGTGAGCATTTCACAATGTATACATAAATCAAAATAGGAAGTTGCACACCCTAAATATATACAATTTCTGTTTATCACTTATACCCTAATAAAGCTGAAAATATTAAAATATTTTTAAGAATACATATAAAGTTGATTTTATTTAAGTACAAAAATAAAATGAAATGAGTGGGCATTCGTGAGGGGGCTTTAAACTGTAGAGGAATATCTCACCACCGGGGGACAGGTCGGGGAGATGTCTTCAACCTAAATTTTACTCTCAAACTGGAACATTCAAAAGCAGAGGAAGACAGAGTTTTGAGGAGCCAATGGCAGAGATGTTGGCCTTGCTAGGCCCTTTGGGGTTATAGGATTCAGAAGCAGCAACAGAGTATACATTGGTTTTAGAGTGAGGGGGTTTATCACAAGCTTGAAATGTTTCTGTGTGGGGGAGAAGTTTATGTTGGGGTCAGACTGTCTCTGGGTGGAGGGGAGATTATCTCGGGTCTGGCATGCCTCTGGTAGGGGAGAGGTTTGGAATTTTTTTGGTCAGAGATATTATTTGTGGTTTATGGTCATGCTGATCTTAGCCAGAAGGCTGATGACCTTTGGATTTAGGCAGTTTTTAATCAAGGTGAACTTAAAATGACAGTGCTTGTCCAAGATGGCGATACTCCTGCTCTGTCACCAGCAATAACAGGTTTTTTAAAAATATTGCATTACAAACACATTTAAAAGAAATTTTACTATTAGGAAATATATTCACTTACAGGCAAACAGAATTTCTCTTCTTGCCTGAGAATACATGCTCCAGCTATCAATACCATTTAGTGTGGACACCCCTCATCAACACGAAGTTTTACCAAGCACATGAGGAAACATACATCACTTACAGGACTTACTCAAAAACAAATCCACCTCCATATCACCTTCAGCCCCAGAAAGCAGACATAAAAAGAGACAAAATTTTTTTCTTATTAAAATTATATTCTCAGGGATACTAAATTTAGAAAAACAAGCTATCACTGTAGAAGGAAAATAATTTTAATAAATTGAGAACATTGTTTTAAAGCACATGGTCTATGATTCACATTACATGACTCTGTGCAAACAACCCCAGGTACCAGCCCGGAGCCTGGTAGACCTGCTGGGTGGTTAGATCCAGAAGAACAATAACAATCACTACAGCTCAGCTCTCAGGAAGCCACATCCCTAGGAAAAGGGGAAAGTGCTATGTCAAGGGAACACCCCATGGGCAAAAGAATCTGAACAACAGCCTTGAGCCCTAGACTTTCCCTTTGACATAGTCTACCCAAATGAGAAGGAACTAGAAAAACAATTCTGGTAATATGACAAAACAAAGTTCTTTAACACCCCCAAATAATCGCACTAGTTCACCAGCAATGGATCCAAACAAAAAAGAAATCCGTGATTTACCTGAAAAAGAATTCAAAAGGTCAGTTATTAACCTAATCAAGAAGGCATCATAGAAAGGTGAAGTTCAATTTAAGGAAATCAAAAAATGATACAAGAAATGAGAAGAGACATCTTCAGTAAAATATATAGCATAAATAAAAAACAATCAAAACTTCAAGAAATAATGGATGCACTTTGAGAAATGCAAAATACTCTGGAAAGTCTCAGCAATAGAATTGAACAGGCAGAAGAAAAAACATCAACCTCAAAGATAAAGTTTTTAAATTAACCCAATCCAAAAAAGACAAAGAAAAAATGAACAAAGACTCCAAAAAGATTGGGATTACATTAAATGACCAAACCTAAGAGTAACTGGTGTTCCTGAGGAGGAAGAGAAATCTAAAAGTTTGGAAAACGTATTTGGGGGAATAAATGAGGAAAACTCCACTGGCCTTGCTAGAGACCTAGATATCCAAATACAAGAAGCTCAAAGAATACTTGGGAAATTCATCATAAAAAGATCATTGCCTAGGCACATTGTCATCAGGTTATCTAAAGTTAACACAAAGGAAAGAATCTTAAGAGCCACAAGGGAAAAGCATCAGGTAACCTATGAAGGAAAACCTCAAGGGAAAAGCATCAGGTAACCTGTAAAGGAAAACCTATCAGATTAACAGCAGATTTCTCAGCAGAAACCCTACATACTAGAAGGGCTTAGGGCCCTATCTTCAACCTCCTTAAACAAAACAATTATCAGCAAAGAATTTTGTACCCAGCAAAAGTAACCTTCATAAATGAAGGAAAGATACAAAGGGAAATCTATCAGATTAACAGCAGATTTCTCAGCAGAAACCCTGCAAGCTAGAAGGGATTAGGTCTCTATCTTCAGCCCCCTAAAACAAAACAATATCAGCCAAGAATTTTGTACCCAGCCAAACTAACCTTCATAAATGAAGGAAAGATACAGTCTTTTTCAGACAAACGAATGATGAGTGAGTCACCACTACAAAGCCAGCACTACAAGAACTGATAAAAGAAGCTCTAAATCTTGAAATGAATCCTGAACACATCAAAACAGAACCTCTTTAAAGCATAAATTTCACAGGACCTATAAAACAAAAATACAACTAAAAAAAAATAGCATGATAAATTAAATAGTTCCTCACATCTCAAAACTAATATTGAATGTAAATGGTCTTAATGTTCCACTTAAAAGATGCAGAATGGCAGAATGGATAGGAATTCACCAATCAATTATCTGCTGCCTTCAAGAGACACATCTAACACATAAGGACTCACATAAACTTAAGGTTAAGAGGTGGAAGAAGACATTCCATGCAAATGGATGCCAAAAGCAAGCAGTAGTAGCTATTCTTTTATCAGACAAAACAAACTTTAAAGCAACAGCAGTTTAAAAAGACAAAGAGGGATAAAAGGCCTTGCCCAACAGGAAAATATGGCAATCCTGAATATGTATGCACCTAACTCTGGAGCTCCCAAATTTTTAAAACAAGTACTAGTAAACCTAAGAAATGGGATAGACAGCAACACAATAATAGTGGGGGACTTCAATACTGCCCTGAGGGCACTAGACAAGTCATCAAAACAGAAAGTCTCAATGGATTTAAAAGAAAGTCACAGAAAGAAACAATGGATTTAAACTATACCCTGGAATAAATAGACTTAACAGATATTTACAGAACATTCTACCCAGCAACCTCAGAGTATATGTTCTATTCAACAGTGCATGGAACTTTCTCCAAGATAAACCATACGATAGGCCACAAAACAAGTCTCAATAAATTTAAGAAAATTGAAATTATATCAAATACTCTGTCAGACCAGAGTGGAATAAAACTGGAAATCAACTCCAAAGGGAACCTTCAAAACCACGCAATTATGTGGAAATTAAATAACCTGCTCCAGAATGATCATTGGGTCAACAATGAAATCAAGATGTAAGTTAAAAATTCTTCAAAATGAATGACAGTAGTGACACAACCTATCGAAACCTCTGGGATACAGCAAAGGTTTTCCAGACATCAAAAAGTCTGGAAAACTTTCTAAGTCTTTCTAAACAATCTAAGGTCACACCACAAGGAACTAGAGAAACAAGAACAAACCAAATCCAAACCCAGCAGAAGAAAGGAAATAACCAAGATCAGAGCAGAACTAAATCAAATTGAAACCAAAAAGAAAAGATAAAAGAAACAAAAAGCTGGTTCTTTGAAAAGATAAATAAAATTGATAGACCGTTCACAAGATTAACCAAGACAAGAAGAGAGAAAATCCAAATAACCTCACTAAGAAACAAAACAAGAGATATTACAACTGATACCACAGAAATACAAAAGATCATTTAGGGCTACTATAACACCTTTATGCACATAAACTAGGAAACTTAGAGGAGATGAATAAATTCCTGGAAACATACAACCCTCCTAGCTTAAATCAGGAAGAATTAGATACCCTGAACAGACCAATAACAAGAAGCAAGATTGAAATGGTAGTTTCAAAATTACCAACAACAAAAAAAGTCCAGGACCAGACAGATTCACAGCAGAATTCTACCAGACATTCAAAGAAGAATTGGTACCAATTCTATTGATATTATTCTACAAGATAAAGAAAGAGGTAATTCTCCCTAAATTATTCTCTGAAGCCAGTATCATCCTAATACTAGGAAAGGACATAACCAAAAATGAAAACATAGATGCTAAAATCCTTAACAAAATACTAGCTAACTAAATCCAACAACATATCAAAAAGATAACCCACCATGATCAAGTGGTTTCATACCAGGGATGCAGGGATGGTTTAACTTACACAAGTCAATATGTAATACACCACACAAACAGAATTAAAAACAAAATCGAAAGATCATCTTGATAGATACAGAAAAGGCATTTGACAAAATCATTTTATGAATAAAACTCAGAAAAATCAGCATACAAGGATCGTACCTCAATGTAGTAAAAGCCATCTATGACAAACCCACAACCAAGTTAATACTGAATGGGGAAAAATTGAAAGCATTCTCTCTGAGAACTGGAACAAGACAAGGATACCCACTTTCACCACTTTTATTCAATATAGTACTGGAAGTTTTAGCCACAGCAATTAGACAAGAGAAAGAAATAAAGGGCATCCAGATTGGTAAAGAACAACACAAACTGTCACTGTTTGCTGATGATATGATTGTATACCTAGAAAACCCTAAAGACTCCTCCAAAAAGCTCCTAGATCTCATAAATGAATTCAGCAAAGTTTCAGGATACAAAATTAATGTGTGCAAACCAGTAGCCTTCCTATACCCCAACAGTGACCAAACTGAGAATCAAATCAAGAACTCAACTCCTTTTACAATAGCTACAGATGTGTATAGGAATATACCTAATCAAGGAGATAAAAGACCTCTACAAGGAAAACTACAAAACACCGCTGAAAGAAATCATAGATGACACAAACAAACAGAAACATATCCCATGCTCATGGATGGGTAGAGTCAATATTGTGAAAATGATCATACTACCAAAAGCAATCTACAAATTCAATGCAATTCCCATCATAATACCACCATCATTCTTCACAGAACTAGAAAAAAAATCCTAAATTTCATATGGAACCAAAAAAAGCCTGCATAGCCAAAACAAGACTAAACAAAAAGAACAAATCTGGAGGCATCACACTATCTGATTTCAAATTATACTATAAGGCCATAGTCACCAAAACAGCATGGTACTGGTATAAAAATAGACACATAGACCAATGGAACAGAATGGAGAACTCAGAAATAAACCAAAATACTTACAGCCAAATGATCTTCAACAAAGCAAGCAAAAACATAAAGTGGGGAAAGGACACTGTATTCAACAAATTGTGCTGGGATAATTGGCAAGCCACATGTGGAATAATGAAACTGGATCCTCATCTCTCACCTTATAAAAATATCAACACAAGATGGATAAGGACTTAAATCTAAGACCTGAAATTATAAAAATTCTAGAAGATAACCTTGGAAAAACCCTTCTAAACATTGGCTTAGGCAAGAATTTCGTGGCCAAGAACCTAAAAGAAAATGCAATAAAAACAAAGATAAATATCTGGGACTTAATTAAACTAAAGAGTTTTGCATGAAAAAGGAACAGTCAACAGAATAAACAGACAACCCATAGACCATGAGAAAATCTTCACAATCTATACATCTGACAAAGGACTAATATCCAGAATCTAAAATGAACTCAAACAAACTAGCAAGAAAAAAATAAACAATCCCATAAAAAGTGGGCAAAGGACATGAATAGACAATTCCCAATAGAAGATATACAAATGGCCAACAAACATATGAAAAAATGCTCAATATCACTAATGATCAGGGAAATGCAAATCAAAACCACAACACAATACCATCTTACTCCCGCAGGAATGGCCATAATCAAAAAATCAAAAACAATAGATGTTTGTGTGGATCCAGTGAAAACGGAACACTTCTATACTGCTGATGGGAATGTAAACTAGTACAACCACTATGGAAAACAATGCGGAGATTCCTTAAAGAACTAAAAGTAAACTACCATTTGATCCAGCAATCCCACTATTGTGTATCTACCCAGAGGAAAAGAAATCATTATACAAAAAAGATACTTGCACACGTATGTTTATAACACCACAGTTTGCAGTTACAAAAATGTGGAACCAACACAAATGCCCATCAACCAACAAGTGGATAAAGAAACTGTGATATATATGTGTGTGTATATATATATCACATATACGTATATATATACGTGTGTATATATATATCACACATAGATATACGTGTGTGTATATATATCACATATATATGTTTATATATACGTATGTGTGTGTATATGATGGAATACTACTCAGCCATAAAAAGGAATGAATTAATGACATCCGCAGCAACCTGAGTAGGATTGGAGACTATTATTCTAAGTGAAGTAACTCAGGAATGGAAAACCAAACATTGGATGTTCTCACTCATAACTGGGACCTAAACTATGAGGATACAAAGGCATAAAAATGACACAATGGACTTTGGGGACTCAGGAGGAAAGGGTAGGAAGGGGGTGAGGGATAAAAGACTACAAATTGGGTTCATCGTATACTGCTCAGGTGATGGATGTATTCAAAATCTCACAAATCAGCACTAAAGAACTTACTCGTGTAACCAAACACCACCTGTCCCCCCAAAACATATGGAAATAAAAAATATAAAATATAAATAAAATAGAGTACATGGTCTAAATGGCAGAATGAACTAGTAAAAATTGAATTAGAGGTATAGATAATGTTAAAATATTTTCTCAGAATACAACACAAAAGAACAAAGAGAAAAGTGTGAAAGAAAATTTTAGAGAGACAGAGAATAAATTCAAAAGTTTTGATAAGTATCTAATATGTTAGATACTTATTCTAACATATGGGATACAAAATAAGAAATTTATGGGACCTAATATGGGATACAAAAGAAGATATATGACTTAATATGGGATACAAAATAAGAAAATATAAAGATTGTAAGCAATAAATCATCAATAAAATAATTGAAGAAAAATTTTCAAATGTGAAAGTGACTAAGAGAGAAAATAATGTTAAAAACACTGCTAAAAGATTGTGGAGAGATTTCTGGATAGAAATATAAAGAGAAAATTTTCGAAGTCTTTAAAATGTAAAATAGGAAGAAAAAATAAAAATTGCCAACGAAAACATGAACATCATACTGACCTTGACTTCTTTTTTTTCAAATTCCTAAAGGATAACTTCTTAAAATAAGATTTCTACCATTTAATTGTGAAGTCAAATAAAGACACTTTACACTGGCAATGATTCTTGAAAGAATTTCTCCACTACAGCAAACACAAAAGGACCAAGAAAATAGTAGTAAGGAAGGAAGGCAATATAGATAATAATTGTCAACAATTACTAATAAAATAGCTCTAAAACTTAAAGAAATCAGAAATAATTCCTAAGACTGTGAAAATAATTTTTTTTAACCTAGAAATAAACTTCTAGCTTAATCAAACATGAGTGGGAAGTGACATGGTGGAGAAAAAGAGAAGAGACAGCAGGCAAAGAGGATTTGTAGTATATCTATATGGAAACTTGATAGATACTGACTAGTTATCAATATTAATAGAAAAATATAAAATCCTAGACAAGTGGTTCATAAAAATTAACGTTGTTTCTATCTCTTGCCATAAGCAAATAAATTCAGTAGTTAAACATAAATGAATTAAATATTCATTTCAACCAAAATTGAATAATAACAACAGAAGAAACCTAAGGGAAATGAAGCAGGAAATCTATTACCCAGGAATAGAAAAGTTTATTCAGTTATATAATTAATAAGTATTTAAAATACATTTGGTTAAATTGTGTGCAAAGACATAATAATACAGTTACGTATGCTCAGATATATATCATGTGTTATGTTAGGAAAAACAAAATGTCCTCGACAAGACTGCCCCCTGCTGAAGTTCTTAAATACTGTACATTGCCTCTTGGTAGGCACAAAAAAAGGTGTTAGTTCGAAATTCTGCACCTATTCTTGATATAAACCCCTAAAAAATCAATTAATTAAGGGTAATTCTTTAACATGACAAAGGAGATAAGTCAACAAATTTCTAGTGTTTCAAATTAAAAATCTAAAAGCCTGGATTGTCACAAATGAGTAAAGGTTTAAAGCTAGATTGCTTGGGAGCCTTAACAAGCTAATATTGTGCCCCGCTACAAATTGTTCTCTACTTTCCCTTGACCTTCATCCTTGGCAGGAAGCTCATGTAATTCCTCTCCTAGTGCTCTTTATAGTTCCTGTAGTGATAGAGTTTCTGATATTTATTCTGTTATGGTACATTGACAACTTCTATTCCTTCCCATTATTTTAACATGTTGGGAAAAGTGCCTGAGTTAAATTATACTTTTACAATGGACGTAAAAACATCAGTATTAGAAAAGAAACCTGCACATTGAGGTTGCTGACTTCAGGTAGAAAAAGAAAATTCGGATTTCATCTAGCTCTTTGTCTAACTTGAAATGTTATAAAATGATGAGAATCTACCTAGGCGAATCTCTACAATGGCACAGAGCCTGTTCATGAGCATCTCTGGAAAAGATTGACAACCCTCATGTTCCTCAAGGGACTGAGGAACATTTCTTCAGAGTCTGATTATGTTCAGTTCCAATGGTCTAGTCACTGTACTTTGGTTAGTTAATGCTAAGGTTGATTTTATTTCCAACATTAATCAATAATGTTGATTTTATTTTCTAACTTACTGGCTCACACTTCTACTGTAACTCATATTGAACTAGCAATGAACTGAAACAGATTTTGCTCAAACTATTACTAGTGTAATTTTTAAATCTAATACAAAATTTCAAACATGGTTGATTATAGTTTTGAACTGAGAGCTTTCAAATCCTGATTTTGATATCTACCAAATGTAATAGAACTTTCAGCTTTATGTCCTCAAATTGATAAATTCGTTCTCTATTTTCAAAATCAGTTATGTGTCTAATTTAATTTTGGCAAATCTTAATGAAATTATCATAAACCTTAGTGATTTTTTTTTTTGCTAAGGTACCAAATCATTTATTTAATAAATAACTCTAAAATATTATATGAATCACAGCGACTTATTTATTTAAACATTTATGCTTTATGCTTTCACTTATCACCTAGTATATATCAAGAATTGTACATGCTGCTAACAGACAAAATTGATGTGTCTTCTGTGTTCAATGACTCAGTCTATTGGTGGAAAAAATGACTCACATTCACAGTGTGATGTATTCTATAGTAGATACTTGTATCTAGTGTCATTAAATAGTCATCAAAAATTTATCTATGTTAATTTTATGCTTTTTATAAATCTGAAGTGTCAACTGTGTGTATTTCTTCCTCTTACAAAAGATTTCATATTACAGAAAATGTAACATATTTGTATTTGATCTCCTGAATTTGATAATTATGTTAGACTTATATAACAGAATATTCTCATTCTTAGGAAATACTGAGATGTTAAAAGCTAAAGACATGATATATGCAGCTCACACTCAAATTGATTAGAAAGATAGTGTATGTATGAGAGAGATAGGAAAAGAGAGAAAGAGAAATTTAAAAAGCAAATGTGCCAAATTATTAAAAATTTGAGTGAAGTATAAAAATTGAGAGTTCTTTGACTATTATTGCAACTTTTCTGCAAGTTTAAAATTATTTCAAGATTTAAAATTTAAAATTCCTAATGCCTGAGCAACACCCCATTCCAATTATATCAGAACCTCTGGGGATAAATCCAGGCATAAGAATTTTTTTATACTTCCAAGGTAATTCTAATTTGAGGTTCAGTTTAAAAAGCACAATACTAAAAATACCCAGAAGCATCAAGAATAGTTAACTCTCCCCTGTGATATCGTAGCTCTACGTTACTATTTTACCTCCAAATGCTATTGTCCTGTGACAGAAAAAGGGGCTACCAAACAGGCAGAATATCCATTTTATTGCAACGAATCCTCCAGATTTAGAAAGTTCAAATTTACGGAATTTGACAAAGTAGCCCCTACTTGTTTCATAAAATGTGTGCTGCTCTCTTATTGAGAGAAGTTCAACACTGTTTCTTGCAGAAGAAATATGTCAAAATTTGTGTTTTGCAATGAGCACTTTTTCCCACCAGGATCATTCTGGTTCCAAATCAAAGAAGTCCAACTAAAATTAGTTTTTAAGTGAGAAAGAAAAATTGATAATGCAAATAACTTGGACTTCAAACATGACAAGATCCAATGGCTCCAACATGTTATCAAAAAGCTTTGATCAGTCTCTCAACTGTCTCCATCCAGCTGCCACGTGACTGCCGGCAACCCGGTATTTCATTGCCTCATCTTAGCGGTTTATTCATACAGCAAACACTTGGTGACACTGACTAGACCTGCTTTAATCACATGGCATTCCTCAACCATCGCTATGGTAAAAAGCTGGCTGCTGTGATGGGCACACGTTGAATCACATGCCAACCCCATGGCCTGAGGTTTGGGCAACTATGATCAGAAGTTCTAATGAGACCATAAGGACTGAAGTAGTTTCCCCAAGAAAGGGAGGCTGGGCAGGCTGGCCAATAAGCCAACACCTCTCGTATGGCTTCAGCACTGATCATCATCCCCTACACTCTTTTCTTTTCCTCTTTTTATGTTACTTTGTTCAATTATGTTTAGGGCAGGGGTTCTAAAAGCTTGTCCTTATGCTCTCATCTCTCCTGGAACTTCCTTGCCTCAAATATTTCTGACTGTCTGATCATATCTACAAGTTCCCCATAACACAAGATGCGACTGATCTAAGAACATGAATATATTTGAAGTTTTATGGGTTTTCCTACTTCTTTATTATACACCTTGGATTTTAAGGTTGTTTTTCTCTACAAACCACACATGATCTCCTCTTGATGGAGAATATTAGTAGTGGAATGAACTGGGAAGATCCATATCCCTTCATTTATTAAAAGAAATTTTAAAAATATCTTTCTGGGTTATCAGAGATAACAACCCCCACAACAGATTACCTCCTGCATATCAGATACAATAATATCTGCCAGGCTGAGGAAATAGGTATGTTTTCCTTACCACAAGAGTTGTTTCTTTGAGTTTCTTGCAAGAGTTGTTGTTTTGGAAGGGGCAAGGTATTAACAGGAGGTGATTTGGTTATTTGTTGCTGTGCCACAAACTACCCCAAATTTAGCACCTTAAAATAATAAACACCTGTTACTTCACCATTTGTGTGGGTTAAGCATTCAGGAGCAGCTTAGCTGGGAGGCCCTGACTTATGGTCTCCCATGAAGTTGCAGTGGAGCTGTCAGCTAGAGCTGCAGTGACTTCAAGGCTCAGCAGGGGGAGATGTATTCCCATGCTCATTCATAGTTGCTGGTGTCGGTCCTCAGTTCCTCACTGTATAGACATAGGCTAAGTGTTCTCACAACATGGTAAATGGGTTCACTCTCCCTAAGTTTCCCTATGACATGGCAACTGGATCCCCCACAGCAAGCTGTGATTCAAGAGAGGGCAAAAGAGTCCACCCACAATGGAAATCCCAGTCTTTTTGTGACCTAATATCAGAGATGACATCTCATCACTTCGGCCATATTCTATGCAGTTGAAGCAAGTGCAGCCCGTCGTTCAAAGCCCCAGTAATGAAGCTCCTCTGCTTGAGGGGAGGAATACCAAATAATTTGTAGTCATATCTTTAAAATCATTACAGGAGCACTGGCTCTCCGCATCAGAAATTATGCTATGTGTCTGATAAAAATTAATACTTGCCTTGGCAGCATTGTTTGCATACTATATTTTTTAAGTGGGGATTTAGCTACAATGAACCTTGAAAGGGATACTGAATGCCATGTGGTACTCACATTCATGGAACTGGGCCTTATATCTCCATCTTTGGAATGCAGCTGCTACCTGGAAGATCTTCCTGTGCTAGCAGCTTAAGCTGGAGGAGCTCCAGTGCACAAATCACAACAAGAGCCTGAGTGTAGAACTAATATCTATGAGGAGAGATGGGTTTCCCCAAGGGGAAAGAGTGAAGAACACATCATGAAGGGAAATGTGGGTAAAGTCCATGACGTTGAGGTGAAAAAATGCAGTGTTCTTTTAGGACACCTCCTTTTCAAAGACCTAAGACTTCCCACTACATTAAAGTTATCATCTTTATACTTCCCATGTACATCACTGTCCTTTAGAAAGACTTTCTGATTTAAATAACTACATGTTCCCTCCCAATAATCTATTTATGTGATCTTTAACATAGTGGGGACACAGTAGATATTCAGGGGAGAAGCAGTAAATATACCACATTATCCTGCAAGGACTCTGGTGTGAACAGAGCCCAAAATGGAAATATGATAGATTGTTGAAAGTGGAGAAGAGACATTAAAATGAGTGGAGAAGAAACCTGAAACCGCCACAGAGAATAAGACTAAAATTTCCAAAGGCCTCTCAGGGAACAGCAGATGACATATATCAAGAAAGAAAAAAGAAAAAGAAAGCTTATGACAACCAGGTTACAAATATTTGATTGATAGACAAGGCGTGGGGGTCACCAATTCTACCTCCTACAACCAAAGATTGACTTGATCAAAAGAACCAAAAGAGTGTGATCAGAGTCAGCCTATTTTTCAACAAAGTCACAACAGAAATCTAGCATGTCTCTGTTAAGATGTTCTCAGCCCTCAGGAAAAGCAAGAAATAACCCAGCAAGAGCAAGGAAGAACCCAGCAGTTCAAATATCCTCTCATCATTTGAGCACCTTAAGTCTTAATTCTTACCACTATTGAGAAGAACCATGTTTCCAAATAACAGGGCCACACACCTGTTTATAGGAGAAAGGCTCCAATTTTAACACAGTTATCTCTAAGAAAAGGTAATAAGAGATGTAATTATCATCTCTGTACAATATCAGTTAGGAATCTTGTCATTGAATTTGGGAGAAAATCCTATTCCAGATGCCTTCAGGCGAGCTTAAGAAACACTGCAGGTTTATATGAGGCTATACACTGGGATCTGGCTCAAATTCTCTGTATCTGATTAGGGGACACAGCAAGATAGATTAGCATGGTCAGGGAACATTCTCCGCTGAGAAAAACTCTTCTGCCTCAATGTTATTGCCTGGCTGTCTTTGTGCTGGGCTTTTCCTGAGAACTCCAATAACAATTTTGCTTCTCAGTCTTTCCTCCTACAATCCCTAAAACTGTGAATCTTCCTCAGATTAGCTCTCTCCTCATGAAGCAACACAGGTATTCCAAGCTTCAGATATCTTTTCACCATTTGATTACCTTGTCTTAATTTTCTTATGTATTATTGCTAACTGTAGTCATCCTACAATACACAGAACACTAAGACTTAATCCTCCTATCTGGCTAGTACCCTTTAACAAATCTCTCCCTATTCCTCCCTTCCCCCTTCCCTTCCCAGCCTCTAGGATTCTTGGTTCTACTTTTTACTTCTATGGGATCAACTTTTTTTAGCTTCCACATGTGAGTGAGAACATGCAGCGTTTAATTTTTATGTTCCTGGCTTATTTCACTTAACATAATGTCCTCCAGTTCCATCTGTGTTGCCACAAATGATAAGATTTCATTATTTTATGGCTGTATAATATTCCACTGTGTATGTATACCACAGTTTATCCATTCATTATTGATGAACACCTAGGTTGATTTCCTATCCTAGCCATTGTGAATAGTGCTGCAAGAAACATGAGAGTGCAGATGTCTCTTTAATATAGTCATTACCTTTGCTTTGGATAAATTCCTAGTAGTGTGTTCTCTTTATCTTGAGCTTCTTATTTCACATCCTCACCCAATTCTGACAATCCTGGTATTTGAGCTCATTATGTAGACTCCTACTTGTATTTCACTTTATAGTTCAGATGTGACAATTAGCTCCACATTTTTAGCTATAATGTGGACTGCTCTTATTGACCACAATCCTGATTTTTCTTCTGTCCAGGGTGTTCCAAGATGAAAAAAAAAAAAAAAACAGAGGGAGACAAAAGTTAACTCTTGTCCAAGATCTGAGCTTAACTGTAAGTTTTAAAGAATACTTAGAAAGCAAGGGTTCCCTGGCACAGATAAAAATATCCTGGATTCAGGGGTAGAAAAAAAAAAGATCTAAGAGGAATTCAACAGAGATAGATGCTTTATAGGTCTCTGAGAAGGGCCCTCTACAACCTGTCTCCCACCCCTAAAACCTACAGCAGATTTGAAGCACACAGGAGGGAGTAACAGACCCTCAAATAAATTTGGAAAAAGGAAAGTAAAAGACAATTGTGTCTGGCCTGGTGAAGCCTGAGGAGGCAGCAAGCCTGGTTAAAGAAAACTTTCTGTCCAGCAGGAATCTACACAATAGATTAGAAATGACAGGATATGCTCAGTACTTTGGTTGTGGTGATGTTATCACAGGTGGATCCCTAGGGCCAAACTCATCAAGATATATATATACATATTAAATGTGTCCAACTTTTATACACCAATGATACCTCAATAAAGCTTTCAAAAGAATAAAAGAAAGAACTAACTGCATAAAGATGCTTAGACAAATGGTCACTGTCTACCCTGGCATGGTACAGTCAAGGGCAAAATACTTTCTCAGGTTACCAGAATAGGTATGAATATGGTCTGATGGCTGAGCCAGAGAGATGGGTAGTCCTTTGGACAGAGGGACACAGTAGTGGATGTCAGAGGGGACTAAGAACTAGAGCCAAGTAGAAGCTCAAAAGCTTCGGCCAGTGCCAGTGTCAGAGCAACCAGTGGAGACCTGCATGGATAAAGGTGCAGCAGCAGATGACTAACAACCAGGCCCACCCCAGCCCCACTAATGCTTGATAGAATTGTATGCTACCTCAGGAAGAAGGCAGGATGGACGTAGGAGTGGGAGGACTCTGAAATTACTGGGTTTACCTTGAGTTGACTAGACTTTAACATAATACAGCAAGAAAAATTGACTAAGATCAGATAAAGAAAAATAAAGAAAGTGATATTTTTCCACACACTTGGACTCATGGTCTTTGGATTTCATATCCACTGAATAATCAAACAAATAATGGCAACAGGTAAGGTAGAGGTGGACAGGGGGCTGAGGAACCACAGAACAGTGAGATCTAGGAGGTATTGCAGGGCAGGCAGAAGAGTGGACACAGACCGGAAGGACAGATTTTAAGCAATAAAATTGATGGAAAGATTTTCATATTGGATGAATGGAATATGCAAAGTATTGAAGTTGAGATAAAGCACAGAGCCCTTGAAGAATAGAAAGATTTTTTTCATGTGGGTGGAACATGGAGTGAGATGACAGAGTGGTGAGAGATAGATTCAAGTATTAAACCAGAGTTTTGAATTCTAAAGCCTTTACAACCAACTTCCAGTTTCCAGGAAATACAGGGGATGGAGTGTGAAGTTAACTGACACACACACAAATAAACACCAAGCAAATCTAGAATGTGTGATAGTTCTGAGGACATGTCATCCACTTAATCAGTAAGTTCATTGCATGGGAAGAAAGGAGGGTGAATGTCCTTTGCCGAATATAAAACATAACAACTAAGTGTAGGGAAGGTTCCAGGTTTGGGGGAGACTAAAGTTGATATAATTTCAATTGTTCTGTTTAAGAAAAATAATACAAAATTAGGAACAGAAATTTGCTAAGGCCCTTGCAGGGCCATGGAAAGGGCCTTTGCAAATGAAAGAATCCAAAAGTTAAGCTTCAATTGCTGTGTAGAAAATTCAGAACTGGAAGGAGGAGCCAAGATGGCCGAATAGGAACAGCTCCGGTCTACAGCTCCCAGCGTGAGCGACGCAGAAGACAGGTGATTTCTGCATTTCCATCTGAGGTACCGGGTTCATCTCACTAGGGAGTGTCAGACAGTGGGCGCAGGCCAGTGGGTGCGCGCACCGTGTGCGAGGCGAAGCAGGGCGAGGCATTGCCTCACCTGGGAAGCGCAAGGGGTCAGGGAGTTCCCTTTCCGAGTCAAAGAAAGGGGTGACGGACGCACCTGGAAAATCGGGTCACTCCCACCCGAATATTGCGCTTTTCAGACCGGCTTAAAAAAACGGCGCACCACGAGACTATATCCCACACCTGGCTCGGAGGGTCCTACGCCCACGGAATCTCGCTGATTGCTAGCGCGGCAGTCTGAGATCAAACTGCAAGGCGGCAGCGAGGCTGGGGGAGGGGCGCCCGCCATTGCCCAGGCTTGCTTAGGTAAACAAAGCAGCCAGGAAGCTCCAACTGGGTGGAGCCCACCACAGCTCAAGGAGGCTTGCCTGCCTCTGTAGGCTCCACCTCTGGGGGCAGGGCACAGACAAACAAAAAGACAGCAGTAACCACTGCAGACTTAAATGTCCCTGTCTGACAGCTTTGAAGAGAGCAGTGGTTCTCCCAGCACGCAGCTGGAGATCTGAGAACGGGCAGACTGCCTCCTCGAGTGGGTCCCTGACCCCTGACCCCCGAGCAGCCTAACTGGGAGGCACCCCCCAGCAGGGGCACACTGACACCTCACACGGCAGGGTATTCCAACAGACCTGCAGCTGAGGGTCCTGTCTGTTAGAAGGAAAACTAACAAACAGAAAGGACATCCACACCGAAAACCCATCTGTACATCACCATCATCAAAGACCAAAAGTAGATAAAACCACAAAGATGGGGAAAAAACAGAACAGAAAAACTGGAAACTCTAAAACGCAGAGCACCTCTCCTCCTCCAAAGGAACGCAGTTCCTCACCAGCAACGGAACAAAGCTGGATGGAGAATGATTTTGACGAGCTGAGAGAAGAAGGCTTCAGACGATCAAATTACTCTGAGCTACGGGAGGACATTCAAACCAAAGGCAAAGAAGTTGAAAACTTTGAAAAAAATTTAGAAGAATGTATAACTAGAATAACCAATACAGAGAAGTGCTTAAAGGAGCTGATGGAGCTGAAAACCAAGGCTCGAGAACTACGTGAAGAATGCAGAAGCCTCAGGAGCCGATGCGATCAACTGGAAGAAAGGGTATCAGCAATGGAAGATGAAATGAATGAAATGAAGCGAGAAGGGAAGTCTAGAGAAAAAAGAATAAAAAGAAATGAGCAAAGCCTCCAAGAAATATGGGACTATGTGAAAAGACCAAATCTACGTCTGATTGGTGTACCTGAAAGTGATGCGGAGAATGGAACCAAGTTGGAAAACACTCTGCAGGATATTGTCCAGGAGAACTTCCCCAATCTAGCAAGGCAGGCCAACATTCAGATTCAGGAAATACAGAGAACGCCACAAAGATACTCCTCGAGAAGAGCAACTCCAAGACACATAATTGTCAGATTCACCAAAGTTGAAATGAAGGAAAAAATGTTAAGGGCAGCCAGAGAGAAAGGTCGGGTTACCCTCAAAGGGAAGCCCATCAGACTAACAGCGGATTTCTCGGCAGAAACCCTACAAGCCAGAAGAGAGTGGGGGCCAATATTCAACATTCTTAAAGAAAAGAATTTTCAACCCAGAATTTCATATCCAGCCAAACTAAGCTTCATAAGTGAAGGAGGAATAAAATACTTTACAGACAAGCAAATGCTGAGAGATTTTGTCACCACCAGGCCTGCCTTACAAGAACTCCTGAAGGAAGCGCTAAACATGGAAAGGAACAACCGGTACCAGCCGCTGCAAAATCATGCCAAAATGTAAAGACCATCGAGACTAGGAAGAAACTGCATCAACTAATGAGCAAAATCACCAGCTAACATCATAATGACAGGATCAAATTCACACATAACAATATTAACTTTAAATGTAAATGGACTAAATTCTCCAATTAAAAGACACAGACTGGCAAGTTGGATAAAGAGTCAAGACCGATCAGTGTGCTGTATTCAGGAAACCCATCTCACGTGCAGAGACACACATAGGCTCAAAATAAAAGGATGGAGGAAGATCTACCAAGCAAATGGAAAACAAAAAAAGGCAGGGGTTGCAATCCTAGTCTCTGATAAAACAGACTTTAAACCAACAAAGATCAAAAGAGACAAAGAAGGCCATTACATAATGGTAAAGGGATCAATTCAACAAGAGGAGCTAACTATCCTAAATATATATGCACCCAATACAGGAGCACCAAGATTCATAAAGCAAGTCCTGAGTGACCTACAAAGAGACTTAGACTCCCACACATTAATAATGGGAGACTTTAACACCCCACTGTCAACATTAGACAGATCAACGAGACAGAAAGTCAACAAGGATACCCAGGAATTGAACTCAGCTCTGCACCAAGCGGACCTAATAGACATCTACAGAACTCTCCACCCCAAATCAACAGAATATACATTTTTTTCAGCACCACACCACACCTATTCCAAAATTGACCACATACTTGGAAGTAAAGCTCTCCTCAGCAAATGTAAAAGAACAGATATTATAACAAACTATCTCTCAGACCACAGTGCAATCAAACTAGAACTCAGGATTAAAAATCTCACTCAAAACCGCTCAACTACATGGAAACTGAACAACCTGCTCCTGAATGACTACTGGGTACATAACGAAATGAAGGCAGAAATAAAGATGTTCTTTGAAACCAACGAGAACAAAGACACAACATACCAGAATCTCTGGGATGCATTCAAAGCAGTGTGTAGAGGGAAATTTATAGCACTAAATGCCCACAAGAGAAAGCAGGAAAGATCCAAAATTGACACCCTAACATCACAATTAAAAGAACTAGAAAAGCAAGAGCAAACACATTCAAAAGCTAGCAGAAGGCAAGAAATAACTAAAATCAGAGCAGAACTGAAGGAAATAGAGACACAAAAAACCCTTCAAAAAATCAATGAATCCAGGAGCTGGTTTTTTGAAAGGATCAACAAAATTGATAGACCGCTAGCAAGACTAATAAAGAAAAAAAGAGAGAAGAATCAAATAGACACAATAAAAAATGATAAAGGGGATATCACCACCGATCCCACAGAAATACAAACTACCATCAGAGAATACTACAAACACCTCTACGCAAATAAACTAGAAAATCTAGAAGAAATGGATACATTCCTCGACACATACACTCTCCCAAGACTAAACCAGGAAGAAGTTGAATCTCTGAATAGACCAATAACAGGAGCTGAAATTGTGGCAATAATCAATAGTTTACCAACCAAAAAGAGTCCAGGACCAGATGGATTCACAGCCGAATTCTACCAGAGGTACAAGGAGGAACTGGTACCATTCCTTCTGAAACTATTCCAATCAATAGAAAAAGAGGGAATCCTCCCTAACTCATTTTATGAGGCCAGCATCATTCTGATACCAAAGCCAGGCAGAGACACAACCAAAAAAGAGAATTTTAGACCAATATCCTTGATGAACATTGATGCAAAAATCCTCAATAAAATACTGGCAAACCGAATCCAGCAGCACATCAAAAAGCTTATCCACCATGATCAAGTGGGTTTCATCCCTGGGATGCAAGACTGGTTCAATATACGCAAATCAATAAATGTAATCCAGCATATAAACAGAGCCAAAGACAAAAACCACATGATTATCTCAATAGATGCAGAAAAAGCCTTTGACAAAATTCAACAACCCTTCATGCTAAAAACTCTCAATAAATTAGGTATTGATGGGACGTATTTCAAAATAATAAGAGCTATCTATGACAAACCCACAGCCAATATCATACTGAATGGGCAAAAACTGGAAGCATTCCCTTTGAAAACTGGCACAAGACAGGGATGCCCTCTCTCACCGCTCCTATTCAACATAGTGTTGGAAGTTCTGGCCAGGGCAATCAGGCAGGAGAAGGAAATAAAGGGTATTCAATTAGGAAAAGAGGAAGTCAAATTGTCCCTGTTTGCAGACGACATGATTGTATATCTAGAAAACCCCATTGTCTCAGCCCAAAATCTCCTTAAGCTGATAAGCAACTTCAGCAAAGTCTCAGGATACAAAATCAATGTACAGAAATCACAAGCATTCTTATACACCAACAACAGACAAACAGAGAGCCAAATCATGAGTGAACTCCCATTCACAATTGCTTCAAAGAGAATAAAATACCTAGGAATCCAACTTACAAGGGATGTGAAGGACCTCTTCAAGGAGAACTACAAACCACTGCTCAAGGAAATAAAAGAGGATACAAACAAATGGAAGAACATTCCATGCTCATGGGTAGGAAGAATCAATATCGTGAAAATGGCCATACTGCCCAAGGTCATTTACAGATTCAATGCCATCCCCATCAAGCTACCAATGACTTTCTTCACAGAATTGGAAAAAACTACTTTAAAGTTCATATGGAACCAAAAAAGAGCCCGCATCGCCAAGTCAGTCCTAAGCCAAAAGAACAAAGCTGGAGGCATCACACTACCTGACTTCAAACTATACTACAAGGCTACAGTAACCAAAACAGCATGGTACTGGTACCAAAACAGAGATATAGATCAATGGAACAGAACAGAGCCCTCAGAAATAACGCCGCATACCTACAACTATCTGATCTTTGACAAACCTGAGAAAAACAAGCAATGGGGAAAGGATTCCCTATTTAATAAATGGTGCTGGGAAAACTGGCTAGTCATATGTAGAAAGCTGAAACTGGATCCCTTCCTTACACCTTATACAAAAATCAATTCAAGATGGATTAAAGATTTAAACGTTAGACCTAAAACCATAAAAACCCTAGAAGAAAACCTAGGCATTACCATTCAGGACATAGGCATGGGCAAGGACTTCATGTCCAAAACACCAAAAGCTATGGCAACAAAAGACAAAATTGACAAATGGGATCTAATTAAACTAAAGAGCTTCTGCACAGCAAAAGAAACTACCATCAGAGTGAACAGGCAACCTACAACATGGGAGAAAATTTTCGCAACCTACTCATCTGACAAAGGGCTAATATCCAGAATCTACAATGAACTCAAACAAATTTACAAGAAAAAAACAAACAACCCCATCAAAAAGTGGGCGAAGGACATGAACAGACACTTCTCAAAAGAAGACATTTATGCAGCCAAAAAACACATGAAAAAATGCTCATCATCACTGGGCATCAGAGAAATGCAAATCAAAACCACTATGAGATATCATCTCACACCAGTTAGAATGGCAATCATTAAAAAGTCAGGAAACAACAGGTGCTGGAGAGGATGTGGAGAAATAGGAACACTTTTACACTGTTGGTGGGACTGTAAACTAGTTCAACCATTGTGGAAGTCAGTGTGGCGATTCCTCAGGGATCTAGAACTAGAAATACCATTTGACCCAGCCATCCCATTACTGGGTATATACCCAAAGGACTATAAATCATGCTGCTATAAAGACACATGCACACGTATGTTTATTGCGGCATTATTCACAATAGCAAAGACTTGGAACCAACCCAAATGTCCAACAATAATAGACTGGATTAAGAAAATGTGGCACATATACACCATGGAATACTATGCAGCCATAAAAAATGATGAGTTCATGTCCTTTGTAGGGACATGGATGAAATTGGAAACCATCATTCTCAGTAAACTATCGCAAGAACAAAAAACCAAACACTGCATATTCTCACTCATAGGTGGGAATTGAACAATGAGATCACATGGACACAGGAAGGGGAATATCACACTCTGGGGAATGTTGTGGGGTTGGGGGAGGGGGGAGGGATAGCATGGGGAGATATACCTAATGCTAGATGACGAGTTAGTGGGTGCAGTGCACCAGAATGGCACATGTATACATATGTAACTAACCTGCACAATGTGCACATGTACCCTAAAACTTAAAGTATAATAAAAAAAAAATGTAAAAAAAAAAAATAAATAAATAAATAAAAAAAATAAAAAAAAAAAAAAAAAACAGTGCCCTGTGCCCACGAAAAAAAAAAAAAAAAAAAAAAAAAAAAAAAAAAAAAAGAAAATTCAGAACTGATCAAATGCAACATGTCAACCTTGTGTGGATCCTAATTTAAATAATTTGCATTCATTCTACAAAAGTGTAAAGACATTTCTGAGACAATCAGGAAAAAAGTATAAACTGAATTAAGCTGGAAAACAGAAGTATTTAGTGGAAATTTAAGAGAAATCAAAAATCTTTCTGTATCTTATCATAAACTTGAGTTCTGCGCATGTCTGTATAATGGAAGGGACAAAGGATATTCCTGTCTATCCAGAGGGTTATTTTAGTAGTCTTAAAGCCTCTTCACTGGTAGGCTTGAAACTATATGGGTTTGTTGTAGGAAACTACATGTGCTAGAATATTAAAATAGAATGCAGTGTTCACTTAAAATTGTTTCCAGGGTTCAAAAAATAGGTTGAGTTTACTCATCAACCTTCTGAAAAACAACTGTATGATTATGAACTCATGGTCATGTTATATTTAATGCAGCTAGTAAAAAATGGTCTGCACAGATTCTTCTGCTAAAATTAGGAACACAGGTAACAGCAATCTGTGTTGTAAAGCAACTTGAATAAATTTTAAAAGAAAGAGATAAGCAAAGGAACCATTTACAGAAGCTCTTTAAAGCTATGTTAAGGTATTTCTCTTCAACCTAAGGATATTGGAATGCTATCAAAGAGTATGAAGCCAGTGTATTAGGCCATTTTCCATTTCTACAAAGGAATACCTGAGACTGGGTAAAGATGTTTATTTGATTCACAGTTCTGCAGGCTGTACAAGCATGGTACTAGCATCTGCTCAGCTTCTGGGGAGGCCTCTGGAAGCTTTTATTCATGGCAGAAGGCTAAGGGCGAACAGGCGTGTCACATGGCAAAAGAGAGAGGAGGAGGTGCCAGGCTCTGTTTAACAATCAGATCTCATGTTAATAACTGAAGGAACTCACTCTTGCCTCGAGGACAGCATCAAGCCATTAATGAGGGATCCACCCTCATAACACAAACACCTCCCGCCAGGGCCCACCTCCAACATTGGGGATCACATTTCAGAGTGAGATTTGCAGGGGACACACATCTAAACCATATCAGCTGGGAAGTAACATGATGAACACTGCACATTAGAAATAGGACTCATGTTGTTATTTAGACATGGTGCATTGAACACATGTATTTACTTCTGCTATTTCCCAATGTTCCAACAAAATTATAATACAGAAGTAAAAAGAAATACCCAGGGACAAGGAGAATGGAAGAGGAAATGTCAGCAAACAAGAAGTTAAACAAAACTGTAGAATTGGAATGACTTGATGAATACATAGTGTGTAATCTGCATAAAAATTTGGTCATTTTTCTTCAACTAAAACCTGTGCATTTCTTATTATATGATCCTAGAAATTTTAAAATTGTTCTAAAGAAGGTTGTTTTCTCATTCTCTCTCTTTCCATTGTACTTCCTACCTATGCTGATACTTAGAAAGTGTTTAAGTGTATGGCTTTGTGAAAGTCACTCAATTATATTAAGCTTTTGTTCCTTTATCTGAAAAGTGAACATGATGCAAGAAATAATCAAAAGGCTACATTAGGGATTAAAAGAGCTAATGAACATACAGCATATATCACCATAGTAGGCACACTGTAATGGTCAATAAATCTTGAGCTATAGAGCCATACATGTGTGAAAATTTAATATATAATTAAGATAGCATCAATCACTGAAGAAAACTTGGTTATTCAATATTTGGGGACTATTACCTACCTAGTTATTTTTAAAAACTAATTTCAGAGCTCTGCCACATAGTAATCACAATAATTAATTTCAACTGGATGAAAGAGGAGACTGTGTTTTGTTGTTTTTTTTTTTGTTGAGACAAGAGGCTCACTCTCTCACCCAGGTTGGAGTGCAGTGGCATGATCTCCCGAGTAGCTGGGATTACAGGCATGCACCACCACACCCAACTCATTTTTGTATTTTTAGTAGAGACAGGGTTTCACCATGTTGGCCAGGCTGGTCTTGAACTCCTGTCCTCAAGTTGATCCACCTGCCTCAGCCTCCCAAAGTGCTGGGATTACAGGCGTGAGCCACCGCACCCGGTCAAATTTATCCTTTCATAGACAACTCTCTGACCAGTCTCCCACTTGGATTTCTAAAATTTTAGATTCATTCTTATTAGAATAATCCAAGTTTCCGCCATTTAAAAGGGCATCCACAAATCTTGCCAAAGATAATACGTCTCCCTAGAAAAATGCACGTAAGCACACATTAAGGAAGCACACACATGATCTACATTGAGAATTTGTAATTGCAACAACCAAAAATTAATCTATATGAGATATCTTTATATGAAAAGGAGGGGAAACAGGACACTAGAAACCTACGTAAATGTGTTATGATTCAAAAACAAACTTATTGGGCCAGGCACAGTGGCTCACACGTGTAATCCCTGTACTTTGGGAGGCCCAGGTGAGAGGAACACTTGAGCCCAGGAGTTCAAGACCAGCCTGAGAAACTTGGAAAAATCTCATCTCCACAAAAAATACAATAATTAGCTGGGCATGGTGGTGCACACCTGTGGTCCCAGCTACTTGGGAGGCTGAAGTGGGAGGATCACTTGAGCCAGGGAGGCAGAGGTTGCAGTGAGCCAATATCCTGCCACTGCACTCCAGCCTGGGTGACCGAGTGAGACCATGTCTAAAAAAAAAAAAAAAAAAAAAAAATTATTTACTCAAGAAAAAGTTTTTTTCTCACCTCACCTCCTAGGATCTCAGGAAAAGTTTTGCCTGAACAGTCCAATACAAGTGCCTATGTCTGTTCTATGGACCTCATTCCCTCTCACCTTCTAAATAAATAAATAGCGAGCAAGCAGTGGAACACAGCAACCAGGAACTTGTGCTCTGGATACTGCCTGCCCTCTATACCAGGTACTACCTTCACAACAACCTTGCCACGTGCCTTCGTCAGCTCATATGTAAAACTGAGATACTAGCAATCATACCTACCTAGGAAGATGGTACTGAAGATTCAATGCATATAGCAAATGCTTAATAAACACTTCCTATTATAAACAGTTGAGGCTATGGAAAGTTGACAAAATACATAAAAGGTAAAATAATTGTGGAATATACATTTATGAATAGTCAATATCCAATGAAATTATTAATATATAAATCACTATCATAATAGTGTAGCCTGAATTTTTAGGAATATCTATGCAATGTTTAATTTCCAGAGACAATTATGTTTAAATGCTAATTATATCATCAGAAAGCTTAATTAATTCAATGCACACAGCAATTTTTCCAATTCACATGAACTTCTCTCAGGCCACAGCGACCTAAAGCAACTTAGTCACCCACAGCACTAGTTTATCTACTCTGTCAATGTTTATCTGTCCTGGTAAACCACTCTTTAGTGCTCCCAACAAACTAGTGCATGGTGAAGCTGAAGAAGATTCTGCTTTCTGTCCCGTACAGAGAGCTTCCCACTCATCAATAAAGAGATAAACATCTGGTTGTGAAAGAGCTGAGGTATGAAATTTAGATCTTCTTGCAAATGCAATGGGAAAATCTTGGAGGCGAAACACAAAAGTGATACGATCTAATTTCTATCCTTAAAAGATCACTCTGACTATTGTGAGGAGACCTGATATGGGATGTAACGAGAATGTTACCAAGACAAGATGGAGGCTGTTAATGTCCTCCAGGAGAGAGAATCATGGCCTGAAGCAGAGCCCTGTAGTAAATATTATGCAAGTGGTCATATTGCAATGCATTATGAGGAGTGAAACCCACTGGATTTGCTAACAACCAGGGCTAGCAGAGAGAAAGGCAAATGTGAATCCAATGTTTGTGAATGACTGAATGAAATAGCTGTTGTTGACTGAGAAGAGATTGGGTAGTGTTCTGGGCTAAATATGCTCCCCCTACTCATATGTTGAAGCCGCCAGTTCCTCAGAGTATGACTGTATTTGGAGACAGGGCCTAAAAAGAGATGATTAAGTTAAATGAGAGTGTTACAGTAGAACAAAATCCAATCTTATGGTGAACTTATTGACTGCTGTATACCTAATTGACTCTGCTATGGCCACACTGATCTTCTTCCTCTCCTTCTCATTCTTCTTCTCCATTTTTATTTTTGAAAGGTATGCTTAGATTTGTCCTGTATTTATTTTTAAATTTTATATGTATAAATATATGTGGTGCAATGGTAATTTTGTTATGTGCATATATTGCATACTGAGTAATTCAGGGATTTAGGGTATCCCTAACCAGAATAACATAGAGTGCATTTATTAATTAATGTCTCACTATTACCTCTCTCCCACCCCCTCACCCTTCCAAGTCTACATTGACTGTCATTCCACTCTCTATATCTATGTAAACGCATTCTATTTTTTTTTAACACCACACGTATGAGTGAGAACATGTTATATTTGATTTTCTGTGTCTGGCCTGTTTCACTTAACACATCATCTGTCATACCCAGTTCCACTCATATTGCTGCAAAGTGAGTGATTTTATTTTTTTCTTTGGAGAGTAGTATTGCCTTGTGTATATGTACCACAATTTCTTTATCCACAAACCTATTGATGGATAGTTAGGTTGATGTCATATCTTTCCTATTGTGAACGTTGCTACCATAAACAGAAGTGCAGATATACTTTTCGTATACTGATCTCCTTTCCTTTGGATAGATATCTAGCAGTAAGATTGCTACATTGAATGATAGTTCTAGTTTGAGTTTATTGAGAAATACTGTTTTTCATAGAGATTGTAATAATTTACATTTCATTCAGAGAGTATACGAGTTCTTCTTACTCCACATCTTCACCCACATCTGTTATTTTTTGTTTTTTTAATCATAGCCATTCTGACTGGGGTATGGTGATATCTCATTGTGGTTTTGATTTTTATTTCTCTGATGATTAGTGATATAGAGCATTTTTCACATACTGTTGGTCATTTCTATGTCTTCTTTGAAAAGATGTCTATTTCTGTCCTTCGTCTACTTCATAATAGAATATCTTCTTGTTGCTGTTGAGTTGTTTGGGTTTCTTGTATGTTCTGGATATTATACCCTGTTGATACATAGTTTGCAGATATTTTCTCTCATTTTGTAGATGGTCTGTTGACTCTGTTGATGATTTTGTTTTCTGTGCCAAAACTTTTTAGTTTCAGTCCCATTTATCTATTTTTATTGTAGTTTTCTGTGCTTTTGAGGTTAGCCAACTGAATTGGACCAAATAGGACATCTAGGTAGACAGGTTCACCCCCACTGCCCAACGTCACTCCCTACTAGTCCTGTGCTCAGTGGAGGTATTATTCGGAGCTCCTAAGGACTTTCTGGTAGTCTAAAATTAGAAGTGAGGCATGGGGAAGCACAAGATGCCTGGTATGCTCTGTAGGAGCTTAACCAGATCAGTCCTGTTCCCCAACCCAGCTTCTGGTCTGCTGCTCCAGCAGACAGCCCTGTGCCTCCCACTCCTCCCACCTCTCAGCTTTCAGGGTCAGGATTGGTGCAGGGAAGCACATGCTTTATAACATGTGATTATTCAGACATAGGGTATATAAGACACCATTTGTATTCTTGCACTGAGTCCTGCAAATGTTAAATTTGGGCTTTTGGATATTAATTGGGCCCTTTCAAAATGGTGATTATCCTTTAGTTCTGGGACATGTATTTTATTGTTTCATTGCTAATGTCTTTCTCAACATATTCTCAGATTTCTTGGTTTGAAATTCATGATAGTTGATATTTAAAAAAAAATCTGCATCTATGGAACATCTTTTTGCCTTTTTTCCTACTTTACATGAGAGTTTCTTAACTTTATATTTTATTGAATTTGTCAACTATGTTTACAATTCCACATATTTCATTTGTTTTCTGGTCAATTTTTTAATTTAATTGCTTCCTATTCTATATGAGCATGGTGTCTATTTTTATCTCTCAGGATATATTAATTATCATCTCTTAAAGGTTTCCATTGCTTCTTGTCTCTGTTTTCTCTGCATTCCCTTTTTTTTCTGTTTCTCTGACTCTCATTTGATGGAGATAGTTTTTAATTGTTTAGTGTTCCTTTGATTCTGTTCATAATTAAGAGTAGACACTAAGACAATCAGAAAGCTATATGCAAATTGCAAGAGTTTTGAGGAATCATGTTCTTCACAGCTGGGGGATTGGATGCCCAGGAAGGTACTTTGTGAAGAGCTCCAGGTGCTGCCTCTGATGCTGGGCTGACTCTTCTGAATTATCCACCTGTCTCCTGACTTTCAAGCATCATACTCACTGCTGGCACTTTGGAGCTGGTCTGAGTAAGACTTAGGGTCTCATTTTATTAGAGAAAGCTGGACTTTGCAAGTAACTATCCAACTGTTAAGCAGCAGAATTAGAATGAGAATTCACAGTGTCTTATTACCAAGACCGCACAACACTCCAAGGAAGTAACTACTCAAACGCGCAAATGCAGAACAACCTCAAATTCAACATGTACCATTTTTGTTTTGTCACTTAAGCTATTCCATATACATGCTATAAGGTATAAGTACATGTAATATTATCTAATGTTCCAGAAACTCATACACACCCTTTACAAAAGTCTAGAATAAACAACATTACCATATCATGGATAACTGCCTCCATGTACCCCTGAAACAATGTTGAGATGAGTAACATTACCTGTCCTGTCTGTAAGAGGAAGACATGGGTCTGTGAATGAAGACCATGTCCTAATGAAATAAAATTAATGTCACATTCTAATAAAATTGACATAGGGATAAAAATTACTCCTACTGAATAAGATGATTCAGAAGATTAAATGGCATTAGTAATGCATAATAGTTTTTTTATTATAATTAGTCATGGCTACAATAGGCTCATAGAATATGAAAACCACTAAACTATTTGTGAAATATATTTTTATGAAGACAACACGTAGTATTAAAATATATGGTCCAGTATCATAAGAGTGTAGCCACAATTGTTAGATAAATCTATGCAAAATTAATCCTCACAGAGAATTATTTTTAATTGCTAATTATATCAGGAGAACACTTAGTTGATTCAGTGGACAGAAGGATTCTCCCAATTCACATGAACTCCTCTCACACCACAGGGACTCAATGCCATTCACATGATCTCAGCAGGAGTTAATCCATGTGGTCAAATTTCATTTTTCCTGGTTATCCACCTTTTAGTGTTCCAGACAAACTAGTGTATGGTGAAGTTGAAGAAGGTTCTTCTTTATGTCCCATTTAAAGAACCTCCCACTATTCAAGTAAGGGAGAGCCATGTGGGTATGAAATAGCTCAGGTATGTTAGATCTTCTTACAAGTAAAACAAAAAAACCTTAGAAGATTTGAAGCACACAATTTATATGATCTCATTTCCATTTGTAAAAGATCACTCTGACTACTGTGGGGAGAATTGGTATGAGATGTAACAAGAATGTTACAAAGACCAGATGGAGGCTGTTGACATCCTCCAGGAGAGAGAATCACGGCACATACAAGAGCCATGTGCCAGAGAATATGCAAGTGATCATACTGCAATATATTTTGAGGTGGAATCCACTGAATTTTCTAATGGACCTGACCTAGGGAAGAAAAAGGCAAATGTGACTCCCATATATTTGAATAACTGAAGGAAACATCAGTCATTGACTGAAAAGGGATTGGGTGGTGTTATGGGCTGAATTCTGTTCCCTGTATTCATATGTTGAAAGACCAACCCTTTATTCCTTTGAATATGATTGCACTTAGAGAAACAGCCTAAAAAGAGGTGATCAAGTTAAAATGAGGGTGTTACAGTGGGACAAAATCCAATCAGAATGGAGTTCTTATAAGAATTGGAAATGTGCACAGGCAGAGAGACTTGAGAAGTGCATATGCGCAGAGGCAGCCCCATGTAAGGACACAGCAAGAAGGCAGATATCTAGATACCAAGCAGACAGGCCCCAGAAAAACTGAACCTGCTGACACCTTCATCATGAACTTGTGCATCCAGAACTGTGAAAAAATAATTTCTGTTGTTTAAGACACTCAGTTCATGATATTTTGTTTGGGCAGCTATAACAAAGAAATTCATAGGATAGCAGGTTTTAGGAAGTTGGAATTAAGATGCCTCCTTGGTGCATGGTAAATTTACAACTTTTAGATGGAAGGTGGATGGCTGAGGTCTTTGACGCATGTACAGGTGCCTAAGCTCCTGCTACAGTCTTGCTCCTTGCTTTGACTCTATCCTATGTCACTGACAGTGTCTCTTTCAGCTCTTTGATCATCTCTGTTTTGGTTGTGTCTGGTGGGTTCATACCTGATATTTATTCTTCCTGATACACTAATCTCTTTCACTCATTGCTGACACTGGAGAAGGTCAGGAATAGGGCATGAGCTGAGTGATATTTGGAAGCATCACATGTTCTCTTCCTGGACTTAGCAGACAAGCAGAAGCCTGCTTCCAACCAGGACTACAGCTTCCTCCGCCATATGCACATCTACCTGGCACTCCCTTCTGCTCCTTCTCTCTGACCTCCCTTTACTACCTGAAGGGCCACCATAAGCTACATAGGCAAGACTGTTCATGTTCAGTGTCTTTTTTGAAATAATGTTTGGTGAAACCAGAGATAATCATTTAACATCAGGGCATCTGGTAGGCCTAAGGAGTTACTCTGTGCCTCCCTTAAAGCATGTGAAGCCTAGTTAAAACCGTTTAACTTTCCACATAGCTAGAGAATGTTTCATCTATGGTATTATATTCCTCCTTCAACAAACGTCTCTATTTATGCCAGGAGAAATAAGAAAACAATTTGCCTAATCAGTAGGAAAACTCAAAGTTAACTATAGCAAACCTTATTGTATTAGGAAGCCTCCCTGTAATGCAATGGGACTTTAAAATATTCAAGGAAAATGTATGTTATATTAAAAAATAACATGAATGGATTCCAATTTTCTTTTGCACCAAAATAAACTCAGACTGACATGCTCTAACATGTCTGAACAGGAGCTACTTGAGGCATCAAGAAAAATAAGAGCAGGTTCAAAAGATCCCCTATAAGAGCAACATGAATTCTTCTAAAAGAGAGTACAAACATCAAATTCATGGTGAAACTTGGGTAGAAGAAGGTGAAATCCACGATGCTTTCTGAAACACTGATGGGGATAATGGCCCCAAAAATTGGCAGTTTACAAGTAGGTAACTCATTTCAAGAAGGAATGAGATGACGTAGAACCTACAGCCCATAGAGACAGAGGATTCACATCAAATTGCATGGATAAAATTCATCTTGTTTATACTCTATTAGAAGACAACCAATGACTAACAGTACAAACAACAGCCAACACTACAAAATTCTCAGTTGGTTTCCCTCACCTGATACTAATTGAATAATTAATGTTGAGTAAAGTTTTCCCTCAATGGATGCCAAAACTGTGGCAAAAAGATAAGCTACAGACAGGAGCAGAGCTTTCCATGAAATTTTAAATAAGGGGGATGAAGATCTTGAAGCATTTCTTCAAGGAATTGTAATGGGAGATGCAATCTGGCTCTACAAGTAAAATCCGGTAAACAAATACATTAAAAGCAATAGCTACCAAGAGGTGGAAAAGTCCAGTCAAAGCAAAAATGGATAAGGAAAGTGCAAAGGTCATGGCAAGAGTTTATTGGGAAGCTCAAGGCATATTTCTCATTGACTTTCTGGAGGGCAAATGATTGACGATAACGGCTTATTCTGAGAATATTTTGAGAAAGCCAAAGCTTTAGTGGAGAAATGCTTGGGGGAGCTTCAGCAGAGTCCTTTACCACAACAGTGCTCCTGCTCATTTCTCTCATCAAACAGGGCTGTTGTGTGAGAGTTCTGATGGAAAATCATTAGCCGTCCACATTACAATCTTCATTTGTTTCCTTTGGGTTCCTTTTTGTTTCCTAATGTCATAATGTCTGTAAAGGGCATCCATTATTATTCAGTTAATAATGTAAAAAAGACACACCAATATCTGACATGCTGACAAAAATGTATGATGATTGGTCAATAAATATTCTCAATATTCTCCCCTTATGTTGCCCGTTAATGATTAGGATTGGGAAATGGTTGAAACCTGAGTATCAGGTGTTAGAATTAAAACAAACTTCCCAAATGAGACTTGAATTTTGACTCTCTTCCATATATAACAGGAGATAGAAGGATTAAACATCCCCCAAAGCTGTTCCAGGTCACTGGAGAGATTTAAATTTGGGTGTGTATTCAGCTGAGTCTTGAGCAGTGTCTGCACTACTTGAATTTAAAAGTAAATGTGTCTTGCTTACTTGCATGAAGACACTTAGTCCATATCTCCTTTATTACTTCTTTTCCTCTACTCAGATCTCAATTCCGTTAAGGATTCAGGCTGGGCCTGAGATCTCACTGACCCAAGGGGGACCAAAGGTCCTATATACTCATCCCAAAATGTTGCAAGACATCAAGTGGGGTAGGGACTAAAATTGCTTATAGCTGCGCAAATCACCACATTACTTGTTTCTATGAGAGTGGGAGAAGGTATGCTTCGACACATAGGATGAAGCCACAGTGGCATGTGAGGGAAAGGAAAGGAAGAGACCTCAAGCCTGTGGCCTCCCTGGACACTGGGAGATGCACTTTAAAGAAAGTAGAATCTGGGCAAAAAGCGAAGGAGAAAAGGCCTTTTTGGTTGTTCTAGTCATTCTTTGTTTTTTTTTTTTTTCTTTTTAGAGACAGGGACCTGCTCTTTTGCTTAGGCTAGAGTTCAGTGGCACAAACCTGGCTCACAGCAGCCTCAATCTCCTGGGCTCAAGTAAACCTTCCATCTCACCTTCCCAAGTCACTGGGACTACAGGTACACCTACTGAGACAGGATAAATTTGTAATTTTTTGTAAAGACAGAGGATCTTACTATGTTGCCCAGGCTGACCTGGAATTCCTGGCATCAAGCAGTCCTCCCACTTCAGCCTCCAAAAGTAGTGGAATTACAGGCATGAGCCACCATGCAAGCCCTGTAGATATTCTTTTTACCTGAGCCTCATTGTCCTGCACTCTATCAATCCCCAATCAGAAGACAGCGGAGCCGCCTGACTACTGTGATAGCTTCTAATAAGCAGGTGTCAACTTCTGCTATTCCTGTAGGAAGAAAAGGAAAAAGAAGTACCTGACTTCAATTGATGTGCTTTGAGCCAACAGCACACAAAAGAAAAAAGATGGAAAGACTTTGTAAATAGGACTCTTGGGACACATTTGATGCACATTTTGTAGCTTTTACATTTAAATGTATGGTATGATATTAAATACTTACAACATTACCTCATTAGAGCCAGAGAGAAACATCCAGGCACAAGCTCCAAGTAGAAAAATGATAGTGGGACAAATCCTTCTGGCATTCGAACCACCGGGTGGATTACGATGTAGCATGACTGCCTCTGCCCTCCAATGTTCAGAGCTTGCTTTATTGTACTTTTTGTGTATTGCAAACAGAGCAAATGCATGTGTGCAAGACAAAATAGAAAATTACCCAGTGTACTTCAAAAAACAGAAATAATTGACCAATTATTAAGGAATGAAACAATCAAGAGATAACAAATTGGAAGCAACTTGGATATTGAAATGATGAGACTTTAAAGCAGCTGTTATAGCCATCCTTCAAGAGGTCAATGTGTACACTCTCAAAGTAAAAGAAAAAACTTCACAGCAGAGAAAAATGGAGTATGTAAGATAATAAAATAGAAATTTTACAACTGTGATATATAATGTATAAAATTCTTAAAAATCATTATATGTGATCAACAGCAGAAAGAAAATGATGGAGGAAATAGTGTTCTTGAAGTTGGATTAATAGCAATTATATACTCTGAACACGCAGGGTTAAATAATTGAAAAAAATTTACACTGTGTCACAAATATGAAAGGCTATAACAAATGATGTGATAATCATGCAGTCTGAGTCTCAGAAAAAGAGAACAATGAGGATGGTATTGAAAGAGGACTCAAAGATAGAAAGGCTGAAAATCCCCCAAACTTGCAATGGGCATAAACCTGCAGATGCAAGAAACTGAGCAAATCCCAACCAAAATACATCCAAGGAAATCTATGCCAAGCAACACTGTAGTCAAATTTCTGAGAATTAAAACAAAGAAAATGTTTAAAAGGCAGCTACAAATAAATAATACCATACTTATAGGAAAAACACAATGTGAATAACAGTGGCGTTACTACCAGAAAGAAGAAAACAACAGAAGAATGTAGCTCAAATATTTGAAGTGCTGAAAGAAAAAAATTGCCAACCAGAGGTTTATGTCCAGTAAAACTCTTCTGCAATGAGGAGACAGAAATCCAGTTATTCTCAGAAGAATGAAAAGAAAGAAACCTAAGAGAATTTGCTTCTAACAAACCCATTTTTAAAAAAAAAAATGGCTCAAGGGGCGGGGCGCGGTGGCTCACACCTGTAATCCCAGCACTTTGGGAGGCTGAGGCAGGTGGATCATGAGGTCAGGAGATTGAGACCATCCTGGCCAACATGGTGAAACCCCATCTCTACTAAAAATACAAAAAATTAGCTGGGCGTGGTGGTGGGTGCCTGTAGTCCCAGCTGCTGGGGAGGCTGAGGCAGAAGAATGGCGTGAACCTGGGAGGCAGAGCTTGCAGTGAGCTGAGATCGTGCCACTGCACTCCAGCCTGGGTGACAGAGCGAGACTCCATCTCAACAACAACAACAACAAAAAAGGCTCAAGGAAGTTCTCTAAACGGAAAGGAGAGTACAGAGGAGGACTTTTCAGAACAGCAAGAATGAAACAAAGAAAGAAAAGAAAAACAAAGAAAAAGAAATTGGGGAAAAAATAAGTAAACACAAAACATCTTCCTTTTCTTTTCAAGTTTTCTGCATGAGTTTCAAATGGCTCAACTGGCTATTGCTAGTGTTGAAGAGGAAAGACGTCCAGGGAATGAGGCAAAAAATAAGATTCTTCTCTGGAGTCCCCAAAAAGAAACTAAACCTTGAGACCCAATTCAGAATCCTGAGCTACAAAACTGAAAGACAATAATGTCATGTTGAAGCAAAAATTATAAAACTTGCTGAGGTGGTAAATGCATGTAGAGATATATTTAAGATGATTATATTACAAACAGGGGTGGGTAAATAACGGGAATGTAAAGTTTTCATATTTCACCCCCATAGGGTAAAATGCCCACACCACTAGACTGTGACAAGCTGTGTATATGTAATGTAATACCCACAGCAACCATTAAAAATGCTGTATAGAGAAAGACCCTCAAAAACTTTGCAGATCAACTAAAATGGAATCGAAAAAACTTTTCAAGGAACCCACACAAGATAGGGAGAAAGAAAACAAACAAAACAAGTATACATATAAAATAAACAAAAATGGCTATAAATTATTAACAACTATGTGAAATGAAAATGGTAGTTGAAAGTAAATTTCTGCCATTTCAGTTTGTGACTTACACTATTGTATAGATATATACTTAAAGTACAAATATTGACATTACAACTAATTTTACATAAACTCGTTCATATCTGCATGCAAATATCTGGAAGAAGCCTGGATAACTCTCCTTACCCACCCTGAACCAAACCAGTTCCAGGGGAGTAACATATCCGTCCTGTGTGTGCTATGATGATTAACAGTCTCCCAGAGACACACCCTTCCTAATTCCCATAACCAGTGTATATGTTAACTTACATGACAAAAGGGTATTAAGTTTGCTAATCAATTGACCTGAACATAGAGAGACTTTACTGAATATCTAAGTACATGCAATGTAATCACAACATCCCTAAATGTTGAGGAGGGAGGCAGAAGAGTCAGTGACAGGGTGATGTGATGTGATGTGATGTGATTGATGTGATGTGATGGGAGGCTCATCTGGCTATTGCTGGCATTGAAGATGGAAGAGGGCCAGGGAATGTGGGCCAGAAAATGGGTTCTGCCCTGGAGACTCTAGCATGAAACTCAGCCTTTCCACATGGATTTAAGCCTGTGAGACCCATCTGTGACTTCTGAGCTACGAAGCTACTCACTTTGTGGTAATTTGTTACTTACTGCAGCAATAGGAAAACTAATATACTTTCCAAACATTCATTTCATGCTTTTTTTGTGGCCGCTGTAATGTGTTAGTGTCAGTTCATAAAATTAGAGAGGAATAAAATTATCATGGCTATTAACACAAGGCAGTTAAGCAAATCTTTCCTCATAAACTAAAAACCACTCTCAAAATTTCATTCCAATGAATAATTATTGAGCCCATATTCAATGGAGAACAGCTAATAATTGTCCCTCCCTCATCCTTGAATAATCCACTCCCCTCAGCCAGGATCTATGCCTCCTTTGTACATATCCTGTGCTTCTCTAGATTTCTACAATTATTCCATCTTCTGTCGTTTAGTGGTGGCCTTGTCCTACAGCTCAGAATCTTCTTAGAAAATGGGGAATAGCAGGAGGACACTCAGGGCTAATAAAAAAGTTGCTTCATTTTCTAAGTTAACAACAACAACAGGGAGAAAAGAGATTGTCTTTAACCTCCATGTTAGATTTTACTAATTGCAACTGGAAACTTTTAGGTTTGGAATGCTTTTATGGGACATTAAAATAACCCCATTGAAAATAGTATGAAATCTCTAGTAAGATAATCAGGGAGAACGAGATGAAAATCACAAACCAGTCCTGGAATGGGCTCTGTTTCCTGTGGAGGTGCTGGGTTTGTATTCAATTAAGAAATGCTTTGATTCACTTTAATAAGAATAATTCACCACGTGTCTAGCATTCTGTTGTCACCTTCCCATAGTCTTAGTAAGTGTAGGATTTCCCTGCATCTGTGGCATCAAAACCCTCCTTTTCCTAACTGCCAAGACCCTTTTACAGGGCTGATATCCTGACATAGAAATGGAGTGTAAATTCACTCCCCAAGAAGGATTTGGTAAAAACACTTGGTCCAGTCATACTCAGAAGTTCCTAAGGGTGGCAGGTGAATGGGACATGTCCTCATGAGCTAGCACCATTTTCTCTCTTCTGCCCAAATGTGGACTCAGCTAACTCAACATAATGCCTGGGAAACAAAGATACAAAATGCAAGCAGAATTTTAGAGTTTAACTTATTAAATCTCTCCTGGAATGCTTCCCAAGGAAAACCAAAGACCAGGAATAAAGAAAAAATACAAAAATCTATGGCCATACCTAGTGTGCTAGTCAGGAGCTCTTCAGAATAAACAGCAGTAACATGTACTAGAAATCAGTGAATAAATGCCTTCCTTTAAAGGGTAAGCCTCAAGGGAAATTACACTTTCTCTTAAAAATCAAAGAACCTCCCTGTGTTGGTAATTGTCACAGTCAGCATCATCTCTGGATGGTATGAAAATGGGTGTGGCCGGGACACAAGCAGAAATGCCCAAATGGATTTGGGCCATGAAGCTGCCCCTTGCTCTTGTAGTCAAATGTGAGATTTTCTCTGACTCCCTCACTGGCTGTAAATGAAGGAAGACACAGCTAACATTGACTATTCACTCCATGCTGGGAAGTGAGAACCCTACCAATCCTGAAGAAGTGCAGCATTCCAGAGGGAGCATGTTCTGCAAAGGAGAAACTAGTGGAAGAGCAAGAATTTGAAGTCATAAACCAACCTCATTTCAGTAGGCCTTTGACCACCAATAAAATATGATTTCTAGATTCTTCCATCTACAGTCTGCAATCCCCAGTACATTTAAAGAAGTGCTGGAATATACTTTGCCATTATTGGTGGATGTAAGAATCCGATTATTTAGAAATTTGCTCCTATAGGTATTCCCAAGCCTTCTTTCCAGAAGAAATCTCAGGTAGTCCTCAGGCTATTAATGTATGTTTAGGGGACTGAGAGTCTTGAAATCTTATGACCCCATGGGTGAGTGGAAGATGGAAAGGGCTTGTGTGAAGGAGTAGGCAGAAAGAGGACCATTCCTAGTTCATAAAGCTTTTAAATACCTTTTTCTTCTGTTCAGTCTACACAGGGTCTTGGAAGGGGCCTATGCAGAAGAGGGCCCCAAAGTTCAAGCTTCATTACCTTCATAGACCAATCAAATCCGACCAAATGCAACATGTCAGTCTTGTTTGGAGGCTCATTTAAATAAGCCTTCAATTGTTGAATAAAATGTAAAAAGGCACATTTTAGACAATCAAGACAACTGCTGTATAAACTAAGTATAGCTATAAAATAGTGTCAATATAACATACATTTAGACTCTTTTTGTTTCTTATCATAAACTTGTGTTTCTGTCTATGTCTGTTTACTAAAAGGCACAAAAAATCTTTTGTATGATACAGGGAGATTTGTTTTGGCAGTTCTAAAGATGAATAAGTGATAGACTTGAAACTATGTACTTTTACTCTAGAAAACTATATTTATTGGCCTACTAGAGTATGAAACAGTATTTGTCACTTAAAATTGTCTCTAGAGTTGCAAAGACAGGTTGAGTTTACTCGGTAATCTTGTGAAAGCTAACCGTCTGATTATGAACTCATAGTCATGTTGTATTTAATGCAGCCAGTGAAGAGAGGACAGCAGATTCTCCTGTTAAAATTAGGAATACAGGTAATAATAGTTTGTTGTAAAGTAATTTGAATACAGTTACAAAGAAAAATAAATAAACAATAGGACAATTTGTAGTATCTGTTTTAAATTATAATAAGGAATTTGTTTCTTTATCCTAAGGGCGTTAACACACACTTCATTGAACACATGTACTGATTTCTGCTCTTTCCCAATATCCCAGTAAACTTATAATAAAGAATCAAAAAGGAAATTAATACCCAAGGACAAGGAGAACAAAAGAGGAGACGACAGTATAAAATAAATGTAGACAAAACTGTAGAACTGAAATGATGAAAATTAACTGAGTTTGTCAGTCAACATTGCCGAAACCAGACGGGAAGAAAGGACAGTGGTGCAATCAATTTACACAGGAACACCTGGAAAATTGGCTCTATTTGAATGTTGCATTTTCCTATGCAGAAATTTACATGTACACACATTTTAGTTTATATTCTGTATCAATGTTTAATCATTCTTCTTCAACTGAATCCTGTCCATTTATTGTTATTGGATCCTAGGAATTTTAAGCTGTTCTAATGAATAAGGACATTCTCTCATATTCTCGCTCTCTCTCTGTTGTATTTTCTATGCTGATACCTATAAACTTATGGCTTTGGGAAACTCAGTCAATGATATTAAGATTTTTTTTCCTCTGAAAAGCGAACATAAATGCAAGAAATCCTCAAACACTATTGTAAAGACTAAAAGAGCAAAGGCATCAGAAACATCGCTATAATAGGTAGAAAGGGACAATCAATAAATCTTTAGCTACATAGCCATGCATGTACAGAAATTGAAAATATGATATAGATACCAATCCAATCACCAAAGAAAACTTGGTTATTCCATATTGTTTGGGCCAATCATGTATTCAACTTTTTTCACAATGTGGTGTCTTAATATTTGTATACATTAAGAAAGATTCAATCAAGCTAACCTATCATATTCCAACTTACCCTTTTTTTGTGGTGACAACATTTCCTTTTTTTTTTTTTTTTTTACTTTAAGTTCTGTGATATATGTGCTGAACACGCAGGTTTGTTACACAGGTACACATACGCCATGGTGGTTTGCTGCTCCCATCAACACGTCATCTAGGTTACAAGCCCAGCATGCATTAGGTATTTGTCCTAATGCATGCTGGGCTTGTAACCTAAATGACGTGTTACAATGCCTCTCCCTCCCCTTCCCCCCACCTCCTGATAGGCCCTGGTGTGTGATGTTCCCCTCCCTGTGTCCCTGTGTTCTCATTGTTCAAGTCCCACTTGTGAGTGAGAATATGCGGTGTTTGGTTTTCTGTTCCTGTGTTAGTTTGCTGAGGATAATGGTTTCCAGCTTCATCTATGTCCCTGCAAAGGACATGAACTCATTCTTTTTTATGGCTTCATAGTATTCCATGGTGTATATGTGCCACATTTTCTTTATCCAATCTATCATTGATGGGCATTTGGGTTGGTTCCAAGTCTTTGCTATTGTAAATAGTGCCACAATAAACATATGTGTTCATGTGTCTTTACAGTAGAATGATTTATAATTGCTTTGGTATATACCCAGTAATGAGATTGCTGTGTCAAATGGTATTTCTGGTTCTAAATTCTTGAGGAATTGCCACACTGTCTTCCACAATGGTTGAACTAATTTACACTCCCACCAACAGTGTAAACATGTTCAGATTTTTCTGCATCCTTGCCAGCATCTGTAAATTAATTGGGGTATATGGTCATTTTTATGATATTGATTCTTCCTATCCATGAAAACAGAATTTTTTTGTGTCATACTCTTATATTTTGGAAACACACACTGAGGCTTTGGGAGGGTGCAGGGTGGGAGGAGGAAGATGATCAAGAAAAATAACTAATGTTACTAGGCTTAACACCTCGGTGAGGAAATAATCTGTGCAACATACCCCCATCAGAAGTATACCTATGTAACAAATGTGCACTTGTACCCCTGAACTTAAGAGTTAAAAAATTATTGTTAACATAAAAAAAGAAAAATCTAAACTCCACCACAAACACTTAGAACTAAAAAACAAGTTCACTAACATTGAAGGATAATTATCAATATGCAAAAATTAGTAGCATATAACAACAATAAAATAGCATGAAAGAAAAATCAAATATGCAATTCCCTCTACAAAGCTACAAAAAATTAATTACTCAGTAATAAATTTAACCAAGCAGATTAACACTTGTCAGCTATATGACAGAAAATGTCAGTCATATTGAGCTTTGTTCCTTCATCTGAGGAGTAAACGTAATGCAAGAAATTATCAAAGGGCTATTGTAAGGACAAAAGGGCAAATGATATAAAACAGGTATTACTATTCTAGGTATAATGGAATGGTTGTTACATCTTTAGCTATTTACCCATATCTGTATGGAAATTTATTGTATGATTCTGAAGCAATACAACCAATGACTAAAACTTGGTCATTAAATGTTGTTTGGGGATAATTCAATTTCCAATTAGTTTGCAAACTGATTTTAGATCTCTCTCTCACAGCATGGGCTTCCTCACGACATGTGCACAGGTTCCTGAGAGAACAGGTTAGAATTATATGGCATTTTTAGGATCTAGATTCAAAAGTTACTAAGCATCACTTCTTACATACTCTATTGGTCAAAGCAGTTACAATGGTCCACTGAGGTTCAAGTGGGAGGAATCCGACGTCACCAGTTGCAGGGAAGATATCAAGGTCCCATTGTCATCAGAAAGCATGAGGTGAGAGATGATCTTTTGGACGTTTTTGGGAGGTATGATCTGCCACACATTGCAAATTCCAAGATGTTAAAAATGTAAACACGTGCATCTAAAAATCAACAACTGTGGTAAGAAATGTATGGTAGAATTTCTTATCAATGTCCTTAAGCAGAAGAGAAGACCCTGTTCTGAGAGAAAATCTATGTGTTCATTTAAAAGAAAAGTAAGTCTGTCATTAATCACTTGAAAATAATCCCTGTTTTAAAGATATCTGTATAATGTTATAACAATATGAGGAAGATTTCTGTTGCTTTGTATAACATATTTAAAAACTTGTGATTGTATTTCTCCCAGATATTGCTAAAACAGTGGTAAACTAAGGCTAACAACCCTTGACTTTACACTACTCATATTGCCTCTGTCTACAGCCCCAACCACTGAAAAAGTAACACCAACTCTGGGGCCAGGACATTGGAGATGCTCTCAGGCAGAAACCTAATAGCTATCCATGTGATATATACAAATTTATCTCTTGATATACAACTCTCTGACCAATCTCCCTCCTGACTTTCTGAAATTTTCAATTTCTTGTGATAAATGAACCAAAATTTTGGTCCCTTAAAATGGTATCCACAATTTAGCTGATGTTTCCTAAGACATGATATAGCGACCAGACATTTGATTTTGAGTATTCCAGAAGGAGAAGAAATGAGTAAGAGCATGGAAAAAATTTTTAAACAAAATAGTAGCTAAAAAATTTGTCAAATCTAGCAAGAGACTGGGACACCCAAATACAGGACCTCAAACATATTCAAATTGACACAACCCCAAAAGGCCTTCTCCAAGGCACATAAGAGTCAAAATGTCAAGATCAAAACCAAAGAGAAAATTCTAAAAAGAGTAAGATAAAAGCATCAAGACATATATTAGGGAAGCCTCATCATATTAGGAGTGATTTTCACAGAAGAAACTGTACAGTCTAGGAGATATGAAATAATATATTTAAACTGTTCAAAGAAAAAAAGATTCTGCCAGCCACAAATACTATCTCCAGATAGATGTGTCCAGCCTACATAGCTTATGGTAGCCCTTCAAGTAGGAAAGGAAGGTCAGAGAGAAGGAACAAAGGAGAATGCAGGGCAGACGTGCCTCGCTTTTCTTGTCCGGTGAATACAGGAAGACAGCAGGAGATGCTTTTAAATATCAATCTGTTCAGGCATTTTCCTGACCTTCTCCAATGCTTGCAAAGGGTGAAAGAGATGGGTGTATCAGGAAAGAATAAATATCAGCTATAAACTCATGGGAAACAATCAGAATGGAGTTTGCCAAAGATTTGAAAGACAGAGATAGGGTGGGTAAAGCAAGAACCATACTCTAGCAGCAGCTCAGGCACCTGGAGATGAGTCAAAGCCCTAAGTAATTCACTTGCCATCTAAAATGGCAGCAAACTTAACATGTCTCAAGTCGTGTTCTTGATTTCAACATCCTAAAACCTCTCTCCCTCAAAATATTTTGTTATACTTACCTAAGCAATTACCACAGAGTAGTGTCTTAAACAACAGAAATTCATTTTTTCACAGTTTCGTTGAGATCATGATATCAACAGGTTCAGTGTTTCTGAGGCCTGTTTCCTTAGCCTCTAGACATCTGCCTTCTTGCTATGTCCTCAAAAAAGGAGCTGCCTTGGTGCATGTGGATATTTGGTGTCTCTCTGTGTATGCAAATGTCTTCTTCTTATAAGGACACCTAGCAGATGGGGCTATGTGCCCCCATAACAGCCTCATTTTAAGTTAATCCACACATTTCTGTTCTTGCCTTCAAATATGGTCATATTCTGAGAAACTAGGAGTGAAGTCTTTCATCCTATAAATAAGGGGAAACAGAATTCAGCCCATAACACTACCCAGTGTCTTCTCAGTCCATGACAGCAGTTTCTTTTTTTTGTTCAAATATATTGGAATCACGCCTGCCTTTCTCTCACCGAAGCCTGGTCCACGAGCAAATCCAGTGGGCTCACCTCTAAATCCCTTGCAATATGAACACTTGCACATTCCCTACTACAGGGCTGTAGTTCATGCCATGATTCTCTCTCAAGGAGGATGTTAAGAACCTTAACCAGGTCTTGATAACATTCTTGTTACATTCCATATCAGTTCTCCCCACAATAGCCAGAGTGACCTTTTACAGATGAAAATTAGATCATATGCCATTTGTGCTTCAAACCCACCACAGGTTTTTATTACACTGGTAATCAGATTTGAATTTCATATGTCAGCTCCTTCATACCCACATGACTTTCTCTTTCTTAAAAAGTGGGAGATTCTTTGAGTAGGACAGAAAGCAGAATCTTCCTCAACTTCATCTTGAACTAGCTTGTCTGCAACACAAGAGAGTTGTCTACCAGGAGAGATGAACATGAAGAGAGTGGATGGACTTGTGATGTGATTGAGTGAATTGCATTGAGTCCTGTGGTCTGGGAATAGTTCATGGGAATTGGAGGAATCCTTGTGCCCATTGAATCAACTAAACATTATTTTGATATAATTAGCAATGAAACAAAAATGTCTCAAAAAATTCAAATTTGCATAGATTTTTCTATAAATCCTGACTACACAATTACCATATTGGTTCATATAGTTTATTATTATGTTTTCTCTTATAAACACATATTTCACAATTATTTTAGGGTATTCATATTCATATTCAATGAACACATTGTAGCCATGACTGATTATAATAAAAATATTTCTTAAGCATTTACTGTATGTCATTTAATCTTCAGAACCAGCTTATTAGGTAAGAATAATGTTTACTGCTATCTCAGTTTTATAGGTGAGCTGACTGAGGCACATGCCAAAGTTGTTAGAATGGTAATAAGTGGTATAGATGGCTGTCAGTCTTCAGAGCCTATGTTCTTGCTTACTGTACTCCACTACTTTCTTGCTATTTACTTATATATTTATTTACTTCCAAAAAAGTCAGAAGAAACCAGGTCCAGAATATAAACTCAGGTACAAGTGATAGGAAATGTGTAAGGTAAAACTTCTCCTGAGATCTTAAAGGTGAGGTAATAAAAAACTCTTTTCCTGAATAAATAAGTTTCTTTCTAAATCATAAACACATTTACACAGGATTCTCCAGTCCTGTCTTTCTTTTCATCTTTACACAAAATATACTCATTAGAATATGAGCATCTTTGGGATGCCCATGTTTTCCTCCCACAGACAGGATAGGTAATGTTACTTCTCTCCAATTTGTTTTAGTAGTGTGTGTGGAGGTACTTATCCAGCATTTGATAATGCACTACTTGGTCCTATTCAGTTGGCTCTCTTTACAGAGAAGCATCCATTTTTTTTCTTGGGTGCCACATAGCAGACACGGTAAATTTATTATCTTTTCAAATTCTTCACCTGCCTTGTCAGGCCTGGAAGAGCATATAGCTCAGCCCCTGCTCACTCCTATAATTTCTGTTTTATTTATGAACTTTTAAAATACTTACTAATGAGAATAAAAAGAATGAAGAATGCCTTTGATTTTGGTATTTTTGTGGAGCCCCCTCTAAACTGCAGGGCCTGGGAAAGGAGAGCCTCTTGAAATACAGAGTGCCCAACACAATAAATGAAAAAGACCTCCATCAACTTATATCTAATTAAATCTTAATGATAAGAAAGATCTTGAAGATTCCACTTTAAAAAAGCGTCATGATGTAGTAACAGCTCTGGTCTGCAGCTCCCAGCAAGATCAATGCAGAAGGCAGTTGATTTCTGCATTTCCAACTGAGCTACCCAGCTCATCTCACTGGGACTGGTTAGATAGTGGGTGCAGCCCATGGAGGACAAGCAGAAGCAAGGTAGGGTGTCGCCTCACTCGGGAAGTGCAAGGAGTTGGGAAACTCCCTCCCCTAGCAAAGGGAAGCCATGACAGACTATGCCATGAGGAACGGTATATTCCAGCCCAGATACTATGCTTTTTCCATGGTCTTCACAACCCGCAGACCAGGAGATTCCCTCCAGTGCCTATGCAACCAGGGCCCTGGGTTTCAAGCACAAAACTGGGTGGCCATTTGGGCAGACTCCAAGCTAGCTGCAGGAGTTTCCTTTCTAACCCCAAGGGCACCTGGAATGCCAGCAAGACAGAACAGTTCACTCCCCTGGAAAGGGAGTTGAAGCCAGGGAGCCAAGTGGTCTAGCTCAGTGATTCCCACTCCCACAGAGCCCAGAAAGCTAAGATCTACTGGCTTGAAATTCTCGCTGCCAGCACAGCAGTCTGAAGTCCACCTGGGACACTCCAGCTTGGTGGGAGGAAGGGTGCCCACCATTACTGAGGCTTCAGTAGGCAGTTTTCCCCTCACAGCATAAATAAAGCCACCGGGAAGTTTGAACTGGGTGGAGCCCACTGCAGCTTGGCAAAGCCACTGTAGCCAGACTGTCTCTCTAGATTCCTCCTCTCCGGGCAGCGCATCTCTGAAAGAAAGGCAGCAGACCCACTCGGGGGCTTACAGATCAAAGTCCCATCTCCCTGGGACAGAGTACCTGGGGGAAGGGGCAGCTGTGGGCACAGCTTCAGCAGACTTAAATGTTCCTGCCTGCCAGCTCTGAAGAGAGCAGCCAATCTCCCAGCTCAGCGCTTGAGCTTTGCAGAAGGACAGACTGCCTTCTCAAGTAGGTCCCTGACCCCTGTGGCTCATGACTGGGTGACACCTCCCAGCAGGGGTCAACAGACACCTTATATAGGAGAGTTCTGGCTGGCATCCGCTGGGTGTCCCTCTGGGACAAAGCTTCTAGAGGAAAGAACAGGTAGCAATTTTTGCTGTTTTGCAGCCTCTGCTGGTGATACTCAGACAAGTAGGGTCTAGAGCGGACCTCCAGCAAACTCCAGCAGACCTGCAGCAGAGGGACCTAACTGTTAGAAGGAAAACTAACAAACAGAAAGGAATAGTATTAACATCAACAAAAAAGTCATCCTCACCAAAACCCCATCCGAAAGTCACCAACATCAAAGACTTTGGTCTTTGATAAATCTTCATAGATAAATCCACGAAGATAGGGAGAAACCAGTGCAAAAAGCCTGAAAATTGCAAAAACCAGAATGCCTCTTCTCCTCCAAATGATCATAACTCCTTGACAGCAAGGGAACAAAACTGGACAGAGAATGACTTTGACAAATTGACAGAAGTAGGCTTCAGAAGGTGGGTAATAAAAACTCATCTGAGCTAAAGGAGCATGTTCTAACCCAATGCTAGGAAGCTAAGAACCTTGAAAAAAGGTTAGACTAATGGCTAACTAGAATAGCTAGTTTAGAGAAAAACATAAATGACCTGATGGAGCTGAAAAACACAGCGCAAGAACTTTGTGAAGCATACGCAAGTACCAATAGCTGAATTGAACAAGCAGAAGAAAGGATATCAGAGATTGAAGGTCAACCTAAAGAAATAAAATGTGAAAACAAGATTAGAGAAAAAAGAAAGAAAAGGAGTGAAAAAGCCTCCAAGAAATATGGGACTATGTGAAAAGACCAAACCTACATTTGATTGGTGTACCTGAAAGTGACAGGGAGAATGGAACCAAGTTGGAAAACACTCTGCAGGATATTATCCAGGAGAAATTCCCCAACCAAGCAAGACAGGCCATCATTCAAATTCAAGAAATACAGAGAACACCTCAAAGATACTCCTCGAGAAGAGCAACCCCAAAACATATAATCATCAGATTCACCAAGGCTGAAATGAAGGAAAAAATGTTAAGGGTAGCCAGAGAGAAAGGTCGGGTTACCCACAAAGGGAAGCCCATTAGACTAACAGTGGATCTCTCTGCAGAAACCCTGTAAGCCAGAAGAGAGTGGGGGCCAATGTTCAAAATTCTTAAAGAGAAGAATTTTCAACCCAGAATTTTATATCCAGCCAAACTAAGCTTCATAAGGGAAGAAGAAATAAAATCCTTTACAGACAAGCAAATGCTGAAAGATTTTGTCACCACCAGGCCTGCCTTACAAGAGCTCCTGAAGGAAGCACTAAACATGAAAAGGAAAAACTGGTACCAACAACTACAAAAACATACCAAATTGTAAAGACCACCGACATAATGAAGAAACCACATCAGCTAACGGGCAAAATAATCAGCTAGCATCATAATGACAGAATCAAATTCACACATAACAATATTAACCTTAAATGTAAATGGACTAAATGCCCCAATTAAAAGACACAGACTGGCAAATTGGATAAAGGGTCAAGACCCATCAGTGTGCTGTACTCAGGAGACCCATCTCATGTGCAAAGATGCACATAGGCTCAAAATAAAGGGATGGAGGAATATTTACAAAGCAAATGGAAAGCAAAAAAAAGCAGGAGTTGCAATCCTAGTCTTGATAAAACAGACTTTAAACCAACAAAGATCAAAAGAAACAAAGAAGGGCATAATGGTAAAAAGATCAATGCAACAAGAAGAGCTAACCATCAAATATATACACACCCCATACAGGAGCACCCAGATGCATTAAGCAAGCTCGTAGAGACTTACAAAGAGACTTAAACTCACACACAATAATAGTGGAAGACTTTAACACCCCACTGTCAATATTAGACAGATAAAAGACACAAAATTAACAAGGATATTCAGGACTTAAACTCAGCTCTGGACCAAGTGGACATAACAGATAACTACCTGACTCTCCACCCATAATCAACAGAGTATATATTCTTCTCAGCACATCATCACACTTATTCTAAAATTGACCACATAACTGGAAGTAAAACCTCCTAAGCAAATGCAAAAGAACGGAAATCATAACAAAGAGTCTCTCAGACCACAGTGCAATCAAATTAGAACTCAGGGTTAGGAAACTCACTCAAAAACACATGACTACATGGAAACTAAGCAAGCTGTTCTGGAATTAAGGCAGAAATAAATAAGTTATTTGAAACCAATGAGAACAAAGACACAATGTACCAGAATCTCTGGGACACAGTTAAAACCGTGTTTAGATGGAAATTTATAGCTCTAAATGCCCACAAGAGAAAGCAGGAATGATAAAAAATTGACACCCTAATATCACAATTAAAAGAGCTAGAGAAGCAAGAGCAAGCAAATTCAAAAGCTAGCAGAAGACAAGAAATAACTAAGATCAGAGCAGAACTGAAGGAGATAGAGACACGAAAAACTCTTCAAAAAATCAATGAATCCAGGAGCTGGTTTTTTGAAAAGATTAACAAAATAAATAGAGCACTAGCCAGACTAATAAAGAAGAAAAGAGAGAAGAATCAAATAGACACAAAAAAAGACAAAGGGGATATTACCACTGTCCCACTGAAATACAAACTATCATCAGAGAATACCATAAACACCTCTACACAAATAAACTAGAAAATCTAGAAGAAATGGATAAATTCCTGGACACATTCACCCTCCCAGGACTAAGCCAGGAAGAAGTCAAATCCCTGAACAGACCAATAGCAAGTTCTGAAATTGAAGGGGTAATTAATAACATACAAACAAAAAAAAAAAGCCCAGGACCAGATGGATTCACAGCCGAGTTATACCAGAGGTACAAAGAGCTGCTGGTACCATTCCTTCTGAAACTATTCCAAACAATAGAAAAAGAGGTACTCCTTCCTAACTCATTTTATGAGGCCAGCATCATTCTAATACCAAAACCTAGAAGAGACACAACAAAAAAACAAAATTTTAGGCCAATATCCCTGATGAACATCAGTGCAAAAATCCTCAATAAAATACTGGCAAACCGAATCCAGCAGCACATCAAAAAGCTTATCCACCATGATCAAGTCAACTTCATCCCTGGGATGCAAGGCTGGTGCAACAAACAGAAATCACTAAACATAATCCATCACATAAACAGAACAAATGACAAAAACCAAATGATTATCTCAATAGATGCAGAAAAGGCCTTTGATGAAATTCAACACCTCTTCATTCTAAAAATACTCAATAAACTAAGTATTGATGGAACACATCTCAAAATATTAAGAATTACTTATGAAAAACACATAGCAAATATCATACAGAATGGGCAAAACTGGTAGCATTCTCTTTGAAAACTGGCACAAGACAAGAATGCCCTTTCTCTCCACTCCTCTTCAACATAATATTGGAAGTTCTGGCCAGGCAATTAGGCAAGAGAAAGAAATAAGGGTATTCAAATAGAAAGAGACGAAGTCTAATTGAATCTGTTTGCAGATGACATGATTGTATGTTTAGAAAACCCCATGGTCTCAGCCCCAAAACACCTTAAGCTAATAAGCAACTTCAGCAAATCCTAGGATACAAAATCCATGTGCAAAAGTCACAAGCATTTCTATACACCAATAACAGACAAGCAGAGAGCCAAATCATGAGGGAACTCCCATTCACAGTTGGTACAAAAAATAAAATACCTAGGAATACAAGTTACAAGGGACGTGAAGGACCTCTACAAGGAGAACTACAAAACACTACTCTAGGAAGTAAGAGAGGACAGAAACAAATGGAAAAACATTCCATGCTCATGGATAGAAAGAATCAATATCGTGAAAATGGCCATACTGCCCAAAGTAATTTATAGATTCAACACTATTCCCATCAAACTACCATTGACTTTCTTCAGAGAGTTAGAAAAAACTACTTTAAATTTTCATATGGAACCAAAAAGAGCCCATTTAGCCAAGACAATACTAAGCAAAAAGAACAAAGCTGGAGGCATCATGCTACCTGATTTCAACTATACTACAAGGCTATAGTAACCAAAACAGCATGGTACTGTTACCAAAACAGATATATAGACCAATGGAACAGAACAGAGGCCTCAGAAATCACGCCACACATCTACAACCATCTGCTCTTTGACAAACCTGACAAAAGCTAGCAGTGGGGAATGGATTCCCTGTTTAATAAATGGTGTATGGAAAACTGACTAGCCATATGCAGAAAACTGAAACTGGACCCCTTCCTTACACCTTATACAAAAATTAACTCAAGATGGATTAAAGACTTAAATGTCAGACCAAAAACCATAAAAACCCTGGAAGAACACCTAGACAATACCATTCAGGACATGGGCATGGACAAAAACTTCATGACTAAAACACCAAAAGCAATTGCAAGAAAAGCCAAAATTGACAAAGGGGATCTAATTAACTAAAGAGCTTCTGTATAGTAAAAGACCCTATCATTACAGTGAACAGGGAACCAACAGAATGGGAGAAAAATTTTGCAATCTATCCATCTGACAAAGTCTAATTTCTGGAATCTACAAGGAACTTAAACAAATTTACAAGAAAATGACAAACAACCATGTCAAAAAGTGGGTGAAGGATATGAACAGACATGTCTCAAAAGAAGACATTTATGTGGCCAACAAACATGAAAAAGAGCTCATCATCACCGATCATTACAGAAATGCAAATCAAAACCACAATGAGACACCATCTCATACTAGTTAGAATGGTGATTATTAAACAGTCAGGAAACAGGCTGGGTACAGTGGATCATGCCTGTAGTCCCAGCATTTTGGTAGGCCAAGGTGGGTGGAGTTAGGTGAAGTTAAGAGTTTGAGACCAGCCTGACCCACATGGTGAAACCCTGTCTCTACTAAAAATACAAAACTAGCCAGGCATGGTGGTGCATGTCTGTAATTGCAGCTACTCAGGAGGCTGAGTATCGCTGGAACCCGGGAGGCAGAGGTTGCAGTGAGCCAAGATCACGCCATTACACTCCAGCCTGGTCAAAAAAGAACAAAACTCTGTCTAGAAAAAAGAAAAAATTCAAAAATTAGCCAGGCATGGTGGCATGCACCTGTAATCCCACCTACTCAGGAGGCTGAGGCAGGAGAATCACTTGAACCCAGGAGGCGGAGGATGCAGTGAACTGAGATCAGGCCACTGCACTCCAGTCTGGTGACAGAGCCAGACTCTGTCTCCAAAAAAAAAAAAAAAAAAAAAAAGAAAGTCAGAAAACAACAGATGCTGGAGAGAATGTGGAGAAATAGGAACAGTTTTACACTGCTGGTGGGAGTGTAAATTAGTTCAACCATTGTGGAAGACGGTGTGGCAATTCCTCAAGGATCTAGAATCAGAAATATTATTTGACCCAGCAATCCCATTACTGGGTATATACCTAAACGATTATAAATCTCTCTACTATAAAGACACATGCACACTTATATTTATTGCCATGCTATTTACAAGACCAAAGACTTGGAACCAACCCAAATGCCCATCAATGATAGACTGGATAAAAAAAATGTGGCACATATACACCATGGAATACTATGTAACCATAAAAAAGGATGAGGTCATGTTCTTTGCAGGGACTTGGATGAAGCTGGAAACCATCATTCTCAGCAAACTAACACAGGAACAGAAAACCAAACACCACATGTTCTCACTCATAAGTGAGAGTTGAACAATGAGAACACAGGGACACAGGGAGGGGAACATCACACACCGGGGCCTTTCGGGGGCAGGAGGCATGGGGAAGGATAGCATTGGGGAAATACCTAATGCACACGGGGCTTAAAACCTAGATGATAGGTTGATGGATGAAGCAAACCACCATGGCACATGTATACCTATGTAACAAACCTGCACCTTCTGCACATGTATCCCAGAACTTAAAGTATAATAAAAAAGAAAAGAAAAGAAAAGAAAACTAATGAGATATCATCTTACCTCAGTCAGAATGACTATGATTAAAAGGGCGAAAACTGAAGAGATGTTGGCAAGGATATGGAGAAAGAAGAACTCTTATACACCCTTGGTGGGAATGTAAATTAGTACAGCTTCTATGGAGAACTGTGATTTCTCAAAGAACTAAAACTAGAACTACATTTCCATTGAGCAATCCTACTTCTGGGTATCTTCCCAAAGGAAAAGTAGTCAGTGTAACAAATACATACCTTTATCTGTATGTTTATTGTAGCAACATTCACAGGAACAAAGATATTGAATCAACCAAAGTGTCCATTAATGAATGATTGGGTTAAAAATGTAATTATATATACCCAATGCCATACCACTCACTCATAAAGAGAGAATGAAATCACATATATTGTGGCAATATGGATGGAACTGGGGGTCATTTTCTTAAGCAAAACAGGCTAGATAGAGGAAATGAAATATAACACGTTCTCACTCATAAGTGGATGCTAAAGAATGTGTATGCACAGATGAAGAGAGTGAAATAATACACAATGAAGACTTGGAAGTGGAAGGCAGAGGGGTTGAATACTGGGATATTAATTAATAAATACAGTGTTTGTTATTTGAATAATGAATACCCTAATGCTGTGACTTATGCACTATGTAATCTATGTAACAAAACTGAACTTGTAATACATAACATTTGTGCAAATAAAATTTTTTTAAAAATTAACAGAAACTCTAGTCATACTGCTCCCCCATCCTCACCATTAAAAAGAAGAGGCAATGACCAGTGTGGCCATAGCAGAATGAATTAGGTATAGAGCAGCCACCAATTCCAGAGATAGTTAGGGCTCAATACATAGTACTTTAGCATAGTTGAAAATTAGCATCTTGTTCTTAGAGAGTAAAAGTGGTGGCCATCAACTGGAAAACATAGAAAAGTAATATAATTTTTAAATGGCCAAGGTGGGTAATTGATTGTTGGGAAATAAATAGAACTATTTGGTGTAAACTGCAGATGAGGCTTGCTTAGATGGGCTGATAGATATGAAAGTGATGAAACTGGCTGCAGTCAGAAATTATTTTGAAGCTTGAACTTCACAATGATAACATAGTTGATTTGACTAGATGTAATGTGATGTAAGAGGAAAAGAGTCTAGAATAAATCCTAGTTTCCTTAATTAATTAGAGACTAATTTACCAAGAGCAAATAGAGTTGGAAGAGGAGTAATTCTGTAGTTGTAGGAGGGGAGAGACAGAGGTAGGAGAAAACAGGGAAGAGAACAGGAGATTCCTGGAAAGACTGATAGAGTGTTCCCCAAAGAAGGGTAGGATCAATGGTGTTAAACTGCTGAGGGGTCACAGGAGATGGATGACTGAGAATTGATGCCTGAAATGAGTAGAATGGAGGCAGTAGATGACCTTGACAGACTTGGAGTGGAAAGAACAAAAGCATCTTTAATGTGTGTTTTAAAAAAAGTGGAAGAGAGGGGATGGGGAAATAATCATATACATACATTTCAAGAACTTTTGTAATAAAAATGGCAGACAATATGGTAGGAAAGAAGCACTAAGAGTCTTAGCAAAACCTCTGTAGAAGTGGGTGATGTTTCAGCAGGTTTTTGCTGATTGAAGTAATCCCATAGAGCATAGATGTAAGAATCAGGAGACAAAAGGGTCACATGCAGAAGCAAAATCCTTGATTGGGTAATGTGGTTCAGAGTCATGAGGGGAGGTAAGAGATAGGGGTAGGGAGGCTTCAACTACAGTAATAGGAGAGAAGCCAGAGAACTGGGATTGAACTGAATGTGGGTTGCTTAACTTGGTGGTGATTATGGCAAGATCCTTCTATTCCGATTTTTCTGAAATTCATAGTGAATTATCTGAGGCTATCGGTGGGCACAGGGGCAGTTTTCTAATATTGAACCTTCCTTGCTTGAGAAGCAGACATGCCAATCTCTGCAAGGTTTTTGGTATGTATGTTATCTGAATAGTCTCCACACTCTAAGGTAGTTGTTGTGATTCTTCTCATTGTAGATAAGGAAATTGGCACTCTGAGAGACCAAGTAGCTTTTTAAGAGTTCAGAGCTAGCGAGAAAGAGTTATGTCTTAACTAAAATCTGAGAGTGTCCCAATTCTTTGCTCCTAAAAGTCATGCTGCCTCCTTGATGAAATCCATTCAGGTTTCATTAAAGAAAGGTGAGGAACATTGGGAGGGAGAGAAGTGATCACTGTTAAAATAGGGTCAATGGGATAGAAAGGGTTCTAGGGATAAGAAGCACAGACCCATATTCATTCCCTTGAAACCAAACTCAGTTTCTTAGAAATTATAAGGATTTCTTTTAGTTTCTGTGACTTATTTTCCATTTGTTGTGTTTTTTGTCCTTAAAATTACTGGAATATCAGTAAACAATCTGAGAATAATTTTAAAATTTCAATTTGTGCTGTAGAAGCCAGAGAAGGGCCAGGCATTTTGGCTCACTCCTGTATTCCCAACATATTTGGAGGCCGAGGCAAGCAGATGACCTGAAGTCAGAAGTTCTAGCCTAGTCTGGCCAACAGAGTGAAACCCCATCTCACATGAAATTACAAAAATTACCCAGCAATGATGGTGGGATCCTGTAATCCCAGCTACTGTGAAGGGTGAGGTAGGAGAATAGCTTGAATCCAGGAGATGCAGGTTGTAGTGAGCCAAGATTATGCCACTGCACTCCAATCTAGGTGATAGAGCAAGACTCCATTTCAGAAAAAGAAAAAAATAGAAGTCAGGGAAGGAGATAAACAGTAAAACATTTTTCATGGCAGCTGGCTAAATTAGGATTAAAGAGGAGGGAATATCCCTGGAAGCATCAAAGAGAAGGGGTCCTAGATGTTCTTATAATGTGTTCTTGGTCCTCACACTCCACATTCACAAACACTGAGAAAGAGACACCACAATCAGAAATTGTAAGCTGTTTATTTTATTGGTATATTAAAGGTAGAGCTATGACCACCTTCTTCCAATGTCATGGCATTTGAATCATTTGAATCACTGTCATCTTCTTATTCACTTCCTGAAACAAACAAACGAGGAAGTTCATAGATCAGACTTGACATGGCAGGAAATGTCTAATTCCTCACCGGTGTTACTGCAGTAGAGTACGTGAGAGCCCATCCTCTCTCCCCAATCCCTTCAACCTCCTGTGATTCTTTCCTAATTTTTTCTGTGTTCACTCTTTTGATGCCCTTGCACACAATGTGCTCCAAATTGTTGCTTAGAAGATGAAAAGATCATCCTTAGGTTGTTATGACTCACTGCTGTTGAATTTGTTCAGGGATATATTTACACATATGATAATCAGAACCTATTTTATAATAGTGATAAAATGAAACCACCCTCAGTGTCCAGTGACAGGGATTGATTAAAGAAATCATGGTGCAGCCACACAATGGAGTAGCATAAAATTGTAAAAGCAAACAGAAAACCACTGAAGAGATGTATTTAGCTTCATAAACTGATGTGGAAATTTTCAAGAAGTGTATTTTTAAATGACTACCATATATACCTGCATATAAGTTATGGTATTAGTGGTAGGGTAAAAGAATGCTGTATGTCTATGCACACATAAATATTTCAAAGAGAAGATCCCATAAAGTCAACAGTGGTAGCTTTTTGAAGGAAGGAAGGTGGGTAGGATGAGCTATGCCTTTAAAATTAGCTTCATATTTTTCCATTCCATTAGATATCTTTTGTTAGCTTAATCATGTACTTACTGAAAACTAAATATCTAAAAAATGAGACACCATTTAGCTGCTGAAAGATCAGGGACCATTTGGCAGGAATACTGGACTCGAGAGGCTGGCGTGAGGCAGGGATGAGCAAACAGTGCTCAGGTGAAAAATTTAAATGCAATATCTCTGAGTTTGTGGACAGAAAGCAGAGCACCAAGAATTGACATGGTACTACTTCCTCATTGCCAACACAATTTAAGACAGATTGTATGGTATGTTGTTTCTCAACATCAGAATTCCTTAAAGAGTTTGTTAGAAATACAGGGTCTTCTTACCCTATTCCAGAGTACCTGAATACAAATCTTTAGAAATGTGTTCTAGGGCAATACAATGTCAATGGGTTTTTAGTTGATTCATTGGCACAATAAAGTCGGAGAACTGTAACACTTAGAACACTTGGTGAAGAATAAACTGGAATCATACCTGTCATTGAACCTTGATTACTGGGGAGGCTGTCCCTGGGGAGGTCTGTGTGGTCTGCCCCCTTGAGGAGGTGGAGGTGGTCCCTGGGGCTTTCCAGCGGGAGGTGGCAGAGGCTTCTGGGGATTGCCTCCTGGTGGGGGTGGTCCTTGTGGCCTTCCTGGAGGAGGGGGACGTTGAGGTTTATTACCTTCTTGTGGGGGTGGTCCTTGTGGCTTTCCTGGACGAGGTGGGGGACCTTGAGGTTTGTTGCCTCCTTGTGGGGGTGGTCCTTCTGGCTTTCCTGGATGAGGTGGGGGACCTTGGGACTGGTTGCCTCCTTGTGGGGGTGGTCCTTCTGGCTTTCCTGGACGAGGTGGGGGACCTTGGGACTGGTTGCCTCCTTGTGGGGGTGGTCCTTCTGGCTTTCCTGGATGAGGTGGGGGACCTTGGGACTGGTTTCCTTCTTGTGGGGTTTATCCTTCTGGCTTTCCTTGACGAGATGGGGGACCTTGGGACTGGTTTCCTCCTTGTGGGGATTGTCCTTCTGGCTTTCCTGGACGAGGTGGGGGACCCTGGGACCGGTTTCCTCCTTGTGGGGGTGGTCCTTCTGGCTTTCCTGGATGAGGTGGGAGACCTTGGGACTGGTTTCCTCCTTGTGGGGTTTGTCCTTCTGGCTTTCCTGGACGAGGTGGGGGACCGTGGGACTGGTTGCCTCCTTGTGGGGGTGGTCCTTCTGGCTTTCCTGGACGAGGTGGGGGACCTTGGGACTGGTTGCCTCCTTGTGGGGGTGGTCCTTCTGGCTTTCCTGGACGAGGTGGGAGACACAGGGCATTTACTGAATAGTTGCCACAAATTTTTACAGTAACGCAGCTAAATGGGGAAATGCACAAAAATGAGACCCAGATACTAATTTCTTTGCATTTTCAGTGAAGCTCTAGAACTCTGGAGTGGAACGCTGGGGGAAAAGGAAGCAGTTGAGGGGCTCTGAGTCTAAGGAGGAGTCAGAATAAGGACACTGGCCATTTGTCTGTCATCTCCCAGCAGGCACTCCTGGCAAGAGGGAAGTCAACCCACTCCCGTTTTCATCTAAGCCAAGCATCTCTGCCATTCAATTTGGTGGCCCTGCTCATGGTCCCCCAAATCAAGGTTGCATGAAGATTGCCTGCATTATTAGGGAGACTAACATTAATCAGTTCCTGAAAGGAAAATGTTGGTGAGAAGACACTGGAGAACTGATCCATTCATAAGCAGAAAAAGATAGTTAAAACAGATTGAGAATGAATTGGGATTTACCTGATATTACGGAGGGAGATTCTTCCTGGCTGACATCTAGAAGAGAAGCACAGGATGATGGGAAAGGTTACATCTCGAATCTTGCAAGATTCACAGGTGTTCTACAGGGAAAGGGGACTTCTCACCACACCCCATGCATCCCCTGGGTTAGCTTGTCAGCTACCATCTGTGAAGCTGCTGGAAGGGGAGGAAGGTGTAAGGGGAGGCAGGGTTGTTACCACACAGAGCAACAGCCATGAACTCAATATAGAAGAGCCCCTTTTTTTCTTCCCTAGCATCCTTCAAGACTTAATGCTAATTTAGTTTACACATGCCAGGTACTTCAATGTGATATTTTGGTATTCTTATGCCCTCCATCTCCTATAAATACATTGCTTATATTCACAAGCTTTCTCAATTTCGGTAACCAGAAGTAATCGTTTCAATACAATCTTACCTATACCACTCCCAGCACATTGAAATACTGTGTGTAGGGGAAAGAAAAATCACAATGATTGAATCTGATATTTCTATATCTGTAGTTAGACATAGGCAAGTGTTTTATCCAGTTCTGTCTCTGCAGTATCTCTAATGTGTGTTTATCTCCATCATCAATGCTGATCCACCAGGTAGAGCAAGGCCACCATCATCCCTGTGTACTTACTGAGATCAGTTTAGGATCTTCACAGCTGGACTTTCCTGAATCTGCCTTGCATTCGCCACTGCATCCTTCACAGCACAGTTTTATCTCTCTATAAATGCAAATCTTACCTTCTCATTCCCCTGGTACAAATTCTTTATTGGATTTTCATTGTACATTAAATAAACTAGAAGCCCTTGGTGTGGAATGAGGGCACAACAGGTCTCCTGATCCTAGGCATGAAAACTCTGCAGCCCCATCTGTGTTTTCATTCTCCTCTCTTCCCCATAATTACAACTATCACCTCCTAAGCCCCAAGCAGAGTCACCACATCTTCTCCTCCTTCTGTCTTACCTTCATTTAAGCTCTGAGCTGAGCTCAGGGCCAGCAGGGCCACCGACAGCAGAATCAGTAGCATCTTTCTGGAGGCTCTGGAGTCACTCCCAACTCTGTGCTGGGAGAACCATGGCAGCTCCCTTTATAAAGAGGAGCAGAACAGTGGCACCTTTGAGCTCCACACTGGATGGGCCTCACCACCCCAGAGACTGGGTTCTGCTTTCCTTACTGCAGGTCAGGTGTATCCCTTATTTCTGTCTGGGACTCTAGCCCAGAGGGACAGGTTGGGTTGGATGTTGTTTGTACCTTATTTCTAAAAGGTACAACTATGACTTGAACAAAGGTTTTAAAGGAACTGTGTCCAAGCAATCAGCACCGTGTCATAATTGAACTTCAGACGTCATTAGAGTTTCAATATTTTTGGTAAGACTATTGTCCACTTTCCACTTTGCTGTTTATTTCTGTGTATGTGTGCATGGGCAGTGAAGCTACAGCCAGCGGTGATGATGATCAATATCTCTGGCTGTTTTTATAGCCTATTTCCATCTCTCGTGATGTGTGTGTACAGACAGTATCACATTTAGCTTAACTTTTGATGCAATAGAGATAGTTTCTGCTATCTGGGCGATGTTTGAGGACAGCACACTCCTGGGCACACAGATGACAGAAGGCTGCCTCACAGCCTACTCAGGCTACAGCTATTGTTCATGCTTCTGTGGATCTCACTCAAGTCAGGAAAGGCTTGTTGTTGTGCAACACAGGAAGGCCAAAACTGTGTATTTTAAAGTATCTTTAGGGGTTATGATTGCAAAATGGACGCAGAAACCACGAGGAAATTTCTAGACCTGAGAAAACTGAATATATAGTTCCTTGCAGGAACCATGCGATATCATGTTGCCAAAACTTCCTTCATGCTCTTCCCTTTCTCTAGAATATTCTACAAAATTCACCCTCTGCTTCATTTAAGAATTGTATTGAATTCCTACCTCTGATAATTAAGTGGCTACAATTCTACATTCAAATAAGGTAATCAGATACCCTCATTAAAGCCTCAATTGCATTGTATTGGTTTTCTTGGTTTAGTCAGTATTTGTGTTACCTGTTTTCTCAGATTCTTCTTCCACAAAGAGTATTTTTTCTACAATATTCTGATATGCATTCCTCCCCGACGTTCTTCCTGGTACTTCTTTGTTCATATTTTATTTTCTGAGTCAAGCTCATTTTGTGTAATTTTCTTTACATATCTGGCTTTTTCCCCCAGGAATTTGGTAAGATTTCCTTTATTTAATCTTCTAAGTAATAAGCTATAATTCTTACCACCTTTGTTTTATTCTTGTCTGTGTAATTTCACAATAAATGTTGTGTTTCCAAAAAGCCCTCTCAGAGTCCTGCATTGTTAGCACTTCTTTTAGCTGCTGATTCTTCTGTTATATCTGGTAAATCCCTGCTCATCAGTTCGTGGAATATACAGGTTAGTCAGTATCAACAGCTGCCATTTACCACTTAGACCTTCTGTGTGTCTTGTGTAATTGTTCACATTTTGTGCGTGGCTGGTATTAATTTGAGGACAGCTTGGTGGGAGGTATGATGGAGGTAGAGAGGGTATGTGACAGTAAATCCTAAAGACAGACCTCTTGACCATTGTGGATGAGTGGATCCTGGACTGTGCAGATGAGGGTCTGGTCTGGCCCTTCTGAAGAGTTGGGGGTAATAGTACAAGAAGACTTCCTAATACAAAAGGCTTTGCTACAGATAACTTTGCCCTTGCAAGGGAGCCAGGAAGATTGGTATTTTCCCTGGCAAAAATATAGACATACTTGAAAGGGGAATATATTATTAATTGGAAATTATTTCTGGCTCTATGGAAAGTGGACTGGTTCTAGCTAGTCTTCATGAGTTTTATCTTAGGCAGAGAGTACTTGCTTGTGCCAGCAGGTCCCATTATATTATTGAGATTTCTATCTCTGGTCTCACCAGACACTATTTTCCATAGGAACTGGAGATGACCAATCCTGCCTAGGTGTCTTAAGTTAGACCATCAGGTAACAAATGAATGTCAGAAACAAGGAGCAGCAGAGAGGCCAGGCCAACATTGCCTGATATTGTCACCAACTTAGGTTGCTGCAGGCCTGATACAAGAAAGATTTGTCCTTGGCAGGAGAGTACAGGAAGACAACAGAAATGCCCCTAAAAGTCCCTTATCTCAGGCCCTTTCCCTGACTTTCTCGAATGTCAGCAATGAGTAAAGTGTATCAGGAAAGCATAAATATCAGCTATGCACTAACCAGACAAAACAAAAACAGAAGTGATGGAAATGTGGAAAGGGACACTGTCTGTGAGTGAGGGTGGGTGGAAGAGAGGAGCAGGACTGCATCAGGAGATTGGGCATCTAGAGGTGAGTGGCAGCCCTCAGCACTCCACTTGCTTTCTAATATCCATGTTCATATTCTGAGACCCTGAAGGAACAGTCTTCAACATGTGAAATTTTAGGAAACACAATTCAGCTCTCATAACAACTCCCAACCTTTTCTAAGTCACTAACAGGTGTTCAGTGGTTCAAAAATCCTCACTCCCTTCAGGCACTGCCCTTTAGCAAATCGAGTTGCCTCCACTTTCAACACTCATCCCAAATACAACCACTTGCATAATCTTTACTAGAAGGTGATAGTTCAGGCCACGATGCTCTCTCCTGAAGAGCTTTAATATCCTCAGCTGCTCTTGGTAACATTCCTACCCCAGCACATCCCATATCCATTCCCCTCACATCAGTTAGGGTGATCATTGAAAAGTAGGAATTAGATCATAACACTTTTGTGCTTCAAATGCTCTTCTGCACTTGTAATAAGATCCAAATTTCATGCCTCAGCTCTCTCGCACCCACACATCTCTCTCTTTTTGAAGACTGGGAAGTTCTGTGAACGGAACAGAAAGCAGAATCTTCCTCAACTTACTGTGCTCATTTCATAAACCAGCCATTCTGATAATACAGTTGTGTGTGAGAATTCAGATTTGCTTTGAATTGTCTAAAAGCTTCGGTTACACTGATGTAATTGTCATCTTTATACTATATTATATATTATATGATAACATAATATATATTATGTGATGGTCATCTTTATATTTTTATTTGATGTCGATGCTCTCTAAATATATATTTCACAATTATTTGAGCGTATTTATATTCTTTCCATTTATCCTAGCAAAGGCTGATTATAATAGAAAACATTTCTTCAGCATTTACTGTATGATATTCAATCTTCAGAACTATCATATTAGGGAGGTGTGATGATTATTATTATCTTAATTTTGTAGATGAGGTGACTTAGGTGCGTGCCTAGGTTCATGTAAAGGTAGTGAGTGGAATGGAAGGCAGTCAGCTCTCAGATCTGAGTTCTTGCCTACTGTGCTTCACTGGTTACTTGGTCTTCATTCATTCATTTCTTTACAAGAAAGTGAAAGGAAATGAGATTCAGAGAAGAAAAACAAGTTTCTCTTAGAATATTTTCAAGGTTAAATTTTCCTGAGACTTTAACAGCTGAGGTGAGAAAAAATATATTTTCCTGAGTAAACATGTTTGTTTGAAATCATAATCACTTTTAAAATGTCTTCTAGTATTCTGCTTTACCCCTTGCATTTATATAAAGATACTCAGGGGAATTAATTCCTTTTTTTCCTCATTACAAAACCCTGTCAATGTAGATCCTGTATGGATTTCCTTAATCCATGCTACATGCATTTTTCTTGGGTGGCATATTAGCATTGGCAAAATTTGTGTATGCCCTTTTAAATTGACTAAATTTGATCCTCTAATCACAATGGAATTAACATTCTAGAAATCCAAGAGGGAGTCTGATCAGAGAGTTGTCTAAGAAAGGATAAATTGTACACCGCTTACACAGCTTTCATATTCTGCATGAAGATGTCGCCTGTGTCCTGGCCCCAGAGCTGGTGTACCATCCTGAGTGGTTGGGGCTGTAGAAGGCATTGGTCATCAGCCTAAGGTCAAGTGTCTGTAGCCTCAGCTCACTACTGTTATCTCAATGTCAGAGTGTATTCTTCACCTTTCAGTTACACTTCCTAGCAGTTCATAGAGAAGTACAGTCACAGCTTATCTCAAAAGAAATACAGAGCCATGTATATCACCCTCGTATTTTCCTGATGATGTACCAAGTCGGTAAGCTGATACATTTAAGAGGAATTTCATTAAAGTGATTAATCAATGACTCACTTATTAAACAGATAAACCTGTACCTATATCTTACAAAAGATGTTTTCTCTTCTGCTTAAAAACCACAAATTATTATTTTATTTCATTGATATTGAAATCCACATGTATGCATATTTTTCATCTTGGAAATTGGGATGTGTGGCACATTGTGTTTTTAAAAGTTGATCACGACAGAATCATTCATCTAATGTTTTCTTACAATGGTACCTTGACATCCTCTCTTGAAGGGGTGAGGTCTGTTTTTACCCCCTTGAGCTTGGTTAGAACTTCGTTACTGCCATGACCAATAGATTATATCAGAAGTGATACTTTATGACTTTTGAGTCTAGATCGTAGAAATGCCATGCAATTCCAAACTGTTCTTTCTGGAACCTGCCACATGCTGCGAGGAAGCCCATGCTGTGAGACAGAGATAGAACATTCATTTTAAAAATGATTGGATACAAAATTATCGCTAAACAATATTCAATAAACAAGTTTGTTTCAGTGACCCAATTGCTACCTATACCACATATTATATTTCTACACATGCATGGCTACATAGCTAAAGATTTATGGATTATTCCTTTCTATCTTGCATAGTGATGTTTCAGATGCCTTAGCTCTTTTAGTACTTACAATAGCACTTTGAGGATTTTTTGCATTTATGTTCACTTTTCAAAGGTAGAAATAAAATCTTAATATGATTGAGTGACTTTCCCTTGGACATACACTTCATAGGTAACAGCATAATGCAATGCAAGGAGAGCGACAGAGTGAGAGAGAGAGAGAGAGAAATGAGAAAATGACCTTATTCATGAAAACAATATAAAATACCTAGGATCAAATAGCAAGAAATGCACAGAATTCAGTTGAAGAAGAATGATCAAACTTTAATGCAGAATATGCACTAAAATGTATATACATGTAAATTTGTAGGGACATGGATGAAGCTGGAAACCATCATTCTCAGCAAACTATCGCAAGGACAAAAAACCAAACACCACATGTTCTCACTCATAGGTGGGAACTGAACAATGAGAACACTTGGACACAGGAAGGGGAACATCACACACCGGGGCCTGTTGTGTGGTGGGGGGACGGGGGAGGGATAGTATTAGGAGAAATACCTAATGTAAATGATGAGTTAATGGGTGCAGCACACCAACATGGCACATGTATACATATATAACAAACCTGCACGTTCTGCACATCTATCCTAGAAATTAAAGTACAATAAAACATATATATATTTAAAATAAAAATAGAAAGTAAAATCTTAATGTGATCGAGTGATTTTCCCTAAGACATACACTTCACAGGGAACAGCATAAGACAATGCAAGGAAAGAGACAGAGAGACACAGAGAGAGAGAGAGAGAGAAATGAGAGAATGACCTTATTCATGAGAACAATATAAAATACCTAGGATCAAATAGCAAGAAATGCACAGGATTCAGTTGAAGAAGAATGATCAAACTTTGATGCAGAATATGCACTAAAATGTATACACATGTAAATTTTTGCATGGGAAATTGCAATATTCAAATAGGACTAATTTTCCAGGTGTTCTGGTGAAAATTGCACCACGGTCCCCTCTTCATGTCTGATTTCAGCTTTGCTCATTCACAAACTCTGTTATTTTTCTATTTGTCATTCCATTTCCACAATTTTGTTTACATTTGTTGTTTATTGTCATCTCTTCTTTCATTCTCTTCATCCTTGGGTATTAATTTCCTCTGTGCTTTTTATTCTAATTTTACTGGGACATTAGGAAAGAGCAGAAATCAGTCCATGTTTATGTGTTCAATGCACTGTGCATTCCAATACCCTTAGTAGAGAGACAAATTCCTTATCACAGTCTATAGCAGGTTCTACAGATGATCTTTCTGTTTATGTCTCTTTCTATTTAAGTGTATTCAAGTGACTTTACAAGGCAGACTGCTATTACCTGTGTTCCTAATTTTATCAGAAGAATCTGCTGCTGTCTTTTCTTCCCTGGCTGCATTAAATGTAACAGGACCATGAGTTGATAATCACATGGTTATTTTTTACAATGTTATTGAATAAACATCTAGCAACAATTTTAAATGATGAATACATTTTTATACTCTAATAGTCTAACAAATATAATTTTTTAATAACAAATGTACATTGTTTCAAGTCTGTTACTTATCCATCTTTAGAACTGCCAAAGCAAATCTCTCCATACTATTAAAAGAATCTTCTGTGCCTTTTAGTAAGCAGACATCATCAGAAACAGAAGTTTATGATATGATACATAAAGAGTTTGAATTTATCTTACATTTTTACTAACCTTATTTTTTAGCTAAACTTTGGTCTATATTCACATTTTCTTGACTGAAATATGCCTTTGTACATTTTTATTGAGCAATTAAAGGCTCATTTAACCAGTCATCCTAACAACATGGACATATGGCTTTTGTCAGATTGGAATGATCTACAAAGCTTATGAGGCTTGAACTTTGGGGTCTTTCATGTGCACAGGCCCTTTCCAAGACCCTGTTTTGAGTGAACAGAATAAAAAGAGATGTAAAAGCTTCATGAACTAGCAGTGGTCTTCTTTATGCCAACTCCTTTACTCAAGCCTTTATGTATTTTTCTGTCTTCCACTGACCCATGGGGACCATAAGATTTCAAGAACTTCTCCTCCCTAAAACAAACTCCAATCATTTGAGGGATATCTGATTTTTTTTCTGAAAAGAAGACTTGAGAATACCTATAGAAGCAAGTTTCTAAATAATCTGATTTTTATGTCTACAAATAATAGCTATCTTCCAGCACTGCTGTAAATGTAAGGTGGGATTGCAGATTGTACATGGAAGAATCTGAAAAATGTACTTTAGTGGCTAAACTGAAGGGCCTATTGATATGAGGTATGGCTTTAAATTCTTGCTCTTCTACTAGTTTTTCCTCTGCAGAACATACTCCCTGCAGAATGGTGCCTTCCCTTAGTATTTGTAGTGTTTCTACCTCTCAGCATGGAACAAATGGTCAATGTTAACAATGGGTTCTTTCCTTTACAACTCACGATGGGGTAAGGAAAATTCTCATGTTTGTTTCTGTCTTTTCACCTTTGCATTCATAATATAATCATCTTAAATACATATCTACAGGCACTTAGCACCACAGTAAGTTTTATAATTTTTGCTTCAACACAAATGTATTGTCTTTCAGTTTTGCAGCTCAGAAATCAGTACTGGGTCTCACTGGGTTGAGTCCATGTGTCATGGAAGGAATTCCTTTCTGGAGGTTCTAGAGAAGAATCTCATTTTCTTGCCACATTACCTGTTTTCTTCCATCTTCAAAGCTAGCAATACCAGTTGAGCCTTTTGAAACTCATGCAGAAAACTTGAGAAGAAAAGGAAGATATTTTTGTTAATTTACTTTTTTCTCACTTTGTTTCTTTTATTCTACATTCTTGAATTTCCAGAAATTCCTTTTCTATCCTTTCTTTTATGTTGAGAAAGTTCCATCAAGCCATTTTTAAAAGATTAGTTTGTTGGAAACAAATTCTTTTAGGTTTCCTTCTTTTCTTTCTTCTGAGAATACCTGAATTTCCTTTTTATTATGGAAGGACAGTTTTATTGGACATAAACATCTGGTTTGCAATTTTTTTTCCTTCAGCACTTTAAATATTTGAGTTACATTCTTCCTCATTTCCTGGTTTCTGATATTAACTCTATGGTTATCCACATTGTGTTTTTCCTATAATTATGATGCCATTTCTTGCTTGCTTTTTAAAAAATATTTTATTTGTTTTATTTTTCAGAAATTTGACTATGGTGTTGCTGGGCATGTGTTTCCTTGAGTATATTATGATTGGAATTTTCCCACCTTCTTGCATTTGTAAGTCTATGTCCTTTGCAAGTGTGAGCATTTTTTGGCCATTATTTCTCTAAGTCCTTTTTTAATATCATCCTCATTGTTCTCTTTTCTGAAATTCGGATTGCATGATTGTCGCATCATTTGTTGTGGCCTTTCATATTTGTGAAACTACGTTAAATTTTTTCAATTGTTTTACCCTGTGTTGTTCAGAGTATAGAATTTCTATTATTGCAACCCCTAAACACTGACTGAGTCTTTCCTCAATCATTTGCTTTCTGATAATTTTCACAGCCAATATGGTTTTTTCTTAATTTTAGACATTATATATGTCAGTTCTGAAATTTCTATTTTATAATATTTTATAGTTCCTTTTTCTGCTGAGAAGTTTTTTCCCATTCTTTTCTGCTGAGAAGTTATTTCCCTCTTTATTTTGGAAATGTTCACATTTACCTCAGAAAAGATGGCTATAAGAGCTGCTTTAAAGTCTGATCATTTCCATATCCAAGTTGTTTCAAGGTTGTCATCCCTTGGTTGCATGCTTCATGAAGAATTGGTCAATTGTTTACGGTTTGTAAAAGTGTATTGAGTAGTTTTCTATTGTATTCCTCACATAGGCATTTTCTCTGTTTACAATACACGAAAAGTTCAATAAGGCAAGCTTTGGACATTGAAGGGTGCAGGCACTCAGGCTGCATCGTGATCCACCCACTGGCTCCACTGGCAGATGGGTTAGTCCCACTGACATTATTCTACTTGGAGCTTCTATGTGGATGATTCTCCTTGGCTCTTATGAGATAAAAGCGTAAGTATTTCACATAATACACACTTATAAAATTAAAAACAATAGAAAAGTGCACTGAATGGGTCCCAAGAGCCCTATCCACAATGTCTTCCTAACTTTTCATCTTCTGTACCCCATTTGCTCAAAGCTCAATTGAACTCAAGCACTTCTTTTTTCTTTTGCCCTACAGGAACCGCAGAGTTTAACATTTGTTTCTTAGATGCTATCCCCGTAGCCAGGCAGCCCTGCTGTCTTCTGACTGGGGATTTACAGAATGCAGGAAAATGAGGCTGAGGTAGAAAGAGTGACTATACACCTAGCATGCTGGCTCATGACTGTAATCCCACTACTTTTGGAGGCTGAGGTTGGAGGATTATTGATGCCAGGAATTCAAGATCAGCCTGAGCAATGTAGTGAGACGTCCCCATATATGTAAGAAAATGTACAAAATCAACCTTGCATGGTGATTGGCACCTGTAGTCCCATCTAATTCAGAAGGTGATCTGGAAGAATTGTTTGATCCCAGGAGTTCAAGACTGCAGTGAGCCATGATTGCACCACTGTACTCCAGCTTAAGAGACAGAGCAAGTCCCTGTCTCTAAAAAGAAATAATACTAATAATAACATTAATAATAATAAATGACTGCTGCAACTGAAAAGGTTTTTTCCCCCACCTTGGCTTCTAGCCCCAGGGTCTACCTCCTTTCAAATGCATCTCCAATGTCTATGGATTCTACAGACTTGCAGTCTCTTCCTTTCTTTCCCCTCATGTGTCACTGTGGCTCTATCCTGTATCCTCAGCAAGCCTTCCCACACTCCGACAAAATCAAGTACAATGGTGAACTGAGCAAGCGTGGGCAATAGAGCTATAAATATTTATGTTTCTACCCTCCTTGATATTTTTGCAATATTTGGAGATGGGTATGTAGGGCCTTTAGTCCTTCTTGGGTCAGGGTCATCTCAGCCTTAAAGGAACTGAGATCAGAGTAGAGAAAAAGAAGTGATAAGACAGATGTGAACAAAGCATCTTCATGCAAGTAAGCAAGATACATTTACTGCTAATTCAAGCATTGTAACCTCAGCCTAAGACTCAAATGAATAAACACTGAATTTGAAGTCCCCCCAAGGTGTGCAACAGCTTTGGGGGATTTTTAATGCTTTACCTCCTGTTATCTGTGGAATGGAGCAAAAACTAAGTGTTACATGGGAAGTTGGTTTCAATTATACCACGTGGTACTCAGTTTACAACCATTTCCCAATCCTACTTCTTAATGAGCTATATAAAAGGAGATTTATTGACCACTTGTCATACATTTTGGTCAATGTGCCAGCTATTGATATGTATTTTTTACATTATTAACTGAAGAAAACTGAATGCCTTTTACAAATGTTATAAGATTACAAAACAAAAAGAAATCCAAAGGAAACAAATTAGGGTTGTAATGTGCAAGCCTAATGATTTTCCATCAGAACTCTCATATAATTGCCCTGTTTGATAAGAGAAATGAGCAGGAGCAAGGTTGTGGTGAAGGACTCTGCTGAAGCTTTCCCAGGGATTCCTATACTAAAGCTTTGGCTGTCTCAAAGTATTCTCAGAATAAGCAGTTATTGTCATTCTCCAGAAAGTCAACCAGCAAAATGACTTGAGCTTTCCAATAAACTCTTGCCATGACCTTTGTGCTCTCCTCCACTTTTGTTTTGACTGGACTTTTCCACTTCTTGGTAGCCATTGCATTGATTGTACTTGTTTTCAGGATTTTACTGGTAAAGCCATGCGTTATCTCCTCTTATAATTCACTGAAGAAATGCTTACAGTCTTCATTGCTCCTATTTAAATTTTTAGGGAAACCTCTGCTCTTGTCTGTATTTCATCTTGGTGACACAGTTTGGGCATCCATCACGTGAAAAGTTTACTAAACTTTAGTCATTCAGTTAGAATCATGTAAACTGAACCAACTGAGAAGTCTGCAATGTTGGCTATTGTGTGAGCTGCTAATCATCACACATCTTCTCCTGGGTATAAAGAAGATGAATTTATTCCTTGCAATATGATGTGAATCATCTGTCACTGTAGACTTTAGGTTCAACATTGCCTCATTCCTTCTTGAAATGAGGAACTCCTCATTGAATTTGTGAACTGCTGACTTCTACAACCAATGGCAACTTACCATGTGCCAAGTAGGACAACTTTTTGGACACCATCAATGATTTTACCTTCTTCCACCCAAGCTTCACCATAAATTTGATGTTTTTACTCACTTTAATTTTAGAAGAATTCATGTTGCTCTTCTAGGGGCTCTTTTGAAACTGCTCTCTTATTTTTCTTGATGCCTCAAACTAGCTCCTGTTCAGACATGTTATAGCAAAACATTATGATTTCATTTTGGTGCCAAAAAACTTGGAATCCATTCATGGTATTTCTTAATAGAATATACATTTTCCATTAACATTTTAACAACCCACTGCATATAGGAAGGCGTCCTGATACAATAAGCTCTACTACAGGTAACTAAGACTTTTCCAGCTGACTAGGCAGATTGGTTTCTTGTTTTTCTCCTAGCATAAATAGGAATGTTTTCTGAAGGTGGAATATAATACCAGTGGCCAAATATTCTCCAGCTACATGGAAAGTTTAACATTTGTAAGTAAGAGTCACATGCTTTAATAGAGACACAGAGTGCTTGGGCCAACCTGGTGTCCTGATCTTATTGAATGATTTTCTCTGGTTTCACCAAACATTATTTGGAAAGAGAAGCTGGCGATGAGCAGTCTGGCCTAGGTAGCTTACGATGGCCCATTAAGTAGGGAAGAAACGCAAGAGAGAAGAAGCAGAGGGGAGTGCCAGGCAGATGTGCCTCCTTGTGGGAATCAATAGTCCTGGTTGGAGGCAGGCTTCTCTTTGTCTACTGAGTACAGCAAGCCAAGAGGTGATGCTTCCAAATATCACTCAGCTCACACACTATTCATGACCTTCTCCTATGTCAGAAATGCATGAAAGAGATTAGCATATCAGGAAGGAGTAAATATCAGGTATCAAGCTACCAGAGACAACCAAAACAGAGGTTACCAAAGAACTGAAGGAGACAGTGTCACTTAGGATGAGGTCAAAGCAAGGAGCAGGACTGCAACAGGAGCTTAGGCACTTGTCCATGAGTCAAGGACCTCAGTAATCCACTTGCCATTTAAAACAAATGTAAATTTACAATGTGCCAAGCAGGACTCTTGATTTCTACTCCTAAAACCTGCTCTCCCCTGAATTTCTTCATCATAGCCGTCAAAACAAAATATCACAGACTAGATATTCTTAAGCAATAGAAATTACTTTCCAACACTTCTGGATGCTCAAGTTCCATGAGGAAGGTATCAGCAGGTTTAGTTCTTCTGGGCTGTGTCTGCTTGGCATCTAGATATCTGCCTTCTTGCTGTGTCCTTTCATGGACGTGTATGTACTTCCTGTGTCTCTCTCTACAAATTTCCAGTTCTTATAAGGAATTTCCACTTCTTATAAGGACAGCAATCTTACTGGATTTAGTTCCACTGAAACTCCATCATTTCAGCTTGATCACCTCTTCCTAGGGCTGTTTTCTAAACACAATCATATTCTAAGGAAAAAGAAGTTGGTTGTGGATTTTTGTGTACCTATGCCTATCATATTTTGCTAAATATTTGATTATGTAGAGATTATTTCTTTGGAACTTTGAGCTGTGTGAGGACAACACAAACCTGGCCATTCATGGCTGACAGAAGGTTGGCCCTCAGCCTGGTCAGACCCACACAAATTGTCTAATATTCTTTGGATCTGGCTCTAGTCAGAAAAGTCTTGGTGTTGTAGAATACAGGTGTCTTCACGCATTGTATTATTAATATTCATGGGGAGGTTAAAACAAAGTTGGCCACGAAAACTACGAAGGGGTTCTAGAATGAACAGAATGAATACACAGGTCTTGAATGGGACATCTTATTTCGTGTCTTTAATTTTTTTTCCTTGCTCTACCCCTTTGTTAGAATGTTTGATCAGATTCAGTTTGGGCTTTACATCTTTTAGGAAATTTTGTTTTTTAATATAGATTCTCACTCTGTCACCCAGGCTGGAGTGTGGTGTCATGATCCTGGCTTACAGCATCCTTGAACGCCTGTGCTCAGGGGATTCCCCCACCTTCAGCCTCTTGAGTTGCTTGAATTACAGGTTCATGACATCATGTCCGTTTATTTTTTGTTTGTTTGTTTTAAAATTTTCTTGAAGAGATGGAGCCTCACTTTGTTGCTCAGGCTGGCCTTTTTTTTTTTTTTTTTTTTTTTGGAAACGGAGTCTCACTCTGTGTCCCAGGCTGGAGTGCAGTGGCGCAATCTCTGCTCGCTGTAAGCTCCGCCTCTTGGGTTCATGCCATTCTCCTGCCTCAGCCTCCTGAGTAGCTGAGACTACAGGCACCTGCCACCACGCCCGGCTAATTTGGTTTTGTATTTTTAGTAGAAATGGGGTTTCACTGTGTTAGCCAGGATGGTCTCGATCTCCTGATCTCATGATCTGCCTGCCTCAGCCTCCCAAAGTGCTGGGATTACAGGCGTGAGCCACTGTGCCCTGCCTGGTCTTGAACTTCTGGCCTCAAGGGATCCTCACACCTGACTCTTCCAAAGTCTTGTGATTATAGGCATCAGTTGCCACATTCAGCCTTTCTTCTAGGAAAAATTTTTAATCACTCCCAAGCAAAATGCGTGGCCACAATTATATGCTTAAATAAGATGGTCTGGCACCCACATAAAAGCCTCAAGAGTATTGCATTGATCTATTTCTTAGTGCCTGTGATATCTGTCTCCCAGATTGTTCTTTCACACAGAAATTTTTTTCATTTTTGCAATATTCTGAAACTAATTTCTTCCCACTCTCTTTCTAAAATGTATTTGTTGAAATTTTGTGTTCTAAATCAATCTTGCCTGTGTTTACTTTTCATCTTATATCTGACTTCTTTTTAAATAACATTTGGGAAAATTTTTAAATCTAATCTTCTAAGTAACCATCATATTTCTTGCTACTCCTTTATTTTTCTTTTTGTTTTTAAAATTTGCATCAATATACTGTGTTTCCAAGGTCTTTTTACTGAGGTTCTGTTGGTAGCTCTCTTTTCATCTGCTGACTTTTCTGTTACATCAAGTAGTTCCTGCCCATCCTTTCATCCTTTTCATGGAAAGCGTAGGTGAGTCAGTATCAACAGCTGCCACTTATCATTTCAGGCTTTGAATAAGTCTCATGCTGTCATTCAGTTTTTGTTCAGGGATAGTGATAACTTCGGGATGGCCATGTTAGAAGTAATGAGTAGGGGGATGTGACTGGAAATCCTAAAGACAAACTGCTTGATCAGTTGGATGAGGGGATCCTGTGTTGTACACGTAAGAATCTGTTCCTGCCCTTCCAGAATGGTTTGAGAATAAAAGGGGATTTCAAAAAGTTTGTGGAAGAATATAATTACAATATGAAAGTAGACATTATGTAAACTTTATTTCTTAACGTAAGCTCCATCACATTCAAGAAGTTTAGCAAGTAATGATACAAGTAATTTAGCCTATCTATAAAAATTGAGGATCCTGAAATTAGTTTCAGAATGCAGTCTTTTCACATTATTAACTGAAGAAAACAGAGTACACTTTAAAAATATTTCAATATTAGAAAAAAAAAAGCTGAAGTCCAAAGATACTGCATCACAACTGTAAGTTGGGTGCCTAGGGATTTTCTTTTTTTTTTTTTCTTTTCTGTTTTATTTACATAGCTTGGGGAACAGGTGGTGTTTGGTTGCGTGAATCAGTTCTGCAGTGGTGATTTGTGAGATTTTGGTGCACCCATCATCCAGGCAGTATACACTGCACCCAGTGTATAATAGAGAGGTAAAAGTGAGGTCTTTTACCCCTCTCCCCTTTCCCACTCTTTCCCCCTGAGTTCCCAAAGTCCATTGTGTCATTCTTGTGCCTTCGCATTCTCATAGTTTAGCTCTGATTCATGAGTAAGAACATGCGATGTTGGCTTTTCCATTCCTAAGTTGCTTGACTTAGAATGATAACATCAACTTATGAGAGAGTGTGGAGTAAGTTAGCCAAAACTTTAGCAGGGAAATGCCCGGAAAAGCTTTAGCAGAGAGTTCTTATCCATCACAACAATGCTCCTGCTCATTTATCTCATGAAACAAGGGCAATTTTGCAAGACTTATGAGGGACATTCACTAGGCATCCAATCTCATCCATTTATCTGCTAAAGATTTGGCTAACTTTCTCCAAACTCCAAACTCATAAGCTGATGTCGTCATCTTTGACCCTCCAGAAAGTTAACAAACAAAATACCTCGAACATCCAAAAATACCGTTGACATGATGTTTGCTCTTGTCGCATTTATTTAGACTAGACCACTTCCACCTCTTGGTAGCCATTGCTTTGATTCTGTTTTTCCTTTAGGATGGCACTGGTAAAGCTGTGTTTGATTTCCTGTTACAAGTCTCCAAAGAAATGCTTTAGGATCTTTTCTTTTCTTCTACTTCCTACTTCTTTAATTTTTCATTGAACCTTCTGTTCTTCTCTGTAGCTGACTTAGGTACAGCAGTTTTGGCCATCATCAAGTCGATAGTTTGCTCAACTTTAATTTTTCAGCCAGAAAAAAAATTTATGTAATCTGAACCAATTGACAGTCTTCTTGTGCTAGCCCTTTTTTCTGCTGTTAACTGTGAGGTCTCTTCAATTGGATTAAAAGAAGATAAAATTTTTGCCCATAAGTTGATGTGTATGGTCTGCTGCTGCAGAGTTCACCTTCACCATCATCTAGTCGATTCTTAAAAGAAGTTATCCATTTGTGAAGGGCTGATTTACTTGGGCACAAATATTTCATGATGCATCAGTGATTTCACCATCCCTCTGCCCAAGCTGCATCATAAACTTGATATTTGTTCTTGATACAATTTTAGTAGAATATTTGTTGACCTGATAGAAGTTGTTTTCAAACTGCTGTCTCAACCATGTTAGTGACTGAACTATATCCTTTTCAGACATGTTGTAACAAGTTAGTAAAAATGTATTTTGGTATGAAAAATGTTTATATCCATGCATAATTTTAAAAAATAATATGTATTTTCTACAAACAGTTTGAAGATGCCTTATATTACTGGAAGTTGTCCTCATACAATGAAGTTTGTTGCTGATTACTCTGCCATTGGCTGGTGATCAGGCAGATTGTTGTTTTCCTCCCTCACCCCTTCTGGAATATTAGGGATGTTTGCTAAGAGGAAATATATTACCAGTTAGCAATTCTTCTTTGGCTATGCAATAATAAAACAATTGTAGCTTGACTTTATGTGCCTTATGGGAGGCACAGAATAGTTGCCTGGCCTAGCAGGTACCCTAATGTTATTGGGATGAGTGTCACTACATTCCACACACACTAATTGGACAGGGAAACTGGAGATGAATGTTCCTGCTTAGTGACTTATGCTGGACCTTCTAAGTAGGAAAGGAAGATCAGAGGGCAGGCACAGAGGGAAGTGCCATGCAGACTTGCCTTGTTGCATAGGTTCCCGTAGAAGTGATAGTCCTGGTGAAAGAAAGGCTCCCCCTTGTCTTGGTGAATACAGGAAGACAGCAGGCATTGCCTTCAAATATCACTCAGCTCAGGCCCTTTCCCTGACATTATCCAATGTCAGCAATGAGTGAAAAAGATTAGTGTATTAGAGAAGAATAAAAATCAGCTATGAACTCTCCAGACACAAATAAAACAGAGGTGACAGAAGAGCTGAAAGAGACCCTGTCAGTGAGTGAGGATGGGGTCAAAGTGAGGAGCAGGACTGCAACAGGAGCTCAGGCACCTTTCGGTCAGTTGAAACTCTCAACAATTTGCATCAATATACTGTGTTTCCAAGGTCTTTTGGGTTGGGTTCCAAATGTCCATCAATGATAGACTGAATTAAGAACACGTGGCACATATACACCATGGAATACTGTGCAGCAATAAAAAAGGATTAGTTCATGTCCTTTGTAGCGACATGGATGAAGCAGGAAACCATCATTCTGAGCAAACTATCGCAAGGAAAGGAAACCAAACACCGAATGTTCTCACTCATAGGTGGGAACTGAACAATGAGAACACTTGGACACAGGGTGGGGAACATCACACACCAGGGCCTGTTGTGGGGTGGGGAGATGGGGGAGGGATAGCATTAGGAGAAATATCTAATGTAAATGATGAGTTAATGGGTGCAGCAAACCAACATGGCACAAGTATACATATGTAACAAACCTGCACATTGTGCAAATGTACCCTAGAACTTAAAGAATAATAAGAAAAAATAAAATAAAAAAAATTGACACCCTAACATCACAATTAAAAGAACTAGAGAAGCAAGAGCAAACAAATTCAAAAGCTAGCAGCAGACAAGAAATAACTAGGATCAGAGCAGAACTGAAGGAGATAAAGACATGAAAAACCCTTCAAAAAATCAATGAATCCAGTTGCTGGTTTTTTGAAAAGATTAACAAAATATATAGAGCACTAGCCAGACTAATAAAGAAGAAAAGAGAGAAGAATTAAATAGACACAATAAAAAATGATAAAGGGAATATTACCACTGTCCCACTGATATACAAACTACCATCACAGAATACCATAAACACCTCTACACAAATAAACTAGAAAATCTAGAAGAAAAGGACAAATTCCTGGACACATTCACACTCCAGACACTAAGCCAGGAAGAAGTCGAATCACTGAATAGACCAATAACAAGTTCTGAAATTGAGGTAGTAATTAATAACCTACCAAGAAAAAAAGCCCAGGACCAGTTGGATTCACAGCCAAATTATACCAGAGGTACAAAGAGCTGCTGGTACCATTCCTTCTGAAACTATTCCATACAATAGAAAAAGAGGCACTCCTTCCTAACTGATTTTATGAGGCCAGCATCATCCTGACACCAAAACCTAGCAGAGACACAACAAAAAAACAAAATTTTAGGCCAATATCCCTCATGAACATCAATGCGAAAATCCTCTATAAAATACTGGCAAACCGAATCCAGCAGCAAATCAAAAACCTTATCCACCATGATCAAGTCAGCTTCATCCCTGGGATGCAAGGCTGGTTGAACCAACAGAAATCAATAAACGTAATCCGTCAAGTAAACAGAAGAAATGACAAAAAACACATGATTATCTCAATAGATGCAGAAAAGGCCTCTGATGAAATTCAACACCCATTCATTCTAAAAATACTCAATAAACTAGTTATTGATGAAACATATCTCAAAATAATAAGACCTATTTTTGAAAAACCCATAGCCAATATCATACAGAATGGGCAAAACTGGTAGCATTCCCTTTGAAAACCTGCACAAGACAAGAATGCCCTCTCTCACCACTCCTATTCAACATAGTATTGGAAGTTCTGGCCAGGGCAATTAGGAAAGAGAAAGAAATAAAGGTATTCAAATAGAAAGAGAGGAAGTCAAATTGTCTCTGTTTGTAGATGATATGATTGTATATTTAGAAAACACCATCATCTCAGCCCCAAAACTCCTTAAGCTAATAAGCAACTTCAGCAAAGTCTTAGGATACAAAATCAATGTACAAAAATCACAAGCATTCTTATACACCAATAACAGACAAACAGCCAAATCATGAGTGAACTCCCATTCACAATTGCTTCAAAGAGAATAAAATACCTAGGAATCCAACTTACAAGGGATGTGAAGGACCTCTACAAGGAGAACTACAAACCACTGCTCAAGGGAATCAGAGAGGACACAAATGAGTGGAAAAACATTTCAGGCTCATGGATAGGAAGAATCAATATTGTGAAAATGGCCATACTGCTCAAAGTAATTTATAGATTCAACACTATTCACATCAAGCTACAATTGACTTTCTTCAGAGAATTAGAAAAAACTACTTTAAATTTCATATGGAACTAAAAAGAGCCCATTTAGCCAAGACAATACTAAGCAAAAAGAACAAAGCTGGAGGCATCATGCAACCTGATTTCAAAGTATACTACAAGGGTACAGTAACCAAAACAGCATGGTACTGGTACCAAAACAGATATATAGACCAATGAAACAGAACAGAGGCCTCAGAAATCATGCCACACATCTACAACCATCTGCTCTTTGACAAACCTGACAAAAACTAGCAATGGGGAATGGATTCCCTATTTAATAAATGGTATTTGGAAAACTGACTAGCCATATGCAGAAAACTGAAAATGTACCCCTTCCTTACACCTTACACAAAAATTAACTAATTGAAGAGGTCCTTAACATCCCTTGTAAGTTAGATTCCTAGGTAGTTTATTCTCTTTGAAGCAATTGTGAATGGGAGTTCATCATGATTTGGCTGTTTCTCTGTTGTTGGTGTATAAGAATGCTTGTGATTTTTGCACATTGATTTTGTGTCCTGAGACTTTGCTGAAGTTGCTTATCAGCTTAAGGAGATTTTGGGCTGAGACGATGGGGTTTTCTAGATATACAATCATGTCATCTGCAAACAGGGACAATTTGACTCCCTCTTTTCCTAATTGAATACACTTTATTTCTTTCTCCTGTCTGATTGCCCTGGCCAGAACTTCCTCAACAAAATAAAAGAGAATACAAACAAATGGAAGAAAATTCCATGCTCATGGATAGGAAGAATCAATATCGTGAAAATGGCCATACTGCCCAAGGTAATTTACAGATTCAATGCCATCCCCATCAAGCTACCAATGACTTTCTTTGCAGAATTGGAAAAAACTACTTTAAAGTTCATATGGAATCAAAAAAGAGCGTGCATTGCCAAGTCAATCCTAAGCCAAAAGAACAAAGCTAGAGGCATCAGGCTACCTGACTTCAAACTATACTACAAGGCTACAGTAACCAAAACAGCATGGTACTGGTACCAAACCAGAGATATAGACCAATGGAACAGAACAGAGCCCTCAGAAATAATACCACAGATCTACAACTATCTGATCTTTGACAAACCTGACAAAAACAAGAAATGGGGAAAGGATTCCCTATTTAACAAATGGTGCTGGGAAAACGGGCTGGCTATATGTAGAAAGCTGAAACTGGATCCCTTCCTTACACCCTTACACCTTGTACAAAAATTAATTCAAGATGGATTAAAGACTTAAATGTTAAATCTAAAACCATAAAAACCCTAGAAGAAAACCTAGGCAATACCGTTCAGGACATAGACATGGGCAAGGACTTCATGTCTAAAACACCAAAAGCAATGACAACAGAAGCAAAAATTGACAAATGGGATCTAATTAAACTGAAGAGATTCTGCACAGCAAAAGAAACTACCATCAGAGTGAACAGGCAACCTACAGAGTGGGAGAAAATTTTTGCAATCTACTCATCTGACAAAGGGCTAATATCCAGAATCTACAATGAACTCAGACAAATTTACAAGAAAAAAGCAAACAACCCCATCAACAAGTGGGTGAAGGATATGAACAGACACTTCTCAAAACAAGACATTTATGCAGCAAACAGACACAGGAAAAAATGCTCATCATCACTGGCCATCAGAGAAATGCAAATCAAAACCGCAATGAGATACTATCTCACACCAGTTAGAATGGCAATCATTAAAATGTCAGGAAACAACAGGTGCTGGAGAGGAGGGGAGAAATAGGAACACTTTTACACTGTTGGTGGGAGTGTAAACTGGTTCAACCATTGTGGAAGACAGTGTGGTGATTCCTCAGGGATCTAGAGCTAGGAATACCATTTGACCCAGCCATCCCATTACAAGATATATACCCAAAGGATTATAAATCATGCTGCTATAAAGACACATGCATACGTATGTTTATTGCGGTACTATTCACAATAGCAAAGACCTGGAACCAACCCAAATGTCCAACAATGATAGACTGGATTAAGAAAATGTGGTGAGGCTGGAGCCAAGGCGGCCGAATAGGAACAGCTCTGGTCTACAGCTCCCAGCATGAGCAACGCAGAAGATGGGTGATTTCTGCATTTCCATCTGAGGTACGTGGTTCATCTCACTAGGGAGTGCCAGACAGTGGGCGCAGGACAGTGGGTGCAGTGCACCATCTGTGAGCCGAAGCAGGGCGAGGCATTGCCTCACTCAGGAAGCACAAGGGGTCAGGGAGTTCCCTTTCCTCGACAAAGAAAGGGGTCACAGATGGCACCTGGAAAATCGGGTCACTCCCATCCCAATACTGCGCTTTTCCAACAGGCTTAAAAAACGGCGCATCAGGAGATTATATCCTGCACCTGGCTCAGAGGGTCCTACGCCCACGGAGTCTCGATGATTGCTAGCACAGCAGTCTGAGATCAAACTGCAAAGAGGCAGAGAGGCTGGGGGAGGGGCGCCCACCATTGCCGAGGCTTGCTTAGGTAAACAAAGCAGCCGGGAAGCTCGAACTGAGTGGAGCCCACCACAGATCAAGGAGGCCTGCCTGCCTCTGTAGGTTCCACCTCTGGGGGCAGGGCACAGACAAAAAAAAAGACAGCAGTAACCTCTGCAGACTTAAATGTCCCTGTCTGACAGCTTTGAAGAGAGCAGTGGTTCTCCCAGCACGCAGATGGAGATCTGAGAATGGGCAGACTGCCTCCTTAAGTGGGTCCCTGACCCCTGAACCCCGAGCAGCCTAACTGGGAGGCACCCCCTAGTAGGGGCAGACTGACACCTCACACAGCCAGGTACTCCTCTGAGACAAAACTTCCAGAGGAACGATCAGACAGCAGCATTCGCGGTTCACGAAAATCTGCTGTTCTGCAGCCACCGCAGCTGGTACCCAGGCAAACCGGGTCTGAAGTGGACCTCTAGCAAACTCCAACAGACCTGCAGCTGAGGGTCCTGTCTGCTAGAAGGAAAACTAACAAACAGAAAGGACATCCACACCAAAAACCAATCTGTACATCACCATCATCAAAGACCAAAACTAGATAAAACCACAAAGATGGGGAAAAAACAGAGCAGAAAAACTGGAAACTCTAAAAAGCAGAGCGCCTTTCCTCCTCCAAAGGAAAGCAGCTCCTCACCAGCAATAGAACAAAGCTGGATGGAGAATGACTTTGATGAGTTGAGAGAAAAAGTCTTCAGACGATCAAACTACTCCAAGCTACAGGAGGAAATTCAAACCAAAGGCAAAGAAGTTGAAAACTTTGAAAAAAATTTAGACGAATGTATAACTAGAATAACCAATACAGAGAAGTGCTTAAAGGAGCTGATGGAGCTGAAAGCCAAGGCTCGAGAACTACGTGAAGAATGCGGAAGCCTCAAGAGCTGATGCGATCAACTGGAAGAAAGGGTATCGTGATGGAAGATGAAATGAATGAAATGAAGTGAGAAGGGAACTTTAGACAAAAAAGAATAAAAAGAAATGAACAAAGCCTCCAAGAAATATGGGACTATGTGAAAAGACCAAATCTACGTCTGATTGGTGTACCTGAAAGTGACAGGGAGAATGGAACCAAGTTGGAAAACACTCTGCAGGATATCATCCAGGAGAACTTCCCCAATCTAGCAAGTCAGGCCAACATTCAGATTCAGGAAATACAGAGAACGCCACAAAGATACTCCTCGAGAAGAGCAACTCCAAGACACATAATTGTCAGATTCACCAAAGTTGAAATGAAGGAAAAAATGTTAAGGGCAGCCAGAGAGAAAGGTTGGGTTACCCACAAAAGGAAGCCCATCAGACTAACAGTGGATCTCCAGGCAGAAATTCTACAAGCCAGAAGAGAGTGTGGACCAATATTCCACATTCTTAAAGAAAAGAATTTCAACCCAGAATTTCATATCCAGCCAAACTAAGCTTCATAAGTGAAACACAAATAAAATCCTTTAAAGACAAGCAAATGCTGAGAGATTTTGTCACCACCAGGCCTGCCCTAAAAGAGCTCCTGAAGGAAGCACTAAACATGGAAAGGAACAACTGGTACCAGCCACTGCAAAATCATGCCAAATTGTAAAGACCATCGAGGCTAGGAAGAAACTGCATCAACTACCGAGCAAAATAACCAGCTAACATCATCATGACAGGATCAACTTCACACATAACAATATTAACTTTAAATGTAAATGGACTAAATGCTCCAACTAAAAGACACAGACTGGCAAATTGGATAAAGAGTCAAGACCCATCAGTGTGCTGTATTCAGGAAACTCATCTCACATGCAGAGACACACATAGGCTCAAAATAAAAGGATGGAGGAAGATCTACCAAGCAAATGGAAAACAAAAAAAGGTAGGGTTTGCAATCCTAGTCTCTGATAAAACAGACTTTAAACCAACAAAGATCAAAAGAGACAAAGAAGGCCATTACATAATGGTAAAGGGATCAATTCAACAAGAAGAGCTAACTATCCTAAATATATATGCACCCAATACAGGAGCACCCAGATTCATAAAGCAAGTCCTGAGTGACCTACAAAGAGACTTAGACTCCCACACAATAATAATGGGAGACTTTAACACCCCACTGTCAACATTAGACAGATCAACGAGACAGAAAGTTCACAAGGATACCCAGGAATTGAACTCAGCTCTGCACCAAGCAGACCTAATAGACATGTACAGAACTCTCTACCCCAAATCAACAGAATATACATTCTTTTCAGCACCACACCACACCTATTCCAAAATTGACCACATACTTGGAAGTAAAGCTCTCCTCAGCAAATGTAAAATATCAGAAATTATAACAAACTGCCTCTCAGACCACAGTGCAATCAAACTAGAACTCAGGATTAAGAAACTCACTCAAAACTGCTCAACTACATGGAAACTGAACAACCTGCTCCGGAATGACTACTGGGTACATAACGAAATGAAGGCAGAGATAAAGATGTTCTTTGAAACCACCGAGAGCAAAGACACAACATACCAGAATCTCTGGGACACATTCAAAGCAGTGTGTAGAGGGAAATTTATAGCACTAAATGCCCACAAGAGAAAGCAGGAAAGATCTAAAATTGACACTCTAATATCACAATTAAAAGAACTAGAAAAGCAAGAGCAAACACATGCAAAAGCTAGCAGAAGGCAAGAAATAACTAAAATCAGAGCAGAACTGAAGGAAATAGAGACACAAAAACACTTCAAAAAATTAATGAATCCAGGAGCTGGTTTTTTGAAAGGATCAACAAAATTGATAGACCGCTAGCAAGATTAATGAAGAAGAAAACAGAGAAGAATCAAATAGACGCAATAAAAATGACAAAGGGGATATCACCATCGATCCCACAGAAATATAAACTACCATCAGAGAATACTACAAACACCTCTGTGCAAATAAACTAGAAAATCTAGAAGAAATGGATAAATTCCTTGACACATACACCCTCCCAAGACTAAACCAGGAAGAAGTTGACTCTCTGAATAGACCAATAACAGGCTCTGAAATTGTGGCAATAATCAATAGCTTACCAACCAAAAAGAGTCCAGGACCAGGTGGATTCACAGCTGAATTCTACCAGAGGTACAACAAGGAACTGGTACCATTCCTTCTGAAACTATTCTAATCAATAGAAAAGAGGGACTCCTCCCTAACTCATTTTATGGGGCCAGCATCATCCTGATACTAAAGCCTGGCAGAGACGCAACCAAAAAAGAGAATTTTAGACCAATATCCTTGATGAACATTGATGTAACAATCCTCAATAAAATACTGGCAAACCAAATCCAGCAGCACATCAAAAAGCTTATCCACCATGACCAAGAGGGCTTCATCCCTGGGATACAAGGCTGGTTCAATATATGCAAATCAATAAATGTAATCCAGCATATAAACAGAACCAAAGACAAAAACCACATGGTTATCTCAATAGATGCAGAAAAGGCCTTTGACAAAATTCAACAACACTTCATGCTAAAAACTCGCAATAAATTAGGTATTGATGGGACATATCTCAAAATAATAAGAGCCATCTATGACAAACCCACAGCCAATATCATACTGAATGGGCAAAAACTGGAAGCAATCCCTTTGAAAACTGGCAGAAGACAGGGATGCCCTCTCTCACCACTCCTATTCAACATAGTGTTGGAAGTTCTGGCCAGGGCAATGAGGCAGGAGAAGGAAATAAGGCATATTCGATTAGGAAAAGAGGAAGTCAAATTGTCCCTGTTTGCAGATGACATGATTGTATATCTAGAAAATCCCATTGTCTCAGCCCAAAATCTCCTTAAGCTGATAAGCAACTTCAGCAAAGTCTCAGGATACAAAATCAATGTACAAAAATCACAAGCATTCTTATACACAAATAACAGACAAACAAAGAGCCAAATTATGAGTGAAATCCCATTCGCAATTGCTTCAAAGAGAATAAAATACCTAGGAATCCAACTTACAAGGGATGTGAAGGACCTCTTCAAGGAGAACTACAAACCACTGCTCAATGAAATAAAAGAGAATACAAACAAATGGAAGAACATTCCATGCTCATGGGTAGGAAGGATCAATATCATGAAAATGGCCATACTGCCCGAGGTAATTTCAATGCCATCCCCATCAAGCTACAAATGACTTGCTTCACAGAATTGGAAAAAACTACTTTAAAGTTCATATGGAACCAAAAAACAGCCTGCATCGCCAAGTCAGTCCTAAGCCAAAAGAACAAAGTTGGAGGCATCGCGCTACCTGACTTCAAACTATACTACAAGGCTACAGTAACCAAAACAGCATGGTACTGGTATAAAAACAGAGATATATACCAATGGAACAGAACAGAGCCCTCAGAAATAATGCCGCATATCTACAACTATCTGATCTTTGACAAACCTGAGAAAAGCAATGGGGAAAGGATTCCCTATTTAATAAATGGTGCTGGGAAAAGAGGCTAGCCATAGGTAGAAAGCTGAAACTAGATACCTTCCTTACACCTTATACAAAAATTAATTCAAGATGGATTAAAGACTTAAACATTAGACCTAAAACCATAAAAACCCTGGAAGAAAACCTAGGCATTACCATTCAGGACATAGGCATGGGGCAGGACTTCATGTCTAAAACACCAAAAGCAATGGCAACAAAAGCCAAAATTGACAGATGGGATCTCATTAAACTAAAGAGCTTCTGCACAGCAAAAGAAACTACCATCAGAGTGGACAGGCAACCTACAAAATGGGAGAAAATTTTCGCAACCTACTCATCTGACAAAGGGCTAATATCCAGAATCTACAATGAAGTCAAACAAATTTACAAGAATAAAACAAACAACCCCATCAAAAAGTGGGTGAAGGACATGAACAGACATTTCTCAAAAGAAGACATTTATGCAGCCAAAAAACACATGAAAAAATGCTCACCATCACTGGCCATCAGAGAAATGCAAATCAAAACCACAATGAGATACCATCTCACACCAGTTAGAATGGCAATCATTAAAAAGTCAGGAAACAACAGGTGCTGAAGAGGATGTGGAGGAATAGGAACACTTTTACACTGTTGGTGGGACTGTAAACTAGTTCAACCCTTGTGGAAGTCAGTGTGGCGATTCCTCAGGGATCTAGAACTAGAAATACCATTTGACCCAGCCATCCCATTACAGGATATATACCCAAAGGACTATAAATCATGCTGCTATAAAGACACATGTGCACGTATGTTTATAGCGGCACTATTCACAATAGCAAAGACTTGGAACCAATCCAAATGTCCAGCAACGATAGACTAGATTAAGAAAATGTGGCACGTATACACCATGGAATACTATGCAGTCATAAAAAATGATGAGTTCATGTCCTTTGTAGGGACATGGATGAAATTGGAGATCATCATTCTCAGTAAACTATTGCAAGAACAAAAAACCAAACACCACATATTCTCACTCATAGTGGGAATTGAACAATGAGAACACATGGACACAGGAAGGGGAACATCACACTCTGGGGACTGTTGTTGGGTAGGGGGAGGGGGGAGGGATAGCTTTAGGAGATATACCTAATGCTAACTGACGAGTTAATGGGTGCAGCACACCAGCATGGCACATGTATACATATGTAACTAACCTGCACATTGTGTACATGTACCCTGAAACTTAAAGTATAATAATAATTAAAGAAAAGAAAAGAAAATGTGGCACATATACACCATGGAATACTATGCAGCCATAAAAAATGATGACTTCATTTCCTTTATAGGGACATGGATGAATCTGGAAACCATCATTCTCAGCAAACTCTCGCAAGGACAAAAAACCAAACATCACATGTTCTCACTCATAGGTGGGAATTGAACAATGAGAACACTTGGACACAGGAAGGGGACATCACACACTGGTGTCTGTTGTGGGGTGGGGGGAGGGGGGAGGGATAGCATTAGGAAATATAACGTAAAAGACGAGTTAATGGGTGCAGCACACCAACATGGCACATGTATACATATGTAACAAACCTGCACATTGTGCACATGTACCCTAGAACTTAAAGTATAATAATTTAAAAAAGTTAACTCAAGATGGATTAAAGACTTAAATGTAAGACCAAATCCATAAAATCCCTGGAAGAATACCTAGACAATACCATTCAGGACATGGGCATGGGCAAAACTTTATGACTAAAACACCAAAAGCAATTGCAAGAAAAGCCAAAATTGACAAATGGGATCTAATTAAACTAAAGAGCTTCTGCACAGTAAAAGACACTATCATTAGAGTGAACAGGCAACCAACAGAATGGGAGAAAATTTTTGCAATCTATCAATCTAATGAAATCTAATATCCAGAATCTACAAGTAACTTAAACAAATTGACAAGAAAATAACAACCATATCAAAAAGTGGGTGAAGGATATGAACAGACATATCTCAAAAAAGACATTTATGTGTCCAACAAACATGAAAAAAGCTCATCATCACTGATCATTACAGAAATGCAAATCAAAAACGCAATGAGATACCATCTCATGCCAGTTAGAATGGTGATTATTAAAAAGTCAGGAAACAGACTGGGCACAGTAGCTCATGCCTGTAATCCCAGCATTTTGGGAGGCCGAGATGGGCAGATCACTTGAAGACAGGAGTTTGAGACCAGCCTGACCCACATGGTGAAACCCTGTCTCTACTAGAAATACAACATTAGCTGGGCATGTTGGTGTATGAGTGTAATCCCAGCTACTCAGGAGACTGAGTATCACTGGAACCCGTGAGGCAGAGGTTGCAGTGAACCCAGATCCCACAATTGCACTCCAGCCTGGGCAACAAAGAACAAAACTCTGTCAAAAAAAATATATATATATACACAAAAATTAGCCAGGCACGGTAGCATGCACCTGTAATCCCAGCTACTCAGGAGGCTGAGGCAGGAGAATCACTTGAACCCAGGAGGCGGAGGTTGCAGTGAGCTGAGATCAGGACACTGCACTCCAGTCTAGGTGACAGAGCCAGACTCTGTCTCCAAAAAAAAAAAAAAAAAAAAAAAAAGTCAGAAAACAACAGATGCTGGAGAGAATGTGGAGAAATACGAACAGTTTTACACTGCTGGTGGGAGTGTAAATTAGTTCAACCATTGTGGAAGACAGTGTGGCAATTCCTCAAGGATCTAAAATCAGAAATATCATTTGACCCAGCAATCCCATTACTGGGTATATACCCAAATGATTATAAATCTCTCTACTATAAAGACACATGCACGCGTATATTTATTGCAGCACTATTTACAAGACCAAAGACTTGGAACCAACGAAATGCCCATCAATGACAGACTGGATAAAAAAAATGTGGCACATATACACCTTGGAATACTATGCAGGAACAGAAAACCAAACACCACATGTTCTTAGTCATAAGTGGGAGTTGAACAATGAGAACACAGGGACACAGGGAGGGGAACATTACACACCAGGGGATGTCGGGGAGCAGGAGGCAAGAGGGATAGCATTAGGAGAAATATCTAATGCATGCCGGGCTGAAAACCTAGATGATGGGTTGATGGGTGCAGCAAACCACCACAGCACGTGTATACCTATGTAACAAACCTGCACCTTCTGCACATGTATCCCAGAACTTAAAGTATAATAAAAAAGAAAAGAAAAGAAAGCCACAAAGAGATATCATGTTACCTCAGTCAGAATGACTATGATTAAAAGCGTGAAAAATAACAGCCGTTGGCAAGGATATGGAGAAAGGAGAACTCTTATACACCCCTGGTGGGAATGTTAATTAGTACAGCTTCTATGGAAAACAGTGTGATTTGTCAAAGAACTAAAACTAGAAGTACATTTGCATTGAGCAATCCTACAACTGGGTATCTCCCCAAAGGAAAAGTAGTCAATGTATCAAACACATACCTCGACCTGTATGTTTATTGTAGCAACATTCACAGGAACAAAGATATTGAATCAACCTAAGTGTCCATTAATGAATGATTTGATTAAAAATGTAATTATATATACCCAATGCCATACTACTCAATCATAAAGAGAGAATGAAATCACATATTTTGTGGCAGTATGGATGGAACTGGAGGTCATTTTCTTAAGCAAAACAGGCTAGATACAGAAAATGAAATATAACATGCTCTCACTTGTAAGTGGTTGCTAAAGAATGTGTTTGCACAGATGAAGAGAGTGAAATAATACACAATGAAGACTGGGAAGTTGGGGAGGCACTTGCCACACTTGAGCAGTTGAGTAGTAGGATATTAATTAATAAATGCAGATTTTGTTATTGAATAATGAATACCCTAATGTCATGGCTTAAGCACTATGTAATCTATTTAACAAAACCAAACTTGTAATACATACATTTGTGCAAATAAACATTTTTAAAATTAACAGAAACTCTAGGCATACTGCTCCCCCATCCTCACCATTAAAAAGAAGAGGCAATGACCAGTGTGGCCACAGCAGAATGAACTAGGTATAGAGCAGCCACCAATTCCAGAGATAGTTAGGGCTCAATACATAGGACTTTAGCATAGTTAAAAATTAGCATTTTGTTCTTAGAGAGTAAAAGTGTGGCCATCAACTGGAAAACATAGAAAAGTAATATAATTTTTAAATGGCCAAGGTGGGTAATTGATTGTTGGGAAATAAATGGAACTATTTGGTGTAAACTGCAGATGAGGCTTGCTTAGAGGGGCTGATAGAGATGAAAGTGATGAAACTGGCTGCAGTAGGAAATTGTTTTGAAGCTTGAATTTCACAATGATAACATAGCTGATTTGACTAGATGTAATGTGATGGAAGAGGAAAAGAGAAGAGTCTAGAATAAATCCTAGTTTCCTTAATTAATTAGATGAATAATTTACCAAGACCTAATAGGTTGGAAGAGGAGTAACTTTGTAGTTACAGGAGGGAAGAGGCAGAGGTAGGAGAAACCCGAGGAGAGAGTGGGAGGTTCCTGGAAAGATTGATAGAGTGTTCCCAAAAGAATTGTAGGATCAATGGTGTTAAACTGCCAAGGGGTCACAGGAGATGCAGGACTGATAATCGATTCCTGAAATGAGTGGAATGCAGGCAGTAGATGACCTTGACAGACTTGGAGTGGAAAGAACAAAAGCATCTTTAGTGTGTGTTTAAAAAGAAAATGGAAGGGAGGGGATGGGGAAATAATCACATACATACATTTCAAGAACTTTTGCAATAAAAATGGCAGGCAAATAATAGGGTAGGAAAGAAACACTAAGAGTCTTAGCAAAACCTCTGTAGAAATGGGTGATGTTTCAGCAGGCTTTTGCTGATTGAAGTAATCCCATAGAGCATAGATGTAAGAATCAGGAGACAAAAGGGTCACATGCAGAAGCAAAATCCTTGATTGGGTAATGTGGTTCAGAATCAAGAGGAAAGGTAAGAGATAGGGGTAGGGAGGCTTCAACTATGATAATAGGAGAGAAGTCAGAGAACCGGGATTGAACTGAATGTGGGTTGCTCAACTTGGTGGTGGTTACAGTGAGATCCTTCTATTCTGAAATTTCTGAAATTCATAGTGAATTATCTGAGGCTATCGGTGGGCACAGGGGCAGTTTTCTAATATTGAACCTTCCTTGCTTGAGAAGCAGACATGCCAATCTCTGCAAGGTTTTTGGTATGTATGTTATCTGAATAGTCTCCATACCCTAAGGTAGTTGTTATGATTCTTCTCATTGTAGATGAGGAATGAAGCTCTGAGAGACCAAGTAGCTTTTTAAGAGTTCAGAGCTAGCAAGAAAGAGTTATGTCTTAACTAAAATCTGAGAGTGTCCCAATTCTTTGCTCCTAAAAGTCACGCTGCCTCCTTGATGAAATCCATTCAGGTTTCATTAAAGAAAGGTGAGGAACATAGGGAGGGAGGGAAGTGATCACTGTTAAAATAGGGTCAATGGGATAGAGAGGGTTCTGGGAATAAGAAGCATAGAACCCTGTTCATTCCCTTGAAACCAAACTCAGTTTCTTAGAAATTATAAGGATTTCTTTTAGCTTCTGTGACTTATTTTCCATTTGTTGTGGTTTTTGTCCTTAAAATTACTGGAATATCAGTAAACAATCTGAAAATAATTTTAGATTTTCAATTTGTGCTGTAGAAGTCAGGGAAGTGCCAGGTGTGGTGGCTTATGCCTGTAATCCCAACACATTTGGAGGCCAAGGCAAGTGGATGACCTGAAGTCAGAATTTCTAGCCTAGCCTGGCCAACAGGGTGAAAATGCATCTCAACTAAAATTACAACAATTACCCAGGTGTGATGGTGGGAACCTGTAATCCCAGCTACTGTGAAGGGTGAGGCAGGAGAATAGCTTGAACCCAGGAGGTGCTGGTTGCAGTTAGCCAAGATCGCGCCACTGCATTCCAACTAGGTGATAGAGCAAGACTCCATCTCAGAAAAAGAAAAAAAATTTGAAGTCAGGGAAAGAGATAAACAGTAAAACATTTTTCATGGCAGCTGGCTAAGTTAGGATTAAAGAGAAAGGAAACTCCCTGGAAGCATCAGACAGAAGGGGTCCTAGATGTTCTTATAATGTGTTCTTGGTCCTCACACTCCACATTCACAAACACTGAGAAAGAACACCACAATGAGAAATTGCAAGCTGATTATTTTATTAGTATATTAAAGTTAGAGCTATGATGACTTTGTTCCAATGTCATGGCATTTGTAGCAATTGAATCATTTGAATTCACTGATATCTTCTTATTCACTTCCTGAAATAAACAAACAAGCAAGTTCATAGATCAGACTTGACATGGCAGGAAATGTCTAATTCCTCACCGGTGTTACTGCAGTAGAGTACATGAGAGCCCATCCTCTCTCCCCCTATCCCTTCAACCTCCTGTGTTCCTTCCTGATTTTTTCTGTGTTCACTCTTTTGATGCCCTTACACACAGTGTGCTCCAAATTGTGGCTTAGAAGATGAAGAGAAAAGATCATCCTTAGGTTGCTATGACTCATTGCTGTTGAATTTGTTCAGGGATATATTTACACAGATGGTAACTGGAACATATTCTATAATACTGAGAAGCTAAAACCACCCTCAGTGTCCAGTGACAGGGATTGGTTAACGAAATCATGGCACAGCTACACAATAGAGTAGTATAAAAATGTAAAAGCAAACAGAAAACCACTGAAGATATGTAGTGACCTTTATAAACTGATGTGGAAATTTTTCAAAAAAATGTATTTTTTAAATGACTAACATATATACCTGCATATAAGTTATGGCATTAGTGGTAGGGTAAAAGAATGCTATATGTCTATGCACACATAAATATTTCAAAGAAAAGATCCCATAAGGTTAACAGTGGGAGCTTTTTGAAGGAAGGAAGGTGGATAGGATGAGTTATGCCTTTAAAATTAGCTTCATATTTTTCCATTCCATTAGATATTTTTTGTTAGCTTAATCATGTACGTATTGAAAAGTTAAGTATCTAAAAAGTGAGATGCCATTTAGCTGCTGAAAGATCAGGGACCATTTGGCAGGAATACTGGACTCGAGAGGCTGGTGTGAGGCAGGACTGAGCAAATGGTGCTCAGGTGAAAACTTTAAATGGGAGGTCTCTGAGTTAGTGGATAGAAAACAGAGCGCCAAGAATGAACATGGTACTACTTCCTCATTGCCAACACAATTTAAGACAGATCGTATGGTATGTTGTTTCTCAACATCAGAATTCCTTAAAGATTTTGTTAGAAATACAGGGTCCCCTTACCCTATTCCAGAGTATCTGAATACAAATCTTTAGAAATGGGTTCTAGGACAATACAATGTCAATGGGTTTTAGTTGATTCATTGGCACAATAAAGTTGGAGAACTGTAGCAATTAGAGTCCTGATGAAGAATAAAGTGGAATCATACCTGTCATTGAATCCTAGATTACTGGGGAGGCTGTTGTCCCTGGGCAGGTCTGGGTGGCCTGCCCCCTTGAGGAGGTGGAGGTGGTCCCTGGGGCTTTCCAGCAGGAGGTGCCTGAGGCTGCTGGGGATTGCCTCCTGCTGGGGGTGGGCCTTGTGGCTTTCCAGGAGGTGGGGGACCTTGAGGCTTGTTGCCTTCTTGTTGGGGTGGTCCTTGTGGCTTTCCTGGAGGAGATCGGGCACTTCGGGACTTGTTTCCTCCCTGTGGGGGTGGTCCTTCTGGCTTTCCTGGATGATGGGGGGGACCTTGGGACTGGTTTCCTCCTTGTGGGGGTGGTCTCTCTGGCTTTCCTGGATGAGGTGGGGGACCTTGGGACTGGTTGCCTCCTTGTGGGGGTGGTCCTTGTGGCTTTCCTGGAGGAGATCGGGCACTTCGGGACTTGTTTCCTCCCTGTGGGGGTGGTCCTTCTGGCTTTCCTGGACGATGGGGGGGACCTTGGGACTGGTTTCCTCCTTGTGGGGGTGGTCTCTCTGGCTTTCCTGGATGAGGTGGGGGACCTTGGGACTGGTTGCCTCCTTGTGGGGGTGGTCCTTGTGGCTTTCCTGGAGGAGATCGGGCACTTCGGGACTTGTTTCCTCCCTGTGGGGGTGGTCCTTCTGGCTTTCCTGGACGATGGGGGGGACCTTGGGACTGGTTTCCTCCTTGTGGGGGTGGTCTCTCTGGCTTTCCTGGATGAGGTGGGGGACCTTGGGACTGGTTGCCTCCTTGTGGGGGTGGTCTTTCTGGCTTTCCTGGATGAGGTGGGGGACCTTGAGACTGGTTTCCTCCTTGTGGGTGTCGTCCTTCTGGTTTTCCTGGAGGAGGTGGGGGACACACGGCATTCACTGAATAGTTGCCGCAAATTTTTACAGTAATGGAGCTAAATGGGGAAATGCACAAAAATGAGACCCAGACACTAATTTCTTTGCATTTTCAGTGAAACCCTAGAACTCTGGAGTGGAACACTGGGGGAAAAGGAAGCAGTTGAGGGGCTCTGAGTCTAAGGAGGAGTCAGAATAAGGACACTGGCCGTTTGTCTGTCATCTCCCAGGAGGCACTCCTGGCCAGGGGGATGTCAACCCACTCCTGCTGTCATCTAAGCCAAGCATCTCTGAATTCAGTTTGGTGGTCTGCTCATGGTCCCCAGAATCAAGTTTGCATGAAGATTGCCTATATCATTAGGGGCAATAACATTAATCAATTCCTGAAAGGAAAGTGTTGATAAGAAGACACTGGAGAACTGATCCATTTGTAAGCAGAAAAAGGGAGTCAAAACAGATTGAGAATGAATTGGGATTTACCTGATATTAGGAAGAGAGATTCTTCCTGGCTGACATCTAGAAGAGAAGCACAGAATGATGGGAAATGTTACATCTCAAATCTTTCAAGACTCACAAGTGTTCTACAGGGAAAATTGTCTTCTCACCACACCCCATGCATCCCCTAGGTTAACTCATCAGCCACCATCTGTGAAGCTGCTGGAAGGGGTGGAAGGTGTAAGAGGAGGCAGGGTTGTTACCACACAGAGCAACAGCAATGAGTTCAACATAGAACAGCCCGTTTTTTTCCTCCTTAGCATCCCTCAAGACTTAATGCTAATTTAGTTTATGCATGCCAGGTACTTCAATGCGATATTTTGGTGTTCTTATGCCCTCCATCTCCTTTTAATATATTGCATATGTACACATGCTTTCTCAATAGGGGTAACCAGAAGTAATCATTTCAATACAATCTAACCCATTCCACTCCCAGCACATTGAAATACTGCATGTAGGAGTGAGAAAAATTATAATGATTGGCTCTGATATTTCTACATCTTTAGTTAGACAGAGACAAGTGTTCTATCCAGTTCTGTCTCTGCAGTATCTCTGATGTGTATGTGTCTCTATCATCAATGCCAACTGTACAGCAAGACCACCATCATCCCTGTGTACTTACTGGGATCAGTATAGGATCTTCACAGCTGGACTTCCCTGAATCTGCCTTGCATTCTCCACTGCAGCCTTCACAGCACAGTTCTATCTCTATAAATTCAAATCTTACCTTCTCATTCCCCTGGAACAAATTCGTTATTGGATTTTCATTGTACATTAAATAAATTAGAAGTCCTTAGTGTGGAATGAGGGCACAACAGGTCTCCCGATCCTAGGCATGAAAACTCTGCAGCCCCGTCTGTGTTTTCATTCTCCTCTCTTCCCCATAATTACCACTGTCACCTCCTAAGTCCCAAGCAGTCACCGCATCTTTTCCCCCTTCTGTTTTACCTTCACTTGAACTCTCAGCTGAGCTCAGGGCCAGGAGGGCCACTGACAGCAGAATCAGCAGCATCTTGCTGGAGGCTCTGGAGTCACTCCCAGCTGTGTGCTAGGAGGAACGTGGCAACTCCCTTTATAAAGAGGAGCAAAACAATGGCACCTTTGAGCACTGGGTGGGCCTCACCACCTCAGAGACTGGGTTCTGCTTTCCTTACTGCAGGTCAGGTGTATCCCTTATTTCTCTTTGGGACTCTAGCCCAGAGGGATGGGTTGGGTTGGATATTGTTTGTGCCTTATTTCTAAAAGGTACGACTATGACTTGAACAAAGGTTTTAAAGAAACTGTGTCCAAGCTATCAGCACTGTGTCATAATTGAACTTCAGACATCATTAGAGTTTCAATCCTTTTGGTAAGACTATGTCTGCTTTCCACTCTACTATTTATTTCTGTGTAATATTTGTGGGGGCAGTGAAGCTACAGCCAGCAGTGAAGATGGTCAATTTCTCTGGCTCTTTATAGAGCCTGTTTCCATCTCTTGTGATGTGTGTGTACAGATAGTATCACAATTGGCTAAAGTTTTGATGTGATAGAGATGGTTTCTGCTAGCTGTGTGATGGTGTGAAGACGACACCCTCCTGGGCACACATAGATGACAGAAAGCTGCCCCACAGCCTGCTCGGGCTACAGCTATTGTTCAAGCTTCTGTGGATCTGACTCAGCTCAGGCAAGGCTTGTTGTTATGCAACACAGGAAGGCCAAAATTGTGTATTTTAAAGTACCTTTAGAGGTTATTAATGCAAAATGTACACAGAAACCATAAGGAAATTCCTAGATCTGAGAAAACCAAATACATAATTCCTTGCAGGAGCCATGCGATATCATGTTGCCAAAACTTCCTTCATGCTCTTCCCTTTGTCCAGAATATTCTATAAAAATCACCCTCTGCTTCATTTCTTTTAATAATTGTATTGAATTCCTACCACTTATAATTAAGTGGCTACAATTCTACATTCAAATAGGATAATCAGATACCCTCGTTAAAGCCTAAATTGCATTATATTGGTATTCTTGGTTTAGTCAGTATTTGTGTTACCTGTTTTCTCAGATTATTCTTCCACAAAGAGTATTTTTTCTATAATATTCTGATATGCATTCCTCCCCACCTTCTTTCTGGTTCTTCTTTGTTCATATTTTATTTTCTGAGTCAAGCCCATTATGTGTATTTTTCTTTATGTATCTCGCTTTTTTCCCCATGAATTTGGTGAGATTTCCTTTATTTAATCTTCTAAGTATTAGGATATAGTACTTATCATCTTTGTTTCATTCTTGTCTGTGGAATTTCATAATAAATGTTGTGTTTCCAAAAAGCCCTATCAGAGCCCTGCATTGTTAGCACTTCTTTCAGCTACTGATTCTTCTGTTATATCTGATAAATCCCTGCTCATCAGTTCATGGAATATACAGGTTAGTCAGTATCAACAGCTGCCATTTACCACTTAGACCTTCCGTGTGTCTTGTGTAATTGTTCACATTTTGTGCATGGCTGGTATTAATTTGAGAACAGCTTGGTTGGAGGTATGATGGAGGTAGAGAGAGTATGTGACAGTAAATCCTAAAGACAGGCCTCTTGAACATTGTGGTTGAGTAGATCCTGGGCTTTGCAGATGAGAATCTGGGTGGCCCTTCTGAAGAGTTGCAGGTAACAGTACAAGCAGACTTCCTAATACAAAAGGCTTTGCTACAGATAACTTTGGCCTTGCAAGGGAACCACGAAGATTGGTATTTTCCCTGACAAAAATATACACGTACTTGAAATGGGAATACAACTGGAGATGAGCAATCCTGCTTAGGTGGCTTAAGTTAGACCATCAGGTAACAAAGGAATGTCAGAGAAAAGGAGCAGCAGAGGCCAGGCTGACATTGCCTGATATTGTCACCAACTGAGGTTGCTGCAGGCCTGATGCAAGACAGACTTCCCCTTGGCAGGAAGGTACAGGAAGAGAATGAAAATGCCCCTAAAGATCACTCATTTCAGGCCCTTTCCTGACCTTCTCCAATGTCAGCAATGAGTAAAGTTTTTCAGGAAAGCATAAATATCAGCTATGCACTCACCAGACAAAACAAAAAAGAGATGATGGAAATGCGGAAAGGGACACTCTCTGTGAGTGAGGGTGGGTGGAAGAGAGAAGCAGGACTGCAGCAGGAACTTGGGCACCTAGACGTGAGTGGAAGCCCTCAGCACTCCACTTGCCTTCTAATATCCATGTTCATATTCTGAGGTCCTGAAGGAACAGTCTTCAACATATGAAATTTTAGGAAACACAATTCAGCTCTCATAACAGCTCCCAGCCTTTTCTAAGTCAAGTGTTCAGTGGTTCAAAACTCCTCACTCCCTTCAGGCACTGCCCTTTAGCAAATCAAGTTGCCTCCACTTTCAACACTCATCCCAAATACAACCATTTGCGTAAACTTTACTAGAAGGTGATAGTTCAGGCCATGATGCTCTCTCCTGAAGGACTTTAATATCCTCAGTGCTCTTGGTAACATTCCTACCCCAGCACATCCCATATCCATTCCCCTCATATCAGTCAGGGTGATCATTGAAAAGTAGGAATTAGATCATAACACTTTTGTGCTTCAAATGCTCTTAGGATTTTCTTCTGCACTTGTAATAAGATCCAAACTTCATGCCTCAGCTCTCTCACACTTCCACATCTCTCTCTTTTTGAAGACTTGGAAGCTCTGTGAATGGAACAGAAAGCCAAATCTTCCTCAACTTACTGTGTTCATTGCGTAAACCAACCATTCTGATAATACAGTTGTGTGTGAGAATTCAGATTTGTGTTGACTTTTCTAAAAACTTCGGTTACACTGGTAGGATGGTCATCTTTATATTTTTATTTGATGTTGATGCTCTGTAATATATATATTTCACAACTATTTGAGCATATTTATATTCTTTCCATTTATCCTAGCAAAGGCTGATTATAATAGAAAACATTTCTTCAGCATTTACTATATGATATTCAATCTTCAGGACCATCATATTAGGGAGGTGTGATTATTATTATTATCTTAATTTTGTAGATGAGGTGACTTAGATGTGTGCCTAGGTTCATATACAGGTACTAAGTGGAATGGAAGGCAGTCAGTTCTCACAGCTGAGTTCTTGCCTATTGTGCTCCACTGGTTACTTGGTCTTCATTCATTTCTTTACAAGAATGTGAAAGGAAGGGAGATTCAGAGAATAAAAACAAGTTTCTCTTACAGTATTTTCAAGGTTATGTTTTCCTGAGACATTAACAGCTGAGGTGAGGAAAAATATATTTTCCTGAGTAAACATGTTTGTTTAAAATCATAATCACATTTAAACATCTTCCAGCATTCTGTTTTACCCCTTGGATTTATATAAAGACACTCAGAGGAATTAATTCTTTTTTTTCTAATTACAAAACCCTGCCAATAAAGATCCTGTATGTACTTCCTTAATCCATGGTACACGCATTTTTCTTGGGTGACATATTGGCATTCGCAAAATATGTGTATGCCCTTTTAAATTGACTAAATTTGATCCTTCTAATCACAATGATTCTAAAATTCTAGAAATCCAGGAGGGAGTCTGTTCAGAGAGTTCTCTAAGAAAGGATAAATTGTATACCACTTACACAGCTTTCAGTTTTCTGCATGAAGATATCTCCTGTGTCCTGGCCCCAGAGCTGGTGTACTGTCCTGAGTGGTTGGGGCCACAGAAGGCATTGGTCATCAGCCTAAGGTCAAGGTCTGCAGCCTCAGCTCACCACTGTTATCACAATGTCAGAGTGTATTCTTCACCTTTCAGTTACACTTCCTAGCAGTTCATAGAGAAGTACAATCACAACCTATCTCATAAGAAATACAAAGCAATGTATATCACCCTCATACTTTTCTGATGATGTACCAAATCTGTAAGCTGATACATTTAAAACAGGAATTTCATTAAAGTGATTAATCAATGACTCACTTATTAAACAGATAAACCTGTACCTATCTGTTACAAAAGATGTTGTCTCTTCTGCTTAAGAACCACAAATTATTGTTTATTTCATTGATTTTGAAGTCCACATGTGAGCATATTTATCATCTTGGAAATTGTTTTTCAAATATGATCATGACAGAATCATTCATCTAATGTTTTCTTCTTACAATGGTACCTTGACATCCTCTCTGGAAGGGGTGAGGTCTTTTTACCCCCTTTAATTGGGGTAGAACTTCGTTACTGCCATGACCAGTAGATTATATCAGAAGTGATACTTTGTGACTTTTGAGTCTAGATCATAGAAATGCCATGCAATTCCAAATTATTCTTTATGGAACTTGCCACATGCTGTGAGGAAGCCCATGCTGTGAGACAGAGATAGAACATTCATTTAAAAAATGATTGGAGGAGGAGCCAAGATGGCCGAATAGGAACAGCTCCGGTCTACAGCTCCCAGCATGAGCGACACAGAAGATGGGTGATTTCTGCATTTCCAACTGAGCTTTGAAGAGAGTAGTGGTTCTCCCAGCACGCAGCTTGAGATCTGAGAACAGGTAGACTGCCTCCTCAAGTGGGTCCCTGACCCCCGAGTAGCCTAACTGGGAGGCATCCCCCAGTAGGGGCCAACTGACACCTCACACGGCCAGGTACTCCTCTGAGACAAAACTTCCAGAGGAATGATCAGACAGCAGCATTTGTGGTTCACCAATATCTCCTGTTTTCCAGCCACCACTGCTGATACCCAGGCAAACAGGGTCTGGAGTGGACCTCTAGCAAACTCCAACAGACCTGCAGCTGAGGGTCCTGTCTGTTACAAGGAAAACTAACAAGCAGAAAGGACATCCTCACCAAAAACCCATCTGTATGTCACCAACATCAAAGACCAAAGGTAGATAAAACCACAAAGATGGGAAAAAAACAGAGCGGGAAAACTGGAAACTCTAAAAATCAGAGTGCCTCTCCTCCTCCAAAGGAACGCAGCTCCTCACCAGCAATGGAACAAAGCTGGACGGACAATGACTTTGACAAGTTGAGAGAAGAAGGCTTCAGATGATCAAACTACTCCGAGCTACAGGAGGAAATTCGAACCGATGGCAAACAAGTTAAAAGCTTTGAAAAAAAATTAGATGAATGGATAACTACAATAACCAATAAAGAGAACTCCTTAAAGGACCTGATGGAGCTGAAAACCAAGGCACGAGAGCTACGTGATGAATGCAGAAGCCTCAGTAGCCAATGCAATCAACTGGAAGAAAGGGTATCAGTGATGGAAGATGAAATGAATGAAATGAAGTGAGAAGAGAAGTTTAGAGAAAAAAGAATAAAAAGAAACAAACAAAGCCTCCAAGAAATATGGGACTATGTGAAAAGACTAAATCTACATCTGATTGGTGTACCTGAAAGTGACAGGGAGAATGGAACCAAGTTGGAAAACACTCTGCAGGATATCATCCAGAAGAACTTCCCCAATCTAGCAAGGCAGGCCAACATTCAAATTCAGGAAATACAGAGAACACCACGAAGATACTCCTCAAGAAGAGCAACTCCAAGACACATAATTGTCAGATTCACCAAAGTTGAAATGAAGGAAAAAATGTTAACGGCAGCCAGAGAGAAAGGTCAGGTTACCCACAAAGGGAAGCCCATCTGACTAACAGCTGATCTCTTGGCAGAAACTCTACAAGCCAGAAGAGAGTGGGGACCAATATTTAACATTCTTAAAGAAAAGAATTTCAACACAGCACTTCATATCCAGCCAAACTAAGCTTCATAAGTGAAGGAGAAATAAAATACTTTACAGACAAGCAAATGCTGAGAGATTTTGTCACCACCAGGCCTGCCCTAAAAGAGCTCCTGAAGGAAGCACTAAACATGGAAAGGAACAACCGGTACCAGTCACTGCAAAAACTGCCAAATTGTAAAGACCATCAAGGCTAGGAAGAAACTGCATCAACTAACAAGCAAAATAACCAGCTAACATCATAATGACAGGATCAAATTCACACATAACAATATTAACTAAAAAGTTAAATGACCTAAATGCTCCAATTAAAAGACACAGACTGGCAAATTGGATAAAGAGTCAAGACCCATCAGTGTGCTGTATTCAGGAAACTGATCTCACATGCAGAGACACACATAGGCTCAAAATAAAAGGATGGAGGAAGATCTACCATGAAAATGGAAAACAAAAAAAGGCAGGGGTTGCAATCCTAGTCTCTGATAAAACAGACTTTAAACCAACAAAGATCAAAAGAGACAAAGAAGGTCATTATATAATGGTAAAGGGATCAATTCAACAAGAAGAGCTAACTATCCTAAATATATATGCACCCAATACAGAAGCACTCAGATTCATGAAGCAAGTCCTTAATGACCTACAAAGGGACTTAGACTCCCACACAATAATAATGGGACACTTTAACACCCCACTGTCAACATTAGACAGATCAACGAGACAGAAAGTTCACAAGGATATCCAGGAATTGAACTCAGCTCTGCACCAAGCAGACCTAATAGACATGTACAGAACTCTCCACCCCAAATCAACAGAATATACATTCTTTTCAGCACCACACCACACCTACTCCAAAATTGACCACATAGTTGGAAGTAAAGCACTCCTCAGCAAATGTAAAAGAACAGAAATTATAACAAACTGCCTCTCAGACCACAGTGCAATCAAACGAGAACTCAGGATTAAGAAACTCACTCAAAACTGCTCAACTACATGGAAACTGAACAACCTGCTCCTGAATGACTACTGGGTACATAATGAAATGAAGGCAGAAATAAAGATGTTCTTTGAAACCACTGAGAGCAAAGACACAACATACCAGAATCTCTGGGACACATTCAAAGCAGTGTGTAGAGGGAAATTTATAGCACTAACTGCCCACAGGAGAAAGCAGGAAAGATCTAAAATTGACACTCTAACGTCACAAGTAAAAGAACTGGAAAAGAAAGAGCAAACATATTCAAACGGCTAGCAGAAGGCAAGAAATAACTAACATCAGAGCAGAACTGAAGGAAATACAGACACAAAAAGCTCTTCAAAAAAATTAATAAATCCAGGAGCTGGTTTTGTGAAAATATCAACAAAATTGATAGACCGCTAGCAAGACTAATAAAGAAGAAAACAGAGAAGAATCAAATAGATGCAATAAAAATGACAAAGGGGATATCACCACTGATCCCACAGAAATACAAACTACCATCAGAGAGTACTATAAACAGCTCTATGCAAATAAACTGGAAAATCTAGAAGAAATGGATAAATTCCTCGACACATACATCTTCCCAAGACTAAACCAGTAAGAAGTTGAATCTCTGAATAGACCAATAACAGGCTCCAAAATTGAGGCAATAATCAATAGCTTACCAACCAAAAAAAGTCCAGGACCAGATAGATTCACAGCCAAATTCTACCAGAGGTGCAAAGAGGAGCTGGTACCATTCCTTCTGAAACTATTCCAATCAATAGAAAAAGAGGGAATCCTCCCTAACTCATTTTATGAGGCCAGCATCATCCTGATACCAAAGCCTGGCAGAGACACAACCAAAAAAAAGAATTTTAGACCAATATATCCTTGATGAACATTGATGCAAAAATCCTCAATAAAATACTGGCAAACCAAATCCAGCAGCACATCAAAAAGCTTATCCACCATGATCAAGTGGGTGTCATCCCTGGGATGCAAGGCTGGTTCAACATACACAAATCAATAAATGTAATCCAGCATATAAACAGAACCAAAGGCAAAAACCACATGATTATCTCAATAGATGCAGAAAAAGCCTTTGAGAAAGTTCAACAACTTCCTCCATGCTAAATCTCTCAATAAATTAGGTAATGATGGGACATATCTCAAAATAATAAGAGCTATCTATGACACGCCCACAGCCAATATCATACTGAATGGGCAAAAACTGGAAGCATTCCCTTTGAAAACGGGCAGAAGACAAGGATGCCCTCTCTCACCACTCCTATTGAACAGAGTGTTGGAAGTTCTGGCCAGGGCAATCAGGCAGGAGAAGGAAATAAAGGGCATTCAACTAGGAAAACAGGAAGTCAAACTGTCCCTGTTTGCAGATGACATGATTGTATATCTAGAAATCCCCATCGTCTCAGCCCAAAATCTCCTCAAGCTGATAAGCAACTTCAGCAAAGTCTCAGGATTCAAAATCAATGTACAAAAATCACAAGCATTCTTATACACCAATAACAGACAAACAGAGAGCCAAATCATGAGTGAACTCCCATTTGCAATTGCTTCAAAGAGAATAAAATACCTAGGAATCCAACTTACAAGGGATGTGAAGGTCCTCTTCAAGGAGAACTACAAACCACTGCTCAATGAAATAAAAGAGGATACGAACAAATGGAAGAACATTCCATGCTCATGGGTAGGAAGAATCAATATCGTGAAAATGGCCATACTGCCCAAGGTAATTTATAGATTCAATGCCATCCCCATCAAGCTAACAACGACTTCACAGAACTGGAAAAAACTACTTTAAAGTTCATATGGAACCAAAAAAGAGACCACATTGCCAAGTCAATCCTAAACCAAAAGAACAAAGCTAGAGGCATCAGGCTACCTGACTTCAAACTATACTACAAGGCTACAGTAACCAAAACAGCATGGTACTGGTACCAAAACAGAGATATAGACCAATGGAACAGAACAGAGCCCTCAGAAATAATGCCGCATATCTACAACTATCTGATCTTTGACAAACCTGAGAGAAACAAGCAATGGGGAAAGGATTCCCTATTTAATAAATGGTGCTGGGAAAACAGGCTAGCCATATGTAGAAAGCTGAAACTGGATCCTTTCCTTACACCTTATACAAAAATTAATTCAAGATGGATTAAAGACTTAAATATTAGACCTAAAGCCATAAAAAAACTAGAAGAAAACCTAGGGAATACCATTCAGGACATAGGCATGGGCAAGGACTTCATGTCTAAAACACCAAAAGCAATGGCAACAAAAGCCAAAATTGACAAATGGGATCTAATTAAACTCAAGAGCTTCTGCACAGCAAAAGAAACTACCATCAGAGTGAACAGGCAACCTACAAAATGGGAGAAAATTTTTGCAACCTACTCATCTGACAAAGGGCTAATATCCAGAATCTACAATGAAGTCAAACAAATTTACAAGAAAAAGACAAACAACCCCATCAAAAACTGGGTGAAGGATATGAACAGACACTTCTCAAAAGAAGACATTTATGCAGCCAAAAAACACATGAAAAAATGCTCACCATCACTGGCCATCAGAGAAATGCAAATCAAAACCACAATGAGATACCATCTCACACCAGTTAGAATGGCAATCATTAAAAAGTCAGGAAACAACAGGTGCTGGAGAGGATGTGGAGAAATAGGAACACTTTTACACTGTTGATGGGACTGTAAACTAGTTCAACCATTGTGGAAGTCAGTGTGGTGATTCCTCAGGGATCTAGAACTAGAAATACCATTTGACCCAGCCATCCCATTACTGGGTATAAACCCAAAGCACTATAAATCATGCTGCTATAAAGACACATGCACATGTATGCTTATTGTGGCACTATTCACAATAGCAAAGACTTGGAACCAACCTAAATGTCCAACAATGATAGACTGGATTAAGAAAATGTGGCACATATACACGATGGAGTACTATGCAGCCATAAAAAAGGATGAGTTCATGTCCTTTGTAGGGACATGGATGAATCTGGAAACCATCATTCTCAGCAAACTATCACAAGGACAAAAAACCAAACACCACATGTTCTCACGCATAGGTGAGAACTGAACAATGAGAACACATGGACACAGGAAGGGGAACATCACACACCTGGGCATGTTTTGGGGTGGGGAGAGGGGGGAGGGATAGCATTAGGAGATATACCTGATGCTAAATGATGAGTTAATGGGTGCAGCACATCAACATGGCACATGTATACATATGTAACAAACCTGCACATTGTGCACATGTACCCTAAAACTTAAAGTGTAATAATAATAAAGAAAAAGATCGGATACAAAATCGTCTCTAAACAATATTCAATAACCAAGTTTGTTTCAGTGACCCAATTGCTATCTAATCATGTATTTCTACACATGCATGGCTACATAGCTAAAGATTTATGGATTATTCCTATCTACCTTGCATAGTGATGTTTCAGATGCCTTAGCTCTTCTAGTACTTACAATAGCTCTTTGAGGATTTTTTGCATTCATGTTCACTTTTCAAAGGTAGAAATAAAATCTGAATGTGATTGAGTGACTTCCCTAAGACATACACTTCATAGATAACAGCATAAAACAATGCAAGGACAGAGAGAGAGAGAGAAATGAGAGAATGACCTCATTCATGAGAGCAATATAAAATACCTAGGAACAAATAGCAAGAAATGCACGGGATTCAGTTGAAGAGGATTGATCAAACTTTGATGCAGACTATGCACTAAAACGTATGTACATGTAAATTTCAGCACAGTGAAATGCAATATTCAAATAGGACTAGTTTTCCAGGTGTTCTGGTGAAAATTGCACCACGGTCCCCTCTTCATGTCTGATTTCAGCTTTGCTGATTCACAAACTCTGTTATTTTTCTATTTGTCATTCCAATTCCACAGTTTTGTTTACATTTATTGTTTATTGTCATCTCTTCTTTCATTCTCTTCATCCTTGGGTATTAATTTCCTCTGTGCTTCTTTATTTTAATTTTATTAGGACATTGGGAAAGAGCAGAAATCAATCCATGTGTTCAATGCACTGTGCATTCCAGTACCCTGAGTATAGAGACAAATTCCTTATCACAGTTTATAGCAGGTTCTACAGATGATCTTTCTGTTTATGTCTCTTTCTATTTAAGTGTATTCAAGTGAATCTACAAGGCAGATTGCTATTACCTGTGTTCCTCATTTTATCAGAAGAATCTGCTGCTGTCTTTTCTTCCCTGGCTGCATTAAATGTAACAGGACCATGAGTTGATAATCACATGTTTATTTTTTACAACGTTATTGAGTAAACATCTAGCAACAATTTTAAATGATGAATACATTTTTACACTCTAATAGTCTAACAAATGTAATTTTTTAATAACAAATGTATGTTGTTTCAAGTCTATTACTTATCCATCTTTAGAACTGCCAAAGCAAATCTCTCCATATTATAAAAAAAACCTTTTGTGCCTTTTAGTAAACAGACATAGTCAGAAACAGAAGTTTGTGACATGATACATGAAGAGTTCGAATTTATCTTACATTTTTACTAACCTTATTTTTTAGCTAAACTTTGGTCTATATTCACATTTTCTTGATTGAAACATGCCCATATGCATTTTTGTTCAGCAATTAAAGGCTTATTTAACTGGTCATCCCAACAAGATTGACATATGGCTTTTGTCAGATTGGGATGATCTACAAAGCTTCTGAAGCTTGAACTTTGGGGTCCTTCATGTGCACAGGCCCTTTCCAAGACCCTGTTTAGAGTGAACAGAATAAAAAGAGATGTAAAAGCTTCATGAACTAGCAGTGGTCTTCTTTGTACCAACTCCTTTACTCAAGCCTGTATGTATTTTTATGTCTTGCACTTACCCATGGGGATTATAAGATTTCAAGACCACCTCCTCCCTAAAAAAACTCCAATTGTTTGAGGGATATCTGAATTTTTTTCAGAGAAGAAGACTTGGGAAATGCTATAGAAGCAAATTTCTAAATAATCTGATTCTTATGTCTACAAATAATGGCTATCTTCCAGCACTGCTATAAATGTACTGTGGGATCGCAGATTGTACCTGGTGGAATCTAAAGAATGTACTTTAGTGGTGACTGAGGGACCACTTGAAATGAGGTATGCCTTTAGATTCTTGCTCTTCCACTAGTTTTTCCTTTGAAGAACACACTCCCTGCAGAATGGTGCCTTCGCTTAGTATTTGCAGTGTTTCTGTGTCTAAGCATGGAAGGAATGGTCAATGTTAGCAATGTGGTCTTTCCTTTACATCTTACAGTGGGGTAAGGACAATTCGCATGTTTGACTATAAAAGCAAGGGCAGTTTCATGACCCTGATCCATTTGGGCATTTCTGCTAGTGTCCTGGGCCCATCTGTCTCCACACTTGTGTAACCAGAGATGGTGCTGACTGTGGCAATTACCAACGCATGGAGGTTCTTTGATTTTTAATAGGAAGAGTCATTTATTTCCCCAGAGGTTTTCTCTTTAAATGAAAACACTCCTTCCCTGATTTATAGGACATACCACTGTTGTTTATTCTGAAGAGTCCATGACTGGAACACCAGGGAAGGCCACAGATTTTTGTATTCTTTCTTTATACGTGCTCTTTGGTTTTCCTTGGGAGGGATTCTATGACAGACTTACTAAGCAAGACTCTGGAACTCTGCCCCCATTTTGTACCCTTCTCACCCAGGCATCATGTTTGCTTAGCCGCGTCCACTCTTGGGGACAAGAGAGAATATGGTGGTAGCTCATGAGGACAGGTCCAGTTTGCAGCCACAGCCTAAGACTCAACTGAATAAACACCTGAATTTTAAGACTCCCCAAATGTGTGGAACAGCTTTGGGGGATCTTTAACCCTTTACCTCCTGTTATCTTTGGAATGGAGGAAAAACTAAAAGTGTTACATGGGAAGTTTGTTTCAATTCTACCACCTGGTACTCAGTTTACAAGCATTTCCCAATCCTACTTGTTAATGAGTTATATAAAATGAGAAGATTTATTGACCACTTGTCATACATTTTGGTCAACATTCCAGCTATTGATATGTATTTTTTACATGATTAACTGAAGAAAAATGGTTGCCTTTTACAAACGTTATAAGATTACAAAACAAAAAGAAATCCAAAAGAACCAAATTAGGGTTGTAATATGCAAGCCTAATGTCTTTCCATCAGAACTCTCATATAATTTCCCTGTTTGATAAGAGAAACCAGCAGGAGCAAGGTCATGCTGAAGGTCTCTGCTGACACTTTCCCAGGGATTCATCTACTAAAGCTTTGGCTTTCTCAAAATATTCTCAGAATAAGCAGATACTGTCATTCTCCAGAAAGTCAACCAGCAAAATGACTTGAGCTTTCCAATAAACTCTTGCCATGACCTTTGTGCTCTCCTCATCCACTGTTGCTTTGACTGGACTTTTCCACCTCCTGGTAGCCATTGCTTTGATTGTATTTGTTTTCTGGGTTTTACTGGTAAAGTCACGTGTTGTCTCCTATTATATCTCATCAAAGATGTGCTTACAGTCTTCATTGCTCATATTTAGATTTTTAGGGAAAGTTCTGCTCTTCTCTGTGCTTCATGTTGGTGAGACAGGTTGGGTATCCATTAACTGAAAAGTTTACTAAAATTTAATCATTCAATTAGAATGATGTAAACTGAACCAACTGAGAAGTCTGCAGTGTTAGCTATTGTGTGTGTTGCTAATCGTCACACATCTTCTCTTAGGGTATAAAGAAGATGAATGTATACCTTGCAACATGACATGGGACATCTGTCACTGTAGGTTTTAGGTTCAACATTGCCTCATTCCTTCTTGAAATGAGGAACTCCTCATTGAATTTGTGAACTGCTGACTTCTTCAACCAATGTCAACTTACCATGTGCCAAGTAGGACAACTTTTTGGACACCATCAATGATTTCATCTTCTTCCACGCAAGCTTCACCATAAATTTGATGTTTGAACTCTAATTTTAGGAGAATTCATGTTGCTTTTCTAGGGACTATTTTGAAACTGCTACCTTATTTTTCTTGATGCCTCAAACTAGCTCCTGTTCAGACATGTTATAGCGAAACATTCTGATTTCATTTGGGGCCAAAAAAACTTGGAATCCATTCATGATATTTCTTTTCTTTTTTTTTTTTATTTTGAGATGGAGTCTCTCTCTGTCGCCCAGACTGGAGTGCAGTGGCAAGGTCTCTGCTCACTGCAAGCTCCGCCTCCTGGGTTCACACCATTCTCCTGCCTCTGCTTCCTGAGTAGCTGGGACTACAGGTGCCCACAACCAGGCCTGGCTAATTTTTTGTATTTTTAGTAGAGATGGGATTTCAAGGATGATCTCAATCTCCTGACCTCATGTTCCACCCACCTCAGCCTCCCAAAGTGCTAGGATTACAGGCTTGAGCCAGTGCACCTGGCCCATTCAAGGTATTTCTTAATAGAACATACATTTTTCATCAACATTTTAACAACCACTGCATATAGGAAGGCATCCTAACACAAGAAGGTCTACTAGAGGTAACTTAGACTTTTCCAGCTGACTAGGCAAATTGGTTTCTTGTTTTTCTATTAGAATAACTAAGAATGTTTTCTGAAGATTGAATATAATACCAGTGACCAAATATTCTCCAGCTACATGGAAAGTGTAACATTTGTAACTGAGATTTACATGCTTCAAGAGAGACACAGAGTGCTTGGGCCTAACGGGTGTTCTGATGTTATTGAGTGATTTTCTCTGGTTTCACCAAACATTATTTGGAAAGAGAAGCTGGCGTTGTGCAGTCTGTCCTAGGTAGCTTATGGTGGCCTGTCAGGTAGGGAAGAAATGCAAGAGAGAAGAAGCAGAGGGGAGTGCCAGGCAAATGTGCCTACTTGTGGGAGTCACTGGGGAAGCTGTAGTCCTGGTTAGAGGCAGGCTACTCCTCATCTGCAGAGTATAGGAAGACAAGACGTGATGCTTCCAAATATCACTCAGCTCATGCTTTATTCCTGGCCTTCTCCTATGTCAGAAATGCGTGAAAGAGATTAGCGTATCAGGAAGGAGTAAATATCAGGTTCAAGCTACCAGAGACAACCAAAACAGAGGTTACCAAAGAACTGAAGGAGACAGTGTCACTTAGGATGAGGTCAAAGCAAGGAGAAGGACTGCCACAAGAACTTAGGCACTTGTCCATGAGTCAAGGACTTCAGCAACCCACTTGCCATTTAAAATAAATGTAAACTTACTATGTGCCAAGCAAGACTCTTGATTTCTACCTCCTAAAACCTGCTCTCCCCTGGCTTTCTTCATTATGGCTGTCAAAACAAAATATCACAGACTAAGTATTCTTCAACAACAGAAATTCCTTTTCAGCACTTCTGGATGCTCAAGTTCCACGATGAAGGTGTCAGCATGTTCAGTTCTTCTGGGCCCTGCCTGCTTGCCATCTACATATCTGCCTTCTTGCTCTGTTTCCCATGGAGCTGCTTCTATACATACATAATTCTTGTGTCTCTCCTTGTGCAAGTTTCCAGTTCTTATAAGGAATTTCCACTTCTTATAAGGGCAGCAATCTTATTATTTTAGTTCCACTGAAACTCCCTCATTTTAGCTTGATCACCTCTTCTTAGGGCTGTTTTTTAAACACAATGATATTCTAAGGAACAAGAGGTTGGCTATGGATTTTTGTATACCCATGCCTATCATATTTCGCTAAATGTTTGATTATATAGAGACATTTCTTTGGAACTTTGAGCAGTGTGAAGACAACACAAACCTGGCCATTCATGGCTGACAGAAGGTTGGCCTTCACCCTGCTCAGGCCCACACAGATTGTGTGATATTCTTTGGGTCTGGCTTTAGTCAGCAAAGTCTTGGTGTTGTAGGATACAGGTGTCTTCATGCGTTCCATTATTAGTACTCATGGGGAGGTTAAAACAAAGTTGGCCACAAAATCTACCAAGGGGTTCTAGAAATGAACAGAATGAACACACAGTTCTTTAATGAGACATCCTATTTCATGTCTTTAAAATTTTTTCCTTGCTCTACCCTTTGTTAGAATGTTTGATCAGATTTAGTTTGGGCTTTACATCTTTTAGGATTTTTTTTTTTTTGTATACAGACGCTTGCTCTGTCACCCAGGCTGGAGTGTGGTATCGTGATCATGGTTCACAGCATCCTTGAACTCCTGTGCTCAGGGGATTCCCCAGCTTCAGACTCTTGAGTGGCTTGAATTACAGGTTCATGACACCCACAATGCCCATTTTTTTATTTTAATTTTTTTTTTGAAGAGATGGAGCCTCACTTTGTTGCTCAGGCTGGTCTTGAACTCATGGCCTCAAGGGATCCTCCCACCTCACTCTTCCAAAGTCCCAGGATAACAGGCATGAGTCACCATGTTCAGTCATTCTTCCAGGAAATGTTTTTAGTAACTCCCACTTATAATGAGTTGCCACAATTATATATTCCAATAAGATAGTCTGGTACCCACATAAAAGCCTCAAGAGTATTGCATTGATCTATTTCTTAGTACCTGTGCTATCTGTCTCCCAGATTGTTCTTCCACACAGAAATTTTTTTCATTTTTGCAATATTCTGAAACGAATTTCTCCAGACTCTCTTTCTAAAATGTATTTGTTGACATTTTGTGTTCTAAATCAAATTTCCCTGTGTTTATTTTTCATCTTATATCTGGCTTCTTTTTAAATTAAATTTGGGAAAATTTTTTAAATCTAATCTTCTAAGTGAGCATCTACAATTCTTCTTACTCCTTTCTTTTCATTTTTTTTTTAAATTTGGATCAACATACTGTGTTTCCAAGGTCTTCTTACTGAGTTTGTGTTAGTAGCTCTCTTTTCATCTGCTGACTTTTCTGTTATATCAAGCAGTTCCTGCCCATTCTTTCACCCTTTTCATGGAAGGTATAGGTGAGTCAGTATCAACAGCTGCCACTTATCATTTCAGGCCTTGAATAAGTCTTGTACTGTCATTCAGTTTTTGTTCAAGGATAGTGACAACTTGAGATGACCTTGTTAGAGGTATTGTGTGTGGGGATGTGACTGGACATCCTAAAGACAGGCCACTTGATCAGTTGGATGAGAGGATCCTGTGTTGTACACATAAGAATCTGTTCCTGCTCTTCCAGAAGGGTTTGAGAATACAAGGGGATTTCAAAAAATTTGTGGAAGAATGTAATTACAATATGAAAGTAGACAATATAAACTTTATTTCTTAACATTATCTCCATCACATTCAAGAAGTGTTTCAAGTAATGACACAAGAAATTTAGCCTATCTACAAAGAATTGAGGGCCCTGGGAATTTCACCATATAAATGCAGTCTTTTCACATTATTAACTGAAGAAAACAGAGTACACTTTAAAGATATTTTAATATTAGAAAAAAAGAAGTTCAAAGGTACTGCATCAGTACTGTAAATTGGATGCCTAGTGATTTTCTTTTTTTTCTTTTCTGTTTTATTTACATAGGTTAGGGAACAGGTGGTGTTTGGTTATGTATATAAGTTCTTGAGTGGTGATTTGTGAGATTTTGTTGCACCCACCATCTGGGCAGTATACACTGCACCCAATTTATAGTCTTTTATCCCTCACCTCTTTCCGACTCTTTCCCCCTGAGTTCCCAAAGTCTATTGTGTCATTCTTATGCCTTTGCATCCTCATAGTTTAGCTCCAATTTATGAGTGAGAACATATGATGTTTGGTTTTCCAGTCCTAAGTTTCTTCACTTAGAATGATAACATCAAAAGATTGGAGAAAGTTAGGCAAAACTTTAGCAGATAAATGCCCAGAAAGGCCTTAGCAGACTCCTTGTCCATCACAATAATGCTTCCGCTCATTCCTTTCATGAAACGGGCAATTTGCCAGATTTTTGATGGAAATCACTAGACATTCAATTTCATCCGTATATCTGCTAAAGTTTTGGCTAACTTTCTCCAAATACCAAACTCTTTCATAAGTCGGTGTTATCATTCTTGGTCCCTCCCGAAAGTTAACAACCAAAATACCTTGAGCATCCAAGAACAATGTGGCATGATATTTGCTTTTGTCACATTTACTTAGACTAGACCTTCCACCTCTTCGTAGCCATTGCTTTGACTGTGTTTTTCCCTTCGAGTGGCACTGGTAAAGCCACTTTTGATTTCCTGTTAGAACTCCTCAAAGACATGCTTAGGATCTTTTCTTTTCTTCTCCTTCCTACTTGCTTAATTTTTCATTGAACGTTCTGTTCTTGTCTGTAGCTGCCTTAGGTACAGTAGTTTTGGCCCTCATCAAGTGGATAGTTTGCTCAAGTTTAATTTTTCAATCAGAAAAAGTTATGTAACCTGAACCAATTGATCTTCTTGTGCTAGCTCTTATTCCTGTTTTTAATTGTCAGGCCTCTTCAATTAGGCCAAAAGAAGAAAAAAGTTTTGCCCATAAGTTGCTGTGTATGGTCTGATGCTGCAAGGTTTAACTTCACCATTATCTCATCAGTTCTTAAAGTGAGTTATCCATTTGTGAAGGGCTGATTTACTTGTGCACACATATGTCCTAATGCATTAGTGATGTCGCCATTTCTTCACCCAAGCTTCACCATAAACTTGATATTTGTTCCTTCTAAAATTTTAGTAGAATATTTACTGCTCTGATAGAGGCTGTTTTCAAACTGCTTTCTCAAACATATTAGTGACTGAACAAGATCCTGTTCAGACATGTTGTAAAAAGTTAGTACAAATGTGTTTTGGTACAAAAAATATTTATATCCATGCATAATTTTTAAAAAAATATGTATTTTCCACTAACATTTTGAAGATGCCTTATATTATTGGAAGCCTCCCTCATACAATGAGGTTTGTTACAGATTACTCTGCCATTGGCTGGTGATCAGGCAGATTGTTGTTTTCCTCCCCTACCCCTTCTGGAATATTAGGGATGTTTGCTAAAGAGGAAATATATTACCAGTTAGTAATTCTGCTTTGTCTATGCAATAATAAAACAGTTGTAGTTTGGGTTTATGTGCTTTGGGTGGGCATAAAGTAGTTGCTTGGCCTAGCAGGTGCCCTAATGATATTGGGATGACTGTCATTGCTTTCTACACACACTAATTGCACAGGGAAACTGGAAATGAATGGTACTGCTTAATGACTTATGGTAGACCTTCAAGTAGGAAAGGAAGATCAGAGGGAAGGCACAGAGGGGAGTGCCTCACAGACTTGCCTCATTGCATAGTTTGCTGTAGAAGTGGTAGTCCTGGTGAAAAAAAGACTCCCCCTTGGCTTGGTGAGTACAGGAAGACAGCAGACATTGCCTTCAAATATCACTCAGCTCAGGCCCTTTCCCTGACATTGTCCAATGTCAGCAATGAGTGAAAGAGAGTCGTGTATTAGGGAAGAATAAATATTAGCTATGAACTCTCCACACACCAATAAAACAGAGATGACAGAAGAGCTGAAAGAGGCCCTGTCAGTCAGTGAGGATGGGGTCAAAGCGGGGAGCAGGTCTGCAGCAGGAGCTCAGGCACCTTTTGGTCAGTTGAAGCTCTCAGCAATCCACTTGCCTTCTAATATGGATGCAAACATAACATGTCCCAAAACAGAGTCTTGATGTCTGCATCCAAAACTGCTCTCCCCTGATGTAGTTTGTTATGTCTGCCCTAAAAAAAATACCACACACTGTGTAATTTGAACAACAGAAATTGATTTTCTCACAGTTCTGGAGGTTCACAGTCCATGAGGAAGGTGTTAACAGGTTGACTTCTTCTAAGATGTCTCTTCTTGGATTTGACTTGGCTAATTTAGTTTTTCTGTCTTCACACACCTCAATCATTTACTTTCTGAAAAATTTTCACAGTCTATAAGGTCTTTTTTCAAATTTTAGACATTATATATGTCAGTTCTGAAATTTCTATTTTATTATTTTCTATAGTTCCTTCTTCTGCTGAGAAGTTCTTTCCCATTTATTTTGAGCATGCTCACATTTACCTCAAAAAAGATGGCTATAAGAGCTGCTTTAAAGTCTGATCATTTCCATATCCAAGTTGTTTCAAGGTTGTCATATTTTGATTATACCCTTCATTAAGAATTAGTCAATTGTTTATGGTTTATAAAAGTATATTGAGTAATTTTCTATTTTATGCCTCAATAGGCATTTTTCTCTGTTTACAATACACAAAAAGTTCAACAAGGCGAACTTTGGACATTGAAGGGTGGAGGCACTCAGGCTACATCATGATCCACCCATTGGCTCCACTGGCAGATGGGTTAGTACCGCTGACATTATTTTACTTGGAGCTTCTACGTGGATGATTCTCCTTGGCTCTTATAAGAATATAAGTATTTCACATAATACACACTTACAAAATTAAAAAACAACAGAAAAGTGCACTGAGTGGGTCCCAAGGGTCTTATCCACAACATCTTCCTAACTTTTCATCTTTTGCACCCCATTTGCTCAAAGTTCAATTCAACTCAAGCACTTCTTTTTGCTGAGTACAGCAAGGCAAGAGGTGATGCTTCCAAATATCACTCAGCTCACACCCTGACCTTCTCCTATGTCAGAAATGAGTGAAAGAGATTAGTGTATCAGGAAGGAGTAAATTTCACATATCAAGCTACCAGAGACAACCAAAACAGAGGTTACCAAAGAACTGAAGGAGACAGTGTCACTGATTTAGGATGGGGTCAAAGCAAGGAGCAAGACTGCAACAAAAGCTTAGGCACTTGTCCATGAGTCAAGGACCTCAGCAATCCACTTGCCATTTAAAATAATGTAAACTTACCATGTGCCAAGCAGGACTCTTGATTTCTACCTCCTAAAACCTGCTCTCCCCTGAATTTCTTTACAATAGCTGTCCAAACAAAATATCACAGACTAATATTCTTAAGCAACAGAAATTACTTTTCAACACTTCTGGATTCTCAAGTTCCATGAGGAAGGTGTCAGCAGGTTCAGTTCTTCTGGGCCCTGTCTGCTTGGCATCTAGATATCTGCCTTCTTGCTGGGTTCTCCCATGGGGCTGCGTCTGTGCCTACATACTTCTTGTGTCTCTCTGTGTACACATTTCCAGTTCTTAGAAGGAATTTCCACTTCTTCTAAGGACACTCATCTTACTGGATTTAGTTGCACTGAAACTCCCTCATTTTAGCTTGATCACCTCTTCTTAGGGCTGTTTTCTAAACACAATCATATTCTAAGGAACAAGAGTTTGGCTGTGGAGTTTTGTATACCTATGCCTATCATATTTCACTAAATATTTGATTATATAGAGATTATTTCTTTGGAACTTTGAGCTGTGTGCAGACAACACAAACCTGGCCATTCATGGCTGACAGAAGGTTGGCCCTCAGCCTGGTCAGACCCACACAGATTGTCCAATATTCTTTGGATCTGGCTCTAGTCAGAAAAGTCTTGGTGTTGTAGAATACAGGTGTCTTAACATATTCTATTATTAAAATTCATGGAGAAGTTAAAACAAAGTTGGACACCAAAACTACCAGAGGTTTCTAGAAATGAACAGAATGAATACAAACTCTTGAATGAGCCATCCTATTACATGTCTTTAAGAATTTTTCCTTGCTCTGCCTCTTTGTCCCTTTATTAGAATGTTTGATCAGATTCAGTTTGGGCTTTACGTCTTACAGGATTTTATATATATACACACACATATATATGTGAGCATATATATATATACACACACATATATTTGTGAGCATATATATATATATACACACACATATATATGTGAGCATATATATATACACACACATATATATGTGAGCATATATATATACACACACATATATATGTGAGCATATATATATACACACACATATATATGTGAGCATATATATATACACACACATATATATGTGAGCATATATATATACACACACATATATATGTGAGCATATATATATACACACACATATATGTGAGCGTATATATACACACACATATATGTGAGCGTATATATACACACACATATATATGTGAGCATATATATATACACACATATGTATGTGAGCATATATACACACACACACACACACACACACACACACACATATATATATATATATATATATATATATATATATATATATATATATATATATATATATACAGGCTCTCGCTCTGTCACCTAGGCTGGAGTGTGGTGTTGTGATCATGGCTTAGAGCATCCTTGAACTCCTATGCTCAGGGGATTCCCCCTACTTCAGCCTCTTGAGTTGCTTGAATTACAGGTTCATGACACCCACCATGCCCATTTTTTTAATTTATTTTAAAATTTTTTTGAAGAGATGGAGCCAAAATTTGTTGCTCAGGCTGGTCTTGAACTCCTGGCCTCAAGGGATCCACTCACCTCACCCTCCCAAAGTCCTGGGATAACAGGCATGAGTCACCACATTCAGTTCTTCTAGGAAAAATTTTTAATCACTCCCACTTATAATGAGTGGCCACAATTTTATATTCCAATAAGACAGCCTGGAACCCACATAAAAGCCTCAAGGGTATTGCATTGATCTATTTCTTAGTACCTGTGCTATTTGTCTCCCAGATTGTCCTTCCACACAGAAATGTTTTTCATTTTTGCAATATTCTGAAACTAATTTCTCACCACTCTCTTTCTAAAATGTATTTGCTGACATTTTGTGTTCTAAATAATCTTCTCTGTGTTTATTTTTCATCTTATATCTGGCTTCTTTTTAAATAAATTTGGGGAATTTTTGAAATCTTATCTTCTAAGTAAGCATCTATAATTCTTTTTACTCCTTTCATTTTTTTTTTAATTTGGATCAATATACTGTCTTTCCAAAGTCTTTTAACTGAGTTTGTGTTGGTCGCTCTCTTTTAATCTGCTGACTTTTCTGTTATATCAAGTAGTTCCTGCCCATCATTTCATCTTTTTCATGGAAAGTATAGGTTAGTCAGTATTAACAGCTGCCACTTATCATTTCAGGCCTTGAATAAGTCTTGTGCCATCATTCAGTTTTTGGCCAGGGATAGCGATAACTTCAGGATACCTTCTTAGAGGTATTGTGTGTGGGGATGTGACTGGAAATCCTAAAGACAGGCCACTTGATCAGTTGGATGAGAGGATCCTGTGTTGTACACATTAGAATCTGATCCTGCTCTTCCAGATGGGTTTGAAATACAAGGGATTTCAAAAAGTTTGTGGAAGAATGCAATTACAATATGAAATTAGACATTATATAAACTTTATTTCTTAATATAAGCTCCACCACATTCAAGAAGGTTTGCAAGTAATGACACAAGTAATTTAGCCTATCTATAAAGAATTGAGGGTCCTGGGAATTTCCCCATATAAAGGCTGTCTTTTCACATTGATAACTGAAGAAAACAGCATACACATTAAAGATATTTTAATATTAGTAAAAGAAAAGAAGTCCAAAGATACTGCATCAGTACTGTGAGTTGGATGCCCAGTGATTTTCTTTTTTTTCTTTTCTTTTTTACTTCCATAGTTTGGGGAACAGGTGGTGTTTGGTTACTTGAATAAGTTCTTTAGTGCTGATTTGTGAGATTTTGGTGTGCCCACCACCTGAGGGGTAGACACTGCACCCAATTTGTAGTCTTTTATTCATCACCTCCTTCTCAGCATTTCCCTCTGAGTTCCCTAAGTCCATTGTGTCATTCTTATGCCTTTGCATCCTCATAGATTGGCTCCCATTTATGACTGAGTACATATGATGTTTGGTTTTCCATTTCTAAGTTACATCACTTAGAATGATAACATCAACTTCTGAGACAATTCAGAGACAGCCAAAACTTTAGCAGATAAATGCCCAGAAAAGCTTCAGCAGAGGGTCCTTGTCCATCACAACAATGCTCCTGCTCATTCCTCTTATGAAATAAGGACAATTTTACCAGACTTTTGATGGAAAATCACTAGGCATCCAATCTCATCCATTTTTCTGCTAAAGATTTGACTAAATCTCTCCAAACTCCAAACTCTCTTATAAGTGGTTGTTACCATGCTTTGACCTTACAGAAAGTTAACAACCAAAATACCTTGAGCATCCAAAAAACACTGTTGACATGATATGCTTTTGTCGCATTTACTTAGACTAGACCACTTCCACCTCTTGGTAGCCATTGCTTTGATTACGTTTGTCCCTTCGAATGCCACTGGTAAAGCCATGTTTGATTTCCTATTACAACTCTTCAAATAAATGCTTTAGGATCTTTTCTTTTCTTTTCCTTCCTACTTGTTTAATTTGTCACAGAACGTTCTGTTCTTGTCTGTAGCTGACTTACGTACAGCAGTTTTGGCGCTCATCAAGTGGATGGTTTGCTCACCTTTGGTTTTTCAGACAGAAAAATTATGTAATCTGAACCAATTGATCTTCTTCTGCTGCTGGCTCTTGTTTCTGCTGTTAATTTTCAGACCTCTTCAATTAGGCCAAAAGAAGATAAAATTTTTCCCCGTAAGTTTATGTGAATGGTCTGCTGCTGCAAGGTTCACCTTCACCATCATCTCGTCGCTTCTTTTTTTTTAAATGTCAAGACCTTTATCTTTTTTTATTATTACACTTTATAGGGTACATGAGCACAACGTGCAGGTTAGTTACATATGTATACATGTGCCAAGTTGGTGTGCTGCACCCATTAACTCATCATTTACATTAGGTATTTCTCCTAATGCTATCCATCCTCCAGCCTCCCACCCCATTACAGGCCCCGGTGTGTGATGTTCCCCACCCTGTGTCCAAGTGTTCTCATTGTTCAATTCCCAACTATGAGTAAGAATATGCCATGTTTCGTTTTCTGTCCTTGTGATAGTTTGCTCAGAATGATGATTTCCAGCTTCATCTATGTCCCAACAAAGGACATGAACTCATCCCTTTTTATGGCTGCATAGTATTCCATGGTGTACATGTGCCACATTTTCTTAATCCAGTCTATCATTGATGGACATTTGGGTTGGCTCCAAGTCTTTGCTATTGTGAACACTGCTGCAATAAACATACATGTGCATGTGTCTTCATAGTAGCATGATTTTTAATCCTTTGGGAATATACCCAGTAATGGGATCACTAGGTCAAATGGTACTTCTAGTTCTAGATCCTTGAGGAATTGCCACACTGTCTTCCACAATGGTTGAACTAGTTTACACTTCCACCAACAGTGTAAAAGTGTTCCTGTTTCTCCATATCCTCTCCAGCACCTGTTGTTTCCTGACTTTTTAATGATTGCCATTCTAACTGGTATGAGATGGTATCTTATTGTGGTTTTGATTTGCATTTCTCTAATGACCAGTGATGATGAGCATTTTTTCATGTGTCTGTTGGCTGCATAAATGTCTTCTTTTGAGAAGTGTCTGTTCATATCCTTCACTCACGTTTTGATGGGGTTGTTTGATTTTTTTCTTGTAAATTTGTTTAAGTTATTTGCAGATTCCTGGTATTAGCCATTTGTCAGATGGGTAGATTGCAAAAAATTTTTTCCATCCTGGAGGTTGCCTGTTCACTCTGATGGTAGTTTCTTTTGCTGTGCAGAGCTCTGTACCTTAATTAGATCCCATTTGTCATTTTTGGCTTTTGTTGCTGTTTCTTTTGGTGTTTTAGACATGAAGTCTTTGCCCATGCCTATGTCCTGAATTGTATTGCCTAGGTTTTTTTCTAGGGTTTTTATGGTTTTAGGTCTAACATTTAAGTCTTTAAAACATCTTGAATTAATTTTTGTACAAGGTGTAAGGAAGGGATCCAGTTTCAGCTTTCTACATATGGCTAGCCAGTTTTCCCAGCACCATTTATTAAATAGGGAATCCTATCCCTATTTCTTGTTTTCATCAGGTTTGTCAAAGATCAGATGGCTGTAGATGTGTGGTATTATTTCTGAGGGCTCTGTTCTGTTCCATTGGTCTATATCTCTGTTTTGGTACCAGTACCATGCTGTTTTGGTTACTGTAGCCTTGTAGTATAGTTTGAGGTCAGGTAGTGTGATGCCTCCAGCTTTGTTCTTTTGCCTTAGGATTCTCTTGGCAATGTGGGCTCATTTTTTGTTCCATATGAACTTTAAAGTAGTTTTTTCCAATTCTGTGAAGAAAGTCATTGGTAGCTTGATGGAGATGGCATTGAATCTATAAATTACCTTGGGCAGCATGGCCATTTTCACAATATTGATTCTTCCTATCCATGAGCATGAAATGTTCTTCCATTTACTTGTGTCCTCTTTTATTTTGTTGAGCAGTGGTTTGTAGTTATCCTTGAAGAGGTCCTTCACATCCCTTGTAAGTTGGATTCCTAGGGATTTTATTCTCTGAAGCAATTGTGAAGGGGAATTCACTCATGATTTGGCTCTCTGTTTGTCTGTTATTGGTGTATAGGAATGCTTGTGATTTTTGCACATTGATTTTGTATCCTGAGACTTTGCTAAAGTTGCTTATCAGCTTAAGGAGATTTTGGGCTGAGACGATGGGGTTTTCTAAATATACAATCATGTCATCTGCAAACAGGGACAATTTGACTCCTTCTTTTCCTAATGGAATACCCTTTATTTCTTTCTCCTGCCTGATTGCCCTGGCCAGAACTTCCAACACCATATTAAATAGGGGTGGTGAGAAAGGGCATCCGTGTCTTGTGCCAGTTTTCAAAGGGAATATTTCCAGTTTTTGCCCATTCAGTATGATATTGGCTGTGGGTTTGTCATAAAGAACTCATTATTTTGAGATACACCCCATCAATACCTGGTTTATTGAGAGTTTTTAGCTTGAAGGGCTGCTGAATTTTGTCAAAGGCCTTTTATGCATCTATTGAGATAATCATGTGGTTTTTGTCTTTGGTTCTGTTTATATGATGGATTACGTTTATTGATTTGAGTATGTTGAACCGGCCTTGCATCCCAGGGATAAAGCCAACTTGATCATGGTGGATAAGCTTTTTGATGTGCTGCTGCATTCGGTTTGCCAGTATTTTATTGAGGATTTTTGCTTCTATGTTCATCAGGGATATTCGTCTAAGATTTCCTTTTTTGTTGCGCCTCTGCCAGGCTTTGGTATGAGGATGATACTAGCCTCAAAAAAAATGAGTTACAGAGAATTCCCTCTTTTTCTATTGATTGGAATAGTTTCAGAAGGAATGGGACCAGCTCCTGTTTGTAACTCTCATAGAATTCGGCTGGGAATCCATCTGGTCCTGGGCTTCTTTCTGGTTGGTGGGCTATTAATTATTACCTCAATTTCAGAGCCTGTTATTGGTCTATTCAGGATTCAACTCCTTCCTGGTTTAGTCTTGGGAGGGTGTATGTGTCCAGGAATTTATCCATTTCTTCTAGATGTTCTAGTTTATTTGCATAGAGGTGTTTATAGTATTCTCTGATGGTAGTTTGTATTTCTGTAGGATCGGTGGTGATATCCCCTTTATCATTTTTTATTGCACCTATTTGATTCTTCTCTCTTTTCTTCTTTATTAGTCTTGCTAGCAGTCTGTCAATTTTGTTGATCTTTTCAAAAAACCAGCTCCTGGATTCATCTAGTTTTTGAAGGGTTTTTTCTGTCTCTATCTCCTTCAGTTCTGCTCTGATCTCAGTTACTTCTTGCCTTCTGCTAGCTTTTGAATGTGTTTGCTCTTGCTTCTCTATTTCTTTTAATTGTGATGTCAGGGTATGGATTTTAGATCTTTCCTGCTTTCTCATGTGGGCATTTAGTGCTATAAATTGCCCTCTACACACTGCTTTAAATGTGTCCCAGAGATTCTGGTACATTGTGTCTTTGTTCTCATTGGCTTCAAAGAACAGCATTATTTCTGCCTTCATTTCGTTATGTACCCAGTAATCATTCAGGAATAGGTTGTTCAGTTTGCATGTAGTTGTGTGGTTTTGGGTGAGTTTTTTATCCTGAGTTGTAATTTGATTGCACTGTGGTCTGAGAGACAGTTTTTTATCATTTCTGTTCTTTTACATTTGCTGAGGAGTGCTCTACTTCCAACTATGTGGTCACTTTTGGAATAAGTGTGGTGTGGTGCTGAGAAGAATGTATATTCTGTGGATTTAGGGTGGAAAGATCTGTAGATGTATATTAGGCCTGCTTGGTGCAGAGTTGAGGTTAAGTCCTGGATATCCTTGTTAACTTTCTGTCTTGTTGATCTGTCTAATGTTGACAGAGGGGTGTTAAGTCTCCCATTATTATTGTGTGGGAATTTAAGTCTCTTTGCAGGTCTCTAAGGACTTGCTTTATGAATCTGAGTGCTCCTGTATTGGGTGCATATATATTTAGGATAGTTAGCTCTTCTTGTTGAATTGATCCCTTTACCATTATGTAATGGCCTTCTTTGTTTCTTTTGATCTTTGTTGGTTTAAAGTCTGTTTTATCAGAGACTAGGATTGCAACCCCTGCTGTTTTTTGTTTTCCATTTACTTGGTAGATCTTCTCCATCCCTTTATTTTGAGCCTATGTGTGTCTGCACATGAGATGGGTCTCCTGAATACAGCACATTGGTGGGTCTTGACTCTATCCAATTTGCCAGTCTGTGTCTTTTAATTGCAGCATTTATCCCATTTACATTTAACATTAATATTGTTATGTGTGAATTTGATCCTGTCATTATGATGTTAGCTGCTTATTTTGCTCATTAGTTGATGCAGTTTCTTCCTAGTAATGATAGTCTTTACAATTTGGCATGTTTTTGCTGTTGCTGGTACCGGTTGTTCCTTTCCATGTTTAGTGCTTCCTTCAAGAGCTCTTGTAAGGCAGGCCTGGTGGTGACAAAGTCTCTCAGCATTTGCTTGCCTGTAAAGGATTTTATTTCTCCTTCACTTATGAAGCTTAGTTTGGCTGGATATGAAATTCTGGGTTGAAAATCCTTCTCTTTAAGAATGTTGAATATTGGTCCCCACTCTCTTCTGGCTTGTAGAATTTCTGCCGAGAGATCAGCTGTTAGTCTGATGGGCTTCCCTTTGTGGGTAACCTGACCTTTCTCTCTGTCTGCCCTTAACATTTTTTCCCTCATTTCAACCTTGGCGAATCTGACAATTATGTGCCTTGGGGTTGTTCTTCTCGAGGGGTATCTTTGTGGCGTTCTCTGTATTTCCTGAATTTGAATGTTGGCCTGCCTTGCTATGTTGAGGAAGTTCTTCTGGATAATATCCTGAAGAGTGTTTTCCAACTTGGTTCCATTCTCCCCATCACTTTCAGGTACACCAATCAAATGTAGATTTAGTCTTTTCATATAGTCCCATATTTCTTGGAGGCTTTGTTTCTTTTTACTCTTTTTTCTCTAAGCTTCTCTTCTCACTTCATTTCTTCCATTTGGTCTTCCATCACTGATACCCTTTCTTCCACTTGATCAAATCAGCCACTGAAGCTTGTGGATGTGTCATGTAGTTCTCGTGCGATGGTTTTCAGCTCCATCAGTTCATTTAAGGTCTTCTCTATGCTGTTTATTCTAGGTAGCCATTCTTCTCATCTTTTTTCAAGGTTTTTAGCTTCATTGTGATGGGTTCAAACATCCTCCTTTAGCTCAGGGAAGTTTGTTATTACCATTCTTCTGAAGCCTACTTCTGTCAACTTGTCAAAGTCATTTTCTGTCCAGCTTTGTTCCATTGCTGGCAAGGAGCTGCGATCCTTTGGAGGAGAAGAGATGCTCGGTTTTTAGAATTTTCAGCTTTTCTGCTCTGGTTTCTCCCCATCTTTGTGGTTTTATCTACCTTTGGTCTCTGATGATGGTGATGTACAGATGGGGTTGTGGTGCGATTTGTTGTTTTTGTTGATGTTGATGCTATTCCATCCTGTTTGTTAGTTTTCCTTCTAACAGTCAGGACCCTGAGCTGCAGTTCTGCTGGAGTTTGATGGAGGTCCACTCCAGACCCTCTTTGCCTGGGTATCACCAGCAGAGGCTGCAGAGCAGCAAATATTTCAGAACAGCAAATGCTGCTGCCTGATCCTTCCACTGGAAGCTTTGTCCCAGATGGGCACCTGGTTGTATGAAGTGTCAGTCGGCCCCTACTGGGAGGTGTCTCCCAGTTAGGCTACTCGGTAGTCAGGGACCCACTTGAGGAGGCAATGTGTCCATTCTCAGCTCTCAAACTCTGTGCTGAGAGAACAACTACTCTCTTCAAAGCTGTCAGACAGGGACATTTAAGACTGCAGAAGTTTCTGCTGCCTTTTGTTCACCTGTGCCTTGCCCCCAGAAGTGGAGTCTACAGAGGCAGGCAGGCCTCATTGAGCTGCAGTGGGCTCCACCCAGTTTGAGCTTCCCAGCCTCTTTGTTTACCTAGTCAAGCCTCAGCAATTGTGGATGCCCATCCCCCCAGCCTCACTGCCACCTCCCAGCTTGATCTAGTACTGCTGTGCTAGCAGTGAGCAAGGCTCTGTGGGCATGGGACCCACTGAGCCAGACACAAGATATAATCTCCTGGTGTGCCATTGGCTAAGACCATGTAAAAGCGCAGTATTAGGGCAATAGTGTCCCAATCTTCCAGGTACTGTCTCTCATGGCTTCCCTTGGCTAGGAAAGGGAATTCCCTGACCCCTCGCACTTCCTGGGTGAGGCGATGCCCTGCCCTGCTTCAGCTCACACTCTATGGGCTGCACCCACTGTCTAACCAGTCCCAGTGAGATGAACCTGGTGCCTTAGTTGGAAATGCAGAAATCACCTGTCTTCTGCGTCGCTCACGCTGGGAGCTGTAGATGGGAGTTCTTCCTATTCGGCCCTCTTGGAAGGATCTCCTCTCATTGCTTCTTAAAGTGAGTTATCCATTTGTGAAGGTCTGATTTACTTGGCCACAAATATTCCCTAATGCATCAGTGATGTCACCATCTCTCCACCCAAGCTTCACCATAAACTTGATATTTGTTCTTCCTAAAATTTTAGTGGAATTTTTGTTGCTCTGAGAGAAGCTGTTTTCAAACTGCTTTCTCAATCATGTTAGTAACTGAACTAGATCCTGTTCAGACATGTAACAAGTTAGTACAAATGTACTTTTGTACAAAAAATGTTTATATCAATGCAAACTTTTAAAAAATAATATGTATTTTCCAAAAACAGTTTGGATACCCCTTATATTATTGGAAGGCCTCCTCATACAATGAAGTTTGTTGCAGATTACTCTGCCATCGGCTGGTGATCAGGCAGATTGTTGTTTTCCTCCCCCACCCCTCTAGAATTTTAGGGATGTTTGCTAAAGAGGAAATATATTACCAGTTAGAAATTCTTCTTTGGCTATCCAATAATAAAACAGTTGCAGTTTGACTTTATGTGCTTTATGGGGGGCATAGAGTATTTGCTTGGCCTAGCAGGCATGCTAATGTTATTGGAATGATGGTCATTGGTTTCTACACACACCATTTGGACAGAGAAACTGGAGATAAATGGTCCTGCCTAGTGACTTACAGTAGACCTTCAAGTAGGAAAGGACGATCAGAAGGAAGGAGCAGACGGGAGTGCTTTGCAGCCTTGCCTCATTGCATAGGTTGCTGTAGAAGTGGTAGTCCTGGTGAAAGAAAGACTCCCCCTTGGCTTGGTGAGTACAGGAAGACAGGAGGCATTGCCTTCAAATATCACTCAGCTCAGGCCCTTTCTCTGACATTTTCCTAGGTCAGCCATGAGTGAAAGAGATTAGTGTATTAGGGAAGAATAAATATCAGCTATGAACTCTTTACATACAAAGTGAAAGAGATTAGTGTATTAGGGAAGAATAAATATCAGCTATGAACTCTTCACATACAAATAAACAGAGGTGACAGAAGAGCCGAAAGAGACTCTATCAGTGAGTGAGGGTGGGTCAAAGAAAGGAGCAGGTCTGCAGCAAGAGCTCAGGCATGTTTCAGTCAGCTGAAGCTCTCAACAATCCACTTGCCTTCTAATATGGATGCAAACATATATTGTCTCAAACAAGAGTCTTGATTTCTGCGTCATAAAACTGCTCTCCCCTGACATAATTTGTTATGTCTCTCCTCAAAAAATTCCACACATTCTGTAATTTAACAACATAAATTGATTTTCTCACAGTTCTGGGGACTCACAGCCCATGATCAAGGTGTTCATGTTCTTCTAAGATGTCTCTTCTTCCCTTTGACTTGGCTATTTTTTTGTTTTGTCTTCACACATGGGTTTCTCTGTACACATGCACCCCTGGTGTCCCTCCATGTGACCAAAAGTTCCTTTCTTATAACAACAGGAGTCTGATTAGATTGGGACCATCTTAATAGCCTAATTTTCATTTAGGTACCTCTATAAAAAGAAATTCTTTCCAAACACAATCATATATTCTGAGGTACAGGGATAGGATTTCAACATATAAATTTGAGTAAAAACAATGCAGCCCATGATACCTCCTAATCTTTACTAAAACAATAACATTTTTTACAGAGTTCTCAAGAACATAGGAGTCACTTTTTACTTTTCACTCCACACCAAGCACTGCATATAAGCAAATACAGTGGGCTCCACTATAAAACACATCCCAAGATGACCCCTTCCATAATCTCTAGTATAAGGCTCTAATGGGGGCATGACCCTCTCTCCTGGAGGACTAGAACAGCCCCTAGCTGCCCTGGTAACCTTCCTGCTCCCACCACATTCCATATCACTTCTCCTCACAATAGCCAGTGTGATCTTTTAATAATAAAAATTAGATATTACCTTCTTCCTTCATATCCTCTAAGTTTTCCTGATTTTCCTTTTAGAAAGATCTTGTAAAGTTCACCCCTAAGTTTTTTCGCACTCACATGTGTCATTCCAAAGACTGGGGAGCTCTATGCATGGAACTGAAAGAAGAATTTTCTTCAACTTTACAATGCACTGGTTTGTCTAGAACAGCTAAAGAGTGGTTTGCCCAGAAGATGAACATGGACAGGGTTGTGCTGATAGTGAGTGAATTGCAATTAGTCCCTGTGGTCTGAGGGGAGTTCCTCTGTGTGTAACAATTGTGCCCATTTAATCAACTAAGCATTATGATGATACAGTTAACAATTCAACACAATTGTCTCTGAGAAGTGTACTTTGCTTAGATTTTTCTAAAAATTCTGGCTACCCTATTATGATAGTGGTTCTCATATGCTGACTTACAGTAGAGTCTTCATAAACATAACTTTCACATTTATATTAGCACATTCATATTCTACAAGCCTATTGTAACATGACAGACTATAATAGGAAATATTTACCAAGCATTGACTATGTGCCATATAATCTTCAGAACCATCTTTTCAGGTAGTAATAATTTTTATTACAAGCTTCATTTTATAGATGAGATGATGGAAGCACACGCCAAGATAGTTATAAAGTTAGTAAGTGGTGTAGATGGCGGTAGTCTCCAGAGCCTCAATTCTTGCCTCCTTTGCTCCACTGCTCTTTGCATTTATGAACATATTTGTTTATTTTCAAGAAAGTGAGAAGAAATTAGATCCAGACAAGAAACTCAGGTACTGGTTTTAGGACCTGCTTGAAGTAAAGCTTTTCTTAAGACATGGCCAGGTGAAGTGAAAAAAAAAACAAACAAAACTATTTTCCTAAAGGTGTTTCTAAATCATAAGCACATTACATAGGCTTCTACATTCCCCTTTTCTTCATCTTTGTGTATTTAGTCATGCACATGATTAATTTCTTCTTCTTCTTTTTTTTTTTTCTGAAGTCTCCCTCTGTCACCCAGGCTGCAGTGCAGTGGCACAGTCTCTGCTCACTGCAACTTCTGCCACCTGGTTTCAAACGATTCTCTTGCCTCAGCCTCCTAAGTAGCTTGGATTACAGGCACTTGTCACTAGGCCTGGCTCATTTTTTTAGTTTTAGCAGAGACGGGGTTTCGCCATCTTGGCCTAGCTGATCTTGAACTCCTGACCTCGTGATACACCCGCCTTAGCCTCCCAAAGTGCTGGGATTACAGGCATGAGCCACCACCCCCAGCCAATTTCTTCTTTTTTATAAATGAAAAACTCACTGGCAATCAGGATCATGAAGTGCTTCTTTATGCATGCTTACACACACTTTTCTCAGGAGACATTGGCTAAACTGTGGATACCATTTTAAGTGACCAACATTTTTATTCATATCTCACAAGAAATCCAAACAAAAAGAATGCCTCATCCTGTATATGCCAGGAAAAAAACAAAAAAAATCAATGTACCCAGTCACCTGGAAAAATCAAATTTATGGGTAGCAAATTTTATTGTATTAGAAAGCCTTTCTGTAATGCATTGGGACTGTAAAATGTTCATGGAAAAAGTATGTTATATTAAAAAAAGAATAGATTCCAATTTTTGCACCAAAATAAACTCATATTGACATGCTCTAACATGTCTGAACAGGAGCTACTTGAGGCATCAAGAAAAATAACAGCAAGTTCAAAAGTTCCCCTATGAGAGCATCATGAATTCTTCTAAAATTAAAAAGAGTATAAATGTGAACTTCATGGTGAAGCTTGGGTACAAGAAGGTGAAATCAATGATGCTTTCTGAAACACTGGTAGGGATAATGGCCCTAACAATTGGCAGTTCACAAGTAGGTAACTCGTTTCAAGAAGGGATAAGACAAGGTTGAACCTAAAGCCCATAGACACAGAGGATTCATATCAAATTGCATGGATAAAATTCATCTTGTTTATACCCTATTAGAAAACAACCAATAATTATCAGTACAAACAAGAGCCAACACTACAAAATTCTCAATTGGTTCCCCTTACCTGATTCGAATAGAGTAATTAATGTTGAGTAAATTTTTCACTCAATGGATGCCAAAACTATAGCAAAAATATAAGCTACAGACAGGAGCAGACCTTTCCATGAAATTTTAAATAAGGGGGATGAAGATCTTGAAGCATTTCTTCAAGGAATTCAAACAGGAGATGCAACCTGTCTTTACCAGTACAATCCTGAAAACAAATACGTCAAAGCAATAGCTACCAAGAGGTGGAAAGTCCAGTCAAGGCAAAAGTGGATAAGAAAAGTGCAAAGGTCATATCATGGCAAGAGTTTATTGGGAAGCACGAGGCATTTTGCTGGTTGACTTTCTGGAGGGCAAAAGAATGACAATATCTGCTTATTCTGAGAATAGGGTCAGAAAGCCCAAGCTTTAGTAGAGAAATGCCTGGGGAAGCTTCAGCAGAGTCCTTCACCACAACAGTGCTCCTGCTCATTTCTCTCATCAAACAGGGCCATTGTGTGAGAGCTCTGATGGAAAATCATTAATGATTCACATTACAATCCTAATTTGGTTCCCTTGGTTTTCTTTTCATTTCATGATGTCATAATGTCTGTAAAGGGCATCCAGTATTCTTCAGTTAATAATGTAAAAAAGACATACCAATACCGGCCATGCTGACAAAAACATATGAAGATTGGTCAATAAATATTCTCAATATTCTCCCTTTATGTTGCTCATTAATGATTGGGATTGGGAAATGATTTAAACCTGAGTATCAGGTGTTAGAATTAAAACACACTTCACAAATGAGACTTTAATTTTGACTCTCTTCCACAGATAACAAGAGATAGAAGATCAAAGATCCCCCAAAGCTGTTACAGGTCATTGGGGAAATGTATAATTCTGATGTTTATTCAGCTGAGCCTTGAGCAGTGTCTGCACTACTTGAATTTGAAAGCAAATGTGTCTTGCTTACTTGCATGAAGACACTTAGTCCATATCTCCTTTATTACTTCTTTTCCCCTACTCCGATCTCAATTCTGTTAAGCATTCAGGCTGGGCCTGAGATCTCACTGACCCAAGGGGGACCAAAGGTCCTATACACTCATCCCAACATATTGCAAGATATCAAGTAGGGTAAGGACTCAAATTGCTTATAACTGCTCAAACCACCACTGTACTTGGTTCTGTGAGAGTGGGGAAGGCATACTGAGAGCCACAGGATGGAGCCACAGGAGCATGTGAGAAGAAAGAAAGGAAGAGAAACCAAATCTGTGTCCTCTCTAGACACTGGGAGATGCACTTTAAAGAACGTTGAATCTGGGAAAAAGCTAAGGAAGAAAAGCCTTTTTGGTAGCTCTAGTCATTCTTTTTTTTCTTTTTCTTTTTAAATACTGGGACTTGCTCTATAGCTTAAGCTAGAGTGCAGTGGCACAATCCTGGCTCACTGCAGCCTCAATCTCCTGGGCTCAAGTAATCCTTCCATCTAACCATCCTAAGTCGCTAGGACTACAGGCACACCCACTGAGATATGATAAATTGGTAATTTTTGTAAAGACAGGGGGTCTTACTATGTTGCCCAAGCTGATCTGGAATTCTTGGCATCAAGAAGTTCTCACACCTCAGCCTCCAAAAGTAGTGGAATTAGAGGCATGAGCCACCATGCCAGGCTAGTAGATATTCTTTTTACCTAAGCCTCATTGTCCTGCACTCCGTCAATCCCCAATCAGAAGACAGCAGAGCCACCTGACTACTGTGATAGCTTCTAATAAGCAGGTGTCAACCTCTGGTGTTCCTGTAGGAAGAAAAGAAAAAAGAAGTACCTGACCAATTGATGTGGTTTGAGTCAACAGTACACAAAAGAAAAAATACAGAAAGACTTTGTAAATTGGGCTCTTGGGACACATTCGCACAGTTTTTTGTAGTTTTTACATTTGAATGTATGGTATGATATTAAATATTTATAACATTACCTCATTAGAGACAGAGAGAAACCTCCAGGCACAAGCTCCAAGTAGAAAAATGTTAGTGGGACAAACCCTTCTGGCATTTGAACCACCCGGTGGATTACAATGTAGCACTAGTGTCTCTGCCCTCCAATGTCCAAAGCTTGCCTTTTTGAAACTTTTCTGTATTGCAAACAGAGGAAATGCATATGTGCAAGACAAAATAGAAAATCACCCAATATACTTTAAAAAACCAGAAACAATTGAACAATTATTAAGGAATGAAACAATCAAGAGATAACAACTTCGAAGCAAATTGGATATTGAAATGATGAGACTTTAAAGCAGCTGTTATAGCCATCCTTTAAGAGGTCAGTGTGTACACTCTCAAAATAAAAGAAAAAACTTCTCAGCAGAGAAAAATAAAGCATATAAGATAAAATAGAAATTTTAGAACTGTGATATATAATGTATAAATTTTTAAAAATTCATTATGTGTGATCAACAGCAGAAAGAAAATGATGGAGGGCATAGCGTTCTTGAGTTTGCATTAATAGGAATTATATACTCTGAACAACACAGGATTAAATAGTCAAAAAAAATTTTGTTTGTTCACGAATAAGAAAGGCTGTAACAAATGATGTGATAATCATGTAGTCTGAGTTTCAGAAAAAGAGAAAAACGAGGATGGTATTGAAAAAGGACTCAAAGAGAAAGGCTGAAACCCCCAAACTTGCAATGGGCATAAACCTGCAGATGCAAGAAATTGAGCAAATCCCAACCAAAATATATCCAAGGAAATCTATGCCCAGCAACATTGTAGTCAAATTTCTGAAAATTAAAGCAAAGAAAATGTTTTAAAGGCAGATAGAAAGAAATAATACCATGCCTATAAGAAAAACACAATGTGAATATCTGTGGCGTTACTACCAGAAAGCAGAAAACAACAGAAGAATGTAGCTCAAATATTTGAAGTGCTGAAAGAAAAAAATTGCCAACCAGAGGTTTATGTCCAATAAAACTATCCTTCAATAAGGAGAAAGAAATCCAGTCATTCTCAGAAGAATGAAAAGAAAAATCCTAACAGAATTTGTTTCCAACAAACCAATTTTTTTAAAATGGCTCAAGCAAGTACTCTAAACAGAAAAAAAAGTATAGAAGAGGAATTTCTGGAAAAGCTAGAATGAAGCAAAAAAAGAAAAGAAAAAAAGCAACAGAAAGTGGGGAAAAAGTAAGTAAACACAAAACATTTTCCTTTTTTTCTCAAATTTTCTGCATGAGTTTCAAATTGCTCAACTGGCTATTGCTAATATTAAGGAGGAAAGAGATCTAGGGAATGAGGCAAAAAATAACATTCTTCTCTGGTGCCCCCAGAAATAAACTCAGCCTTGACACATGGATTTAACCAAGTGAGACCCGATTCAGAATCCTGAGCTACAAAACTGAAAGACAATAATGTCATGTTGAAGCAAAAATTATAAAACGTACTGTTTTTGCTAAATGCACGTAGAGATATATTTAAGATGATTATATTACAAACAGAGGTTGGTAAATAACAGGGATATAAAGTTTTCATATTTCGCCCCCGGAGGGTAAAAAGAGCACACCACTAGACTGTGACAAACTATGTATGTGTAATGTAATACCCAGAGCAACCACTAAAAATGCTGTATACAGAATGACACTCAAAAACATTGCAGATCAACGTAAATGGAATCAAAAAACCTTTTCAAGGAATCCACAGAAGATAGAAAGAAAGAAAACAATCAAAATGAGTATAAATATAAAGTAAACAAAATGGCTGTAAATTATTAACAATTACATGAAATGAAAATGGTTATTGAAAGTAAATTTCTGCCATTTCAGTTTGTGACTTACACTATTGTATATATATATACTTCAAGTACAAATATTGGCATTACAACTAATTTTACATAAACTCATTCATATTCTCATGCAAACATCTGGAAGATGCCTGGGCAATTCTCTCCGCCTGCCCTGAATCACACCAGTTCCAGGGGAGAAAGATGTCCGTCCCTTCTGTGCTATGAAGATTAATGGCGTCCCAGAGACACACCCTTCCTAGTTCCCAGAATCAGTGTATATGTTAACTTACATGACAAAGGAGTACTAAGTTTGCTAATCAATTGACCTGAATATAGAGAGACTTTATGGGATCATCCAAGTACAAGCAATGTAATCACAACATACTTAAATGTTGAATGGGGAGGCAGAAGAGTCAGTGCCAGGGTGATGTGATGTGAAGTGACGTGATGTGACGTGACGTGACGTGATGTGACGTGACATGACGTGGTGTGATGTGTCATGATGTGATGTGATGTGATGGGAGGCTTATCTGGCTACTGCTGGCATTGAAGATGAAAGAGGGCCAAGGAATGTGGGCAAGTAAATGGGTTCTGCCCTGGAGACTCCAGCATGAAACAGCCTTTCCACATGGATTTAAGCCAGTGAGACCCATTTCTGACTTCTGAGCTACAAAGCCATTCACTTTGCGGTAATGTGTTATTTATTGCAGCAATAGGAAAGCTAATATACTTTCCAAACATTCATTTCATACTTTTTTGTGGCCGCTCTAATGTGTTTGTGCCACTTTATAAAATATTAGAGAGGAATGAAATTATCATGGTTATTAACACAGGGCAATTAAGCAACATCTTTCCTCATAAAGTAAAAACCACTCTCAAAATTTCATTCCAATGAATAATTATTGAGCCCATATTCAATGGAGAACAGCTAATAATTGTCCTTCCCTCATCCTTAAACAATTTCCTCCCCTCAGTCAGGATCTATGCCTCCTTTGGAAATATTCTATGCTTCTCTAGATTTCTAAAATTATTCCATCTTCTGTAATTTAGTGGTGAACTTGTGCTATAGCTCAGAACCTTCTTAGAAAATAGGAGATACCAGGTGGACACTCATGGCTAATAAAAAAATATTGCTTCATTTTCTAAGTTAACAACTTAACAACAACAACAGGGAGAAAAGAGATTGCCTTTAACTTCCATGTTAGATTTTATAGCTGACAGCATCTCAGGACATTGTCATAATAAGCAGTTATTGTCATTCTTTGGCCCTCCAGAAAGTCAACAAGCAAAACACCGAGAGATTTAAAAATAAATTTTGCCCTGATGTTTGCCCTTTGCCCATCCACTCTTGCTTTAACTTCCACCTCTCCATAGCCATTACTTTGATTGTGTTTGGTTGCAGAATGTACAGATCAAGCCATGTTTCAATTCCTGTTACAATTCTTTGAACAAATTCTTCAGGATCTTGATACCATTTTTTTGAATTTTCAAGAAACTTCAGTTCTTGTTTGTAGCTGATCTTGGTGCAAGAATGTTGACATCCATCGGGTGGAAATGTATCCTCTACTTTCATTATCCAGTTAGAATCATGTCAGCTGAACCAATGGAGAAGTCTGCAGTGTTGGCTATTGTTTGTACTGTTAATCACTAATCCTCTTATATTATGGTATCAACAAGATGAATTTTTTCTTCGCAAATTAATATGAGTGGTCAGCCGCTGTAGGCTTTATGTTCAAAATCATATCATCCCTGCTTAAAGTGAGTTATCTGTCTGTGAGCTTCTGATTTTCTTGGCCATTGGCCTCTTAAACTTTTTGAAAAGCATCAATTATTTCACCATTCTTCTACCCAGGCTTCACCATAAATTAGATGTTTGCAGTCACTATAGTTTGATCAGAGTACATGTTGCTGTCATAGAGGCTCTTTTCAAAATACTGTCTTAGACTTCTTGATGCTGCGAGGTAGATCCTGTTCACACATGTTGTGACAATACAGTCTGAGTTCATTTTGGTTCAAAAAATTTTGGAATCCATGCAGAGCTTTTTAAATGCAATATGCATTTTTCATGATCTTTTTAGGACCCAATGTATTACACAAAGATTTCCTAATACAATAAAGTTCGCTATAGATATCTTTGTGATTTCCAGGTGACTAGGCAGAACAAAAGCATCTATAACGAGTGCATAAGAAAAATTTGGAGGTGGGGGGATGGGGAAATAATCACATACATACGTTTCAAGAACTTTTCCAATAAAAATGGCAGACAAATAATATGGTAGGAAAGAAGCACTAACAGTCTTAGGAAGACTTCTATAGAAATGGGTGATGTTTCAGCAGGCTTTTGCTGATTGAAATAATCCCATAGAGCATAGATGTAAGAATCAGGAGACAAACGGGTCACATGCAGAGGCAAAATCCTTGACCACGCAATGTGGTTCAGAATAAAGTGGGAAGTTAAGATATAGGGGTAGGAAGGCTTCACCTATGATAATAGGAGGGAAGCCAGAGATCTGGGTTTCAACTGAACATGGGTTGCTCAACTTAGTGGTGGTTACGGTGAGATCACTCTGTTCTGATTTTTCTGACTTCTTAGTGAATTATCTGAGACTATCAGTGAGCAGAGAGGCAGTTTCTAATATTGAACCTTCCTTGCTTGAGAAGCAGACATGCCAGTCTCTGCAAGGTTTTTGGTATGCATGTTATCTCATTAGTCTCCATACTCTAAGGTAGTTGTTATGATTATGCTCATTTTAGATGAGGAAATTGAAGCCCTGAGAAGCCAAGTAGCCTTTTAAGAGTCCAGAGATATTAAGAAAAAGAATTAGGTCTTAATTAAAACCTGAGAGTGTCCAAATTCTTTGCTCCTTAAAATCGTGCTGCCTCCTTCATGAAATCCATTCAAGTTCCATTAAAGAATGGTGAGGAACACAGGAAGGGAGAGAAGTGATCACTGTTAAAATAGGGTCAATGAGATAGAGAGGGTTCTGGGGATAAGAAGCATAGAGCCATATTCATTCCCTTGAAACCAAACTCAGTTTCTTAGAAATTATAAGGATTTCATTCAGCTTCTGTGACTTTGTTGCATTTGTTGTGTTTTTTGTCCTTAAGATCACTGGAATATCAGTAAACAATCTGAAAATAATTTTAAAATTTCAATTTATGCTATAGAAGTCAGGGAAGGGCCAGGCATGGTGGCTCACACCTATAAACCCAGCAATTTCAGAGGCCGAGGCAAGCAGACCACATGAGGTCAGGGGATGGAGACCAGCCTGGCCAACATGGGGAAACCCCATTTCTACTAAAAATACAAAAATTAGCCATGCATGATGGTGGGCACCTATAATCTCAGATACTTGGAAGGCTGAGGCAGGAGAATAGCTTGAACCCAGGAGATGCAGGGGGCAGTGAGCCGAGATCCTGCCACTGCACTCCAGCCTGGGTGATAGACCAAGACTCCATCTTGGGTAGGGGTGGGGAATAGAAGTCAGGGAAGTAGAGAAACAGTAAAATGTTTTTTCATGGCACCTGGGTAAATTAGGATTAAGGGGGAGAGAAGTTTCCTGGAGCATCAAGGAGAAGGGTTCCTAGATGTTCGTATACAGTCTTCTTGGTCCTCAGATCCCACATTCACAAATATTGAGAAACAGACACCACAATCAGAAAGTGCAAGCTGATTATTTTATTGGTATATTGAAGTTAGAGCTATGATGACCTTTTTCCAATGTCATGGCATTTGAATCATTTGAATCACTCTCATCTTCTTATTCACTTCCTGAAACAAACAAACAAGGAAGTTCATAGACCAGACGTGACATGGCAGGAAATGTTGAATTCCTCACTGGTCTTACTGCACTACAGTACATGAGAGCCCATCCTCTCTCCCCCTATCCCTTCTACCTCCTGTGTTTCCTCCCTAATTTTTTGTGTGTTCACTCTTTGGATGCCCTTGCACAAAATGTGCTCCAAATTGTTCCTTACGTGATGAAGAGAGAAGATCATTCTTAGCTTCTTATTACTTGCTGCTGAATTTGTTCACAGATATATTTACACAGATGGGAACTGGAACATGTTCTATAACAGTGAGAAGCTGAAACCACCCTCAGTGTCCAGTGACAGGGATTGGTTAAAGAAATCACGGTGCAGCCACATAATGGAGTAGTATAAAATTGTAAAAACAGACAGATAACCACTGGAGAGATCTACTTAGCTTCATAGACGTATGTGGAAATTTTCAAAGAAATGTATTTTTTAAATGACTAAAATATGTACCTGAATATAAATTATGGTATTAGTTCTGGGGGAAAAATATTCTCGTTGTCTATGTACACATAAATATTTCAAACAGAAGATGCCATAAAGTTAACAGTGGCAGTTTTCTGAAGGAGGGGAGGCAGGTAGGATGAGTTATGCCTTTAAATTTAGATTCATATTTTTCCATTGCATTAGATATTTTTTGTTAGCTTAATCATGTACTTATTGAACAGTAAGAATTTGAAAAATGAGACACCATTTAGCTGCTGAAAGTTCAGGGACCACTTGGCAGGAATACTGGACTCAAGAGGCTAGTGTGAGGCAGGACTGAGCAAACAGTGCTCAGGTGAAAACTTTAAATGGGAGGTCTCTCAGTTTGTGCACAGAAAACAGAGCGCCAGAGAGAACATGGTACTACTTCCTTGTTGCCAACACAACTTAAGACAGATTATTTGGAATGTTGTTTCTCAACATCAGAATTCCTTAAAGAGTTTGTTACAAGTATAGGATCTTGTTACCCATTTCCAGAATATGTCAATACACATCTTTAGAAATGGGATCTGGGAATATACAATGTCAATAGGCTTTTAGCTGATTCATTGGCACAATAAAGCTGGAGAACTGTAGCAATTAGAGCACTTGGTGAAGAATAAACTGGAATCATACCTGTCATTGAATCCTAGATGACTGGGGAGGCTGTCACTGGGGAGGTCGGGAAGGTCTGCCCCCTTGAGGAGGGGGTGGTGGTCCCTGGGGCTGTCCAGCAGGAGGTGCCTGAGGCTGCTGGGGATTGCCTCCTGCTGGAGGTGGGGGACCTTGAGGATTGTTGCCTTCTTGTTGGGGTGGTCCTTGTGGCTTTCCTGGAGGAGATCGGGCACTTCGGGACTTGTCTCCTTGTGGGGGTGGTCCTTGTGGCTTTCCTGGAGGAGGTGGGGGACCTTGAGGCTGGTTGCCTCCTTGTGGGGGTGGTCCTTGTGGATTTCCTGGAGGAGATCGGGCACTTCGGGAATTGCTGTCTCCTTGTGGGGGTGGTCCTTGTGGCTTTCCTGGAGGTGGGGGACCTTGGGGCTGGTTGCCTCCTTGTGGGGGTGGTCCTTGTGGCTTTCCTGGAGGAGATCGGGCACTTCGGGAATTGCTGTCTCCTTGTGGGGGTGGTCCTTGTGGCTTTCCTGGAGGTGGGGGACCTTGAGGTTTGTTGCCTCCCTGTGGGGGTGGTCCTTGTGGCTTTCCTGGAGGAGATCGGGCACTTCGGGACTTGTCTCCTTGTGGGGGTGGTCCTTGTGGCTTTCCTGGAGGAGGTGGGGGACCTTGGGGCTGGTTACCTCCTTGTGGGGGTGGTCCTTGTGGCTTTTCTGGAGGAGATCGGGCACTTCGGGACTTGTCTCCTTGTGGGGGTGGTCCTTGTGGCTTTCCTGGAGGAGGTGGGGGACCTTGGGGCTGGTTACCTCCTTGTGGGGGTGGTCCTTGTGGCTTTTCTGGAGGAGATCGGGCACTTCGGGACTTGTCTCCTTGTGGGGGTGGTCCTTGTGGCTTTCCTGGAGGAGGTGGGGGACCTTGGGGCTGGTTACCTCCTTGTGGGGGTGGTCCTTGTGGCTTTTCTGGAGGAGATCGGGCACTTCGGGACTTGTCTCCTTGTGGGGGTGGTCCTTGTGGCTTTCCTGGAGGAGGTGGGGGACCTTGGGGCTGGTTACCTCCTTGTGGGGGTGGTCCTTGTGGATTTCCTGGAGGAGATCGGGCACTTCGGGACTTGTCTCCTTGTGGGGGTGGTCCTTGTGGCTTTCCTGGAGGTGGGGGACCTTGAGGTTTGTTGCCTCCCTGTGGGGGTGGTCCTTGTGGCTTTTCTGGAGGAGATCGGGCACTTCGGGACTTGTCTCCTTGTGGGGGTGGTCCTTGTGGCTTTCCTGGAGGAGGTGGGGGACCTTGGGGCTGGTTATCTCCTTGTGGGGGTGGTCCTTGTGGCTTTCCTGGAGGAGATCGGGCACTTCGGGACTTGTCTCCTTGTGGGGGTGGTCCTTGTGGCTTTCCTGGAGGAGGTGGGGGACCTTGAGGCTGGTTGCCTCCTTGTGGGGGTGGTCCTTGTGGATTTCCTGGAGGAGATCGGGCACTTCGGGACTTGTCTCCTTGTGGGGGTGGTCCTTGTGGCTTTCCTGGAGGAGGTGGGGGACCTTGAGGCTGGTTGCCTCCTTGTGGGGGTGGTCCTTGTGGATTTCCTGGAGGAGATCGGGCACTTCGGGACTTGTCTCCTTGTGGGGGTGGTCCTTGTGGCTTTCCTGGAGGTGGGGGACCTTGAGGTTTGTTGCCTCCCTGTGGGGGTGGTCCTTGTGGCTTTTCTGGAGGAGATCGGGCACTTCGGGACTTGTCTCCTTGTGGGGGTGGTCCTTGTGGCTTTCCTGGAGGAGGTGGGGGACCTTGGGGCTGGTTATCTCCTTGTGGGGGTGGTCCTTGTGGCTTTCCTGGAGGAGATCGGGCACTTCGGGACTTGTCTCCTTGTGGGGGTGGTCCTTGTGGCTTTCCTGGAGGAGGTGGGGGACCTTGAGGCTGGTTGCCTCCTTGTGGGGGTGGTCCTTGTGGATTTCCTGGAGGAGATCGGGCACTTCGGGACTTGTCTCCTTGTGGGGGTGGTCCTTGTGGCTTTCCTGGAGGAGGTGGGGGACCTTGAGGCTGGTTGCCTCCTTGTGGGGGTGGTCCTTGTGGATTTCCTGGAGGAGATCGGGCACTTCGGGACTTGTCTCCTTGTGGGGGTGGTCCTTGTGGCTTTCCTGGGGGAGGTGGGGGACCTTGAGGCTGGTTGCCTCCTTGTGGGGGTGGTCCTTGTGGATTTCCTGGAGGAGATCGGGCACTTCGGGACTTGTCTCCTTGTGGGGGTGGTCCTTGTGGCTTTCCTGGAGGAGGTGGGGGACCTTGGGGCTGGTTATCTCCTTGTGGGGGTGCTCCTTGTGGATTTCCTGGAGGACAAAGAGAGAAGAGAAAGACAGAGTAAAAGCCCATACAAGATTCACTGAATAGTTGCAGTAAATTTTTATCAGTTTGGGTCACAAGCTGAGTGGGGAAACACACAAAAATGAGACCAAGACATTAATTTCTTTGCATTTTCAGTGAAGACATATAACTCTGGAGTGGAGCGCTGGGGAAGAACAAAGCAGTTGAGGGCCTCTCAGTATAAAGAGGAGACAGAATGAGGATGCTGCCCATTTGTCTGTCATCTCCCAGCAGGCACTCCTGGCCAGGGGGATGAGGTAACCCACTCCTGCTGTCATCTAAGCCAAGCATCTCTGCCGTTCAATTTGGTGGCCTGCTCATGATGCCCAGAATCAAGGTTGCATGAAGAGTGCCTATATTATTAGGGGCACTAACATTAATCAATTCCTGAAAGGAAAGTTTTGATAAGAAGACACTGGAGAACTGATCCATTCATAAGCAGAAAAAGACAGTCAGAACAGATTGAGAATGAATCGGGATTTACCTGCTATTAGGGAGGGAGATTCTTCCTGGCTGACATCTAGAAGAGAAGCACAGGATGGTGGGAAAAGTTACATCTTGAACCTTACAAGACTCACAAGTGTTCTACAGGGAAAACAGACTTCTCACCACATCCCATGCATCCCCTAAGTTAACTCATCAGCCACCATCTGTGAAGCTGCTGGAAGGGGAGGAAGGTGTAAGGGGAGGCAGGGTTGTTATGACAGAGCAACAGCCATGAACTCAACATAGAAGAGCCCCTTTTTTCCCTCCCTAGCGTCCCTCAAGACTTAATGCTAATTTAGTTCACAAATGCCAGGTACTTCAATGTGATATTTTGGTGTTCTTAGGCCCTCCATCTCCTATAAATACATTGCTTATGTACACATGCTCTCTCAATTGGGGTAACCAGAAGTAATCACTTCAATACAATCTTACCCATACCACTCCCAGCACATTGAAATACTGCATGTAAGGGAGAGAAAAATGACAATGATTGGCTCTGATATTTCTGTATCTCTAGTTAAACAGAGACAAGTGTTCCATCCAATTCTCTGTCTCTGCAGTATCTCTGATACTATGTGTGTCTATCGCCATCATCGATGCTGATCCACTGTACAGCAAGGCCACCATCATCCCTGTGTACTTACTGAGATCAGTTTAGGATCTTCACAGCTGGACTTCCATGAATCTGCCTTGCATTCCCTACTGCATCCTTCACAACACAGTTCTATCTCTCTATAAATGCATATCTTACCTTCTCATTCCCCTGGAACAAATTCTTTATTGGATTTCATTGTACATTAAATAAATTAGAAACTCTTAGTGTGGAATGAGGGCACAGCAAGTCTCCTGATCCTAGGCATGAAAACTCTGCAGCCCCATCTGTGTTTTCATTCTCCTCTCTTCCCCGTAATTACCATTATCACCTCCTAAGCCCCAAGCAGAGTCACCACATCTTTTCCCTCTTCTGTTTTACCTTCATTTAAGTTCTGAGCTGAGCTCAGGGCCAGCAAGCCCACTGACAGCAGAATCAACAGCATCTTGCAGGAGGCTCTGGAGTCACTCCCAACTCTGTGCTGGGAGGAACGTGGCAACTCCCTTTATAAAGAGGAGCAGAACAATGGCACCTTTGAGCGCCACACTGGGTGGGCCTCACCACCTCAGAGACTGGGTTCTGCTTTGCTCACTGCAGGTCAGGTGTATCCCTTATTTTTCTTTGAGACTCTAGCCCAGAGAGATGAGTTGGATAGGATATGTTGTTAGTGTCTTATTTCCAAAAGGTACAACTATGACTTGAACAATGGTTTTGAAGGAACTGTGTCCAAGCCATCAGCACTGTGTCATCACTGAACTTTAGATATCATTAGAGTTTCAATCTTTTAGGTAAGACTATCATCCGCTTTCCACTGTGCTATATATTTCTGTTTATGTGTGTGTGAGCAGCGATGCTACAGCCAGCAGTGAAGATGGTCAATATCTCTGGATATTATTATGCCCTATTTCCATCTCTTGTGATGTGTGTACAGATATTTTCATATTTAGCTCAATTTTTGATGTGATAGAGATGGTTTCTGCTATCTGTGAGATGTGTGAGGACAGCACACTCCTGTGCACACATAGATGACAGAAAGCTGCCCCGCAGCCTGCTCAGGATAGGGCTATTGTTCAAGTTTCTGTGGATCTCACTCAGCTCAGGCAAGGCTTGGTCCTGTACAACACAGGAAGTCTAAAATTTTGTATTCTAAAGTATTTTTAGGGGTTATTAATGCAAAGTGGACACAGAAACCACCAGGAAATTTCTAGACCTGAGAAAACTGAATGCATAGTTCTGTGAGGGAGCCATGCGATGTCATGTTGCTAAAATTTCCTTCATGCTCTTCCCTTTCTCTAGAATATTCTATAAAATTCACCCACTGCTTCATTTCTTTTAGGAATTATATCGAATTCTTACCACTGTTAATTAAGTGTCCACAATTCTACATTCAAATGAGATAATCAGATACCGCCATCAAACCCTCAATTGCATTGTATTGGTTTTCTTTGTTTAGTCAGTATTTGTGTTACCTGTTTTCTCAGATTCTTCTTCCACAAGGAGTATTTTTTCTACAATATTCTGATATGCATTCCTCCCCACGTTCTTTCTAGTACTTCTTTGTTCATATTTTATTTTCTGAGTCAAGCTCATTATGTTTATTTTTTATTATGTAGCTGGCTTTTCCCCATGAATTTATTGAGATTTACTTTATTTAATCTTCTACAGAATAGGATATAGTACTCCTAACCTCTTTTTTTCATTCCTGTCTGTGTAATTTCACAATAAATGTTGTGTTTCCAAAAAGCCCTCTCAGAGTCCTGCACTGTTAGCACTTCTTTTAGCTGCTGGTTCTTCTCTTATATCTGGTAAATCCCTGCTCATCAGTTCGTGGAATATACAGGTTAGTCAGTATCAACAGCTGCCATTTACCACTTAGACCTTCCGTGTGTCTTGTGTAATTCTTCACATTTTGTGCATGGCTGGTGTTAATTTGAGAACAGATTGGTTGGAGGTGTGATGGGGGTAGAGAGGGTATGTGACAGTAAATCCTAAAGACAGGCCTCTTGGCCATTGGGGATGAGTGGATCCTGTGCTGTGCACATGAGGGTCTGGTCTGGCCCTTCTGAAGAGCTGCGGATAATAGTACAGGGAGACTTCCTAATACAAAAGGCTTTGCTGCAGATAACTTTGCCCTTGCAAGGGAACCAGGCAGATTGGTATTTTCCCTGGCATAAATATAGATGTACTTCAAAGGGGAATACATTACTAATTGGCAATTCTTTCTGGCTCTATGGAAAGTTGATTGGTTCTAGCTGAGCTTCATGAGTTTTATCTTAGGCAGAGAGTAGTTGTTTGGTCCCAGCAGATCCCACTGTATTGTTGAGATTTGTGTCTCTTGTCTCACAGACACTGTTTTCCATACGAACTGGAAATGAGCAATCCTGCCTAGGTGGCTTAAGTTAGACCATCAGGTAACAAAGGAATGTCAGAAACAAGGAGCAACAAAGAGGCAGGGATGACATTGCCTGTTTATGTCACCAACCAAGGTTGCTACAGCCTGATGCAAGACAGACTTCCCCTTGGCAGGAGAGTACAGGAAGAGAACAGAAATGCCCCTAAAGGTCACTCATTTCAGGCTCTTTCCCTGATCTTCTCCAATGTCAGCAATGAGTAAAGTTTTTCAGGAAAGCATAAATATCAGCTATGCACTCACCAGACAAAACAAAAAAGAGGTGATGGAAATGTGGAAAGGGACACTCTCTGTGAGCGAGGGTGGGTGGAAGAGACAAGCAGGACTGCAGCAGGAACTTGGGCACCTAGACATGAGTGGCAGCCCTTAGCACTCCACTTGCCTTCTAATATCCATGTTCACATTCTCAGGTCCTGAAGGAACAGTCTTCAACATATGAAATTTGAGGAGACGCAATTCAGCTCTCATAACAGCTCCCAACCTTTTCTAAGTCAAGTGTTCAGTGGTTCAAAACTCCTCACTCCCTTCAGGCACTGCCCTTTAGCAAATCGAGTTGCCTCCACTTTCAACACTCATCCCAAATACAACCACTTGCATAATCTTTACTAGAAGGTGATAGTTCAGGCCATGATACTCTCTCCTGTAGGACTTTAATATCCTCAGTGCTCTTGGTAACATTCCTGCCCCAGCACATCCCATATCCGTTCCCCTCATATCAGTCAGAGAAGACATTTATGTAGCCAAAAAACACATGAAAAAATGCTCATCATCACTGGCCATCAGAGAAATGCAAATCAAAACCACAATGAGATACCATCTCACACCAGTTAGAATGGCAATCATTAAAAAGTCAGGAAACAACAGGTGCTGGAGAGGATGTGGAGAAATAGGAACACTTTTACACTGTTAGTGGGACTGTAAACTAGTTCAACCATTGTGGAAGTCAGTGTGGTGATTCCTCAGGCTTCTAGAGCTAGAAATACCATTTGACCCAGTCATCCCATTACCGGGTATATACCCAAAGGATTATAAATCATGCTGCTATAAAGACACATTCACACGTATGTTTATTGCAGCAGTATTCACAATAGCAAAGACTTGGAACCAGCCCAAATGTACAACAACTATAGACTGGATTAAGAAAATGTGGCACATATACACCATGGAATACTATGCAGCCATAAAAAATGATGAGTTCATGTCCTTTGTAGGGACATGGATGAAACTGGAAACCATCATTCTCAGCAAACTATCACAAGGACAAAAAACCAAACACCACATGTTGTCACTCATAGATGGGAATTGAACAATGAGAACACATGGACACAGGAAGGGGAACATCACACACCAGGGACTGTTGTGGGGTGGGGGAGCAGGGAGGGATAACATTAGGAGATATACCTAATGCTAAATGACGAGTTAATGGGAGCAGCACACCAACATGGCACATGTATACATATGTAACAAACCTGCACGTTGTGCACATGTACCCTAAAACTTAAAGTATAATAATAATAAAATTTTTTTAAAAACCTAGGAATTAGATCATAACACTTTTATGCTTCAAATGCTCTTAGGATTTTCTTCTGCAGTTGTAGTAAGATAAAAGTTTCATGCCTCAGCTCTCTCACACCCACACATCTCCCTCTTTTTGAAGACGTGGAAGCTCTGTGAATGGAACAGAAAACAGAATCTTCCTCAACTTACTGTGTTCATTGAGTAAACCAACCATTCTGATAATACAGTCATGTTCAAGAATTCAGCGTTGCTTGGACTTTTCTAGAAACTTTGGTTACACTAGTAGGATCTTCATCTTTACATTTTTATTTGATGTTGATGCTCTCTAATATATATATATTTCACAATTATTTGAGCTTATTTATATTCTTTCCATTTATCCTAGCAAAGGCTGATTATAATAGAAAACATTTCTTCAGCATTTACTATATGATATTCAATCTTCAGAACCATCATATTAGGGAGGTGTGATTATTATTATCTTAATTTTGTAGATGAGGTGATTTAGGTGCGTGCCTAGGTTCCTATAAAGGTAGTAAGTGGAATGGAAGGCAGTCAGTTCTCAGAGCTGAGTTCTTGCCTACTGTGCTCCAGTGGTTACTTGCTCTTCATTCATTCATTTCTCTAAAAGAAAGTGAAAGGAAATGAGATTCAGAGAACAAAAGCAAGTTTCTCTTAGAATATTTTCAAGGTTAAATTTTCCTGAGACGTTAAGAGCTGAGGTGACTGAAAATATATTTTCCTGAGTAAACATGTTTGTTTGAAATCATAATCCCATTTAAACATATTCTAGTCTTCCGCTTTACCGCTTGCATTTATATAAAGACACTCATAGGAATTAATTCCTTTTTTTTTCTAATTACAAAACCCTGTCAATGTAGATCCTGTGTGTCCTTCCTTAATCCATGCTACATGCATTTTTCTTGGGTGGCATATTAGCATTGACAAAATTTGTGAATGCCCTTTTAAATTAACTAAATTTGATCCTTCTAATCACAATGGATCTAAAATTCTAGAAATCCAAGAGGGAGTCTGATCAGAGAGTTGTCTAAGAAAGGATAAACTATATACCACTTACATAACTTTCAGTCTTCTGCATGAAGATGTCACCTGTGTCCTGGCCCCAGAGCCAGTGTACCGTCCTCAGTGATTGGGGCCATAGAAGGCATTGGTCATCAGCCTAAGGTCAAGTGTCTGTAGCCTCATCACACCACTGTTATCACAATGTCACAGTGTATTCTTCAGCTTTCAGTTAAACATCCTATCAGTTCATAGAGAAGTAAAATCACAACTTATAAGAAATACAAAGCAATGTATGTCACCCTCATGCTTTTCTGATCATGTACAAAGTCAGTAAGCTGATAGGAATTTCACTAAAGTGACTAATCAAGGACTCACTTATTAAACACATAAACCTGTCCCTATGTCATACAAAAGATGTTGTCTTTTCTGCGTAAGAACCACAAATTATTATTCTATCTCATTGATTTTGAAGTCCACATGTATGCATATTTATCATCTTGGAAATTGTTTTTAAAATATGATCACAACAGAATCATTCATCCAATGTTTTCTTCTTACAATGGTACCTTGACATCCTCTCTTGAAGGGGTGAGGTCTGTTTTTACCCCCTTGGAGCTTGGGTAGAACTTCATTACTGCCATGACCAGTAGATTATATCAGAAGTGATACATTGTGACTCTTGAGTCTGTATCGTAGAAATGCCATGCAATTCCAAATTGTTCTTATGGAACCTGCCACATGCTGTGAGGAAGTCCATGCTGTGTGACAGAGATAGAACATTCATTTTAAAAATGATTGGATACAAAATTGTCTCTAAACAATATTCAATAACTGAGTTTGTTTCAGTGACCCAATCGCTACCTATATCATATATTATATTTCTACACATGCATGGCTACATAGCTAAAGATTTATGGATTATTCCTTTCTACCTTACATAGTGATGTTTCTGATGCCTTAGCTCTTCTAGTACTTACAATAGCACTTTGAGGATTTTTTGCATTTATGTTCACTTTTCAAAGTTAGAAATAAAATCTTAATGTGATTGACTTTCCCTAAGACATGCACATCATAGGGAACAGCATAAGACAAAGAAAGGAAAGAGACAGACGGAGAGAGAGACAGAGAGAGAGAAATGAGTGAATGACCTTATTCATGAGAACAATATAAAATACCTAGGATCAAATAGCAAGAAATGCACAGGATTCAGTTGAAGAACAATGATCAAACTTTGATGCAGAATATGCACTAAAATGTATATACATGTAAATTTCTGCACATGAAAATGCCATATTCAAATAGGACTAATTTTCCAGCTGTTCTGGTGAAAATTGCACAACAGTCCCCTCTTCATGTCTGATTTTGGCTTTGCTCATTCACAAACTCTATTATTTTTCTATTTGTCATTCCAATTCCACAGTTTTGTTTACATTTATTGTTTATTGTCATCTCTTCTTTCATTCTCCCCATCCTTTGGTATTAATTTCCTCTCTGCTTCTTTATTGTAATTTTGTTGGGACATTGGGAAAGAGCAGAAATCAGTCCATGTGTTCAATACACTGTGCATTCCAATACCCTTAGTATGGAGACAAATTCCTTATCACAGTTTATAACAGGTTCTACAGATGATCTTTTTGTTTATGCCTCTTTCTATATAAGTGTGTTCAAGTGACTTTACAAGGCAGACTGCTATTACCTGTGTTCCTAATTTTATCAGAAGAATATGCTGCTGTCTTTTCTTCCCTGGCTGCATTAAATGTAACATGACAATGACTTGATAATCACATGGTTATTTTTTACAATGTTATTGAGTAAACATCTAGAAACAATTTTAAATGTTGAATACATTTTTATACTCTAATACTCTAACAAATGTAATTTTTTAAAAACAAATGTACATTGTTTCAAGTCTATTACTTATCCATCTTTGGAACTGCCAAAGCAAATCTCTCCATATTATAAAAAAAACTTTTGTGACTTCTAGTAAACAGACATAAAAACAGAAGTTTATGATATGATACATAAAAGAGTTTGTATTTATCTTACATTTTTACTAACCTTACTTTTTAGCTAAACTTTTGTCTATATTTGCATATTCTTGATTGAAACATGCCTTTGTACATTTTTATTGAGCAATTAAAGGCTTTTTTAACTAGTCAACCTAACAACATTGATATATGGCTTTTCTCAGATTGGAATGATCTACAAAGCTTCTGAAGCTTGAACTTTGGGGTCCTTCATGTGCACAGGCCCTTTCCAAGACCCTGTTTAGAGTGAATAGAATACAGACATTTAGAAGCTTCATGAACTAGCAGTGGTCTTCTTTATGCCAACTCCTTTACTCAAGCCTTTATGTATTTTTCTGTCTTCCACTGACCCATGGGGATCATAAGATTTCAAGACCTTCTCCTCCCTAAAACAAACTCCAATCATTTGAGGGATATCTGAATTTTTTCAGAAAAGAAGACTGGGGAATGCCTATAGAAACAAATTTCTAAATAATCTGATTCTTATGTCTACAAATAATGGCTATCTTCCTGCACTACTGTAAATGTACTGTGGGACTGCAGATTACACATGGAGGTATCTAAAGAGTGTAGTGTAGTGGTGACTGAAGGGCCTAGTGAAACAACGTATGGCTATAGATTCTTGCTCTTCCACTAGTTTTTCCCTTGAAGAACATACTCCCTGCAGAATGGCACCTTCCCTTAGTATTTGTAGTGTTTCTACCTTTAAGCATGGAAGGAATGGTCAATGTCAGCGATGCTGTCTTTCCTCTACAACTTACGGCGGGGTAAGGACAATTCTCATGTTTGACTATAAAAGCAAGCACAGCTTCATGGCCCTAATCCATTTGGGCATTTCTGCTAGTGTCCTGGATCCATCAGTCTCCACACCGGTGTTTCCAGAGATGGTGCTGACTGTGGCAATTACCAACTCATGGATGTTCTTTGATTTTTAATAGGAAGAGTCATCTCCCCAGAGGTTTTCTCTGTAAATGAAGACATACCTTGCCTGATTTCTAGGGCATACCACTGTTGTTTATTCCGAAGAGTCCATGACTGGAACACCATGTAAGGCCATAGATTTTTGTATTCTATCTTTGTTCCGGCTCTTTGGTTTTCCTTGGGAGGGATTCTACGACAGACTTACTAAGTGAGACTCTGCAACTCTGCCCCCATTTTGTACCCTTCTCCCCCAGGCATCTTGTTCACTTAGCTGAGTACACTCTTGGGGAGAAGAGAGAATATGGTGGTAGCTCATGAGGACACATCCAGTTTTCATTCACAGCCTACGACTCAACTGAATAAACTCCTGAACTTTAAGTCTCCCTAAATGTGTGCAACAGCTTTGGGGGATCTTTAACGCTTTACCTCCTGCTATCTTTGGAATGGAGGAAAAACTAAAAGTGTTACATGGGAAGTTTGTTTCAATTCTACCATCTGGTACTCAGTTTACAACCATTTCCCAATCCTGCTTCTTAATGAGCTATATAAAAGGAGAAGATTTATTGACCATTTGTCATACATTTTGGTCAACATGTCAGCTATTGATATGTATTTTTTACATTATTAACTGAAGAAAAATGGATGCCTTTTACAAACTGTTTATAAGATTACAAAACAGAAATACATCCAAAGGAACCAAATTAGGGTTGTACTGTGGAAGCCTAATGATTTTCTCACATAAATGCCCTGTTTGGTAAGAGAAATGAGCAGGAGCAAGGTCATGGTGAAGGACTCTGCTGAAGCTTTCCCAGTGATTCGTCTACTAAAGCTTTGGCCTTCTCAAAATATTCTCAGAATAAGCAGATATTGTCATTCTCCAGAAAGTCAACCAGCAAAATGACTTCAGCTTTCCAATAAACTCTTGCCATGACCTTTGTGCTCTCCTCATCCACCTTTGTTTTGACTGGACTTTTCCACCTCCTGGTAGCCATTCCTTTGATTGTATTTGTTTTCTGGGTTTTACTGGTAAAGTCATGTGTTGTCTCCTGTTATAACTCATTGAATATGTGCTTACGGTCTTCATTGCTCATATTTAAAATTTTTAGGGAAAGTTCTGCTCATCTCTGTACTTGATCTTGGTGACACAGGTTGGGCATCCATTAAGTGAAAAGTTTACTAAACTTGGATCATTCAGTTAGAATCATGTAAACTGAACCAACTGAGAAGTCTGCAGTGTTGGCTATTGTGCGTGGTGCTAATCGTCACACATCTTCTCTTAGGGTATAAAGAAGATGAATGTATACCTTGCAATATGACATGGTTCATCTGTCACTGTAGGCTTTAGGTTCAACATTGTCTCATTCCTTCTTGAAATGAGGAACTCCTCATTGAATTTGTGAACTGCTGACTTCTTCAACCAATGCCAACTTACCATGTGGCAAGTATGACAACTTTTTGGACACCGTCAGTGATTTCATCTTCTTCCACCCAAGCTTCACCATAAATTTGATGTTTGTACTCTAATTTTAGAAGAATTCATGTTGCTCTTCTAGGGACTCTTCTGAAACTGCTATCTTATTTTTCTTGAAGCCTCAAACTAGCTCCTGTTGAGACTTGTTATAGCAAGATATTCTAATTTCATTTGGTGCCAAGAAATTTGGAATCCATTCATGGTATTTCTTTTTTTTTTTTTTTTTTTTTTTTTTTTTGAGATGGAGTCTTGCTCTGTCACCCAGCCTGGAGCTCAGGCTGCAGTGCAGTGGTACAGTCTCTGCTCACTACAAGCGCCGCCTGCTGGGTTCACGCCATTCTCTTGCCTCAGCCTCCCGAGTAGCTGGGACTACAGGCACCCGCCACCACGCCTGGCTAATTTTTTGTAATTTTAGTAGAGACAGGATTTCAAGGATGGTCTTGATCTCCTGAACTCGTGATCCACCTACTTTGGCCTCCCCAGTTGCTGGGATTACAGGTGTGAGCTACCGCAACCAGCTCATTCATGGTATTTCTTAATAGAATGTACATTCTTCGTCAGCATTTTAACAACCCACTCCATACAGGAAGGCATCCTAACACAAGAAGGTCTACTAGAGGTAATTTAGACTTTTCCAGCTGACTAGGCAGATTGGTTTCTTGTTTTTCTTTTAGCATAAATAGGAATGTTTTCTGAAGATGGGATATAATACCTGTGGCCAAATATTCTCCAGCTACATGGAAAGTGTAACATTTGTAACTGAGATTCACATGCTTCAAGAGAGACACAGAGTGCTTGGGCCTAGCGGCTATTCTGATGTTATTGAATGATTTTCTCTGATTTCACCAAACATTATTTGGAAAGAGAAGGTGGTTATGAGCAGTCTGGCCTAGGTAGCTTATGGTGGCTTGTCAGGTAGGGAAGAAATGCAAGAGAGAAGAAGCAGAGGGGAGTGCCAGGCAGATGTGCCTACTTGTGGGAGTCACTGGGGAAGCTGCAGTCCCAGTTAGTGGCAGGCTACTTCTCATCTGCAGAGTACAGGAAGACAAGAGGTGATACTTCCAAATATCACTCAGCTCATGCCCTATTCCTGACCTTCCCCTATGTCAGAAATGCATGAAAGAGATTAGCATATCAGGAAGGAGTAAATATCAGGTATCAAGCTACCAGAGACAACCAAAACAGAGGTTACCAAAGAACTGAAGGAGACAGTGTCACTTAGGATGAGGTCAAAACAAGGAGCAGGACTGCAGCAGGAGCTTAGGCACTTGTCCATGAGTCAAGAACCTCAGCAATCCACTTGCCATTTAAAATAAATATAAACTTACTATGTGCCAAGCAGGACTCTTGATTTCTACCTCCTAAAACCTGCTCTCCCCTGGCTTTCTTCATTATGGCTGTCAAAAAAAATATCACGGACTAACTATTCTTCAACAACAGAAATTCCTTTTCAGCACTTCTGGATGCTCAAGTTCCACGATGAAGGTGTCAGCATGTTCAGTTCTTCTGGGCCCTGCCTGCTTGCCATCTACATATCTGCCTTCTTGCTGTGTTTCCCATGGGACTGCTTCTATACATACATAATTCTTGTGTCTCTCCGTGTGCAAATTTCTAGTTCTTATAAGGAATTTCCACTTCTTATAAGGAGAGCCATCTTATTAGATTTAGTTCCACTGAAACTCACCATTTTAGCTTGATCACCTCTTCTTAGGGCTGTTTTCTAAACAATCTTATTCTAAGGAACAAGAGGTTGGCTGTGGAGTTTTGTATACCTATGCCTATCATATTTCACTAAATATTTGATTATATAGATATCATTTCTTTGGAACTCTGAGCTGTGTGAAGACAACACAAACCTGGCCATTCATGGCTGACAAAAGGTTGGCCCTCAGCCTGGTCAGACCCACACAGATTGTCTAATATTATCTGGCTCTGGCTCTACTCAGAAAAGTCTTGGTGTTGTAGAATACAGGTGTCTTCATGAATTCTATCATTAATGCTCATAGGGAGGTTAAAACAAAGTTGGCCATGAAACCTACCAAGGGGTTCAAGAAATGAACAGAATGAATACACAGTTCTTGAATGAGACACCGTATTTCATATCGTCAAAATTTTTTCCTTGCTGTACCGCTTTGTTAGAATGTTTGATCAGAATTAGTTTGGGATTTACATATTTTAGGAATTTTTTTTTATATACAGACTCTTGCTCTGTCACCCAGGCTGGAGTGTGGTGTCATGATCCTGGCTTACAGCATCCTTGAACTCCTGTGCTCAGGGGATTCCCCCGGCTTCAGCCTCTTAAGTTGCTTGAATTACAGGTTCATGACACTGATCGTGCCCATTTTTTTTTTAATTTATTTATTTATTTACTTTTGAAGAGATAGAGCCTCACTTTGTTGCTCAGGCTGGTCTTGAACTCGTGGCCTCAAGGGATCCTCCCACCTCACTCTTCCAAAGTCCTTGGATAACAGGCATGAGTCACCATGTTCAGTCATCTAGGAAAAAATTTTAATCACTCCCACTTATAAGGAGTGGCCACAATTATATATTCCAATAAGATAGTCTGGTACCCACATAAAAGCCTCAAGCATATTGCATTGATCTATTTCTTAGTACCTGTGCTATCTGTCTCCCAGATTGCTCTTCCACACAGAAATTTTTTTCATTTTTGCAACATTCTGAAACTAATTTCTCCCGACTCTCTTTCTAAAATGTATTTGTAGACATTTTGTGTTCTAAATAATCTTCCCTGTGTTTATTTTTCATCTTACATCTGGCATCTTTTTCAATAAAATTTGGGAAAATTTTTTAAATCTAATCTTCTAGGTAAGCATCTATAATTCTTCTTACTCCTTTCTTTTCATTTTTGTTTTCAAAATTTAGATCAACATAATGTGTTTCCAAGGTCTTTTTACTGAGTTTGTGTTAGTAGCTCTCTTTTCATCTGCTGACTTTTCTGTTACATGAAGTAGTTCCTGCCCATCCTTCTACCCTTTTCATGGAAAGTTTAAGTGAGTCAGTATCAACAGCTGCCTCTTATCATCTCAGGCGTCGAATAAGTCTTGTACTGTCATTCAGTTTTTGCTCAGGGATAGTGATAACTTCAGGATGACCTTGTTAGAGGTATTGTGTGTGGGGATGTGACTGGACATCCTAAAGACAGGCCACTTGATCAGTTGGATGAGAGGATCCTGTGTTGTACACATAAGAATCTGTTCCTACTCTTCCAGAAGGGTTTGAGAATACAAGGGGATTTCAAAAAGTTTCTGGAAGAACATAATTACAATATGAAAGTAGACAATATAAACTTTATTTCTTAACATTATCTCCATCACATTCAAGAAGTTTGGCAAGTAATGATACAAGAAATTTAGCCTATCTACAAAGAATTGAGGGCCCTGGGAATTTCACCATATAAATGCAGTCTTTTCACATTATTAGCTGAGGAAAACAGAGTACACTTTAAAGATATTTTAATATTAGAAAAAAGAAGTTCAAAGATACTGCGCCTGTACTGTAAGTTGGATGCCTAGTGATTTTCTTTTTTTTGTTTTCTGTTTTATTTTCATAGGTTGGGGAACAGGTTGTGTTTGGTTATGTATATAAGTTCTTGAGTGGTGATTTGCTAGATTTTGGTGCACCCATCACCCGGGCAGTATACACTGCACCCAATTTGTAGTCTTTTATCCCTCACCTCTTTCCGACTCTTTCCCCCTGAGTTCCCAAAGTCCACTGTGTCATTCTTATGCCTTTGCATCCTCATAGTTCAGCTCCCATTTATGAGTGAGAACATATGATGTTTGGTTTTCCAGTCCTAAGTTACTTCACTTAGAATGATAACATCGACTTATGAAAGATTGGGGAAAGTTAGGCAAAACTTTAGCAGATAAATGCTCAGAAAGGCTTTAGCAGAGTCCTTCTCCATCACAACAAAGCTCTTGCTCATTCCCCTCATGAAACACGGGCAATTTGCCAGACTTTTTATGGAAATCACTAGGCATTCAATCTCATCCATTTATCTGCTAAAGATTTGGCTTTCTTCAAATTCCAAATTCTTTCATAAGCCGATGTTATCATACCTTGGCCCTCCCAAAGGTTATCAACCAAAATACCTTGGGCATCCAAACACACTGTTGGCATAATATTTGCTTTTGTCACATTTACTTAGACTAGACGACTTCCACCTCTTGGTAGCCATTGCTTTGATTGTGTTTTTGCCTTCGAGTGGCACTGGTAAAGCCACATTTGATCTCCTGTTACAACTCTTCAAAGACATGCTTAGGATCTTTTCTTTTCTTTTCTTTTCTTCTCCTTCCTACTTCTTTAATTTTTCATTGAATGTTCTGTTCTCGTCTGTAGCTGACTTGGTTACAGCAGTTTTGGCCTTCATCAAGTGGATAGTTTGCTCAAGTTTAATTTCTCAATCAGAAAAAATTATGTAATCTGAACCAATTGATCTTGTTCTTGTGCTAGCTCTTGTTTCTGTTGTTAATTGTCAGGCCTTTCCAATTAGGCCAAAAGAAGATAAAATTTTTGCCCATAAGTTGATGTGTATGGTCTGCTGCTGCAAGTTTTACCTTCACCATCATCTCATCGATTCTTAAAGTGAATTATCCATTCTGTGAAGGGTTGATTTACTTGTGCACACATATGTCCTAATGCATCAGTGATGTCACCATCCCTCCACCCAAGCTTCACCATAAACTTGAATTTGTTTTTCCTACAATTTTAGTAGAATTTTTGCTGCTCTGATAGAGGCTGTTTTCAAACCGCTTTCTCAACCATGTTAGTGACTGAACAAGATCCTATTCAGACATGTTGTAACAAGTTAGTACAAATGTATTTTGATACAAAAAATGATTATATCCACTCATAATTTTAAAAAGTCATATGTATTTTCTACAAACAGTTTGAAAATCCCTTATATTATTGGAAGCCTTCCTCATACAATGAGGGTTGTTGCAGATTACTCTGCCATTGGCTGGTGATTAGACAGATTGTTGTTTTCCTCCCTCACCCCTTCTGGAATATTAGGGATGTTTGCTAAAGAGGAAATACATTACCAATTAGCAATTCTTCTTTAGCTATGCAATAATAAAACATGTATAGTTTGGCTTTATGTGCTTTAGGGGTGGGCATAAAGTAGTTGCTTGTCCTAGCAGGTGCCCTAATGATATTGGGATGACTATCATTGGTTTCCACACACACTAATTGGACAGGGAAACTGGAAATGAATGGTCCTGCCTAGTGACTTATGGGAGACCTTTTAGTGGGAAAGGAAGATCCGAGGGAAGGAGCAGAGGGGAGTGCCTTGCAGAGTTGCCTGATTGCATAGGTTGCTGTAGAAGTCATAGTCCTGGTGAAAGAAAGGCTCCCCCTTGGCTTGGTGAGTACAGGAAGACACCAGGCATTGCCTTCAAATATCACTCCTCTCAGGCCCTTTCTCTGACATTGTCCAATGTCAGCAATGAGTGAAAGAGATTAGTTTATTAGGGAAGAATAAATATTAACTATGAAATCTCCACATGCAAATAAAACAGAGATGACAGAGAAGCTGAAAGAGGCCCTGTCAGGGAGTAAGGATGGGGTCAAAGCAAGGAGCAGGCCTGCAGCAGGAGCTCAGGCACCTTTTGGTCAGTTGAAGCTCTCAGCAATCCACTTGCCTTCTAATATGGATGCAAACATAACATGTCCCAAATAAGATCCTTGATTTCTGCATCCTAAAATGCTCTCCCCTGATGTAGTTTGTTATCTCTGCCCTTAAAAAAAACAAAACACACTGTGTAATTTGAACAACAGAAATTGATTTTCTCACAGTTCTGGAGGCTCACATTCCATGATCAAGGTGTTAACAGGTTCAGTTCTTCTAAGATGTCTCTTCTTGGATTTGACTTGGCTAATTTAGTTTTTTGTCTTCAAACACCTTGATCATTTACTTTCTGAAAAACTTTCACAGTCTATAAGGTCTTTTTTCAAATTTTAGACTTATATATGTTAGTTCTGAAATTTCTATTTTATTATTTTCTATAGTTCCTTTTTCTGCTGAGAAGCTTTTTCCCATTTATTTTGAGAGTGTTCACATTTACCTCAGAAAAGTTGACTATAAGAGCTGCTTTAAAGTCTGATCATTTCCATATCCAAGTTGTTTCAAGGTTGTCATATCTTGATTATACCCTTCATTAAGAATTGGTCAATTGTTTACGGTTTGTAAAAGTATATTGAGTAATTTTCTATTTTGTGCCTCACATGGGCATGTTTCTGTGTTTACAATACACAAAAAGTTCAACAAGGCAAGCTTTGGACATTGAAGGGTGGAGGCACTCAGGCTGCATCGTGATCCACCCACTGGCTCCACTGGCAGAAGGGTTAATCCCACTGACATTATTCTACTTGGAGCTTCTATGTGGATGATTCTCCTTGGCTCTTATGAGATAAGAGTATAAGCATTTCATATAGTACACACTTATAAAATTAAAAACAACAGAAAAGTGCGCTGAATGGGTCCCAAGGGCCTTATCCACAATGTCTTCCTAACTTTTCATGTTTTGTACCCCATTTTCTCAAAGCTCAATTGAACTCAAGCACTTCTTTTTTCTTTTCCTCTACAAGAACCACAGAGTTTAACATTTGCTTCTTAGAGGCTATACCAGTAGACAGGCAGCCCTGCTGTCTTCTGGCTGGGGATTTACAGAATGCAGGAAAATGAGGCTGAGGTAGAAAGAGTGACTATACACCCAGCATGCTGGCTCATGACTGTAATCCCACTACTTTTGGAGGCTGAGATTGGAGGATTGTTGATGTCAGGAATTCAAGATCAGCCTGAACAATATAGCAAGATCTCCCCATGTATACAACAAAATTTACAAAATCAACCTCGCATGGTGATTGGCACCTGTAGCACCATCTAATTCAGAGGGTGATCTGGAAGAATTCCTTGATCCCAGGAGTTCAAGACTGCAGTGAGCCATGATTGCACCACTGTACTCCAGCTTAAGTGAGAGAACAAGTCCCTGTCTCTAAAAAGAAATAATAATACTAATAATAACAATAATAATAATAAATGACTACTGCAACTGAAAAGCTTTTTTCCCCCCACCTTGGCTTCTAGCCCCAGGGTCTACCTCGTTTAAACGCAACTCCGGTGTCTATGGATTCAACAGACTTGCAGTCTCTTCCTTTCTTTCCCCTTATATGCCACTGTAGCTCTTTCCTGTATCCTCAGCACACCTTCCCCTACTCTGACAGAATCAAGTACAATGGTGAATTGAGCAAGTATAGGCAATAGAGCTATAAATACTTATGTTTCTACCCTCTTTGATATTTTTGCAAGATTTGGAGATGAGTATGTAGGGCCTTTAGTCCTTTTTGGGCCAGGTCATCTCAGGCCCAGCCCGAATCCTTAAAGGAACTGAGATCCGAGTAGAGGAACAGAAGTGATAAGAGAGACGTGAACAAAGTGTCTTCATGCAAGTAAGTAAGACACATTTACTGTCTAATTCAAGCATTGTAGTCACAGCCTAAGACTCAACTGAATAAACACGTGAATTTTAAATCTCCCCAAAGGTGTGCAACAGCTTTGGGGCATCTTTAACCCTTTACCTCCTGTTGTCTTTGGAATAGAGCAAAAACTAAAGTGTTACATGGGAAGTTTCCTTCAATTCTACCACCTGGTACTCAGTTTACAACCATTTCCCAATCCTACTTGTTAATGAGCTATATAAAAAGACACAAATTATTGACCACTTGTCATACATTTTGGTCAACATGCCAGCTATTGATATGTATTTTTTACATTATTAACTGAAGGAAAATGGATGCCTTTTACAAATGTTATAAGATTACAAAACAAAAAGAAAATGAAAGAAACCAAATTAGGGTTGTAATGTGTCCAAAATTGATTTCTTCCAGTTGGTTCTTGGTCTCGCTGACTTCAAGAATGAAGCTACGGATGCTTGCAGTGAGTGTTACAGTTCTTAAAGATGATGTGTCCATAGTTTGTTCCTTCAGATGTTCAGATGTGTCTGGAGTTTCTTCCTTCCAGTGGGTTCTTGTTCTCACTGACTTCAGGGGTGAGGCCGCAGACCTTTGCAGTGAGTGTTACAGCTCTTAAAGCCGTTTCCAAAGTTGTTTGTTCCTCCTGGTGGGTTGATGGTCTCACTGACTTCAGGAATGAAGCCGCAGACCCTCTCGTGGGTGTTACAGCTCATAAAGGTAGTGCAGACCCAAAGAGTGAGCAGCAGCAAGATTTGTTGCGAAGGGCAAAAGAACAAAGCTTCCACAGCATGGAAGGGGACCCAAACAAGTTACCACTGCTGGCTCAGTTGGCCAGCTTTTATTCCCTTATTTGGCCCTGCCCACATCCCGATGATTGGTATATTTTGCAGAGTGCTGATTGGTCCATTTTGCAGAGTGCTGATTTGTCCATTTTACAGGGTGCTGATTGGTGTGTTTGCAATCCTTTAGTTAGAAACAGAGTGCTGACTGGTTCGTTTTTACAGAGTGCTGATTTGTGCATTCACAATCCTTTAGCTAGACAGAGAGCACTGATTGGTGCATTTTTATAGAGTGCTGATTGGTGCATGTACAATGCGTTAGCTAGACACAGAGGGCTCATGGGTGCATTGTTACAGAGTGCGGATTGGTGCATTTACAGTCCTTTAAGTAGACCCAGAGCACTGATTGGTGCATTTACAATCATCTAGCTAGTCAGAAAAGTTCTCCAAGTCCACAGTGGACCCAGGAAGTCCACCTGGCATCACTTCTCAGTAATGTGAAAGCCTAATGATTTTCCATGAGAACTCTCATATAATTGCCCTGTTTGATAAGAGAAATGAGCAGGAGGAAGGTTGTGGTGAAGGACTCTGCTGAAGCTTTCCCAGGGATTCGTCTAGTAAAGCTTTGGCTTTCTCAAAATTTTCTCAGAATAAGGAGATACTGTCATTCTCCAGAAAGTCAACCAGGAAAATGACTTGAGCTTTCCAATAAACTCTTGCCAAGATCTTTGTGCTCTCCTCATCCACTTTTGTTTTGACTGGACATTTCCACCTCTTGGTAGCCATTGCTTTGATTGTATTTGTTTTCTGGATTTTACTGGTAAAGTCACGTGTTATCTCCTCTTATAATTCATTGAAGAAATGCTTATGGTCTTCGTTCTTCCTATTTAAATTTTTAGGGAAAGTTCTGCTCTTGTCTGTACTTGATCTTGGTGACACAGTTTAGGCATCCATTAAGTGAAAAGCTTACTAAACTTTAATCATTCAGTTCGAATCATGTAAACTGAACCAACTGAGAAGTCTGCAGTGTTGGTTATTGTGTGAGCTGCTAATCATCACACATCCTCTCCTGGGTATAAAGAAGATGAATTTATTCCTTGCAATATGATGTGAATCATCTGTCACGATAAGCTTTAGGTTCAACATTGCCTCATTCCTTCTTGAAATGAACTCCTCATTGAATTTGTGAACTGCTGACTTCTTCAACCAATGTCAACTTACCACGTGTCAAGTAGGACAAGTTTTTGGACACCGTCAATGATTTTGCCTTCTTCCACCCAAGCTTCACCATAAATTTGATGTTTGTACTCACTTTAATTTTAGAAAAATTCATGTTGGTCTTCTAGGGGCTCTTTTGAAACTGCTCTTATTTTTCTTGATGCCTCATACTAGCTCCTGTTCAGACATGTTATAGCAAAAGATTATGATTTCATTTTGGTGCCAAAACATTGGAATCCATTCATGGTGTTTCTTAATAGGATATACCTTTTCCTTCAACATTTTAACAACCCACTGCATATAGGAAGGCGTCCTGATACAATAAGCTCTACTAGAGGTAACTTAGAATTTTCCAGCTGACTAGGCAGATTGCTTTCTTGTTTTTCTCTTAGGATAAATAGGGATGTTTTCTGAAGATGGAATATAATACCGGTGGCCAAATATTCTCCAGTTACATAGAAAGTTTAACATTTGTAACTGAGATTCATATTCTTTCAGAGAGACACAGAGTGCTTGGGCCAATCTGGTGTCCTGATGTTATTGAATGATTTTCTCTGGTTTCACCAAACATTGTTTGAAAAGGAAGCTGGTGATGGGCAGTCTGGCCTAGGTAGCTTATGGTGGCCCATCAGGAAGGAAAGAAACGCAAGAGAGAAGAAGCAGAGGGGAGAGCCAGGCAGATGTGACTCCTTGTGGGAATCAGTAGGGAAGCTGCAGTCCTGGTTGGACACAGACTTCTCCTTGTCTGCTGAGTACAGCAAGACAAGAGGTGATGCTTCCAAATATCACTCAACTCATGCCCTGACCTTCTCCTGTGTCAGAAATGAGTGAAAGAGATTAGCATATCAGGAAGGAGTAAATATCAGATATCAAGCTACCAGAGACAAGCAAAATAGAGGTTACCAAAGAACTGATGGAGACAGTGTCACTGATTTAGGATGGGGTAAAAGCAAGAAGCAAGACGGCAACAAAAGCTTAGGCATTTGTCCATGAGTCAAGGACGTCAGCAATCCACTTGCCATTTAAAATAATGTAACCATACCGTTTACATTACACTCCTGCACTAAGCAGGACTCTTAATTTCTGCCTCCTAAAACCTGCTCTCCCCTGAATTTCTTCATTATACCTGTCCAAGCAAAATATCACAGACTAATATTCTTAAGCAACAGAAATTATTTTCCGACACTTCTGTATGCTCAAGTTCCATGGTGAATGTGTCAGCAGGTTCAGTTCTTCTGGGCCCTGTCTACTTGGCATCTAGATGTCACCTTCTTGCTGTGTCCTCCCATGGGGCTGCGTCTGTGCCTACGTACTTCTTGTGTCTCTCTGTGTGCAAATTTCCAGTTCTTATAAGGAATTTCCACTTTTTCTAAGGACATTCATCTTATTGGATTTAGTTCCACTTAAACTCCCTCATTTTAGCTTGATCACCTCTTCTTAGGGCTATTTTCTAAACACAATCATGTTCTAAGGAACAAGAGGTAGGTTGGCTGTGGAGTTTTCTATACCTATGCCTATCATATTTCGCTAAATATTTGATTATATAGAGATTATGTCTTTAGAACTTTGAGCTGTGTGCAGACAACACAAAACTGGCCATTCATGGCTGACAGAAGGTTGACCCTCAGCCCGGTCGGACCCACACAGATTGTCCAATATTCCTTGGATCTGGCTCGGATCAGAAAAGTCTCGGTGTTTTAGGATACAAGTGTCTTAACATATTCTATAATTAATATTCGTGGAGAGGTTAAAACAAAGTTGGACACAAAATCTACCAGAGGTTTCTAGAAATGAACAGAATGAATAGAAGTTCTTGAATGAGACATCCTACTTCATGTCTTTAAGAATTTTTTCTTGCTCTTCCCCTTTATTAGAATGTTTGATCAGATACAGTTTGGACTTTATGTCTTACAAGATTATATATATATAAATATAGGCTCTCGCTCTGTCACCCAGGCTGGAGGGTGGTGTCCTGATCATGGATTCCAGCATCCTTGAACTCCTGTGCTCTTAGGATTCCCCCCACTTCAACCACTTGAGTAGCTTGAATTACAGGTTCATGACACCCACCATGCCCGTTTATTATTTTTTAATTTATTTAAAAATTTTTTGAAGACATGGATCCACAATTTGTTCCTCAGGCTGGTCTTGAACTCCTGGCCTCAAGGGATCCATCCAACACACCCTCCCAAAGTCCTGGGATAACAGACATGAGTCACCACATTCAGTTATTCTTCTAGGAAAAATTTTTAATCACTCCCACTTACAATGAGTGGCCACAATTATATATTCCAATAAGATAGTCAGGAACCCACATAAAAGCCTCAAGGGTATTGCACTGATCTATTTCTTAGTACATGTGCTGTCTCCCAGGTTGTTCTTCCACACAGAAATTTTTTTCATTTTTGTAATATTCTGAAACTAATTTCTCAAGACTCGCTTTCTAAAATGTATTTGTTGACATTTTCTGTTCTAAATAATCTTCCCTGTGTTTATTTTTCATCTTATATCTGGCTTCTTTATAAATACATTTTGGGAATTTTTTTAAATCGAATCTTCTAAGTAAGCATCTATAATTCTTCTTACTCCTTTCATTTTATGTTTGTTTTTAAAATTTGGATCAATATACTGTATTTCCAAAGTCTTTTTACTGAGTTTGTGTTGGTAGCTCTCTTTTCATCCGCTGACTTCTCTGTTATATCAAGTAGTTCCTGCCCATCATTTCATCTTTTTATGGAAAATGCAGGTTAGTCAGTATTAACAGCCACCACTTATCATTTCAGGCCTCGAATAACTTTTGTGACATCATTCAGTTTTGGCTCAGGGATAGTGATAACTTCAGGATACCTCGTTAGAGGCATTGTGTGTGGGGCTGCCACTGGAAATCCTAAACACAGGCCACTTGATCATTTCGATGAGAGGATCCTGTGTTGTACACATTAGAATCTGATCCTGCTCTTCCAGATGGGTTTGAAATACAAGGGATTTCAAAAAGTTTGTGGAAGAATGCAATTACAGTATGAAATTAGACATTGTATAAACTTTATTTCTTAACATAACCTCCACCGCATTCAAGAAGGTTTGCAAGTAATGATACAAATAATTTAGCCTATCTATAAAGAATTGAGGGTCCTGAGAATTTCACCATATAAATGCAGTCTTTTCAAATTATTAACTGAAGAAAACAGCATACACATTAAAGTATTTTTATCTTAGAAAAAAAAGAAGTCTGAGGAACAGCTCCAGTCTACAGCTCCCAGCGTGAGCGATGCAGAAGACAAATGATTTCTGCATTTCCAACTGAGGTAACAGGTTCATCTCACTGGGGATTGTCAGACAGTGGGTGCAGGACAGTGGGTGCAGCCCACCAAGCATGAGCTGAAGCAGGGCAAGGCATTGCCTCACCCGGGAAGTGCAAGGGGTCAGGGAATTCCCTTCCCTAGCCAAGGAAAGGGGTGATGAATGGCACCTGGATTATCAGGCCACTCGCACCCTAATACTGTGCTTTTCCAATGGTCTTAGCAAACAGCACACCAGGAGGTTGTATCCCACACCTGGCTCAGAGGGTCCTATGCCCATGGAACCTTGCTCATTGCTAGCAAAGCAGTCTGAGATCAAACTGCAAGGCAGCAGTGAGGCTGGGGGAGGAGCTCCCACCATTGCCAAGGCTTGAGTAGGTAAACAAAGCGGCCAGGAAGCTCGAACTGGGTGGAGCCCACCGCAATTCAAGGAGGCCTGCCTGCCTCTGTAGACCCCACCTCTGGGGGCAGGGCATAGCCAAACAAAAGGCAGCAGAAACCTCTGCAGACTTAAATGTTCATGTCTGACAGCTTTGAAAAGAGTAGTGGTTCTCCCAGCATGCAGCTTGAGATCTGAGAACATACAGACTGCCTCCTCAAGTGGGTCCCTGACCCCCAAGTAGCCTAACTGGGAGGCATCTCCCAGTAGGGGCGAGCTGACACCTCACATGGCCAGGTACTCCTCTGAGACAAAACTTCCAGAGGAAGGATCAGGCAGCAACATTTGCTGTCCACCAATATCCGCTGTTCTGCAGCCTCCACTGCTGATACCCAAGTAAACACGGTCTGGAGTGGACCTCCAGCAAACTCCAACAGACCTGCAGCTGAGGGTCCTGACTGTTAGAAGGAAAACTAACAAACAGAAATGACATACACACCAAAACCCCATCTGTACGTCACCATCATTAAAGACCAAAGGTAGATAAAACCACAAAAATGGGGAAAAAACAGAGCACAAAAACTAAAAATTCTAAATATCAGAGTGCCTCTCCTCCTCCACAGGAATGGAGTGCCTTGCCACCAGTGGAACAAAGCTGGACAGAGAATGACATTGACGAGTTGAGAGAAGAGGGCTTCAGACAATGAAACTACTCCAAGCTAAAGGAGGAAGTTCAAACCCATGGCAAAGAAGATAAAACCTTGAAAAAAGATGAGATAAATGGCTAACTAGAATAATCAATGCAGAGAAGTCCTTAAAGGACCTGATGGAGCTGAAAACCATGGCAGGAGAACTACATGATGAATGCACAAGCCTCAGTAGCCAATTTGATCAATTACAAGAAAGGGTAACAGTGATGGAAGATCAAATGAATGAAATGAAGCAAGAAGAGAAGTTTAGAGAAAAAAAAATAAAAAGAAATGAACAAAGCCTGCAAGAAGTATGAGACTATGTGAAAAGACCAAATCTACATCTGATTGGTGTACCTGAAAGTGATGGGGAGAATGGAACCAAGTTGGAAAACACTCTGCAGGATATTACCCAGGAGAACTTCCCCAATCTAGCAAGACAGGCCAACATTCAAATGCAGGAAATACAGAGAACACCACAAAAATACCCCTTGAGAAGAGCAACTCCAAGACACATAATTGTCAGATTCACCAAAGTTGAAATGAAGGGAAAAATGTTAAGGGCAGCCAGAGAGAAAGGTCGGATTACCCACAAAGGGAAGCCCATCAGACTAACAGCTGATCTCTAGGCAGAAATTCTACAAGCCAGAAGAGAGTGGGGGCCAATATTCAACATTCCTAAAGACAAGAATTTTCAACCCAGAATTTCATATCCAGCCAAACTAAGCTTCATAAGTGAAGGAGAAATAAAATCCTTTACAGACAAGCAAATGCTGAGAGATTTTGTCACCACCAGGCCTGCCCTAAAAGAGCTGCTGAAGGCAGCATTAAACATGGAAAGGAACAACCAGTAACAGCCACTGCAAAAACATGCCAAATTGTAAAGACCATCGAGGCAAGGAAGAAACTGCGTCAACTAACGAGCAAAATAACCAGCTAACATCATAATGGGAGGATCAAATTCACACATAACAATATTAACTTTAAATGTAAATGGGCTAAATGCTCCAGTTAAAAGACACAGACTGGCAAATTGGATAAAGAGTCAAGACCCATCAGTGTGCTGTATTCAGGAAACCCATCTCATGTGCAGAGACACACATAGGCTCAAAATAAAGGGATGCAGGAAGATCTACCAAGCAAATGGAAAACAAAAAAAGACAGGGGTTGCAATCCTAGTCTCTGATAAAACAGACTTTAAACCAACAAAGATCGAAAGAGACAAAGAAGGCCATTACATCATGGTAAAGGGATCAATTCAACAAGAAGAGCTAATTATCCTAAATATACATGCACCCAACACAGGAGCACCCAGATTCATAAAGCAAGTCCTTAGACTCCTACAAAGAGACTTAGATTCCCACACCATAATAATGGGAGACTTTAACACCCCACTGTCAACATTAGACAGATCTACGAGGCAGAAAGTTAACAAGGATATCCAGGAATTCAACTCAGCTCTGCAGCAAGTGGACGTAATAGACATCTACAGAACTCTCCACCCCAAATCAACAGAATATACATTCTTTTCAGCACCACACCACACCTATTCCAAAACTGACCACATAGTTGCAAGTAAAGCACTCCTTAGCAAATGTAAAAGAACAGAAATTATAACAAACTGTCTCTCAGACCACAGTGCAATCAAACTAGAACTCAGGATTAAGAAACTCACTCAAAACCTCTCAACTACATGGAAACTGAACAACCTGCTCTGAGTGACTACTGGGTACATAACAAAATGAAGGCAGAAATAAAGATGTTCTTTGAAACCAATGAGAACAAAGACACAACATACCAGAATCTCTGGGACACATTCAAAGCTGTGTGTAGAGGGCAATTTATAGCACTAAATGTCCACAAGAGAAAGTAGGAAAGATCTCAAATCAATACCCTAACATCACAATTAAAAGAACTAGAGAAGCAAGAGCAAACACATTCAAAAGCTAGCAGAAGGCAAGAAATAACTGAGATCAGAGCAGAACTGAACGAAATACAGACAAAAAAAAACCTTGAAAAAATCAATGAATCCAGGAGCTGGTTTTTTGAAAAAATCAACAAAATTGATAGACTGCTAGCAAGACTAATAAAGAAGAAAAGAGAGAAAAAACAAATAGATGCAATAAAAAATGACAAAGGGGATATCACCACCAATCCCACAGAAATACAAACTACCATCAGAGAATAATATAAACGCCTCTACAAAAACAAAGCAGAAAATCTAGAAGAAATGGATAAATTCCTCGACACATACACCCTCCCAAGACTAAACCAGGAAGAAATTGAATCTCTGAATAGACCAATAACAGACTCTGAAATTGAGGCAATAATTAATAGTTTACCAACCAAAAAAAGTCCAGGACCAGATGGATTCACAGCCAAATTCTACCAGAGGTACAAGGAGCAGCTGGTATCATTCCTTCTGAAACTGTTCCAATCAATAGAAAAAGAGGGAATCCTCCCTAACTCATTTTATGAGGCCAGCATCATCCTGATACCAAAGCCTGGCAGAGACACAACAAAGAAAGAGAATTTTAGACCAATATCCCTGATGAACATCGATGCAAAAATCCTCAATAAAATACTGGCAAACTGAATCCAGCAGCACATCAAAAAGCTTATCCACCATGATCAGGTGGACTTCATCCCTGGGATGCAAGGCTGGTTCACCATATGCAAATCAATAAATGTAATCCAGCATATAAACAGAACTAATGACAGAAAACACATGATTATCTCAATAGATGCATAAAAGGCCTTTGACAAAATTCAACAACACTTCATGCTAAAAACTCGCAATAAATTAGGTATTGATGGGACATATCTCAAAATAATAAGAGCTATCTATGACAAACCCACAGCCAATATCATACTGAATGGGCAAAAACTGGAAGTATTCCCTTTGAAAACAGGCACAAGACAGGGATGCCCTTTCTCACCACTCCTATTCAACATAGTGTTGGAAGTTCTGGCCAGGGCAATCAGGCAGGAGAAGGAAATAAGGCATATTCAATTAGGAAAAGAGGAAGTCAAATTGTCCCTGTTTGCAGATGACATGATTGTATATCTAGAAAACCCCATCTTCTCAGCCCAAAACCTCCTTAAGCTGATAAGCTACTTCAGCAAAGTCTCAGGATACCAAATCAATGTGCAAAAATCACAAGCATTCTTATACACCAATAACAGACAAACAGAGAGCCAAATCATGAGTGAACTCCCATTCACAATTGCTTCAAACAGAATAAAATACCTAGGAATCCAATTTACAAGGGATGTGAAGGACCTCTTCAAGGAGAACTACAAACCACTGCTCAATGAAATAAAAGAGGATACAAACAAATGGAAGAACATTCCATGCTCATGGGCAGGAAGAATCAATATCGTGAATATGGCCATACTGCCCAAGGTAATTTATAGATTTAATGCCATCCCCATCAAGCTACCAATGACTTTCTTCACAGAACTGGAAAAAACTACTTCAAAGTTCATATGGAAACAAACAAGAGCCTGCTTTGCCAAGTCAATCCTAAGCCAAAAGAACAAAGCTGGAGGGCTCCCACTACCTAACTTCAAACTATACTACAAGGCTACAGTAACCAAAACAGCATGGTATTGGTACCAAAACAGAGATATAGACCAGTGGAACAGAACAGAGCCCTCAGAAATACTGCTGCATATCTACAACCATCTGATCTTTGACAAACCTGACAAAAACAAGAAATAGGAAAATGATTCTCTATTTAATAAATGGTGCTGGGAAAACTGGCTAGCCATATGTAGAAAGCTGAAACTGGATCACTTCCTTACACCTTATACAAAAATTAATTCAATATGGATTAAAGACTTAAATGTTAGACCTAAAACCATAAAAATCCTAGAAGAAAACCTAGGTAATACCATTCAGGACATAGGCATGGGCAAAGACTTCATCTCTAAAACACCAAAAGCAATGGCAACAAAAGCCAAAATTGACAAATGGGATCTGATTAAACTAAAGAGCTTCTGCACAGCAAAAGAAACTACCATCAGAGTGAACAGGCAACCTACAGAATGGGAGAAAATGTTTGCAATCTACTCATCTGGCAAAGGGGCTAATATCCAGAATCTACAATGAACTCAAACAAATTTATAAGAAAAAAACAAACAACCCCATCAAAAAGTGGGTGAAGGATATGAACAGACACTTTTCAAAAGAAGACATTTATGCAGCCAAAACACACATGAAAAAATGCTCATCATCACTGGTCATCAGAGAAATGCAAATCAAAACCACAATGAGACACCATCTCACACCAGTTAGAATGGCAATCATTAAAAAGTCAGGAAACAACAGGTGCTGGAGAGGATGTGGAGAAATAGGAACACTTTTACACTGTTAGTGGGACTGTAAACTAGTTCAACCATTGTGGAAGTCAGTGTGGCGATTCCTCAGGGATCCAGAACTAGAAATACCATTTGACCCAGCAATCCCATTACAGGGTATATACCCAAAGGATTATAAATCATGCTGCTATAAAGACACATGCACACATATGTTTATTGCGGCACTATTCACAATAGCAAAGACTTGGAACCAACCCAAATGTCCAACAATGATAGACTGGATTAAGAAAATGTGGCACACACACACCATGGAATACTATGCAGCCATAAAAAATGATGAGTTCATGTCCTTTGTAGGGACATGGATGAAGCTGGAAACCATCATTCTCAGCAAACTATCGCAAGGACAAAAAACCAAACACCGCATGTTCTCACTCATAGGTGGGAATTGAACAATGAGAACACATGGACACAGGAAGGGGAACATCACACACCGGGGCCTATTGTGGGGTGGGGGGAGTGGGAGGGATAGCATTAGGAGATATACCTAATGTTAAATGACGAGTTAATGGGAGCAGCACACCAACATGGCACATGTATACATGTGTAACAAACCTGCACGTTGTTCACGTGTACCCTAAAACTTAAAGTATAATAAAAAAAAAAGAAAAAGAAAAAAAAGAAGTCCAAAGATACTGCATCAATACCGTAAGTTGGATGCCCAGGGATTTTCTTTTTTTTTTTCTTTCTTCTTTCTTTTCTTTTCTTTTTTGCTTCCATAGATTGAGGAACAGGTGGTGTTTGGTTACATGAATACATTCTTTAGTGGTGATTTGTGAGATTTTGGTGCACCCACCACCCGGGGGTTTACACTGCACCCAATTTGTAGCCTTTTATTCATCACCCCCTTCTCAGCATTTCCCTCTAAGTTCCCAAAGTCCATTGTGTCATTCTTATGCCTTTGCATCCTCATAGATTAGCTCCCATTTATGACTGAGAACATACGATGTTTGGTTTTCCATTCCTAAGTTACATCACTTAGAATGATAACATCAACTTCTGAGACACTTCGGAAACAGCCAAAACTTGAGCAGATAAATGCCCGGAAAAGCTTCAGCAGAGGGTCCTTGTCCATCACAACAATGCTTCTGCTCATTCATCTCATGAAACAAGGGCAATTTTACCAGACTTTTGATGGAAAATCCCTAGGCATCCAATCTCATCCATTTTTCTGCTAAAGATTTGGCTAAATCTCTCCAAACTCCAAACTGTCTCATAAGTGGTTGTTACCATTCTTTAGCCCTCCAGAAAGTTAACAACCAGAATACCTTTAGCATCCAAAAACACTGTTGGCATGATATTTGCTTTTGTTGCATTTACTTAGACTAGACCACTTCCACCTCTTGGTAGCCATTGCTTTGATTACGTTTGTCCCTTCGAATGCCACTGGTAAAGCCATGTTTTATTTCCTGTTACAACTCTTCAAAGAAATGCTTTAGGATTTTCTTTTCTTTTCTTTTCCTTCCTACTTGTTTAATTTGTCACAGAACGTTCTCTTCTTGTCTGTAGCTGACAGGTACAGCAGTTTTGGCCCTCATGAAGTGGCTAGTTTGTTCGTATTTAGTTTTTCAGAAAGAAAAAATTATGTAATCTGAATCAATTGTTCTTCTTGTGCTAGCTCTTTTTTCTGCTGTTGATTGTCAGACCTCTTTAATTAGGCCACAAGAAGATAAAATTTTTGTCCATAAGTTAATGTGAAGGGACTACTGCTGCAAGGTTCACCTTCACCATCATTTCAACGCTTCTTTTTTTTAATGTCAAGATCTTTATCTTTTTTATTATTATACTTTAATAATAATGAGAAATAGGAACACTTTTACACGTTGGTGAGACTGTAAACTGGTTCAACCACTGTGGACGACAATGTGGTGATTCTTCAAGGATCTAGAACTAGAAATACCATTTGACCCAGCAATCCCATTACTGGGTATATACCCAAAGGATTATAAATCATGCTGCTATAAAGACACATGCACACGTATGTTTATTGCGGCACTATTCATCAATGATAGACTGGATTAAGAAAATGTGGCACACACACACCATGGAATACTATGCAGCTATAAAAAATGATGAGTTCATGTCCTTTGTAGGGACATGGATGAAGCTGGAAACCATCATTCTCAGCAAAGTATCACGGAGACAAAAAACCAAACACTGCATGTTCTCACTCATAGGCGGGAATTGAACAACGAGAAAACTTGGACACAGGAAGGGGAACATCACACACTGGGGCCTGCCATGGGTTGGGGGGAGGGGGGAGGGATAACATTAGGAGATATACCCAATGGAAATGACGAGTTAATAGGTGCAGCACACCAACATGGCACATGTATACATATGTAACAAACCCTGTGCACATATACCCTAGAACTTAAAGTATAATAAAAAAAGAAAAGAAAATTAGACCATATCGCATTTGTACATCACATCCATCACAGTTTTTTATTACACTGGTAATCAGATTTGGATTTCATATGTCAGCTCCTTCATACCTATATGACTTTCTCTTTATTGAAAAGTGGGTGATTCTTTGAATAGGACAGAAAGCAGAATCTTCCTCAACTTCATCTTGAACTAGCTTGACTGCAACACAAGAGGGTTGTCTACCAGGAGAGATGAACATTAACAGAGTGGATGGACTTGTGATGTGATCGAGTAAATTGCATGAAGTCCCTATGGTCTGGGAGGGGTTCATGTGTACCAGAGGAATCCTGGTTACACAATTATGATACTGGTTCGTATATTTTTATATTATGTTTTGTCTTAAAAACACATATTTCACAATTATTTTGCAGTGTTCATATTCTATGAACATATTGTAGCCATGGCTGATTATAGTAAAAATATTTCTTAAGCATTTACTATATGCCATTTAATCTTCAGAACCAGCATATCAGGTAAGAATCCTGCATACTACCATCTCAATTTTATAGATGAGCTGAGTGGGCACAAGCCAAAGTTGCTAAAATAGTAATAAGTGGTAGAGATGGCAGTCAGTCATCAGAGCCTATGTTCTCGCTTACTGTACTCCACCACTTTCTTGCTATTTACTTCTATATTTATTCACTTCCAAGAACGTCAGAAGAAACCAGGTCCAGAAAATAAACTCAGATACAAGTGATAGATAATGGGTAAGGTAAAACATGCCCTGAAAAAGCAGTCATAGAGAAGATATTGAGTATCAGAAACTACATGGAAAAATAGAAGTCAGAAGACAGCCCAACCGTGTTTTTTTGCTGTTGTTTCTTTTGGTTTTGCTTTTAGATGTATGTTTACTAATTAGACCTCAGATGGGGTTGTGTGTTAGTCCATTTCTACTGTAACAGCAAGACTGTAGACTGGGTCATGATTAAAGAACAGAAATTTGTTTCCCAATGTTCCGTAGGCTAGGAAGTCTAAGATTAAGGCATCAACAGATTCAGTGTTTGGTGAGGGCTTCTGTTTGCTTCCAAGATGGTTCCTTGTTGCTGTGGTGGAATAAAGGTTTAAAAACTCTAGGTAAAAATAGCAATCAAACTAGAATCCTATATCCATTCAGGTAATCATTTAAGTGTGAAGGTCACATAACACATCTGGCAACACGAAAAACCTTGAAATAGTTTACTTCTCATATGCTGAAGCTATGCTAGCATATGTTTCACAGAAGAAGAAAACCAAGAAACAGGAAGACAGTAACTCAGGATATGCATTATCCTACTTAAAAGGGAGAAATGGGAATTTCCAGGACAAAAGCCAATTATCTGACATTTGAGAGTGAGGAAAATTGTACTAGGCGGGATTTTGCAGGTCCGTTGGAAGTTGAAGGAAGACTTAGATGTTTTTAAAACAAAGCAAATGATTGAGAAAACAGGTAATTACTAAATTTGTTGTTGGGCATGGAAGTTTTGCAAGGACAGAAAGATAAATGTAATTAACATGTAAATTCAGGCACAGAGTAGTGTTGACATTGGTGACAGTAGAGAACAATCATGAACACAACACAAAGAAAGCCTCCTCATTCTAAAAAAAAGGAAAAAAAAATCACTAGTGAAGGGACCTCAGTAGTTGGAGCTGTCATCTGACTTTCTAGCAGGGCTAAGTAGGAGGCAGAAGAACCATACCTGTCACTCACCACTCTGGTCTCCATATAGAAATCAACTCTAGAACAGTGAGCTTGTTATAGAGGTCAGGTGCAGACTGAAGAATTGGAGGTGGGAGACTTTTCCTTCTTCTCTGTAGGTGTCTACTCCTCTGTTGCCCCCAAGGGGAGAGATGTTTAGAGATTCACTCCATAGAGCTGCTTCACATGACAGCTGGGTGTTCCCAGTGCAAGGGCCGTCTGAGAGAAGGAGACAGAGGAAGAGAAAGAGACAGAGAGAAGGGGCGAATTGAAAAATAAAAGATGAAGCCACAGTTTCAACTTTAACTTAATCTCAGTAGTAACATACCACCATTTCTGCCATGTTTTGCTGGTCACAGAAACCAATCCTGATATAATGTGGTGGGGACTACATAAGAGTGCTAATATTAGATAGTAGGAATATTGCATACGACTATCTCAAAGTGACAATGATTTGATAAATCATTAAAGAAAGTTTAAGAGAATAAGGGGTTCTGTGTATTCAAAGAAGACTTTAATGTGGGAAGATGTGAGCATACTTGAATAAAATGCAAACACATGCTTGATAAAGTTAGGAACAAACTTAGTATGTTGAAAGAATGTTAACAAGGCCAACTGTAGTGTCCAAAGAAATCAACAGATTCAATCTTTATCAAAATATCAATGTCATTTTTCACAGAATTGGTAAAAAATAATCCAACATTACTTACAGAGGAAAACATAAGAGCCAAAAGACGCAAAGCAATCCTAGGCAAAATAAACAAATTTGGAAGTGTCGCATTGCCTGAATTCAAATTATATGACAAGACTGCAGTAATGAAAACAGGACATGACTGGTCTAAAAATAGGCACATAGATCAATGGAACAGAGTAAAAGATCCAGAAATAAAGCAACATATTTGCAGGCAACTGATCTTTGACAGAGCAGACAAGAACGCACACTTGGGAAACATCACTCATTTCAATAAATGATGCTGAGAAAATTGGATTACCATATGCAGAAGAATGAAACTGGAACACTATCTCTCACATCTCTCATACAGAAAAATAACTCAGGATGGATTAAAGACTTAAATGTAAAATGTGGGCATATATTAATACAAGAAGAAAACTTCTGGACATTGGCTGAGAAAAGAACTTATGACTAAGACGTCAAAGCACAGGCAACAAAAACCAAATTGGACAAATGGCACTTAATATATCTAAAATATTTTACAAGCAAAATAAATCAACAGTGTCAACAGGCAACATGCAGAGGGAAAATATTTGTAAACTATGCATCATACAGGGAACTAATATGCAGAGTATACAAGGAACTCAAACTACTCAGCAACAACAACAACAAAAATCAATTAAAAATAGACAAAGGACATGAATAGATGTGTTTCAAAAGAATACATACAAACAGCCAACAGTAAATGAAAACATGTTCAACATCTCTAATCATTAGAGTAATGTGAATGAAAACCACAATGAGATATCATCTTACCTCAGTCATAATGACTATTATTAAAAGGGTGAAAAATAACAGCTGTTGGCAAGGATAGGGAGAAAGGAGAACTCTTAAACACCCTTGGTGAGAATGTACATTAGTACAGCTTCTATGGAAAACAGTATGATTTCTCAAAGAACTAAAACTAGAACTACATTTCCATTAAGCAATCCTACTACTGGGTATCTCCTCAAAGGAAAAGTAGTCAATGTATCAAATATATACATTTATCTGTATGTTTATTGTAGCAACATTCACAGTAACAAAGATATTGAATCTACCAATGTATCTGTCAATGAATGATTGGATTAAAAAATGTAAATATATATACACAATACCATACTACTCAATTACAAAGAGAGAATGAAATCACACATATTGTGACAATATGGATGGAACTGGGAGTCATTTTCTTAAGCCAAACAGGCTAGATACAGAAAATCAAATATAACACGTTCTCACTGGTAAGTGGTTGCTAAAGAATGTGTCTGCATGGATGTAGAGAGTGAAATGATAGACAAAGAACACTTGGGAGTATGGGAGGCAGAGCGGTTGTATAGTGAGGTATTAATAAATGTAGTGTTTGTTATTTGAGTGAGGAATACCCTAATGCTGTGACTTAAGCACTATGTAATCTATGTAACAAAATCAAAACTTGTATTTGTTCAAAAATATTTTTTTAATTAACAGAAAATCTAAGCATACTGCTTCCATACCCCACCATAAAAAAAAGACAATGACCAGCGTGGCCATAGCAGAATGAATTAGGTGTAGAGCATCCCCCAGTTCCACAGAGAGTTAGGACTGAATACATCGGACTTTAGCGTAGGTAAAAATTAGCAGCTGGGCGCACTGGCTCACCTCTGTAATCCCAGTGCTTTGGGAGTATAAGGCAGGTGGTTCCCAAGGTCAGGAGTTCAAGACAAGCCTGGCTAACTTAGTGAAACCCCTACTCAACTAAAAATACAAAAATTTAGCTGGGTGTGGTTGCGCACACCTGTAATCCCAGCTATTCAGGAGGCTGAGGCAGTAGAATCACTTGAACCCAGGAGGCAGAGGTTGTAGTGAGCTGAGAACTTGCCACTGCACTCCAGCCTGGGAATCAGAGGAAGACTCTGTCTAAAAAAAAAATACCGTCTGGTTCTTATAGAGTAAAAGTGGTGGCAATCAACTGGAAAACATAGAAAAGTAATATAATTTTTAAATGGCCAAGGTGGGTAATTGACTGTTGGGAAATAAATAGAACTATTTGGTGTAAACTGCAGATGAGGCTTGCTTAGAGGGGCTGATAGAGATGAAAGTGATGAAACTGGCTGCAGTAGGAAATTATTTTGAAGCTTGAACTTCACAAAGATAACATAGCTGATTTGACTAGATGTAATGTGATGAAAGAGGAAGAGAGAAGAGTCAAGAATAAATCCTAGTTTGCTTAATTAATTAAATGAATTCTTTACCAAGACCAAAAAGAGCTGGAAGAGGAAGAACTTTGTAGCTGTAGGAGAGAAGAGGCAGAGATAGGAGAAACCCTATGAGAGAGGGGGAGGCTCCTGGAAAGATTGATAGAGTGTTCCCAAAAGAAGGGTAGGACCAGTGGTGTTAAACTGCTGAGGGGTCACAGGAGATGCGGGACTGAGAGTTGATTCCTGAAATGAATAGAATGGAGGCAGTAGATGACCTTCACAGACTTGAAGTGAAAAGAACAAAAGCATCTATAACGTGTGCATATGAAAAATTTGGAGGTGGGGGAATGGGGAAATAATCACATACATACGTTTCAAGAACTTTTCCAATAAAAATGGCAGACAAATAATATGGTGGGAAAGAAGCACTAAGAGTCTTAGGAAGACTTCTGTAGAAATGGGTGATGTTTCAGCAGGCTTTTGCTGATTGAAGTAATCCCGTAGAGCATAGATGTAACAATCACAAGACAAAAGGGTCACATGCAGAAGCAAAATCCTTGATTGGGCAATGTGGTTCAGAATCAAGTGGGAAGGTGAGAGATAGGGGTAGGAATGCTTCACCTATGATAATAGGAGAGAAGCCAGAGACCAGGGCTTCAACTGGGTTGTTCAACTTAGTGGTGGTTATGGTGAGATCATTCTGTTCTGATTTTTCCGACTTCTTAGTGAATTATCTGAGGCTATCGGTGAGCACAGGGGCAGTTTTCTAATATTGAACCTTCCTTGCTTGAGAAGCAGACATGCCAGTCTCTGCAAGGTTTTTGGTATATATGTTATCTCATTAGTTTCCATACTCTAAGGTAGTTGTTATGATTATTCTCATTTTAGATGAGGAAATTGAAGCCCTGAGAGTCTAAGTAAACTTTTAAGACTCCAGAGACAGTAAGAAAAAGTTAGGTCTTAATTAAAACCTGAGAGTGTCCAAATTTTTGCTCCTTAAAATCATGCTGTCTCTTTAATGAAGTCCATTCAGGTTTCATTGAAGAAAGATGAGGAAAATAGGAAGGGAGAGAAGTGATCACTGTTAAAATAGGGTCAATGAGATAGAGAGGGTTCTGGGGATAAGAAGCATAGACCCATATTCATTCCCTTGAAACCAAACTCAGCTTCTTAGAAATTATAAGGATCTCTTTCAGCTTCTGTGACTTTTTTGCATTTGTTGTGTTTTCTGTCCTTAAGATCACTGGAATATCAGTAAACAATCAGAAAATAATTTTAAAATTTCAATTTATTCTGTAGAAGTCAGGGAAGGGCCAGGCATGGTGGCTCACACCTATAATCCTGGAAGTTTCAGAGGCTGAGGAAAGCGGATCACCTGAGGTCAGGAGTTGGACACTAGCCTGGCCAACATGGTGAAACCCCGTTTCTACTAAAAATACAAAAATTAGCTGTGCATGATGGTGGGCACCTATAATTTCAGATACTTAGAAGGCTGAGGCAGGAGAATAGCTTGAACCCAGGAGATGCAGAAGGCAGTGAGCCGAGATCGTGCCACTGCACTCCAGCCTGGGTGAAAAAAGCTCCATCTTTGGGGGAAAAAATAGAAGTCAGGGAAGTAGAGAAACAGTAAAACCTTTTTGCATGGCAGCTGGCTAAATTAGGATTAAGGAGGAGGGAAACTTCCCGGAGCATCAAGGAAAAGGGTTCCTAGATATTCGTGTAATGTCTTCTCTTGGTCCTCAGATCCCACATTCACAAATATTGAGAAACAGACACCACAACCAGAAATTGCAAGCTAATTATTTTATTGGTGTACGGAAGTTAGAGCTATGACCACCTTGTTCCAATGTCATGGCATTTGAATCATCTGAATCACTGTCATCTTCTTATTCACTTCCTGAAACAAACAAACAAGGAAGTTCATAGACCAGACGTGACATGGCAGGAAATGTCGAATTCCTCACTGGTCTTACTGCACTACAGTACATGAGAGCCCATCCTCTCTCCCCCATCCCTTCTACTTCCTGCGTTTCCTCCCTAATTTTTTGTGTGTTCACTCTTTGGATGCCCTTGCACAAAATGTGCTCCAAATTGTTCCTTATGTGATAAAGAGAGAAGATCATTCTTAGCTTGTTATTACTTTCTGCTGAATTTGTTCACAGATATATTTACACAGATGGGAACTGGAACATATTCTATAACAGTGAGAAGCTGAAACCACCCTCAGTGTCCAGTGACAGGGATTGGTTAAAGAAATCACGGTGCAGCCACATAATGGAGTAGTATAAAATTGTAAAAACAAACAGATAACCACTGAAGAGATCTACTTAGCTTCATAAATTCATGTGGAAATTTTCAAAGAAATGTATTTTTTAAATGACTAACATATGTACCTGAATATAAATTATGGTATTAGTTCTGGGGGGGAAACTATTCTAGTTGTCTATGTACACATAAATATTTCAAACAGAAGATGCCATAAGGTTAACAGTGGCAGTTTTCTGAAGGAGGGGAGGCAGGTAGGATGAGTTATACCTTTAAATTTAGATTCATATTTTTCCATTTCATTAGGTATTTTTTGTTAGCTTAATCATGTACTTATTGAACAGTAAGAATTTGAAAAATGAGACACCACTTAGCTGCTGAAAGTTCAGGGACCACTTGGCAGGAATACTGGACTCGAGAGGCTGGTGTGAGGCAGGACTCAGCAAACAGTGCTCAGGTGAAAACTTTAAATGGGAGGTCTCTCAGTTTGTGCACAGAAAACAGAGCGCCAGAGAGAACATGGTACTACTTCCTTGTTGCCAACACAATTTAAGACAGATTATTTGGAATGTTGTTTCTCAACATCAGAATTCCTTAAAGAGTTTGTTACAAATATAGGATCTTGTTACCCAATTCCAGAATATGTCAATACACATCTTTAGAAATGGGATCTGGGAATATACAATGTCAATAGGCTTTTAGCTGATTCATTGGCACAATAAAGCTGGAGAGCTGCAGCAATTAGAGCACTTGGTGAAGAATAAACTGGAATCATACCTGTCATTGAATCCTAGATGACTGGGGAGGCTGTCACTGGGGAGGTCGGGAAGGTCTGCCCCCTTGAGGAGGGGGTGGTGGTCCCTGGGGCTGTCCAGCAGGAGGTGCCTGAGGCTGCTGGGGATTGCCTCCTGCTGGAGGTGGGGGACCTTGAGGATTGTTGCCTTCTTGTTGGGGTGGTCCTTGTGGCTTTCCTGGAGGAGATCGGGCACTTCGGGACTTGTCTCCTTGTGGGGGTGGTCCTTGTGGCTTTCCTGGAGGAGGGGGGGGACCTTGAGGCTGGTTGCCTCCTTGTGGGGGTGGTCCTTGTGGATTTCCTGGAGGAGATCGGGAACTTCGGGACTTGCTGTCTCCTTGTGGGGGTGGTCCTTGTGGCTTTCCTGGAGATGGGGGACCTTGGGGCTGGTTGCCTCCTTGTGGGGGTGGTCCTTGTGGCTTTCCTGGAGGAGATCGGGCACTTCGGGACTTGTTGTCTCCTTGTGGGGGTGGTCCTTGTGGCTTTCCTGGAGGTGGGGGACTTTGAGGTTTGTTGCCTCCCTGTGGGGGTTGTCCTTGTGGCTTTCCTGGAGGAGATCGGGCACTTCGGGACTTGTCTCCTTGTGGGGGTGGTCCTTGTGGCTTTCCTGGAGGAGGTGGGGGACCTTGGGGCTGGTTACCTCCTTGTGGGGGTGGTCCTTGTGGCTTTTCTGGAGATCGGGCACTTCGGGACTTGTCTCCTTGTGGGGGTGGTCCTTGTGGCTTTCCTGGAGGAGGTGGGGGACCTTGGGGCTGGTTACCTCCTTGTGGGGGTGGTCCTTGTGGCTTTTCTGGAGGAGATCGGGCACTTCGGGACTTGTCTCCTTGTGGGGGTGGTCCTTGTGGCTTTCCTGGAGGAGGTGGGGGACCTTGGGGCTGGTTATCTCCTTGTGGGGGTGGTCCTTGTGGATTTCCTGGAGGAGATCGGGCACTTCGGGACTTGTCTCCTTGTGGGGGTGGTCCTTGTGGCTTTCCTGGAGGAGGTGGGGGACCTTGGGGCTGGTTACCTCCTTGTGGGGGTGGTCCTTGTGGCTTTTCTGGAGGAGATCGGGCACTTCGGGACTTGTCTCCTTGTGGGGGTGGTCCTTGTGGCTTTCCTGGAGGAGGTGGGGGACCTTGGGGCTGGTTATCTCCTTGTGGGGGTGGTCCTTGTGGATTTCCTGGAGGAGATCGGGCACTTCGGGACTTGTCTCCTTGTGGGGGTGGTCCTTGTGGCTTTCCTGGAGGTGGGGGACCTTGAGGTTTGTTGCCTTCCTGTGGGGGTGGTCCTTGTGGCTTTTCTGGAGGAGATCGGGCACTTCGGGACTTGTCTCCTTGTGGGGGTGGTCCTTGTGGCTTTCCTGGAGCAGGTGGGGGACCTTGGGGCTGGTTATCTCCTTGTGGGGGTGGTCCTTGTGGCTTTCCTGGAGGAGATCGGGCACTTCGGGACTTGTCTCCTTGTGGGGGTGGTCCTTGTGGCTTTCCTGGAGGAGGTGGGGGACCTTGGGGCTGGTTATCTCCTTGTGGGGGTGGTCCTTGTGGCTTTCCTGGAGGAGATCGGGCACTTCGGGACTTGTCTCCTTGTGGGGGTGGTCCTTGTGGCTTTCCTGGAGGAGGTGGGGGACCTTGAGGCTGGTTGCCTCCTTGTGGGGGTGGTCCTTGTGGATTTCCTGGAGGAGATCGGGCACTTCGGGACTTGTCTCCTTGTGGCTTTCCTGGAGGAGGTGGGGGACCTTGAGGCTGGTTGCCTCCTTGTGGGGGTGGTCCTTGTGGATTTCCTGGAGGAGATCGGGCACTTCGGGACTTGTCTCCTTGTGGGGGTGGTCCTTGTGGCTTTCCTGGAGGAGGTGGGGGACCTTGAGGCTGGTTGCCTCCTTGTGGGGGTGGTCCTTGTGGATTTCCTGGAGGAGATCGGGCACTTCGGGACTTGTCTCCTTGTGGGGGTGGTCCTTGTGGCTTTCCTGGAGGAGGTGGGGGACCTTGGGGCTGGTTATCTCCTTGTGGGGCTGGTCCTTGTGGATTTCCTGGAGGACAAAGAGAGAAGAGAAAGACAGAGTAAAAGCCCATACAAGATTCACTGAATAGTTGCAGTAAATTTTTATCAGTTTGGGTCACAAGCTGAGTGGGGAAACACACAAAAATGAGACCAAGACATTAATTTCTTTGCATTTTCAGTGAAGACATATAACTCTGGAGTGGAGCGCTGGGGAAGAACAAAGCAGTTGAGGGCCTCTCAGTATAAAGAGGAGACAGAATGAGGATGCTGCCCATTTGTCTGTCATCTCCCAGCAGGCACTCCTGGCCAGGGGGATGAGGTAACCCACTCCTGCTGTCATCTAAGCCAAGCATCTCTGCCGTTCAATTTGGTGGCCTGCTCATGATGCCCAGAATCAAGGTTGCATGAAGAGTGCCTATATTATTAGGGGCACTAACATTAATCAATTTCTGAAAGGAAAGTTTTGATAAGAAGACACTGGAGAACTGATCCATTCATAAGCAGAAAAAGACAGTCAGAACAGATTGAGAATGAATCGGGATTTACCTGCTATTAGGGAGGGAGATTCTTCCTGGCTGACATCTAGAAGAGAAGCACAGGATGGTGGGAAAAGTTACATCTTGAACCTTACAAGACTCACAAGTGTTCTACAGGGAAAACAGACTTCTCACCACATCCCATGCATCCCCTAAGTTAACTCATCAGCCACCATCTGTGAAGCTGCTGGAAGGGGAGGAAGGTGTAAGGGGAGGCAGGGTTGTTATGACAGAGCAACAGCCATGAACTCAACATAGAAGAGCCCCTTTTTTCCCTCCCTAGCGTCCCTCAAGACTTAATGCTAATTTAGTTCACAAATGCCAGGTACTTCAATGTGATATTTTGGTGTTCTTAGGCCCTCCATCTCCTATAAATACATTGCTTATGTACACATGCTCTCTCAATTGGGGTAACCAGAAGTAATCACTTCAATACAATCTTACCCATACCACTCCCAGCACATTGAAATACTGCATGTAAGGGAGAGAAAAATGACAATGATTGGCTCTGATATTTCTGTATCTCTAGTTAAACAGAGACAAGTGTTCCATCCAATTCTCTGTCTCTGCAGTATCTCTGATACTGTGTGTGTCTATCGCCATCATCGATGCTGATCCACTGTACAGCAAGGCCACCATCATCCCTGTGTACTTACTGAGATCAGTTTAGGATCTTCACAGCTGGACTTCCATGAATCTGCCTTGCATTCTCTACTGCATCCTTCACAGCACAGTTCTATCTATAAATGCAAATCTTACCTTCTCATTCCCCTGGAACAAATTCTTTATTGGATTTCATTGTACATTAAATAAATTAGAAACTCTTATTGTGGAATGAGGGTACAACAAGTCTCCTGATCCTAGGCATGAAAACTCTGCAGCCCCATCTGTGTTTTCATTCTCCTCTCTTCCCCATAATTACAACTATCACCTCCTAAGCCCCAAGCAGAGTCACCACATCTTCTCCCCCTTCTGTTTTACCTTCATTTAAGTTCTGAGCTGAGCTCAGGGCCAGCAAGCCCACTGACAGCAGAATCAACAGCATCTTGCAGGAGGCTCTGGAGTCACTCCCAACTCTGTGCTGGGAGGAACGTGGCAACTCCCTTTATAAAGAGGAGCAGAACAATGGCACCTTTGACCTCCACACTGGGTGGGCCTTACCACCTCAGAGACTGGGTTCTGCTTTGCTCACTGCAGGTCAGGTGTATCCCTTATTTTTCTTTGAGACTCTAGCCCAGAGAGATGAGTTGGATAGGATATGTTGTTAGTGTCTTATTTCCAAAAGGTACAACTATGACTTGAACAATGGTTTTGAAGGAACTGTGTCCAAGCCATCAGCACTGTGTCATCACTGAACTTTAGATATCATTAGAGTTTCAATCTTTTAGGTAAGACTATCATCCGCTTTCCACTGTGCTATTTATTTCTGTTTATGTGTGTGTGAGCAGCGATGCTACAGCCAGCAGTGAAGATGGTCAATATCTCTGGATATTATTATGCCCTATTTCCATCTCTTGTGATGTGTGTACAGGTATTTTCATATTTAGCTCGGTTTTTGATGTGATAGAGATGGTTTCTGCTATCTGTGAGATGTGTGAGGACAGCACACTCCTGTGCACACATAGATGACAGAAAGCTGCCCCGCAGCCTGCTCAGGATAGGGCTATTGTTCAAGTTTCTGTGGATCTCACTCAGCTCAGGCAAGGCTTGGTCCTGTACAACACAGGAAGTCTAAAATTTTGTATTCTAAAATATTTTTAGGGGTTATTAATGCAAAATGGACACAGAAACCACCAGGAAATTTCTAGACCTGAGAAAACTGAATACATAGTTCTGTGAGGGAGCCATGCGATGTCATGTTGCTAAAATTTCCTTCATGCTCTTCCCTTTCTCTAGAATATTCTATAAAATTCACCCACTGCTTCATTTCTTTTAGGAATTATATCGAATTCTTACCACTGATAATTAAGTGGCCACAATTCTACATTCAAATAAGATAATCAGATACCGCCATCAAACCCTCAATTGCATTGTATTGGTTTTATTGGTTTAGTCAGTATTTGTGTTACCTGTTTTCTCAGATTCTTCTTCCACAAGGAGTATTTTTCTACAATATTCTGATATGCATTCCTCCCCACGTTCTTTCTAGTACTCTTTTTCATATTTTATTTTCTGAGTCAAGCTCATTATGTGTATCTTTTATTATGTAGCTGGCTTTTCCCCATGAATTTGGTGAGATTTCCTTTATTTAATCTTTTAAGTAATAGGATATATACTCCTCACCATCTTTTTTCATTCCTGTCTGTGTAATTTCACAATAAATGTTGTGTTTCCAAAAAGCCCTCTCAGAGTCTTGCATTGTTAGCACTTCTTTTAGCTGCTGGTTCTTCTCTTATATCTGGTAAATCCCTGCTCATCAGTTCGTGGAATATACAGGTTAGTCAGTATCAACAGCTGCCATTTACCACTTAGACCTTCCGTGTGTCTTGTGTAATTCTTCACATTTTGTGCATGGCTGGTGTTAATTTGAGAACAGATTGGTTGGAGGTGTGATGGGGGTAGAGAGGGTATGTGACAGTAAATCCTAAAGACAGACCTCTTGACTATTGGGGATGAGTGGATCCTGTGCTGTGCACATGAGGGTCTGGTCTGGCCCTTCTGAAGAGTTGCGGATAATAGTACAGGGAGACTTCCTAATACCAAAGGCTTTGCTATGGATAATTTTACCCTTGCAAGGGAACCAGGCAGATTGGTATTTTCCCTGGCATCAATATAGACATACTTCAAAGGGGAATACATTACTAATTGGCAGTTCTTTCTGGCTCTATGGAAAGTTGATTGGTTCTAGCTGAGCTTCATGAGTTTTATCTTAGGCAGAGAGTAGTTGTTTGGTCCCAGCAGATCCCACTGTATTGTTGAGATTTGTGTCTCTTGTCTCACAGACACTGTTTTCCATAGGAACTGGAAATGAGCAATCCTGCCTAGGTGGCTTAAGCTAGACCATCAGGTAGCAAAGGAATGTCAGAGACAAGGAGCAACAAAGAGGCCAGGATGACATTGCCTGATTATGTCACCAACTGAGGTTGCTACAGCCTGATGCAAGACAGACTTCCCCTTGGCAGGAGAGTACAGGAAGAGGACAGAAATGCCCCTAAAGGTCACTCATTTCAGGCCCTTTCCCTGATCTTCTCCAGTGTCAGCAATGAGTAAAGTTTTTCAGGAAAGCATAAATATCAGCTATGCACTCACCAGACAAAACAAAAAAGAGGTGATGGAAATGTGGAAAGGGATACTGTCTGTGAGTGAAGGTGGGTGGAAGAGAGAAGCAGGACTGCAGCAGGAGCTTGGGCACCTATATGTGAGTGGCAGCCCTCAGCACTCCACTTGCCTTCTAATATCCATGTTCATATTCTCAGGTCCAGAAGGAACAGTCTTCAACATATGAAATTTTAGGAACACAGTTCAGCTCTCATAACAGCTCCCAACCTTTTCTAAGTCAAGTGTTCAGTGGTTCAAAACTCCTCACTGCCTTCAGGCACTGCCCTTTAGCAAATCGAGTTGCCTCCACTTTCAACACTCATCCCAGATACAACAACTTGCATAATCTTTACTAGAAGGTGATAGTTCAGGCCATGATGCTCTCTCCTGAAGAAGTTTAATATCCTCAGCCGCTCTTGGTAACATTCCTACCCCAGCACATCCCATATCCATTCCCCTCACATCAGTCACGGTGATCATTGAAAAGTAGAAATTAGATCATAACACTTTTGTGCTTCAAATGCTCTTAGGATTTTCTTCTGCACTTGTAATAAGATCCAAACTTCATGCCTCAGCTGTCTCACACCCACACATCTCCCTCTTTTTGAAGACGCGGAAGCTCTGTGAATGGAACAGAAAGCCAAATCCTCCTCAACTTACTGTGTTCATTGGGTAAACCAACCATTCTGATAACACAGTTGTGTTTGAGAATTCAGCGTTGCTTTGACTTGTCTAAAAACTTTGGTTACACTAGTAGGATCTTCATCTTTACATTTTTATTTGATGTTGATGCTCTCTAATATATATATATTTCACAATTATTTGAGCATATTTATATTCTTTCCATTTATCCTGGCAAAGGCTGATTATAATAGAAAACATTTCTTCAGCATTTACTATATGATATTCAATCTTCAGAACCATCATATTAGGGAGGTGTGATGATTATTATTATCTTAATTTTGTAGATGAGGTGATTTAGGTGCGTGCCTAGTTTCATATAAAGGTAGTAAGTGGAATGGAAGGCAGTCAGTTCTCAGAGCTGAGTTCTTGCCTACTGTGTTCCAGTGGTTACTTGCTCTTCATTCATTCATTTCTCTAAAAGAAAGTGAAAGGAAATGAGATTCAGAGAACAAAAACAGGTTTCTCTTAGAATATTGTCAAGGTTAAATTTTCGTGAGACGTTAACAGCTGATGTGACTAAAAATATATTTTCCCGAGTAAACATGTTTGTTTGAAATCATAATCCCATTTAAACATATTCTAGTCTTCCGCTTTACCGCTTGCATTTATATAAAGACACTCAGAGGAATTAATTCCTTTTTTTTCTAATTACAAAACCCTGTCAATGTAGATCCTGTATGTTCTTCCTTAATCCATGCTACATGCATTTTTCTTGGGTGGCGTATTAGCATTGACAAAATTTGTGTATGCCCTTTTAAATTGACTAAATTTGATCCTTCTAATCACAATGGATCTAAAATTCTAGAAATCCAAGAGGGAGCCTGGTCAGAGAGTTGTCTAAGAAAGGATAAACTATATACCACTTACATAACTTTCAGTCTTCTGCATGAAGATGTCACCTGTGTCCTGGCCCCAGAGCTGGTGTCCCACCCTCAGTGATTGGGGCCATAGAAGGCATTGGTCATCAGCCTAAGGTCAAGTGTCTGTAGCCTCATCACACCACTGTTATCACAATGTCACAGTGTATTCTTCAGCTTTCAGTTAAACATCCTATCAGTTCATAGAGAAGTACAATCACAACTTATCTCATAAGAAATACAAAGCAATGTATGTCACCCTCATATTTTTCTGATCATGTACAAAGTCGGTAAGATGATAGGAATTTCATTAAAGTGATTAATCAATGACTCATTTATTAAACACATCAACCTGTACCTATCTCTTTCAAAAGATGTTGTCTCCTCTGCTTAAGAACCACAAATTATTATTGTATTTCATTGATTTTGAAGTCCACATGTATGCATATTTATCATCTTGGAAATTGTTTTTAAAATATGATCACGACAGAATCATTCATCCAATGTTTTCTTCTTACAATGGCACCTTGATATCCTCTCTTGAAGGGGTGAGGTCTGCTTTTACCCCCTTGAGCTTCGGTAGAACTTCATTACTGCCATGACCAGTAGATTATATCAGAAGTGATACTTTGTGACTTTTGAGTCTGTATCATAGAAATGCCATGCAATTCCAAATTGTTCTTTATGGAACCAGACACATGCTGTGAGGATGTCCATGCTGTGAGACAGAGATAGAACATTCATTTTAAAAATGATTGGATCAAAACTGTCTTTAAACAATATTCAATAACCGAGTTTGTTTCAGTGACCCAATTGCTATCTATATCATATGTTATATTTCTACACATGCATGGCCACATAGCTAAAGATTTATGGATTATTCCTTTCTATCTTGCATAGTGATGTTTCTGATGCCTTAGCTCTTCTAGTACTTACAATAGAACTTTGAGGATTTTTGCATTTATGTTCACTTTTCAAAGTTAGAAATAAAATCTTAATGTGATTGAGTGACTTTCTCTAACACATACACTTCATAGGGAACAGCATAAGAAAAAGAAATGAAGGAGACAGACAGAGAGAGAGACAGAGAGAGAGAAATGAGACAATGACCTTATTCATGAGAACAATGTAAAATACCTAGGATCAAATAGCAAGAAATGCACAGGATTCAGTTGAAGAAGAATGATCAAACTTTGATGCAGAATATGCACTAAAATGTATATACATGTAAATTTCTGCACATGAAAATGCTATATTCAAATAGGACAAATTTTCCAGGTGTTCTGGCAAAAATTGCACAACAGTCCCCTCTTCATGTCTGATTTTGGCTTTGCTCAATCACAAACTCTGTTATTTTTCCATTTGTCATTCCAATTCCACAGTTTTGTTTACATTTATTGTTTATTGTCATCTCTTCTTTCATTCTCCTCAATCTTGGGTATTAATTTCCGCTGTGCTTCTTTATTGTAATTTTGTTGGGACATTGGGAAAGGGCAGAAATCAGTCCATGTGTTCAATGCACTGTGCATTCCAATACCCTGAGTATAGAGATAAATTCCTTATCACAGTTTATCGCAGGTTCTACAGATGAACTTTTGGTTTATGACTCTTTCTATACAAGTGTATTCAAGTGACTTTACAAGGCAGACTGCTATTACCTGTGTTCCTAATTTTATCAGAAGAATATGCCGCTGTCTTTTCTCTCCTGGCTGCATTAAATGTAACGTGACCATGACTTGATAATCACATGGTTATTTTTTACAACGTTATTGAGTAAACATCTGGCAACAATCTTAAATATTGAATACATTTTTATACTCTAATACACTAACAAATATAATTTTTTAAAAACAAATGTACATTGTTTCAAGTCTATTACTTACCCTTCTTTGGAATTGCCAAAGCAAATCTCTCCATATTATTTAAAAAAAAAAAAAAACTTTTGTGCCTTCTAGTAAACAGACGTAGAAACAGAATTTTATGATATGATACATAAAGAGTTTGTATTTATCTTACATTTTTGCTAACCTTACTTTTTAGCTAAACTTTTGTCTATATTTGCATTTTCTTGATTGAAACATGCCTTTGTACATTTTTATTGAGCAATTAAAGGCTTATTTAACTAGTCAACCTAACAACATTGACATACGGTTTTTGTCAGATTGGAATGATCTACAAAGCTTCTGAAGCTTGAACTTTGGGGTCCTTCATGTGCACAGGCCCTTCCCAAGATCCTGTTTAGAGTGAACAGAATACAAAGAGATTTAGAAGGTTCATGAACTAGCAGTGGTCTTCTTTATGCCGACTCCTTTACTCAAGCCTTTATGTATTTTTCTGTCTTCCACTGACCCATGGGGATCATAAGATTTCAAGACCTTCTCATCCCTAAAACAAACTCCAATCATTTGAGGGATATCTGAATTTTTTTCTGAAAAGAAGACTTGGGAATACCTATAGAAGCAAATTTCTAAATAATCTGATTCTTATGTCTACAAATAATGGCTATCTTCCTGCACTGCTGTAAATGTACTGTGCCATTGTAGATTATACATAGAGGAATCTAAAGAGTGTACTGTAGTGGTGACTGAAGGGCCTATTGAAATGAGGTACAGCTATAGATTCTTGCTCTTCCACTAGTTTTTCCCTTGAAGAACATACTCCCTGCAGAATGGCACCTTCCCTTAGTATTTGTAGTGTTTCTACCTTTAAGCATGGAAGGAATGGTCAGTGTTAGCAATGTTTTCTTTTCTTTACAATTTACGGCAGGGTAAGGACAATTCTCATGTTTGACTATAAAAGCAAGGGCAGCTTCATGGCCCTAATCCATTTGGGCATTTCTGCTAGTGTCCTGGATCCATCTATCTCCACATCTGTGTATCCAGAGATGGTGCTGACTGTGGCAATTACCAATTCATGGAGGTTCTTTGATTTTTAATAGGAAGAGTGATTTCCCCAGAGGTTTTCCCTTTAAATGAATACATTCCTTCCCTGATTTCTAGGACATACCACTGTTGTTTATTCTGAAGAGTCCATGACTGGAACACCAGGGAAGGCCACAGATTTTTGTATTCTTTCTTTATTCAGGCTCTTTGGTTTTCCTTGGGAGGGATTCTACGACAGACTTACTAAGTGAGACTCTGCAACTCTGCCCCTATTTTGTAACCTTCTCCCCCAGGCATCTTGTTGGCTTAGCTGAGTACACTCTTGGGGAGAAGAGAGAATATGGTGGTAGCTCATGAGGACACGTCCAGTTTGCATCCACAGCCTAAGACTCAACTGAATAAACACCTGAAGTCTAAGTCTCCCTAAAGGTGTGCAACAGCTTTGGGGGATCTTTAACCATTTACCTCCTGTTATATTTGGAATGGAGCAAAAACTAAAAGTGTTACATGGGAAGTTTGTTTCAATTCTACCACCTGGTACTCAGTTTACAAGCATTTCCCAATCCTACTTCTTAATGAGTTATATAAAAGGAGAAGATTTATTGACCATTCGTCATACATTTTGGTCAACATGTCAGCTATTGATATGTACTTTTTACATTATTAACTGAAGAAAAATGGATGCCTTTTACAAACGTTATAAGATTACAAAACACAAATACATCCAAAGGAACCAAATTAGGGTTGTAATGTGGAAGCCTAATGATTTTCCATGAGAACTCTCATATAAATGCCCTGTTTGATAAGAGAAATGAGCAGGAGCAAGGTCGTGGTGAAGGACTCTGCTGAAGCTTTCCCAAGGATTCCTATACTAAAGCTTTGGCTTTCTCAAAATATTCTCAGAATAAGCAGTTATTGTCATTCTCCAGAAACTCAACCAGCAAAATGACTTGAGCTTTCCAATAAACTCTTGCCATGACCTTTGTGCTCTCCTCATCCCCTTTTTATTGACTGGACTTTTCCACCTCTTGGTAGCCATTGCTTTGATTGTATTTGTTTTCCAGATTTTACTGGTAAAGTCATGTGTTGTCTCCTGTTATAAATGATTGAAGGTATGCTTACGGTCTTCATTGCTTGTATTTAAATTTTTACAGAAAGTTCTGCTCTTGTCTGTACTTGATCTTGGTGACACAGTTTGGGCATCCATTAAGTGAAAAGCTTACTAAACTTTGATCATTCAGTTAGAATCATGTAAACTGAACCAACTGAGAAGTCTGCGATGTTGGCTATTGTGTGTGCTGTTAATCGTCACACATCTTCTCTTAGGGTATAAAGAAGATGAATGTATACCTTGCAATATGACATGGTTCATCTGTCACTGTAGGCTTTAGGTTCAACATTGCCTCATTCCTTCTTGAAATGAGGAACTCCTCATTGAATTTGTGAACTGCTGACTTCTTCAACCAATGTCAACTTACCATGTGGCAAGTAGGACAACTTTTTGGACACCGTCAGTGACTTCATCTTCTTCCACCCAAGCTTCATAATAAATTTGATGTTTGTAACTCTAACTTTAGAAGAATTCATGTTGCTCTTCTAGGGACTATTTTGAAACTGCTATCTTATTTTTCTTAATGCCTCAAACTAGCTCCTGTTGAGACATCTTATAGCAAGATATTCTAATTTCATTTGGTGCCAAGAAATTTGGAATTCATTCATGGTATTTCTTTTTTTTTTTTTTTTTTTTTTTTGAGACGGAGTCTTGCTCTGTGGCCCAGGCTGCAGTGCAGTGGCGCAGTCTCTGCTCACTCCAAGCTCTGCCTCCTGGGTTCACGCCATTCTCTTGCCTCAGCCTCCCGAGTAGCTGGGACTGCAGGCACCCACCACCACGCCTGGCTGATTTTTTGTATTTTTAGTAGAGACGGGGTTTCAAGGATGGTCTTGATCTCCTGAACTCGTGATCCACCCACTTTGGCCTCCCAAAGTGCTGGGATTACAGGTGTGAGCCACTGCGCCTGACCCATTCATGGTATTTCTTAATAGAATATACATTCTCCGCCAACATTTTAACAACCCACTCCATATAGGAAGGCATCCTAACACAAGAAGATCTACTGGAGGTAACATAGACTTTTCCAGCTGATTAGGCAGATTGGTTTCTTGTTTTTCTTTTAGCATAAATAGGAATGTTTTCTGAAGATGGGATATAATACCAGTCACCAAATATTCTCCAGCTACATGGAAAGCGTAACATTTGTAACTGAGATTCACATGCTTCAAGAGAGACACAGAGTGCTTGGGCCTAGCGGCTATTCTGATGTTATTGAATGATTTTCTCTGGTTTCACCAAACATTATTTGGAAAGAGAAGCTGGCGATGAGCAGTCTGGCTTAGGTAGCTTATAGTGGCTTGTCAGGTAGGGAAGAAATGCAAGAGAGAAGAAGCAGAGGGGAGTGCCAGGCAGCGGGGAGTGCCTACTTGTGGGAGTCACTGGGGAAGCTGCAGTCTTGGTTAGAGGCAGGCTACTCCTCATCTGCTGAGTACAGGAAGACAAGAGGTGATACTTCCAAATATCACTCAGCTCACGCCCTATTCCTGACCTTCCCCTATGTCAGAAATGCATGAAAGAGACTAGAAAATCAGGAAGGAGTAAATATCAGGTATCAAGCTACCAGAGACAACCAAAACAGAGGTTACCAAAGAACTGAAGGAGACAGTGTCACTCAGGATGAGATCAAAACAAGGAGCAGGACTGCAACAGGAGCTTAGGCACTTGTCCATGAGTCAAGGACCTCAGCAATCAACTTGCCATTTAAAATAAATGTAAACTTACTATGTGCCAAGCAGGACTCTTGATTTCTACCTCCTAAAACCTGCTCTCCCCTGAGTTTCCTCATTATGACTGTCAAAACAAAATATCACAGACTAGGTTTTCTTCAACAACAGAAATTCCTTTTCAACACTTCTGGATGCTCAAGTTCCATGATGAAGCTGTCAGCAGGTTCAGTTCTTCTGGGCCCTGCCTGCTTGCCATCTACATATCTGCCTTCTTGCTGTGTTTCCCGTAGGGCTGCTTCTATACATACATAATTCTTGTGTCTCTCCGTGTGCAAATTTCTAGTTCTCATAAGGAATTTCCACTTCTTATAAGGACAGCAATCTTATTAGATTTAGTTCCACTGAAACTCCCCATTTTATCTTGATCACCTCTTCTTAGGGCTGTTTTCTAAACACAATGATATTCTAAGGAACAAGAGGTTGGCCGTGGAGTTTTGTATACCTATGCCTATCATATTTCACTAAATATTTGATTATATAGATATCATTTCTTTGGAATTTTGAGCTGGGTGAAGACAACACAAACCTGGCCATTCATGGCTGACAGAAGGTTGGCCCTCAGCCTGGTCAGACCCACACAGATTGTCTAATATTCTCTGGCTCTGGGTCTAGTCAGAAAACTCTTGGTGTAGGATACAGGTGTCTTCATGCATTCTATCATTAATATACATGGGGAGGTTAAAAAAAAACGTTGGCCATGAAAACTACCAAGGGGTTCTAGAAATGAACAGAAAGAATACACAGTTCTTGAACGAGACACCCTATTTCATGACTTCAAAATTTTTTCCTTTCTCTACCCCTTTGTTAGAATGTTTGATCAGATTTAGTTGAGCTTTACATCTTCTAGGAATTTTTTTTTATACAGACTCTTGCTCTGTCACCCAGGCTGGAGTGTGGTGTCATGATCCTGGCTTACACCATCCTTGAAATCCTGTGCTCAGGGGATTCCTCCAGCTTCAGCCTCTTAAGTTGTTTGATTACAGGTTCATGACACCCACCATGCCCATTTATTTATTTATTTATTTTAATTTTTGAAGAGATGGAGCCTCACTTTGTTTCTCAGGCTGGTCTTGAACTCCTGGCCACAAGCGATCCTCCCACCTCACTCTTCCAAAGTCCTGAGATAATGGGCATGAGTACCCACATTCAGTCCTTCTTCTAGGAAAAATTTTTGATCACTCCCACTTATAATGAGTGGCCACAATTATGTATTCCAATAAGATAGTCTGGTACCCACATAAAAGCCTCAAGCATATTGCATTGATCTATTTCTTAGTACCTGTGCTATCTCTCTCCCAGATTGTTCTTCCACAAAGAAATTTTTTTCATTTTTGCAATATTCTGAAACGAATTTCTCCAGACTCTCTTTCTAAAATGTATTTGTTGACATTTTGTGTTCTAAATCAAATTTCCCTGTGTTTATTTTTCATCTTACATCTGGCTTCTTTTTAAATAAAATTTGGGAAAATTTTTTAAATCTAATCTTCTAGATAAGCATCTATAATTCTTCTTACTCCTTTCTTTTCATTTTTGTTTTTAAAATTTAGATCAACATACTGTGTTTCCAAGGTCTTTTTACTGAGTTTGTGTTAGTAGCTCTCTTTTCATCTGCTGACTTTTCTATTATATCAAGTAGTTCCTGCCCATCCTTCCACCCTTTTCATGGAAAGTATAGGTGAGTCAGTATCAACAGCTGCCACTTATCATTTCAGGCCTCAAATAAGTCTTGTACTGTCATTCAGTTTTTGCTCAGGGATAGTGACAACTTCAGATGACCTTGTTAGAGGTATTGTGTGTGGGGATGTGACTGGACATCCTAAAGACAGGCCACTTGATCAGTTGGATGAGAGGATCCTGTGTTGTACACATTAGAATCTGTTCCTACTCTTCCAGAAGGGTCTGAGAATACAAGGGGATTTCAAAAAGTTTGTGGAAGAACGTAATCACAATATGAAAGTAGACAATATAAACTTTATTTCTTAACATTATCTCCATCACATTCAAGAAGTTTGGCAAGTAATGATACAAGAAATTTAGCCTATCTACAAAGAATTGGGGACCCTGGGAATTTCACCATATAAATGCAGTCTTTTCACATTATTAACTGAAGAAAACAGAGTACACGTTAAAGATATTTTAATATTAGAGAAAAAGAAATTCAAAGATACTGCATCAGTACTGTAAATTGGATGCCTAGTGATTTTCTTTTTTTTGTTTTCTGTTTTATTTTCATAGGTTGGGGAACAGGTGGTGTTTGGTTATGTATATAAGTTCTTGAGTGGTGATTTGTGAGATTTTGGTGCACCCATCAGCCGGGCAGTATTCACTGCACCCAATTTATAGTCTTTTATCCCTCACCTCTTTCTGACTCCCCCTGAGTTCCCAAAGTCCATTGTGTCATTCTTAAGCCTTTGCATCCTCATAGTTTAGCTCCCATTCATGAGTGAGAACATACAATATTTGGTTTTCCAGTCCTAAGTTACTTCACTTAGAATGATGATATCGACTTATGAAAGACTGGAGAAAGTTAGGCAAAACTTTAGCAGATGAATGCCCAGAAAGGCTTTAGCAGAGTCCTTCTCCATCACAACAAAGCTCCTGCTCTTTCCCCTCATGAAACAGGGGCAATTTTCCAGACTTTTGATAGAAATCACTAGGCATTCAATCTCATTCATTTATCTGCTAAAGATTTGGCTTTCTTCAAATTCCAAATTCTTTCAACCCTCCCCGAAGTTATCAACCAAAATACCTTGGGCATCCGAACACACTGTTGGCATATTTGTTTTTGTCACATTTACTTAGACTAGACCACTTCCACCTCTTGGTAGCCATTGCTTTGATTGTGTTTTTCCCTTCGAGTGGCACTGGTAAAGCCACATTTGATCTCCTGTTACAGCTCTTCAAAGACATGCTTAGGATCTTTTCTTTTCTTCTCCTTCCTACTTCTTTAATTTTTCATTGAATGTTCTGTTCTTGTCTGTAGCTGACTTGGGTACAGCAGTTTTGGCCCTCATCAAGTGGATAGTTTGCTCAAGTTTAAGCTCTTGTTTCTGTTGTTAATTGTCAGACCTCTTCAATTAAGCCAAAAGAAGATAAAGTTTTTGCCCATAAGTTGATGTGTATGGTCTGCTGCTGCAATGTTTACTTTCACCATTATCTCATCGATTCTTAAAGTGAGTTATCCATTCTGTGAAGGGCTGATTTACATGCGCACAAATATGTCCTAATGCATCGGTGATGTCACCATCCCTCCACCCAAGCTTCAACATAAACTCGAATTTGTTTTTCCTACAATTTTAGTAGAATTTTTGCTGCTCTGATAGAGGCTGTTTTCAAACCGGTTTCTCAACCATGTTAGTGACTGAACGAGATCCTGTTCAGACATGTTGTAACAAGTTAGTACAAATGTATTTTGATACAAAAAATGTTTATATCCATGCATAATTTTTAAACATCATATGTATTTTCTACAAACAGTTTGAAGATGCCTTATATTATTGGAACCCTTCCTCATAAAACGAGGGTTGTTGCAGATTACTCTGCCATTGGCTGGTGATCAGATAGATTGTTGTTTTCCTCCCTTACCCCTTCTGGAATATTAGGGATGTTTGCTAAAGAGGAAATATATTACCAGCTAGCAATTCTTCTTTGGCTACGCAGTAAGAAAACCGTTGTAGTTTGGCTTTATGTGCTTTAGGGGTGGGCATAAAGCAGTTGCTTGTCCTAGCACGTGCCCTAATGATACCAGGGTGACTGTGATTGGTTTCTACACACACTAATTGGACAGGGAAACTGGAGAAGAATGGTCCTGCCTAATGACTTACGGTAGACCTTTTAGTGGGAAAGGAAGATCAGAGTGAAGGAGCAGAGGGGAGTGCTTCGCAGACTTGCCTCATTGCATAGGTTGCTGTAGAAGTGGTAGTCCTGGTGAAAAAAGACTCCCCCTTGGCTTGATGAGTACAGGAAGACAGCAGACATTGCCTTCAAATATCACTCAGCTCAGGCCCTTTCTCTGACATTGTCCAATGTCAGCAATGAGTGAAAGAGTTTAGTTTATTAGGGAAGAATAAATATTAACTATGAAATCTCCACACACAAATAAAACAGAGATGACAGAAGAACTGAATGAGGCCCTGTCAGTGAGTAAGGATGGGGTCAAAGCAAGGAGCAGGTCTGCAGCAGGAGCCCTGGCACCTTTTGGTCAGTTGAAGCTCTCAGCAATCCACTTGCCTTCTAATATGGATGCAAACATAACATGTCCCAAAAAAGATCCTTGATTTCTGCGTCCTAAACTGCTCTCCCTTGATGTAGTTTGTTATGTCTGCCCTAAAAAAAAAAACAAAACACACTGTGTAATTTGAACAACAGAAATTGATTTTCTGAGGCTCACATTCCATGATCAAGGTGTTAACAGGTTCATTTCTTCTAAGATGTCTCTTCTTGGATTTGACTTGGCTAATTTAGTTTTTTTGTCTTCAAACACCTCGATCATTTACTTTCTGAAAAACTTTCACAGTCTATAAGGTCTTTTTTCAAATTTTAGACTTATATATGTCGGTTCTGAAATTTCTATTTTATTATTTTCTATAGTTCCTTTTTCTGCCGAGAAGCTTTTTCCCATTTATTTTGAGAGTGTTCACATTTACCTCAGAAAAGTTGACTATAAGAGCTGCTTTAAAGTCTGATCATTTCCATATCGAAGTGGTTTCAAGGCTGTCATATCTTGATTATACCCTTCATTAAGAATTGGTCAATTGTTTACGGTTTGTAAAAGTATATTGAGTAATTTTCTATTTTATGCCTCACATGGGCATGTTTCTGTGTTTACAACACACAAAAAGTTCAACAAGGCAAGCTTTGGACATTGAAGGGTGGAGGCACTCCGGCTGCATCATGATCCACCCACTGGCTCCACTGGCAGAAGAGTTAATCCCACTGACATTATTCTACTTGGAGCTTCTATGTGGATGATTCTCCTTGGCTCTTATGAGATAAGAGTATAAGCATTTCATATAGTACACACTTATAGAATTAAAAACAACGGAAAAGTGCGCTGAATGGGTCCCAAAGGCTTTATCCACAATGTCTTCCCAACTTTTCATGTTTTGTACCCCATTTTCTCAAAGCTCAAATGAACACAAGCACTTCTTTTTTCTTTTCCTCTACAAGAACCACAGACTTTAACATTTGCTTCTTAGAGGCTATCCCAGTAGCCAGGCAGCCCTGCTCTCTTCTGACTGGGGATTTACAGAATGCAGGAAAATGAGGCTGAGGTAGAAAGAGTGACTATACACCCAGCATGCTGGCTCATGACTGTAATCCCACTACTTTTGGAGGCTGAGATTGGAGGATTGTTGATGTCAGGAATTCAAGATCAGCCTGAACAATATAGCAAGATATCCCCAAGTATACAACAAAATTTACAAAATCAACCTTGCATGGTGATGGGCACCTGTAGTCCCATCTAATTCAGAGGGTGATCTGGAAGAATTGCTTGATCCCAGGAGTTCAAGACTGCAGTGAGCCATGATTGCACCACTGTACTCCAGCTTAAGTGAGAGAACAAGTCCCTGTCTCTAAAAAGAAATAATAATACTAATAATAACAATAATAACAATAAAAGACTACTGCAACTTTTCAAGCTTTTTTTCCCCCACCTTGGCTTCTAGCCCCAGGGTCTACCTCCTTTAAATGCATCTCCAGTGTCTATGGATTCAACAGACTTGCAGTCTCTTCCTTTCTTTCCCCTTATATGCCACTGTAGCTCTATCCTGTATCCTCACCATGCCTTCCCCCACGCCGACAGAATCAAGTACAACGGTGAATTGAGCAAGTATAGGCAATAGAGCTATAAATATCTATGTTTCTACCCTCTTTGATATTTTTTCAATATTTGGAGATGGGTATGTAGGGCCCTTAGTCCTTCTTGTGTCAGGGTCTTCTCAGGCCCAACCCAAATCCTGAAAGGAACTGAGATCAGAGTAGAGGAAAAGAAGTGATGAGAGATGTGAACAAAGTGTCTTCGTGCAAGTAAGTAAGACACATTTACTGTCTAATTCAAGCATTGTAGTCACAGCCTAAGACTCAACTGAATAAACACGTGAATTTTAAGTCTCCCCAAATGTTTGCAACAGCTTTGGGGCATCTTTAACCCTTTACCTCCTGTTATCTTTGGAATGGAGCAAAAACTGAAAGTTTTACATGGGAAGTTTCCTTCAATTCTACCACCTGGTACTCAGTTTACAACCATTTCCCAATCCTTCTTGTTAATGAGCTATATAAAAGGAGACAAATTACTGACCACTTGTCATACATTTTGGTCAACATGCCAGCTATTGATATGTATTTTTTACATTATCAACTGAAGGAAAATAGATGCCTTTTACAAACGTTATAAGAACACAAAACAAAAAGAAAACAAAAGAAACCAAATTAGGGTTGTAATGTGTCCAGAATTGGTTTCTTCCAGTTGGTTCTTGGTCTCGCTGACTTCAAGAATGAAGCTGCGGATGCTTGCAGTGAGTGTTACAGTTCTTAAAGATGGTGTGTCCATAGTTTGTTCCTTCAGATGTTCAGATGTGTCCGGAGTTTCTTCCTTCCGGTGGGTTCTTGTTCTCACTGACTTCAGGAGTGAGGCCACAGACCTTCGCAGTGATTGTTACAGCACTTAAGGCCATGTCCAAAGTTGTTTTTTCCTCCTGGTGGGTTGATGGTCTCACTGACTTCAGGAACGAAACCGCAGACCCTCTCGTGGGTGTTACAGCTCATAAAGGTAGTGCAGACCCAAAGAGTGAGCAGCAGCAAGATTTGTTGCAAAGGGCAAAAGAACAAAGCTTCCACAGCATGGAAGGGGACCCAAGCAAGTTGCCACTGCTGGCTCGGTTGGCCAGCTTTTATTCCCTTATTTGGCCCTGCCCACATCCCGCTGATTGGTACATTTTACAGAGCACTGATTGGTCCATTTTACAGATTGCTGATTTGTCCATTTTACAGGGTGCTGATTGGTGCATTTGTAATCCTTTAGCTAGACACAGAGTCCTGACTGGTGCATTTTTACAGAGTGCTGATTTGTGCATTCACAATCCTTTAGCTAGACAGAGAGCACTGATTGGTGCATTTTTATAGAGTGCTGATTGGTGCATGTACAATCCTTTTGCTAGACACAGAGTGCTGATTGGAGCATTTTTATAGAGTGCTGAATGGTACAGTTACAATCCTTTAGCTAGACACAGAGCAATGATTGGTGCATTTTTACAGTGTGTGGATTGATGCACTTACAATCCATTACCTACACCCAGAGCACTGATTGGTGCATTTACAATCATCTAGCTAGACAGAAAAGTTCTCCAACTCCCCACTCGACCCGGGAAGTCCACTTGGCTTCACTTCTCACTAATGTGAAAGCCTAATGATTTTCCATCAGAACTGTCTTATAATTACCCTGTTTGATAAGAGAAATGAGCAGAAGCAAGGTTGTGGTGAAGGACTCTGCTGAAGTTTTCCCAAGGATTCCTATACTAAAGCTTTGGCTTTCTCAAAATATTCTCAGAATAAGCAGTTATTGTCATTCTCCAGAAAGTCAACCAGCAAAATGACTTGAGCTTTCCAATAAACTCTTGCCATGACCTTTGTGCTCTCCTCATCCACTTTTGTTTTGACTGGACTTTTCCACCTCTTGATAGCCATTGCTTTGATTGTATTTGTTTTCCAGATTTTACTGGTAAAGTCACTTGTTATCTCCTCTTATAATTCACTGAAGAAATGCTTATGGTCTTCATTGTTCCTATTTAAATTTTTAGGGAAACTTCTGCTCTTGTCTGTACTTGATCTTGGTGACACAGTTTGGGCATCCATTAAGTGAAAAGCTTACTAAACTTTAATCATTCAGTTAGATTCATGTAAATTGAACCAACTGAGAAGTCTGCAGTGTTGGTTATTGTGTGTGCTACTAATCATCACACCTCTTCTCCTGGGTATAAAGAAGATGAATTTATTCCTTGCAATGTGATGTGAATCATCTGTCACGATAAGCTTTAGGTTCAACATTGCCTCATTCCTTCTTGAAATGAGGAACTCCTCATTGAATTTGTAAACTGCTGACTTCTTCTACCAAGGTCAACTTACCATGTGTCAAGTAGGACAACTCTTTGGACACCATCAATGATTTTACCTTCTTCCACCCAAGCTTCACAGTACATTTGATGCTCCTACTCACTTTAATTTTAGAAGAATTCATGTTGCTCTTTTAGGGGTCTTTTGAAACTGCTCTCTTATTTTCCTTCATGCCTCAAACTAGCTCCTGTTCAGACATGTTATAGCAAAAGATTATGATTTTATTTTGGTGCCAAAACATTGGAATCCATTCATGGTGTTTCTTAACAGGATATACATTTTCCTTCAACATTATAACAACCCACTGCGTATAGGAAGGTGTCCTGATACAATAAGCTCTACTAGAGGTAACTCAGAATTTTCCAGCTGACTAGGCAGATTGCTTTCTTGTTTTTCTCCTAGGATAAATAGGGATGTTTTCTGAAGATGGAATATAATACCAGTGGCCAAATATTCTCCAGTTACACAGAAAGTTTAACATTTGTAACTGAGATTCACATTCTTTAAGAGAGAGACAGAGTACTTGGGCCAGTCTGGTGTCCTGATGTTATTGAATGATTTTCTCTGGTTTCACCAAACATTGTTTGAAAAGGAAGCTGTTGATGGGCAGTCTGGCCTAGGTAGCTTATGGTGGCCCATCAGGAAGGAAAGAAACGCAAGAGAGAAGAAGCAGAGGGGAGTGCCAGGCAGATGTGACTCCTTGTGGGAGTCAGTGGGGAAGTTGCAGTCCTGGTTGGAGACAGACTTCTCCTTGTCTGCTGAGTACAGCAAGACAAGAGTTGATGCTTCCAAATATCACTCAGCTCACACCCTGACCTTCTCCTATGTCAGAAATGAGTGAAAGAGATTAGCATATCAGGAAGGAGTAAATATCAGATATCAAGCTACCAGAGACAACCAAAATAGAGGTTAACAAAGAACTGAAGGAGACAGTGTCACTGATTTAGGACAGGGTCAAAGCAAGGAGCAAGGCTGCAACAAAAGCTTAGGCACTTGTCCATGAGTCAAGGACCTCAGCAATCCACTTGCCATTTAAAATAATGTAAACTTACCATGTGCCAAGCAGGACTCTTGATTTGTACCTCCTAAAACCTGCTCTCCCCTGAATTTCTTTATAATAGCCATCAAAACAAAATATCACCGACTAACATTCTTAAGCAACAGAAATTACTTTTCAACACTTCTGGATGCTCAAGTTCCATGATGAAGGTGTCAGCAGGTTCAGTTCTTCTGGGCCCTGTCTACTTGGCATCTAGATATCACCTTCTTGCTGTGTCCTCCCATGGGGCTGCGTCTGTGCCTATGTACTTATTGTGTCTCTCTGTGTGCAAATTTCCAGTTCTTATAAGGAATTTCCACTTCTTCTAAGGACACTCATCTTATTGGATTTAGTTCCACTTAAACTCCCTCATTTTAGCTTGATCACCTCTTCTTAGGGCTGTTTTCTAAACACAATCATATTCTAAGGAACAACATGTTGGCTGTGGAGTTTTCTATACCTATGCCTATCATATTTCCCTAAACATTTGATTATATAGAGATTATGTCTTTGGAACTTTGAGCTGTGTGCAGACAACACAAACCTGGCCATTCATGGCTGACAGAAGGTTGGCCCTCAGCCTGGTTGGACCCACACAGATTGTCCAATATTCCTTGGATCTGGCTCCAATCAGAAAAGTCTTGGTGTTGTAGGATACAGGAGTCTTAATGTATTCTATTATTAATATTTATGGAGAGGTTAAAACAAAGTTGGACACAAAAACTACCAGAGGTTTCTAGAAATGAACAAAATGAATACACGTTCTTGAATGAGCCATCCTACTTCATGTCTTTAAGAATTTTTTCTTGCTCTTCCCCTTTATTAGAATGTTTGATCAGATGCAGTTTGGGCTTTATGTCTTACAGGATTATATATATGTAAATATAGGCTCTTGCTCTGTCACCCAGGCTGGAGTGTGGTGTCCTGATCATGGCTTCCAGCATCCTTGAACTCCTATGCTCTGGGGATTCCCCCCACTTCAACCACTTGAGTTGCTTGAATTACAGGTTCATGACACCCACCATGCCTGTTTATTATTTTTTAATTTATTTAAAAATTTTTTGAAGAGATGGATCCACAATTTGTTGCTCAGGCTGGTCTTAAACTCCTGGCCTCAAGGGATCCATCCAACTCACCCTCCCAAAGTCCTGGGATAACAGGCATGAGTCGCCACATTCAGTTGTTCTTCTAGGAAAAATTTTTAATCACTCCCACTTATAATGAGTGGCCACAATTATATATTCCAATGAGATAGTCAGGAACCCACATAAAAGCCTCAAGGGTATTGCACTGATCTATTTCTTAGTACATGTGCTGTCTCCCAGATTGTTCTTCCACACAGAAATTTTTTTTATTTTTGCATTATTCTGAAAGTATTTTCTCCCCACTCTCTTTCTAAAATGTATTTGTTGACATTTCCTGTTCTAAATAATCTTCCCTCTGTTTATTTTTCATCTTATATCTGGCTTCTTCTTAAATAAATTTTGGGAATTTTTTTAAATCAAATCTACTAAGTAAGAATCTATAATTCTTCTTACTCCTTTCATTTTATGTTTGTTTTTAAAATTTGGATCAATATACTGTATTTCCAAAGTCTTTTTACTGAGTTTGTTTTGGTAGCTCTCTTTTCGTCTGCTGACTTCTCTGTTATATCAAGTAGTTCCTGCCCATCATTTCATCTTTTTATGGAAAGTACAGGTTAGTCAGTATTAACAGCTGCCACTTATCATTTCAGGCCTCGAATACTCCTGAGACATCATTCAGTTTTTGCTCAAGGATAGTGATAACTTCAGGATGCCTCATTAGAGGTATTGTGTGTGGGGCTGCCACTGGAAATCCTAAACACAGGCCTCTTTATCATTTCGATGAGAGGATCCTATGTTGTACACATTAGAATCTGATACTGCTCTTCCAGATGGGTTTGAAATACAAGGGATTTCAAAAAGTTTGTGGAAGAATGCAATTACAATATGAAATTAGACATTATATAAACTTTATTTCTTAACATAACCTCCACCACATTTGAGAAGGTTTGCAAGTAATGACACAAATAATTTAGCCTATCTATAAACAATTGAGGGTCCTGAGAATTTCACCATATAAATGCAGTCTTTTCACATTACTAACTGAAGAAAACAGCATACACATTAAAGTATTTTTATCTTAGAAAAAAGAAGAAGTCTGAGGAACAGCTCCAGTCTACAGCTCCCAGCATAAGCAATGCAAGAGATGAATGATTTCTGCATTTCCAACAGAGGTACTGGTTCATCTCACTGGGGATTGTCGGACAGTGGGTGCAGTGCACCAAGCATGAGCCGAAGCAAGGTGAGGCATCGCCTCACCCGGGAAGTGCAACGGGTCAGGGAATTCCCTTTCCTAGCCAAGGAAAGGCGTGACAGATGGCATCTGGAAAATCGGGTCACTCACACCCTAATACTGTGCTTTTCTGATGGTCTTAGCAAATGGCACATCAGGAGATTATATCCCGTGCATGGCTCGGAGGGTCCTACACCCAAGGAGCCTCACTTATTGCTAGCACAGCAGTCTGAGTTCAAACTGCAAGATGGCAGTGAGGCTGGGGGAGGGGCACCCACCATTGCTGAGGCTTGAGCAGGTAAACAAAGCAGCTGGGAAGCTCGAACTGGGTGGAGCCCACTGCAGCTCAAGGGGGCCTGCCTGCCTCCATAGACTCCACCTCTGGGGGCAGGGCATAGCCAAACAAAAGGTAGCAGAAACCTCTGCAGACTTAAATGGCCCTGTCTGACAGATTGGAAGACAGTAGTGGTTCTCCCAGCACACAGCTTGAGATCTGAGAATGGAGAGTCTGCCTCCTCAAGTGGGTCCCTGACCTCTGAGTAGTCTAATTAGGAGGGACCCCCCAGTAGGGGCAGACTGACACCACACATGGCCGGGTACCCCTCTGAGACAAAACTTGCAGAGGAAGGATCAGGCAGCAACATTTCCTGTCCATAAATATTCACTGTTCTGCAGCCTCCACCGCTGATACCCAGGCAAACAGGGTCTGGAGTGGACCTCCAGCAAACTCCAACAGACCTGCAGCTGAGGGTCCTGACTGTTAGAAGGAAAACTAACAAACAGAAAGGACATCCACACCAAAAACCCATCTGTACGTCACCATCATCAAAGACCAAAGGTAGATAAAACCACAAAGATGGGGAAAAAACAGAGCAGAAAAACTGAAAATTCTAAAAATCAGAGTGCCTCTCCTCTTCTAAAGAATGCAGTGCCTCACCAGCAACAGAACAAAGCTCGATGGAGAATGACTTTGACGAGTTGAGAGAAGAAGGCTTCAGACGATCAAACTACTTGGAGCTAAAGGAGGAAGTTCGAACCCATGGCAAAGGAGTTAAAAACCTTGAAAAAAGATGAGATGAATGGCTAACTAGAATAACCAATGCACAGAAGTCCTTAAAGGACCCAATGGAGCTGAAAACCACGGCACAAGAACTACATGATGAAAGCACAAGCCCAGTAGCTGATTCAATCAACTGGAAGAAAAGGTATCAGTGATGGAAGATCAAATGAATGAAATGAAGCAAAAAGAGAAGTTTGGAGAGAAAAGAATAAAAAGAAATGAACAAAGCCTCCAAGAAATATGGGACTATGTGAAAAGACCAAATCTACGTCTGATTGGTATACCTGAAAGTGAAGGGGAGAATGGAACCAAGTTGGAAAACACTCTGCAGGATATTATCCAGGAGAACTTCCCCAATCTAGCAAGGCAGGCCAACATTCAAATTCAGGAAATACAGAGAACGCCACAAAGATATTCCTGGAGAAGAGCAACTCCAACACACATAATTGTTAGATTCACCAAAGTTGAAATGAAGGAAAAAATGTTAAGCACAGCCAGAGAGAAAGGTCTGGTTACCCACAAAGGGAAGCCCATCAGACTAACAGCTGATCTCTCAGCAGAAACTCTACAAGCCAGAAGAGAGTGGAGGCCAATATTCAACATTCTTAAAGACAAGAATTTTCAACCAGAATTTCATATCCAGCCAAACTAAGCTTCATAAGTGAAGGAGAAATAAAATCCTTTACAGACAAGCAAATGCTGAGAGATTTTGTCACCACCAGGCCTGCCCTAAAAGAGCTCCTGAAGGAAGCATTAAACATTGAAAGGAACAACCGGTACCAGCCACTGTAAAAACATGCCAAATTGTAAAGACCACCGAGGCTAGGAAGAAACTGCATCAACTAACTAGCAAAATAACCAGCTAACATCATAATGGGAGGATCAAATTCACACATAACAATATTAACCTTAAATGTAAATGGGCTAAATGCTCCAGTTAAAAGACACAGACTGGCAAATTGGATTAAGAGTCAAGAGTCATCACAGTGTGCTGTATTCAGGAAACCCATCTCACATGCAGAGACACACATAGGCTCAAAATAAAGGGATGGAGGAAGATCTACCAAGAAAATGGAAAACACAAAAAGGCAGCGGTTGCAATCCTAGTCTCTGATAAAACAGATTTAAACCAACAAAGACCAAAAGAGACAAAGAAGGCCATTACATAATGGTAAAGGGATCAATTCGACAAGTAGAGCTAACTATCCTAAATATATATGCACCCAATACAGGAGCACCCAGATTCATAAAGCCAGTCCTTAGAGACCTACAAAGAGACTTAAGACTCCCACACAATAATAATGGGAGACTTTAACACCCCACTGTCAACATTAGACAGATCAATGAGACAGAAAGTTAACAAGGATATCCAGGAATTGAACTCAGCTCTGCACCAAGCAGATCTAATAGACATCTGCAGAACTCTCCACCCCAAATCAACAGGAAATACATTCTTTTCAGCACTGCACCACACCTATTCCAAAACTGACCACATAGTTGGAAGTAAAGCTCTCCTCAGCAAGTGTAAAAGAACAGAAATTATAACAAACTGTATCTCAGACCACAGTGCAATCAAACTAGAACTCAGGATTAAGAAACTCACTCAAAACCACTCAACTACATGGAAACTGAACAACTTGCTCCTGAATGACTACTGGGTACATAACGAAATGAAGGCAGAAATAAAGATGTTCTTTGAAACCAATGAGAACAAAGACACAACATACCAGAATCTCTGGGATACATTCAAAGCAGTGTGTAGAAGGAAAGTTATAGCACTAAATGCCCACAAGAGAAAGCAGGAAAGATCTAAAATTGACACCCTAACATCGCAATTAAAAGAACTAGAGAAGCAAGAGCAAACACATTCAAAAGCTAGCAGAAGGCAAGAAATAACTGAGATCAGAGCAGAACTGAAGGAAATACAGACACAAAAAACCCTTCAAAAAATCAGTGAATCGGGAGTTGGTTTTTTGAAAAGATCAAAAAAATTGATAGACTGCTAACAAGACTAATAAAGAAGAAAAGAGAGAAGAATCAAATAGACCCAATAAAAAATGACAAAGGGGATATCACCACCGATCCCACAGAAATACAAACTACTATCAGAGAATAATATAAACACCTCTGCACAAAAAAACTAGAAAATCTAGAAGAAATGGATAAATTCCTCGACACATACACCCTCCCAAGATTAAACCAGGAAGATGTTGAATCTATGAATAGACCAATAACAGGCTCTGAAATTGAGGCAATAATTAATAGCTTACCAACCAAAAAAAGTCCAGGACCAGATGGATTCACAGCCAAATTCTACCAGAGTTACAAGGAGGAGCTGGTACCATTCCTTCTGAAACTATTCTAATCAATAGAAAAAGAGGGAATCCTCCCTGACTCATTTTATGAGGCCAGCATCATCCTGATACCAAAGCCTGGCAGAGACACAACAAAGAAAGAGAATTTTAGACCAATATTCCTGATGAACATCGATGCAAAAATCCTCAATAAAATACTGGCAAACTGAATCCAGCAGCACATCAAAAAGCTTATCCACCATGATCAAGAGGGCTTCATCCCTGGGATGCAAGGCTGGTTCAACATATGCAAATCAATAAACATAATCCAGCATATAAACAGAACCAAGGACAAAAACCATATGATTACCTCAATAGAAGCAGAAAAGGACTTTGACAAAATTCAACAACCTTCATGCTAAAATCTCTCAATAAATTAGGTATTGATGGGACATATCTCAAAATAATAAGAGCTATCTATGACAAACCCACAGCCAATATCATATTGAATGGGCAAAAACCGGGAGCATTCCCTTTGAAAAGTGGCACAAGACAGGGATGCCCTCTCTCACCACTCCTATTCAACATAGTGTTGGAAGTTCTGGCCAGCGCAATCAGACAGGAGAAAGAAATAAAGGGTATTCAATTAGGAAAAGAGGAAGTCAAATTGTCCCTGTTTGCAGATGACATGATTGTATATCTAGAAAACCCCATTGTCTCAGCCCAAAATCTCCTTAAGCTGATAGGCAACTTCAGCAAAGTCTCAGGATACAAAATCAATGTGCAAAAATCAGAAGCATTCTTAAACACCAATAACAGACAGAGAGCCAAATCATGAGTGAACTCCCATTCACAATTGCTCCAAAGAGAATAAAATACCTAGGGATCCAACTTACGAAGGAAGGGGAAGGACCTCTTCAAGGAGAATTACAAACCACTGCTCAATGAAATAAAAGAGGATACAAACAAATGGAAGAACATTCCATGTCATGGGTAGGAAGAATCAATATCATGAAAATGGCCATACTGCCCAAGGTAATTTATAGATTCAATGCCATCCCCATCAAGCTACAAATGACTTTCTTCACAGAATTGGAAAAAACTACTTTAAAGTTCATATGGAACCAAACAAGAGCCTGCATTGCCAAGTCAATCCTAAACCAAAAGAACAAAGCTGGAGGCATCACGCTACCTGAGAAAACAATGCCCTATTTAATAAATGGTGCTGGGAAAACTGGCTAGCCATATGTAGAAAGCTGAAACTGGATCCCTTCCTTACACCTTATACAAAAATTAAGTCAAGATGGATTAAAGACTTAAATGTTAGACCTAAAACCATAAAAACCCTAGAAGAAAACCTAGGCAATACCATTCAGGACATAGGCTTGGGCAAGGACTTCATGTCTAAATCACCAAAAGCAATAGCAACAAAAGCCAAAATTGACAAATGGGATCTCATTAAACTAAAGAGCTTCTACACAGCAAAAGAAACTACCATCAGAGTATATAGGCAACCCACAGAATGGGAGAAAATGTTTGCAATCTACTCATCTGGCAAAGGGGCTGATATCCAGAATCTACAATGAACTCCAACAAATTTACAAGAAAAAAACAAACAACCCCATCAACAAGTGGGTGAAGGATATGAACAGACACTTCTCAAAAGAAGATATTTATGCAGCCAAAACACACATGAAAAAATGCTCATCATCACTGGCCATCAGAGAAATGCAAATCAAAACCACAATGAGCTACCATGTCACACCAGTTAGAATGGCAATCATTAAAAAGTCAGGAAACAACAGGTGCTGGAGAGGATGTGGAGAAATAGGAACACTTTTACACTGTTGGTGGGACTGTAAACTAGTTCAACCATTGTGGAAGTCAGTGTGGCGATTCCTCAGGGATCTAGAACTAGAAATACCATTTGACCTAGCAATCCCATTACTGGGTATATACCCAAAGGATTATAAATCATGCTGCTATAAAGACACATGGACACGTATGTTTATTGTGGCACTATTCACAATAGCAAAGACTTGGAACCAACCCAAATGTCCAACAATGATAGACTGGATTAAGAAAATGTGGCACATATACACCATGGAATACTATGCAGCCGTAAAAAATGATGAGTTCATGTCCTTTGTAGGGACATGGATGAAATTGGAAACCATCATTCTCAGCAAACGATCGCAAGGACAAAAAACCAAACACCTCATGTTCTCACTCATAGGTGGGAATTGAACAATGAGAACACATGGACACAGGAAGGGGAACATCACACACCAGGGCATGTTGTGGGGTGGGGGGAGGGGGGAGGGATAGCATTAGGAGATATACCTAATGCTAAATGACGAGTTAATGGGTGCAGCACACCAACATGGCACATGTATCCATATGTACCTAACCTGCACATTGTGTACATGTACCCTAAAAAAGTATAATAAGAAAAAAAGAAAAAAGTATCACTTTGTATATATTTTTATTTATCATTTTCTTTTAGTCATAATATTTTTTAAAAAATTTTATTAGTGAGTTCCTGCCAGTCTGTTGTGTATACTGGTGCACATTTAATCTGAAAGTTTAATTCACGACATTTTGAAGTTGAAATGCAAAGTCTTCTTAAACTTCCATCTGGCTGGGTGCCATGGTTCATGCCTGTAATTCCAACACTTTGGGAGGCTGAGGCAGTTGGATCACTTGAAGTCAAGAGTTCAAGACCAGGCTGGCCTTAGCCTTGCTTTCTGTACAGTCTGCAGAACTGCAAGTAAATTAAATCTCTTTCATTTATAAATTACCCAGTGTCAGGTAGTTATTTACAGCAATGCGAGAACAGACTAATACAGATCTGCAGAAATATTCCATTAGGAAAAATACTCAATAGTATATAAACAAGTCAACATTGTGATTAAAAAAAAAATACACCATGTTGAAAGAATATGTCAAGGATGGTTCAGTAAGGAATTTGGACACACCCTATCAATGGCCTCAGAAACTTCACTAAGTTCAAAGAAACCAGGAAAGAAGGATCTCACCATAACTACCACCACATTGACCAACCCACACAGAACTCAAACCTACATATTCTCTGGCTTCTCTCATGATGGTAAGTGAAGTTCCTTGGCCCTATCTTTTACCTTCACGCTAGATTCCATACCGTATTACCTAATCAAGGATTTTGCTTCCGTAGTTATGTTCCATTTCTCCCTGCATCTTCAATTTGTTCTTCTTTATGACAAATGTGCTGTAATATCTCCCATTTTTACAAAGCTCTCTCTACATATTTAATGCCTCTCCATTTACCACACAATTTGTCTGACATCTTTATTGCAAAAATCTTTGAAAAGAATGTTATAGTTATTGTTCGCCATGTTCTCACCTCCCATTTTCTCTTCCACACACTCTATAGGGGCTTTTGTACTCACCACTTCCATCATTTTCATAATAATGAAATCCAAATCTGTTTCTAAAGCCAAGGTTCTGCATAATTGGTCCGCTGCCTATCTCCTGTCTTTGAACATATTGACTTCTCTATAACTAATTTACTTCACTAATTTAGCCACACTGGCCTCTTAACACTATGCCAATATACCAAGCTTGCTTATATCTTTATCAAGCATGTTTTGTCCCTTTATTCAAATCTGTTCAAATGTCACCATTTTGAAGCCTTCTTTGAATACACAAAAATCCTCAATCCCCTTAACTTGCTTATTTTTGTATCAAAATTGTTGTCATTAGGAGACAGCTGATACCCAAGATTCCTTCCTTCTGATATTCACATGCTTGTGTGGTTCCCACCTTAATATATCAGGATTGGTCTGTGTGACCCATAGAATATGAGGAAAGTGTTAGTATATATTAATACCCCTGAGATCATGTTATAAAAGAAACTGTGGCTTCACTCTGTCTGTCTCTTTGTCTCACTGTCTTGATCTCTCTCTTCCTCTCTTTCCCTTTCTCACATCTTTTACTTTGGGAAAGACCAGCAGCCATGTCCAATAGCTTTATGGAGAGGCCATCCTTTCCAAATGAATCTCTAGGCGTCTCCTTCATTTGACTTCACAGTGAAGCAAGCACCTAGAGGGGATGAGAAGGAAAAGTTTCCCACCCTCAATCTCTCAGTCCCCACTTGATCTCTATAACAATTTCACTCTGCCCGAATTGTGTCTAATGTGGACACAGTGGGGTGAATGGTAGGGATGCATTGGCTTCCTTCTAGTAGGCCCTGCTAGGAAGTGAGGTGTCAGTTTCAAGTACTGATGACTTTTTGGTTGTGATTTCATTTTTAGAATGAGGAAATATTATTTGCCTTTTGTTCACCAATATCATCACTACCCTGTACCTATTAATTATGCTTATATTTCCTTCCTTACAAAACCTTTTGTTTTTCCTGGAGTTAATAATTACCTCCTTTTTCTCACTTATTTGGTTTTCTTTAAACATCTAAGTCTTCCTGACACTTCCAACGGACTTGTAAAATCCCTCTTCATACAAATTTCCTCACTGACACTTCTCAGATAATTTGCCTTTGTCCTGGAAATTTTATTTTCTTCTCTCAAATAGGGTGATGCATATCCTGAGTTAATGCCTCCCTCTTTCTCAGCCTTCTTCTTTGGTGAAACCCATTCTTCCATAGCTTGCTGCAAATGAGCCACATGAGAGGGGAAACATTTCAAGATCATTCATGTCTAAGAATGTGCTTAGTCTGGCCTCACACTTGACTGATAATCTGGCCAAATATAGGACACTAGGTTGAAAATGACTTTTGCTCAGAATCTTTCTGACACCATCTTCTAACTTTTACCCTTCCATTTTCACTCTAATTCTCAATCCTTAGTGTAAAACTGTTTTTTTCCTCCACTGGAATCTTGGGGATCTTCCTTTTATCCCTAAAATTTAATTAGATTTAAGTTGATATGGATCTCTTTCCATTTATTGTGCTGGGCACTCAGTATTCTATTCCGGATGTTGCGGGGGCTGTGCTGGGCCATACATTTTAGATTGGTCTCCACACACCCCAAAACCAAACGCATGCTTTAATTCCTTTCACTCTCCTTGGAAAATATTTTCAAAGTCCAGAAAATAAATAAAAAACAGGAATTGTGGGAGAGGGGCACAGGCAGAACTGTGGTCCTCAAGTCCTGAGGATGCAGAATTGAGAAGGTACAATGAGAATAAATTCACAGCTTCTGCTCTGGGACACCAGAGAAAAAAAATGAATGCTTTTGCTTAATGTTTTTCAGCTTAAACAGACCAAAGAGCACATCTGGGCAGACAGGTTCACCCACTCTCCCTCCATAAATGCACTCTCTACTACTCCTGTGGTCAGTAATATCATTTGGGGAGCTGCTTAGAACCTCCTGGGAAACCTAAATCAGAAGTGAGGCAGGGCAGAGCATCGCTTGCCTAGCAGGCTCCCACAAAAGCTTGGCCAGGTCAATGCTTGGCCCTCACCCAGCTTCCACCCTGCTGCTCCAGCAGACAGCCCTACCCCTCTCTATCCTCCCACCTCCCAGCTTGCAGTCAGGGTTAATGCAGGGAAACACATGTTCCTTTAGCCTCCTGGCTAGTTGAGAAAGGCAGTTTCCAAGAGACAGACTGCAGGACTTATGTGGAAACCTGACATGAATCTAGGGTCTAGACACTTTATAACTTATAGAGTAGGGGCTATAAAGTAGGTGGGGCTCCATTTGTATTCCTGCACTGGGCACTGCAAATGGTTAAGTGTGGGCCTGCGGATCAACATTGGGCCCTTTCAATATGGAGAATACACCTTAAGTTCTGGGAAATCTAGTGTTTCATTGACTATTTCTTTCCCATATAGTCTCTGTTTTCTTTGTCTAAAATTCATGTTGGTTGAATTTTTTTTTCTCACCCATGGATCATCTCTTTTCATTCTATCTTATGGGAGAGTTGCTTAACTTTATCTTCTACTCGGCTTATCATCAACTGAATTTATAATTGCCAATATTTCTTTTTGTTTTCCAGTCATTCCTTTATTTAATAACATCCTATTCTTGTTTCAAAAATGCAGTGTCGGCTGGGCGCAGTGGCTCACGCCTGTAATCCCAGCTCTTTGGGAGGCCGAGGGGGGGTGGATCACGAGGTTAAGAGATCGAGACCATCCTGGCCAACATGATGAAACCCCGTCTCTACTAAAAATACAAAAATTGGCTGGGCATGGTGGCGCATGCCTGTAGTCCTAGCTACTCGGGAGGCTGAGGGAAGAGAATCGCTTGAACCCAGGAGGCGGAGGTTACAGTGAGCTGAGATTGTGCCACTGCACTCCAGCCAGGTGACAGAGCGAGACTCTGCCTCAAACAAACAAAAAAAATGTAGTGTCTATTCTTATTTCTTGAAACATATTACCATTTCTGAAAGGTTTATCCTGCTTTTTATCTTGTTTCTGTCTCCTTCCAATTCCTCTTTTTCTGTTTCTTTGAGTCTTATTTGATGGAGATTTTCTTCAACTAGCTGATGAACTTTTTTTCTATTCATACATTAGAGTTAGACGCTAAGATTATCAGAAAACTCTATGTGCATTGCAAGAATTATGTAGAATCAGGTCCTCACAGGAGGGAGGCTGGATGCCCTGGTATTTTGTGTAGACCTACAGCTGCTTTCTCTGAGAAAGTGCTGATCCTTTCGAAGAATCCTCCTGTCTCCTAACCTGCAAACATCATCCTCACTGCCAGGACATTGAAGCTGGCCAGGATATGAGGTTGGATATCCTCCATTTATTTTACAGGCTTTCACTTGATTGGCTTGTTTTCAGAATAGAATTTCACTCATGCCCTCTTTAGTAACCCCAAGTTGTCCCCAAGTCCATTGCCTCTCTGGTTCAGTTTTTCTAAGTAAACCTACTCCCTCTTGCTGGAACAAAGGGGGATGTGAACCCCAACAGTTTCCTGCCACCTGTCTCACCATCACCTTCCCTCCTACAACATAATCCTCAGAGGTCCTGCTGTCTGCAGCCCTGCAGTCTTACAAGGGTGCTATGAGACCAATTAACATACATTTATTTGGTGCCACTTTCCAATAACCAGAACTTCACCGGTACTTGAATACAACCCTTTTCCTTTCCACTATGCCATGAACTATGGCTCTGCCTGTACTTAGTCTTCATATATTGTTGCTTATATTTGCCCTATAAGATTTATCAAAGATGAAATTTGCTTTCTTGTTTCCTGATATTATTGTGTGGGGATGGTCTTTGAGAAGAAAGAGTTAAGAAATGCCTTTACTACTGAAACTATGTCACCCTCAGTTATAATTTAGGAAAGCAATTTGCCAATATGCTAAGGAATCTAACAAAAAGTCTGACAGAAGCTTATAAAACAAGTCTTCTATTTCCATCATTCCACTTAAACAGCTGACATCACGGTACCAGTGACCTCCAGCTTGCTAAAATCAATGGACTTTTTCAGTCTTCATCTTAACTTTTTCAGCAGTGATGGGCATCGTTTGTAATCTGTCTTACTTAAAATATTCTCTTCCTTTGATTCCATGATACTTATATGCATTTGTTTTACGCTGAACTCTCTGGTTGCTCCACTCATTACTTCTTTCATTTATCAAATATATATTGAGTGCCTTCTGTATGCCAGGAATTTTGCTAGGAGTTTAGAATGCAATGATGAATACAAAATCATGGTCCCCACCATTCAGGAGCTGACACCTTGTGTGTCCTTTGCAGATGCATCTGTTTCCATCTAGCTATGAAATTATGAAATTCCTCTATTTTTTGTCTCTTGCCTCTTGTCACTATATATAATATCATCTCCCTAGAAAAAGTCATCCTTGCCAACAGCTTTAATTATTATCTATGTACCAAAGGCACAAAGTTAAATCTCTTGCCAAGACTCCTACTCTGAGCTTCACGCCTTTATCTATTTGACATCCCCATTTGAATATTTTAAAGTTGCCACTCAGTATTTCCAAAACAAAACTAGATCTGGTAATCCCAACTCTAGTGAACATTGTCCAACCATTCATGCAACATAAAATCTATAGCTTTGACTGTGTCTCATTCCACATAAAAAGTCTACCACCAGTTTCTCTCTCCTGTTCTAATTTTCTAAATATGTCTCATCTCCATCCACTTGTCTCTATCTCTACTGTCCGATATGGTAGCTGCAAGTCACATGTAGCTGCTTACATTTAATTAATTAAAATTAAAAATGTTAAAAATATAAAATATAAATAAAATATAAAATTTTACATTTAAAAACAGCCATATCTGTGGAATAGTAGATATACAACACATGTATCATCACATAAATTTATATTAGATAGCACTGCCTTAGACTTTAAGCTAAAATGATGGTTATAAGATACATAACTTATATAAAAAATGTCATATATATGTGTAATGTGAAACCTACAGTATCAGTAAAAAAATAAATAACAGTACAAACGCACTCAAAAATACTATATATAAGCCAAAATGGAATTCAAAACAAAATATTCAAGTAACACACAGGAAGGTAGCACATAGAAAACAGAGAAAAAACACAAGATAAGCACAAAACCTAGAGTAAAATGACAGACTTATTACTCAATATATTAATAATTATGTTAAATGTAAGTGATGTAAACTAAATGCTTGAAAATTAAGAGGTTTTGGGATTACAGAAACAGACTAGCCTGTACCATTATCAAAATTTACTCAATAATTTATATTGGTATATAAACTATACAAATTTTATATTAAATATTATTAATATTTTATACAAATACTGTGTAAAACATTTGCATATCATAAAAACCCATGCAAAGCTCTCAGCTCTGTCCCTGCCTGGCACAGAGTAGCCTTCAATGAGAGCTACTATTGTGAGGACAGCCACTGGGTGGGACTCCTTGTCACTTGCTTGCTCCAGGTGTCAACTTCCCACACCAGTGTCTCAGAGTTTTGCCCCTCCTTATACCTGCACTATTCCTAAGTGGCCTCATCTAAGCCCATGGCTTCAACTATCACTTATACCAGGGTCAGCTACTTGCATGGCACAAATGCCACAACTCTCCTGGTTAGGCACCCAAATCATTATTCCCTGGGCAGCTGCTTTTAATTGATCTGTTAGAACTTGAAATAAAACATCTTTTTATCCTGAGTAGATACCAATAAGTGCCTATGATGAGTCCACTAGCCTTTTTCCCTGGGTACATGTGTAAGTTGTCCTAAGGGTCCATTACAAAACTCCATGCTGAAATCTTCTGAAAATTAAAAATAAAATGGGAAGAGGAAAAGAAAAACTAGTGACTAGTGGGAGAGAGATCGTATTTTAGTTTTAAAAGAGATCGGGGAGGGCTTGGAACTACTTTCTATTTAGAAGCCTGGGACAAGGGGCTTGATGGAACCAAGATAAAGAATCCCAAAATCTGATGTGCTCTGGTGCGAGTTCATCATGAGTGAAGGACTTATTGCATGTTATATAAAAACCACTGGTGAACATAGAATATTTCTACCTGTGACAAGCTAATAAATTAATAACTCTGAAAGTTAATGATTGCAAACATTGGTGTATTTATTTGAGGATATATATTAAAGAACAAAAAAAAAACTTTCAAATCGAATTGGTATAACTGCCTCATTTTCTAAGAGGAAGGTGGAGTTCATAAGTGACCACAATGAGAGACTACAATTAGAAAGCATTCCTCCCCACTCCCGAGTCCACATCCTACTCTAAAAATTCATCACTCCCAATTTATAAATGCAGGCAAATTCAAACAAAATTTCGGCCATTTTAGTTTTTCATTTACATGTTCGCATATACATACTGCAAAGTATGAATATGTGCAATAGCAACTCATACCCTTTTGCAAAAATCTAGTGTATAAACCTAAAAAAAAAAAAGCTGTCTCTACCCACTACTTGAACCAAACCAGTTCTAGAGGATTAAGATGTCTACCTTGTGTGTGCTATGAAGAATAATGGCCTCTCAAAGACACACACCTAATTCCCAGAACCACTGAATATGTTGAATTATATGGGAAGAGGAATTACATTTGCCAATCAACTGACTTTAACATAGAGAAATTATCCTGGATTATCCAGATGGACCCAATGTAATTAATTAAAAGGTCCTTAAATGTGGAAGATGGAGGCAGACGAGTCAGTACCAGACAATGTGATGTGACTGGAGGCTCATCTGACCATTGCTGGCTGCGAGCATGGAAAGAGGTCAAGGAATATGAATGAGAAAATGGAATTCTTCTCTAAAGCTTCTAGAATGCAGCTCAGCATTTATACAAGGATCTAATCCTGTGAGACTCATTTCAGACATGTGAACCACAAAACTAAGATAATAAATTCGTGTTCATTTAAGCCACTAAGTTTGTGGTAATCTATTATCACAGCAATAGGAAAACTAACTTACTTCCCACAAACTCATTTCATGTTTTCCTGTGGCCCCTGTAAAGTATTGATGCCTGTTTATAAAGTATCAGAGAGAAATAAATTTATCATAGGTCTTAATACAATTAAGCAATTCTTCTCTCATAAAATAAGAACCACTCTCAAAATTCAATTATTTATTGAGCCCGTACTCAATGAGACACAGCTAAGAAGTGCCCCTTCTCCATCCCTGAACAATTCCCCCCACCCAGCCAGGATCAATGCCTCAGCTGGGCACATCCTATGTTTTTCTAGTTTTCTACAATAGATCTCCTATAGTGTAGTGGTAGGCATGCTCAAAAGCACAGAATCTTCTTAGAAAGTAGTGGATAGCAGTGATCATCACAGCTAATGGAGAATTTGCTTCATTTTCTAAATTTGAAAACAAAAACAAACAAAAAACTGGAGTTATCAAGAGAAACAAGAGAACCAGGGCTCAAAAGATCAGCCCCATCTTTTCACCCTTTCCCTGGGCATGAAACTTAATTTCTTTAGGGTGTAATTTTTTATCCTCCCTCCCTTGTCTTCTCCCTAATGTGAGATATTTACACACTGTCCAGGCATCCATTTTACTCCATGTTCCCTTCAAAACTCTTTTGAAGGAAAGAGTCCTTGTTAATCTTATCCCTATTTAGTTACTGAAAATCCAAATAACTGGGCTCTCTTTCCTCCAGGGAGGAAAGAGATTGTCTTTAACCTCCATGTTACATTTTGTAGTTGATCTCAGCATCTGGGAAGTTTTAAGTTTGGAATTTTTACCAGTGAATTTAAACTAGCATTGAAAATGGTATCAAATCATCAGTAAAGTATTAAAGGTAAAAGAGGAGAAACTTACAAAACTTCACTGAGGTGAACTCCAAGAGTCTTCTCTGAAGGTGCTGGGCTGGTTTTCAATTAAGTAAAGAAATGTTTCTTATTCACGGTCAGTAAGACTCATTCACCACATGTCTACCATTCTGTTATGAGCCTCCAGTAGTGTTAGTAAATGTAGGATTCCACTGAGTCTGTGGCACCAAAACCCTCTTTCTCCTAATCTTCAAGGTACTCCACCAGGACTCAAATCCTACTATGGAAATGGAATGCAAATGCATTCCATGAGAAGGACTGGGTTAAAGGCATGGCCTTCACTCACACTTAGAAGTTCCTAAGTGTAGCAGGTGAACTAGACCTATCCTCATGTGCTAGCAAACATGACGCCCAGGTGAGAAAGGCATATAATGGGGGCAGAGTACCAGAGTCCACTTCTTGAGTCTGTCCTCGAATCCTTCTCAAGAAAAATCACTTAAAGACCAGGAATAAATAAAAGTTACAAAAATCTATGGACTTACCTGGTGTTCCAGTCATGAGCTCTTCAGAATAAACAGCAAGGGCATCCACTAGAAATAAGAGAATAAATTCCTGCATTTAAGAAATGAAACCTCCATTAAACACCTTAAACATGCTCTTCCTATTAAACACCAAAGAACTTCTGTTTGTTGGTAATTGCCACAGTCCAAAACCATCTCCTGATAAGCAGGAATGGAAACAGGCGGGCCCAGATTCGTCTGATCATTTCTGCCAGGACACTAGCAGAAATGGCCACACAGATCTGGGCCATGAGGCCTCCCCTTGCTCTTATAGTCAAACATAAGAATTTTCTTGAAACCATGTGGGTGGAAAGGAAGGAAGGCATAGCTAACATTGACCATTCATCACATTCTGGGCAGTAGCAAAACTCTGGACACTGAGGGAGGGCACCTTCTGCAGGGAAGGTACATCCTGCAAAGGAGACAACTACTGGGATTTCAAGTCACCCAATCAACCCTATTTTATTTAATAAGTTCTTCAGCCTCCACAAAAAATACAGTTTCTAGATTTCTCCAAATACTACCTGTAATTCCCTAGAACACTTAGAGCAGTGGTAGAACATAGCTATTATTTTTAAATATAATCAGATTATTTAGAAATTTGCCTTTGTAGGTAAGGTCCAAGGCTTAATTTTAGCAAAAATCTCAGACATCCTTCAGATTATCGGGGTATGTTTCTGGAGGCAGAAGGCATTGAAATCTTAAAACCCCTTGACTAAGTGACAGACAGAAAAATGAAAAAACATGGAGGCATGAGAAAGAAAATGGGCAGAGATAGGACAACTGCTTCATTCATGAAGCTTTTAACTCCCTTTTCTTCTGTTCAGTCTAAATTCAAAGAACATTTATTCTTCTAATCTTCACTCACAGTGGTCTCTCTCTGAATTGTGCTGTAATCAGCTGGGAGAGAAAAGGAAGTTATTGACCCCATTCTTGTTACCACGTTTGTCCCCATGGAGACCATAAGGAGCTTGTCCTCTTTAGACAAGCCCAGAGGTTGTCCCCAGAGATGAGGTTGGGGTAGACCTCAGGGCTGGAGCCATGCTGGTATTCAACAGATTCCGTCTGTGAAAAAAATATTCTGGGAAAATGCTTAAATTTGCCTCAAGTTTCAAGAACGTTTGGCAAAAGTTTACCTCAGAGAACCAAGGAGCAAAAATGTCCCCAAATATGTAAGCTACCCTAGGACATTCCTAAGCAATGAGATATAAGCAGGCTAAGGGAAGCAGGGAGACATTTCTGCAGATTTGGAGCCAGGAATTATCACCTGAGGCCTCAATGGTTTCTTCCACCAAGCTGGAGATGGCTTCTTCCACAGAGCTGAAGGTGGTTTCCTCCACAAGATAGGAGGTGGTTTCTTGCGGAAAGGTAGAAGTGGCCAAGTCCATGTCAGCAGAGAATTCTGGGAAAACAAAATGGAAGATGGGAACGGTCACAAGCTATGGTGGGAATCCAGTCTGCTGGAGGAAAGCAGGCCTTCCCTCAGGAATGCAAAAGATGGGAGTCCATCCCCTGCCCAGGCCTCCTGTGAAGCCAGACCCTCACTCACCGAAAGCATGGGTGTTCTCCAGGTACACATCCTGGGTGACTCCAGGTCCATGGTGGATTCTGGTAGGTCAGTGGTTGATTCTACAGGAGCCAAAAAGAAAAGAACAGTGCAAGTACTTTCCAGTGAGAATTTTCACTCTTAGGTAGATCTTTTTCTGGGGAAACATGGAACATAATGTGGCAGACCACATCAAACGTGGTCTCACCACAAGCCTCTCTTCTGCCACCTGCTGGAAAGTCCAGTGGACTAACTGCTGCCTGGGAGGGTGCTCGGAGCCCCCCACCCACCCTCTTTTCAAGGGTTCGGTTTAGGAAGGAGCATTCAATATTGTGCCTCTAAATGTGTATTGGTCAGACTGGAAGAAAAAGTCCAAGACTCCCCTTTATACTTCTTCCAGGTTCCTGAAAGCAAAAAACAAAAACCAAAAGGGGTTAAGGATCAAGGAAACCAGCTATTTCTAAGGAGTGGAGCAAGAATGAAATAGACGCTAAATGGGCCACTCCTATAATTTTTTCATTTAATGGACCGTGTCTAGGTCTTTATTTTCCACCCTGTCTCTCCGAATGCACAAGCCAGGCGTTCTGGGGCTTGCTAACCATATCAGCATCATAAACTTGTGGGTCTGTTGAGCAACAACCAGGCTCCCTTTAGGCTACAGTAATGGATGACACGCAGGGGCATTGCAGCGGGTCATGGGCCCAGGAGGCCAGAATCACCTGCTCTATAATGTAGACAGTTTGCTTTATCATAGTTTATATCAGCAAACAAGCTGATATATCAGCAAACAAGCCACACCCAGCATCTCCCACATTGAGAGCTACCAGTAGGAGAGCCAGAGGAAGAGGAGGGAAAAGTAATCTTTTCAATACAAATGAATGAGCACCTCTCCTCCTGAGAAATCGACCTGCATTCAGGAAGAGCCAGGAAGGAATGCTTTTAGCTGAAAGTTTCATGAAGACAGCTATTTCTTTCTTTTCTCAACATGATTTACAAGTTTCCATTTCAGACCCACTCATTTCCATTGCCTGTGACCAAGCGAGATGCTAAAGTGCTCTGAAATTTTCTGCACTTCACCATCAAATGAGGATACCTCCTGGGACTTCTTAACCTGAGAGAAATAGAATAATGCCTTTTCAGCACCCAATAGGGAGTGAGACCACAGATAAACCTCAGAAGTTCTCTAATCAGGTGCCCTAATGGCAGTGGGCCCAGCCCATTAAGTTTATGAGGTCAGTTCAAACACAACACAAATCTTATCTTAGCCACTCAATTACTCAAACCCTCTGAGCTCAGCCACCCATCCCATCTTAAGACCAAATCCATATGATTCTTACCCAATTCAGCTTTACAACTTTCACAGCAGGCCTCTCTCTCTCTACCCAATCCCCTTCTCTCTTTCTGTATACACACGCACACAAATAATTTTAGCCCCATTTTCCAAAAGACCTCCCATGGCCCACTTACCTGGGGGGAGTGTGGGAAATGTCACAGCCAGGACCCACAAGGCTGAGAAGATCAGGGCCTTCCTAAGCATGGTGTCAGCAGGGAGGGCAGAAGGCTGGGAAGGTGAGCAGGCAGGTAGGCAGAGCAGGCAGGTGGGCAGGCCCTGGAGCTGTGGTGTGTACGGGTAAGAGCTAGAGAGCTCTGCTGTCCTTTTATAGAATCCTCAGCCCCTTGTCCCTGAAGGAGGCATTCCCAGGTGGTTGTTGAAAAAAACAATTCTTGCTCACACAATGAGAATGCCCAAGGAACAAGGGCAAGAAAAGGGAACTGGGGGAAGGGAGAAGCAGGAAGGATGTTAGGAGGAAAACTCTGGTAAGGTCCCTTTCTAAATTAGGTTGCATTGCTCCATTACCATGAGCCCTGTTTATCCGCTTCTCTGAGGGGCAGAGGAGAAATTCTGTCTCCACCAGATATCTGAGATGACCCCTACCTCCTGGCCCAAGCTTGCAAGATTGTCATCTAGGCGGGAACCAGAAATTGTTTAACTGAGCCTCCAAAACACTAGTTTGTGTCAGAGGACAAGACTAAGTATCCCAGTGAGAGCCTGCTGGCTACTTTGACTGTAAGGGAACACTCTAATGCAAACCATGTCCTAACCCTGGGGGATCCCTGAAAGAGAATTGTAGCTGATCGTGATAACTACTACTACTAGCAATCACATGTTATATGATTCCACGCATGCTACTATCTTACTTGATTCTCACCACGATCCCATGCAGTAGGCATCATTATCCCTATTTTTCTGGTGACGAACCTTGAGGGTGAGAGATTAAGTGACTCCAGATTTCCCTAAAGATAGTCACTCTCTGGGGTGTCATTAACATTAAGTGCTTTCTGGCTCTGTGGACCTGGCTTCTGCTCCAGACTTTCTCAGTCCTCCTGGGGCCAGTATCAAGCTGAGATATGTCCCTGGCTGTAGCACTTTAGGCAGGAGAAAACAGGCAAGGGCAAGGGACCAGCTCGCCTGGTCAGCCTCAGCTCTCAATTAAGTCTTTAATGAATGTGCATGAATCCCATCACAGGGTCAAACTCCCTTTAAATCTTGGTTTTCTTAGAAGGTTGCAGCAAATTCCTTCTCCTCAGTAACCACAAGATTGACAATATCATATTGAGAGAAACCTCTCAGTAATAATAATAATACCCAACATTTATTGATACCAAATACCAAATACCTAATACCAAACCTATGGTAATCTTATTATTCCCCTTTTCTAGATCAGGAAACCATGTCCCAGAGAGAGACGGTTGTTAATTTATGAGAAGTCACTCAATAAATGTCATACAATAAAGAAATAAACCTACTGGCAGTCTGAAACTAGACTATGCCTTCTTCTTTTATTTGTTTGTTTGTTTGTTTCTTTACTTTTAGAGACAGAATCTCACTCTGTTGCCCAGGCTGCATACAGTGGCAGAATCATAGCTCATTGCAGCCTCACACTCCTGGCCTCAAGTGATCCTCCCACTTCAGCCTCCTGAGGAGCTGGGACTACAAGTGCATGCCATTGCACCTGACTAGTTATTTTATTTTATGTTTTGTAGAGACAAGGGTCTTGCTATGTTGCCCAGGCTGGTCTCGAACTCCTGAGCTCAGGTGATCCTCCTGCCTTGGCCTCTCAAAAGGCTAGGATTACAGGAGGGAGCCACTGAACCCAGATCCCTAGAGCCTAAGCTCTCAATCACTCTATTTGTCCTTCCAACCTAGTTATCTCTCTGTTCTCCTCACTGCTGGCTTTGACCTGTGAAATGTGGCACTGCACAGGGCTTTGCCCTAAAGGAAGGGGAAAATGGACACACACTAGAGAACATTTTGTTTTTCTGTAAACTCAGTTTCCTTGGCAAGCCCTGTACGATTAAGTGTAACCCAAACACAATAGTCAGGAGCTTGGGAAGCAAGAAGCTGATAAAAAAAAAAAAAATCTGCAGACAATAACACAGCAAACATAGGACTCAAATGAGATAATAATGCACTAAGTTATAGGCCAGTGGAAAAAGGGAGAATTTTACCTGCACTGGAAGCAATATAAGAATATTTTCCACCATGGAAAAGTGCAAGAACTGACTTGCAAATGGGCGAAGTGGAGTCTCTGAGGTCCTAGAGGAGAGCTGGACTGAGGCGTTAAGGGGCAGGAGTGACCTACCTCCTCTAGAAGATTTGACTTCTTCCTGACCACCTAAAAATAGAAACACCGCTCTAGATGTCCATCCGAATGTCACAGGACCATCTCATTGCCTCAATTTCAACCAGAGTCAGGGAAAGAATGGCTGCCTGGTGACCCCTGTGTTGAAACATGGGAGCAATTTGCTCTCCCCTCATGGAGATGTGCTTCTCTTTCTCACCCGCTGAGCACCAGTAGGTAATGGACACAGTGGGTCCCAGAGGGGAACCTGGCCTTGCTGAGGTGAGAGCTAGTGAAACTGTAAGGTTGCAGTTTCAGGGTTTTTATTTAAAGAAATTGTAGTTATTAAATATATAATATATATATAATTTTTGTGGGGGAGACAGGGTTCACTCTGTCGCCCAGGCTGGGGTGCAGTGGTGTGAACTCAGCTCACTGCAAACTCCACTGCCCAGGCTCAAGCAATCCCCCAACCTCAGCCTCCCTAGTAGCTGGGACTACAGGTTCACACCACCATGCCTGCCTAATTTTTCTATTTTTATTGAGACAGAGTTTTGCCATGTTGCCCAGGCTGGTCTTGAACTCCCTGGGCTCAAGCAATCCACCCTCCTTAGCCTCCCAAAGTGCTGGGATTACAGGTGTAAGCCACTGTACCTGGCCTGCAGTTATTATGTTAGTTCTCTGTTATTATATTAGTATACTGTTTTTACTTCCTTGGCTTTTTACACATGTTGTAGGACTTTCTCCTTAGTTCAGCTAAGTCTGGTTCTTGCCACATGGCCATGAAATATTAGACTCACAGACACTTTGAAGGGTGAGAAAAATGGAGTTTATTGGGCAAAAAGGGAAAAAAGGGAACGGGGACTCTCAGCAAGAGTCCTACTAGCCAGTTTTCTCGCCTCACAGGTTGAATCCCAGGTTACCACACCCCGAAACAGGAGAGGCCAGGCTCCAACCCCCTGCAAAACAGCACCAACTTCCCAAGGTTCCACCCCAGTGCACACTCCTCCCAGTGCAAAGGCGGGCTGGAGTTTCTCCGGGGAATTCTCTACACTTGGCTGTCTCACATTTGCTACCAAGTATAATAGAATCATTTAACCTCATGATGTGAAGGTATCTTAAATTGTGTCCAGCTCAACAGACATGCAAGGTCTTTTTGTTGAATAGAAGAATGTTTTTCCCTCCTATACAGCATACCTGTCAAGTGGCCTGTCAGCCCGGTGATGGAGAACTTGGTACATTGAGAGGAATAGTTCATCTTTGGACAACTATTCTTTCTAATAGTTGAAATATGCCTTCTTATAATTTCAAACTGTTTACCCCAATTTTATTCTTGAGGGGCCATATATGTAAAATTAAGTCCTTCTTCACTCTTCAAATGTCAAAGGCAGCTATCATTTTATTTTCAAATTTCTTCACCGTCTTAAAAAAAAAGGTACAAGTTTGCTCCTTTCTTTTTCTCTGAAGTTTCCTCAGTATCTAGCAGGGTCTGGCACATAGGAAGTGATAAACATGTTTATTGATAAATTAACAACTAGACTTCTGGTTACTAGTCTGTGATCTCATATGGTCTTCTATAAAGGAAGCACTAGAATTAAAACAAGTTATTGGCCAGGTGCAGTGGTTCATACCTGTAATCCTAGGCAAAAGTGGGTGGATCCCTTGAGGCCAAAAGTTCGAGACCAACCTGCACAATAAAGCAAGATCCCATCTCTACAAAAAAATTTAAAAATTAGCTGGATGCGGTGACACATGCCTGCAGTCCCAGCTACTGGGGAGGGTGAGGTGGGAGGATCCCTCAAGCTCAGGAGTTTGAGGGCACAGTGAGCTATGATCAGACACTCCAGCCTGGGCAACAGAGCAAGACCCTATCTCAAAAGAACAAAACACCTAGATAGGATGGCTTATGCCTGTAATCACAGCACTTTGGGAGGCTGAAGTAGGAGAATTGCTTGAGCATAGGAGTTCAAGACCAGCCTGGACAATGTAGGGAGACCCCATCTCTACAAAAAATAAATACCATTCAACCCAGAAATTCCATTGCTGGGTATATACCCAAAGGAGTATCAATTGTTCTATTATAAAGACAAGGCATGCATATGTTCATTGCAGCACTATTCACAATAGCAAAGACATAGAAGCAACCTAAATGCCCATCAACGGCAGACTAGATAAAGAAAATGTGGTACATATATACCATGGAATACTATGCAGCCTTGAAAAAGAATGAGATTATGTCGTTTGCAGGAACATGAATGGAGGTAGAGGTCATTATCCTTAGCAAACTAACACGGGAACGGAAAACCGTAAGACTCACGTTTTCACTTATAAGTGGGAGCTAAGTAATGAGAACATGTGGACACATTGAGGGGAATAACAGATACTGTGGCCTACTTGAGTGGAAGGATGGGAGGAGGGAGGGGTTCAGGAAAAAAAAAACTAAAACTGTCAGGTACTATGCTTAGTGACCAGGTGACGAAATAATCTGTACACCAAACCCCCGAGTCACGAGTTTACCTATAAAACAAACCTGTATATACCCAGAACCTAAAATAAAAGCTAAAATACTTTTAAAAATAAAATTAGCCAGACGTGGTTGCACACACCTATGGTCCAAGCTACTCCAGAAGCTAAAGCGGGAGGATCACTTGAGCCCAGGAGGTGAAGACTGCAGTGAGCTGAGATTGCACCACTGCACTCTAGCCTAGGTGACAGAGCAAGACTCTGTTTCAAAAAAAAAAAAAAAAGCAAAAGAAAAACAGACCAAAAAAAACCCCAAATTATCACAAGTTTGAGCCAGTGAGAGCAGAAAAATAGTAAACTTACCACCATCCTTCTTTCTGGAAAATATGTGGTATTAGTTAGCTTATATTAAATTGATCTGTAATGAATACTATAGGTAGGCCTCACAGAAAGTATGGAAGGTTTTTTTCACTGCACCAAAGAAACTCAAAAGCTTTTGCATCTACCTCCTCCAGAGTGAGATCAGATTCTGGAAAGTGGGTTGAGCTGGGGCATATCCTGCCACTGTGTCACCCACCCCCATAAGAACCAAGCTGCACAGCACCTGCCAGCGTGCCTCCAGGCATGTGATCCAGAGCAAGGTGCTTCTTTCAGTCCAAACCCCAACTATCATCCTGCCTTAGGGAATAGTTTCCAGACACCAACACTCACATTTCTCCCCCGTGGAATAGGGAGCCTAGAAGGAGGCAAAAGTCCTGTGACCTGGGCCACCCACCTCTACTGCAGATTGGATATGGATAAAGGTTAGCCCTGTGTCCTAGTATCAGATCAAGCATGTTTCAAGTATCTGTTCAGTGACCCAGCTATTACACTCAGTACCTTGAGAAATTCAAAGGAAGGCCAAAAATTGATGCCTTTTTTTTTTTTAAGATGGATTCTCGCTCTTTCACCCAGGCTGGAGTGCAGTGGCACAATCTCAGCTCACTGCAACCTCCCCCTCCCAGGTTCAAGCAATTCTCCTGCCTCAGCCTCCTGAGTAGCTGGGACTACAGGTGCCCGCCACCACGCCTGACTAATTTTTTGTATTTTTAGTAGAGACAGGGTTTCACCATGATATCCAGGATGGTCTTGATCTCCGGACCTCATGATCCGCCTGCCTCAGCCTCCCAAAGTGCTGGGATTACAGGCATGAGCCACCGCAGTTAGAATCAGAGTAAGTCAGAAAATATATAATACAAAGACAGGTCAAAACAAGATACCAAGAAATCTAATCATGTGCCAGTGGTACAAAAAAAAGCCTTTTTTTTAAACAAATGTTTGCGAAGTCACTGTGAAATGCAATGACTGAGGCAGAAGAGGCACTGGGCAGGGAGGTTAACCTCATAGATCTGGGATCCAACAGCCTGGCTGTAAATCCTGCCTCTGCCAGTAATACTTAGGTGACCTTTGGCAAGTTACTGAAGTCATGGTACTTCAGTTTTCTCATCCATACAATGGAGATAAAAATAGGTTTCACTTTGTTGGGGTTGTTGTGAGGTTAATTTACTCATGCAAAATGCCTACAATAAGGGAAAGTCACAGTAAACATTAGCTGTTTTTATTAGGGGCTGAAGATGAAAAAGTCTCAGGTCCCTAGTAACTTGATGTTACTGTTTTCTGGTGGGAACATGAAGAAGCATGATCCTGGAAAGTCCCATGGGGAAAATGCAACAAATGAAAATACAAGTAGGATTCACTTGAGTTCAGTAAACATGTTTCTAGGTACAGACAGAAAGGTCCCTGGGCAAGAATAATGCATTGAAGGAGACAAAAATGTGCATGAATAGCAGTGTTCAAGGTGTCATGTGAACTGTAATAAATTTGGTTGCCTTATTTCTACAAAGTCTATTATAGAGCCCTGGTGCCAAATAAATGATTATTCATCTGTACTGAATTCTAACAAGGGGTAGGTGAGAAGACCCTGTCAAATGCAACCTTTCAGCAGTGGCTAAAAGCTTGGGTTCTAGACTCAGATTGTCTGGCCATGAACCCAGATCCCTGGGAGACCTTGAACTTGCCCAAATCACTCTGTCCAGTTTTCCTCATTTGCAAAATGCAGGTGATGATAGTAATCCCTTCATAGGGTCATTGTGAGAATTAAATGAACTGATCCATGTAAATTGGTAACTGACATATAATAAATGATCAATGATTGGCACCTTCATTATTATAATTGAGATGGACCTTAAAGAATAAAGTAAAACTATCCGAGTAATTATCCTCATTAAAGAAAAGTATGTGACTGGAGACTACAATGAGAGGGTGACAAAAAGAGGGCAGTGGAAGAGGAGGTTGTGGCAGTCTGAAATGACACTGGGGAGCATACCAAGGAGATCTTCAAAAGCTGAAGAGTTGAGTCATTATTCTGCTGGCAAAACAGAGTCATTGAGAATGTGAAGTCAATGGTTGGCATGGTAAGAGCCATGCTTTAGGAAGACTAGCCAAACCTGCACAAACAGAGCAGGTCAGTAATGCCACTGCACAGGCAAGAGCCACCATGGGTTCAGCAGCATGGTAGCCCTAGGCCTGAAAAGTATACAGATATTAAAGACATTACGAAGGTGAAATTAAAGGGACTTGGTGACTGATTTGATGTGGGGCAAAGTGCCCTCACCATGACATATGCTCAAAAAAGTTGGCTTTCTAGGATTTTAGCTCTTTTAGGAAATGAATTCTCAGAGTTTAAACCACTATCCTAAAAATAAAAAGAAAAGAGGAAGGAGGGGAGGACAAAAAGAATTATAACTCTTCAGATTTGGCCGAAAGCCTTGCCTGGTAGTCAATGAACAAGGAAGAAAACACACTGTGGTACACCATGAAGAGATTTCAGTGGATTTAATTGAAGTTTTAGGACCAATGTGTTCTCTTGGACTTAGCACACATCCTCATGGGCAATTTTGAGACTGATTCCTGTCTTTGTCTCTTAGATATTTTAAGCTCTAGGTTAGACTCTTAAACCATGGTGGAGGGACAGCAGGGGGAGGAGGATTTTGATCAGCTGATAGATAAGAAATGCAAAAATTATAACAATGAGATATCACCTCACACCTATTGGGATGGCCACTATCAAAACGACAGAAAATAACAAGTGTTAGCAAGGATGTGGAGAAATTAGAGTCCCTGTACACAGCTGTGGGAATGTAAACTGGAGCAGCCCTTACGGAAAACAATATAGAGGTTTCTTGAAAAATTAAACATAGAGTTACCAAATAATCCATCAATCCCTCTTCTGGACAAATATTCAAAATCAGGATTGTTTTTTTGAAACAGGGTCTCACTCTGTCATCCAGGCTGGAGTGCAGTGGTGCGATCTAGGCTCACTGCAGCCTCTGCCTCCCTGGTTCATGCCTCAGCCTCCTGAGTAGTTGGGATTACAAGTGTTTGCCGCAATGCCTGGCTAGTTTTTGTATTTTTAGTTGAGGTGGGGTTTCACCATGTTGGCCAGGCTGCTCTCAAACTCCTGGTCTCAAGCGATCCACCTGCCTTGGACTCCCAAAGTGCTGGGATTACAGGTATGAGCCACTGCACCAAGAAGAAATCAGGATGTTGAAAAGATCCTTACATATCCTTGTTTATTGCAACATTACTCACAATAGCCAAGAGGTAGAGCAACTCGGATGTTCATCTATGGATGAATGAAGTTAAAAATGTGGTACACACATATGATGGAATATTATTCAGCCTTTAAAAAGGAAGGAATCCTTTCCTATGCTATGAACAAGGTCATATAGATGAACAAACATGGTTACATGGATAAACTTTGAGAACATTATGCTAGATGGAAGAAGCCAGTCACAAAAAGACCAAGACTGCATGAGTCCACTTATGTGAGGTATCTAAAGTAGTCAAACTCATAAAAATGGAAAGTAGAAAGGTGGGTGTCAAGGGCTGGGGGAAGGAGACATTATTGTTCAATGGGTGTAGACTTTTAGTTTTGCAAGATGAAAAATTTCTAGAGATCTCTATTTGTTGCACAACAATGTGAATATACTTAACACAACTGAACTACACACTTAAAAGAAGTTAAGTGGTAAATTTAAGGTTATGGATTTTTTACTACAATAAAAACATTTTTAGCAGTTATAACAAGTAATAATGACTAAATGGCAATTACTATGTCCCAGGCGCTATTGTAAATATTTTACAAATTCTGAGTACTTTACAAATATGTACTCATTTTAACCCTCACAATAATCCTAAACAGCATATAAAGTATTATAACAGCATCAATTTACTAATGAAGAAACTGAGGCACAAGGAAATTAGGTCACTTGCCCAGTTACACAGCAAGTAAGAGGTAGAGGCAGGAATAAATACAGGCAGCATGGCTTGGCGTAGAGCCCCATTTTTTTTCTCTATTCAGGCTTATCTCTACCCATCTTCTGGTGTTAAGAATAATGACTCTGCTAGTTTGGAATTAATCCCTTTCTTATGTCTCTGCCTCAAATATACTAAAAGTTTTAAGGGCAGGGGCCAAAGCCATACAACTTCATGACATTATGATATCCAACCAGATGCCTTGGCCATAATCATCGAACCAAATTAACTCACATGTTTTAAAAACAGACATTGAAGCTTAACGGAATTGCATCAAAGTAAGATTTGAACCAGGAGTTTCATCCATTCTCCTAATGACCCATTTCTAAAAAACTGCTTCTTCTTTATCACTGAATTGGGATAGGGACCACGGTGAGAGGTAGAAGATGGTGAATCAAAGAAACTTCAGTTTTTCTTATCACATTTTGAGTCACATAAGGAAATGTCAGAAAAGAGTTTATGTATCTTTTGCTGACCTCTCCAAAAGGTTTAATAGAAATGCACTATGGAATTTTTATCCACCACTATTTTCCTTACAAATGAGCCTCTTCTTTAACCACTCCAACACTCACCTTGGTGAAGCTGAATGCAGGTTTAAGGATGGATAAAGGAAGCTAGGGAAGAGCTCATTATTAGATCTGATAACCCCCCAGGACAATCCTACACAAAAACATCACAAAATCTTTTGTATACAAAATCTGTTTTCTCTCTTGATCACTAGAATTTCCTCCAAGCAGTATTGTCTTCTACACTCTCTTAAAACTAGTATAGTAAGAGACTCTTTCTTAAGAACGTGTTATTGGTTTCTTAGGAAGAGTCTGAAATGGTGGCTCTTTTGAGTAGTGTTACAGTCCCCCTGACTAAGTGGCTTGTCCCCTACCCATTCCAAGAAAATCACCGCCATTACCATCACCCAAACAATTCTGTTAAACCAATATTTAATTGAGCGAATATTAAGTGAGACAAAACGCACTGAGGATACAGAGTTGAAAGGACTCTGCCTCCAAGAATCACACAATCTATTTGGGGGAAGTGGAAAGGTTAGACAACATAATCTCTGAGGAAATCAAATGTTAGCATCAGCTCTAACATTTGAGCAGACTTGCTGGTTAACCCCAGGGGTTGCCAGACACTAGCAACACGAAGACAAGTTAGTTACTGCCTCTAACGCCAAATGTATTGCTGGCTTACAGAAGTTCAGGAGAACTTTCATAAAGAATGTGGTATTTCAATTGGCCCTTAAAAATGGGTAAGATTTCATCAGGGTAAAACAGGCAGGGTTATCAGGAAGAAGGAACAGTCATGTAAATACACATAGAGGTAGAGATAGGAGAGTGGAGGACACATCCAGGAACGGCAATTAGTCTAATATGTCTTAAGAGGATATTGCAGAGATTATGGAAAGTTGAGGCCATATTATGAAAAGCCGACTTGGAAATAGAAGGCCGAAGAGAATTGCCTCATTGATACATAATAGCCTATTGGTGAAGATTTTTTAGCAGATTAAGCCAAATCAAATCATATTGTAGGAAGACAGAGAGTGAACAAGAATTTAAAGCAGAGAAGAGGGGCATCACAATAGCACAGGCAAGGCACTGAGTAGCAAGATTACAGTGATGAAAGCAAGCACTATGATCAGCAATTTATATTTAATGTATGATACGGAGAGTCAGGGTCCAGGGAAAAGAAAAGATAACTCCACCTCGTGAAGCCTGAATTATTCCAGTGATGTATTCCAGTGAAGCAAAGCAGGAGTCAGTTTCTGAGTGGTATTGTGAGGAACAGGATGTTGGTGAGGAGATTTGCAGAACGGGTAGGCAAGATGAGTTTGGCTACTGGCAATTAAGTTACCTTAAGAGAACCTTGTTGGAAATACCCCACAGGTGGCAAAAAAAGATGAAACTGAGATCCAGGGAATTTTGATTAACAATCATGATTTTGCTTTATGCATAGAGATGTATGAGCCATTTGCTTAAAACTGCTATCACCAAAGTGGTGCATGTGATTCCAAGGGAAATGTAGAAAGACAGGAGGAGCAGGCCTTACCTGAACCAGACAAAATTCCGGTCTAGGGAAATTCTTACGGGTATAGAGGAAAAGTCAGCAAAGGAAACAAGTTAGAGAAAGAAGAAAGTCAAGCCAGGCTCCTTGGCACCCGCCTATAATCCCAGCTACTTGGGAGGCCACGACAGGAGGATAACTAGAGCCCAGGAGTTCAAGTCCAGCCTGAGCAACATAGTGAGACCCCATCTCTAAACACATACATATTTAATATATGTTTAATTACCTATTTAGACTTCTGTTTTCTCTCACTAAAGTAAGCAATTTTTAGGAAGGAACCAAGAGTCGTTCTTGTTAGCATCCCAGGTTTTTGGTTGTCCCATTCCCTCTTCTCTCTCAGAGTAACAGAATCCCTAATGTTTAGCTGGGCATATGGCTCCCCCATATGAAGATGCATTTCCCAGCCTCCAGGCAATATGAGCAGAACTAATACATGTAACCTCTAAGTTTTGTCGCTAGAGGGAAGAGGCATACCCTTCACTTCCACTTTCCTCCTTTTCTGCCTTATGAGATGTGGGTGTGGTAGTGTGTCACCTTAAACCATTTGCATGAGAGCAACACCATAGGGATGGCAGAGAATATATAAAGAAAGGATTCACAAAACAAAGACATCATAACAAATCAGAGAAATAAACCTCTATCCTGTCCAAGACACTGTTAGTATAGTGTTAGTATAGTGTTAGTGAGCTACACTGTTAGTATATCCTGAGTAACCCAAACTAATCTGCATACATTAATCCCAGAACCTAGCATAGCTTCCATTAGTTGCTTCACAAAGAAGGAGGGAGAGGAGGGAAACGATGTCTAAAGCCTCTATCAGTAAGGAGACATTTTAGATTATGGCAAGACTATAGGAATCCAAGAAAGAGATTTTTCTTTAGTTGAATCACCCCACAGGTTTGACCTCTTGCATTTCTTTGCACCAAGTCAAGGCTTGCTATGACGAAAATCTCCAGTCTGATCTTTCTTCACTTTGCCATTAATTGAATGAAAGCCTTTGTTATTATAAGTCCAGTCTTAAATGGGGCAAGAACTTCCCTCTTTGATTTGTGGCCTTTTGTTCTGAGATGCAGGAGATTTATGAATGTTTCACGGGGCTTTCAAATCCAAATTTATTCTTATGCCGTTTCTGAGAGATAGGCAGAATGCATATCAATATCATTCTATAAATAATCTCCCAAGACATTGCCACCTCCGTAAGTAGGTAGTTAAATATTGAATGTTAAATAAAATGGAAACCCAAGGTAGTAAGTGACTTGCCCAAGGTTAGCACATCAAGAGATAGAACGAAGGCCTTCAGAATTGTTTCTACATCTCAACAGGCAAAAGATAAAATTCTAATAATGTAAAGATATTAATTGGCTTATTTGCAATTCTAGAATCAGACAACACTTTATTCCACAAAATAGAATAAGTGTTCTAATAAGCCAAGAAGAGGAGTGTGGTTTTATAGACAGAAAATGGCTAAATAAAGCAGAAAGAAAGAAAAAAAGCGATTGGTGATTTCAAAGTTGTTTTCCTTTTAATGAAGGAACCAAGAAATAGAACAATAGAGAAATAACTGATTGTATAATATCAGGTTGCTTTTTCCTTTTTCTTTTTGGTAAGGATTAAAACAGAGAACACTTTATTACCCTGCCAGTTGAAACCGGCCTGTTTGGGAAATTAGACTGTAATCCCTCTCTCCTGATTTCTCAGGTCAGAAAGCAACTCAGTTTCCGTTTGACTGGATGCCATGGAACTTCAATGTAAGGGACACCATTTTGATTTTTAGTCTGGACTGTAGGGGCCCAGTGCGGGAGTTGACTCCAAAACAACACTCTCATAATTTTTAGCACAGCATAGCAGACTTCATGGACAATAACTTCTGGGGAGCCTCTATCATCACAGGATTTGCTGTCAATAAGGTTTCTCTGGAAATACTAGAAGGTATCTAATTCCTCATTTTTTCTGTTGGAAACCCAAAATGTCTCACTTTTCTCCCCCATCACTTATGAGGAAATACAAGCACATTTTCCTAATTTATTTTATACTGACAGTTGGAAAAGGAAAAAAGCAAAGAAAATTCCAATTTGTTTCCAAGTAATTAAAATCAATACAATCTCAACTTCTTCCATTCTTTGCTTCCATGGAAAGCAGCCCATAACAGCAAATGCCTTGTTCACTTTCCTTTTCTGTTTTTACTAGGAAGTCCTACTGGAAGCATGTAAGCTTGCAAGTTCTCTTGCTTAAGGCACAAGTATTTGACATTTACATAAAAATATTTTTTAAGAACAACAGCAAGAATCCACCAAATGCTTAATCATGGGAGTTCCTGGCAGGCCTTGTGGGGGTTTTTTGTTTTGTTTTGTTTTGCCCCCCAGGGCTTTATGATTTTGATTAAGGTGCCTCAACAGGGGCCTTATATGAGCAGTTACTCAACATCAAGGACAAAGAAAACCTTCTATATGTCCTCCAACCCCCTAGGGCCACTAGGGACCTGCAGTGATCAAACCCCAGTGTACATAGGGGCTATATGAAATCACCAAATTGCTGGGCATTCTGTGGGCCCTTATAGTCCCAGCTACTTCAAAGACAAACAGGAGGATCACTCAAGACCAGATGTTCAAGGCTGTGGTGAGATATGACCATATCTGTGACTAGCTGCATTCCAATCTGTCTCAAAAAAAAAAAAGAAAAAGAAAAAGAAAAGAAAAAAAAACAGTTTGGGAGGCTGAGGCGGGTGGATCACTTCAGATTGGGAGTTTGAGACCAGCCTGGCGAACATGGTGAAACCCCGTCTCTACTAAAAACACAAAAATTCGCCAGGCATGGTGGCGCATGCCTGTAATCCCAGCCATTTGGGAGGCTGAAGCATGAAAATCGCTTGAACCTGGGAGACGGAGGTTGCAGTGAGCCAAGATGGCTTCAATTGCCCTCCAGTCTGGGTGACAGAGCAAGATGAAAGAAAGGAAGAAAGAAAGAAAGAAGGAAAGAAGAAAGAAAGAAAGAAAGAAAGAAAGAAAGAAAGAAAGAAAGAAAGAAAGAAAGAGAGAGAGACAGGAAGGAAGGAAGGAAGGAAGAAAGAAAGAAAGAAAGAAAGAAAGAAAGAAAGAGAGAGAGACAGGAAGGAAGGAAGAAAGAAAGAAAGAGAAAGAAAGAAAGAAAGAAAGAAAGAAAGAAAGAAAGAGAAAGAAAAGAAAGAGAAAGAAAAGAAAGAGAGAAGGGAGGGAGGGAGGGAACCAAAAAATTATCAAATTATTTCCAAGTCTTCTTCTTGGTCCTCAAAGTTCTGGCCCATTTCTCCTTCTTTCCATAAGAAATTCCCTGATATTTCTAGTAGCAATCTGGGTAGATTCTCTCCTGGGCTCCTCCCAGTTCTTCTGCTCCCATCCCCTCTCCGTCATCCACAACTATATTTGATATTGACTGATTCATAGATTACTAACACCACTTCTACTATCAGTTCATTCGCATCACATGACAAACAGTGATTGCACACCTACTACATTTCAACCCTCTGGTCACTCCAGGTGTTTTGTTGTACGTTACTTCTGTGGTTAGCCTTTTACCTCCTGGCCTAGTTATAGAGTTGGGCCTAGGTATGATATTCAGTTTCTTCTTGGGAGAGTAGTAGGAGCCTTACCAGTGGTCTTCCTCATGTTCCCTGCTGCACGGGGCCTCCCAAAGTCTGATAGGATGGAGGGCAAGAATGGGCACAAGGAACTATAATCCTTTTTCAATTCTGCTCCTCAGCACTCTTGCATCTGCTAGCTGGGATCTTACCCAGTGAGATCAATCTCTTTTTCTCTATCTCCATTTGTACTCTTATAGTGGGAGATCAATAAAATACTGACTGCATAAATAAATCAATAAATGAAAAGACAGAAGAAATGAATCTTTTCAAGTCAACTTTTTAGATATTCTCTGTTCTCCACATAGACACAGAGGGGGAACAACACACAGTGGGGCCTGTCAGGTGGAGGTGGGGAGAGGGAGGGAGAACATCAGGAAAAATAGCTAATGCATGCTGGGCTTAATACCTAGGTGAGGGGTTGATAGATGCAGCAAACCACCATGGCACAAGTTTACCTATGCAACAAACCTGCACATCATGCACATGTACCCCAGAACTTAAAATAAATTTTTTTAAAAAAGAGAGACAGATTAACACGAAAAAAAAAAGATATTCTCTATTCTCAATTCAGTGGGCCACCTTATGACACCAATTCTGTGTGACCCAGCAATAGATGTTTCCAAAATGAGAACATTATGTGTCACACAAGCCCAAAGATGCAAGAAGCCAGAAAAGGGAGCCCAGGAAATTCAGGAATATATTCTACTTTTCCATGCAAGAAGATAAAGATAGATGATAAGGATGGGGATAAAGAGAAGCCTGGAATAGAACAGAATTCGAAATCACAACTCAAGCAGCATTTTAGATTGAACCAGAAGGAATTTAGCCCTACTACATTTTAAGTTTTTAATCAGACAGGAAAATTTAATGGGAAATGTAATGGCATGCTACACCTGGCAACGCTGGCCAGTAACCAAACATCCTGGAAGTATGTTTATGGAGGTTGCTGTGCCTTGAACAAAGCTGAGAGCATCTTGCCCTTTAATCAGCATAGGCACTAACCAGAGAAGGCTTCCTACATGCAATTTGCATAGAAATCAAATGGGAAAACTAGTCCCACCAGCTTCTTAACTGTGAAATACCAGGATAATTCCAATAATGTCTTGCATTTGTACAGAATTTGACAAGTTTTGTAATCGTTCCCAAGCATTATCGTATCTGAGCCTCCCAACATCCCTTGGGGTAGGAGTGATCTCAGTTTTGTTGAATATCTTCAGGACTTTATGCTGATATGTTTTAGGGAAGAGATATTGGCTTCATTGTCTCAGTTGATGGCATTTTCACACCCCAAAAAACAAAAACAAAAACCAAGAAAAACAGGGAGTCCAAAAGGAAAGTTTCTGGAGTCCTGATAAAGGCAGGCTTCCAGGACACCTGACCTTACTTTTCATTATTACCACCTGAAACCTACACACCCTAAAATTGTCATGGTGGGGTCCCTATCTGTAAAACTCCAGGCTCATAGAGGTTATAAACTTAGAGATCAATAAACTTAAGGTCATTAGAATAGAACTAAATGTAGAGGTCAGCCCAATGCCTTCATTTTAATGAGAAGAAAAATGAAGTTCAGAAAGGTTAGGTAAAATTGTCTGAGTTCCAACCCCAACATGACCTCTAGGCAAATTTCTTAACCCCTCTATGCCTCATTTTCTCCGTATGTGATATGAGCATAATACCAACCTGAAGTGGCTGTCGTAAAGATTAGGAACGTCCCTGAAGTTAGTAAGTACTGAGTGTTTAGCAAGAACTCAATAAATGGCTGATATTATTAATATCATCATCATCATCATCTACCAAGGACACATAGAAGAGTTGGAACTAAAATCTGACTCTAAACCCATTATTCTTTCCACCACAGAACATTATCAATTTCTGTGGGAGGAGCTCTTCTGCTCTCTTCGAGGTGTCAAAGACATTAAAAGCAAATTCTTCCATCTCCACATCAAATGCATAGCAGGAACTGGGTTTAGAGCAACCCTAAGGCATGTGATATCAAAATATCATCACCACAGCCTGAAATAAAGGCACAATCAATTCATCTGAAATCTTTCTTTATCAAAGAATTTTAGACAATGAGTTCACAGGGGAAAAAATTGTAATTACAGTAATAGGGTCAAGGAATGTATAATTCTCCCTCTTCATTTCAGTAGCTAATATACCAATGACCTTTATGTGAAAATGGGGGAGGAAGGAGTAGAAAAAAAATCAGAAAATTGGATACCTGAGAGTTATTGCAGATAAACAGAAAAATAAACTCCCATGTAAAGTATGGAATTGGCTGATTCCATCTTAAAGCCAGATACCTCTGGAATAAGACATATAACAAAATATAGCTGTTTCACTTGAAGAGGGCCAAAACAGCTAGACCCATCACTAAAGAAAGTATCATCAGAGGAGAAACCAGCCATGACATCCAAAAATACTTTGCTACAACAACGTGTAGCTATAGAGTCATAGACTATTAGGCTATAAACACCTAAATAAGAAGCTCAGCCTAACTCTTCTGTGTCTCCCCAGAAGCTAGCCATAGATCTACAACACAGCACATTTTCAAAGCTTGATAAAAAAAAAAACAGGAAACCCCAGGTGGGGTAGAACACTCATGAGATAAGTAATAGTAAACCAAAAGGTATCTGAGACAAGTCTCAATCAGTTTAGAAGGTTTATTTTGCTAAGGTTAAGGATGCACCTGTCACATGGCCTCCGGAGGTCTGGCTGACATGTGCCCAGTGTGACTGGGGTACAGCTTGCTTTTATACATTTTAGGGAGACATAATACGTCAATCAATACATGTAAGATTTACTGGTTCCATCTGGAAGGGTGGGACAACTCGAAGATCGGGGGTGCTTTTAGTTCATAGGTAGATTTAAAAATATTATGATTGGCAATTGGTTGAAAGAGTTATTGTCAGTGAGAAGAAATGTCTGGGTTACAAAAAGGGGTTATGGAGACCTAGGTTTTGTCATGCAGATGAAGCCTCCAAGTAGGAGGCTTTAGAGAGAATAGACTGTATATATTTCTTATCAGACTTAAGGTCTGTGTTGATGTCAATCAGGGGTATAATAAGGCATGTCCAAGCCTCACTTCCCTTCATGGCCTGAACCAGTCTTTCAGATTAAATTTAGAGTGTCCTGGCCAAGGAAGAAGTCCATTCAGATGGTGATGAGGAGGCTTCGAATTTCATCTTTGTTTTACATAATGATATGATCATAAGTTTCCATGTGTCCACTGAGGCACTGGGATCCCACATGATTAGACAACCCAGAGAATGACATCAGATTCTGGACCTGCTGACCATATCCTCCTTTAATACATCCCACTCACCCCTACCTGCCACGTGAGGTGCCTTGAGTTATATAGTGCTGCCACAGTGGCCCTTTCTCAGATCCAGGGACCACAAGAAAGGGCAGAATAAAGAGCACATTTTCCAGCTGTTCCCTGATCAGGAAGAGCCCTGATCTGGAGCAAAGCCCAAGGGAACAATAATGACACTGTAATCTCACAAAAAGATGGTAGGGAGAGTCTGAAAAGAAAAACTATACTGAAAATAGAGAGAAAACCCCAGACCCCTAAAATGATCATCAAAAGAGAAATTGCCAACCTTCTTCTGGTTCCATTCTCAACTTCTTGTCCATTGAATTTCCAAATAGGCTGCTAGATATCATATTCCCAATTCTAATCAGAATTGCCTTTCCAATCGCAGTCCTCACTAGGTTGAACCTGAGATATTCTTCTGACTGCTTTTTCTCTTTGGCTTTTCCAGTGGATTCTTTTCTCAATTCTTCACCAAATAATTCCATCAAATCACCAATGAATTTCTGACTGGAATCCTGTTCCAAAATTTCCCTGAACTATCTGCTGGTATCCCTCAGTCTATGGACAATGCTGAAGACATTTAAAAAGGCATAAAGCAAATGTAAGCAAAACACTGAGCATTTAAGCAGTCAGATCAATGTCTGTTGTCTCTCCTATCTCTCTCATCCTGAAACAGGAGAGTAGATAGCACACCTACAATTTTCAGTCACCGCCACAGTGATAGAAATGCTCTATAACTGCTGTCCAATATCATAGCCACTAGTCACATGTGGTTATTGAGCATTTGAATTTTTAATTTTATTTAATTTTGAGGGTTTTTTTTTGAGACAGGGTGATATGGTTTGGTTCTGTGTCCCCACCCAAATTTCATGTTGAATTGTAATCCCCATGTGTTGAAAGAGGGGCCTGGTGGGAGGTGATTGAATCATGGGGGTGAACTTCTCCCTTGCTGTTTTCATGATAAAGTTCTAACGAGATCTGGTTGATTAAAAGTATGTAGCACTTCCCCCTTTGCTCTTTCTCTCCTGTTGCCATATGAAGATGTACTTGCTTCCCCTTCACCTTCTGCCATGACTGTAAGTTTCCTGAGCCCTCCTCCCCCAGACTTGCCTCCTGTACATCCTTTAGGGGTTTAGTCAATTAAACCTCTTTTCTTTATAAGTTACCCAGTCTCGGGTAGTTCTTTACAGCAGTGTGAGAATGGACTAATGCACAGGGTCTCACTGTGTTGCCCAGGCTTCTAAATTATGGAATAGATCCCTTTTTCCTGCTCCCTGTTGAGTCTAATTTCCCATGTCAGGAATGAGAGTTTCCTAGAAAAAAGAAGAATATATAGAAATAACAGAGACATTTGGGACTTTGCTATCACAAACTCAACCTGAATCACTCTCCTAAAACCGTTCTTGTGGTCCTGTTTTATCCACAGACAAAATTGATTGCCACTATCCTAATTTATCCTTATTATTATTGATATTTAAAAAGAACACTGTAGGAATAATCTTTCTTAGTACCGGTATAGAACATTGTCATGGTATAGACATTTGTTCTGTTTCCAGTGGTTTTCACATTTCCTTCTCATTTAGAAGAATTATCATTTATTTAAAAAGTATATATTAAGGAGCTGGGTGCAGTGGTTCAATGCTTGTGAGCCCAGCATTTTGGGAGGCAAAAGGAGGATCACTTGAGGCTGGGAGTTTGAGACCAGTCCAGGCAACATAGTGAGACCCCATCTCTACAAAAAATTCAAAACTTAGCAAGGCTTAGTGATGTGTGCCTGTAGCCCCAGCTATTCAGGAGGCTGAGGTGGGAGGATGGCTTGAGCACAGGAGTTTGAGGCTACGGTGAGCCACGATTGGGCCACTGCACTCCAGTTTGGGTAACAGAGCAAGACTGTGTCTTTTTATAAAAAAAAAAAAAAAGAAAGAAAGAAAGAAAGAAAAGAAAAGAAAAAAACAACAAAGAGTTAAGGGCAGCAGACAGTCAAGTGAGGTATCCAAGTAAGCTAAAGAAGAATGTATTCACGAGCCCATTTTCTCTTTATCTCTCTTTGATTTGAGTCTTTGATTGTAGGTGTGTGGTCTTATTTCTGGGCTCTCTATTCTGTTCTAGTGGTTTATTTGTCTGTTTTTGTATCAGTACCATGCTGTTTTGGTTAATGTAGCCTTGTAGCATAGTTTGAAGTTGGGTAGCTTGATGCCTCCAGCTTTGTTCTTTTTGCTTAGGATTGCCTTGGCTATTCAGGCCCCTCTTTGGTTCCACATGAATTGTAAAAGTTTTTTTCTACTTCTGTGAAGAATGTCAACGGTAGTTTAAAAGGAACAGCATCAAATCTATAAATTGCTCTGGACAGTATAACTACTTTAACAATATTTATTCTTCCTATCCACGAGCATGGAATGTTTTTCCATTTGCGTCCTCTCTGATTTCCTTTAGCAATGTTTTGTAGTTCTCCTTGTAGAGATCTTTCACTTCCCTGGTTAGCTGTATTCCTAAGTGTTTTATTATTTTTGTGGCAATTGTGAATGGGATTGCATTCCTGATTTGGCTCTTGGTTTGACTGTTGTTGATGTATAAGAATGCTAGTGATTTTTCACATTGATTTTGTACCCTGAGACTTTGCTGAAGTTGTTCACAGCTTAAGAAGCTTTTGGGCTGAGACTATGGAATTTTCTAGATATAGGATCATGTTATCTGCAGACAGGAATAGTTTGATTTCCTCCCTTCCTATTTGGATATGCTTTATTTCTTTCTCTTGCCTGATTGCCCTGGCCAGGACTTCCAATATTACATTGAATAGGAGTAATGACAGAGGTCATCCTTGTCTTGTGCTGGTTTTCAAGAGGAACACTTCTAGTTTTTGCCCATTTAGTGTGATGTTGGCTGTGGTTTCTTATAGATGGCTCTTATTATATTGAGTTATGTTCCTTCACTATCTGATCTTTGACAAACCTGACAAAAACAAGCAATGGGAAAAGGAATCTCTATTCAATAAATGCTGCTGGGATAACTGGTTAGCCACATGCAGAAGATGAAAACTGAACCTCTTCCTTACACCATATACAAAAATTAACTGAAGATAGATTAAACACTTACATGTAAAATCCAAAACTATAAAAAACCTGGAATACAGTCTAGGCAATACCATTCTGGACACAGAAACCGGCAAAGACTTCATGACGAAGACCCCAAAAGCAATTGCAACAAAAGCAAAAATTAACAAATGGGATTTAACTTAAGAGCTTCTGCACAGCAAAGGAAACTATCAACAAGGTTAACAGACAACCTACACAATGGAAGAAAATTTTTGCAAGCTATGCATCTGACAAAAGTCTAATATCCAGCATCTATCAGGAACTTAAGCAAATCACCCATTAAAAAGTGGGCAAAGGACATAAACAGACACTTTTCAAAAGAAGACATACATGTCACCAACAATCATATGAAAAAAAAGCTCAACATCACTAATCATTAGAGAAATGCAAATCAAAACCACAATGAGATAACATCTCACACTAGACAGAATGGCTCTCATGAAAAAGCAAAAAATAACAGATGTTGGCAAGGCTGTGGAGTAAGAGGAATGCTTATATACTGTTCATGGGAGCGTAAATTAGTTCAACCATCATGGAAGACAGTGTGGTAATTCCTCAAAGATCTAAAAACAGAAATACCATTCAACCTTGCAATCCCATTGCTGGGTATATTCCCAAAGAATATAAATTGTGCTGTTATAAAGACACATGCACTCATATGTTCATTGCAGTACTATTCACTATAGCAGACATGGAATCAACCTAAATGCTCATCAATAGCAGACTAGATAAAGAAAATATGGTACATATACACCATGGAATGTTATGCAGTCATTAAAAAGAGCAAGATCATGTCCTTTGCAGGAACATGGACAGAGCTGGAGGCCATTATCCTCAGCAAACTAATGCAGGAACAGAAAACCAAATACCATATGTTCTCACTTATCAGTGGGAGCTAAATGGAGAGAACACATGGACACATAGAGGGGAGCAACACACACTGGGGCCTATCAGAGGGTGGGAGGAGGGAGATCAGGAAAAAGAACTAATGGGTACTAGGCTTAATATCTGGGTGATGAAACAAATCTATACAACAAACCCCCATGACACAAGTTTCCTATGAAACAAACCTGCACATGTACCCCGGACTCAAAATAAACGTTAAATTTAAAAAAAAAAGAAGAAGTTCTTGGTAATGCCCACAACAACTTTACCTCCGTCTATCTTAGCAGGTTCCACCTCTCAGTTCTCCACCTATCCAAGGGCAGATGGCAGAGGGCAGAGATTCTCATCAGCAAAGCAGTCAGGTACTTGCCAACAATCTGAGTAAATTCAGGACTTGGACTCCATTCTAGATTTTGCCACTGACTGACTTTAAGCTAGTTTTCTGCAGGAGAAGGAAGCAAAATAACACTTTTCTTTTAAAGAATTGTTATGCTAATCTCCGTGGGGGAACAGATGTAATTACTTACTATTCTTCACAGTCCCAAACATCTTGAGTTTGCTGTGGCTTGTAAGGCAAACAAATCCTCACAGCCTCCCTTACTGTGATTCCACTGCAAAGGTGAGACAACTTCCATGGCAAACTTAATGGTAATATTGTCTAATTGAGTTACCCCTACTCTTCTTCTTCCAAGACATTTTCTCCCCAACATAATCCTCGCAGTCTTTATTTAATCAGAGTCTGTGTCTGATACATTACAGATGCTCAAAGAAACATTTCATATAAGAGTGAAATAATTAATGGTGTGGGAAACAGATCAAAAAGCTCAGCCAGACCCAGGTTAGATGGGACTCATGAAGACTTCCTTGACAGTCAGGTGAATGAGAAGGCCAGCAGCCAGGAAACCAGGCTGTCCCTCTGACACGAACATCTTGGAAATTCCAAACAAGCATTACTGAGATGCTGAAGAGGAATAGTTAGCTGGCCAGGGCAGAGGGAACAGCAAAAAGCAGAGTTTACAGGGCCTGGAGAGCAACTGAGTTACCTGATTTACGTTGGTTGGTGCTAGACTCCCTTGGAGAGGGCAGAAGATGCTACCAGTAACCTTCCTCATGGTGGGCAATCTTCTGTTTCCAATGGGAAATGCATGGAGAAACAAAGCATTGAAGTACCTGGAGGGCAGCCGTGCTAAGGTAAGGCAAAAACCAAGCCCTAGTCCTTCTCTCACTTTCAAGTCTTCTTAAGGGAGGAAGAGATTTGATAGATTATCCACTAAATTTCATTGGGACAGTCACTAGGGGCTGGATGGGTGGAAGTCATTTTATATAAGGCCAAATCAAAGATTTTTAAAACAAGTTAAGGATAAAGAAAAGCAAAAGGAGGAAGATGATAACTGAGAAGTAACTTGGAATCACATTAAATACAGCCATCACAGTAAAAAAAAAAAAAAAAAAATGTATTGAGCTCTTGCTGGGATTGAACAGAGATGACCAGTTTAATAATTCAATGGGCCTAGAACAGTGGCCCAAACCTGTAATCCTAGCACTTTGGGAGGCTGAGGAAGGAGGATCACTTGAGTTCAAGAGTTCAAGACCAGCCTGGACAACATGTCTCTACAAATAATTTAAAAAGTAGCCGGGCCTGGTGGTGCATGCCTGTGGTCCCAGCTACTCAGAAGGCTGAGGCAGGAGGATCATGTGAGCCCAGGAGGTCGAGGAAGCAGTGAGCTGTGACTGTGCCCCTGCACTCCAGCCTGGGTGACGCAGCGATACTCTGTCAAAAAAAAAAAAAATTAATGGAAGGATTTGTAAAAAACAAACAAACAAAAAGCAAGTAGAAAATATCAGAGACAATTCAAGATCATTATAACCATGACCTTTAATTAAAATTAAGAGAATAAAACTAAAAGAACAACAGAACTAGAAAAAAATCCACAGACGTACAAAAATATAAAATGTATTCTGTAGTTGTAAATAATACTCCGGGAACACATAGGTTCTGGCAAAACCCAGTTTGCTGTTCAGGTTATGTTTTGGCTTTAAAATGTGTCATCCTGACTTGAGGAAATAGGGGATAGAGAGGGTAAAGATGATAGGAAAATGAAAACATTGGCTAAATAAGGTCATTAGAAGGCAAAGAAGAAGGTAAAGGGAAAAATTCATGGTAAATTAGGTTGGAAGATAAGAGGATGAAAAGAAGTAGCTTTCTCATTTTAGTAATAATTGTTATGAGTGAGCATAATTTGCCTTTAAAAAGGGTAAATTTTTTTAAGAAAATATAGATGTTTGCACTCCTTATTACATGTTCTGACTTGTATATTAAGTCATTTAACAAATATGTATTGTATCAGGCATTGTTCTAAGCACTAGTAGGAAATAAAATAGGCTAAGTCCCTCCTATCATAGTGAAGGAAGAGAGACATAAAAATAAACAAATATAATAAATTAGATAGGATTAGTAGTATGGGGCCAGGCTCGGTGGCTCATGCCTGTAATCTCAGCACTTTGGGAAGCCAAGGTGGGAGGATTGCTTGAGCCCAGGAGTTTGAGACCAGCATGGGCAACAGAGTGAGATTTTTTTTTTTTCTAAAAACAAAATAGATAGGGTTAGTAGTATAGAAAAACCATCAAGGAAGAGTTATTGATAGGGCTGGTGTGGTAGGTCCAGAGGAATCTAGGGCCCATGCTATTTTATATGAGGGCTCCAAGAAGGTCTCTCTGAGAAAAGTTTTCAAGAAAATGAGGGAGAAAGACAGATGCTATCTGGAGAAAGAATGTTCCAGGCAGCAGGAACAGCAGTGCAAAGGCCCTGAAGTGGCGTGGAAATGGCTTTGGTTCATTTTCTTCATGTACTTCTGCTTGGTCTTCTCTCAGTATAGGAGGACTAAAATTAAGAGCCACCAGACAGAAAGTTTCATGAGGCAAATATGAATTTACCAGACTCAATTTGTTCAACAAATATCTTTTGAGTACCTGTGAGATAAACCAAGCACTGTTCTAGGTGCTAGGGCACAAACTTTCCAAAACAAAGTTTCTGGCCCTAATGAAGCATCCCATTGTAAAGGCAGGGACTGACAAGTAGGCCAAAGTAGTAAAGAATACATAGTGTGCTATACAGCACAAGTGCTAAGAAGAAAAGCAAAGCAGTGAAGAGGCATAGGGACTGAGTGTGTTGGTGGGGGATGAGCCCCGGAACCCAGATGGATCTTGAAAGGAGCATGGATGTGTCAAAAAGGAAAATATTCACAGCTGATTTTCCGATCCTGGAACCATAGAGAAGGGTTAGACACAAACAATCCTTGTGGATGAAGCAAGTAGTTAAACGTTAACACAAAGAACTAAGACCCAAAACAACACAGACAACAACAGGAAGCAAATATTAAGGCAGTTGCTGAGTAACTTATTCAGTAAGCATTTTCAGTAAGCATTTTTAGGTAAGCTTACAGAATGCAAAGTGAAACTAGAAGATAAGGTTAAATGAGCTCACAAAGGGTGGGGGAATACGTCTGGGAGGTGAGGTGCGCCTCTGCCCGGCCGCCCCATCTGGAAGTGAGGAGCACCTCTGCCCGGCTGCCCTGTCTGGGAAGTGAGGTGCGCCTCTGCCTGGCTGCCCCATCTGGGAAGTGAGGAGCACCTCTGCCAGGCTGCCCCATCTGGGAAGTGTACCCAACAGCTCCGAAGAGACAGCGACCATCGAGAACGGGCCATGATGACGATGGCGGTTTTGTCGAAAAGAAAAGGGGGAAATGTGGGGAAAAGAAAGAGAGATCAGATTGTTACTGTGTCTGTGTAGAAAGAAGTTGACATAGGAGACACCATTTTGTTCTGTACTAAGAAAAATTCTTCTGCCTTGGGATGCTGTTAATCTATAACCTTACCCCCAACCCCGCGCTCTCTGAAACATGTGCTGTGTCCACTCAGGGTTAAATGGATTAAGGGCGGTGCAAGATGTGCTTTGTTAAACAGATGCTAGAAGGCAGCATGCTCGTTAAGAGTCATCACCACTCCCTAATCTCAAGTACCCAGAGACACAAACACTGCGGAAGGCCGCAGGGACCTCTACCTAGGAAAACCAGAGACCTTTGTTCACCTGTTTATCTGCTGACCTTCTCTCCACTATTATCCTATGACCCTGCCACATCCCCCTCTCTGAGAAGCACCCAAGAATGATCAATAAATACTAAAAAAAAAAAAAAAAGGGTGGGGGAATAATAAGTCAGAGAGGGTGGTGAAAGAACCTTACAAAGGAAGGAACAGAAAGCAGAAGCAAATGTGTGAGGAAATAGGGAAGAACCTAAGGAAGCCATGTTCCAGAAAGACTATAAAAGACTCAGAGCACAAGCAACAATGCTAAATGTACCCATGTATATCATTATTTAAAAAGAACCCAGTCCGGGTGCAGTGGCTCATGCCTGTAATCCCAGCATTTTAGGAGACCAAGGTGGGCAGATCGCTTGAGCCCAGGAGTCCAAGACCAGCCTGGGCAACATGGCGAAACCTGTCTCCACAAAAAAATACAAAAATTAGCTGGGCATGGATGGTACGTGCCTGTAGTTTCAGCTCCTAGGGAGGCTGTGGTGGGAGGATCTATTGAGCCAGTGAGGTCAAGGCTGCAGTGAACTGCGATCGCACCACTGCACTCCAGTCTGAGTAACAGAGCAAGACCTTGTCTCAAAATAAATAAATAAATAAATAACCCATAATCCACTGCATTTATGGCAGGAATCATCTTCTTTGGGCATTATTTCTTTCTTTCTTTTTTTTAGAGATGGGGTCTTACTATATTGCCCAGGCTGGTCTCAAAATCCTGGGCTCAAACAATGTGCCTGCCTTGGCTTCCCAAAGTGCTAAGACTACAGGCTTGAGCCACCACTCCTGGCCTGCATTATTTCAAGTATAGATTTCTACCAACTCACCACTACCAGCTCACTGGTAACACATTTCTCGGTAAGCTTTTCTATCTCTTTTAGCCAGACTAGTAATAACTAAAACAGTAATATTAATCGACTTCAGACAATAGTGGTCATTCCTAAGGCTGGAACCAGGTAAATATAACACAACATATAGCTTTTTTTTTTTTGGCAGGGGCGTGGTCAATAAATGTCTATTGAGCACTTACTATGTACAAAATTAAGAGGAAAGAATAGTCTCTTCTAACCTCTCCCATCCTTATTTGAGAGGAAAAGTGGGGAGAAAATAAGAACATGTGGCCCAAGCCTTGATTTTATCATCTAGTTCTGGGAGACAGGTGTGTAAGGAAGGAGGGAAGAAAAGGAAGAAGCAATGCTATGGAAGTTCAGAAGGATCCATGAGTGAAAGCAGGAATCAGGAATTGGAAAACTTGTATTGGAGAAAGTAGTTTGGTGTGTGCTTTGAAAGGTTAGGAAATTAAGAGATGCAAAAGGATATTTTGAACCAAAAACCCTGTTTCACTAGACTATTAATGTTAACTACTAAGAAAAGACAAGTAAATAGAAGTCTGCCAATGCTTTATCCCTTTGCTAATTCCTCTGGAAGGATTTCACCGAATGGGTAAGAAATCCTTATGCTTCCTTCAGACCACAAGACTGGGATTCTTTATGTGATTGCTTTCACTTGAAGAGAAGACAAAAGGTCTGTTCTGGTTCTTCTTTCCACAACACTAAAATGAGATGTATTTTTCTTTAATCACTTCTATCTGACTCCAGGTACAGCCCCACATTCCTCATCCATTAATCATTTACTGAGCACATACGAGATGCCAGGCAGTTTGCTAAACAATATGCATAAAAAGATTAAAACCTCATGATTTCTTCGACCCCAGATTTCAAAGACTAATGAGAGAGACAGGCATACAACAAAATAATGGCACACAACAAATGAGCTAGAATGCGTGGAGACATAGTGTAACAATTACCTATCTATAGAGTAGGGTGAAGGAAGGGCCTGAAACCCACTTCACAGAGAGGGGAGTTCCCAATAAGGGGTGGGGTGAATGTAGAAGAGGGGTGGGGAGAAACATCTGAAACACAATAGAGCCAGGTAGGTTTAAAACAAAGTGGTGAATTTGGTGAAGCAACAGCACACATTTCAGGACTGGAGAGAGATAAAGGACCTTGAACACCTCATTAAGGAGCTTGGGCTTTATCCTGTAACTCAGTGGGCAAATATCCCTTGCTTCAGATCAACAGGGTGACTTGCTAAAAATATGAGTTTCTGGACCCTACTTCAGAGAGGAGGGCCTAAACATCTACATTTTTAACAACTTCACCAAGTGATTCTTTCTTTTTTGAGACAAGGGCTCACTCTGTTGCCCAGGCTGGAGTGCAGTGCCACGATCTCAGCTCACTGCAGCCTCGACTTCCTGGACTCAAGCAATCTTCCCACCTCAGCCTCCTGAGTAACTGGGACTACAAGTGCACACCACCACACCTGGCTATTTTTTGTATTTTTTTGTATAGGTGGGGTTTCTCTATGTTGCCCAGGCTGGCAGGTGATTCTTAAGTATACTAAAGTTTCCCAACAATAGTTATACTAAGGGGAATCTTCCAAAATTTTTCAGCATGGGAGGAAAATAAATTGACATTCTAAAAGTATTATAGACATACATACTACATGTGTGTGTATCACATCTAAACTTTACACTAGTTCAAAACTCTTTTCCACATATGGGTATCTAATGTTCCTCATTAAGAGGGAAACACCACACCCCATTATGCATCATCAGCCAGCTAATTACTCCTCTTCTGACCACAGCCAGCATGCCTGAGTGTCTTCAAGCACAGGTAGCAGGAGTGTCCCAGCAGGGAAAAGGCCATGCCTCCGACCTAGCTCACTCTGAGACCTATACTGGCCCCAGCATGTTCCTCACCTCATTCAACATTCCAGCTTGGAAGGGATGCTACCATATTTGGTAGATCTAACCATGGCACTGCCTTTTTAATGGCTTTCCATTGTCCACAGGAAAAAGGGCAAATGCCAAGGCAAATCATGAAGTGCTGTCTCAATCCAGTCCCTACCAACTTTTCCAAATGTTTTTTCTTTTCTTTTTTTTTAATTTAAGTAGAGGAAGAGTATCTATTTGTTGCCCAGGCTGGCCTCCAACACCTGGCTTTAAGCAGTCCTCCTGCCTCAGCCTTCTGAGTAGCTAGGACTACAGGCAAGCACCACTATGCCCAGCTAAATTTTCAAATATTTTTCTAGAGACAGGGTCTCGCTATGTTGCCCAGGCTGATCTCAAACTCCTGGCTTCAAGTGATCCTCCTGTCTTGGCCTCCTAAAGTGCTGGGATTATAAGCATGAGCCACTATGCCTCGCCCAAATTTATTTTTTACTAGTACTACGTTTCATGCCCGTCTGTGTGAAGAGATCACCAAACAGGCTTTGTGTGAGCAACATGGCTGTTTATTTCACCTGGGTGCAGGCGGGCTGAGTCCAAAAACAGAGTCAGCAAAGGGAGATGGGGTGGGGCTGTTTTATAGGATTTGGGTATGTAAAGGAAAATTACAGTCAAAGGGGGTTTGTTCTCTGGCAGGCAGGAGTGGGGGTCACAAGGTGCTCAGTGGGGGTGCTTTTTGAGCCAGGATGAGCCAGGAAAAGGACTTTCACAAGGTAATGTCATCACTTAAGGCAAGGACCGGCCATTTACACTTCTTTTGTGGTGGAATGTCATCAGTTAAGGTGGGGCAGGGCATATTCACTTCTTTTGTGATTCTTCAGTTACTTCAGGCCATCTAGGTGTATACGTGCAAGTCACAGGGGATGCGATGGCTTGGCTTGGGCTCAGAGGCCTGACATTCCTGCCTTCTTATATTAATAAGAAAAATAAAACAAAATAATGTTGAAGTGTTGGGGCGGCAAAAATTTTTGGGGGGTGATATGGAGAGAGAATGGGCGATGTTTCTCAGGGCTGCTTCAAGCAGGATTAGGGGCAGCGTGGGAACCTAGAGTGGGAGAGATTAAGCTGAAGGGAGGTCTTGTGGTAAGGGGTGATATTGTGGGGATGTTAGAAGAAACATTTTTCATATAGAATGATTGGTGATGACCTGGATATGGTTTTGGATGAACTGAGAAACTAAATGGAATAACAGAAAGAGAAAAACAGGTATAAAAGGTCTAAGAATTGGGACGACTCAGGATATCTGAGTAGAGAGTGCCTAAGGAGATTCAGCATAGTCCTGCCAGCAAAGATTATTTATTTACTTCAAGAGTTAAGAGTGGCAGTTTGGGGATAGCACCAGGAGATATCAGCTGTGATGGCTTGGAAAAACAGTGTAAACCTGCAGTGTAAACAAGAGCAAGGCATGTATGAGTAGTTGAGAATGGTGAATAGGAGTATGACTAGACAGAAGATAGTAGGGATGACAAGTTTTTTGGGGCACAGTCTAAGTTGGTCTGGTGTCTGGAATGAGACTGGGGCCTAATAAAAAGGAGCGTCTATACAGGAGCTTAAATGGGCTGTACCCTGTAGCATTCCGGGACAGGCCTAAATTCTGAGAAGGGAAAGTAGTAAAAGTATTGTCCAGTCCTTTTCAAGTTGGTGGCTGAGCTTGGTGAGGTGTGTTTTTAAAAGACCTTTAGTCCATTCTACTTTTCTTGAAGACTGAGGACTGTAATGGATATAAAGGTTTCACTGAATACTAAGAGCCTGAAAAACTGCTTGGATGATTTGACTAATAAAGGCTCATCTGTTATCAGACTGTATTGAGGTGGGAAGGCTAAACTGAGGAATTGTGTCTGACTGAAGGGAAGAAATGACTGCGGTGGCCTTCTCGGACCCTGTAGGAAAGGCCTCTACCTATCCGGTGAAAGTATCTACCTAGACTAAGAGGTATTTTAGTTATCTGACTCAGGGCATGTTGAGTAAAGCTAATTTGCCAGTCCTGGGTGGGGGCAAATCCTCGAGCTTGATGTGTAGGGAAGGGAGGGGGCTTGAATAATCCCTGAGGAGTAGTAGAATAGCAGATGGAACACTGAGAAGTTATTTCCTTGAGGATAGATTTCCATGATGGAAAGGAAATGAGAGGTTCTAAGAGGTGGGCTAGTGGCTTGTACTATAGTATAACCTGCCTTTGCTGGTGTGTGGCGATTAGGCCTGGTGGAACCACCATCAATAAATCAAGCGTGATCAGGGTGAGGAACAGGAAAGAAGGAAATTTGGGGAAATGGAGTGAATGTCAGGTGGATCAGAGAGATACAGTCATGGGGGTCAGGTGTGGTATCAGGAATAATGTGGGAGGCCAGATTGAAGTCCGGGCCAGGAACAACGGTAATTGTGGGAGACTCAACAAAGAGTGAGTACAGCTGAAGGAGCAAGGAAGCAGAAAGTATATGCGTCAGGTATGAGGAAGAAAATAGATTTTGGAAGTTATGAGAACTGTAGAGAGTGAGTTGAGCATAGTTTGTGATTTTGAGGGCCTCTAAAAGTATTAAAGCAGCAGCAGCTGCTGCATGCAGACATGAGGGCTAGGCTAAAACAGTAAGGTCAAGTTGTTTGGACAGAAAGGCTACAGGGTGTGGTCCTGGCTCTTGTGTAAGAATTCTGACCGCGCTAACCATGCCTAGGAAGGAAAGGAGTTGTTGTTTTGTAGAAGGTGCTTGGGTTTGAGAGATCAGTCGGACACGATTGGCAGGGAGAGTACGTGTGTTTTTATGAGAATTATGCTGAGATAGGTAACAGATGAGGATGAAATTTGGGCTTGATTGAAGTAATGGGGGCTGTCTGTGAAGCTTTGCGGCAGTACAGCCTAGGTAATTTGCTGAGCTTGATGGGTGTCAGGGTCAGTCCAAATGAAAGCAAAGAGAGGCTGGGATTAAGGGTGCAAAGGAATAGTAAAGAAAGCATGTTTGAGATCCAGAACAGAATAATGGGTTGTAGAGGGAGGTATTGAGGATAGGAGAGTATATGGGTTTGGCACCACGGGGTGGATAGGCAAAACAATTTGGTTGATAAGGCACAGATCCTGAAGTAACTTCTAAGGCTTGTCTGGTTTTAGGACAGGTAAAATGGGGGAATTGTAAGGAGAGTTTATAGGCTTTAAAAGGCCATGCTCTAGCAGGTGAGTGATAACAGGCTTTAATCTTTTTAAAGCATGCTGCAGGATCGGATATTGGTGTTGAGTGGGGTAAGGGTGATTAGGTTTTAATGAGATGGTAAGGGGTGCATGATCGGTCACCAAGGAGGGAGTAGAGGTATCCTATACTTGTGGGTTAAGGTGGGGGGATACAACAGGAGGATGCAAAGGAGGCTTTGGATTGGGAAGAAGGGCGGCAATGAGATATAGCTGTAATCCAGGAATAGTCAGGGAAGCAGATAATTTAACGTGTCTCAGCCTAATAAGGGAACTGGGCAGGTGGGGATAACTAAAAAGGAGTGCTTAAAAGAGTATTGTCTAAGTTGGCACCAGAGTTGGGAAGTTTTAAGAGGTTTAGAAGCCTGGCCGTCAATACCCACAACAGTTATGGAGGCAAGGGAAACAGGCCCTTGAAAAGAAGGTAATGCGGAGTGGGTAGCCTCCGTATTGATTAAGAAGGGGACGGGCTTACCTTCCACTGTGAGAGTTACCGGAAGCTCGGCGTCCGTGATGGTCTAGGGGGCTTCCGAGGTGATCGGGCAGTGTCAGTCTTCACCCGCTAAGCTGAGAAGATCTGGGAAGGAGTCAGTCAGAGAGCCTTGGGCCAGAGTTCCAGGGGCTCTGGGAGTGGCTGCAAGGTGAGTTGAATGTCCGATTTTCAGTGGGGTCCCACACAGATGGGACGCAGCTTAGGAGGAATCCCAGGCTGCAGGCATTCCTTGGCCCAGTGGCCAGATTTCCAGCATGTGTAGCAAGCTCCTGGGGGAGGAGGTTCTGGAGGAACGCCTGGCCGCTGTGGTTCAGGTGTTTGGAAGTTCTTGAGTGCTGGAGATGTGGCTGGGGTTTGTCTCACAGTGGAGGCAAGGAATTGCAACTTTTTTCTATTATGGTACACCTTGAAGGCGAGGTTAATTAAATCCTGTTGTGGGGTTTGAGGGCCGGAATTTAATTTTTGGAGTTTTATTTAATGTCGGGAGCAGATTTGGTAATAAAATGCATTTTGAGAATAAGACGGCCTTTTGACCTTTTAGGGTCTAGGGCTGTAAAGTGTCTCAGGGTTGCTGCCAAACAAGTCATGAACTGGGCTGGATTTTTATATTTGATGAAAAAGAGCCTAAACACTATCTGATTTGGGATAAAGAAAAAGGAGCATTAACCTTGACTATGCCTTTAGCTCCAGCCACCTTTTTAAAAGTAAATTGCTGGGCAGGAGGGGGAGGGCTAGTCACGGAATGAAACTGTAAGCCGGACCCGATGTGAGGAGAGGAGGTGATAAAAAGATTATAGGGTGGAGGAGCAGAGGCTGAGGAAGAATTGGGACCTAGCTCGGCCTGGCGAGGAGCAGCCTGGGGAGGAAGGGAGAGGTCAGATGGGTCTGTACAACAGGAAGATTAGAAAGACTCAGTGACACTTGGGGTTGGTACTGAGGGGACAGGCGGGAGGGAAAGAAGGAAGATTTGGGATGAGTTGCACTGGGCACAGAGACTAGGAAGGGACTGATGTGTAAAAGGATGCCTGGACATCAGGCACCTCAGACCATTTGCCTATTTTATCACAAGAATGATTTAGATCTTGCAGGATGGAAAAATTCAAAGTGCCATTTTCTGGCTATTTGGAACTACTGTCAAGTTTGTATTGGGGTCAAGCGGCATTGCAGAAGAAAATAAGGCATTTAGGTTTTAGGTCAGGTGTGAGTAGAAGAGGTTTTAAGTTTTTGAGAACACAGGCCAAGGGAGTAAAACGAGGAATGGAGGGTGGAAGGTTGCCCATAGTGAAGGAAGCAAGCCTAGAGAAAAGAGAGAGTAGAGAAATGGAGGGAAGGGATTTGGGGGTTCTTACCTTCCAGAAAAGTGGGAAAAGGGGTTGGGGTGCAGAGATAAGAGGTTGGGGCATGGAAATAAGGGATGGGGCACAGAAATAAGAGGTCAGGGCATGGAAACAAGGGATTGGGGCACAGAGTAGAAGAGGTTGGGGTGTGGAAATAAGGGATTAGGGCACAGAGATATGAGGTTGGGACACAGAAATAAGGGATTGGGGTGCAGAGATAAGAGGTTAGGGCATGGAAATAAGGGATTGGGGGTTCTTGCCCCATAGAAAAGTGGGATTTGCCACTAAGGGTGAAGGAGAAGGGGTTGAGGGGTACTTGGCCCTCCCCCAGAAAAGCAGAGAAGGGGTAGAGAGAAGGACATAAGGGGTTGGGGTACTTGCCCCTTCCCCAGAAAAGCAGGACTTGCCACTAAGGGTGAAGGACCAAGGCAGGGGTCCCTGCGTGGTCTGACACCTTTGAAACGTGGGGGAATAATCAGAGAGGTGTCCCTGCAATGATTAAACACCAAGGGAAGGCTGCCTTCCCAGTCTGTGTCTGGTGCCGGAGTTTTGGGTCCATGGATAAAACATGTCTCCTTTGTCTCTACCAGAAAATGAAAGGAATTGAAATTAAGAGAAGGGAGAGATTGAAGTGTGGCACCAAGATTGAAAGGAGAAAGAGGTTGAGGGATAGTGAGGGAGGTTGGAGAAGAGAGTAAAAAGAGGCCGCTTACTGGATTTGAAATTGGTGAGATGTTTCTTGGGCTGGTCGGTCTGAGGACCTGAGGTCGTAGGTGGATCTTTCTCACAGAGCAAAGAGCAGGAGGACAGGGGATTGATCTCCCAAGGGAGGTCCCCTGATCCGAGTCACAGCACCAAATTTCATGCGCATCCGTATGAAGAGACCACCAAACAGGCTTTGTGTGAGCAACATGGCTGTTTATTTCACCTGGGTGCAGGCGGGCTGAGTCCAAAAAGAGAGTCAGTGAAGGGAGATGGGGTGGGGCTGTTTTATAGGATTTGGGTAGGTAAAGGAAAATTACAGTCAAAGGGGGTTTGTTCTCTGGCAGGCAGGAGTGGGGGTCACAAGGTGCTCAGTGGGGGTGTTTTTGAGCCAGGATGAGCCAGGAAAAGGACTTTCACAAGGTAATGTCATCACTTAAGGCAAGGACCGGCCATTTATACTTCTTTTGTGGTGGAATGTCATCAGTTAAGGTGGGGCAGGGCATATTCACTTCTTTTGTGATTCTTCAGTTACTTCAGGCCATCTAGGTGTATACGTGCAAGTCACAGGGGATGCGATGGCTTGGCTTGAGCTCAGAGGCCTGACACTACCTGTGCTCTAGAAAGAGCAATGACACAAAACCATATATTTTTCCCTAGTATATGACACATATTTCCACCACTGTGCCTTTGCACATGCTGTGTTTTCTGCCCTGACTCCATTCTATTCTCTGCCTGGGGAACGTTTATTCATGTTTCAAGATCCAGCTTAAAGATTGCTCCTTCTCTAAAGTCTTTCCTGATTCCGACTGAAAGAAATAGTTTAATTACAATATATCATTCAACCACTGTCTGGCCACCATCTTCATTCTGGCAAAAAAAGAATAGCAACAGTGAAATAGCTCCTTCCTCTACCACCTAGCCTGTCTTTTGCAGCAATGTCATATATTTAGCATGCTTCAATAACACTAACCTGCAAAAATAACAATCACATAAGTTACCAATCAATAAGATTTCTCTCACTCCTGGTTGAGTGATTTCCAGTAGGATATACTGTTCTGGTTAGTTTGCTTTTTGTTTTAATATCAGAAGTACAGGAGCTCTTCTTAAGGAGTTTTTGATTATTTTCCCCTTTCATTCTCTTTTTTCTTTACTACTATTGATGCTCTTAAACTCTTCTTTGAAGAAAAAAATTTATTAGTTTCTAAAGGATAGCATGACAAATTACCACAAATTAAGTGGCTTACAACAACAGAAATTTATTCTCTTGTAGTTCTGGAGGCCCAAAATCCAAAATGAAGGTATCGTTAGGGGTGCCCTCCCTCTGATGTTGCTAGGGGAGAATCCTTCCTTGCCTCTCCCAGCTCCTGGGGGCTCCATGCATTCCTTGGCTTTTGCCTACTACTCTTTCTGCCTAAGCCATCACGCGGCGTTCTCCTCTTCCCTGTGTGTCTCTTATAAGGACTGTTGTCACTGGATTTAGGGCCCACTCAGATAATCTAGGATAATTTTATTTCAAGATCCTTAATTTAAGTACATCTACAAAAATCCTTCCTCCAGGCTGGGCATGATAGTTTACATCTGTAATCCCAGCAATTTGGGAGGCTAAAGCAGGAGGATCACTTAAGCCCAGGAGTTCAAGGCTGCAGTGAGCTATAATCACACTATTGCATTCCAGCCTGAGTGACAGAGTGAGGCCATGTCTCAAAAAAACAAAACAAAACAAAAAACCCTTTTTCCAAATAAGGTCATATTTACAGGTTCTAGAGATTAGGGGATGGGCATATCTTTTTGAGGGTCACCATTTAGCCTACTATAAAGATCTGTTTACCAAAAAGAACAAAGCTGGATGCACCATGTTACCCTACTCAAACTGTACTACAGGGCTACAGTAACAAAAACAGCATAGTACTGGTACAAAAACAGGCACATAGACCAATGAAACAGAATAGAGATCCCAGAAATAAGGCCACACACCTATGACCATCTGATCTTCAACAGTGCTGACAAAAATAAGCAATGGGGAAAAACTCCCTATTCAATAAATGGTGCTGGGATAACTGGCTAGCCATATGCAGAAAATTGAAGCTGGACCCCTTCCTAACCCCATATACAAAAATCAACTCAAGATGGATTAAAGACTTTAAATGTAAAATTCAAAATTGTAAAAGCCCTGGAAGGCAACCTAGAAAATACCATCCTAGACATAAGAATGGGCAAAGATTTCATGACGAAAACAGCAAAAGCAATTACAACAAAAGTAAAAATTGGCAAGTGTCATCCAATTAAACTAAAGAGCTTCTGCACAGTGAAAGAAACTGTCAACAAACAGACAACAACCTACAGAATGGAAGAAAATTTTTGCAAACTAGGCATCTGAAAAAAATGTAATATTCAGCATCTATAAAGAACTTAAACAAATTTACAAGGGAAAAAAACCCCATTAAAAAGTGGGCAAAGGACATGAACAGACACTTTCCTTTTCTTTTTTTCTTTTCTTTTTTTTTTTTTTTTTTTGAGACGGTGTCTCGTTTTGTCACCCAGGCTGGAGTGCAGTGGCATAATCTCGGCTCACTGCAACCTTCACCTCCCGGGTTCAAGTGATTCTCCTGCCTCAGCCTCCTAGTTAACTGGGACTACAGATGCACGCCACCACACCCAGCTAACTTTTGTAATTTTAGTAGAGATAGGGTTTCACCATATTGGTCAGGCTGGTCTTGAGCTCCTGACCTCAGGTGATCCACCCGCCTCAGCCTCCCAAAATGCTGGGATTACAGGCATCAGCCACCACGCCTGGCAACACTTTTCAAAAGAAGACAGACATGTGGCCAACAATTATATGAAAAAAAGCTCAACATCACTGATGATTAGAGAAATACAAATCAAAACTAAAATGAGATAACATCCCACACCAGTCAGAATGGCCATTATTAAAAAGTCAAAAAATAACAGATGCTGGCCAGGTTGTGGAGAAATGGAACAGTTATACACTATTGGTGGGAGTAAAAAATATTTCAATCATTGTGGAAAGCAGTATGGCAATTCCTTAAAGAGCTACAAGCTACCATTAGCTTGATCTACCATTTGACCCAGCAATCCCATTACTGGGTATATACCCAGAGGAATATAAATCATTCTACTATAAAGACACATGCACACGAATCTTCACTGCAGCACTATTCACAATAGCAAAGACTTGGAATCAAACTAAATACCCATCAATGACAGATTGGATAAAGAAAATGTGGTATATTCACACAATGGAATACTATCCAGCCATAAAAAAGAATGAGATCATGTATTTTGCAGCAACATGGATGGAGCTGGAGGCTATTATTCTTAGCAAATTAATGCATTAACAGAAAACCAAATACTGCATGTTCTCACTTATAAGTGGGAGCTACATGACAAGAACTTATGAACACAAAGAAGGAAACAACAAACACTGGGGTCTACTTGAGGGTGGAGGGTGGGAGGAGGGAGAGGAGCAGAAAAGATCACTATTGGGTACTGAACTTAATACCTGGGTGATGAAATAATCTGTACAACAAACCCCCATGACACGAGTTTACCTACGTAACAAACCTGCACATGCAGCCCTGAACCTAAAATAAAAGTTAAAAAAAAAAAAAGATCTGCTTGCTAATAAACTGCATGTTAGTAGTATTTTTGTTAAAAGGAACAAACTCTAATAAAATGTTTCTGACATTTTGGGATAATTTAGGAAGTGCCTAAGACATAATTTCATCAAATGTTATTCTTATTGATGACAATAAGATGACAGATGGAAAATTGGATAACTGATTATTCATTCACATTTGCTAGGACCTTGGATGTTACATACATAAACTAAATTTCTTACATAAAGAAACTGCTAAAAGAACTCAGTTACTCCTAAAAATATTTGATTGCAACCAGCTAGTCTTCTAACCCTAATAGTTCATCTCTTCCTCTTCGGTGAATTTGAACAGCATAGAAACTGAGACTCTGGCTGTCCTATAATTAAACTGAGATTTACCCTGCTTTAATTACCAAAGCAGAAACCCCAGAAATGTTAGTGCTCATAATGTTATTTTTATTTCTAAATATAATTGCATGAAAACTCACATATTAACAAGTGTAACATTTAATAGCATACATTTAATAATTTTGTTGTCAGTTATTAACTGATTTTTTTAAAATCAGGGCTTATCTCAACCTTGGCACTATTGAGATGGGCTCATAGAGCCAAGAGCTAGATTATTCTTGGTCGTGGGGGGCTCTGGTGACTATAGGATATAGCATTCTTGGCCTCTACCAACTAGATGCCAGTAGCACCCCCTTTTCCCAAGTTGTGACTACCAAAAATATCTCCACTGGCAAATGTCTGCTATGGGACAAAATCGCCCAGATTGAGAACCACTGGTTTAAATGAGAAAAACCCATACTTCAAAACTTGAAAAGTAAAAAGTAAAAATTTCTACATTGATTTGTGAAGAAGGAAAATGATCCAGATAATTGTGGTATTACAAATTTGTTTATAAATTATCCAGATAATTGTGGTATTACAAATTTGTTTTTATTTTTTGAGAGACAGAGTCTTACTCTGTCGCCCAGGCTGGAATGCAGTGGTGCAATTTTGGCTCATTGCAAACTCCTCCTCCCAGTTTCAAGCGATTCTCCTGCCTCAGACTCCCAAGTAGCTGGAACTACAGGCATGCACCACCACATCCAGCTAATTTTTATATCTTCTAGTAGAGACGGGGTTTCACTATATGTTGGCCAGGCTGGTCTCAAACTCCTGACCTCAAGTGATCCACCCACGTTGGCCTCCCAAAGTGCTGGGATTACAGGTGAGCCACAGCACCTGGCCCCTCCTTTTTTTAAGGCTGGGTAATATTCTATTGCATATATCTCTGACTTATTTGTCCACTCATCTGAGTTGTTTCCACCTCTTGGCTATTGTGAATAAGGCTGCAATAAACATGGGCATGCCAATATCTCTTCAAAACCCTGCTTTGAATTCTTGTGGCTATATACCCAGAAGTGGGATTGCCAGATCATCTGATAATCCTATTTTCAATTTTTTGAGGAACCTTCATACCATTTTCCATAATGGCCACGCCATTTTATAGTCCTACCAACAGGGCACAAGGGTTCCAGTTTCTCCACATCCTTACCAACATTTGTTGTTTTCTCTTCTCTTGATAGTAGCCATCCTAAGGGACATGAAGTAAAATCTCATTGTAGTTTTGACATGCATTTATCTTATGATTAGTAATACTAAGCACCTTTCCATATGCTGGTTGACCATTTGTATATCTTCTTTGGAGAATTCTCTATTCAATTTATTCACCCACTTTTAAATCAGGTCATTTTGTTGTTGAGTTGTAGAAGTTGCATAAATACATTTTTAAATATAATTTTTGTATATGTGTATATATACATGTTAAATACATATTTATATATATTTAAAATGCATTATCAAATATGTCATTTTCAAATATTTTCTCCCATCCACAGATTGCCTTTTCATTCTGTTAATTATGTTAACAAGCAGAAGTTAACCTTAAACTTTCCTGTCATACTATTTGCCTACTTTTGCTTTTGTTGCCTGTGCTTTTGGAGTCATATCCAGTAAATCATTACCAAATCCATTGTCATAAACATTTTTTCCCCTCCTTTTTTCTAGGAGTGTAATAGCTTTAGGTCTTGTGTTTAGATATTTAATCCATTTTGTTGGTTTTTGTATATGGTGTAAGGTAAGTGTCTAACTTCACAATTTTGCATTTGAGTATCCACTTTTCCCAACACCATTTGTTGAAGGAATTGTCCTTTCCTCCATTGATATAATTTGGACATTTGTCCTCTCCAGATCTCATGTTGAAATTTGATCCCCATTGTTGGAAGTGTTTGGTCATGTAGGTGGATCTCTCATGAATGGCTTGGCATAGTTGATACGGTTTGACCGTGTCCCCACTCAAATCTCATCTTGAATTGTAGCTCCCATAATTCCCACATGTTGTGGGAGGGGCCCGGTAGGAGATAACTGAACCATGTGTGCGGGTCTTTCCCACGCTATTCTCATCATGGTGAATAAGTCTCACGAAATCTGATCGTTTTATAAAGGAGAATTTCCCTGCACAGGTTCTCTTCTCTTGTCTGCAGCCATGTGAGATGTGCCTTTCACCTTCCACCATGATTGTGAGCCCTCCCAAGCCACGTGGAACTGTGTGTCCATTAAACCTCTTTATTTTGTAAATTGCCCAGTCATGGATATGTCTTTATCAGCAGCATGAGAACAGACTAATACAGTAGTCTCCAGGGTAATAAGTGAGTTCTCTCTCTATTTGTTTTCACAAGATCTGATTTTTAAAATGAGCCTGGCATCTCCCTCCTTTCTCTTGCTTGCTCTCTGTCTTGCCATATGATGCCTGCAGCCCTTTTACTTTCTACCATGATTGCAAGCTTCCTGAGGCCCTTACAAGAAGTAGAAAGTAGATGCTGGTGCCATGCCTCTGGTACAGGCTGTAGAACTGTGAGCCAAATTAACCGTTTTTCTTTTAAAAATCACCCAGCCTCACATATTTATTTATAGCAGTGCAAAATGAACTACAACAGAAAATTGGTACCAAGAAATGGGGTGTTACTATAAAGATACTTGAAAATGTGGAAACAGTTTTGAAACAGGGCAATGGGCAGAAGTTGGAAGAGTTTGGAGGACTCTGAAGAAGACAGGAAGAAGAGAGAAAGCTTGGAACTTCTCAGAGACTGGTTAAATAGTTGTGATCAAAATGCTGATAGAACTAGGGACAATGAAGGCTATATTGATGAAGTCTCAGATGAAAATGAGAAACTTATAGGGAACTAAAGTAAATGTCACCCTTGTTATGCCCTAGCAAAGAAATTGGCTGCACTGTGTACATGTCCTAGGACTTTGCGGTAGGCTGAATTTTAGATTGATGACTTAGGGTATCTGGCAGAAGAAATTTCTAAGCAGCAAAACATTCAAGAAGAGTCATGTCTGCCTCTAACAACCTAGGGTCGGTTTTGGGAGCAAAGAAATTACCTAAAGTTGGAACTGATAATGAATAGGAAATCAGAACATAAAAATTTGGCAAATTCACAGCCCACTGTGTGGTAGACAAGGTGTGGCAGAGAAGGTGTGGTAGACAAGGAAAGAGCATTTTCAGAGAGAGGAATCCAAGGGGGCTTGGAGTCACCACTTGCTAGAGAGATTGGCAATAATAAAAGGGAGCCAGATGCTGATGGTCAAGACAATGAGAAAAAGACCTGACATTTCAGAAATCTTCAAGGCCACCCCTCCATCACAGGCCCAATGTCCTAAGACAGAATGGCTTCAGGGGAACTGCCTAGGGTGCCACTGCCCTGTTGGATGCTGCTTTCCTGCTGCTCTGCCTCCATCCCCAGCTCAAAGGGTCCCAGGGACTGCTTGGGCTGCTGCTCCAGAGGGCACAAGCCATAAGCCTTGGCAGCTTCAACATGGTAGTAAGTCTGCAGGCACACAGAGGCAAAAGCCATGGAGGCTTGTCAGCTTCCACCTAGATTTCAAAGGATGTATTGGAAAGCCTGAGTGCCCAGGCGGAAGCCTATCTGCAAAAAGCCTTTACTAGGGAAGTGCCTAGGGGGAAATGTGGGGTTGGAGCCCCAACAAAGCGTCCTTACTGGGGCACTGATTGGTGGAGCCCTGGGAGCAGGGCCACTGCCATTCATATCCCAGAATGGTAGCACCACCAATACCATGCACCTTCAGTCTAGAAAAACCATGGGCACCACATCCCAACCCCTGCGAGCAGCCACATGGGCTATGCTCAACAAAGCCATGGGGACAGTGATGCCCAAGGCCTTGGGAGCCCACCCCTTCTACCAGTGTGCCCAGGATGTGAGACATGGAGTCAAGTGAGAGCATTCTGTACCTTTAAGATTTAACGTCTGTCCTGCTGGGTTTCAGAATTGCGTGAGGCCTCTTGCCCCTTTCCTTTGGCCGATTTTTCCTTTTTGGAATGGGAATGTTTACCCAATGCCTGTACCCCCATTATATCTTGGAAATAAATAACTTGTTTTTAATTTTAGAGACTCACAGTTGTGAGAAACTTCCCTTAAGCCTCAGATGAGACTTTGGACTTTTGAGTTGATGCTGGAACAAGTTAAGACTTTTGGGGATTATTGGGAAGGGATGATTGCATTTTGCAATGTGAGAAGGACACAAGATTTGGGAGACCAGGAGCAGAATAACATAATTTGGATGTGTGTCCCCTCCAAATATCATGTTAACATTTGATCCCCAATGGTAGCAGTGGGCCTAGTGGGAGGTGTTTTGGTCATGGGGGTGAATCCCTCATGAGTGACTTGGTGTCCTCCTCACAGTAACGAGTGAGTTGTCCCTCTGTTAGTTCCCATGAGATATGATTGTTAAAAAGAGCTTAGCACCTCTTTCCTCTCTCTTTTGCTCTCTCTGTTGCCATATGACATGCTGGCTCCCCTTAACCTTCTGAGTGGAAATTTCCTGAGGTCCTCACCAGGAGCAGAATCCTTCACCATGCTTCTTACACAGCCTGCAGAACCATGAGCCAAATAAACCTCTTTTCTTTATAAATTACCCAACCTCAGGTATTCCTTTATAGGAATACAAAATAGAATAAGATGCCCATTGTGTAGTCTTGGCACCCTGCTGAAAATCATTTGACCATATGAGTTTATTTTTGCAATCACAAATTTTTATATCCATGCCACATCTCTTCCTAGAAGCCTCCTTGCTTTCAGAAAAGTTCAAAGTCAGGCAGTTCTTTGGGTACAGAATGATGCAGAAATTGCCAGAAGGCAAAAATGGACTCCACCCTGGATGACTTGAATAAGACAGTAGCACAAAACCAAAGGACAGACCTAGGGATCCCAAAAAGCCCTCTTGTCATCGTCATTGTTATTTTACTATCTAACCTCAGAGACCACAAGGCTCTGCTGAAGAGCATGGTATGGTGGGCTCAGGCAGGGTCAAGCTGTGATGCAAAATCAGTGCCCGCCAGCCAGGCAGGTGCTATGGTAGGTCAGAGGCTACAGCCAGGACTGTGAGGCCAGAGCCCTGGCATGGAATGTGGGCACTTTGACTTTCTTTCTCCCATCCAAAGTAAAAAAAGAAGCAGGAAAAGAAAGTTAATGTCAGATTAAGGCAAAGGACCTGCATTTGTCACCACTGACACAGTTAGTTCCTATGAGCTTATGGAGGATCTCAAAAAGACCTATCTTTCCCCTAAATGTGTTTAACATTGTCCAGCATGGGCCTTGAGGCTGCACCAAGATACCATTATCCCTCAAATTTTGAGGTCTTTCAGGAGTTCTCCACAAATATTCAGGAGACTTGTGCCTAACGAGGATCTTGAAAATATTGTGGTGTTGAAATTATTTGTGCAATGAGTGGATGAGTGAGTGAGTGAATGGTAACAGCCAGACAAGAATAGGCAAGGGCTAAAGTGAGAAGAATGGAGTCTCTCTACATTGTGTAGCAGCCCCAAAAAACCACCCTCCCCATGCTTTGCAACACAGCACGGAACACATACCTTTAGGTGATGTCGGGTATTATATTATGGAGTGGTGATCCCAAACTGAAGAGTCTAAATCTGGAATTTTTGTGACTGTCACAGAAAAACTCATCCTTCAAAAATAAATGTGAATCAAAAGACCATTAGGAAATAGTGATTATAATATGTAAGTGCAGGGTCTATAACTTTCTTTAACATGGTAGTGAGTATTTGAGTACCTTAACCCTAGAGATGGTCGGAGGCAGCCTCTAGACACTTAGGACAGAGCTGCAAGAAGGCTAAAGGAATTCTTACTGCTATTTCTGATTGAGAGATTGAAGCAAAACTGAGATGCTTTGATCTAGAGTCAAAGAAAGGCCTGAGAAACACAGCAGGAGAACATCCTTGTCATTCCTTCTTTTCTACCCAGATAACTCTCTTTAACCTGCACCAATTTCTCCTTGTGTGTGCCTGCCCATGGGGTTACAGCTGCCCTGACCCAGCCACCAGCCAAGGACCAGCAAGTATACAAAAGCCTTCTAGGCAAACAGTCTTCGTGTTTAAGACCAGACTCTCCACCCTATTCTTATCACCACATTCCACTTTCTTCATATAACTGCCTACTTGACCTCCAGACCCTATTTTCTTTGATTATTTTTCCCTTTGTATCTCACTTAGCAGATTCTAATGATGTTTAACTTACATACAAAGATAACTTTTATGTATTATTTGGTTAATATTAAACCTAGGCTAAAAGAAACACAAATCAATTTTTTTGAGATAGGATCTCGCTCTGTTACCAAGGCTACAGTGCCGTGGTGCAATCATAACTCACTGCAGCCTTGACCTCCCTGACTCAAGTGATCCTCCTGCCTCAGCCTCTCAGGTATCTGGAACCCCAGGTGCACACCACCATACCCGGCTAATTTTCTTATTTTTTGTAGAGACAGGATTTCGCCATGTTGTCCAGGCTGGTCTTGAACTCTTGGACTCTAGCAATCCACCTGCCTCAATCTCCCAAAATGCTGGGATTACAGACATAAACCACTGCACCCAGCCCAAATTAAAATTTTAATATACGAAACACATGTTGAATTTTAAAATTTATTTATTGTGCAATATAACGGAAACATACATAAAACATATATATTCAATTTTGATAAGAAATTATATAGCAAACACCCATATAGGGACCATCAGATCGAGAAATGGAACATTACCACCTCAGAAGTTGCTAGAAGTATTACTATTATCATGACTTTTGTTTTGTTTTATTTTGCTTTTTAATGTTTTCTTAGTAGTTTTACCTTCTACATATAAAACCCTAGATAATATAGTTTAATATTGGCTACTGCTCAACTTCATATATATATCCACGTATTTGTTAAGCTTACTTCTTTCACCCAGCATTTTGTGAGATTCAACCATATTGTTTTCTGTAACTTCAGACTTCAGTTTCATTGCTATAAAATATTCTGTTTTACGATTTTACCGAAATTTATTCATCTATTCCAGTATTATGGGCATGGAATGATTTCCATTTTAGTGCTATTGCAAACAATGCTGCTAAGTACATTCTTATTCATTTTTCTTAGTGAATATATGCTAGCATTTCTCTAAGATGTATATCCTAGAGCAAAATTTCTGGGCCATAGGTATGTATATATTCAATTGTGCTATATAATAAAAATTTGTTTTTCGAAGATTTTTGTCAATTTAAATTCTTTTTTTTAATTTTATTTTATTATTATTATACTTTAAGTTTTAGGGTACATGTGCACAATGTGCAGGTTAGTTACATATGTATACATGTGCCATGCTGGTGTGCTGCACCCATTAACTCGTCATTTAGCATTAGGTATATCTCCTAAAGCTATCCCTCCCCCCTCCCCCCACCCCACAACAGTCCCCAGAGTGTGATGTTCCCCTTCCTGTGTCCATGTGTTCTCATTGTTCAATTCCCACCTATGAGTGAGAATATGCAGTGTTTTGTCTTTTGTTCTTGTGATAGTTTACTGAGAATGATGATTTCCAATTTCATCCATGTCCCTACAAAGGACATGAACTCTTCATTTTTTATGGCTGCATAGTATTCTATGGTGTATTATGTGCCATATTTTTTTAATCCAGTCTATCATTGTTTGACATTTGGGTTCGTTCCAAGTCTTTGCTATTGTGAATAATGCCGCAATAAACATACATGTGCATGTGTCTTTATAGCAGCATGATTTATAGTCTTTTGGGTATATACCCAGTAATGGGATGGCTGGGTCAAATGGTATTTCTAGTTCTAGATCCCTGAGGAATCGCCACACTGACTTCCACAAGGGTTGAACTAGTTTACAGTCCCACCAACAGTGTAAAAGTGTTCCTATTTCTCCACATCCTCTCCAGCACCTGTTGTTTCCTGACTTTTTAATGATTACCATTCTAACTGGTGTGAGATGATATCTCACTGTGGTTTTGATTTGCATTTCTCTGATGGCCAGTGATGGTGAGCATTTTTTCATGTGTTTTTTGGCTGCATAAATGTCTTCTTTTGAGAAGTGTCTGTTCATGTCCTTCACCCACTTTTTGGTGGGGTTGTTTGTTTTTTTCTTGTAAATTTGTTTGAGTTCATTGTAGATTCTGGATATTAGCCCTTTGTCAGATGAGTAGGTTGCGAAAATTTTCTCCCATTTTGTAGGTTGCCTGTTCACTCTGATGGTAGTTTCTTTTGCTGTGCAGAAGCTCTTTAGTTTAATTAGATCCCATTTGTCAATTTTGGCTTTTGTTGCCATTGCTTTTGGTGTTTTAGACATGAAGTCCTTGCCCATGCCTATGTCCTGAATGGTAATGCCTAAGTTTTCTTCTAGGGTTTTTATGGTTTTAGATCTAACGTTTAAGTCTTTAATCTATCTTGAATTAATTTTTGTATAAGGTGTAAGGAAGGGATCCAGTTTCAGCTTTCTACATATGGCTAGCCAGTTTTCCCAGCACCATTTATTAAATAGGGAATTCTTTCCCCATTGCTTGTTTTTGTCAGGTTTGTCAAAGATCAGATAGTTGTAGATATGCAATTTAAATTCTTATAACAAGCACATGAGAGTTTGCAGTGCTCTACATTCTCACCAATATTTGGTATGCCCTCCATGTTAAATTTTTACCAGTTTTGTGGGTGTGTCAGTGTAATTCATGGTAGTTTTAGTTTGCATTGCTTATCTTACCTAGGAACCTCATAAGTTAAGAGAGCCTATCAGTTACTTCCATTTTTTGAAAATCCTATGACATAGAAAAAAAAAGAAGCTATGCCAAAAATACAAAGATGTCAACCAGTATGTGCTGTTTATCAGATAATTGCAATTTAAAAATAATAATCTGCAAAATACTATAAGCAGTGTGAGCCTCCAGGACTGGAATGCAATTTTAAACTCTTGTGTTGGACATCTTCAATCCCATTAGCACAGACCTGGAATTATATGGATAAATCTCATTTGGAGATAACATCAAGTCTCAGATAACATTAAAAGGTCCTCTCCTCTTGGAGCACCTTTTCAAATAGAAGGCCTGAGATGAATGCTCATGGTGACTCCATCCACTACTCCTCGATTCACCACAATCCTGTCCCCTTCTCCACCACCCCCACTCTGCTCTCCCAACTCTTGCACTTGAGAAAGCCATCCTTAATGCCTGCTAGCCCTATTGGTTTCATCCTAATTTGCCTACCAATAAAATACTTTAAAATTGTGAAAGCTGCCGATGCTAAGATGGAGTCACTTACGTCAGACCCAAAGCAAAGCGGAGCCAGAGGGTCATGAGGAAGGGGCTCTCACACTTGTATGTTTGAGATCAGAACTATTACAAAGGTGCTCTGAAGGTCTTTATGCATGTGTGCCTATGACAAGCACTATTACAAGAACTCTCTGCCAGCACACACACACAAAAAGTCCGGATTAAGTTGCTTCTATGAAGGCACCTTCCCAGCCACAGTCAGGGTTACTGATGCGTAATCACCAGCTCCTGCAGTGAGCCTCTATGGCTGATGGATTTTGTTTCAGAACAACTTACATAAAAGTTTTCTTTTTGCCTGTAACAGCTTCTTCTTGCCCAGCCTCTCTAGATATGCCCATGATTCAACATAGCCTGCATGCCCTGGATTATAATCCTTCTGCTCATTCCCCCAAAAATTCACTTATTTGTAGAGTCTCTCTCTCTCTCTGTTATTTTTTTTTTAGATTGACAAAATAAACAATGAGGGAAAACTTCAAAAATAATTTATGAAAGAAGAGTCTTCCAGATGTGTCAAGAGAAGGTGAAAGGACCTATTCTCCTACTTTGCTTTGGAGAGTATGTTTATTCACCAAGCACTGATTGATTAAGCACTACCATGTTCAAGGAAGTGTGCTAGGCACTATAGAGGAAATAAAGAAGAATAAAACCAAGAACCTGCCTTTCCTGAAGCTCATCTGCTGGTTGGGGGTCGAGGCATAAAAACAACCAACAAGAAGTCAGTTGGATGGTTAAGAGTTTTGTCACTCTTGGAAGATTCTCCAGGCAATCACTATTTCAGCCAGCACAGGTGTTGCTCTTTCTTCATATAAAAAAGATCAAAGATCCAAACTTATCTGAAAAGCTAAAGAGGTACCAAGTGTCCCCATTAGAATGGTGGGCTTTTCAGCAATTGTTGCATACGGATTACATGAATTGAAGAGCAAGGGAAATACTAAAATGTCCATTCATGATCCACATGTGTGTAGCAGCCCAAGGCTTTGTTGTGGGAGCAGTGGCTCTTGTTGTGGGCTATTCCATGTTTCAGGAATTCTGGTTGAAACCTAAACCTTAGAAGAAGAGATGCCATCTTCATCTTATTGGATAAGTTCCCTTTAGTTACTCATTATTTGAGGTTACATGTTTGTTGAAAATAAATCACTTGAATGGGCTTAGATGATTTTTAAAAAAATTATAATGCAATGTGATCAGTTGCAGAGGGAATGAAGAGATTACAGGAGATGATCACTGAGTTAGAACTTGAAGTATGAGAAACAGTTTACCTAGTGGTAAGGAAGTATGTTTCCTATACAATTAGTAGCCTATATAAATAGTCACAGCATGGAGGATGTGCATGGTAGGCTGAGAGGACATATACAAGTGCTACGTGGACAGTCTGAAGGTATGCTTTGGAGATACAGAAAAGGGCAAAGAGTAAATGTAAAACTGGGGCAGATTCTGAAGGCATTGTCATGCCACACACAAACTATTAACAATAAATTATCAACCTTTTAAAAGAGAAGACCAAAATGATCATATTTGCATTTTACAAAGATAAATATTGTGACAGAGCAAATGTTCATTTGGGAAAAGGAGAAGAGGAGAAGACTACTCAATCTAGTTATTAAAATGAGAGCATTCACAGAGGAAGACAGGGGTGAGAAGGGTGTGTTGTCAGCTGATTGTCCCTGGGTCTCTTTTAGCACCATCTTCTACTTTCCCGAATCACCTGCACAGTTCATGGCTGCTCTAGAGCTACCAACCCAATGGGTCTAGGAGCAGTCAACTGTTTCCTGGGGCAATAGATAGACCCTTGTGGGGGCCAGGCATAGCGGCTCACACCTGTAATCCCAGTGCTTTGGGAGGCCAAGAAAGGAGGATCATTTGAGGCCAGGAGTTCCAGACCAGCCTGGGCAACATAGTGAGACACCCATCTCTACAAAGAAGTTTTAAAAAATAGATCCTTGAAAAAACCTGGGGCTGAACCTATTTGGCATATTCCACATAAAGTTTTTCTTTTTTTTTTCTTTTTTTTTTGAGACAGGGTCTTGCTCTCTTGCCCAGGTTGGAGTATAGTGGTTCAATCATGGTTCACTGCAATCTCAAACTCCTGGGCTCAATCGATCCTCCCACCTCAGCTTGCTGAGTAGCTGGGATTACAGGCATGCTCCATCATGCCTGACTAATTTTTGTATATTTTGTAGAGACAGGGTTTTGCCATGTTGCCCAGGCTAGTCTTGAACTTCTGGGTTCAAGAGATCCTCCCACCTCAGCCTCCCAAAATGCTGGGATTACAGTCGTGAGCCACAACGTCCAGCCAGAAGCTTCGAACTATAATATGTTGTTGTATCTAATCCACTTCTTAGATGAAGAAATTTAGCCCCAGAGAAGTTTAGTAACTCACCCAAGGTCAAACAACTTATCACTGGCTGAGTCAGGACTCAAATCTATCCCACGACCGGAGGTTTCATGTTTCATGCAACAAAATAAAAACACAATAAGAACAAAACAAACTAAGAACCAAAACTCAGACTCTCTGTTTCTTGGGTCAGTTGTTTTCCTATGACTGAGTCACACCCAAGTGTGGATATTTTTAGGAAAAGCTCTAATAATTTCAGAGCTCTTACAATAGACTAGGCAGAGCAGCAAGCTCCGAAACACCCTAAATAAACATAGTTACTCCTCTGGGTATTCTACTAAACTGGACAGTTCGGCCAGGGCTCTCCTTTGTACTTTCTGCATCACATGAGAAGAGGTTGAAGAATCTGTAGGAGTGCCTTAGTGTAGGCACAGAGCTAATCCATGGTGGGGGAAACAAGCTCTTTAAGCAGCAATAGCAAAAAGCAGTGGGTCAGGTGGTTTTTTAGAGAGGCTGACATGAAAGGAAATTCAACAGAAGATAAGTGCACTTTCTTAGTTACTACTTTAAATGAAATACATGTAACCTGTCTGATGCAGAGTTAGGTAGGTAGCCAATGTGGGGTGTGATGTAAGATAACCCAGACCCAAACCACATACCTACCATACCTCCAAAGTTGCCATTTACCGCCATAAGAAACAGTATTTGGGAGTGGTAAGTCATCGTCTCTAGAAACTCTTGCCTCTCCCTTCTATTCCTATTAAAATGACTTAATAGGTGATGCATTATTTCATTCATTAATATCCTCCGTTGTGCTGCTTGGTAATACGTGCTATGGCAGCATGAGAGTTTAGGAGAAATGACTACAAAACAAATGTGGTTTACAGATGTTTTATTAGACTCTCTCTTTTAATCCCCCAATCAGTTCTTTTATATAGATAATATTTTCCCCATTTAGGATGAGAAAACTGAGGCTCAGAGAGGTTAAGGGGATAGGCCCACGTTACATAGCCGGAAAGAAGCAGAGCTGGGATTTTCCCTGTTGTTGTTGTTGCTTGTTGGTAGACACGGCCTTGCTCTGTCACCCAGGCTGGAATACAGTGGTGTGATCTTGGCTCACTGCAACTCATGCGACCCTCCCCGCTCAGCTTTCTGTGTAACTGGGACTACAGGTACCCACCACCACACCCAGCTAATTTTTGTGTTTTTTGTAGAGATGAGGTTTCACCATGTTCTTGGGCTCAAGCCATTCACCCACCTCAGCTTTCCAAAGCACTGGGCTTACAGGCATAAGCCACCACTCCTAGCCTAGAGCTGGGATTTTAATCCATGTCTTCTGAAGGCAAATACTTATTCTTTTCATCACATCTGTTTGGTATATCAGCAGAAATCATTAAGACAAATGGGACTCACCACTGAAAAAAGGTACAAATATAACACCTAAGAAAGTGTGGTATAAATAACAGATCCAAATTTAAAATATATATTTTTAGAAAACCTTTATATCAACCAGCTCCCTAGATATTACTGAATACACTATGCTTGTGGATTTAAAATGTATCTAGGAAATACAAGCCCATGTCCTCACAGGTGCCTCCTAGGAAAAACCGGCAGGTTTGTGTTTGTTTTGTTTTTAATGATCTAAAGGAATTCAGCAGATAAATGATTCCCCATATACCTGAAAAACCCAGTCATCCTCTTAAGGCAGGTCAAAAAACTGAAGAATTTTTAAACAAAGAAGAAATTTTAATCCAAATGTTTCTCCTATTCTGTTGGTGATAAACCGACTAAAAACAAAAGAACAAAACCACTGTTCTTTAAAGTTTAAACTTTCATCTGCACTCATTTTTTTTTTTTTTTTTTTTTTTAGACAGAGTCTCGTTCTGTCACCCAGGCTGGAGTGCAGTGGCGTGATCTCGGCTCACTGCAACCTCCACCTCTCAGGTTCAAGCAATTCTCGTAACTCAGCCTCCCGAGTAGCTGGATTACAGGCGCTCACCACTACACCAAGCTAATTTTTTGTATTTATAGTAGAAACGGGGTTTCACCATGTTGACCAGGCTGGTCTCGAACTCCTGACCTCGTGATTCACCCACCTCGGCCTCCCAAAGTGCTGGGATTACAGGCATGAGCCACCGCGCCCGGCCTGCACTCATTCTTTAGAAGAATAATGCCCAAGACCACAGCCTGCAATGTGCACACAGTCACCTGGGCATCTTGTGAAAATACGGATTCTGATTCTACGGGACTGAGGTGGGGCCTGAGACCCTGCATTTTAAACCAACCCCACACTCTGAGTAGCAAAGCCCTAAAATACTTTTGTTTGTTTAGGTTGACATATATTGTCAAATGCTGGCTTCTCTCAAACACTAGTGAAAGAACCTCTTCATAAGGCAAAGTTGAGTTTATTGCTCACCGCCATAGGGAGATGGCTACTGTGAACTGATGGTCCCCAACCTTTTTTGGCACCAGGGACAGCTTCCATGGAAGACAATTTTTCTCCGGATGGGGTGGTCAGGTGGGGATAGTTTGGGGATGAAACTTCAGATCCACTTCAGATCATCACACATTAGATTCTCATAAGGAGCACACAACCTAGATCCCTCACATGCACAGTTCACAATAGGGTTCGCACTGCTATGAGAATCTAAAGCTGCTGCTGATCTGACAGGAGGCGGAGCTCAGTCAGTAATGCTCACTTGCCTGCTTCCCACCTCCCGCTATGCAGCCTGGTTCCTAACAGGATACTTTTAGGTAAAGTTATTGCAGGGGTAGGAGACCCCTGCGGTAAACCAAAAATAGAATTTGAAGGCCCCTGGCAACGATCTGAATGGACTAACTCTTTGGCCAGGGCATGTAAAATTTAACCTGAAAGACTGGCTCAGGCCGTGACGGGAAGTGAGGGTTGGACATGCCTCATTAACATTAACACAGACCTTAAGTCTGATAAGAAATACTTACAATCTATTTTTCTTTAAAGCCTGCTACCTGGAGGCTTCATCTTCGTGATAAAACCGTGGTCTCTACAACCTCTCCTGGTAACCCAGACATTCCTTTCATAACCGTTTCAACCAATTCCCAATCAGAATATGTTTAAATCTACGTATGACCTGGAAGCTCCTCTTCTCTCCTCACCCTTCGAATTGTCCCACCCTTCCAGACCGAACCATGTAAATCTTCCATATATTGATTGATGTCTCATTCTCCTAAAATTTATAAAAGCAAGCTGTACCCCAACCACCTTGGACACATGTTGTCAGGACTTCCTGAGGCACGTCCTTAACCTTGGCAAAAAAAAAAAACTTTCTAAGTTGACTGGGACCTGTCTCAGATATTTTGGGTTCACACTATCTAGATTCTTACTAGTGTCTCAAAGCCAGATGCCAAAGTTGGGATATTTATAACATTGAAGGTGGGTCTTTCAAGGTGGGGGCATGAGGTTGATCAGAATTTGGTAAAGATCGTGATGTGGTAATTAAGGATCAGTAAATACCATGGATTTTGAAGAGTCCTGAGGAGTAAAAGGTTGTTCAGTGCTATCAGCTGGAAAGTTGAATAGTCTGGTTTTCTCAAGGGTTGTTTTCTGGGGAATTTCCTGAAACAAACACCAGTTACTTGCAATTTTTATCTTTCTGGACGAGAGTTTCCTGGAATAACTGACTTTTGTTGAAGACAGTGAATAGTACAGTCTTATTGACAGTAAGCTGTCTGGGTGTCCATGCTTTCCGGTTTTAATACAAATCTGCACTCACGTAAAATAGTGATAGACTGCGCATCCGTTGTGACGTGGCGCTTTGGTGTCAGACAGCACCACCTGCTGGCTCATGAGGGTTAAAAACGTTTAGAACTGCAAAGTTTACTTTTAACAGCAGGACTCTGCTGCCACCTATCGGTTTATTTTTAAACTTTTCAAATGTTTTTCTTTTATTTAGTACAGGTCTACTATACTAAGCACCAATCATTTAAAAAAAAACAGGTGCTGTAAGTAGAAATGTAGCGCAATATTGTGGAGGCGGACATGAAGGCAGGTGAGGTCCTGGTGAGGTGGTAGAAAGATGATTAAGGACAGGATACAGTGTACAGCCCAAAGGACAGAGTTGTCTATCTACTACGGATGACCAGTGTGGGGGCAGTTAGGGAAGCTTTATAGAGGTAAGGAACCCTAAGGTGTCTCTTGAATAAGAATTGACAAGTAGATATGAGAAGGAGGAGTTAGGAATTCCAGGCAGAAATACAGGCAACGTGGAGATATTGTGCTAGCTGGGTGATTTAGCGTGGCTGAACCACAAGATGTAGCAACAGGTCCCAAGAGAGACATAGGAGGCCAGATCATGGAAGGCTTCATATGCCTGACTAAGGAGGTTATCCTGGAGGCAATGACTGGGGAATCACTGATGAGTATTAAGCAGGGAAAATACAGGATTAAATCAGTTTACAAACACCACTTCAGCAGAAGCATAGAGAATAGATTGGAAGAAAGTGAAATCGAAATTTGGTACATCAGTTTGGAGTCTTTTTTGTTGCAAGTCATATAAACCTATTCTGCTCACTTAAATAAAAAGAGAAATTTATTGGAGATGTATCAAAAATGCTCCAAGTTATCAAGATGCTGGAAGATCAGACTAGGAAATGGGCAGCAGCATAGGTAGTTTGGAGTAGGCACAGCAGCCGTCTCATGAATCTGACAGGCTTCTGCTGCAATAGGTCATCGCTGCCACCACTGCCCTGAATTAGTCCTAATCACCCCAGTGGGATCCCAGCTTGGCAGCTTTAGGCCATTTGCCCTTGCCTTGGTAGCCAGGTAGCAGAGTAAGGAATAATGAGCTGCTATGACTTCATAAACAGAGCATTAGTTAGGGTATCTGTCTGGCCACAGTAACAAAGACCAAAATTAACAATGACGCAAACCGAAGTGTATTTCTTCCTCCTACGAAGGCACAAGTTGGTTTGGCAACTCTTTGTGAAGCTATTGCTGGCCCAGCCTGCCTCTGCCTTTTTCACTCTGCAATACTTCACGGGTTCCATTGCACAGCCCAAGATGGCTCCTCCGATTCCCACCATCACTTTTCCATTCCAGCTAGCAGGAGCAAGGGGGAAAAATGAGATGGCATGTTCCTTTCTTTTAAGAGCACAACCTGGATGTGGCATATCTCTCTTCCAGTCACATGCCATTGTCCAGAACTTCATGACATAGCCACACCTAGGTACAAGAAAAACTAACAAAATCAGGATCCTGTGTGGCCATGTGAGCAATTAAAATCCTACTACTAGGAAGAAGGGAAATAGGTATTGGAGGAACAACTAGAGGATCTCCAGAATAGGAAGTAAGAGGCTAGATTCTGGAAAGGCCAAAAAATAAAAGATAAACGTCCAGTACAGGTGGTAGACTCTGTGTAAGAGATCAGAGGGATCAGAAATAAGGCAGGGAACAGGAGGATGGGAGCAAATGTTTTGAAATAATATGAAGAACTTAGATTCTTCAGGATTTGGAGCCTGATTTTATATAGGTGATAAGAGAAAAGGAGAGAAAGTTGAATCTCAATTTTCTGACCTTGGTGACGGAATAGATCTTTGTGCCATCCCCAAATAAGAAATATAATGGGAAGCATGCATGTTTCACAAAGGTCTACCTAGCATTCCACTGGAGATGCCCAGTAGGTGGCCAAATATATCGTTTTTGACACAAGACAGGTGGATTTGGTAATTGGCAGCATACTGGTGGTAGCTGAAGGTGTGGAAGATGATTACTTCACCAGGGAAGAACATGAAGCTTGAGACTAAAACAGGACTGAGGATGGAGCATTAAATTAATTTGTGAGCATATAACCAGAGTTAACCAAACCTGTTAACCAACCCCAGAGCTACAAGGAAAGCTATCAGATCATAGTGCCAGTGATAACAGCTAGGTGAGCCACCTTCCAGTATATCCCTGCCTTTTAACTCATCTTTTGTAAGCTAAAACATTGAAAAAGATACTCACCAGACAAAATTTTCTTTAGATGCTGCCTAGAATGAGCACCTCTGCAGTGGAAATTATCACTGACATGATACAATTCAAGGAGTCAAAAAGGAGGCTGCTTTGGGCCATTCCTTCCCCACTGAAGTGACAAACCATTATTAACAGGAAATTTCTTTGTGTTAAACATCTTTCATTGGAGGCTCATTCCCACAGAGGACTATCCCATTAAACGTCAAATATCTTGGGTAGTTCTTTTTCCAAATCATTTTTCTATCTGAAAGGAGAGGAAGAGGGAGCTCTGAAGAAGGGTTGAAGGCTACAAATAAAGGCTATCCTGTAGAATTTACTGCTTTACGATCTCTGGTTTATTACAGCTACTTCCATCTAGTAGTACTCTCTGTAGAACCTGAAAACCATAGGTACAGTGGTCATTACAACAAAGTAGAACAATTTGGCTTTATAAATGTTTAGTCAATAATAGATGGGATCCTCATACCCGTCACCATCAAGAAGTTTGCTCAACAGATCAGGCTTTTTCTGTGAAAATAAAACAAACTTTTTATTTTTTAATCCCAGTGTCCATCCTTAGATCGTCTCATTTTTTTCTCCTTGTTTTTCTTTTTTCAGCATGTAAAGTTACAGCTTGACCTCAGTGAAGCACTATGGACAGACATGAATAATTTTTAATAATATGAAGAATAATTACTGGGACAGTCAAAGTACCTGCTAATTATTCTTCATATGGCTAAAAATTATTCAGAATATTACTGGGACAGTCAAGTTACCTGCTAAAGTTCTGGGAGAATACAGAACTTCTGTGCTCTCTTCCCCTTTATTCATCACTTTTGAGTTATAATTTATATACAGTAACATTTATCTTTTTTAAGCCAGTCAAATTCAGCAGTGGGAGGACAATAACATTTATCTTTTTGAAGTGTACACCTTGATGAATTTTGACAATTGTATATAGTCATTTACCCACCATCACCATCAACATATAGGAAATGTTTCACACCCCAAAGGGTTCCCCTATATTTAAAGTCAATCCCCACCTCTGACTCCCAACTCCTGTCTCCTGTTCTCTGATTTCTATGTTTACAGTTTTACTTTTTTTCAGAATATCACACGAGTGAAGTCATATACTATGTAGTCTTTCATGTCTGATTTCTTTCATTTAATGAAATGCTCTTGAGATTTATCCATGCTGGCATGGGGATCTACAGTCTGTTCCTTTTGTTGTTGAGTAATATGCCACCGTGTGGATATGCCAAAATTTGTTTTTCCTTTCATCAGGTGATGAACATTTGGGTTGTTCCCAGTTTGTGGCTCTTATGGATGAATCAACTGTAAACATTTACATACAGGCCTTAGTGTAGACATATATTTTCATTCCTCTTGGGAGTGGAACTGATGGGTCATATGGGCACTTTATGTTTAACTTTTTGGGTAACTAACAAACTGTTTTCCAAAATGGTGCTACTATTTTGAATTCTCACCAGAAATCCATGAGAGCTCCATTTCCTTCACCTTCTCACCAGCACTTGGTATTGTCTGTCTTTTTAACTTTAGTCATTCTCATGAGTGTTTTATGGTATCTCACTGTGGATTTAAGTTTCATTTCCTTAGTGAATAATAATGTTGAGTATTTTTTCATGCACTTATACACCACCCTTATTTAGGTGTCTGTTCAAATCTTTTCACCATTTTTTTCCTGAATTATTTGTCTTATTATTAAGTAGTAAGAGTGCTTTATATATTCTGGATACTAGCCCTTTTTTAGCAAGTGTCATAAATATTTTCTCCCAGTCTGTGGCTTATCTTCTCATTTTAAAAAATTTATTTTATTTGCTTACTTACACTTTTAGAGATGTATGTTGCCCAGGCTAGAGTGCAGTGACTACTCAGAGGCATGCAATCATTGTACACTACAATCATCAAACTCCTGGGCTCAAGCAATCCTTCCACCTCAGCATCTCAAGTAGCTGGGACTACTACAGGGGCATGCCACTGCACCCAGCTTTTATTTTCTTAATAGTGTTTTTCAAAAAACAGAAGTTTTATAGATAAGCAGAAAGTGCATGTGGAAAAAATAGAAGTTTTAAATTTTGGTGAAGTCCAATTTCTCATTTTTTTGTAGTTCATGCTTTTTGTATCCTATTTAGTGAATTAAAGAAGATATTAAATTCTGTGTTTTTAAATAAAATAAAGCTATAGTAATCAAGTTAATATAATATTGACATAAAGAGAGACATATAGATCAATGCAACAGAATAGAGAGTCCATTTGATCTTTGTTGTTACTGGGTTCATAATCCCAAAAGATACAACTCAAAATGCCACAATCTCAAATCCCAAAAGGTCAAATTCCTAAAATAAATCATAAAAAATTCTTAAAAAGACATTCATTTACATTTTTTAAAGAGGATTTATTTGAGAAACATAAAAACACAACAGACCATAGGCCACTTTACACAATAAAATGGACAATAATAACATACATATTTTCATAAACATAAACACTCAGGTATGCTAAAGACAGTCACACGGGTATAACAATTATGGATCATATTCACAAAGAAATAGGTCAAAAAGCCACATGGAGGGAAACGACACACACTGGGGCCTACTGGGGGGTGTCGGTGGGGAGGGAGAGCATCAGGAAGAATAGTTAATGGATGCTGGACTTAATACCTAGGTGATGGGTTGATCTGTGCAGCAAACCACCATGGCACACGTTTACCTATGTAACAAACCTGCACACCCTGCACATGAACACCTGAACTTAAAATAAAAGTTGAAGGAAAAAAGGAAATAGGTCAAAAAGTGAAATGTATAAACGCATATCACTATGGTTAGTAAATGTGTGCACCCAGCTTTCTTAGTTCATCTGAAATACCGTGAAGAGCATCCTAAGTCTTTTGATGAGATCGATCAAAAATTGTGATGGGACAAGTTGGTCCCAGCTCTCAGAGACAGATCAATTCACCTTCTGTATTTGTTATCTCTGGGCTCCTGGGCTCCTGGCCCACGGCATGGTGTCTCCCACCACCAAGGGCAGATCTTCCCCACATAGTCCTCTCAGACTCATACATAATCTCCTGTGGAAACGTCCTCACAGACACACCCAAAATAATGCTTTACCAGGTTTTTAGTTATTCCTTAATCTGGTTAAGTTGACATCTAAAATAAGTCCACAAATTCACCTCTTGTTAACATGGCACTTACATGCATCTCTTTATACCATATTTAATTTCCAAATAAAGACCACAACAAGGTGCTAGTTCCACCAAACATGATGCAACTAACATGATACAACTACCTTTTATGCGACCAAAAATGCGCTAATCCCATCGCCAGAATTCAGCTTTCAGTATCTCAACATTTGGGGTTTCAACATTTGGGATTACGGCATTCGGAATTGCGTCTTTTGGGATTATAATTGGCATCATTATTACCACACCTAGAAAATTAATTGCTTAGTATCATTAAGTATTTCATGTTTCTATTTTTCTGATCTTAAAACGCTTTTTCCATTTGTTTGTTTGAATTGTTTTGCAGATATGATTCAGACCCTGTGATGAATTGAAATGTCTTCTAAGCCTCATTTTATCTATAAATTCCTCCTTTTGTTTATTTTTTCTTGCTTTTAAAAATCTTAATTGAATAAGCTGGGTTGTTTTTTCTATAGAATTTCCCCCACAGTCTGAATTTTGCTGAGCTACATGCCTTTAATGCCATTTAACACATTCTTCTGTTTTGTCTATTTCCTATACATTGGTGGTTACACCCTGAGGCTTGATCGGGCTCAGGGCCAATTTTTACTCTGCAAGACTACATCATAGGTGTCAGTGGTTCTTCAGGAGGCATTTAATGTCCGTTTCCCTCTCCATTTGGACGCCGTCAGTCATTGAGAACCATTACCTGGCTCCATAAGTGTGCATTCTGAGGCCAGTCCCTTCACTGTGCTTACTCACCAGACCAGTCACACACTAATAAGCAGCTACTGTAAAGGTGGGTGTCGGAGTGTAGAAATGGATAACATATAGTTTGACCCGGAAGTAATATGCAATCCACGGGGGAGCAAACTACAAACTACATTGGGAGACATAAAAACTATTATGGTCCACGCAAGTGGTGAAATTGAAGGCTCTAAAGGTAATATGACATCACGAAGGAGGGGGATAATCAGCATTCTTCAGCCCCTGGCCACCTGTCAGCATAAGAAAGCCTTTGACATGATTTCATGTTCACAATGTTTTTTCAAATAAATCAATAGAATAATGAGGCATCACATGACCCAGTGAAACATCTCAGCTTCATACATATAGTTTAAAAACAATGTAGCTTAGCAGCTGGACATGAAGAAAATATATTAACATTTCAGTAGACGAAAAACTTGATATCACCAATAGTAAATGTCCTCTTACCGCCCAAATGTCTCTCCCACCCAATAATTGTGATCCTAGACTATATTAGCAGAATTATCAAATCTAGACTCTAAAAGATAATGATTCAATTCTATTCTACACCAGTCAAGACATTCCATGAGAACTACAAGAGGAAAATATCAAATACCATCACATTTACTTCTATACCCATATCTATATCTTTCTACATGCTACCACAAACTATGGACACTCCTGGCATTGTATTTTTAAGTTGATGATTATACAGAATGTTTAAAAACCCCTGGGCTACACCATGAAGCAGATTTGATCAGTGGAAGCCATTTGAGCTGGTTTCATGTCCTTTTGCCATTTTCCCATAATTTTATTTGTTTGGCTCCTTTTGTTTTTCAGTACAAACATACATACACACACCAATTGCATTTACATCTACACCTTTATCTGTATCTGTCTACCTACATACTAAAAACCATAAATCTACTGATACCTTCAATCCCAATCTAGTACCACAGATCACAGGGATCATTCCAGTTTCTTCTCTTTCTATACTTGCAATTTCCTTCTCAGATAGTGAAAAACCTGGCTTCGAATAACCTTAAATATATTTACCTATTTGATCAATCCCAGTGTATGTAACTTATCTCCCATCTTCCCTGCCACTCTCTCCCTGCTCTGACTCTGATTCCCATTGCAAGCCACTCTCCCATAAGATGCCTTCCTTAACTGGCTCGGGCTCTGACACTCCGCATCAGGACACACTCCTTCCTCACATTAACACTGTCTTCACCCAGTGCAGGTTCTGACACCCATACCAGGCTATGTTAGCTCTGTACCACCTCCCATACCCAAGATGGTTTAGGATTGAATTGTTCAGGAAGGGATGGGAAAGGAGAGAAAGTGAGAAAAAATAAAAGAAATCAGAAGAAAAACTAGACTTTTGGTAGAGAAGAAAAATAAATGAGGGTAGATTAGAGACAGCAGTTAGGAATCTAGGAATCTTGCATTCCAAGTAAAGGGTAATGATAGTTTTATAGGACTGTGGCAGTGAGGTAGAAGTGAATCAAGTTGAGAAACGTTTAGGAAGTAAAATGGACGGAACTTGATGATAGATTCAATATAATGCATGAGAGAAAGGGAGAGAGTCATGTTGAGGATGACTCAACGGTTTCCAGCTTCATAGCTTTATGGATAATGATACCGTTGCTGAGCAAAGGAACACTGGAAAAGAACCATATTCTACATATCCACCTATTTCATTATTTCGTACATAGCATTAATATATCTCCCTTGTATTATAGTTATTTATAGGCATATAGGTTTCTGATATCAAGGCTTTTCAGAGGTTTGCAAAGTAAGGCCCATGGGTCAAATTAAGACCTGTTTGGCCCATAGCTAAGAATTGTCTTTACATTTTTAAGGTTGTTAAAAGAAAAAAAATGAAGATAAATATGTGACATAGACTGTATGTGGTCAGCAAAGTCTAAAATGTCTGCTCCCTGACTCCTTATTTAAAAAGTCTGGGGATCCCTGCTTTCTATGGTTCATTTTGTTTTATTAGATAATGAACACTTGCTAATAAAGTTGAATTTAATACTTAAAAACAAGATATCTTCCAAGGAATTTAAAATTGTAAAATAAAAATAATACATAGGAAGCATAAGTTTCATGTGTATAGCATATAGAAAAATGCATAATTTTGAAGTTCAGAAAATGAAAAAAATTTGTTCTTAGTCAACAAAAATTCATAAAGAAAAAGAGTTTGTAAACATGTAAAGGTTCACCTTGGATGAACACGTTGGAAGTAATTCAAGCATTATTGAATTTTTGTATTGAGATGAATGTGTTTTTAATCTTTCAAAATTATATATTATGGATGATAAATTATTTTCTCCTAAACACCAAGTTTTATCGCTTATAGTTTCTCAGTTTCACCTTTACTTTTTTTATGATAACTAGAAAAAAATACTGTTTACACAGAATGTTAATGAGTGAACCATGGCTCAACAGTTTAGTCAATGTGAAGCCAAATTCCAATGCCTCACTTATGATTGCACTTGTATAGAACCCAATAATTTTTTTATGTAAAACTATTGCTTCACCTTATCTACAGACCCCCACCACAGTCCACTTTGTGCCATGTTCTGTAGCTTGTACCTAGAATTAAGGTTTGGATATTTTTGCAGTTGGCTGCCTTTGGTAATTAGTTTTATTTCGTCTAGTTTTCTTAAGAGTCAAGGTTACAGGAATTGCCATGTAAATGAATATGCAAGTTGGTAACTTAAGCTTATAGCCAATGCACTGTATTTTTAATAGGATAGTAGCTGGATTGATCTGTTTTGCATACAGGTGGTTTTATACAAAGCATATTAGGCATGGGGGAGGGAGCAAAAAAGGAGGGAGAAAGACAGAGACTCTGTCCTGTCCCCTCCATCCAATGAACCAAACTTTAAACACTTAGTTTAAGGCAGACTTCCTTTATGACGCATTTTCTTATCCCTCCCTTATCTGTTTTTGAGTTTAGTGTTAACTGTTTTTTTTTAATACTCCACCATATGTTGTTCAAATGTCTATCTATACAACTGTCACACGTCAGGACAGTTGGTCCACATTTCTACTCCTGACTGCTAGACTGAAGACTCCTTAGGGAAAAGACTGCACTTCCTCTATCTTTCTAGTCCCCTTACCTAATACAGTGCCTACCATGAAGCAGGTAGGTTTGTAAGATGAAGGAATCCATGGATAGTTTGTAATTCTTGGGAGATGACAATGCCTAGTGGGATTGGCCAGAAGGATTCTTTAAGGATGAAAAAGAATGAAGAGTAATAAGGGGAGGCTGAATGTTGGATGTTCTGGGAGTCACTCCTTCTCCTCTGTGGTTTCTGACCATTGAGAGATCAAATGGGGATGGCAGCAGAGATGGCTAAGTTGTCCCCACTATTTATTCTCTCCTTCTTCCAAGGTGATGGAGTCCTCAAATTTTGCCTAAATACATGACTACCCACAAATGAGACTTCAATTCCCAGCATCTCTTGCAGGTGGGTGTGGTCATGTGACTGACATCTGGCCAATGGGATGTAGGCATGTGCTCAATGGCAGTTTCTAGGCCATTGCTTCGTTTTCTCTCCTCATCATCCAACCTCGATTAAAAGGTCAAGGGCTACATCCAAGGAATGGTGGGGCAGCAAGGAGGAAGGAGCCTGGTATCCCGAGGACTTCATAGGGCAGAGCTGATACACAAGCTTCATAATACAAAATCTGGACTATTGCCTGAGAAAGAAATTAATATTTTTTAATCCTTTCTCTCTTTTCTTTTTCTTTCTTTCTTTCTTTTCCTTCTTTCTTTCCCTCTCTCTTTCTTTCTTTCCCTCTCTCTTTCTTTTCTTCTTTGTCTTTCTTTTCCTTTCTTTTCTTTCTTTCTACCAGCTTTTCCTAGCTTTTTATTGTGGTAAAATAGACCTAACCTAAAATTTACCATCAAAACCATTTTGAAGCATACAGCTCAGTGGCATTAGCACATTTACACTGCTGTGTAGCCGTCACCACCAGCCATTTCCAGGACTTTGCCATCATCCCAACCTGAAACTCTACCCATGAAACACAAGCTGCCCAACTCCCGCCTTGTTGCCCCATCCCTGGCAGCCACTGCTTCTGCTGCTATGAATTGGGCTGTTCTAGGCACCTCACATAAGTGGACTCACACAATATCTGTCCTTTCATGTCTAGCTTCTCTATTTAATTTTTTTTAATAAAACCTTTTAAGAGACAGGGGTCTCATTGTGTTGCCCAGGCTGGTCATGAACTCCTGGCCTCTGGTGATCCTCTCACGTCATCATGACTGACTTCTCTATTTAATTTTTTTTTCTTTTTTTTTTTAAGATGGAGCGTTGCTCTGTCACCCAGGCTGGAGTGCAGTGGTGCAATCTCGGCTCATTGCAACCTCCACCTCCCAGCTTCAAGCAATTCTGCCTCAGCCTCCCGAGTAGCTGGGAATGCATGTGCATGCTACCACGCCCGGCTAATTTTTTGTATTTTTAGTAGAGACAGCGTTTCACCATATTAGCCAGGATGGTCTTGATCTCTTGACCTTGTGATCCGCCCACCTCGACCTCCCAAAGTGCTGGGATTACAGGCGTGAGTCACTGTGCCTGGCCTCTATTTATTTTTTAAAGATGGGTGGGAACTAAGTGGACCATAGAGGAGCTTCCCGCACAGGTAAAGACAAGGTCGGGTGTACTGAGAGACGCAGGAAAGTGGGTCAGGGTGTAGGGCTAGAGGGCAGCTATGGCCTCTGGGCCTGGGCTATGGCCTCTGCCCCGGGGCACACACAGAGCAAGGGCTGCCCAGAGGAGCCAAGACTGGCTATCAGCCTGGCCCTGAGCCCAAGGGGAAGGTAGTGAGGGACAGAGGACAGAGTACACAGGTCCTGTCTTTGGCCATAAGCAACCCGAAATGAGGCTTAGTCTCCTTCCTGGAAGCCCGCTCTGTGCCTCACATGGTGGGCCCCAGCGTGAAGTATGTGACTGTGTGACTCCAGTTCCTATGTTGACCAGGATGGTCTTGAACTCCTGGGGCCAAGAAATCCTCCCACCTCAGCCTTCCAAAGTTCTGGGATTATAGGTGTGAGCTACTGCTCCCTACCTGGAATGCTGTCTCTGCACCTTCTCCCTGGGCCTGGTAGAGAGGCACACATTCTGCTAAGAGACTTTTCCTGACTTCCCTAACCCTAGAAGGGATTTGTCCCTCCTTATTTTACTCGTGGCTGGATTAGAGTTCCATTGTTTTTGAGGCTATTTTCCTGGCCAGTGCAGGGTCTCATTCATTTCTGTAGTGATCATGGTCTGCACTGAAGACAGGATCAGTAGATGTTTGCAGACAGAATGAATAAACCACTAATCAGTCTCTTAATGCTTGAATGGACTTGCTACTTCCTTGTTTCAATTTGTGTCTGTACAATCCTCTCACGTGGATAGTACAGTAAACACACACGGACTCCCTCAGACGTGGTAACTAACACGGAATTCATCTTAAGATATGCAAAGAAAGTATCTTACATCTTTATCCTCCTCCTGATCTTACAGATGGGAGAACTAAGGCACAAGACTAAGTTAAGATGGCCAGCAAATTTGCACTGGTATAAATACAAACAAAGGGAGGGGAGGAACATTCTTGAAAGGGGTGTGGTGGTCTCAGATGGTTGGGTTCCTCGGATGGTGGAGGATCAGTTGGCCTGCCTTGGTTATCTGACAGGAGGGAAGAGAAGTGGGAGGTGAGGAGTAGCTCCTGGGTCCTCATGAGTACTCGAGGCAGGTTCAGGTCTGAGAAGCAAAGGATTTCCTTCCTGGAAGCCTGAGTTAGGAGGAGGAACTCATTGCTGGAGAAAAAGTTGAAGAGGAAGGAAGACGGACATCTCAGATCATGGGAAGTGCTGGCCTGAGGAGGCGAGGATAGAACCATCAGGGTAGGAGAAGGGGCTGAGGAAGCCGGCAGGGGGAGCAGAGGAGTAGGCGCCAGCGTGGTGAAGAGGTGCAGTGCATTATGTGTGATACACACATTATTATTATTGGGAATAACCATGTATCAGAGTGCAGTTCTCAGCCTGAAGAATGGGAAATGGAAAGGATTAGAGATTCAGAGAAGGCACATGGCCCTTTAAGACCAAATGAAGCCTCCTAGGCATTTCCTGCCACACTCACCCAGGCCCACCCACACCTCTGTTGCAATGGAGGGCCCCACTACAGTGCCCAGTAGAGCTGGCCTAGGGCACAATGCCAGGCCTGATGAATGTCTTTCTGGCCATGTTCAAGCAACAGGCTGTGATTAGGCCTAATTATAGGGGCCTGGTCTCTTAATATTCTGCGTGGCATGTCTCTTGCCAATCAAATCAGTGCCATCTGCAGTGTGATTCCTGCTTTAGTGGCATTGGGGGAGGAGTTAATTCAACCCAGTATAAATAGATTGTGCTCTCACCTTGCAATTCGAGGATTATTTTTCCCACCTGTCATGCACCTCCTTCCTTCTGGCTCCCTAAGCTCTAGTCTGGGTGAGCAGGGCCTGGACACTGCTATACCTAGAGTCACTAGCCACTGCCCAGTCTGTGTAAGAAGCAGGCCTCGAATTCCTCAGGGTTAGAGTGGGAAGAACCCATGTGTGCACATTTGCTTTTCCAACCTGGGCACCATTTGGCAGCTGATTCGGGCAATTCTCTCACCACCACCACCCTGCCCATGTATCCCTGTTTCCAGCCCCTGTTTTCCTCTGCAGCCAGGGTTCCTTTCTTGTATACCCAAGGTGGGGAGCTGAACTGAGATCGTGTATGGACAGGGTTCCTGGCAGGTACCAAGCACCTTATAAGGGGTGAGGAAATGTTGCTCCTCCTCCAAGTTCCTCCATTGTCCCTACCAATTACCCAGCCCCTGGTCCTGCCCATTCCCTCCCTCATTCACTCAGCAGCTATCAGCAGAATCCCATCTCCTATGAGCTCCTGGCCTCCCACCAAATGCTCTGTCTCCCATCCCCACCTTTATAGACTGAAGCTGTGCACACGATTAGGATAAGGACTGTGGTGTCTCAACACCACCCTACCTGTGGTGAGTGGGTGCCGGTGGGCGTGGGTGGCTCTGATGCTCTGGCTCCCACCCACAGGCACCATGACTCCTGCGAGGACCCAGCATTCCCTGGCAGATCAGACCTATGCCTTGTCCCACATCCCACCAGACCTGCAGTGAGAGGAGGCCGTCCAGCAGGTGGCAGATGCCCGGCAGTGCCTGCAGAAGGTCCCTGGAGACATCTTCAGCAGGTGGGTGCTGCCACCCATCCCCCACCTGATCAGAGGGCTGTCCCCTGGCCTTCTGCGGTCACCTGCGTTTATCCTGCTTCCCTCCCACGCCCGAACCTCTTGCTCGCCTCCTCCCTCTTCTCAATGCCCGGCGAGTAGCAAAGCCTCCCCTGGACGCCAAGAGACAGGAAGGCATGCCCTGGGCCATGACCCTGCCCCGCGGTGGGTGTGTGAAAGTCAGGGTGGCAGTGACGCGGCGCCTGCGGCGAGAGGAAGACTAGGCCAGGGGGAGAAGGAAGAAAGCCGACCGCTGGGCTGCTGGGATCCCGCGCCCTCGCGCTCCCCACCGCCGCCCAGGCGCAGGAAGGGCTCAAGAGGCTGGCGGGCGGCTTGGAGAGACTTCTGGAGAATCCGGTGCGCCGGGCTCTACCTCAAGGAGCTCAGGGCCATCGTGCTGAACCAACAGAGCCTCGTCCGCACCCAGCGCCAGAGCATCGACGAGCTGGAGCGGCGGCTGAACGAGCTGAGCGCCTAGAATCGCAGCCTGTGGGAGCATCCGCAGCTGCCGCAAGCGCAGCCTCCGCCCGGATTCCTTACCTCGTAGCCGTCCCCGCTGCCGGCCTCCTAGGCACCGCTGCCGCCACCGCCGGGGCCCAGGAACATCTTCAGGACCACGGACAGCGCTCATCCGCCCGGTCACTGCCGGCGCCCGAGCTGGCATCGTTTCAGAACCACGAACAGCTCCTGGCGCAACCCCAGCCAGACCCTGGCGGCAGGGCTCACACAACCCAGTCGCCCCATCAGCACCCGGGAACACTTGGGGTCAAGGCCAACAAGGAGAAGAAAGGTCCCCCGGGTTGCTGCGCTGCCCCCGGAACCCCCCTTCAGCAAGAATCTCCCGCGCCCTCGGCAAGGGAGTCCTGAGAAGGAGACCTCAGTGAGCGGGGAAGAGCAGATGAGCACTGCTGTGGTGGGAGCAAGGGAAGCAAGCGGGTGTGAGGGGGAGATGCAGAAATTGGGTGCGTGGGAGTCTAAAGGACCTGGATGATGTGGCGTAAAGGGGTGAGAAGATGCTTGGGGGCAGAAGCCTGACAGGGAGATTTGGGGGAAAAGAGGGGAAAATATTAGTGTTTGAGAAGGTTTTGGGTAATGTTGGCGCAAAAAGGAGTAACCAGATCATCAGTAGGGGCAAAAGACGAAAGAAGGAGGATATTTAAGAGATTGGGGATATTGGGAACTGGCAGCATTTAAAGGGACTAGACTAGAAGGAAGTTGGAGTGAGGATCAAACTGAAGAAAATAGAACCATTGAAATATTTTTTTAAGTTGGAAAAAAATTGGAAGGGAGTTTCAGTAGTAGAAGTATTTGAATGGAGAGTGAGATACGAAAAAGTCAGAGACATGGAGGCATGCGAAGAGCTTTAAAAGGGCTGGGGCCAAGGAAGAGTAGGACTGGGGTAGAGGGAAATTCAGAAGGTGGAGAACAACGCTGAAAAGCAGGAGTGATGTGGGAAACCAGGGGAGCTGGAGGCAGAGGAAGAGAAAATGTGGCTCTTCACCTGGTGCGGCAGCAGTCACAGCCAAGAGGGGCTCATTTGGGGAAGTTTTCTCTGCTCTGACCCAAGTGAGCACCTTTCTTCTGAGCACCCCCCAAAGTGGGGTGCTCACTTCAAAGTGAGCCGAAGGGGTAGAAGTGTTGCAAGGAAACACCCATCAAACCAATGAAGAACTCACATATACCTTGAGGACTCCGTCTGGTAATAGCGTTTTCCTCCGACTCAAGGAGGATTTTCATGCAATAGCGTTGGCCATCGTGGAAAGGGAACAATGACATGGGGGATGGTTGGCAGATGGAGTTGATATTCGGTTGTCATGCCTGTTTTAATCTTTTTGTTAGGGCCAGCAACTGCAAACCTTATTTCCTTTTGGCTATTTGCTGATCACTAAAATCTCATCGTGGGTCATGAGAGAAATGCTATCCTCCCAGGACCTAGGACCTCAAGCTCTTTCTTCACTCAGGACGTCCATAAACTAGGAATATGGGAAGAAACCTTAAACGGGCTGGAATGTTCTCTTCTCTGTACTGAAAAGTCTGTGCCCATGTCAGCTTTCCTTCTCTGATTAGACAGGTGATGGGAAACTGCATGGAAGACCAGTGAGAGGGAAATTGTACCTGGTCAGCACCTGGCCTTGACAATGGTGATGCTCAAGGGGATGGAGAGAGGTAAAGTAGAGCTGAGGATCTCATCTTCATTCAGTCTCATGTGTGCTTCAAATCTTGGGGATAACTGTGAAGATTTGCTGTATTCCTTAAAACTCATTTTTTTTTTCTCTCATCTGTTGTGGACTTAGAGAAGCTAAGTTAGGGCATGTTAGCTCACAGTGTAAGCTGACCAGAACCATAGAATCTAAGAGGAAAGATCGAAGATGATCTGGCTTGGCAGACCTGCAACATTTCATTTAAGTCCCAAAAACATGCAGTTTTCTATCCCAATTCCTTCAAAGACCCATTTGCACTTCCCTCAGTTTCACCTGTTTTTTTTTCTGTTTTTTTCTTTTTTTTTTTTGGTTGTTGTTGTTTTATTTCTTTGTCTAGCATAAAAAGCAGAAAATCAGTTTTCCCTCATTCCTCAAGGCTCAGCAAAAAGGGACATTCTTCCACGATACTAAGTGGTCTTTTCTCCTAAGGAGAGAGAACTTTTCCTTCTTTGGGGTAAATGCCGAAGAGTATAATTGCTCGGTCACATGAGAAGTGCAAGTTTGGTTTTTGAAGAAACTGCCAAAATACTTTTCAGAGTCACCATACCGTGTTCTAGTCATGCCCACGATGTATGAAAGATCCAGTTTCTTTGCATTCTTGCTAACATTTTGTGTCATTTTTTATCTTATCCATTCTAACAGGCATAGTGGTAGCCCATTGTGGTTTTAATTTGCATTTCTTAATGGCTAATGTTGCTGACCATATTTACATGTGCATATTTGCTGATCACATTTTCTTTGGTGAAATGTCTCTTCGTGTCTTTTGACCATTTTCTCATGGGACAGTGTTTTAAAATGTGTTGAGTTTTGAGAGTTTTTCATAGATTCTATATATAAGTCCTTTGTTATATGGTTTGAAGATGTTTTCACTCAGTCTGTAGCATTTCTTTTTGTCCCTGTAATAGGATCCTTTACAGAGCAAGAGCCCTAAATTATTTTGAAGTTCACCTTACCAGTTTTTCCTTCTATGAATTGTTTTTGTGTCATGTCTAAGAACTAGGTGTTGAAATTTCTCCTGTTTTCTTCTAAAAGTTTAATAGCTTTCCATGTTAAATTTAAATCTGTGATCCATTGAAATTAATTTTGATATAAGATAGGAATTTTAGGTTGAGGTTCAAATTTTGCACATGAAAATGCCATTGTTCCCATAGCATTTGGTGAAGGATTCTCGTTTCTCTATTGAGTTGCCTTTGCAGCTTTGTTAGAAATCACTTGACCATGTTTGTGTAGATCCACTTCTGGACTTTGTGTTCTGTTCCACTGGTCTCTATATCCAGCCCTTCCCCAAAACACACACTGTCGTGACTCCTCTAACATCAGAGTAGGACTTAAAATTGTGTAGCACAACTCCTCCTACTGATTTCATCTTTTTATCTTTACCTTTTCATATAAATTTAGGAATCAGTTTGTCTATACAGACAAAATATCCTGTGCTGAGATTTTGGTGGATTTGCTTTAAAGGAATAGATCGATTTTGGAAGAATTAAAATTTTTACTGTGTTGACTTTTCCCATCCATGAATATATCTCTTCATTTGTTTGGGCTTTCTTTGATTTTGTTTATAGCATTTTTGGTTTTCAGAATACAGATTCTTATATACCTAAGAATTTCATTTTTCAGAGGTATTATAAATGGAATTTTTGCAAAATTTTAAATGTCCAGTTATTACTAGCATATAAATATTGAATTTAGTTTTATATGTTGACCTTGTATTATTTCTGGGTTTTCTTCCCCCCAAGGAAGTCACTTTTCTACGCAAGGAAGTCACTCTGGCTCTCTCTCCATGTTTGTCTACACAGTGCCTGCCCTTCCAGGAGTAGGAAAGTCCCTCATCTAAAGCTCAACCTTGGGCCTTAAGAGTGTGTGGTGGGGGGTGTTCAAGCATCCCCCCAACAATGTGGAGATGTGGCAGAAACCCATTTACCTGTTACATTGGTATTTGGCTCCACAAAGAAATGTTTCATTGCTTTGTCATAAAAATAAATTAATGAATTAAGTTAAAACAAAAAGCGGCTTCACAAAGAAGCCATGTAAGCATCTGCCCATTGGACTTCCTTCAATGCATCATCCCTCTCACCAGGCTGTGGGGAGGACAGGCAGCTGGGACTGGGAAGGGCAGCAGGAAGAGGAAGGTGTGCTTAGGGACAGGCCCATCCCTAACAATTGTAGGACACTTCTTTCCCCATATATTTCCCTACAACTTCCTAAAATTGTAGCTGCTGGAGAACCTGGACTCTGGTGACTGAGGGCTGCCCTGTGAGTGAGGTTAGGGCTTTCCCATCTGCCTTCACACAGGAGCCTGTGTCACATGGCACCTGGGCAGCACAAGGAGAGGAACATCAATAGAGGGGGGACAGGGTGGCACACACCCTCACACCTCGCCAGGTAGGCTGATATGGCTGGAAAAACACCAACAGATGAAAAGCACCCTTTTCTCATCTTCCCAAAGTAAATCCTTGAGACATCAGCTGCTCCACACGCTGGTCACTGTGTGTGGGGAGCTGAACACATCCTTCCATGAAATGGGAAAAGACACAGAGGGAGTCAAAATATGCCCCTTGTTTGCCTGCCTTCACCCTCCCCAGTCCTCTCTGTGCTGGTATTTGCCCCAGAGCCAGGTCTTCTTTAAAAACCAAAATTACTCCAGCCTCTGTCAGCAAGTGTTTGACTCCCCAGGGGTTTTAAAGAGGTCTTCTCAGGCCCCTGATTTCTGTTCCCTGACACCTGCCTCATCAGCAAGAGCACATAAGCAGCTGCCTACAAGCACCCTATAATCACTCAGTAGATGAACAGCAGGGCTAATAGGGACCCCAGTGGGCATCCAAGCCTTGATTCAATGAGACATAGATTTGACAGATTCCCATCATGTACAGATACACCTAATTGAATGAAACTTCATGCCCTTTATTTACCTTAGGTGCGTGTATTGCACCCTGGTGAGTCCTACTCTACTTTAGTCTGTTCTATTTTATTAAAAATTCAATTCACAATCCCTACTGATTCAGCCTGCCATCCAAGAAGCACTGTTGCATTCCAACCCCATTTTCCAGACAAAACCATGGACTCACTGATCCATGGTTCCACCCCACACCTCTGAGGATGACTTCACACTTGTTCCTGGCACAGTACAGAGACTTGAAGTACTTATAGATGTGCAGGAATGCTGGTTGTGCAAAGACCACACGTGTTTATGCCTGCAAGCCTTATTCTCATTCTCAGCCAGGTAAGGCCTCTTTATATTTTTTTCTTTTGCATATCACCCCCACTCTTGCAGAGCACACTTCTGTTTGTTTGATCTTGTGCATGGTACCCATTAAGGTCACCCTGCTCTCAACCTTCTCTAAAGCCTGTACCCCTCAGTGTTGTACCACTCTGAGGGAGATTAGTGAGAAACTGTCTGTATTATGTTTCTCTACTGAGACTCTCCTAGTTTCCTAGTTTGTGGAATCTCCCTGAGGATTGAGACCAGGTTCTTCATGACATAGCAGAGTGCCCGAGTGTACCAAGAACTCTAGAAGGACTAAAATATGTTAAAATACAGGTTTTTTCTAATTTCTAAGGTAGGTGGTCATGTATTAATTTATATTCTCTAAGAATCAATGTAGAGAATAGTATCTCATAAGGAACATCAGATTATTTATCTATTTATCTTGGTTTTACAGTGGCTATGTTTCACCGAGTCAGAAAAGTAGTTCTGTCACCCCCGCTGCCCCATTTTCTGGTGGGGACACAAAGGCACAGGATGGTTGAGTGATCTGTCAGGAGTCACTGGTTGGGGCTATTTCCATGTTTTTCCTTACTCACTAGATTCTTCTTTCCATGCCAGAGGAAAAGGAGGCATCTCTGCTAATCCTCCCCCCAGTTCCCAAGAAGAAAGCACCAGGTCCCCTGGAAGCCACATGCTGTGCTGGCCTGGCTGCTGCTCCCCGACACTCCCCAGGGAGAGGGGCCTGGTGCCCCCTCCCACCACCTCCAGCCACACCTCTCCTGTCTTCGAAAGCCAACAAGGCTAGTCCTTCCTCACTCTAAAGTCCTTTCAGAAAAGCTTCTGAAACAGTATGTCTCCAACTGCTATGAATGCCACCCACAGTCATAAAGATGTTTCACGCAGAGATCCCCTAGATATATACAGATATTGGCAATTCAGCCAGTGTTGCACAACACAGTACTTAACTTTGTGAAATTTGATGCACTCTGATGGTTTCTATTTTGATATGCTATGCTATGCTCTTCTATTCTTTTAAGGGCCCATTATAACTGACCAAGTGGATGTCATAACTTTTAATGAATCTAGATCTGCAGCTAAAATACTTCAAAAATTCCAGCAAGAACAAAAACTCAGGCCTAGATTTGCCACCAGTGCCCTCTTCTGGGCAGTTTTATTATAAGTACTGCCTTGAAACATTGTTTAATTGTCAACATCTGTATGTGTGCACTGAGTCTCACCAGAAAACAGATTTATGTCTGTTAGTTACAGCTTAAAAGATTTAAGAAGCAATGTTTAGAAATGCTCCTGGTGAAAAGGCCAAGCTAAAAAGGACGTGTGTGTGTGTGTGTGTGTGTGTGTGTGTGAGAGACAGAGAGAGAGAGAGAGAGAGGCAGAGAGAGAGAGAGAGAGAGAGAGAGGCAGAGAGAGAGAGAGATAGGCTGTACGGATTTTTCTCTGTGATCTCCTCTCCTCCTGCAAATCAGCCTGAGGTGGGATCTCAGAGACCTGGCCCTGCCTCCCCAAACCCATTCCCACACCGAGGCCAGCCTGGGAAGAGGGCATTAGAGCTCATATCTCTGTGGAGAGGAGGCTGGGCTCAATGCAGGCCTCTGTGTCATAGTTCATCTTCACTTCATAGGTCTTGTCCTGAGACCCCTCCTGCTGACACACCATGGTTGTCTGGCTCTCCCAGGAAAAGCACCTGCAGTGTTCAAGATGGAGAAAATCATCAGGAACTGCCACCCTCCCCCGCTTTGCTCAGCACACGTGCACACATTACTCATGCACACACATACACGTACATGCATGCACAAATATGTGCACATACACACATGTGAACATGCGTGCAATTTCTGCGGCTTCATTCTCCTGTGATGGCCGATGAAACCATGGAGCCATAGAAGTGTTAAGATTAGGGAGAAGGTTTCATGTGGGAGAAGGACATCTGGTGTTGGATCCAAGGAGATCTGAGTCCTGACCCCAAGTCACTTATCCTCTGGCCCAAGTCACTTAGCCCACCCCATTCCTCAGTTTCTCTTTCTATGAAATTTATATTACATATGCCCTGCCTAACTCAGAGGCAACAGATGAGACATTGCTCTGACGGTGGAAAGAGCCAGCTTTGACTGAAGGGTCCTAGGCTGTGCCGTATAGGGCAGGGTGGACCCATGAGAAGACTGTTCCCCATCCGCCCCCAGCTGTGACAGCTAGGCCTTTGAAAATTTGGCACATCTCAGATGTCCCTGTCATCCTATTTTGATGGTGCCCTTGATTCTGACACCTGCTCCCTGGATTAAAGACACAGAGAGGAAACCTCACCGAGAGGGTTTTGCTCTCCTGAGCAGAGGGCAGTGAGCCTGAGTCCTTGCTGAGTCTAAGTCCCTCCTGATGTCCACACCCTTCCACACTAAGATGTGCCTTTCCCACTGGGACAGGGTCTTCTGGTCACTGGGTCATGTCTTCTTTAGCTCTGGGCCATGAGCTCTTCCTTTTCCTATCTGTGCTCAGCTCAGTGCCTCCCTCTGTCTTACTTCCTATAGACCCTGCATGCCCGGCACGCTTTATCCTCAGACCACTGAGGGCATCAGAGAAAGATCCCAGTCCATCCTCTCAGTGCTGAGAGCTGAATCAGTGCCCCTGGCTTTGAGTATCTCAGGCAGGGTAAGGGCAGTTCTCTCTCGTGGAGGCCTGCAGATCGCCACCTGCCCCACAGCGGGAAGGAAAGATGAGAGGTGAGAGCTCCAGGTAGATTAGGAGGCAAGGGAGGTAGAGTGGGCTTTGGAGAGGAATGGGGGGATGAACTGGAGATGCAGAGTGTCAGCAGGCAACAGCATTTCTGGGGACCACCAGGCACAGGACATGCTGGCCTATCCTCAGCACAAGCAATGCTGGTACCTGAGCTGTCCTTAACTTTGAGCTGCAACATGGAGGACAAGGCCCAGGAGCAGGAATGTGGGCTATGCTTTTCTTCATCAAGCTGAATCTTGGCACCCTGTGTGTTGTTTGTCCCAACTGCAGTGGGCAGAGAGGGAACCAACACTTCATGAGCACTGACTGTGTGCTGGGCACTGCTAGGTGCTTTGCGTGTGTTTTGCTTCACAAAGAGATGCATCTGTGGGGACAAGGAAATCCCCTGGGGTCTCCTCCCCCAGCTCCTCTAAACATCCCTCTCCTCTTACGTCATAGAGAACAAAGCTTCACAAGAACATGCCCTTAGAGGCTGGGGAATAAATCCACCCTGAGCTGCTAAAGTTGGACATGGAGCCCTCCTTAAGCAGAGGCTTGGATGAGGCCAGCAGGGAAGAAGGCGGTGAGGGGACCGAGTCAGGACCTCTCTGGAATGAGAGTCTCCCGACCTACTTTCAGGCAAGGCAAGTCAGAGAATTCCTTTCTGACCATGCTTCACGGGAGAAAGGGTCAGAGAGTTACCTTCCTGCTCCTGCTGTTTTCTGCATTTCCTTCCATGTAAAATATTCAGCAGACCAAGGGGCCACATGTTGGGGTAATGTGTTCTGGACCCTGACACTATCCTCCTACCTCTCTGACCATTTCCTCTCTGTTTCTTTGTGGACTTCTCTCCCAGGCGTCCATCCCCGTCCATCATGGGGACCCTGCTAGGGAGGGTGGGAGGAGGAAGCCAGGGATCTGGGGTGATCTGAGGGCAGCCTGAGATGACATAATGAGACGGAGGGGGCAGGGTTAAAGGGCCAACTACATTAGGTTGGTTCACATGAAATTGCTGATATTTGGTCATTTTTTACTTACAAAAATCATAAGTTCATCTGGTTCAAACTAAAACTTCAAAACGTGCTTCAGTAGGGTTCATGTTGAACTGGACTTGCAGCCAGGCAGTTGGGAACTCAAGGCACTTACAGGAAGGTGACTGGAAGCCTTGCAGCAAGGCTCCTCTGTGCACCTTGCAGCGTCACAGTCACAGCAGGAAGCACATGCTTCACTTAGGAAGCAGGGGACTCATGTGGAATCCTGTCTAGCCACAAAGTCACTCTTCTCCAGCTGAAAACTATATAGCCGACTTATCATAAAACTCCCTCTCACTGCTGCAGGAGGACAGAGAAAGTACAGCACATTTCTGCATCTCCAAGACTGGGAAGCCTGCTCTGGGTGATCTTGCAGAGCAGGCCCTGTGGTTACATTGTTGTGTGGATCTGCACAGCAGGCTGGAAGGCAGAGTCACAGCTAGAGCTTTAGAAATAGAGTGGGTAAAGACGTGGTTCTTCAAGGATATGTGCAGAAAATTCTCTGCCAATACAAAAGGCTTGCTAAAAGGAAGCCTCCAATGCAAGGCAGCGGATGAGTGGCTTACCACCTGTGGATCTTGGTCAAGTCAATCCCTCTGAGCCTCAGTTTCCTCATCTATAAATGGGAATGACAATACCTACCTCTTAAGACCGTGCATCAGCTTGCCAGGGCTTCCATACCAAATGCCACAGACTGGGTGGCTTAAACAACAGAAATGCATTTTCTCACAGTTCTGGAGCCTGGAAGTCTGAGATTGAAGTGCCGTCAGGGTTGGTTTCCGGGGAGGGCTCTCTTCCTGGCTTGCTGATGGCTGCCTTCTTGCCTCATGTGGCCTCTTCTCTGTGCACATGCAGAGAAAGAGATCTCTTGTGTCTCTTCCCCTTCTTATAAGGACTCCAGTCCTATCAGATTAAGGTCCCACACTTACAACCTCATTTAACCTTTATACCTCCTTATAGGCCCTATCCTCAAATAGTCATATTAGGGGTTAGGGCTTCCATACATGAATTTTGGGGGGACACAATTCAACTCATAACAGACTTTTTTGAGGCTCACAGGGCATAGATTGTCCTCTGAAAATGGTAGCTCTTTGGATGTGGGTCATCCAGAAGGTCTAGCAGGTTGCAGCAAATCAGGCTGATGAAGAAAGATCTGACCAGACCAAGACCAAGATATCCCCAGATCCTTGGAGAAGAACTGAACATGAGCACCAGACCCCACTCAACAGCATCAATATTTTGCTACTCCTCTACTTATCCTATATTCACTGGTTATATAAATATAATTTATATATATATAAATGCACTGGTTGTATAAATATAACTATATTTAAATTATATTTATATATAAATTATGAATACATATGTATATTTAAATTATATTTATATATAAATATTCATTGGCTATATAATTAACTGGTTGTTATAAAAAACCTGTGGCTTTCTTTCCTCGATGCCACCTTTTCTCTCACTTCCTGGGCTCAGTCACCCCCTAGCTGTGCCTTATCTCCTTCCCTGCTATCCAGTGAGCTCAGGCCTCCATCCTTGATGGCTTGGCTATGAGCAGTCGCTTCCTGTCTGAACTTTGCCTTCATCCAGTCCAATGCACTCACACCACAGACAGGCTGTTTGTGTACAGTGCAGGCCAGATCCTGTCACTTCCCTACTTGAAATGTTTCAGTGACTTCCTACTATTTTAGGATAAACCCAAGATGTTAACAGGTTCACAGGGCTGGCATCATCCGCTCTGGCTCCTGCGTGTGCTTCACCCTGGGTGGCTGCACCCCCACATTTCTTCCACTGACTCAGATGCCTCTGGTCTCTGCCATCTGCTCTGCCCTCTCCTGGCCTGCTCCCACAACCTTGTCCCAAATTCACTTTTCAGAGCCCAGATACTAAGTCACACAACTTTTCTGGGGCCTTTTTTTGGGGGGAGGTGGGCAGGCTACAGCCCTTGTGCTCATGGGGACCCTGTTTCTCCAGTCCTGACAGTTACCTCACCACACTGAGTCTCTGTTCCTTTTAGGCTCTGAGGTCCAGGAGGCAGCTGGCTGTGTCTGCAGTCTTGTTTATTGTGGCCACTGGCACTGTGTCTACCCCATAGCAAAGCTAAGGGAGGACTGGTTGAATCAATTATCTTTTATGAATCATTTTTAATATTTCTGCACATATGTTCACAGAACACTTATTCACAATAGCCCAAAGGTGGGAACAACCCAAGTGTTCGCGGAGGAATGAATGGATACGCAATGTGGTCTATCCATACAATGGGATATTATCCAGGCTTAAAAGGGAATGACATTCTGACACACCCTGCTACGTGAATGAACCTTAAGGACATCATGCAAAGTGAAATAAGCCAGACACAAAAGGAAACATATTGCATGATTCCACTTCTAAGAATTACCTAGAGTCATCCATTTCGTAGGGACAGAGAATGGAAAAATGTTTGCCAGGGCTGGAGGAGGAGGGAATGGAGAGTTTGTGTTTAATGGGTACAGAATTTCAGGTTGGGAAGATGACAATGTTCTGTGGATGGATGGTGGCGACAGTTGCCCGACAATGTGACTGTGCTCAGTGCCACCAGACTGTATGCTGAAAATGACTAAGATGGTAAATTTTATGTTTTGCATTCTTTCCACAACTAAAAAAAAAAAAGAAACTTCAAATACTTCGGGGTGAGGAGCAGAGAGAGAAGTGTGTCAAATTTTTCTTCTCCTGAAAGAAGCCATTTAAATATAAATTAGTAAACAGCTTCTTTAAAGACCCAAAAAAACGTGAACTGAAGCAATCAGACTACTATCCTTCTAACTGGTAGATATGATGTGGAAATGTTAAGTTTATTTATGAAAAATGAATCATATCATTTTGAAACCTTAGGAGAAGATAGGTCAAGGCTGACTGGCAGGCAGGGCAATGGCAGGTGTAGGGAAGTGGACTGCAGGCAGCCAGGGCAGACATGCTTACCAGGAAATGAGCAATTGAACATGGAAAAGAGGGCAGGATAAGTGGAAACATCTATTTAAAACTTTGGTTTATCATCTATGACGGACAGAAAGAATAAATGATTCTAGGCCAGACGCAGTGGCTCACGCCTGTAATCCCAGCACTTTGGGAGGCCAAGGCGGGCAGATCACCTGAGGTCAGGAGTTCAAGACCAGCCTGGCCAACATGGTGAAACCCTGTCTCTACTGAAAATACAAAAATTAGCTGGGCGTGGTGGTGGGTGCCCATAATCCCAGCTGCTCTGGAGGCTGAAACAGGAGAATCACTTGAACCTGGGAGGTGGAGGTTGCAGTGAGCTGAGATCATGCCATTGCTCCCAGCCTGAGTGACAAGACTGAAACTCCATCTCAAAAAAATAATAATAATAAATGATTCTCCTCTGCTCTCAGGATCTCCTCTGTTCCAAGTTTAAGAGTTTAAGCAACAAGGTGGGAACATCACTGTGGCCATTCCAGGCCACTTGAAGACAGGTTCTGAAGGAAGGCAAAAGGCTTGTATCTGGCCAGCTGTGTGTGATCCCTGCATATCCTGGTGTTGGATGAGGCAGACAGACTTCTGGACATGGGATTTGAGGCAAGCATAAATACCATCCTGGAGTTTTTGCCAAAGCAGAGGAGAACAGGCCTTTTCTCTGCCACTCAGAAGCAGGAAGTGGAGAACTTGGGGAGAGTGGGACTCCGGAACCCTGTCCAGTCTCAGTGAAGAAGGGTGTGGCAGCCAGCAGTGCCCAGAACACCACTCTCCCCTGGAAAACTACTACACTGGTATGCAAGGCAGATGAGAAATTTAATCAGCTGCTACATTTTCTTCGCAGTCATAAGCAAGAGCAACACCTGGTCTTCTTTAGCACCTGCACCTGTGTGGAATACTACAGGAAGGCTCTGGAGGTGCTGATGAAGAGTGTGAAGATTGTGTGCATCCATGGAAAGATGAAATACGATCTTCATGCAAATTGAAAATTGCAATTGTTCTGCAAATTGCAAAGTGGAATTTTAGTGTGCACTGATGTGGTGGCCCAGGAATCAATATTCCTGAAGTAAACTGGGTTTTGCAGTACAATCACCCCTACAATGCAAGTGCCTTTGTGCAGCACTGTGGCCGCACAGCCCTCATTAGCCACAGAGGCAGAGCTCTGGTGTTCCTCCCGCCCGTGGAAGAGTCATACATCAATTTCCTTGCAATTAACCAAAAATGCCCCCTGGCGGAGATGAAACTCTAGAAAAACACAGCTGACCTTCTGCCAAAACTCAAGTCCATGACCCTGGCAGAAACATCTGTGTTTGAAAAGGGCATGAAAGCTTTTGTGTCCTATGTCCAGGCTTATGCAAAGTAAGAATGCAACCTGATTTTCAGATTAAATAATCTTGATTTTGCAAGTCTTGCTTGAGGTTTTTCCCTGCTGAGAATGCCCAAGATGCCAGAATTGAGAGGAAAGCAGTTTCCAGATTTTGTGCCTGTGGACATTAATACAGACACTATTTCATTTAAAGATAAAATTAGAGAAAAGCGGAGGCAGAAATTACTGGAGCAACAAAGAAAAGAGAAAAACAGAAAATGAAGGGAGAAGAAAATTCTTAAAAAATAAAGATTGGTCGAAGCAGAAGGCCAAAAAAGAAAAGAAGAAAAACATGAATGAGATAAGGAAAAGGGAAGCATGTTCTGATACAAAGATGAGGACATGGAAGAACTTCTCAATGATTCAGGGCTCTTGAAAAAAATTTTTAAAGGCAAAATTACTGAAGAATTTGAGAAGGACTTATTGACAAGTGGCAAAAGAACAATCAAGACAGCCAATTTAGTGTCTCAGATTTGGAAGATGACTGCTAATACCAGGGCCACAGATAAACCCATAAGGGCGTAGCTGTTTCCTAACTTGGTGGATGATTCCTATTTGCTTTTACTGCAAATCAAAACTTCAGGAGACATCTGAGAAGAATTACATCTCTGAAAGCTCTCCTTTCAGACTAGGGAGGAATGAGGGATTTCACACTCATGAATATTTGACTAAAACCATTCCAGTCTTGAAGTAGTTGAACAGAAGAAAATGTAAAATTATTTGAGTGTAAATAATAGATTTCAATATTTATGTATTATGATGGGTCATGTGTGTGTGTGTGTGTGTGTGTGTGTGTGTGTGTGTGTGTGTGTGTGTGTGTGTGTGTATGAGCTCATTTTTTCCAAGGCTATTTTATAGTTATTTGCAAACATTAAGATACTGAAGTATACTTGGTTTTAGATTTTTAAAGGCCCCTAAGTACTTTTAGGCACCTGACGTCCCTGAGTGTTCTTGGCCCTGGACTTCAGTTATCCTTCAATGCCCTGCAGAGGTGGCTAATGTGCTGAAGTTTTTCTATGTTAAGAATAGTCCTGGCCGGGCGCAGTGACTCACGCCTGTAATCCCAGCGTTTGGGAGGCTGAGTCAGGCGAATCACGAGGTCAATAGATCGAGATTATCCTGGCCAACGTGGTGAAACCCCATCTCTACTAAAAATACAAAAATTAGCCGGGCGTGGTGGCACGAGCCTGTAGTCCCAGCTACTTGGGAGGCTGAGGCAGAATTGCTTGAACCTGGGAGGTGGATGTTGCAGTGAGCCGAGATCGTGCCACTGCACTCCAGCCTGGTGACAGAGAAAGACTCCATCTCAAACAAACGAACAAAAAGAATAGCCCCAGTATTGTTTTATTGGTGAACAGCTGAAAAACAGAGAAATTAAGTCATATTTTGGGAAAGATAATTCTAATTTTTATGCCTTCTGTTGAATAAACTGTGTCCTTCTAAAAAACAGAAACGATGAGCATTTGGATAGTTAATATAATTGAACAAATAAATACATATGTGCACATATATTTATAATATACTTTTGAAGAGAATATTTTTAAAATACAGTGAACACTGATTTTTTTAATAATACAGTTTGGTTTGGTAAAAATGGATAATTTAAAAATGTGTCCAAGTATTAAGGGCTCATTTACTCATCTTTCTCTACTTTTTACCAAGAATTTTTTATAAAAACAGAGGAACAAATTTGAAGTATTTTCTCTTCTTCGTGACTTTGCCTTTAGAAATAGATGTTAATGAACTGTGAAATGGACACAAGTGGGCAAAAAAATGAGTTGAAATGGACATGTGAGTGTAAACTGGGCATAAATGGAAAAAGGGATAAGTCTAATGGTTTCAGTTCCAAATTCAATACCTGGGAACTACTGGCTTGATGGCTTCATCTTTAGAATGAAGTAGATAAAAACCCAAATTGTTGCATTCTTTAAAAATAGCATTCAGTCATTAATGAAAGAATTTTAAGGTTGATGAATGGTGAAATATAATTCTAAATTATATGAGGTAAAATGTCTTTCTAACATGTTCGACAATTCCTTTAGTAATATCAATTTTTGAGCATAAGTGGTATTTGAGCAATAAAAATACACAGTATAAAGGACAGGTCACATAGAGTGTGACATTCCAACTGAACAACTGAATAACCTATTTAATTTAACTTAAAAATGTCTAATTTTCATTAAATAATGCTTCACCAACTTAACATAATGATTGGTTTGGTAATCCTTTTAATTGGACTTTTTAATGATTTAGGAATATAAAATTGTTTAAATAATTCATGCCATCTTAGTTGTCATGTTAAATTTATGTAATTGGTAGAAAATGTAAAAATATGTTTTTAAAATGCCTTTTAAATGCTTGTTGTTGGCAGTAATTTTTTTTTTTTTTTTTTTTTTTTTTTTGGAGTCTCACTCTGTCACCCAGGCTGGAGTGCAATGGCATGATCTCGGCTCACTGCAACCTCTGCCTCCAGGGTTCAAGCAATTCTCCTGCCTCAGCCTCCCAAGTAGCTGGGATTACAGGCACGTGCCACCACACCCGGCTAATTTTTGTATTTTTAGTACAGAAGGGGTTTCACCATGTTGGTCAGGCTGGTCTCGAACTCCTGACCTCAGGTGATCCACCCACCTCGAACTTCCAAAGGCAATAAGTTTTAATCAACTATTTTTCAACTTTATTTCTGCAGTGAGGCAACAATTTTTGAAAGTGGTTATACTTCTAATCTCAAACATAGCTTTGTGAAGAGCCACATGGAGGAAAGGAATTAATAGTCAAAAGGTATAACACGAGACTCCAACCTTGAGAAGGTGATCCTGGCATAGCGCATGATACTGTCAAAATCATATCTTTCTTCAAGTGAGTTTACTTCTCCAGGATCCCTCTTCATAAAATTGTACTCTTCACCTAAGAACCAGGGATAAACAGAATCTTAGAAGCCTTTTCACTGACAGAAAAGAGAACAGAAAAGTCCTTTCTACACCTGTATCTGTTATGAAATGAATGATTTTCTTGCTGGTTGTATTTACAAACTTAACACCCAGGCACATGCAAAAAGCATATGTCTTAACTCTATTATCACATTGAAATGCAATATTGAATAGGACCAATCCATTAATTTATTCAAGAAAGTAGGCTACCAAAAGCATAATTTGAGCTTTTTTTATATATATACTCTTTTACTACCTCACAGTAATATTTATTTCTTTAAAATTTTACTGCTTTTTGGTACTGTATAAACGATTATAAAAAGTTATGTTTTCATCTAATGAATTTCCCACTTTTATGACTAGATTTGCCAGGTCTCACAAAAATTATCTTCCTGCTTGGTTTAAATCCTTTCTATAAACAATATGAAAAGATATAAAAACAATATTAGTATAAACACAACTCTGCAGGCTTTGGCTATGTGACTTCATCACTCAAGATTAAACAACAGCAGCAAATTCTCTACTTTCTTTTTTTTTTTTTTTTTTTTTTTTAAGACAAGATCTCTCTCTGTCACCCAGGCTGAAGTGCGGTGGAATGATCTTGGTTCACTGCAGTCCCCCAACCTCCAGGGCTCAAGGGATCCTTCCACCTCAGCCTTCTACGTAACTGGGATTACAAGCCAGTGTCACCAGGCCCAGCTAATTTTTGTTTTTTTGTTTTGTTTTGTTTTGTTTTTAGAGACGGGGTTGCATCTCTACTTTCATTTAAAAATGAAACAAGGTTCTCCTTGATGAAAAAGAGCTTCTACTTTGAGATCAAGAACATACTTCAGAACTTTTTTTAACTTCTGAACATCTTTTTTGTTGTTTTTTTTTTTTTTTTTTTTTTTTGAGACGGAGTCTCGCTCTGTCGCCCAGCCTGGAGTGCAGTGGTGCGATCTCGGCTCACTGCAAGCTCCGCCTCCTGGGTTCAGGCCAGTCTCCTGCCTCAGCTTCCTGAGTAGCTGGGACTACAGGCGCCTGCCACCACACCCGGCTATTTTTTGTGTTTGTTTGTTTGTTTGTTTGTATTTTTAGTAGAGACGGGGTTTCACCGTGTTAGCCAGGATGGTCTCGATCTCCTGACCTCGTGATCTGCCCGCTTTGGCCTCCCAAAGTGCTGGGATTACAGGCGTGAGCCACCGCACCCGGCCACATCTTCATTTTTAATAGATTTTTCCAACTATCTGTTTGTATCTACATTATAGTATTCTTTCTTGAAATTTGAAAAGAACACAGACTTAAATATGTAGGTCTACATCAATGGTTTCAGAAACAAAGATTTTCTTCACATAGAGTTTAAGTGTCAGTGACTCATTTTTACAATTTAAACAGCCAAAGATAGTGCAAGTCATAAGATTTGTGTTACTTTAAAAAGCTTTGAAACATCAGAATACAAAGATGTGCTATTGGAATTCCAATTTTATGTTTGGAGCTCAAAATGGAACTACTATGCCACTCATCTATGTAGGTTTTTATTCCAAGTGCCATATTTTAATAATATATAAAAAAAAAAATAAAGAAACTGAGAGATGCCACAGGTTATAACGTCTCTGCTTACATGTGATAAAGGAAATCTGGTATATTCATTTGAGCATTAAGGAGGAGAAATCAATCAGGAGTTACAAACTAAAGTGTTTTAGCCCCGCTTTGAATGAATTCACATAATAAATAATTTTAAATTAACTAACCAGACCTTATGGTAAAATATGTGGTCCACCATTTCTGTGTCTGTCTATGTCATAACTGCTTTTCAGAAAGACCCTACCTTCTCTTCAACCCCTCATAGAGGCAACTGGTAAAGCTCCTGTCCTATAAGGAATTTTAAGTACAAGATAGCATATCCAATTGTAAGGACAGATTTTCAAAAAGGTACAGACCTCATTACACAGGTGGTAACCCATAAGATTTCAATTTACAGCATAATATAAGAATAGACTCTCTAACTAAAGCAAAATACTCCATAAAAATTTGTGAAACTAAAACATTAAGCAACAGCAATAGATTCCATTGCATATAACTGAGAACACGTACACGACACGCTATTTTTTTGTTAGTTAAAAAGAACATGGCCACACGTAGTCCAAATAAAAGAAAATTAGACATTTCATGAAAGAAGCAAAGAGAAACAGAGATGCATAGCACCAAGGGAAACCATATTTACCCATTTAAAAATGGCAAACTCTTGAAAGCATATTCTAATGTGGATTAAAGTAATCCAATCTTAACACTGATAGGGTTCCTATCATAATCACTTATTTTGCATATAAACATAAAGCTAAAGTGTGCTTATTAGGCATCACCCTTGAATAACACTTGATCTTGTTTCTTAGTGAGGGCAAGTCACACTCTTGTTGAAGGTTCATCTCCAACATGAACACTTTCACACTGGAATTGCTCTGCTATAGTACTTCCAATTACTCAGGAAACCTCACCCAATAAATTGTTTTCTCCATTGGCCTGAATGTTCAGTCAAAGAATATTAAGAGCCATAATTTACTTAGCACTGTTTTAGGATTATATTTTTATTTATACGATTTATATACTTTTTCCTTGTTTTGGGTACATATTTATGTTGAACCAGAATTATCTTTTTAAGAGTAAGAACCATTTTTGAAAGTTACATCCTTTTTAATTTTTTTTGTCCACATAATAAAATGTTTAGCAAATAGAGGAAACTAAAGAACTGTGGTTAACAGCAAGCTTCTCATTTACATGGTAGTTGAATTAATTTTGAGAATTATTTCTCTTTATTTCCCTCCTAATGATATAAAATATAAGATGAACCTTGACAGTTGGCTCAGGCATTGGAGTCTTCTCCATAGAGGTGTATAAATTTTCTTCACTTATTTTTGATATCTAATTCTACAGCTTACCTCACCATTCTTGATATGATTTCTTGAAACGAAATGATTCCACTGATTTTTCTCTTACCTCACAATACCTTCTCGGTCTTTTGGGGGATACTCTATCAAATGTTGCTTAAATATTGTTTTTATCCATTTTCTGGACTTTTTTCCTTCTCTCTCCAGTTTTCCCCTAGATGGTCAAAACTACACCAAATATTTATCTTTAGATACATCCTAAAGTCCAGACTCACTTTTTTTTTTTTTTTTGTCTACAGAAGGAGGATCATACAAAGCCTTCTCAAACTCAAGGATGTGCTTAATGAAACCATTATTTATCTTTCTCTTCCTCAAAACATGCTGTTTTATCAACATTTCAATATATCAAATGTCTACTGTTATGGTATCAATGTTCATCTTGTTTCCTAAAATAAAATTTTGGAAGATTTCCCCTCCCATGTGATGTTCCTCTTAAACATTTGTGACAGACTTTGCCCTCTTCTTCCCCTTGACCTGTACTACCCTAACTGAGAAGCTAGTCACCTCTCCTAACTACTTAGTTAGGCTTCTTATAGGTTACTTTGACTTCAGGCACATCCCAGGCACACCCCACCCCCCGCCACCACTAGCTAATGATTCCTACAGCTGACTGCAAAAATGAGTTCTCTCGTTTTACAATCTGAACTTTCCTTGCTTATAATCCTTCCATTATTTCTCAGTAGCTAGAGAATAAAATCTCAATTTCCCATACTTAGAGAAAACTTTCTGTGATCTAATCTCTCCAGGTACCAACTAATGTCCTACTTGTAACTTACCCACAGCCACCAAGGACTGACAAAAAATGATTCCATTTTCTGTAATTGTAGCTTTGCTCACGATGTTTTTGTAGCCTAGAAATTTCACCACTCTTCTGTCCAGCATTTCTCCTTTACTTCTAAACTTCAGTTCCTTTGTAACACTTCCCTTGACTCACCAAGGCACATTTTATCATGGCTTGCTTGGACCCTATGGTATTCTCATCACATAACCATTGTCACTTTTTTCACTCACTTGCAGTCATTTGTATACATGCGTACATACCACACTAAGCTATGTGTTTTTATGATAGTATCTTCAACACCTAATATCACCTCAATTAATAATTGGCACTAAATAAGTGATGAGCAAGCACAGAGATCAGTGTTGTTGATTACAGAAGAAGCTAAGGAATTCAATGTTTGTAAAACTGGCCATTAATAAGAATAAAAACACATTTTTACTTTGCTTATGCTTAAAATACCTTACAAGAAAATTCCAACCAACGAGATTTTTTGGCAATTGAAATATACAGATCTTTATGAGTATAAAAGTTAATCGAATGAAAATCTTTACAAAGAGGCTATTATCAAACATCAGCTATCAGAGAAAATTAGATTTTAATTAAAATTACATTTCAATTACTGATAACATTCTTAATAAATTATCTTTATAGTAATCAAGTTTAAGAGGACAATCTCAAAAAAAAACATCCAGGCTATCCCAGAAATAACTAATTTCACTGGAATTTTTTCCAGAAACTGTATCGGGTATAACATAGATTTCTATAGTAGTGGCATGTTTCATGGCAAACCCTGGGCCCTGTCTTAATCTTAATAACATAAATTATAGAACTAAATACAAAAACGCTTAACTAAAAAGGAACATTTAATAATATTACTTTATGGTTTAGTAGCCCCATTCTTGGAAAGCGCAGAAGTTTAGAAATAAAACAGCTTAATCTTTAAAAAGGAAGCAAGCCTAAAATGTGCATGAAATCATTCAGCCTCTAGGAAAAAAATTAAAGTATAAAATCATCATGAGTAATTTTTAATTCAGCAAAGTATTGATTCTACCATATCAAAAATATGTTTACATATTCTGCTATATTCTACCATACGTTGATTCTACCATATCAAAAATATGTTCACTTTTTTTTGTAAACAATGTAAGAAGTTAAATAATAAGCCATGTAAATGCAATTCAAAAAGATCCAGTCAGCCTTAATCCCAACACATCCTATACCTGTCACCTGGTCGGGTGTTTTCTCTTACGCCTGTTACATGGCTATCTCGATCTGGTCATGTGTGTTCATGCCAAATGCCTATCTTACGGCCCAGTGCCCGAGCAACATTTCCAAATTATCACAGTTCTTGCCAACAGAGGCTGCCTGACATCGGTTTTCCCACCGACCTACATAGGAGCAGCCCCAGGAATAAAATAGAAAGTGGAGATGGTGGTGGAAAGGTGAAGCTGGATGACTTACAATATGGTGAAATGTTTGTACAGAATTGTGATGAACCGTAACGTCCAACACAGTCAGAGGCAGAACAGCTTTTTATTAATGCGTGTGGCTAATTTCTAGTATCCTTTCAAATTTATGTATAATAAAATTTCCAAATAATGAGTTCAAATGCTTTTGCAATTATCTATACATTAGAAACTTTGCTTTAAATCATTTTAGAAGTATTTAGAAGATACATCAGAAAATAAAATACTTATCATGATGATGATTTTTCTTTTTCTTTTTCTTTCTTTTTTTTTTTTTGAGATGGAGTCTCCCTGTCACCCAGGCTGGAGTACAGTGGCGCCATCTCGGCTCACTGCTAACTCCGCCTCCCAGTTTCAAGCGATTCTCCTGCCCGTCTCCTGAGTAGCTGGGACTACAGGTGCACGCCTGTATTTTTAGTAGAGACGGGGTTTCACCGTGTTGTCCAGGATGGTCTCCATCTCCTGACCTCGTGATTTCCACCTGCCTTGGCCTCCCAAAGTGCTGGGATTACAGGCGTGAGCCACTGCACCTGGCCCGTGATGATGATTAATGTTCTATTATACATATAGTTAAGTTGAAGACATCAATGCACATTTATTTCTAATATAATTTTATCCTCACGATTCATGTTAATAACTTAAGTAGCTACTTTGTTAATATGGTTGTCTGGCAGTAAATCAATATTATTTCAGTATTAAATACAAAAATAAAGAAAGTTTATTTTCCCTCTTTGAGAAAAACAGAATTAAATTTATATATGAAAGGTGTTAGTTAATCAATAAAGGATTTTCCTACTCATGGAAGAGTTGTCTTTTATAAAAGAAGAAAACTTTTAAAAGAAGTTAATTGAAAAAAAAATAATTTTGGCCAAGTGCAGTGGCTCATACCTGCAATCCCAGCCATCAGTTTGGGAAGTTGAAGCAGGACGGTTGCTTGAGGTCAGGAGTTTGAGACCAGCCTCGGCAACATAGCAAGACCCCATCTCTACAGAAAATTTTTTGAATTAGCTGGGCATGGTGACACATGCCTGTACTCCTAGCTACTTGGAAGATTGAGGTGGAAGGATTACTTGAGCCTGGGAATTTGGGGCTTTAGTGACCTAGGATCATGCCAGTGCACTCCAACCTGGGCAGCAGATCTAGATGCTGTCTCTAAAAAGGACAAAAAAAGAAAATTATTTTCAAAAGGCGAATTATCTAAGGTTAATGGTTAACTGGTGCTAGAGACTGAACGTTTATATCCCCTAAAAATTTGTATGTTGAAATTCAACCCCCAAGGTAATGGTATTTGAAGGTGGAGCCTTTAAAAGGCGATTAAGTCAAGAGGGTTCTGCCTTTACACGGGGACCAATGCCTTTATAAAAGAGACCCCAGAGAATGCCCTCACCCGCTTCTACCGTGTGAGAACATAGCAAGAACACACCTCACATCTGTGTATGCACCAGAGTGGGCCCTCACCAGACACCAAATCTGCAGCACCCCAAGCCTCCAGAACTGTGAGAAACAAATGTTTGTTGTTTAAAAGCCACCTAGTCTATGATATTCTGTTATAACTACTTGAACAGGCTAAGACAACTGGTAAAGAAAAATAGACAACAGTAGTAGTGCAAGGAATGAAGAGATTGATGTGATTTGTGTCCAAGAGTCAGTCTAATAAATACGTGTGATTCTTTTTTCTTTTTTTTTATTATTATACTTTAAGTTTTAGGGTACATGTGCACAATGTGCAGGTTAGTTACATATGTATACATGTGCCATGCTGGTGTGCTGCACCCACTAACTCGTCATCTAGCATTAGGTATATCTTCTAATGCTGTCCCTCCCCCCTCCCCCCACCCCTACATGTGATTTTTTTATTTCACCTCCTGAGAGAGTCTTCTGGCCTGTCAAACAGAATGTGAAATATCCAGGGAATATCTTTCTTCAAATTTTCATCAGTTGATTGATATTTCTATATATCTGATGATGTTTTTCTATCCAAAATATAGAAGTTCCATCTAGTCACTGTATGTGTGTGCACATATGTGTGTGTGTGTGTGTGACAGTCCAGAATATTCTTGAACACACATGGAAAAGGGTAAGCACACATGACACCCACTTTAAAATAAATTTTAAGTGGCATAATATTATGGTAGCTATAATTATAAATAAAATTATATTTAAACCTTTAATAATTAGTGTTTAAATTAAAATAGCTGATCAATAGGACAGCAATAGAGGGCACTAAATAATTGGTCTTGAATAACTGGGAATCATCTTATACCAAACACTGCCAAACATCTTTTCTGACTTATTAAATTGAAAGAGAAAATTGCCAAAAATTAATTGCCCAAACGATTAAAAGGAATTTCACTATTTCAATTTCCGGGGTAAGTACATGTAACCACCCTTTTGATTTTCCACAAATATAAATCCTTTTCTCCCACCCTTTTTTCATTTTCGAATGGTTTCTATAGGCTTTAATTGTAACCCATACTATGCCCGCTAAATGAACTAATTTGTTCTCATTATTTATAAATCTATTGATTTATAAATTATAAATCAATTGAGAACGGTTAATTAAGTTTAATAAATCAGTAATGGAAAGATTAAAGAGGTAACTGCTGTTGGAGAGATGAGTCGGTAAACTGTGTTTTTGCACCCAGGTAGTTTTTCTTTTTCAAATAATACATTTTAATCCATATATAGATACTTATTACATACTTAGTTAGTTATTGCATACACAAAAAAAGTATTAGATGCCAGAAAAACACAAAAGTGGCAAATTTTGGAGAGATTTAACCTGACATACTTGCTACATTGAAGCAATAGTGATGAAATTGAAATATCTGATGATTGTATAATTACCCACATTGAGTCATTCTTGCTGGTTATATTCTCAGAATAAAATACTTTGCAAGTCAAAATGTAGGAGACAGCAAAGCAATGTGGTCAATTTATTTCATCTAAATCAGCCTTTTTGGCATAATTGCACCAATGGCAATTTCCTATAGGATGGGGTTTCACAATGGAAAGGAAAAATAGACTTCTCACTGCCTTATTCATAGAGCTATTATTGTTATTTGTTTGTCCTGTGAATGAACAGAAGATATGGTGTTTTGATCCCTGACTAATTAAAGGTCTTGGAGACAGATTAATTCTAAACTCTCAAAAAAAAAACTAAATGTAAGCTTAGACAAATATTAGTCATGGAACAACAGGATAATGTGTAATTTATAAAAATGTGATTTAAATGTGTAAATATTATCTTAGTTTCTAATGTCACCTAGGTTTGATGCCATTCTTTTATATATGGCTCTTGGACTTTTGTTTCTAATTTATGTGTCGCTTTTAAAATTTGGCCATCATAAGATCAACCTGAACTCCCAAGAAAAACTTTCACCACCTGTAGAAAAGCCTCGAATATCTTTAAGTCATGCAGGGTAATCAAGTAAATCCGAATCTGCCGTTCCCTACTTTTGCCTTGGGCTGGTAGAGCAAAACACATTTTTTAATAAGTTTAGAAAACATATTCCTTTCAATTAATAATGTTCATGGCTTGGCATGGTAGTTCAACCCCTCTAACAATCCTGTCAACATTTTGGCTATGATTGGTTATATCGAATCTAAGATCAATGTAGGGATAGTTAACATCTTTACTATACTAAATTTTCTAATCTAAGAACATGATACATCTTATTCATTTAGGTGTTGTGGTTTTTGTGAAGACCTCCATCACACATTTTGTTAGATTTATTCCTTGGTATTTGATTTCTGTTTTTGATGGTTTTGCCTATGGTATCATTTTAAATTTTTAAATGTATGTTTGTTCCAACTGTACAACAATGCAATTGTTATTTCTATATTGGCCTTATATCCAGTAACTTTGCTAAAATGATTTATTAATTCTAAAAACTTGTCCTTTGGGTTTTCTATGTATACTATCAGCATCTACAAATAATGACAGTTTTAGTTCTTGGTATTTTAACTTGCTGGTTAAAAAGACTGAATTAATGAACATCAGAAAGTTTTCTCTCAATTAATACAAGGACCTCAGATCACTCCCCCACATGCCTTATTACTGTTATTCTCATGTAATATTTTATTTCCACTTGTATCATAGAGCAAGAGGTTTTTAATTTTAATGAAGTTCGACTTCTCAATTTTTCCCTTTATGGATTGTACTTTTCTGTTAGGTCTAACTAAAAACTCGTTACCCTGCCCTAGACCCCAGATATTCTTTTCTGGTTTTTTTTTTCTAAAATTTTTTACAGTTTTACATTTTACATTTGAGTCTATGACCCATCTCGAGTTAATTTTATATAAGGCACAAGATTTAGGTGGAGATTTATTTTTTCCTATGGATGTCAAATTGCTCTCACCATTATTGAAATGGCTTCCATCAAATTGCATTTGTACCTTTGTCAAAAAATAAATTGAGCATATTTATATCAGTCTATTTCTGGGTTCTCTATCCTGTTCCATTGATCTACACATCTGCCTCTCCATCAATACTACACAGCTTTGATTACTGTAGTTATTTATTAAGCCATCATATTCGATAGAATGCTGCTTCTTACTTTATTTTTGTTTGTTGAATTATTTTAGTTATTCTAGGGCCTGTGACTTTCATATAAATTTTATAGTAAGCTTGCTTTTGTCTATAAAAAATCTATAAATCAATTTGGGGAGAATGGACATCTTCACTGTGGCAAGTTTTCCCATTCATGAACACAGTATGTTTATTTTTGTCTTTGATTTCTTTATAAGCATTTTGTAATTTTCAGCATACAGGTCCTGTACATGTTTTAAGTCTATATTAAGTATTTCGTTTTCTTTGGAGAGATTGTAAATGATACAGAATTTTAACTTTTGGTTTCCACTTGTTCGTTGTTAGTATATAAATTATGTGACTGATTTTTGCTGTGTGTTGATCTATATCCTGAGACATTGCTGAACTCACTTCTTGGTTCTGTTTTTTTTTTTTTTTTTTTGTAGATTCTTTAGAATTTTCTATGTAGATAATCATATTATATTCAGGCAGGGATTGGTTATTTCTTCCTTTTCAACTGTATTTTTTTTCTTTTCTTATCACAGTTGCTAGAACTTCCAGTACTATGTGAATAAGGTGGAATAAGTACTAAGAGTGGACATCTCTACCTTGTTCCTAATATTAGGGGGGAAATGGTCTTTCACTCTAAAGTATGATCTTGGCTGTATGCCTTTAAGATGCTCTTTACGAAGTTCATGAAGTTCCCTTCTATTTCTAACATTCTTAGAGTTAAAAAATTATTATTGAGAATAGTATTGGATTTTGTCAAATGTTTTTCCTGCATCAATTGATGTGATCACGTGAGTTTTCTTCTTTAAATTGTTGTTATGCTTGGTTATATTACGTATCTGGAATAAATCCCACTGGGTAAAGTTGTTGGAATTGATTTGCTAATAATCAGTAGAGGATATTCGTGTCCAAGTTTATAAGAGATATTCATGTGTGGTTTTCTTTTAGTATAGTGGTGATGTTTGGCTTGATAAACTAATACTGTCCCTCATAAAATGAGTTGGGAAGTGTTTCCTCTTCTATTTTTTGGAAGAGATTGTTTAAAATTGGAGTTATTCCTTCTTCAACTGCTTAGAAGAATTTCCCAGTGAGACTAACTGGGCATGAGGATTCTTGTTCAGGAGATTTTACATTAGGAATTTCAATTTCAGTTTTGTTAAGAGTTGTAGGATTTTGTTAATAGTTGTAGTATACCAACATCTAAAGAAGAAAACTCACGTGATCACATCGATTTATGCAGGAAAAGCGTTTGACAAAATCCAAATCCTTGTCAAACTGGTCGTATTTGCTTTTCATGGGATCTGTCCTCATTTGGCAAATGAGACTTCCCCCATTTCTTTTTTTTTTTTTTTTTTGAGACGGAGTCTCGCTCTGTCACCCAGGCTGGAGTGTAGTGGCACTATCTCGGCTCACTGCAAGCTCCGCCTCCCGGGTTCACGCCATTCTCGTGCCTCAGACTCCCGAGTAGCTGGGACTACAGGCGCCTGCCACCATGCCCGACTAATTTTTTGTATTTTTAGTAGAGGCGGGGTTTCACCGTGTTAGCCAGGATGGTCTCGATCTCCTGACCTTGTGATCTGCCCGTCTCGGCCTCCCAAAGCGCTGGGATTACAGGCATGAGCCACCGCGCCCGGCGACTTCCCCCATTTCTGAGTCGTGCATTCAGTGCTGTGCGTGTCCTTTTCAGCACTGCTTCCGGGGCATCCCACATATTTTGATAAGTTGTATGTTCACTTTCTTTCTGTTCTACGTATTCTTAAACTTTATTTTGAAATTGTCCTTGGTTCGTTTATTCTGAATTGTTGAGTTTATGAGCAGAAAGTTGGACATAGCACTCTTTTAGTATCTTTTTAATAACTGCATGATTTTTTGTAATTTTACTGTTTCGTTCCTTTTATTGGTGATGTGTCTTTGTCTTTTTATCCATAGAAGTCTTGCTGGAAGATTACCAATTTTACTGATATTTTTTGAAGAACCAGATTTGAAATTTATTAGTGTCCTCTATTGCTTTCGTGTTTTCAATTTCATTGATTGCTGCTCTTATCTTTCTTATTTCTTTCCTTCTCTTTGATTTGGGTTTATTTCATTCTTTTTTTTCTCTCTAATTTCTTATATTACTGATTTGAGACTTCTCCTCATTTTGAATGTAAGCATTTAGTGTCATAAGTTTCCCTTTCAGCATTGCTTTAGCTTTATCTCACATATTTTGGTAAGTTGTATTTCCACTTTCATTAAGTTCTATGTATGTTCTAATTTTACTTTGAGACTTCTTTGACCCATGGGTTATTTATAATTGGGTTGGTTGATTTGCACATATTTAGAGATTTTCCTGTTGTCTTTATGTTATTGATGTCAGGTTTGATTACCTTCTGGTTAGAGAAGACAATCTATATGATATCTGTTACTTCATTTAGTTATGGTTTGTTTTATGACCCTGGACATTGTATATTTTGGTGACTGTTTCATGGACACTTGTAAACAATGTGTATGCTGCTGTTGGGTGGAGCATTCTGCAGAGATCAGCCAGGTCTTGTTGATTGCCAGCACTGTTGAGGTCTACTGTATCCTTGTTAATATTCTGTCTAGTATTTCTTACAGTTGCTGAGAGGGAGGTGTTGGAGTCACCAACCATAATTGTGGATGTAGCTATTTCTTCTTTCACCCCTATCAGTTTTTGCTTCATATTTTTTGAAGCACTGTTTTTGATGCATACACATTTAGAATTGTTATGACTTTCTGCTGGATTGAGTCTTTCATCACTATGAAATGTTGGGTTTTGTCTGTACTAAGTCTCTTTGCTCTGAAGTCTATTTTATTGGAAAATATAACCACTCCTAACTACTTTCTTTAAATTAATTTTTCATGGTAATTTTTTTCATCCTTTCACTTTCAACCTACCTAGGTTATTGAATCTGAAATGAGCTCCTTGTACTCAATATATAGTTGAAGTGTGAGTGTGTGTGTGTCTCTGTGTGTGCTTTAACCTACTCCTTCCATCTCTCTCTTCGTGTTTGTGTATTTAGAGCATTTACATTTAAGGTAATCATCGATATGTTCGAGCTTAAGCCCCCATTTTGTCATTTGTTTTCTGCTTGTTTCCTTGGGTTTTCATTCTGGTTTCTCTTTTCTTGTCTTCCTTTGTGTTACTTGAGTAAACTTCAGCATTTCATTTTGGTTTATTGATAATCTTTTTGAGTGTGTTTCTTTGTGCCATTTTTATTTTGATTGCACTGGATATTTCAAGCATACATATGTGACTTATTGCAGTCTGCTGGTATCAATGTTTTGCTATTTTAAGTGAAATGTAGAAATCTTTACCTTCCATGAGGGGAACATCACACACCGGGGACTGTCGTGGGGTAAGGAGAGGTGGGAGGGATAGCATTAGGAGATATACCTAATGCTAAATGACAAGTTAATGGGTGCAGCACACCAACATGGCACATGTATACATATGTAACAAACCTGCCTGCTGTGCACATGTACCCTAAAACTTAAAGTATAATAATAATAATAAAAAGACAAGGAAATAGCAAATACCAATTGATTGAATGTCCGTAAATAAATAAATAAGCACATTAAAAAAAAAGAAATCTTTACCTTCCACGATTTTTTATATTACTGTCTTGAGCATCAGATAATGTTATAATTTTGGCTTTGACCTTCAAATATTTTTATAAACCTCATGAGAAAAAGGATGCCCTACCCTTTGTACCCATATATCTGCTTTCTATGCTGTTCTTTTCTTTCTTTGTTTCTCTTTCTCTTTCTTTCTCTCTCTCTCTTTCTTTTCTTTCTTTCTTTAAAGTAGTTTTTTCCAGTTCTGTGAAGAAAGTCATTGGTAGCTTGATGGGGATAGCATTGAATCTATAAATTGCCTTGGGAAGTATGGCCATTTTCACCATATTGATTCTTCTTATCCATGAGCATGGAATGTTCTTCCATTTGCTTGTGTCCTCTTTTATTTCATTGAGCAGTGGTTTGTAGTTCTCCTTGAAGAGGTCCTTCACATCCCTTGTAAGTTGGATTCCTAGGTATTTTATTCCCTTTGAAGCAGTTGTGAATGGGAGTTCACTCATGATTTGGCTCTCTGTTTGTCTGTTATTGGTGTATAAAAATGCTTGTGATTTTTGCACATTGATTTTGTATCCTGAGACTTTGCTGAAGTTGCTTATCAGCTTAAGGAGATTTTGGGCTGAGAAGATGGGGTTTTCTAGATATACAATCATGTCATCTGCAAACAGGGACAATTTGACTTCCTCTTTTCCTAACTGAATACCCTTTACTTCTTTCTCCTGTCTAATTGCCCTGGCCAGAACTTCCAACACTATGTTGAATAGGAGTGGTGAGAGAGGGCATCCCTGTCTTGTGCCAGTTTTCAAAGGGAATGCTTCCAGTTTTTGCCCATTCAGTATGATATTGGCTGTGGGTTTGTCATAAATAGCTCTTATTATTTTGAGATACTTCCCATCAATACCTAATTTGTTGAGAGTTTTTAGGATGAAGGGCTGTTGAATTTTGTCAAATGTCTTTTCTGCATCTATTGAGATAATCATGTGGTTTTTGTCTTTGGTTCTGTTTATATGTTGGATTACATTTATTGATTTGCTTATATTGAACCAGCCTTGCATCCCAGGGATGAAGCCCACTTGATCATGGTGGATAAGCTTTTTGATGTGCTGCTGGATTCGATTTGCCAGTATTTTATTGAGGATTTTTGCATTGATATTCATCAGGGATATTGGCCTAAAATTCTCTTTTTTTGTTGTGTCTCTGCCAGACTTTGGTATCAAGATGATGCTGGCCTCATAAAATGAGTTAGGGAGGATTCCCTCTTTTTCTATTGATTGGAATAGTTTCAGAAGGAATGGTACCAGCTCCTCCTTGTAACTCTGGTAGAATTCGGCTGTGAATCCATCTGGTCCTGGACTTTTTTCTGTTGGTAAGCTATTGATTATTGCCTCAATTTCAGAACCTGTTATTAGTCTATTTAGAGATTCAACTTCTTCCTGGTTTAGTCTTGGGAGGGTGTATGTGTTGAGGAATTTATCCATTTCTTCTAGATTTTCTAGTTTATTTGCATAGAGGTGTTTATAGTATTCTCTGATGGTAGTTTGTATTTCTGTGGGATCGGTGGTGATATCCCCTTTATCATGGGTGATCAGCTTTCAGAATTAAATATACTAGGGTATCTTAATATCCTTAGGGTAGAAAAAAATCCTTTAAGAAGACACAAAACATACTACCCATATAGAAAAGCAATTTAAAAATATAACCATATCAAAATGTAGAATTTCTGTTAATCAAAAGTTACCTCAAATGAACATTTTTAAAAGCCACAATATGGGATAAAATGTTTGCAGCACATGTAATCAATGAGTGACTAGAACTTGGATACATAAGGAACTTCTGTAAATAGTGGTGGGCTGGAAAATGTTTAATAATGGCTCTCAAAACCCAAAAAAGTCCTAATTTTTAGCACTTGCTTATTTCCAAGATATAAGTACTTTCATGTGGCCAATTTCAAGCCACCAACATGAGGTCACCAAGTAGGAACTTGGGAACAGATGGTTGTGGTTGGTTCTCATGAAGTTGGCTCTCCTGACTCTAGTATGATGGCTCCAACAAAAAGTCAACAGGAAAAGAAAAACAACCTGGTGAGGAAATGTGGGAAACACTCCTGAAGACTTTTGAAGGCTGTCTTATCTGTGCTGCTATAAAGGAGCACCTGAGGCTGGGTGATTTATAAAGAAAGGAGGTTTGGGCTCATGTTTTTGAAGGCTGCACAAAAAGCATGGAACCCGCATCTACTTCTGGTGAGGACTCAGGCTGCTTCCACTCATAGCAGAAGGTGAGAGGGGGGCTGGTGTGTGCAGATAACATGATGAGAGAGGAAGCAAGAGAAAAGGAATGAGTGCCAGGCTCTTCTTAACAACCAGCTCTTGGGGAAACTTACAGAGTGAGAACTCATTCACTCCCCTCCTTCACAGTCAGGGCATTCATCTATTCACAAGGGACCCACCCCCATTACCCAAACACCTCTCACTAGGCCCCACTTGTGACATTGGAGATCAAATTCCAACATGAGCTTTGGGGGACATTCAAACTATAGCAGTGGACTTAAGGCTCTTTGGGACAGATGGTACGAACTTTTCATCAAAGAGTTAGTTAATCTCCAAAAAGGTTAAAACAAGTGTCTTAGAGAATCCTTGAATAGGCAGAGATAGATAATTTTACATTTTAATAACTTTTTATTTTAAAATGATTTCAAACTTACAGAAAAGTTGCAATAGCAATGCAGAAGGTTGGGTTCACACATATCTTTCACTCAACTTTTCCTAATATGAGCAACACAGAGAATTATAACATAATCATCAAAATCAGGAGGATAATATTAGCATATTGCACAATAGTTACACTTCATAGTAAACTACTGATCTTATTTGCATTTCACTAACTTTGTCCCTAGTGTTCATTTTCTGTTCCAGGATCCAATTCAGGATCCCACATTACAGTTATTGTGTCTCTTTAATCTCTTCAAATATGTGGCCTTTCCCCATTTTAAAGAAGAAGATACAATCTATTAGAACTGATGATGTTAAAATGCAAGATAACTCTAGGGACCCAGAAATGATCTGCCTCGTTCTCTTCCTTCTTGTCTTTTTACTCATTTTATTTTCCAAGCAAAACTTAAAATTAGCTTTATTTTTGTTTGCTATCACTGAAGTAAGAAATAAGTCACAACTTTTATTTCAAAATATGCAAAACACATAGTTGTTAGTTTTAAAGGCTTGAAAGGCCTTAACCATATTTCACAATAGCCAAACACAGTCCTTGAAATATAAAATACACAACTGTAATAGTCATACAATTCTATGACTGTGTAGTAAAGAATTGAACTTTGTCCTAAGCAGCTCTGACTTGTCTCTGCTTCTGGGAGATGATCTCCCGTCACACCTGTTACGATTGTCTTCATTTGCCTGGGGTCCTGGGCTCACACCGGTGGTTTAAATGTGGTTTAGGATGGGGCTGCCACACTGGATAGTCTTAGAGTGAGACCTGGTCTCCCCAGGCGGCAACGATGTGACATGGGGTGGGGGCTTTGGGCTTTGGGCCATGTGGTATTGGTCAACTTTGGGAGGGCAGGAGTCTGTAGGCTGAGATCAGCCAGGCTGACCATCAGTCATACCTGTGTGATGGAGGCCCAGTACACGCTCTGGACTTAACGCTCCAGTGGCTTCCCAGGTTGGCACTACCCCACGTGTACTGTCACACATTGATGCTGGGAAAGTAATGTCATTCTCGTTCCGTGGGGAGGGGACAGTGGGAACTGCAATTAGTACTCTTCCCGGCCCCTGCCCTGTGCTCTTCTTCCCTTGGCTGATTTTTTAATCTAGCCATTCACTGTAGTAAACCATAGCCACAACTACAACAGCTTTCAGTGAGTTCTGTGTCTTTCTAGCAAATTATTGAACCTAAGGTGGTTTCGGGAACCCCCCAAATATGCAGCTTGTGTCAGAAGTGAAGGCAGTCTTGTGGTCTGTTCCCCTGACTTTGCTGTTGGCCTTAATTTTTCCAATGACTTTAAAAGTTGAATTTGAGACCATGAGTCTTTGCACTTGAAGATAAAAATGACTCTTCTTCCAAGAAAAACAAGAGAAGTGTTACTCGTAAAGTGTCATTTTCTATTTAGCAAATGCATTTTGATGAGTTTCTTTCTTTGTATTTCAACATGTTTCATTCATAAGAGCACAGAAAAACAGAACGGGTCAGTTTAAGACCTGAAGTTATCCCACTTGCAATGAGGGTTTATAGCAGCATAAGATTTCTTCCAAATACAGTGAAGGTTAAACCCAATATAGAACCACTGTCTGGAAAGACCCTTAGTGTGACCCGTCATGCATGTATGTGTCTAGAGGCCAGAGCTTTAGAAAATGTCTTGAATGTTTTGCCAATATCCAAGTTCTTCAGGACTAAAGAACAGCTTGGCTGACTTGTTTCTTTTAGAAAATTCTATCTTATACTAAACCCGTTTATGTAATTTCAGCGGAGGGGATGGTGGTGTATTTTGGCAACAGGGGTATCTTTCCAAAGGCTCAGCTCTGACAGATTTGTTATGAATTGATGGATCTTTTCATTATGGGAACAAGATACATCAAGTGCAGAATATTTTCCAGGCATTTGAATGTGCCTTGTGCTTATTAGGCTTCTGAAAACAGAAGTATCCGTGCTTTTTACTTAAAAAGAGAAAAGATAAACTACAGGGCAAAGGCTAAATTGATGCTTTCCCTTATCAAAGACCACTATTTTCAGAGCACTACAAAAACTGACTTTGTGAAAGTGGTTTATGATGTGGCATTTTTTAAACATAATTTTTCAATTTGAAAGTTTAAATATATGACAAATATGCACATGTGAACACATTAATTTTTGTGCTTTTGTCCTCCTTGTTTCTGAAACCCTTCCAACTATTTAAAATTTTTGCAATCTATCCATCTGACAAAGGTCTAATATCCAGAATCTACGAGGAACTTAAACAAATTTACAGGAAGAAAACAAACAACCCCATCAAAAAGTAGGTGAAGAATATGAACAGACACTTCTCAACAGAAGACATTTATGCAGCCAACAAACATATGAAAAAAAGCTCATTATCACTGGTCATTAGAGAAATGCAAATCAAAACCACAATGAGACACCATCTTATGCCAGTTAGAATGGCGATCATTAAAAAGTCTGGAAACAACAGATGCTGCAAGATGCAGAGCATCTTGGATGCAGAGAAATAGGAACGCCTTTACACTGTTGGTGGGAGTGTAAACTAGTTCAACCATTGTGGAAGACAGTGTGGGAATTCCTCAAGGATCTAGAACCAGTAATACCATTTGACCCAACAATCCCATTACTGGGTATACACCCAAAGGATTATAAATCATTCTACTATCAAGAGACGTGCTCACGTATGTTTATTGCAGCACTATTCACAATAGCAAAGACTTGGAACCAACCCAAATGCCCATCAACGATAGACTGGATAAAGAAAATGTGGCACATATACACCATGGAATACTATGCAGCCATAAAAAAGAATTATTGCATGTCCTTTGCAGGGACATGGATGAAGCTGGAAACCATCATCCTCAGCAAACTAACACAGGAACAGAAAACCAAACACCGCATATTCTCACTTATAAGTGGGAGCTGAACAATGAGAACACATGGACACAGGGATGGGAACTTCACAGGCCGGGGCCTGTCAGGGGGTCGGGGGAAAGGGGAGAGAGAGCATTAGGACAGATACCTAATGCATGCAGAACTTAAAGCCTAGATGAAGGGTTGATAGGTGCAGCAAACCATCATGGCACATGTATACCTATGTAACAAACCTGCACATTCTGCACATGTATCCTAGAACTTAAAGTAAAATAAAAACTTTTTAAAAAGAAGCACATAACCTCCAAAAAAAAAGTTTTCAGCAATTAAAAAGTACCATAGTCTGTTAGCATTTCAAATGTTGGTAAACTTTTATTTAGGACTTTCTTGGTGTTTGATTCTGAACTTGCCAGTTTATTAACTAGAATCATTTTAAAGTAAGATTTATTGCACTAGGAGCTGACATGAGTTGCTTTGAACTCATAAAGCGCCTGCCAAAATATTTTCCTACATTTTTCTTAGTAATATTTTCAGAAATGTCTACAATCATACAATTTAAAGTATTTAATTGGAAAACATTTTACATTTAAAATTCTAATATTTTAAACAAATATTAGAGAAACAAAATATTTTTTGGTAATCTTTCTACAACTAAAGAAGTTGCTATTCCAGTTTTGGGACCCTGCTGTTGGTCACATACCTGGAGGTCTTCATAGGAAGGTGTTCTCCTGGCCTCTGGTCTGTGACATCAGTGAAGAGGTACCACGAGGCAGCCATTCTCAGACACATTCACTTGGCAGAGGCCCAGATGATCCTTGTGGGACTTTTTATAAAACACAGCATGCATCACACACTGGTGATGCCCCTGTCACATGCCCAGAGCTCACCTTGAGCTTTGGTGGACAATGTCCCTGTATGTTGAGGGCTTCCCACCTCAAGAGTTCATATTTTATAGTCATTAAAATTACTGCTGGAGAATATATAATGGTATGTGTTCATGATACAGCATGGAGAAAAATCAGTATACAAAACCTGCGGTGTTTAAAAGTGTTTGTCCATGTGTGCTTGTGTATCATTTTTTTTAGGAAAAGACTCCAGAATATTAGCACTGCTTACATCCAAATAGTAGAATGGGGGGGATTTATCTATCTTTTTGCCAATCTATTTTTTTTTAGTTTAGTTTTTTTTTAAGCATTAACACGTAGTATTATTGTAATTCAAAACAAAAATTTTTGGAAAATGTATGGGGTCCCAGTAGATCAGTAGTTCCTCCCATTTCAGATGTACACTGTTCTCCTCCCCACAGAGCTGACCCCCATGTGGGTCGGTGTGGGGAGACCCCACAGAGCTGGGGTAAAGGAGAATCACTTGCTCTCCCTCCCCTGAGCCTTACTAAAGCAGAACTTGAGGACTGTTCACAGATCAGCCTCTCCCATCAGGGTGAGGCAGGGACGGGAGGGGACCTGCTCCGTCACTCCATGGTCAGGCTTGGCCCTTTAGCAGAAGGCCAAGAAGAGCTCCCCTGCTAAAGAGGGGAGGGAGGAGTCGCCAGGAGCTAGACGAGCTCCTCTGTGAGTGCTCCCAGGCACCCGGCTCCCCTCCGCAGTGCCTGTCAAAACACCCATTGCACTCATGTCATCTGGTTATGTATCTGTTTCCCTGGCTTGTTGAGGGCACGGGGCAAGCACTCAATAACTGTGGTGACAGGGACATTGTTGTGTCTCCTCATCCTGGACCTGAGGACAGGAACGCTTTCCCTGGAGCACACAGAAGAGCCCAGTGATGTCCCCTCCCATCTCCTCTATCGGTGGAGCATCAGCTCTGCGATCCCTGAAGTCTTTCAGGCTCTCACTTTCTCTGATTCCACCTCGCAGCCAGTAAATGTCCACACCAAGGAGGATATGAAAGTACAAGACATAGCCCTGGTCCTTCCATCGAGGAAGTCAAGGAATGCATGCAGGACGACAACTAGTACTTGCAAGGCACTTCTTATGCGCCAGGTGAAATGCACATAAAATTGACCATTTTAAAGTGAACAATCAGTGGCATTTCGTACATTCACAATGTTGTGCAACCGCTCCCTTTATGTAGTTCCCAAACATTTTCATCATCCCAAAATGAAACCTTGCACCCATGAAGCAGCCACTTCCCATTCTTCCCTCCACTCGGCCCCTGGAAACCACCAATCTGCTTTCTGTTTCCATAGATTTACCTATTCTGGATATTTCATATAAATTGAATTACATACATAATATGTGACCTGTGTCTGGCTTCTTTCACTTCACATAATGCTTTTGAGGTTTAACTACATGGTGCCATGCATCAGTTCTGCATTCGTTTTTCCGGCTGCGTAATACTCCATTGTTTGTACATACCACAATTTGTTTATCCATTTATCCATCTATGGACACAATACATTTCAAGGACACTTGACATATATTAACTCATTGAATTCTCTCCACAGAGACAGATGCAGTATTGTCCATAAATTTATAAAGTAGAAACTGAGGCACGAGTCACATGCCTAAGATCACATAGCTATTAAGCAGAATAAGGACTCCAGCCCAGATAGCCCAGTACCAAAGGTCTTCCTGGTAACCACTACTCTCTACTATCTCACAGAGAACAACCCCAAATAGCACAACATGGGGGCTAAGCTGTCTAGTGGAGCTTCAAATGCTGTGTGTTTCAGAGAATGGGGAGGTCCCTGGGCTGTCACGGAAGCTTCCTGGAGAAGCAGGATCATGTAAAGTCTAACTTGGGGCAGGTCAGGGTGATGTGAGTGACCAACTCACTCAGAACACAGCCATTCATGGGTGTTCAGTAAAACTGGCTCTAGAACCAGTGATGACTTCAGCTCAAGGATCCCACAAGGGAAAGTGCTTGTCTTTCCCTGCGCAGCATACAGCTCTTTCGGCAGAGTTCTAGACCCAAGCTTCTTTCAAATACGTTACAAACAGCAAGAGAAGCTGGCTGTTCCTTCTGTCTGGCTGCATCTGTCTAATGGTTTAGAGAGTGTGACATTTCCATCCTCCTTTCTCCAAGCATCCTTGAAAGCCTTCCCAAAAAGCAATGCACTTTGGAGACATGTAATGCTGGAGAGGAAAGTGGTGTTCAGGAGAGGGGAGTCTGTTCCAGGAACTGGTACACAAGAGCTAGAGGTTGGGTGGGGTAGGGAACTTCTTAAACTAAGTTCTCGGCCTTGTTTCCAGTGTTCTTCCTGTAGATCAGGGCTGTAGATCCTGCTGCATGCTCTTCACCCCTTCACCAGAATTCCTAAAGTCCATGCTCATGGATCCTGGGAAATCAAGAAGGCCAGGGGATGCTGGCAAGCCTAGGCAAGACTGCCCAGGGCCAACCCTGCAGCCTTCATTCCCCAGGCCCACTCAGCCCAGCTGGCCAGCAAAGGCAGGCATGGCCTCCATGTCCACACATGAGAATGACCTGCAGCTGTTCTTTGTCTAGGCTGAGGTCAAGGATTCCCATTGCAGCTTGAGGGGTGAGGGTAAAAGTCTACAATCCAGCTCCTAGGAAATCTTTAAAATTTAGGTCTGGGATGAGCCTGTCAGTAGTAGATTAGGTAGAGAACTTTTATGAAGTTAAGGGTAAACTGGCTGGGCTGGGTCTAGAACTGGGAATGGTGCCTAGCAGCACATTTTTGAGAACATGCAGCCAGGTTTGGTACGTCATGGAGTGTGTGTGTGTGCGCGCGCACACACACGCGAGTGCGTGAGAATGAGTGTGTGTGAGAGTGTGAGTGTGTGAGTGAGTGTGTGTGAGTGTGTGAGTGTGTGTGAGTGTATGTGAGAGATTGCATGTGTCATGTGTGAGTGTGTGATGTGTATGAGTGTGTGTGGGAGTGTGTGCATGTGTGTGTTGAATGAGTGTGTGAGTGTGTGTGAGGGTGAGTGTGTGACCATGTGTGAGTGTGTGTGTGTGAGTGTGTGCATGTGTGAGTGTGTGCATGTGTTGAATGAGTGTGTGTGTGAGTGTGTGAGTGTGAGAGTGTGTGTGTGAGAGAGAGTGTGTGTGTGTCTTTGGATACACAGACATCCTGGAGCATATGCACATTTCCTTTCTCGTTCAAATAAACCCTACAGATAACAAAGTGCTTTAACATCCGGTCTCTGCAGCCTTCCAGAGGAGGCAAGGCAAACACTATTAAGCCCACTACAAACAAGTCAGCTGAAGCCCCCTTCAGTGTCTTGCCCAGGGTCACAGGAAGAATGAGTGGCAGAGCCCCGAGCCTGTGTGCTCCCTTCTGTGCCGGGCTGCTTCTCCTGGGCATGGCTGTGCCTTGTGCATGGGACATTTCTCCTTTTATGTGCCCTGGGTGCCTTAAGCAACTTAGATATTGCTCAGGTAGGGTGAGGGGAAAATGTATTTTCAGGTTGTATTATTCAAAACAAAATAATGTAGACTAAATGACTTTGAAAACATATTTATTTCTTACAATACTGGAGGTTTGAAGTCCAAGTTCAAAGTGTCAGCTAGATTGGTTCCTGGTGAGGGCTCTCCTCCTGGTTTGCAGGCAGCCACTGTCTCTTTGCATCCTCACCTGGTGGAAGAGAGAGACAGTGTTCTCTTTTCTTACCAGATCCATCATGAGGGCCCCACCCCATGACTTCATGTAACCCTAATTACCTACCAAAGGCCCATCTCCAAATACCAAACACATTGGTTGTTAAGCTTCGACAAAGGAATTTGGGGAGGACACAAACATTCGTCTACAGCATGGGTGGAAACCCATTTCTTCCTCACCGTCTGTATGGACTGCACGCTGCAGCCATCGAGACAGTGGGCATGTTCTCCTTACAACTCGATCTGACTCCCCTAGAAGAGGGGGCAGGGAAGGAGGGCAAAGCTGGGAGAGATGAAGAATATTAAGAAGAGAATAGGGTAGCCAGATTTAGCAAATAAAAATATAAAATGCCTAGTTCTGAATTTAAAATATAAAATGCCTAATTCTGAATTTCAGATAAAGAACAAATAATTTTTTAGTGTAAGTATGTCCCAAACTAAGCATGGCAAAGGACATGTTTATGCTAAAAAATTATGTATTATATAATAATAAATTATTATTATTTTCTGCAAGTCACATTAACTGGGCATCCTGTATTTTTATCTGGCAACCCTAAAAGAGAAGAGCCAAAAACTGTTGAGAAAAGTCAGTGGATTCCAGGAGGGACTATTGCTGGATTTCTGGACTGATGCTCGCATTATAATACTTAACTGTTTTTAGCCCCTTCCCTCCCTCCCTCCCTCCCTCCCTCCCTTCCTTCCTTCTTTTCTTTCTTTCTTTCTTTCTTTCTTTCTTTCTTTCTTTCTTTCTTTCTTTCTTTCTTTCAGATAAGCTCTCACTCTCTCACTGAGGTTCGAGTGCAGTGGCACAATCTCAGCTCACTGTGGCCTCAACCTCCCAGGATCATGTGATCCTCCCACCTTAGCCTCCTGAGTAGCTGGGATTGTAGGTGTGCACTACCATGCCCAGCTAATTTGTGTATTTTTTGTAGAGATGGGGTCTCACTATGTTGTTGAGGCTGATCTTGAACTCCTGGGCTCGAGCAATCTGCCTGTCTCAGCTTCCTAAAGTACCCAGATTACAGGCATTAACCACCACACTCAGAAACTTCTAGTTTTAAAAGCCATGGTCTCTTTAGGTGTTCTCTATCACTCTAAGTCAAAACTATTCCTTAAACATACAGGGCTCGAAGTGTTGATCTCCTGGAGAGCCTGGTCACCTCCAAGCCATAGGGCTTACAGTAGGCTGTCTTCAAACAAGCAAGGAAGTGATAGGCTTTCTACCGCAACTCAGATCTAGGTTTCAGGACTCATTCTAGGCACAGCTGCAACTGCCAAGTAGACTATGAGGAAACTTTCTCAGTGTTCTAGAAAAAAAAAAGTGGAGGAGAAGGTGGGGAGGGGGAAGGAGAAAGAGAGTTAAAACAAAGAGAGAGACAGAGAAAATTAATGATTATATCAGGCCTCTCCCAACTCCCTCCTCTTTCCCTGGAGCACAGGACTAAATGTTAAGAGAAGGATGAGATTTCTACCGTAACTGAGGAAAACTACAAAACATGAGAGTCTGAAGAGATGATAAGGAAGATAGAGGCCAATCCTGTAATTTTTCAGATGAAGAAAGTAAGGCCCAGGGAGAAGAAATTACTGTATTCAGATCACACAGTTATAAGGATTCGAGCCAATACTGGATCCTAATCCAGTGTTTACTATTCTGTGCACTGTTCCATTATTCATGGATTGCTAACAATGAAAGAAAGCATAGAAATGATATAGTTCAACCTCCTTATTTTAAAATAAGAAAAGATATATTGAGAGAGGTAAAATAATTTGCTCAAAATCACAGTAGGCTTTTTGCTACCAATCCAAGCTTCTTTTCCCTAGTCTTTGCATATACACACAATAATGTGTTGAATAATTTCAAAATTATTTCAAAAATTAACCCAGAGTAAATGTACTTATTCAGGAAAGTAGTGGAAATAGGAAATATGGCAAACATAAAAACCCCTCACCCCTATGACTCAATTTATACTGGTCCATGAACAGTTAACAGTTTTCAACACTTAACACTTCTCTTCCCGTGCTAGCTGGCAGCCAGAGTTATTCTGCAAAACTATGTTTCCAAGTCCTCAAGAGGAATACATGTGTAAGTGTGCTTTAAATTTGCAAATGTTTTATCTTTGAGCTCCTTAAACAGTAACACTATTAATCTTCATCTTTAAGCTGCTAAGTTTGTTATGATATGTTTATACGTGTGTGTGTGTGTGTGTGTGTGTGTGTGTGTGTGTGTGTGTGTCTACGCAGAACTTTTTTCGGCTGGCCACGTGACTCCTAGAACTGTATCCTTTCATCCACTATGCATTTCCCTATGTAAATAATATTAGCTTTCACTGGTGATGGAAACAAGACAGAAGGAATGAGGTCAAGGAGGAAATAAATTTGGATAGAAAGAAGCCGTCAAAACCCTGTGAATAAAATTCACAAGCGAGTTTCGGTGACTCATAAGAGCACAGAGAGGAGACACAGGGATTCAGGAGCAGGCTCCTGTAGGGGAGCAGGAGCTGCACAGCAGGAGTGTGGAGGGGCACAGGTCAGCACCAGGATGCACCAAGGGCACCTGGGAAGTGCTGAGGGCCAGGCCACACTTAACTCGGGTCTGTGCCCTGCAGTGGGAAGAAGCCTCAGAGTATTTTCATCCTGCGAATCTCCTCTGTGCAAGAAAAGACCAGTTGATGTCCTTGAAAACTTTCCTATTTGACCAGTTCATTCTTATTTCAAGATTTTATATTATTATATTTTTTAGAGACAGGGTCTCGCTATGTTGCCCAGGCTGGACTCGAACTCCTGAGCTCAATGAGACTCCCACCTCAGCCTCCTGAGTTGCTACCATGCCCAGCTTGCCCAGTTCATTTTTAATGAGGCCAAACACATTGGTCATGCAGCTCACAAACAAAAGGGAATGTCTGTAGTTCTGGTCAGTCACAAACTCATTGTACTTTACAGAGAAAACTCCATGCAGAATGTTGAAATATCATCCTCTAAAGGTTGACTCTAAGTACACAGAAGCAGTGTAGGGGCACAGACAGCTCAGTTGAGCACTCAGCACATCAAACAAGAAAGCATGTGGTGGTTTCCCTCTACCCAGAGCAGGGTCTGATACAGAGGAGCAAGCCTGGACTTTGTCCTTGGGCAAATTGCCCCATTAGGGGAGGAAGGAGCCCACTCTCCAGACTTTCTGGTTTGAAGCAGTACCTGGGTCTGAGCAGAGTGAGGAACACTTCCTGCTACAGCCAAACTAGACTAGCCTGGGCCCTGAGATCCATGACCTCACATGTGCCTTTTTCTCCAGGCACACTGGAAAGCTTAGTCCCCCCGCCCCCGTGACTGTCTGTTCCTGAGATAGTCCCTTTGCATGGAGAATCCTTGCCCATCCCACCCACCCCCACACCATAAAAAGTCAATGTTAGAAGGTTTGAATGGATTTAGTGATCATGCACTCCAACCCTGCCTATCTGTTCATCGAAGTCCACTTCAAATACCACTTTATAAAGACATTGTGGTTCTTCTGTCTCCCAATTCATTGGTACTTTGGTGCTCTGTTATGGTATACATCACATTCAGTCTTGTATTAGAGTTGTTTGTGTACATATTTTCTGCCCTCACTCCAGGGCCAGGTTAAAACTTATAAATCTTAAAATATTTTGGCCTGCTAAAAATTAAACAGTATCATTCATAGTTTCCACTATTAAATATTTTATGCTTTTGGAATAAAATATGTCATTCTTCACCCCCTCTCCCAAAAACCCCAAAACTTTGTTCCTCTGCTTTTCTAGTTTCCCGTGTGCTGCTTAGTGGGTTTTCCAGCAGCCCTGGTCCCAAGCACATGTGGGACCGTTAGCATTTTCAAGACAAAAGTGTCCTTAACTCCTCTTTATGAGCCTGCTAAGATTAAACACGGAGCTCAGAACGCTGTATGAACACAATAAATGTATGATGAAATGAATAGGGCTAGCATTAACTAATGAGAGGTCCTCAATGATGAGCAAGAAGAAGGTGAAATCATGCCATCCAAGGCTTCCCAGTGCCCCTGGAGACCACACAGCCCCTTTACACAGGAAATGACGTGATTCCTGATAAGCAAGCAGTACACACTGCACAGCTTCCTTCCCTTCCTCCCCCTGCCACTCAGCACCTTTGGCATACAGCCGCCTGCCCTCAGCCTTCATTAGGAAAGTATTCATGAGACAGCGGCATTTAACAGTGCACAAACTAATGCTTCTTCGAATTTTTCTGGGGTCTGCTGCTGCTACTGCTAAAATCCACTTGCCTTTGGACACAGTTTCTCAAATGGCTTAAAAGCTTCTCTGCTTGTGATCCCTGTAGCATCACTTTCTACTCCCTCAATCAGAAACCAGAAGCTACCCACCCCCATTTCCTGTGTTCATGATAGTAGAAAGCTACAGAGAACAGTTGGCCCCTGAGCTGCCAGGTTGTGGGCTGGGTAGGGAGGATCCATTGCAGGAGCATTGGAAAGCCTTGAGCACTCTGCCCTACCTGTCCACACAGCAGCACCTTCACAGCCTTCTAGTTGTTCTGATCAGATTTCTGCCTCTTAAAGCGGCCCCACAGACTAAAAGCCATCATCTGGAATTTGGAGTAAAAGGGCCCACAGGAAATGAAGCACTCTAAGAAAATTCAGCTGGGCAGGTATTTTAAGGTCACTGACTGACTCCAAAGTGAAGGTAGAACCCATATTGACCGCAATTCATCACACTTCTGTAACTTCAGAAGTCACTGCTGACTGGTGGAGAAGGTTGCAATTGCATTCAGTCCGAATCTCTGAACATATTATTTAGAAATATTAGCTTACCCAGCTGCCTACGGAGCTTCCCATCTGGGCTTTCAGTTGCTACATTCTCTAAAGCCGTATCTGACCCACACCTTACTAACACTATGTGCTTCTACAGCATTCACCCGGTGTTACAGCTCTTTTAGAATCTGTCTAGCAGGTTTTCCAGTCTTCACTGGAAAGCCCTTGCCCCCAAATATAAAAAAATAATAAGGCATTCACCCCTGAACTTTAGCAAGGCTTCCAATCGCCTTTAAGCACTCATTTAAAAGAAAAGTCTTTTATTCCCTTATGATAGTATTAAATCATTAGCAAATGATTCTCAAAACTATTTTTTGAGTGCTCTCTTCTGTGTGAGAATGTAGGAAATGATGACCAAGTATATGAAGTTGGACATGCCTAGTCCCAGGTGGCCTTTTCCTATTGGCACAGCTGCTGGCATTCACCCGTGCAAGCTTCTAGCTTGCTTGTCTATGTCTGCAGCTCGATTTTACAGGCTGCTCATTGTTAGAAAAGAAAACGATTTGAGGGCTGCTTTTCATTAAAAGGAAAACCTTACTGAGGACTTCCTTACCTTCACTATCTGCCTAAATCATTTCTTCTTAACTCCTATATCACTTATAAGAGGAGAAAGCAGACACACAGGGGGAACTCAGTGTGACAGCACAGGCGGAGCCTGGAGGGATGCCCAGGAATGCCAAAGAGACGCACAGACTGGTTTCTCTCTCACAGCCCCCAGAAAAACCTAACCCTGCCAGTGAGAGGTGACAGCGTGCTGGCAGTCCTCACAGCCCTCGCTCGCTCTCGGCGCCTCCTCTGCCTGCGCTCCCACTTTGGCGGCACTTGAGGAGCCCTTCAGCCCGCTGCTGCACTGTGGGAGCCCCTTTCTGGGCTGGCCAAGGCCAGAGCCGGCTCCCTCAGCTTGCGGGGAGGTGTGGAGGGAGAGGCGCAGGTGGGAACTGGGGCTGCACACGGTGCTTGCCGGCCAGCGCGAGTTCCGGGTGGGCGTGGGCTTGGTGGACCCAGCATTCGGAGTGGCAGGCCGGCCCCACTAGCCCAGGCAGTGAGGGGCTTAGCACCTGGGCCAGCAGCTGCTGTGCTCAATTTCTCGCCGGGCCTTAGCTGCCTTCCCGCAGGGCAGGGCTCGGGACCTGCAGCCCGCCATGCCTGAGCCTCCACCCGCCTCCGTGGGCTCCTGTGCAGCCGGAGCCTCCCCGATGAGCGCCACCCCCTGCTCCACGGAGCCTAGTCCCATCGACCACCCAAGGGCTGAGGAGTGCGGGCACACGGCGCCGCACTGGCAGGCAGCTCCACCTGCGGCCCCGGTGGGGGATCCACTGGGTGAAGCCAGCTGGGCTCCTGAGTCTGGTGGGGACGTGGAGAACCTTTATGTCTAGCTAAGGGATTGTAAATACACCAATCGGCACTCTGTATCTAGCTCAAGGTTTGTAAACACACCAGTCAGCACCCTGCGTCTAGCTCAGCGTTTGTGAATGCACCAATGGACACTCTGTATCTTGCTGCTCTGGTGGGGACTTGGAGAACCTTTGTGTGGACACTCTGTATCTAGCTAATCTGGTGGGGCCTTGGAGAACCTTTGTGTCTAGCTCAGGGATTGTAAAGGCACCAATCAGCGCCCTGTCAAAACAGACCATTGGCTCTACCAATCAGCAGGATGTGGGTTGGGCCAGATAAGAGAATATAAGCAGGCTGCCCGAGCCAGCAGTGGCAACCCGCTGGGGTCTCCTTCCCCCCTGTGGAGGCTTTGTCCTTTTGCTCTTTGCAATAAATCTTGCCACTGCTCACTCTTTGGGTCTACACTGCCTTTATGAGCTGTAACACTCACCGCGAAGATCTGCAGCTTCACTCCTGAAGCCAGCGAGACCACGAACCCACTGGAAGGAAGGAATAACTCCAGACGCGCCGCCTTAAGAGCTGTAACACTCACTGCGAAGGTCCGCAGCTTCACTCCTGAGCTAGGGAGATCACGAACCCACCAGAAGGAAGAAACTCCAAACACATCCGAACATCAGAAGGAACAAACTCCGGACACGCCGCCTTTAAGAACTGTAACACTCACCGCGAGGGTCCGCGGCTTCATTCTTGAAGTCAGTGAGACCAAGAACCCACCAATTCCGGACACACCAGCACCCGGATCTCAGACCTCTGGCCTCCGGAACTGTGAGAGAGTAACTTTCTGCTGATTTAAGATACCCAGCTTGTGGTCATTTATTACAGCAGCCCTAGCAAACGAACCCAGTGTGGTTTGCAACTTCAGTTATAGCATCTACCATCAGCCCAATTCAAAAGACCATTTATTTAATCAGCAACGTTTCCTCCGTCACTCCTTATAGGGCAGTATCCAGTGTAGGCTACTGATTCTACTTAGCGCTTTATGTCAGCATTGCCAGAATCATACTGAAACACATACCTGGGGCTTCTAGGGCATCTCCTAGTCAGCCTTGTCAAAATCAACAGTTTTGAAAATATGCTGTATGGCAGTCCTGAATTCCACAGAGGTGGAATTCCACAGAGCCGCTCTCCTCTTGTTTGTCGTATTTTATAAAATGGATATTTAATTCTGTTTCACTATTTGCTTTCATTACTAAAGTTTCCCAAAATACATGAAAATAGAGGGTACTCGAAAAACCCAACTTTAAATAAAATAACCGTGAGTATTCTGCCATACTTGTTTCTGTGTTAATATAAGAATTTATTTGAAGAGTTCTGCTATAATTTTTTTAAATACTGGTTTCAATAACTCTCTTCCAATACAGATTACACTTTGTTAGCTCTAATAATTGCTGCATGGTGAATTTAGTATATTGAAAAGGAAGTGTCAGGTCTGAGTGCCAATTATTGTACTTGACCCAAGGTAACTCTCTTTCAAGGTACTGCGTTGGGTTCCCACTGAATTATTTTACCACATTCGAAATCCTTCATCAGAAATGCAATGTCTTTTATTATGATACATGAAACGATCTAATAAATCTCACTGAACACTGTTACTTTGATTTCTCCAATAAACCACACCTCTCAGAATGCACGCCCTTGTATAGTCCCCTCTCATGGTGACAGCAGGCTTAGCCTTGTGACTAGCTTTGACAATGGGGATATTAGCAAGCATGATGCAAGTGGATTCCGATAAGCTTGATACTGCATTTATTTGCTTTGGCTGCCATAATAAATGATCACAAACTGGGTATCTTAAAACAGCTCCTTTGTCAGATGTTTCTCCACATTCTTCCAAGGCAAAAAGAAAAGAAAAAGAAATACACAGAGACACATACATATATATTTCAGTTCAATAAGTTTTTGTTGTGTTTTGTTTTGTTTTGTTTCAGACAGAGTCTTGCTCTGTCGCCCAGGCTGAAGTGATGAGGCACAATCTGGGCTCACTGCACCTCCGCCTCCCGGGTTCAAGCGATTCTCCTGCCTCAGCCTCCTGAGCAGCCGGGATTACAGGTGAGTGCCACCCTGCCCAGCTAATTTTTGTATTTTTCTTAGTAGAGACAGGGTTTCACCATTGTTCATCAGGCTGGTCTCGAACTCCTGACCTCGTGATCCACCCACCTCGGCCTCCCAAAGTGCTGGGATTACAGGCGTGAGCCACCGCGCCCAGCCTCAATAAGTATTTATTAAGTGTGTAACACATGGCAGAAACTGTGCTAGATACTGAAACTATAATGGCAAAAAAGTCAATTCCTGTCCTCTGAATTGGTTACCTAGTAGAGAAGACAGACATGTAAACAAATACAGTGGAGAGTGACATAGGCAATAATAAAACTATGTATAAGAAATTGAATTAGTATGGATAATTAACAACTAATGGTTGGGAAGAAGTGTCAAAAAAAGCTTCTTAGATACAGTGACACCTGAGCAGGATTTCTAAGGGTGCACTGGGGAAAGAGGTTCATAAATCAAGGGAGCATCATGCTGAAATGGTAGTGATGGAACATGGTATATGCAGACAACTACAAAAATTCACTTTTACTGATAGTCCAAGGGAGGAAGGCATGAATATGAGAATGGAGGTATGGACAGAGGCCAGGTCAGGGTAAGTTAGAGAGCTTACTTAACCTTGTAGAAAATGACGAGCCATTGGAGACTTTAAAGAGAAATAACATAGTCATATTCTTGTTACGAAAGACCATCTGGGCTGCTATGTGCAGGACAGATTACCAGGAACAAAACCAGAAGCACCTGTTCAAGCCTGAATTCTAGCCACAGAAGTAAAGCTGAAGAGGAGAAAATGGATGTGAGCAATATCCAAAAGGGAAAGTAATAATATACACATAAGGAATAGGGAAGAGAAGAGCACAAATAACTTCCTATTTCGCCTTCCCTTCTTTTGAGTTGGAACACTCAAATGGTGTGATGGGTGGCACTGGGGCTAAGGGGACAAGGCTGGCCCAGCTGGGAGATTCCTTACATGCAGGAGGATCAAGTGAATGAGTCAATGTATCAAGGAGACTGGGAATGCAATTTCTCACTGTTGAAGAAGGGAGTTACAAATATGCAAAGGGGAAAATGTGATACTGGATTGGAATTGAAGGCATCAGTCTGAAGTTATGGATTTTAAAGATAGGAATGTGATAGATGATAGATAGGTAGGGATAGACAGGTAAATTGAGAAGTAGAAATGTATGAATGTGTTATATTTCCTAGTTCAGGAGCAATGACACCCCAGTTGCAATGAGCATCCTAGCATTTAGATCTCAGTTTCTAAATACCTTTTTTTACTAAAAGGAACCAGGGCTCCTTGGAGAAATGTCTGCTTCCAAGGCTGGGGCAGGGAAAGAACAAGATGAGCCTGGAACTCTATTGTACTGAAAGTAAGGAAGCCCTCAGATAATTATGAGGACATGTCTAAAGGACACAGGAGTGGCTCACGCCTGTAATCCCAGCACTTTGGGAGGCCAAGGCGGGTGGATCACAAGGTCAGGAGATCCAGACCATCCTGGGTAACATGGTGAAACCCCATCTCTACTGACAATACAAAAAAATTAGCCAGGCGTGGTGGCGGGTGCCTGTAGTCCCAGCTACTCGGGAGGCTGAGACAGGACAATAGCGTGAACCCAGGAGGTGGAGCTTGCAGTTAGCCGAGATCACACCATTGTGCTCCAGCCCGGGCAATAGAGTGAGACTTCCTCTCAAAATAAATAAATAAATAAATAAATAAATAAATAAATAAATAAATAAATAACACAGGAGCCAACTTCATGGGGCTCCAGTTGTCCACATCTAGGTCATTTTGTGGATCAAAATAAAAAATGATAGTAACTGATTATAATTCATTGAAAAATCAAATCTCATGAATCCATACTTATATAATACGTGAATGAATAAATATGAGAGAGAAGAGAGAGCTCTAACTTATAGTAAATGCCAACCAATCAATGTAAATATAATTATGGAATTAGAAAATTGTTACTATTATTGTTTTGAGACAGGGTCTTGTTCTGTCACCCAGGTTGGACTGCAGTGGCGCAATCACAGTTCACTGCAGCCTCAACCCGCTGGGCTCAAGCAATTCTCCCACCTCAGCCTCCCAAGTAGCTGGGACTTCAGGCGTGTGCCACCACACGGCTATTTTTGTATTTTTTGTAGAAATGAGGTTTCATCATGTTGCCCAGGCTGGTCTCAACTCCTGGGCTCAAACAATCCACCTCAGCCTCCCAAAGTGCTGGGATAACAGGCATGAGCCACCACACCCAGCCAGAAAATTATTATTTTGCAACCATTATAGTTATAACTAATTTAGATAGAATCATCATTGGATGGAAAAGCTAGTAGGTGAAAATTTGATGACAAAATGGATACAATCTCAAAGTATCTCCCCCAAAATATTTAGTGCTTATTAGTAGTTTAGAAATACAAATTACTTACTAGTTAGCTCTATAGCGTAGAAACCTAGCCAATATCATCTTAATCGAGTGATAAAATATAATGTTGTCTATAAACAGGATAAATCTATATTAAGTTACTCCTAACAAACTGAGAAAACACAGCATCATTTCTGTGAACGTCCTGCCAAAAACGCACCACCCAAATCTGACAATGAGGAAGCATCAGACAAACTCAAACTGAGGGACATTCTACGAAGTAATTAGCCTGTTCTCTTTAAAAACACCCAGGTTATGAAAAACAAGGAAAGAATGAGAATATGTTCCTGATTAAGGGAGACTAACAGAGATATAATGACTAAATACAACACATGATCCTGGGTTGGATTCTGGAATTATAAAGAATGTTATTGGAAAATTGGTGAAATCTGAATGGAGTCTACGGATTGTGGCTGTATTACATTAATGTTAAATTCCTGATCTTTTTCATTTCTTTTTCCTTTCTCTTTTTTTTTTTTTTTTTTTTTTTTGAAACAGAGTCCCTGTCATCCAGACTGGAGTGCAGTGGTACAATCCCGGCTCACTGCAACCTCCGCCTCCTGGGTTCAAGCGATTCTCCTGTCTCAGCCTCTCAAGTACCTGGAATTTCAGGCATGTGCCACCGCACCCCATGTAATGTCCCGATCTTGATGGATGCACTCTGGTTATAGAAATGTCCTCATTTTAAGGAAATACATGCCAAAGTAGTAAAGGCTCATGGGGCATCATATTTGCAACTGCTCTCACCTGGTTCAGAAAAATTTAAGAGCAATAATACATATAAATGTGTAGATAGAATAAGAAGACAAACATGGTAAAATGTTAACAACTGGGGAATCCGGATGAAAGGTGTACGGAAGCTCTTGTGCTACTACACCTGCAACTTTTCCATAAGTTTGAAATTGTTTCAAAATGAAAAAAATGTACAAGTATCCTAGAAAATGCAAACTCATCCGAAGTGATGGAAAGTAGGTCACTGGTTGTCTGAGTGGGATGGGCCAGAGGAGAGAGGAGTCAGGATTACGAAGGGGGCACAACAAGGAAACTTGGCGGGGAGGATATGAATATCCTTTTTTTTTTTCTTTTTTAGAGACAGGGTCATGCTCTGTCACCCAGCTCATAGCTCACTGCATCCTCAAACTCCAGGGCCCACGGGATCTTCCTGCCAAGCAACTGGGACTACAGGCTCAGCCCACCATGCCTGGCTGTTTTTTTTTCTTTTGGTGGAGATGAGGTCTCACTATGTTGCCTGGGGCTGGTCTTGAACTCCTGGTCTCAAGGAAATCCTCCCACTTATGACTCCCAAAGCACTGGGATTACAGGCGTGAGCCACCTTGCCCAGCCATGTTCATTATCTTGATTGTGTCAATTGCCTCTTTGGTGTAAAATAGGTCGAAATTTACTATGTTGTACACTTTAAAAATCTATTAATAGGTTAAATAACATGAAATAATTGTTTTTAAATCCCTAATATTTGCCTAGGGAATACAACCAACCTCTTCATCACATGAAGACATTTTTTTCATGCTTTTCCATGTTCCTGAAATGCCCTCCCCTAGGAGCTTCCTCCAATTTATCTACTCTTTCACATTCAAGAAGGTAATGGAGTTCCATCTTCCTCCATTAACTCCCCCATACTGAAATCTGCTATATCTTTCATTCATTTGAATCTTATTGTTACAGTACATACAATGGAAATCTATAATATTTTTATTGCTATAGTTATCATTTCAGTTGTTATGTTTTCTGCTTATTTTTGTATCAGAGTTGAATCAAGATGTTTAAGTCTCTAGAGAGTTAAGTATTTTGTAGGAGGAAGAATATCAAGGTTGTGAAAAAAAAAAAAAGCCTTGTTGTGGCTGAGAAACTGGGCTGGAGTCAGGAGGCTGGTGATGGCCCCAGTTCTACCACTAACTAGCCATGTGCCTACGATGCTTCATTTCACCTCTTGAGATCTAAATTTCCCCGTACGTCAAAGCAAAGGTGAGGTCAATGTCATCTATGAAATGTTCTTGACTTTCAAATTATTTGAGTAGTGGCCGCTAGATGGAACCCATGAACCCATATCCATACATGAGCATTTCAAGGAGAGGTGGTGCTGAAGCAGGAAGCCAAAAAGCCAGGGTGACAGATTATCCTGTGCTTCGTGCAACAAGGGTAGTCTGTAGGAACAACAAGAGAAATTGTCTCTCTCAGACAGTGGTGTCCTAGCCTAGACATGTGGGCTAGGAAATTAGTGATCAGAGGAAGTCAGACCAAAGCCAAAGTCAGAGACATTTTCTGTTCTCCTCTTCACTAAACCCCAAGGCTCTTTAGCATGAAGTATGCAGACCCTGTGTGATTTTCTGTGTTATCTAAAGTAAAACTTATTAGAGTTCCACATATTTTTAACCAAATATGTTTAATGAACATTGTTCTGAGAGAAAGGGGATTCCAGTCGCTTCTGTCAAAGGCATTCAAGGATATGGAGAGAAATAGCTTTTTAGAATTTGAAAATAAAATTTCTATGAAATTGGTCAAAATGGATGAGAAGGAAAAAACCTCTCAAGCGGTAGGTAGGTAGAAAAACGATCGCTTTGTGCCATTTTTATATGTTAACAAATTATGTTAACATTTATTGAACACGTCAAACACTGCAGTATAACTGATTCTTCAATAAGTGTATACAAGTCACACATAGAATGAGTGGCATGCTGGGTGCTCCCTGAATAATCCTTTTCTTTTACCAGTTAAGTTTCCTGCTGAATATTTCGAAACTCTTTGCAAACTGACTTCAGCACCTCTGTGGGATATTCCCTTCCACTGCCAACCCTTAGTTGTCAGAAACTCTGTCTTTGGGAAGCATGCTACATTTTCTAGAACAAATCTAGATACTTTAGAAATGATGGATGATGATGATGATGAATGATGACACACTCTGATGCAATTCATATATCACAATATTATCCAGATCCAACAAACACTGAGAAAATGGTGTTTTGCAGCAATTTTAATTCCTTTATTTCTCAAACATCTTTGTCAATAGTCATTTTTAATGTTATTTTATAGATGATGGAACAATCTTAGAGATGTTAAGTAACTGGTACTAATAAATACAGATGGCAAAGACAGAATTCAAAATCTGGATCTCTTGATTTATTTTACTTTATTTTTTAGAGACAGATCTCGCTTTGTCGCCTGTCAATGGCTAGAGTGCAGTAGCGTGATCATAGCTTACTGCAGCCTCGAACTCCTGAGCTCAAGCAACCCTCCCTCCTCAGCCTTCCCAGGTCTCCTGATTTCAAGTACAGTTCTTGCCAACACACAGTGGTAAAGGGTATGATTACCTAAGCCTTAGCACAGAAGGTAGCACCCCTCACTGGTGAGCTATCATGAAACTATGCGACAATTTTCTCCATCTTTTTTAGAGTTGTTTTCCTTGTCTTCCTCCTCATCACGATTATTATTGCTTTTTCATTCAGCAAAAAATCTGGTAGGAGACTGCACAGAAGCATGATCACTTGTTATCAACAGTGTAACCCTACCTAACTTCCCTAATCTCTAGCAAATGAAGGAAAAATCATATACAGGCACTGACAAATAGCAACACAAGAAAGGGCAACAAAATTACTAAAGAGTAACGCCATCCTCCCCAACTCAAACCAGGGAAAGTAATCTTGCCTAGGAACTTAGGCTGAAATTCACCACAGTGCCAAAAACCTGTTTTCTTAAAAAGAGGTAGTGCAGATAGTGAATCCACTGAGCCACATAGGGTGGGAGTTTGCTTTAAGTGCTTTTCTTCTTGCCCACAAACTAGCGTAGGCTGTGACTGGCTCCAGCTGATCCTTATCAAGGCAGCTAGTTCTGAGGGCTTGGTTAAGAAGCTCTTCATTTACTTAAGAGAGCAAAGAGAAGACACATGAATTGGAAAAGGATATCTAAAATGTCCCCTAAGGCTTCATAAAGTTGACATCTTTCGTCATGACTTCTACAGTTCAGGAAACCAGGTAGCAGTAAACAATTATGAACTCTACTCACTCGCCCTATCACTTTCACATCAGACTGGGGGTATTGTCCTTTGAACAGAAGGCTCATGAGGAAAGCGCAGATTCCTTCCAGGTGGGAAGAAAGCTTTGTCCCTGCTCCATGTCTGCTGATCTGCAGGAAGCAGAGAGAGCAGGGCTGTTTGACTCCGTTTCCCTAACGACGTCCCAGCCTCTTTCAGTTCTGTGAGCAAAACCAAGGCTGGGTTTGTTAGCACAGCCTGTGGCAGAGCCTGGGCAGGTCCTTGTATTCTGGCAAAGGCTGAACCAAAGAGCAGTCTCATTGCACTATTTACTTTCTTTTTGTTATACTCTTTCTGGCTCAGCACAATCAGTGCAGTCCGATGCTGCGGAAGACAGACTGTTCCCTCCCTCTTCCCACAGTGTTGTTTCTCGTCTACCTTTTGCCCTTATTCAGTGGGAAGAAATTTCTTCTTGACCTCAGCAATCCTTTCTGACAATTACCATATGCCTCAAGAGACCTGGGAAGCTTCGCCCTGTCTGGCACAGGGAGACAATTCCTATCCAGAATAAAACTGAAAGCTTTAAAAAAAAAAAAAAAAAAAGAAGAAGAAGAAAAGAAAGAAAGAAAGAGAAAAAGAAAGGAAAGAAAGACTGTAATAAGTTACCTTGTCTCTGGGAGATTCTGTAACAATGAATTGCACAGGCTAATTATCCCCTGTATTAAAAAGTTTTTAAAAGGTTCCTCTTCATCATTTAGAGTATGTTGCCTTGGCGCCGGCCTGGAGAGGGTTAACACAGGAGCCAGGCTGAGTTTAATTAAAGAATTTCCGTGTGTCAGCAGCAGAGAATAACAGTCTCACTTCTCCAACTCAGCAGGAGACTTTGATTAAAGTGAGAAGCAGCCAAGATTCCGAGAAGTGCGTCTTTCTCCTGTCTCCTCCCCCAGATGTGCGGGTACCCTTCCCCCAACACCATGGAAGAAGGGGTCCAGGAAGAAAATGTCACACTTGCCTGTGACCCCCACCTGGTCTGCAGAAAGGCAGAGAAGACCTGCTTATGGAGGAAAAAGACGGCCTCTGTCTGCAGCTTCTATGAATTACATAACGAATAAGTGATTTCACTACAAAGCAGTGAAATTTTTAAAAGTTAACCAGGTAGCCCTTTTTTATTCTAATTCATAGAAAATACTTTTATTTGTTGAGTTAGCTACAAGGTTTTACTTGCTTAATTTTTGTAAAGTTGTTTATTTTGTGAATAAGAAACTTATGGTCCAAGGGTATATAGTGAAAAGTCAGTCTTCCTCCCATCTCATTGCCCTGGCCACCCAGTTACAATTTTCTTGCATACCCTTGCAAATATATTTTACTCCTTTATAGGCTTAAGTGTCTCTGTGTGTGTGTCTCTGTGTGTGTGTGTGTGTGTGTGTGTGTGTATTTATTGTTTATCTGCAATTCAAATTTACTTATGTATCCTATGTTTCATCTGGCAACCCTATACTAGCTGTAACCCTGTACTAAGCCCTCTCAGAGGGCACAGATAGGAGCTACATATATTAACCCATATATATACACATATCTATTATGATTTTTATATATGGCTAAATATGAGTTCATTCTCATATTTCTGACTCTAATCCAGTATCACAGGGTTCCTTCTAGCCTTCTGCCTTTGCTTATCTATAACTTCTCTCTCCAACAGTGAAAAACCTGACCCCCACTATCCACTTTTATTTCCTTGTTTGCCCATTATTACTTACGGTGCATGTAAAGCTGTTTCAGCATAGGTAATACCCCCACACCCCAACCCGATGAAAAAGAAACTTGCCAGTTGGAACACAGTGCTTATGTCCAGTTCCTTTGGCCTTTAGCCTTACAATTATAAGTCAAAGCAGCACCTGCAAGATTATTTTGGTTTGCACCTTTTCCCAACCCCTTCAGGGATGTTATGTGTACAGTTACATTCATTCGTGGAAGTCTGCAGTCCCCACCATCCTGGTTGATATTTTTTTAATTGTATACATTAGAGTTCCCTCTTTGTGATGTACAGTTCTATGGATTTTGACAAATGCAGAGCCATTTATCCACAACTCAGTATCATACAAAATTGTTCCTACCCCCCACCCCCTCCCCACCTCTGCCTTTTGGAGACAGAATCTTTCTCTGCCACCCAGGTCGGAATGCAGTGGTGCGATCATAGCTCACTGCAGTCTCAAACTCCTGGGCTCAAGCAACACTTTTACCTCAGCCTCCTGAGTAACTGGGACTACAGGTATGTGCACACATGCCCAGCTAATTTTTTTACTTTTTGTAAACATGGGATCTTGCTATTTTTCCCAGGCTGGTCTTGAACTCCTGGCTCAAGCGATCCTCCCACCTCGGCCTCCCAAAGTGCTGGGATTATAGGTGTGTGCCACCACACCCAGCCCAGAACAGTTCTGTCACCCTAAAAATTCCCCCCATGAATTATCTCTGCAGTTAATGTACAGTTAATCTACCCTCTTCCTACTGCCACCAACCCCTGGCATCTCTTTTCCATCCCCATAGTGTAGCTGCTTCTAAAATGTCATATGAATGGATTTATACAATGTGTGCACCCTTTGGAGTCTGGCTTCCTTCAATTAGCAAAATTCACGTAAGACTGACCCACATCATTGTGTGAATCAAGAGTTTATTCTTTTTTTCACAGCAGAATAGTACTCCATTATATGAATGTACCATGGCCAGGAATTGTGGCTCATGCCTGTAATTCCAACTCTTTGGGAGGCCAAGGTGGAAGGATTGCTTGAGCCCAGGAGCTTGAGACCAGCCTGGGCAACATAGGAGACCCCGTCTCCATGAAAAAAAAATAAAAAATAAAAAAAACATTAGCCAAGCATGGTGGTGCATACCTGTAGTCCCAGCTACTCTGAAGGCTGAGATGGAAGTATTGCTTGAGCCCAGGAGTTTGAAGCTGCAGTGAGCTATGAATATGCCACTACCCTCCAGCCTGGGCAAGAAAGTGAGACCCTATCTCAAAACAAAGCAAAACAAAAATTACCACAATTTTTTTATCCACTCACCTGTGGAAAGACATTTTGGTTGCTTCTAGATTTTGGAGATTATGAATAAAGTTGCTATAAACATTTGCATACAGGTTTTTGTGTGAACGTGAGCTTTCAGTTTACTTAGGTAAAGATCTGGGAATATGATTGTTGGGAAGTTTTGTGTTTTTGTCTTTCCTACAGTGGCAGAAGTGTCAGGACAGTCTGCACGGGCAAGAATGATACCTAAATCATTACTCAGGCACAGGAGAGAGCAGGACTGGCATGGCTGGCAGGTATGGACCTCCATGAACCCCATTAAACAGGAAGGGGCAATAAGCAACCTTCTGGTTTAAGAGTCACAAAGTTAATCTTCCAGGTGAGGGTCACCTTGCTAAAGATAATACATAAACAAAGTCACATGTCTTGAATCACAGCTACCACTCTGGAGGAAACATAGCAATTTAATATAACATTGCCTATTCTGCTTCCCTTTCTAGGCACCTGATTAGTGGAGGTGGCAGAGCAGGAATCTGATTCAGAGTTTAGTTTGCTCTAATAATTTAAATAATATTTTAGAAATTTCTCGGTCATAATGTAGCCTTGGGCAAAGGGGTGAGAAGCCTCTAGTCTTATGACGGTCCTTGACCTATGCTGGTTGGCATCAGCTTCTCTCTAGAGTGATGAGCCTTGCTCACCTGGTCACCAGTCCCCTGTAAGGATCTGATGCTGAGATCTGTGGCTGGTGAGCTTGTGATCTGTTCTTTTACAGATGAGGAAACTGCAGCCTAGAGAGTTTGAGTGACTTGCTTAACATTTCTCTGAGGAAATTTAACAGTACTCAAGGTCTCTCCTAAGGAAAATAGTAGTTGAGTGTGGGAGAAGGTGGAAATAACGTGTTTCCATGAGATAAGCAAGAAGAGCAAAGACTAGTTGGAGAAGACAGATAATTGATTGAATATCATAGAGAGTCCTGGAAAGAATGGTAAATGTCAACCAATTCAAATAGTTTTAACAGATGAAGAAACAAGACCAGAGAGGTTACATGCCTTATCCAGGGTCACACAGATAGTCAATGTCAGAGAGAGACCTTAGACTCCTGGTTTCTCACTCGTAGCGCTTAACTTTTTTCATTTCTCACTGTAAAAACATCTCAAATAGTCTGCCCTTTATTTAAAAAGAGATGAAGTGAGCATCTGTAGAAGCCCAGAAGGTTTTATAACATAAAGCAGATAGAAGATCAGTTTCCTCTCTGACAATGATTCCTTGCAAAGAGTTGGGATTATTTTGGTTCAATTAAAATTACTATGCTCCTTTTATGAGAAATATATTAAGAAAGGAGATAAATTGGTACCACATGAGTAAAAAAAATTGGTGCTTTTCCTCCATCTGTTCATTCTTTTGTGGGAAGACACAAACACCCTGTCTTCTACTGACTGATAATCGTGAAAAGTGCTAAATAAGAAGTATAAAAGGGATTGAGAATTGAAGGAAAAGAGAATTTAAGAATATTTAGCAGGCATTAGATCCTTGTTAAAAATCTATATTCTTGACTTTAAAAGGACTTTACTAGTTGGAAATGATGAAAATCATTGAAAAGGATTCTAATTAAAGATACATCTGTCTTACAGAAGATTTTAAAATAGATTAGCTTAATTATGGCCAAATGTATTTATTTCTACCCTTTAATATTGATACTGTGGTTTTTGTTTAATGTCTGTACACAGCTTTTATGTTGTATAGTCTATTTGTATCCTATAGATCTACCTCTATGGTTTTCTTTCTTTTTTGTGGGTGGGGGGGAGTATCCTGCTTTGTCACCCAAGCTGGAATGCAGTGGCTCAATCATTACCCACTGTAACCTCAAACTCCTGGGCTCAAGTGATCCTCCCACCTCAGCCTCCTGAGGAGCTGTGACTACAGGTGTGCATCACTACACTCAGCTAGGTTTTTAAATGTTTTGTAGAGACAGAGTCCAGCTATGTTGCCCAGCCTGGTCTCAAACTGCTGGCCTCAAGCAGTCCTCTCGCCTTGGCCTTCCAAAGTGCTGGGATTACAGCACTGTGTGAGTCACAGTGCCCAGCCTACCTCTGAGGTTTTCTTGAGGATGATTTTATCTTCCCATTGAAATCTTTCTCATGTCTTGCTTCACCTAATTTAGTGACTTTATGTAATCATTAGGTTAATCATCATCTCATCTAAGGTGACCAGCAAGCCCTGAAGAAGTGGAAAATGAAAGAACACGGTCTCAACATTTAAAAACCTAACACATTTAATGTATTCATTAAAATATGTGTTGGTGCATTCCCTCAGCCAGACATATTTATTGAGAAAATATTAGGGACTAAATGTTATGCTAGAAATTGAAAATATCCTAATAATAGACCTTAAAAGTCTACTAAGAAAGGCTTACCAAGAAAACAAAATAAGAGACTGATGTCTAATATAAGAAATATGGTCAAGGAATGTAAAACACGGTTGGGAGTCAAGGAATGCTTCTTCAAATAAAGGGAGAAAGCCTTCAATTTTGAGTTATATTCTTCATCTTCAATGTGACTTCCAAGATTCATTGGTTTGTTTTCACTAAAAAAATAGTTACTTAGTAACTATAGACACTATTTGGGCCATTAAAAAAAGTAAACACTAGATTGCATGTTTTGGTTTTGGATGGTGAAGCATGTCTCAGAATGTAAACCTATTTTCTTCACTTTTCATTGCTCTGTGGGATGACAAACTTTAATGAACAGATGAGACTCATTGGAAACTAGTTATTGTCTACAGCCATGCCACTCTGAATGTGCTGGATCTTGTCTGAAAACTAATAATTAATGGGTATAGAAACAGGGGTGCTGTTAAGGTGTTTAAAAATCCTTAAAAGCCCTCACATAAGTCGAACATGCCCCTAGTCATTTTGTTTATGCTATGAATTCACCCGGCAAATTGTTTCATACGTAATTCAGAGGTAAGTTTCAGATCAGCTTATGTAGAAACAATTGCAAATGAATGGAACTGAATTTCTGAGGTTTTATTTTGTTTTACTTTTTGAGACAGACTCTCGCTCTGTTGCCCAGGCTCGGCTTACTGCAAGCTCTGCCTCCTGGGTTCAAGCGATTCTCCTGCCTCAACCTCCCGAGTAGCTGAGATTACAGGTGCGTGCCACCACACCCGGCTAATTTTTGTGCTTTTAGTAGAGACGGAGTTTCACCACGTTGGCCAGGCTGGTCTCAAACTCCTGACCTCAAGTGATCCGCCTGCCTCGGCCTCTCAGAGTTATGGGATTACAGGCATGACCCACTGCACCTGGCCTGAAATTTTATTTTAAATAGAAAGATATTAATAGCATTTGGTATCCCATCTTTGTTCATATTCGGTCTCGCATGCTGTACATCAACCAAAATGTGTTGTGTAATTAGTTCATTTTTATTTCTGGTCATATATACTCACTCTAACTTTTGATGATACAAATAACAAAGCTTTTTCTTCTTCAAATTAGAGAGAAAAAGGAAAAAATTATCAAAGATAAAAGGGCCCCAGGAAAAACACCAAAATATTAATAATGGTTACCTCGAACTGTGAGACTATGGGCGATTTTACTGTTTTGTATATTTTTTGTATTTCCCAAGTGCTCTATAGTTAGCACACCTTGCTTCTTTAAGAAAACTTGAAATAAAATTATAAAATACTTGAATGCATCATTCTAGTAGATTTAGCCTAAAATGTTAATTTTAAGAGCATAGTACTTAAGGAGTAGCGAGGGCATGGTGGCTCATGCCTGTAATCCCAGCCAGCACTTTGGGAGGATGAGGTGGGAGGATTGCTTGAGGCCAGGAGCTTGAGACCAGCCTGGGCAACATAGCAAAACCCCATCTCTACAAAATTGTACAAAATTAGCCTGGCATAGTGTTGTACACTTGTACTCCCAACTACTTGGGAGACTGAGGTGAGAGGATAGCTGGAGCCCAGGAGTGTGAGGCTGCAGTGAGCTATGATCATGCCACTGAACTCTTGCCTGGGTGACAAAATGAGACCCTGTCAAAAAGAAAAAAAAAAAAGAGAGAAGCTGAGTCATAATGGCAGAGCACTGTGTCGAGAGCCACAAATGTCCACTCTTAAAGAGCAAGATAATGGACTGATAGAGCTGCTTCTTATCAGAATAGCTGGGCTCAGGGAGACCTGTGTGTCCCGTTCCTCAGCTTGTGGCTGATGACATTATTTTATTCTGTTCCTGCTTTCATATGTTCTTACAACATTAACCATAAACTGAGGCAACTTCAAGATGTATCTGTTCCTTGCAACCTAAAAGAAGCTGCCTGGCATAAACAAATGTATAGATTATATATTAAAATCAAAACTAACAGCAACAAAACACTGTGATAAATAGTCTAGAAGGTACATTTTGTCTGTGTTTTAAATTATTTTCTAAGGATTGGGTACTGGACTTAAGATGGACAGACCAAAGAGATAAGAACTTTTCTAATCCTGCCAAAGAGTTTTTCATGAATTGCTTTGATTACTATTTAGTGGATTGTTATTTTGGTATGATTTTTTATTTTTTAATTTCTTATTTTGTGAATTTTCTATTTCGGTTCTCTATGTAGCAGGCACTGTACTTTGGCCAAACCAATCTCCATTTGCAACATGTTTCTCCCTTACTGGACTCCACTATAGAGAGAGTAAAAGCTAAATTTTGATGTTCCACCGCCACCCCCTTATTGATATGAGAAATAAGTCTTCTGGTGCATTCCTCTCCAATTTCCGTCTTCTTTCCACTTGAGCTGCTAGGAGATGCAACAGTCGTTTTGAAACCAAAAAGATAAAAACTACATACTAAGAATGCATGAACCTAAAGATTTACAGAGCCTGGGACACTGGGGATACTTGGAGTCAATGTATCAGCCTTGGACTGATTCCCGTGGGACTTCTTATTACCCAAGTGAAACAGTCCTTCCTTTCATCTGTTAAGCCACTATGGTATGTTTTGCTGGTTCTCGTAGCCAAATACAGTTTTGACTGCTATACCCATTTTTTTCTTATGGATGTTCATGACTTCTTTTATATTGTGGATTGTATTGTGAATATGTATCTTATTTGTTGCAAATATTTTCTCAGTCTTTTTGTCCTTTAATTTAAGATATTATTCAATGTTTGTAAGGTTTTTATGTTTATGCTGTTATATATATCCATTTTTTCTGATTTATTCAATTGAAAAAATTGAGAAACGTAGTTGATAATTTTGAACATTATTGAAGAAGACATCAATAAAACAAAACATAGTCTAGCAATTACAAAACAGAAAAACAGCAATGAAGTTTTGTTTGGTTTGGTTTGGTTTTTTGAGACAGGGTCTTGCTCTGTTGCCTAGGCTGGAGATCAGTGGCGTGAACACAGCTCACTGCAACCTTGACCTCCTGGGATCAAGCTATCCTCCCGCTTCGGCCTCCCGTGTAGCCAGGTCTACAGGCGTGAGCCATGACACCTGGCTAATTTTTAAACTTTTTGTAGAAACGGAGATCTCATGTTGCCAAAGCTGATCTCAAATTCCTGGGCTCAAGTAGTCCTCCCGCCTCAGCCTCCCAAACTGCTAGGGCTTCCGGTACGAGCCACCATACCCAGACACAGTGAAATATAAAAATATATATTACATATAACGTATTATAGTAAAATATGTAACAATAATAATAATGAAAATAGGTTGAACTTCTTAAACTTCGTTATTAAAAGACAGTGGTTCTCAAGCTGGTTAAATACACACCCTTGCACTCACAAGCATATACACACACAGTCTATGTAGGTTATAAAACATACTCAAACCAAAATAAGCATAAACATTGAAAGCAAAATGATAAGCAAAGATATACCAAGAAATTAAAATAAAAAGAAAGCAAGAATTAACATCTGACAAAGTATAACTTAAGGTAGAAAATGAAAAGTAGGGTAAAAATCTCCACTTTATTGATAAAGCTGTGCTGTAGTATGAGTTGTGTAATTTTATTCATGAACACTAGATAAATATATAGAGAGCAAAACACAACAGAAAGACAAGAAAATTACAGAAACTAATTGTAGTGGGAAGTTTTAACACATTTTACTCTTTGGCAGGCAAAATAAGTAATACCTAAATGTAGAGACAGCTGAGTAATATAATTCCGGGGTCTCCAGTACCCAGGCCACGGACCAGTACCTGTTGATGGCCTGTTAGGAACTGGGCCACACAGCAGAAGGTGGCAGGGGGTGGTGAGTGAGCATTACCGCCTGAGCTCTGCCTCCTGTCAGATCAGCAGCAGCATTCGATTCTCATAGGAGCAAACCATGTGAACTGTGCATGCAAGGGATCTAGGCTGTGAGCTCCTTATGAGAATCTAATGCCTGATGATCTGAGGTGGAACAGTTTCATCCTGAAACCCTCCACCCAACCCCCATCCGTGGAAAAATTGTCTTTTACGAAACCTGTCCCTGGTGCCGAAAAGGTTGGGGATGGTTGATGTAAGTAACATATTTTATTTAATAAATACTTATAAAATTATGTATGCGTCAAAACCACATGCCATCTTTTATAATGTGCGTGAAATATTTACTATAATTTAATGGTTTGTCTAAAAGTAAGTTTAAGAAATCATAAATTCCACAGGACTTATTATTCTCTTAGCATAAAGCAAAGGAAATTAATTTTAAAATTTAAGTTTAATAATATCTTGAAATATCTTTTGAGTGAAAGGGGAAATCCACTGTATGCTTATACCACATTTTGTTTATTCATTCACTAGTGGATGGAAATTTAGGTTGTTTCCACTTTGGGGCTATTATGAATAATGCTGCAATGAACATTCGTGTACAAGTTTTTGTGTGAACACGTGTTTTCAGTTCAGTTGGATATACATCCAACATTGAAATTGCTAGGTCCTATGTAATTCTATTTGTAATATTTTGAGAAATAGTCAAAGAGTTTTCCAAAGTTGCTGCATTTTCCATTTCAACCAGCAATGTATAAGGGTTCCAATTTCTCTGCATTCTCCCCCACAATTTTTATTGGCCATCTTTTTTATTATATAGCCATCATAGTGGGTGTGAAGCAGTATCACATGTTTTTTATTTTTTATTTTAATTTCCTTAATGACTAATGATGTTGAGCTTTTTTATGTACTTATTGATCATTTAGTTATCTTCTCTGAAGAAATGTCTATTCAAATAGTTGGCCCATTTTTACTTGGGTGGTCTTATACTGTTTAGTTTTGAGGTTATTTTATATCCGGGATAAAAGTCCTTTATTGGTTATATGATTTGCAAATACTTTCTCTCTTACTGTAGGTTGTCTTTTCACTTTCTTGATAGTGTCTTCTGAAGCAGAAAAAGTTTTCTTTTTAAGGAAGTCTAATTTATTATTATTACTTTTTGGGGCCACTTTTTTCTATGGTGTTATAGCTTGGAAGGCTTTGTCTAACCGCTGTTCATGCATATTTACTACAGCACTTTCTCCTAAGAGTTTTATAGTTTTGATTCTTTTTTTTTTTGACGGAGTCTTGCTCTGTCATCCAGGCTGCTGGAGTGCAGTGGCGCAATCTCAGCTCACTGCAACCTCCACCTCCCGGGTTCAAGCGATTTTTCTGCTCAGCCTCCCGAGTAGCTGGGACTACAGGCACATGCCACCATGCCCAGCTAATTTTTGTATTTTTACTAGAGACAGAGTTTCACGATATTGGCCAGGCTGGTCTCGAACTCCTGACCTCGTGATCCGCCCACCTTGGCCTCCCAAAGTGCTGGGATTACAGGTGTGAGCCACCACACCTGGCCTAGTTTTGATTTTTATATTTATGTTTACATTCCATTGTGAGTTGACTTTTAAAATCTAAACCTAGGAGGTACAAGTGCAGTTGTGTTATATGGACATACTGCATGGTGGCGAAGTCTGGGCTTTTACTGTAACCATTGCCCAAATGATGTACATTATATCCATGAAGTCATTTCTCATCTCTTTTTTTTTTTTTTTTTTTTGAGACAGAGTCTCTTTCTGTCACCCAGGCTGGAGTGAAGTGGCTTGATCTCTGCTCACTGCAAGCTCCGCCTCCCGGGTTCACGCCATTCTCCTGCCTCAGCCTCCCCAGTAGCTGGAACTACAGGCGCCCGCCACCACGCCCAGCTAATTTTTTGTATTTTTAGTAGAGACGAAGTTTCACCATGTTAGCCAGGATGGTCTCGATCTCCTGACCTCGTGATCCACCCGCCTCGGCCTCCCAAAGTGCTGGGATTACAGGCTATAAGCCACCACGCCCAGCCCATTTCTTATCTCTTAACCTCCCTTCCTCCTCACCCTTCTGAGTCTCCAATATCTATTATTCCACACTCTATGTCCATATATACACATTTTTTAGCTCCTACTTATAAGTGAAAACATGCAGTACTTGACTTTCTGTTTCTGAGTTACTTCACCTAAGATAGACCTCCTGTTCCATCCATGTTGCTGCAAAAGACATGAGTTCTTTTTATTTTTTTTATTTTATTTTATTTTTTGAGACGGTGTCTCACTCTGTTGCCCAGGCTGGAGTGCAGTGGCGCGATTTCGGCTCACTGCAAGCTCCACCTTCCAGGTTCACGCCATTCTCCTGCCTCAGCATCCCAAGTAGCTGGGACTACAGGCTACCGCCACCACACCCGGCTAATTTTTTTGTTTTTTTTTTCAGTAGAGACGGGGTTTCCCCGTGTTAGCCAGGATGGTCTCGATCTCCTGACCTTGTGATCCGCTCGCCTCAGCCTCCCAAAACCCGGGGATTGCAGGTGTGAACCACCGCGCCTGGCCGAGTTCATTGTTTTTTAAGGCTGAATAGTATTCTACTATTTAGTATACCACTGAATAGTATACCACATTTAGTGTACTACAGGGTAGCATTTCTTCATCCAACAATCCATTGATGGACACTTAGGTGGGTTCTATGTCTGCTGTTGTGAATAGTGCTGTGATAAACATACAAATGAAAGGTGTCTTTTTGATAAAATGATTTCTTTTCCTTTGGATAGATACCCAGTAGTGTGATTGCCGGATCAAATGGTAGTTCTAATTTTAATTCTTTGAGAAATATCCATACTATTTTCCATAGAGGTTGAACTAATTTACATTCCCACCAACAGTGCATAAGGGTTCCCTTTATAAACTCTGCATCCTTGCCAACATCTGTTATTTTTTTCCTTTTTAATCATAGCCATTCTGACTGGTGTAATATATCTCATTGTGGTTTCAATTTGCATTTCTCTGATGATTAGTGATGAGCATTTTCTTTTCATATGCTTGTTGGCTATTTGTATGTCTTCTTTTGAAAAATGTCTGTTCATGCCCTTTGCCCACTTTTTTTAAAATTTCACATTCTATTTTCATAACATTGGGTTTGGAGAAGGAAAGGAACCATGAGTATATGCAACTGTGATATTTCCCTGTCTCTCAAGTGTAATACGAATCCAAGTTCAAATTGTCTTTTAAATTCAGGACCTGGTTCAGAGTCAGCAGAGGTGGCGTTCTGCTGCTGGGAAGTGGGGTCTGAGGAGACATGTTCCTCCCAGTGCTGGCCCAGGGTCCGCTGCAGGGCCTCTCCCTCAGGACAGGGATAGGGTTTGCTGTTGGGCCTCTGGGTGGCCTGGTGAACAGTCCTACAAGCTCAGCAGCATCTGGAGACATTGTTGCCAGCTTTTTCCTTCTGTAATTGTGATATTATATCTCAGTCAGATCCTGCATTTGTGACTTGTTGTGCTTGAAATTTGATATTTCACACACCAGCAAGGGGCCTGGAGCTTCTCACAACTGGGTCAGGGTTGCCATGGTTATGCTTGCCCCCTTGGTCCACTTTGTAATGAGGTTATTTGTGGGAGGTTTCGTTGTTGTTGTTGTTATTGAGTTGTTTCAGTTCCTAGTAGATTCTGGATATTAGTCCCTTGTCACATATGTGGTTTGCAAATATTTTTTCACATTCTGCAGATTGTCTGTTCATTCTGTTGGTTCTTTTTTTTTTTTTTTTCTTGAGACAGAGTCTCTCTGTCACCCAGGCCGGAGTGCAGTGGCACGATCTCAGCTCACTGCAACCTCTACCTCCCAGGCTCAAGTGATTCTCATGCCTCAGCCTCCGAAGTAGCTGGAATGACAGGCTCCCACCACCATGCCAAGCTAATTGCTGCATTTTTAGTAGAGATGGGGTTCTGCCATGTTGTCCAGGCTGGTCTTGAACTCCTGACCTCAAGTGATCTGCCTGCCTCGGCCTCCCAAAGTGCTGGGATTATAGGCTTGAGCCACTGCCCCTGGTCGATTATTTCTTTTGCTATGCAGAAGCTTTTTAGTTCAATTAAGTCCCATTTGTCTATTTTTGGTTTTGTTGCTTGCACTTTTGATGTACTAGTCATGAATTCTTTGCATAAGCCAATGTGTTTTTGAGTTAATTTTTGTATACATTGTGAAGAGTCCAACTTTGCACTTTTGCAGGTGAATATCCAGTTGTCCCAGCACCATTTATTGAAAATGCTATTCTTTCCCTATTGAATTATTTGGACACTCTTGTGAAAAGTCAATTGATCAAATATGTGAGAGTCTATTTCTAGATTCTCACTTCTGGTCTGTATGCCTATCCTTATACTAGTAACATACTATCTTGATTACTGTTGCCCTGTAGTAAGTTTTGAAATTAGTGTGTATGAGTCCTCCAAATTTATTCCCTCTCTTCAAGATTGTTTTAGCTATTCTGGGTCTCTTGAATTTCCATATGAATTTTAAGATCAGCTTGCCAATTTCTGCAAAAAAGGCTGCTGGAATTTTTATAGAGACTATTTTGAAACTGTATATCTGTGGAATGTTGCCATCTTAACAATACTAAGCCTTCCAACCCATGAGCACAAGATGTCTTCATTTATTTAGATCTTTAATTTCTTTCAATAATGTTTTGTAGTTTTTCAATGTACAAAATTTATACTACCTTTGTTAAATTTCTTCCTAAATAGGTTTTCTACTTGGTGTTATTACCAGTGAAATTATTTTCTTATTTTTATTTTTAGATATTGGTAGGGTATAGAATAAACTTTTTTATATATTGATCTTATATCTACATCCTTGCTGAATTCATTTACTAGTTTAATAGTTTGCGTATGTGGCAGGGGGAGAGGATACCTTAGGATTTTCTATATATAAGATTATGTCACTGTGAATAGAGATATTTTCACTTCTTTCTTTCCAATCTGGTTGCCTTTTTTCCTTTTTCTTGCTTAATTTCCCTAACTAGAACCTCCAGTACAATATTGAATAAAAGTGGCAAGAGCAGACATCCTTGCCTTTTTCCTGATCCTAAGGAGAACTATTTCAGTGTTTCACCATTACATATGTTGCTAGCTGTGAGTTTTTTGTAGATGCCCTTTACTAAATTATAGATGTCACCATCTTTTCTTAGTCTATGGAGTATTTTTAATCATGAGAGGGTGCTGAATTTGGTCAAATGCTTTTTTGACATCTGTTAAGAGGATCATATGTTTTTTGGTCCTTATTGTATCAGTGTAGTATATTGTATCTATTGATGTTCATATGTTGAACCAACCTTGCATAGCTCAGACAAATATCACTTGGTCATAAAGTATAATCCTTTTTATATGTTGCTAGATTCAGTTTGTTGTCATTTTGTTGAAAATATTTACATCTGTATACATAAGGAATATTGGTCAGCAGTGTTTTTTTTCTTAAGTTTTTGTCTGGTTTTGATATGAAGGTAATGCTGGCTTCACAGAATAATTAAGAAGCACTTCTTTCTCTTCTACTTTTTGGAAGAGTTTGTAAATAAATTTTGTCATTCTTTTAACATTTGGTAGGTTTCTCCAGTAAAGCCATCTAGGCCTGGGCCTTTCTTTGTGAAATATTTTTTATTATTATTAATTCAATCTCTTTACTTATCATAGGTCCATTTAGATAATCTATGTTTTCTCAAGTGACTTTTGGGAGATTGTGTTTTTCTAGGAATGTGTCTATTTTATCTAGGTTATCTAATGTGTTAGCGTAAAATTGTTCATGGTATTGCCTTATAATTCTTTTTATTTCTACAGGTCAGTAGCAATGTCTCCTCTTTCATTCCTGATGTTAATAATTTGAGGGTTTTTTTCTTTTTTTCTTGGTCAGTCTAGCTAAAGTTTGTCAATTTTGCTCATTTTATTCAAAGAACCAATTTTTAGCCTTGCGATTTGCTGTTTTTCTATTTTCTATTTCATTTATTTATCCTGTAACATTTATTGTCTCTTTCTTGCTGCTGGATTTGAGTTTAGTTTTCTCTTCTCTTTGTAGTATCTTAAAGTAGGAGGTTATGTTATTCTTCTGAGATTCTTCTTTTTTAATATAGGTACTTTACAGCTATAAATTTCCCTCTAAGCATTGCTTTGCTAAATTCCATAAATTTTGGTATGTTGCATTTTTGAGTTCATTCATGTCAAATTATTTTCTAGTTTTCCTTGAGATTTATTTGACTCACTCATGATTTAAGAGTATGTTGTTTAATTTCCACATATCTGAATTTTCCAAATTTCCTTCTGTTGTTGATTTCTAATTTTTTAATTGTGGCCAGAGACTATACCTCAAAGGATGTTAAGCCTTTTAAAGTATTTTGGCTTGTTTTATGGCCTAGTACATGTTTTGTGCTAGAGAATGATACAGATGTGCTTGAGAAGGATGTGTATTGTGTTGTTGAGTAAGGTATTCTATAGCTGTCTGTTAGGTCCAGTTTTCACAAACTATACAACACTACACAAATAGTATTATTCAATTCTTCTATTCCCTTGTTAATCTTCTGTCTGGTTGTGCTACCCATTATTGAAACTGGCACATTAAAGTCTCTGACTATCATTATTCAGTTTTCTGTATCTTTTCTCAATTTGTCTGTTTTTGCTTCATATACTTTGGATATCTGCTGTGAGTTGGATATCTGCATTTTCTGTTTGCTGAATCATTTGGAATTAAGTTTCAAACATAGTGACACTTTACCTCCAAGTACTTTAGCATGCTAAGTACATGCTAAGAACAAGGACTTCTCCATCAAAACCACAGTACTATTACCACACCTAAGAAACATTGACAATAATCCCACAAAAGTGGGATAACTACTTCATATTCAAATTTCCCCAAAGTTGCTTTTATAGGTGTAATTACTTTTTTATTTACCCAACTAAGGGTTCAGTGAAGGTTTGAGTTTTATAATGGGTTTTGTTTTTTTTTTGTTGTTTTTTTTTTTAGTGTTTCCTGATAAGCACTTTCAACAAAAAATAACAGCTTATTTTCTTCATCTGATTCAGCAAATGCTGTCTCAAACCAATAAACCAACATTATAGAGATGGGTTAAGGATTAAATAATAAATAACACATTTATAAATACTGGAAGAACTATAGATGAATATGTATATAAAACCATATATCCTTTCTGGAGAAGGGTTTTCTAATATGGCAACTAAGAAAAATATGGAAATATTTGTCTATTATACAATTGTATACTATTAAAGTAAAAATATCTGTGTGGCTAAAAAGGCCATGAATAATGATAAGAGACAAATGGTCACCCTGGATCAATATAAATCATGGCCAGGGAAACAGAGTCACATAATACAATCTCGTACTATGGCGACCAGATTGCTTGTATGAAAGGGGTAAGGGCCCAGAAAAGAAAGAATCTGAAGACCAGCACCTGTCCCAAGAATAATCTACTGCAAACACCACAGTAATTGTAAAGAGTGAACATTTATTTCAGATTCTGGCAATATCTTGAGTATCATTCTTAATTTTAATATTGATGCAAGTTTTTATGTTTCCTCTTTATTAGGGTATATATTGCAAGAAATTGAGAAAAGACACTTTTGGCATCTGGCTATAACTCATTTTTAAAAAACAGAAAGGCATCCTTTTTTTTATTTATTTAATTGAGATAGGGTCCCATTCTGTCACCCAGGCTGGAGTGCAATCACAGCTTACTGCAGGCTTGATCTCCTGAGCTCAAGCTATTCTCTTGCCTCAGCCTCCAGGGTAGCTGGGACTACAGGGACACACCGCCATGCCAGGCTAATTTTTTTTTTTTTTTTTTTTTTTTTTTTTTTCAGAGATGAGGTTTTGCTGTGTTTCGCAAGCTGGTCTCAAACTCCTGGGCTCAGGTGACCCTCCTGCTTTGGCTTCCCAAAGTGCTGGGATTACAGGCATGAGCCACTGTGCCTGGCCTACTATTTATTTTTACCAAAGTTATATACATAAGCACATATAATCAAAAACATCATTACTACTATTATTTTGAACAAATGATTATCTGCTAGATCAAGTAAGGCTAAGAAAAATCAAAGATTTTATTTTGCTTTAATTTACTCATTCTCTGGTACATTTCCTTTCTTTGTGTAGATCCAGGTTTCTGACCTTGATTATTCTCCCTGTCGCTAAAGAACTTCTTTTAATTTTTCTGGCTGGGCACGGTGGCTCACGCCTGTAATCCCAGCACTTTGGGAGGCCAAGGTGGGAAGATCACCTGAGGTCAGGAGTTCAAGAGCAACCTGACCAACATGGAGAAACCTCATCTCTACTAAAAATACAAAATTAGCCAGGCGTGGTGGCACATGCCTGTAATCCCAGCTACTCGGGAGGCTGAGGCAGGAGATTGCTTGAACCTGGAGGCGGAGTTTGCAGTGAGCCGAGATCACGCCACTGCACTGCAGCCTGGGCAATAAGAGTGAAACTCTGTCTCAAAAAAAAAAACAAAAAACAACTTTCTTTGAAGGCAGGCCTACCAGCAACAGTTTCCCTCATTTTTTTGTTTGTATGAGAAAGCCTTTATTTCTCCCTCATTTTTGAAGGATAATTTTACAGGGCATAGAATTTTAAGTTGGTAGGATTTTTTCCTCTCACCGTGTTTAGTATTTGATTCCACTCTCTTCTTATTTACATGGTTTTCATGGAGAAGTCAGCTGTAATTCTAAACTTTGCTCCTCTATAGGTAAGGCGTTTCTTTCCTCTGTTTTCTTTCAGGATTTTTTCTTTATCTTTCTGAAGCTTGAAAATGATATGCCTAGGTGTCTTTTTTTTTTTCTTTTGGCATTTTTCCTGCTTTATGTTCTCTGAGCTTCCTGGGTCTGCAGTTTGGCGTCTGACAAGTGTTTGGGAAAATTCACAGTCATTATTGCTTCAAATATTTCTTCTGTTATTTTCTCTCTTATCCTGATATGTTACACATTTTGTAGTTATCCCACAGTTCTTAGATATTCTATTCTGGGTTTTTTTCAAGCTTTTTTCTTTTTGCTTTTCAGTCTTGGAAGTTTCTGTTGACATATCTTCAAGTTCCAAGATTCTTTCTTCAGCCACGTCCAGTCTCCTGATGAGCCTACTGAAGGCATTTTTCATTTCAGTTAGTGTTTTTGAGCTCTGGCATTTTTTAAATTCTTTCTTAGAATTTCCATCTCTGTGCCTATATGATCCATCTGTTATTTTAATCAAAATTATACATGCACAGAGGTACCTGGTGACACCAATTCTTTTGCCATAATCTCTTTTTCACATTGTATAACTTGGTCCTGAATTAGAGATTTCTCTCTCTTTCACAAGCATAATGTCAGATTCTATAGTTTTCAAGAAACTTCAGAATGTCTTTGTGAGAACAGTGAGTTTGTTCTCATTCTAGCCAAGAAAAAAAAGATACTAAATATCAACACTAAAACTGAAAACACAGCACCAAGCAATTTAGAGAATTTGATTAATTTTGTACATTAAACTGTGCTGCTCTATTAGTTCTTCCTTACCACTCTTTTCATGAATTATATTGCAATCCTATATTCTATTATTGGCCATCTGGATAAAATTATAAATTATAATAAAAAGAATCCTTGATGAAGGGTCATGCACATTTTTATTTCTGTATCTACTTTAAATGTGTTAATATTATAGAGTTGCAGAAATTTGAAGTAATTTTAAATTGCTCTTATGGACAAAACCCTAAGCCTCCACTACTTTGCAATGATGGAAAAGGCCACAGAGCACTTTGAAAAAATCATACTTTTATCCCCATTATCTTACCAAATGTGAACTGTGGCAAACATCCTGTACCTGCAAGCTTCTCTCCACCTATAAGGCCCCTGTCTTCTTCACGTGCTGCCCTTTCTACCTGGGTGTGAGCATCAATGGTCTGGAGTCATAACTTCTGGGAGCAGGTCTGCTTTTGATCAACTATACCACTCACAAGATTTTATGTGCTCGGTTCTCTTCAACTATGCAAATAGTAGATCAACTAACAACTGTTCCAGCCATAAAGACGAAATCCTCTTCATTCTTACATTCTCTTATAATCGACAAAGTATTGAAATACTTAGTGATGTTCTACTGCTACTACAATAGCTAGATAGACCTTTTGTTCCATCATTAGTTGATTCCCCTCCATTCTGGGCCTGTTTTCATTAAGTTTTCCTTATATAATATGAGGAAACTGTGAAGCATGATTTCTCAATCTCATTATCGGCACTCTTGACATCTGGGGCTGTAAAATTCTTTGTTATGTAGGGCTGCCCTGTGCATCATAACATCTCTGATCTCTGCCCAGTAGATGCCAGTACCACTCCCCCAACTTCTAGTGTGACAACCAAAAATGTCTCCAGACATTGCCAAATGTCCCCAGGGAGTGAGGGGTAAAATTACCCCCAAACCCCAAATAAAAACCACTGTTGTAAAGAAAACTTAAATGTTATAATGTATATAAAGGGGACTCACAAACTATGCAGTTTAGGAATTATTATATTTTTAATGTTTTTTGTCAATGTGTTGTAGAAGAATATGAGATGAAATATAGGCAAAGAGTGAAAGGTGGTACTTAGAGTGTATTCCAGTTTACTGTCTGTATGGAAGTTGCCTTATGAGAAAAGGCAGACAATCTCTAAGGATGCCTTAAAAGAGGTTTCTGTAGCTAGTCATGTAACAGTTAAGTTGGCCATGGTACCCACATCATGATTACCTTACAGCTTATTCCTTGGGCAGGGGACTAGCCCCTTTGCTGCTTGCTATAAGAGGTGCTGAGCCTTTAACCCTAGGTTCCCCGCATGTGGCACAACCCACTGTGTGAGTAGTTGCCCATTACCACCCCATGGGACTTTGGGACAGGAGAACCGGAATTACCATGCTGATGTTCCCACTGTGTGCTGTGCTGTCTTGCTGTGATCCATTGAGTCTCTTTGTCTATTTTCACACCTCCAAAGTGGCAGTAAGCCAACCTGGTTACTGGCTTAGTCATCTCCTTGGCCTTCTTGTTACTCTTCACCATTCTCTATGAGGGAGGAGTTTCCCCTGATACTGGGTTAAGTTACTTCACTTCCCTTTGTCTTTGTTTCCACATTTTAAAATGGGGATAATAATGATAGTACTTAAATCTTAGTGTTGTTGTGAGGATCATTCAAGCTAATGTAATAGCCTGATAGGTAATTATGTCCAAACTAATGCCATGTTGCTTAGTTCTATTTTCTCCTATATGTCCCTGTGTTAGTCTGTTCCCACATTACTATAAAGAAATACCTGAGACAGGGCAACTTATAAAGAAAAGAGGTTTAATTGGCTCATGGGTTTGCAGACTGTACAGGAAGCATAGCAGCTTCTGGTTCTGGGGAGGCCTCAGGAAGCTTCCAATCATAGTGGAAGGCAAAAGGGAGTAGGAGTCTCACGTGGCAGGAGCAGGAGCAAGAGAGAGTAAGATGGGAGGTTTTACACTTAAATGATCTGATCTCATGAGAACTCACTCACTCACTATTGTGAGGACAGTACTAAGAGGGATGGTGCTAAACCATTCATGAGAAATCCACCTCCACAATCCTATCACTTCCCACCAGTCCCACCTCCAACATTGGGGATTACAATTCAATATGAGATTTGGGTGGGGACAAATATCCAAACTATATCAGTTCCTACCTTCTTAGATTGCCTACTAAACTCCAAATCCTACCTTTCTTTCACAGTGAAATTTACTTTTCTTTGTCATAGACTACATTTCCATTTCACAGTGCACATCATCTCACCATCTTTCTTGCTTTCTCTCTCCCTCAGTCTCCTCTACTCATTAACCTCCATCCTCCTTTGCAGGACAAATTCCTCCCTTTGTCTTTGGTGCAGTTGTTTGCAGACCAAATTTGTTGTAACACGCCCCTAGTATTTCAGTTTTTACTTCAAGGTGATTAAAAGATTTTCATCTAGTCAAGTCCCTCCTACCAATGAAATTCTTATTAATAAAAGTTTCTTTATCACCTCACATAATTCATTGTTCAATGAATATTTTTGTTCCTATAGTGGGTTAATATTTTGATATTCAACTATGTGATTTTTCTTAATTCCTCTTACTTATCTTTTCTTTCCCCACCATTCAAGGAGTGTTAGGGTTTTAGAAATACAGATACAAAGATGATACAGAGAGAACAATTAAATCTTTAACTTGAAGCTCTTGAGAATAATTCTGTAAAGTCCATAGCAGAGAAAAAGGTCTTAAAAGTCATTGCTTTCCATTATTAGAGCCAGAGACTTAGAGAAACATGTTATTTAAATCCCCAAAGTCAGACTTTAAATATCCAAAGCCAGTCCCCCAGAGGGCCAAGTACATAATATTTATACTAAAACCACGGAAAGAAATATGTGATGTCCTAAGAACCATGTCCTGCTCAGAAGAAGATCAAAGCTTGACCAGCAGGCAGGAAGGTGGGGATTAATGAAGGATGTGCTAAGGGTTCCATCGCTAGTGGGACCCAGTGTTATCACTTCCTCCCCCAAGGCCAACCCTTTGCAGAGAGGCATAATAAGCTCAGATGCATGCATGTGTGGCATTCCATAGCAAAAAGAACTATTACCTGCCTTTCCAGACAACTCAAGCAACTGTAACCCTCACAGAGGACCCCTGAATCCACCTGGGCAGTAGAACAGTGATGATGAGGGCTGGGACTGTTAACATCAGTTCTTTGGTATGTGGTATTGGAAGGAGGTGGAACAATGAGTAATTTTTTGTTTGTATGCTCCAAGACTGTTTGGCTTGAAAAAAAGGGTATGATCTAGTCATGCAACATTTTTTAAACAATAAAATAAAAATGTGAAAAGAAAAAAAGGTGGATGTGAGAAGGGAAAAAAAATCTCATAAGCTTAGCAGTACGTTTCAAAAGAAACTCTCTAAAATTTTTATTTAAAAATTAATATTGGTTAGGTGCAGTGGCTCACACCTGTAATTCCAACACTTTGGGAGGCTGAGGTAAGAGGATTGCTTGAGACCAGGAGTTTGGGACCAGCCTGGGCAACATAGCAAGACCCTTGTCACTACAAAAAATTAAAAATTAGATAAGCATGGGAGTGCACATCTGTAGTCCCAGCTATTCAGGAGGCTGACTAGGATGACTTGAGCCCAGGAGGTTGAGGTTGCAGTGAGCCATGATTGAACTACTGCCCTCCAGACTGGGTGACAGAGCGAGAACCTGTCTCTAAAAAATAAACAAATAAAAATGAATCTCATTTTGAATAATCAGACTTTCACTTCTCTCTTTTCATCTCTTAACTCTGCACCTCTGATTAAAGTGATGAAATTGAGTAAAATGAGAAGAAAAAGGGAGCTTCTTAAAATAAACCACATTGCGGAATAAACTCAAGAATTAAGATCTGATCTTGCTAGGTTTTGAGTCTTAATTTTCAAGGACCACTTTCAGTTGTGGTTGTGGGAGTTGATCCCCTTTTCTCAACTAATGCCAGTTAACCTGGAAATTTCTCTATTCCTTCATTCTTTTCTGTCCCCACCCCGAAACCACACCCCACATCTCTTCCTATTCCCCATACCATGCACATTCACATGCCCAGATCTTCTTGTCTTCTTGTCTTTACCCTAATTTCTTTTTCTTTCTTTCTTTTTTTTCAAGAAAGAGTCTCACTCTGTAGCCCAGGCTGGAGTATGCAGTGGCTGATCTCAGCTCACTGCAACCTCCACCTCCTAGGTTCAAGCGATTCTCCCACCTCAGCCTCCGGAGTAGCTAGGACTACAGGCGTGTGCTACCACGCCTGGCTACTTTTTGTATTTTTAGTAGAAACTGAGTTTCACCATGTTGGCCAAGCTGGTCTCAAACTCCTGACCTCAAGTGATCTGCTCACCTCGGGCTCCAAAAGTGCTGGCATTACAGGTATGAGCCACCGCGCCCAGCCTTTCCCCTAATTTCTTATTATCCCCTACCTCTAGGCTTCCCCATTCCCCTTTCTCAAGATCTTCTTTTATCCTCAAGACCACATGAGACATCATAACTTCATTGTGAGAAGCATTAATCTACTGGATGGAGCACATGTGGGGAGTATCTGGGGTCTATACCAATTTCCATAGTAACCTTTTTCAGGGAAATCACTTCATCCTTAAAAAATGGGATAAAGGAAAGAAATGAGGCTCACCACCCTGGGCTACATCCAAGAACAGTGCAGAGATATGGAGGGTTCCAGGCTGTGTGAAAGACGGTTCATAACTGCTACTAATTGTAGCTAGGAAAGAGAGGAAAGGAGAACACGAATTAGAGCCTGAGAATGGAGAGAGAGCTGAAGGAGTTGATGGCATGATTTGTCAAGCTAAAGAAAGAAAGAAAATGAGTCAAGAAACAAAAGGTCACAGAAGAAATTCAGCAATTAATTTGTTTAATACTGTGCCATTCCACCCTTCTTCCTCCTGGTTCAGTGCACAATCCCTGAGCTCAGGATATGCCCTTGAAGTTTCAAAGTCAGGAAGGATAAGCTGGGGTTTCTGAAGAGGAGAGTTTTGGGGGCGGGGGCCTACTAGATATAAAGAAATATGTGTGCCTACTTTAGTACATTTTCCATTACATGATTTGAGTGAGGGTAAAAAGCATAAAATTAAGCATTTCATTTTTAAAATGTGTATTCAATATTCCAAGAGTTATTCTTATCAACTTAAATCCAGAATAATTTTTCATGTGATGACAAGCAATGGGACATGGTGATGTCTATGATTTTGTGTCCGAGCAAGTATTGTACACTCGATTAATCTTTTCTGGATAAAACATTAGCAATTCTTGGGAAACCAAAGCTTGAAGCAGAGCAGAATGAGGCGTGACACTGAGTAAGTGGTGAACTTGGTGTCATTGAGCTCCTTTTTAGGGATTAAACCATCCCAGAATGCATTTGACTCACGTCAGGAAGTAATGCTGCAAAGCAAATGACCTACTTCATATTTAATCCCCAATGCTGCAACTTTGTGCAGCATTTTGAAGAAGCCCAGGGGACCTGATCCTAGACCACCCATGAGGAAGTAGTAAAGCCCCAACACCCACAACACTGCCCCCGCACGCAGAAGTGAGAACAGGTTCAAAATTATGTGGAAGTGCTTGCTGCAAGGGCTTTTGGCCTCTGCCTGCCCGCCCATGTTAAGCAACTCAGGCACACACCTCCAGTGTCTTGGCAAGAATCTCCAACTCCCACAAGAATGGGAAGAAAGCCAAAGAAGGCCAAAACTTTCTCCAAACAAGCTCAGTAGCAAAACTCTGTGGGAGAGAGAGAAGTAAGGCAATTGCCCTAGGCATATTGGGCAGATGAGTCAGCATCCAGCAAGAGAGGAGCCTGTAATTCTGGAGAAGTTAGGGCTGGTACCACCATGGAATTAGGTGGAGAGGAAGAGAGAATGTGTACTCATCAAGAAAAATGGATGGTCCAGTATGCAGACATGGAAATGCCCTCTTCACCGTCCTTCCTTTCCTAAGAAATTCTGGGTTCTAGGCCAGGGGCAGTGGCTCACACCTGCAATCTCAGCACTCTGTGAGGCCAAGGCATGTGGGACACTTGAGGTCAGGAGTTCAAGACCAGCCTGGGCAACATGGCAAGACCCCATCTCTACAAAAAAATTAAAATTAAAAAATTAGCCAGGTGAGGTAGTACACACCTGTAGTCCCAGCTGCTAGGAAGACTGAGGCGGGAAGATCACTTGAGCCCAGGAGTTTGAGGCTGCAGTGAGCTATGATCGTGCTATTGCACTCCAGCCTGGGCAGCAGAGTGATACCGTCTCTAAAAAAAAATAAAATAAAGAAATTCTGGGTTCTCTGTCCACACCTGTAGTTAAACTCACTGAGAAGGAAAATACCCAGCATTGCACCAAAGTCTAAGAAATCACCACTGAAGAACTTATCCCTGTAATCAAAAACCATATAAACCCCTAAAAACTATGGATATAAAATTTTATAAAAGAAAAGAAAAAGAAAATGCCCAGCAGGTGGCAGCACTAGACAACTGAAGTAAAACAAGGCTGCAAGGCAACGCGAAAGTTCATCTTGTAGACTTTGCGCTGTAACTTTCCTTGGTGGGATTTCATTTAGCTATCAGTGAATATCTCATAAAAAGGAATTTGTATCCCAGCACCTACCACAGTGCCTGGCACATGCTGGGTATATGTGTTGACTGAATGCAGGCAGGCTGGCAGGCAGGAAGGAAGGAAGGAATTTTGACAACTCACCTAAACTAGAAAAATGTCATCGTTTGAAATGGCCATATTCTCTTCTTATCCCACCATTACTATTGTCATTTTAATTAGTTTTAGTAATATTAATAAAGCATCCTACTAGATTAATTTTCTCTACTCGCCCTTTTGACAACCTACATCCTTATTCTCTACTGAATTAAATTTTTCTCATCGCTTTTGGACACTTTTATTAAATCTCAGGGTTTAAAAAAAAACTCGAGATTAGGAACAACACAGCTAAAATTCCAGTTTTAAAAGAAATTATCTGTGTTTGAATGTTGGCGTTTATAAGGAAGGCATTTATGAGTAGACTATCGTTCTTTGATTAGTTGTATTTTTTTTAACCAATGACTTGTTCGCAGACTGTGCTTAAGTTTTATTATTATTAAAAAAAAATTTTTTTTTCTTTCATTGACCATCTCTGAAATATGCTATTGTGCAGTGGCTTGCGCTTTTTAAGAATCCTACTTAATAATAATTTAAGGTAATAAAAGTTAAAAGAAAGACTAAATAAACTAATAGATGATAAGAAATCACTCTGCCCATGCACTGTGCTATATTGGGTCAGAGTGATGACTTTCTATCACTTTCAAGATAGAGGAAGAAAATCCTCACCCTTTGCTTCACCAGATACAGAAAATGGCTGCATTGGACACCCGAGTAAGAGCTTCCAAATCTACCTATTAGAACGAAGGGTAGCCAAACTTTCCCTAAAAGCTAATGTTAGCTGAGCATGATGGCTCATGCCTGCAATCCCAGCACTTTGGGAGGTCGAGGCAGGAGAATAGCTGGAGGCCAGGATTCATGACCAGTCTAGTCAACACAGCAAAACCCTCTCTCTAAAAGAAAATTTTTAAAATTAGCTAGGCATGGTGATGAGCGCCTGTAGTCTTAGCTAGCTACTCGGGAGGCTGCAGTGAGAGGCTCATGTGAGCATAGGAGTTCAAGGTTGTGGTGAGCTATGATTCCATCACTTCACTCCAGCCTGGGCAGCAGCCAGATCCTGTCTCAAAAAAAAAAATGCTAATGGTAAAATTTTTGCTAGTAAGAATAATGGCAGTTGATGACACTCAGTTGGAGCATGTAGTTGAGTTTTTTGAGGGCGGGTATGTTGTTTTATGTACTTTCCTATATCCCTAGCATCTCACCTTGTGTCTGGTATATTTTAAAACCTCAATCAATATTTACTGAATGTGTGGAGACTATCAAGACATATGTCACTGAACAGTGGTACTTGAATCAGAGCCACGTTCTCAGCAGAAGAAAAGAATAGAATGGCAGATCATGGGAGTCACAATTCAGCAGACTTATAAGAATGGGCCCAGAGCCAAAATAATTAGCATCATCTGGAATTGGTGACACCCTAGATTATCTCTTTCATCTTAGGAACTCCTATCCTTACCCTGTTCAGCTTTGTTACACATAGCCATCTTGCTGCTGCTTTTACACTTTTATTGTGTATTAAACGCAACTTTCCTGAACTTGAAGAGCCTCTGAGTTCTTCTTATCAATAAGGGGAATGTTCTGAGTTATCATGTGTCTCCCTAATTCTGGAGGAATAGTGTATCTAAAAACAAGCATCTTACATGTTGATGTTCCCTGCATCAAGCTTAATTCCTATTCTATTTTCATTCTGCATGCTCTTCCCAGGCAAGTGCATCCCCACCCATAATTTCTAAACCAGGAACTGCAGATCTTTACTTGTGATTGCCATTGTTTCTTGAATTTCAAATCCATACATATAGCTAATTTCCCATAAGAAAACTCTACCTGGGCATACCATATATTAAAAGCTACTTTAAATATATCATATCAAAGATCAAATCCACAGGCTCTGATTTAAGATGGCAGATTAAGCACATTTGTTTATCTTTTTCCCAAAAACCATATTAAAATCATAGTAAAAGAATAAAAAGCATGTCAGGCACAGTGGCGTGCACCTGTAGTCCTAGCTACTCAGAAGGCCAAGGCAGGAGGATTGCCTGAGCCCAGGAGTTCAAGTTCAGCCTGAGCAACATAGACCTCACAAAAAAAAAAAAAAAAGGAAAGGGAAAGAAAGGAAAAGGTATGAACACTCCCCCCACCCAACCCAACCAAACAAAGAGAATGTAAGGGAAGCTAATGGAGGAATAGAGGTTACAGCAAAGTTCTAGAAGTCAGGAGATGGATGAAGAGGGATGACTGATGATGATCAGAGCTGATGAGGAAGCTGCAGCCTAGTACCCCTGAGGGATGAGACTACAGCCAAAAAGGGAGCCGATCTGTCTAGAATTAACTCAGAAATTGTCTCAACTTGGAGACTACAGTTCTACAGAAGGCAAGAGTAAGAAACAGACAACCAGCAAAAGCACATTAGCATCTTCAGAGAAATTAAGAATGACATTGCATCCATAAAACAAGAGCAAGATAAAAGACATGAATGCCAAAACGTCATGCTTCTCCACAACCTGTGTCTGTTCCTGCGCCTCCTGTCTCAGAGAATGAATGCTTCCATCATGCACCGAGTTTCCCAAGCCAGAGAGTTGAAAGTGATCCCTTTATTCTTCCCTTCTCTTTATGCCTCATTCAATAAACTAAGGGTTGATTCTACCTCCTAAATATCCTTTGTATTTTCCCCTCACCTCTCTTCCCCACAGCCACTGCCTTTAATAGACCTTTCTTACGTCTTTCCTAAATTCTAGCAATAACATTTATCCCTGCTCTATCTCTAGTTTGAAGCCTTCCCAAACCTTTCTCCAGGATCATAATCCCTAGTTTCAGTCAACCCAGCATCTGGCATACTGCCCTTCAACCAGTGAGTGTCTGATTGTCATTTGGATTGAGTAATACCTGACCATCTGTCCAGCCTGCAATTTTTACTGCTCCATACTTTCTTCTTCAAATCCCAGAAATATGGACTTACTTTTAGTTCTTTCTCAAAACATGTCTCCTTTTCAAAACATGTGCTGTTCTCCCAGCCCGAAACCCTCATTCTCGTTGTTGGCATAGAAACTCCTTCAAGGCTCAGCTGAAATGTTACTTCCCCTGAGGAAGTTCCCTAATTTCCCCTGGACTGACATGGGTATTTATACTTTATATGCCCTGGGAATATCTCATGTGCCTTCTCTACAGCACTTTTGTGTTGAATTGTAAGTTCCTGTTTCCCCAGACGAGACTGTAGCCTCTTTGAGGGCAGGAACCAATCCTCTGAGCTTGGTATCCCTTGCACATATGCAGCATAAAGGAATGGTTATAATCACAGAATTCTGTTTTTTAAGATAGAAGGAAGCTCAAGAAATTATCTGTATAGTTCCTGTCCTTGAGCCAATGAAATATTATCATTCTTATTTATTAATTGAGGCAACTGAAACATGCAGATGAAGCAGTTTATTTAAGGTTGCAAAGTGAAGTGCACAGGCTTATGTGGGCAATGGGGACAGAGGCAGGGAGGGGAGAGAGGGTGATCAGAACTAACATCCCAATTTCCTTCTTACACAGTGCTCCTTCCATCTCGTGGTGACACCTCTTACCAATCAATTGCCATTTACTGAAGAAATCCACCTTGAAAAAAGAAAAGGAAAGATAAGCAACAAAAATATATACATTGCCCAAACTGACAAGGAAATTACTTTCTTTAAAATAATGACAGGCCAGACGCCGTGGCTCACGCCTGTAATCCTAGCACTTTGGGAGGCCGAGGTAGGCAGATCAGTTGAGGTCAGTAGTCTGAGACCAGCCTGACCAACATGGTGAAACCTCGTCTCTACCAAAAAATACAAAAATTAGCCAGGCGAGGCTGGGCGCGGTGGCTCACGCCTGTAATCCCAGCACTTTGGGAGGCCGAGGCGGGCGGATCACGAGGTCTGGAGATCGAGACAATCCTGATTAACATGGTGAAACCCCATCTCTACTAAAAATACAAAAAATTAGCTGGGCGTGGTGGCGGGCGCCTGTAGTCCCAGCTACTCGGGAGGCCGAGGCAGGAGAATGGCGTGAACCTGGGAGGCGGAGCTTGCAGTGAGCCGAGATCGCCACATTGCACTCCAGCCTGGGCGACAGAGCAAGACTCCATCTCAAAAAATAAATTAATTAATTAAATAAAATAAATAAATAAAAAATTAGCCAGGCGTGGTGGTGCATACCTATAATCCCAGCCTGAGCTCAGAAGTTGGAGACCACCCTGGGCAACACGGTGAAACCCCGTCTCTACTAAAATACAAACACTTAGCCAGGTGTGGTGGTGGGTACCTGCAGTCCCAGCTGCGAGGCTGAGGGATGAGAATCACTCCAGCCTGGGTGACAGTGTGAGTCCCTGTCTCCAAAATAATTAGTTAAAATAAAATAATGACAATTGTTACGTGATATTTTTAACCTTAGTGTTGTTTCAAGCCAGGAGGGTAATCATCCTCTCAGAGTACAGAACCATTTATTCATTTGGAACTATGTCCCATACGTAATTTCCTATTAAAACAAACTAACAAGCAAATGCTCCCATAGGCTGCCACAGTCAGTTCTTCCCTGTATTCATTCTCTTTCTCTCTCTCTCTTTCCTTGTTTTTAGAGGGAGATGGGTTTCACTATGTTGCCCAGGCTTGTCTCCAGTTCTAAGCTTCCCGAGTAGCCCGGGCTATAGGTGCATGCCACCACACCTGGCTTCCTTGTATTGGCTTATTGCAATTTCTGGTGCATACACCAATGGTGGCAAGTGAGCCAAATATTATCAGCATTCTGGCCAGCCAAAGCCATTTTCTTCCCTGTCTCAGCACAGTCTCACATAGCCCACCATTGTCTTGCCTATTCTTGACAGTTTGCAAGATCTGTGTCTTCTGTTTCTTTTTTATTTCACTCGGTGCCCTATCTATAATTATAATAGATACTCAAGAGATAACTTGTTGACTTGATAAAGAAAACAAGAACTGCAGAACACTCAGTGACTTTTTACACTTTCTTACCCATTTCTGTCTTAGATATTGTTATTTGATAGCTCCTTCTCAATCTACTTATAGCCTGAATCTATATCAGAATTTATGCAGATGAGTTGCATTGAGAACACCCATTTTTAGACTACCTAATCCTGGTTTTTCAACCAGGTAGAGCCATTCAGCCAGCCCCAGTTTTGCTAGGTTAGCTCAGTTAATAAGAACAGAAGCAAAACTGATTAATTGGATTGTGAATCCTAAACCTGGTTGACCAAAGGCAATAGACAGATGTTACTTTGTCCTTTTTAGAACCGCCATGCAAATGATATAAATTTCCTTGATTCTGCCCTCTACTCTTTTCTATTTGAATATTTTCTCTCTGGGCAGTTTTATCCATTTAGCATCATCATAAGTAATATGCTAATGACTCCCAAATCTACAGTTCTAAAACCAACCTCTCCTAAGAGCTAAAGACCCCAATTTCTTAGGGCCTCCTACACAACCCCACATGGATAGTCTGATGCCACCTTAAAAATAAGATGTCTAAAATAAATTTTAGCATTTTACTCGAATCTATTTCTCTCACTGTTAAAGATATCACTATCTTTCCAAACATAATGGCCTAGAACTCCAGTCATAATTTCAACTCCTCTGTACTGTCCTCCCCCCCTACATTGGGATAGCTCAGGTGGCTCCTCAACTCACAAGAAGTTCCCGTGTGGCCGTGAATATAATGCCTTCCTTTACTCATAAATCATGATTTTTATGGGGTCTGCCAAAAACAGTACCTCATTGCCAGGTCCAGTGACTAGTGCAATTAGTGGATATTTGGCCCCAGCCCATCAATTCCTCTCTGGAAACCTTCAGACTGGCCCAGGAGAAGATCCCATTCTTCTTGAGTTCCTCAGCTAGAAGAACACACCTCCTGAACCAACTATGGCCATGACCCTCAAGCTTGGAGAGGGTCTCTACCGCAGAGAAGAAAAAAGCCACATTCAGAAAGGGGATATGGAGGAAGAATGACACCTGAGGCCCTGATTTGTTGTCCCTACCTGGCTGTATCTCTGTCTTTCCCAAAGTTAGGTTCATCACTTTGCAAATACATTTTCCTTTTTTTTGTTTATAATGAGCCATGTTGGGTTTTCATCATTTATAAGTCCAAACTTAAAACCTTTCTTTTTTCACCCATGCTTCCCCTTGCCCTGACCAGATAGGAAAAGATTTAATCAGTTGCCAAATTCTGTGGCTTCTTCCTCATAGACATCCTCCGTATGTGTCCCATCTACTTCATCTAGCCCGGGCCCTGGGTTACAGTAATGGCTTCCTTACCACATTCCCAAGCTCTAATCTTGCATTCTCTAAACATCCTCCAATTGCCGTCAAAAAGCTTCTAAAAAAGGTGTGGTGGTGTGCGCCTATAGACCCAGCATCTCAGGAGGCTGATGTGGGAGGATCGCTTGAACCTGGGAGGATCGCTTGAACCCAGGGGGCAAAGACTGCAGTAAGCCAAGATAGCTCCACAGCACTCCAGCCTGAGCAACAGAGCAAGACTCTGTCTCCAAAAAAAAAAGCTTCTAAAAGACTAAATGTGGCTGGGCACAGTGGCTCACACCTGTAATCCCAGCATTTTGGGAGGCCAAGGTGGAAGGACCACTTGAGGTCAGGAGTTCAAAACCAGCCTGGCCAACACGGTGAAATCCCGTCTCTACTAAAAATACAAAAATTAGTTGAGCACGGTGGCAGGTGCCTGTAATCCCAGCTACATGGGACCCGGGAGGCTAAGGCAGGGGATTCGCTTGAACCCGGGAGGAGGAGGTTGCAGTGAGTTGAAATCGCACCACTCCACTCTAGCCTGGGTGACAGAGTGAGACTGTGTCTCAAAAAAAAAAAAAAAGACTGAATGTGTCAGCCTTCTCTTCAGTAGTCTTCAGTGGCTCCCTCGAACCCACAGAACAAAAATTAAACTCAAATGGCCTCAAACATCCTATGATTTTGGCACTTGCTTTTTTTTTCCACTTTGTCTCTCAGTATATCCTTCAGGCGAACATGACCACTCACTTATCACTAAATATTTCCTGAACTTTCCTGTCTCCATGCTTGCAATTTTCTCTCCATCTACCAGAATACAAATCCTACCCATTCTTAAAATGCCACTTCTTTTTTTTAAACGTTTGTTTGTTGTTTTTGAGACAGAGTCTCATTCTGTCACTCAGGCTGGAGTGCAGTGGCACGATCTCAGCTCACTGCAACCTTCTCCTCCCAGGTCCAGGGAATCCTCCCACCTCAGCCTCCCGAATAGCTGGGGTCACAGGCATGCACCACCACACCCAGCTAATTTTTGTATTTTTAGTAGAGACAGGGTTTTGCCATGTTGCCCAGGCTGGTCTGGAACTCCTGGCCTCAAGTGATTAACCCTCCTCAGCCTCCCAAAGTGCTGGGATTAAAGGCATGAGCCACCGTGCCTGGCCATATGCCGCCTTCTTTATGAAACCTAAAACCTCCCAAACATCAGCAAACTACATTTTCTTTGCTTCTAGAGCACTTGATACCTTTACTTTGCTTTATACTACAGTTATTTTAATATGTCTTATTTTCCTTTTAGGCTATAAAATTTCTTGAGGACAGAAACTCTTCTATGTTAACCATTAGTACCAAACATTAATAAGTTTTCACCAAATTGATTAGACATGTATATTTGGAAAGAGGGTTTGTTTCTCCTCTTATTTCTTCAAACTTTAATTCAGTGTTGGAATTAATGCTTCCAGTGGAAACTGTGAGACATTTATTATGAAAATCTAGGTAACTGCATCATTTTCTATCCTACCATTCTCATTCATTTCCTCTGTAAGAGGAGTCCCAGTTCAAAATAATTTCTGGGAGAAAATCGAATGCCTGATTCTGTCCCATTAAGAAAAAACATCTTCCAGCCTCACTCCCTTTCTTCTTTCCTTCTTCCTTCCTTCTTTCCTGTCTTTTTTTTTTCTTTTTTCTTTCTTTCTTCTAAGAGATAATCAGAATGCAAGCTATGGGCCGGATGCGGTGGCTCATGCCTGTAATCCCAGCACTTTGGGAGGCCTAGGTGGGCGGATCACGAGGTCAGGAGATCGAGACCATCCTGGCTAATGTGGTGAAACCCCGTCTCTACTAAAAATACAAAAAAAATCAGCCAGGCATGGTGGCAGGCGCCTGTAGTCCCAGCTACTCGGGAGGCTGAGGCAGGAGAATGGCATGAACCCGGGAAGCAGAGCTTGCAGTGAGCCGAGATCGCACCACCGCACTCCAGCCTGAGCGACAGGGCCAGACTCCATCTCAAAAAAAAAAAAAAAAAAAAAAAAAAAAATGCAAGTTATGGCTTAGGTATAATTGTAGGTGTCAAACTAAAGTCAACTTTTATTTGTGACTCTTTTGCCATTTTGTCAAGTCAGCAGTTCATCTTCTCTCTGATCTATGAAGACTGCACCTGAGCTAGTTTGAGTCATGTTATTTGTATGACATAAAAATGGGGCATCTGATAACATCTGCTCCCTTTCTCTGATCCAAATCATGAATAGAGTTCCTCTCCCTTCCCTTAGTCACCAGCTTTTGAAGATGTACAATCTGTGATAGTAAAAAGAAATGGATTTTGAACTCTAAGCAGTCCAGTTAAAGTAAGGAAGCCACAAGAGAAGGAAACACAGAGTGAACCCTTAATAATAAGGACTTCTCTGTGTGCAGGAATGAGCTGTGGAAGATGGGAGAGAAGAATGAGGATGGATGACTAAGAGCAATGAAAGCTTACAAAGAAACCCAAGAAGGCGAAATATTTGCTTACGAATAAACAGGAAGGGAAGAAATAGCTTTCTGCCTTTCTTGTAGTAGATACTCAATAGCAATTTATGTAAGAATTTGGACATTCCTTAAAAGATAAGACTTGCATTCTTAGAATTGAGAATCAATAAGAAAATCTATTCTTTGAGAGAACCACGGTTATTTTAAGGCTATGGGATGACTTATATAAATGGTTTGACCAGAACTTAGTTAAGCCCCTATCCACATACAATTCTATATAAACTGAGTTTTAGAGAGTCTTTGGTTCCAGGCATTTATAGCCTGAAACTATATCAAAATTTTTGCAGGTAAGTTGCATTGAAAACAGTTGTTTTTAGACAACTTTATCCTGGTTTTTGCACCAAGTAGAGCCATTCAGCCAGCCTAATTTTGCTAGGTTCACACAGTTACTAGGATCTGAAACAAACCTGATCAACTGGATTCTGAGTCCTCAACCTGGTTGGCCAAGGGCACTAGACAGATGTTACTGATACAGAGTCAAATAATATATAGGCAACTGATCTGATACGGAACCAGAGAGTTGGGATATGGTAGTGAAAATTGCATCAGATTTCTGCTCAGAACAACCTGAGTTTGAATCTTGGCTCCCTTGTGTAGACTTTGAGCATATCACTCAATTTCTCTGGTTCAGTTTCCTGTGGCTGTGAATGAAAAACTCCATTTCTCTCAGATTCAGCTTCCTGTGAAAAATTGGAATATAAAGTTGTGAGGATTAAATAAGACAATGTATAAGAAGGTAACTTAGAGTCTGCAAAGTGTTATGTAAATGTAAGGTATTATGAATTTTTGGTTATGGACTTGTTAACAAAGTGATGTGTTAACATTATGCTTAAGCAAAGGGTTTCTATTATTAGATTTGAGAGCAGGAGAATTATGTACAATATATATAGAGACAGGATGAGCCATCCACTAATTCAATACTAATTCAAATGTTTATTGGCAGCATAGCATACTATGTGCCAGGAGTGTTTTCAGTGTTGGAGATACAGCAGATAAAACAAAAAGATTATAATACCTGTCCTCAGGGACAGCACACAGATAAACAATGAACTAGTAAAAACAAAGAGGGCTGGCTGGGCACAGTGGTTCATGCCTGTAATCCCAGCACTTTGGGACGCCGAGGCGGGCAGATCACCTGAGGTCGGGAGTTCAAGACCAGCCTGACCAACATGGAGAAACCCAGTCTGTACTAATAATACAAAAATTAGCTGGATGTGGTGGTGCATGCCTGTAATCCCAGCTACTCAGGAGGCTGAGGCACGAGAATCACTTGAACCCGGGAGGCAGAGGTTGCAGTGAGCTGAGATTGCACCATTGCACTCCAGCCTGGGCAACAAGAGCGAAATTCCATCTCAGAAAAACAAAAACAAAACAAAGAGGGCTGCAAAAAGTCACTTAGGTCAAATTTGGGATTATACCACTGTGAAGTTCATGTAGAATGATATTTTTCAGTTGCTGATGTCACCAAAAAAAGTGAAACAAACTATATATACACAACTAATAGACACTAAACTGATTTTAAAAAATCTCAGATTATCAGGAGGGAGTCACTTCTAAAGTCCTCCCCACCTCCAATCACTACTCCCCTGCCCAACCCACTCCCACAAGAATTTTGACTGGTTAAGAACTGGATCGAGGCTGGACAGAAGATGGGAACCCCATGCTTTATATCTGGGGTTAATGTCCATAATATGATAGAATGTGTCTTGGAGAAAAGTAGCCTCGGGAAGGGAAATAGAGACAGTCCCGGGTGGTGGGCGTAGAAGACGGTGGGAAGGTGGCATCTAAGCCTGAAGGTGAGGGAGCCATCCACATGGAGATCTGGGGGAATCCCATGCCCACCAAGAGGAACAAAGAGCAGATGGCCCTGAGCTGAGAGCACATCTAGTGTGCATGGGAGACAGCAAGGGGGTCAAGGAGGCCACGGAGGAATAAAGGGCGGGGTGGTGGTGGCAGGAAAAGGTTAATAAAAAAGAAGATCAGAGGTAACTGGGCCAGATGGGGTGGGGAGAGCCACGAAAGACACTGAACGTCATGTTGTAGGACCTTCTTCTTGGTTCAGCTGAAAGCCAGGTTCTTGTCACAAGGCCATAAGAGATTCGGTTCGCATACAATTTGAATGGCGAGAAAAATGGAATATATTGGGCAAAAAAGAAAAAAAAAGGAAGGGGGCGGAAACAGGAACTCTCAGCTGAGCGAGAGTCTTGTTAGCGGCTTTTTCTGCCTCACAGGTTGAATCCCAGGTACCACCCCGGACCAGGTGGGGCCAGGCTCCTCCCACCTGCAAATGGCGGGAACCTCCCCAGGCTCCACCCCAGTGCGCATTCCTCCCAGTGCGCATTCCTCCCAGTGCGCAGACAAGTCGGAGGTTCTGCAGGGAGCCCTTCCCACCTGGCTGTCTCTCTTACTCTGGGTGAGATGGGGAGCTGTCGAAAGACGTTGAGCAGAAGAGTAGCATGATCTGAATGCTCTCCAGGATAACTCAGGCCACTGTGTTGAGAACAGACTGCAAGGAGCAAGCACAGAGCAGAAAGCCCAGTGAAAAGCCATAGAAATAATCCAGGGTAGAGGTGGGGACCTGGACCAGGATGGGAGTGGTGTTCATGGGAAGTGGTTGGATTTGGTATGTGGTTTGCAGGTAAAACCAACAGGATTTGCTGACAAATTGGATGTGAGGTGTAAGAGAGAGGGAGGTATATAGATAGATTCCAAGCTTTTCAGCCTGAACAGCTGGAAGGGTCAATTGGCATTGACTGAAACAAAGGTGAGCAGGAATTGGCTTGAGTGGGATTAGCTTGAGAAGTCAAGGATCATTTTTCCACTTCCTTCTACTGTGGTAAGTGAGGGAGTCAGGATTTAATGAGCAAAGAAGGAGAAAGAATTTAGCCAATTGGAATGAAAATGGCATTCCAAGAATCGGTGAGAACATAGATGCAAAATATGAGGGTGAATGATGGGCCCACCTAGTGAGTTTGCTGGAACGGGTTAGAGCAGATGGTTGAGTTGAGGAGTAGGGAGGAGAAGGCAGGAAGTTGAGGGAGCACAAGATGAAGACTTGTATCTTGTTGTTTTAAGATTCCATCACTGGGGCCACAGGAGCAGGCAGGAGGTTAAAAACAGGTGGTAGACGATATCCTGTTGGTTGTAGTCTTGAGATGTGTGAGTGAAGAGCAAGGTAAGAATTTCAACAAAGACAACAAAGGTAAAAAGAAAATATCAGTCTATGGCGTATAGATGGGGAGAAATCTTAAGAAAAAAAGGCTGGATTTAGAATATATCATCCTCAGGCAGGGCGTGGAGACTCACGCCTGTAATCCCAGCACTTTGGGAGGCCAAGGCAGGTGGATCACCTGAGGTCAGGAGCTCGAGACCAGCCTGACCAACATGGTGAAACCCCATCTCTACTAAAAATACAAAAAGTAGCCAGACATGGTGGGGGGTGCCTGTATTCTCAGCTACTCAGGAGGCAGGAGACTCACTAGAACCCAGGAGGCAGAGGTTGCAGTGAGCTGAGATCGTGCCATTGCACTCCAGCCTGGGGAACAGGGTGAGAATCCGTCTAAAAAAGAAAAGAAAAAGAATATATCATTCTCATGGCAGGAAGAGTAAAATATATTTTTAGGTGGCCTTCCATTTGACTTACTCTCCGTCCAATCTATTAACTTCTATGAGTTCCACCTCCAAATATTTCTTGGGTCTGCCCACTTCTATTGGTTTCCACTGCTAATAATCTGTTCTAGGTTACTAAGATCTCTTCTCTTTACTATTGCAACTGCTTCCTAAATGTCCCTCCACTTCTGCTCTTGTCTTCTTCTAATTTATTTCCCATATAGGTATAAGAAAGAACATACTAAAATGTCTATCAAACATTTTCAGATATCTGGAATATTCTTTTTAAAGTTCAATGATTCCCCATTTCACTTAGAATAAATTATAATGATAACAGCACACTTGTGGCACATACTGTGTGTCAGGCACTATAGTAACAGCATTACACAGATTGATGTATGTAATATTTAACTCTATGAAGCAGGTGCTGTTATCATAATTTGTATCTATCAAATGAGGAAACTGAGGCACTGGGAGCTATTTCATTCAGGAGGTCTACCTTAACATGGATTTCCCAGAAAACAGAACCCCACTAAATACATATGTGCTGCTCCCCTCTTGGAGACTGCAATCTCAGAAAAGAGGAGTCAGGCAAAGAAGGACCACCGTTTACAAGAAAAGGCTACAGCATGGCATGAAGCACAACTGATTGCTTGGTCTTGCCACACCATTGCTATCCTGGTCACTCCAACTGGGTAGAGGAGAAGAATTTATTCATCGGCATCTCTCACTCTTTGGTCAGAGGTTTACCCCATGGGGCATTAGCTCCCTTGCACTTGTGCCCAAAGGCAGATCTTTGCCCCAACAGGAATGCACCTAGGCAAAAGATGACAAGTGTGACAGGACACAAGGCAAGGGATTACCAGGTTGGTCCACACAAAGCCCATTGGAACCCAGGTAGAGCTGCCTGTCACACTGACCACTGGAGCAGAGCAAGTAGCTAAAGACCCTCAGGACTCAAGAGGCCAGAGAACCTGAAGTAGTGCACAACAAGTGGCTGACGCATATAGGCAGTGAAGAATCAAGCTGGGGTAAAAACTCTGGCAGCCTGGCCTCAAAGCCCATACATTTAAAATTTCTCTGATATGCTGCCTTGCAGAATAAGACCTGAACCATTTACCATGCCCTACAATGTCCTGCATGATCGGGCCCCTACCATCTGTCCAACTCCATCTTGAACCTTCTTTTTCTCACTCACAAAGCTTCAGGAACTTGTTCTTTCAGTTCCTAAACTCCGCTCCATCCTTTCCTGCCACAGGACCTTAATGCATGAGTCCTCTGTGTGGATGCTTTTTCTTCCTCTTTTGCATGGCAAACACTTTCCTATCTTTTAGTCACAGTTTAAGTGTTGCCTTCTCAGAGAGAACTTCCGGACCACTCTGTAAAAGAGGACTTCCCCGCTTGTAATTCTTCTCTTCCACTCCATGTGTGTTTCTTTCACAACACTGATCACAGCTTGAAGTAATTTTATTAATTTCTTTGATAACTTCTTTTTTGTTTCTGTCTCCAAGAGAATGGAAGCCTATGGAGGCAAGGACAATGTCTATCTTCCTCACCATTATAGCCTCAGCATGGAGCTCAGTGCCTGACCCAAGGAGATGCTCAATGAATAGTTGTAAGATGAATGAATAAAGTGTTCTTATATGAGAAATAGATTTTTTTTTTTTTGAGACGGAGTCTCGCTCTGTTGCCCAGGCTGGAGTGCAATGGTGCAATCTCGGCTCACTGCAACCTCCACCTTCCTGGTTCAAACAATTCTCCTGCCTCAGCCTCCTGAGTAGCTGGAACTACAGGCACTGGCCATCACACCCGGCCAAGTTTTGTATTTTTAGTAGGGACGGGGTTTCACCATGTTGGCCAGGCTGGTCTTAAACTCCTGACCTCAGGTGATCCACCCGCCTCGGTCTCCCAAAGTGCTGGGATTACAGGGGTGAGCCACCGCGCAAATTTTAAAGTGGTATTGTCCACATCAGTGTTTGAGGTAGAAACACTGTGGAGTTACTGAATGGACAAATGAATGATGCTAACGGGTGAAGGAAGATAACAGACTGGAAGGAAATTAGATGAATGGCCTGGCTCTCTCAAGTTTTCTTCCAGCTCTACAAGTCCTTGAACTATGGAGGATATCTTTAAGGAAGTGCAAAGGAAACAGGAAGGAAGCAAAAGTAGGAATTCCTTAGGAAGTTCAGAAGAGGAAAGCTGGAGAATCTGACCCATTGTATGACAAAGAGGAAGTTATTTAAAGCAGGGTTTTGAAACTGTGAACCTCTAAATGGCTTACAAAAATCCAAGAGCACTCATAAAATTGTATACAAAACATGTCTCCATATCTGCATGTGCAATTTTCTAGGCAATAGTTTCTATCGTATTTGAAAAGGAACTTATAACTTTTACATAGTTAGGAAACACTAAGTGATTGCAGAAACAGATGAGTCTACAGATAATCTAGACTTACTTCCTCAGTTTTCAAATGAAGACATCAAGGCCCAAAGATGTTATGGAACCTGCTAAAATGCAAACACAATCAATTAGGTGACAAGAGGGCACAGGACTCAGGTCTCTCGATTCCCCTTCTAGTGTTCTTTGCTGTGCCACAATACCTTCCTGAAATTCAGTTATAAAATGCTGTGTGAAGAAAAAAGAAATGTTTAATATCTTGGAAAATAGAAGAGAAAATCTAAACTGACAACATAGGTAAATGCAATAGAATCTCAAGGCTAAAGGAGCCTCAAAAGGCCCACTGAACAGTTCCCTGACTTCAGGCAAAAATCCTGTAAACATCCTGGAATGATTATTTTTCAAGATGGTTAAGGAATATGAAAGAAAGAGTCAAAATAATTATTCAGCACTTAACTTAGAAACAAAATACTAGATTATCTTTATTCATAAACATAAGCATGAATATAGTTGTCTCTTGGTATCTGTGGGGGATTGGTTCCAGGGCACCCACTGATACCAAAATCCACACGTGCTCAAGTCCCTTAAATAAAATAAAATGGCATAGTACCTGCATACAACCTCCACACATCCTCTTGTTTACTTTAAATCATCTCTAGATTCTTTATAATGCCTAATACAAAGTCTACACATCACTTCATTTGCATGGATTCAATGTAGTACTTGGCATACAGCAAATTCAAGTTTGCTTTTTGAAACTTTGTGGAATATATTTTTCCAAATATTTTCAATTTCTTGGTTGGCTGAATCCACAGAAGCAGAACCCACTCATATGGAGGGCCGACTGTGTATATCAAAGTTGCTCACAAGAAAGAATTTAAAAATAAAGGCATAAACTGACAACCTATCAAAATCCAATGCTCAGTTATGATGCAAAATGAAAACAGAAACATGGTATGTTTTTTAATAACCGCCGAGATAACAAAGTATGGTGAACATTTGATTATCTCTCCCAATGTGAGTTTAAGGACAAATTAAGTAAATTAATGGCACAATCTATAGTCCTTAACTTAGGCAGTTAGTCAACTTTTGTTCAGAGAACATCAGACTGTTAGGATACCTGAGTTAAATTTCTTGCAACCACCACTAATTTCTGGGCTTGGACAAGTCACTTTCTCTAGTTCTCAGTTTCCTCCATCTTCACAGTGGAAAAAGGTTAATCTTGGACAAGGGTTTTCAAACTTGTTTTGTCTTTTTTGTTTTTTTTTAAATTCGATTTTTTGTTGTTGTTGTTACCACCCACACAGTAAGACATATATTTCCTATTATCTGCATCCATAAACATATATGCCCATAACTGAAATAAAAGTTTCGTAAGACAGTATTGATGCTCAGTATATTCAGTGCACTCTCATATTTTCTATTCTATGAGATTATGTCCTGTTTTTTAAAAAATGTAGGTTATTACTTATTACATTGATTTAATAACCTATGCATGGGTCACAATCTACAGGTTAAAAAATATGAATATCACTTGTAGTTTTCATATTCTACCAATAAACACTCTGCAAGAACCACAAGTCAATAGTACAATCAATTTACCTGAATTTCTATTTTCTCCCTTCCTATGCCAGAGGTGATAATGGGCGGTGATAAAGAATTACAAGTAGAGAGAGGAAAAATAAGTGCTTTGAGTATCCATCAAAGGAAATTCTGCCAGTAAGTAATTTAACATTAACCAGAGAGAATGACAGGACATCCACAACTGGAAACACAGGACATCCAGAGTTGGAAAGTTTTCACTGACTTTTTTTTTTAACCTGCCTATGAACTGTTCGAGTTTTGAGAGTTTCCCAAGAAAATGTTTGAGAGAAGGTGGGGATGGAAAGAAGGAGAGGGAAGGGGGAGAAGAGGAAAGGAGGAAAAAGAGGTGAATGTTCAAGTGTTGGTGGGTAGTGTTGACCCCCTACACTAGCGCAAGCCTCAGTCCATGCAAAAACTCCCTCTACACATGTGAGACAGGACCTTCTGGGCCGTGTCAGCACCCTGCACTGCCAGAACGCTTCCTATAAATCAAAACCTGTTATATGTCTACTAAAGATTCTTCAGTGCCTTCTCAGCCTCTATAGGGTAAAGTGCAAACTCTTCAGCACGGCACACCAACCATTCGTGATCTGGTGGCATTTTTCCCTTTTCCCCAAAACCATCCACAACCACAATGGTACACACACTGTCACTAGTTGCATAGAGTCCTTAAAGTTCTCCAAACACCCCTTCCCATGCTGCTTTGATTTTGTTTCCACTCTTCTCTCAACAGTTTAATAGAAGCATATTCTTTACTTCTAGCGATCTACTTGTACTTCCTGTTAAGACAGCACATCTAAAATGACTTCAGTTCCCAAAAGCTCTGGAATCATGTTTTGTTTTTTCTGCTTATTTGGGGGTTTCATTGGGCTCTCCTCTATTCATTTTCTTTTCTTTTCTTTTTTTTTAGACGGAGTCTCGCTCTGTCTCCCAGGCTGGAGTGCAGTGGTGCGATCTCGGCTCACTGCAACCTCTGCCTCACTGCAACCTCTGCCTCCCAGGTTCAAGAATACCCTCCGCTCTGCCTCCCTCTTCTAGTCCTTCAATTCGCAGCACATGTATCCCTTTTCTTTCATTCCCACCTGGTCCATGGTCTTCCAACGCTGTGCTCACCCAAATCACAGATGTTGATGCCGAGTATTGCAACACATCGTATCTGCTCATCTTCCCCACTTGACCCTGAGTTCCTTGAGCACAGGGATGGTGTCCATCCTGTTCAAGGTGAACCGTGTCCAACACACTGTAGGAATGCCATGGAATCCCATAAGTATTTGTTAGCTGAGTATTGAAGGACTCTCCTATATTCTACCTGTCCTAGCTGCTGTCCTAGCTACCTATGCCTGGAAGCTCTGAACCTCAGCTATGACGGTTGGCAGTCAAGTGTGATCAGATTAAGCAGATAATCTCTAGTCTTCTGACAAAACTTTAGCAAAAACTTCACATAAAAAGTAACGTATGATTCTTTACCCATTAAAAAAAATGATAATGATTAAGCGGAATGGGAACATTGGCCGCCAATCAAGAGAATGTTATCTTCCTAAATGGCCCTTCCAAAACAACTTGAAATTAAAAGTGAAAAAAAAAAAAACTCAGAAAACAGAAAACCACAGTGGAGGGTGAACAGATTTTAAGAAATTTTGTATTTGGACTATATCCCTTTTATTAGTGGAAAACAGAGGTAAATGTGGCTAATTGTAAAAATCATGTGTGTGAAGGAAGGCAAAGCACCTCTAAAACTCAAAGATACATTCCTACCTTGATTAGTAAAAGAGTACAATTTCACTCAAACAATAAATCACTGGTGTGAGGAGCAAGTCACATGGGCTCATATAGTTCATTTTTTTAATATTAGAAATAAAACAAGAAACAGTTAATTAACTCTAACAAGGGATAATGATAAGAGGATGAAAGATAATGAATGTTATCCCAAAGAAAGGAAAAAATGAAATATTGCATTTTAGAAAATGAACACAGGCTGGGTGTGGTGGTTCACACCTGTAATTCCAACATTTTGGGAGGCTGAGGCAGGTGGATCACCTGAGGTCCGCAGTTTGAGACCATCTTGGCCAACATGGTGAAACCCCGTCTCTATCAAAAAAATACAAAAATTACCCAGGCGTGGTGGTGCACACCTGTAGTCCCAGCTGCTCAGGAGGCTGAGGTGGGAGAATCACTTGAGAAGACTAGAGATTATCTACTTGAACCCGGGAAGCAGAGGTTTCAGTGAGCCGAGATGGCACTACTGCATTCCAGCCTGGGAGACAAAGCGAGACTCCATAAAAAAAAAAGAAATGAACAGAGGTGAGCGCAATGGAACCCCAAAATAAGGAGAAAAAACAAAACATGATTCCAGAGCCTTTGGGAATTGAAGTCATTTTAGATGTGCTGTCTTAACAGGAAATACAAGTGGACAGCTAGGAAGTAAAGAATATGCTTCTATTAAACTGTTGATAAAAAGCAGATGACAGAATATAAAGAACTAGGGACATGGTTTAAATCTCCTTGTCTCTATGACATACAGAATATCTCAATTAGATAATGATTTCTTTTCATTTCCTAAAGAACAAAGGGACTGAATAAAGTAAATGTATTTGTTGGTTATCGGAAAGAATAAAGAAGCCTGCTTCCAAATGCATTTCCCAGTGAATCCGATTCTGGTCCTTGGTAAACTCTTTGAAGAAAATGTCTATGAGCACATGAAGAAATGCAACCAGTAAAATAACATGAATTCTTGAGAGCAATTCAAGATAATGATGGGATTACATTTTCTTCATTGCCGGGATTTTGTCCTAAAAATTATTGATGGTTATATATTGGTGGAGAAACTGTAAGTGATTTTTACAAGTTTTATGCTTATGTTTGTATCATCAAAAGTTTCTACAATGAACATGTATTACTATTGGAATAAAAAAAATCCCCTTCCTCTCCTCTTCTACCAAAAAGAAAAATTCTGATAGGACAACATCTAAAACTTTGGTTTATTTGATCTTTTGTGGCAGAAATTTGAAAAATGTGATCCTGTCATTCAAATGACTACTAAGATGATCTCTGAGAAATTAGGGTATTCGGAAGAGCATCAAATCCAGGCTCTTAAAAGTGGAAATCGGAGGACATAGTTCCAGGGATAGCAGGGGCTTTCATAACCCCTTCCGCCTGGGCAGAGGTGAACTTTGTGTTAGTGTTGCTATTATTTGACAGTAAGTAAGCAAGCATGGTTAGGAGATTTTTATTTTAGTGACTTAGTCATCACCAAGTTCTTGATCAAAAAAACAGAAACTAAATCAGCTGGCTCAGAGTTTTTGAAAGCAAGTTTATTTTTAAGGACACCAGAACCATGAAAACATGATTCAGTCCAGCCTGTGGGAGCTGCAGATGGGAACTGGTGAGCTGTTGGGTTGGGGTCCATGCTTCATAAGTCCTGGCAGATTCATGGCCTCTTTCCTTTGCTCTTTTCTTAATATCTGCCCCATTCTCATCTCAGCAGACCAGATCCCTTCACTTATTCAAAATTTCTGCTGTCTTGTGATTTTGCCCTGCACGTGGCTTTTACTAGGCCATAAAACTGCCCCCAGGCATGATGCTACGTGACAGATAGGCTCCTGGCAGCTAGCACAAACTTTCAGAGAGCCAGTTCCACATTGAAAAGAAAAGATGTTGATTGTCTCAGCGTGGGTGAGGTGTACATCCCTGTGTAGATCTGCCATGGCAGAGAGACTAGGATACATTTTATCAATGACCACTTTGGCTCAGCCCTTCAACAAAGGTTTACTGGGGCTAAGTTCCAGAGAAGGGGACTTTGTGCCAAATATCTGAAATATATTTATTACCTTTGAATAAGCATCTTTGGATGAATCTGCACTCCTCCTCCCTGTGCACAGTCTCATTCCTACAACAGCCTGCCCCTTCCTGGCTGAAACAGAAAGCAGCTAACTCATACTAAAGTACTTATGAACAACGAAGTGACTTTAGAGCAAATAATTCATCTTCTCAGGGATTGACTACATTTAATTTTCTCTAAAAAGATAGAATTTTGATTGTTATTTAGTACTACCTTCTAGTATAGAAAACGTTTTCTACTATAACTTTGTAACCGCCAAAACCAAAAGTTGAAGATCACCTCTCCAGGGCTATTTGCATTTTTAAAGCGAATTCTAAATAATAATGATAGTTAACATTAATTTAGTGTTTATTATATGTCAGACACTCTTCTAAGAACTTAACACATAATAATTTCTTTAATTCTTACAACAACCCAAGCAACAGAGTGTATTAATTAGGATAATATTAACTGTGGTAACAAATAAATACTGAAAATATATACCTTAAACAAAATCAAAGTTTACTTCTTGCTTACATCACAGGCCAGGATGGGTGTTCCTCCATCTGGGTCTGTGGGTGGCTTTCCTCCATTTGGAGATTCAGGAATCAAGGTTTTTTTTGTTTTTCCTGTGACTCTGCCATCTCCTAAACCTCACTTTCACCTGATGTCAGCCAGGGAAGGAAAACGAAAGTGTGGAGAAATTACCCACATCTTAAAGAGCCTGGCCTAGAAGTAACACACTTCAAGTCCACTCTGTTGGTGAGAACTAGTCTCCGGGCACCAGCTGGATGCAAGGGAGTGAGAAATGTACTCTCTGATGGGCAGCCAGTTCTCAGAAAAATTAGTTTTTTTATCAATCTGGATTTGCACATTCTTTTCACATTTTAACATCTCTTCGATAGGAATGTATTGTTCAATCAATGGCAAGTTTATTATTCAAGGTAAACTCAGATTTGGTTGGCAGCATTTTTCCTTTTTGGCAGTACATATACAGCATGTGCTTTACAATCAATGGAATCTTAGGCTAGATGAAATTTGGTTTATAATACGGAAGAGGGAAGAGAAATTTTGCCTCTTCCTCATTTAGCTGTTCTTTTCACCAAGTATCTGTATATACACCCTTCTTTCCTCATTCTAAGGACACTACAAGATGGAGAACATGCTAAATTCTTATCCAGTTCATGCATACAGCTCAAAGACCAGCATCTCTGGGTGATATGAAGTCTCCTCATCTAAAGCTCTTTTCAGTTTGGTGATATACAAACATATAAAAAAAATTCCCTGCCCCTCTAATATGTAATGATAAGACAGGGACAAGATAATCACAATAGAAGCTCCTATTAAGAAAGGGAAGAATTGTGGATACATAGCAGTCATTGGTCCATTGTAGAAATGGGCACTGTCTTTTAGGTTATCATAAATATGGTTTTTAAAATGTTTTGCCAAGGCCAGGTGCGGTGGCTCACGCCTGTAATCCCAGCACTTTGGGAGGCCGAGGTGGGCAGATCACGAGGTCAGGAGTTCAAGACCAGCCTGGCCAACGTGACAAAACCCTGTCTCTACTAAAAATACAAAAATTAGCTGGGCGTGGTAGAAGGCACCTGTAATCTCAGCTACTTGGGAGGCTGAGGCAGGAGAATTGCTTGAACCCGGGAGGCAGAGGTTGCAGTGAGCCGAGATTGTACCACTGCGTTCCAGTCCTGGGTCTCTATCTTTCCAGCACCCAACACCAGTTTTTTGTTGTTGTTGTTGTTGTTTGTTTGTTTGTTTGTTTTGGGGGGTGGAGGGGTTGCTACCTGCTACCCAAGTGTTCAGAGAGTAATAGTTACTTTAGGTATTTATTATAGCAGTACTTTTTTCAAGGTATCAATTTTTTTTATTAATTAGGGTAATGTTAGAGGCAGTAGATAATAGACCCCAAAATATATGGCTCAAACTTAATAGATGTTTATTTCTCATTATTTTAACCACCCAAAGCATATGTCCCATTGGTGGTCATCTTTCCTCCATAGTGTGATTCAAGTATCTAGTCTTCTTCCATCTTGTGGTTCAGTCTTCCCCTAGAGCAACATCTGCAAATGAATCTAGCTGGTGGAAGGAGAAAGATAATGGAGAAAATATACCTTCTTCTTAAATCTTGACCTGAACATACCACACCTCACTTCTGCTCATATTCCACAGATTAGAAGGAAGGAAGGAAGGCCACATCAGGTCCATGAGGAGACAAAGTCCTTGTCTGAGCAGTTTCCAGTGACAAGTCCGTTCTCTAAAGGGGAAGCACAAATTCTGGCAGACAGCTAGCTGTTTCTGATTTAAGAGGATAAGGATTGAATCTTGAATTACGGAAATTTAGGGGTGGGGGAAAATTTTTTTTAATAGCATTAAGTAGTTCCTCATAGGGTACCTCAGATCATAACATATCAGTAACCACCAACTCTGTCTCCTAAATCTGTGCCTGTGTATTATTTTGAAATATTAGATTAAATATATATGACAAAAAATAGAACAAAAAACAAGAATAGGTGACAATGTTTTAAAAGTAGCCAGCATTGGTAGTAGTAATCATATAGTAGAAGTAGCTGGCATTATTTTTAGTGATTTCTATATACCAGGCACTGTATTGAGTATGTTTTAAGCATGATTTCATTTAAACCTTATTAGCATCCCCATGAGATGAGGAAATTTAGAGGTAAAATAACCTGCTGGGTTAAATAACATCTAAAAATATCTCATTTCAGGGCCTGGTTCCTAACCATTGTAGAGGAGGAAAATAGTTTTTCTTCTACCCTCTTAGGTTTTCTAACTGGGGCCCTGGAAGTTAAACCAACAAAAGGTGGACTAACAAGAGAAAAACAGTTTCATACATACCTATGCATGGTACGTTCACAGAGAAATGAGACTCAAGGAGGCAGCCAGATGATTGAGGCTTATGTATCATCACAGGCTAAGCAAAGGAAAAAACGATTTGGGGCTTTGGGGTGAGGGAGGCAAGTATTAGGAAGGTGAGGGGAGGAAATAATTAGAGTTGTGTTGTTAAGCAGATAAGAGTCTCTCAAGTGCTGAGTGCTGTCTCCAAGAGCAGCCCTCTCCCTTTGCAAATGAAAATTTCCTTTACAAAAAGGGGAAATGTATACTCTACTTTCAGGCAGTCACAGGGAGACAGGAGCTTTTCCTGCATCGGATAGTTTTCAATTGGCTTTAACTCAAAATAATCTATATGACAAACAAGCATATTTTGGGGTGGCATATTCCTATACCCTGCATCATACCCCAATCATTTCTTCAACTTAATATTCAGCAACCCCTGGGATTTCTTGAAGAAAATACTTGAGAAGTACTGAACTAGGAGTTAACGATGATAGTGTAGGTGAATAGTTGGCAACACTTTAGTCATAAACAGAAATTCAAATGAATTACCTGAAACTGCACATTAGTCCTTGGTTAACAGACTATAAAATGACTCAGACCTTGCTTTTAAAAAAATCATATATTTCTGGCCAGGCACAGTGGCTCATGCCTGTAATCCCAGCACTTTGGGAGGCCAAGGTGGGCGGATCACAAGGTCAGGAGTTCGAGACCAGCCTGGCCAACATAGTGAAACCCCGTCTCTACTAAAAAAATACAAAAATTCACCAGGCATGGTGGCGCATGCCTGCAGTCCCAGCTACTCAGGAGGCTGAGGCAGGAGAATCACTTGAACCCAGGAGGCGGAGGTTGCAGTGAGTCGAGATCGTGCCACTGCACTCCAGCCTGGGTGACAGAGTGAGACCCCATCTCAAAAAAAAAAAAAAATCATATATTTCTATATAATCATGAAAATTAAGAAATCGAAGATTCTTGTAGAGAACTTATAGTTTGAGAGATGTCTCCCAATTCTATAAATGTGTGAATCCCTAATTTTATCAGTAATACTTCCTGCTACCTCAGAGAAATGCTAACTTGTTGGGAGAGTTTTTCTCTCCTTCTTAATATTATTGATCCTTGACTTTCAAACCTTATGCTCTTTCTAATTTTTTTTTTTTTTTTTTACAGGATCTCATTCTGTCACCCAGGCTGGAGGGCAGTGATGTAAACATAGCTCAAACTCCTGGACTTAAGTGGTCCTCCTGCCTCAGCATCCCAAGTAGCTGGGACTACAGGTATACACCACTACACCTGGCTAATTTTTAAATTTTTGTAGAGATAGGGTCTTGCTTTGTTGCCCAGGCTGGTCTCAAACTCCTGGGCTCAAGCAATCCTCCCACCTTGGCCTCCCAAAGTGCTGGGATTACAGGCGTGAGCCACTGCGCCTGGCCTCTCTTTCTAATCTTGAGGGTCATTTAGAAACTTATAGTCAATTCCACTGAAACACTGAAAGGTACAGATTCTCGAGGTGCATGTATAGGGAGGAAATGATGGGCCCTATTCATGAGCGACCAAGGGTGATAAAAGAGAGAACATAAGCCGGTCAGTTTAACTAGAAAAAATTTGACAGCTCTTAGAAGAGAGAAGATGGAGGCCGGGCACTGTGGCTCATGCCTGTAATCCCAGCACTTTGGGAGGCTGAGGCGGGCGGATCACCTGAGGTCAGGAGTTCGAGACCAGCCTGGCCAACATGGTGAAACCCTGCCTCTACTAAAAATACATAAATTAGCTGGGCATGGTGGCAGGTGCCTGTAATCCCAGCTACTCAGGAGGCTGAGGCAAGAGAATCGCTTGAACCCAGGAGGCGGAGGTTGCAGTGAGCCAACATCATGCCATTGCACTCCAGCCCGGGTACAAGAGTGAGACTTCATCGCAAAAAAAAAAAAAAAAAAAAAGGGAGAGAGAGAAAGAGAGGATCAAGTCCCAAGATGGAGAGGAACTCAGACAGCGGGGTCCAGGCCCAAGGAAGACTACATTGTAGGAAATGACCAAAGGAACTCCTTTGGGGGAAATTTCTAAGGAAGGTGTCACTAAATGGGATATGACAGAAGTTAATAACTATCCTTCGGCTTTCTTGTTATTGTCAGGTACTTCCTCTATTTTTTTACTGTTTATCATTCATTCCTTTCCCTGGGCTTCTGAGCCTAAAGTGTTTTTTCACTGTTGCATTTCCTCCTACTTGGACCAGCGTATTTATTTTTTGTTTGTTTGAGATGGAGTCTAGCTCTGTCACCCAGGCTGGAGTGCAGTGGCTCAATCTCAGCTCACTGCAACCTCCGCCTTCCGAGTTCAAGCAATTCTCCTGCCTCAGCCTTCCGAGTAGCTGGGATTACAGGCATGCACCACCACACTCAGCTAATTTCTGTATTATTAGTAGAGACAGGGTTTCACCATATTGGCAAGGCTGGTCTTGAACTCCTGACCTCAAGTGATCCTTCTGCCTCAGCCTCCCAAAGTGCTGGGATTACAGGCGTGAGTCACCACGCCCAGCCTACTTAGACTAGTTTATAAATTAACATTATACAAAATATATGAAAGGACTACAAATGTGCATCCAGACAAAGGAACAGAGGAGTGTGTGTCACTCTGCAAGGAGGCTGCTTATTCCAGGACCTGCCTGCACACCAGAGTCAGCCATCCAAGGAGATCACACACACTCTGCAGACACTGGTGATAAGGGTCTGGGAGCAACACACTAGGTTACTTCATGTCAGAGGCAAAGGGAAAAGAAATTGCACTTTCTTCTAATAACAAACTCCAGAGTGCTCACTTGGGAGACTGACAGCCCAACAAATACAAGTGACAAGGAAGCAATTTCAGGAATGTCATAAGGGAGAACTAGCTAGGTTTAAAATGTATTGCTAAAGAGTTATGCAATTTTTGACTTGTAAGAAACTTAAAGACCCCATCTCATCTAAAGGTCACAAACAGCAGCCTTGGAGCCAAATCTGGCCCACAGATGTGATGTGTTTTGTTTGGTGCATAGTTTGAATTAGTTGTCAGCATTTAAAAAAGAACAGTTCACATTTTTTAAAAGTCCAGATTCCTGATTACTGCTGGGAAACCGGAAAATCTGTGGATCCTACATTGCCAGCATTTCCCGGTGGCAGTACGAAAAGCCGAGCAGTGATCGTGCCCTTTGGACGTTGCTCGAGTCTGCAGTTTCCCACAGTCCCTGGCTGGCCTCCTTTAATTCATTTACATAATCTGTCTGGACTCTGTTGGCAGCTTTTGAGTTTAAAGCCCTTGCTAAGCCAACCTGTTCATTTTTATAGATAAGAAAGCGAGGCCCTGAGAAGCCAAGTGACTCACCCAACCATACGCGTATGTTGGTGTCGTTTCCATACATTCCTTTTTCCATCCCATGCTTTCTCACTTACACGGTGAGGTTTATTTAGCAAAAGAAAAGAGATTTGGAAAGCAAACATAAATGGTGAGGTTAAAGTCTGAAGAAACTATGTTGAAAGCCGGAAAAGACAAAGGTGATGTTAAAAAGAGGATAATTTAGAGGCTGGCTAACTGGAACTCAAGAGACCTGCAATAGGAAACTGTTAATGAGAGGAAGTGGAAGGAAGAGAGAGGTTACATGCATAATAAGAACAAATGAGAGAAGCATGAGCTAAGGTAAGATGATGAGAGACAGTAAAACAGGCACTGTTTTACTTGATCTGCTCCCATACAGAACAAAAGCAGCAGTTGACAGAAAGGAAACTGACAAAATAAATTTCAAAATAAAAACTGATCAGAAAAAAATTAGCAATTATAGGCCGGGCATGGTGGTTCACACCTGTAATCCCAGCACTTTGGGAGGCCAAGGCAGGCAAATCACGAGGTCAGGAGTTTGAGACCAGCCTGGCCAACATGGTGAAACCCCCTCTCTACTAAAAATACAAAAAATTATCCGGGCGTGGTGGTGGGCACCTGTAATCCCAGCTACTCGGGAGGCTGAGGCAGGAGAATTGCTTGAACCCGGGAGGCGGAGGTTGCAGTGAGCCAAGATTGCGCCACTGCACTCCAGCCCGGGCAACAGTGTGAGACTCCATCTCAAAAAAAAAAAAAAGTATAAAAGATGTCTTGTTCAGATTTATTTATTTGGGGAAAAAAGACGTGAAGAAAAGGCGAGGCAGCTTCTCAAGATTGCCTGAGCTGTTATTAACAACAACAACAACAACAACAAATGTAAACAAAACAATTTCAAAGGAGAGCCTCACCAAAAGAAGAGAATAATAATTTTAAAAATGGGGATAAAAAATAATTATCTCAAAAAAATCTCCACAAGAAAAAAAATAAAATTCTTCCTGAAACTGAAGCATACTAGAATATGCAACCCGAAAATATGTCACTTTGGCACACAGGTTATTTGGAGCTAAAGGCAATAGAGAACCAAGAGACCAAGTAAAAGCTCTTTACTTCCCCCTAATCACCTAACATGAACTATAACGTCCCCCTTTTGTACAGAAAATTTACATTTATAAAGGAAATTTCCATTTGTAAGGGAAGAGAGCTGCTCCTGGAGACAGTAGTTATCACCCGAGAAACTGTTATCTGCATAACAACACAACCATTATTTACTATACATTTCTTCCCCTCACTTCCTAGAACTTTCCTCCTCCCTTCAGCAGCCCCAAACCCCTTTTCCTCTGCTCAGCCTAAGATGGTACAGAAGCTTAAATCATCTGGCTGCCACTTTGAGTCTTAGTTCTTTGTGGAAACTTCCCTGCATAGGTATGTAATTTAGCCGTTCTTCTCTTGTTAGTTTGTCTTTTGTCAGTTTAATCTCCAAGGCCCCAGTCAGCGAACCTAGGAAAGAAGAGGGAAGTAGTCCTCCTCACCAAGAGTTTTGGCAACCATTAAGGGACGGCAAGGACATCTCACTTGCTCAGGAGGCTAAAGTTGAGATCCAGGATCTCTGACAAAGTCGGCAAAAGGCAAAAGTTCTTATTAAAGTCAGCCTCCTGTATTTCTGTCTGTAGAGTCTGACTGAAGGAGGGTAGTAGAAGTCTCTGTCTTTTCCTTTCCAAATGTGCATTAGCAAGAGAAAAATATTTGTAAAATTTAGTTCTTTGGATGGTGACTCTTGTAAATTTGGTTTTTTTCATGTGCGTCCATGTGAAGAGACCACCAAACAGGCTTTGTGTGAGCAACATGGCTGTTTATTTCACCTGGGTGCAGGCGGGCTGAGTCCAAAAAGAGTCAGCAAAGGGTGGTGGATTATCATTAGTTCTTATAGGTTTTGGGATAGGCGGTGAAGTTAAGAGCAATGTTTTGCGGGCAGGGGGTGGATCTCACAAAGTACATTCTCAAGGGTGGGGAGAATTACAAAGAACCTTCTTAAGGGTCGGGGAGAGTACAAAGTACCTTCTTAAGGGTGGGGGAGATTACAAAGTACATTGATCAGTTAGGGTGGGGAAGAAACAAATCACAATGGTGGAATGTCATCAGTTAAGGCTATTTTTACTTCTTTTGTGGATCTTCGGTTACTTCAGGCCATCTGGATGTATACATGCAAGTCACAGGGGATGCGATGGCTTGGCTTGGGCTCAGAGGCCTGACACTCCTGCTTTCTTATATTAATAAGAAAAATAAAATAGTGTTGAAGTCTTGGGGTGGCGAAAATCTTTGGGGGGTGGTATGGAGAGAGAATGGGCGATGTTTCTCAGGGCTGCTTCAAGCAGGATTAGGGGTGGCGTGGGAACCTAAAGTGGGAGAGATTAAGCTGAAGGAAGATTTTGTGGTAAGGGGTGATATTGTGGGGTTGTTACAAGAAACATTTGTCATGTAGAATTATTGGTGATGGCCTGGATACGGTTTTGTATGAATTGAAAAACTAAATGGAAAAGTCTAAGAATTGGGAGGACCTAGGACATCTGACTAGAGAGTGCCTAAGGAGATTCAGCATAGTCCTGCCAGCAAAGATTATTTATTTACTTCAAGAGTTAAGAGTGGGAGTTTGGGGATAGCACCAGGAGATATCAGCTGTGATGGCTTGGAGAAACAGTGTAAACCTGCAGTGTAAACAAGAGCAGGGCATGTATGAGTAGTTGAGAACGGAGAATAGGAGTATGACTAGACAGAAAATAGTAGGGATGACAAGTGTTTTGGGGCACAGTCTAAGTTGGTCTGCTGTCTGGAATGAGACTGGGGCCTAACAAAAAGGAGCTCAAATGGGCTGCACCTTGTAGCATTCCGAGGACAGGCCTGAATTCTGAGAAGGGAAAGTGGTAAAAGTATTGTCCTTTTTAAGTTGGTGGCTGAGCTTGGTGAGGTGTGTTGTTAAAAGACCTTTAGTCTGTTCTACTTTTCCTGAAGACGGAGGACCATAAGGGATATAAAGGTTTCGCTGAATACTAAGAGCCTGAAAAACTGCTTGGCTGATTTGACTAATAAAGGCTGGTCTGTTATCAGACTGTATAGAGGTGGGAAGGCTAAACTGAGGAATTATGTCTGACAGAAGGGAAGACATGACTGCGGTGGCCTTCTCAGACCCTGTAGGAAAGGCCTCTACTTATCTAGTGAAAGTGTCTACTTAGACTAAGAGGCATTTTAGTTATCTGACTTGGGGCATGTTAAGTAAAGCTAATTTGCCAGTCCTGGGTGGGGGCAAATCTTCAAGCTTGATGTGTAGGGAAGGGAGGGGGCCTGAATAATCCCTGAGGAGTAGTAGAATAGCAGATGGAACACTGAGAAGTTATTTCCTTGAGGATAGATTTCCACGATGGAAAGGAAATGAGAGGTTCTAACAGGCGGGCTAGTAGCTTGTACTATAGCATAGCCTGCCTTTGCTGGTGTGTGGCGATTAGGCCTGGTGGAACTGCCATCAATAAATCAAGCGTGATCAGGGTGAGGAACAGGAAAGAAGGAAATATGGGGTAATGGGGTGAATGTCAGGTGGATCAGAGAGATACAGTCATGGGGGTCAGGTGTGGTATCAGGAATAATGTGGGAGGCCAGAATGAAGTCCGGGCCAGGAACAATGGTAATTGTAGGACTTAACAAAGAGTGAGTACAGCTGAAGGAGCCGGGGAGCAGAAAGTATATGCGTCAGGTATGAGGAAGAAAACAGATTTTGGAAGTTATGAGAAATGTAGAGAGTAAGTTGAGCATAGTTTGTGATTTTGAGGGCCTCTAAAAGTATTAGGGCGGCAGCAGCCACTGCACGGAGACATGATGGCTAGGCTAAAACAGTAAGGTCAAGTTGTTTGGACAGAAAGGCTACAGGGTGCGGTCCTGGCTCTTGTGTAAGAATTCTGACCGCACTAACCATGCCTAGGAAGGAAAGGAGTTGTTGTTTTATAAGGGATTGAGGTTTGGGAGATTAATCGAACATGATCAGCTGGGAGAGCACGTGTGTTTTTATGAGAATTATGCTGAGATAGGTAACAGATGAGGAAGAAATTTGGGCTTGACTGAAGTAATAGGGGCTGTCTGTGAAGCCTTGCGGCAGTACAGCCCAGGTAATTTACTGAGTCTAATGGGTGTCAGGGTCAGTCCAAGTGAAAGCAAAGAGAGGCTGGGATGATGGGTGCAAAGGAATAGTAAAGAAAGCATATTTGAGATCCAGAACAGAATAATGGATGGTGGAGGGAGGTATTGAGGATAGGAGAGTATATGGGTTTGGCACCACGGGGTGTATAGGCAAAACAATTTGGTTGATAAGGTGCAGATCCTGAACTAACTTGTAAGGCTTGTCTGGTTTTAGGACAGGTAAAATGGGGGAATTGTAAGAAGAGTTTATAGGATTTAAAAGGCCATGCTGTAGCAGGCAAGTGATAGCAGGCTTTAATCCTTTCAAAGCGTGCTGTGGGATGAGATATTGGCATTGAGTGGGGTAAGGGTGATTAGGTTTTAATGAGATGGCAAGGGGTGCATGATCGGTCGCCAAGGAGGGAGTAGAGGTATCTTATACTTGTGGGTTAAGGTGGGGGGATACAAGAGGAGGACGCAAAGGAGGCTTTGGATTGGGAAGAAGGGCAGCAATGAGATGCACCTGTAATCCAGGAATAGTCAGGGAAGCAGATAACTTAGTTAAAGTGTCTCGGCCTAATAAGGGAACTGGGCAGGTGGGGATAACTAAAAGGAGTGCTTAAAAGAGTATTGTCTAAGTTGGCACCAGAGTTGGGGAATTTTAAGTTTAGAAGCCTGGCTGTCAATACGCACAACACTTATGGAAGCAAGGGAAACAGGCCCTTGAAAAGAAGGTAATGCGGAGTGGGTTGCCTCCGTATTGATTAAGAAGGGGACGGACTTACCCTCCACTGTGAGAGTTACCTAAGGCTCGGCGTCCGTGATGGTCTACGGGGCTTCCGAGGCGATCAGGCAGCGTCAGTCTTCAGCTGCTAAGCCGAGAAGGAGTCAGTCAGAGAGCCTTCGGCCAGAGTTCCAGGGGCTCTGGGAGTGGCTGCCAGGTGAGTTGAACAGTCTGATTTCCAGTGGGGTCCCGCACAGATAGGACACGGCTTAGGCGGAATCCTGAACTGCAGGCATTCCTTGGCCTGGTGGTCAGATTTCTGGCACGTGTAGCAAGCTCCTGGGGGAGGAGGTTCTGGAGGAACGCCTGGCCGCTGCGGTTCAGGCGTTTGGAAGTTCTTACGTGATGGAGATGTGGCTGGGGTTTGTCTCACATTGGAGGCAAGGAATTGCAACTTTTTTCTATTATTGTACACCTTGAAGGCAAGGTTAATTAAATCCTGTTGTGGGGTTTGAGGGCTGGAATTTAATTTTTGGAGTTTTATTTAATGTCGGGAGCAGATTCGGTAATAAAATGTATATTGAGAATAAGACGGCCTTTTGACCTTTTAGGGTCTAGGGCTGTAAAGTGTCTCAGGGTTGCTGCCAAACAAGTCATGAACTGGGCTGGATTTTTATATTTGATGAAAAAGAGCCTAAACGCTATCTGATTTGGGATAAAGAAAAAGGAGCATTAACCTTGACTATGCCTTTAGCTCCAGCCACCTTTTTAAGAGTAAATTGCTGGGCAGGAGGGGGAGGGCTAGTCATGGAACGAAACTGTAAGCCAGACCGGGTGTGAGGAGGGGAGGTGATAAAAGGATTATAGGGTGGAGGAGCGGAGGCTGAGGAAGAATTGGGACCTAGCTCAGCCTGGCGAGGAGCAGCCTGGGGAGGAGGGAAGAGGTCAGATGAGTCTGTAGAAAAGGAAGATTAGTCTTCCAGTTTCTGCCCATTCAGTATGATATTGGCTATGGGTTTGTCATAGATAGCTCTTATTATTTTGAAATACGTCCCATCAATACCTAATTTATTGAGAGTTTTGCACATGTACCCTAAAACTTAAAGTATAATAAAAAAAAAGAAAAAAAAAGAAAAGGAAGATTAGAAAGACTCAGCGACGCTTGGGGTTGGGACTGAGGGGGCAGGTGGGAGGGAAAGAAGGAACATTTGTGATGAGTTGCATTGGGAACAGAGACTAGAGAGGGACCAATGTGTAAAAGAATGCCTGGACGTCAGGCATCTCAGACCGTTTGCCTATTTTACGACAAGAATTATTTAGATCTTGCAGGATGGAAAAATTGAAAGTGTCGTTTTCTGGCTATTTGGAACTACTGTCGACTTTGTATTGGGGTCAAGCAGCATTGCAGAAGAAAATAAGACACTTAGATTTTAGGTCAGGTGAGAGTTGAAGAGGTTTTAAGTTCTTAAGAACACAGGCTAAGGGAGAAGAAGGAGAAATTGAGGGTGGAAGGTTGCCCATAGTGAAGCCCAGAGAAAAGAGAGTAGAGACATGGAGGGAAGGGGTTCGGGGGTTCTTACCCTCCAGAAAAGCGGGAAAGGGGTCAGGGCACAGAGACACGAGGTCGGGGTGTGGAAATAACGGATTGGGGCGCAGAGATATGAGGTTGGGGTGCAGAAATAAGGGATCGGGGCACAGAGATATAAGGGGTTGGGGTACTTGCTCCTTCCCCAGGAAAGCGGGACTTGCCGCTAAGGGTGAAGGACCAAGGCAGGCGTCCCTGCGTGGTCTGACACCTGAATAATCAGAAAGGTGTCCCTGCAATGATTAAACACCAAGGGAAGGCTGCCTTCCCTAGTCCGTGACTGGCGCCGGAGTTTTGGGTCCACGGATAAAACGTGTCTCCTTTGTCTCTACCAGAAAATGAAAGGAATTGAAATTAAGAGAAGGGAGAGATTGAAGAGTGGAAAGGAGAAAGTGGTTGAGGGACAGTGAGAGAGGTTGGAGAAGAGAGTAAGAAGAGGCCGCTTACCCGATTTAAAATTGTGAGATGTTCCTTGGGCTGGTCGGTCTGAGGACCTGAGGTCATAGGTGGATCTTTCTCATGGAGCAAAGAACAGGAGGACGGGACTGATCTCCCAAGGGAGGTCCCCCGATCTGAGTCACGGCACCAAATTTCATGCGCGTCCATGTGAAGAGACCACCAAACAGGCTTTGTGTGAGCAACATGGCTGTTTATTTCACCTGGGTGCAGGCGGGCTGAGTCCAAAAAGAGTCAGCAAAGGGTGGTGGATTATCATTAGTTCTTATAGGTTTTGGGATAGGCGGTGAAGTTAAGAGCAATGTTTTGCGGGCAGGGAGTGGATCTCACAAAGTACATTCTCAAGGGTGGGGAGAATTACAAAGAACCTTCTTAAGGGTCGGGGAGAGTACAAAGTACCTTCTTAAGGGTGGGGGAGATTACAAAGTACATTGATCAGTTAGGGTGGGGAAGAAACAAATCACAATGGTGGAATGTCATCAGTTAAGGCTATTTGTACTTTTGTGGATCTTCAGTTACTTCAGGCCATCTGGATGTATACATGCAAGTCACAGGGGATGCAATGGCTTGGCTTGGGCTCAGAGGCATGACAGTTTTGAGTACTCATTGGTTACTGATCTCTAGCTTCCTAAGAATAGTCATTGTTTTCTTTTGTTTCTGTCTTTTGTGTGATTTATTATAATGAGAATAGTCATAGTTTTGGAGAGTTGTCATAGTTATAGGCATAGGCCCTATAAGCCTGCTGTTTAAGCCAGCTTCACAGACCCTTGAGTTTACAGTTTATGCTACAGCAGCATCCATTTAGACAAACTTTGCTGCGGATAACCAATGGGAAAAAACTGGATGAGATTCTTCTTTTATCTCCTTTTGTGTTCTGAGAGTTTAGCTTTGTAACTACTATGGTCTCTGGTAATCAGTCTGGTTTCTGCCAGCTGAGATGGCAAGGTTGTCACACTTGAATTGGGTAGCTAGCTAACCGGCTAGGAACCCAAAGCACAAAATGCACAAGCAGCATTTTCTTTGACCAAATCTTGCAGCTGTCAGGAGAGTTTGCCTTAATAAGGCACCCCAGTCCATTGGGGCCTTTATTGTCATTCTTTGTTGCCTTGTTTGTGCTGGGAAAAGTACCATCCCAGTATTACCTACCTGATGTCACAGATTAGTGAGTCTGTGATTGAAGGCATCTCACTTTTATGGGAGACTGTAGTTTCCTTATTGACTGAGACAGTGAATTTCTTTGCTTTTCAGGCTGTCTTTGGGAGTAACTCTGAATCTTGGGGAGGAGGAGTGGGTACTACCTCCTTTGAACCCTCTTTGGGAAGGTCTCTTGTGTCTATGGTTAAGCTGTAAAAAGGCTGATTGCTTTAGAGTCACATTGGACTAGGTATACCTTTGAAAATTTGGACTTTATATCCGAAGGGATTTTTTTAAGAGAGCTTGCACCCTAAAACAAATGTCCTACTGGTACTGATAGGAAAATCAGATTGCAAGAAAGACAAAAAAAATTTAATAACTATTTGGAAACAAACTAGACAAATAAAAATCTTAAAAGTCTTGTGTATTATTTCATTCTCACATTGCTATAAAGAAATATCCAAGACTGGGCCGGGCGCGGTGGCTCATGCCTGTAATCCCAGCACTTTGGGAGGCTGAGGCGGGCAGATCACGAGGTCAGGAAATCGAAACCATGGTGAAACCCCGTCTCTACTAAAAATACAAAAAAACTGGCCAGGCGCCCTGGCTCACGCCTGTAATCCCAGCACTTTGGGAGGCCGATGCGGGCGGATCACAAGGTCAGGAGATCGAGACCATCCCGGTCTAACTCGATGAAACCCCATCTCTACTAAAGATATAAAAAATTAGTCAGGCGTGGTGGTGGGCGCCTGTGGTCCCAGCTACTCGGGAGGCTGAGACAGGACAATGGCGTGAACCCGGGAGGTGAGGCTCACAGTGAGCCGAGATCATGCCACTGCACTCTGGCCTGGGTGACACAGCGAGACTCCGTCTCAAAAAAAAAAAAAGAAAAAAAAGAAATATCGAAGACTGGATAATTTAGAAAGAAAGAAGGCTTAACTGGCTCATGGTTCTGTAGGCTGTACAGGAAGCATAGCTGTTTCTGCTTCTAGGGAGGCCTCAGGGATCTTACAATCATGGCAGTAGGTGAAGGGGAAGCAGGCAGGTCTTACATGGTCAGAACAGGAGGAAGATGGTGGGGAGATGTGTGCTATACACTTTTAAAAAAGCCAGATCTCATAACTCACTTACTCACTATCATAAGAACAGCATGGAGGGGATGGTACTAAACCATTTATGAGGAATCCGCCCATGATCCCATCACTTCCCACCAGGCTCTACCGCTGACACTTGGGATAATAGCTGAACATGAGATTTGGTGGGGACACAGGTCCAAACCATATCATCTTCTCTACAAATACTGGTGAAAGATTATAGCCATTATTTAGAAGTTTACCTTAACTTGTTCCATCTGCCAAGAACACAAAGTGGATCCAAATATTCTACATAAGCTAGTGAGTTTTGTAATATGATGCCTGACTCATGGTTAAAAGTTTAAAATGAAAGCTATGAGATTTCTATTGGCATCTGTGTGCTTACATATGCTTATGTGTGTATTTTGTATATTGATCATTTTCTACCTCTGGATGGTATTGCCAAAATTTATCAAAGAGCTCTGCATTAATTGGCTTAGAAAACAATAACTGCTCATATACATTAAGTATTATTAAAATCCTCAGAAAAAATAGAAATTAACCCAAAATTTGTTTTCAAATTCACATGCTCTGGGCTAATCTTTGGTAAATAACACTAGTTCAGTATTGTTAGTTAAATACAAATAGGTATTTCTCTAGATTTGTCAGCATTCAATATAACGTAGACATGCAATTTTATTCTACTTGAGTTTACTAGCCAAATAAGCTGATGTTATCTCTATTTGATGTTTCGGATTATAAAATTATAATTCAACCAAAGAATAAAATGTACAATAAAAATGAATTGCTTGATGTATGTCAAAGATGGCAGTTAAGAAGAAAGACAGAGAGAGCAATATAATTAACTTTTAGGTTCTTTACTTCTGTGATTTTTGATAGCTACCTCATATGCCTGTCACAAATTTGTTAACAAGAAAATAAACTTTAGATGATGATTAGCTTTATTTAATCTTGCATGAAATTTTCATCAATAATCCAAGCATAATTGTTAGGAACAAGTTAATTAAATAGATGTAAGTGGGATAAAACTCTATAGCTGAACTTTCAACAATAGTTATGTTTTATAATATGTCTGCTTAAATATAGTATCTAAAATCTTTCTGGTAACCTAAAACCTCAAAGATATAGAAAGTTTAGTTAAATGAGAGATAGTCATTAAATATTTCATCATTTCTATATATGATATAATACTGAACATTTAATTACTTAAGTTTATCTATATTTGGCTTATTACAGAGAGACTAAATAATATTTAAGTCTGTTAGTCAACATATTCTTCTTGCCACACTGAAAAGTGTACTATGAGGAAACACGTGCCTCTAGAAATTGTGAAAGGGTGTATTCATAAATATGCTAATCTACAGAATGCCCCTATATGTAACAGTTCACAATTTCCTACTTCCTTGTTTTCACTGGAAATTAAGGTATTAATCATTGAAAACTCTAATCAATATACATAAATGAACTATTAGGAATAATAAGGGTGAAGGAGAAAAGTCTGCATGCAAAGTATACAAAGAAACTAAGATGTGTTGGACACAGGGAGGGGAACATCACACACCAGGGCCTGTGAGGGGGTCGCGGGCAAGGGGAGGGAGAGCATTAGGACAAATACCTAATTCATGCAAGGTTTAAAACCCAGATGACAGGTTGATAGGTGCAGCAAACCACCATGGCACATGTATACCTAGATAACAAACCTGCACGTTCTGCACATGTATCCCAGAACTTAAAGTAAAATAAATTTTAAAAAAAGTAAGATGTGTTTTGACAAGGAAAAATATGAAGTATGAAGGATGCATTTTTTTAAGGAAAAGGGAGAGTAATTTTGTCCTACAGTAGTTTAATATTATTTAAAGATTATTTCAGAGTGAGAAAGAGGAAAATAAAGGACAAAAACTAGACAGGTATAGGAAATTGTCAAAGGAGAGAGAGAGAAAATTTTGTGTAGTCAAATGTCTAAAATGGGCTGGGCACAGTGGCTCAGGCCTGTGATCCCAGCACTTTAGGAGGCCAAGACAGGATGATCACTTTAGACTGGGAGTTTGAGACCAGCCTACACAACACAGAGAGACCTGAGACCCTGTAAATTAGCCAGACGTGCTGGCATGTCCCTCTAGTCCCAGCTACTCTGGAGGTAGGAGGATCACTTGAGCCCAGGAGTTTGAGTCTGCAGTGAGCTATGATCGTGCCACTGCACTCCAGCCTGGGCAACAGAGTGAGAACTCGTCTCTAAAAAAAAATAAATAAATAAAACATAATAAAATTATTATAAATAATAAAATTAAATGGATTTATTATAATGTTTAAAAATAAACTCTAATATCAATAGTGTGCTGATGCAGAACTGGAATTTGGATTGTTGATTTGTTCCTAATAAGAGATCTTTATCTGTTGAGTCCTTTGCATAGGAAACAAAGATTCTGTGACTTACCAGAAATAATTTCCCACATGTAGTCCCAGCTACTTGGGAGGTTGAGGCAGGAGGAACCCAGGAGTTTAAGGCTGCGGCAAGCTATGATCACAGCACTGCACACTAGCATGGGTGACAGAGCAAGACCCCAAATCTTTTTAAAAATTTAATAATTTCTTATGCTTAATGTTGTCTTTACCATATCTTTGATTACTTTTTTAAAAAAGAATCTTCTCAGTATGGAAAAAGCTAAGGTTTTGTTTTGGTTTTGGTTTTGGTTTTTTACAATTATGTGACCTTCTGTATTTACCTTTACAGTAATATTTTCCCTTTGATTAAATAGATAACTAAGTATTGTTTCATAGTTACCTGTATTCTGTTTTATCAAGGGTTCAAACCTTTTGCAATTTTTGATAGTCTTCCCCAAATCAAATTCTAAAGTCTTTTAAATTTTTTCTTTTTTGTTAAATTTTATTTTTTAAAATTTTTATTTATTTATTTATTTATTTGAGACGTAGTGTCACTCTTTTTCCCCAGGCTGGAGGGCACTGGCACAATCTCGGCTCACTGCAACCTCCGTCTCCCAGGTTCAAGCGATTCTCCTGCCTCAGTCTCCCGAGTAACTGGGATTACAGGCACCCACCCCGCCCAGCTAATTTTTTTGTATTTTTAGTAGAGATGAGGTTTCACCATGTTTGGCCAGGCTGGTCTTGAACTGACCTCAGGTAATCCACCCGCCTCGGCCTCCCAAAGTGCGGGGCTTACAGGCATGAGCAACCGCACCTGGCCCTTCCTCGTTTTTTTGTTTGTTTGTTTGTTTTTGGTAGAGATGGGGTCTCTCTGTGTTGCTCAGGTTGGTCTTGAACTCCTGGCCTTGAGTGATCCTCCCACCCTGGCCTCCCAAAGAGCTGGGATCACAGGCATATGAGCCACTGTGCCCAGCCTGATTCTGTAGTTTTTTTTTTTTTACTTTTGTTGTTGTCTGTTTGTTTTTTGAGACAAGGTCTCACTCTGTCACTCAGGCTAGAGTGCAGTGGCGCAGTCTTGGCTCAGTGCAGCCATAACCTCCCAGATGCAAGTGATCCTCCCAGCGCAGGCTCCCAACTAGCTGGAACTACAGACATGGACCACCACATCTGGCTAATTTTTGTATTTTTGGTAGAGATGGGGTTTCACCATGTTACCCAGGCTGGTCTCAAACTCCTGAGCTAAAGTGATCTACCTGCCTCGGCCTCCCAAAGTGTTGGGGTTACCGGCATGAGCCACTGCACTGGCCCTAGTCTTTTTCACTTTGAACTAACTTTGACATTCCACAGAACACTCCTTGAAAATCTCAAAGGATTTGCTCTTTCACCTTGAAAAAAAGAGATGTTACACTAATTAGATTTATTTGATACGCTAAATTACATGAGAATCATCGTCAACTAAAATATGATGCTTAACCTTCTTTATGTTATATTTGTATAGGTACGTAATTAATATGTGTTTCAAAACTGTATAAAGTTCCTAGATATTTATCAATCTTTGCTGTTCATATGTCCTGATACAGTGTTATCAGGACAGTTACTATTATAAAATGCTGTAAACAACAGAAATAACCAAATTTCCTTGTTAATTGCACTATAATGAACTCTCATCAGATCTTTAATCATGGTTATTTTTAAGTCTTTTGCCATTCACAGCCAATTATTGTTTTACGATGATTCTTCTCTGAATGCTTTTGCAATCAACAAGTGAAAATGCTTCATCTTCCCAAAGACCATGGAAAAGACTCAGAGAGGTATTCTCAAGTATTTAAGATTATACCACTGGATTGGGTAAAGATTTCCAAAACACTAAAGAAGAAACATGAATTCATAAAGCTGCAAATCCAACATCAAGCAAAACAAGAATTAATTCCATGGGACTGAATGAACTGATAAGAATAATTCTAATGTGTGTGGCCCTTTTGTTTGAAACATTACTGGTTCCTTAATGCTTTTCCATATTTAAGAAACCCTTTTTCTCTGTTTTCTTAAGCTATCTATAACTTACAGTAACTTGGTAAAGTATACCTTTGTGAACAAAGATGAAAAGATAAAACATTTGCTTTTTTTGAGACAGGGTCTCACTCTATCATCTGGGCTGGAGTGCAGTGGTGCGATCACAGCTCACTGCTTCCTTGAACTCCTGGGCTCAAGCAATCCCCCCACCTCAGCTTCCCAAGTAGCTGGGACTATAAATGTGCATCACCATGCCCAGCTAATTTTTTTTTTTTTTTAAGAGATGAGGGTTTCACTGTGTTGCCCGGGCTGAAGTGATCCTCCAGTTTCAGCCTCCCAAAGTGCTGGGATTACAGATGTGAGCCACCATGCCCCGCCAGAAACATTCACTTTTTCTCCCCACTCGATCCTTCCAGAATTCGGAAATCTTTATTGAATATTCTTATTTTCATGGTGATGTATTTACATATGTTCAATAAGAATCTCTTGTCCTTATAACAGAATGCAATTTGAAATATTGCTTATATTAGCAAGGCTTTCACTGGAATATCATATTTTAGGATGATGTACATAAAATCAGATAACATCGGACAGTTTTAAGGAACTGTCAGAAGCACTTGAACAAGAGCAACTCCAACTTGAATAGGGGCTGAGTAAAATGAGGCTGAGACCTACTGGGCTGTATTCTCAGATGGTTAGGCATTCTAAGTCACAGAATGAGATAGGAGGTTGGCACAAGACACAGGTCATAAAGACCTTCCTGATAAAACAAGTTGCAGTAAAGAAGCCGGCCAAAACTCACCAAAACCAAGATGGTGATGAGAGTGGCCTCTGGGTGTCCTCACTGCTACACTCCCACCAGCGCCATGACAGTTTACAGATGCCATGGCAACGTCAGGAAGTTACGCTCTATGGTCTATAAAGGGGAGGCATGAATAACCCATCCCTTGTTTAGCATATCATCAAGAAATAACCAGCAGTGCTGGGGCTGATCTGTCTATGGAGTAGCCATTCTTTCATTCCTTTACTTTCTTAATAAACTTACTTTCACCGTAATCTATGAACTCACCCCAAATTCTTTCTTGCTTGAGATCTACGAACCCACTCTGGGGGTCTAGATCAGGACCCCTTTCTGGTAACAAAACTAATGCTGACTTTATGAAGCCAGTGCTTACAAAGCCCCTTGAAATACTGGCCTGGTACCTGATTAACAGGGATCCCAACCTAACAGGTGAGTAAAAAAGGTCACTTCTTGGTAGGCCCAGGAAGCTGAAAATATTTTGGGGACCTCAAGAAAAAAGGAATTCACCCAAATCTGTAGGTATTGCTGGTGAAGGCTGATGGATTGGTTTCCAGCTTTGATAGGCTTTAACAGTCTAACCTGAAATTCCTTATTAAAAGTTGCAACAAAGCAGGCTCAAAAAGAGCTTACATTGTCAATCATTATTCTTGCTATATTTATGTAATAATCACGCCAAGGTTAATGAGATTGACTTATTTTGCAACAAAAATAGTCTTACTTTGATTATCTTTCATTGAAATAAGGGTGATTGTAGAGAGAACTATGCTGTTTCAATTAAAAACTATAGCACACCCTTGTGGATTGTCAAATTCTAGTGTCAAATTCAATTCTAGTGTTCACTGCCTTTCAGCTTTTTTAACCTCTCTGTAAACTGACTCCTGCTGTTTTGCATTTTGTCAGTAATTAACATTTCTGATTTTAATCTCACCTGATTTGGCACCACTGAGAACTAAAACCTGACTGCCTAGATTCGTATTGACACTATCCAGAAAAAGCCCTGCAAGCTGAAACTGGGCCCTTCCGTGCTCTGCTCTGAGAAATAACCATAACTGTCACATTGAATATGCCATCCCCAGAGACATTCAAACCACAAACCCGGAAGTACTTCAGACTGCCACGGCCCGTCCTCCTTGTATCACCTAGAGATGCGTTGAGCCCAACATTCAGAAATCTTCTCAACTGATTGCCCTCTGGCCTCAGAAACTGGGTTTATAAACAGTTCTATCTATTAACCTTTGGTTCTCTTTTGTTTCCATAGAAAGGTCCTTATTAAATGCCTTATAGCACCATATAGAGACCTAACCGGTGGGCACCCTATTCCCTCTGGCAACACAATCTCTTGAGATACAACTTTCTGAGTAAACTGAACTCTTATACACTGTTGGTAGGAATGTAAGCTATTCCCAGGACTGAGAGACTGGTTCAGTGAGATGGGGCAATGTGTTTAAATTTGTCCTTTTCTGCTTACTCACTCTCGTTCCAATCTGTTTTCCTTCCCTTTGCAGATCTCTTATCTTGCAACACCTAATCCGAATCTCTCTCAACAGCTACAAACTTGGCTTTTGATGTATGAAACGTCCTGAGAAAAAGAAAGTTTCAAAGGGTGGGATAAAGGGTTCCAGAATATGCCACCCAATATATGGATTATTTCGAGCTAAAAGCAATTGAGAACCAATAGACACAGGAAAGGCTCTTTCTGTCCCCTAACTGCCTAAAAGCAGAATATAAATTTCCCCTTTTGTAAAGGAAATTTACATTTATAAAGTAAATTTCTCTTGGTGAAGATTCCGCTGTACCAGAAAGAGAGCTAGGCCTGGGGATAACCCATCACCTGAGACACTCTTACCTGCATAACCCTTATTTACATACAAGTATACATTTCCTGCCTTACTTTCTCAGGACTTGTCTTCTCCACTCAGAAGCCCCAAACCCCTTTCCCTTTGTTTAGTCTGAGATGCTATATAAGCTTCAATCATCTGGATCTCCTTGAGTCTCTTTTCTTTGTGATACTCCCACGTGTATGTATGCACATAATCTGTTTTTTTCCTCCTGTTAATCTATGTTTTGTTAGTTTAATTTCCAGGGCCTCAGCCATAGAATCTATTGGGTAGAAGGAAAAAAAGTTATTTGTCTCCCCTAGAAACCAAAATGCAGTCCTAGCCATAGCAATCAAGCAAGAGAAAGAAAAAAAAAAAGGCATCCACATCGGAAAAGAGGAAGTCAAGTTGTCTCTCTTTGCAGATGACATGATTTTATGTATATATATATATCTAAAGACTCCAATTTTAAAAAAAAAAAAACCTCTAAGAACTGATAAATTCAGTAAGGTTGCAGGATACAAAACCAACATACAAAAATCAGTAGTGTTCTATACACCAATAACAAAGTAGCTGAAAAGAAAATCAAGAAAATAATCACACTTACAATAGCTACAAAAATAATAAAATATCTAGGAATAGATTTAATCAGGGAGGTGAAAGACCTCTACAGGGAAAACTATAAAACACTAATGAAAGAATTGAAGAGGAAACAAACAAATGAAAAGACATCCCACGCTCATGGATTGAAAGAATTAATATTGCTAAAATGAACATACTATCCAAAGCAACCTACAGATTTAATGCAATTCCTACCAAAATATCAATGACATTCTTCACAGATTTTTTTTTTAAATCCTAAAAATCATATGGAACCACAAAAGACCCTGAATAGCCAAAGCAGTCAGGACTTAAGCAAAAAGCACAAAGCTGGAGGCATTACACTACCTAACTTTAAAATACGCTACAAAACTACAGTAGCAAAAACAGCATGGAATTGATATAAAAACAGACACATAGACCACTGGAACAGAATAGAGAGAGCCAAGAAGTAAATCCACGTATTTATAGCCAACTGGTTTTTACAAAGACACTAAACACATTGGGAAAAGGACACCATCTTCAGTAAATGGTGCTGGGAACTCGGTAACCATATGCAGAAAAATAAAGCTGGACCCCTGTCTCTCACCCTACACAAAAATTAACTCAAAATGGGTTAAAAAGTTAAACCTAAGAGCAGAAACTATAAAACTACCAGAAGAAAACATAGCGGAAACACTCCAGGACATCAGTCTAGGCAAAGATTTTATGGCTAAGACCTCCAAAACACAGGCAACAACAACAAAAATAGACAAATGGGACTATATTAAGCTAAAAACTTCTTCACTGCAAAGGAAACAATCAATAGATTGAAGAGACAACCTGTAGAATAGAAAAAACTATTTGCAAACTATTCATCCAACAAGGGTCTAATTTCCAAAATTTACAAGGAACTCACACAATTTAACAGCAAAAATATAAATAATCCAACTAAAAAGTGGGCAAAAGATCTGGATAGACATTTCTCAAAAGCAGACATATAAATGGCTAAAAGTTACATGAAAAATGTTCAGTACCACTAGTCATCAGGAAAACACAAATCAAAATTGCAATAAGAAATCATCCACTCCAGTTAGAATGGCTATTATCAAAAAGACAAAAAACAACAGATGTTAATGAACGTGCAGAAAAAAGGGAACTCTTATACAATGTTGGTAGGAATGTAAGCTAGTATAACCATTATGGAAAACAGTTTGGGGTTACCTCAAAAAATTAAAAATAGAACTACCATATGGTTTAGTAATCCCACTACTGAATATTTATCCAAAGGAAAATAAATCAGTATATCCATGGGATACCTGCACCTCCATGCTTATTGCAGCACTATTCACAATAGCTAAGATATGGAATCAAACTGCCTTCATCAGTGGATAAATGGATAAAGAAAATGTGGCATATATACACAGTCATTCTTCTATTCTCTGTCTCCATGAAATCAACTTTTTAGCTCCCACATATGAGTGAGAACATGTGTTATTTGTCTTTCTTTCTTTCTTTTTCAAGACAAGATCTCACTCTGTTGCCCAGGCTGGAGTGCAGTAGTGCAATCAAAGCTCACTGCAGCCTCAACCTCCTGGGCTCAAGTGATCCTCCCACCTCAACCTCCCAAGTAGCTGGGACTGCAGGTGTGTGGCGCCATGCCTAGCTATTCAGCCTTTAAAAAGAATGAAATCCTGTCATTTGCAGCAGCACAGATGAAACTGAAGGTCATTATGTTAAGTGAAATAGGTCAGGAAGGGAAAAACAAATATTCCTGGGTGTGGTGGTTCACTCCTATAATCACAACACTTTAGGAGGCCAAGGTGGAAGAATTGCTTGAGTCCAGGAGTTCGAGACTAGCTTGGGCAACATAGTGAAACCCCATCTCTACAAAAAAAATCAAAAAATTAGCTAGGCATGGTGCCACACACCTATAGTCCCAGCTACTTGGGAGGTTGAGGTGGGATGATCACTTGAGCCCAGGAGGTTGAGGCTGCAGTGAGCTTTGATTGCACTACTGCACTCCAGAGTGGGCAACAGAGTGAGATCTTGTCTTGAAAAAGAAAGAGGCCGGGCACGGTGGCTCACGCCTGTAATCCCAGCACTTTGGGGTGCTGAGGCGGGTGGATCACCAGGTCAGGAGATCGAGACCATCCTGGCTAACACGGTGAAACCCCGTCTCTACTAAAAACATAAAAAAATTAGCCAGGCGTGGTGGCAGGCTCCTGTAGTCCCAGCTACTCCGGAGGCTGAGGCAGGAGAATGGCGTCAACCCAGGAGGCGGAGCTTGCAGTGAGCCGAGATCGCCACATTGCACTCCAGCCTGGGCGACAGAGCCAGACTCCGTCTCAAAAAAAAAGAAAGAAAGAAAAAAAAAGAAAGAAAGACAAATAACACATGTTCTCACTCATATGTGGGAGCTAAAAAGTTGATTTCATGGAGACAGAATAGAAGAATGACTGTTACCAGAAACTTGGAAGGTAGAGAATGCAAGGATGAAGAGAGGTTGGTTAATATGTACAAACATACATTTGGACAGAAGGAAAAAGTTCTAGTGTTTGGCAGCACAGTAAGGCAACTATAGTTAACAATATATTGTATATTTCAAAGCAGCTAGTAGAGAAGATTTGAAATGTTCCCAACACAAAGAAATGATAAATGTTCAAGGTAGAGTTCCTAAATACCTTGATCATTACACATCGTATCCATGTATGAAAACATCATATGTATTCCATAAGTATGTACAATTATTATGCGTCAATAAAAAAACTTTTAACCCAAAATGCAAACTGGAGAATTTTACAAAGAATTTGTTATTTAAGGGTTCAGCAAAAGGTTTTTAGAAAGAAAAATGAACAGACGGCACAAGACTCTTTTGCTTCAGGAGAGGAAGGATCCAGGCCTGGTACTGCTGCAAAACAGCAGGATTTATACCAAAAATTATTGTGTAAGTTTACTATAAAGATGAATAGACGGAAGTCGCAGAGTTTTATTTAAGATCCTGACCAGTGCCAAAACAACAGGGAGGCAGTAATGTGGACTGTTAACAAACCTCAGAAGAAACAATTGGATATGTGTGTAATTCACATACAAAAGTGAGCAGAGTAGGGTGTAAGTCTTTTCTCTGTCACTGATGGGTTGGGTCACTCCAGGACAAACAATTCAATTATCTAAGGCTCAGTTTCAGCCATGAGGTGAGGAATTGGGCTGATTCTCAAAGGGTTATCCCCAGACCAAAATCATCAGCATCACCAGGGAACACATTAGAAATGCACATTTTAGCTGCCTTCCTAGACTTACAGAGTCAGAAACTCAGGGCGAGTGTGGTGACTCATGCCTGTAATCCCAGCACTTTGGGAGGCTGAGGTGAGCAGATCACCTGAGGTCAGGAGTTTAAGACCAGCCTGGCCTACATGGCGAAACCCCGTCTCTACTAAAAATACAAAAATGCGCTGGGTGTGGTGGTGTGCGCCTGTAATCCTAGCTACTCTGGAGGCTGAGGCAGGAGAATTGCTTGAACTCGGGAGGCGGAAGTTGCAGTGAGCCGAGATGGCACCACTGCACTTCAGCCTGGGCGACAGAGCCAGACTCCATCTCAAAAAAAAGAAAAGAAAGAAAAAGAAACTCAGGATGGTGCCCTTCAACCTATGTCTTAACAAGCTCTCTTGGTGGCATCCAGTAAAGCTTGAGAACCACTGAGCAAGCCACTGGACAGATGATCTCTAGGTCCCTAATAGCTATAAACACACAAATTTAATTGTAAGCTAAGGAGGAAAATTATAAGCTGAGTGGCCCTAGTATTTGGCATAGTAAATTTTTAAAAGATATTCAACAGGATGACATAATTATTTTTGGAATGGTACAAATGTTTGCCATTGCATTTTACGAGATGTGAGAATGGCGTGTACACATACAAGGAGTATTCCAACCATGAAATGACCTGAGTTGAAACAAAGCTAAAGACTACAAGTGCTAAGACAAGGATGGTCACATACGCAGTGGGAGTAATTTCCATACGAGGAATGTACATACCAAGACTGGCTCAGTGTGTGGACAGCCAAGGGAAGTGGAACTTTCAGTGTTCAAAGTTCTACGTTTTTTTAAAATACACATATAGATTAGTTAATGAACTACTTTATAATTAGCTGCTTTGTATTAACATTGCAAATGTTTAAAAAAAAATCTTCTAGGCTCATTGAAGTTTTAGTGGTATCATAGGGCCTAAAACTATAAAACAAAAGAAATCAACTTCTCTCTGTCCAGGCTTAGTTGAAGATAATAGGATCTAAAACTGAGAGGTTTTAGTTTGATTTATTTCTTTCTTTGTTTTTGAGACAGGGTCTCATTCTGTTGCCCAGGCTGGAGTGCAGTGGTGCAATCACAGCTCACTGAAGCCTCCACCTCCTAGGCTCAAGCAATCCTCCCATCTCAGCCTCTCAAGTAGCTGGGACTATAGGTGCGTGCCACCATGCCTGGCTATTTTTTTATTCTTTGTAGAGATGGGGTCTTGCCATGTTATCCAGGCTGTTCTTGAACTCCTGAGCTCAAGCGATCCACCAGCTTTGGACTTTCAAAATGCTGAGATTACAGGCATGAGCCACTGCACCCAGCCACATCTAGTATGACTTCTTTTTTTTTTTTTTTGAGACAGAGTCTCGCTCTGTCGCCCAGGCTGGAGTGCAGTGGCGCGATCTCTGCTCACTGCAAGCTCTGCCTCCTGGGTTCATGCCATTCTCCTGCCTCAGCCTCCCGAGTAGCTGGGACCACGGGCCCCTGCCACCACGCCCGGCTCATTTTTTGTATTTTTAGTAGAGACGGGGTTTCACTGTGTTAGCCGGGGTGGTCTTGATCTCCTGACCTCGTGATCTGCCCGCCTCGGCCTCCCAAAGTGCTGGGATTACAGGTGTGAGCCACCGCACCAGGCCTAGTCTGACTTCTATACCATCCTGTTTCTGGCCTTCTCCCTTCACCTTCAGATACCTGCTCTTTAATTTATTTTCCTTGTCAGTCATGTGTGTTGGTTAATTCATTGACTGCTTACACTTGTATATGAATAAACTTCAACAATGCTCTTTCAATCAAGCATTTTCATTTTGTTTTTAATAATGAATTCTAAAAGGAAAGATCCTGTCTATCTATTAAAGGAGCTCCAGATATCACTTAATAGGTAGGGAAATTGTTGGAAGGAGCAGAAAAGCCTCCAAGGACAGTAAGAGTTCTTAAAGTAGACTGAGTGACCTTCTTGGCGTAGGGTTGAGAATAGTAGTTGTAGAGGAGATGGTAAAGGACGCAGTCCAGGAAATTGTGGTAAAAATTAATACAGAATACACTGGCTGTTTTGCTAAGGAACTTTCTCCCCCAGCAAAGACAATCTGCCAGGTGGCTAGGCAAGATGGTCTGTATTTGTTGTCATGAAACCTGTGTGGAGTTTCTTCCAGGAGTGAAGCCTTCCTGCCCTACAGTTCAGCTCTCCTGCCTCCTTCCTGCTTCTGTGCCCCATCTTTTCGTGCATGAATACAGATCAGCTTCTCTCTCCTTCCCCTAATCATAATCCATCTGCTGTCCCAGGAGCCAGGGCTGCTGTGTCAGTTCTTTGAGTGGTGCCCTACACAAAAGAACTGGCTTCAGTGGCACCCTGCCAAGTGGGCCAATGAAGGCTGAAATCTAGCCCATGCTTCCCTCACCAAACCCTGAGCTTGTGGGTTACTTTCTTCTAACTCACACAGAGGTACCCTATGGGCTAGCTGCAACCATAGCATAACCCCTGTGTTGTGTTTTGGGACACTATAGTAGTGCTCTTAAGAAACAAAAACAAAAAACAACTGCTCTTAACATACTCTCTAGACCGAGCCATGCTTTTCATGTCCTCTGTAAAACACAGCGACATGTGTCTGTGGCACACCCAAGCCAGCTGTTGGTAGGCTGCTCCTAGTATGCCCCGGGCACCTCCACTCCCTCCAGTTATGCTTTATGTATACACCAAGCATCCTTATGTGTTCCCAGAATGGTGTATACACCAAGCATCCTTATGTGTTCCCAGAATGGTGTCTGCTCATTGTACTTGTTATTTTAATTATCCAAATTAATGAATGAACTGACAAAATTGTGTAAAAAAACAGTGTTTTGGTTTCTTTGAAAACTAATTTCAACACGTTGCAAAGATTGAAAAAGGGTAAGTAGTAGAAATAGCTGTTGATTTAGTTGTGGGGAGGCAGCTATAAAAGATTGGCAAAAGAAAAATGCAATGCCTAAGATTCTGTGCTCTAATTACTTTACACGCGTTTTGAAGTCCTTGATTCACTTTAAAGAAACTCAAGCTTAGAAGTCATAGACCATGAATTATGGATGTAGTTTATGAAAAAAAAGATGTGTCACTATAATCAGCAGACCCATGCTAAAAATAATAAAATAAAATATATCTTTTCAAAAAGCTTTGGCCCTACATTAAAAAACATACATTTAGATGTTTTAAGGTAAAACACAATGTTCAAGATATGTGTGTGTATTATTTTAGTGAATTTTTCTATTAATCGATTGTTGACTATACCCAGTTCAGATCATGTCATATAAGACTTCTACAGTATTTTATTTTGTGCCTAATGAGATTTGTGTGTGGTGGTAGACTGTTGCCCTTTGTGATGCCTTTCTATGTAATTTCAAATATTCTATATTATATGTGCCTTTGGTAACAGTATTTCTGACAACAAAGCAATATTGTCTCACAAGAATCATTCTCAGTAACAATCATACAATCACAGCTAGGCCAATCCACAATATTTTTTAAAAGCTTTTTTAAGTCTAGTTTGACTTCTAAAATATACTTTACTACAGATTACCACAAGACACACATTTGGTCTGGCAACCACTGAATCAATATTTGGCACCTCTGCTGGGAATTTTGTAAAAATTGCCTTTTAAGTTCAAACTGACTAGGAAGCTAGTAATGTATTCACTTCTAAAAAAAAAAAAAAAAGAAACCTCGGTATAACAAACTCAGACCCTTTCATAGGAAGGATAATTTAATATGAGGTTAATTATTCATTAAGGGAGGAAGGAAGAAGACTAGAAAAGAAGTTTTGTTTCATCATTTCCCAACCATTTGGAATCAAATAATTGTACAACTTGGGAAGTGCGGAGGAACTTACAAGTCAGAAAGCTGTATCTTTATCCTATAGCAGAAATGTCTTCTTCAGATCAAATTGTTCCCCACTCTGTTTTGTTACCAACAGTGAGATGTTCCCAGGTCTAGAAAGGCACATGCTTTATTGAAAAGCTCAACTTAGAAAAATCCTTTCTTGGCCGGGCACAGTGGCTCATCCCTGTAATCCCAGCACTTTGTTAGGCCAAGGCGGGTGGATCACCTGAGGTTGGGAGTTTGAGACCAGCATGACCAACATGGAGAAACCCCATCTCTACTAAAAAAATTAAAAAAAAAAAAAATTATCCGGGCGTGGTGGCGCATGCTTGTAATCCCAGCTACTCGGGAGGCTGAACAGGTGAATCACTTGAACTTGGGAGGTGGAAGTTGCTGTGGGCCAATATTGTGCCACTGCACTCCAGCCTGGGCAACAAGAGTGAAACTCCGTCTCAAAAAACAAAACAAAACAACAACAACAACACAACAGCAACAACAAAAAACAGAAAAATTCTTTCTTAGAGTGAGTGCTAGTCTGTCACTTTATCATGTCCACTTTGGGGTATTAGTTCTGAAATTTGCAGACTTGAACATTTCCACCCTTGTATATTTTCAGAGAACTGAGTATATTTAACCTGGAGAAAAGATGTACGCATGTGTCCCAGAGGGATTGGTGTGAAGGGTACATAAGGAAAAACTACCTAGCTATTAATTTTGCAATGGAAACATTGTGGAGGTTTGCCTTAAAAAGTAGTGAGCTCAGGTGTTCCAGGAGAGAGCAGTGATTATTTACTGAGAGGTCTTTAGGGTGAGATTCTTATTGGATAGAAGATTAGAATAAGAAGCCTCTCAAGTTACATAATTTGAAAAGTCTGTACTAGGCATTCACCATGACATTCTACTCTATAGCATATTTGGTTTCTCCAAAGTTTCTTCATATGCTACAGCTTCCAGATCTTTTTACTTTTCTAGTCAATCTGTTATGAAAACATATTAACATAATAAATACCCTTTAAATTTTATATTCAAAATAATTTTTTTAAGAGACAGGGTCTCACTCTGTCACCTGAGCTGAAGTGCAGTGGTGCAATCATAGCTTACTGCAACCTTGAACTCCTCGCCTCAAGTGATCCTCCCACTTCAGCCCCCCAAGTAGGTGGGACTACAGGTGTGCATCACCAACCCCAGCTAATTTTTTAAATTTTTTGTAGAAATGGGGTCTCGCTACGTTGCCCAGGTTGGTCTCCAACTCCTGGCCTCAAGCAACCCTCCCACCTCCACCTCCCAGAATGCTGAAATTAGAGGTGTGAGCCACCATGCTAGTCCCCAAAATTAAATTTTACAATCAATAAACATGATGCAGAATGAGGTCATGAGGAAATAACCTCTCTGTGGGGACCCTGATAGTGTTAGTAAAAACTAATATGAAATTAACTGCTGCTAAAGAGCCTTGGAAAACACAGATTTCCACTAAAGTGATGAGAATTCATCCTTAGGACTGGAATGCAATTTACAAATCAATAAGTGAATAAATTATTTTGTAGCTTATTTAAAGAAATACAGGTCAAGAATCCCATATCTGCAATCCCAAAAAAATATTAAAAACAAGTTTTTTTCATAACCAATTGAGTGGCAGAACCTGATGTAAACTACTGGAGGATACTTAATTATTTGTATTTATCCTCTACACACATTTGGCTGCTGAACTATTTGAGTGTTTGACTTGGAAGTGTACTATATGGCCTTTCTAAATCCAAATATCCGAAATCAGGAACACATCTGGCCATACAATTTTGGCTTAGGAACTAGGAGCCTGTCTCATACGTGAAAGGAGACTGATCGTGGGTATCTGTGTTATCTGCAAGAAAAAGGAAAAGGGATTCCACTTTCAGTAGCATGGTGTACCACTCTGAAGGGCACAATAATACAAATAAAAACAATTAGATACTGAATAAAACCTACTTTTAATTCCATGTTGGGGGCTGGGCGCGGTGGCTCACGCCTGTAATCCCAGCACTTTGGGAGGCCGAGGCGGGCGGATCACAAAGTCAGGAGATCGAGACCATCCTGGCTAACACGGTGAAACCCCGTCTCTACTAAAAATACAAAAAAATTAGCCAGGCGTGGTGGTGGGTGTCTGTGGTCCCAGCTACTCGGGAGGCTGAGGCAGGAGAATGGCGTAAACCCAGGAGGCAGAGCTTGCAGTGAGCCGAGATCGCGCCACTGCACTCCAGCCTGGGCCACAGAGTGAGACCCCGTCTCAAAAAAAAAAAAAAAAAAAAAATTCCATGTTGGGCTTACAAGCAGTAATGGAAATCTCCCACCTACCCCTCCTTCTGCCCACACTAACCATGGAGTAAATAGAAATAGACCAAATACATTCCAAATCAAGGAAAAAAAGCAGAAAGAAGACTTTGAAAACCAGTCATTCCAAAGATTTCAAGATAACATATTAGTCACCATAGGCTACATTATGCCGTGGTGATAGATTAACTTCAGTGCTCACCAACATCACAGAAAATTTATTTCTCACTCTTGCCGCATACCAGTGCAGGCTGGTAGGAGACTCTGCTGCACATAGTCATTGAAGGGCTTGATTGATAGAGGCTTTTCCATTCAGCATATTGTAAGTTGTTGCAACAGGATAAAAGAACACATAGAGACCCCAAATTCAAACTCAGCCTTGGACCAGAAGTGACACATGTCACTTTCATTCCTATTGCCCAGGATCATTCATGTTGCCTCCTCTAAATGCAGGTGTCATGTAGGGCAGAAAAGAAATATTTGCTGATCATTACTGTCTCTTCCATAAAAGGATAAAAGAGAAACAGAAAAAGTGAGAAAAATAGAAATTTTAAAGTGATGCAGTATAAACAAATCCAAATAAATCTATAATCACAACACTCAAAAAGCAAGTAATGTCATAATAGATCTTTAACATCTACTTATATGTTCAGAAGAGACCCACCTAAATGTTAGAAAAAATAAAGCTTGAAATTTAGAAGACAGGAAAAGGATGTAATAAGCAGATATAACTAAAAGAAAACCAATGTGGCTGTATTTTTATCAGAAACATATAAATATTCAGACTAAAAAATTATTAGGTATAAAAAGGGACACTCATAACAATTTTTAAATGCTCAGTTCACCAAGAAGATATAAAAATTCTAAACATATGCATCTAATAAGATAGTATTAATGGTATCAAATTATGTAAAGTAAAAAATTAGTACAGTGAAAAAAATGAATGAAACTTACAAAGCTTAAAATACTTACTATCTGGCCCTTTACAGAAGAATTTGTTGACGTCTGTACATGGCCATAAGGTACTTAAGCAATGTTCAAAATATCGGCATCAAACAACAACAATCTTTGAAACATAATGCAACAAAATATGGAGCCAATAAAAAATAAATAATCCCACACTCTTGAAAATTTAAAAGGAAACTATATTTTTAAATAATGCATGGGTGAAAGGAGAAATGATGGAAATTTAAAAATACTACATACCAAATAACAAAACTATTATATATTAAAACTTGAGAGGTGGCTAAGGATGGCCAATTAGAACACTAATAAGGGCATTAATTGCAACACCCTGAAAACAGATCAAATATGTTTCAATTCATGAGTTTAGATATTTGGGGGAAAAGCTAGTTGATCACCTTGGGAAGATGATAGGGAACTATTTAAATAAAGAGAAAAAAATCAAGGATTTATCACGCCTTTCCTACACGAACCATACCACTGAGCAGTCACTAATGAATCACCTGAAAATATTGGCACAAGGCGACAAGTTGAAACATGCAAGGAAACCCAAGAGGCCAGTCATATCCAGCTGCCCAAATGGGACTAGAGAAAGGCAGCTCTTAGAGAGCTCTATGGAAAACTGTTGCCTCTGACAGCTCCACATGAAATTTAAGGAGGGTGAGGACAAGCTTGGTTCCAATGGGGACCTCTGCATCCATCACTACATCCGACTGCCAGAAACTTCCAAAAGCTACAACTCTACGTCTGCCTTCCAGATTTCATGCAGGCTCCTCTTCTGGCCAACTCTCATCCAGAATCACAAGAGAAAGGGAATTTTGGAAAATGTCATAGCAATTCAGTGTAGTCCCTCTTTTTCAATTTGGTAACTATAAATCCTCTTTTAACCACTTCCAGATAAAGATAATAGCAAAAGTATGTTTCCACTTAAGATGGAACAGGCCTTCATATACCTAAAAAGATATTGATCCAGTCTCCTACAGCAGGGACCCCTAACCCCCATGCCATGGACCAGTACTGGACCATGGCCTGTTAGGAACCAGGCTGCACAGCAGGAGGTGAGCAGTGGGCAAGCTAGCATTATTGCTTGAGCTCTGCCTACTGTCAGATCAGCCATGGCATTAGACTCTCACAGGAGCATGAACCCTATTGTGAACTGCATATGCAAGGGCTCTAGGTTGCATGTTCATTATGAAAATCTAATGCCTGATGATCTGTCACTGTCTCCCATCACCAACAGATGGGACTGTCTAGTTGCAAGAAAACAAGCTCAGGGCTCCCATTGATTCTACATTATGCTGAGTTGTATAATTATTTCATTATATACTACAATGTAATAATGATAGAAATTAAGTGCACAATAAATGTAATGTGCTTGAATCATCCTAAAACTATCACCCCCACCCCCTGGTCTGTAGAAAAATTGTCTTCTGCAAAACTGGTCCCTGGTGCCAAAAAGGTTGGGACCGCTGCCCTAAATGATACACAAATGAGATCCATCTTTGGATGATGTCGATTTATCTTTTAGCCCACTCTCATTCCCCCTTTGGTATGCTGTAACTTAAATACTAATGGATAAAGTTAATACGTTATGTTAGATAGCAGAATGAGAGAAAAAAGAAAAGACGAACAAAGGTGATGTGTGTTTAAACATACGTATTTAAATAAATTCATATCAAAGAAAAAATACACTCATAATTACTACCCAACTCATTTCTGCAAATTGGTCACATGGTCATAGCTGGTATTTAGAGTTTCCTTTTCCCACTATCCACTCAGCATTCTCTGCTCTCAACAGGCACCCCAGATTTCCTGGAGGATGACCCAAACCTTCATTCCTGAAGGGTCTGTAACATTTGCAGTCCTGCTGTATTGGGTGTTGCAGTTTTCTATCAACTTTTCATCAAAGTAGTATAAAGAGGTGCCCCCAAAGGACCTGTTCAATTCTAATGATACTCCTTTCTGCTCCCATCATGTAGTAGCAACCCAATTTTCCCTTAAGGATCAGAATAAATTATGCTAGCTAGGAGAGTAAGCCGCACCTTCCCCTTGCTTTTTTTTTTTCTTTGAGACAGAATCTCGCTGTGTTGCCCAGGCTGGAGTGCAGTGGCACAATCTTGGCTCACTGCAAGCTCCGCCTCCCGGGTTCACGCCATTCTCCTGCCTTAGCCTCCTGAGTAGCTGGGACTACAGGCGCCTGCCACCATGCCCGGCTAATTTTTTTTTGTTTTGTTTTGTTTTTTGTTTTTGCATTTTTAGTAGAGACGGGGTTTCCCCGTGTTAGACAGGATGGTCTCGATCTCCTGACTTTGTGATCCGCCCGCCTCGGCCTCTAAAGTGCTGGGATTACAGGCGTGAGCCACGTGCCCGGCCCGTTTTTTTTTTTTTTGCCAGTAGGTTCAGTGGCATAAGGAGCTCAAAATGGCCCCATTACAGTCTCAGATTCTGGTCTGATAGAACTGCTGTTGTGTTCCCAGTAGAGGCACTCTTCCTTTGGGAACTAAAACCTCTAAAACAGCAGATAACAAAGTTGGGAGGATGGAAAACCCAATTTTTGCTAGCAGGCCATTAAAGTTAGTAATAAGAGGAGCCAATCGCATTTTCTCCCTTTAATTCTCTGACCTGAGGGGGAAAACAAGTGCCACACAGTTATGGCGTGCTCAGTACAACAAATTGCATCCTGGGACAGGTGCAGTGGCTCATGCCTGTAATCCCAACACTTTGGGAGGCCGAGGCGGGTGGATCACCTGAGGTCAGGAGTTTGAGACCAGCCTGACCAACATGGTGAAACCCCATCTCTACTAAAAATACAAAACTAGATGGGTGTGGTGGTGCGTACCTGTAATCCCGGCTATTGGGAGGCTGAGTCAGGAGAATCTCTTGAATCCAGGAGGAGGTTGCAGTGAGCTGAGATCACCCCATTGCACTTCAGCCTGGACAACAAGAGCGAAACTCCCTACCAAAAAAAAAAAAAAAAAAAAAATGCATCCTGGAAGACACTACTGTAGCCCTGCAACATGTTGCCCTCCAGCTGATACCACAGCTGAGTCTCCAAAGGGCCATCTACTATCCTATCAACCAACTACCTAAAAATGACGAGGAACATGACAAGCCCAGTGGACTTTATGAGTTCTAGCCCATTGCTGTAATTTACTTGGCATAAAATTAGTTTCCTGGTCAGAAGCAATGTGGTGTGGAATACTATGAGGGTGAATACGGCATTTTGCAAGTTCGGAAAGGATTGTTTTTCCAGGAGCATTGCAGGCAGAAAAAACAAATCCATATTCAGTTTTGCCCATTGGAAGGATTTCCCTTAAGCACTGTACCTTAGGGTGCCCCTTGAGGGCCTGCAGTGCTGCAGCTGTCCACTTTTAGGTGGTGCCAGCATGCCTTGAAAAACCATCTGTAATCAGGCCTGAATTTTCTCTTCCTTAGTAAAGTGGACATAGAGAACTTCCCATGAGGCCATGGGTGTGGACTGAGAGAGAGAAGCCAATTTAATATGAATAAGAGCCATAGGAATCTGAGCCAGTTACACATGCAGCTTACTTATGCCTTTGGGACCTACATAAGCCCAATCTTGGATATATTATTTCTACTTATATTGGAGTGCTGCTGTGGACACCCAACCTATGGCTTAGTGAGTCAAACATCATCAAGTTCATAATGGGGAGTTCATATTGCATAACAACTTGATAGTCCAAAGTCAAGCATTCAGTCTTTTCTAGGGTTCAGTAGCAAATCAGAAGCTATTTATTAAAAAGAGAAAGTTAATCTTTAGAAGATGGCACATAGCTTTGCTTCCCAGTCCTGAAGGTCTATACTATAACTCACAGATACGGTCCAGCCAAGGGCCCATACAGTCTCCCAATCTGTCAGAGACATTTCAAGCATCAGTGGATCTTCTGTATCAAAGGGCTCCGGGGGCAGAGGAGCTGGCACGCAGCGTGGACCTGTTGAAGAGCCTTCCCTTGCGTTAGGCCCCACTGCAAACTGGAAGTCCACTAGCAGTTGTGCTTTTTTCTTTGGGGTAGGGCTAGATGCAGCAACTTGTTCTTCACTTTTGAAGAGGTATCTTGACCATGTCCCAGATCAGAGGGGGCAGTCACTGAAGTGGAGGGCTCCTAAACTTTGGTGACATTGATTTCTCGTCCTCTGGCTATTTGCTACTTCTCGCTTATCCAGTCCAGTCAACAGCGTAGCATCACCATAATTGAGTAGAATAATAACTTGTGGAATTGAGAGGCAATCAATGTCTTTTCAGACTAGATTATAACAGAGGGCTTCAGGGTTGATAAAGGCTCGAAATAGGACAGTGGAGGGGTAGTGCTGGCCATAACAATTAAAAGCAGTTATAATCTTTACCATGCATCCTTTAAGCCTTTTATCGTAGCACATTCTCTGCAATCCCTCCAAGAATTCTATGCTGCCTTTGATTTACTATTTTAGCAGGTAGGCACAATTCTAGGGACTCCTTCCTGGACTTTTCTATCATAAAATTCCTTACTGCCCATAATATGGTTTAACTGTGTCCCCACCCAAATCTCATCTTGAACTGTAGCTCCAATAATTCACATGTCGTGGGAGGGACCCAGTGGGAGACAACTGAATCATAGGGGTGGTTTCCCCCATACTGTTCTCATGGTAGTGAATAAGTCTCACGAGACCTGATGGTTTTATAAGGGGAAAGCCCTTTTGCTCGGTTCTGATTTTCTCTGTTGTCTGCCGCCGTGTAAGATAAGCTTTTCACCTTCTTCCATGATTGTGAGGCCTCCCCAGCCACACTGTGGAACTGTGAGTCCATTAAATCTCCTTTTCTTTATAAATTACCCAATCTCAGGTATGTCTTTATCAGCAGTGTGAAAACAGACTAATACGGCCCATAATTTGGGGAATCAATTTGGGAATCTGCCATTTGCTGAATATGTGAATTCCACCTCTGCATTTTAGAATTGGGAAAATAATCATAGGGTTCAGGTATCCACCAGACCCACTATGAGTTGCACTCAGGCCAAAACCTCCACTTATTTCCTGACCTCTTAAGGCCCTACTGTGACTGGTGCACCACAGTGACATTTTGGGTTTCTAGGAACAGTGCTAGTGTGCAGCAATCCTCCCAAATTCTACTTATTTCCCCTCCCACAAGGTACAATCACACTGATAAGTGGCCACAGATCCCTTTGGGAAAGGATAGTAAGATTTACAATACATTTTTTGCAGTCTAGCAGCATTCTTCCACAAAAGGCCTTGCTTCCCCTTGATTCAAGGGGCTCTGTGTCTATGGACTAGATCAGGTGTGGCAGTCAATCAGCTAAGGATCCAGGACTGCTCTGAAATTTAACTCAAGACTTTTCTACTCCACACCTAGAACTTTTTTTGTGTGTGTATAAATCAAGTAAGGCTTTAGTAACCCATCATTTTATTTTATTTTATTTTTGAGACAGAGTCTCGGTCTGTCTCTGACTGGAGTGCAGTCGCCCATTCTCGGCTCACTGCAACCTCCAACTCTCAGGTTCCAGTGATTCTCCCACCTCAGCTTCCCAAGTAGCTGGGATTACAGGCCCGCGCCACCACGCCTGGCTAATTTTTTGTTTTCTTTTTTTAGTAGAGACGGAGTTTCACCATGTTGGCCAGGCTGGTCTCAGACTCCTGACCTCAAGTGATCTCCCCACTTCGACCTTAATTCTAGGGATATCAAAATAAATTAGCCAACACCAAAGATCAAACCATTCTGATTATCACTTTCGTTCTGCTGTCCATTATTACAGCCATGTTTCTCTTGTCCCTAGCAGTAAAGATAGTTACGTGATGTCACTTGGTGCCTCTGTTCCAGTATCCCACTATCCCCAGTGAATTGTGGGATGGTGGCAACATTAATGGCTTACAGAGAATGGCTACTATAGAACTCCAAAAGGATTCTGGTGTTTGCTTCAGCAATGCTTTCTTTCTCTCTTTCTCTTTCTTCCTTTCTTTCTTTCCCTCTTTTCCCCTCTCCCCTCCCTGCCCCTCCCCTCCTCTCTCCTTTCCTTTCCCTCTTCTTGCTTTCTTTCTTTTCTGTCTCTGGCTCTCTCTCTCTTTTCTTTCTAGTGATGAGCCCCTAACTCTGTTGCACAGGTCGGAGTGCAGTGCCAAAATCATAGCTCACTGCAGCCTTGAAATCATGGGTTTAAGCGATCCTTCCACCTCAGTGTCCTGAGTAACTGGGACTACATATGTGCACCAACCTGCCCAGCAACAATGCATTTCTTAAAGCTTTGATTAAAGGAGACCCTCCCAGGTCCTAACGAAGGGATCTTACACAATAAATCCACTCCAGCATACTGTCTGCTTCTCTTTTGGATACCTTCTGTTTATAGCAATGGGAGAAGAATTCATGAAAGATGTAGTTTTCAGGTACTACTTAACAGAAAACAAATGGTTTTGTAGTTTGTGTGTGTGTGTGTGTGTGTGTGTGTGTGTGTGTGTGAATTTTGAATATGAACAAGGACTAAAAATAGAAATTGGAATAATGAAGTAAGGATTGTGATGGTTAATTTTATGTGTCAAATTGACTGGGCCAAGATGGCCAAGAAGCTGGTAAAATACTACTTTAAGTGTGTTTGCGAGGGTGTTTCTGGAAGAGATTAGCATTGGAATCAATAGGCCGAGTAAAAATACTGCCTTCACCGGTGTGGGTAAGCGTCATCCAACCCACTGAGAGCCCTAATAGAACAAAAGGGTGGAGGAAGGGCAAATTCTGTCTTCCTCTTCTTGAGCTGGGACATCTGTCTTTTTCTGACCTCAGACATTGAAGCTCTTAGTGCTCAGACCTTCAGCCTTGAACTGGGAGTTACACCATTGGCTCCTCTCCTTCTCAGGCCCTTGGACTCAGACTCAATTATACCACCAGTTTCCTGGTTCCCCAGCTTGCAGATGGCACATCTTGGGACTTTTTAATCTCCATAATTGCACAAACCAATTCCCATAATAAATCTCCTCTTATGTATCTATCTATTTATCCATCCATCTATATCCTATTGATTCTGTTTCTCTAGAGAAACCTAATATAGTGTTTTAGCAGAGACGAAAGATTCAATAGTGAAAATGAACTACACAATTTGGTGGTGGAAAAAGGGACATGGCAAGAATCCAAACCAGAAAATTGTTACTTCTAGAAAGATAACTGGAAATATAGAGGAGAATCTGTGAATAAAACAGAAAAAGTTGGCAACAGGCAATATATGAAGCATAGAAGAGATCAATATGTCAAAACTTATTTTGAGGTTCATTAATTCAAAGGTTAACAATATGGTGGCATTGGTAAGAAAGGTGGCGAAGCCATAAAGAGAAAACATATGGAAGACAGTAGTTTGAAGGTCAGGTAGAAAAAGATGTGACAAAAATTGTGAAATATTCTAAAAATATAGCTGCCAAAGAGTGGGCTGATGGAAAGTTGATTAGTATATGCAATGACTTTATAATGTGACAACTTGGCTAGGTTGAACTACATTCCCAGAATTCCCTTTATGATTCTAGTTATGGTGGGCCACAGAGGGAGAGTCTGGAGTGATTTGGAGGGTAGATATAAAGCAGCAAACATCTTTTTAGCTCATGCACATGGTCATTTAACTGTTGGCTCACCTCATGGGGATGAGCCAGTGACTGGGGCTGCAACTACTCCACCTTTAACATGATCCTTCTTCAGCTTCTGCAACTCCTGGGCCGGGTATGTGGGTGTTTAGTTCCGTGGCAAAGGACTCCAGCTCGTGTGGAACACCCAGGCCATCAAGGTCAGAGGCAATGAGAATTAATATGGGTTTTGGTTCACTCTCACGAGATCCACTTCATGCTTTTGAGTTCTAGCTTATAATTTGTTTCACCCACTTTACATCCATCTTCTCTTCCCAAATGGCTGCCTTAAATATATTTCTTTTATGATGTCAGTCAGCATGCAATCAAAGAAGCAGAATACACACACACACACACACACACACACACACACACGCACACACACTTCTGCTTCTCTGATTGTATGATGACTGTATAATAAAGTCTTTGTTATACAGTATGCCCTAAACATACAGCTTAGGGCACTAATTCTCAGTATTTAAAACTCCATGTCTTATTTGGATAAGCATACACACTTCTCCTCTCCTTTCCCTTTTCACCAGTTATGACAGACCCTTCTTAAGGAAACATGCCCATTAGGATGAGGAATTTCTGGTCTGGCACAGATATAGCGATAGCATCTGCTTTTGTAGTTTGTATTGTTTAACATGCAATTACTTTCATTTTTTCAAATATAACATTATATGATAACGACTATAAATTTTCAAATTAAATGCATCCACTTCCACTTTTTTGTTTTTTGTTTTTGTTTTTGGTTTTTTTGCGACACAGTCTTGCTCTGTCGCCCAGTCTGAAGTGCAGTGGCATGATTTCGGCTCACTGAAACCTCCGCCTCCCAGGTTCAAGCAATTCTCTGCCTCAGCCTCCCAAGTAGTTGAGATTACAGGCATCTACCAGCAGACCTGGCTAATTTTTGTATTTTTAGTAGAGACAGGGTTTCACCGTTTTGGCCAGGGCCAGGCTGGTCCTGAACTCCTGACCTCATGATCCACCCACCTCGGCCTCTCAAAGTGCTGGGATTACAGGCGTGAGCCACCGTGTCTGGCACTTCCACATGTTCTTAAATGTTCATCCTTCCCCACTCTTTGCCCCTCCCCATGACTCTTTTTGGAGAATGAAGATTAGACATACAGGTTTGTCTAATCATACAGGTTTGTGTGTAGAAAGTCTTAAGAGATCGTAATTCACTCTCTAACACCCAAAACAAACCAGATAATCTAAATAATTATAGTTTAAAAAAATCGGAGATATGAAAGCCCAAAGAAACATAGGTGAACTAAACTTCAGAAAGGGACAATCATTCAATTGAGCGGAAAGAGCTACAGTTCTCATCCCTGACTGAAGTGGAAAGAAGAGGAATCACCATAATTAATGGTAAGGAGAAAGCAGCCTAACTTTCAACATATTTTAAAGTGTGTGGCTGATGCGACAGGTTAGAATACACAGGAGCCACAGGCACAGAGCAAAACCATACTACCTCGCAATTATTTCTCATTGATATTCACTAACTCCTGGGGTAGGACCACAAAAACAAGGGCAATAAAGAGTTATTAAAACTTTCAGAGACACATTGGGGTTTCAGCTAAGAAAGACTTGTAGAGGGGCAAGAGAGCTGAAAGAAAATCCCCAGCACTCCAGGCTGTCAGCTAAGAAAGACTGGTGCGGGGAGGGGAGAGCAGGAGCAGAAAGATCTTCCCGTAAGACCTGAAGCTAGGGAGGACACTAACCAGGGCAGAAAAGGTGAGAATAACAACTCTAAGACAATATTTGCTTATAGGAAAAGTTCTAATCCTGCCTTCAAAATATTTGAAGCCTGTAGTAAATTGAATCAAACTAAAGTTGAATCAAAGCCCAAACCCAGCCCAACTCCAGATCATATCAACTGAGCCCCAACTTCCTTCTTGGAAGAAATTTTTTAAATTTAATTTTTAATTTTTAAATTTAATTCATTGTCTACTGTATTTTTACATAAAAATGTCCAGCACACAGTCAAAAAATATAGAAACACACAGATACATATAAAAAAAGAAAATATGGGCCAGGTGCGGTGGCTCACACCTGTAATCCCAGCACTTTGGGAGGCCAAGGCAGGCGGATCATGAGGTCAGGAGATCGAGACCATCCTGGCTAACGCGGTGAAACCCCATCTCCACTAAAAATACAAAAAAAAAAAAAAAAAAATTAGCCGGGCGTGGTTGTAGGCACCTATAGTCCCAGCTACTAGGGAGGCTGAGGCAGGAAAATGGTGTGAACCCGGGAGGTGGAGCTTGCAGTGAGCCGAGATCATGACACTGCACTCCAGCCTGGGCGACAGAGCAAGACTCCATTTCAAAAAACAAAAAAAGAAAATATGATCTGTAGTCAAAAAAGGAAACCATCAGGCCGGGCACAGTGGAACACTCCTGTAGTCCCAGCACTTTGGGAGGCCAAGGCGGGTGGATCACGAGGTCAGGAGATCAAGATGGTCCTGGCTAACAGGGTGAAACCCCGTCTCTACTAAAAAATATTAAAAAATTAGTTGGGCATGGTGGCAGTCCCAGCTACTCCGGAGGCTGAGGCAGGAGAATGGCGTGAACCCAGGAGGTGGAGCTTGCAGTGAGCTGAGACTGCCATTGCACTGCAGCCTGGGAGACAGAGCAAGAAAGTAAATAATGAATTACATAGGCTTAACGGTAAATTGGAAAAAATCAGAGGAAGGAAACTTAGAAAGAAATAAGTAGAAAGCATTCAAATTGAAACAAGCCAGGTGTGGTGGCTAGCACTGTAATCTCACTTTGAAAGCTAAGACAGGAGGATTGCTTGAGAACAGGAGTTCGAGACCAGCCTGAGCTGATCTCAAAAAAAAAAAAAAAAAAGACAAGGAAATAAAACAGAGTATTTGAGATACATGGAACAATAATATATGGTCTAATACTTGTATTAAGAATAAAAAAAGGAAACAAACAGAATGGGTGTAAAAATATTCAAACAGATAATAAATGACAATTTTCTAAAACTAATGAAAGATACCAACCCACAGCTCCAATAACTGCAGCTGACATCAAGGAGAATAAATGATAAATGCAAAGAAAACCACTCCTGTGTGTACATCATAGTCAAAATTCTGAAAACCTAATTTAAAGAGCAGATCTTAAAAGCAGCTACAGAAAAAAGTGTACACTGTACACAGGGGCACCAAAATATGTACTACAAGTGATTTTTTAGCAAAATATGAAGTCAGAAGAGGAATGACATGTTTAAAGTGCTGAAAGAAAAGAAAATGTCAACATAAAATTTTACATACAGTAAAAATACCCTTCAAAAGTGAACATGAAATAAAGACATTTAGAGGCAGACAAAAGCTGAGAGACTTCTCCAACAAACAGCACACAGGCTATGCTGAGTGAAGTTCTTGAGGCCAAAGGGAAGATACCAGATGGAAAACCAGATCTGCAAAAAGGAATAAAAAAGTACTAGAAAGGATAAATATCTGGGCAAATTAAAAAGAGACATACTTTAATACATTCATTATATGCATATATTTACAAATTTCTAAATACCATAAAAATACAATGTAAAATGAATTTTATAACATATAGAAGTAAAATATAACACAACAATACAGAGGATGGGAGAGGGATAAATGGAATTACATTGTAACTTTCTTACAGATTCATAAAATAGAATAATATTATTTAAAGGTAGCCTGTGATAATAACATACGCAAATTGTAATTTCTAAAGCAACCACCATATTTAACATAAAGAAGAAAATCTAAAAAGACAATCTAGTAATTTAAATGGAATATGAAAGAAAAAAATCCAATTTACCCAAAAGTTCTCAGAAAACAAGGAACAGAGAAACAAGCGACAAATGGAAATGAATGAATGAGAAGAACTTCCCTCAACCACTGTTATTGAACACACTGAATGGCTCTGCAAATAAGCTTTTACTACAGACTCGATAATGTTTCTTTATGAATTTAACCTAAAACTACAAGGCAAAATAGAGCTTATATGCAAAACTTAAACTGCAGTAAAATCATTTTGACACAACTAACATTGTTTGAATCACAAATAATGTCAAGCTGTTTTACACACTTCTCATGCTGTCAAAAGTTAAAACAAGAAGCAAGATCTCCATTCCAACACAAATTTGCAGCAGTTATGTTTTTCTGAACTCAAACTACAGTACCAACAGTGTTTTCTGAATTTCAAGGCAAGTGCAAAGGAAATTTTCATATTTAAAATTTACTTAACTGTGCAACTGAGAAGCTTCCATTTAACCTTCAACTGGAAGTGATTAATCTGCAATGTAATGGCATGCTAAAGGGGAAATATCAAGAGAATTTATAGAATTCTAATAGAATTTTAGAAATGCCTTCTAAGCAATGAATACACTCAAGTAAAATCATGTGCTCATGGGTTGGTATCAGTATTTGGCGGTATCTGTCTGGGTAGAAAGACATTTCAAAAATGAAGTACATAAAATCTCATAAAAAATCAGCATTAATAGTTGAACATCTGCAGTCAATTTTTATGAGAGAACACTTTGAACACCAAGTGAAATGTTACTTTCCCCCCAAAAGAATTCCATGCCTTTCATTATTATACCTGTATTAAAATTGCTATTATTACACTTTGAATTGACAAAATAAAAAACTGTGGACTTTTGTTTCTTCATGTTATATAAGTATCTACCTGACATTCTCAATTTTGTCTCTTGGCCCACAAAGACTAAGGCATTTACAGCTGGGCCCTTTACAGAGACTGGCAACCCCTGGTCTAAATGTTGTTTTTGCTACAGTTGTCAACTATGTTTTTTGCTTTGGAACCACAAACATTCTACTTCAAACTACTACTACTATGAATCACTTGTAGACGTTGAGGAGGAGTTAGGAAGAAAAGTCGAGAACTAATTTAGTCCTGGGGTTAAATAATAATTGTAGCCAACTTGAATTGAGCACATATATTGTGCAGCTCTCTGCTAAGGAGGCATTTGTATATATTTTCTTATTTAATAAGATAATCTTATGAGCTAGGTACTATTTCTCCCCATTTTACAGAAGCTTAGTGACTGTGTTGTCAGGGATCACATTGCTAAGTGATGTGGAAGACATAACCTAGCAATGGGACATCTGAACCAATGTCTGCAACATCAATTAAGAAAAGCAAAAGAGGCCGGGCGCGGTGGCTCACGCCTGTAATCCCAGCACTTTGGGAGGCCGAGGCGGGTGGATCACGAGGTCAGGAGATTGAGACCACGGTGAAACCCCGTCTCTACTAAAAATACAAAAAAAAATTAGCCGGGCGCGGTGGCGGGCGCCTGTAGTCCCAGCTACTCGGGAGGCTGAGGCAGGAGAATGGCGTGAACCCGGGAGGCGGAGCTTCCAGTGAGCCCATATCGTACCACTGCACTCCAGCCTGGGCGACAGAGCAAGACTCCGTCTTAAAAAAAAAAAAAAAAAAAAAAAAAAACAAAAGAATACAGAAAATGTTAAAGGGGAGAAGGGGGTGGTCAAAAGCAGAGGAGTCGGTGTGGACAAGACAGAGATCTCTTGGAGAGAGGGCAGGACTACCAGTTGACAAAACCTGTTCAGGTTCCTGGAGGCTCACAACCACCAGTTCCCACCATCCCAGCAACAGCACTCTTTCCCACCCTAGCCTCGTTCGGAATGATCTGATCAATGTGTGAACAAAAATATTGTGTGTACAAGTCTGAACACATTTGATAATGTGAAGAGGTGAAGGAAAGTGGGTAGGAAAAATCTGTAGGGTGGGGAGACTCGGGGAAATGTGTCCTGGTCCGGTGCAGGTAACATATATGGGTATATATGCGTATATACATATTTATACCATATTTAATATATTACTCTATTAAGAAATTATAACAAATTTCCTTTTACATTACACATCCACATATTAAACCCCCAATATGTGCTAACAAGGTTAGAATTTAAGTATAATGATAATGTTCTCAGTTTTTTGTGGTGGACACTTTAGGACAATTTAAGAGAGTGTAAATAATAATAAAAATAATACAGTGATCAGATCACTTGTGCTCAGGGCTAGACCCTTCAGCCCCAACGGCCTTAACCCCCCTCAACTGCTTTTCCAACCAAATATTCCTCCCCCTGCAGGATCCCAGGGCCATCCAATCAACCGGCCAATGACGGTTTCAGAGAAGCGGTCCTGGGGAGGGGTATTATCTGCAGGAACACGTCCTGCCAACTTTGTAGTCGAGTCACCTATTTCGGTTGGTAGCGGCCGCTATTTCTTTAAAAGGGCAGTGGATTTCGAAACAGGAGGGGGAGGTCAGGAAAAGGAACTCAGCTGCCTTTGATAACTGCCCTGCAGCCTTCCCTTCCCGGAGCGCGTGCTCGGCTCGGGAAGCGCCCGCGGCCGCCGCATCCCCGAGCGGGCGCGTGGCACCACCTCTTTCCGGGGCGCCCACCTTCCCCGGGAATCCCCCCGCCCGGCGGTCCCCCAGCGTCTGCGGCGCGGCCGCCCCGGCTTTGTCTCCGGCGTCGCGCTCGGGCGCCCGCTCTCCCCACATTTCCCCGTGTGCAGGCTGTAACCCGATCTCCCATTTCCTGGTGGATTCTCTTAAAGAGGCAGCGGTCGAGAAGCAGAACAAAGGCTATTGTTTTATTTCCTCCTTCGGATTCCGCGTCCTAACCGGAATGGCCCTTCATAGATAATTACTTTCGTTGCATCTGCGCTTAGTGAAACGTTTCAAAACCCTTGTGCACATCGATGTATCCAAGAGACGGAGCCAGGGGAGGTGGGAGGAGTTTAATAAAACCTGTTTTGTGGTGTCTGGGGCCACAATGTAACGTTTTTTAAAGGTGTCTTCCTTAAGCCCGGAAATTGGCTCGGCCAGCGGGAGGTCTCGCGGCGTGGAGGGCGGGCGCCCGCACCGGGGGCCGGCCTGGGGGGCTGCGCCGCTCGCCCCGCTCGCAGCCGCGGCCCCACGCGGCCCCGCTACCCGGGTTTCCTCCGCCCGCGCCCCCGCGGCCGCCCCTCCCCCGCGCAGCTTTTATTTCCCCGATGCCGGGCTGTAACCCGAGCTTTTATTTCCTGGTGGCTCCTTTAAGAGGCAGAGCTCAGTGCTGGGAATTCACGTCAGTTTCTGCACTGAAACTCTCAAGATCAATGAGCAAAGAGCTTTCTCAGTTCTGCCTTTCAGTTTCTCTCTTCCAGGAAGGAAAACATTCGAGAGAGCGAGGGAGAGCCGCGGGAGGGCGGGGGGCGGGGGCGCCGGCTGCGGGTGGGAGGAGAGACCGGGAGGCTGGCCGGGCTGCGTCCCGGGTCCCCGCGCCGCGCCGCGACCTGCAGACCCCGCCGCCGCGCTCGGGCCCGGCTCCCACGCCCCCGCCGCCCCGCGCGCCCAACTCCGCCGGCCGCCCCGCCCCGCCCCGCGCGCTCGAGACCCCCGGGGCGGCTGCCGGGAGAGATGCTGGAAGAAACTTCTTAAATGATCGCGTCTGGCTGGCCGTGGAGCCTTTCTGGGTTGGGGAGAGGAAAGGAAAGTGGAAAAAACCTGAGAACTTCCTGATCTCTCTCGCTGTGAGACATGTCTGAGACTCCTGCTCAGTGTAGCATTAAGGTAAAAATCTCCCCTCCTTCTATGTGGTGGAAACCCTGAGCTGCACCGGCCAGGGCAGTCGTGCTGGGCTCCTCAGAGCGGGCTGTTGCAGTTGCTCTGTTCGCAGGAAATTATTTGGGGCGCGAGGGAAGGAGATGCAGCTCGCGGCGGCTGCTGTACCCTTTAGCGTAACCTTGCTACTCCCCCACGCCGAGCCCCTGCCGGCTCCTCGGCCCCCACCCCCTTGCTTTTTGACAATGAAATGCCGGTCACAATTGGTCAGAGCAACCCGGATTGTCTCCAGAACCGTAAAACACCCCCGTAATTAGTGCGCTTAAAAAAAAAAAAAAAAAAAAACCTGCTCCCTATTCCTACACCCAACATGTGACTGAAATATAACTTTTGTTCCCGAGGGGTGGTCGTCTTAGAAAAAAAGTTCTTCAGTTTCCACTGCGATAGAATCTTTTTATTTTTTTAAAGGACTCTCTGGGTCTGATCAGACAGGATTTTTTTCCCCCTCGTCTGATTGTAATTGCAAGCGCTGTCGGAGAGACAGTCCTGGTGTCAGCTTTTCCTAGGCATTGCACAATGAATTTTTTTTTTAAAACCAAGGTGAATAAAGTTGCTGAATAGTTATTTTACTCCGATCCATATGAAAGTTGAGCAATCCCAAAGTAGAAAACTCCTGTGATGCAGGGAGAGGAAGAACTAAGCAACCAGGCAAAATGACCTTCTGTGTTTGACAGTGCAGAGAGGCTATCTAAGCAGCACTCTGTAAATGCAGGGCGGTAGATGTTTGTAAACACACTGCTGGGCTACCCAGTAGTTGTGTGTATGCATGTCTATATATCTGTAAAGACTGTGGTGTTGCGGTTTGTTGCTTCTAAAAAGTTGTTGTAAAGTTTGCCACCATTGGGAGGCAGGATGATTTATCCATCTACCCGTGTTATTTTTCCCATCGCTGCATTTATTGTACACTTTATTCATTTCACTGTTCCACCAGTACCCAGGTAGAAAGCCTTCCGCTCTTGTGAGAGGCTGAAGCTGCTGAAGTTTGTTTTTGGTTTGGCCTATTTAATGTGTGTTCACTGAATGGACACTACAGCAACAATGAACAAATAACCTGTTTTCTTCCTCTGTGGGGAGTTAGAAAAACCCTTCCTGGTTTAACACTGCCTTTCAATTAGAGTCTGTGTAGGGGAAACGCAGTAGTTCATCATACGTGCTTACTAGGTTTTTTATAATTAGAATCACATTTTGGTGTTTCTTATCAGAAAAGATATTCATGGGTTTGAGGATAGGCTAATGTGAAATCAAAAGGTGTTTTGGGCTTCTTTGTTTTTGCCTCACAAAAATGCCTAATGGAACTTTTAGGCTTTTGTGTTTGTACATAACTGGAGGTAGCAGTATGTCTGTGGGCATGGGGCGTGCCACACTAAAGAACTTAAGGTACTTTGATAATAATACTTCAAAACCAGTTTCTTTTGCGGTATAAATTAGATTCTACACAGAGTTCAGGAAAATCCTGCGGTATAGATAATCTAATTTATTTGACGCTTCATAACAGAGGTAACTAAATAGTAGGATATTCAATAAATAAATTGTATTTGGCTCAGTGGCAATAAACCCGACATCAGGAAAATCTGGATCAACTACAGATCAGTAACTTTAGGGCAAAAACAACAAAAAACAATGCTTTCTGTGACGTTTCTTGATCCTCTTCTAAACTGCATCCCCACCGTTCTGATGGGCTTATGGTGGTGTGCTGGCTGCAGACTGCTACTGAGTGGTTTGTTTCATTGTGCTCCAGTCGGAAAAAGAGTACAACAGCCCCTTGCCTTACTCACATACAGAACCAATCCCAGGCAAAACGCGTTCTTAAATGCAACATGAAAATTGTCTGTAATTTGCATATCATTTTTTTCCTTATTGCTTACAACTCAGTTCTTTCAGGGTGCCTCTTTTCATTACTGTGTACTTCTATGTAATTAAAATAGATTTAATGTTCTTTACCAGAAAGGAAAGAATCACTTTTATTTTGGATTGTTCTTTATGGAACCAGTATGTATTTGCTTAGACTGCATGTGTCTAGGTGAACGTATGTGAAGAGTATCTTTCCATGGAGTTTGTTTAATTCAGTGTTCCAATAATAATCACTAGAGATCAAGGACTGGGATTATTCCAGGTCATCTGAAATGTTCTGGTGATGCGTGCTGCGTTTCATTTAGTCCTTGGGATGTGGTACGGTGACTGCATAATAAAAAATGTTTGCTGGTAACCCACAAGCAAGTTGCTTGCTTCTAGAGTCCAGTAAACAATATGCTTTTCTGTGTAGTGACGAACGAATGTCGGAGGTTTTCAAGGATGAGCTGATGAACCTGATATACCGAACTCCTGTGACACAAAAGGCTCTCACTGTGGAGAGGTTTTTCCCAGTCCTCCTCTCCACTCCTGAAACCGTCCTCACTTGCTTTCATTCCTTACAAGTAGCGGGTCAGCAGGCAGACAGTTCCTCAGCGGCTGGTGAGATGCAGCCACAGAGGGAAGTACTTTGTTTATTTCTGAGCAGTGCCTGCTCTGCTAGAAAAGAGTAGTGTTCGATTTGGGTGGAGTTTCCAAGGTGAAAGTTTCTGAATTGGTCAATCAGTGACGCCTTTGTAAAGTTGGCTCATGTGGTGGCTGCTCGCAATGAATGCCTGATAAGGGCTTTTCTGTTTCTTTTGCACTGTATAAGTTTGCTCCCATCACCTGGGGAAGTTAATATCAGACACACACTTTTTACGGTAGAAGAGAGGTTGACTACTCCAAGGTCACTGAAACTCTCACTGAGCCTTATTGTTTCTCTACACGCGACTTGCAGAAAGCAGGAGTGCTCGAGCACACCTGGGGGGGTCTGTCCTACAACGCTTGAAGGTTGTGGCACTGTTGTCATGGAAGTTCAAATGCTTCAATTCCTGACCATTTGGGGTCATTTAAATGGAAGGAAAGGATCAACTCTCTATAAAAAGTCAAATTATTTTAAAGAGGATTGCATGGCTGACTGTGCTGGTCACAGGAAGAAGGAAGAGGCTGTCTTTTCCATCATCAGCCTTCACCTTCAAGTCACCTCTTCAGTTCTAAGTTTGACCAAGTTGCAGCGGAAGGTGGTTGTGGCCTAGCAGACACGGTCCCTTGTCAGGCTTGGCACAGCTTGTTAGTGGGCCAGGACTAACCAGAATCCAAAAACGAGTCACACAGTGTCTCTAGTCCTCTCCTTCCCTGCTGTCCTTATCAGTCAGCTTTCATAGCAGAAGGAAATCTGGTTTTTAAAATTTTGCTACTAACTGGGAGACTCTTTCGAGCTCCCCTTCTGGACTCTGGGCTCCTTGGGTTTAGTGATGATTATCTTGGTGTCCTAGTAGTTAGCTTGGCAGCTGGCATAGAAATATTTCTCAGTAATGTTTGCTGATGTGAATGAAGTGAGAGGTGGGAGGAGGCCAGGCCCCTTTCCTCTTTCTGTCTGCGTGTAACCTCAGGGTGACGTAACACTTTCATCCACTGGCTTGCTTGCAGAAAGCACTCAGTAGGGCCCACTACAGCCTTAGAGAGGGCTAGAGCACTCCTGGGGGGTCTGTCCTCAAATTCTTATTAATAGAATTTTGATACAATAATGTTTTATAATTTTTTTTGGAGACAGAGTCTCGCTGTGTCGCCAGACTGGAGTTCAGTGGTGCGATCTTGGCTCACTGCAACCTCTACCTCCTGGGTTCAAGCAATTCTCCTGCCTCAGCCTCCCAAGTAGTTGGGATTACAGGCGCCCGCCACCATGCCCAGCTAATTTTTGTGCTTTTGGTAGAGATGGGGGTTTCACCATGTTGGCCAGGCTGGTCTTGAACTCCTGACCTCAAGTGATCTGCCCGCCTCAGCCTCCCAGAGTGCTGAGATTACAGGTGTGAGCCACTGCGTCCAGCGTAATGTTTTATTATTTTGATAAAATTCTCAAAAACTGCTTTTGTGTCAAAAATAACAAAGAAGGAAATTGAGGAAAAGGTACAACAAAGGGGCTTAAGGAATTGCTTTAACAGGTTCAGATTAGCAGGCTTCTAAGTGCCCCCCAGTTTTTCTGACAATAGAATCAGGGAACTTTCAAACATTCAGAGTTTGAGAGACCTTAGAGATCCCCTGGGACAACCTCCTCTATTTTTTATAGGGAGGGGATCCAGAGAGCTAAGGGGTTTGCTTCAACCCATGGGTGAGTGAGCCAGGTTTGGAGGACACAGGCCTGCAGGTTCTTAGGCCACTGCATTCTCTGGGTTCATGGTGTGTCCCTATAAAAGGCCAAGGAAACTCGATATAATAGGCTTCACTCTCTCTGGCACTTCCTAGCTTGGTCCATTTTAATCACAAGCCAGCTGGTCTGAGGGCACGGGGGTATGTGCCAAGGAAGATGGTATGTGGGGGTAGAAATGGGCCACTGGGGTCTGGTCAGGTGTGAGAAGAGGAAGTAGTAGGAGGGAGGGGATGAGAGAAGAAGGGCCTGACGGACTTGTATTGGCACCACTATTTGCAGCTATATATATATATATATATATATATATATATATATATATATTTTTTTTTTTTTTTTTTTTTTTTTTTTTTTTACAGTGCACAAAGGCCTGCAAGTTCTGTTTTGGGCTGAAGGCCCCCTATCTGCTGTTAGGACTCCTTTGAGGAATCCTTGGGTGGGCCGTAGGCTCTTTTATCAAGGGTCAGACAATCCTATTTATACTTTAATTTCTGTGTAGTAAGCTCCCTGTTTCAAACAGTCAAAGCTAAAAATGTGGCAGCTGGCCCTGGAGAAGTAGCTATCCTGCTCAGGATAAGTAAGTCAAGGGCAAAAAATACCCCAGATGTGAGCATCAGAGGCAGGTAGAGCTAAGTCACATTCTGCTCCTCTGAGTGCAGCTGTATTTGTGCACACCAGGAAAGAGCTGGGGGCAAGGTGGGGGCACAGGGTTGCTGAGAGTAACTCACACAGCAGTTTCATTTTTTTCACCAATTTTTAAAACTTGCCCTTTGGTGTGGATCTCCCAGCCGAGTGATTCAGTGTCAGATGAAGCCCTGTAGGGTGTGCCATATAGAAATGACATGTTTGTTCTATGTGAATACTGCTTTAGAGACAATCCTGGAGCTTGTTTTCAGGTAAGGGTCCACCACTTCCATATTTGTTGTTAGATGTGTGTTGGGAACCAATCTCCGTGTGTATTTGTTGAATAGAATGAGTGTGCATTTACTCAGGGTTCCCACGCCAAAAGGGACCCAGCTTAAAGACTGTTCACTGCCAAACCTAGTATTTGGGGACAGAAAGACTAGACTAAATTAGTAAAAAGTTAGAATTATAGCCTATTAAAAAACAAACACATTTTTATTGATTTTCCGAACATACAGGAACCAAACTAATAAAAGTGTTGCTTACTGGGGCATCTCAGGGAACACTCCAATGAATAGGCAAAAATGTGTTCCACATTATGCATTGGGTAGAAACTAGTGCTACCATGTGCTTGGAACTGTTCCTTTAGTGTCAAAATATTACCACACATTTTATTTGCTCTGTTAATTTGTTTGATAACCTTTTCTTCTTAGTAAAAATACAGAGTTCAGTCTGGTCGTTGTCTAAATGATCTGGAATTCCCAGAGTGTGGGCGAGGGGCTTGATTAGAAAAGGTATTGCCCCATGATAAGTGTGGACTCTCAGATGAGCATAACTGCTCACTCAGCCCTATGGATTTCGCTTACAGGAAACTGTAGAATGCTTGCATTTCTGAAACTTTGTAAATTCTCTGTAATTAAAGGTGTTCGTCTGCTGTTTTAGTGGCCGTTGCTCTACAACAACCAGTTGTAGCTTACAGCTATATAGTGATTTATTACAAAACACTTTCTTCTTCTCCTTTTCCTTCTTCCTCTTCCTCCTCCTCTTCTTCTTCCTCCTCCATCATCATCACCGGCATCATTTATTGAATGCTACTGCATGCTGGTCCTTGTGCTGTTTTATATACATTATATACATTATCTCATTTATTCTTCATAGCTCTCTGGGGATGCAGTTTTTCTCTCCATTCTACAAATGAGGAAACTGAAGCCCAGAGAGGTTAAGTGATGTATTGGCCTAAGACCTCGCAGGCTGTAAGTGGCAAAGCTAAGGCCAGAATCTCTACTGTGGGACTCTAATTCCAAAGTATTTTCTATGAGGGCATTCCAAAGTGCAGCCATTTTTGCGAAGAAAATTAGGAAACTTGAAGTGACGGGTGGCTGGTGGATTGTTACATAAGCTGAGATGAGAGGCAGGAATAGAGCTGGCAGAAGTGCTTGCAGAGGTTCTGAATTTCCTCTGCTTCCTGGTCTCTTCTGAAGATGGGTCTTCCTAGCCATTACACAAGTAGCGGGGACAACCAGATGGTCACACAAAGCCACCACCCACTGTGGAATGAATGTCTAAGTTTTCCATATTTACCCCAGTCTCTAATGTCCTCTGGTGAAATTTTGTCTTCTGATGGGTTTCATTTTGGGCCCTTGTTGTTTTTCTCAGATGCCTTTCTTTTCCTTCTGTTTTTCTCTTGCATCCTCCGGTGCTTAATGGCTTCTTCATGAAGCAGTTGGAAATCTGAGAGATTGTGTCCTCATCCTGCCCGGCCTCGGGCTAGACACCTTCTTTGCCTGCTTTTTACTTCCTAGTCAGTTGCTTCTCCTTATACAACTTTTTTTTTTTTCCTTTTAAAGGTTTTCACACAATCCATAAACACAAATTTTTGTTTTTCTTAAACCATCTCTCATGTACATCTTTAATATTATGTGATTTCCAGGAATCTATTTCAGATATTCCCTCATTTTCCCCTATAACAAAAGGAATCATCTTTTTTTGACTCCTATCTCGATGGCTTGACCCAACTCGCCTGTTCTAATTTCCTGGAATGAAGTGAGCATTTCGGCCATCTGACTTTATACATTTCTGATTTTGAATGACTCTAATGAAGAGAGTCTTCAGAGCAAATGTAGGGAAAGAAACAGAGAAAGAGAGAGATGTGTTATGGAGATAATATGAGGGGATTTAGAGAGCATTATCCAAATTTGTCATGAAGCAAATGAGGAAACTGAGTCTTGTGGCCTTTAAAGAGCTTGCCTGAGATCACATTCCTAACTGATCAAGCCAGAGTCAGAATCAGCGTTCCATCCTAGGTCCATGTTCCTCTAAGACCATAGCAGAGGAAAAATGAGAAAAAGCAGGCAAGAATTCAGAAAGCATAGCTTCCTTTTGAAGATTCACATGACATATTAGTGTTCATCATTGTGACTTCCAAGTGAAAGACAGAGTTCATGTTATGAGATTTAAGAAGTGAAGAAAGAATGCAATGTATTTTGGAAAGATATCTAACAAAAATGGTTGGCATAGGAATAATGTTAAGCTTTAAAAGGCTAAGCTTCAGTTATGTGGATGAATGATTTATGAAAAGTACTCCCCCATGAAGACACAAAAGAGGTAGCCAATGCATCTGCAAGCTCTTGAGGCCTGATGGCCTCCCTGGGGGTATTTTCCCTTTGTATGTGGGAGTCAGATATACGGAAAACGACTTCATTTCCTGAATGACCCAAAAAGGACGCGTTGCCCTGCTGAGTGCCAGTTGGTGAGTGTGCTCAATGGTGTTAGTGTTGCCACAGTGTAGTTCCAGTCACCACGTCTTTTGATTTTGACTTGCATTTTCTTCTGTCTTATGTTGTTCTTTGGTTCTTACCTGTAAAGCTGACTTCCCTTCAGGAGATTGTAAGGTGCTCAGAAAAGGGCTTTACCTCACTGCCATGCTGTGGATTCTCCTAGGGGAAGAGTACAGACAATGGAGTAGACAGACCCATGAATCCTGGTTCCTGAACTTGAACTTGTTCAAGCTACTTAATCATGAACCTGTTAACTCATCTGAAGTGGTAATAAAAATGTGTGTCTCTTAGGGTTGTTGGGATATGTACATTGCCCAATGTAGTGCTTTATACTGTTAAAAAGTTAGTTCTCCTCCTCCTTTATACATCCTCCATAACACATGGATCTGGAAGAGGCTAGAGATTTTCTGGTTCTGTGCCCACATTATACAGTTGAGAATACAGAGGCCAGGGGATGGTTTGTTTTTGTTTTTGTTTTTGAGACAGAGTCTCGCTCTGTCACCCAGGCTGGAGTGCAATGCCGAGATCTCAGCTCACTGCAACCTCTGCCTCCCAGGTTCAAGCAATTCTGCTGCCTCAGCCTCCCGAGTAGCTGAGATTACAGCTGTGCACCACTCACCTGGCTAATTTTTGTATTTTTGGTAGAGACAGGGTTTCACCATGGTGGCCAGGGTAGACTCAAACTCCCGACTTCAATTGATCCTCCCGCCTCGGCCTCTGAAAGTGCTGGGATTACGGGCGTGAGCCACTGTCCCCGGCCCCCGGCCAGGGATGTTAATGGCCTTGCTCAAGCTCGTGTGGCTAGTTGGTGGTGCCATCTGAACTAAAATCTAGGCCTCCCGAGGCAGCTGACTCCCTGCACAGTGCTCTTGTCACTATCCCATTGAGTTGTTCACAGGGCTGGGGTCACTCAGTGCTCAAAAAAGCTCTTATTTTAACTTTAATTGAATACAAGCCTCAACAATAGGAGAGATGAGCCAAGTGCAATTATATGATAATAGCAAATGCCTTTTGCATCTTACAGCAGAATTTTGAAGGAATAGCTAATGTGGTTCTGAATAAGTTTCCAGAGATGAAAGAAAAGGAAAAAACCTAAGTCTGGAAGTACTGTACAGTGAGTCTAACTAGCATTATTACTCAGCGCTCAAGTATTTGAACCTATTCAGGGATCTGCTCCTTCATACAGTTGCTTATTATTTGTGACTGGGGTGAGACTTGAAAGAGAGCATCAATTCTCTAGTCTGCTTTTGTTTAACAGGCAGTTCCATGTCTGTCTGACCACAGAACAGACACTGTTTGCTGTGGGCTGGTGAATGTTCACTTTCAAGAGCAGGGAGTAGATGGCCCTTCATGGAAGTTTAATTATACAGAAGAGTTTGAAAAGGCCAAGTTTGTTACTTTGGGGCATGGGGAAACCTTCCTCTCTAGCAGATGTGAGGGGACCGAAGTGTCTCTTTTCAGCAGTTGTATTCTTCTTGCTGTGGACCTAAATTCGATCCTAAGTCATTCTTTGTATGTACATGGCAAATGAGAAGATGAACTATAGACTGGAAAATAACCCTTTTTTGAGGAATTGTGGAGAAAATGTTACCCACCTGTCCCTCCTACCCCCCATGCAATAAGTGTGGGCTACTTAATACTCTTGAAGCAAGAGTTTAGGTTTGGAGAGAAACTGCCCCTCTGATCTCCTCCTGGAAACCACAAGTGGAAGTTTGTGATTTTCTTCTCAGCTGCCCTGTCCCTTCTCCCTTGGGTTATGACAGGCCGCGTAACTTTATCTTTCTTAGGACTTATCTCTTTGATGAGGTCAGTAATCCTGCTTCACTTACGTCCCCTATACGTAAGATTGCCATAACCAAAGATGACGTGCTGACTCTAAAGCATTTCCCGGAAAAAATGAGCTACAGATAGAAGTAAGGCTCGTAATTTAAAAAATCGAACCCCAGAGAACAGCCTGTCTCTGAAGTTAACCATTCCCCCAATACTTTCTCTTGTTTCCCTGGTGAAAGTGTGAATCTGGGTTGTGGCAGGGGAAGTTCTGGCACTGCTAAGAGGTGAGGAAGGAAGAGGGAGGGCCCAGAGCTGCCCACCTCACTGCAGGTGTGGCCTGGAAGAGTGCCGGGGTCTCTAATGAAGAATCAAGGTCAAGGGATGAAGAGAAGTTGGCGAAGGGGCACAAAAATACAGCTAGATAGAAGGAATGTGTTATAGTACTCATTAGTACAATAGGGAAATTAGAGTTAACAATAATTTATTGTGTATTTCAAAATAACTAGAAGAATTGTACTGTTCCTAACACAAAAGAAAAATGTTTGAGGCAATAGATATGCCAGCTACCCTGATCTGATCTACACATCTGCACAGATATCAAAATGTCACATGTACCCCCAAAATATGTACAACTATTATATATCAACAAAAAAAATCAAAGAGACAATTTAGAATAAGTATGCTCTCAAGCCTAGTGACTAATATGTGGACAAGTAGATCTGCACTAGGGTATACAGGAGGAAGTATTATGGAGACTTCATAAAAAGGGAGATGGGGTGGGGCGTGGTGGCTCACGCCTGTAATCCCAGCACTTTGGGAGGCCGAGGCGGGTGAATCACCTGAGGTCAGGAGTTCAAGACCAGCCTGGCCAACATGGTGAAACCCTGTCTCTACTACAAAAATTAGCCAGGTGTGGTGGTAGGTGCCTGTAATCCCAGCTACTCGGGAGGCTGAGGCAGGAGAATCTCTTGAACCTGGAAGGTGGAGGTTGCAGTCAGCTGAGGTTGTGCCACTACACTTCAGCCTGGGCGACAGAGTGAGACTCTGTCTCAAAAAAAAAAAAAAGGGAGATGGGGGACATGGTGGGAATTTGCTAAGCTCTTTTGTTAACTGCTTTAAAGAACTCAGACTAGGGAAGGAAACTTCTCTCAAGTTTATTGCTGGTTGTTATTTCCAGACCATTTGTCTTTCCCAAACTGCCCTTGGCCATCAAATCAGACTCCTGCTGGAGTAAGCCTCATGGTAGTGTCTCTTGGCTCACCTCTGTGGTTTTGCTAATTATTTTCATGTATTGACCTGGGATCACAGACCAGGCACCCAAAGGGACAGAGGTGAGTTCTTTTTCTTTGGGCCTCTTTGGATACTCATAACCCAAGTCCCTGCGACAGGTTTTGGAAAAATGGCACATCTGAAGGCTTGGATCCGTGGTGCATTTTGTAACTGCTCTATCCTCTTTTCTTTAAGGTCTTGCTGTGTCACCCATGCTGAACTACAGTGGTGTGATCATAGCTCACCGTAACCTCAAAGTCCTGGGCTCAAGTGATCCTCCTGCCTCAGCCTCTGGAGTAGCTAGGACTACAGGTGCACCACCTCGCCTGGCTACTTTTTTAAAAAACTTTTTGTGGAGACGAGGTCTTGCTTTGTTGCCCAGGTTGCTCTCAGAACTCCTGGGCTCAAGTGATCCTCCCACTTCGGCCTCCCAAACTGCTAGGATTATAGGCATGAACCACTGTGCCTAGCCGTTTTGTCCTCGTTTTGACTTGAGATCTGGGAGATTTTAAAGATCCGTGTCTTGAGTTCACTTGACTGGTGCTTTGCACTTTTGAGACCCGTCACTCTCCTGACTAATAGGTCTTGACTGCCACTAATGGCCAGCGATGGCTGGGAACAGCAGGACACTCTCACTTTGCACCTTTTGATCTGGTCTTTATTCAAAGTGGGGTGAACCCAGTGGGAGAGTTGTTGTTTGGGGGATAAAGTCTGGGTGACAGATTCTTCAGGCTGGGTAAGTCTCCTGTTCTCCCCGACTTTGAGACCTGAATGACCTGATTTGGCTGACTACACCTCCAGTCCCCTGGACAGCAGCCAGCTCCTTTGATTTTGTGCCATTTAGTCCTTCCCTTCGTCTGCTGACGCTGATACTTTCGGGTGAGGTGGAAGGAGAGAGCATACCTGTTGGTGAGGTAAGAGTGTTTTCCTTCAGAGAACCAAAGAAACAAAGGCTCCCTTTCTGAATTTTGTATTCTGCCTCTTTGCATCTCTGAGGCTCCTTGTGTCTGGCAGGGCTGTGAGTGAGGAGATGAGGGTGTGCTCCTCTGCAGGCAGAAGTCAGCTGTAGGTCAGATGTGGCTTTGGAACACAATGGAATCCAGGGGGAATGTTGGCGAGCACAGCAAGGCTGGGGTGATGATCCTCTAATCTTTTGCAGCGTGCTGTAAGAGTATCTTTAACTTTCGCCGAGACAGGCAGGGCAATGAGCAAAAGGACCTCGGTGTTAGGTGACATCTCAAGTAGGGCACCTGGTAGTACACCTGTCTTGCATGTTCCCACCCTTCCCAACACTTTATCTTTTTGAAGCCACCTACCCTTAGAAAATGAACAAGGAGCCACTGACATAGACAGCAGTATATTTACTTATCTTTTGGGTGCAAAGCAGTTTGCCCTGCTGGGAGAGATGTGGGATAAGGCCCCAGAGTGGAAAAAAACAAAAAAACCTTAAAAATGCAAGAAGGAAGAAAGGTGAGCCAGCAGGTCCCACTGAAAGGCCTTGTTATTGCAGCAAAGAGGGAAGAGGTGGGCCCAGTGGCACAAGTCACTAACATTCTTCTGAGAGTCACTAGCCAGTTCTTCTGAGAATTTCTCTGTCTTGAAAAACTTGGTAAAATGGCCAAATGGAGCTTCTCCGAACTGGGGGGAATGCCTGTGTGTGCGTTCGTTGTTAGCCATCATGTTGAACGGTCTGATTTAAGGGAAAGTTGGTCTGTGTACATTTTCATTTCAGCTGTGGTCTTTGAAGGTTCGCCATGGAGGAGGTGTGGGTGGATGAGAATAGAGTCTTCTGCCTCTTGGTTGGCTTATATGTAGGTTATAGGTGAATGTGAGTTCACAACCCCCAGCCTATTTCTTATTTGGGTGCACTTTTGGATGACTTGCAGGGCTGAGTTTGGGAAAACCCAGTTACTCTTCCTTTATGCACATATTTCTGCCAGACTAAATGCCAAATAGATAATTGGAAAGAATTTTCTTCGCAGCCCTGGTCCCCAAATTGGTGTCTGTGATTCTTCCTAGGGTCTCATATTATGAGAGTGCACTCCCTTTAATCTTTTGGGACCTCAAGTGGGGTCTGTGTGGACAAGATTGTGCTTCTTTGAGAAACTTCTTGCTGCACACCGGCCAGGGTAAGGCAAGAGTTAGTCCTGTTGGCTGGGTGGTTCTTGGGCAGTTGAGCATGCTTAGCACTTGAGAGGTTTCTGTTATACCATTTGCCAAAAGGGACATCTCTCAGCTGGTCCTAGTGCCCCAGGGCACAAATGTCAGGCTTTAGGAGAAAATGCACAATTTCAGGTTCAGTCTTTATCTGCATTTGTGTGCATGAATGGACTAATAATTGCAGTGCATTGAACGATTTCTGCATACTCCAACACCTAGAAAGTAGCTTCCTGGGTTAGGGAACGGTTCCTAGGTACAGCTACCAAAGGCTCAAGCTTAAGCACCAACACTGGAGGTTAGAATTAGCACGCTCTAGGGAGGACAGTGAGAGGGTAGCTGACACAATGCCTTTATGGGCTATTTTTAGCTTTAGTCAGGCCTATCTGGAGTGGCTTGTGCTTTCTTGGGCACCGTCCTGCATTTATTCCAGGGTTTGTGCTTGTGACTGTTTGCATATATGCCACATGTATTGCATGCTCATGGGATGATAAATTGCAGAAATTATGGCATAATCTGTTTTCTAGCATATAGAGGAAAAGATTACACAAAATCCAGCCTTGTTGTGGCGAAGAAACCTAACATATAGATGTAAAATATATCTCCTTGGAGGCCTGGCTTTGTGATGGGCTATAAACGGATTGTTAAACAGCAGTGTGAGGGGCTGTTAACAAGCTGTTTCTAAGAGCATCTCCCTGGTCTGGTCTGAAAAGGTAATGTGTATATATTGTACATTTGAGATAGTTTGCCTGTGGTGTTTATATGTTGGTAGGTTGTGTGTGTGTGTATGTGTGTGTGTGTGTGTCTTGTCTCTCTTCAGTGGTGAACTGAAAAAATAATTTAAAGTGTTGTTTATGTGCTTCTATGTTAGTGTCTACATTCCAAACTGGGCAATATTTTTTTTTAAGCTGGCTTAAGTGAAGAGGTGTTTGGTCAGCCACAGGGTATGAATCAACCAAACTTCAAAAAGCTTCAGTGTGTTTTTGATAACACTCTTAAGTATTTAATAGCTGCTTTAAGGATTTGTGCCTTAGTGTACTTGGATGAATAGGTAAATCACCTCCCCATCAGCAAACTAGCATTTGGGTTCCCACGTTGGCAAAGCAGGGTTCCTGTTATGTGTCTGGTCGTATTTGAACTTCTTTTCACATTCAGGTGACATAGTTGAACATCAGTCCGTGCCAGTTTCTGCTACTATTGGGTTTTTAATGGAAGAGAACTCTTTCTTGTTACTACGATGCCATGCTTCTGCTGTGTTAGCAGCTGCTGTATTGAAAAACAGGTGTCTCTTATAATCCTCTGACTGGATCAGTTTGCTAGCCTGGCAGAGTCTTATTGTTATTGTTTTTATTTATTTATTTTTGTCCCACATAAGTCAGAAACTGCCAAGAGATGTTGATGAGTGGGATTAATATGAGAGGAGATGGCAGCTTTTCTTCGTGGAGGTTTCTGTTACAAGAATCTAAGAGTCTGATGAAGATAGGGCTAAATAAAACCAGGATACGACTCACAGGGGAGAACCACCAAAAGAAGGGTAGTAAATGAATGGTTCTGTCAAGTCACCTCTCTGTCGTTCTTCTAAGGCCAACTTAAAGCCAGCACTGCTACAAAAGCCATCCAGGACTAAGGTTAGCGAACAGTGACCCTTGTTTGGTCCACGATGCACTAACAGACTCTTCCACTTGTTGCTTCTTACTGCTACTGGAATGGAAGCTTTGGGAGGGCAGGTGTGCCATCTTTTCCAGCCTGCCAGGCAGTCTTTCTCCTCCATACCGGCTGTCACTGCCTTCCTTCTGGCCTCAGACCTTTCAGTTGTCTCCTCTCTGATCTTCCTTCCTCCATTTTGTCCCCACCCCCAACACAACTTGGAATGATTCTTTGCAGATGAAAATGTGATCTTGTTACTCTCTGTCTCACACCACAGTACCACAGAGTAGCATGAACCCCAGCTTCTTGTCACCTGCGAGGCCCTTTACTGCCTACCTTTCTAGTATCATCTCCACATTATGTTCCAACCACATAATGAACTTTTTTCTCAGGAGGACATGGTTTCGCTCTGTGGCCAAGGCTGGAGTAATCTCAGCTCACTGCAACCTCTGCCTCCTGGGCTCAGGTGATTCTCCCATCTCAGCCTCCCGAGTAGCTGACACCACAGGCACGTACCACCACACTAGGCTAATTTTTGTATTCTTCGTAGAGACAGGGTTTCACCAGGCTGGTCTCAAACTCCTGGGCTCAAGTGATCCGCCCAACTCGGCCTCCCAAAGTGCTGGGATTATAGGCATGAGCCACTATGCCCAGCCCATGTAATGAACATTTATGCCTGGAATCTTCCCTCGATCTTCTTTCTGCCTGGCAGCCAATTTGTCATTGGAAGTCCATTTCTCAAGCCTCCCTGTTGCTGCTGGGCACAGTGTTCCCGCGGCTTATTGAACTTGCTTCTGTTATTGGCAACAATCCAGTTATCCTTGAATTATCATCCACACTAGACTGAAAGCCTGCTGAGGACAGGAGTCTGATGGGTTCATTTTTATATTTCCAGTGTCCAGCTCAAGGTCTAGCACAGAGGACAGCCAATGGCTATTAATTGAATAGAATTTCTTAATCAGTAGGTATTTATTAAGCTTCTGTTACGGACTTAATTGGTGCCAGGCTCTTTGATATGTAAGATAAAGACCTCACACAGTTGACATCCTGAGCAAATACTCGGTGAGGGTTGAGGAAAGAAGAAAGGTAGAGACCTGTGTTTTGAAACATATCAGGACTCCATGTCAGGGCAAACATACTGCCACCTCCCATACCTAAGGGGCTCCTGTGAGGCGTAAGTACTGACATGTACACATAGGGCACTCACAAATGCTCTCCTTCTCAGTTGCCTACTTTCTAGAGGGGAATACAGACAGCTGGAGAAGAAGCTTGAGAACCTTCAGGCTGGATGTGCCAGGAACAGCAGAGACAGCCCAAGATAAATGAATGTATTAACTGATCATCCTTTTTTTTTTGATGTGGCTCAGGATGCCTCTTGGGTCAGGGAGAGAGAACCAGTGGCTGTTTGTTGTAGCTGTGTGCAGTCTTGGCCATAGCTGGCTGTGGTATCTGGGACCCAGTGGCAGGTCACCACCGTATGGGGCTGCCAGTTGCTCCCCCACCCCATTCCTCTAAGAGCTAGTAGGGAGAGAGAACCCAGAAGAGCAGCACGGCTTGCTGAAACTTCTCTGAGGTCTGTGATTGGCCTTTCCATGTCAAGGGAAGAATCCCTCTCTTACTTGAGTCAGCTCTTTCCAGTCTTCTCTTGTACAGCCCATGTTCTCTCCTACCCTATCTGAGATGAAGATCTCTCTGGAGCTCTCGTTTTACTCCTAATGGGTTGCCTGGAGGGACTAAACCAGTGAGAATGACTGGGCGTACTATGGGACTAGAAAAACAACTCAAAGTTATGTCTTATGGATGGTAGGACAGCCTCAACCTTGCTGTTTACAGTGGATAGCCCAGTGACATTTATTTAAAGAGGGCAGTCTTAAGAGAGTGTGTTAGGGTTATGAATCTGATTAAGTGTGATCTGATAAGTGTGAAATGGACCACTTGGGAGAAATCAAGTTACTTTCAGATATAAGCAGACCAAACTGGGCCTTCCACACAAGCCTGAATAGCTCGTTTTTTCCCTATTTCTGTTGCCATTGAGGTACAGCTGGGATTCAGGGCATTAGGATATGTGAAAACTTTTAGCTTCCTGAACCTAACCAGACCCCAGCAAGAGTCCTTTTACAGTTTCCCCGAAACTGTCACAAGTTTTCCTGACCGCCTGCTGGGGGCTTTCTGTTGCAGACCTACGCGGCAGCTGCCTGCCAGCCCTGCCAGATTTGACTTCATCTTGGCTGCAGGTGGGTCAGTCTCCACGAGGCTTCTCTTGGCCTGTCTGTCCACTCAGGGCATTTAAGGGTCCTCTTGCTTTGCTCAGATGGGCTCCTCGAGGGCTTGTGCAGTAGGTTGAGAGTTGTTACGGGTGCTGATCTGGACCACTTAGGGAGCAGAAAGCATAGGTCTGTATATGAATGTGAAAATACACATTTAAGAAGCTGCTCAGGTAGGGGCAGCCACGGAAGTTGTGCTCCCTCTTAAACACTCAGCGTACACACCTTATCCTCAGACAATGTGCTGCTTACATTTCCAGTGTCCAGCACGGCGCCTGGCACAGAGGAAGGCCGATGGATAGTAGTTGAACAGAATTTTTTTAATCATCAGGTATTTATTAAGCTTCTATTATGGACTTCAAGTTTCCTCCATGAATGCTACCAGAACCCTTTCTCAATGTCTTCACTGTTGAGGCTGTTGAGTGAGAAGCCATTTCCTTCCCCTTCTACTTCCCCTCCCTTTACAGCCTTACCAGGCCCAGTGTTCAGAGGACACAGGGACCTAGGGCTTGGTGCTCATGAACCTAGGGTTCCTAAGAATTAGTATGTCACAATCTAATCTGGAGACTATCCGCCATTTAGTTCCATGGTGGATTATGGTCTTGGTTCTAGCAACCTGCTGAAGAACAAACCTGGTGGTTTCTTTTCTTCTTTTTTTTTTTTTTTTAAATGGGGACTTGCCTTGTCTCCCAGGCTTGAGTACGGTGGCATGATCATAGCTCACTGCCTCGACCTCCTGGGCTCCAGCGATCCTCCCACCTCAGCTTCCCAAGTAGCTGAGGCTACAGGTGTGTGCCACGATACCTGGCTAATTTTTTTTTTTTTTTTTTTGAGATGGAGTCTCACTCGGCCGCCCAGGCTGGAGTGTAGTGGTGTGGTCTCGGCTTACTGCAGCCTCTGCCTCCCAGGCTCAAGCAGTTCCTTGCCTCAGCCTCCCGTGTAGCTGGGATTACAGGTGCACGCCGCCACTCCCAGCTAAATTTTGTATTTTTAGCAGAGACAGAGTTTCACCATCTTGGCCAGGCTGGTCTTGAACTCGTGACCTCGCGATCCACCCACTTCGGCCTCCCAAAGTGCTGGGATTACAGCCGTGAGTCACCACGCCCAGCCAATTTTTAAATTTTTTGTGGAGACAAGGTCTCACTATGTTGCCTGGCTGGTCTTGAATTCCTGGACTCAAGTGATCCTCCAGCCTCAGCCTCCCAAATTGCTGGGATCACAGGTGTGAACCGCCACACCCAGCTGAGAACAGACTTTTGAACTACCACAACTATAGGTCTGTTGGACATTGTTTTCAGTTGAAATTGCTTAAAAATTGACCTGCCTTGGAGAAAATTTCATGAGCCTTTTCTTAAAGAGTGACTGAAATGCCAATAAGAATGCAATAACAAGTGCCCTGTGTAGATGTGTGGGAGGGACACCCTCCCCTCCCTCCACCCAGCAAAAGCTAACGTACTTTCCAAATTCTAAATTGTGATGTGTGATTTGGTAAAGGACTTCGCACTGTTTTTTTTAAAAAAAATTGATGTGGCAAGCCTTACAAAAGGATATGCCGTTATATTCTAACAAATTATTTCTATCGAAAAGAGTATCATGTGAGATTAGGGCTGTAGAGGAACAGCCTTTCAACTAGTCTTCCATGTGGCAAAGGTGGCACCCAGTTTCCAAAGACAGCACAGACGCCAAGGGTCTTTTCTGAACTTCTTCGATTTTTATGATCCCTGGCTGGGTCGGAGAAGGGCTAGTTAGTATGTTTTTCTTTCTTCTGGATGAAAGTTGCAAGGACACTTAAGCCTTATGCTTCAGGGCGGAATCTGATCACAAGTTGAGATCAGGAGGAAATTTTCCCCCTGTGGCTTCCTATTGCACAATTGCCCGGCCAGGTGTGGTACCTCTGTTAAACAAAGACACACACAAGTGCACACCTCCTTACTGGCCATCTTCAGAGCAGGATGTTGGACGTTGTGGGCTAGCAGACTGGTTCCTTTGGCACGTCCCTGCGCTCAAAGATGGGAGGCAGCTGCCCGTCTGCTCCTGTATTTGGCTGTCCTCTGGGTGCGCTGTACTGAGCTCAGGGCCACGTCTTCAGATCCCTACAACTCTTTGCAACTCTTACTTTGTGGGACAATTAAAATTAGGTCTAATTCTGTACACACCCGCATGCACATGCACACATATCTTTTTAAAAGTTTTCCTTAAATTTGCTTCCCCTTTCCTGGGCTTTGCTTCCCCCTTCCCGGGCTTTACACCACATCAAACCCATATGCATTCCCAAAACATCAAAATACTGTTCACAAATCATAGTAGAACTCTTTAACCATAAGGTGCGCAGTTGCCAATCTCAAGCTTGGATTGTAAGCGACTTCGAAGTCTGATCCGAAAGACTGTGGGAGGAGGGGGAAGGAACATGTATGGACTTCTTTCCTCCCTCCTTTCCTCCCATCCTCACGTCCTCCCGTCCTCCCGTCCTCCCGTCCTCCCGTCCTCCCTTCCTCTCTTCCTCCTTTCCTCCTTTCCTCCTTTCCTCCCTTCCTCCCTTCCTTCTTTCCTCCCTTTCTCCTTCCTTTCTTCCCTTTCTTTCCTTTCTTTTCTCTCTTTTCTTTCCTTTCTTCTTTTTGAGGCCCCGGCTGTGCTGCCTCTTGTGCAATAGGATAATTACCAGCGATTCCCAGGCTCGCCTGCTTTTCTGCCTTTACATCTCTATCTCCTGTGGCGCAGTACTTCCTTCTGCCTCTATTATTAGCTTACTTAGCTTTACCATTTTCTCCACCTCCTCCCTGGGTCCCTCCCCATCTTCTTCCAGCCTTTCTTTCCCTTCACCTCTGTAAAGGTATTTTGGGGAGCTACCATTCATGTTCTATTCATACAGGAACCCTCTTTTCCTTTATTAATATAAAATAATCTTGGTCCTCCCTCATTTTATCATATATTCATTCATATTCCCAAAATAGAAACCGTCGCCACCAGCACGTAACGTCTGGCCTGTAAACCTTTAAAGCAGGATGTGCCGAAATGAGATCTTCACAAGCAGGTGTGCCTCATCCCCTGACCTGCAGGCCCTTCTTCCCCGGCGGCCATTCACTCATCTTCACACCATCTTCTTGCCCTTCTCTCTGCTTTTCGATGATTCTACCCCAATCACATTCCTTCCCAAAATGACTGTGTTAGTACTTAATTGTTCACCTGGGCTTGTTCATGCTGTAGTTCATCGTTTCCTTTTTTTCTTTAAAATTTTCTTGTTCTTTGGGGATACACTGTATTCTTGTAATTAGAGATTATATCAGTTTTCATGGCCAAAATTTGCCAAGTGGACATAATAGTATTTGGTATCAAGCACGCCTTTCAGGAAGAAGGGAAAAACCGTAGATTTTGGGCAGCTTTTGATTACAATAATTTCAAATTTCTAATAACTAAGAAGTACTTCATGTGATTCTTGTAGAGTAAAAGCTTAAAAATTGCCCCTTTCTTTGTAATTGATGTGAGTCTTACTTCGTTTGGGTAAGAAACCCAGTTTGAGGCTACCAATTTTTCAAATAGTGGTCTTAGAAACTAATTATTGCTGTAATTTCAATAACTAAGTAGGCATTCCTATTCAAACCTTTACTCAAGTCGTTATATTCTTTAACTATGGTTACTCATTTGTAACATTTTCCACTATAAGGGTAGTGACATCCTGTTTGTAACACACCCTGTCCTGGGACTAAATGGAAGGGATTGAGGAAATTCTGCTGGAGTCTAACCCCACCATAGGGCAGCATCATTTTAGGAACAAAAGCAGAGAAGCTCACACTCTTCTGAGTATAACTGGGGAGAAGATTTAGGGAGGTGGCTTGTAGGATCAGTTTTAAGACCAGGTCAGAGATACGTACAAATTCTTTCTTTGTAAATGAGAAGTGGCCTTTAATAGCTTTCATATGGATAGATGGGTAGGTGAAATATTATTCCACCTAAAGCATGACATTTCAGTAAGTACTACACTTTGAAACTTGCCTTGCAGGGTTTTAAAAATATTCTTTTCTGGGTTCTAATCATTTGTAATGAAGAGTCACTAGCATTTTATTAAAACCCATATTTTTTGGAGAGGGATATTAAGTGAGCAGGGATTGTGGGTTGTTCTTGCTTTTCCTTAACTGTCCTGCCCCTAAAAAGTGATGGGAATAACCCAAACCTTAAAGGTTCCTGGGGCTTTCTTTTTCCCAAGACAGGGACCTCCTCCTCTTCCCTGCTCTCATCCCACTTGTTCCTGAAAAAGGGTAAGGTTGGGGGGGCGGGGAAGAGAGAAGGAAATTAGGGTTCTAGCTTAAAACTGCTGCTAGAGTGTCTAGTTCTGGGAGCTTTTTGAGAGAGGCCCAAGGTGGCAGCCTTGTCTCTTTTGCCTCTTTCATTAAACCTGGGGTTTGCTGTACAATGCTTTGGGTCTCCTGTCCCAAAAATAAAGGGCTGTGGCAAGTATCATCCTGACATCTGTCCAATCAGTTCTGACTGCGAGGCACTTGTAATTCAGATGATAGTCATTAGATTTGGATAGAAAGAAATGAGATTTGATGTTCAGTAGATCAGTAGGGTGACTATAGTTCATGTTAATCAATTGTACATTTTAAAATTGCTTAAGGAGAATAATTTGAATGTTTCTAGTATAAAGGAAAGAGAAATATTTAAGGCGATGGATATACCAGTTAACTTGATTTGATTATAAATGTATCAAATCATTACATGTACCCTGAAAATATATACATCTAATATGTATCAATAAAAATAAATAAATTCATTAGAATAACAGAATTTAGACATTTAGAGCTATAGTTTAAGGAATTTCAGACCAAGGCCCAAAGCTCGGTTAAGTGACCTACTGAATTCAGGTCCCAAGGCTATTATTGCCATATTAGAACTAGAAGTCAGATCTCCTGACTCCCACCAGTGTATATTGACTTTTGACCCAGCAGTTAGTTTTATTTTAGGCTGTATTTTCGAAATAACAGATTGGTTCAAGTCAAAATAATCTTATTTGTGTGAAAAAAAACTCAACCAGGTGAACTGAGTGAATGAACCTACTTTTTAATTGGGTGTTTTTAGGTCATGTGAAAAAAAAAAAAACACGAATCAGAAGGTCCTGTGTGCTTCATGTTTGGATCTGATCCTTTTTTTTAAGCTGAAAATGAATGAAGGATGGTGGAGTAGGAACTAGGCTGTACGCATAAAACACTTGCCTGTCTGCCTTGTCACCTGCACTCCAGTGGGGTGTTTCTAGGGCTCATTGTAAGGTGAGAGGTGACTTCTGGACCCTTGACTACCCTGTTCCTTCTGTCGCAAAATATAATCAGGAGGTTTTTATTTGACAATGTACTCTGAGTATTGGAAGGAACCAACTCCCAACCCAAATCGAATCGCCTCTGAGATCCTATTAAACAGAAAATGCCCTGAACACCAGTATATGAAAATGCTTTGCTAGGATGAGCTCAAAGCATTTCATCCTCCAAATAAAATCTATCTGCTCGCACTTAGATTGTTCAAAGGCAGATGGTAGGCAATTGAAACAGAGAGACAAGCTGGCAAAAGGAAAAATAAAACCACAAATATCTGCACGTGAAGGTGATTTACGCTCTTGCCAGCCCCCTTCCTAACTTCGTTAACACAACGACGTAGCAATTAAGTAGCATGGGAACTCGGGCTCAGATGGCTAATACAGTTGTCCTCCGTTAATGGGGTGAGACAAAGCTTGCGTATAATATACAGTGCTCTTCACCAAAATGCAGAGCTAAAAGAGATTTTAAGAGATAATCAGCAACATAGCCTATAAATCATGCTGCTCATAACAGACGGCCACCTTACTGAAATCTCACTGACCCCCACCACACGTGTTAACAGCAGGGCCACTGCTCTGAAATATTAGCTATTACCGAGTGGCCAAGTCTTAAGAAGGGGACCACTTGGCAGTATTGAACTTCAAAGTGGAAGTAAGATCCCCTTGGGGTGAGGGTAGGAAGGTGGTGAACAGGGTTGATCAGAACGGTGGAAGAGTCCAGAGCAGATGCTTTGTGGGAAACCCTGAATTAGCCAAGAGCAAAAGTTATCGCCATCCTACTGCTCTGGGAAGGCTGCCTGGTGGAGAAAACCTCTGTGTTCCCTTAGCCTTTTCACTGACTGGAGGACTTTCCAGACGAAATCTGGCACTTCTCAGTAACCTTGAACTTGAACATTCAGTGACAGAAGGGAAAGGGAGAGGGTTTCAGCTGCTGGAGCTGGGTAACTGTGCAGGGCTCTCGCAGCGGGCCATTTGTGGCTCTGCTGGTGCCAAGCTGCAGTGTTCTGAGGGTGTGTGAATGAGGGTGTTGATCCTGGCTGCGGAAGGGGCAGCTTTCTGAGCAGGTGGGAGTGGTGAATGAGGAGGGGATTTGGCGGGGCAGGATGTGAGATGAGTTTACTCTGCTGGGAAAGAATTTGGAGATGTCCATGAAGAAGAAAATCTGGATGACTATTGAGGGAGGGCTGATGTTGGAGAGAAGGGCTCATACTACAAACCAGAATAAAATAAAGGATATCTTAGTATCAAGAGGAAAGCACTGTTAAGATACTAAACCTTCTGCTGCCCAAGTATCTGAGGAGAGACCATGGAAGAGTTCTATATGGAACAAATGAAAAAGCAGTAAAGTCAGGTCTAGACCTGGAGTTTTTAGTAATACCAAGTTTACATAGGAAGTGTCTGGGAAGTAGTGATTAGAGGGAAAGTATGTTGGATGAGTGAATCATTCCTTCAGAAATCAATATTTTTTCCTACTAGGCCCTCCGAATGTCATCTTTGTAGTTGCCCAAATACATCAGTTTCTCTCTTATGTAAGAGAGCTTGTCTCATTTTTATTGCTGTATTCCATTTTCAAGTGTCTTCTTGTGTAATGATCCTGTATTTGATCTTGGCCAGATATTGTCTGTGACTGTTGTTAGAGTGATCCTTTTCCTTTCCCCCAATTTAGTCAAACTGTGTCCATGGTCTTTAGACTGAGATTTGGCAGTGATTCCATGGCTGTTGTGAGTGGAGTTGACTAACAAAACTCAGGAATGGAATGGCCATATTTTGGAATTTGGTTGAAGCAAGTAAAGTTTTTATACCTCTACCAATGCAAATCTATCTCAGGAAATTTCTCTTTATTCAGAAAGAATGACCTCCATCCCACCTTTCTCTAAAAGGTACAAATCGTAATGCATATTTGACACATTAGTTGGCTTTTACCTTGGGGACCAGCAGACCACCCCGCAGATACAATGCACGGAATCTAGCAAACAATAAACAGCAGTGTGCTCGCGTGGCCAGATTGTTCGCTTCCTTCCTTTTTCGCCTTCATTTTTGGGAAGTCCTTGCCTCGTTAGTTCCATAGGCCATGAGACATAGCAATATAAAATGCCAGAGGATGTTCAAATGGGCGTGTGGAGGAAGAGGGAAAGCAGGAATTCTGGGCCAAAGAGCAGATGGCCAGCCAGTGACCTAGGAAGGGAAGCTCGGGCTTTTAAACAATGGCAATGTTTCTTTTATGTGCAGTTTTCATTAAGGAGCACCAAGACTCCAAGTTGGAGGATTCTGAAAGTGGTCATAGAGTCCCTGCCCTCGAGATTTACTATCCAAAGAGGAGACAGTGGTTTTAATATAATGAATATATGCAGAAAACAGCCAGAGACAATAGAAACACTTTGGCACCTTCTGTGGCGCTGCTAAAATGTGCACTGTAGCTCAAGGCCCATAGGGGTTAATGTAGGGGTTATTTGTGTGTGTGTGTGTGTGTGTGTGTGTGTGTGTGTGTGTGTGTGTGTTTGGTGTTTTCCCCATCAAGCCCTGGTTGTGCGACCCTGGGTGAGCCAGCTGCTTCCGCTGTATTCCAGGAAAGCATGAGTGTCCACCACCTAGAGAGATGATGATGTGAGAAGGGGCAGGGAGAGACCTCTCTGGCTGCTACTCTCTCACTGCCCCAGGAGCGGAGGCCCCTGGTGCTCAGGAGGCCTTTGGCTGTGTCCAGATCCACCAATTCCCTGCTTCCCTAAGGATGACAGGGGTAATCTGGTGAGACCCGCTGCCCTCCTAATGTTGGAGGAAAGCTGGAGCCCCTCAGTCAACATTTATGGAAGGCATTTAATGCATCATGGGCTGTGAAGGTACAGCCAGGCCCTCTGTCAGCTCCCTGAGACAGGCCTTGTCTTTTTGCACGCATATGTCTGTTAATAGTTGTAGACCTAGCTGTAGCCATGGGGTTAAGCCTAGTCCTCCAGCCCCTGACAGTTTATTACCACAAGGAGTGAGAACACCAGGATGTGTTTTTTAAGATGTTCTTCTGTAACCCCCAAGCACCTGTAGCTCCCAGGTGTTTTTACATTGATCTCAGAATTACCCAGAAAACGTTCTTTGAAGACCTTGTAGAGTCTGCCATTTGTACTTCTGCTACAAAGAGCAAAAATAAAGCAAATAAACAAAAAAGCCCCTGGAAATCCTATAGTTATCCTAATACATATTTTTAAAGTATTACCTATCACTGAGCAAGTGCATCTATACATTTCAATCCTTTTGGAAAATATACTTTCTCAAACTTCATGTTGTATCCCTCTAAAGTTAGTTAGCACATATTGTACATTCAGAAGAAATGTTCATTTACAGCAAGGCATAGGTTCTTTTTTCCTCTAAAGGAAATTTGACCAGGTATGGTGGCTCATGCTTATATTCTCAACATTTTAGGAGGCCAAGGCAGGAGGATCACTTGAAGCCAGGAGTTCTAGACTATCCTGAGCAACAAAGTGAGACCCTGTCTCTATAAAAAAATAAAATAAATTAGCTGGATGTGGTAATGTGTGCCTGTAGTCCCAGTTACCCAGGAGGCTGGGGCAGTAGGATCCCCTGAGTCTAGGAGTTTGAGGGTGCAGTGAGCTATGATCATGCCACTGTACTTCACGCTGGGCAACAGAGTGAGACCTCTGTCTCTAAACAAAAAGGAAGGAAGGAAAGAGGGAAGGAAGGAAGGGAAGAGAGAGAGAAGGAAAGGAAGGGAGAGGCAGAAGGAGGGAAAAGAAAAAGGGAGAGAAATTGATGCAGGAAGAAGAAAGAAAGAAAATAAAAGAAAGGGAAAGAAACTGATGAAGGAGGAACTGGGTACCTAGAAGTGGTTGAATGAAATAATCCTGTAAAGTCATCTAAGGTTCCCATCTCATTCCTTGCCTTTTATTTCTTGCCATCACCTATGGCCACTTCTTGCTTGTTCATGTCACTTTCTTTGTCAGTTTGGAATGGGCCCTGCCTGGCTGATGGCTTTGGAGAGGACAGCAGACAGTCATTAGAGACTAGAAGCTGCCAAGCGAGGCAACGTGACAGAGCACACAGCTTTATGCCTTTTTCTTAGTCTACTCTCAGCTTGGAAATGTGGGAGTTATAGTGACACAGCTCAGTCAGCCTCTTCCTCCCCCGATCCTGGATCATCCACTCTGCCTCTCCCTCCCCCAATCCCAGATCATCCTGTTTTCCTAGACCATTCCTTGCCCTGACAAGTTTCTATTACCCTCAGGTTAAAGACCAACTAACCCTGACCAGGCTGCAAGGCCCTGCGTGATCTGGCCCTGTCCCTTGCTCTTTGTCTTGGACTGCCCTTGCCCACACCAACTCCTTAGCATTCTACGGAGGTGCCATCCTCTTCTCTCCTGGCCTTTGCCCATGCCACTCCCTGAAACACTCCTTCTATCTCTCTTCTCCCAGCTGACGGCTCTTTCCTAGGTCTTATCTCCCTGGGGTCTTTTCTTGAACTCCTCAAATCTGGATGAGATGTCCCTCATATGTGCCCTCATGACATCCATTTTGAAACTTCTATCACATCACCTTGTTTGTACGCATCATTTGTCAATAAGCCCACGAGATCAGAGCCCATCTTGGTTTTAAGCTTATGAACATAGTGTTGGGAGTAGGTTTGGTGCTCCATAAATATCTGTTGATTGAAGGAGTGCGTGGAAAACGGAATTCGGTCTTTGATTTTTTTCTGTGTTTGGCTCAGTGTCTGATGCTCTCCCGAGCATTCTTATCAGTCCACAGGACTTTGCAGGACTATTAGCAGAGGATAATGCATATCTGCAATATTGTCAGACATCGCCTGTTGTTAGACATTTGCTTATGCAGGGAAAACAATATGGAGTTTTTAATTTTTAGTTGCAAATTCAGAATATTGAGTTACACATAACCTGCAGTGGTTTGGTTTTTAAATTGAGTTTCTGCTTGTTGTTAAACCCAACCCGAATCAACTAAAGGGAGGTCTATTCTCTCTACAAGGACACTGTGGCTCTCTGGATATTCCTGTAAGACAGGAAAAACAATCACAGATCAATTCTAGTTGCTGCCTCTGAGAAAGAAGAACAAGATAGATGGGTCTGGCTTTGTGAGGAACCTTTCTCTCTCTCCTCCCTCCTCCTGCCTCTCTCTCTGCCAATAATTACAAAGCTGAACTGAACTGCTACTGAGAATCCAAGTTCTTTCCTGGCTCTGACTAAGAGAACATAGATAGCATATGCATCTAGATTCTTTGGCTGTATACGGACATATATACATGCACACACATACACTCTGTCTTTGGCCTGAAATGACGGCACTACACTAAGACCTGTTGTTTGTTTCTTAAGCAGATGGACGGCTAGATTTTTCTTTATATGAATCTTTCATGATTACTTTTACTAGGACAGAGCTAAAAGAACATGGGATATGAAGTCCAGTGACTTGGATTGATTGGATGTATGCGTATTGAGCACCTGTTACGTGCTGGACATTATCAGAATTATCCGGGTGAAGAAGATGAGGCCTCTGATTGAAGTGGCTTGCTGTGTAGTGTGGTTACACTAGTGCCACTTACTCTATAACTTTGGCGGACAAATTACTGGACCTCTTTAAACTTCCCATTGCTTAACCGTAAAATGAGGATAGTAGCACCTACTTTATAGTGTTTCCAAGAGCATCTACCATGATAATGTTTGTAAAATTCACTTGACGTACACCTGCTCATCCTTGACATCTCCCAGTGCAGTCACCGGAGCGCCTCCCAGCATCCTCTGGCACAGGTAGGTGCTTCCCCTCGTGCAGTTCTCTGCTTGGACACTTCACTCCGTGCCGTCAGCACCCTTTGCTTCTGTTCCTGCACTTGTGCCAAACCCTTTGGATGAAGAGCCTCGTTGTGCCCATCTCTGGATTCCTAGTGCCAAGCATGGGGTCCAGCACTTGACACATGGCTGTTGCTGAATAAATTAAAGAACAAGGATTATGGATGGCCAGGTACCATGCATATCACATCCTTATTATAAGAACTTTGGGCCAGAAAACAAAACAAAAAGGGAGAGTGCTTTGAGGCCCTGGAGATCAGAGCAAATCTCGGCAATATCACGCTCCAATTTGAAGGCTGTAAATGTGTGCTGGTTTTTAGCATGGATGCTGATCAACTGCCCGAGGTAAAGGAACCTCTTGAGGTCAGGAAGGAGGTCTGTATGTTTAGTCTGGAGGTCAGTCTACATTTTGGTTAGCTACCAAAACTAACAGACCTAGGTGGTTGGCAATTAGAGGCGCATTTTGATTGTTTTATGCCATATACTCTACAACTCACATGGCAGCACCTTCTTCCTCCTGATTTCCTTTCCCTTTGCAGGAAGAAATGTGTTTCTCCTTTTCTTGGAATCTCCTTCTTTTCTGCTCCGATTATATCCCTTTTTTCTACTGTTCATACAATTTCAAGAATTAATATGAGTTATGAGGGTTCTCCAGAGAAACAGAACCACAAGGAGATAATGTATTTATGTATTATGAGAAATTGGCTCACATGATTATGGAGACTGAGAAGTCCCATGATCTGCCATCTGCAAGTTGGAGACCCAGGAAAGCCACTGGTGTCATTCAATCAGAGTCCAAAGGCCTGAGAACCAGGGGAATTGATGGTATAAATATATCCCAGTTTGGGGATTGGAGAAGATGAGATGAGCTGTCCCAATGTAAGCTGTGAGGCAGGGGAAAAAAAGGGAGTGACTGGTGAATTCTTCCTTCCTCTGCGTCTTGTTCTTGTTCTGTTCAGGCCCATAATGGATTAGATAGTGCCCACCCACATTGGGGAGGGAGACTGCTTTACTGTTCAGGAGCTAATCTCTCCGGAAACACCCTCCTAGACACACCCAGAAATAATGTGTAATCTGGGCACCCCATAATCCAAGTCAAATTGACATATAAAATTAACCATCACAGATATTAATGTCATTGAGGTTGAAAGGAGAGTGTTCTTGTCCTTAGTGTGTGTTTGTGTAAATACAATTTCTAACACAGTCTGAGTGTACAGGAAATAAGGAATAAGCACTTTAGGGGAAAAGATCATGTCTCAAAGGATCTTTTTTTTTTCTTTACCCACCCCTTTGACTCTCAGCATTGAAATCAAAGTAAGGCCCTGAGCAGCTATATAGTAGAAGAAAGCAAGAAAAAAGTAAGACCAGATGGTTGTTTGGAAAGAAACAGCCACTCTTAGCAGTTATGCACAGCATAGGTAGAGTTAGTTCTTAGCGCTCGATAAATGAATCAATGGTTGCATTTTTTAGAAAGACCATTTCTTCTTCGGTAAAGCTTGCTAGTTCTTCTCACAGATTCTCTTTTCATCTGTTCCATAGGTTCTGCAGACTGGTGAAGGGTAGGAACAGAGTGATCTTTTCTTTCCTTCTTGCTGGGTTTGCCACAAAGCATGTTGAATGGTCTTGATGTTTCTCCGGTCTATAAATAAATACTTTTTTAAATGGAGCCATCATGGGATCTGACTCTGTTTATTCTTGTCACTCTCTTCTCTCCTCCCACAGGGAAATGGCACATTTAGGAAGAGTTTCCATTATTTGTAACATTTGATGATTTGTGTCTTTCATAGACCATGTATCAGAGGTGGAGAAACAGCTTCTTAACTTTCAGACTTGCTTGTTCTTGAGTCCATGAGCGATCTAGGAGAGTTACCCCATTTCTGTAGGCATCCATCAGTATTCATCCTCTGTGTTCACACGCTTTCTCATTATATTACTCTTCTCAAGTTTACAAATCTCTTCTCATTGATTTCATTTTAGTTTGGCATCATGGTCTAGTGAGACTAACACTTGGCTGGGAATTGGGACTAGCTGTGTCCTTGGATAAGACTCTTACCATTCTGGGCTTGTAGTTTTTCTCTGTAAAAGTTGAGACATCCGGCTTGATAGTTCTCTAGCTATAAGGGCATTTTGACCTCCGAATACTGAAAGGATGCTGGTAGGGGTTGCAATCTTTCATGCTCTGTACTTTGCAAGAGTAATTTGGTCAGCTATCTGATGCATTCCCATGAGAACCAAATGGGACTACTCTGGCCTCTTCAGATAGAAACTGTTAGAAATAAAAAGCTTACACTTGTTGGGGGGCAGGCAGTATATTTTACATCTGCTGATAATATGCTAGAACCAAATTGCAAAGTGTACCCATGTATGTTATTTAGTATTTTCATTGTTTACATTTTTCTCATTTCTAAACTATGTTGAATAGTGGAATATTTTGCTTCCTTTGGTTTTGTTTGAGAACCTCTTCTCCCCTTAGTGATGGTGCTGTAGCTATCGTCAGCCCAAAAGGTCCGTACTACATGTTCAGCTAGGACAGGGACCACATCAGGGCAGGCATCTCATATAATTTGACTCAGCCCTAATACATTGATTTTCTTACAGCCGAGGATTAACTCTCTCCATTAAAGACTCATGTGAGGGGAAGAACAGATAGCAAAGTGTTTGCTAAAATGATGAACTGTCCCTATTTCACCTTCAGGCAGCAAAATGATCTGCTTATAAACTAATTAGAGCATTTTCCCCATGGCGTTGGTGATCTACTTCTACATGCCTGTGATCTCTTAGACAGTAGTTGCACCATGTTCAGGCACTGGCCGTAAAGCAGCCCTCTCCCTAGCCTGTCTCCCTCTAATAGAAGAAGGCTGAGAGTGGCTCATTCCTTCAGATGAATCTCAGACCTTTTATTTCAGATTCATTTAAGGGCATTTACTTCTCTGTGATGCTCCTTACTTTCTGTTCTTTAATATCATCTTTGCTTTTGGATCCCAGGGTAGACAAGGAAAATGTTGCACCACCATATATAGGTAGGTAGGAGACTTTAAGGTGCTCAAAGCCTGGTCAACATTTTCTGGTGGCACAGATGAAGCCATTTTCTATGGAAGCCTCCTAGGCAAGACTCTGTCCTGCATCCCACTGAGTATAGACCTAATTTCTTTCTAATATGGATGGAGGAATAAGCATGGTCATTTATCATGCTGAGGCAGCTGTAAGCCGTCTGCATCCGGGTTCCATTGCAATTGGAGCAGTAGCAAATCCATTGGGTTTCTTTGTTTTTCAGGGTAATTTTCTTTCCCTTATAGTGTACTACAGATTTGGGGTCTGTGGTCTTAAGTGAACATTTACATAAAGTTAGCTATTTATGATTTTAAACAAATTTCATGCCCCCTTCTGCTGTGTTGTTGGTATTTTTGGTTTCTATGTATCATAAACCACAGAAATCCAGTGACTTCCATGGAATGATGTGGAAAATCAGGAAGTAAGACTGAAATTAAGAATGAAAATTTCTGACTATATGTGTCATGCTCATTTTCACCACTGATTAAGGTCTTTCAGACCACAATTTAGTGAATAAATCTATATAGCAAATTTTTTAAATTCTCACATTTTATTTATTATTATTATTATTTATTATTATACTTTAAGTTCTGGGATACATGTGCAGAATGTGCAGGTTTGTTACATAGGTATACATGTGCCATGGTAGTTCGCTGCACCCATCAGCCCGTCATCTACATTAGGTATTTCTCCTTATGCTATTTCTCTCCTAGCCCCCACCCACTGACAGGCCCCAGTGTGTGATGTTCCCCTCCCTATGTCCATGTGTTCTCATGTTCAACTCCCATTTATGAGTGAGAACATGCAGTGTTAGGTTTTCTGTTCCTGTGTTAGTTTGCTGAGAATGATGGTTTCCAGCTTCAACCATGTTCCTGCAAAGGATATGAGCTCATCCTTTTTTATGGCTGCATAGTATTCCGTGGTATATATGTGCCACATTTTCTTTATCCATTCTATCATTGATGAACATTTGGGTTGGTTCCAAGTCTTTGCTATTGTGAACAGTGTCACAATAAACATACATGTGCATGTGTCTTTATAGTAGAATGATTTATTATCCTTTGGGTATATACCTAGTAATGGGATTGCTGGGTCAAATGGTGTTTCTAGTTCTAGATCCTTGAGGAATCGCCACACTGTCCACAATGGTTGAACTAATTTACACTCCCACCAACAGTGTAAAAGCGTTCCTATTTCTCCACATCCTCTCCAGCATCTGTTGTTTCCTGACTTTTTAATGATCGCCATTCTAACTGGTGTGAGATGGTATCTCATTGTGGTTTTGATTTGCATTTCTGTAGTGACCAGTGATGATGAGCTTTTTTTCGTATGTTTGTTGACTGCATAAATGTCTTCTTTTGAGAAGTGTCTGTTCATATCCTTTGCCTACTTTTAGATGGGATTGTTTTTTCGTTGTAAATTTGTTTTAAGTTCCTTCTAGATTCTGGATATTAGCCCTTTGTCAGATGGATAGATTGCAAAAATTTTCTCCTGCTCTGTGGGTTGTCTGCTCACTCTAATGATAGTTTCTTTTGCTGAGCAGAAGCTCTTTAGTTTAATTAGATCCCATTTGTCAATTTTGGCTTTTGTTGCCATGCTTTTGGAGTTTTAGTCATAAAGTCTTTGCCCATGCCTATGACCTGAATGGTATTGCCTAGGTTTTCTTCAAGGGTTTTTATGGTTTTATAGGTTTTTATGGACCTAAACCCATAAAAAGTCTTTAATCCATCTTGAGTTAATTTTTGTATAAGGTGTAAGGAAGGGGTTTCAGTTTTCTGCATATGGCTAGCCAGTTTTCCCAACACAACTCATTAAATAGGGAATCCTTTCCCCATTGCTTGTTTTTGTCAGGTTTGTCAAAGATCAGATGGTTCTAGTTGTGTGGTGTTATTTCTGAGGCCTCTGTTCTGTTCATTGTTCTATATATCAGTTTTGGTACCAGTACCATGCTTATACAGCATATTTTTGTTTGCACTTTCATTGTGAATGCTAATTGTTTTTACTTAAAGATTCCGCCTTGAGTAGATTCAATAATTCAAACTGGACATGAACATGTGATTTTTTGAGATGGAATCACTCTCTCGCCCAGGCTTGAATGCAGTGGATTGATCTCTGCTCACTACAACCTCCACCTCCCAGGTTCAAGCAATTCTCTTGCCTCAGCCTCCCAAATAGTGGGGATTACAGGTGCGCTCCACCATGCCTGGCTGATTTTTGTATTTTTAGTAGAGACAGGGTTTTGCCATGTTGGCCAGGCTGGTCTTGATCCCCTGACCTCAAGTGATCCGCCAGCCTTGGCCTTTCAAAGTGCTGGGATTACAGGCATGAGCTACTGAGCCAGGCCATGTTTGAATTTTTACAGGACTAATTTAATTTCACATTTCATAGGTAACACATAGACTTAGCCACATGTTTCATATTGGTGCCTCCATGGTAGATAAGACATTGAAACTATAATGCAACTAAGATCAAATTTTTTAAATGTCAGAATAACTTTAATAAATAAATTTGCTCATCCTTTTTTGATGGACCCTAACTATGATCAGTTTTTAGCCATGATTTTATCTGCCGCTAGACTGTATTATTTTCTCATTTAACATAGCTTCATGGTACTAGTAATGGAAGGAGGAAAGGGGGCATGAACTTCTCAAGACTGCTTTGTAAGTCTGTTTCTTTCTTTGATTCCCATACCTCAAGGAACTGAGAGCAAACTTTGAGCCTGAGTGTAAAGTTTGTTTTCCTGGAAATGTCACCAGGCTATAAACTCAGAAACAGATTGCCCCCAAAAAATTCCCTAAAGGGCTCTTTACTTTTTTCTTGTGTTACCTTTTTTTCCTGTGGCATTCTGTCTCACAATATGAACTTCATATAGTTGCCTCCCAAACTTTTCTGTTTAGCTTTTTTTTTTCCCCAAAAGGAATTTCTTTAAGTACACTATGGAAATGTGCATAAAGATGAAAGCCTGACTTTTCTAAACACTGTGTTATAAAATTAATTGACAGTTAATTCAACAGATATGTATTGCCACATGGATAGAGGGTAAAGGTAGTCATTTGTCACTGACTTCGACAACTGAGAAAAAAGTGGTACAAGGGAGTTGGCCCTGCATGTAAGGAATTTCAGGAACAGTGTGGTCAATTAATTTTACTTAAGACGAATGTAAACATCATGTGTACATGCAGTTCTTTCAATAAATACAAAATAATTGTAAATGATAAAGTGGCAGATAAATCTTAGTGGCAGATAAATCAGTGCCTCTAACAATCCGCTTCTGCCCTGTGGCATTTTTTGAAATGTTACTAATTTGACAGACTAAATGAGCATCCAGTGTTATTTAGCTTTTAAAACATATTATTTGTGTTTTCTTCCTTTAATATTTTGCTTAGAAAGTCTTTCTCTACTCTAAGATCAAATAAATGTTCAGTTAAATAGATGGAATATTACCTGTTTCATTTTTACATTCAGGCCTTAAGATTTTATTAGAGAAACTTCCACACATATTCAGAAGTGATGAGAACAGTATAATGAATTATATGTACTCATCACTCGGCTTCAACAGTGATCACTACGTGACTAATCTTGTTTTATCTGTATCCTTACATCCTTCTCACCCTTCCCCTTCTCTATTATTTTGAAGTATAAGTCACTCAGAATTTCAGCTATAAATACTTCAGGTTGTGTCTTTAACAGACTTAAAAACCAAGCAAGCAAAATGTCATTATCACACCTAATAAAGCTAACGGTCATGTTTTCATATTATCTAATTAATACCTACAGTTCAAATAAAATGCCTAGTATTTTTGGGGCTGAAGATACAACCCATAAAAGTAAAGCCTTGGTGTTATAATACCCAAGAGCCAATATTCTAACGTGAGGAAACAGACAAAATATAAGTAAAATACTAACAAGATAATTTCTGCTAACAATCAGTGCTCGGAAAGAAACACAGTAGATGACAGAGAGAGTGACGCAGGGCCAGGGGGATCCTATTCCAGGTCGGTGGTCAGGGAAGGCCTAGGAGGTGGCATGAGTGTGAGGACCAGGTGAAGGGCAGGAGCTGGCCCAGGGGACAGTGTCCCAAGTGGAGGGATTTGCCACTGCGTGAAGAGCTTGATGGGCCTGCGGAGTGTCATCTAGCTAGGCACCTTTTTTCCTGTTAATGCTGGCTTTAGTTATAGTCATTTGTAATGTGTAGATTTTCAGTGTCTAACTTTTCAACAGGGTAAATAGGACCATCCAGAGTACACCAATATTGAGCTTTGTGATACCTTTTGGTCGATTTGTTGATCAGTTATGCTTCATTGTCCATGAACATTTCAGAAAAAAAAAAAAAAAGGAAAAAAAGAAATGGAAAATTCAGGCTACTTAAATCACGCCTTTGAAACCTGGAAACTCTTAGGGGCACAGACCCTTCTTGTGTAATAACAGAGCTCTATTTTCTGCTGGGAAGTTCCCTATTGAGATTTGGGACACTTCCTAATTTTTTCTGGGTAAAATAAAAGTGACAACTTTTTTTTCTGATGACTTTTTAATACTTCTTCTTCTCTGAGTAAAAACCAGGAAGTGGGAAGCAAACGTATAAAAACCAGCAATCCACACGTGTGTGTATTTTCATGTACATATGAATGTGTATGTGGGTGATAGGAAGAAGAGAGGATGCATAGAGAAGATGATCTCGATCAAGTTTGATGTAAATGTAATAGCAAATTAGAGTACATTCTTGTCTTAATCTTTTCTGTAATAAAGATAAAATGGGGCATTATGTTCCTATGATTGAACAAAAGTGGATGATTTCAACCTTTTTCTTCTCAGCCATTAAAAGAAGAATTTGAAAGAAACAGTCTTTGCATACATATCCAGAGAGTTTGTCAGCCTTTCTTCAAACACAGCCAGCCACAGTCAGACTAAACATTCGAAGACATTAAATTTAGTCCACAGTGGAAGTATTTGTTGATTCACATATTTTCTTTTTACAAGAAAATCTTCAGGGTTAGTATTCACCCCTGAATTGGACACAAAGTAAAATTCCATTGTGTTATAAGACAGCTTAAAATATCTTTGATTTAATCCAGAAAATTCTATCACTGTTACTCCTGAAAAAGGTGCTGGTATTTTAGGCTTACCAGTCAGCTACAGTGAAAGCTGTGGATAGTTTTGCAATTTATGAAATAATTACTGTTCCTCATTTGTCTTCTTGATTTGCCCGACATCAGTGCTCTTGTGTTCACCAGGGACTAATGATTGTATTTTTCTTCCCAGTGGGTGGGATAGGATACCAGTAGGTGGGATAGAGAGTTTATGGTAGATTCAGTTTGTCTTTATTTACTCAAGCACTCTTCCAGGGCCTGGAGCTGTCAAAGGTGAAGTAGGAAATTACTGTTTACATCTGTCGGGAATTCACTGTTCTGTCTTTCATGAGCTTTCATGCCCTTTAGAGACCATTTTGCACACCTTGATTGTCATAAAAGGGTCTGGGATGTTTTTGGAGTGGTACAGAGATGCATACAGCAACTTACACTGTCACGACTTTTTTTTGAGATGCAGTCTCGCTCTGTTGCCTAGGCTGGAGTGCAGTGGCGCGATCTTGGCTCACTGCAACGTCTGCCTCCCAGGTTCAAGTCATTCTCCTGCCTCAGCCTCCCGAATATATGGGACTACAGGCATGTGCCGCCACACCTGGCTGATTTTTGCATTTTTAGTAGAGATGGGGTTTCACCATGTTGGCCAGGCTGGTCTCGAACCCCTGACCTCAAGTGATTGGCCTCCCACAGTGCTGGTATTAACAGGTGCGAGCCACCGCGCCTGGCCCTGCTATGACTTTCAATGCTCTGTTGTAGTTTTTTCTTAAAATTTAGGTTTGCTTGGCAATACCTTTTTTTTTCTTTCTTTTCTATTTTAGACAGAGTCTAACTCTCACCCAGGCTGGAATGCAGTGGCAAAATCTCAGCTTACTACAATCTCCGCCTTCCAGGTTCAAGTGATTCTCCTGCCTCTGCCTCCTGAGTATCTGGGACTACAGGCGCACGCCACTGCACCCGGCTGATTTTTGTATTTTTAGTAGAGACGGGGTTTCACCATGTTGGTGAGGCTGGTCTCAAAACTCCTGACCTCAAATGATCTGCTAGCCTTGGCTTTCCAAAGTGGTGGGATTTAAAGGCATGAGCCACCGCCCCCCCACCCCCCCGCCCCACCTTTTTTCTGTCTTTTCTGTTTTTTTTTTTTTTTTTTTTTTTCAGCTCACTGCAACCTCCGGCTCCCCCCTCCCCACGCCCCCCACTGGGTTCAAACGATTCTCCTGCTTCAGCCTCCCAAGTAGCTGGGATTATAGGCACATGTCACCACGCCCGGCTAATTTTTGTATTTTTAGTAAAGACGAGGTTTCACCATGTTGGCCAGGCTGGTCTCAAAACTCCTGAATTCAGATGATCCACCCGCGTCGGCCTCGAAAGTGCCGACATTACAGGCGTGACCCGCACCCAGCGCCACCCCCCCTTTTTTTCTTAATAAGAAAATGAGTAGACACATCCCTGGGTGCCCATCACTCATTTAGTCAAGATTGCTGAGTATGAGAAATCAGTAAATTAAGTTAATATGAAGAACTTAAAACACAGTTCTAGCCAAAGTAATGCTTAATAAGTACAGTATTGTGCAATTATTGCTAAATAGCATACATTTATTGTGTTCCTCCATTTAAGACACTTTCAAGCATTGTAGGGAAAGAAAAGCACGTAAGCTGTAGTCTTGAGCTTTAACGGACTTGTAGCCTAGTTGAGAGAAGCCATATGTGTAAGATGACGAGTAATAGCACAAAGCAGTGTGTGATCAGTGCCAAATGCAAATATGTACTAAAGGGGTTTAAAGCACAGAGAAAGTTTGCTGTGAACTGGAATAATGATAACAATGGTAGCAACAGCAGCCAGCATTTACTGAGTGCTTCCCGTGTGCTAAGTACTGATCAAGTCTCTTACAGGTATTTGCTCATTTAATCTTTATGTCAGCCATATAAGAAAGATGTTTCTATTAGTTTTCCTGCTTTACAGCTCAGAAAACTGAGTGAGGTTAGCTAACAGGCCCAGGGTCCCACACCAGGGAAATGTGGAGTCTGGGCTGCCTGTTAGAGTCTTGGCTGCCTGACTCCAGAGCCCCAATCTTAGCCACGTCAGGGTGGCCTAGGAGAACTGGATCGAAGTAGGTACCTTAACGGGCAAAGGAAGCCGACCACCTCATGGAAGAGTCTGGTGTATACAGGAAAAGAGTGAAAGGTACAATGTTGGGGCATGATTAAAGGGCCTTTAGTCCCCGTTAAAGGCACTTTGACCTGATCCAGAAAGTAGTGGGAGAACCAGCGAATGAACTTAGCAAGAGGAATGTTGGGCGCATTGCAGGGCAGCCACTATGGCTCAAGTTGGGGCTTTCTGATGCTTTCTGCTTCAGTCTCGTGGCTGTCTAGTGGTTTGATTTTCCATTAGCCCTTTCTCCCTTGGCCTTAAGGGATGAATATCTACAAAATCTTAGCTATCAGGCAAAACCTCACTGTCCCACTGGTGATAAGCTGGGCTTCCCAGCAGTTCATACGAGGCCTGCGTCCTGCTGGGTAACCCGCCTCAAGACTGCAGAAGGCAGAGTTAGGTGTCCTTCCCCCTCAGGGCCCTCTTTATGCTTCTCTGGATTTGGTGCCAAAGAATCCACAGTTTAGGGCAACCGTAGAAACCCCAGGAGGAGTGTGGTAGCGTGTGGAGACCCTACTAAGATAACCATAGCCTCAGCTGCTCCTTGAGGTCTGGCTCTGGGTCCCAGGGGCTGCTTAGAAGGATCCTTAGGGATCCCCTGGTCAGGACATCATGTGTTTAGAGAGCAAGGTTAGAGGAGTTACCACAGTTTTCTTCTACATGCTGATTAATCTGGGATTTAAATACAGGCTGCAAAATAAAGTGTAAGTGGTGGTAGCTCAAAGAAGCAAAGCAAGCTTCACGTTAAATGACATGGGCTTCTGAAAATGTGGGAAGGACTAGGAACACAGGCTACTTACTGCATCTATAACTCTCTTTAGACAAAGAAAATATGTGATTAGGAAATGTTTTGGCAAGATCTCACCAAGATTATTTACTGCAAAGGAGGCCCAGGACTCAGCCTGGCAGGGAAAATGGGGCGGGGGGGCGGGGGTGTTTGCTGGGAGTATGGAAGAGCATTTTAAAGTATGGAAGTAGATTGAACCCCTGTGCTGGGGCTGGGGAGAGGGAGTACCATAATGCAATTTTATGCTGTTAGGGGATCTCTGCAAAACCTAGAGTAAGTAGAGGAAGGAGTCTGTTTGAAATTAGGAATAGTAGGGTCAGGGTCCAGATGGAGGTGGGGAGGAGTGGGGCTCAGACCTGACCTCTGCTTCTCCAGGCGTCGTTTGAATATTTAAAGACAAAGCACAGTACATTTGCTATTTTATTTTATTTTATTTCATTTTATTTCATTTCATTTTAAACCATGGCTAACTCTTCTCCAGTCTTCTCCAGGAGAAAAAACTTGATTGTCATCCTGGCACAAAAATGTCCACAGTTAGGCTAACAGGCAAGCTTCCGTGAGCAGATCAAATTTGCTATTCTGGTTCCAACATTTAACTCCCTAGCTTTTTTTAAAAGAAAAAATAAGCTGGCATCAACTGAAATTTCAGGTTAGGGGCTTGGTTTGAGGATATTTGGAGAAGCGGGAGCTCTCTGCCATGTCTTTTGTGGACATTGGATGTGTTTCCGCGTTCTGGTTGGCCACATTTCCCCCTGGGGCAGATTCTTCAGAATCATTTGTCTCCCACTGGGAGTCTTTTTCCCTCCCCCCCCCCCACCCCCCTTTGTCTTTTTCTGTGACATCTGCCACACACTCTCTCCAGGGCATACGGTCCAGACCCTCCTGGGAGAGCTTCATCTGCTTAGTATAACTTCTAGCAGAAGATAGAAGTGATGGATTTTCGTGCGCAAATACAGATTCACAAGGGTGTTCGGTGTCACAAGCATGGATTTATGATGCAGCTTGAAAAGGGTCAGAATATTCAGAGATGAGATTAATGCCAGCCCATGAGTGCTTTGTGGTGCTGAGGTAACTGAAGTGCATCTGGTGGTGTCCAGAGCTCAAGTCCCCACTGCAGATGCCAGGAAGAAAGAGGTGGCTCGCAGACTGAGAAGGGGCGTAGGGATGCACAGTTCTTGCTTCCTTCTGCTTGATAATTTAGATAGAGGATGGCAGGTGTAAATCAGTTTGTGGTAGACGCAGTGCGAGCTGTCCTTTCTCCCCCTTCCTCACGTCCTTCCAAGACACCTGTCTGCTTTGTATCGATTCCGGCACTGTGTTATGATATTCCTGTAGTTTCATTTTTTTGTTGTTTCTCTTTTGATATTGGACTTTATATGCAAAGAATGGGATTAGTCATAATCTTTACTTCAAAACACCTTATCTTCATATTTTTATGCTGGTTGTGATGGCACACACCTGTAGTCTGAGTTACTCTGGAGACTGAGGTGGGAGAATCACTTGAGCTCAGGAGTTTGAGTCTGCAGTGAGCTATGATTGTACCACCGCACCCTAGCCAGGGCAACGGAGCAAGACTCTGTCTCTAAAAAAGATAGAATGGGCTGGGCACGGTGGCTCATGCGTGTAATCCTAGCTCTTTGGGAGGCTGAGGCAGGCAGACCACTTGAGGTGCAGTTCAAGACCAGCCTGGCCAACATGGTGAAACCCCATCTCTACTAAAAATATGAAAATTAGCCGGGTGTGGTGGTGGGCGCCAGTAGTCCCAGCTGCTCGGGAGGCTGAGCCAGGAGAATCACTTGAACCTGGGAGGCAGAGGTTGCAGGAAGCCAAGATTGTGCCACTGCACTCCAGCCTGGGCGACAGAGTGAGACTCTGTCTCTAAATAAATAGATAAATAAATAAAATGATATAAAATAAATAGTGTAATAACCAACTATGTAGTCACTTCAGGCTGCTATAACAAAACACATAAACTGAGTGGCTTATAAACAACAGAATTTGATTCTTTCCGTCTGGAGGCTGGTAGTCTGAGGTCAGGGTGTCCAAATGGTCAAATTCTGGTGAGGGCCCTCTCCTGGGTTTCAGGCTGCTGACTTCTCACTGTGTCCTCACATGGCAGAAGGGCGGGGAGCTCTCTAAGGCCTCTTTTATACGGACCTAAATCCCATCCATGAGGGCTCTACCCTCATGACTTAAAACACCTTCTAGAGGCCCCATCTCTAAATACCATCACATTGAGAGTTAGGATTTCAACATACGAATTCTGGGGTAACACAAACCTTGTCTGTAGCAGTGACCATAAACCCATCCCCCCAGACAAATCTAGGACCTGGAGCATAACCTGCGTCTGAGCAGATTGCCATCCTTCCCACACCTCCTCTCCCTTCTTTTCTCTACCCAAGGTAACTATTGTCTGAACCCTGTATACATCTATGTTTCCTTTTCTGCATACTTTATTTCACTTACATGTCGTTCTAAAATGGAACACATAAAAACATAAGACATACACACATAAAAAGTATGTAGCTATATAGATATGTATTTAATTGTTATCACCGTTCAACTTTGTAAAAAGGATATCAGACCATATATAATCTTTTGGGACTTACTTTTTTACTTAACGTCTCGACTGCCAGCATTCATGTGTATTGCTATGCATCACGGTAGTTAATTTGCCTTGTCTGCTGTATGATGTTCCATCATGAGCCGATTATACACAGTTTATTCATTCACTCTCTCATTGATGGGCGTTGAAGTTGGTGCTAGGATCTTGGCAATTGCAAACAGGTTTGCCATAAATATATTCATGTATATATAATCAGTTGTCCACGTGCAAAAGAGAGTCCTTTGTGTTCGTGACTCCATTATTTTGAAACCAGCAGTAGTACTGCACACTGGGAGAATGTTTGTGGGAAGCACAATAAAGGTAAGTCCTCAGTACTTTGTATTTCAGTTTGGTGTGAAGAAGTAGCATGCGGACTTCATAGGAGACAAGACACTTCTATGGTTTGAGTGTTTGTCTCCTCCAAAATTCATGTTGAAACTTAATGCCTTAATCCCCAGTATGGCAGTATTGACACATGGGACCTTTAAGAGGTGGTTGGGTCATGAGGGTTCTGCCCTCATGAATAGATTACTCCATTCATGGGTTAATGGATTGATGGATTAATGGGTTATTATGGGAATGGGACTGGTGGCTTTATAAGAAGAGGAAGAGAGACCTGAGCTAGCATGCTCTGCCCCTTACCTTGTGTTACCCTGCACTGTCCTGGAACTCTGCTGAGTCCCTCCTAGCATGAAAGCCCTCTCCAGATGGGGCCCCTTGACCTTGGACTCCCTAGCCTCCATAACTGTAAGAAATAAATTTCATTTCTTTGTAAATTACCTAGTTTTAGGGATTTGGTTATAAGCAACAGAAGACAGACTACATATCTTATTTTAATTTTGTTCCTCCCACTAACTTCCCAGCCCCACAGTGCTTGGAGCAACTGTTTCTTCAGTCATGACTTCAGTACAGTTAATGCCTGTTGACTTCATCTTATGTTAAATTCTTTGCAGGTAAAGCCATGTTCCTTATAAGATCAGTCTTTTTTTGTTCCTCTATGTGTCTAATCAGGTCAATTCTTTGCATTATTTTATTTAGCATCATCTACCAGGAACTAGGCAGGCACTGTTTTAATAAAGCCTGGTTCTTGCAGTTGGAGAACTTGCTGTCTAGTTGGGAGAGGCAGTATGCAAACTAAGATTTAGAATGCGTTATGAGGCCAGGCGCGGTGGTTCACGCCTGTAATCGCAGCACTGGGAGGCTGAGGCGGATGGATTGCCTGAGCCCAGGAGTTCAAGACCAGCCTGGGCAACATGACGAAGCCATCTCTACAAAAAATTAGCCAGGCATGGTGGCACATGCCTGTGGTCCTAGCTACCCAGGAGGCTAAGGTGGGAGAATCACCTGAGCCCAGGAGGTTGAGGCTGCAGTGAGCTGTGATTGCACCACTGCACTCTAGCCTGGGCGACAGGATGAGACCCTGTTTCAAGAATAGTAATAATAATAAATGTAAAAATAAAATAGAATGCATTATTATATGTACCTCAGAACTTAGGTCTTAGAGAGTGCTTACCTCTCCTTGGGAGAGAAGACTTATGGTGGTGGGAGACAGTGTTGCATCTGTCAGATAAATTAGGGAAGGCACATGGGGCAGACGATTTCAGAGAAGTTAAAGGCATGGGAGAACATTTGCCACGCAGCCATGGCAAGTGGTTGGCTTTGACTGTAACATGCAGCGTATGCAGTTCATGGAGGCAGATGAGGGAAGTCATGCAGTACTTGTGTTTCTGTGAGTCTCTTCAGTTTTGGGGTTTGTAGACAGGTCATGTTCACTTACTCCTAACCTGTCTCCCACAATAGTCATCTGGGTCTGTGCTACTTAGTGTCATCCTCTCACTCTTTCCCTTGGTGGCATATCCAGTTGGCTAAGAGGACAGGCCTGACCTTGTGCCCAGAGTAGGGAGAAGATCTCGATCACCTCTGGTCCTTGTCAGGCTGTTTGCTTGGATGGTAGAGTTCACCCAAGTTCGGACTCAGGAACGGCCTGTGGTCATGGAGTAGTTTTTTTCTGTCCAGGGTCTGGACCAAGATAACTCCATCACAGGGGTAGCAACAGTATGTGCTGGGGCAATTCTGCTACCCACTTCTGGTGTCCTTCAGTGCTTTCCCTGCACTATCTCTGTCCCCAGCTGCTTCCATCCATTTGCTTTCTAGTGATGAAGCACTGGGGGAAGCTGCAGGGATGGCTGCTGCACCCACATCCATCCCTGCCCATCTGTTCTCAGAGACTCTATGGCTAGCAGAGGGAGTGATGATTTCAGGGAAGAGTACCAGAGAGGGCCAGTGGGTAGCAGGAGTCTCTCTTCTTGGAGAAAACAGCTGGTCCTCTGTGACCAATTCTCCCTCAAACTAGAGAGATTATATGGCCACTGCATACACAAACACACATGCTTGCGAAGATAGGATGGAGTTGTACCAAATAAAAAGTTTATTGAAAGGGATGGTGGTAGAGAAACACTGTATCATGCCGTGGCATAACAGGGTATTATATATTGGATGGCTTTTTGGAAATCATTTTAGGCCAACCTTATTAGAGATCTAATTTATTTGTATTCTTGTAGCTACCTAGCACAGTGGTAAGAACACAGACCAACATTTGGTAAACCTTGGTTTGAACTCTACCCCTGCTGCTTCTGACCTCTGTGAGTCTGCATATTATTTAACCCCTGAGGCTCAGTGTCCTCGGTTGAAAAATGGGCCACTAATTTAGTATAAGGGCTATGTAAGATGTAATGCACATGACATGTTTTATAATAGCTTCTTATGGAATTATCTGAATTGGGGACCCATCTGTTGCTTTTATAAAAAGTTCACCCCTTAAGACAAGTCAGTCCAATGGCCATGTTTAAACCAAATGTACTGTCTTCTGTAATGCTCAATATATATTTCATGTCATTGAGTGCAGAGACTAGGTGGGAAGATGATCATATACAGACAGAATGGGCACCACTCTGCCTAAACATGGCTCTCGCTTTCAAAACAGTACTTTTAAATATCTCCTCCCTATTAAACTTTTCCAGTGAAGACTCTTTTTCCACCTGGTTATTGTCTCTGTGTTTGTTACAGCCTTCTCTCTGCTTTCAGATATTCAACTCTGCAGTCGTAATCATTTATCCACATGTACTTTTGTGTGTGTTCGTCCCATCTCTCTCTTTAGAAGACATGTTCCTGCTGGTGCTTGGAATAAGATGTTCTTTTCCCTCCCCGTGGAGATGCTATTTTCCTCTCTTTAAGGAGCTAGGAGAGAATTTGGTTCAACATGTCTTATGTATTAGTTTAGCACTGTGCTTTTCTTCCCTTAGATTGACATGTGATTTAAAAAAACAAAATTTGGAACCAGTCATGTAAAGATGGTGTATGTCACTCAGTATAGGTCATCTCTGTACCCTTTGTATACTGAATTTTGCTGTGACCTGTCAAAGGATACCGAAGACAGGCCCATGCGAAACATTTAATTTCTGGCATTTTCGTGCATGTGAGACTCATCTGATGTGAACTGAAGGTATGTTATCCTTCCTTTTAATGATACCAAATCTGGCCCAAATTCATATGACCCCTTAGAAAGTTACTGTGATAGGAACAGATTCTAATGAATTGAAACAGAGATTTCTCTACCTCACATAATTAGGATTTGAGAGTTAAATAAGAAAGTCAGGGATAGGGACAGGGATAGAATGGCATGGAGAAAGTTGGAGTCAAGAACACTGAGGAGAAGAAGGGAGTGACAGCAGCAAGGACCATTGCTGTTAGGAAGGGAATTCTTTCATCAGACACTGGAATTCTCCTGCCAGGCACTGGAGTTTGCCCTAGCTTCTGTCTGCTTTTACTGGATCCTGGGTCCTCCAGCTGAAGTGAGTTGTATTACAATCCCTTCCAGTTTTGCACTTCAGGGAAGTGAAATGGAGCAAATCCTAATGGCACAGGCTGGAGGGAGAAGGACTAGTTTCTTTAATGTGACTCAACACCTGGCAAGGCTGTCTTTTTCTCAACCGGGTTTCATCTGTTAGTTCTGCAACATGCAGAGTCAGATTTTGAGGAGTTTCCAGCTCTCGCCTTCATGGCTGTCCTTGTGTTTGTGTTTGTGTTCTCCAGGCGCCTCCTTCTCATCACTCTTTCTCCAGTGCTGGAGACCCAGGGGTGTGCATCCTGGAGGATTGTGAGGAACCTCAGCTGCTCCCCTCGTCCTCTGACCAGGCGGTGGGCTCAGGGAGCTTTGGAGTCTCATGCGGTCAGCAGCGCTTAGCATGTTCAGTTGGCTTTTTCCATATCGCCAGTGACATCTTTCTTCTTCCTAATCATCGACTCATGGAATATTAGAATTACCAAGACTCTTGCAGTTCCTGTGGTCTAATTCCTTCATTTTAGAGATGAGGACCCCTAAGGCCTGGGGAGGGGAGATGATAGGTGTAGGGAAAAAAAAAAAGAAACTTTTTCCTCCAAATAAGATTAGCAAAACGATAAATTAACAGGAGAAAAATAGAGAGTTTATTAACACGTGCAGCACACATCACACAGGAGAAACCTCAGTGATGAGTAACTCAAAGTTTCAAGGGTTTTTATTTCTTTTTTCTGTATAGCACTTGTCAGTCTCTGATATTGATTTTTACTTGTTTCTTAATATTTGTTCTCCTTCCACTAGTACGTACACTCCATGGGAACAGTGATTTTCATCTGTTTGTCACTGCTTTATTCCTGGCACATAGAGCTGTGCCTACAGTGGTAGGCAGATCATTGTTAAAACAATGAATACATGAACTTTGGGCAAGTAACTTAACCATTCTGTACTTCAGTTTTCTTGTGAGTAAAATAGGGATTAAAATAGTGCCTACTTCATGGAGTTGCAATAAAAACTAAGGGAGTTAATCCATCTAAAGTACCAATAACCCACCTGGCCCATAGTAAATGCTCAATAAATAGGTTCCCAGCCAGGCGCAGTGGCTCACACCTGTAATCCCAGCATTTGAGAAGCTGAGGCAAGAGGATCACTTGAGTCAGGAGTTCGATACCAGCCTGGGCAAGTGGTGAAACCCCATCTCAACTAAAGATACAAAAATTAGCTGGGTATGGTAGCAGGGGCCTGTAAACCCAGCTATTCAGGAGGCTGAGGCAGAAGAATTGCTTGAACCCGGGAGATGGAGGTTGCAGTGAGCTGAGATCATGCCACTGCACTTTAGCCTGGGCAACAGAGTAAGACTTTGTCTCAAAAAAATAATAATAAAAATAAATAAGTTCCCTATTATTATAATTATTAAATATTGTATTTCCTCACTAGAATGCAAACTCCTTGAGGGCAGAGACTATTTCTTACATCATCTTTTTATTTCTGGTAGCAATTTGGCTGACACATGATTGATATTCAGTGTTTGTTGAACAGATAGATAAGTTATAGAAAAATTGTAGGTAATACTTCTGTAAATAATTGTTAAATTTAAATGAGTAGATTTCCTTCCTGTCTTTTTCCCTAAGCTGCAATCAGTGAATCTACATGGATTACATGGATTGTGACTACACTGTGCCTTAACTCATCACTTAGCCAGTGGAGTCGATAATTTATTTTGTTGCCATGACTTGGCTGAAATTTCTTGGGGACTGACAGCAATGGCAGAAACTTGATGGGTCGTGAATGTCACCATAACCTGTAAGCTACACAGGAGCCACCCGAGAACTCCTCCATTCATGGTTGTAACTTCGAAGAAATGCTTCCCAGTCAGAGGAGGTACTTAGCAGAGGCTGCAGGCATCTGAACAGACAGATGCAGGAAAAGTTGAAAGGGAAGGTTAAGGGAGAAACATACTCCTCATCTCCGTTCTCAAGAAATGGCTTAAAGGTTGTAAAAGGATTCTGCTTTTAAGCTTGAGTCACTCATTTGACTTCTGTGGGCCTTGCAATTTCTCTGGTAAAATTAGAGAATATGACCAAGATTATCTCCAAGGACCTGTCTTACTTTTTAAATTTCCTAATTCTGTGAAAAATGCTTAAGAAGGCCTCAGACTGATTAAGAATTTAGGGGTGTAAGTTTAAGTGGGGATACTGATAAAAGGGCAGGGGATGTTACTGTAAGAGCAATGGAAAAGTGTCTGAGTAGCGTAGCATATCCATTTGTGAGAGGAGTAATTAATTAGAAAATGAAGGCAGAATCCACATCTTCACAAAAGTTTCCTATCTCCTGGTTTGGATGAGTATATTTAATGTGAACTAAGTTGCATGTGGGCTGTCTAATCTGGGCATCTGACTTCTGAATCCTTCCCATAACTAAGCCCCGAGAGATTTCCAATCATGCCCATAAGGTAATGCAATTTGGCAAGAGGATTTGGACTTGACGAAATCTCTTGTCCTATTTGGCATCCAGAAAAGGCTGACTTGCCTAATTTGAAAATAAATTGAAATCAAAAAAAATTTAAAAAAACCTCTGGTTGTTCCTTGTTTGATGAAATACCATAGAAAACTATTAATCTTTTTCCATACCCCATTACTATGGAGAATATGTTTTTACCACTGACTCTTCTAAGTATCCGTCCTTAGTTTCCTGTCCTTCCCTGCCACAGGTTCCAGGAAGGCTAAATCACTACAGCATGGTATTAAATCATAGAAATACATGTGTATTTTGTACCACGTGGGTCTGCTTGCATTCCTAACATCTGCATTAGTATTAGTTTTCTATTGCTGCATAACAAACTGCCACAAATTTAGTGGTTTAAAACAACATTCATTTCTTATCTCAGTTTCTTTGGGTCAAGAATCTGGATACAGTTTACCTGGGTCATCTGCAAAGGGTCTCAGAAGGCTGTAATTAATGTGTTAGCCAAGGCTGTGGTCTGATCTGAGGCTTGACTGAGGAAGAACCCACTTTGTTAGCAGAATTTAGTACCTTGTGGTTGTAGGACAAAGGATTTCAGTTTCTTATTAGCTGTTGGTTGGAGGCTTCCCTCTATTCCTTACTATGTGGGCCTCCCAACCTAGACACCCACAACATGGCAGCCTGCTCCTTCAACACTAGCAAGGGAGTTTAATGTTTTCCTGTAGCTCATATTTCTTTATAGGTGTGACCTCAATTTTTCCCCTAATACCTTTGTAAGATAGAAGTAGGGAGAACCAAGATAGATCCAAAAAGGCTGAATGAAATGCCTGAGATTGAGCTGGTGGTTGCATTGAACAATATAAATTGATTAATAACAATTTATTAATTGTGCCAGGCACTGTGCTTCATGTCAGTACATTCTTGTTTAGTTCTTAGCACAACCCTTTGAGTTAGGTATTACTACTACTAAACTATTTAACAGGTAGGGATGTTGGGGATTAGAGAGGTTATGTAACCTGCCTAAAGTTCACAGACAGAAAGTGCACAGCCCAGATTTGAACACAGGCAGATTCCAGAACCCACTATCATTGCACTCTGAAGATCTCTCCATTACAGCACAATGCTGCCATGTTCAGGATTCTTCCTATCTTTTGTTAAATACTTAAGTTCCTGCAATATTGCAAAGGGATAATTGTAATAGGTTGCCCCTTTCAAAGTGCTTTAATAAAATGAAAGGACAACATTCTTTCTTTTCTGCTTGAGCCAGGCTTTCTCATTTTTCTGAAGACATCTAGGATAAATGGAAGGAAACCAGAATTTAGTGGGGTTTGCATGTATTGATAACAGTTTTGCTGAATACACATCCAAGAGCTAAAACATGCTAACTCTTCAAAATTGGTAGAATACAGCTTGCTCATTTTAATTCATTTAAAAATGTTCATTTTAATTAAGCATTACCCATTTTATTATTCCATAAAACACGAATCATCTGGAAAAGGCAGCATAGGTCTATTTTTCCAGCCTATAAAACTATATGTAGATGGATCTTGATGAGGGATGTACAAGATTTAATTAGAAACTGAAATTTTAGAGTAAAAAAATGCAGGGGTGTGTGTGTTTCTTCTATATTTGTGGAAACCCAGAGAGCTATCCTGCAGGATACTTGAAAATATATATAAATACAGAGGAGAAATAAAGTGCGGAGAAGGTTTGTTGATTATTGAGCTTTTTCATGGGTGATAGAATGGAGCAGCTGTAGGATGGAGGTAAAGAGGATAGGAAAATGCTCTTCTGGGTCAGACCCAGCCCCACATCCCAAAATGTTGTGGCCACCCTCTGTGTTATGTAAAACGTAGGAAGGTCCTCCCAGCTGGAGGACCTTCGAGTATGCTGCGTTCCCCCTCCTCATTCACTAGGGAGGATGCAAAGGTGCAAATGGGCCAAGGTCATGCATTGGACTTCCTTCATTAAACTGTTATGAATTTGCCTTCCCTGAGCTCCTGTTGGAAAAATGTCTTGAACTTACTGTTGTTGTTTCTCCTACTGCGTTTGTATTTCTTTTTATAAACCTTAGTCCAAGTCAGCCCAGTGCTGTAGTTATTTGTGTATCTGTGTCATTCTCCCTAGGATGCCCTGGGCCATTTTTAATCAACTTTGATCCCCTTTCAGTGCCTTGCATGAGGCCTGGAACATTGGAGGTACACACTGTGTATTGACTGAATTGAATGAAAGGTATTTGAATATACAGTTGACTCTTGAGCTACATGGGGGTTAGGTTGCTGACCCCTCACACAGGAAAAATATCTGTGTATAACTTTTTAAAAAATAAATTTGAGGGTACAAGTGCAATTTTGTTACATGGATATATTGTGTAGTGGTGAAGTCTGGGCTTTTAGTATAGCCTTCACCCTAATAGTGAACATTGTACCCAATAGGTAGTTTTTCAACCTTAACCTGCCTCCTATCTTTGGAGTCTCCAATATATGTTATTTCCCTCTGTATGTTCCTGTATACCCATTCTTTAGCTCCTGCTTATAAGTGAGAACATGCAGTATCTTACTTTCTGTTTCTGAGTTACGTATATAACTTCTGAGTCCCCAAAAACATAACTACTAATAGCCTACTGCTGACTAGAAGCTTTACCGATAACGTAAATGGTTAATAACACATATTTTGTTTGTTATATGTATTATATACTATATTCTTATAGTACAGTAAGCTAAAGAAAAGAAAATGCTGTTAAGAAAATTATAGGAGAAAATACATTTGCCGTCCATTAAGTGGAAGTGGAGCATCATAAAGGTCTTCATCTTCATCATCTTCATGTTGAGTAGGCTGAAGAGGGCTTGGTCTTGCTGTCTCAGGGTGGCAGAGGTGGAAGATGCAGAGGAGGCGGGAGGAAAGGCAGGCCACTCGGTGTAAATTTATTGAAAAAAATTCACATATAAGTGGACACACGCAGCTCAAACGTGCTGTTCGAGGGTCCACTGTATTTTATCTGTTTGTTTCCTACTGTGGAAGACAGGGCTTCCAGCCTTTAGTTCTAAAACTTCTGTTGTAAGGCCTTGAGGAGGATCCTCTCATTCCGGTAATCTGAGAGTTGGTAAACAAATTCAAAGCCACTGTATCACTGTCCTTTATGTACCTATGTTTTTTTTTTTTACTTTTTTTTTGCCATTTCTTTTTTCTTTTGCACTTTAAAAATCGTGGTAATATATACATAATATAAAATTTGCCCTTTTAACCATTTTAAGTATACAATTCAGTAGCATTAGGTACATTCACATTGTTTTGCAACCATCAGCGCTCTCCAGAACTTTTACATCTTCCCCAGCTGAAACTCTGTCCCCAGCAAACGCTGGCATGCCCTTCTCCCCTCCCCCAGCCCCTGGTAATCAGGGGTCTTCTTCCTGTTTGTGAATTTTGACTACTCCAGGTCTCTCGGTCAGTGGAATCTCATTTGACCTTTTGTGACTGGCTTATTTCACTTAGCATGATGTTAAAAGGTTGATCCATGTTGTAGCATGTGTCAGAATTTCATTCCTTTTTGGCAGCCATTGTCTTAAGACTCAAGAGTTTAAGTGTTTTTAGTCTCTGTAGCCAGAGGTAGATTTTTCTTCCAGCTCTGTGCTTGGGCATTTCCCAAAGCGAAACTTCCAAAGGCACATCCTGTCTTCCTGAGTGGTTTTCTTTGAGGGAGCTGAGTAGCAAAACTGAGGCTATTAATGTTCGCTTAGTAACTGAGCAGCTACTGTGTATCAGGGGCTCTGCCTGTGACCAGGGAGTACACGGTCTTGTAGAAGAGAAAACCGGGTACTCAGCTAACTGTGGTACCATGTGCTAGATCTAGCCAAAGGAGGAACAGAGGGCCCTGCGTGATCTGCTCAGGACCGTGAGGGAGAGGTAAGAAGAGTTCAAAGGAGAGGTCATATTTCAAACAGACCTTGAAGCTGTTCAAGGCAGAGAAGAAAAGGGTGGTGTTCCACGAATGGCCTGAGCTAAGGCAAGTGGAAACACGAGGTTTGTTGGAAGAATAGCAAGGACAGCCTGATGTTTATAGAAAGTGGAGAGAGTGTGGGGAATGACATTAGGGCATATATGAATGCCATGCTAAGGATTGGGGGACAGGTAACTTGGAGGCCTCATGCAGTTAGACTGACCCCGTTCGATCTGTGGGTTGACAGGAGGGTGTGAATGGATTGGAATGGGAGAGACCACTGTGTGGGGCAAGTGGGAAGGGAGCGTGGTTGCAGCATTTTAGGCCAGAGATGATGAGGGCCTGAAGCAAGGCAGTGAGAGAGAAGAATTTGCTCGTGGTCAGGTGCATCGGGCCTGTTGACAGCAGAGTTTGTTGGACTGCTCCCACCTATTGCTTTTTGTGTTCTGAAGTTTTTATAATTTCAATTCCAGTTTAGAGGTCTGTTTTTAGAACATTTCTCCAATCTTATTATACCCATAGTGGCAAGAATGAATTGATTTGTACAAGATAGCTGGACAGGTTCCTACCTTCAGGCTTTCTACCCAGTTGGGCACTTGGAAGGATAGTTTTTCATAGTCTTCATGGGCTAAGTGATTGCATATAATATACAATAGCTGGAGTCTAACTGTAATTAAAACAGGTTAGCCAAGCTACAGGAGAAGTATCCCCCCCATCCCCGCCCCCATGGCCCTTCCCCACTGCCTGTAATCTCTTGGTAACAAAAGAAATCAAACAAAAATTTCATGCAAAGGTATAAACATACTTTGAGTCATCAGAACCTACCTAGTGGTCCATAGAACCTTGGCTGTTCATGAAGGGCTTTGATAGTAAGCTTACCAGGAAGACATAGTCGTTGTTCATATGCAGTTTCTATTCTGAACTGTAAAATGTGAGAGATTACTTTGGAAAATTAGAAGAAAAAATGAATTTAATCAGGATTCTTAAAAGGTTACATTTATCATGCCTGTAATCCCAACAATTTTGGAGGCTGAGCCGGGTAGATCGCTTGAGCCCAGGAGTTTAAGACCAGCCTGGGCAACATGGCAAAACCCTGTTGATACAAAAAATACAAAAATTAGCTGGGCGTGGTGGCACATGCCTGTAGTCCCAGCTACCTGAAAGGCTGAGGTGGGAGGATGACCTGAGTCCGGAGAGGTTGAGGCTGCAGTGAGTCAAGATCGTGCCACTGCACCCCAGCCTGGGTGACAGAGTGAGACCTCCTCTGGAAGAAAACAAAGAAGTGACATTTATAGGAGGGTCCCAAACATACAAATATGGAAAGTGAAAATACTACTTGCTACAGGTACTGAAAGAAAATACTCAGGAGTCATTATTCAACTGAAAGCAGATTGAGGAAAAGGTGCTGAAATATACTAAAAATAATGAGTTTCAAAGAAAATCATCTTTTGTTAACCTTTGCATTAGTCAGTCCTTATTTTTTCGTTTTAGTCACTCCTTTACAACAATGTGTATAAATATAGAAGATGAAGTGTGTTAAAAATAATTTAAGATTTGGAACATGGGTTTTCAAAGGAAAGGTTAGAGAAATTTGGGGATTAAAATGGACATCATCTTCAATATTAAAAAAAAAACAGAAGGATATTTACAAACAAGCCAATGAAATGATACCAAGAAGTTTATAACACATACTCTGCCCTTATGGGGCTTTCACCTAGCGGCCATGTTTCCATTGTGCAGTTAACTACTCAGTTATTTTTTATTTCCCAAGAGCACTAAGTGAAAGCAAATGCATGTTGTCGTGGGGGCTATTCTGAATGATCAATAGAGCCCACCAGAGTCCCTTATAACTAACTACCCATTAGCAGATGTGGAGTTTCCTTCTTGGGGATGGAGGGGACTGAGTCGGGGAGCTTCCTGGATGGGAGTTTGAACCAAATAATCTTAATTATGTAATTCCTTTCAATTTTAAGATTTGAGGGCAACTTTAGAAAGAGATAAGTAATTGACTGACCAACTTTATAAAGAGATCAGTAATTGACCACCCTTGGAGTGTAAGAGTCAACACCTAAAATAGATGTTTATTTCTAATATTTTGAAAATAGAAGAAAAAGGAAGAAAGGAGGAAAGACAAGTTATCTAGTGGAGACGATGAATTTTCAGGTCATCCCTCTAGTTTTTATTTTAGACTTGTGTCTTTCGTTGAAATTATTACAGCTTGCATGTATTTTGTCTGTTTACTCATTATTTCGTCTGTCTCACCGTTCCAAGGTAAGCACCATGAAAACGGACTGTGTCTTTTTAGTTCTTTACTGTGTGTCTGCCGTCAAGCCCAGTGTTGACACATGGTAGGTACTCAAGACATGCTGGCTGAATGAATCAGTGAGTAGTGAAGGTGGACCATGGGGAGAAGAGTGCTGCAAATACCAGAGAGAAGGAGAAGAAGGAAGTGGAGGGGATAGCGGAAGAAGGGGAAGAGGAGTGAGTTTACAAGGCCTTTTTTTCTTTTTTTGACAGAGTCTCACTCTGTTGCCCAGGCTGGAATACAGTGGCGTGATCTCAGCTCACTGCAACCTCTGCCTCCCAGGTTTAAGCGATTCTCCTGTCTCAGCCTCCCGAGCAGCTGGGATTACAGGTGCACGCCACCACAACCGGCTAATTTTTGTATTTTTAGTAGAGGTGGGATTTCACCATGTTGGCCAGGCTAGTCTCAAACTCCTAACCTCAAGTGTTCCGCCCACCTTGGCCTCTCCCTTGCTGGGATTACAGGTGTGAGCCACCATGCCCAGCCTCCAAGCCCTTTCTTTTAAAAAATAAATTTTATTGTTTATATTTGAGATTTACAACATGATATTATGGGATACATATAGCTAATAGAATGGGTTGCTATAGTGAGGTAGGCAACCATTCTCACAGGGGTTTGCGTGTGTGTGTGTGTGTGTGTGTGTGTGTGGGACAAGAACAACTAAAATCTACATATTTAACAAAAATTCCTAATAGAATATAGTTTTATTAAGCCTTAAAAAAGGAGATCTTGCCATTTGCCACAACATGGATAGACCTAGAGGACATTATGATAAGTGGCATAAGCCAGATACAGAAAGAAACATATTGTATGATCTCACTTTTATCTGAAATATTTATTTTAAAAGCTCAAATACACAGAGACAGAGAATGAAACAGTGGTTAATGCCGGTGGAAATGGGGAGATGTGGGTCAAAGGACACAAAATGGCAAGTGCACAGGATGAGCGTGTCTAGAGACCTAATGTACAACGCAAAGACTAAAGTTAACAAGGCCTTTTGGTTCTGTTGCTGTTGTTGCATTACGTAATAGTGTGCTAAGAACAGGAGACACATAACGTCATCTAAAAAACAGGAGATGAAGTGGGCCGGTGCCCAAACATGCTAGCTCTGGGAAACAATTCAGGATGATTTGCCACTGAGTCAGGTTTGTTAATTTTTTCTACAGTAGCCAAAGGCTCTCAAAAAATCAAGGTTTCCTGGTTTATAAATAATCTCTGGAGGGGTGTGTGTGTTTCAGGCATCTGACTCCTTTATTTATATTCTCTGCCCTGGCCTTCAGATGATTTTCGAGCAGCTTTCGATTAGATTATCTGCATTGGGATAATGGAGCAATTTTGCAGCAAACTGCTTTGGACTGTTCGACTCTTCTCAGCCTGAGTAGCCAAAAAATAATAACTTGATTTAGTCTGGTCTAGCCTGCTGTAGTCTGACTTAAGGATATAATATCCCAGACCTTAGACACTTGACTTAATACATTAACATATTAACAAAAGGGTAAAACAAAATACTAGAAGAAAACATAACAAAAACAGCACATTATTTTTCGGGCATTTGACTTGAACCACAGGGTGCCCTCATAATGAAAAGAATATTCCAAGGGAAAGATGAGAGGGCAATTGAGACAACCCTAAGCCCCTGTCTGCCCACTCAAACCCTCTGGCCACCACTGTACTCTCTCCACCATGAGAAAGCAGGCCAGGAGTCAGTTCAGCTGCCTGTGTTTAAGTGCTTTTAATATCCATGGAGGCACAGAGAAATGAAAGCAGGAGCCTTGAATCTAGGTTTTTCCAGAATCCTTTTGAGAGACTTATTGTAGCGGCAGGAGCTCCATTTTGGGGGGTCACCCCCTGAACTTTGATGGTTTTCAAATCGTTGGAGGGCCTTGGTCTTAGTGGCTCAGAGGTCCCCTGCCAGGACTTCTTTAGGATGGGGATGATAGGAAGCGAACGTTCCTTCTGTTGAGGTGCATCAGCCTTGCATCTGAGTTCTTGATGTCCTCAGGCCTGGCTTCCCAGTTGGTTAAAGGAATGAAAATAACAACGCCTTTCATTTGCGGTGCAGCTTTAAAAATATTTGCTTTTGCTATCTCATTTTATCCTGATAATAGCCATGTGAGAAAAGCAAGATGGCAGTCTTACTGTCCTTGTACACATGGAGAAATAGATGCACAGAGGTTAAGTTGCCCAGTTTAGTAAAGGGCAGAGCAGGGACTAGACTCCATGTCTCTTCGCTGGAAGAGCCCAGCACTATCACATTGCAAGATTGTTTCTTGTAAAACAGTCCTGCATAAAAATAAAAAAGAGTAGAGAGCATGATGTGAATTTCAGCTTTTAGAGGCTGCTGTCTGTTTTTCATAGGTTAAATAGTGAATCAGTGTGCTCTGAGCTTCCATGAGGGGCAGCCCTCCTTACCTGGCAGGTTACTGAGTTTTCTAATGACTTCAGTTTTAGGTGCTAGGAGGACAGTAGGGCCACCTGCACTGTTTTGTGAGCAGGACAGATAAGAGGCAAGTGGAGAGGGTGGGAGAGCACTGGCTTGCATCATACAGCCCAGCTGCCCTTGCAGGGCCCGACTGTTACAAGCCAGGTATTTCTAGGACGATTGCATTCCTAGCCATATCTGTTTTCTTTCAGATGGGGCGTACAATTTACCTTTTGAGTTCTGTAAATGGAATCGAGGTGAAATCTTTACTCTGGTGCACATATGACCTGCGGGTTGATGCTGCTTGTTTGGAAAGCCCTCTACTTCACAGCGAACAGTTTGTACTGTCAGGTAGACCTCTCTGCCAGAGGACCAACTCCTGTGTATTTGAAAAGGAAGACAAACCTGTATTTTGTAGAAAGGGTCTATTGTTCCCAGGGGGTGGTTGTGGCCAACTTCTTGGACTCCTTTGGCTGACTCTGAAGAAGGAATTGAAGTCAGAATGCTAATCACTGACTTGCACAGGCCTCAACAATCAAACCTCAGGGAACTCAGAAGAAAGTAAACAAGAGCGCTCAATTGCAGAGTCTTGAAGAAGAGCAGCTGTGTAAAGGAGGCTAGACGTGAAAAAAAACGTGTTGGAGAGGAAAAAAAATCACATTCCCTGCTTCTCAAATGGGAAGTCTTAAAAATAATAAAGAATCCTGAGCAGCGGGCTCATTTCCCATGGGCAGGCTTGCTGTGGCAGGCAGGCTCACCTGCTGGAGGTGGTCTCCTGGCTTAGAATGGGAGCACGCCTGTGGGAATCGCAGCGCTTCTCTACCTGAGCTGGATGTAGATTGTTTGAAAATCCTAGTTGTGCACTGCGTCTCCATCGATCCCTTTCATGCTCTCACTTGTTCCTTTAGTTCCAAATAGCAGGCTGGTGTTGAGAATTCTGTCATCATGGGGCGTTTTTTTCTAAATGTGAGAAATGTCGGAAGCATGGGTGTTCTCACATTGCTTTAGCCACTGATGATTTTCCTTTTAGTGTAAGGAAAGAATGATTTTCTTCTCAATTTCTCCCCTCTAACCACCTGCGTGTAGATTTATGGATTCTAATCGGGACCTTTCTTTGATTCAGTGCCAGGTACACAGGCCCCGAGTCGTATGTGGCAAGTGGCCAAGGGGATCGGTCCTGGAGAACGTCATGGCAGACAGGCATTGGCCATGGAGTGGTGATCCCTGGCTCTGGTTCTTCTCCGTCCAGTGACCTGGCATGTCACCTCACAGGGCCATATTTACCCTGTTAACTGAGAAACTGAACTAGAACATGCTTATGATAATTTTAATCTCAATTTTCTCTCCTCCTATCTTATGGCAGTAAAGTGACCTTTTAGCAGGATCAATTTATAAGCCGTTTGAAGTCTATCTTTTCTTCCCTTAGCAGTTGTATTTGTGATTTTCTCAGCCTGATTTTAAGTTATTCCATTATAATTTTGAATGTTCTGTTATGCTTCTCTCTGTGGTGAGCATACATCGAAAGCTGTACATTTCCTTCAGTGTAACCTTTGTTTCCAACAGGAGAGAGCTCTCACTACCACATCCAGCCTTGATCTCTTTAACCTAAACTGGAATAAGCCAGACAGAGCTGGGGTTCATGGGACAGATGGGAGCATCTCAAGTTTAGGGATGGGGAGTCTCAGTGAAAAAAAAAAAAAAAAAGAACAAGAATGTAGACTTGGAATTTGAGAACAGATAAAGCAGTCCTCACTTGTGCTCTGCAAGGGAGTGCTGTTGTCTTCTAAGGTATTGAACAGACTGGGTGGGAAAGCTGCTGAAAGACTGGAAATTTGGGGATTTAGCAAGAAGTATAATGGTGCCATAACTGCGTTTTCTTAAGGAAACTTGGAGCTGAGGTGCCACCTCCCTGGGAGGGACTTTTCCACTGGCTTCTTGCAGTCTGGACATCACAGACGGCCCAGACTCCCCCCGTCTTGTGTACTTTCCCTTCTACAAGCCTTGCTGTGTTATCACAGGTACCACTTGTAGGCCAGTATCGTGGGGGATGGACATTGTTTCATTCTAGGCACATTCAGGAATCGTATATGTACCCTGCCTCGCTTCTGATCTCAACTTTTGGAGCTGTTAGTGACTTCCAGAAAGCTGACACCCAGCGCCACTCAACCAACCCTGCTTTTCTGCTGGTTTATTTTTGTTATTCCTACCCCCACTCATCTTGCTTTTCAGCCATCAATGAGAATTTATTGAGTTACTCAGACACTCACTCAGACCCTGTGGGAGAGTAGAAAGATGTGGAAGAAACTGTCCCAGAATTTTGAGGGACTTAAAATCCATTCGAAAAGGCAAGGTCTAAGCACATGAAAAGTTACCTAGCAATATCAGCTCATGAATGGAGAGACAGTTGATCAGAGAAAGAGAAATGTCTGTTCAGGAGTGGTCAGGGGAGGCTGCATTTAGGTGATGGACTCGCGTGGCCTGAAAGCTTGATTCCTTCTCCCCCACATTGTATTCTATATGTAATATTTGATATATACGCAAGAAGCTATGTGAGTTACAAAGCATGATGATACAGTGAACACCTATGAACTCACAACCCAACATAAGAACCAACATGACTGATATTGATACCCTACCTATATACCTCTACCTTCTTCCTCATTCTACCCCTGCCTTCCTATCCCAGTTAGCCACTGTCTTAAATTTTACAGATTTTATTCCGTTCCTTTTTTTCTTTTTTGAAAGCTTTTGATCTTTTCTTCTCTCCTCCTCCTCTCCTGTCCTCTCCTCTCCTCTCCTCTCCTCTTCTTTTCTTTCTTTTCGAGATGAGGTCTCGCTATGTTGTGCAGGCTGGTCTGGAACTCCTGAGCTCAAATGATCCTCCCACCTTAACCTCCCAATAGCTGAGAATATAGGCCTGTACCACTGCACCTGGCTAGATCTCATGTTTTCTTTGGAAATCTCGTAATTGTGATGTAGGATCTCTGAATGCAGAACACCTAGGGCACAAGTGATGCTTAATTTTATGTGTCAACTTAGATGGGCCGCAGTGCTCATATGTGTGATCAGATATTCTTCTGGATGTTTCTGTGAAGGTATTTATGGAAGAGACTAACATTTAAATTGGTGGACTTTGAGTAAAGCACATGGCCCTCCATAATGTGGGTAGGCCTCACCCAATCAGTTGAAGGCCTGAATAGAACCGAAGAGGGAATGCCACAGCAGATGGCCTTCAGACTTATACTGCACCACCGGCTCTTCTCTGGGTCTCCAGCCTGCTGGCACATCTTGCAGATTTTGGGCTTGTCTGCCTCTGTAAGCACATAAGCCAGTTCCTTAAAATAAATATCTGTGTGTGTGTATGCATTTATATATACGCACACCACCCTATTGGTTCACTTTCTCTGGAGAACCCTGACTAATACAGCATATCACACCTCTCTGCATGCCACGTAGGTAGCACTGCAGAATTAATTTGCAGAGTATTCTCACATCGGGAGGTCAGCAGTATATTAGGCGCATATCAGAAAGGCATTTGGATGATTCTGGCCTACACCATGGAAGAGAAACCTTGATTTTCTGTAAAAGTAAGGCCAGCATTTTTTGGAGGACTCTTTTCTCCCTTTTAGTATTCTGTCCCCTCCCAAAGCTCCATGGCTTTCTCTGGTCATTCAGAGACCCTTATTCCCTCCCCAGCACACATGCACACTCATGTCTATGGTTTCCCGTACCTTCTGTGTGGAGCCCTGGTTCTGCCTGTTACAAGGAAAGGCATTTAGTTTCTCTGACCTCCTGTCTCCTCAGATGTCAGTCTGTATTTATTATGTGTCACCATGTACTAGATACTGATTTAAGTGCTTTGCCTGTTTATTCCATAGTATTTTCACAACAATCCCAGGTGGTAACTACTATCATCTTGTTCATTTTGCAGTGAGAAAATGGCAAGAAAGTCATAGAAATGGGATTTGAGTCCTGGTAGTCCAACTTTAGAGCGCTTGCTTCTGACACTTCTGAAACACATTATGAACTGGAAATCGCTCTACAAATATACACTACTGTTAGTATCACAATGCTAGTATTATAGTGCGCCTATTGCCTTGGGGCCCTGCGCTCTGCTAGTTGATAGCTAGGGCATTTTTGGAGCTGATGCAGGCTAATGAGGGTCATTGATAGGAAAGTATTGCTTTTCCTAGAAAGCTCTGGTTCTTTGGCAGAAGCCTTCTGGTGGCCACAGTTCCTGAGCCCTAAGAAGAAATCCTGTAGGGTACCTCTAGGACATGATGGTTAGTGGATGTGTAGGGTCATGAGTCTCCTCTCTGGTCATGTCAAGAAAGCTGCCCCCTACTTTCTGTTTAAGCAGATCCTGGAGGCTGCAGGATAGCCCATTGAGACTAAGTGGAGACCAGGCATCTGTATCTAAGCAGAGACCAGGCATCAGGTGAGGAAGCCTTAGCTTGGAGGGTCAGAGGCCTCAGCTAGACTTGGTAAATATTTGGCACTTCCTCTCCCTCACAGGACCATAGCAAATGTTAAATAATCACAGCACTCTTTAGTTTGACCACCACTAATCGATTGAGTTGGGCAAATAGCATGGAAGGTCTTTGCCTATTCTTTGGGAACTCTGGGTGTCCCCAGAGAATTGAGTCTGGCATTAAGTTTTGCCTCTCCTTTCTCGTTTTCTTTTCCCAGCCATATTTCTCCAGGTTTTCAGCACAAACTCAACCCGTTATTTTTGTTTCTTCAGTGTCTTTAACTCTTTCCCTGCCTGTTGAGATGGAGTCTCACTCAGTTGTTTAGTAATGGCAGTACATTGAGAAGACCATCACACAGCAAGAGTTCTAGGAGTTTCTTTGCCTGTGAGGTTAGTTTTCTATATTTCATTTGTGGAGGGAACAGAAGTAATCCCATTTAAGTGTGGAAACTTTCTTTTTGGAACATTTTCCTTCCTTTTTCTTCATACATCATGGTTCCTTCTCTCCTGCACTCTCACATAGACACCAGTATATAGAGATACTGTTTCTAATCCTGAAATTCCTTTTTTGAAGAAAAGAGAACATTGTGTGCCATTGTTTTCTGCGGGAGATCTATGCTGCGCTTCTGTTTTCCAAACATTTATCCTTAAAGCATTTTCAGATGTCAGTTAAACAAGGGAACAATGGCCCCTGGGTCCTGTTAGGGACATACTCTTAATGACTGTAAAATGAATAAGGTATAGAGGAATATTCATCTGAAGTCATGATTTGTACGTCATTTCCTTGCTTTCTTCAACATCATTATTTCTGAACCAGAAAGTATTTTGATCAACATTTTGGAGGAAGAATTGTATGGTATTTCCCAACCTTCCCCCCGTGGGTGGAATTGCATCACTGAATCACTTTTCTCTATTTTTTTCCACTTTCTGTCTCCTGTTTTGTCAAGGCTCCAGCAAACTCCAGCCTTTTTTCTGTGTTTTTTAGTCCTAAAATTCTAGCCTGGCATCTGCGATTGTGTTAGTTTCCCATCATTATTTTCTAGCCTAACAAGGAAGCCTCGTGAAAACAAAGCGTTTTGTTTAATCCTCAGGTGGACGTTTGAACCCTCGTAAACATGCTCCCTTCACCCCCCATCTTACTTTTTAGCAATCTCAGAGATCAAAAAGACAATCAACTCATCCAGTGCAGACAAAGTGAAGTACATTCCTTTCATTTGCTTTTGCTGTAGTCCCTATTTCATCCATCTAATCCGTTTTAAGGGATACAATTGCAATTACAAACATTTCATGTGTGGTCAGATTTTTAGTATTTTAATCTGGTCTGCGACTTAAGATGAAACGACAGTTCTAACAGAGGTCCTGTGTGGAAGAAAGGACCTAGGTGCCAGTCTCAGTCCAGTCCCTTCTTAGACGTGTGACTTTGGAAAACCTCTCAGAGACCCATCATCTCGTCGTAGATGGGGATGGTATTACAGGTCGTGCTCATCTGTGTTAATCAGGGTTCTCCAGAGAAACAGAACCAATAGGAGATCCACATCGCTGTTGATATCAATAGATAGATAGGTGTGTATGTAGGGATGGCAGGCTGGAGACCCTGGGAAGAGTTGATGTTGCAGTCAGGAGGCTGAACTTCCTCTTCCTTGGGAGACCCAAGTTTTTTTCTCTTAAGGCCTTCAACTGATTGGTTGAGGCCCACCCATATTATGGAGGGCAATCTGCTTCACTCAGAGTCTACTGACTTAAATGTCCATCTCATCTAAACAGTATCTTCACGATGTTCAGGCAAATATCGGTGCCACGTCCTAGTCAAGTTGACACCTGAAATCACCCATCCCCCTCGCAGGAGTTTGTGAGCATCAGGTGTGAACGGTCAGGAGCTGCAGGCATGCATGGAGGAGGCCACTGTTCTTCATGCTTGAGCCTTTTCTGTCTCTGCCTCGTTTACTTTCCTTCTCTCCCCTCACTGTTACCCTTTTCCTCCTACCTCTGACACCTGCCCTTCACCTCCCACCTGCTACCTGAGATGGGAGCCACACGTGAAGTGAGAAGAAGGGGGAATGACCAGGTGGGTGATGAGTTTAAACTGGAAAGAGAACAGATCCTGATGCCAGTCAGGATAGAGTTGGTCTAGCTCTTATGTGATCATGGGCAAGTGAACATGCCTCAGTGAGCCTCTGATCAGTTTCTGTATGAGGATAATGATATTTATCCTCTAAAATGAGGATAATTATATTTATCTGATACAGTTCTTCTGCCCTAACACATACGTGTGCATTGCCTTTGCTTTCAAATGTTTGGTAATCACCTTTTTAGATTTAAATCATTACTCAAATTGAACTCTCCTTCAGCCTTTGTGTGTCTAGACTTTCCGTTAAGATTAGATTACTTGTTTTACTATGATTGTAAACCATTGTTTCCATGAAGTCTCATAGCAAATGTTCTTTTGCTTTCCTCTTTTGTTACTAGTCTCTTGTTATTTCTCAAACATATCAAGTGCACTTCTCCCTCAGGGCCTTTGCGTGTGCTGTTTCCTCTACATGGAGCTCAGATGACTGCATGTCTTTTTCCTAAACTTCTTTGAGGTATCTGTTCAAATGTCTTCCACTCGGGGCTTTCCCTGAGCACCTTATAGAAAATAAATAAAATGATATAATATCTGCTCTCACGTTCTGTTGCACTTGCCTTGCTTTGTTTTTCTTCATAGTCTTTATCTGGAATATATATATTTATTTCTGTCTACATCCTCCCACTAGGACAGTGGTTCTTAACCTTGGATGATCATTAGAATCACCCTGGGAGTTTAAAAAAATCCTCTCCTGTGTTCTAGAACAATTAAATTCAGTAATGTTAAGGAAGAGACTCAGCATTAGTGTTTTGTAAAACTCCCAGGAGATTCCTATGTGCAACCAAGCTTGAGAACCAGTGTTCTAGTCTAGAACCTTACTTCCCAGAGGATGTGGACTGGTGGCATCAGCATCACCTTTATTTGAAAGCTGAGTCCAATTCTTCTCTTTGGCAAGACCCACAGATGATGCGTATGACATTAAAGCTTGAGATGCACTGCACTAGAATGCAGGGGCGTCATTTTGCTTGCTGCTGTATCCTTAGTGTCAGAACAGTACTTAGCACATGATAAGCACTCACTAAATATTTATCAAATGAATTAACATTGGAGATGAGAGGAAGGAGGAGGTAATAATGGAAAGAGGACAAAGAAAGAGAGGCAAGGGAAGACAGAAAGAAAACAGATTTGGCCTCCCCACATTTTCTGGGCACAGATATAACTGCTCACTCTTGCTCTTTGCTCCCAATCAAAACTCAACCAGCTTCATGTCCAACATCTCATGGGCTTGCCTCCAGTTCTCTGCACTTTCCAAAGTGATAGCTGACTAATCAAAGATATTGTGATAATGAATTGCCTAACTACGCAGCCTGGCTTCTTCTTTTCTAGCATGTATTTGATTAGGGGCCTGCTGAAACCAATTAAGTAAATAATTCAGTATGACTTTATGAACTACCTACTAAATGCATGGCTTAACACAGGCAGCCTCAAGAGGCTGAGAACCAAAGACGGAAAAAGCACAACTTATAGTCCAGCTATAGAGACAGACTTTTAGGTAAGTAATCATACCTTGAGGTGAAAAAAAAAAAAAAAGATCAGTGATGTAAGACACTTACAGACATGTGGACAGGGTGATGTGGAAGGTCTAGAGTGAGTGACTGTTTCAGATTGAGGGGTGGGAGTAGACTCCTGGTGAGGAGGGCAGGGGCATGTGAGTTGAGTATGTGAGTGGCTGGAACACAAGGTGGGGAGGCATGCTTGTGTGCTTTGGCAATCACAAAGACGGTTAGAAGGCAGTTAAAGGGTTGGAGTATGGTCAGTTCTGTGTTTTGAAGAGATGACTGACAGTCGTGGAAGCTGGATTGGAGAAGGAAGACCATGGGCCCATCACACCCAGTTTGGAGATGATTAAAGATGATACCCACGTTACATGACAAAGCCGTGGCAGGGGCAATAGGATGTAAAATGTGGAGATCGTTTTGAGATTTTTCAAATGTGGAAGACCATGTCTTTTTTGTTCAACCGAAATGAGCAGGAATTCTTGGGGTGACATCAAATTTGATAGTTTTATGAGCATATACACTGAAAAGTCTACGATATTATGGAAATATAGGCTATTTCTCTTTCACTGGCCTTTAGATAGACTGGATTAGTGGAGAGTTGAGCATTCGTCTTTTCTTAGAGCCTTGAGTGGAGGTGGACCCTAGTGATTATTTATTTTGACTGCTTTATTTTGAAGATGAAGAGAAGGAGGCCAAGGTATGAAATGATTATCAGAACCAGGAAAGGAACTTGAGGTCGCCATTACTAGATACATAGTGAGTGCCAGGTGGTTTAAATACTCATTATCACCCTCAATCCTCACAACCATTGTATGAAACAGGGATGCTATGTTTATTTTAGGGATGAGAAAACCCAAAACTCAAGGAGGTAACTCACCCAAGGTTTTGCAGCTAGTAAGTGGTACAGCTGGGATCCAAACCCAGGTGTGTCCCAGCTACGCTGTGCCATTTACTCCTCTGCCCTGCTGCTTTCCTAATCAGTACTCCCTGATGCTGCTGATGAAGAGTCGAACTTATAGAGGTCACACATTGTTTTCCTTGTTTTTGGATGCAGTTTTGTTTTCTTTGATAATCATAAATTGAGGATTTATGACAGCCGATTTCTCTCTGTTATTTTGGTCACAATTTCACAATGTGACCTTTGGAAGTAAGGGCATTGAGTTCCTTAAAATACCTAAATTGAGAGGATAAAGGAAAACTGACTCAAATCAGAGAATTTCCATCAGGTTTCTGTAGGTTTCTTATAATAATCAACAAGTATTTAGCAATTCTTTTTTCACATAAATAGAAGAGCCAAGAGAAGAACAGCGTCTTTGACCTGATGGTGTTAAGCCTGCAATCTGGGTAAAAGGGAATTTGCGGAACACTCTGGACCTGACACTGAAAAGTTGAAGAAAGCAACATCTTGCTTATTACCCTTGTGTTTAAGACCATTTGGGGCCAGGCGCGGTGGCTGACGCCTGTAATCCCAACACTTTGGGAGGCCGAGGCGGGCAGATCACGAGGTCGGGAGATCAAGACCATCCTGGCTAACGTGAAAATTAGCCGGGCGTGGTGGTGGGCGCCTGTAGTCCCAGCTACTCGGGAGGCTGAGGCAGGAGAATGGCGTGAATCTGGGAGGCTGAGCTTGCAGTGAGCGGAGATCGTGCCACTGAACTCCAGCCTGGGCAACAGAGCGAGACTCCTTCTCAAAAAAAAAAAAAAAAAAAAAAAAAGACCGTTCGGAACCAAATATGTGAAGATCAGGGCTGTGATCTGGTGAATTGGGAGTGATTTATGCCACCCAAGTGAGTTGACCTGAACTGCTGGGGTCCATCATCCTGCTTCAGTTTCTGCACTGGCATTTGTGTTAGTATTTGGTGGAAGGTGGTTCACTTTTGGCTGAAGTTGGTGGATGTGGGCAGAGCAGGATTAGTTCCTTTCTTCTGCCCTCTCTTCTAGCAATGCTCCAAGGATGCTTTGGAAGACTCATTATTCAGAGCTGCAGCTGGACTGCCTTAGACATCTGCATTTCTCTATCTCTGAAATAAGGGACTCAAACAAGAGCATCACTCTTTTCCTTTCCAGCTCTAAAATTATGATTTTTCTTTCACATGGTAAGTGAAATAGTCATCTGAGCTGCTGTAGTAGGTTGAGCTTATTGTACCCCAGATCCGTGTGGTTCAACTCCATGTTCATGCTGCCCAGTTCCAAGAGCACCTCTGTGGCCTTCAAACAGTTGTACACAGTCTGTAAACTGCTCAGCCACTTCTCCCAGTCTTCTAAGCAGGCAAAGACTCCTTATCTCTTAGATCTAAAATCATTAGGTAGATTTTGATTCCAAGGGTCAAAGCACAGCATGGTAGGCAGCAAGCTCTCATCCAAGCCCGTATTTCAGCAGGCAGGTGATGCTGAGGTGCTTTAGGCCTTCAGTGCACACAGATAGATGCTTCCCCTGAGCCTCGGGGAAAGCTTTATTTTGCCCACGTTGTATTCCTTCCTGCATCGTATATGTTAATGTTGCTCTGCCACTCCAAATACAGCAGCGTCTGCTCAGTTCCATTTTCTTCCTTTTGCAAAGAGCAGGCAACCAGCTATGCCTTCCTGAGAGCAGACAAACCTGGAGCCAAGGGGGTCACATTTTCAGCTTCAATGGCAATTGCTGCAGCTCCCTTATTTCATCACCTATTAGGATGCACGGGCGGCGCTAAGTGACACATAGCCCATAAAACATATCTGCTTCCTGCTGATTTCATGGTTCTGGAGGACAGGCTGTGCACAGGGATTCAGACAGACTGTAGTAACAAGCAGGGGTGCTATGGAATATTCATTTATCCTAAATAAATATCTTTTTGGCAACTGCTTTTCCCCATAGTGTAATACAGTAACGCAATGGGGCATGTGTACATGTGTGTGCATAAGGAACATCTGTCCATCTCTAGCTGTCATGTCTGAGAACATTAATAAAAGGCTCGACCTCATGTGCCTGCAAGTGATCACAAGACAGTTACTGAAGCATTCAAAGAAGCAATGTCTTTGTCATCTGACTCATTTTGAAAACGCATGAGAATACTTTCCCAAGGCAATTTCTTACAAAATACACCGTGGGACATTTTTCCTATAGTTTATTGTTGTTGATGATCATCGAGAACTTTGTACCCAGAGACACTCTACACTGTGAGTGTCCCCTGATATTCCCTCCTGCTCGGCCTGATCAGTGGTATCTGACCTCCAGCTACTCGCTGCAACAACCCGTTCTCTAGCTGAGTGGGCCTGGACTTTGAACAGAGAGTTAACAGCCTGGAAGTGGAGTTCTCAATCTCAACAGCCCCTTACCTCATGCCAATTTCTTTTGAGCTGAGAAGAACAAACAAATAGAATGCCACCTTTTAAAACAACCTTCTACGAAACATGGGGGGAAAGTCAGGTTTTATATAAATCGGAGAGATAGGAATAAGGCCCATAATAAAAACTTGAAATAGATTTGGGAAGTTTCCGAAACTTCCAAAAACTAGTGGTCCAAAGTGGGCAATATTTTTTGTGTGCATTGAGAGGCCCTTCCTGGTTCCTTGGTCCATGCTGGTGTCTTGCCCCGTTCCAGGAACCCTGGGCTCCCCTGTGCTGAGCAGCCCCCACACCTCAGCCCAAAGCCTCACCCCTTGCCTGACCACACCCCATTTCTTTTGGCACAGATTCCCAGACTTACAAGATGTCTTGAAGTGACTGAATGGAGTTAGTGTTCGGCAGGACTGGCTATGTAACTACTGGGACTTGGTGCAGAATGTAGATGTAGGGCTCCTTGTTCAAAAATTAGGAAGAATTTCAAGATACCCACAGCAGAGCATTAAAACAAACCCAGGTTGGCTAGGTGTGGTGGCACACTCCTGAAATCCTAGCACTTTGGGAGGACAAGGCAGGCGGATCGCTTGATCTCAGGAGTTTGAGACCAGCCTGGGCAACATGACGAAACCCCATCGCTACTAAAAAAAAAAAAATTAGTTGGGCATGGTGGTGTGTGCCTGTAGTCCCAGCTACTTGGGAGGCTGAGGTGGGAGGCTTGCTTTTAAGCCTGGGAGGCAGCCTGGGCAACAGAGTGAGACTGTGTCTCAAAAAAATTCTCAGACAAGCACAGGACCTCTGTATGACTGCACAGGTCACAGGTCGCACACTCACGAAGCCAGCCCAGTGCTCAATACTGTATTTTAGAATAAGCAGGAATCAGTTTAGGGCTGCCAGACTTGCAGAACAATCACTGTGAGGGCTGATGGCAGATCCCTGATCTGTGATTCAGAAAGAGTCATTCAGACAGGCATTGCCCAGAGTCTGGGTTCTCTCTCTTCTGAAGTTGTTGAGGCTGTGCAGAATGTATGTGTTTAGTGTTTCATCCAGTCTGTTAGGGTAATCAGTGTGATTTCTCTGGCATCTCCAGGACTGGAAGCAGACCAGATTTAATCAAAGCTGTTGAAGCTGCCCAGGGACTGGCTAAGCTGCCACCCTGTTAGTGAGGCCGCTGGGGAGAGGGAAACTGAAGCCTGCGCCACGGGGAGCCGTATACTGGAGTCTGGAATCCATTTGCTCCACGCAGGAGGCCTGCATCTCAAGTCAGGAGACACTGCCTGGAAATCTAGCATCATGTTGATACTCTTTGGTGAAGGAAATGTGGTCCTTGCCCCAACTTATCTCACAGTCTCTTTGGGCAATCTCATGCATATTAAAAATACCGACAAACATAGACCCACGAAAGATCCTGATCTTCTAGGTCTGTCATGCGATAGAGACAGTAAGTGCTCTGTATAGACATCAGGAGATTTTCTTCCCTGAAGGACAAGCTCTTGCAGCATTTTCCTGCACTGAGATGCAGTCACGCTAGCCTGTCTTTCACTCACCAGGGATGGCAAGGAAGGACCAGCTGACAAGTAATAAAGCAAACCAGTTTGTAATTTTACAGGGCTCTGAATAAAGATGCATTTATCTCTGGCCAACACCAAGAGGCCTCGATGTCTCTCACAGGGAGGAACTTGATGGGCTGTGGCATCTTTTGGGGGTGCTAGGGCAGAGTCAGGCTTGAGTCTGAGAAAGGCAAGTCTGTGCATTAAAATCCAGCACGGGGGTGGGTCTGGGGCAAAGGACAAGAGAGAAGCGGGAATGGAAGGCAGGGATGAGGACTGTTAACAGACCCTCTGCCTCCTTCCTTCCTCTTCCCTCACACTGGCTCTTTCAGCCACTTCCCTCACTGAGATAGGAAGCGGTCCTGTGGTGACGCCAAGGGCACAGGCTTCTGCTGTCTGGGCTCCGGCACAGTCATTGGCTCTGAGTCATCCGGGAAGGAAAGGCATCTTTTACCGCCCCCTCTCCCACCATGGCCTCAGGCTCCCACCATGCAGGAAATGCCTGGTCTCCCACGAATCAGAAGCTATAAACAGGACTGGTGGCAGTTCATACAGATTTGGCAAAGGACAAGAAGCTGTGGGTTATTGGTATCAGTGATTATAGAAGGGGAAAGAGTTGATATCTGAAGATATGAGAAGGGGCTTCTGAGGATGGTGTTAGCATGTTCAGGCACAGCATTAATCTTTAAGAGTCACGAAGAGCCATCAGCACAGTCATCTCCCTAATAAGCCTTGAGAGTGTTGTCAAAGACACTTCTGGATATAAGTAAGAAACCATTGAGACTGAGTTGTATGGTTAAACAGCACAGTTTTTAGGGAGAGGCAAAGGCAACTCTGTGTTCAGCTCTTCGTTCTGACACTTATGAACTCAGATTTAAATTCCCTGAGCCTCAGTTTCCCTGTCTGTAAAGTCAGGATAAAAATTTCTTGCTCAAGGCCAACAAAAGCAATGGGGTAAAGGACTCCTTATTCATAAATGGTGCTGGGATAGCTGGCTAGCCATATGCAGAAGAATGAAACCGAACCCTTACCTTTCACCATATACAAAAATTAACTCAAGATGGATTAAATCGAAATCTAAGACCTCAAACTGTAAAAATCCTAGAAGAAAACATAGGAAAAACCCCTCTTGACACTAGCCTTGGCAAAGAATTTTTGGCTAAGTCCCCAAAAGCAATTGCAACAAAAACAAAAAATTGACAAGTGGGAACTAATTAAAGAGCTTCTGCACGGCAAAAGAATCAACAGAGTAAACAGCAACCTACAGAATGGGAGAAAATATTTGCAAACTGTGCATCCAACAAAGGTCTAATATCCAGAATCTATAAGGAACTTAAATCAAGAGGCAAAAAAACAATAACTCCATTAAAAAATGGGCAAAGGGCATGAACAGACACCTCTTAAAAGAAGACATACAAGCAGCCAACAAACAAGAAAAAATGCTTATTATCACTAATCATCAGAGAAATGCAAATCAAAGCCACGACGAGATACTGTCTCACACCAGTCAGAATGCTATTATCAAAAGTCAAAAAATAACAGATGCTGGTGAGGCTATGGAGAAAAGGGAATGCTTATACACCGGTGGGGGAAATGTAACTTAGTTCAGTCATTGTAGAAAGCAGTTTGGAGATTTCTCAACTTAAAACAGAGCTACCATTCAGCCCATAAATCTCATTACTGGGTGTATATCCAAAGGAAACTAGATTATACCAAAAAGACATATACACTTGTATGTTTACTGCCACGCTATTCACAGTATCAAAGACATGGAATCAACCTAGGTGCACATCAACAGTGGATTTGATTTTGTTTTAATGTGGTACATATACACCATGGAATACTGTGCAGCCATAAAAAGGAACGAAATCATGTCCTTTATAGCAACATGGGTAACCACGTTGGAAGAGCTGGAAACCATAATTCTAAGTGAATGAATGCGGGAACAGAAAACCAAATACTGCATGTTCTCACTTATAAGTGGGAGCTATACATCAAGCACTCATGAACATAAACATGAGAACAATAAACACTGTGGACTACCAGAGGGAGGAGGGGGAGGGGGTTAATGAGTCAGAAACTACCTCTTGGGTACTGTGCTCACTACCTGGATGCAAGATACCCATGTAACAAACCTGCACACGTAAACCCTATGTCTAAAATAAAAGTTGGAAAAGAAAAAATATTTCCTAAATTGTTCTAGAATTAAGCAAGGTAATATTTATAAGACATCCAGCAGAGGGTCTGGCACCCTAGCATATAATAGATGCCTAATGAACATTAGTTTCCTTATTTTTCTTATGAGAGTAAAATATTAAGATGTACATATTCTCTTAGGTCATAGAAAGTTTGAATGGTGAGAAAAGTCAGCTGTTAAAATGCTGTGGGATCTCTTTTTGAGCGTTTTCACCTGTGATCAAAGTTGTCCATCACCCTGGCATTTTTGAGAGCTGTAATTTAAGGAAGAAGGTACCATAGGTTACTTCTGTGGAAATTCTAGAATTTGAATATTATGCCCCTGCTCACTTGTAGACTGGGCTGTCACTATAAAGTTAGGCTGACTTGACTGTATCTGATAATTAGGGGCTGGGAGAGCGTGGAAAATTGAAGCCATAGATAATCCCAGTGTCTCATTTTAGCCAGTAATAATTCTTCTCCCACCAAGTCTTTATCAGAACTGCTAACAAGGAGAAAAGTCGACTGGTTTGAGTTTCCTCACCTTTTATTCTCCCCTGGGTATCCTCAGTAGAGGTGCTAATGAACAGTGAAATGGCCAAAAGGTGAGCAGCTCCAGGGAGGAGAAGCAGGAGGCTCAGATAATCCACAAACTGTAATCGCTTTGAATAATTGAGTTAACTCCAGTAAAATGTAGAGATACATTCACCTGCTAGGCATTGTTGGAAGCTAAATTAACACACTGGAAGCAAAGCTTTCTTTTAAGTTTCATTTTTAATCTAATGGTGGACATTTTGGGAGACTGCAGCCTATTAAATCTGCTAACTGATGTTCAGACGTTATGAAGGAGTTAAACTATTCTAAGAATATTCAAGGCCTGTTATTCTCTCCTAGGCTTTCTACGTCAAAGAATAAAGTCAGAAAAGCCAAACTGATTTCTCCTAAAATGAAGAGAATTGAAGTTACTCTCCCAAACCCCAGTTGTAGGCCAGGCCCTAAACTGAGAGAAATGGACAACCCAAATATTTTGACCTTTGCCCATTGCCAGGTGAGGCCAGATCTGGGGAGGAAGTGATGTTTTCTTATCTGCCTTAACTTAGCCACTACGTGGAGAAGCACTGTAATGTAATTAATGCAGAGGTGCTCAAATTCTGGTGTTCCTCAGAATCACCTCAAGGGCTTTTAGAAACAGTTGCTGGGCCGTTCTCTCAGAGTTTCTGATTTGGTAGGACTGGGGTGGGACAAAGAATTTGCAAATCTGAGAAGTTCCCGGTTCCAGGGACCGCACTTTAATAACCACAGGTGAAACCAATGAGAAGCTGAGCTCCGAAGTCAGACTACCTGGGCTTGAATCTCAGATCTCTCACTTGGTAGTTGTGTGACTGGGTAGTTGATAGTTTACAGAATCTCTTTGTACCCTCGTTTTCTCATTTGTAAAATGGGAATCCTAATATCTCATAGGATTGTGAGTATTAAATGAATTAATATGTGATAAGCCCTTAGAACATTCCCTGCTCTATGGCAAGTGTGCATTGTAGGTTAGTATGACACGGTTATAGGCTCTCTGTAACAATGAATATAGTGACTGATATTTTTTGAGCACTTACTATAGGCCAGAGATTGACTCAGTACTTTGCAAGGATTATCACATTTAATACCCACAATGCACTTTCCCTCCTTTCCCATGTCCTGCTTGCCTTCTTTCTTCCACTTCCAGTTATTCCTTTTTCCCTTCCATTCTTTCTTGCTCTTCAAAAGCCATATTGTGACAAAATTAATCCATTCTAAATGAAAAAGAAAATGTACCTTAGTTATAAAGTACGACCTTTATGAGTTTTTTCAGGACTGTTCACCTGTTCTTTGCCTTTTATTCCAGCGTGGTACCCGGCACATAGTAGGAGTTTGGTGAACATTAATTACTTGAATCTCGTTATCCTTACAAATCAAACAGGGTTTATCTATCAGGGTTCCCTTCTCTTCCTTTGTCCTATCCTGGCCTCTCCTTGACCAACACATTGGTAAATTTGGCCTCTGCTCTTTCTTTCCCCCAACTGCAGGGGCCCACATGTCAAGACAAGGTGGCATCACCAACCATTGAGAAAGCTTTTATTTCACTAGCTTCTACCTGGACCACCCATCAAAAATCTTTAAAACAAGTATTCCTTGGGACAAGGCCAGGTGTCATTGAGAGTCCCCAGGAAGAGCATAGGAGTCCTGGTCTGGGAGGGTCGGACCTACACTCCCGAGGGTGCCCAGAGGAAGAACAGGGCCTTTAAAGTCACCCTATGTTCTCTGACCCAGGGCAATGGCGGCATACTCCCTCCCCCACCCCTGACCTGAGGGTGCTGTGTGTCAGCTCTCCTAACTCTTGGTCTCATTAGGGAAGTTGATTGTCAAGTACTGCCCAGTTACAGTTGGTTTAAGCTCTCAACTAAAGGATCGTAAGCAGGTCAGCTGCCTGAGTCTCCAGTTACTCTTGCAGCTCAGGTTTCCCCTTGACAGGTCCTGATAGGGGCTACTTTTGCACCATTGATGTGGCCAGGGCTTACAGCAAGGTTTAAGGTTTCCATGCGCAGCCTTCTTGGCAGGCAGCTCCCAGAGAAAGGAGTATGGTTTGGGAGAAAGCTGCAAGGCATGTTTGTGGATCCTTAGTATTTTGAGCCGATCACGTGGAGTGGGCCTGTGCCCATCAGTACCAGGAGACTTTATACTTAGGGGAGAATCTGTATGCGATGTGATTTTCAAGGGTCTATTTCCTCATTGTTTCTCTTTGCTTGCCCTATGGCTGAGTATTAAATGAACATTGAGAGTCCACTATATGCCAGTTACTCTGCTAGATACTAGCAGAGATGGAGGGTAGGATACAAAGACAAGTAAGGCCTAGTCTTCAGGAAGCCCTTATTTCTGCTCTGTGTATCAGAAGAGGGTTGAGTTGGTGACAAGAATAAAGAGTTGAGGGGAGTGGGGGACTGAGAAATAATAAGCCTTAGAGAACTAGGAATAAAGTGTTAACTTGGGAAAATTGTTGAAACAGTTCCTTAAGATATTTGTAGTAGATATGTCTCTAGATATGAGGCTTGTCTGGTTGTGAGGTCCTTGCACGAGACCGTTGCAGGTTTCCCGAATCTATTTGGACTGGGTGTCCTGTATTAACATGAAATCGTAGGCAGACCCTGAATAAATCACAACAGAGTTTCGGTTGTGGCTGCTCCAGTGTCCTGGAGTGGTTGCTCCAGACCCATAGGTCTTATCCTCCTGCCCTGGGGTTCTCCAAATTTGCATTTGGGAAGTGTGTAGTTTTATGACTGTTTCTTTTATCATGAACTTACGGCCACGCCACTTCCCTGCCCACTTCCCCATCAGCTTCACCTTGGGTCGTGGCACATCTGTTCTCCAGAACATGTTCCCTGCCAGGAATCTGCAGGGAGCTCTTAAGACTTATCTTTCTTTTTAGCTGTTGTTTTTTTTTTTCCACTCAACTTCTAGGCTAGTGCTGAGTACTTATATGTCATGCTGTGAATATGTGTGTGAATGGATTGGTCAGAATTCCAAATTTTAGTCGTAAGAAAATTCTTTTGTGCAGTGTGCGTGGCTCAAAATGAGAGAAAAGACACTGACGAGGACTTGGCAGCCCCGAGCTTTTCCTTGAGATGTTATTTGCTTTAATAAATTTTGACCTATTTTGTAGCAGACCAGGTTGGAGTTCCCGTTTTAACCTGCTGTTTCAACAAAGTTAAGTGCATTGAAGGTCTATCTCAAAGGCAATATATATTTTAAAAATTTCAGAATCCTATTCTGAGGCTGAATTATGGCTTTTTCTTTTCCCATAGGATTTACATGTACACTCATCTGTATTACTTCAAATGTTGCTGCTGTAGTTTGGATGTTTCTCTCCCCAAACCTCATGTTGAGACCTGATCTCCAGTGTTGGAGGTGGGGCCTAATGCAAGGTGTGTGGGTCATGGAAGTGGATCCCTCTTGAGTAGATTGCTGCCCTCCCTGTGGTGGGGTGAGTGAGTTCTCGCTCTGTTAGTTCTCACAGAAGCAGATTGCTAAAAAGAGTCTGGTACCTCCCCCTCCCTTTCTCTTGCTTCCTCTCTTGCCACGTGATCTCTGCACACGCCGGCTCGCCTCACTTTCCGCCACGAGTGGAAGCAGCCTGAGGTCCTCACCAGAAGCAGATGCTAGGGCCATGCTTCCTGTAGAGCCTGTAGAACTGTAAGCCAAATGAACCTCTTTTCTTTATAAATTCCCCAGCCTGAGATATTCCTTCCTAGCAGTACAACATGACTAAGACAGTTAACTTCCCATCTGACTCCCTCCAGTTGCTTCAAGGGTAGGCAAGAATTGTATATTAGCTATTTCTACATCCAGCTGTGTATCCACAGTGCCTCTTATATTTGGCCTATAGTACATACTAAAGAAATGTTTATGTACTCTAGAAATGTACTCAAGAAATGACCAAATGAATGGATAACTTGGCTCATGAGAATTCTTAAGGGCATTTGAAATGGCAAGGGGTATGTTTGGAAGAAGGAGTGTGAGGAGCTGAAGGAAAAGAGGGGAGACCAGCTGTGTTCGGAACCCACAGTCATTTCCTCAGGAAACAGTACCAGATATCCTTGGATGTGGGGAAATGATCCACTCTTGCAGTAGCCTAGGCCACAGGTAATTTTGTGTACCCACTATGCACTTAGCTCATACAGCAGGTCATAAAAATGAAAATGGCATGATTCCTTCATAATCTAGGTGGGGAGACACTATAAATACACAAATAATTTAAAAGTACAGGGCTGAGCACCGTAGCTCACACCTGTAATCCCAGCACTTCGGGAGGGCAAGGCAGGAGGATCGCTTGCCCCCAGGAGTTCAAGACCAGCCTGGACAACATAGTGAAACCTCATCCCTAGAAAAAACAATTAGCCAGCTGTGGGGCATGCCTAGAGTCCCAGCTACTTGGGAGGCTGAGGTGGGAGGATTACTTGAGCCCAGGAGTTCAAGGCTGCAGTGAGCCGTGATCACACCACTGCACTCCAGCCTGGGTGACAGAGCCAGACGCTGTCTTAAAAGAAAAGTACAGATTATTTCAGGATTAAGCATATGAGTACTTAGGCTAGAGAGAGGCAGAGAAATGGCTCCTGTGTTCCAGCCACTGTCACAATGCAGTGCAAGCCATCGACACACACATACACTTCACTTCATCTGCACAGCCTTTCAAGATAGGTGTTTTTATCTCCAGTTTACAGGTGAGGAAACCGAGCTTTGGGACCAAGTCACTTGTGCAAATCACACAGCTGGGAAATATCATTGCCAGGATTTGAATCTGAGTCTGCAGCAGTTCAGAGAAAGGGCACGCACAGTGGCTTTTGTGTCAGGGAAGAGACATTGTCTGTATTGTGGGGGTAGGTGAACTACGGCTGGAACACCAGCATGCAGAGGACTTGCCTTTTAGCTCTGAGGAGGTCGCCTGCCTTTGCATATCTATAAACAACCACCCTGGATTGAGAGCTGTTGAATGGGGAGTTTGTCTGACTCCCAGAAGAGAGCACAGTACAGGAGAAACCTTATGTAACGCAGACATGCCCGGCATCCCGCAGGCGGGCGCAAGCCAACCGCACACCTCACAGACCCAGCTTTTGTTGTGTAGGCGCTGTGGTGTAAAAACCATCCTTTAGGGCCCTCTCCCTCGTGGTGGCAGCGTGCCTGGGAGCTTTCTGTTCTATTTGTGGTATCTGTTCCCTTTGATCATTGTGCATTGCTTTGTTCCTCATCTCCCTCTTTGGTGTCACCTGTGAAGTCACTGGAGAGCCATAATCATCCTAAAGAAAGACTCAGAGGAGAAGAAGTAAGACCTAAGAAAACAGACCCTTTAGCCTCCTTGGAGCTGGTTTTCTAGTTAAGAGCCTTGATTAAAAGCGTGGGGGGAATGGATCTGTGATGTACATGGTCATGAAAAGTGAAGCCAGCGTTACAGCACATGTCTGTACAGGCTGCATCACAGGCAGGGAAGAGGCCTAAGGGCCTGGTGGCCCGCAGGTGTGAGCCCCTCTGGTGGCTCCATGACAGGAGGCCCCGTGGAGAAAGTAGCTCCTCTTCCTTTTTTAAATTTTTTTTTATTTTTATTTTTTACTTTGAGACGGAGTCTCGCTTTGTTGCCCAGGCTGGAGTGCAGTGGTGCGATCTCAGCTCACTCCACCCTCCACCTCCTGGGCTCAAGCAGTTCTCCTGCCTCAGCCTCCCGAGTAGCTGGGATTACAGACACGCGCCACCACGCCTGGCTAATTTTTAAAATTTTAGTAGAGACGGGGTTTCACCATGTTGGCCAGGCGGTTCTCGAACTCCTGACCTCAAGTAATCTGCCCGCCTCAGTCTTCCAAAGTGCTGGGATTATAGGCATGAGCCACCGCTCCCCGGCCTCCCCTTATAACACTTGAGGCCTGTGCTTCAGTTCGTGGGCCTTATGTAAAGGCTTCTGTCACCTGTCTACTCCTTCTTCAAGCTGGCTGTTTATTCGGCACAGAGGAGTAAATTACAGGTGGATTATGCAGTGACAAGCACTTTTATACCTTCTGTAAGAACAGTTTATACCAGGGGTCCCCAACCCCCAGACCGCAGACTAGTACTGTCTGTGGCCTTTTAGGAACTGGGCCACACAGCAGGAGGCGAGTGGCGGGCAAGTGAGCATTACCACCTGAGCTCCGCCTCCTGTCAGATCAGCGGCAGCGTTAGATTCTCGTAAGAGCACAAACCCTGTTGTGAATGACACATGTGAGGGATCTAGGTTGTGTGCTCCTTAGGAGAATCTAATGATAAATGTCATGTGCTTGAATCATCCTGAAAGCATCCCTCTGCCCCCAGTCTGTGGAAAAATGGTCTTCCACCAAACCAGTCCCTGGTGCCAAAAAGGTTGAGGACTGCTTGTCTATGCCTTAAAAAAATTAGGTCCATTTACTCTGCAGTCATAGAGGACGCAGGGCTGGCCTTGAGGAAATCTACCTAGAAATCCCCTTCAGGTTAAGATTTATGACATTAGCTTCACTATTGAATTGGATCATAGACATCTATAATTAAAGGAAACCATTTACACTTTATTGTTCATTAAATGTTTAAACCACCTGAAAAGATTTTTTTCTAATTGAGCCTTTTTGCATAGTCACCAGTTACCCGTATCTGACTTCAAGTCTTTAGCCGTATACCTACATGGTTCCATAGTTATCAATGTTTATTTACAATTTAATATTCTTCTTTAGCATTATTTAATATCAAAATGATAATATGTACTACGGTAGGTTGGGCTTTACAGCTTACAAAACACTTTGACATACATTCTCTATTATTTTTGATGGCTCTGTGACATACCGAACTGAAGCAACAGTTTAAGGCTATTTCTAAATTGGGCTCTGCTCAAGTGTGAGAAAGCGTGACAGTCAACATGAACTAGCTTTAGCCTTATCACCGTTTCCTGCTCAGGCAGGTAAGATCTGCTGAAGGAAGGAACCGTTGCCAACTGGCCAGGTGTGCCAGTTCGTGGCCTAGAAGGGGCAGCTGTCAGTTGAACTTTGCCCATGTTTTCAGGATTTTATCTCAACTCCTGAGTAGTCTCATCTGGGTGGGAGCACTAGAATTGAAGGCCTGTTCAAAGGCTTTGTGCCTTTAACTGGAGAATTTTTTGGAAGGCCCTTAGAACTGCCAGGCAGCCATGTGGGATCAGCTGGGGGGGGTTGGGCTGCTGTGTGGTAGATTTGAGTTCATGCCTCATAAATGGACTCTCCCAGAATCTGGGAGGGTTGCTCCCTAAGTCAACTACTTAATAATTAATGGAAAGGAGATGTGACAGGAATAGCCAGTTTCCCTGTCCTGTTTGGTATGACTGTTGGCAATTTGATGATTCCTTCCTTAACCTTGAAGCAATCTCAGTTTAACTGACTCATACTATGGGGAAGATAGTGGCCTTTGAACTCTTGATTCAACACAGTCTTGACCTTGGTTAGATACTACCTTGACCTCTGGATAAAACTGTACCGGGCATTACTATTTTATTGATTGTTCTCTCAACAAAACAACCGTATCTTTAAAAAATTTTTTTATCTTACATGTCTGAAGTAGAAGGTCACCTCTTTTGTAGTGAAAAAATAACTATTTTCCCCATGGTGTGCTGAATGCATGGGTTAAAGCAGGTAGACCAGCTGTCATGGGTTTTATCCCTATGTGTTTTTTGCTGATTCACAAAGGCATTTAATTTCTCTCTACCACGCTTTCTAGGTCTGCAAAATAGAAAGGGGAGTTCATGACCATCTATGCGTTACTGGGGGATTTTTCTGTGCAAGCGAAAATTATTGATGCAACCAGAGGACTTGCTGCCAGCTTCGAGGGGTGCATTTTACTCCCTCTGTAAAGAGGCCAGCAGTAATGATAGAAACACAGTGCATTTGACTCTGACCTTATATTTGACAACTCTTCCTCTACAATCCTTAAAAAACATGCCTCACCATTTAAGAGACCAGCAGCAGGCCTTCAGCAAAGCCCACGGTCTAGGCAGCCTTTGTAGGCCTCTGGGATTGTGGTGAGAAAACCTTATCCCTCTCTTATTTCCTGATAACTTTACATTTTAGAGGTGTCTGGAAAGAAAGGTGGCAGAAAAGCAGCATAACCTGCTTGACAAGTCCTGTACAAACAGAAGTCCAATGAGGCTGCTGCTCTGGGGTTGCCAAGCTCAAGGAAGCCAATTGTAGTATGCACAAAGGTGCAAGTCACCAAGGCCTCAGAGAGCTCCAAGGAAGCCTGTGCAAAGGCAGGATTTAGAGTTCTAAGGACGGGTTGTCCAGCGCAGCCCAGCAGAGAACCTAGGTCCATAACTGTGGACTCTCCTGTGAGGGAGCCATGTTGCGGGGTGGACATCTGACAGTTGTCCCTGCTCTGTGAACCTGCGACCTCATCCTACAGGTGCAGAGAATGGTTTTGGCAACTCTCTCCACCGCAGAATGTGGGCGGACTTCTGAGCTGGATTTGATTTTCCTCTTTTGCTTTGGAGCGTACAACAATCAACCCTTTAGAGCAGAAGTAGAGGAATGGAAGACTTTCCCATGGCCCAGGACCCCTCAGTGGGCTGCTGCTTGCTCTTCCCTAGAATATTATAATGTTCAATTTATGCCTCCAGGAGACCAGAGACACACGTTTTCCAAATGTGGGTACAGGTGGCTTTAAGCTGTTTCTGTGAGTAGAGGCCCAGTGACATGTTCCCCAGTGTAACCCCCTCCTTGGTTTCACATCCCCTCTACCCGATTCTAGGCCAAGCCCCTCCAGTGTAGTTGGTGACCCAGAAAAGGTGAAAGTGAGGCTGCCTTTTGTAGCACTGCTCTTTGTGAATGGGAAGTGCTGCTGGGGAGAAATGATTTTAAGTGTGAGCTTTGCTGTTAGGGGCAGCCCTCTTTCTCCACTGCAATAAGAAGAGTCATGAATAAGTCTAGAAAGGCAGGTTTTGATCTTTAGGATACTGTGATGTATGAAATAAAAGTATGTCCTTCTTATTCAGTGTTGCATTGTCAGCAGCTAACACAGTGTTTAATTAAAGCAAAAATTTTTGTATTGAAAATATAACTAGGTGGAGGAGTAAGTCAGAGCTACTTAAGTGTGAGTATTTGTCTTTCCCGATCAGATGGTTTTCTACGTACTCAAAATTTCATGTAGTAAGAATGCAGGATGCTTATGGAGAAAAGTGAGTGTTGTTTGTTTCTCCTTAATATTTATATATAAAAGCAAGAGCTTATTAAACTTATAGACGTCTTTGGAGGTTTGAAATTTCCCACTGTTATTCTTAAGAAGAGAAGAGAGAATAATTTTTTTTTTCCGTCTTCTTGGCCTTTAAGGAAAAGCGAATTTCAGAAAAACATGGGACGGAACAGGAAGTGTTTACAGGTTTAGTCATACTTGTTAGGTATGAAAAAGCCCCACTGCCTTCTCATATTGTTTCTTTTATGAACTTAACACTTCCTACTTTGAGAATACCTTCCTTCCCAAGGGCTCAAAGCCCTTCATAGTCATTAATTTGCATCTTGCTAATTTTCTTAAAAAATTAAAATGTTAACTACCATTTAGCTGGTATTCTACCAGCTAAAACTTCCAGCTAAATGCATTTTGTCTGTCTGCATGTATTAGCTCAGTTGAAAATGTGATCCTACTGAAGGCAGTAGGGTAACCGGCTTGTCCCAGTTTCCCTGGGATTTCAGTTTTAGTACTTGAAAACCCCACATCCCCAGAACCCCTTCAGTCCCAGACAAACCAGCATGGTTGGGTCACCCAAGAAGGCGACCAGTTCAGGTAGCTCTGCATAAAGAGAAGATGTTCCACCCTGCAGTCCTTACCTTAAATCTAGCCAGCTACCTTAAGAATTGACTTAGACAGCAGTGTGTGCATGGCTCAGTGCAAATCTTTAGCATCACCTGGTAGAAGACAACACTGAGCACACAGTTGCAGAACTAGTGCAGTTCGAGGTACGTGGAAATGTCTCTGCAAAGTAATATTTCTGGTTTCTTGTTTTTTTGTCTACCCTTTTTCCCTTTACTGCACTGTATGGTGAAAAACGAAAACAAGAACTGCTAACTACCTGATTTCCGAAACAAGAAGTGTGATCTCAAATATTTCTGTTGATCTCAGGTTTTTCATCTGAAAAATGAGGATGCTGGTCTCAATTTCTAAGGCCCCTTCCTGCCCAAACTTACCAGGAGGAAAGAAGCTGGAAGTAGAAAGCAGGAGAGGTTGAAAAAGAAAATGGGATGCATCTCCTTTAGTAAGCTCTACTCTGGAGAAGGACGTTGTCCTTCAAGTACAAACCTTTTCACCGACTTGGGGAGTTTCCCCCCATTGTATCCCACCCCATCTTTTTCTGCCATCGTGCACTCTGTCGTTTGAATGTGCTGCTTTGTCAGGGCTGGGGGCTTCCTTGGTGCTCCAGCTTGGCCACATCCGACACAAAGACCACCCCTTCCTCCTTCTGCCTCTAGAGGACCCAGAACAACCCTTGTTCTGAAAGCACCCTGTCCCTGAGCCTGAATACATGACCCTGGATATCAGAAGATGCTCTTTTCCATTTCAATTGCCCAATTCCAGCTCTGTAATCATTATGTTAAATGATGCAAGTTTCAAAAAATATATATTTCTAATAGACTTTCTATTATGTTCCTTAAATCCACAGTGTCACTTTCATTCTTACTCCTCATTTTGGGGTGAAAGTGTAGAAAGATTGTGGCTTTAGAATCTGACGTACTTTGCTTCAAATTCTAGCACCACTGTGTGACATTGGGAAGCCCGTTCTTTAACCTCACTCAGACTCTGTTTCTCCATTGATGAAATAGAAACATACAGTATCTTATGTGTCTGGCACGTGGAAGGTACTCAGCATATTAATATTAACCACTTTGGGCTGGGCGCAGTGGCTCACGCCTGTAATCGCAGCACTTTGGGAGGCCAAAGCAGGCGGATCATGAGGTCAGGAGATCGAGACTATCCTGGTTAACACGGTGAAACCCTGTCTCTACTAAAAATACAAAAATTTAGCCAGGCATGGTGGCAGGTGCCTGTAGTCCCAGCTGCTCGGGAGGCTGAGGCAGGAGAATGGCGTGAATCCGGGAGGCAGAGCTTGCAGTGAGCCGAGATCGCACCACTGCAGTGCAGCCTGGGCGACAGAGCGAGACTCCATCTCAAAAAAAAAAAAAAAATTAACCACTTCATTTTTCTTAGCCCTTCAAGCCCCCGCACCGTGTTTTCTGATGTATCATCTTGTTTTCATCCTTTCTCTTCGGTTTAATTCCAGAGGTTACAGAGAAGGTGTAAGTTACAGGTAAAGGAGAGTAAGTGCACTGTGAGTGGGTGCTGATGAAATATCACAACAGGTTCTCATTCTGACGACTCATACTAGGCCATGCTTCCCCGGAATATTTACGGAACTAAGTGGAAAAAAGGATCTTTAGCAAGGATCCAGCAACCTCAATGCAGGGAATGAAATGTGTTTATTATTAGAGCAATACAGCTACCAATATACACACACCCACATACCCTGTTCAGCCATACTGAAGAGTTTACTTGTAAATCGAGGTGAAGCTGATGCTGACAGTTGGCCCGCTGTACTGATTTTGTAAAACCAGCAGGAAAACCTCTGCTCGGCCGACCACTTGATGTTTTAGTTGTAGCCACTAACATGTTAATCAAAAGAAGCAAATACATGTTTTTCCCTTGACAAAACATGGATAGTGGTGTAACGGAAATTACCTTGAATTATTCCTCCTCAGGTATCTATCCAATCTAGATAGATGGATTATCTGATTGCGCCAGGAGATGCAGACCTGGCAGTGGCTACTTCTATCGCAGCATCTTTAAAGGAATCAGATCTTTGGATTTCCATTTTCCCATTTTTATTCTTATCTTCTCCCTGCTAAAAAACAGTTTGCAGAGGCACTTGAAAGTGATATAAACTCCATAGTAGATAATAGTTGTACATGAACATCGTATCTTTTATCATATAGTCTCCTATGTAATTAGGTGATAGCTTGAGCCTAGCACAGGTGGAGCTGCTGAGCCATCTCGGGAAGGACCACATCTTAACTGGGCGCAGTGGTTCATGCCTGTAATCCCTACACTTCGGGAGGCCAAGATGGGTGGATTGCTTGAGCTCAGGAGTTCGAGACCAGCCTGGGCAACATGACGAAACCTCGTCTCTACAAAAAATATAAAAATTAGCTGTGTGTGGTGGTGCTCACCTGTGGTCCCAGCTACCTGGGGGGCTGAGACGAGCCAAAAAAAAAAAAAAAAAAGAAAAGAAGAAGAAATTACCGTATCTGCCTGTCTATACATAGGTATGTAGATTTATCACAGTGCTGGCACAAGCACTTTTGTCATTGATGTTTATTAAGCTTTTTATGCTCCAGGCACTATGCTAAATTGTAGGGCATTATCTCCTCTAATCCTCAGAATCTTACGCAGTAGGGCCAGTGTTGCTATTACTCCATTTTATAGATGAGGAAACTTAGGCTTGGGGTGTTTAAGTAACTTCTATGAAGTCACACAATAAGTGCTAGAGCCAAGAGGCAAAGTAAGCCTGGATGCTTCCAAGCCGTAGCTCTTAACCACTATGCTATACTGCTCAAAAATATTTTTAGAACTGAATGAAGACATCTAAGGAAAAGGAAAACGTGGTCCTTAATGGTCTTTTGTGATAACAATATGAAACCTTTCGTCTCTAAAATGTCATGGAAGTGAAACTTGAAAGGCTCTGTTCTTCATCTTCTACTTACTAATGGGCAAAATGTCTTGGTAATTTATGGCATGTGTCCCAAAGGTGGCAAGGTGGCCTTTTTTTTTTTTTTTTTTTTTTTTTTTTTTTTTTTTTTACTAATACTAGGTCCTGCTTCCAAGCCTCCTATTTCTTCACTTCCCTGTGTAGCAGGGTTTACCTGCTGCTTAACCCACCCACCCCACTATACGTGTCTGTGGTAGACCCACCAACATTCACATGGCCACTTCTGCTGAAAGTACCTCCCAGGATAGAACAGGGTCACAGACCCCCAATTGTATAAGCCTTTGGCTTCTTGATGTCTCTGCGAGTTACGGTTATGGGAGTTGGTCTTTGGTGAGATCAGTGGTGAGATCAGTGCGTGGCACCTAGGATGATTTATTGAATAATACGAGGTGAGGCTGAAGAGCAAACATCCACGTAAGTGTTGTCTGTTTTGGAGTTTGAAAAGTTGTCACCCTAATAAACAAACTACTTAATTGAACAGCCCTTGCTTGGTGTGATCAAAGAAAAGACCTAGACTTTGCTATCAGTAGGCTCTGGGTTCCAGGCCTGGCTTGTCACTTATGATGATGATGATGATGATGATTTTTTTTTTTTTTTTTTTTTTTGAGATGGAGTTTCACTCTTGTTGCCCAGGCTGGAGTGCAACGGCACAATCTCGGCTCGCCACAACCTCCGCCTCCCGGGTTCAAGCGATTCTCGTCTCAGCCTCTTGAGTAGCTGGGATTACAGGCGCCCGCCAGTACGCCTGGCTAATTTTTGGTATTTTTAGTAGAAACGGGGTTTCACCATGTTGCCCAGACTGGTCTCGAACTCCTGACCTCAGGTGATCCACCCGCCTTGGCCTCCCAAAGTGCTGGGATTACAGGCGTGAACCATCGCGCCCGGCCAGCTTGTCGCTTATTATGCAAGTTGTATAACATTGCTGAATCCCAAGTTTTTAGTCTTTAAAATTAGAATTTAAATGTCGCCCTTATTTTGATTGCTGGGAAGTTTAAGTGAAACAATATATGTGCCTGTCACATAGGAGTTGACAATAAATGATAGTTTCTTTTCCTTTTCCCTTAAGTAAGTTTTTTTTCCCTCTAGCCTATAAGCTCCTTAAAGAAGATAGAGATTTTCTTTTCTCACTCATTTCCATATTCTCAGCCCTTAGCAGTGCCAGGCACATATTTGCTGAATGAAAGAAAAATCTTTTACAAAGGTCTTCAGATCATTCATTCACCAGACAATTGTTGAGTATCTACAGTGTATCAGGCACTGTTCTTGGAGCAGGGCAGTCTTAAAAAACACACACAAACATAGTCTGTGTCCCCTTTTTTTAGTCTAACTGGGAGAGAAACATTACATAGATAATTAGAGCAATGAACAACTTTGATCCTTGAGATGGGATTTAAATTTTAAGAGATAGGTGACATTTGGTGTCAAGTCTGTCAAGGTATACTTGATATTGTTTTTGATCAGGTACAAGAAACGGCAATATACTGTTATCTATAACTGGTTCTGAAAGTTCTGAAAGAGGTGTTTCTAAAGTATTTTTGAGGAATGGTGCTGCTTTTGGAATAAGTATAAATACATTGTAAAGTATCTATTTCGAGAGGGAACAGACTTGATGGGATGGGATCATAGTAGGCAAGGTGTTCCAGGAACTTGGAACATACTGGAATAAGGCTTAAACACAAGTCACAGAACTGGGTGATAGGGCGGTGAGCGCATCTACTGGAGAGGAGATGGGGCAGGGCTGGCAGCTTGTAGCAAGATTTTTATGTAGACAGTTAGACTTCAAACTTCATCAGTAAGTCAGTAGATGGCCCTAGGTGGAAACACAGGACAAAAGATGAATTTGTGTTGGCACTAGCAATACTTTGAGCTCATCTAACGAGGCTCATTCATTGATTTGGTAAATACTTCACGAGTGTCCAGTGCAAGCTCTGTTCTAGTTGTAAGGGATACGGCAGTGAACAAGGCAGACAAGGTCCCTGTGCCTGCAGAGTTTTGATGATAACCTTCCCCCCGGGTGTGTGGGAGGGCCTGGGGCTCCTGTGTGGTTTGGGGGTCTGAGAGGTGGATGAAGGTACAGTAGGCCCGCAACCGTGGAAATCAAAGTCCAAGCTCCAGTGAACCATCAATTAAGAAACAAGGGATTGTGAAGAACAAGACCTAGATCCAGACTCAAGGGAGGGATTTGCTGAGGAGTTCAGGCCAGCATGGGCTGGGGTGACTTGGCCCGGAACTCTACAACAGGCAGGACAGGGAGTCCTGAATGGGGCACCTGCAGCTGAGTCCATGGATGGGGAGGGACCTGTGTAAGGCACTGAATTTAGACCCTGCATGCATTTCTAAGAGGTGTTCTCAACACGTTTATGCAACTAAAAAGTGTTTATTAACAGTGTTTTGAAACAAGTGGGATTTTTGTTGAGGTTGTAGGATAATTCAGGGTCATATGGAGATTTTTATTCTATCAGTATTTGCCGTGTCATGTAGATGAGACACGTTAGAGGCAAGCCTCTGAAAATTAGATTGATTTATTTTTCTAGTCTGAACCGAGGAAAATAACTACTTGTCTTCTATCTCCCGGTGCTCTAATATATGTAAAATGTTGTCTTACGGTGAGACAATGCATATTAATTTTTTAGGCACTTGATGGAAGGAGTGGATGAGGGAAGCAGCATTGGTCTTTGAACCTAGGTCAGAAAGAAATGGAAGCCATGGTGTGAGAATAATGCATCATGGTTTGTATGGCCTTTTTCGTGTATTTTAACTCAACTGATTTTCTCAGGGCCTGATCAGTCAGTCAACGCAGTTGTCTCCATCTCATAGCCAAGGAGACTGAGACTCAGATCTGCCCCTGCCCGCTTTTTTTGTAGTTTTAGGGGGAAGCATAAATGTGGAGGAAGTAAATGAGTGTGTTTGTTCAGGCTTAGACTTTTGCTATTTTTTAGCCTTGCAGGGAAGGGGAGGAAAGCCAATAACGATGGCTAGAATTGGAGATAGAATGAATGCAAGTTGCATTAAACTGTAAGGTTAGTCTCAGTAAGAGGTTGTTTATATGGTGGTGTCTTGGGTGTATCTTACCATGTAGCATTCTTCGTTTTAAGAAGGATTCCTTCCGGTGCAACATCAGTCACAGCATAGAAAGCCTATGCTGCTCTGCTAGTTTGCTTGCTTGCTTGCTTTCTCCTTCCTTCCTTCCTTCCCTCCCTCCTTCCCTCCTTCCTTCCTCTGTCTCTCTCTCTTTCTCTTTCTCTCTCTCTCTGTTTTTTGTTTGTTTTTGCTTTTTTTTTTTTTTTTTTTAAATATGAGACAGGGTCTTGCTCAGTCAGCCAGGCTGGAGTGCAGTGGCACAGTCATGGCTCACCAGCCTTGCACTTCTTGGGCTCAAGTGATCCTCCCACCTCAGCCTCCCAAGTAGCTGGAATGTACCACCATGCCCGACTAATTTTTAATTTTTTTAAATGGAGACGGTTCTGCCATGTTGCCCAGACTCATCTCAAACTCCTGGGCTCAAGTGATCCTCCTGCCTCTGCCTCCCAACGTGCTGAGATTACAAGTGTGACCCACTGCGCCTCTGCCCTGTGCCACTTTTCCACAGCTGCTTTACCTACAGCCTGGGAGTCAGGCCAGCAAATGACGACACCTCAGGCACAGACATGCTCTCAAGGAACTTCGAGTCAGGTATTTCACTTTGTAAAGAACTTCCATTTTAATTCTATTTTCTCCTAGTTAGAGACTCATCTTTCTTCTGAGGGGTGCAAATGATTCTTTGGAGAAGTTTAAACCTGTTTTACGGTTCAAACTCAAGATGGTAGAAACAAGTCATATCCAAAAGAGTGCCCCGAACTCTAAGAGTTGTGGCTGCGCAGCGTTTTTTAGGTGTCTCCGAAGTGTTATGGCCAAGTTCAGGATTGACCCAGATGAGGAGAGGTTGCACTGCATAGTGATGATTTGTGTTGGGGAGGAGAGCTGAAACTTTGCAAAGTGGCGTCCTGAACCAACTTGTTTTTCAGCTTCTAGGGAAATTTGTTAGGTAATTTTTAAAAAAAGAGAGAGAGAGACAGAGAGAGAGAGAAGACTTAATTTGATGGAGCCTAAACTCCACTGTCTTCTTTCTGCTGAGTGCTAAGGGGCTCATGGTCTCTGAGAACAGAGGGCAGGAAAACACCTTCATGCCCTATGTCCTCTGTAAGGGGCCTCTAGTATGAGGGACTCTGATGACTATTGCTGTTGGGGAAAAGAAGGAAAAGGAACACGGGTCAACTTCTGTCATCATCTCTCCAGAGTTTATGATGTTTCTGAAAGGATGGGGAATAGTGCGTGGCCCCCGCTCATCCCTGTGAGGCGCTGCCCAGGTATCCAACCTGCAGTGTACATGCTCGCCACTGGCACTGGGGATGGTGAGTGCAGCAGAGAGATGGGATTCTTAATTTATTCAATTTTAATTAAAAAACACAATTCAGTTGTTAAAAACCTATTTAAGTGTGTTTGGAATAGCTTGGATATGTGAATTTACCTTTTCAACTGTGAATTTTATGAACTCTAAATACAGATCAAGTATTTCCAGCAAAAATTTAGTGTCGGATTTGAAATGTGCTCTAATGGAAACTAGACACCAGATTTCAAAGACTTAGTATGAAAAAAACATAAAATACCTCAGTAATTATCTGTATTGACTATACATTGAAAGAATATTTTGGCCACATTGAGTTACGTGTCCTATGTTATTTAGATGCATTTTACCCATCTCTTGTTTTTCATGTAGCTACCAGAAAACGTTAAATTACCTATGGGGCTCCCCTTATATTTCTGTGGGACAGTGCGAGTCTAGGCAGTGCCTTACGGGATCCATCAGAAGCATTATTGGACTTTCTAGGGAAAGTTGCTGGACTTCAAAAGTTAGAGTCATAATTTTTCCCATTGTGTTAACAAGTTGCTTTATATGGATGGGTTTATGACAATTGAGGGTTGGAAAATAGGTTTTAATAAGAGTAAGTTAATTGAGAGGACAGCTTTGCCTCTGTTAATCAGAATGATTTTAAAATGCATTTTCACCCACTCAGAAACCACTGATTCTCATGGGAACAAAAAACTACATTCATGCGTAGTACGAATTTGTGCCTGCTGGGTCCTTGTACCTTTATGCCAGGCAGAAATCTCCGTAATTGTCAGTGTAGATTTCATTTCCTTGTGGCAAGGAATATAAAGTAATACAACCAAAGGGGAATTCCACTGCATGAAAGGAAATATTAGTGCTCGTCTAGCTCCTGTTTCAACCCTATAAGCTCCAAGTGATTTTCAGAGTCCCTCCTTCAACTTTTTTGTTAAACTTTCCAGATTTTCCTATTTATAGATTTCAGTTGTTGGCAGCTACATGTTGGAACCGTTGTTGAAGCCCCTAGTAAGGCTTGATGCTGTAGCACGCTTTCACAGCTTGGTTTGCAAGTTGCTTTCTAAAGATGCAAAGAGAATTACTACCCACTCTAGTAGTTTGAACAACCCAGTGAATTTCAGATATTAAAGCCATATTTATGCCACTGTTCTCCTAATTCTATCACTGTTTTAGCATTGCATTTTGTCTAAAGGGAAGGATAGATAGAATACTAATAATAATATCAAGATGCTCAGAAACTGTTGAGAATTTTTTTTACAGGAAGAACTTAAATTTCCAGAGGCTTTAAAAAAAATTTATTAAGGAAGGAGTAAATAAATACGCCAGATTCTTGAGTAAACTACTCTTACCCTTCAGAACCACTTTGTACGTAGACTTTATCATGATGGCCAAGAGTTTTTAAAATACTATAGGCAGAGGGTATACTCTAGAGAAAGAAGACAACATTGGGTTTAGGATTGCTAGCCCCATCCAGAGCAGTTATGTGGTTCATTCAGGGATCTTCTTAGCCCTTCAACCTCAGTTTCTACATCTGTCAAGTAGGTTTTGTGCTAGTTCTAGTGACATGACTCGTGGGTGTATTAGGAGGATATAGCAGCATGTAATTGAAGGGCTTTTATCTTGGAAAAGCCTTAGTAGGCTCAAGGTTTCTAGTTGTTTAGGGTTCTAAGATTTTACTAACAAGTCAGCTGCTTGGAGTTCAAGGCATTTCTTCAGATTATAATGAGCTGATAGTTCAGTGTGCAAAAATAAAGACCGAACCATGGTTAGTAGCAAGGTTACTGTAAGGAAAAAAATGTGTCCCACTGGCCACTTTAGAATGGCACAGGTGCATCTCTGTAGCAACCTTGACAGCCATCATGTGGGATCATTCCCCTCACCCAGGGAACAGTGGTTCCCCAATCTCCAATCTCTCCATTCTCCAGCATGAGAAAGTGGTCTGGAGCCTGATCACATGAAGATGGACAGACACAGCCTTTTGGATGCGAGAGAGGGAAGGGAATGCAGGCCAAAAGTGGGGTGGGTTTTCATTTCCTCTTGCTTGTTTTTTATTAACCTTGTCTTGCTCCTGCCACACACAAGTGCAGCCAGTGCTCAGGACACTGCTCCATGTGGCGCTCTGGAAAGTGAAGCTGAGAAGCCTGCCTTGGGGTGGACATGAGGGGAGCTGCTGAGGCAATAGGGAGAAAATAACAACCATGGCTCAGGCACTGCTTGGAGCAGTTGTTCATATGTAGGTCAGGTAGTCATCATTCAGGAACTTCCTGTATTACACAAATAATTCTATTTTATGGTTAAAGGTAGGACAGTGATAATTTACTCAGGAGGGAAGGACAATTAGCAAATTGATTAATAAGGTTTCTAAAACCTATTGTGAAAGAGAATCCTTTAACATATGTCTTGATTTATTCTGCTTATTTATGTCTTGATTTAAGACAGTGATTCGCAACTTTAGCTCTGCATATTGCAATCACCTGGGAGCTTTAGCAGCGTTCATGCCTGGCTCCCATCCCTGGAGATTTACTTGGCTACTGGGATTGCGTTTTAAAGTTTCTCCAGGTGATTCTAATACACAGATAATAGCCAGAATGCCTGATTTAAAATGTTTCCTAAATTGTTAGCTGATCTTGAGTGCATATTTTCTATGTACTGTTGCACACTAATAGTTTTAATGAAGGCACAGAATCTTATGTAAAATAAACTGTTAATTGGTCTTAACTGCAGGGCTACAAGAGTTTCCTTCTTATTTCAAGCTGCTTAATATTCCGTTAATCACTGTTGTCATGCACACACACTTCTGTATTCCATTCTCGTTCATTTACTTTTTAGAATGGTATTAATGCTGATGGCATTTGCAGGGTAGTAGTCACCTTGTCAGTAGAACTTGCTTTAGTAATTAGTTGTCAGAAACAAAACTCCCCAGACTTTCTACCCATGACCACAATGAAGGGAATGATGCCTTTTCTGAGTCCCTATTCCTAAGAATCAGGAAATTTCTATGATATTTGACAAGTATAGGTAGAAATTACTTGCCAAGGTGATTATGACTTCTGGAAAAAAATTTTTTAAAGGAAACACAGGTGTTTAACACTCCTAATCAGTATATAAGATTGTTTGTATGTTACTTTTTCGAGTTATGAAAGGAAGAGGATAAATTCTGCCTCCTTCCTCAGTTACTGTCAATCTTCAGTCTTCTTTTGAATTAAGTTAGTTTCCCATTTTACAACATAAAGACAAGTTTGATTCTTAAGGCTTACATAAAAAAGTAATGTTTAATTTGGGATTTCTCAAATTCTTCATCATAATAACACCTTGCATTAGTAGAGAACCTTTGTTGCAAGAAGATCAAAATATTTTATAAGCTTCATCTCATTTTTCTTTTCTTTCTTTCTTTTTTTTGGAGACAGCATCTTGCTCTGTCGCCCTGGCTGGAGTGCAGTAGCACAATCACAGCTCACTGTAGCCTCAACCTCCTGGGCTCAAGTGATCCTTCCACCTCAGCCTCCCAAGTAGCTGGAACCACAGGCACATGCCACCATGCCTGGCTAATTTTTCATATTTTTTGTAGAGACGGGGTTTCGCCATGTTGCCCAGGCTGGTCTCGAACTACTGAGCTCGAGGGATCCTCTTGCCCTGGGCCTCCCAAAGTATTGGGATAACAGGTGTGAGCCACTGCGCCAGACCTCTTTTATCTTTGAGATAATACCATGTGACGGCAAAGGCTGGGTATTGTTATCCGAATCTCTCACACAGCAACACTGAGGAGACATTGACTCATTTCTTTTACGTTGCTTTTTAAGTACAGTATTGTTTGGTTTTGTTGAAAATTATTTTGGTAGTAAACATTTTCCAGAGATATAAATCTTTTCCAGACTCATTTGTGCTTGTTACTGTAGGTAGAGTTCATGAGGCTTTTCCTATTTCTGTTTATTTCGGAGCCTGAAGTGACCCAGGAATTATGTGATATATGTAGAGTGAGGGAATTTCTTCAGTTTGACTGTGGTCCTGGTTGTAACCCAGCCTTCTTCCTTACAGATGGGGGTGAGGGTTGGGGTATCCCTTAGAGCCTGGTGTGTCTTCATACAAACAGCTTTGCTGGGGCTGCCTAGAGCCTGGGCCAGCAGTGGGGTAGTATCAAGTACAGAGCATTATTCAGCGGTTCTCCACACTCTCCTCATTTGAATGAGAATATAAATCTTCTCCCTTGGCTCTTCATGTCACATCTTTAAAACCTCAAGTTTCTTATTAGGCATGTGTGGTCCATTTAAACTCTAGACATTTCGAAAAGATAAATCACAGGGCAAAACATCTTTTTAGTTTTGAAGGAGGTCTGAGTTGCAGCTCGCTGGGGTTGTGAGTCTGAGCCGTCGCTTTTCTTTCTCTTCCTTTTACGAGACTTCCAGGATATAGCCATTAAAGAAGGACACAAAAAAGAGCAAAGCCGTCAGTGATGCTGTGGCACAAAGAAGAAAGCTACTTGAGGAGGAGGTGAAGGGTTTACGAAGAGGCAAAGAATGCAGGTGAAGGGAGGGAGGAGTTAATAGTTAAGGCTCAGGTTCCAAGCCCTTTGGGCTGCCAGTGTCTGCAGGAGCCTGACTTTCATCCTTTCCTTCTGCCCAGGTTTTAAGTCTCATGAGTCGCTGGGGAAGCTCCCGCCCCAGGTCCACTGTGAGGGTTGTACAAGAACAGTCACGTGGCAATAGTACATGCCTGGAAGGTATCTCTCATTTGGGGGGAGATTGAGAAGCGCTGTCTAATGGTGCCGTTGATACAACTAAATAGCAACTCTCTCAGTTCATTACTTGTTAGCCCCAGGCAGGGACAACGCAGATTGGCTAATTATAATAGCCAGACCATTAAAGGGAATGGCATTAATGGAGGAGAAAGCAGCTAATAAAGAGCCGAACTTGGCCACTTTGTTGTGCCCAGGATACAAGCTGCTGTTAATTTCAGTACCTGTTTCTTCTGCTGTTAGAACTAGGAAGTAGGGATTTAGTGACCCTCTTTCAAAAGGTGGATCACAAGCTTAGAGGCATTGCTGGATAAATTCAACAGCAAAACTTTATTTCTTCCCCAGAGGTGACGTCTGATGGTTCTGTATAAATAAAGTCACACCACCTTTCTTATGCTGAATTGATGCTGCTGACCTGCTGTTAGTAGGACATGCACTTTTATGGCGTTTCCAGGAGTGGTGATGTGTGTTGCTGAGCTCATCTAATCTCTGCTTTGAGCAAAGGCAATCCTCTATATCATGGCAGGGATTAGAGGTATAGCCTGGGGCTGCAGAATGGTGTGATTTAAATTTTCCCATGCAGGTTCAAAGCTTGTAACTTTGCCTGCATGTACATCCACACTCGGTTCCAGCCACATGAACTGGGCCACCTTCATAGACCTCCCTGGTAACCACAGCCTGACATGACAAGGAATCACAGTTTTACTTCCTGCTTACTATCCATATTAGAAATATCTAAGGAAATTCAGGAAAAAAAAAAAAGAGAGAATTTCATGGCATGTCAAGAGTGGAAAGTATCTTAATTAAAATGTTTTAAAATGGGAACAGTAAAGAAGTCGATTTAAGTTTTTTGCTTTGGTGCTTGTCTTTAAAGAAATTGCTCCTAATTCTAGAAACTAGTGCTTTTTCTAATTATATTCAGTAGAACCCTAGGATCCTGTGAGGGGGCATAGGGGAGTAATTGATAAAGAAGGGGACTGTGGTGTCCATGTTTTATTTGGAGCCGTTCTACCCACACTGTCATTTATAAGCTCTAACTTACCAGGGGAGATAAGATTGTATAGAACCAGCATCTTGCAGTTATATGGAACCTTTAAGTTCTCCTACTCCAGCTCCTTCCCAGTGCAAGCACCTGTTTTAGAGTAACTGTTCAGCCTCAGCGTTAAGTCAGCTTTAGGAGAACAGTAAATCGCCCATGTATCTGGAGACTTCAGCTGTTTGAAAGGCCTTCCTTCTAGTGCATCGGTATCTGTTGCTGGCTCTGTCCTCTGCTACTACAAGCAAGCCTTGAGTCTCTTTTAGACTTGTCCTTCCTATATTTGAAGACATCTCCGAGAAGATTTTTAATCTTTTTTCCCCCACAGGCCACATATATCCTTAATGCCTTCATCCATTCCCCTCTTGGGAATGTGCATCTTTGGGCCATTGGAGAGGTCTTGCTTGGACTGCGGCCACTGTGATTTCTGGGGGCAGACTCAGCTCCTTCTTGGTGTAGAGATCTGCCCACTATAGGCACCAAATAGATGTTGGCAGGCTTCTTTCCTCCTTACTGCTTCTATTTATCTCACCTGTACTTTTAGATTTGCTGCTCTTGGGTAAGCGGATAAGAATAAGGGAAATGTCTTCCGTTGTTGTTAAAGACAGTGTTAGGATAGAAAGTAATATGTTTGTACTCAAAAATGCCCAGTGAGATTTCTAGCCACGGCCAAGTTATCATTTGCATAAGCAACCTGGAAATGCCCTCTTGGTCCTACTGATTGTGTCCCATGGTTAATGTAGATCCCTGGATAAATTCGAATGGCTACTCCTGCTCAGAGGTCATGCCATGAGAACTTTTCTCATACATCAGATAGAGTCCCCTTCCCTCAGCTGAATGCATTTACCCCTCAGTCTGTGCTACCCATAGGATAAGCAACATGCATAAGAAGGTAGGTGCCTTGGCTTAGGCAGCTCTGTTGAGTCACCCTCAAGAATCCTGCTGGAATTCTGTGAGGAGTGAGGATGCAGAGCAACGAAATATTCGAAGGCTGCTATGATTTTTGCAAGCTTGAACCTGTCTCTTGGAATTCCCCACTGTGAAGTCATTGTTGACTGGTTGGCATTATGAAGCAGTTCAGAGAAGTAAAGTTAGATCAGTCTGCACCCAAATACCAGCCACACCATCTCCCGAGCTGGTGACTGGAACTGCGGTTTTCAAGTCAGTTTCCTCATTGCGGAATGGAGATAACGGTGCCTTCCTTGCAGGGTCATTGTGAGGCTGAAATAAAATAAAGGCTTCATAGGAACACATACCACGTGCTCACTTAATGCTAGCTCTCTTTCCTGATTGTGGCAGTGACTGTATTTTCCAGCTAAAATTGTGACACATGTTCTGAGAGGTGTTAAGTATTTATATACAACTCCCCATATGTATTTATGGGTAAAAGGACACGGAACTTTAAATATTGAGACCATCCTGGAAATTCTAGGACGTATGATTGCATAATTTGTAATGCCTGCTATAGGCCTAGCCTCATAGTTGACCCTTGATGGATGCTGAAATGTTTCTTAATCATAGGGAGAAAAAAAACTCAATGACCTTTTACAGAGATGTTTGATTGCAGGGCTTATTGCTAATGCTCTCTCTCTCTTTTTTTTTTTAATCTCACTAGGCAAAGATAATACAGGTCTGGGTAAGAGGAAGACTTAAGATGCTTTGACTTAATTGTATCTGTTTGACAGAAGCAATATACTGCCTTCTGATTTTAGGATGTAACCATCCAGAAAGGCAGAAGAAAGGGACAATTTCAGTTCTAAACAGGAATCCGAATATCTCACGTCCTGAACCATCTACATAAACTAGAGAAAGGGCACTCCTTAAGACTGGTGAAGCGGGCTCCTTGGAAGATCCCTACAGCAACATTGAGTTTGGTTTGTCTGGCGCACCCTCTCCCCAAGGGCTGAGTGGGCCATCTGGGTAACCTAGGGAGGAGACTTCAGATGCTAGGAGTATAGTTCCTACCCATCCTCATTTTCACAGGGTACGCTCATTTTTTTTCCCTTGGAAGTACTGATATGTATTCTGCAAGATGAATGTTGAGACCCAAACACCATTTGGCTTGTAAAAATTAATGACTCAGCATCCAGAGGGATGCTGCTTTCAGGGCAGGGGGAACACTGGACACCAAGAAGAAAGCCAGCTTGGGCCTCTATACCATCTTGGATGTCTAAACCATCTTCTGGTAACTCTCTGGATGAAAAGAAATCATGAACTTCACTTCTGTGATTTGGTGGATGTGGATTTTGCTACATCAAAATTTGTATTTGAGTCTCTGTGGTGTTCTTTCTAGCCGAGATGCTAGGGTATGCTCTTTCTTTCTGGGGAGATTCCAAAAATGTTACTCTCTGTGGCTGTGTGTACAATGTCTATTTAGAAAAGAAGACTGGCGTTTGCATCTTCTCTCAAATTCTTTACGTTTGTCTCACTGAATTTTGGAGTGGACAAAATATTCAATAGCTTTTTTCAAGTGAAAAAAATGTCGACTTTCAAGAGTGTATTACTTTAGGTTCTTGTATATATCTGTGCTTTCCTGGTGGCAGAAACCTAGAAAACTCTAGAGCTCAAATTTCAGCGTATTCAATTTTTTGTTAATGTGACTATAGCTTGTTAATAAAAGCTTACTTAATGAAAGCCAACATCACCACCACTTGAATTATTTTTGCAGCCATAAGAGTGTACTTAAATAATTGTGTATTCAGACTTCACTTTAATAAATTTCAATAAATAGCTTCCCATAGGAGAGGTTTCTTCTGTTGAATCTGTAGAAGTTGACGACGGTACAAGCATCAGCTTTCTCAGGCAGCTTTTCTAAACACCTGCAGGGTGGAAAAGAGATCCTTCTCTCAAAATACTGAATATTGCTGGCATGACCACTCTTGTCACTGGTGCCTGCTGTTTTCCATCTTATCTGGGTTGCAGGTTTCTTCACAGTGATGGGACACCGAAGTGCAATGGGATGAAAGCATGCCTGTGGCATTTTTACCCTAGCTGTGGGGAAATGACCACCATCCTGTGTCCATGACACTCTTCCTCCTCAGGACTTTCAAACTAGGCTTCAGAAGCCATCGCTGGGGGCAGTCCTGGCATTTATAATGGGGATAGGGACAATTTCCAGGAAAAGTTTCTATATCAAGGACATCTCAGTTCTGCAGCAGAGAAATCTTTGAAATTACCTGCAAACCATCTTTTTGCAAGCACAACCAACTTTATTTCTGTTTTAATTAATTCCAAAAATGCTTTATTTCCAGAATGTTACTATTTAGTTAGCAGTAGGCTCTAAGTTTCCCAACCCCTCAGCCTTTTCAGAGGGTATAATAATAAATGTGTAAATGTGCTAGGGGATCCCCGTGATTTATGGAAGCTTTATATTGAATAATTTTGAAGAGGAAAGACCTTTTGGTAATAATATTCATTTTTTGACTCTTCTGTAATATGCAACCTGAGGGTGGGGGTGGGGGAACATGGAGAAATGCCATTCTCCTACTGAGCACAGACTGTATACGCCTATTTTACAGGGAAGTCACGGGCTCCTAAGCATTCAGTTTAAAAATGAGCAGAATTAGATGGGTACCCTTCATTGGCCCTTCATGGCTAGGAGAGAAATGGGAGAGGGAACGCAGCTCATTTTGGCTTCAGTCCTTACGCTTTCAAGAGACAACCCTACTCCATACTCCATTATTTTTTTTAAAGCTTTCTATAATGGTTGGTGAAATTTACATTTCAACTCTTGCCTACAACAGTTTTCTGCCTTATTTTCTCTTCCCAGCGCTTTGTGCCGCCTCCTTGACAACCTGCTCATAGGTATTACAATTGGCCTCAGAAATTGCAGTGCCTCCCTTTTGTTCAGCTGGTTGGCTTGATAGGTTGTATCTGCAAATTTGAGAGCAGCGTGTTTTATTTTTTACGGCATCTAAACAATAATGTAACCACATCACGGCATTCTGAGTCACATCATTGACCTCCACCAGCAGTTTATCCCCCTACAACACTTGAATACATTAATATCACTGTCTGTAGCATTTTAATTTAATTAGAGCAGCAGTTATAATCCTGTGGGGAAAATCGTTATCCCCCCATACACACACACACACACACACACACACACACACACACACACACACACACACACACACACACACACACACCCCCCTACTCCCCATAATGTTAAAAGAAAGAAAGCACCTCTGGTTTTCATCTGACAATTTGCTTTAGAGGTGGGACTCTCACCACCACCCCCTCCTTTGTTGGGGTCGCACCAGAGAAGCAGTTGTGAGAGTAAAGAGGTTCCCTTTATTTGGGAAATTAGATGTTAGTGTCCTTAAGCTTCTCTGTCTAGATGTCTCCATCTGAGATAGTGGTATTTGCTTAATTTTTCCAGTTGCTGATAGTCTGCTGATGTGCCAGGGTAGATGTTAAGTGCGTGGTTATTGCAATAGAGTAAAAAATGAGGACTGCGAGAGTCACCCTAGAGATTCACAAAAAGAGAGACAAAAGGAGTCTCTGTAGTGTGGGATTCCCAAGAGTGTGTTTTGTTCTCCTTGGAACGGAGCCCACTCACTGTACAGCATCCTTTTGGGGTCCCCAAGTGCTCTGCAGCCACCAAGCCCAGAGTTACCTTAGGTGTGCCATGGCTACTAGAAGAGTGCTAGGGGCCCTGGAAGCACATTGTGCATTTGTCCGTCTTGGTCAAGGTAACCTCTCTTGTTGCTGACAAGTCTCTTCATTGAGCCTTTGAAAAAGAGCTTATGGTGTGGAAAACTGTCCTCCAGCTGAGTGGAAACCATCATCAGGAATGTGAGGAGATCAGTGGGCCACAGTCTCTTCATCTCTGGCCTTCCTTTTATAAGTTTTCATCATGAAATAGCAGTTGTCTCCATCTAAAATTGTTTGGACGGGGTTTGCGGGGGATGGCGTCAGATCCCAGAGCAGGTGCAGAAGTGTGGTGTTTCAGCGTAAGGTCCGGGAACCATGTAGAAGTGAAAGCACACCAAGGGGTTACTTTTAAAGAGAGCACAGTTGAAAGGAAGGTCCAAAGCAATGATAATTTAGTAAATTACAGTATATACACTTTCAGGGTAATAGCTAGCCAGACTCTTTTGTCAGTTGGCTGGAGATGGAGTTCCTAAGAAATGAAGTCCAGTCAGCATGGAGGGCCGGGTTTCTCCCAGCTTGCCTTGGTGGAGTTGGGGCAGGCGGGGATGAGGCGGCCTCACTCTCATGGACTAGCCAGAGTGTCTTGTGAGTTTCTCTTTGCTTCAAGGGAAAGAAGAGTCATTGAATTTCGAAATGCTGTCTTGTTTTTTTTCTTGCACTCATGAAGCACCATTTGAAGACCCTTTGGCTGCCCGATGTTTTCTTCACCAAGTTTCACTTCTGCAAAAACCCTAACAAAACAGAAAGCTATTTCCGAGAATAAAGTTAACGGTAGATATCTAGACATATAGTGGGATTTGGGGAGTGTCAGACAAGAGTTGAAGAGTATGGAGAATTTGTTAAATTCTAAAAACAGACTGTTTGAAATACCCAGAAGCCCACTTCACCTTTAAAAACCTCTGAACAGATTTTATGTTTCCTATATGTGTGGGCTTTTTTTTTTTTTTTTTTTTTTTGCTTTTTTCATCCCAAACCACCCCAAACCAAACACCAAAAAGTATAACCCATCCTTAAGTTAAAGTTTCTCAAAATACGTGTGATGCCTGCTAAAGTTCAAGAAAAGTGCAGTTGAAAGTTTTGCCTCTGGGTGACTTTTTACAGGACATCTTAATTGACCCAGAAATGAAACCTGGGACATATGTGCCTGCCCTTCATTAAGAAATTCACCAAGAAACTTCAGGATGTATGTTTAAACAGAAATATTCCAACTGCCCTACTTGCTTCTAGCGGGTGCCTTAGGGAAGGTATAGCAATTCCATTCGGAAATTATAACAATATGTGTATATTCATTTAAAATCAAAACTTCCTACCACAACTGCCAGACTTTCTAGGCTATGAGCAGAGGAGAAGCTTTAATTTGGTTATAGGCCGAGGACTCCGCCGCTTCCCTTTGCACATTTGATGAGATGTAAAATGTTAAAGAACTATCTTTCCAAAACGTAAACACTGCCTTCCCTTTACTTAAATGTACGATTTTCTTTTGCTCTTGAGTTTTATTTTCATAGTGGCATCTTACTGGTCTTTCCTTTCCACCATATTTTTGGATGTTGTGTGTTCCATTTTACATTGCCCAGTTAAACCACAGACACTCCTGAAGTTATGTTTACATATGGACTGCAAGTCAACCTAGTTGGCATGTTGATCTAAGCTACAAATTGCACTGCTGTTTTGCCGAACCCAACAGTCGGTTTCTTGCCATTATTTGTGGTATTTTAACTTAAAACTCACAGTAATCCTTCTCACCCCATCTAGTTTGTTTTAATTGATCTAGCAAACACTGCTTGTTTGAATTCAAATGGAGGATCCATGGAAGCTCTCCCACCCCACCCTTTGATACTTGATAAGGGGTCAAACAGTACTTCTTTTAAATTCAGATAATTCTTTGAATGAACTATGAAATACTTCAGAGGGAAAGGAAATATCGATTCTGAGATGAAGAGTAAAAGAACAAGGAGATATTCATTACTGTCGCAGATAATTCCTTGCAATGAAGGAAAAAATTAGACGTTGGATATTTTTGGTTGTGGTTGTTGTATAGTGAGATAGGTGGACAATAGAAAAATCTTCCTTGTGGATTGAAGTTCTAAATCTAGAACTTATCTTTGAAGCTGTCACTTTACTTGATCAGCTCACTATGAAAGTGAATCTAGAATCATACTTTGATTAGAAGCTGGGGATATTGCTACAGAAGAGAAAACATGGCTTTAATATAGTGATGACATTAACTATGTGACTTGGGCAAGTCATTTTTTAAAAAGTTGTCTTTAAGCCATTCTCTGGGACATATTTTTTTGTTCCCTTTTGTCCCTCCTTTTTACTTGTACAAACCACAGGGTGTACACCTATTGACATAAGTCCAAAGTAAAGGCTGTTTTCAACGATGGCAGAGTTTTGTTATATAGCCCCAAGGCTAGGCATCTGAAAGACAACTGTATACAGTGTCTCTACGGAGAGAGTAAGCCAGATTGCTTGGGAAGCTGGTACTGCCCATGCCCCGCCTCCCTTTTGCTCCCCACCCCGAGATGGTCTCATACCTCCATTCCAAGCTTTCATTGTCTCTCTCCCCCTCCCCTCTTCCTGCCCTTATTTTTAACAGCAGGAACGAATTTCATATACACCTCCAGAGAGCCCAGTGCCGAGTTACGCTTCCTCGACGCCACTTCATGTTCCAGTGCCTCGAGCGCTCAGGATGGAGGAAGACTCGATCCGCCTGCCTGCGCACCTGCGTGAGTGTTCGTGACCCGAGAGGGACAGAGGATTGATGGCGTGGGGCGGGGGTGGCAGGCAGTGGGCTCCAGGCCAGAGAGGGGCAAGCTCTGAGGTGGTTTCCACAGGACTTCGCCACGCTGCTTTGGAATCTTTCACACCCCCCTACCCCCAAATACCTTTGAAAAATTTGAGGTTCCAGTTCCTTGTTTCTCAGTGTATTCATTTCTTCCCTGACTATGACATGTTAAAAAAAAAACAAGAAACCTGGAAACATGCAGTATATGGCAGAGCCAACTAAATCTCCTAGTAGACAAGATGATTTTTGTGTGTGTGCAAAGTTTATCTGTATTCTCAAATTCACGCTTACTCAACTTTAATATTTTCTTTGGTCCTAAATTTTGCTCAGTTTGTGAGTCAGACTCACTCCTGCTTTGTTTTTAAGCTGTGCGCTCGTCCTTTCTTTCCAGGGCCCTCCCTCCCCTCCCTGTCTGTGCTGGCTACTTTTCTTCCCTTCGTTTTCTAGGCCTGCATAGGTCCTCTCTCTTGCCTCCTCTTTCCTTCACCTCCACTCTCTCTTGCTTCCCTTGTGCTTGCTTTGCCTCAGCAGCTGCAGTCTGTAGTGGTTCCACCTTTCTCTCCCAAATCATCTCTACCCCTTGGCCTACCACTTCCCTGTCTCAGTCCTCAGCTGCAACTTGGCAGAGGTTTGGGGCCCACACACCTGTGCTGCTGATACTGGCCTCCAAAGCCGTTGACACCTGCTGTGTCCTTTTTGTCTGCCTTTCTCATACTGCCACCCAGCTCAGGTGATAAAACAGGATTGGGGCAGCTGGAGAGACTGAATCACCTGATTCCCACCCTCTTCACAGTGTCCAAGAAAATGCCAGCTTCTCTGCCTTGAATGTTATCCTGAGGGCACAAGACTAGCTTATAGAGGACACTTGAGGTCACCTTGGCCCTTCCAGTGACTTAAATGGTAGCACAGTCTTGCTCACCATCTCTCTCCAGTAGGGTGATGCTCTCCAGTTCTTCTCCTCCTGTTCCACCCTCCTCAGAAGGTTGCTTTCTGAATGCAGAGAACAGGAGACAGAGGATGCAGGTTCTTCCTTTCTCTCTCTGGTAATTCAGGGAATCAGATGACTGTGATATGGGGGCTCCTGGGGGAACACTGCTGGCTTATGCCTTCTGCCCCAGAGGGCAGACGGTTGCTGGGATGTTTGTGAGGAGTTGGGTGCATGAGAATCCTTTCCCTCCTGCAGCTTGCTGCATCCATCAGTATTTACGAAGTTGCTGCCTACTATGGTCAAGACATTTCTGCTTCATTTGGTCAGGGAAGTAAAGGACACAGCCCTACTCTACCATCTTTTCCTCTACTTTTAAGGAGGTTCGAACTGTAAAGGTGCCAGGGTCATGGCTGGGAACATCAGTGTTCTTAGGAAACTGGAATGTTATGGCACCATGGGAGCAGACACAACTGGAAAAGAAACAGCAGCCAAGTGATAGGAAATTTTCCTCCAGAAGTCATCCTGTGACCGATATATTCACTTCAGAAATATTCGCCTCAGGATGGAACATACTCATGCCACGCAGGCAGAACACTTCTGCTACCTAATTCATTCATTTATTCATCTCACAAATAGTTATTGATTGCCTCTGCTGTGCCCGGCACTCTTCTGTGTCCTGGGGGTGCAGAAATGAACAAAGCAGAAAAAACGCCCCTGCTCTTGTGGAACTTAAATTCTAGCACAGAGAAAAAAAAAGTATCAAACACTCATCACAAACAGGCTGAGATTTCTTTCATAACGTTTTATTCCTATATATTGCAACATCCCCCAAGGAGGCCCTCGCTCCTGGTTCCCTTCTGGATGCCTTGACATATGGAAGCTCCTTAACTATCTTCCACGAGATGTTATCCTGACAAAACAAATAAGAAAGCAAACAAACACACTGAACTGGAGGTCAGGAGATCTCAACTTTTAGCTAGTTCTGCTGTTCGACTGTGGGTAATTTAACTCAGTTCTCCTAGCATACAATACTGTGTGTGGACAAGAAAATGTTTAACAGCCTTCCTAACTTTAAAGTACTGTGATTCTCATCTGAGGCATCATTCTCCTTGCTTTGAATTGTTTCTTCCATACTAACACTTGAATTTTTTCTTGAGTAGACAGTTTCCTTATTGAGCCGTGTCTGTGCTGCTTACCAGCATTTTGGTAGCGCCTTCTGTGTGCCTAGCACACAACCATAATAGCTAATATTTATCACGGGATTACCGTGTAGCAGGCACTGTGTGAAGTCCTGTACAGGAATTCTTTTAATTCATTCTCACAATACCTGTCAGATAGGTCTTCTTTCTATCTCCGTGTCACACATAAGGGCTTAGACAATTTAAGTAATTTTTCAAGGTTGATCACAGAACCAGTAAGAGATAGAGTCAAGGCTCAAACTCAGTTCTGGCTGACTCCAGAGCCTAGGATCTTATATCCACTATACCACCAAAAAGTGTGTGTTTAGTAAATATTTTTTGGATGGATGGATGAATTCAGGGTTGACACTTAGCCAGTGTTCACTGGTGTGGCTGTAGCGTTGGTTTATGGCTGGAATCTATTCTAATTGCTGTTCTGTCTGTTCTATCTGTTGTTGAATGGCTTGCATATCACCCTTCGAAGGATGGATGGGTCCCCACGTAGACAGCTATAGAATATAGAACTGCAGCACATTCCCGGAAACCTTTCCATTTCATCAGTAGTTAGACTATGGATTCAGATTATGGTAATGATTTTGCCTGAATGCCTACTCTATGGCAGTCTAACTTTATATACCTCTCCTTGGTAATCTGCATGAGACCTATTGTGACACCATTGGTTCTGACATCTGTATTGAATCCTCTGGAAGTAGAGGTTCCCAGGCTCTTGCTGTTTGCCCTCAGCTGGGGCTTTCCAAATGAGGCTGAGCTTCTGTCCTCCCGCTCCCATTTCAGGGTTCTGCTGCTTGTCATCCTGTTTGAGAGGAGCATATAGCCCCTACGATGACTGAAGCTGTGCCACACACTTAAAGATGCATCCCAGCTGAGTTTCCAAACCTAAAAGAAAATAAATATTCTAACCAGGGAATTGGGTTACTGCTGTTTTAATCTGGGATTCCAGACAATTCCCAGTGGAATGCTCATGGAAAGTACGGGGAAGAATCTCAAAGCCAAGACAACAGCGGGACATTTATGGTATTGCTAAGTCCAAGGCACTTTTAGCTGCTTATTTTAAAGAGATACTCATCAGATTGGTATGCCTCGAAGTGGGTTCTTTTCACCATTTTCCATTGATTACCAGATAAATCCTCTCCCTTAATTCTTCCTTTCTCTTCTTTCATTCTTAAATCAACTTATATTCTTGTGGGTGGGGGTAAAGAGGAGCAGAGATCATATTATTTAAGGTTCTCATACAGAGAGTTTCTCACCATTTTATTCTGCAAACACAGAGCTAGACGCAAACTGAAGACACAGCATGACAAATTAGCACATTATTGAGAAGTAGAGAGTGATGCCTTTTCCTTTTATTTGCCAGTGATAAAAGCAAAGTGATAAATGGAGTAAAGTGTTAAGTGCTGATTAGAGAGGACTTGAAAAGGACTGGCAAAGCAGCCTGGGCAGAGTGCAAGAGGAGAGCCCAGGGAAGAAAGGCCAGACCGTGCCATCCTGCTCTGACTCACTGCCCAGATTACCAGGACAGTGCCCTTCAACAGTCCTACAGCAGAACCCCTCTGCTTACCGGGAGAGCAAACACAAGTATGTTTGTTGAGAGGATAGAAAGGGCATCATTTTTTTCTTCTTCTTCCTCTTCTTCCATAAAGGGTACTGAATTTTTTTTGAAGCTTAAGGGTAGAAGAGCCGAAGTACAATTACAGTAGACAGGTGGGAAAAAAAAAAAAGTTGCATTCTTTAAAGGAACATAGGCTTTTCATTGTAGCTTGAAAACACTTGAAAGACCAAGGACCCCCAAGGGTGCCCAGGCAAGGTCACTCTTGACTCTGCGCAGAGAAGGGCTGTTGCTGGGAGCAAAGGATACCTTTGCCCAGTTCTCACCAGGGGACTTGTAGTCTCGCAAGGGAGGGACGTTTTCTGATTTGTCTACCCAAAGGCCGCCCTTTTTCTAAACTCATGGGGGAGTGGCTGCTGAAGGGGGCAGTTACAGCACCTCACGAGGTGCTGCCAGCCTGCTCATTGGCAGAGGCTTACCTTATGAAACACTGGGCCTCAGACAGTGATGCTCAGGCCCCGCCTTAGGATAACAATATAAGTATAGTTCAGATTGATGGGGCAGAATTTAAATAATTAAATGTCGTTATTTTAAATTTCTTTTAAACATGATCATTTCACATTTAGTTGACATTGCGCCATTTGCCCGCAGACTGCATTTTGCAGTGTCCATTTGGCCTTCTAAAATCCCTGCGAATGATATTTAAAAATCGGAACGTAGGACTCATTCATCATATTTAATAGGGTTAGGGTTTATGATGTTGCGGGTTAATAAATAGCCATAATAGCCGCTCGGCGTTTTCTGGAGTCACAACACCAGAAATAGTCCCTTGGCTCTCTTTCCTTTCCTTGTGAATCTTTCAAAATTCTTACATTACTACTCCTGCTTGTGTGTGTTTAATAATTTAATTTAATGCCTTCCTTTGGAAACGTTACCTCGCTGCTCACCCACTCGGCTGTTTTGCCTTCTCAGCAGAGTAACTGAGTTTAAGACAGCCACGTGACAGGCACAGCTATATTAGAACCAGCATAGTGAGAAGGGATGCAGTGCCTCTCTTTTCTACTTGGGTAGAGCAACAATTTTATATGCTTTCACATTATGTTTGTTCCCAAAAAAAAAAAGAGGCAAAATTGGGAGCTGAACGTGATCATCATTATTATTTTACATTTTTATACATAACAAGATGCGCTCATACTTATTGTCTCACTTAATTGTACAGCAGTCCTCGAAGCAGGTGCTATTGATTCTGTTTGATGAGCTGACCGTGTCTCCGATAGGTCAACTGGATTGTCCAGGTTCACACAGCATGTGAAAGGCCAAATGTGATTTCTACTTCTTGAAACCACCTTTCAGCTTTTTTAGGAGAAAACATAATGACATAAAGAGTTTCATGGACTTGAAAGTAGAGGCACTGCTGACCGCTGAAGTCTGGGCAGCCACAGGTGCAGGGACTGGGACAGGTGTGGTTCTAGTGATGCCACCTGATCATGAAGTTGTGCTGAATCCTCAGCAGACTGGCTTCTCCCTCTTAGTAGGATGAGGGAGAGGAATCAGGATAACAGCCCGTCCCTGTGGATAGTTTATTCTGGTTTTGTTCACCAGTCCTGCTGCCTCCCCGTTTGTTCTCTTGTGAGCTCAGGTTAGAGTTGAATTTCTCCCTGCAACCAGAATGCCAGGGCTGGTCCTGTAGGCCCTGATGGGCCATCTCTGAGAGTGGGCTCAATCCAGTACCCAATTCCCCAGCATTTTGCTAGGGGTGCCCTTCTAGGAGCAGGGTCTCACTGCTTTTGGAAGTCTCCAAATAAAAAACCATGGTAATAGAAAGGGCTTGGGTCTGGATAGACGTGAATGGACTTGAATTTCAGGGTTGGCTCTATTAGAGAGATGATTTAACCTCTCTAAGACTCAAGTTTCTAACGACACCTACTAATGAGGGCTTCTTAGAAGTATCAGAGCTCATTTATGTATAGCACCTGGCATAGTGCCTGGCCTGCAGTGGCCAGGTAGCTCACCAAAGCTCCATTTCTGTTTCCGGTTACGGTGAATAGCCTGTTGAGGAGGTGGCTTCCCCATGCAGGAGCCAAGGGAAGCAGGCATGTCGTTGTCTGTGTGTTTCATTAAAGAAAGAAAGAAAGGACCTAGGGTTCTGTCTGTGTATTATTGAGACTAATCTTCCTAAGTCACAATGGAAATAAGCTTTGCTTTCAAACAATCCCCTGTGATTTCCAGGGGCTCAGTTTTGCTCTAGGGCACTCCATCCCAGGACCTTTTCCTACCCACATGTCTCTCCCTCAGTCTGGAACTTTCTTCCCGGTCTCGCCTGAATCTGTGAATCTCCTTCTTCAGCCTTCCCCACTCTTCTAATACCTATCAAGTCCTCCCCTGTCCTTTGCTATCACATCAGTGTTCCAAAAATGGCCTCTCCTCACAGCTGCCCGTGACGTGCAGTGATATCACCAGCAGAGTTGAGACAAGGACAAGGAGAAGAGATTTAATTCTCTGTCAGTGTCTTACAAAGCAGTAATGACTTCTAACAAAGCCGACCAGCCACTAGCATTTTCTACTTTGTTCCCCCTTAAGCCTTCTTTTGGGTGCCTTCACTTTTTACATCCAAATGCTTGAAGCTTTCTACTTTCCCCGCGGCACATGTGGCTGTATGAGGGCCCTGGTTAGCTGCTTCAAACAGCTTGAAGAGCAAAAACAGCCCACAGCAGAACAGCCAGGATGCTTTGGAAGGGAAATTTCCTTTTTGGGTTTGCTGTCTGAAAGAATTTCCGATGCAGGCAGACGTTAATTCCTAGCTCCGTGCTTCCTGATAAGGAAGCAGCTTCAATAAATGCAGCTATTTATAGATGTCTTTTTTTTTTTAAGAAAAAAAATATATAACCAGAGGTTTACTGACCTTTTCTTTCACTTCACATTTCATGCAGTGAGCTCTGTGTACATTTAAGGCAGTTCCTCCAGCGTCAGCTCTGACAAAGTGGCCCTGGTTTCGCTGTGGGGGATGGGGAGGGGAGGATGAAGATGGCACGGCCCCTCATTAGTGTCACGGGCTCTGCCTTTCCTCAGAGTTCTGAAGTAGACATTTGGAAACTACTGACAATGTGTTGTCCCTACCTGGTGCTCTGCGTTATTTATGTGAGCCCAGAGGTGCCCAGCTTTATTCTAGACTCAACACTGAAAGGTTATAGCAGACTAAGAGAACCCTTTAAAAAATAAAAGACGATGAGAACCAGTCCATTTTATGAAACTTGAACAGCAACAGGAAATCAGAAACTTTATTTCCATTTATTCTTTTTTTCTGTCCGTTGCTTCCTCTTGGATTTTCCCAACCCTCAATACGTCTGTGGTCTTTCTCTTGTCTTGATGGGTTTCCGCAGATTGAGGAGTTCCTGTCCATGAGCTCCACAGTCACCCTTACATGTATCTACCTAATACTTTCTGGCAGGTGTGATAAAGGTTCAGTGTGTTGGCTTGAGCTGTGCTTCTCTAAGTTACTTCTCACCTCGTCTTATTATCAGAAAGCATTGGTTGAGCTGAGTATATACAAATACAGCAGTTTCCATGCTCAAATAACTGATATTTTCTCCCATTTTGCTTCATGTGTGAGTTACACCACATTAGTAATTCAAACTTTTGGGGTTTCTGGCAGGATGACCTTGACAACTTCATCAGAGGTAAACGTTAGCAGCGACGTTTAGATGTTGCTGCTTTTGCTGTTGCCATGGGTGGATTCTGATTCTCAGTTGCCTGTACCATGTGTGAGTGTTTTGTGGTTCATTTTTCTGATCTCTTCTGAAAGAGGGGTAGAGCAGGACTTGAGAGATTTAAACTGGTCCTGGCTCTGGCCACGTGCTGACTGTAAATTCCCAAGTATAATTAGTCACACTGCCCCAATATTTACTGCCTCCATCTTGGGTGTGTGGACAAAACCCCATTCTTTCAACATTGGTCTCCATTTCTGCTTCCAGCAGATCATGGATACCGGTAGCTCTCAAATGGGGCTGTAAGATTCCAGTAGTAGAAATGCAGATGATGGGTACAGATAATGGATAAAGAACTGTAGATGTGGGGTGGATGAGGATTGGATACCTAGAAGGGAAAGTTGACTGCACAGGGCTATGCAGTGAATACCCTATTTTACCAGGTCAGCTGAGGCTAAATTCTCTACTTTTGGGGTGGGGGTACTAACTGAAATGGTTCACTGAGGAGGGTGAAGGTTTGTAAGGGAAGATGTAACAATACTTTTTTAAAAGCACCTAGAACAAGTTTTAGGGTGTCAAATAGCACCATTTAAAAATTATAGGGGTATCCAGCAATTTATGGAGCTCTGATTGAGAAGTATCATTGTTAGGATTTTATTACCCATTTGTTTTCCAGAAGCAGCTCATCTTTGCAAATGAGCTTTTAGTTTTTTGGTCATTGTACCCTACCTGCCAGCTCACAGGAGCCTGTGTTTCTCCTTAGGAGCCACTCTGAGGTCAACTGTGTTTAAGATCATAAAGCCACTCTAGAGACTCTCTGTGGCATTGTTGTGTGGAAGAAGAAATAATGATCACTACTATTATTATATATATGTATGTGTGTGTGTGTGTATATGTATATATATATAAAAGTATATGTGTGTGTGTATATATATGTATATATGTGTGTATATGTATATGCTTCATATATATTATCCTGAATAATAACAAACTCTGCACAGTAGATATTATACCTGAGGCTCAGGTAAACCACTTGCCCGAGGTCACCCAGAGAAAGTGGAGGAGCCCCAATTTGAATCCGTATCTAATTCCAAAACCCAGACTTTTATTTTCCACTTCACCCTATTACTCTTTAAAAGTCTGAGGAGCAAAAGAAAGTTGTTTCATTCTGTCTGTTGGTTAGAAGGAGAATATCCAAGCTAACAGGCTGATTTTTTTTCCAATTTTTAAGCATAATATAAATTACTGACAAGAGGGCCCAGATGGATAAAATCAGAGCTATAAACCAAATTATCTTTTGAACTTGAAGGAAGATAAATTTCCATATCCAATCCTGTATGCAAACTGTTATCTGCCAGATAGTCTCAGGTATGTGTATAAATTCTGGAGTGTTAGAAACAAAACTAAATGAAGTAAAAAGAGGTTCCTTGTCTATTATTTTCCATCTTTTTTAAAGAGATGATCTACCTCACAGATGGTTATTAAACAGTAAGAAAGATGCTGTGATTGAAGATTGTGTTACTGAGTTTACACCTTAAAACACTGAACTTCCTGATAATTTGTGTTAAGCCAACACGCTTCAGAAAAATTGCCTGACTTTTGGTGCCTTAGTTTACCCACATGGCATGTGTGCCAGAACATGCTACAACAGGGTAAGAGGGCAGAGAACATGCTCTTGTAGGGGTCAGTTACTTGAGCTCTGGTTCTACGTGGCTGATTACTTGGGTCATCCCAGCAGTTCATTCCATCTCTCAGGACTGTGGTTTCCACATCTGCAAAGTGAAATGGCCTGAGTATATGATTCCTAAGTTCTCCCCAACTCAATCGTCGCATTGTTCTCTTATTCCAGAAGAGAAACACAAGGGGTATCAGCAGTGGAACATTATCTGTAAATGCCAGATTTCATGATCATTCACTTGATTTTTAGGACTCAACATCAAATTTTAGTGCAGATGGTGGTACTTTCATGACACAGGAAATTGTCCTTCGTTTTACCTGTGATTGTTTTGGGAGGAAGCCCTCCTGCAAGGAAATAGGGAAATCCAACACCCAGCTCTGTTGAGCATTTCCCTACGGTTCCTGTGATTGAAATCGGGTTAATGCTTTTGTGGGATGAGAACTGGTGCCAGCTCCTAGGCCTTGCAGGGCTTCTAAAGACTGTCCCCGCCACTCTTGCCTTATGCTGGTTCCCGGGACCTTACAGCCAGATCACAGGCCTGCTCCCCTGTTCTCATAGCCCCCTTTCTGGCCTGAGAATTGTCTGTGGCTTGGCCCTTTGCCCCATGCAACATGCACAGGTGTGGCTTCTGCTAACTATCTACTTGACCCCAACTGTGTGATTAGCGGGAATCCCCTCTGCAACTCAAGGCGTGTTTGCCTTTCCTGTAACCTGTAAAAAATTTCAGTCTGCGTTTTTCTCCCTCTGGAGATGGTATCCACTGGGTTTTAGGCTTTACAGAGCCAGCTGATCTGCGTGGATGGGCCACACTATCCTCCCTTAGCCGGCTCCGTAGCACATGCACAATTAATACTGCATTAATTAATTATGGGAGAAAAAAAGCACAGTTGGCAAGGGAATGAAGGCTTTCAGCTTCTAAAGTGAAGGCTTTGATGCTGAGCTTGAAAGTACATTTCCATCCGCCTCAGCCAGCAGAGAGAATCTGTGACACTTATACCATCCCCTGGGCATGAAAACTCACACCCAAGGAAAGTATTTCTAAATAGAGGCCCTCAACTAGTTGCTGGAATCATCTACTCATTGCCATGGGCTGTGAAAAGGGGGTGTAAGATTAGGGAGAAAAGACTCGCCCAAAGCAGCAGTGATTCGTGACCAAAGCTGATGAGGGGTTTTATTTTTTCTCCTTAAGTAGCTCTTAAGTCACCAACATCAGGAACTCTTTGTAGAGAAACAAATATGAGTAAGTGATTTGGTGCCAGCCCTCTTGAGGACATAAAATGACTCTTTCTCCTTCCTCCTCCTCCTCGCATGCCTTGCTTCAGGAAGGAACCCTAAGGTGGTGCAGGTTCCCAAACCTGTTATTCGGATGGGTTGGAAGGTTCATGTCTGTTAGGCATGGTTTCCCACTAGATATGAACAAAGCCGGGGAGAAAATGCTTTCCTTTTTCATTCTGATTCCTTCACGCCATTGTTCTTGAACTCCTCAGCTCCCACACTGACTCCTTTCACTTCTCCTATGAGGTGGTAGTGAAGCCACCTCACAAAGTCCCCTCTCTGAACAGACACAGTTCTCGTTCCCCTATTTACAACTCTGTCAAGCATTTTTCTTGGGGCTCTTGCTGACCTTAAAATTTGGCCATGATTCAAATATTCACCCAGGTATCTGGGGTTTTATTAAAGGAACGCAAAATGTTTTTTAGGAACACAAAAGTGGGAATTCCCTGAGAGAGGTTTTCTTCACTTGAGACTCATGGGTTATACACGAAACTACTGGAATGCCCTGACCAAGTGCTGAGAGGAGCTTCAGAGACCCACAAAAACCTAAAAAGATGTGAAAGTTGTCTCTGATCAAATAGATTTTGGACCTTATGAAAGAAAATAAGCTTTTCTTTTGATTCTTAGAGAAAAATTTTTGCTTCAGATGAATCCAAGTGTGTGTGCACGCACGTGCTTTCATTGGGATCGTCTCATAGCTGTTATTCCAGATACCTGCTTCACAAAGCTTCTGTGATTATTCCTACTACTGTGACGATTCCTGCCACCCCAGTGATCGGGGAAAAGAACTTGAAATACAACTGGGTATTGTAGCATTGGCACTGTGCAGACGCTGTGTAGCTCTCTCATGTCTGGTACTTCTTTGTTTGCTAAAGGAGTATTGAGATTCAGAAAGTGGCTGCCTTCTAAACCTTTATTGTTCAGATAGCATTACTTTGGACCCAGGACAGAGGGCTTATAGTTGACTGTGAACGGGGTGAATGTTATACTTAAGCAGGGAATGTGGTCACCCAGTTGCAATGATTTAGAGTGCTTTGAACATAAATATCTCCCACGATGAATGACCAGGGTGCCTGAAATTCCATTGTTGAGACATTCCTTTTGGATCAGGCATTATTTCCACATAGCTCCACTTTTAAAAGTAAATCATTATGGCAGCAGATAGTTATGGAGAGAGATAATTAATACCTCAAGTCCCTAATATCTTAATGAAAATTAGCTTATCAGATCTCCTGAATCTTTTGAAGTGGAAGGACCGTGGCCAGCACAGAGTGGGTAGAGTTGGAAATAAGCACTATAATTTGGCTTAGGGCTGGCCTTCTCTGTGGATAAGACAGACGGAAAACTAGATGGAAAATCCAGGCCTCCTGATTTAGACAAAACACTGTGAGCCTGGAGCTCTGAGGCCAGGATGAGCAGTCTGCTACTTACTGTGCGTGGCCATTGCTCTCAAGACATTGCCATCATCAGTCTTGGCCAAAGAAGGTCAGGTCTCCTCTAGTACACTGGCGATTTGAGAATGTGCAAGTCATCTGCATTTCTTTGACAGGAGTAGTGAATTTGGGAGTATAAATCTGAATCCTTAAGCCTTTCAACCATTCTCACTAAATGTCTTTACTTCAGGGATGATCATGTTTGATCGTAATGCCAAGATCTTGCAGATGTATAAAGGGCATGGTAATCCAAGTCTTGAGTTGAAGTAAGTGGTCAGGAAAATCTTGACCCTTGGGGAAGGAGCTACCAGAGCTGGGTGGCCTATGTGTGTGTGACAGGGAGGAGGTGTGCAGAATTTGGGGGAAAGATCCTTTGTAGTTCTCCATGTGGAATAATAACTTCCATTTATTGAGTGCTTATGGTAGGCGCTTTTCACATGTATTGTATCATTTAACCCTCTAGGCAGTCCTGTGAACTGGGTTTTATTATCCTCATCTTACTGATGAAGAGTCAAACTTAAAGAGGAAAAGGAACTTGACCAGAGTCACAGAGGTGGTAGGTGGGAGACAGGTCCATCCAATATACACCTTGCCTTCCAATAGAAGCCAAAGCCCTATTGCCTAATCTCTTCACTTTAAGAACATGAAGAATAGTGTTGAGTTCCCCTTTGAGATCTGACTGTGGTTAAAGCTTCACAAATTTCAGAAAAACAGAATAACTCACTAAAATAAAAATTTAAAGCTACCCCACAGAAAACATCTACCACAACCCAAAACTTCAGGGTTTATATATCCAGATTTTAGTGAACTATATGACTCTCCCTAGTCCCTTGCTCTGTCTCCTGGTAAATACTGTCCCTTTCAGAGCCCTGGCACATACATAGTGTAATAAGATCAGACCCCATCCCCCTACCATTCCAGTGCAATCTAATTGCAAAGTGAAAATCCAGGACCGTCTTAGATCCTCATCTATCTACGTCTCTCTTGGTCCCCACCGCTTGATACGCAGTCTCAAGTTCAATACCATTCTCTCTTTTTGTGCTTTAGGTCTCTGTATGGTTTCCTTTTCACCACTTTTTTTTTTTTTAATGAAGTGATTTTAAATGGAAAATTAAAAACTTAACTGTGAATCTGGCAGTTTCCTGCTAATGCCTCTTTGCTAAGAAGCTTCATAAAATACTGTATCTTATTCACTTCAGCACAGCTGCTGTGGGCTCTCACCACTTAACCATTCACAATATGTCTGAGAGATTAATTTTTATAAGGCTGTGGTTTGAGATATCTCCCCCTTCCTTGTTTTACTTAAAATCCTCAGTGGGAAAGCGTGCATGGGGAAAAAAAAAAAACACCACCACCCTGGATAAAAGGTACTTCGGTAACATACGTGCTTTAGGAACTATAATTTGTCATTTTATTTTCTTGTGCCCTCTTCATTTGAAATGCTGCAGCCTTTCTGCCAGAAGTCTCAAGTTTGTGTATGAGACTGAGGGGGAAACGAGAGTAGGTACCTTGTGCTGAGACTGTCCTGGGACAGTCCCGTGGTGTGTGTGAGCGTCTGTGTGATGCAGGTATGCTTATTTCTTCATGAAAGCCGCAGGTACTGGTTGCCTCTCGCAGGGTTAAAACTCTTGGCGGCTCACAGGAGGTGATGAAGGGCAAGGGCACAGGAGAATGAAGGAGGAGGAGGAAGGGGTGGGCCAGGGTCGGTTTCGGTGGGGTCCCCACTTGCTGGGTGAAAGCTGAACTGTTTATCCACACATCCCAGCAGCAGCAGAAAGCCAGGGGTGTTTTCAGGACTCAGCTGCCAAAGTTTCTTGAAGCAGCTCTGCTCAAAGGCATATGCTGGGCTCACTTCTGAGGGAAATTTCCTTTTTGGGGAAGTTGAAGCAAAGGAATTTCCTGTGTGGGCAGACAGAGCTTCCTGACTTGAAGGCTTCTTGGAAGGGAAACAGTTTCATAATGAAATGACAAATTAAAGACATACCAGCCGGGTTCACTTCAAAACAGCTATTGAGAGTGCAGGCAAAGCCCTATTATACTCCCTCACAGAACAAAAATAAATCCCATCCTGACAGGTTTCTGTATGCCGGATTATATCCGTCCCCCCACACCTTTCTTCACAGCCTTCTTCATGCTCCCTTCCTCCCACCCCCGCCATTAGCTGCCACCAGCTCCATCTTGAACAGCTCTCGAGAGCAGCCGGCAGCCAGGCCGGGAGCCTGTTTCTTGCTCCCTTGCTTTGTGGCTTTGCCCATCCCTGACCTGCATGGAGGCCTTATAGGTTATGTGACAGCCCTATGCTGCCAAGATACAGAAATGACCTCTTTCCTTTCCCTTTTGACATAAAGCAATGATTGAAGACGTCTTCAGCAATGGGGTGGGGGCGGGCAGTCAGGGGAGAATGCAGCCATTTCCTCAGGCCGGCCTTTAAAATCTTGAAGGCAGTAAATGTAAGTGCTATTCCGGTCTTGGGAGCTGGGTCTGAATTCTTTGCTTTGTTGAAGGAAATAGGGCTCTGTGCTGGGTGGACGATATTCTTGTACCTGAACATGTCATTTTCTTCAGTTCCATCAGCCTGCATGTCGTGCTTTGTTTTGTTTCTGAAATTGACATGATGATGCCTTAGGAACTAAATTTTTTTCTTTAATGGAACAGGCTAGGAGAAAGAAGGATGGCAGTATCATTTGGGGCGTGAGAACAGTCATTATTAATTAGACTTAAGTTAATGAAATAAAAAAGGCACAGGCTTTGAAATCAGTTGTCTAAATTTAAGGGCCAGCGCTAACAATATACAACCAGCAATGTAACCTTGAACAAGTCACTGAACCTCCCAGCCTCAGTTTCTTTATCTCTAAAATGGGTACAGTCATGCCTTTTTCACACTGTTGTGAGGAAATTAGATTATGATTTCAGAGGCAGTTTGTGAATTCCTATAAGCCTTCATACTTCTTGTTAAACCACTATTGGGATCTCTGGAGACTGAAATACAGTATTAGGCTAAGACAGCAGAATTGTAGAATTTGTAGATCAATTTGGCAAATATTTAGTAGAAGTCTTCTATGTGTGCAGCATGGCTCGACTCTGTGGGGGAAAACAAACAAGTGGAAAGTTTCAGGTGGCTACATGGTATAGCAGAAAGAATATTGGACTTGGGGCCAGGAGGCCGGGGTTCAATCCTGGCTGTCACTCAGTTGCCTGTGACTTGGTATGAACTGTTTAACCTTGATGAGCCTCAGTTGCTCATCTGTAAAACTGGGAGAAATCAAACTCTATGACTTTAATAAACTCTGTCCAACTCTAACATTGTATAATCAGTTTTAAGAGGTTTTTGCCTTTAGCAGCTGTTTATAGGATTTATTCTAAAGAGTAGGGAAGAAATATTCATTGTATAACAGCTTGTCTGATGAAGAAGATTGCATGAAAAAGCTACACTTTTTTAATAAGTATATCTGATGTAAACAGGAAAAATGGGTGCTTGCCAGATATGTCATCTATAGCAACTTGTTTTGAGGGGGTCTCTGAATGCTGACATGAAAATGACTAGGATCATGAGTTGAACATGAGTTTGCTCAAGAGAAGGTTCTCTTGGGGCTTTGGTTTACTTCCTCCCAGCTGCTCCAGGGAACACTCGGGATATTTCCAAATGGCTGCTCATTTAAGCCATTCCCGTTATGGTTCTCCTTGTCCAAATTGGCTTCCATGGTACAGTCCTAGTGTTGCCTGGTTCTGCTAATTTGATTTTTTTTTTAATGTGCTGATATGTAGTTTTAGGACTGCTGCATTATTGTTCCTCTATCTTTCCGTTTGTATTAGTAAAGAACTATTAGCAATTTTGCCTCAAACAGTCTTCTAAGCACGCTTTTTGATTGGAGAAAACCAAGGTACCAGAAAACTTAGATGCCATGTGGAAAGTCACAGTTTGCTGGGTGTGTACTATGTGTTACTAGTGCTTTAATAAATTGCCTCATTGATTTTATTCTCCCAACAAGCCTGGCAGGTAGCTGATAGTATCTTTGCTTTACACATACAGAAACTAGGGCTTAGAGATGGTAAGTAATTGGGTCAAGGCCACAGAACTGGCTGGTAGCAGAGTCAGAATTTGAACTCATGTCTGCCTGCTCCAAAGCCTGTGTTATTTATCCCCTCAGTGCACCCCTGCTGTTTTGACTGCTGTTAAATTGACCTTATGCTTAGAACCGAAGTCAAACCCGTACCAGGGCTGTAAAAAGAAACAAAATTAACCTCATAGTCTGCATACTCTCGAAATGGCAAAAAAAAGCCTGCAACTTTCCATTGTGGAAAATAATATACCCGGGTGATAAACTGAGCAAACATCACCCTTGCCCTTGCCTCTGAAAGAGAGCCTGTTCTAGTTCATCCTGGGGCCACCTTGGCCTGGAACCCCACTGGCCAGCTCTGTCCACACCTTGCATATTAGGACAGAAATCTGCCTACCACATTCCAGCTACATAAAGAAGGTGGCCAGCACCTGACTGCCTCTTTCTCCTCGTGAAATTCCTTGGAAATATCATTTGTGACTGCTTGGGCTTGTTCTGAAGAAAATTCAAATCTTGTTCTGTTTAACAAGGATTGATTGAAGAACCCGTATGCTCAGTGCTAGTACAAAGATAAGCAAGGAAGGAACTCAGAATAAGAGAGAAAAAACTTGGATAATAATTATCAAAACCAGTATTTATTGAGCACCTACTGTGCCCAGTAGAGTGGTAATTACAGGAGGTAAATATCTAAAACTTACATAGCTCTTCACAGAACATACATCTGTTCTTGCTTCTGTGTTTGATTTTATTAGCTTTCCTCTGTACACATAAGCTTTTAGTGTATGTCCTATTGTTGAAGTCCAGAGTTGTATTATTTTTCACTTATTTGGGCATAGATAGTTCCAGAATTTACTTATCTTCCTCATTCTCATTGTTAATCTCATTTTTCTTCCCTGGAGAATATGGACTTTCAAAACTATTTTTCAATCAAGGCCAAAATATTTCTTAAAATTCACTTCTATTTAAAACACAGATAACATCCAGGAGAAAATCTGAGAAGAAAAAAAAAACGATTTTGATGGTACCTGATTATAAAAGACTCACAGTACTAAGTTATTCTTTGGCACGTGTAGCAAAATACTATGTAGGTGTCATTTCGAGTTCATAGTAAGGGGAGAAATGGTGTCATTTTTCCTGCAGAGAAATTTGATCTTTCACTTTAATCTTTCATTGGCCTATAGCAGCCAGTGGGGTCTTTTAAAAAATTCTTTTCCTTCATATTCCCCGTTTGAGCTTAAGGTACAAAAAAAGAAAATATTCTTGAAATGCTGTGACCAGATCTAGACTGTAACATGCCCCTTCGCTCCTCCGGTGAGGAAGTGCGGGAAGGTGGAAGACATTGAGGGGTCGATTATTTACTTCGTTTGGAAGTAAGAAGGGAGGTAGCTCTTATTTGGAATAAGAGCTGTCTTCAGAACAGGTGTGTGCTCTCCTGAAGCCCAGAGCTGTGACTCCCTGGGTGTGTCTCTTACCTGTGCCCTTGGGCAGGTGGCAAGGGAGAAGAATAGGATAAGAGGAGGATGGTACAGACAGAGGAGTCACAGGCTGAACAGGCTGTCACCAGGGCAAGATGACTGACAGGTGGATGGAATTCACCATCCTTTCCTTTCAATCAAAAACAAAGTAGAAAGTTGCTCATAAGTAAGTTTGAGTTATATCATCTTCTTCATAGCCTTTGCTCTTCAGACACAGGTGCTGGTAATCAGGAAAATGCAAGGAAACAGTTCTGGGGAAAAGGAACAAGCCTCGTTGGCCTTGAGAGCCCCAGTAGACCATCAGGCCTTGCTTTGGATATTGGGAGGTGACAGTGCCTTCTCACGTGCCTGACAGTTTCCCTGCACCACCAAGACTCCGTGTGACTGAGGCCGTGGCCCGGGTTTCAGGATGGGCATTCAGAGGAAGGAAGTTCCCCCTCCTTCACTTACCTCACGCTTACTAGATGCTGGGTTGCCTATGCCCATGTTAAAGGAAGCCAGATAACTTTCTGTCCCCATGTGATCCAGGCCCATCCTGAAGCCTGGGGGTTCTGAACATAAGTATGGCGGTTGCAGCCTTCCTTCTGTGACTTCTGGAATTCCTGACAGAGAGGGTCATATCTAGCCACTGTCAACCGGATGCTAGACTTGTTTTGTTAGGCCCTTGCTCCTTCCCTTCCTCTACTTATCTTCCAATAACCTTAGGATTTGGAGGAAATTAAAATAAACCTTCTTCTAGAAAGGTGTCAGGGACCCATGCACAAATGTAGCCTTTTTGATGCTTGAGAAAGAATGCCTTTTTGACTTCTGTGAATAAAGAATAAGTCACGGCTAATGAGTAAGTAACAGCATGTGCCTGTGGTCCCAGTTATTCAGGAGGCTGAGGCAGGAGGATTGCTTGATCCCATGAGTTCAAGGCTGCAGTGAGCCATGATTGTGCCACTGCACTCCAGCCTGAACAACAGAGCAAGACCCCATCTCTTAAAAAAAAAAAAAGGAAAAATGCCTATGCAATGGCTCTGAGGCACCCTCATGGTTGATCCAATGGCCTTGCCTAGTGATTTTGACATGCTTTAACTTGTGACCAACATCTAGTCTATTTGTCTCCCATTAGAGACTGGTTGTGACAGCATTGCCATTGACCTGCCATATATAGGAACTCCAGTGTCTGAAAACATAGCAGGACTTTGTAGGTATTAACATTGAGCAGTGCTTTCACATTTTACAGCTTACCGTGATGAGCAAGATATTGTGTAAATAGTGCATTGCAGATATCAATAAGAGGTAGGGTAGGCAGTGATTTCAGTGGTGTCCCACTCCACACTGTAATTTTGTTTCTTTGGTCAGCTAATGTAAGAACTGAGTCTGTAACTCTAACCTAGGGAGCCATTGCTGTGTGTCAACTTTGTTGCTTTAAAATCTTGAGACACCTTTTCAGTATCTCCCACTTTGTCTGAGTAGTCATACTTTTAATGATATTTAAAAGTCAAACTCTAAATACTTTGGAGCTAAATCTCAGCAGAGATAAACTTCAAACTGGTGGGAGTGGGGGTAGAGAAACCCTTCTGGGAGTCAGAATGAGATACTTGTGTGTCTGGACTGGTGGCAGGTTTGTATGTTACCAGAGTGATCTCCATGGTAACGGATCAACATGGCGCCAATGACAACTCTACACTAAGAGCTTCAGGTTCCCATGAGAAAGTGGATCCTCACAGCAAACAGAGAGGAAGAAATCAAGAAATATGGATCCACACTCCCCTTCCCTGTAGAGTTCTCTGGCCATGAAGTTTCATTTCATATAACCAACACCATGTCCTATTTAACCACTTGGGTCCCTCTGAGTAAACCAAGACTCTTCTGAGAATGCAGTGTTCTCTCAGATTTCAACTACATTCATACAAAGTTTAATCAGACTTGCATAGCAAAGAACTATATTGCAGTGGAGCAAGAATGTAACTTGGAGTCAGGAAGCCTGGCCTCCAGACCCAGCTCTGACACTGTGATATGAGGAAATCACCTCGCAGGTTCTTATTTTCCAGATTCTCAAATTCCCACCAGTGCTGATGGTCAATCATCCAATTATATTGAAAGCCCTTAGTATGATACATTAGCAGTAGGAAAGGTAGATGACTAAATATAATACAGTGTGCCTTTTCCTACACCATCAAAGGTATGATAATGTTGTGATTATGTGTATAAAAACTTTCAGACACCTAAAAAGTAGAAGGTGTGATTCATCTCTGTTAAAGATTAATCTCTGAGCATAACAACCAACATCTGGAAGCTAGGCAGCCAACAGAGGGGTTAATTTTTCTGGAACCTTGGTCGCAAAAGGTTATTAGTTTGCAGAAAGACTCAGAGATCACTGTTTATCTTAAACCACAAGAGAATGTTTTTGAATTCAGAAGAACAGTGATATAATTTGGTAATTTCATGAACCTCTTCCCTGGGAAACCTTATGACTCAACAGTCAAAGGTGTCCGAATAGTAAAGATGGTTTTCAGTGATCAGGTCTGTGCCCATGCCTGGCCTTGGGTATACTCTGAAATGAGATTCTTTGTTTGATTGATGGGGTGATGGTTTCTGTTGTGTACGTTTAAAGGAAACCAGTTTCCCCACCCAAAATTTCTAAGGAGTTTAATCCTTGGGGTGTAGGGGAGTTAAACCACACTGAGTCAAGGAAGTAATTGATTGCATATTTCCTCTAAAAGTCAGTTATGGACTTGATATTGACTAAAACAAACTAGCAGTTCTCTTCCATCACCAAGTCAGAGCGTCTGTTTACCATTCTGCATGATTAAAAGAACAACTAAGAATGGTAATGCTCCATTTAAACTTTCCTTGTGATTCTCTCTGGTCTACCTTCAATCAACAAAAGCCTAAAATTTTTATTTTAGAATCATGATGTTGGAAGATCTTTAGATTGCTCATACCATAAAGCTGTTTCTAAGATTGGTCTCAGGAAGGTCCAAGATCAGGATTGAAGTATGAAAAATCTTGGCCAGGTGCAGTGGCTCACGCCTGTAATCCCAGCACTTTGGGAGGCCGAGGCAGGTGGATCACAAGGTCAGGAAATCCAGACCATCCTGGCTAACATGGTGAAAGCCCGTCTCTACTAAAAATACAAAAAATTAGCTGGGCGTGGTGGCGGACACCTATAGTCCCAGCTACTCGGGAGGCTGAGGCAGGAGAATGGCGTGAACCTGGGAGGCAGAGCTTGCGGCGAGCCGAGATTGCACCACTACATTCCAGCCTAGTGACAGAGTGAGACTCCGTCTCAAAAAAAAAAAAAAAAATGAAATCTTGATCTTATTGCCTTGTCACCTTTTTGTCTTAAGTTTACTTTGTTGGTATAAAGAATTTTTTTTTAATTCAGCAAGAGCTCAAAGAGCCATATATATATATATATATATAATTTTTTTAATTAAAAATCTTTCTGCTCAAGTCTCAACTACACTGAGACTGAATGGAAAATGCAAAAGCTCTTGACATGATGTCGGAATGAACAAGATGGAGAGGTTGAATTTGAGAGCATGGTTTCCTTATTGTGAAATTCCAGTTTCAGAACATTGGCACTGTCTGGTTCAAATATAAATACACATTATTTTATTGTAATCCGCTAGTTTAAATTGTTTATTCTGCTTATAAGGAAGAGATCTATGATAGCTGTGAACCCCTTTGAAGGAGACTTTATCCATGGCTCAGTCCAAGGTGTTTGAAGCACTTTTCTCGTGGCCTGGCTGGAAAGACTTTCAGAAATAAGCAGGGTTCTGGTAGGAAAATGAAGGCAGTTGAGGAAAACAGTGCACATATTTGTAAGAGGACTATACTTGGTATCTTGGAAAACATAAACAGACCCTAGACTGTCTACCCCAAGTCTGGGAAGGCAGTCCTCTGAGGCTGAGGTTCTCCTGGAACTCCCTTCCACAGGGCTGCGTTGCAAATGCCATTGTGGAGGCATCACCTGATGTGGTGGACCTGAACACTGGGGAAATGCAGTGCTGCCTGCTGCTGCGCTGGCTGGCATCTGCCCTCCTCCGTCTCCTGGGTGCTGCCACAGAGAAGAGAGAGAGAGTGAAGCGGGCAGAGACTGGCTGTTGCCATCACACAACTGAGGGCGGACCTGGAGCTCAGCCGGCTGAGGGTTTGAGAGACCGTTGGGAGCAAGACCCAACCACAAGGCCCGTGGAAGAGAAAGTTGGCAGATCTCAGAAAGGGGAGGAAAAGGAGAGGTGCTTATTTGTTCATCTTGTTTTTGCTTTTAAGGAAAGGAGGAGAGTTAAATGAGAAAGGAGGGTGCGTTGGGAAGGTTCTGAGCAGTTTCAGGTCCACGGTTGAGCAATGTTCATCCTGGTCAACAAACTGCCTGGATTTCATTTTGGCCTGACAACAGCCCTACCACCTAGGGAACTGCACAGAGAATCCTGTGTGTTAACCACGCAAGAGAGTCTGCAGTTAGAATACTGGGGGCTTGTGCAGAGAGAAGAATTCAGAAAGTCAAAGGCTGGATGTAGGTGAAGAGACTATGGACTCTGCCTTCATGTCATCAGTTAAAGTGCCCCGCACACCTGCCTGTCCTAGGTCCTGTAGGGATGTGACATAACAAGCATGAGCTGTACCTTAGTGTCTGTGTTCCAAAACTTTGTTGGCACCTGAAGCACCTTTCCCTCCTCCCAAGAGGAATAAACAAATGTAAATAAATGGTGCCCAGGTTTTCATTTGGCTCACAAAAGATTATATAAAACTCATAGTCTGTCTGAAATATATTACCTGTAGACCTGTTTCAGCTAACCACCTTTTCTAGCACAATCAAGCTGGTAAAATGCATGCCTGCACGCCGGCCACGGTACTGAGGGCCACATCAAAACTGCTCCTTGAAGGAACTTGGAGAAAATGAACAACCAGCAACTTGTTAACTGGTCTCTGAATGACAGAGGGTACTGCTTTAGGTGCCCCCAGGAATTCTGAGTTTATGCAGCAGAGGACCATGGCCCCGGGGTCAGGCAGAACAAGGGGATCAGACCTTGCTCTTGCTATGTGTGGATCATTATTCAGCTGAATGTCTCTAATCAGGAACTCTGGGTATAAAAACACGATCTCTGCAGACTTGGGTGTGGCTAGACGCGCTCTGTGTGCTGTATTTGTAATTCTCTGTCTCTGTATGGTTTCAGCCTTGGAAGAAGCTTTGAACCAGTGATGAGTTTGGTTTCCGCAGTCAAAACTGTGGTTTGAGAATTTCACTGTTAATAACTGGGAGTAAAGGAAAAAGTTGGGCTATTGAAGGGTAAAGCCGATGTCCCTAGGACTGTGGCCTCAGGAAGATGACTGGATGGCAGCAGCAGAACTGATGGCAGAAACCAGGGAAGCTGATGTTGTATTGCAGCCTCCCTCACACAGATTCTAATCCTAGAAAGTGGATTGTGGAAAAAAACTTAACTATTCACAACAAACATTTACCAGTCTTATTTAGTGGCAGGCCTTGTGATGAGTGCTGGGGTTAAACCGTAAATCAAATACAGACACTGCTGTCTTTATTATTCATTAAAATGTCTTTAGGGTAATTTTGTATTTACATCTTCAGCAAATATTAACTGAGCACCTGTGATCAACCACATAGCTGCTAGGCGCTGTGGATACCGTGGTAGACAAGAACAGACGCTTTTCTTGTTAATCCGTGCAATTTACAATCTAGAGGGGAGACTCCACGTACCCCGCCAGATGTGTGCAGAAGGCGCCATCACTGCTTTAGTTTCAGGTCTTTGCTCAGGTCATTGCTCACACTGAGTCCACATTTATAAGTTTTCCTGTCGGGTGAGCTGCTGAAGGGCCAGGGAACATGATAAACCATACAAGCAGCGCATCCAAGAAGTGGTTTCTGAGCAGTCACTGAGACAGCGAGGGTTCCCTGCACTGAGCACCAAGTTATTACTATTTTCCATACATGTCAATATGTTATTGATTGCTTCACTGTGCTGACCTGTTTTTGTTTCATGTGGCTCTTTGGGTCTGTCTAACCTGGTATTTTCAGTCTCACCAGCATTTCTAAAGTTCTACAGACCCATTTCATCCACGTTACACCATGTCTACCACAGTGCCAGGCATCAAGCCTGCTAATTGTGCTTGATGGTGATTATTACCAGCCCTGGATTTGTAAGAGTCACCAGCAGTGGCATTTCAAGATTTAGCCTGGGAGCTCATGGTTATGTGGAAAGAGGAGCTCAAGACTAAGCCCAGGGAGGTTTTGGGGTGATAGAATTGATTCTTTACACTGAACGCGAATCCTCAGTGATGTTTTGATGAGGATGCAGGACATTGTGCTATGCTAAAGCCCATCACAGCAGCATTAAAAATGTCCCAGTATGGCGACCTGACTTACACCTTGGCTCAATCATTAAAATTAAATAACTCACAAATACCAGAAATGCTGATTTTTAGAATAATAAAATATCAGTTTTTGTTTTTTGAACTGGCAGGGAATTTTTTTTTTTTCTTTTTGTAGAGACAGTATCATGCTATGTTTCCCAGGCTGGTCTCCAAGTCCTGGCCTCAAGCCATCCTCCTGCTGTGGCCGCCCAAAGTGCTGGGATAAAAGGCATGAGCCACCACACCCAGCCAGGATTTTTTAAATGTTAATTTTCAATACACATGTAGCTATGAGGAGATGGACACATTCTTTCTATCTGACACACCTGGTCACTCCAAACGTTCAGCACTTCACATGGGAGGCTACATATGGAAGTGAAATGAAAAATCACCAGCAGCCGCAGAACAAAAATATAATCCAGTGAGCATAACTTTTATGGAAGCACTTCAGCAATATGGGTAAAGGACCTGAAAACACTTTTGCTCTTTGGCTCCCTAATTCCTTTTCTGATAACCCATCCCTAGGGAACACTCTCCAATGCTGACAAACCTTCTTACACATGGTTCTGCAGAGCAGCAGAGGCCACCACCAGCAAGGTTCAATAAATTAAGGCAGGTTATTATGTGGGACTATTATGCACTAATTAAAAATCACATTTTTTAAGCCGGGCGCAGTGGCTCACGCCTGTAATCCCAGCACTTTGGGAGGCCAAGGCAGGTGGATCACAAGGTCAGGAGACTGCGACCATCTTGGCTAACACAGTGAAACCCCGTCTCTGCTAAAAATATTTTAAAAATTAGCCGGGCGTGGTGGCGGGTGCCTGTAGTCCCAGCTACTCGGGAGGCTGAGGCAGGAGAATGGCGTGAACCTGGGAGGCGGAGCTTGCAGTGAGCCGAGATAGCGCCACAGCACTCCAGCCTGGGTGACAGAGTGAGACTGCGTGTCAAAAAAAAAAAAAAAAAAAAATCACATTTTTTAAATGCTCATATAATATAATTGAAAAGGCAGGGTACAAATCTCTCTCTTCAGAGTCATCTCAATTGTTTTTAATCCATAAAAATAAACCAAAAGGCTATGGAGGAAAATAGTTATTGTGGTTATCTCTAGGTAGAAGGATTGTGGGTAGAATTTCTTTCTCTTTACTGTGGAGTTTTTTTGTTTTTTTTTTTTTCTTCTGGCATTGCCCAGGATTATTTCTGTCCATCAGGGCGTAGTGGGTCACTTCTGTACCCAGCAGCTTGCACCTAGATTTATTGTGTCAAAATGCAAATCTGGGCATGCATTTTCCATTGTCCCCTCCCCACCTGCACTTAAAACCCCTCCTTGTCTTCCTGCTGTAAGTAGGATAAATGCACCAGCTGTACTGGGCCTTTCCCATTTCCCATGCTGATCACATTCTCTCACCTCTTTCTTCTGGTTACAACACACTTCTTCATTCCAAACCCTTCCTCCTGACCCACCTCCACCCCCCACCCTAGCAAGATTAATTCCCTGTAATTCTAGTTCATCCTTTTGGCCCCAGTTTAAGCCATTTATTCATGCCAGGCTTTACAGAAGACTCACCAGCACCTCCAATGGGCTTCCAAGGTGCTCTCAACTTCCCTTAACACAGGTTCCCAGTTTATCCTCACCACTGAAGCCCAAGAGCTGGGACTGTGCCAGATTGATCACCAGTGCATTCCCCCAGCACACAGCAGGACTCGGCTCACCCTGGATGGTTCTTAAGCATTTATGAATGGGTGGATCTCACCTACGTGACCTGGAACTTCTCTGTTCTCAGAGTAAGCCATGTCAAATAGCAGAAAATGCACCGGCTTTGGAGCCTACTGCAGGACTAGATGTCTCAGGGTCGCAGTTTCCTCATCCCTAAAAAGGGGAATCACGATGCTTATCTCATGCAGTTATTGTGAGGTTACAAGAGTTACTGCTTATGAAGGGCCCTGTCCAGCATCTGGCACGTGGCAGGTCCTCCGTGAATGACAGCGCCTTCCTGGGCAGCCTGGCGAGCACACACGCGTGTGCACACACACACACACTCCTGTGTTTAATATAGCCCTGTCTGTTGTGAGCCACTTGAGGAGAGGTGTCCCTAGAAGAAACTTTTTTCCCAGAAAATGAGGCCTGGCTGGTGCTCATCCTGAGTTCCTGGAAGGCAGTGTTTCCTTGTAACCATCTTAGATTCCTGGGGCTGGGTATAGTGCCTGATGCTTTCAATATATGTGTGCTGAATCAAACCAGAAGAAGCGGGCTGAGGCACTGAGTGAAAACCTATGTGGATGTCCTGCTGCCTTTTCCTTGTGGAGGGTAGATCATTCCCAACTCTGCCTGAAACTATTTGATGCCTTATTGGAAGAAGAGAAAGATAACTCCCTTGTTGAGCCATAGAGCTCTTAGTTTTTCTTTCTTAAAAAAAAAAATCACTCTTCTTTCAAACACCATTAAATTAGTCCAGTTATGTACACTGGGCTTGTATTGCATGGTTTATATAAAAGCTAAGTTCTTTCTTTAAGATTGGAGCCCTCCATGTGAGTGATTTCAGGATAAAAGGCCTTAGAGGATTAGACACATTATTCTTTTATAAAACTGATTGCTCAAGTGATACAGCCCTAGGGCTGCCCCCTTATTGTAGCTTCTTGAACATTGTCAAACTGTCAGACTTGGGTCGGTGGTTATTTTATCTCGCAAACAACCAAAACCAGATTTACATTGTAAGTAGATATTAGCGTGGCTTTTGTCCTTCCTATATCTAGGCCCTGAATACTTCAGAGCCAGATTAAATGCTTTGCTCTATTTTTTCATAGATTTGGGCTTCGACCAAACATACAAGTTGAGCCTATTGACTTCTCTCTTTGTGGATGCACACGTGCGTCTCTGCGTATATTTGTGCATGCTTTCCCGAATAAGTCCTCTTTTAAAACTCAGCCTTTCATCATTTTAGAAATGATTTGCTCTTTTACAGCTTGTACTTTTTATGGTTCTTAGAGGATCACTGCAGCAAATATATTTGGCAGAAATTGAGCACACAAGCCCTTCCCCAGGACTCAGTACTGAATTTGTTCAGTTCCCGTCTTAAAAACTTGAAACTCCTTTGACTTTTCCTGTGATGTGCTTATTTCTGATCTGAAACTGTAGTTCAAAGCTAGACTTGGTAATCATTCACATCAAGAAAGGAATGGATTGCTCAAAAAAGAAGTCAGACTCTAAAAATAGCCTCCATACCGAGGCCCACTTTTCTACCTAGGGAATCAAGACAGAAATATTTCCAGGATTGAAATGACATAGTTCAAGTGATGCAACCATTTGGCTGCCTGCTATTTTTCTCTTTTCTGCCAGAAGGAAAATATATAATGTAGAAAAATTCCCCTAGAGTTGTTAAAATAATCACTGAAATAACCTTTGGTGCTTAGTATGATACCCTGGAAAACTTGGATCTCTAGAATGGTTCATTTCAGAGCTTTTCCAGATAGCCAAGTTTTTATTAGAAAATTGGTTGGTATAGACGGTGCTCACTGTGACTGTTCAGTGCATGATGAGAATCCTTCTTTACAGAGATAAAAAGTGTGAAGAGAATTGCTGAGAAGTAACCATTCATTCCCTTCTGCATTTGCCTAGTGTGCTGTGTAATTAAATGAGCTGATAAAATTTACAAGAAATAAAGCTTTATGCAATTACAAATAGATGACATGACTTTTTAAAAGGTTTTGCCCATATTTTTCACAAATGCTCTACCTTTAGCCTTCTCTGCTTTCACACGGATGCTGAAAAACAAAAGAGTTAATTAGAAACCATTCCTTTTCTCTCTTTCTGGTACAGAGAAGGCTTCCACTAAGTATGTGCTGAATAAATGACCCAGTCTGAAAGTTTTAATTTATTACACAGTATATTCATAGAACTGTAACTGTTACAACCTCTAGTTTGATAGATGTAGCCGTTTTTGTTTTTTAAGTTGAGATTATATTAATATCTGTCACTTGGGTTGCCAGCCTTTTAGAAGAAAATTTGGGGTTTATATTAGAATAGGTTTCATGTTCAGTAACCTGTATCCTTTTTTACTGCCCTGGGACAACAGCAAATATTCACCTAAATTCATTCTGTGGTGTAACACTTGAGAAGTATACCAGTTCTTCCTTGCAAATAACGACAACAAAAAGCTCTGAACAACTTAATCACAAAGAAAAAAAAAGCTTTTATTGGAAGTGTATTGGGCAGCTCATTGGCTGATAAGGTAGCAGAAGCAAAAGGATACTTGGCAGCCCAGAGCTTAGCTGAGATGGAGCCATAAGGACAGTTTTATTAGGATGCCACCACAGCTCGGCTGCCAGTGGACACATGAATTCGTGAGACTGGCACCTCTGCCATAAATAACATCTCACCATCCCTGGGGAATTGGTCACTCCCTTAAGACTCAAACACTGCGGCAAGTGCATCTAATTGGCTGAGTCCGGGTTACGTTCCAGGGAACAGGGGAGAAAGCTCTGCCAATCTTGGGATTCCCCCAAATGCGGTATGTGGATGCTGAGCAGACAAAAATATAGAAGTCTAGTAGATGATTGTAAGTTACTGTATAGCAGTGTGTTTCATCTTGTTCTTACGTCCTGTGGAAGCTTTCTTCATGGCAAAGTTAAGCAGTTCCACATCTGCATTCCCCCAGATCAGCACACCAAAGGTGAACAGCTTGGGTTTCCCCCTACTTTCAGTTACAGGTACAAGATGTTAGCAAACTATGCAAATCTCAATGAGTTTTGTTTCCTAATTCTGTTTGCATGCTAGGAAACTTGCCTCATGATACAACAGTAAACCCCTGCTTTAAGAAAAACATGAGGCTGGTTTAATATGTACAGTGTCCAACTCTTAGGAAGTGTTTATTTTTTAATTGCCTTTAATAATTTCTCATAAAGATCGATGAGTCTGAGAATTGTGAAGGACCTCAGAGATGATATATTTCAACTTGTCATCCACGTCATGACTGTCTCTTTAGCATCCCAGAGATAGCAGGACAGTCCTCCTCTGCTTGTGTGTATTCAGTGGGAAGTACGTCCCTGCCCCCTTTTCGTCCCGTTCTTGGGTGGCGCTAGATGTGAAAAATAGAGTTGAAACTCACCTCACTGTCACTTTGCTCTTGGTTCTAGTTTTGCCATGTGAAACCAGATAGGGTGTATTCTTTCTACATTAAGTCTAGAGACAGAACTTTGGAATCAGATATGGATTTGATGCTCAGCTTTGCCATTTACCCAAAATGAAACAGTTACTTTAACAGTATTTTTCGTCTAATATGTGCAAACTAATTGCTGAATGGATAGGCAGTTATTTTATTAATGCAACAAAAGGTTATGTTAGCATTTTAATATTTGTGTTGTATTCACATTGATCGTTTTTACTTGGACTATAGCCAAAGTCAGAATTCTTCTTTTGTGGATTTTTTAAACTTAAATATATGCCTTTACATTTAACCCTATTACGTTTTATTTAAGTTGGCTGAGGTAATTCTGATCATATGCCTCTCATCCCTTCTATAAACTCCTCTTTCCTACTTTATGGCTTCTATATTAGATGAGTACTTTCTCTGTACCTTTATGTTAATTATTTGGAAGGGAAACAGATTGATTGGGACGGGACCTGTGAAAGATCCCTGTGGCATACCGCTAGAGACTGCCTTCCAGGTAGGCATAGTTTTAAAACTATAAAGTTCACTTTACAGTTAACAAGTATATTGTGATTATGTTTTCTGGCAAATAAATCTCTTTGCTGCCATATGCCATAAATGACACATTATCATTTTTGCAAATATGCACAATGGTACTACATATCAATTGACTGTCAGCCTAACCCATAAGAAAAAGTCAGGATAGACTGTCAAGTTATTTGCTGAAATCAGATGCACTGCTTGGCTCTCTGTAAAATCTTTACCATGTACCCTCTTTCACTTTACTCGTCTACTCATGGCGAATCTAAAACCTTCTACTTCAGCTTAGGCAAGACATCTTCTTGGGTCAGTGGTAGATGTGAACAATCTTCGTGGGTCAGTGGTAGTTTAACAGTTTGTTAAACTGTTGTTAATCAATGTGTCTACTCTCAGTGATTTTAAGAGAGAAAAGAAGACTTTTTGTTTTTGTCTGAGAGGAGTTTTTAACCTGGAAAGACAGCTAAAACGTTATCTGAAATGTTAAATGTTAAACATTTTATTATTAAGAGACAGTGTGTTTTTTATTTTACTCACACAGTATGTGTGCATTTGTGTTTTCTGCGATTGGACATTTGTAATAATAGGCTCATATTTTGTTTGTCATTTTAAAATTGGCTTTGTAGGATGTTCACTAATGTGGAAAGACAGAGGGATTGGGGAATCACTGGGAAATGCTTGGAGTCAGTCTGTTATGTAGATGTGCAAGGTATTGACTACAGAGTGAGACACTCTTGCTTGGTTATGTCCTATTTCTCTCTGGATTTTTTAATTCTCAAAAAGTAATTTAGAACTATAACACCTTGGTTTGTATGAGTGTAAAATGATTTATAAGATAACCTCAGGTGTGTTGACAGAAGAAATGCAATGAAATTGTTTCCATGTTTAAGAAAAATATGGGAGGTATATGTATTATAAGTATACACCTATTGACTGGCTAAAGAAGAAAAGATGACTAGGGTATGCCATTCTAAGGAGTTTAGATTTTGTGCTGGAAGTTTAAATAGGGGAGAGAAAGGATGTGTGTTCAGAAGGCTTTTGTAGGTAGCAGCTGTAGCAATGATCTAGGTGAGAAAAAAACCAAGTACAAGCCAAAGCAGTGTCAGAGAGATGGAGTGAAAGAGAAACATTCAAGTGATTAAGCAGATTGATTGGGCAAGGTGAGTGGCAGATCAGATGAGGAGCAAGGGATGGGAAGCAGAAAAGACAAGTCTCCGTGGAGCCCATTATCTAGAGTGGCAAGACGAGAAGGAAGAGCCTATAAGAGGGCTCCCCAGAGAGACAGGAGGGAAATCACAGAGATCAAGGAAGGAGAATTTCAGGAAGGAAAGAATGATCCTGCCCAATCAGATGCTGCATAGAATTCAGGTAAGATGAGGACTGAAGGTGTCTTTGGCTTTTCCAAGTAGGGAAGTCATCAGTGACCCAGTAAGGACAATTTCTGTGGCGGGGAGAGGCAGGTGGAAAGCTGATTGCTGTGGGTTGAAATGTGGAAGAAAGTGATTATAGATGACTTTCTTACTGGATTGGAATCGAGAGAAAAGATAGGATCTGGAAGGCAACAGCGGGTGAAGGGAGGTTTTTGCTTTTGTTTTGTTTATTTGATGGACGGTATTTAGCCATGTAGAATTGTTGGTAAGAGTCAGAGAGTTGAAAATAAAGGAGAAATATGGGGTGATTTATGGAACAGAGTCCTTGTAGAATTGAGAAAAAATAAGAGGCAAAGTAAAAATGGAGGTATTATTTCATTTTCAATGGAAAGATGGACACTTGTTACACTGAAATCAGAGGAAAGGTGTGTGTGAACATAAGACAGTTGTTTGTATGAGGGCAGGCTTCATAACTTGTGGAAACTCCCACTTCACAGCCTTTTTGTTTGTGGTTGGTTGTTTTTTTGTTTGTTTGTTTGTTTGCCTGAGAAGCCAAAGATACAGGAGGTGGCAGTGAAGGAAATGGGAGAGTGCCTGATTGAGCCAAGCTGGGGTCCCCCCACCGCGTGGCATCGCCTCCCAGTGGGAGGCCTGGAGTTTGTATTGATACTAATTTGTCTGTCTGTGTGGTTTCCCCCTGTGCTGCTCAACACCGTAGTGTAGGAGGGGTGAAAGGAGATGGTGAGACCCATTCTTTCAGGAAATATTAACTGAGCACCTGCTATGTGCCAAGTGTGTTCTATATTATCAAGATACAGGCCAGGCACAGTGGCTCACGCCTGTAATCCCAGCACTTTGGGAGGCCAAGGTGGGCGGATCACTTGAGGTCAGGAGTTCGAGACCAGCCTGGCCAACATGTTGAAACCCCGTCTTCACTAAAAATACAAAATTAGCTGGGCGTGGTGGCACCCGCCTGTAATCCACTACTCAGGAGGCTAAGGCAGGAGAATCACTTGAACCTGGGAGGCTGAGGTGGGAAGATTGCTTGAACCCTGGAGGCGGAGGTTGCAGTGAGCCGAGATCACGCCACTGCACTCGCGCCTGGGTGACACAGCGAGACTCCATCTCAAAAAAAAAAAAAAAAAAGATACAGAATTTAACACAGGAGGAGCAAGCCATGTGACTATCCGAGTTCAAAGTATTCCAAGCACAAACAACAATAAAGGCCTTGAGGAGGGAAAGTGTTTGATGTATTAAAAGGAACGCGGGGAAACAAATGTGTCTAAAGTGATTGGCAAGTGAGGAAGAGCGGAGTTCGGAAACAGGAGTGGGGCAAGAGGATTTGGGAGGAGGCTGTAGGCCACTGTAAAGATACTGTGTTTTTTGTCGTTTTCTGAGACAGGGTCTTGCCTCGGCTGGAGTGCAGTGGTGTAATCATAGCTCACTGCAGCCGCAAACTCTTGGGCTCATGATCCTTCCGCCGCAGCCTCCAGAGTATCTGGAACTATAAGTATGCACCCCGTGCCTTGCTAATTTTTTTTTTTGGTAGAAATGAGGTCTCACTATGTTACCCAGGCTGGTCTCAAACTCCTAGCCTCAAGCAATCCTCCTACCTCAGCCTCCCAAAATGCTAGGATTACAGGCATGAACCACTGCGCCTGGCCAGGACTTTGGCTTATATTAATAATTTGCCAATGAGAATTGTAAGCAATGGATTGACATACTCTTTGAATTTTAAGGAATCATTCTAGCTATTGTGTAGAGGATAGGAAGAGGGAGAGTGGGAGAAAGGAGGGGGAAGTGTGAAAGTAGAGAGGCCTGTTAGGGATCTCTTAATAAGTCTGGCAAGACATGATGGCAGGCCGTACCAAGCATGTTCCTACCTCAGGCCTTTGCACTTGCTGACCTCGCTCGCTGGGATGCTCTTCTACCAAATATATACTTGACCCACTCCGTCCCTCCTTCAGAGATATCTGCTGAAATGTGAGGTCTTCATAGTAAACCTCACCCCTTCACTTGTATACCCTTTCCATGACATTTTTTCCTCTATAACATTTATCACCATTTGACACAGTATGTATTTTACTTGTTTATTTACTTAGTGCCTGATTTCCTGACTAGGATGTAAGCTCAAGAACAGGGATTTTTCTGTTTCGTTCATTGCTGTGTCCCTGATGCCTAGAACAATGCCTGCAGTGAGGAGGTACTCAATAAGTATTTGTTGAATCAATTAGGGAATGAAGCTCTTCCATCTCCATTATCACCAATACCACCTCTACAGTTATGATTAGTGAGAATTATGGCAGTGCTAATGTTATTTTTTCATTTCCATGTGTGCCTTTTTGGAAAGACTTGCTGCAACAAGCTTCACATATCTTCCTCTGCAGAGTAGAAGTATGTCACTAAGCCATGGAGTTGATTTCTTGGCTCCTTGTATAGCAAGTAGCCTTGCATTTGGTTTGTGTCAGTCTTTGCATCTTTTTTTAGTCACGTTGCTTACACCCTTCACAATCCTCTAGCTTAAACTCTTGAGTAACTCTGGACACTGGCGTTAGCTGGAAACTTGAGAACCAGAGGAATGATACTGCCAATAGCATGCCTTATGTGCTTGGCATCTAATTTTGGCACTTGTTTTAGCAGGTTTGATTGCATAATTTAGCCATTGGCTACAAAAAAAATGGCCACATATCCTGGGAGGAAGGGAAGATTTGGAGGTATAAGATGGAATCTGTCCTAGGGATTTGAGGACGGGCTAGGGTTTTTGTTTTTTTAAAATATTCCTTCATTTTCAATACTCTTGGGATTATTCCAGGCCTTATGCATTGACCATCACTCAATATTACTTCCTTTGGGGAGTATGGTATGATGCCATCATTTCTGGTCTTTTCATATGAAGTCTCCATTTTTATTATATTTTTCATGCCTGAATCTCATGTTTTGCAATATTTTCTCTACCACAAAATCTGTTATCAATTAAGTACAACTTAATTTGTTTTTTTTTCACTTTTCCCTAATTAAAGACATATATACGCTAATTCAGAATAAGTATGAAATATAATAACTGGAAATAGGACATATAATTGACATCCCAAAATAAAAACAAATAATTTGTAGATTTAGTCCTCATAGTCTCACTGGATCAATATAGGATTTCTGATCAAACATGATGCATTTTGAGAACCCTCAGTTCATGTCTAGAGGAGAGTCTTTTATTTTTAATGTGCGGGATTTAAGTTGTAAGTGAAGAGGACTGCGTCAAGAGGCAGGATAGTAGTTCTACCCCAAAACAGATGTGTGATGTTGAACGAGTCACTTGGAGAAGGATGCCATGGAGAGTATTGGGCCAGGTGATTTCTAAAGACTCTTCCAGCATTAAAATACATTAATTCTTTGCATACATCCATGCCTTTTGCTTCTTTTGCAGCTTTCAGGGTTAATGAGAGCTGTCAGGAGCAGTATGACCTTAGAGGGAAATGGCTCATATCAAGAGAGCAGATGCCAATCCCCTCTAGTACTCTCCCTGGGCAGATGACCCACTCCCTATTTAAATCCTTGGATTTTTTTCTTCTCTGATAAGTGCCTGCATAATTGATACTGTTGCCAGTGATCAAACGCTGAAATGACTAAATGATAGAGCTGAAAAAGACCCTAAGGTGTTATCTAGTCCAGTTATGCCCCCTAAACCCCAAAGAGTCTGAAAGAGTAATGGGGTCCATGAGCCAAGTTTAGTATTTCAAATGTCTCGTGGTAATTCTATATTTGGAGACAATATTGTAAGGTTAAGCAAGCTGTGGAAGCATGAGGTTGCTCTGCTTATGGCTGGAGTTATAAATGTGAAAATGGATCAGTTATTCCTAGTAACTGCTCTTGAGTAAGCAGAATCTTTCAAAATGTCTATAGCTTTGTTGTCTAATACATAATGGCCACTCACCACATACGGCTTTCAAGCACTTGAATGTGACTGATCCTTACTGAGTTATGCTGTGAGTATAAACCACACGTCAGATTTCAAAAACTTAGTATAAAAAAGTGAATATTTCATTAATTTATATTGATTATCTGTTTAAATGATATTTTCAATACATTGGGTTATATAAAATATTTTATTAAAAGTGATGTTGATTGTGTGTTTTTACTTCTCTTTACTGTGGGGACTAAAATATTTTAAATTCCATTATATGGGTAACATTTCTATTGGGAGTACTGCTCTAGAGTAAGAGATTTCTGGGTGTGAAAAGGCTGAGACTCACTCCTCATTTTGCAGGTGAGTAAAGTGGGTCAGAGAGGTTAGGCCATTTGTTCAAGATCACACAGCAAGTAGGTAGCCAAGTTAGGAGTAGGCTAGCATACTTTCCTTTACCAAAAATGGCCAAGGGGATCATAGTGATTTTTTTACATGGAGTCTATGACATTGCTGCTTTGGGTCAAAGCCAAAAATATTGTGTAGAATATTAGCAGTTTTCTAAAGCCCTAAGCCCAAGTTGTATCACCCAGTATCAAATCCAATCAAAAATATATTAAAAAGAATACAAGGAAGAAAAGGAAAGAGGAGAAACCTCCCTATAAAAGACCCAGTAAGCAACCTGTTTTCATTCTTGAACAGATTTCTTTCACACCAGTGCCCTGGTATTACTGGAAAAAAGTACATTAATTACGGGAGTAAAGCACAATAAGAAAACATTTACAAGGAGTCCAGCCCTCATCCATCATGCCTTTCCCTCCAACAAAGCAAGAATCTCTCTAACAAATACCCATTAAAAGATTAAGCCTAAGAATAAATTGTTTCTTAGTCCCCAGGCAGTTCATTTGACATCATTTCCATAGGATTAGGGACTCCAGCAATATGTGTTTAGCACAGGGCTATAGTCACACTACATAGTATTGGTCTAAACCATTCCAAAATATTCTTTTAAATCTTGAACTAATAAGACTTTTATGTGGCTGGTAATTATACTGATATTTCACCCACAAATTGGGCCTTTTTCCCCCTCCACAGTGTGTAACCAAACGCAGGAATTCTGCCTTTAAAAAAAAACAAACCACCACCTGTTAAAAAGTGGTCTAGGAAGTATAGCAATGTCATGGAGCTCTTGAGGATGTGTATAATTGAATAGAAAGGAAACCTAGCATCTGGTGCACTCAGTTCTCAGTCCCTTTTCCTCTGAGCCATCATTTCTCTTCTGATAACTATATTTGGTTCTTATAATTACTGATATTATGATGTGTGGAGTTTAAAGTACCCAACAGTTGTATAAGGCTTGTTACAAACACCTTCAATGTCCCCACTCCCCTCGCTTCACTCTTGATTTCTTTTTGATTTTCTGCTCACCAGGGCAACCACATTCAAATCTTTTAACTGATTCTTTTGTCATTCACCTCCAATTCTTAAAATCACGTGCTTGTATTGGTTTTTTTTTTTTTTCATTTCTAAATATTATCTAGCATTATTTCACTGTAGGAAATGACAGTTTGTCCTTTCTTCCCCCTACCCCAACCCCTCCCATAGTTGCATCCTCGTAATCATAATTTTGGACAGAACAATTTAGTGTTTACATATTAAGATTATATAAGTGCCATTTGAAGCTGAGTCACCTACTCTTTTATGGTTCTTCTTTTCCAGTCACTTTTCTTTTTCCCTGGAGTTGATAATGATGCTTTTATAGTATATTTATTGTTTTTGTTGTTGTTGTTGCTGTTTTGAGACAGAGTCTCACATTGTCGCCCAGACTGGAGTGCAGTTGTGTGATCTCTGCTCACTGCAACCTCTGCCTCTCAGGTTCAAGCGATTGTCCTGCCTCAGCCTCCCGAGTAGCTGGGATTACAGGCGCCAGCCACCATGCCCAGCTAATTTCTTGTATTTTTAGTAGAGACGGGTTTTCACCATGTTGGCCAGGCTAGTCTCAAACTCCTGACCTCATGATTCGCCCGCCTCAGCCTCCCAAAGTGCTGGGATTACAGGGGTGAGCCACGATCGTATTTATTGTTTTAATGTCCTTCTTACTTGGTTTTTTATCTCCTTCACTAATTCATCCGTCCTGCCTCACTCTCCTCTCAGTAGTTCAGATGCCATAGGTGTGATGAGCCTTGAAGCAAGAGCTTCTACCTGCTTCGGTCTGGGCTTCAGCTTGGTGCCCAGCTATGACCTTTCTTCACTTTTTCTCTCCTTCGGGTGTGAGTCCCTTTCCTGAATTCTGGCCTTAATGGAGGACAATTTCCAATAGCTTCCTGAGAAAGGGTAGGGGGGAGGCAAATTTATTGAGACCTTGCGTGTCTGAAGAATGTCTTTCTTCTTTCCTCATACTTGATAGATTATTTGTCTTAGTGTATGATTTTAGACATGGGGTAATTTTCCCCCAGAATTTTGAAGGTAGCACTCCATTGCATTTTTTTTCAGTGCCATTGTTGAGAAGACCATGCCATTCCGATCTTTAATCTTTTGCATAAACCTTCGTTTGTTGACTTATTGTTCTCTGGAAGCATTTTTTATTCCCCAGATTCTGCAGTTTTACAGTAATGTGCCTTAGTCTGGGTCTGTGCTAATCCTGATGCTCTTTCAATCTGGATATTCATTTCCTTTCATTCTGGGAACTGTCCTCCTGTTTTCTTCATTCTTTCTCCAGAACTCCCATTTTTAGGATGTAGGTCCAATAATTATCTTTATTTTTCACCTCTTAATATTTTAAGTTCCTCTTGGAGAGATTCCTCAACCTTTTTTGTCAGCACTTCTTTTTTTTTTTGTTTCTGATATCATACTTTTAATATTCAAGTACTTTTTTTGTTCGACTTGTTCTTCATTATAGTATCTTGTTTTTGTTTCATAGTTGCAATATCTTATTTCTCTCTGGATGTTTTTCTTTCCCTGAGTTGTCTGTTTTCCCCACGTTGCCTTTGTCTGGTTTTGGTCTTTGTTTTGCTGTCTGCCTTCTATACTCAAACGTCTGGTGATCCCTGCATGTCTGCCCATTTCTGAGAGTTGATGGACCCCTCAAGCACTGAAGGCAAGTTCTCCGTGCCTGGGTGAACGTGCTCTCTAGGGTGACCTGCCCACACATTTCCTTGGGATGCCATTGGGTAAATATCTCCAGGTCTTTTGTCTTTGGCTGCTTAGATTCCCAAGAGATGGTTGACTCTTCTAGTAGCCATCCTGGAGGGTAGATTCTAGCTGCCAACCTCCTGGGAGCACGGTGGGAGAAGAAGGGGTAGGGGGCACAGTGAGCACAGTGGTCAACATATGCATGTTCTTTTAATCTTTCATATATAAACTTTCCGTTAATTCCACCTAGTCATTTTGGTACCAGAGGATAAACTTTTTTTTTTTTTTTTGAGACAGAGTCTCTGTTGCCCATGCTGGAGGGCAGTAACATAATCTTGGCTCACTGCAACCTTCACCTCCTGGATTCAAGCGATTCTCCTGCCTCAGCCTCCCTAGTAGCTGGGATCACAGGCGCGCGCCACCACACCCGGCTAATTTTTGTATTTTTAGTAGAGACGGGCTTTCACCATGTTGGCCAGCATGTGGGTCTGGAACCCCTGACCTCAAGTGATCTGCCCACCTTGGCCTCCCAAAGTGCTGGGATTGCAGCTGTGAGCCATTGCGCCCGGCCAGAGCTTAAGCGTCTAATCTGCCATGGTAGGGGAGGAGCCGTGACTCGACTGTCCAGATTTTCACATGTAACTAGTGACACCAGTCCCCAATCCTTTCACGGATTCTGCCATGTGAATTTGGTTATATCACATCTTTCCTTACTATGAGTTTAGAATTCCACTTTCTTGGGTTTGCTAAGTAAATTACCACCGGTTCATCTGCTTTCAAGTTTCTGGTTTGTTTTTCTTTCTTTTTCTCCCCTCCCCCCACCCCCTTATCTCTTCTGGTGTCTTTGTCCTTATAGATTTGTGCCTTCTTAAAAATCTCTTTACTGTTACTTTAGAGGATTTGGGGGAACGAGAACAGAGCTAAAATTAACTTCCTCCTCTGATGAATTTTGACAGTCTTCCTGCCATAGGGATGTTGTCCAAAATACGTGTTCATGTGTATGTCAAACTAGAGCTTCTCAGGAGGAAAGCTCTTTGTCCATTGAAATTGTTGTTACTATTGATAGTCTTTTTACCCTTAGACCAGTACAACTTGAGTCACACGTGTGGCCCATAAAGATTCCTGTAAGGTCCTGCACAAGGGACAAGTAGTTGTAGCTTTGTATTCGTGTCCAATTGATGAAAACAAATTGCTATATCTCCTTTGTTACAAGAAATCTATGGAAGAATCTGGATAGAACCCAGATAGTTATATTTTTGTTTTTACACTGACCCCTTTAATTCAACAAAGACATCAATATGTGAATAATAAACTAGTTAATACATGTCAGGCTCATAGATACGTGACTGACACATACTACTATATAAGTGTTCATTGATATTGTTATATGCTGTTTTTTTTTTAATAATACTTGTAAATTTTCCAAGAGTTTTATCTAATGTTTCTCAAACCCAGCTGCACAACAGATTCACCTGGTGGTTGTTTAAAAAAAAAAGACTTCATTTCCCACCTTGGGCCTACTAATCTTCAGGGTGGGTACAGTAGCAAAACAAAGCTTCCATTTTCTGGAGAAGAAGTGAGACATTTTGAGAACCCCGTTGGGAGGGTCGTACACATCACTGATGGTCATTTAGAAAGACAGCAAGATGAAGCAAGGAGCCAGCTGAGAGCTGCGGCTAAAAGCAAAGCCTATATCCACAGCAAATAGATAAATCAATATACATGTGTAGTATAAATGTACAGAACACCTGGAAACCAAGGCACTATGCCGGGCCCTCCTTCTGTACAGAACACTTAGGCAGTATGTTGCCCCCTTTCTTTATGATGTTTTGCCCCTCTGTTTCAATCAGATTTTACCTGGATAGGAGGATGAGCAGAAGAGGCTGGTGTGGATGTGCATTTTGTTCCTGCTCTCCCAGTGACAGACATTGAAGTGTTGGCCGGAGCCAGCTAAGAATTTACTTTAGACAAAATCCTGAATAGGACCCACAGAACTCTGAGACGGATTACATTTAAAAATTAATCCTCGGCCAGGCGAGGTGGCTCACGCCTGTAATCTCAGCACTTTGGGAGGCCGAGGTCGGCGGATCATGAGGTCAGGAGTTCGAGACCAGTCTGGCCAACATGGTGAAACCCTGTCTCTACTAAAAATACAAAAATTAGCCAGGCGTGGTGGCGCACGCCTGTAATCCCAGGTACTCGGGAGGCTGAGGTGGGAGAATTGCTTGAACCCGGAAGGTGGAGGTTGTAGTGAGCTGAGATTGTGCCACTGCACTCCAGCCTGGGCAACAGAACAAGATTCCATCTCAAAAAAAAAAAAAAATTAATCCTCTTTCAGCGTCAGGTCCCATTTGCTAATGGGGTTCAATTTTCATTCATCTACTGTAAAACCAAACAATTCTTATTTGCAGCTGAGCTAAGGGGCAGAAAAAGGAGGAAATAAAAAGCATTAAGTTTTATTTCCATGTACGCAACTCAGAAGGTTCTAAATGGTTACTTTATTTGAGCAACTTACTTTATTAATAGCAACTTCTTGTTTAACTAGAGCAGTGTTGGAAAAATAATTTAACAGAAATTTTAGTTAGGGGGCTACGGGAGGGGTGGGAGATGAAAAACTGAAGAATGACGAAATTCACATCCACTAATGTTTACATTTTTAAAGCTTTAATGTCTGTTTTTAAGGAATATTTCTTTAATTTAAAAAAAAAAAAAAGCCTTAACATATTCTCTGTATACTGTAGTGTTGGAACAATGGTGACTGATATCGGAGCTTTCAGTTGGTACAGTAATAATAGCTAAAGCTCACCCAGCACTAACTGTGGCAGATATTGTCCTAAGCACTTTACATCTGCTAGCTCATTTTATCCTCACAAGAGCCCTTTGAGAAGTTTCTGTTATTACCTCCAATTTAAATGAGGAAACTGAGGCACCAACAGCAAGCTTGCTCATGAGTGGTGGAGCTCCCCTGTTCATTTTACCATGTTGCTGTATTGCCTGGTGCTGCTTACCACAGGTGCCTGGCCCATAGGACTTTATGTCCTGGACTGGGCAAGGTTATAGAAGATGTTTTAGTTATTATTAGACAAAGAAAGCCATGCTGTTCCTTCCACACACCATCTCATTCAAAACCAGTGGTAACTCTGTTTGGGGGCCACTAGGAGAGATGAGGTTCAGAGAACTCCAGTAAATTAAGGTCACAAGGTCACACAGATGAACAGTGGCTACCACTATCAGCTAGGATTCAACCCAGGTCGGACTCTACAGCTGGTGGGATGCCTCCCTTCTCTTAGTATATGTGCTCTGTTTTGCCACTCAGGAGGCAGGAAAGAAAGATCAAGGATGAGTAGGTGCCTGTACTCCTAGTTAACTTGCGTAGCGCTATGTGACTCTTACTTGTATTTCCCAGGCATAAACCTGGCTGCATGGCAAAGAAAGCCAGGAAGGCAGCGTTCTCCTTTTTTGTGTAGAAGAAAATACTCTTGCCTCGGCAGCAGAGAACTGTGTCCACCTACTGTTTATTTTCCTCCCCCTTTTTCTTTTTTTCTTCATCAAAAAGATATGAATGCTGAGATCATCCCAGAGAAATCTAGAATAAATACCATGAGAAAATAGTCCCTCTGGAAGGCGTCTTGTACTCCTGCTGTTTGTAAATGTGAAAAGCTCAGCAACCGGGCAGCTGGATGGGTATAAATATAGCCCACAGCACTGACGCCCGCTGAATCCTGCTTTCTTAGAGGCACAATGGGAACCCACGGAAGTCAGAGAAGGAGCAGTAAAGCCCAGTCGATCAATCAGCCTGTCTCTTTCTCTCTCTCCATCCTGGACCTTAGTGTGGGCGTGAGGATAGAAGCAGCTTTAAGAGTGCACTTAAAATAGCTCTTGGAACTGGACATTGGCTAAGCTCAAAGACAAGGAAGATGCTTCCTATGAAACCGACCTCTGCCTGACCCTTACCTGGGGCTATTTTGACCATTCTGGTCCGTGATCTTAGGGCTGTGTTCTTTCTCAGTTCAGCTGCTTGGGCACAAGCAGGTTTTCTAGTGCACGCTCCAGGCGTTTGGCGCCTCTCTGCTGCCTCCGTACTCAGAGATCTTATTCTAACTAGACTCAGCTGTCTGAAGCCTGGGGATTAAAAATAGCCTCGTGGTGCTAGCTGTGGAATCAAGGGAGAGATACTCAGTGAGCAGAGAGGTCAGCTTGACGCAAGACACCTGACTGTCATACCTGTGGGTTTCCTTGCACCTGAGTTTTTTATCTCTTGAGGTATTTTCCTTTTACACTCTATCAGTGCCCATTTTTTATGGCTATGCAAGATAAACCAGTCATTTCAGATTTGTGGGGATTAGTAGAAGTCTGCATTTTGGCAGGAGAAAACCATTATTTTACTTGGTGGTTCCCAGAAATAAAGTTTCTAGTTATCATTCCATGCAGACATCAATGAGATTTGCCATTGAGGCATACATTTATTTGTTTTCTCTTTCTCATTTGGTGGTAAATACTTCAAAGTAAAGAACCATGTCCTCTACTTCCATTGTAACTGCCCACAAAACTTAATAATTCATCTTACATGTTTTGTTTTGTGACCGTTGAACTGACCGTAACAGCCTTTCTCTGATGTCCATGGCATGCCATTAGTAAGAGGCACAAATACTGTGATACTCGCCTAATCCATTTTTAAAGTCTGTTCGGGGATAGTCTAAGAGTACAAGGCATATGTGCATATTTGCTTTTAGTTGTTTCATTGAATGTAAGCTGGATCTGTGCCTTTCTTTTAACTTCTAAGATTGCTTCCTTCAAATTGGACCTCAGCATATAATATTTATAAAAATAAAGCAGGAACTGTTATTCGGTTAAAGCAGAATATACTTAAAATATTAAACTTGGGATAACTTAGAGAAAGCCCTGAAGTTGAAGAGCTTGGGGCTCTGTCAGTCCGCTGGTGGCCGGAGTGCCCCAGCACCGGGCCTTCCTCACAAAACATTATGCCTCTGATTCCCTATCCTTGGAACTGGTGCCCAGTTAGCAAAGAGCACCAGCTGTTCTGGCCTTGGGGACGATGCATGGAGGAGGGGCACCCTCCAAGGAAATCAGGCCAATAGAGCCAAAGTGAACAATTTCAGTCATCATTGGGAACCATGATAGATTATGTAGCACTTTAACGATTGATTTCCTAAAAACCATTCATGCAGTCTTTGGAAGTTCAGCTTGTCACTTACTGGCGTGCCCTCCAGGGCTTCTGTCCACATCGATTTCACCACTGCATCTCCACCCATGGAAGGCATGGGCCAAACCCATTCATATTCCAGAGAACAAGGTGCAGTTTCCGTGGTGTACAGAAAGGTAATATTGTACAGTGGGCAGTAACATTCCAGTTCCGGCTCTGCTACTTCCTACTTCTGAGCAACTTGGAAGGTTGCCTAACCTCTCCAAAGACCTAGATAAAATGGGGTTAAGAATAGTGTGCACTTCATAGGGTGGTTCGAAGAAATAAGTGAAAATATAAATGTAAAACACTTAGTACAGTGTCTGTCACACAGCAAGGACTCAGTAAATGTTAGCCAAGAGGGGAGGAAGGAGGCTGCCACCCTTATCTGTTAGCTCAGCTTCAAAAAGCCTAGCAAAATAACATCATGAATTTGATCTGAGTGGTCACAGCAAATCCATTCGCTCACTGATGAAGCTCAGATTACCTTGGCCACATTCTTTAGATTTTTCCCTTTGCCTCTGAATGAAGCATTCACTTGACATAGATAAAATACAGACACCTCAGCCTCCAGTTCAGCCATTGTCCAGTCAAGCAGGAAAGTACATTGTGAGTAGTCTTAAGTGAAAAGGACTAGTTATGATGCATTTGAGACAAGAAAGTAGATCGAGCTTTAGGCTTTTCCTTTTCTTGCCGGAAAGGAAAAAAACAACATAGCATTAATCATCATCTGGTCCTCGGCCAAGATTCGTATTTACCTGTTATGTGCCGTATTCATACTCACCCTGTAATGTGGCAGCCTCGTGCCATTTATCATTCCAACAGCCCATAACAGATGAGGAGACACAGATGACTTGTCCAGGGTCATCAAGCTTGTCAATGGCAGAGTGAGTGTTGGAGCTCAGACCTTCCGACTCTCAACCCAATGAGATACAAATAAAATAGTGGAAACCACCAGCCAGCCCTCCCAAGTGTTTAGGGGCATTAGAGACACTGGCCATCCTAAAGGCGCCTCTTACTCTTATACATCATCTACCACTGAAACCAGAGCTCCCCCTGTGCACTGTCCATGCGTGGGGCCGATCAAGGACACCAGGCTGTGCAATGACAGGTTTCTTCTCTATCAACTTTCGTTGTCTCTTTCTTTTAAGACATTGAATAGCACTAAGGGATAATTTCTTCCTTTTCTTTTTATTTGTGTGTGTGTGTGTTTTGTTTTTTGACACAGGTTCTCTCTCTGTCACCCAGGCTGGAGTGCAGTGGCATGAACACGGCTCACTGCAGCCTCCACCTCCTGGGCTCAAGCAATCCTCCCACCTGAGCTTCCCATGTATGTGGGACCACAAGCATGCCACACCATGCTCAGCTAATTTTTAAAATTTATGTAGACACAAGGTCTCACTATGAGCTACCATGCCTGGCCTAGGGTAATTTCTTAAAGTAGAGCTTTATCTCCTTGTCGAGAGGCATTTAGATGTCCTTTCTTCAATGAAAGATTCTTTTTCTCCTCTAAAGAACCCAGAAATAATTTGTTGGTCCTTTACTATGATGTCCCTAACAGATCTAATCATGCCTTTCCATTTTGAGACCATTCATTCTTTCAAACACCATTATTTTTATTCAGACAGTGTACCTAGCAATAGTCCCGGCACTGGGAACACAGAAATGAAAAGTTACTCTCTTTAAGAAATTCACAGTTTGAAAACCTCGGCTGTACCCACAGAGTCAGGGTCATAGGGAAGTTTCAGTACCAGATAGTGGGAGGAGGGCCAGGGCTGCCAGTCGTTGGTGAATGTGGTAAGGTGGCAGGCTGTTGGCAGTTGAGAGCTGGCATCCAGCATTAACCTTAGAAACAAAGAGCTCAAGGAGCAGAAATCCAGCCACAGAGACTGGGATTCGGTCATAGGACTTCTGTTATTGAGAAGGACTGGAAGACAGAGCTGGGTAGGAACCAAGATAGGCATCCCATTACAGCAAAGGCTTGTTTTTAGGTGGCAGACAAGGGCACAGAAAAGCCAGCAGGAGTGACTCAATACTGATTCCCTGAACCACTGGTCCCAAGCTTCCTCTTGATAAAGGGTAGGCCTGGGCCCGGAGTCTGGGTGGAGCTGAACTTCAAAGTAAAGGAGGGTTAAGTAAGCCTAACTGGAAAGGTTCTGGGCCGTAGGGGCAGACAGCCAAGCATCTCACTGCAGCTAAAACCCAAGTAAAATAAATAGGACTAATGGTATGCACAAATCTCTCATACCAGAGAAAGTGGACATTCCAAGTTTGTGTGATTTGAAGGAAAAGATTTTAGTTCCATGGTTCTTGTAGGTTGTTACTAGATTGCTAGAATGCTTATAATATAAGATAGTTTTGTGTGATGGGTTTATTTGGGAATGTGATGATAGAAACAAAAGGAAATTCCTTTGTTTTTTATTACCATACAAGGATAAGATTTTGAGATTATCTTTCCAAGGAAAACTTATCAACTATCTATTATGTATCAGGCAAAATCCTTTGTACTGGGATTCCAAAGACAAATAAGATAGTTCTTGACCTCAAGGAACTTGTAATTCGTTGGGGAAGACAGATAAGTAACCAACAAATTAGAATGTAGGGTGATTGGAGTGTGTTTCATGTCACTGCGCCACAAAAGAGAAGCAGTTGACTCAGGAAAGGAGAAAGAGTTTAATTTGGGCCATGAAGGAAATTAAAAGTAAAGACCTCCAAATTGGTGGGCAGCCATTGAAGGATTTTAGGAAAGTGATGTGCTGAGGGATGGATTATAAGATCGGGGGCAGAAAGACCAGTTACAAGGGAAAATCATGCTGGTCATGCCCCAGTACTTACATTTTTCTCATACCACCTCTTAGAGCCCCTGAAAGTGTAGACTCCACTATGGAGAAGCAACACAAATGTGAAATACTAGCTTGCGAGCCACGTGGGTAGCTCTTTCCTCTTCAGGAAAGGGGAATGCTAGTGTCTAGAAGTGGGAGAGATTGAAATGATTCTGTAATGAGAAAATAAGTTATGTTAGGGCACATATATAAAGAAATAGCAGAAAAAATGTAAAATCTCAATCACTCTGTAGCCATGACATTTATAAAAATGAAAATTTTACAAGAGTATTTCTAAATGCTTTGAAGTTGGCCCCCAAAAAGCCTGCCTACCTTCACTTTGAGTTACAAATAAAATCCCTAGTGTTGCATAGCTGTGTGAGTGGTATTTACATTCTCACACATTTCAGATCTCTTGAGTCCATTTTGCTAGTATTTGTTTTCCTTGGAGATAGGAGTTAATTCAGTCACACTTTCTTCCCCTGACAATAACTGCATTTTTTTTCTCTAAGGTAGCTTTCCCTCCAACCGTTGCTTGTTGTTCTTACCCAAGACCCAGTATCTGCCAAAACAAATGTATGTGAGTGATAAACGCTGAGAGGAATGTCTGTTGGACCACAGGAAATTTCCTGTTCAGGAAGAGATCTTGGGAACTTCCTGTGGAGGAGTGCATTGTGGGACTTTTGGCTGCAGTCCCTTGACCACAGCTGCAATTAACTAAAGGCAGAGGGGGAGGGGAGAGGAAGAAGAGGAGACAGCTACCCACAGACATTCTTATCCATGTAGCCCGAGGAGAGAATGGGCTCATACAGGTTCACAACTTTCCAAGTGAACTAGATGTCTAGTGCAGAACAAGGTCACTGTGCCCAACCTCCTTTACTGCCATCCATCTTTCACAGCCTTCCCGGTGCTTTCCTAGGGCTCCTAAAAACAGTCACTGTCACATTATCCATGTGCATTCCCCAGTCCCTCATAAGCACACATGAAGTATCCATGCCCTCTGTAGCCCCACCAACTGTTTGGAATCTCTTGATTAGCTTCTAGAATCCAGGCATTGGAGTTGGTGATCTTTCTCCATCCCAACTTAAGTATGAAAGAGAGGAGAGGAGAACCCGTGGCTCTTTGACATACCTTCATGTGACCCTAAAAGCATTAGGGAAATGTTATGGAACTGTTATGAAAAAAGAGGTTAATAAATCCAATTGATAAGCACAATCAAAACCAACAGGAGAACCATGCATTCTTGTGCTGCAATGCCAGTACGAAATGAAGTCCTTGTTAATACCTCATACTCCCCTTCTTGGTCCCCAAACTGGGCATGTCTACTTTGCATTCAAGTGCCTGATGGTGTGCGTGCGTGTATTTTATTTTATTTTTTTTTTGAGACAACCTATTGCCTAGGTTGGAGTACAGTGGCATGATCACTGCTCACTGCAGCCTCAATGGCCTGGGCTCAAGTGATCCTCCTGCCTTAGCCTCTGGGTCCCTGGGACAGACAGGCGTACCACCATGCCCTGCTAATTTTTAACAATTACTTGTAGAGACAAAGTGTTGCTATGTTGCCCAGGCTCTTGATGTTTCTTTACAGCCTTCACTCAGTGCTTTTATGGAGTCCATCTCTAAAGAGCAGGGCTTATATTTGAGTTTCAAAATCTAAAGTCTCAGCTGGTGGCAGTTTACATCTGATAATATATATGACCTTGGAAGTCTCCGGCAGACATAGGAAAGGAGAGTGGACATCTAAGGACTGAAAAATATCCCAGGCCATTTTCTGGGTCATGGAAAAGTAACCTGACCTTCTTATCGCACCTCCTATTCATCATCCATCTCACCTCCCATCCCCATCACATTTTAAATTTTAATTAATTTTCCATTGGCAGATAAAAGTCACATGTTTATGGTATACCTACATAAAACATGATATTTTAATGTATGTATACATGTGGACTGGCTAGATCAAGCTAATTAACATAGCCATTAACTCACATACCTGTTTTTTGTGGTGAGAACACTTAAAATCTACCATCTTCATAATTTTCAAACATACACAGTGTTATTAACCATAATCACCGTGTTATACAGCAGATCTCCTGAGCTTATTGCTCCCATCTAACTGACGTTTTGTATCCTTTGACCAACACCTCCCCACCCCCATCCCTTCTTTTACTCTGCTTGAGTTCAACTTTTAGATTCCACATGTAAGTGAGATCGTGTAATATATGTCTTTTCATTACTGGCTTATTTCACTTAGCATAATGTGCACCAGATCACCCATGTTGCTGCAGATGGACTTCAAAATGTAAAATATTCTTCATGAGAATGAAGTTACCCCCCAGAAAGAGGGAGCGGTTACTCCCCAGAAAGAATTAAAAAGTAGCCGGGCATGGTGGCACACACCTGTAATCCAGCTAATAGGGAGGCTTAGTTGGGGGGATCACTTGAGCCCAGGAGTTTGAGACCAGTCTCACAGTCTCAGCAACATAGCCAGACCCTGTCTCATATTTTTAAAACAAGAATTAAAAAGCAAGAATAGTTTGCAGCAAACATTTTCTGAGAGTTTTCTAGATAATACTAGGTTTAGTCTGCCCTCCAAAGTAGTATAATTACATCATGGTTTTAAAATTAAAAGCAAAAATATAGGTGAAGCAAAAGTGAGCTTTATTCGTCGAAAATTTGTCCTCACTCATCCCATGTGACTTTTTAAAGTGTAATTCTAAGGAGACTCCCAGCATCCGGATGGCAAATACGTGAACAGAGAAACATAAATTAACTGGAAGGGAACAAAATAGACCTCTCAGCTGACCAATTCTTTGTAGCTTTGACGTTGGCCTTTAAAAGAACAAGGCAAACTTTTTTAAAGAAAGTTATCTAATTTAATGCAAGAGGTAACTCTCTGGCTATGACTTAGGGTAATTAGGCCTATTTTCTACATTTTGAAAGTGTTTCCTATGGCTGGAATGTAAAAGCTTATTTAATATTGATGTAACCCCAAAATTTAAGTAATTGGAATGCACTATTTCTATCACATTCTATTGAGCTGAAGTATAGGTTGTGCTCTGTTCAATTCAGTTGTCTTGACAAAGACTGAGAAATAGAATGGCCCTCCAAGGGCATACCTGACTATTCTGCGGATAACACAGTCACGCAGGCATTTGCTATAGTGAAAATACTGTTATGGTTAAGCTAGCGGTATCTTGTATTTACATGATACCTTACGGTTTACCAGTTTTCATGTAATATATTAACCTATCTCATTTAATCATTACAGTGTTCCTTGGTGTACAGATGAGGAATCAAACTCAGATATGAGGAATCAAACTTAGATAGGCTAAGGGTGGAGGTAGACCAGGAGAACCTGCACCCGCTTGCATTCTTCTCACTGCAAGTTCAGGCAGGCCGGGAGATGAAAGCCAGCATGAGCCAGTGAATAAGCAATTATCTGACAAACCCAAGGCCAGCAGAAGTAAGATAACATCTTTGTTCCCCTCCATTTCTTCCTATGCCATCCAGCCCTCAACCCCTGCTACCTTCAAGCCCTGTTGATACTCACGCCCTCCTGCCCACATTCCTTCAGTGGGGCACTGAAGTTTTGGTGGAGGGGAGCAGAGCGAGGAACTCTTTGTTTGCGCAGTAAGGACTTCCTTATGGGAAATTTCCTGTGATGGAAACTCTGGGGAAACTTCCTGTTGGTTAGGCCACTGCAGGGGGCTGATAACCTGAACCACTGAAAACCTTCAGGGCTCTGCTGCTGAGAGGATGGGATGGCCCTTCCCTGCTTCTCCAAGTCTGGGAGGGCAAGAAAGTCCAAGCGTGCAGAAGCCTCAGGAATCTCCCTGGGGTGGTATTTTCCAGGAGCTAAAAGCTACGGCTCTCATCAGCTAATCTTATTCTAGAAGACCAGCCCTCATGGTTAAATGGACTGCTTAGATTTATAACGAGAGTGGTACCTGCAGCGACATACTAGCTGGATGCATTAATAGGGCTTTGGAAACCATCTCAAAGTTCTGGGTCTGATTCTTCATACATCATTTTAAAACATATTCCTGTTATATTACTCTCCGATGTTAAGGGTTTATGAGCACTGCAAACATTTATTTTCAGCTCTCACTTATGAACTTGGAATTCTAATTAATCCTTGTCATTGTCAGACATGGTTGACTCTGTATGCTGTGTGGGTCACTTAGCACCAAGTGTAAATCATCTGGGGTATGTCTTGCAGGACGACCAATCTTAAGCCATAGCACAAAATTCTTAAATAGACTTTACAATCATTTCACCTAGTTTGGACTTCTGGTGGATTATTTTGTTCTTTGTCAGCACTCCAGCAAAGATAATTACTCCTAAATCATGCCTTGGATTGAACTCAGCTTTGAATGTCTCCAGTGTTGGGAATTCCGTAGGTTCCCATAGCAGCTCTCCTGGCCCAGCTCTTAGTTTAAAAGTTTGGTCTCCTAATTAGCCTGAATTTTCTCTAGTGACCTGTAAGCCCATTATTGTAAGCCCTGTCCTTATTGTGTCATAAAAATAATTGACTCCTTGTCTTCAATCTATTTCATATAGGTAGACAGCTGCCACGTCAAGAACGTCTTGTAAGTGCTTGATTTACCAAAGTCCATTTCTCTACAAGTTTCTTAACAGTTGTTTTCCTGGCTTGGGGGTTATTTTAGCCTTCCTTTCTAAAATGACTGGATTTAATGGAGGCCTCTGTCAGTCCCAACTCTCCAAATTTCTGCCCCAGCTCGGTGCTCTTTGCTTTGTTTATAGTAAATAATCATTTCAGCATCAGAATAAATCAGTGAACTGGACATGTCTTTAGGTGGACTTTTGAGATTATATTCCTGGTCCACATTGCAAATTAGGGAGGAATGAAAGAAATTATAATTAACTAGGAAGAAATTTGTCCACTGAGAAGTCTCCCTTGTTAGACTCCTAGAAAACAGACCATAATATTTTATAATTTTTTGTCACAGTTTCCATACATATTTGTTGAATGAATCCTAAAAGTCAAAAGGGAGCTGGTTATTGGATTTAAGTTGCTTCTAGAACGTGTTAAAAATTATGTGAATTTTCTCAATGTATTTGTAAGAATAAGCTGTCCTCGTGATTGAGTATTGATCTTCAAAATGGAGAATTATCAGTGGTGAGTGATGCTGCATGTAATGTACTTATAAAGGATAGGAAAAATATTTTGTAAAAATGCCTTGGGATAAGCTTTAAATGTAAAAATCCAAAATGGTGATTTGGTTTGGGGCACTCAGAGGAAGAATAAGAATAGGGCCTGTTTAAATTTTTTGCAACATGATTACTCCTGGTTTTACATTTGATTTTGTATTATAGAATGAGATTAACTGGAATATGTTATAAATACAGAAAGTCTGTCATTATAAACACTAGTCAGCACCTTTTGTCTACATAAGAATAATTGCTATTTTCAATGCATACTTGCTCTAAAATAGACCATATTGATGTCATAATATGTAGACTGAGCAAAAATATTATTAATATCGTCGTCATCATCATCATCTTCTCCTGATCTTCATCAAAGTTGTATTAAAATATTTTGGCATTCTAAATATCATTATCTTTTTTGAAAGCCTACTTAGGGTAATAGAAGGATCAGGAACTTTGGACTCTTTGACCGATTTCTAGTTCTATTTTTTGCTATTCTGTAAACTCTTTCAAAAGATTTTGATCAGGTGTTTACTGCATACTCTGAGGTGCTGGGATATATCAGTGACCAAAACAGATATGACCCCTGCCTTCAAGTTGCTTACAGTTTAATAGGGGAGATAAGTGTCTACCAAGGAATTCACACTAGCCAGAGAGCACATTGCCCACACAGCATCCAGAGTAATCTGTTGTAAGATAAATCAGACTGTCACTTCCCTGTGCCAAAACCTCCACTGGCTTCCAGTTTCATTTGGAAACCTTCTGAGTTCTCAGTATGAACTGCCAGGCCCTGTGTGATCTGAAATTTGTAAATCTCGTAAACCTCTCCACCCTCATCCTCCATCACCTTGTGTTCTGCTAGTTCCTCTTCAGCCACCCTGATCTTTTTGCTATTCTTGGAACACACAAGTTTATATTCCTACCTCAGGGCATTTGCACTTGCTGCCCTTCTGCCTATGAAGCTGTTTCTCCAGATACTCTCATGTTAGAGTCCCTCACCTTATCCAGGCCTCTGCTTAAATATCACCTCCTTAGAGAAGCTTCCCCAACAGCATTATCCAAACGACACCTTCCTTCACTCTCCATCACCTTTGTCCTGTACTATTTTTCTTCTTGGCAATTTTCACCACCTGACATGTAATTTTTTAAAAAACTGGATGGTGACCCTTAGGTATCTATTCAAAATGGCCATTCTTGTGCACAACTGGGGTATGATGCCAGTGGGTCCACCTGTAGGGTAATTGGATGGGCCTGGCTGTCTCATGGGAGACTCCAGAGTCTTTTCTTTTGGGAAGGCAAGTTTGTCCAGAAAGAAATCCTGTGGGCTCCTCCTTAGAAAGAGTCAATATATGATGGCACTTGAGCTTTTACCATGAAGATTTCCACTGAGTTCCCCTATATTCCAGAGCTGCTCACCCTTGCTCCCTCCTGAACTTGGCGTTCTCAGATTCATCGTGATTCCAGCAAGGGAAATGTCCTTTCATCTGCAAGGAGGTGCAGGTTGCTGGGCTGGGGGAGGGTGGAATACAGCCATGCCACAGATGCTTTATTAGTCTTCTCTGTTCCCTGCCTGCCTTCAGAGGCACTTGGAACCCCCAGTTTCTGAGGTTTTATGAAGTTCTGGTAGGAAAATGAGTTTGTTTATTGGTATCTCCCCCTGCAGGCAGATTGAGTTAAGCTTTTCTGCTCAGCTGAGTCAGATACCAATTGTCCGTCTGTTCCAGCTTCCAAAATTTTGTGCACCTCCCTCAACTGCCATTGTTTCCTCTACCATTCTGTTGTCTTGTGGGTTTGTACCTTTTTTATTACTCTACCTGGTTTAGTGGGACGTCAGACAGGAGCAGGGATAGACAAGATATGTCTTATCAATGTAGTTACACGTGGAGGTAAAAGCATTGATGTAGCAGTACAGGATGCTTTGAAAGCATAAAATACAGAAATCTGGTCTGGTGTGTCGCATACATTTAAGAGGAGACTTGAAAGCTAAGTAGGAGTTAATTGGGCAAAGAAGAAGGTAGGATTATTTCTGGGGAGGGGAACAGAGCCTGTGAAGGCCCTGAGACTGGAAGAGGATTTGTTCTACAGGGAATGGAAAGCCCAGCCCAACTGGCATTCATTGAATTTGCTGTGGAAAAGCAGAGTGACACATTGCTTTGGTGAGGATTGCAGATGGTGAGGTAGAACAAGACAGTCACGTTAAGGATTTTCATCTTTATCCTAAGAGCAACAAGCATCCGTGTCTGTGTTACCTCAGTAACCTTGGACCTCGTAAACTCTGGGTTCTTTTATAAACCAGGCACAGTAATATCTACCTCACAGAGCTGTGTGCATTGCATGACATCATATACACACCATATTGACTTAAGACTGTCATATTTGTTTGCTCAACTCACGGATATGAAGGGCAGACTGTATACCTTGTCAGGTACTTTTTTCTTTTTATTGTATCCCATGGGGGAAATGGATGGTAGATTGGTGGAGGTGGCTAGAATTGTAAAGAAAAATATGAAATTCACATGAAGGCTGGAGTTACTCATATGACAACAACAGCTTATGGGGCCCAATTCTATTGCTCTTGCGTCTGTCACACAGTTGAGGTTTTGGAATGAACTACGTATGCCATCCTTGTTGGACAGTGACAAGTCACTGTAGCCCCCTAGGAGAAGAACAGTATAATCAAGATGTCAGGTTGAGGAATAATCTTTGTGATCAACTGAGTGAAAGGTATAAAGTAAGAAACAATTGAGAGGCATTGCTCTGGGCCCAAAAGTCTAGTAACAGGCAGTTAGAGGTTAAAGGATAAGCATTTGAATAGTGTTCTAGCTATACTGCAAAATGAATGCTGCTTGAAGGCTAACTGAGAAGCTTATCAGTTGGTAGTTGGGAACTAAAGAGGAAGCAGGCACGAAGGAAAGATGGAAAGTTCTACACACCTTTGTTAGTTACACATGGAGGTAAATGCATTGATGATGAATCTGCCATTTTTAGGTTTTCATGTTTAAAAAGTTTCCTGACAATGTGTCTAGCAATGTGCTAGACACAGTAGATAATATACAATAAAATATTAAAGAGGCGGCTCGTTCTCAAGGAACTTTCAAGCATTCATACATTTCTGTTTGATTGTAACATATTTATTATTTTAAAGAACTGGCCAGAGAGTTGCATGTTCTGTGTAGGGATAAATAGCAAGTTTCAGGCCCCTGCATTTATTGGCACTTACATACATGGTAGTCATCGCACCTTTGCCGGACAGCACCAAAAATCCTGCGGAGCTCAACTCTGTGACCTCACCCTTTGAGCCTGGAAATCAGCATGAACTCATGATCTGACAATCCCAAACAAGCTAAGCATTTCTTAAAAGAAAGCAGTGACTTTTAATAGGTCTCACTGATGGTGTTCCACCGATTAAATCAGTCAAACAGAATTGTCACATTGAAGATTATCTTGGGTTTCTAGAATTCATTCTAGGTTTTAAAGATGCAGACAGATTCTGAGGGTCACAAACGTCAGTTTGCCAAGTATGTTTAGGCTGTAAAGTTATCCATGAAAAGACCGTGTAGTTTGCATGAGATTGATTGTGATCGGATGTAACTACATTGCTTTTTACAGCTCAGTAGAAACCACTTTCAATTGCAAATTGTAGCAGAAGCAGGCGTCTACTTAATTTTGATCTTAAAGAATTTCAAAGAGAATAAATGCACACTAAATAGTGGTGGATTTTGGTAGTATACGCCAACATCACTTTTTATTTAACACATGCAGAAATGTGTACTGGTGGAGAAAATTGGTAGAGTGAACTAAAGTACAGACAGATCCACATTGACTTTAAATGAATACATGCACGGTCAGAAAACGGTAACCCTGGGCAGGAATCTTTAAGTTTTCAGGGCTCATTAGGCAGTGAGCAGGTGAGGCTCAAGGCTGAGTTTGCAACTGTGCTGTGAAAACTCAAAAATGAAAGTTTTTTTCACTTCTGAGCCTGTTGAAAAATGGATAAGAAGGGAAAAGGCAGTCTCATAATAAAATAATATGTAAAGGCTAACCAAATAACCCACTTTAGTCTTTACTTACTGGCAGGCAGCAACATATCCTATTTACAGAGGGAGGCTTTACCTAAGTGGTTATATGTAAATGAACCACCTTTTCAATGAAACAGGATGCACCTGTCTAGAGGTGTCTGTTACTAGAGCAATGGATGTTTGATTGGACTGACAAATTTTATTTCCTTTTTGGAAAAAAGAATGTAGGTGGTATCAAATCACCCTTTCTCCTGGTAACAATAGGAATTACTTCTTGAACTTGAGAAACCAGTAGTTGCTTGACCTATGTTTTTTGCATTTAGCATAGTCTTCTAAAGTGGTAGGAGCATACGTTTTTGTCTTTAATTCCCTGCAGACCCCTTCCCCAATGATCATCAGCAATACATCCACCCATAAATCAATGAAATCATGAAAAAGAAACATAAAATTCACTTGAAAAAGAATACCTACAAGGCATTCCTAGAATTCTCAATGTAAGTCATTTTTTGCCAGCAAAGCTAATTGTTCTCAAATATTTGATAACAAGGATGGCATACGTAGTTCATTCCAAAATCTCAACTGTGTGACAGACGCAAGGGCAATAGAATTGAGCCCCATAAGCTGTTGTTGTCATGTGAGTAACTCCAGCCTTCATGTGAATTTCATATTTTTCTTTACAATTCTAGCCACCTCCACCAATCTACCACCCATTCCCCCCATGGGATACAATAAAAAGAAAAAAGTACCTGACAAGGTATACAGTCTGCCCTTCATATCCGTGAGTTGCATATCCATGATTCATCCAGCCACAGATAGAAAATATTCAGGAAAAAAACAAAACAAAACAAAAAAACCCACAAATGCAACAATAAAAAAATACAGACTTTCAGAATAGCATATAACAACTATTTAGATAGCATTTACATTGTATTCGCTACAAGTAATCTAGAGATGATTTAAAATATACAGGAGGATGTACATAGGTTATATGCAAATATACACCATTTTATATAAGGGATTTGAGTATCCATGGATTTTGGTATCTGGGCGGGGGGTCCTGGAGCCAATCCCTTGTGTATGCAGAGGAATGACTGTACTGGAAAGCAAAGTAAAGCTACACCAAAGAGGGTAATAGCAGGCTATAAAGTACTGAGAGAAACTAAGAGAAGAAAGTGAGGTACCTCTGACAAAGGAGTGCTTGGAAGAGAAAGGATGAATAGAAAAATGGGATTTCAGGGAATTCATTGATGACAGGATGACCTACTTAAAAATGACAAGGGCCATGTGTGGTGGCTCACACCTGTAATCCCAGCACTTTGGGAGGCCAAGGTGGGCAGATCACTTGAGGTCAGGAGTTGGAGACCAGCCTGGCCAACACGGCAAAACCCTATCTCTACAAAAAAATACAAAAATTAGCTGGGTGTGATGGCACGCGCCTGTAGTCCCAGCTTCTTGGGAGGCTTGAGGTGGGAGAATGACCTGAGCTCAGGAGGTTAAGGCTGTGGTGAGCCGTGATCATGCCACTGCACTCCAGCCTGGGTGACACAGGGAGACCCTGTGTCAAAAAAAAAAAAAAAAGATAGGAAGTGAGCAAAAGAGAGGTCATAGATAATGGCATGATGAAACAGAGGAAAAAAAGGATAAGGAGGAAGAAAAAATGTACAATAAAACGAGAAGGAAGGATGCAAAATGAATATAGGAAAAACTGAAGAGAGCTGAAGACAAGAGGAAAAAAGGAGATGGTAGAAGGGAGAAATGAAAGTAAGTAAAATAGGAATGAAGTTCAAGATCTATTTAGCCATAGCTAAAGAAACGTATTATCAACTATTGATTTCCTCTTCTAATAAAGAGGAGAATGATATGGATAGTCCAGAATAATGGATCATTTGCAAAACATTAATGTGTCTTGACTTAAGGTACATGTTTATAATTACCTCGAACTGTATATTTGTCTTCTTCCATGTGTGGTTTTAAATTATTTTACCAAAATGGGGAAGCCAGGAGATACATACTTGATTCAGTAAAACCAGGTTTTTATCCGTAGTTTACTTCCTGCTGCATCCTTTTTTCAGCTGAGAGGGATCAATATCTGCAGGTGTCCCTTAATCCATAATTAAACCATATGCACATCTACCCTCCCAGTTTCCCTGCCCACCATAAAACCTTCATCTTGGCTATTGCTTGGAAATTGGGGAGGGAATAGAGCTTCTGCTTTTTTTTTTTTTTTTTTTTTTTTTTGGAGAGAGTCTTGCTCTGTCACCCAGGCTGGAGTGCAGTGGCGTGATCTCAGCTCACTGCAACCTCCGCCTCCCAGGTTCAAGCAATTCTCCTGCCTCAGCCTCCTGAGTAGCTGGGACTACAGGTGCGCACCACCACGCCCAGCTAACTTTTTGTATTTTTAGGAGAGACAGGGTTTTACCATGTTAGCTAGGATGGTCTCAGTCTCCTGACCTCGTGATCCGCCCGCCTCAACCTCCCAAAGTGCTGGGATTACAGGCGTGAGCCACCGCACCTGGCTGGAATGGAGCATTTTACTTGAGACCTCTGTGAGCTGGTCCTGAGTATGAGTAGTGAATTCCAACCCACTTTTCTCCTAATCCCTGTCGTGTCCTAGAGTGAGAATATGCAGAGGGGTTGGAAGTGGGTTTATGTTCATGGGCTTTCTAGATGGACTTTCAAGTCCCAGTAGAAGTCCAACTTGAGAGCTCGTGTAGAAGGCCCTTGAATGTAAACCTGTGAAGAAAAGCACTTCCTTATTTCAGAAAGAGCACAAAAGACCAGCAATCCAAAGGCATTTCGAAGACCTTGAAAGAGCTGGGAGTGGCTTAGGTATGGAGGGTGCATGTGTGAGTACAAATGGCCCCTCAGCTCAGAACCAAGCGTCTGTGTGCCATGATCCATGGTTCCTAAATATCATGGAGGGCAAAAAGTATAAATGTGAATTAATGCAAGAGAAACCACACTGAAATAAGAAATACCTGTGGTCTCTTGAGATTCGAGTTGGCAAAATCCAATCTAAAAGATGTCTGACTATCACAATTAGTGAAGTCCACAGGTCAGATTTTCCTCTCTGTTCCTGATTAGGATTAACCTGGAAAGGTGGATTGGGTCCATCTTTAATAATAACTACACCTTCTGAAAGATTTGAAACTATTATTATCTCTTTGTTTGCTGCTGCTTTCATAGATTTATGATAGGACTTGGGGTTACATGGACAATCCAGGTCACCTATTCCAGCCTCACACTCTGCCTCTATTCCAAATATGACATCACTGAGCGATGGCCACCCACCTTCCCTTGGATACCTCTAACAATGGGAATCTCACTGTTTCACAGGCAGCTCTTTTTTTTTAACACCTCCAATTCCAATTTTTAAACACCTCCAATGTCCAGAAAGTTCTTTAAACTCTTAAATACATGACATTTATTAAAACAAAGCCTCAAACCACTTTCAGAGTGGTGGTACAGCAAATAATTGATTCTTTTCAGGGTTTTTCCCCCCTGTGTTTTTTGTCTTCTCTAACTCAAATCATTGCCTGGATATTGCTTATAACAGGAGCTCAGCCTCAACCAGTCTTTCTGCTTTTACCACAGGCTCTAGTGGAATCTAGATTACCGGACTCATTTCGAATCTAACTAAAAATGAGAAATGCTGTTTATATAAAGCTTGGCAATCAATAGGAAAAGGAAAGGCGGTTTAGCAAAGGCCAGTGATAATTCCAAGAAGCAGTGTCTTTTGGAATATGCTATGGTGACCTGGCCACTGCAGCTATCTGCTTATCTGTCTGGTTTCAGATTTCCAGAAAGGACTCGCTGCCTTCAAAACACTTCCCAGCCCTTCCTTGAGTGCCTGGATTTCTACCATTAGCAGTTTACTCCTTGAGCATGGATTTTTGCAGAAAGACATGTAGACCAGGGAGACGGCTCATTAAGCTCTTGGTGGTCATTTCACCAGAGCATTTAGCATTTTTAAATCCCTTCCTGGATGCTTGTTTTAGTGATGATGGTGGTGGTGAGATGAAGCAGGGATGTGTAGATCATGAAGGGATGGGAAAGGGGATGATTAGGTAGGAATGAAGCAAAATAACATTTCTGAGTGCCTGCTAAGGTCCAGCACTTTTCACACGTAAAATTTTCACAACAATCCCTGTGAGTTGGGATCCAGTTTCTACAGATGAGGAAATGAAGACAGGAGACTAGATGACCTGACCAAGTCCTAGGCCAGTCAGGAACAGAGCTGGGATTTAAACCAGAGCTGCCTGGTCCAAAACCTGTGCTGGTCCTGCTATTTTATGACACCTAGAAGGGAAAAGGGCAGAGAACTGGAAAGCTGAGATGGAATCACCTACTTAAGAATTTTGCAGAAGGCTAACCCTGTCTAAAAGCATCGCTTTGCAATCAAACACATATGGCAGTAAAAATGTCCCAATGGTAACTCATTTTAAGCCTTGGTTTTAGTCTACCTAAAATTTATAGAACACTGTAAAATATGCTACATGTAATAAGATATTTATTAGGAGTCTTCTTGCACTTGTTCAGAATGCTTTTTATTATGTTTCTGCTCATTATTGTAGATATTCTCCCATTTTGGAGAAATTGACCGCGTGCACACTCTTCACTGGAGTTCTGCACAAATCTTACCAGAAAACTGGTGAAGATCAGTCCTGAGGCCCCTTCCGCCTCTAATTCCTTGTAGTATTTTGGCTGTACTATGTGCTGTTACACTAGATCACAATAAGCAGCTGCCAGTTTCCTCACAGGTTCCCTTGGGGAAGGATATGGGAATAATTCTTAGGAACCCCCCACAAATTATAGCAACCAATGCAGTAAAACCCCTTTAGCTCACTCCTCCCCCTGCGCTCACTCACATACTCAAATATATTTAGTGCTTTCCTTCCTCTCACTCCGACACTTTTGGGAGAGCCCTGGGGGTGGTTGGGTACCTTGTCCTTGGGTGGATTTCCTTGTTTTCTGAGACTGGCTGCCATCAGACTTCGGGAGAGGATCTTACCAGAGGCGGGTCTCTTCTTCCCCCCCACCGCCCTCAGTATTCTTTCACAGCCACCACAAAGCCACGCTTTCTCTGCTAAGTACACATTCCTAGGACTGTAACAAAAGGCTTCTGTGAGTTTGAAAGCTGCAGGGGAGGCTCCTGCGTGAAGGCCTAAGATTTAAAGGGTTTCATTTCTCCTGTGCTGGGGACTGTATTGAGTGCAGTTTGAAATCTGCTTCACCACCACAAGGGGAAATAGAAATCAGCCCTAAAGCTGCATGGGGACCCCGGCTGGTCTTTATCCTCATAGCTTAGTGATTTCCTACCACCCAAGAGGCAGTGAGGGGCTCCCTGACATTCCGGAGGCCCCAGGAACCCTGGCTGCGGTGACCCGGTGCTGGGGAGGGAGTGCATGGGGTAGGCTCCTGGTTGTGAGCCTTCAGTTCGCCGGGATGTCTATGCTGTGCTGTGTGGCTACTTAGCCAAGGCTGTGCATGCCAGCCGGAGCCAACAGCTTCAGCAAACCTGCCCTCCGGGGAGAGTGGATTTCATTGTTTTCGAAGAGATACAGGAAATCAGAATTTTCCATCCTTCCGTGGAGAGACTTGGATTGGACTGAGAAGAGAACCGGCATTAAAAAGGAAGTCTCCTTCCCTTTCTTCCCTGCCCCTCCTCACCCCACCCCCAGCCCACCCGCCAGGGGCACACCCTCCCTCTGCCGGCCTTTGGGTGGAAACCTTCCTGCCTGCAGCACAGGCAGTGTGAACTGCGGGGCTGTCTGAGCGACCCAGCTCTTGCCTTTTCAGTAGCAGAGGTAATGTGGCCATGACTCAGAATTATGGAACCCCAGATGCTAAGGAAGTAAAGTGACTTCTTTTCAGCTCACAGCAGACGCATAGGCAACAGAGTAGATTTCGTGTTCTAATGAAACAGTGTAGAAACTCTGTCCTTGGTGGCTCAGTAATGTGTGGTATGAGCCTCTGCCTCCCTCCCTCCCTCCCTCCCTCTTTCCTTCTCTTTTCCTCCCCCACCCCTTCACGGCCTGCCCTTTCCTGATTCTTCAGAACTGACAACTATAAATCCAGCCCAAATTCCTTTAAACAAGGGTCACCAAGAGCACGACCTTGAAAAGACTTCTTGTGATATGCTCTTGCAGAGTTGCATATTGTTCCTTGGATTTAGGACAGGCCAAAGAAATCTTCCACTTTATTTAAGAAGAGCCTGTGTGGTTCGAGGCCAGGGCCGTGGACACAGGATTAACCACAATAATAATACAATGAAGTACACATGCAAAATGAAAACTTAATAATGAAGAACTACTGATTTTTTCCAGGGAGTACCAAGCACTTCCTTGTAAATTCTTACAAGGCATGAATTATTTCCTAGAAATGATTTAGGCTCTTTTGGAAAAATGCATTGATTCTTTTAACATCATAATTCCAGTTACGGTAAAACCTCCATTATCTGATTTTCTGTGAATTGCAAAGCTATTATTAACTGGTACATTTTATATTTTACCAGTACAGTGACAGCTGATATTTATAATGGTGACCCCAAAGTTCTGTAAAATGCTGAATTACCCACTCAGGAATCAAAGAAAGATTAAATTGTGTTCAATAGAGTTTTTCATGTTAAGTGTCTTATTTTATTCAGATCTTGTTTTAGAAAGTCCAAGTGTACATCCACCATAATTTTCGAGGGCAGTACCAACTTAAAATGTTTTATCTTTTCTTGGCTTTGTAAACAAAACCTTGTAAAAAAAAATTTTTTTTTCCAATACTTTGGGTTCAAACTACAGATCATTCGATCTCAAACCTGACAGGTAAACAAATTTTTTTTTCAGAGTAGGTATTGCAGACATGAAAGATCATAAATGTGTTCACCAAAGTGAGTGTGAGACAGATCACCCCAAACACTCTCCACTGTTTCTCTGTGATCTTAGCCCAGCTGTGTGTGTTGTGAGTCATGCCTGGGTCTGACACCAGCATTCAGAGGCTGGCATAGCTTAGCATCCACATCATAAAGGGCTCAGATCGATGGCTCTCCTTGTCAAGCTCTGCAGCCCTCTCTCAGGCTTTGTGAGATGTGGTTTGCATCATTTTCCTTTAAGGAAATGTTATGCAGAAACATAAATGCAGTATACAACGAGGAGGTTTTCACCAAGAAATTAAAAGGGTACAAATGTCTAGGAATACAGGGGTTAAGACAAAAATGTACTGCAGGGAAAGAAATGTGAGCAGAATGCCCCTCTTTCCGCCTGCTTCCGCCTTGCATCCAGCCCTTCCCGGGGAGTGTGATGTGAACTGCCATCCAAGGTGGCTGTGGTACAGGGGCAGGGTCTGGGGGCTGCTTCTGCAGCTTCAGCGCAGAAAACCCAGAGCTCAGTCCCAGCAAAAGCCTAAAGGAGAAGGAAACAGAGGCCCTAACACAACAGAAAATGATGCACCCCACTTTCCTGTGGTTCATCAGTTCACATACTTCCCAGGAGAAGTCAAATCACGCCCCAGAATAGGAAACCTACTTAGGACTTAGTGATGTTTTAGAGTCATGTTGAAGAACCTTCACATCCATGGCCTTATTTGATCTCACAGCAAGATGGGCATGATTAAAAAAAAAAAAAGAAGTTACTCCCACTTTCCAGATGAGAAAACAAACTCAAAGACAGTGAGTGCCTTAGCTGAGTCCTATCCAAGCAAGGCAGGGGGCAAAGCCAGGACTAAAGCACAAGGTTCTAATTCCTTCTCCATGATTTCCTGATGCCCATCATACCCTAATAGAATAGGATCACCCTGCAAGGCAACTGGTCCACATGGAGAGTCCTCTTGGAGGACACCGACCCGTGGTGCCACCTCTGCTTTGCAAGTTGGTGCATTAGACAAGCCCTGGAATGACAGCCAGAAGATCTCTATTCTGATCCTGGCCCTCCGTCTACTTGGGCCACTTTGATCAAGCCATTTATCCCCGTTCCCTTCAGGTGGCTCAGCTGGAAGTAAGAATGATAATGCCCGTGCAGCTGACTCACCTGGTGACTGTGAAGGCCAAATGAGATGATGTGTTTGAAAGCACTTTGCAAACTGTGGAGTATTGCCAGCCATTTCTCCTAATTTGGCTCAGGACAGAAAGACATCCAGGTGAAGAGCTTGATGTGTGTGATGACTTAGGCTTGGGGATATTTGTGAACAGGACACAACAAATTCATTTGACAGGGGCAGAGGACAGTATGCTGGGTATAGTAGAAACTCTTGGAACCTGCAGTTATTGAAGGGTTTAAAACTCAAAAATGATACAGAAGGCAGTTCTATTACAGTTTCTGCTTTTTTGCTGTTCAGCACCTCTGAAGATGGTGGGTTTAATCCTTCCGGGGGATGGTAGTTTATAGACGACTTCATGCTGAAAGTGACCCGTAAGGAATATCCGTATATTTTGAAGTGTATGTGGTTCACTAGGCAGAAAACAGTCTGCCAAGTCTCTCATCCCAGGCAGAAGGGGTGGCACATGCGAAGGCCAGAGAATGCAGTGCCTCTGAGAACTGTCAGATGTCAGTGTGGCTGGAGCCAGGTCTGCTAGAGGGTGAGGTTGGAAGTTAAGCAGGAGTTTAGGAGGCCCTGAGAAGCCTCTGAAAATATTTAAGCAAAAACAATTAGCTTTATGTTTTTGTTGTTGTTGTTGTTATTTGAGACGGAGTCTCGCTGTCACCCAGGCTGGAGTGCAATGGCGCCGTCTCGGCTCACTGCAACCTGTGTCTCCCGGGTTCACGCCATTCTCCTCCCTCAGCCTCCCAAGTAGCTGGGACTACAGGTGCTCGCCACCACGCCTGGCTAATTTTTTTGTATTTTTGGTAGAGACGGGGGTTTCACCATGTTAGCCAGGATGGTCTCGATCTCCTGACCTCGTGATCCACCCGCCTTGGCCTCCCAAAGTGCTGGGATTACAGGCGTGAGCCACCGCGCCCGGCCAGCTTTATGTTTTTAAAAGATCATTGCCTCGTTCTTGGTTCTCAGATCTCTGATCCTTTTAGTTTTTAATGGATAGAGGAGAGACCTTAACGTATACAGAGACTAAGGAACTTGGAATTGGAAATCTGCCTGGCTGCCTTTCCCTCAACGTGCCTGCTGTCAGCCATCTTTCTCCAGCTAAGCCGAAGGATGGTGGGGGCACCACACAACAGAGAGCTGAGTTAGAAAGGGTGGGAGGGAGGTGGCTGAAGGGTCCCCACTGCAGTTGACAATTTGAAATAAACTCCCACTTTCCTTCAATATTTTCCTATAGCAAATGGAAACTTTGACCAGATACCAGCTTCTTTCCATCCTTCCGTTAGACTCACAGCCCAATTAGGATGTTCACAGTCCCAAGCCAGGGATAGCACATGCCATTACCATAGTGGGGTGGATGGGGGGCAGGAAGCAATGCTTTCCAGCCTTTAGAAGCCTCTGGTGATGTGCTGTGAACATGGTGAGGGAACCCGAACTTTGGAGTCAAACAGGCTGGTCTGCAAACCCCAGTTCCAGCACTCACTGGACTCAGGATCTTCCCAAGTTAGTTAACTCCTCTGACCATGTCTGCATTTTCTCATCTGGAAAATGGGAACAGTAATATCCACCCTCCAGAGCTGTTATGAAGATGAAATTGCAAGTGTCTCCAAAGCACCAGGTATATAGTATAATCTCAATTTATGCTTTTGCCCTTACATGCCAGAAGTTAATATTCTTTCAATACTTATTCTCGTAGAAGCAAAAGAGATCCTGTTTGTGTGATGTTCCTACAGCCTCTGCTGTACTGTATTATGAAAGCTCAAGAAATAGGAGTTAATGATGAGGCACAGCAGGAAGAAAAATGTCTCTAAGATGCCAAACAGGGAAAATTTAGGAAGAAATAAGAACCAAAAAATAAATCAGTTGATCAGGGTAAAAAATGTCTTATGCTCTGAACTTATAACTCTATGGAGTAATTTCCACTAATGATCTCAGTGTCTACTTAACTAATCATGTACTTTTCTAGCCAGAAAGACAGTACTTGTAGGGTACATTCCATTTTAATGCACAAATCATTGGTGCTTTTCAAAAAGTCATCTTTTTTTCCCTGGCCACACACAGCACCCCGAGGCCTGGCCAGCCCCCATGCCAGCTGAAGAGCATGAACTCTTACCGGAATGGGTTCTGTGGGGAGTACAAAGTCAAACATAAGTAGGCTTGCATTCAGAGCTCACTGCCTAGCGGGAAAAAAGACATATGCAGTCATAACTCTAATTTAACACGGCGTCCTAGAAATTCCATATCCATCTTCAAAGTTCTCTGGAAGCAAAAAGACAGGAGGAAAGACATTTTTAGAAGGAGGCTTCCTGGAAGGAGTGACTTCAGTTTCAGGCCTTAAAGGAGATGTGAGTTTCCACATGCAAGGAGGGAGGAAAAGCATGTCGCAGACAGACGAAGCAAGTGTGTGTGAGCAAAGGCCTGCGGGGTGACAGGGAGGGGTGTTGGGAGGTGTGTATCTGGATGAAGGCAGGTATGGAAAGTGCTGGGAAAAAAGGTCTGGGAAAGGGCCTTGGGGGCCAGGTGATAAGGAAGTTGAATGCCTCTTTGAAGAGTGAGGTTTTATTTTATGTGCCTTTGGTGGGGAGTTGTGAAGGTTTTTATTCAAAAGAGCAGTGAGGCTGGGCACAGTGACTCACACCTGGAATCCCAGCACTTTGGGAGGCCAAGGTGAGCAGATCACGTGAGGCCAGGAGTTTGAGACCAGCCTGGCCAACATGGCAAAACCGCATCTCTACTAAAAAATACATAAGTAACAAAAATTAGCAGAGCGTGGTGATGCATGCGTGTAATCCCAGCTATGCAGGAAGTTGAGGCACAACAATCGCTTGAACCTGGGAGGCGGAGGTTGCAGTGGCCTGGGATTGTGCCACTGCACCCCAGCCTGGGCGACAGAGCGAGAGAGACTCTGTCTCAAAAAAAAAAAAAAAAAAAAAAAAGCAATGGGAATGGTTCTTAAGGAAGATTTCTCTGGGCACACTGTATGTTCTCACTGAATATTTGGTGTGGTTTGGGTTTTATACCAGTTACGATATGGGGCTTGGTATCTCTGAGCCTAGAATCTGTGCTTTCCAAGGAGAGTAGAAATGCTAGTGTTCACTTTGCTCAGTGCTCTTCCCTCCACTTGGCACTCATGCTGCTTCTCAAGCCTTGGGGTGTCCCTGGTCCTGGAGTCCCTCCTACCCCTGCAGCCCTTTTCTAAGCTATAGTCTCACCCCTCCTCTGCAGGCTCCCAGGCAGCCTCACCTCCTCCTGCAGAGGGATCAGCTGTCACCCTGCTCCTCCCTCCTGGCCCTCAGCCTACCCTACCCACATGCATTCACCATCTTACCAGTGGAACAGGCGTCCCTCCCCTGTATACAGAGGTCCCTTCCCCTGAACTCTTCTGCCGCAGCCTCCCCAGTGGGCTTCTCCCCTCCTTCACAGTCAGCCTCTTTCTCATTTGCACCTAGTTCCATTCCATCTTCAAAGAGGCCCACTTGGATTGCACATCGCTCTTCACTACCACAAATCTGGTTCCTCACAGCCAAGTTCTGGAAAGAGTTCTCCACATGGTGTCCTCCTCCTCACCTCCCATTAGCGCCTCAACCCTCCGTGATCTGGTTTCTACGCCTGCTGCCCCTCTGCCCTGGCTGCAGTCCCCAGACGCCAAATCCATCTGCCATCTGCTGCCCGAAACTCTCCTGGCTTGCAAGATACCACTGTCCTCTGACTTGTCCCCGGACTTGTCCCCTGCTGTTCCCTCCTTTAAGAATACACCTTTTCTAAATTGCCTGCTGCCTAAATGTTTTCCTCTGGAAAACTCACCTACTCCAATGGCTTCAACGATCATCAGTGCGATGGGGACTTCCAAATATTTTTTATCTCTAGCCTGGGCCTTTCTCTTGAATAACAGATGCATGTGTACAACTGCCTACTGGGCCTCTTTACCTAGATGTTGTACAGTTACCTCACATTCAACACCTATTGGGCCTCTTTACCTGGATGTTGTACAGTTACCTCACCTTCAACAAAGCTGAATATATCCCCCGCCAATCCATCCTCTGTGGGATGAGATGGGCGGGCCCCTCTATTCATCTAGTTTCGGGAATCAGGAGCTTGGATTTTGTCACTGACTGCTTCCTCCACATTGAATTAATCTCTTAAGTTCCATCAATTCTACCCCATGGTATCTTCAGCCCATCCTTTCTCCATCCCTTCTGCTTTAGTTCAGGCTAACAATATCTGTCATCTCCATTTCTGCAACAGCCTCTGACTGGCCGCCTTGTACCAGTCTTGCCCTGTTCTAATTCATTCTCTACTCTGCAGCTGGAGTGATCCTTTGAAAACAATATCCGATTATGTTACGCCCTTGTTTAAAATTCTTCAGTGACTCCTTGTAGCCTTAGGATAAAGCCTGAACTCCTTAGTACAGCAGACAAGGCCTTCCAAGGCCTTCCTAATAATAGCTAACACTTATGAAGTTCGCAATCCATACCCCGCACAGTTCTAAGGTCTTTACACATATGTCAACATACTTAATGCTCATAATTCCTGACGTAGGTCCTGTTACTATCTGAGTTTTACAGTGGAGGAAATCGAGGCACAGAAAGGTAAGGCACCTTGCACCAGGTCACACAGCTAGGAAGTGGGAGAACCAAGATTCAAACCCAGGAAACCTGACTCCAGGCCCACACTCCTTAGCACCATGCTGCACTGTCTCCATCATGTGCCATAGCTTCTCATCCATTCAGAAATATTATATTGAGTACTGAAAATGGGCTAGAAGCTGCTTGAGACACTGGGGATATAGCAGGAATCCAAACAAAGGTCCGTTCACATGCTAGTGAAGAAAATGAGTAAGAAACAGCATGATTAGTAAAATGATTAGGTAGATTAGGGATGAATGCTAAGAGAAAACAAAAATAAGCAAGAAAGAAGACCGGGGGAGTCTGAGAACAGATATGCGATGTTAGAAGGAGTGTCCAGGGAGGACTTGAAGGAAGTGAGGATGTCTAGGAGAAGAATATCAGCTGAAGGAACGGCAAGTCCAAAGGCCCTGAGGTGGGAATAGTTCCTGGTAGGTCTGAGGAACAGCAGAGAGGTCAGTGTGGCTGGAGCAGAATGAAGGAGGGAAAGGATGATGTCAGGAAAGGATGGTGGGAGCTGGGTACAGACAGGTCAGGTCATATAGGGCCCAGAAGATCATTGTAAAGACCTTGGCATGAACTGTGAGTGAGAGATAGGAAGCCACTGGAGGATTCTGGGCAGAGTGACATGATGAAACTTACAAACAGAGGAGTGATGTGATTTGAATGAATCTCTGGCAGGTCTGTTGAGGATAGATGCAGGGAAGGAACAGTGGAAGCTGGCAGACCAGTCAGGGACCAGTAACAATGATCCAGGCAAGAGAGGATGGTGGCTAGGACTAATGTAGTAGCAGCAGAGGTGGCAGAAGTGGGCAGAGCTGGATACATTTGGAAGGCAGAGCCAATAACACTTACCAATGGACCGGAAGGGGGTGTAAAAGAAGAAACAAGGGGCTGGGCACGGTGGCTCACGCCTGTAATCCCAGCACTTTGGGAGGCCGAGGTGGGCGGATCACAAAGTCAGGAGATCCAGACCATCCTGGCTAACACGGCGAAACCCCATCTCTACTAAAAATACAAAAAAAATTAGCTGGGTGTGGTGGTGGGCACCTGTAGTCCCAGCTTCTCAGGAGGCTGAGGCGGGAAAATGGTGTGAACCCGGGAGGGGGAGCTTACAGTGAGCAGAGATGGCGCCACTGCACTCCAGCCTGGGCAACAGAGTGAGACTCAGTCTCAAAAAAATAAAGAAAGAAGAAACAAGGGTGACTGGAAGGTGTGGGGCCTTGGCCACAGAAAGAATGGAGTTTGCCTTCTCTGTGATGGGAAAGATTGGGAACAGCAGATTTAGATGAGTGGCATCTGGAGGTTGGTTGGCATCATTAAGCCTAATGTGCCTATTAAGCATCAAAATGGAGATGGTGATCGGGCACAGGGGCTTATGCCTGTAATCCCAGCACTTTGGGAGTCTGAGGCAGGAGGATTGCTTGAGGCTAGAGTTTGAGACCAGCCTGGGCAACATAGCAAGACCCCATCTCTTAAAAAAAATGTTTTTTAGATTAGCCGGGTATGGTGGCTCACTTGTAGTCCTAACCACTTGGAAGGCTGAGGCAAGGGGATCACTTGAAGCCAGGAGTTCGAGGCTGCAGTGAACCATGATCCCACCACCATACAACAACTCTATTGTCTGGGCAACAGAGGGAGATTCTGTCTCTTAAAAACAAACATGGAGATGCATTGTCACCTCCCACCCTCACCCCCATTTGAACACACTCACATATACCTCACGTCCTAATCCTACTGAACTACTCAACATTTCCCCAAACTGGTTGTGCTCTTTTCGTGTGTCCAGGCCTTGCATCCACTGTTCCTTTGACTGGGAAGCTGTTAGCCCATCCAGTTGAGAAAGTCTTCCCTGGCCGTGCACGAATGCGCTAACTTGTAAATGTCTTTTTACATTCCTTTCTTCCCTTCCAGACCGCAAAATCCAGTCTCATTCACCTTGACATGCCCTGCACCTGATCCGGGACGCGAGGCATAGTGGGCATCTCCTAGGTTAGACGGATGGGTGAGTGGGTGAGTGGGTGAGTGAACAGAGAGGTGGACAAAATGAGTGCTCAGCAGTTAGACCCAACTGTGTTTTGATGGTAATGATGGGAATTCCCCTGGCACATCGCCAGGTGAGATGATCATTCAGCCTGAAATGAAAGAAACAGCAGATGTCAGGAAGTTTTTGTTAATCCTGCCTTGTGCGTTAGAACTCTCCAGCATACGTCCTCTTTCCCGCACACTCCTCTACCTTTCTCCCCCATTTCTAGCTCCTGGTCTTATTCATCTGTAGCATCAGTAAACATATACCCTTTACTGTTCACATCCAGGTCTGTAGGGGAAATTTTGGTTATAAAACCGGAAGAGTGTGTAACCTAATGTCCTGCTGCAGGCTTGCTTTCCACGGGCCTCCGGGTCTGCCAAAATGATCAGGCCTCATTATTTAGGAAGCTGCCTCAGCCAGGCATTACTAATTTGGGCATTACTAATTCAGATGCCTATTCAGGCAAATAAGCAATGAATGTAAAGTGCTTTTGTCAGTGAATTGCAAGTGAAGAGAAGAGGGAGTGGGGAGAAGTAAAGGGAAAGTGATAGAATGTTTGAGCTTTGCTTCATTTCCAGAAAGGACAGCCATTGCTTCCTGGAAGCTGGGCTTGGCAACAGGCATGGAGGAATGGGAAAGATTTATTTCCCTTTGCCAAAGCTCAATAATTCAGCTTGAGTATTTCAAATCAATACATTTCTTGCAAAGTTTCCAAGGGCTGCATTAAAACAGCCATTTTTAAAAATTATCAGTACATGACAGCATCCTCCGATGAGACTGGCATGTCAGGGATGAGTCGAGTCTTCCAAATAGACAAGGCTCCAGTGAGAAAGGAGGCTGCCACAAGCAGGAAAAGCGAAGTTAGAGCTGACAGCAAGACCAACCGCACCTGTAGGGCCTCTGGCGTTCACACACCTCATTGGTTTTGTGGGACTCTTTCTGAGATGAGCAGCTGGATCGCTCCTCCTAAGGGCTTGCATGGGGGAATCTGTGACTATAACTCCGTATTTCCTTGAAGATGCAATTCATCACTGAACTTGGGAAAGACTAACTTGGGGAGGTCTCCACCACGATCTAGGATTGCTAAGATGTCTGACAGGCTGAGTCACTCATACTTTTGTGAACTGTTAAAAATTTCATAGTTCTGACATCTGGACATCTTGACTTTCGGTGATAGGAGATATGGAAAGACAGTAAAAGGCTGTGTCTTTACTGTTGTTTTAATCCCCACTACAGAGTCCTTTTTTTCCTTTTTTTTTTTTTTTTTTTTTGAGTTGGAGTCTGGCACTGTCTCCCAGGCTGGAGTGCAGTGGTACGATCTCGGCTCACTGCAACCTCTGCCTCCCAGGTGGAAATGATTCTCTTGCCTCAGCCTTCCAAGTAGCTGGGATGACAGGCTCCCACCACCGGGCCAGGCTAATTTTTTGTATTTTTAGTAGAGATGGGGTTTCACTATGTTGGCCAAGCTGGTCTCAGACTCCTGACCTTGTGATCCGCCTGCCTCGGCCTCCCAAAATGCGGGATTACAGGTGTGAGCCACCGCACCCGGCCAGTAATTCCTTCTATTTCGATGTTTCATCTTCGCTAGAATCGTTCCTTAGTTCTTTTGGTGGGAGAAGCCATTCAGCCCCCCTTGAATGCCAGTGCCCTTTGAGGCTCTCAGCCATTTGATTCTTCCTGTGTATCCCCTCTGGTGTCTCTGTTTCTAGAGTGCAGTGGTTCCTGCACTTTGGGCTGTAACACCCTTTGGTGGGGCCAGAGACCCCTTAGATTAATTATCACATTTCTTTCACTTACTGCCACAAAACCCAGCAGCGATTCACTAGGAGAACCCGAAGATTGGCGCTCTTCTTTATGAGACGCCGAAGGGGCTCTGTGTTTCCCAGCATGAAGTCTTCAGTGACAGAGTCTGGGAGGACAGCACAGGCAGCAGCAGTGTAATTCTCAGAATCCCCACGGAAGAGCAGAGCAGCTCAATAGCAAAACCAAAACCCAGTGACGAGACATCCCCGAGTCCCACCTTAATGGGACTTTTGGTAGCCTTTGGAACAGGGAAAACCCAAAAATAGCCAAGAGGTATTCACCAGAAAGCCTGAAAGTGGGAGTGGTTTTGCTCATTCCTATAGTAGTAAGGGCAAGTGGCGTCGAGGAGGTCTGAAAGGTGTAGAGTTCTCTGGTCCCTGTGAACTCTGCAACTAACCAGCCACGCTGATGGCCAGCTTTCAGGATAGCTGTAGAGAAGCTGCTGGGAGTGGAGGCACATTGAAAAGGTTAGGGATGGCCAGGCATGGTGGCTCACGCCTATAATCCCAGTACTTTGGGAGGCCGAGGCAGGTGGATCACCTGAGGTCAGGAGTTCGAGACCAGCCTGGCCAACATGGTGAAACCCCATCTCTACTAAAAAGACAAAAATTAGCCGGGCGTGATGGTGCATGCCTGTAATCTCAGCTATTCAGGAGACTGAGGCAGGATTGAACCCTGGAGGCGGAAGTTGCTATGAGCCTAGATCGCGCTAATGCACTCCAGCCTGAGCGACAGAGCAAGACTCCATCTCAAAAAAAAAAAGAAAAAGAAAAGGATGGGGCAGCAGAGACTTAGATGCAAGGTCTCCCAAAGGAAACAGAACCAGGAGATTTCAGAAAGCCAGCCGCCATTTATTTGAATGCTACATGAAAACAATAGAAGAGAGGGTTTGCTAAGGCTGGAACCATGCCATTTCATAAACATTCCGGAAAATTGTCTTCAGATGAAAATGAGCAACAGAAAAGTAGTGAGGTCAAATCCCACACAAAGTTTTTATAAGATAAAGGAACAGAAGGAGCAGAATAGCATCCCTAAAGAAAGCGTGCCAAAACAACATGCCTTTAGAACAATTCAAAACCCTACTTACCTCCAAATGAGCTAAAAGGTGAGAAGAAAAAGATACGAAGCGTGGGGCAAACACAACATCAATGAGAATTAGAAAAACTTCCAAATGAAATGACAGACTCTGGAAAGAATTAAAAGTAAAAAAAAATCATTTCAGAAATGAAGAGTTAACTAGTAAGAATACAAGATGAATCTTTACAAAAGGTGATTTTTTAAAAGAGAAACACAAGGGGGAAGCAGGAAATTTTTTAAAGAAGAAACAAGAAAGGTTTTAAAAACAACTCAAGAAAAAGTGACAAATATTGAAGAAAGGCAAAGAAATTTCACCACGTGGATAATAGGAGTCTCTGGGGAAAAAACCACAAAGCAAGCTTTCGTCTGCATCGCTCCTGTCTCTGCCCCTGTCTTCACATGGCCATCTCCTCTCCTCTGCGTCTCTCCTCTGTTTCCATATAAGGACACCTGTCATTGAATTTGGGGCCCACCTGCATAATCTTGAGATCCTTAACTTAATGACATCTGCAAAGAGCCATTCTCAAATTAGGTCTTATTCACAGGTTCTGGGGATTAGGACACGGACATTTCTATTTGGCAGCCAACATTCAGCCCTCTCCAGTCACTGAGCTAGTAAGTGACAAAAACAGGATTTGAATTTCGTTGTTTCATTTTATTATAACGTGGTTAAGAGAGATTTTAAATATTTCCATTAAGTTAGCAATTCTTGCCAACAACAGTAGAAAGCATGCCTTTTTTTTTTTTTTTTTTAAGTCAGAGCCTCATTCTGTCACCCAGGCTGGAGTGCAGTGGTATAATCATAGCTCACTGCAGCCACTCCTAGGCTGAAGCAATTCTCCCACCTCAACCTTCTGAGTAGCTGGGACTTCAGGCATGCACTACCACACCTGGCTAATTTATTTTGTTTTTCAAGGAGATGGGGCTCTTGCTGTGTTGCCCAGGCTGGTCTCGAACTCCTGGCCTCAAGCAGTCCTCTCACATTGGCTTCCCAAAGTGCTGAGATTACAAGTGTGAGCCACAGGACCTGGCCAACAGCATGCTTTTACAAATAGTAGGGTAGCAGGAGGCCAGCCTGCAGACCACCCAGAGACCTCACCCCATCTTACGCTCTGCCCAACCTCAGGGGAGCATTTTTGCACTTGGTGGATTAGCATTACTTGCTCCATCCATGATGAGCCACTCATGCTCTTCACAGATTTTCCAGACTCCCATGTCAAAGTTAAAAAACAGACATCGGCCTCTTTCCAGAACTCAGAATATTCACATCTATATTGTTAACACTCATACCTTTTCCAGCACAGAATGAAAAGCACCTTTGAAGAATCGTAAGCCATGAATGATGACGGGCCGAAGGGAGTGAGGGCTCCTACCTCTTGTCACTCCTACCATCCTGCCTCCAGGACCCCTGCCACCTACTTGGGAGTCTGCCCTTAAAACTCAAGGGTCACCTGACTCATTCCTCCCCACTCATTCATCTGACTGCCCACCAAAGCTAAGTGTGAACAGCCTGTATTGATTTATCATTTTCCTTTTGCCTGCTTCCTCTGGTACAGAGATCTTCATGCTTTCATCCAAACGAATGAATAATGTAAAATCCCAGGTGGGGTGACAGAGCCAAGGAGAAAAGTGTTCTGCAGCAAGGGAGGGCCTCCCAGTATGAGCCTTGGAGTCTCAGATGAGCCCAGGGACAAAGCATGAGACATCCAGTTTACATATCTGTGGCCCTGGAAGGGGAGACGGGGTTCGCTTTGTGGTGGTGTTTAGCTTTCCTGACTCCAAGTGACCATCTTAAGCCAGGGGATTAGTAACCTTTACAACTCTAATACTAGGGAATATATTAATAACTGGTGAGAAAAAAGATTACAGTTTTTTTATTGATAGGTCTATAAAAGCCATTTCCCTATGAATGTCCTCAGAAAGGAGGAATAAGGGGATGAGATAGAATAGAATAGAGAGAAGTCTGTCTCTCACACACACACACACACACACACACACACAAATGCAACACAATTATCTTTAAATAGAAGTTGCTTCTCCAAGTTTGTTTTTTTTTGTTTGTTTGTTTCATGAGGCGTCAGCAACGCTGTTAAAATGATTTCATCCTGCCTGTGTGTCACAGCAGTCTGCCCCGCGAAATGCTGAATCAGCAGCAGCCCAGACAGCCTTTCATTGGAGGGTAGATTCGACACCCAAAGGCAACCAACCGGGCCTTTGAAAGCACTTGGAAGCACTCTCCAAAGAGCCAGGGAAGAGGACAAGGAAGAAGGGGGTGCAGTGGAATTCTCCTTAAAAAACAGCATCTTCCAGAAAAGCCATGCTTTGGAGGTGTTGTAGGTCAGATTTGCCTTTGGGGCCCTATGTGTATTTTCTGAGGTCTGTTCATGTAAAAGTTCAACACCTCTTTCGCACTCCCTTCTCCCAGCCCCCGCGCCCTGCCCCCACACCTCCTGTCCACCTCCACCTCCTCCTCCTGGAATTCAGTGATTATCAGGACTGTCTCCATCCTGAGAAGAGGCTTTTTAAAATTTCGCAGGAGAATAGAGACACCCGAGAGGGCTGGGAACAGGCACAGCTGAGCCACACAAAGCCAAGCCTCCTCCATGCAAGTGACGGACAGATCAGGTCCCAGTTCAGAATGAGAATGAGTTTTACTCTGGTTACACTTTGCACAGGAATGTTCTGCAGACTGTGCCGGGCACCAGAGATGGTCCGTGTGCGGTTTAAAAGAGCAGGAGGGGAAAGAATTTTCATCCTTCTTTATTCAGGCACCCTCAGGAGAGTATCCATGTTCTGTGAATCATGCAAATCCCGCAGGGTCTTTATGTTCTCTGTACCCCATCCATTTCCGCTGAGGATTACAAACATTCTTGCACCAACTTTCCTCCAGCAGTTTCGATTTCTCAATAAATCTGTTTGAGGAACATTTCAACTCTTAATATCTATTTTCCTACTTTTTTTTCTTCTTAAACTCAGGCTTCTTTGTAAGCATACATATCAGTAAGTTTGATAATAAAAATGACCTTTCTGCCCTGCAGTATAGGAAATGCTGCCTTAATGCCTCTTGGCTTTAGAAAGTCATCCTTGTATAGTATCTCTCCTTGCATAGCCAAGTTGCCTCATTGTACGTAAATTAAGGTTATTTGCAGTGATTGACCCTAACTACTATGAAGAAAAACTTTCAATATGTTAGCAATGTCATCTATAATAACTGAAGAAGGGACATTCCCTATTTAAGGTCAGGACTGTGCGTTTCAAATAAAGAAATGATAGCTCAAACATTTCATTGTACCCCCACTTCTAAGTGAGAAGAGGGCACCCTTCCTGTCTCTCTTTTCTGTTTTTCTCCCTGAAATATCAGGAGAGACATATCTCTCTCTTCTCAAACCTGATTTGGTTTTCGCATTACCTCACAGGTACATATTGTCAGAACTATTTGCATACACGAGACTAAAAAAAATACTAAACGGATTCTCCAGGGATCCATGGATAAACTTGAGGTAGTCTATAAGCTTTGAAATCACAAGCAAATATTTGTGTGCATGTGCCTGTGCATTTTGAAGGGGGGTTTATGAACTCTGGCTGAATTCTCAAAGAATCCTGTACCTTCTTCCTAACGCTGAAAAGTACTTGCTCTAATCTCTTCCCCACTCCCTTTTTGCTGTCCCCTCCCCATTATCTTTTTTTTTTTTGATATGGACTTTAATTAAAATGTTGATGCTTACGTCACCATACATTTTCTGCATTAATTTTGATTTTTAAAATATTGCATTACATGACTTAATCTTGATTACTGAAACTTTTTAAAGGCACCCCTTAAATTTTGCTCCTGGGGCAAATGTCTTACTTGCCTCAGCCTAGCCTGGGGCCTGAGTGGGCACCTCCTTCAGCCTTCTTTCCTCCAACCTCTCCCTGATCCAGGCTGTTTTCCGCAACCCCACCTGAGCCATTTTCCCAGCCAGCACGATGACAATTCAGTCCCCTCCTCAAAGCACTATACTGGGCCTCATAGCTCCTGCCGGAGCCGTCATGCACCTTCCAAGAATGCTTGCTCCAGCTTCTGCAGCTCCAGTTAGCTGCTGAAAGTATTTTGGTCTTCTGGAGACATGGGACAAAGTACAACTCATTTACTATCCAGTCCTTGTCCTACCCAGCCCCCCAAAATGCATTGAGCACTTGCTGTGTACCAGGCACTGTGCAACATCTCTATAGGGATCACCTCATTTCATGCTCACATTTGCCCTAAGAGGTAAGTACTATTCTGGACTCCATCTTACTGCTGGAGAAACGGATTCAGACACGTAACTAACCCAGCGCTAGTAAGTGGTGCGGCCAGTGTTTTAACCCAGGACAATTTGACTCCGAAACCCAAGGTCTGATCTAAAATGCTACATGGCTCTCACCACATTGGGCTTGCTGCCCAGAAGCAAAAATGAGAAGAACTCTTCTAAGTCATGTTTGTGAGGCTGAGTGGCAAGCTCTGGGTCAGTTTTGCTGTCAACAGGTTTTCTGCTAAAAACCCGTTTGTAGCTAAAACTAGATAAAAGTCAGAAAAATCCACAAAATGAAGTTTATAAAAAAAAACATCATTCGAGGGAATTGACTGTGACTTTGGATCTGAACATGAACATAGAGTGTTCTTGTTCTTGGACTTTGGGCTGAAAGACATGAGTATAACCTTCCGACCTCCACTTGGAAACTTAGTGCTGAGATACAGGCTAACCTTGAGGACAGAAATAGGAAATGTTTTTGAACTTCCAATTCCCTAGTGACAGAATTTGTTTGCAGAAAGCAGCTTTGGTCAGATAGCACATTCAGGGTTAGAGGCAGACCCAGAGGAGTGAGATGTGGAGCTTGTCAGAATGCATCCAAGGCTGGCCTGGGGGTTTTGAGCAGATTTGCAGAGAGCAGGCCGGTGGGGAAGGGAAAGGAGGCAGAAAAGTCTCCGGAAAAGTGCCTCTGGGAAGCAGCTTGAAGGGCTCTGAGGACACTCGGTTTTCTTTTGAAGGGCAGAGTACACAGGGAAGAATTCTAAGTAAACCCTGCCCTCGGCAAGCAGAGGTCAGAAGGTGCTCTGTGGGCACCGAGCAGTATTCGGGATCTGCAGCTAGACCAGGCCTGCCATGAGAAGTTGAGTTTATGGTTTATTATTCCTCATTCCCTTGCATTTTTACAGTGCATTTTAGAGTGCAAGGGGCTTTTACATCCATTATTTCCTTTAACCCAGGGGAAGTTCACTGGGTAATACAGAAAGCCTGGAGCTGGAGTTTTGGTCTTAGGTTCATTGTGACTTTGGGAAAGTCCCTCGATCTCTCTGAGCTTCAGTTTCTTCTGAAAATACAGTTGTGCCAGCTTTAGCTCCCTTGCAGAATAAATGATGGCATGACATGGATGCGGAAGCATCTGGTAATGTTTTGAACTGCACAGAGCTGAGTGTCCTGACCATCAAAGCCGGAGCTGGAGTAAGTGATCAGATGTGTCGGGGAGGAGAGGGGTGCCAATCAGACTGCAGAGCTGGCTCAGATGTGGACTGCCTAGGAAAGGAAATCTTTGGCTTTACAGTCTGGCATTACCTGGGGACTGTTATGTGCCAGGCACCGTGTGCAAATCACTGCGAAATCCCCTTCAGCTACATGCATGGACATGTTAACTCTTAACACATGTACCTAACAATTCACAATTTCATCTCCCAGAAGGTGGAAGATGCATTGAGGAGCATTGCTAATTTGCACTCAAATCTGACAAATGAGGAATTGTCTGGAAAAGTAGAAATGATAGCAGAGGGTGAGAATAAAAACATGATTTTAGGATTGGGGAAGGGAAATGAGAGACAAGAACAGATGTGTTTTCTTGACTTAAGGCAAATTTTTAAAATGTAGGGAAAAGTATTTATGATCTCATGATCTGAATGCTGAGACACAACTCAGAGTCATTTGGGCTGCTCTTGAAAATGAAATCCTGACTTATCAACTGCATATGACCCTTATTGGAATAAGAAGGAAGGGAGACAACTAAAGAAACTGATGAGGCGATATTGGGGATATTCTCTGATTAGCTCAATTTTTAAATAGTTTGTGTGTGTGTGTCTGTGTGTGTGTTTGTTTGTTTTGAAATAGAGTCTCACTCTGTTGCCCAGGCTGGAGTGCAGTGGTGCAATCTCGGCTCACTGCAAACTCCACCTCTTGGGTTCAAGCAATTCTCTTGCCTCAGCTTCCCAAGTAGCTGGCGCCTGCCACCATGCCCAGCTAATTTTTGTATTTCAGTAGAGACAGTGTTTCACCATGTTGGCCAGGCTGGTCTCAAACTCCTGACCTCAAGCAATCCACCGGCCTTGGCCTCCCAAAGTGCTGGGATTACAGATGTGAGCCACCACACCCAGCCCTTAAATAGTTTTTTAAATATAAAAGTAAAACATGCTTAATAGAGAATGAGAAATGAGAAAGAAAAAAGGAAAAGGAGACAGGGAATATCACCTACAATTTTACTGAGTGTCAATTCTTTGAATATTTTTATGTTTCATTGTATTTTTCTATGCATTGAGATTATTATATAGGTACACATACTATTTTTCAATATGAATACATACTCTTCATCATGTTACTGGCTACATTAATTTTCTATCATAGATATTGTCAGTAACTATTACTTAACTATTTCCTTATTGCTGTTCCTAGTTTTTCATTATTAAAAATAACACTGCAATAGACATCTTTGTGCATGAAAGATTCTTCCACATACTAAGTTATTTCTTTAAGGTAGATTCTGAGAAGTTAACATTTACAGGGTTCTTAAAATATCACTAAGTTGTTTGCCAGAGAGATGATGCCAATTTATCTTCTCACTGTTTTGTGAGTACCAGTCTAATGAGCTCCGATTTTTAAAAAGATGTATATAATGGATGAAAAAGCAACTTAATGAAAAGAAACATATAAAGGAGAGTTTCTTAGCTCTAGAATTTTAAAACGTAAGTGAGCTGAAAACCATGGAATACGCTTAAGAAAACAATAAATGTGGGCAGCAGGATAAGAATAAGCATGATGTCAGCCTGCTGATGGGGTTGGATGGGGTAACATCAGCAAATGGCAAAGAAACCAAAACTGTTCAACTTCTTTCTCTCTTCCATGAAGGAGAATGATTGTCAGACTGAAACAGGTAGTGCAAACATTGACAGAAGGGAATTGAAGCCTGAGATGGGTGAATTGATTGTAAAAGCAAACTAAGTTCTGAATAAATGCAAGGCTCTTGGCCCAGACAAATGACATCCCAGGGTCGAGAACTCAGAGGGGTGAAAGATAAGCCACTGGCAGTGATCCTTCAGGGTTGTGGGAAATGGAAGCTGTACTAAAAGAATAGGAACTGTTGGTAACCTGATTTTAGGAAGAGAAGCTGGGGAAAATGTGGGTACGAAATAAAACAGCTAACCTGATGGAACTTCCAGATAAAATTCAGGACAGATTTTCAAACATACATGTTACGAGTGGAAGACATTATCACTTTGGAGCCAGCCATCTGCTCCTCATCCTCTCTCCTCATCTTCTTTAATAAGGTTGCTCTAAGTGTTGTAGTTGCTGTATTTCAGGATATCAGGAAGGCGTTTCATTGAATTTCTGATGTTGCTTTCATGGATGAGCTTGGAAAATGTCCAAAAACCAGAGTATTTAGATGGATTGATCATTGAATAACTCTTCCCAAAAGGAGTCAATAACTTGATCAGTATCCATCCAAAAGGAGGTGACTGGTGTGTCACCAGGCTACTCCCATCTCAGCCCTATACGATCTGCACTTTGTCAGTAACCTGTGGAGGTGACAGATGCTTAGCAAAGCTGCAGATGACGTGAAATTACAGAGTATAGATGCTAGAAATCGATGGAAATCTGGAGAGACTGCAGCAGGCTGGGATGATGGTTAAAAATAATAAGATAAAATGTAATATCAATTAATATACATTCTTACAGTTGGGTTCCAAGTGCTAGCTATATATGTTCAGGTAGGGTGAGATTATGAAGGTGATTATAATAATAACAGTACAAAAGCAATAGCTAATGTTTATTAAGTGATTGCTCTATGCCAGATATTGGCCTGTGTGTTTCATATCATCATCATGTGTATAATTTTACTCTACACTAGTTTTATGTCATCTGAAAATTGTATAAGTACATTATCTATGATTCAATGATATTTAATTCACAGGTTGAAAGTTGTCCTCATTTTTCAGTTGACACCAGCAGGACACAGAGAGGTTAAGTAACTTGTACAAGGTCACACAGCTGGGAAATAGAGGTTCCATGCTTGTGCTCAGTGCCTGCATGCTGAACTACCGTGAAACTTTTTCTTTTTAAAATTTAGTCATAAATTTAATTTGATATCCTGCCAAAACACCAAATAAGCTTAGAGAGTTAGGTAGTTTTTAACGTGGGCTCAGAGCCAGATCACCTGGATTCAAATGTCAGCTCTTCCATTTCCTGGCTGAGTGACTTTGGGCAAGTCATTTAACTTCCCTGTGTTCTAGTTTTCTCCTCCATAAATGGGGATCATTCCTGTCCTACAGGATTGCTGCAGGGATTAAATGAGTTACATATGCAAAGCATTTAGAATGACTCCTGGGACATAGCAATCACTTGCTTACAAGTAAGTGCATTGCTGTTATTAGGCTACACAAAAAGCACTGTGGTGGGGTGTTAAGAGTTGACACTGTAGAGCTAGACCACCTGGATCTCTGTCATGGCACCACCACTTCCATCTCTGTGTGCTACAGTTTTCTCATCTGTAAAAAAAGAATAATAATCATTGCAGTGATAAGATTCAGTGTAAATGTTCAGTAATTGCTAGCTGTTACTATCAATAGAAGTATATTGTCCAGAGAAAGAAAAATGCTAGTCCTGTTCCTACCGCTGCGTTTAGGAATTGAAGCCACATAAGATCTCTGGAGGAGGCAGGCAGGTTGGTAAGGGTCTACAAGCTGCAGTGGAGGAGTTATCTTTGGACCAATTAAGGACGTTTCATCTGGAGGCAAAATGACTAAGCAAGGACGTGATAACTGTCCTCACTGTGTTACAAAATTGGTGTGGGTCATTGAATCAAGTTATGAGACAACATGGGATGTTGGGAAAAGTCAGGGGATCAGGGGCAGGTTGATCCTGAGTCAGTCTCTTAACTTCCAGGCCTCAGCTTCCATCTTTCACATTTTATGATTCTGTCTCTAGCACGTTAGAACCTAGAGCAAATTCCTGTTTATACAGAAAGTTTGGATAAAGAGTGGTTTTGCTGAATGGCTACTGTAGCAGAAAAGCTTGAACTGAGTGTTGCTGAAATCAATAAAATCACCTGATGACTAAGCCCTGTTTTCTATTAAACTGAAAAGAGAATGCAACAGACTTCACTGGGCTTTTGTGAGAATTACATGAGGTAATATGTATGAAAGCACCTTATCAACTCTGAAGTACTACCCCGATGCAAGCAGTTATGTTGATTATTGCTATAGCTAGATTATAACTTTTCCAAGAATTAGAATATAATGAAACACCCTTAAGCATTAATCTGTCTTCTGTGATTCAGAAGATCCTTCAGGAAGTTACAAAATCTCAGGGTCATGGCCATGGGCATGGAGTAATTCTGTAGAAAAAGATCCTGGCTGTATTTGTATTCTTTGGTTTTTTGGATTCAAATTAAATAGGAGCATATTGACTACATGAAACCCTGAAGGGAATAGAGATCACATACTCTAAGCCCGTCATTGTACAGATGAAGTCACTGAGCCACAGAGAAGCTGAGTGGCCTGCCCAGAATCAAATGTTAATTCATGGCAGATCTGGGAATAAAATCCAGGCTCCTGTCTCCCAACATGTTTGTCATCATTAGTTTAAGAACATCTCAGAAAGTCTGAAACAGGGTCAAAATGTACTGATGAATGTGGCTGCCCATTAAAGCATGGAATTGAAGAAATATTAGAAGTAAGTTTAAGGGCCTGGGTGTGTCACTGAAGGATATGACACAATATACTGGACCTACTCGGGAGAGGGGAGAGGTACAGTAGAATTTTTAGTAACTTTCTTAATCACAGCAGTTCACTTTCTCTGTACAAAATTCTTTTCAAATATTCTCTGAAACTAATTGGCATTAAAAATGCTGATCTTAGTAAATGGCCCTCAAGAGGCACGCTATGTGCACAGGGAATAGTATAATATAGGTGCAGAGTAATGGTCTCTCTCCTTCTCTCCTTTTTTTCCTTTTCCTAATGATCATTAACATCTATATTCTTTGACTTTGTTGAATTAAAGTTGCAAGAGATGGTCGTAAATAAAGCAAGTTATGTATGTGCCTCCCTCATTCTGCCCATGCAGCTTCTGTTCCATTTGCAGCTGTGAGCCGTGTAAGACTCTCAAGACCAAGCACCCATGAGTGCCTGGGAGCAAGTAGCCTGTGAAGGGAGGACTTTATTCCTGGGTGCATTAAAAGCAGAGTCCCACCTACACCTCCCTCCTCTTCCCATTTATAAATCTACTTCTCCAGGGATCTACAGATTTTTTGGCTGTATTTTTAGTCTGTTGATAATTTGAGAAAGTCTCCAAGGATCTAAGTCTTGGATGGGTAGGAGTCAGTTCACTCAGTCTTTTTTGAATCCCTAATGGATGTTCAAAACCAGTCTCAATTCTGGATCTGGATGGGACATGCATGTCGAAGTACAGTGTGATGGATAAGAGCACAGATTCTGGAACCAGATTGCCTGGGTTCAGATCTCCGCTTCTGTCATTACTAGGGTTATGTGACCTTGGGCAAGTCCCTTAAATGCGTTGGGCCTCAGTTTCCTAATCTGAATCCCTATCATAGGGTTGTGTGAGCATGCAGTTGAATGAGCTAATATCTATTCATATAAAGTGCTTAGAGCAGTACTAGGTGCATAGTAGTGCTTAGTAAATGACTATTAAGTAAATTAAATCAGCCTGATTAGAATTGCCTCCAGGTGCAAGGCTCTGTTCCATTTAGACACTAACACACAAGGTCTTAAGGGCTTTAGGTTTAAGGAAAAGGGGCTTTTTCCCCCCTCAATTCTACACCACAACCTTTTTATTCGATTGAATTACAAAGGAAATAACAGTGGGACTTGACTTTGAACACCAAAGTTTATCCAGCCTCTTTCCAGCTCGGTGAACGTGTCCACCTACTTCTCTCTTTATGCTAAAGGAAGAGCAGCGACGCTGATAAATGTATTGAGTGGCCTCGAGCAGGTGGCTTGCTCTGTCAAGATCACTTTTGTATGACTGCTGGGATTGCCACCGTCTCCCCTGTACCTTGCTGGGTTCCTCTTGTACATAAGCCCAGGGCATTCGCGTCGGTTCCTGGTGAGGGGGTTTCCACACGGTGGCCCTGGTTGCTTCAGGGGCTGGGCTGTGGGAGACATTAATGGGAAGTGAAAAGAGAAACTGTTGTGCTTAACCGGCAGAGCTGTTTGGAGTGTGACTCTTCTTGTATTTAGGGAAAAGATTACTCATGAGTATTTTCTTCCATAGAATATAAAGAACCTCAAATTACTACTTGCATCCCCCACCCCCTTCTCACCCACCTCCCTCCGTTGCAGCGTGTCCTCTGCAGAAACTTCAGCATTTTACTCTCATTTCCCCTCCCAAGCGGGATTCAGTTCTGTATTTGCTTTGGGGCCCATGTTTCCAATAAGCCACCCTGTACTTTTTCCTGTTTCTGCCTGAGCATCTTCTGCTCTCTGGACCTCTCACCTCCAGGCACCTTCCTAGGCCCGAGGAACCAGACCTTCACATGTGTCCCCTAATGGGAACTCCCTGTGTGAAGGAGAGGAAGGTCCATAATAACAAATCGCAGTGCCATTCTTGTTCAAAGGTGACACCATTGACAGTAAGGAGTTAGGTTTAAGGTTTTTACCGGTTCGAAAACTGAGATTTTGCTGAGTAACCCTCACTGCCACTCCCACCTCCCTGTGATTCTAGATACATGTTTTCAAGGTTGTTGGAGAGAGCTGGTACTTCCCATATCCATGGACTGTTTTTAATAGGCATCACTTTCTGGCCAGTCAGGAGTCAAAAACCTTTAGTGGCTGTATTTTATTCTAAAGATCATAAAGCAGTAACGCACCATAAATTATTATTTGAAATTCTAATTTGCTTCCATGTGAAAAAAAGATTATCCTAAAAACACCAAGAAAAAAACTCTTAAATCCTCATCTCTAATGATTTCCAGTGCCCAGTAGTTCTTTTTTTGGTGCACTACAAAAAAGGGGTTTTGGTTTTGAGGGGACTTCCACAGGTTTAGAGGAAGCCAACTACCATTCCTCAAAACTACACTTTGCAAAGGAGCCACTTGGAAGACAATCATGCCCAGAGGCCCTGGACATTTTCCACGGCATTTGAGCCATTTGTTCCCCACTTCAGCAGGTAGGAAGAGCAGCCCCATATAGCAAACCAGATTGTTCTTTGGCATGCCTGGTTTAGGATGAAAGGTAATTTTTTCTAGGATCAAACTGAGGGACACTTTTATAACACACTTGTGAAGTCTTCTTAGCAAGTTTAAGTAACTTATAGTGAGAGACGGAAGGTCCTCTTAGCAACACTGATGCCATTGCTCTGTTTGAACTATTGATTCATACCATGTGATTTTAGAGAATGAAGATCCATTGAACATCTAGCTTCTTCTGACCCAGCAGTTCTTAAATTTGGTCTCATGTCTCCTTTTGATTCTTAAAAATTAATGGAGACCCCAAAGAGCTTTTGCTTATATGGGTTATAGCTATCTGTAGTTACCATATTATTATATAAATTAAACCTGGGTATTTACAAAATATTTATGAATTTAGCAAGTAAAATAGTAAGCCAACTCTATATTAATGCAAACATATTTTAAAATATATTTTCCCAAACCAAAAATAATTTGTGAGAAGAGTAGCATTGTTACACATTTTTGAAAGTCTCTTAAAATCTGGCTTAATGGAAGATGGCTGGACGCTCATCTCTGTTTCTGCATTCAATCTGTTGCAAGATCACGTCATATGCCTTCTAGAACATTCCACCTAAGAAAGAATGAGAGCGAAAAAGGCAAATAATTAATACTGCTATGATAAGATGTTTTACTTCATAGGCACCCTACAAAGGTCTCGGGAACCCTGATGGGTCCCAAGATCATATTTTGAGAACCACTGTTCTAACTTATCAAAGATTTCTCACAGCAGCAAAATAAAATAAAACTATAGACTTACAGTCAGGCTCCCAGAGAGCCAACCTGAGCCAACCTCTCAGCCCCTGCTCTGTACCCCCCTCCTGCCCACTTGGTTCCTACTCAGAGTTCAAGTACCACCCCACCAGGAAGCTCTAATGTCAGTGAGTAGAATAAAAAGGCAGAAGACCTTTTATCCTTACCTTGCCCTCTTATTGCCAGAGGCCAGCCTGATGGTTTCCCAGAGGCTGAGTGAATTGCTCTTCCTGGAAGAAGTTTCAGGGAACATTTCATTATTTGGCAGCTCTGGAAGGTCAAGCTCAGCTCTGGAACATTCTTTCTTCAGAAGGACGCTGGGCTGCAATCAGATCAGCTCTGAATCTGAGGACCCTCCAACCACACTGACACGTGTCATAGTTCTGAGCCCCTATGGGTGCCGTGGGCACCCTGGAACAGCCCCTGGAACTGGGCAAGGAAGGGCAGGTCTCTAAGACCTACCATCCCTTAAACACATAAAAGATCTTTTTCTCATTTTGCCTCTAAATAAAAAGTTAATCTGACAGCACACCCCAGAGTAGGGTTTGGTGCACAAACTGCTCCCTGGACTCCTCTTGGAGGCTGCTTCTGGGCTTGGAGAAGCCCCCAGTGGGGCGGCTCAAACAAGGGCTGGAGAGGGGACTCAGAGTTGAACATAAGGGCTCTTGAGATGTGGAGACTCATTTTGTTAACTATTCAGAGATCTTCTCCCTTTATTCCAGCTGTCTAACTGACAAGACCTTTCTCTCTTTCTTTCTGCCTCACGCTCTCTCCAACAGGCTTGCAGCCAATTTACTGGAGCAGGGATGACGTAGCCCAGTGGCTCAAGTGGGCTGAAAATGAGTTTTCTTTAAGGCCAATTGACAGCAACACGTTTGAAATGAATGGCAAAGCTCTCCTGCTGCTGACCAAAGAGGACTTTCGCTATCGATCTCCTCATTCAGGTGAGAGTCTGGACTCTTGGCATATGCTCAACTTGGAAAGTCTGTTAGTTAGTGGTTGGTCTTTAACACCCCTCACCCAGCCCAAGAAATCCCAACAGTGAGTCATCACAAGGAAGGGATGACGATGGAAGGAAGTTGAAGGAAGATTATGCTGGCATGAGCCAGTTTAAGGGAAGAAGAGGAAGTGTTTACAGACCAAGGGGGAGAATTTTAAGCTTAGGAGAGGAACCCAGTTTAGTCCTACGTACACTGGAACTTAAGGGCTCTAACTGTGCCACTAAGAAGAAGAAGAAGGCTGGCCATGGTGGCTCACTCCTATAATCCCAGCACTTTGGGAGGCCGAGGAGGGTGAATTGCTTGAGTCCAGGAGTTTGAGACCAGCCTGGGCAATGTGGCAAAACTTCATCTCTACAGAAATTTAAAAAATTAGCTGAGTGTGGTGGTGTACACCTGTAGTCCCAGCTACTCAAGAGGCTGAGGTGGGAGGATTGCTTGAGCCAAAGAGGTGGAGGCTGCAGTGAGCTGAGATTGCACCACTGCACTCCAGCCCAGGTGACAGAGCGAGAACCTGTCTCAGAAAAAGAAAAAAAATGCCATTCTGGCCTTTTGACTCTCTAAAAGAGATAGCTGAGAGTGAATGCAGGCTGTGAACTGCTCAACCGAAAACAAAGAGAGGAAGGAGAAGGACGTAGAAGGGCTAGAAAAGAAAATAAAACTGGGGGAACTGCAGATAAAGACTGGGAAATGGGAGATCCTAGTAGCCAAGGCCAGTTTAGAAAGGCTTCAAGTGGTTTCCCTTAGAAGTAGGACTCGTTTGAGGTAATGCATCTTGTAGCCTGTAGAAATCCTAAAAAATACAAGCAGAGGTCTCCTCGGGCTCATCTGACTCAGAAAGCTTGTCTAATTAAGGGCTCCTGAGAATGCATTAGAAGATTTCAATTCAGTAACAAGCATCTCTACCTGCAGAGTGTATTGCTCATGTGGATAAGGCTTCAAAGATTTGTCTCAGTTTCATTTCCTAAACCCTGTGGATATTTAGAAGGTACCTGTCCGGGAACTACATTTGTCAAAGGGGAACTGTGGTCTCAGGTTTATGCCTCTTGCAGGATTAATTACTGAAGTACTCAAGGCCCTCCTTTTACTGAATCCCACTGCAGACCTCGACTCTGATGTAACTTGACAAAGGGCGAGGATCCTGCAGAAGGTCTTGGTATAGTCCCTAACTACGTTCAACCTTTATTTACTCCTGGAGACCTGCCAGAAGTTAATAAACTAACTGTCATGAGGAAACGTCCCTCATTACAGGAGATGAGATAAAGCCCCAGCACCCGTATCTCCCCTGTTCTTCCCAGTTGCCACAGACCGTTTATATGAAGAAATGCTAAAGAAGTTCCCCAGAAGTAGAGATGTTATTGAAACTTGAAAGTTTATATCTTCAAAATCGGGTAATTTGGAAGGGACACAAACATACCTGAAACATTTTGTCTCATATCATCAATTCTTTATGTAATCTCACAATAAGAAAACTATAAAACAACCATGTAAATAAACTATCCTAAATAGTTCTTTTGAATTTATTACAAAATACTTCCCTTTTCTATTCCAGTGGAAACTCAGAGATATTATACTCAAAGAGGCAACGTTATATATCTGGAGGAAAAATCCCTACCTCTTTGTGTTCCAATGAAACCATTCATGTAAAGCAAACAAAGGAAAATACAGTGGTGGGTTTTGACTTGATTTGACTTGGACCTTGGGCAAGCTTTCCTCCCAAGTCTTCATAAATTTCCCCTTCATCCTATCTCAGGTGCACCTTTTTACAGCTGGTTTATTTTCCTCCACAGTGACCTCTTAGCATTATTTGTGAAACTGGGTTCTCTCTGCTCAAAGCTATGAACAAAGATCCGTGAAAATCTGTCCGCAGTTCCTTGCCACTTTGTCGAGTCTTTGTCGAGTGGGCCATGTGGAAGATGGTGCTGCTCTCAAGGAAGTTACTGCCCAGTTAGAGGCAGGATTGCATTGATCTAAAGGCCAAAGAAGGCTGGAGGAGGGAGAGAGCAGAGTAGCATGGGTGTCGGGAGAGAAGGAATGGAGTTGGTTTGGACCGTGAAGAATGAGTGGGATTGAGTAGGCAGAGGGTAATTGGAACAGCATCACCAAGTATATTTGGGTGATGGTGAGAATGCCCACCTGATGAGTAGAAGAGGCAGAAAAGGCGGGAAGGCCTGATAAGCCTGATGCACTAGAATGGATGTGAGGTGCTATATAGATCAGTTAGGAGGTGGCAATAGAAATTCATTCCATGAGTATTCACCAAGCAACTCTATGCCAGAGGTACACAGGTACAGGCTAAGGGAGTTCAAAGATTAGAGGGGCCACTTCTAGCTGGATTGTCAAACAAACCTCATAGACAAGGTAATGGAGCCTGACTTTGAAAACTTTGAGAGGCAAACAAGAAGGAGATGAGGAAGCATGTTAAGAAGGAGATGTAGGCCGGTGTACATGGAAGAGGAATTCGGAGACAAGACTGCACGTGCTAGACACTCCCTTTGAAACATGGTCGAACATCACTCACCATGCCTCTCCGGCTTGTCTGATTGCCTCCTCACATTTCAAACTGGTGGACTGTCTCCTGGAAGGCTTCTCTTGACTCCCAACCATACTTCCCTAATTCCACTCCACTTTCCTTTCTCCCATCTTGTTCTACCTCCGTCTAGGCTAGGTGCTGTTCCTCCTTTATCTTAGAGCATTCTTTACCTCTGTCATGGCCCTTGACACAGATACACACACACACACACACACACGCGCGCGCACACACACACACACACACAGTGTTATACATTGTTTGCTGATTGTTTGCTACTCCGGATCCCTCCCCTAGAGTGGAAAGTTCAATGTGGGCAGTGATTGTGTTCTATTAAGCCGCCAAGTCTCCAGTACCTAACACCAGGGCATGGCTTCCAGGTGGCACTCAACAAATGTAGGTTGAATGATGACCCGGTTTGAGACTACCCAGGTTAAGAAGTTTGGATTTTATTTTACAGGTAATTGGAACCACTGGAAAGTTTTGATCAGGGAAATATGATTGGAGCTCTCTTTTTAAAAAGCAACAGACATTTTCCATCAGTGCGTAGGGTAGATTGATTGGCTTACTTAAAGCAGGAAAGCTAGTTAGAGTGCCCTTGCTGGATGCTAATGGGAGGCAGTGAAGCCCAGACTGGATCAGTGAGATCAAAATAATACTCAGGCACAAAGTGGCTAGCTAAGATGGGGAGCTGACTTGGAAGTAGTGGTAAGAGTTCATTTTTGAGCAAGCAATGCCAGGATATTCAAGAAGACTTGTCCTGATCTGCAGTTGGACATCTAAAACAAGAGGCAGGCCAGGGCTGGGAATAATAGATGTGAGCACCACACATCATCTCCATTATGTAGAATTTTATGAGCTGGGGATAAAGATAAATTTATACTGAAGGTAATTTAAGTAAGGCACCCACTAGAAAGCCGTGGACAGAATTTCAAGGTGATGCCTGCCAGCAGGGCCTGTAGGAAAACTTACCACAGAACACAGGAGTATTGCGAATGGGTTTATAAGACAACTAAGTTGGAGTTGAGAAGACCCATCTGATGAAGGGGTCACTCAGCAAGAGGAGGAAGGCCACAGGCATCCTCCTTAGGCAGGGGCAAGATCTAGATTGAAAATCCTTTTTATTTTCCAGATGTAACATTTGCCACTGTTTCTTCTGACATGGGCTTTCTCCTTTAGCAGTTTGGTGTAGTGAAAGTCCTCAGGCCTGGCTTCTACACCTGGCCCTTCACAAATCACGTCACTTCACTTGGCCTTATTTTCCTCATCCACAAAATGCAGTTCTCACCACATGGATCCTAAGCTCCCTTCCATTCTTAACAGTTCAGCCCAATTTCAACACTGAAACAGTGTTAAGTTTCTAGCAAACAATGTAGCTATCTATGCTCTCTATATATGGAAACAACATTCTTTAACACAACTCCTCCAATGTAGAGAGGAGAGCACTGGACTCAATGAGTTATAATTACCTGAAATATGATTATACCTTAAGTCAAATACAGTAGACTCCCTGAATGCCATATTCTTTGACCAGCTTAACAAATTACATTTATCGCATCTACTTCCAGGACAAGAATCCTCCATTTTCAACCCCTAGGATAAAGCAGGGAACATTTGCAGTGTGCTTTAAATAATTATATGGTCTCTAACCAGAAGATTTCGAGGTTGAAGACAAATGGAATATTTTCTTTGGAATAGTCTCCCAGTTGGAGGATATAACAGATGACAAATTTATAACATTTGTAAAGTTAAAGAATAAATGGAAGGGATCCCAATTTTATAAAACTTCACCTGGACAGAATAATTTTACAAAGACCTTGGGCTACTAGATAGTTATCACATTAACTGGTTCTGAAGTGATTTAAATTCAGAGAGGTATTTGATTACTTGACTACTTTGAGACTCTGAGAAAACACATTGACAGGAGGGAACAGACAGGTTGGCATTTATATTAACCCTACTTAGGGTTATCCATTGCATGACATTCAGGTGGAATGGATTTAGGTACCCATTATTTTCTCCGAACAAGGAAACCCACAAGTTATTATCAATTTAATTCATGTTACACTCACTTGCTATCAATGCTAAAAAAGGGAAAGAAACATATGTTCAGAGTTCCTTCAATTCAGCAAAACTGTATTGGGGATTTGCTAAATATATTGAGGATTTTAGTAGACTAAAATCTGCAGTCTTTTCATATACTAGAGTGTGATTTTGCAAATTGTTTCTTCCCTTTCCAACCCACCAGAACCTTTGTCTTTGGAAATATGCTTTGCTTATATTTTTCAAATATAGTAAAATTTTCTTTCAAAGTTAAACTGAAAATACTGGTCTTTACGGTAAATAGTATTTCTTGAATCAAAATTGGCCTATTAATTTCTATTAAGCAATGGTAGGTTTGCCAGATTGAAGGGCTGTGTCAACTGGCTATTTTAGAATTAAGTCAGAGCATCCAAGGATATAGGTCACAGAAGGGAAATTGTAGCCATGAAATGTGGGAGTTGTAGCAGGCATGACCCTTGTCTGAAGACACCAGAGTTGGCTCTTTCTTTACTGTGTCTTTGAGCAAGCCAAAAAAAAAAAAAAAAAAAAAAGTGTATCACACATCAGAGAAATGCTTCGATAGGTCAACGTGAAAGTCATTTTATTTCTTTTCTTTTTTTTTTTTTTTTAGACGGAGTCTCGCTCTGTCGCCAGGCTGGAGTGCAGTGCCGTGATCTCAGCTCACTGCAACCTCCACCTCCAGGGTTCAAGCAATTCTCCTGCCTCAGCCTCCTGAGTAGCTGGGACTACAGGCGTGTGCCACAACACCCAGCTAATTTTTGTATTTTAGTAGAGATGAGGTTTCACCATGTTGGCCAGGATGATCTTAATCTCTTGACCTCATGATCTACCCACTTTGGCCTCCCAAAGTGCTAGGATTACAGGCGTGAGCTACCGCACCCGGCCATCATTTTATTTCTTAGCTCTTTGCCTGTCTCACTTGTGAAATGGAGGTGGGCACCCACCCTGCTGTCATATACTTGAAAAATGCAAGTTTTAGCAATGTTAGGGTTCTACTTTAAACTTACTAAACTTAAGAAGTTAAAAGTTGGAGAGACCTAGGTAGCCTTGCAGATGACGCTAAACATTGGTCATACAAGCTGATGTGATGGTAACGTAGGGAAAACCAACTGCACAGTGCTTCCTTTAAACACATACTTATTTCATAAAGTTCTGTTTTCTCGAGAGCTTATTTTGTTTATCTCACCTTATAGTCTGTATCCAGCTGTAATTGTCTTACTGTATCTGTTTTCTAACAGATTTATTCTTGTCTTAAATATGATACTTAAATTTTCCCACAACCTGTTCCTTTTTTCTCAGGGTCTCTGTGTATAAGACATAAATATTAAACCAAATTTCAAATATTTGTTGCTAAGTAAAAGACTAATTTATTTTTGTGGTCACAGAAGGCACTCCAGATTAAATTAAAAGGTTAATTCAATCGGCCTGCAAAAATGCACTGAATGGAATGCTTAGAAACTAGGACCAGGCTGGGTGCAGTGGCTCACGCCTGTAATCCCAGCACTTCAGGAGGCTGAGGCGGGCAGATCACAGGGTCAGGAGATCAAGACCATCCTGGCTAATATGATGAAACCTCATGTCTACCAAAAACGCAAAAAATTAGCCGGGTGTGGTGGCACACACCTGTATTCCCAGCTACTCAGGAGGCTGAGGCAGGAGAATCGCTTGAACCCAGGAGGCGGAGGTTGCAGTGAGCCGAGATCACGCCATTGCTCTCCAGCCTGGGCAACAGAGTGAGACTCCGTCTCAAAAAAAAAAAAAAGAAAAAAGAAACTAGGACCAAGCAGAGTTAGAAAACCAAGCAGTCCCATTACAGGAATGGGCATGTTATGCACTGGTGTTTTCACTGTTGAATTTATTATGTAACTTAAGGGACCGAAGCTTAGGGCTTCATCCTGAACCCATCAAAGGCAGAAAGGGCCCAACAGAGAGAACATTCTGACACATCTAAAAAGTACCTCTCCCACACCAGGCATACTCTTACTTTAAAAAAAAAAAAAAAATGGCCAGAAGGAAACTGAAGCCTCTGAATAAAAATCAAAGAGAAGAGAGAGCTGTTTGCAAATTAAAGAATGTGTTACTTAGATAATCTACATGTAAGGATATGTACGTAGTAAATCGTCACCTGAAAAATGCAGATTTTAACAATGTTAGAGTTCTACTTTAAACCTACTAAACTCGAGAAGTTAAAAGTTGCAAAACCCCCTGGGAGAGACTCTAGGTAGCATTGCAGATGATGCGAAACATTGGTTCCAGCCTTCTGAGAACAAGTAGTATATAATAAGGACTTTTAAAGTAATCATACCCTTTCACTGATAATTCTATTCCTAAGCAAATAGCCGAAGGAAACCATCCAAGAGTGGGCAAAAAAAAAGATGCCCTTAACAATTCTATTTATAGTAGTTAAAACCTGGAAATTCCCCGACCACCCCCAGTGTGGGACTAGCTAAACAAATTTGGGGAGAGTAAATATCATGGGATATACGGTAGCCTCACAGCCATTCATTCACTCACTCACTCATTATTTCTTCAGTAGGTTTTGCAGGGCTCTGCAGGTCATGTTCAGGATTTTACATGTTTGTTTGAAGACAAGTAGAAGCCATTTGTTTTTTGTTGTTTGTTTGTTTTTGTTTGTTTTGGTTTTTTTTGAGATGGAGTCTCGCTCTGTTGCCCAGGCTGGAGTGCAGTGGCGTGATCTCGGCTCACTGCAAGGTCCACCTTCCGGGTTCATGCCATTCTCCTGCCTCAGCCTCCCGAGTAGCTGGGACTACAGGCAGAGGATCGGCATGGCAAGGTGCGGGGGTGAAAAGTGGAGGCGGGGCATCTGTTGGGCTGCAGTCTACGAGCAATAGTTGTGACATTAACTAAGGTGAGGCCCACTGAGAGACGAGGTGGTTCTAGAAACAGATAAAAGGCAGAGTCTGCAGGTCTTGGTGACCACTTTCATGTGAGATGAGAAGAAGAGAGGACTTAACGATTACTCCCAGGTTTCTGGTCTGATCATCTGAGCATTTGCTGACCTAAGAAACACCATCTCATCTGTAGAGATGTTTGTGTTAGGCACATCAAATGTGTGGTGCCTATATGACCTCCAGGAGGAATTACTTAGGAGATCACGGAATGTGGTTCTGGAGTTCAGAAGAAGTGCCAGGCTGGAGTAGATTTAGCATAGACGAGCCGATTGAAGCCATGGGAGTAGATGAGGTTGCCCAAGAAGAAGGGCTGGTGAGAGACCTGGGGAACCTTACTACTGAAGGGCTGGAGAAGGAGGAAGAGCAGAGAAGTAGGCGGAAAACCAGGATAAGTGGAAATCTCTGAAGCCATGGAGTATTCTAAGAGAAGGGAAGTAGAGATTGCTGGTGAGAATGTTGTTGAGAAGTCAGGCAGTTCCCTGAGTACCAACCATTGCCCTTTGGATTTGACAACAGGGAGGTGACCTGAGCAAAAGCAGATTGGAGAAGGGTGGGAGTGGGAACCGGAATGGAAGGTGAGGAAGTGGTGAGAATGGTGTTGGACAGCTCCCCTGGGAAGTTTGGCTGTAAAGGGAGGAGAGAAACAGGAGCAGTACCTAACAGGGAGGATGGGGACAAGGGGCGTGTACATGTGGACAGGAAAAAAACTTGAAACTGCTTAAAAGCTAAAGGGAAGAAACCCAATAGAAGAAGTTGGCAATACGACTGCAAATGGGGACTGTAAGAGCTAACTGTAAACTGGAAATGTCTGTATGAAATGATGTCAACTGGGGAAAAAAATTCCCTCCATATGAATGTGACTTTGTAAAACTTACGCATGTGCTTTAAATACAAAAGTACTGAAACAAAGAACATTTTTTGCCAGATTTTGTGAGACACGTCTGTTCACGCTTATGACAATTGCAAGAGACACCATCCATTGAGCGTTATGATGGCAGACGTGGGGCTGGTGCTCTGCACGTATCATCTCATTTAATCCTTATAACAGCCCTGCCAAGTCTGTGGCATAGTTCTCATTTTACACACAAAAATATTGAACTAAGCCCTGAACTATGGCTCGGAGAAGAAAAATAGCTTCCCTAAGGGCATACAGCTGACAAACAGAGGAACAAGATTCAAACTTGGGACTCCCTTGCTCCAGAGCCCAAATTCTTTCCTCTAAAATTAAGTAACTTAAATAAGTTTAACCCCCCCAACAGCATCTTGCATGTTCTTGGTCCTCAGACATTAGTAAGATTGATCAGCCAAGTCACAGCAGTATTGTTCACTCGCTGTCTCCTGTCCATTTGGAACACATTACAATACAATAATGGAATTTAGGATTCTCAAAGAATGTGCCTGGCTTTTCATGTAAAGATTACCAATGCAAAACTGTGTTTTGTTTCTGTGTGTGTGTGTGTGTGTGTGTGTGTGTGTGCGCGCGCGTGCGCGCATGCGTGCGCATGCACCCAGGAGTATATCTAGATTTTATGGGCCTGAGGCTTATGGTTTGGGCAATATGAATCTTTCTAGAACTCTTCCCAGGGACCTGCGCAAGTGAAGGGCCCCGAAGCTCACTAGCTTCATGGTACATCTGCCTCTGCACATGTGTGTGTTTACATGAACTGTGTATGTATGCATGAAGATAGATGGAGGAACCAACGAAAACCATGGTTCTTTGACCAGTAGGGCTCAGTTCCATTGAATAGTACAATGGAAATACTAGTTAGTACCAGTCACTGTGTTTCTTTTCTGGGAAGAGAGAGAAGATTTATTAAAAATCAAATGGGTTAAGAATTTTCTGAAAAATGCCCTTTGAATTTCAGCCATTAGCTAAGTTAGATATACAGTGCTGTGGCGCATGCCCTTTATTTTCAGTAGGCAAATAAACATAACATTTTTAAATATATTCTTTATCCCAGAGACTGTTTTGGGGTCGTTTGTTTGTTTGTTTGAAACAAGGTCTCACTCTGTCATGCAGGCTGGAGTGCAGTGATGTGATCACAGCTCACTGCAGCCTCGACCTCCTGGGCTCAAGCAATCCTCCCACCTCAGCCTCCCGAGTAGCCGGGACAATAGGCACACATCACCACGCCCAACTAATTTTTGTTTTTTTTTTAGAGATGGGGATCTCACTATATTACCCAGGCTGGTCTCAAACTCCTGGGCTCAAGTGATCCTCCTGCCTCTGCCTCCCAAAGTGCTGGGATTATAGGTGTGACGCACAGCACCTAGCCAGATTCTTTTGTTAGTAACACCTTTTAGATGCGATCTCCTCCATATATGAAAATTGGAAGAATACATCAAGAGAGCAGGCTGGGTGTCGAGGAATGAAGGGACACTGGAAATGAAAGAAGATGGAGGGCTGTCTTCATTTACTTAGCAACCTGCTATAGACAAGACACATATTCTGTGTTACTTCACAAGCCAAAACTAAGAACCAAAGTACAGGGATTGCAGGGGAAGCCAGATTCCACCTCAGCAGAGAAACTTTCTATCAACTAGAGTTGTCCAAAAATGGTTTGCTTGCGCCGTGACTGGCTACCCATCACTGGAAGTACCCAGCCAAAGCCACTTCTTTCTGGGAGAAGGGGAGGTGGGAGACTCTTAGTGAGCAAAGTTTGAGTCAATCTAGGAAACCTCTAGAATCCTGTCTAGGTCTAATATTCCAAGTTATTACTGGGACACACTATCGCTGCCAATCATATGCTCACAGTGCATGCACAGCAAGTGGTCCCCGTCCGCATGGTGGTGATGTGTTTTTGCTGAGCCAGCCGCATTCCCTGACCGAGCCCCTAGTTGCTGAGGAAACATGTCTGTGCATGGACTGACTCAGCTAAGGCCACACTCCTGGGTCTTAGAACTAAGTTTTTTCATGACCCAGTACCCAGGACCTCGGGTCCATGCTCCCACCCGTAGCTGCCTCATGGATAGCATTTAAGATAACTCCCAATACCTTATTAGTCTCCTAATAGGCTTATGGTCTAGGTAGGAAACTGGCCGAGTCCACTTGACCCGCCCCTCCCCCTGCTTCCTCCTGCACACTCGGGAAGAACCCCTCTGACCCTGCTCCCTTGGCCAGCGTCAGTATGGGAGGCTGAAGCGAGCCCACGCAGAAGCCTGGGAGGTGTGCGGCAGACCACGTGTCAGCCCCCCAGAGGCTTAGCCCACCAGGTCAGGATGAGACGTCCAGAGAACCCAAGACTAGGAGAGTGGCCTCAGTTAACCTTCTTTACCCTTTCTGGAAGGGGAACATAAAGCTGGCCGTTACCCAGATATTCCTCTGTTCTCCATGTGAGACCTCCTTAGAGATCTACACACCTGTCCCAAGCCACTATTATAATATCAGGAATAGTAATGATGGGAGTGTTTGTGGTGGTGGTGGTAGTGGTGGTGGTAGTAAAATCAATGACTAGTGTTTACTGAGCTTTTCCTGTTTGCCTCACGCCATGATGAGCTTGTTACATAGACCATCTTACTGAATCGTTACAACGATCCCACAAGGTAGATGCCATCAACATTGCCATTTTATAGATGAGGAAACTGAGGCCAAGGGACATTAAAGGGCATGCCTGAGGAGGCACCAGTCTGACTCCAGAGCATGGCCTCTTCACCATGCTGCTGTCTTTCCTCAGTTTCTCTCTCATGAAAACACAGAAGGAAAAGTCACCTGCCTGCTCTCCAGCCCTTGTTTGAGCCACCCCACCGGGGACTTCTCCAAGCCCAGAAGCAGCCACCAAGAGGGGTCCAGGGAGCAGTTTGTGCACCAAACCCTACTCTGGGTGCTTCTTGACCTTTCCCTCCTTTAACCCTCATAGCAAATGCTGGAGGTCGGTGTTATTATTTGCATTTTGCAGAGAAGTTCAGGGACTTGCTCAAGGTCACCTGGTGCACAGGAGTTGGGACTCCCACCGAGGCAGCCGTGCCCACCTCTGCAGTCAGCACCTCCCACCACCACACCAGCCCGCCTGGTTAAGTGAACCAAGCTGAACACCCTCACAGACACTAAATTTATATTTCCTGGCCTCCCCTTCCAAAATGGATACACTAATTACTGGACCTTTTTTTTTTAGTAATAGTAATCATCAGGAACACATTTTTCAATGTTTTCATTTTTCTATTCCGCATACTACCAAAAAAAACATAGATAAAACCCAGCAAGTGTGAGGCCATGTAAATTAGCAAAAGTTCAGGAAGTCATTACACGAAACCAAAAGAAACAAAGTGTTGATTAGGGGCTTATTTTTGTATGAGATTAAAATATGAATCATTAAAATAGGACTGTATTTCAGGCTCCTTATCCCCGCCTCATCAGAGACATCACCATGACTACTAGGTTTGGATTCAATGAATTCCGAAGCCGTTCTCAGCTCTCAAATGCAGTCATGTGTGCCTTGGTTCTGCCTTATACATAGCAGTTTCAAAAGTCTGGTCCGGGACACCTCTGCATCTTCCTGCCCATCTCCTTTTAATAAAATGCACAAGTGACATGGTGTCTGCAGCTCTTTGAGGTATTTTGCTTTATTTAGTCATGATACTAAGTAGTGGCAGAAAGTTATACTAACAGCAACAAAATTTCAAAGGTAGAGGTAGGAACAAAGTCAAGGCAAAAACACAAGGTTCCCTCAGGAATCCCTTAGAATAGGGTATCCGTGGAGCTTTATTTAGTATCAGTGATAGAGGAGCGGGAGTTTGTAGAAAAAAAGAAGTTAATATGGAACATTTCTCAGGTCCATGCTGAGCTTGAAAGAAAAAATAATACAGCAATATCTTCAACCCAAAATATGCCTTGAATTTAAGTTGGTAATTAAAATGTTTGTTTAAAAAAATCGCTAAAATTAGAGACAAAGACCCATTGTTTGTTATTACTGCTGACTGCATATCTGTGTGTGGAGAAGGGTGTGAGGAGACAGTCACAGGCCTGTGATATTGTAAAGATTTATCACCCACCCCCAAAGGGTTTTGAGGCACCCACCTGCATTTTCAGCTTGGATCTAAGTCAAGGGGTGGGACAAGACCATGACAGGTTTTGGGGTTTGTTTGTTTTTTTGCTAATTACTCTGTGGACACTTCAAATACCAAATATATCAGAACAGAAAGGCACCCGCTCAACCCAGCCCCTGCCATCCTCTGGCAATGGCCTGACATCTCTAGATGATTTTCTAGAGATTGTGGAACCTTGGAGCAATGCCTGTGTGGATTTTTAAAGGAGGGAAGCATCCCAGAACATGCCAGTTCCTTATAGAGTATCTTGAATAGTTACCACCTCTAACCGGACTTGTAAATTTTTTTCCTGTTTATTCTTTTCCCGTCTAGGATTGAGATTGGTTAAAAAGGCATATTTTTCTCTGTAGGGAAAATTTCTGTGAAGAATCTATGAGTTGTCATTGGAGCATTACAAATGTTCTTAATGACTTCATAATTCTTCGAGTAATCTGAAGTGCAAGCTAAGATAGATGTAAAAAGAACATCCTCACAAAAAATAAGAGCAATAAATTGGGATAGTTTAAATTCCCTGCCATTGTTAGGCAGCTACTGAAGCAGTTCAGTAATGTGGGAAAATGTTCAAAACCTAATGTGGAGGGAAAAGAGGATACTCAACTATTAAAAGCCCGCTCCTAACTATAGAACTATAGATAGTATTAACAGGGCTTCTGTATCTTAGTGATGATGGGATTCTAGGTCATGTTTTGTTTTCTTTCTGATTTTCTGCCTTTTTAAAACATTTTTGGGGCCGTGCACGGTAGCTTACACCTGTAATCCCAGCACTTTGGGAGGCCTAGGCGAGTGGATCACTTGAGCTCAGGAGTTTGAGACCAACCTGAACAGCATGGTGAAACCCTGTCTCTACTGAAAATACAAAAATTAGCTGGGTGTGTTGGTTCGCACCTCTAGTCCCAGCTACTTGGAGGGCTGAGGTGGGAGGATCACTTGAGCCTGGGAGGTGGAGGTTGTAGTGAGCCGAGATCGTGCCTCTGCACTTCAGCACGGGCAACGGAGCGCAACCCTGTCTCAAAAAAAAAGTATGTGATTTTCATAATCAAAAAAGTTTGATTTAAAACTTCACATCGCTCTGACCTTTTGAGTTTCAAGTGCTGCATTCTGTGCCCCATGAGCTTGGTGAGGGTAGGAGGTGGCAGGTGCGCTCCAATTGTATCTTTGGCACCGTGCCAGGCACTTAGCTGCTGCTCCGTAGATCCTTGTTGGAAAAACATCTTTCCATTTCTCGATTTCCCTTTCCTTTTTCTTTCCAGGTGATGTGCTCTATGAACTCCTTCAGCATATTCTGAAGCAGAGGAAACCTCGGATTCTTTTTTCACCATTCTTCCACCCTGGAAACTCTATACACACACAGCCGGAGGTCATACTGCATCAGAACCATGAAGAAGGTACTGGAAGAGGTTTCTCTTTTCTTGCCTGAGGTTTAGACAAATCCAAGAAGTTTAATTGTTAACTTGATAAGCTGGTCTTATTCGTGTAAGTTCACTTTTCATTCAACAGACAATTATTGAGTGCTTACTATGTACAAGATACACTCTTGGTTCCCTGAAGCTCACGATCAAAGCGAAGCAGTGAGATGGATGTACACAGAAGCACAGAAGCGTAACCATATAGTAGGCACCGTAAAGGTGTGGTGGAAGGGTCCATGACAGCCAGGTGCAGGAAGCAGGGTCTGCTCATAAAGGAAGCAACTCTGGAGTATGCCTTAGAGCAGTGCTCCGCACCCTTTTTGGCACCAGGGACCAGTTTTGTGGAAGACAATTTTTCCACCAACAGTGGAGGTGAGGGATGGTTTGGGATGATTCAAGTGCATTACATTTATTCTGCACTTCATTTCCATTATTACGTTATAATACATAATGAAATAATTATACAATCCGCCATAATGTAGAATCAGTGGGAGCCCTGAGCTTGTTTTCCTGCAACTAGATGTTCCCATCTGGGGGTGATGGGAGACAGTGACAGATCATCAGCCATTAGATTCCCATAAGGAGTGTGCAACTAGATCCCGTGCATGCACAGTTCATGATAGCATTTGTGCTTCTATGAGAATCTAATGCCGCTGCTGATCTGACAGGACGTGGGGCTCAGGCGGTAATACGAGCAGTGGGGAGCAGCTCTAGATACAGATGAAGCTTCACTCACTTGCCCCCACCGCTCACCTCCTGCTGTGCAGCCCAGTTCCTAACAGGCCATGGACTGGTACCAGTCAGTGACCTGGAGGTTGGAGACCCCGCCTTAGAAATCCAGCAGGATTCTCATAAGCAAGGATGAAGTGAAGAACATTCCAGGCAAAGAAAATGACATAAGAGTGGGGTAAGGCTTTGGAATAGAGAGCAATTAGATGACTTGGATTATAAAGCTTATCTTCTCCCACTCTTTTATTACAAAAAATTTCAAACATACTCCAAATAGAATAAAATAAATAAACCCTTCTGAGCCATCACCCTTGCCTTCACAATGATCAGCATTTTGTCATTGCAGAGCTAGTCCAAGGAGCTTAGCTTGGAACCAGAGTGTGGAGAACTTTGATTTCTGGAATATGGAGGAAAGAAATGGGAAGTCATTGGAGATTTTTTTAGCAAGGGGTAATAAAAGTTGGAAGAAGGAAAGAAAAAAAAACCCAAATCTATGAACTCAGTGTTAGGCCAGGGCTTTCTGCATCGGGCACCAAAGGAGGCTGGTTAGAGTGCACTCAGTGGCGGTGTTTATTTCAAGTGTCCCGGTTGTTCCTCTTAATCATTGGTGGAAAGCAAAAGACCGGAATTTAATTTAGGCCCTGGACCTAGTTCCAGAATAGGTGTTGGGGCACAGAAATAGAGTATAAAAACCTTACTTGAGGCCAGGCGCGGTGGCTCACGCCTGTAATCCCAGCACTTTGAGAGGCTGAGGCGGGCAGATCACGAGGTCAGGAGATCAAGACTGTCCTGGCTAACATGGTGAAACCCCATCTCTACTAAAAATACAAAAAAAAAAAAAAAAATTAGCCGGGCATGGTGGCAGGCGCCTGTAGTCCCAGCTACTTGGGAGGCTGAGGCAAGATAATGGAGTGAACCCGGGAGGTGGAGATTGCAGTGAGCTGAGATCGCGCCACTGCACTCCAGCCTGGGCGACAGAGCGAGACTGTCTCAAAAAAACCAAACCAAAGCAAAACGAAACCTTGCTTGAGCACCGTTGCATTAAACAGTTGAACAGCTTGAGCGCTCAGTGATGGATCGTGCCTCTGAGGGTCATAATCCTCCTGCTCGGATTGGTCAGACCACAGACGTCCAAACGTGCATCAGTTTCTTCAATGTGTACTTTTCCTTAGGTGCAGATTACTAGGGACCTCAAACCCTGGTCCCTTGGGGCATTTCCTTAAAATGATTGCTCATCCCCAAGAGCAGGGCTAACAATTTTGTTTTGTTGTTGGCAAACCAAAAAATGAGAAGTTTCTTGTTTTTCCTAATTAACACTTCACAAAAGAGAGCCTGACTCCAGGCGACTGACACCACCTCCTTGTGCCAAGCATTTCACAGCAGGGCCCCTCACTTCCGTGATGGAGAAGGAACAGCATTTCGTGCACGCTCCCTGCCTTCCTCTCATCCTTTCCTCCCCTCACTCTACCCTTGCTAAATTTAGCAGCTGCCCTCCTCCCCCCAATTCAGTTTTTCATTCTTTTGCTCTTCCTGCCATGTGCATTTCCGGCTTGCATAATAGCCACCAGCCACTCCAGAGAAGAGGAGGTGGGTTTACTGAAGCTTGACATTAAGGCAAGAAATATATTACCTAGCCTGCCTTTCAGATACGAAGGGTATGTGATGGGTTTTCTTTCTGTCTCTTAGTCTCTCTTTCTCTCATTATTATTTTTTTTTAATCTCATTTGGAATTTAGCCCCATTTTCTTCCTGAGTGTGATTGGAGGCTTATGGTCTCTCCTCCTCACAGATCCTTCCTCTTTTCCCCTTGGCTTGATTTGACTCAGCAGTAGGTGTGTTTGTTGTTCTCATTTGCAGGAGCTCAGCAATAGAGAAAGCTGGCTTACTCTGAGAGCTACTCGCAAACCAAGTAAATACAGATGTGCCACCGCATACGCTGTAATGAGCTTTCTCTCAAGTATTATGATGTTGGTGGTTGTGAGCTCGGTAGGTAAGAGAATGGAGCTAATGAGGCCGAGGTCAAGGGTGTCATTGCCCTGCAGACCAGTTAGCTCTGCTTCAGACCCAGCTCTTAAAAGTAGTGCATTTTCAGAGACCATTCCTTAAAGCTGATGGCCAGGAAGCAAGGTCTGAGAGCATGTGTCCCCCTCCTTTGTCTATTCAGACAGGGCGCATGTGCTCCAGTGAACAGGTGCACACAACAAGGAGAGAAGTGTAGGTCTTTATCCGGTGGTATCCAGGGAAAAGAGCTTTCCAAGGCACAGAAGTGATATGAAGAGGTGGCCCTCTCCGTATCCTCCTGCCTCTCAGCTATATGGTGCCCTTGATGACAAAGAGAACAAGTAGAGAGGTGCATGGATCAGTACAAGTTTCCTGCCTCCAGCTACTTCCTCTCTCTTTCCCTTCTTCTCCACTGAAAAGAAAAAAATCCAGCTCAACATAAATTGTTTCCAGAATCAATACTGTTCCATTTAATTATGAAGGATAACAGATGATTGATGTGGGCATATGTTAACATACAGAAAGATCTGGTTCTGAAAAAAAAATCTGTCAAGTGAAATTATACATATCAAATATTACTTCCCAAGTGATTTATTTTACATAACTGGGAATACAGTTCCATATAAAAGTATGTTAACCCAAGATGACACATGTTGCTACCAACTTGGCATAGGTAAGTAGGTAGGTGGGTAGGTAAGTAGGTGGATAGGTGGATAGGAATGACAGAATGGAAAGAGAACAAGGCCCAACTCAGCTGTTAAGCAGCCTGGCACAATGAAGCATGCACGGTCAAGTGCAAACAGAAGGCATCATTCAACCGCCTTGTGATTTCACCTCGTCGTGGCCACAAATGTAACCAGTTCAGACATTCATAATTTCACAATGGGCATTTATATCACAGTACAAATGTGTCTTGCTCAATCTAGCACCAGTTCCCCACATGTATCCTCTATGACTTTCTTACATTGAAATCATGCCTTCGTTAGTAGCCACATGGCAGTGCTAGAAGCTAGGAAGTTGGTGTTAGCTCAGAGGTTCACCTCCATGCCCTGACAGTAGACGAGGATGATCATCATGCTAATTCAAACTCTCTATATGTGAACATTTGTTACCTCTATAATGTACTCCATTCTGAAATCACATCATGGCTTGAGCAAAGCAGTCCTCAGATTACACTTACCTCTAGAAAAACCAGCATTTTCACTCTTTTTCCTTACTTATTAGTTATGGGAAGGGAGGGTGATTTTATATAATTAGGTTAACCTTATAATTTTTCACCCATACCAACACACTTATGACAGTGACACAGGGCTCCATCAATAAGTAAGCCAGGACTACATATCAAATATTCAGGCAAAACCAGAACCAGAACCATCCTCGACAAACAAACTGGGGTGAGTGTGTGTGAGTATGTATGTATATTTTAAAGGATGAGATCTGGAAACCGGGAAACCAGGTCCTAACCCTTCATTCTGCCAGAACAGATCATAAGGGCTAAGTTTCTCATTTCTCTGGCTCTGTCTCCCCAGTTATAAGAAGGGGGTTAGACTAAATGGTTTCTGCAATCTCTTACAGCTCTCAAATCCCCACATTACGTCCAAGGAACCTGAGTCTTCCTGGGTGATATGAAGATAAGACATATTCCCTTCCCTCAGGGTCTTGAGCATCTAAAATCTAGAAAATCATAGCAGTGTCCTGCCTGGTGTTGCTCAGAAGTGGGAGAAAATCTCTTCTTTCCTCATTTGTCTCACCTTATTCAGAACTTCAGATAATGTTGCCCCTCTGAGAGTGGCAGCAAGAGTAGCGTCATTCACTTATTTCATCATAAAAAGCTCAGTTTAAGGACATTCTTTTTCCTTGACTGTTGTGACTCATTTTATCTTTGTAATATGAATTAGAATGCAGGTAGGTAGTTATGTAGAAAGGAGGTAAAATAAACAATGATATTACTTCCTTCACAAAAACCAGGAGGCAAAGCATCTTTAGAAATATCAAAGCAGTAAATGACTATAAAATAAATTTATTTTGTCACGTGCAGTTGTGATGATAACTTCTTTTCACACCTTAGGTTCTTTTATTTTGGGTTTTATCCCCTTAAATATATATATGTATTTTTTTTTAATTGTCATTTGTCCTCTAGTGTTAGAACTACTTGAATATTGGCCCCCAAAAACTCAACGGAAACATAAAATAAGCCTCCCTTCTGGGCTAAAGTCTCTGAATGAGACCAGCTCCGCAGAATCGCCCCATGGGACTGGATATGCAGTCTGTAGGGAGAAGGAGCAAGATCCGGATTTCTCAAACATTCTCATCCCATCACCCCCTTGGAGCTTGATAATTTCAGCTCTTTAGTTCCATCCTGTCCTCTGCCCCATCAAAGAGATTACGGGGCAGTGATTCTTAATCACTTTAATTTGCAGATATTCACACATGCAGGGCTGAGATTGTTTCTATAGCACTGGATGCAGTTTTAAGGTGGCAGTTCTGCTCTGGGACAGCTCTTTACCACAAGGTAAACATGGAAATCGCAAGTGATGAGGAGAACTTTCAAGCATCGAAGTGCAATTGATCTCAATTTTTCTTACAATTGAGCACATGGGAATGGCTCAATAATTGAGAGAAGTCATTTCTTTGTGAAAGATGGAGAGGGTGGCATGTGTTCTGCGATGGCCCACAGAAGTTTTATTTATATGATTGCTTTATTGAAGGGAATCGTACCCCTCCTGCCCCACCACCAAACCCAAGTGCCCAAAGACTGCTTTGGTGGAAGGAAATTGTATACAATTTTAATGAGATAATTAAAGAAGATGAGGTATAGGAATCTGCTGCTTTTTTTTTTTTTTTTTTTTTTTTTGAGAAGGAGTCTTGCTCTGTCACCCAGGCTGGAGTGCAGTGGTGCGATCTCGGTTCACTGCAAGCTCCACCTCCTGGGTTCACTCCATTCTCCTGCCTCAGCCTCCCAAGTAGCTGGGACTACAGGCGCCCACCACCATGCCCGGCTAATTTTTTGTATTTTTAGTAGAGACGGGGTTTCACCGTGTTAGCCAGGATGGTCTCGATCTCCTGACCTCGTGATCCGCCTGCCTCGGCCTCCCAAAGTGCTGAGATTACAAGCATGAGCCACCACACCCGGCCTGAATCTGCTTCTTAATAACAAAATAATAGCTAACATTTATTGGGTCCTTGTTGTGTGCCGGCCCTGTTCTAAGCTCTTATATCTTTGAATCATTTAATCCTCACCACAGCCCTATAAAGAAGGTGATATTATTACCTCCACTTTATAGATGAAGAAATAAAGATTAAGAGCAATAAAGTAACATGCCCCAAAATCAAGTAGCAACGCTGAGATTTAAACCCAGGTGGGGTTGATGCCAGTGCCTGCGTTCATTCCACTGCGCAGAATGAGGAGACCAAAATACATTTTCATAAATATTTGTAGTGCAGGCGCCCTGAAAATAGAGCACATGATTGAAAGACGAGTAGCAGTAGTGGAGATGAGAATGCCAAAGCAGTTTTCAGGTCACCTGACTGGGGCTACAGTGTGTGGCAGGTCCTGCTTACGTTACTGCCAAATTTATACTAAAAAATGTCAAAGATGACTTCTGGGACTCCAAAGTATGTCTAGTTCATAATATTAAAAACTCATGCTGAGTTGGACCGAATTCACCCTTCTAGATCATTAACTCCCTTGGGATGGGCCGTCTTAGCATCACGAAAATCTCCCAGCCTGTGAGAACTGTGGGTTCTGAGCCAGGCACCGGCTTCTGAGAGCAGACACACTGGCTGTCACCCACCCCCTGAGGAGCCAGCCCCTCAGTGCAGGTCACGTCTTGAAAGCTGGCCCCTCTCTACAGCAGCTTAGTAGGTAACAGGTAGATGCATTCTTTAGCTGCTCAAGTCACATCCTGTCACTGGTTGTAAACCCACTCGATTCTCTAGTCTTGCTGGAATCGTGTTGATGACTGCAGGGTCGAGGAGGCTGTGGGCTGGGGTTTGACATCTTTGTTACACATATTAACCACGGAATACATGACGGAGCCAGAGAGCATGCCGGCATGTATATGCGTGCACTCTACATCCCCCGACTACCTGGGTTCTAATCCCAGCTCCCCAGTTTACCGGCTGTGTGACTTCAGGCAACTGCCTTGGGTCTCAGGTCTCTACCTGTAAAAGAAGGAAAATGACAGGACCTATCTCAAAGGGTTGACGTAAGAAAGAAATGAGGCTCCAGCCTGGGCGACAGAGTGAGACTCTGTCTCAAAAAAAAAAAAGAAAAAAGAAAAAAAGAAAGAAATGAGTTAATACGGAAAATGCCCTTAGAATAGCCAAGCATTCAGTAAATGTTATTCATTATCATGATTCAATATTTCTGGCTATTATTTGGTTGTTTCCCCCCCTCTGTTTGTGTAAATTTTTAATTGGGATAAAATACACAACATTTACAATTTTAACCATTTTTAGGTGCACTTCAGTAGTGGTAAGTCTATTCACAATGTTGTGCAGTTGGTTTTTCCTTCCACTTTTCTTAACCATTCTCAATATCGCAACTGCATGCACTTTGTGCAAACATCAGGTTTGTGCACCTTATATGTAGGCAAGGCCCGTTGCCTCCCTCGCTGTTATCCAAGAACACCTTTGTGGATTCATCTGCACTATGATTTCTATGGGAAAATACATTTAAAGTGCCAGTCTTCATTACTCTTAGAACACGGCCTGTTTGGAAGTAAGCACTGCTTGCATTTTATGTCACCTTGCAGTATCTGGCGAGCGCTGGGTCCTCCATGACCCCTTTGGAACCTTTGTATTAATCTTCTGGCTGTCTCCTTTAAGAACTACAGGATTAACCTTTTTGCACCCCTTTCTGTTCTGGGATTCTTGAATCTGGCAGCAGGTAACGACAGGTCCCATCAGAAACAGGTCAAGATCTTGACTTCCTGCCCTCCCTGGGAGCAGGGCCCACGAGCACCACTTAACACCTTTTTCCCCTGACCCAGCCTCATTCCAGCCTTCTGCAAGTCCTGCTTTCCTCTCCAGGACCTTTGTTCCTGCTTTGCTTCCTATATTTCAGGGCCTAGGGCAGCATGACCTTTTACCTTCTGACCCTTGCCCCTGCTGCAGCATGTGTTTTGTGATGGAGTGTAGGGACTGGATTGTGCAGAGACCCTCTTTGCATCTGTCTGGGCCCTCGGCCTGTTACAGGAGGGACCCCTCACCCTTCCTGCCTGCACCAGGGTCCTCCAACTGGAGGCTGCTTTTAGCCCTAGGGCTAGCGTGCTCTCTTAAGCCAGAAGTTTTAGGGGCAAGAGATCCCTAATATGCATGAATGACTCTCACAAGACAGGCAGGAAGTCTCCAAGAGACTTCCTTTACCCCTAGGGAAATGCCATCTGATCTTTGAGATAAGGGGCTGGGAGCAGTATGATTTCATCTCCAGAGAAGGAAGCCCTCAGTTAAGGGGTCACTTTGCTCTTTTCCCCACTCCAGGGCCTCTCTGCCTTATCTCTGTGCCACCTGTGACCCCAGGCCTTATACATGATTGAGAGGATTACCCAAACAGACCTAATTGACTTATTGGAAATCCAATCCTTTGATTTCTTAATTCACTTCTTTTGTGCTGCTTTATGGAGACAAAGGAGACTCCCCTATACTGCCTGTGAAGAGCAAGACAGTCTGCAGCCCCGACTGTGAGGACTGTGAGGCCTCCTGTGTCAGCAGATGTGCATGTACTCTCTGTACTGATCCCCTGGAAAGGTGGCCTGTTTGAAAGCAGTCCTGCCCAGGCCTGCAGTAATGAAGATTAAGCCTCAGAGTACTACAAGTTACCCATTTTGTTTTGTTTACCCCTTTCATCGAATGCTTATAAAATTCTAGGAGCTTACCTAGGGTTTATTGTTGATAACCTCAAACATATGTGAATCATCCACTCCAAACTAGGGCAGTTTTCTTCTCAGGCCCTCCAAGGGAGTTCAGTGACATTGGCATATTGTGGGGATGAATAGGCTGAAATGCCAGGTACACAGTTAGTGGAAAGACTCCAAACCAAGCAAAGGTTGAACGTCAGGTAACTGGAGTAGGGGGTGTATTAGTTAGCTAGGGCCGCTGTAACAAAGTACCCCAAACAGGGTGGCTTAAACAACAGATATTTATTATCTCACTTTTCTGGAGGCTAGAAGTCCAAGGTCAACGTGTGCCAGAGTTGGTTCCTTCTGAGAGAGCTGTGAGGTAGGATCTGTTCCATGACTCTCTTCTCGTTTCTGGTGGTTTGCTGGCAAGCTTTGGCATTCCTTGCCTTGGAGGTCTCTGCCTTCATCTTCACCTGCATTCTTCCCCTGTGTATGTCTGGAAGTCCAGAGTATACTTTTTATAAAGACACCAGTCATATTGGATGTTTAAAATGACCTCATCCTAACTAATTACATCTGCAAGGACCGTCTTTCCAAATAAGATCACATCCTGAGGGTACTAGGGGTTAGGACTTCAACTTACGAATTTTGGGGGAGAGATATTCAACCCATAATGGGCATAAGAGACCAGGAGTGGTATATGAAATATAGTTTGAATTCCACCTCAAGACCTTGAGCTTATGACTTCTGTCTAGCTCTGTGTATCATTCATACTTCCCACTAATTTTTAACAAAACAGCTGGGAGAGGGAGAAAGTGAAACCCAGTAGACTGAGGCTTGAGTGAGCATTACCTCCTGGGCCTGTTGATTTGCGTCTCCCTGGTGACCTTCTTCTCTGACCAGCATCCGTGGGCTTAGGGAAAGCACAATGGTGGAAATGTGATCCTGGTGTGTGAGATGCAAACTTGATCTTAGCCTTTGCTCTCCCTGGAAACTTACCGGTCAAAACTTTCACTAAAGGCAGTTTTTTGTTTGTTTGTTTAGGTTTACTGGTTATTTATTATTTATAGCATGATTAAATTGGGTCAATTTTTATGAATTTTAAGTAGAGAAACTTTTCTAATAAGAGGAAAGGATAAGAAATCAGACCTTTTTGTAAAGAAAATTACCACACTTAAAGTCCTGGTTTATTTTAGGCTGTTTGGCAGTGAGAAAGAAGAAGGGATTATTTGTGTCTGACAGAGGTCTACCAGGAAAAAGGTTTGGGATCAGAAAACACTTCCAACCAGAATGACAGTTCCCTGCCAGTCCTTGGTCTTTCTTCCTCCCTTCCTTCTGTGCCCACATGGACTAATTATGTCTGGCTTTCCCTCCCTCTTCCTTGTATATTTCCCTTCCATATCAAGACCTTCACAATGAGGGCAATGTGGATAATTTCCCAGTTTTCCAGCTGGGCAGCTCACCAAGAACAAACCCAGACATCAAGGCCAGACCAAAAAAATCTTCTTGTTTTAGACAGAAGACTCCTACATCTGGGGGATTTAATGCACCCACTGTCCGCTCAGTGCATTTCCTGTGTCCGGAGCTTCTCTGCCTGCCGGCTCTGGTCTCATAAGTTTCCATGCCCTGTTGCCAACTTATAATAACAGAGGCGGCAGGCAGCAGGCTGAGAATGTCATAGCCTACTCCATACATGGGCACTGCTTTGCAGGCTGAAACAAAGCTTGCAAGGTCTCATTGCAGGCCTCTCAGCCTTGACAGTGGTTGTACCCAGACCACCAGGAGCCTGGAATTAAATACCCTCGGATCCAGTTCTCTACTGTTAATGTTATCAGCTTCATCAAGTACTTCCTCTTTGAGTGATATCTGTGGAGAAATAAATAAATCAAGCTCCTCCAAGTCCTGTTCCTGCCTGGATCCTGAGTCCAAAGTAAAATCTGAGTTGGATTATCCAAAGCACTATCACCCTCCTGCATTGTTCCCAAGGTCTGGGCAGGAACGGAGAGTGAAATCTCTCCAGGACATTACATCAGTTCCTCCTTTACCGTTGGCATGAAAGTTCTTCCTCTCCTGGTCCTCCCAGACTTCCTAAGGCCTGCCCTGAGTGCACACCCACGCACTAAGCCTTGAAGCCCAGGACATCAAAGAAAGCCTGCAGGTAACCAGATTACTGACCAACGCCTGTAACCGTTTTGAAATTTATAAGACGGGAAATGGATTCAGGAAATGGGATTTTTCAATACATGGTCTTCATCATCCTTAAGTATTTTTAAGCCTTAATAAGCTTTTAAGTAAAGAGAGACATTCTGTAAATGGCATTTAGAAGAAAATATAGGAAAGTTCAAACTGGAACTGTCTTCAGTAGTTGTTTACCGTGATCATATTCTGTGACAAATGAAAAGTGAACTAGGGACAAAAGATAAATACATTTCTATGGGCAGCAGAATTGACATCCATATTATCTATAAAAGGAAAGTTTGCCTTGTCTACAAAAGATTACAGATCATTTTAGTTGGTGCCCAGTAAGCATTTATATGCATTTGGGTTAAAGTGAGGAAGTTAGTGCTTGTCTTTCCAACCTATATCCTTGTAAGGTTAATTAAGCACTTTAAAAAAAAAAACTTTTTATAACAGGAAATATCAAACCTATACAAAAGTAAAGAGAATTGTGTAATGAATCACCATGTACCCATCACCAGTTTTGATGATCAACTCAAGGCCAATCATGTCTTCCTCTGTGGTCTACCTCCTCTCTCCTTCACCATCCCAGATTATTTTACAGCAAATCCCAGATATATAATTTCCCTTGTAAATAGTATCAACAGGCTGGGCGCGGTGGCTCATGCCTGTAATCCCAGCACTTTGGGAGGCTGAGGCGGGCGGATCATGAGGTCAGGAGATCGAGACCATCCTGGCTAACATGGTGAAACCCTGTCTTTACTAAAACTACAAAAAATTAGCCGGGCGTGGTGGCGGGCACCTGTAGTCCCAGCTACTCAGGAGGCTGAGGCAGGAGAATGGCGTGAACCCGGGAGGTGGAGCTTGCAGTGAGCAGAGATCACGCCACTGCACTCCAGCCTGGGTGAAAGAGCGAGACTCCATCTCAAAAAAAAAAAAAAAATAGTGTCAACATAGGTCTCAAAAAAAGACTATAAAATCATAATAGAACCATCATATCACTTGAAAACTAGTAGTTCCTCGGTATCATCAAGTAATCCACTAGTGTTCACTTTTTGCCAACCATCTCATAAATGTTTTTTACAGTTTGGATCAGAATCCAAACAACATCTATACATTGCAGATGGTTAACGTATCTCTTAAGTTTTTTTCAATCTATAGGTTCCCATCTGCATCCTTCTTGTGTGTGTGTTTGAGCAGTCCGTCTCTTCGGGTTTTTTAAAAGAGGTCAGCCATAATTAGTATATTCGTATATATAATATATTATATATATTAGCGTAGGCTTATATATACTATGTAAGTTTATACTTATATAGTATTAGTATATACTATATATCATATATACTATAATCATATATAGTATATATGGTGTGTGTGTATATATATATATATACACTATATATCATACTATGCATATATAGTATATTAGTATAATCTCCCCCTGTACATAGTTTCTTTTTTTCCTCTGGTTGCTTTCAAGATTTTCTCTTTATTTTTGGTTTTCAGCAGTTTGACTATGGTGTACCTGGGTGTGGTTTTTATTTTACATATCTTACTTGAGATTCTTGGACCTTCGAATTTACTGTTGTTGATAATGTTGTTACCAAATTTGAGGACAATCTAGCCATTATTTTTTAATTTATTCTACTCTGTTTTTTTCTATATTCTCCTTCTTGGACACCAATTACATGTGTGTTAGACCATGTGATATTGTTCCACAGGTCACTGAGTATTTGTTTTGTTTGGATTTCATTTTTACTGATCTGTCTTCAAATTTTCTAACCCTTTCTTCTCTCATCTCCGTTCTGCTATGAAGTCCATCTAGTCCAGTCTTTCATTTCAGATATTATACTTTTCAGTTATAGAATCTTTATTTTGTCTTTTTTTTAATTCCATTTCCCTTTTGGCAGCCTGTATGTGTCATCATTTATTACAACCATGATTTTCTTTTAGGGCTCGAACTTATTTATAATAGCTGCTGTAAAGTTTTTCTGTTTGTTTGTGTTAACTCCAACATCTGCATTATCTCAAGTTCTGTTTCTGTTGATGGCCTTTCCTCCTTATTATGAGTCACATGTTTGTATTTCTTCTCATATCTAGAAAATTGTGACTGGATGCTGAGCACATTGAGACACTGGATTGTGTTCTGTTCCACTGAAGAGTATTGACTTTTGTTCTAGGAGGCAATCAAATTACTGGCCAGTTACTTTGAATCTGTAGAGGCATGGTCTTACGTTTCATTAGGTCCAATCTGTTTCTATTTTGCCTTTTGCCCTTAGCAGATCCCCTTGTCCTAGGGTTTTTACTCCTACATTGTGGCCATTCTGGGGTAACAAACAGCCAAAGATGGGGCATGGAAGTTGGGCTTCCTTGTGCCTACAGGCCACAGGTAGGTCATTAACGGAATGCTTGTAGACATCCTTAGGTTGTCTGGCAATAGAAAAATAGTTTCAATATGCTCACCTTAAGGCCAGGCACAGTGGCTCACACCTGTAATCCCAGCACTTTGGGAGGCTGAGGCAGGCAGAGCACGAGGTCAGGAGATCCAGACCATCCTGGCTAACACGGTGAAACCCCATCTCTACTAAAAATAAAAAAAATTAGCCGAGCATGGTGGTGGGCGCCTGTAGTCCCAGCTACTCGGGAGGCTGAGGCAGGAGAATGGCGTGAACCTGGGAGGCAGAGCTTGCAGTGAGCCGAGATCGTGCCACTGCACTCCAGCCTGGGCAACAGAGCGAGACTCCATCTCAAACAGAAAAAAAAAATATGCACCCTTCAAATTGTTAAGCAGTGAAAAAGACACTGCATTCTGGGGAGAAAGGTCCTTTACACATACCTACACGCTCCTCCATTTACCGCCTGTAGAGCTGCAGGGAGTTTCCTGTCCTGCCAACTCATTGGGGTCTGTGATTGTCTTTCCCTCTGCTCCACAGATAACTGTGTCCAGAGGACCCCCAGGCCATCCGTGGATAATGTGCACCATAACCCTCCCACCATTGAACTGTTGCACCGCTCCAGGTCACCTATCACAACAAATCACCGGCCTTCTCCTGACCCTGAGCAGCGGCCCCTCCGGTCCCCCCTGGACAACATGATCCGCCGCCTCTCCCCAGCTGAGAGAGCTCAGGGACCCAGGCCGCACCAGGAGAACAACCACCAGGAGTCCTACCCTCTGTCAGTGTCTCCCATGGAGAATAATCACTGCCCAGCGTCCTCCGAGTCCCACCCGAAGCCATCCAGCCCCCGGCAGGAGAGCACACGCGTGATCCAGCTGATGCCCAGCCCCATCATGCACCCTCTGATCCTGAACCCCCGGCACTCCATGGATTTCAAACAATCCAGGCTCTCCGAGGACGGGCTGCATAGGGAAGGGAAGCCCATCAACCTGTCTCATCGGGAAGACCTGGCTTACATGAACCACATCATGGTCTCTGTCTCCCCCCCTGAAGAGCACGCCATGCCCATCGGGAGAATAGCAGGTGAGTGAATTCCCCTCTCGCTTCTCCAGCATCGTGGAGACCTGACAAAGTCCCACTCTCCCCTGTGATCTTTGCAGCCAGCCTCGCACCATTCCCAATTAGGCGCCCTCCAAGGCTCTGTGAGGGCAAGTGGAGGCTTCTGCTTGGATGAGGCTAAATCCCTAATGGCTTGGTTAATGAGCCACTGGGATGGAGTAGTTAATGAGCCTCAGAAATGTTAAGAAACAAATGTCCTACCTCCAGCTTACAAGGAGAGTCACATCAGAATCAAGGCTAAGCGAAAACATTTAAAATAAAAGGTTTATGAGCATGCTAATGGCCCTGTCCTGAAGTTTCCAGCAGCTAATTAATGACCAGACACAGCATAAAGAAGCTTTGTCTCAGATTCAGGCCTGTAATTCCATCCTGTGAGCGGTAACGCCATGCAGCCTTCACCTTAGGAGCGGGTAGGAGAGGAAAACAGGATTATGGTATTGGAGGCAGGTGTTGCTGGGCCATTTGGACAGAGGAAACCACTCCCAGATTCTCTTTCATTTATTATAAGAAGCCCAAATTTGCTTACTTAAGGGAAGAAACCAGTGGAAACCAGTGGGAAAAATATCTACACATTGTCTCTTTCCTAGGATGCTCATAATTTACATGAACTCATTCTTCAGAAGCTTAATCCTCTAACCATGTGACAAGGTTAGCTCTTTTCATAGAGCATTTCTCCGTTAGTGAGATATTTGTTGAGCACCTGCTGTGTACAAATAAATGCATTAGGAGTAGGGATACAGAGCTAGTTTAACATGCAATATCTTTTTCCCCAAGGAATTTAGAATATAGTGGGAGAGACAAAGGTGAAAACCACTAAGATATAAGGCAGAATGAAGTAAGCCCCATTTCCCGTTCATTTTATGTACCAGCATTCATCGAGCACCTACTGTCTGCCAGAGTAATAAAGCGCTGTAGAAGCAAAGCAGAAGGAAGGTGTGTTTTGACTGGAGGGACCAAGCAAGGCTTTGCAGGGGAGAGAGCCTGATACTGAAGTGACTGTGCTTTCGATAGTGGGAGGGAGGCCTGGAGGCAGGAGAGAACGGACCTGTTCAGGGAAGGGTGAGAAATGCCCCCTCCTCCCTGAGCCCATGACCCGGTGAGAGCTCTAGCTGACCATCAAGGTGCTGCCATGCTGATGGCAATGGAACAACAGGCTCCTACAAGCCTACTTTACCTCTGCCTTGAGGTACTGTCCCCCCTTTTTTTTTTTTTCTCACTCTGTTGCCCAGGCTGGAGTGCAGTAACGGAATCTCGGCTCACTGCAAGCTCCGCCTCCTGGGTTCACACCATTCTCCTGCCTCAGCCTCCTGAGTAGCTGCGACTACAGGCGCCCGCCACCATGCCCAGCTAATTTTTTTCATATTTTTAGTAGAGACGGGGTTTCACCATGTTAGCCAGGATGGTCTTGATCTCCTGACCTCGTGATCCCCCTGCGTCGGCCTCCTAAAGTGCTAGGATTACAGGCGTGAGCCACCGCGCCTGGCCTGTACTGTCCCTTTTTTATTTAAATCATTTATTTCTAGATTTTTCTCTGGCCCCAAGTGCATCACCAGTGTTGTCTCAGTTTCACTGTTATAAATAATTTACATCAGGGATGTTGAATCCAGAAAATAAAATGGCAAACAAAAATGACTTATATGTTTTAAAAACTATGAAAAAGGAAATGATATATGTTTGGGATTCCATTCAAAATGATCCTGCAGAGTTGGGGGTGGGGTGTGGGTGGGGTCTACATAAAACAAGGCTAGCCATCACCAACCAGCTTGTGGTTATATGTCTGGGTGATAGATGCATGGGGGTTAATATTATTGATCTCTCTGCTTTTACCTGTACATTAGATTGTTTTAATCAGAAAATGAAAAAATAAAACTGGGGAAAAAAAGAATAGTAGATAAAGAAGCAAAGAGCTTAGGCAAAACATGTGAATTTCCCCAAATAATTGGAGAAGGAGGATGAGGTCAGTGTATTGCTGTGAATTCTATAAATGACCCATCTTGTGCTTTCCAGGCAGTACCCTTCTTGTCTGTATACCCTCTCGTCTTGTTTCTTGCATGGTGTGTGGAGCAGTACTTGACATTTTGCAGATAGCTTTTGCTTGTTTATAATTCTCAGGACCGCTTTTTAAGGTAGCTCATGACTGCAGTATTCATCTTATGTGGAAGGGTCATTTGTACAGGGGAAACCACAAAGGAAGCTGAGCCCCAGAGAGGCAAAGGCCTTTGCCAAGGTCAGATAGGGGCCCCATGACCGAGGTGTGCAGGACAATCCTTGCTGCCCGTGGCTGCTGTCCATAGTGCTGCCCTCGTGGGCCTGGCTTGCTTCCCAAGATCTCTCCTGTCTACCTCCCAGGTGACACTGCCTTCACCACTTTTTGGGAAGTGTCCCATGAATCAAGCCCATGAATCAAGAAAGACACATGGTTTAGACTTGAGGAGTTATTTTTCCCTTGTTTAGTAGGTTTGTAAATTTCAAAATATTAGTCTCTTAAAATTATATTACTTTTTTTTTTTTTTTTTGAGACAGAGTCTCTGTCACCCAGGCTGGAGTTCAGTGATGCAACCTCTGCCTCCTAGGTTCAAGTGATTCTCGTGCCTCAGCCTCCTGAGTAGCAGGGATTACAGGCACATGCCACCATGCCTGGCTAATTTTTTTGTATTTTTAGTAAAGACGGGGTTTCACCGTGTTGGCCAGGCTGGTTTTGAACTCCTGACCTCAAGTGATCTGCCTGCCTTGGCCTCCTAAATTGCTGGGATTACAGGCATGAACCACTGCACCCAGCCTATACTACTATTTTTTTCATCTCATTCCCCAATATCAGTGTTTGATGATGGATGTGGCCTCATCGGTTAGGAAGCTTGGTGGAATACTGCACCCACCAAATGATGAGCCTGGGTGTCTATGTGTGCCCGCTCTCTCAAGGGCACACAGAAATAGGCAATATGTGCTTTTCTTGATGGCTCTAGGAAGTCAGAATATTCATGTAAAATAACCCTGGGGCCTAGATCTTTTGGGGGAATGCATTAACTCCTTCAGTATAACACAATGTCCTAAAACTAATTACCAGTGCTATAATGGCATAATCAAAAGTTTTTAAATCTCCCAGTATATATTTTAACTAATGCAACCAAATCCAAATTTAACTCATTCCACTGAAAGGCATTGTTTTTCTCCGAAGAAGGTAGGACTGAATCATCCCTAAAGTTCCTTCCAGCTCTGCCAGTCTGTAGTCTGACAGTCTTGATTCTGTAACCCTCCCAAGAAAACACAAGAGTTTTAGGCACCTTTGTTTCTTTGAGGATACCCCTGTGTGTACTCCACTCTTCTGATGTCTTTCTGGACTCCTCGATCCTTGTAAAATTGATTCTTTTTATTGGAGGTGAAATTCATTGGGTGATTCCTGTGTACAATGTAAAAGTTCTGTCATTACTGAATAGCCATAAAAAGCCTTTAAATCTCCGTAAAGCAGCTGTTAGATGAGAAAACTTAGTTCCTTAAAGCTTTTTAAATGAGCACAGCACAAAAAGAAATGAAGGTGCTGCTGAATGTCAAACTGATGAGTACTATAGCTGGAGGGTATAGATGGAAATAGTACTCATGAATGTGGATCACAAAATGAAGCTAAATTCTTACTATTCAGATGTGATTTGTTCAGGTGCCCTAGAATTTATGCATTTGGACACCTTCTTTGTATAAGGCACTGTTCTGCATTCTTGATGGGGTGGGGACAGCCTCAGAGAGGTATAAGACACAGTCTTTATCATGAAAGAGCTGAGCACAGTTAACTATAAAAGTGAAGCACATGACATGTATCTTAGAAGGGCTCCTGTTAAGTACCACAGGAGGTCAGAGTAGGGATGTCAGGGCAAGCTACATGGAGGGCTGGCTTTTAGCTGGGCTTGGATGAATGCTTAGAATGTGGACAAGTGGAGATTAGAGAAAAACAGGTCATTCCAGATGGTGAAAACTTACCAGGAGCAAAGCAAGATAAGGCTCAGTGTATTTTTTCTATTTCAGGTAGAAATGTAAATCTACAAGTTGAGATCTATTGAGGTCATTTAAAAATCTATCATTTTTCAGGCTGGGTACTGTGGCTCACGCCTGTAATCCCAATACTTTGGAAGGCCGAGGCTGGCAGATCACCTGAGGTCAGGATTTCGAGACCAGCCTGGCCAACATGGTGAAACCCCATCTCTATCAAAAAATACAAAAATTCGTCGGGCATGGTGGTGCACACCTGTAGTCCCATCTACCAAGGAGGCTGAGGTGGGAGAATCGCTTGAACCTGGGAGGTGGAGGTTGTAATGAGCCAAGATTATGCCACTGCACTCCAGCCTGGGCAACAGAGTGATACTCTGTCTCAAAAAAAAAAAAAAGAAAAAAAAAGTGTGCATATATATATATATATATATATATATATATATATATATATGAAATTTTTCATAAATTCTTTTCATTATCTACTATCACTGAAATTCCATCATACCATTAAGATACATGCAAAATTGTTCTCACTCATAGGTGGGAATTGAACAATGAGAACACATGGACACAGGAAGGGGAACATCACACACCGGGGCCTGTTATGGGGTCGGGGGAAGGGGGAGGGATAGCATTAGGAGATATACCTAATGTAAATGACAAGTTAATGGGTGCAGCACACAAACATGGCACATGTATACATATGTAACAAACCTGCACATTGTGCACATGTACCCTAAAACTTAAAGTATAATTAAAAAAAAAAGATACATGCAAATTTATGTCTGTTAGGTATTTACCATATGGAAAAACTAAAATAATCAAGAAAGGAAATTCAGTAGGTGGTTGACAGTTTAAATACAAATCACAAATGACATCTTTTTAAATATAACAAGTAGCTTATTTTTAAAGGTGTCACTTACTTTGCAAAGGATAAGGAGAACTGTTATTAAGAATTTACCAGGTTGGAATGGCTAGTGTTTATGGGAGAGAGTTTAGCACAAGACGGAGTGAGACAAGATTGCTGGGGTCTATTTTGAATCCAGCAGCCAACGCTGTATGGAATAGTGAAAAAGTTGCTTCTTTCTGTGCTTGTTTTCTACTTGGTATCTTTAAGAATGGGCTATTTAGGAGCAAGGAGCCTAGCAGAAAGCATCTGTCAGTCTTCTAAAACTTTACCTACAAAAGTTTTACTGGCTTGTGTCCCACCAGTGTGTTTCAAAGCCAGAAAGTATATTGGCCACAAGCACCTGTAGGTGGCTGAGGTGTGACTATAGTCATCCATGAGTCATGTTTTCAGTATGTATTGAAATTCCTTATTTGGACTTGATTTCAAAGGTAGAAGGGCCTTTTACAGGTGAAGGAACTGAGATTGAGACACATCAAGAGTCTAGCCTCGAGCTTCTGTTCAGTGTTTTTCCCAAAATTATTGTTTCCTTCTGGTCTGGGACTCTAGAGCAAAGATTGCAAACTGTGGCCCAAAGTGTGGGCCAAATCCAGCCACCATGCATTTTTTTTAAATCAAGTTTTCCTGGAAAACAGCCAAACCCATTTATTTGGTATTGCCTATGTCTGCTTCCATGCTGCAGTGGCAGAGTTGAGTAGTTACAACAGAGATTGCATGGCCAGCAACACCTAAAATATGTATTAATTGGCCCTTTACAGAAAACGTTTGATGTTCTCTGCCTTGCAACATTGTGTACGTGGTGGTCAGTGTGCTTGGAATCATAGGTGCAATGTAGGATGCTGACTTAGAAAACAGTGCCCTTGCTCTCAAGGAATTATTTGCACTTTAGATGACAAGGCATGTTTGAGACATGTGAAAGGAACAATAACAAGTTATGTAAGAGAGGAGACAGGTTCTGGACTGCAGGCTATATTTTCAGACCAACCAGAATAGTTACAATAATATCATTAACATAAATAAAATACTAAGTATTTAGCTACGTAAAAGAAATGATTTATTTGCACTTTGGATTATACAGTTCTTCATTCATTGATTCAAAAATTATTGCCAGTCTGCTCATGTGCCAGGCATTGTTCTAGATGATAGAGCACTGCATCTCTAAATGCCAAATTTCGTATCCTTGCTGGTGGAAGGCAATGTCCTCTTGCTTTATGCCACGACACAAACTAAGCTCCTACTTTAACTGTAGACAGCTAAATCTTAAACGAACATTTTTCAGTCAATTTAGTTTTCTCTTAAAGTACTTTAATTCCGTTAAAACCTGAGCCACCAGATTTCCTGTCTGCCTGTCTCTTCCTTGGCCTTAATCCAAAACTCTGCTGAGGAAGAAGATTCGTTGGTACACTGACAATTGTTTTATAATCCATTCATTTCATAACCCCTCATTTGCTACCCAAAAGTGGGGACCTAAATCTGTACAGATTTACGTGTTCAAAGCCCATGGCCTACCCAAATAGAGAATATCTCCCTTCTTGTGTTTATCTCACAACTTTTGCTGAAGTCTCTCCATCTTTGTGAACATGAACTTCTCGATTTGTGAGGCTATCGCTGGTCAATTGGGTCATTAATCCTACAGCAGGCAAGACACAGAATTTCCTCTCAGCTCAAGATCTCTTCACTCCCAACCCTCTTAGAACACACTTTGCAGCAATCCTTGGAATCTTTAAAGGTAGCCTTTTGTGACTTTAAAAAATACTTTTACTATCTATCTCTCAAGGTTACATCCTTAACAGAAACAAAAAGATTCTAATCAGTGAGACATCAAGTCTCTTGCATTGCTTATTTGTCACCCAACTAAAACAATGTACTTTCTTGATTTGGTTTTATTGACTGGATGAATTATATATACAAAGACTCAATTCGGGAAGCCTCTGAAGTAAGATGAAGAAAAAAGTATGAAACTCCAGAGAAAGCAGTTTGAGGCTTGTCCTCAGGGGCTTCAAGGACTGGGAGAAGTCACTGTATTCCGGCATCTTGCTTCTGTCTCCACTTCCTCCCACAGTGTTTAATGCTGCTGTGAATTTGTTTCAAAGGAAGCCTATAGACATTTTTTTTTTTTTAATTTTGTACATGAGCCTCAGGAGCAGCCTTGACAGCTAAAAGACCTCGTAAAAGAGAAGTGTGAAGGGATTGCATGAAAGTCCTGGGGGCAAGTCTCAGCCCTCGGCCTTTGTTGGAAGGTGTGGGGTGTGCAGACACATGTGCACCTTCGCACACATGCATCTGTGCATAAATATCTCTGTTTGCAGGAAAGAAAAGATAGGGTTGTGGGATGTCCCCAGAAGCCACAGGGATTCCAGTGTTTTAGTACCAGGTGAAAGAGCCGCTTCCTCCCACACTATCTCAGGGAGATGCCCTTCTGTAGACCTCTGTAGCCCAGTACCCTCAAGAGCTCCTGGAGACAGACGGCCCCGAACAGTCCTAGGGAAGCAGTGTGGGCCTGTGGCAAAAGCTTGGACTGCGAAGTCAGCATGATTGGAATCCGGTTCTTGACTCCCAAGCAGGTGCATAATGTCCCTGAGCCCTTCTTTCCTTATCTGTAATATTGAGAATAGTAATACCCATTTCTGGGCCCTTTTGACTGTTAATGAGACAACATGTGAATGCATGGCACAAGAAAGTTAATTGCTACGTGTTACTGTCCCCCCCGGCCTCACTGCTGAGCTGCCATCCTGCCCATCTGAGAGGGACTGTGTGGGAGCTGTAGGTACAGCCAGCACAACTGCCTGCAGAGCCACACAGGGCACTGACAGGGAAGGCCTGTGTGGGGTGCCCTTCAAGGCCACCTCCGTTTTCTTATTTCCTTGGAGATTTACTTTTGTGCTCGTGCTTCCCCTCCCTGAAGCTTTGCCTGCTGTCCATATTTGGAGGGGATGAATAAGATGAGCACTGGGGAGGGGAGGAGCCATCACTCCAGCAGGAATATTCCCAGCGGCTGAGTCACTGCACTTTATTTTCAGTGTGAACAACTGAGAAATCAAAGAGCCCTAAAAGAGGAGGAAGTTTCAGGACAATGTTTTTAAAAGATAAAAAACATCAACAGCATGGTGTCTGAGTGGAAAATAATAGAAGGGGCTTGAGGAGACTGGAAATTCCAGTTTGTGTAAGGGCGCACAGTGCTGTAATACAGAGTCCTACCTCCCTGCAGTCCCTGGATGTGAATTCCCAGGCTGCACCCACACCTGAGCAAAGCGGAGGCTGGGTCTTATTAGGTTCTGACTGCGGGCTGGATCTCAGCTGCAGGGTGTGAGTTTCGGATACCGGTGTTTCCCAGCCTTCTCCACACCTTATGTAATCACAGGTGAAAAGGTCCAGCCTCATTTGCAGCTGTGGTTCTTCTGCCCCAGGAAGCCAGGAAGCGTAGATTTTTGTATTATTTGCCTCCACTTCTCCCTCCCCCAGCGTGCCACCGTGCACATACGTTTTCTGTTTTCCTAAGCCACAGCAAAGCACAAGCAATTGCCCATTGTAAACACACATCTGCGTATCAACACACACCTGGCTGCACTGGATTGACCAACTTCCTGCTTCTAGGTGTAATGGCTGATCTAGAATAGAGAAGGAGGAGGGGGAAAAAAAAAAAAAAACAAGCAGCAGATGGCCCCCTGAATGTTGTAAACCGTGTTTCTCTAAGCAGGGTTTCTCAACACTCTTGATATTTGGGCCACATAATAATTTGTGGGGTTGCTTAGTATATTGTAAGAGATTTAGCAGCATCCCTGGCCTCTACCCACTAGATGCTAGGAGCACCCTGCACCCCAGTGTGACAACCAGAAATGCCTCCAGATATTGCCACATGCCCCCAGTTCAGAACCATATTTGTAAAGCTTAGTAGCAACTTTTTATTTCATATGCTACTTTGCGTGTTTTGTTGCTGAACTGGAAATAAACATATTAATTTTTAGGTAATAAATTTCAAAAAATGTAACAGGGACACTCAGCCTCTCTTTTGGTAATTATGCCCATGGCACTGTCATTTGCAGGCCTTCTTTAAAATTCCACTTGGGCAGTTAAAACAACATAAAATGACTTTCTTAGAAGCTTTCCTGAAATTTAAATTAACCACAATCATTAAACATTCCCTATGTCAATAATTTGACTTTCCTACTCAAAGTTTTTTAAGGCATCAGTTTTGTCTAGTGTGGTTTTTTTCTTTAGAAACCATGTTGGTTATGCGTGAATTGCCCATCTTTTTACAATCTCTGCTCAATAAGTTTATACAATGAGTCTCTGGTAAGAGACAGACGTGGGAGTGAAAATATTTCTCCTTAACCACAGGAAGGGATTTTTTACAATGCCTTTAGCTGCGGATACCGAGGGTACCTCACCCAGCAGGAAGGAGAGGGAACTATACTTGGGCTAAACACTTTCATAAACTACTTCTCGTGGAAAAGAAAATCCAAATAGTGGAAATTTCTTTAAAATATCCGTGTGCCTTGAGATAGAAGAAAGCCCTTTCGTTTAAGAAAAATGCACTTAAAATTAATGAATACCTTGTGATCCAAAAACATTTTATACATATACGTTCAAGTGTTTTGAAGTGGAGTGAACTTCTATTTATAGAGTGTGGTGCGCTTTATTATATAGTATTATGCATTTACATTGATGATCAAAGAACATTGTATCTGTGCAGGCATGGGTTCCGAAAAGGCTGAAAAATTCCAGGTGAGCCGTGGCAACAACCTCTAAAGGATCTAGGAACCTAGGAACCTAAAGAGGATCTGCCTTTTATTTAATAGAAATCTTAGAAACAAAAATAACTGACATGGCTTGAATGTCAATTGTTTAAAAAAAAAAAAAAAGGAAAAAAATCTATTGTGTGGTCAGGCAGTTATTTTTATCATCTAGGCATAATTTTTACCAAAGAAACAAAACAATCAATAATGTTATAAAAGCCACTTATACTCTGAGCTTGAAACAACTGCTTTATGCCACAAAATTCCTATTGCTGTCTCCGTTAGTGACTAATTCAATATGTCCTGAATGTCAACGTATTTTTATTACTCAGCTAAAGTTGGCTTTGCTGGATTAAATGTCATTTAAAATGATCAGTTGGCAGCTTGTTTGGGGTTGTTTTCACATTTATGAAAGGAAAAGTTTGCCGGATACAAATGTTCTTGAAGCTGATAGGGAAACGGTGTTCTCTGGTAAGCCCTGCCCTTCCTTTTGCCATCTGATAACTAGATAACATTCTAGGTCCTAGTTTGATGCCTCCGAAAAACCAACATGGCAGCCCAGTGCAGGTTAAGCCTTTACATGGAGAAATGGTCTAATGGTCTGGTTCACGTTTCACTGTTTTATGAGAAGTAGAATGTACCATTACAGTAAAAGAGAAGCAACAGAAACATGCAGTGAAAACTCCCATGCTTGTGGTTAGAGAACTGTCCGCTTTGTTTTAGCTCTACAGTAGGCTTCTGAGTGGAGTGCCTTCCGCCTAGAGTCAAGAGGGCTGCCATGATGTCACCCACCTTCATATGGGCAAAATGTCTTTAAAAGACGACCAGGTCGTTTCTTAATTGCTGAAATTTATTAAAATGAACACACTAGAAAATCACATTCCCAATCCAGAGGAATCCAATGGCGTCGTCAGCCTATTTGCAATGCAAATGATTGTAAACCTATAGGGAGACATAGGAGGGGCTGCACACAAACTGCCTTCGTTCCTCCTGATTTACTGGCTTTTTTTCCCCTAGAGATACGGTCTCACTCTGTCACTCTATCGCCCAGGCTGAGTGCAGTGGGTTGATCATGGCTCACTGCAGCCCCAAACCCCTGGGCTCAAGCAATTCTCCCACCTCAGCCTCCCAACTAGCTGGGATTACAGGCATGCACCACCACGCCTGGATAATTTTTAAATTTTTTTGTAGAGATGAGGTCTCGTTATGTTGCCTGGGCTGGTCTTGAACTCCCGGACTTTCAAGCAAGTCTACCGCCCCTGCCTCCCAAAACATTGGGATTATAATTATAAGCCACCACACCCAACCCTAATTTACAGGCACTTTATGTGATAATATGTGATTTTGTCAGATGTTTTCCAGTTGGAAGAGATTATGGAAAATTAAAATGTGCCTGCCATTTGATAGTAGGACAAATACTGAAATATTAAGCCACAGCTGAGTTCTGGCCTTAGTCCTTTTGGGGCTGCTCTGACAAACTGCCATAGACTGGGTAGTTGATATGCAATAGATACGGATTGCTCCACAGTTCTGGGGGCTGGGAAGATCAAGGCCCTGGCAGATGAGGCATCTGGTGAGGGCCCACTTTCTGGTTCATAGACAGCACCTTCTTGCTGTGTCTTCACTTGGTGGAAGGGTGAGGGGTCTCTCTCAGGCCTCTTTTAAAAGGGCACTAATCCCACTCACAAGGGTGGGGCCCCCAAGACCTAATCACCTCCCAAAGGTACCTTGGTAGTTAGTTAGGATTTCAACAGATGAATTTGGGGAGGACATGAAGATTCAGACCACAGCAGATCTCTATTTTCCCTTTATAGAGAAAGTGACTCAAGACAAGGAGATGCTTACAAGGGAAAAAGACACTTTGCCACTTTTGACTGCTTTGCTTAGAAACTAGAATCATCCTCCTTCAAATGCCTTTAAAATGAGCTAGATTATTCTCAGTCTGCAGGACACTGATTTCTCAAGGTACTTATGATGCTTGGGTTGCTCATCTTCTCCACACCCCCACCTCAGCCCACCCCCTGGAAATACAGAATGCAGCCATGGCAAGACGGGGTGGGCAATAGAAGTGGCTGGACAGCTTGTGTTGTTAGAATGGAGTTCAAACTCCAGGACTATGGTGTCATTGTTTTAAGGAGGCCACTTGTCCTTTTCCAAAACACAATGAGTGACACACCACATTAATGTTTAAACACAGATAATACAGAAGAAAGGATTCCATAAGGGATACTAAAGATTTAGGGCTGCTGTACATTTAATGGTAGTTCCTTGAAAGATTAAGCTTCTGGAAAATGCCACATTTTTCTGCCAGTGTCTTCTGCTATTCAAAGAGAACGCTGGAGTTCAGAAAAGATACACTGAGCAGGTGTACTTTGTTCTGGAAAGTTGTAAGATTTTATAAACATACACCCATTAACGAGTTTCTCTGAGACTAGAAATTGCATTGGGAAGTGTGTCATAGCATGGGTTTTGGGGTCATGCACAGCCAAGAATCCTGTGTGTCATTCATAAGCTGTGTCCTCCTGAGTAAATCATCAAACCCTCTCAGCCCCAGCTTCCTGATCTATAAAATAGGAATAGCAACAGCACCTGCCTCATAAGGCGGCGTGAGGGTCAGATGTAACCAGGCTTGTCGAAGCCACAGCACAGTACCTACAAATAGCACCCACTAAATACCGTTGTTATTGTTATTACTTTCTCTTCCCTCCCATTATCACTAATATAATAATCCTATAAAGTAAGTGCTGTTATTCCCACTTCATAAGTGAGGCAACTGAACCTCAGGATGATTAAGAAGCGTGTCCAGGGTGGCCCAACTGAATTCCCCTTGTAAATATACCCCCAGAAGGGTGTATGTTTCTCTGCAATGCGGATGTGTTGGCTGTAATATATTCCAAGTCTCAACTGGACACTCCCCTTTCAAATGTGCCAGGCCCAGGCCTTGCCCAAAGTAAAAAAGAAAGAACATTGTAGTGCAGGAGTCCAGAGTGCAAATCCTTGTGACCTCAGGCAAGTTATTTCAACCTTTCTGAGGATCAGAAATAATACGGGTAAAGTGCCGAGTTCATACTTGTCATTCAGTAGTTGATCTTCCATCACCAGCCATTCTGACAAGTGCCTATAAAAAGTGGGCATTTCCAGAACCATGCAGTGAACACCTGGAAATTGGTGCTGCTCTTCATCTGGAGGCCAGTTAACCTTTAACTCAACCTAGAAGGCACACATCTGTCCCCAGCTTCCTCTCCAGGTTCTGCTGGAGGGCAACCACACACCTTCACAGCACACATCCAGAAAGTCATAGAACAAGGGGAAGGTGTACATCATGTCGTCTTCTTCTTCTTCTTTTTTTTTTTTTTTTTTTTTTTGAGACTGAGTCTCACTTTGTCACCCAGGCTGGAGGGCAGTGGTGCGATCTTGACTCACTGCAACTTCCACCTCCTGGGTTCAGGCGATTCTCCTGCCTCAGTGTCCTGAGTAGCTGGGATTACAGGCACACGCCACCATGCCTGGCTAAGTTTTTGTATTTTTAGTAGAGACGGGGTTTCGCCACGTTGGTCAGGCTGGTCTCAAACTCCTGGCCTCAAGTGATCCACCTGCCTCAGCTTCCCAAAGTGCTGGGATTACAGGCGTGAGCCACCACGCCCGGCCATGTCTTCTCTTTTAATTTACTAGCCCACAGCCGAAAGCCAAGGCCCAACACCATGCCTAGTCCATATTAAATCACTTAACACTTAATAAATATCCATTGCCTGACTAAATGTTCAAACATCAGTTCTGCAAGTGGAGAAAGTGATTTTTGCACTGGGTTCCTTTCTGCCATGATCCACTATATCAAAACATTTTTTAAAGCCCTCCAAAATGTGATAGAATATCTGTATTTCTTTTTAAAACCATGCTAGCCACAGTTCCCACAGTCAGAGTCACCAAGCCACATAGTTTTTCTTTTCCCACCATTTTTCACTCCTCACTCCTTTTTGCTGTGTTTTAGCCTACCCCAGCCTTCTCATCTTTATCCATCCATCTCCCACCAACACCAGGATAACCTTTTCACTCCACTATTTTTTACCACACAGCTCTCTCTGTAACCATCAGGACCCTCTTTCCACCCTTTTTTCCTTCCAGCCTGCATTTAACACACATTCAGAGCCCATTCATTCAGTTAGAACTTGCCTCCCGTCTTTCACATGGGCTCTGCCCAGGTTTAAGTTTGGGTCACGACCGTGGACTTCTGGGTCACTGTATCATCATCTGTGGAGGGAGGCTGTCACCTGGATCATCTCTGAGGCCTCCAGTGGGTCAAAGGTCACACAACAGGACCTCCCTCCATCTTTCTGGGCCTTCGTTTCTTCCCTGTAAAACGAGGAAGTTAGACAATCAGTCAACCCTAGCTAGGCAGAAGCAGTTGCTGGATTCTTTTTTGATTCTTCTGGTTAGTGCCTCAACAAGAAACATTTTCAACAGTGTTTTCTTGCCCTTTTCCTCTGTAGACTGTAGACTGCTTTGGGATTACGTCTATCAGTTGCTTTCTGACAGCCGGTACGAAAACTTCATCCGATGGGAGGACAAAGAATCCAAAATATTCCGGATAGTGGATCCCAACGGACTGGCTCGACTGTGGGGAAACCATAAGGTAAAAGGGCAGCAGATATCTGCTCCATAAACTAGTGCCGAAATGAAGTCTTTATCCCTGGATTGGAGGATAATCGTCTGTCTTCTGCTTTTTACGTCTGCCCATACTTATTTAGTTTATTCCTTGCTGGGCAAGCAATTAGGCAGTTGCAAAGGGAAGGAAATAATTAAAGATGCATCTTACCATTTGTTCCTGAGACCAGGTGCCCATTAACTCACATATCCTGGTTTGCTGGGCTGCATCATGAGTGACTCTTGTTTCCACTCCCTTTGACCTGATCCCGCCACCTCCACTGTTTTTAGGAACTGGGTAAAAGGGAAGTACAGCAAGACTCTCTGACTCACAGGGGACCTTTGGGAAGTGCCACTTCTTTTCTGCTCAGTTAGAAATTCCCATGTCCCCCAAAGCCCATTTCTTTATAGAAAATACTTATATTCTGACTGTAAAACATCCCCTTTATAAGCAAGCGATGCAAGAAGTTTGCCTCACAATTTTCCAAACTGGGAGTAGGGAATGGAATTGAATAAAGTATTTTGCAGTAAGGAAGACTGCTCAAGTGTGCAGTTGTAAAAAGCGGGTAACTGTGATCCAGGCCAGTTGATAGGTGGACCTGAAGCAAAGCCTGATGTTGGCATGGTGGCACAACCCCAATCTGCTGAGTGAGTGAAAAGGCAGGGAGGCCCAGCCAGGTGTGCCCAGACTTGTAGCCTTCTAAGAAGGCAGTGGGTAATGCAGACCATGACCAAATACGGCAAGGCCCCACTGACAGACACTTCCATGTGTGAGTCACTGAGAAAAATCCCTCTGCTACTCCCACTGTACCATTGCCTCGGGCCCAGAACCACTGTATTCTTGCTTCCACAACAGGAATTTAAACAAAAGAATTGTCTTCCTTAAAATGACAGACCAGAAACACAAGTTTGAGAAAAGGTCATTGCAACAAAAAAAAAGAAATGCTGTGTGGGTCAGAAGGTGAAGGGTGACCCAGAGATAGGGGGAACCTGCAGGAAATTCCTCAGGCGGAGCAGAGAGCAGTCTTGGGAAAAGGAAATAAGCGAGGCTGCTATGGGATCTGCTTTATTAGCTAGGGCTCCAGGACTTCGGACAAAGGGTGATTCACCTTAGGAGTAAACTTTGGTGACAGTGAATATAAAAAGCTAAAGGGTGGGGACAGATGTGCCTGGAAGGCAGCCAATTAGCAGGTAGCTTCCCAAACTGGCAGGGCCACAGGCAGCAGCTGAAGAGCTTTTATTTTAATAGCTCCCGCAGTGCCTTTTCTGAGGTTCATTTCATTGTGTCTTTGTGCTTTTTTTCTCCCTTCCTCCTTTGAACAAACAGAACAGAACAAACATGACCTATGAGAAAATGTCCAGAGCCCTGCGCCACTACTACAAACTAAACATTATCAGGAAGGAGCCAGGACAAAGGCTTTTGTTCAGGTAGCACTTCCTTTTTCTCCTTTCCTTCTTTTGGGAGGATGCTGTTTTCTTTAAATAACGGGGAATGGGGGGAGACTGTTAAGATCTCTACCTGCCTATCGGATACCCAAAGCCAATCATTGCTACAAACTGGATACCAGGTACTGGTTTGTTAGGATTTAAGGAAAATATTTTTTTAACTTATGTCTGTCCTGTACTAAAGCCAAAACTAAATGAACAGAATCTGACTCACCTTTAAAATAACGCAGTGACCAAATAATATTATGTGGCATTAAAGTCCGGTGTAGTTAAAAGCACAAAGTCAATGGCAAAACAAGGAATTAAACCTAGACTTCCAGGTTACCATCGCTGTAAGGCAACTTTCTGAACCATATTTGTCAAAATGCAGGTAATGACCCACAGTGAGTCATGAAATAGATTGAATGGGTCCATCACAGCTTTTTTTTTAATGAAATAAGGATAGGATAGGATAGAGTTGAAAATGCCAGACTGCATCACATGTAGCATGAATGACAGTGGATTCATGAAAATGTTGTTCCAGGTGTGTATGTACGCGATGAGTCATGATGTAAAATGTATTTCTTATAATGCATCGTAGTCAGAATAAGTCTACAAGCTGCGGCACTAGAATTTTTCTTTCCAGAATTCCTCATAGATAATGAGTTCCAACTAAGTTAGCTTGCCACCACATAGATTGTAATTCCAAGTACTATGCAAGAGAGAAGAAAGAATTGGAAGAAGAAGGAGGGATCTGAAGGACCAATCAGGAGATGTAGAAGTAGACCTCTGGTGCTGGTGGTAGTCATTAGTGGGGCCAACTGCAGGTTGGTAGAAGTGAGATCAACAAACACAACCTTGGGTGATGGGTTTTGGCAGGTGAGACAGAAGAGAGTGGCAGATGGGGCTAGAGATGTAGATTGTGAATTATCTATATACAGGTAGGAAGTGATACCATGTATGAATAGATGAGCTCACTGATATGATTAATTTATTGGAAAGAGCAGAGAATCTGGTCTTTAGCATTGGGAAGGAATGGTAACTTAGGAATAGTAAAAGCAATTAAGATCTTCAAAAGAAACGGGAAAGGCTCTTCAGGAAAGGGAAACAGAATAGAAGGAATAAAAAAAGAACCCTCCATTCTCTGGCTCTACTGATGGCTTTTCTTCATCCTTCAACCTAAACGCAGTCCTTGGCTCCCTTTCTTCCCACTCTATACCTTTTTCGTGGATGAATTGATCCTGACACACAACTTCATTTATCACCTCAGTGGTTAGGCTCTTAAATCTCTATAGCCAGCTCTAAAATCTCCCTGAAATTCCAAATTTGAATGTCCAAGAGTTTCCTGTAGGCTTTGTCCCCTTAAATATCACATTTAAGTATTTCAGACATGACATCTTCAAAACTCAAAACAGACACTCGTCTCAGATTAGAAATTCCACCCAGAGGCCGGGCGTGATGGCTCACACCTGTAATCCCAGCATTTGGGAGGCTGAGGCGGGCGGATCACGAGGTCAAGAGATCAAGACCATCCTGGCCAACATGGTGAAACCCCATCTCTACTAAAAGTACAAAAATTAGCTGAGCGTAGTGGCACGCACCTGTAGTCCCAGCTACTCGGGAGGCTGAGGCAGGAGAATCACTTGAACCCGGGAGGCAGAGGTTGCAGTGAGCCGAGATTGTGCCACTGCACTCCAGCCTGGGTGACAGAGTGAGACTCCATCTCAAGAAAAAAAAAAAAAAGAAATTCCACCCAGAATTATTGAATTCTTTACTCATCAGGGGCATCACTGCTGTTTGAAGCGACCAACTTTGAAACTAGAGTTCCCTTTGACTCCTCCTGTATCCCAGTCATTGTGCTAGATGGACCATTGGCTCTTCAGCACCATTCCCACTCTATTCTGTGTTGCAGCGGCTAGAAGCCTGGGAACTACATTTCCCAGAAGGGAATGTTGCCAGAAGGTCCCAGGTTGGAGTCTTTCAGTGACAAGCAGTTTCATGAGATCTGGGAGACGAGAAAAAAGCAAAGGCTTCCCTGGCAGTGGAAGCTGATGTCTGGACTTCATGATTCACATTGGGATTCACTCAACAATGTCTTTCTGTCTCTGGTCCACTCTGCTGCCTCCTGAAACCATAATACAAACTGCCAGCTGCCCTACAACACTCATACAGTTCCCTATGCCAGAAATGTATATGACTAACTTTTGCCTTTTTAATACCTACACCCTCAAGGCTCAACCTCAAGTCTGTTGCCCTGAATGAGGCCTTCTTCAGCTGCTCCAACACACATAGCTGTCGTCTTCCATCATCACCCGGGTTCCCTGGAGCCCTTAACTACACTACAATTTGCTTTTTCTTTTCTTTTCTTTTTTTTTTGAGACAGAGCCTCGTTCTGTCACCCAGGCTACAGTGCAGTGGCACAATCTCGACTCACTGGAACCTCCACCTCCTGAATTTAAGCAATTCTCATAATTATCATGCCTCAGCCTCCCTAGTAGCTGGAATTACAGGTGCCTGCCACCACACCTGACTAATTTTTGTATTTTTAGTGGAGACAGGGTTTCGCCATGTTGGCCACTCTTGTCTCAAACTCCTGGCTTCAAGTGATCTGCCCACCTTGGCCTCCCAAAGTGCTTGAATTACAGATGTGAGCCACTGTGCCTGGCCAACTTGTTTGTTTTTCTAGAGACAGGGTCTCACTCTGTTGCCCAGGCTGGAGTGCAGTGGTGTGGTCATAGCTCACTGAAGCCTCAAACTCTGGGCTCAAGCCATCCTCCTGCCTCAGCCTCCGGAGTAGCTAGAGCAACTACAGGATTTATATTTTGAATACAGGTTGAGTATCCCTCATTTGGAATGCTTGGGACCAGAAGTGTTTCCAGTGTTTGGATTAGGGATGCTCAGCCTGTAGTTTTATGTGTCAAGTCCTTCTCCCCGACAACTAGATTATAAGCTCCTAGAAGATAGAGGATTCTATTTTTTGTCATTCTATATTAAAGCTTTCAGTTAATGCTTATTGACAGCCTGGTGTGGAATATCAGAAGCTTAATATGGGAAAGCCGTCAAAAGAAGAAAGGGGTGGTTTGGGGAGCCAAGCATAGGACATCTGTGGAGTTGGCTTAGAGGGGCTCTTTATTGACTTCGGATGTGGAGGGAGAAATTTTAGTTAGGGGATACAAGAGGAGAAAGACTGCAGATGCTGCAGATCATACTGCTGGAGAAGTTTGCCAGTAATGAGCAGGAAAAGCAGTAGTAGCCAGAAGATTGATAGGCTTCCAATAAAAGATTTTCAGTAAGAGAAAGGAATAGTGCTATTAGTGAGGGAGAGATTAGTCCATTTTGAGGAAATGAATGTTAGAAGCCAGACTTGCCACAAAATGAAGGTTTCTTGGTATAAGACCTAGTATGTAATCAAGTGAGGTGTTGAATTGTAGATACTCTTTACAAGATGTTTGAGTGTTGAAGAAGATGGATGTTTAAGTGTTGAAATCATGGACTAGTGCCATTAAGCAGCTCTTTGATGAGGAGACAGAACACAAAGAATGAGTAGGACTCAACTCGTGAGAAGAGTCAGGAGGGCTCCAGATAAGGGAAAAGCTAAAGATACATGGCAGAGCATGCGCCATGATATATACAAGAGCCAAGACTGCTAGACTGCATTGGGTTCATACTGATGAACAGTGGAAAATAAGAGCTTCCTAGGTAAAGATGGCAGAAGGACCCGATGAGCAGAGCAAAGGATGTACCTTTGACTTGATGAGTGGTCATTTTAGGCTTTTGCATGAGGAGGAATGAGATAAAATGTAAGTTCTAAGATAGTGGCGCAGGGCAGAGTATATGGGGAGAGAAAGGTGTGCAGGCACAGAAGGGGACTGGAACGGGTGCTCCTACAGTGTAGGCGGAACATCTGCAACCAGGCTGCCTTCCTGAGCCATGTAAATTATGGTCAAAACATGTCATTGATGTCACTTCCAGTTTAACCCATTGAACAGGAAGATGAGGCTTGCTGTACACCCCAGTTGCAAAGGTAGACAGACTAAAGAGGGTTCATTGCTGGCATTTTGGGTGAATCAGTGATAACATTGTAAAAGTTTTTTTTTTTTTTTTTGCCCTTCCAATTTTCCAGAAGCTCCACTAAGTGGTCCTATTGTCAGCATTTTTCACTTAACATTTAACTATATCCTTTGAAATTTAAGTTTTGAATACCATTTCCTGGGCTCACAGTCTGGAATGGAAGTGGATATACAGCTCTCATGAGTCTGTAAAATCTAATTCTGTAAAAGAAAGAAACATATATACATGGTCTGGACCAAGGCTTTCTCGTATGGTCATGCATTAATGCACCACATGATCCCAAAGGGTGCTCACTATGTCACAGACATCCTAGACTTTTTTTTTTTTCCCAATAATTAGGATTTCACTTTGTCACCCAAGTTAGAGTGCAGTGGCATGATCATAGCTCACTGCAGCCTTAACCTCCTGAGCTTAAGGGATTCTCCCACCTCAGCCTCCCAAGTAGCTAGGACTACAGGTGCACACCACCATACCCAGATTTTTTTTTTTTTTTGGTAGAGGTGGGGTCTCGCTATGTTGCCCAAGCTGGTCTCAAACTCCTAGGTTCAAGTTATCTTCCCAACTTGGCCTCCCAAAGCACTAGGATTATATGCATGAGCTACCATGCCTGGCCCTAGTCTTTTTAAATAAGCATTTTGCCACTTTTTAGACAGTCAGAGAAAGGAGTACCTTTTCCTAATTTACACTAAGTTAGCATTAATCTTGGGGTTCAGTAGCTCTCCAGCTGTGTAAGATGATGGAGGCTTTCTTTATATACAGGCTAGAGTTCAGAGTGAAGACAGCTTTAGGAAAATGGAATCTCTTACCTCCTCCACTTCTTCTTCCAAAGGTTTATGAAAACCCCAGATGAAATCATGAGTGGCCGAACAGACCGTCTGGAGCACCTAGAGTCCCAGGAGCTGGATGAACAAATATACCAAGAAGATGAATGCTGAAGGAACCAACAGTCCACCTCAGCGGGCCAGCAGCCCAGGGAACCCCTGCCCACCAGGATTGCTGGAAGTGTGACGGAGCAGGCGGGCTGAGGAGAGTGGAAAAGGAAGCGACCCAGAAATGGCAGGGACACTTCTCTTGCAGACCAAGAGGGACCCTGGAGCACCTTAGACAAACTACCCAGCACAGGCGGGGCTGGAATTCTGGCGGAGGGCATGAGCCTGGGACTCCATGTCACGTTTCCTTCTGATTTGGAATCTCTCCATCTGTAATTCCTCACCCTCACCCTTCCACTGTTGTTAGTTTCATGGTGTTTTTGTTTTTGTTTTAAGAACCTGCAGTTTGACTCTTCATCGTTCATCTAGGGGAAGACATCTGATGTTGTTTTCCTATGGAAATATATATCTATTATATATATATTTTTTGCAAATCTCACAAAGTGCGGCAAGCCCAGCTGGTCAGGAAAGAGAATACTTGCAGAGGGGTTCAGGTTCCTCTTTTTCCTGCCACGTGGATCAGGTTTGTTCCTGTTACTGTTGGGTCTTGGCTGAAAAAAAAAAAAATGCTTTTAAAAAAGATAAAATGAAAAGGAGAGCTCTCTTTTTCTCTCTCTTGCTCTGTTCTTCCCTTGGTCCCCTCTGTCCTCCCGCCCTGCCTGCAATTGAGATTCAGATGCCTTCTGACAGAGTTCAGCCTCTTGGAGAGTCTTGGGGATTGTTGGCACCTAAACAGAATCAGTGACCCGGGTGCTTTGTGGCCAGCAGCACAGAATCAAACCCACATCCCAGCATTGGGCCACCCATCTGAGGGAGGCCAAAATCATCACAGATGCTGCTGTGCTGCAGACAGATACATGCTAGTCCAGAGAGCCGCCCCTGAGATGGCTGTGAGAACCATGTGTCTAAGGCGTAAGATAAGGATGGAAGGCTGTCCAAGTTATTTGGAAGGCCTCGGCAGCTTGGGATTAGCTTGGGAGCGCTGCAAAGTGGAAAATATGAAAAGACCACACAGGCCCAGCAGTCCAGAAACTGGGCAAAAATATTCTGCAGTGGGGATTTATTTTTCCAAAGCAGGTAACAGAGGCTAGTGAGAAAGAAAAGCTCCTCTCTGCTCCATTCCAAAGGCCATCTTGTGGTCAGTTTCATGCCCTCACCTGATTTTTTTTTTTTTTTCAATTCCTAACCTTTTTTAAAGTTTCCTGGTCTCCACTGGACACAGAGCTTTGGAGACGGAGGATCCCAGAGGGCAGTCTCAGTTGCAATCAGTGTTTGCCCAGCCTGGGCAGACAGGAAATTCCTCGGATACATTATTTTTTCTTCCTTTCATAGCTGTGTCTCAGAAAGGACCCATTTGTGGCTCTTTTTCACCTCAAAATAAGATCGATGGTATCTTGTAAAATGAGGGTAGTGCCACTTCTTAGTATTTTTGAAAGCTGTTTTAGATTGTTTTTTTTCTTCCTTTTCTAGCCATCTAAATTGACTCTTCCAATATAGGTCTCAGAAATCCAATATTTGGAGTACAATTTCTTTTAATCCAGATTACACCTGCCTTACAAAGCACCCCCTCCTTGTTCCCCTCTGTTTCCTCTACTCAGTTGGGGGAGAAACTCACAGCTCCTCCGGGATACATATGTGCCCTCAGCAGCAGCTTCCAGGTGAAGTTACCAGACCCCTGGGCTTCTCCCCAGCCTTTTCTGAGTTGAGTCAGACATGTAGAGTTTGGGTCACACAGGCAAGAGGAATTTTCCCTCGGCCTTACTGACAAGGACACCAACCTAGGGTGCAAACAGATGGACTATGGTTCAAGGACACTGGAATTGAGGAGCTGATCAAGGCTCTCTTCAGCCTTGCTCTGTCCCTGCCTCTTATCAGAGCACAGGTAGACACACGGGCATAGCCAGCCCACTCCTGCTGTCACAGGCGCCCCACCATTCAACCTTCCGGGAGGTCAGGGACCTTCTATATGAGGCGAGTGGGTCTCAGTCTGCTTGAATGGTGATGAGATTCTGCTGGATCTCAGCACGCTGCAGGTGTCTTTTGAGAGCATTCAGTAGGACATGGTGATCCCTATTTCAGCCTCTAAGATGACTGGTATTCTATCTGAAATGCAGAGATTAAGCCAAGTACCTGATGTATTGTGAAAGCCACTGATTTTAAGAATGGAGAGAAAGGGATTTTTACTGCATCCCTCTGTATGAATATGAAATCAGAGACCAGAGCATGATGTTGCTAGGATTAGAGCCTCTCAGTCTGGCCTCTTCACCCAAGTGCAAGAACTCAGTCTCTTACTGTTCAAAGAATCTTAACAAACAGTTGAATTATGGAGGGAAATTCCCTTTTGCCCCAAGCATTTCTATATTTAAAGCAATATCCCAGGAGAATATGTTAGACTTAGGATGATACCTTCAGCCACTTGAAGAAGAAATAGAAGGCACTCATTCCAATATAGTCTTTATTTCCCATTCAGATACAGGTTGAGCATCCCTAATCTGAACAGTTAAAACCCCCAAATGCCCCAAAATCCAAAACTTCCTGAACGCTATGACACCATGAGTGGAAAATTCCACACCTAACACCTTTGCTTTCTTATGGTTCAATGTACACAAACTGTTTTATATAGAAAATGATTTCAAATATAAAATTACCTTCAGGCTATGTGTATAAAGTATATATGAGCCATAAATGAATTTTGTGTTTAGACTTTGTGTCCATCCCCAAGATCTCTCATTATATACATATATATATGTGTGTGTGTGTGTGTATATATATATATATATATATATATACACACAAATATTCCAGGATACAAAAAAAAAACATTTAAAAATCCGAGACCCAGAACACTTCTGTCCCAAGCATTTCAGATAAGGGATATCAATCTGTACTACCAATAAGGATTTTGTAATTCCCCTAACTGCAAATGTCCTCTTCATTTGTTCTTTATGAGAAAACCCGGGTAGTGCCAGCACCTGGATACAGTATTTACACCCTGCAGACCCTAAAGATTTCAGATTCAGTTAGCAAACCTTGATGAAGCACCTGCTGGACACTGTGAGGGACCCAAAGCTCAATCAGCCATAATCCCTGCTTTCAGAGTTTATATTGTACCTGCCTAATCCACCCGGCGTGACTCATTTCAACACTAAGTACTAGGGGTGTTGTCAGGAGACAAATCTGAAGTCAGGAGAGGAAAATGCAAAGGAGCCCTGCCGTGTGATGGATGTGCACTCTCACTTGGGTCTTGAAGTTCTCATTCCTACATCTCAAGCTAGCCAGGCAGTCTCCTCTGTAGCAGAAGAAACCACTGGTAATTGGCTAGACTGGCTATGTTGAAAACATGAACTCTAAGATCTTGACCCAGGGCAACTTGGTCTTGCTTAAGGTGGCATCACCAATGTTCCAAATCCTTTGGGGAGATGAGGGCGTCCCCACAGAAAAAGAGGAATAATAGACCAATGGATTTTCTCCTTTCAACAGTATGTTTGGAACCCTCTGATCCAATGTCTTTTGATACTGATCTCCTGTCCAAATGAGAATGTCGCTTTAGCTGAAATTCAAATGGCTATGACAATTTACCGAAATGATGAAGTAACCACCATTCCCACCTTTCACTGCCTAGTCTCCAAGTCTGAATATTTTTGAAATAGGAACTCCCTTTTGCAAAAAAGAAACCTGGGTGTCAGGGAGGTGAAGTGACTTGCCCTAGGAGCAGACAGCATGCCAAGAATGGAATTAGGCTCAGGATCCAGCCTGGGCTCACCCTGTCTGGCTCATTCCCACCCAGGAAACTGAAGATAAAAGATTTGGGAAAACACACCAAGAAAAAGGGGCAGTTTTCTTTGCCCAAGCATTTGGTGCTAGTTAGAGGCTGTTCACTCTCTCCTGCTCCTCTTCGGAGTAGAAATAAAGGCTGTGACGCAAGGAAGCCAGTGGGGTGGGAGGGAGGCACGATAATCCCTGCCTAAAACCCACAGAAGACTAACCTGATACTCTTTTGACCCAACTGCATCAACACTAAACAGCTGCAGACCCCCTGAATCTTTCACACATGCCAAGTGAACATTCTTGATGATTTCTCTTTGTGACTGCAACCACCTGCAAACCAGAACGAATCTAGAATTTCCTTCCCCCCCCCCCTTTTTGTTTAGTTTCTAATCTCTTGTTTATGAGGTGTGGGGTTTATAAGGGACTGAATCAAATGAATGTAACAAAAAAGAAAAAAAAAACAAAAAAATGCCTTTTCTCAGGGCCAGTGAGTTGCAAATAATTTTTAAAGAAAAGCCTATAATTACATCATCTCAATAAATTTTTTATAAAAAAAAAACCATGAAGTCCAGAGTCTCTGTTTTTAATAATGTGAAATGGAGTCAGACAAGGTGCTCCGATGAGGTAAATCCTGTCTCCACTCAATTATGGTATAAAGGGCAATCATGGTTTTTCTCTGGCAGGAAGTCTCTACTGCAGGGCAGTCTGCAGGCGATCTTTAGACAAGTGGCACCGGAAAGGTCAGAGTGAACCATTCCAAGCTGAGCAGCTGCCACAGGTGGAAAAATTACCAAGAGGAACCATGATCAGAGATGCTTGGGTCCCATGCTGTGGTGAAGGTTTATTAGCTCACTGAGAACTTAGCAATGCCAGGTCCTCACACAATAGAATTGCCCCTTAAATCTGCTGAGATCAGAGGTCTAAGCCTACCAGGTGATGAAGGCGTAAGGGCTGGGATAGATCCTATGACTAAATACAGGACTGTAATGACCTAGAAGGTCATCACACAGCTCAGAGCCAGCCCACATGCTCAGAATGTCCCAGCCAACCTGACCAACAGAGCCACCCACCAACCAGTGGGCACTTGGGAGTTGACGATCAAACATTCTGCACTTGACCAGAACTATCTGCCATCGGAAGTGGGTGGAAACAAGGGGAAGAATGGAAAAGGAAGCAAATGCATTGCTGTTGAGCAAATTGGACGTAGGTTCGAAATGTCTAAGAAATCAGCAGTCTCAGAAAATGTTGTTAGTTTACTTTTGTCTTTAGGTTAACCCAGTTACTCTGTATCCCCTGAGAATGATTGCTGAAATTTGGCCCTATATTCTGTATGATCAGAGCACAGTATCAAATAAGGGTCTAGATATTTTTTTTGTGGTGCTAAAAATGCATTCGAAGCTACTATTTCTATAATGCAGCATTAGAGAACTGCTAGAAATGCAAATTATCAGTTCCCATCCCATAAACTGAATCAGAAACTTTGGAGCTGGGGCCCAGCCGTATGTTTTAACAAGCACTCTGGGTGATTCTGATGCACACAAAAGTTTGAGAGTCACCGCTACCAATTTCTTCATCTTAGTATGAAAGAGAGCTTGTAGCAATTTAAACAATAAACTCAAAATAATTGATGACAACTAATTTGCATCAATAGTACTCACACACAATAACGCTGCATTTTCCTAATGGTAGATATACTGTGGAATGACGCTAAGTGGACACAGAATCACATACCAAAGTCATCGTCTTGTTTTCTCCAAACCTTTTAAGCAATCAGTTTGCTGTAAAGATGAGCTGTTTTAAAGGGTAACTCTAACAGCTGACCTGCCCTTGCAAATTAGAGCACAGCAATTTATCCACTTATGCCCACTTATCTGCCTAACCAGCCTGATCTAAAAAGAAAAATAAAAGGATCATTCTCATCTGCTAACTGACCTTGGCTGTCTGTCCCCGGAATTATTAAACAGAGCCTGGATGAGCATTTAGCCAGGGCATTTGCAGAGGACTCTAGAAACACTGGACTAGACCAGTGCTTCTCAAACCTGAAAGTGCTTATGAATCATCAGATCTCAGGGAAAAAAGTAGATTTTGCTTCAGTGGTATCTTGGGAAGTCTGGACAGAAGATCTGTTCTTCTACCCTACTCTCTGGGTGGGGCTTGCAGTTCTGCACTTTTTTTTTTTTTTTTTTTTTGAGACAGAGTCTCACTCTATTGCCCAGGCTGGAGTGCAGTGGCACGATCTCGGCTCACTGCAAGCTCTGCCTCCCGGGTTCAAGCAATTCTCTGCCTCAGCCTCCCAAGAAGCTGGGATTACAGATGCCTGCCACCACGCCTGGCTAATTTTTTGTATTTTTAGTAGAGACGGGGTTTCACCGTATTAGCCAGGATGGTCTCGATCTCCTGGCCTCGTGATCTGCCCGCCTCAGCCTCCCAAAGTGTTGAGATCACAGGCGTGAGCCACCGCACCTGGCTGAGGTTCTGCACGTCTAAAAAGCTCCAGGTAGTGCTGATGGTGCTGGTCCAGGGACCACACTTTGAGTAGTGAGAAGACAGTCTCCCTTCAGACCCTGAAATGCTAACTGTAACGCAATACTGACCGAACCCCTCTCTTTGTTGTTTTCCTCTGCTAATTCCTCCCTATAATGATCCCTGGGCCCAGCCCTGCTCTGTGAGAAGTTTGCTTGTTCTCTTTCAGGGCAGCATCAAGAGTAAAGAACATGATCAAAAGCCTCTTCACCAAGTGAAGGAACAGTTATTCATGTACTGGACCTTCATACAGACATTCATAACCAGATGCCTCATGGTCATCATTCTTATGGGAAGCAATGAGAATTCCAAGCATCACTGCCTCTCAGCCTCTAGAAAGACCAGTCTTGGACACTGAAAGCAGACAGAACACTAACAATGCCATTCTTGATGTTCTAAATGGCATAGATAGGATGGATGAGCAGATCTTCCATCCAAACAGTCCAAGATGTTGACATTAAAATCAGATAATCCTGTTTGTTAGTACTTAACAGATTCACTGTTTTCTTATTTTTTTTAATTAAGGCCTTCAGTCTCTGCCAGATTAAGATGATAGATTTCTGTTAGTAAAAACCACTGAGGAGCGTCTGCTTAATCTCTTCTGAGACAATAGAAGACTATTTCCTCTCCCCAAACCCTCTTAGCAATGGCCTTCTGGAGTCCTCTGAGATGTTCATGCCTTTTCCCTCAACCAGAATTTTGGTCATGAGATCCCGTATCAGACCATCCACCTGAGTTGACCTTTGCTTCCTCCAATGCCTCTGGGAGAGCTAAGTGCTATCTCGGTGCCCCAGCTGCAAGCACTTCTATAAAAGCAACTAAATGCCTCCATGCAGTGAATTGCTCATGTGCCTCTGTCCCCTACTAAAGCTCTCCAAAGGTAGAGTATTTTATGCACATTTTTACTACCAGCCCCTTGCATGGGGCTGGCACAAGGTATATGTTAATAAGTGTTTTAAATGGGAGTGAAGTCAGAGAAACTCTTTGTGACCTTAATTTAGGCAAAGATTTCTTGAATATGACACCAAAAAATCCATAAAAGAAAAAAATGGATAAATTGGACTTCATCAAGATTAAAACTTGCTCCTCAAAACACACCATATTCAGAAAATGAAAAGATAAGTTACAGACTGGGAGAAAATATTTGCAAGTCATTTGATAAAGAACTTGTATCCAGGATAAACTTCCACAACTCAATAAGATGAATAACCCGATTTTAAAATGGTCAAAATATTTAAACAGACATTTCACCAAAGAATTTATAGAAATGGTTGTTAAGCACACAAAAAGATGCTCAACGTTATTAGTCACTAAGGAAAGGTAAATTAAAACCACAGTGAGATAACACAACTCATCCACCAAAGGCTATAATAAAGACTGTCAACACCAAGTGTTGGCTAGGAGGTGGAAAAACTAGAACCCTCATACATTGCTGGTGGGGATGTAAAATGGCACAGCCACTTTAGACAACAGTTTGGCAGCTTCTTAAAAAGTTAAGCATAAATTTGTCATATCCAAAAAATTTCACTCTGAAGTATCTTCTCAAAGAAATGAAAACACGTCCACACAAAGACTTATACACAAATATTTATAGCAGCATTATTTTACTTTATTTTGAGATGGGGTCTCACTCTGTTGCCCAGGCTGGAATGCACTGATGCAATCACACCTCACTGCAGCCTGAAACTTCTGGGCTCAAGTGATCCTCCCATCTCAGCCCCCTGAGTAGCTGGGACTACAGGTGTGTGCCATGCACTGGCTAACTTTTTTTTATTTTTTGTAGAAACAGGGTCTCGCTATGTTGCCTAGGCTGGTCTTGAACTCTTGGGCTCAAGTGATCCACCTGCCTCAGCTTCCCGAAGTGCTGGGATTACAGGTGTGCGCCACTGCACCCGGCCCAGCAGCATTATTCATAATAGATCACTTCTGTAATCCTATCACTTCGAGAGGCTGAGGTGGATGATCATTTAAGCTTAGGAGTTCAGTGTGGGCAAAATGGTGAAACCCCATCTCTACAAAAAAATTTAAAAATTAGCAGGGTGTGTTGGCACACACCTGTGGTCCCAGCTACTTGGGAAGCTGAGGTGGGAGGATCACTTGAGCACAGGAGATTGAGGCTCCAGTGAGAAGTGGTCACACCACTACACTCCAGCCCGGGTGACAGAGGAAGACCCTGTCTCAGGAAAAAAAAAAAAAAAAAAAAGGCCGGGCGTGGTGGCTCACACCTGTAATCCCAGCTACTCAGGAGGCTGAGGCAGGAGAATCACTTGAACAGGGAGATGGAAGTTGCAGTGAGCCGAGATCACGCCACTGCACTCCAGCCTGGGCCACAGAGCGAGACTCTGCCTCAAAAAAAAAAAAGACAAAAACCAGAAACAATCCACACATCCATCAACTGGTGAATAGATAAATAAAATGTAGTAGATCCAGGCAATGGAATACTATTTAGCAACAAAAAGGAAACAAACCATTGATACATGCAATAACATGAATGAAACTCAAAAACATATTCAGTTATATAACATTTCCAGTAAAGGCAAATCTATAAAGACAGGAGGAGATGAGTGTTTACCTGGAGATGGAGGTGGGAGTGGAGATTGAATGGAAACAAGCAAGAGGGAACTTTTGGAGATAATGGAAATGTTCTAAAATTGGATAGTCATGATGGTTGCATAAATCTATACATTTACTAGAACTTATTGAACTGTACCCTTATAAAGAATGTGTTTTAAGGTACATAATTTTACTTCAAAAAAGCTGTTAATACAAAAAAAAAGAAAAAGAAAACAATCCACATAAATCAATTCATGCTGGTTGTATGGTAAGTGGGACTGTCTTCAGGAGCTGCACATAGGACTCAAATAAAGGAATTATAGAAAAATATACTAATAATGTAATATACTAATAAAAATGAAACATTAAGAGAAATTATGACAGCAAGAAATCAATTACATTCTGTTCATCAACCAACCTCCCCAGGGCTAGGCCTCTCAACAGTCCAGGAAGTCTGAGTAAACCACAGCTCTCTCAGAAATACTTTAAACTATGGACACCCCAGAAGGAAACCCAGAAACACACAGCCCTTGATGGCCACCCCCTGCCAGCATCAGGTGGCTCCAGGCAGTTGTATAGACAGCGGCCCTAATTTGAACTGGTAGCCTAGGATATTGGAAGACCATTTGATGCTGAGACTCCAAGTCATAGATTCTTAAAGCTACACAGCAACATAAAGGCCATCTGAATCAGTAGATGTTTGGTTGTGTTATGTGTGGCCCCAGGGCTTCCCAAAGGGGATAAGGAGTAATGGGGGGGAAATGCCTCAAGAATGAAGCTGGGAGCCTGAGAAGGACCCAACTGAAATCAGACAATGGGAACACCAAGCAGGAAGACGGTTTAACACACCTATGGGCTATTATTCTTCAACTATGAAATTAACATCTATTTAGTTGGGGTGAAGAGCAAATTATTTTTTACTCACAAAAATGATGAGACTTTTAGCCAGGTGTGGTGGCTCATGCCTGTAATCCCAGCCCGTTGGAAGGCCAAGGCAGGTGGATCACAAGTTAGAAGTTTGAGACCAGCCTGGCCAACATGGAGAAACCCCATCTGTCCTAAAAATACAAAAATTAGCTGGACATGGTGGTGCGTGCCTGTAGTCCCAGCTATTTGGGAGGCTGAGGCACGAGAATGGCTTGAACCTGGGAGGCGGAGGTTGCAGTGAGCCGAGATTGCATCACTGCACTTCAGCCTGGGTGACAGAGCAAGACCTTGTCTCAACCACAACAACAAAAAATGATGAGACTTTTATGTACAAAATAAGAAATGCATTATATGCACTGAAAATATCATTACATTTTTACTTTATCTAAAACTATCTCAAAAGATAGTATCTTTCCATTCATAACAGTCATGTATAAAAGATGGAGATATATTCCATGTCTACTATAATGCAAAACATCTTCAAAATGTGTTTTAAAATGATTTCCTCTGTCATGTTGGTAAAATGTTTTTCACTGTTCTGTAGTTCATATTCCCTCTTCTCTTTCCTTTTATGAATATCTGAACTAGGCAGCCTCTTGGGAAGTGTATGAAAGACTTCTAAAATTAGATAATAAAATAAATCACTCATTCCTGATAAATAGCATTACACAGTCAATCATTTTGTCTCAGAACTTTAGCCTATTGCAACTGTAGGGAAAACATTTTGAGGCCATGGTCTCAGGACCAGGGGAACAGCCTGCAATCTCAGCACGTGCTTTGCTATGTGGGGAGCAAAGCTGTCATCAGAGATAGGGCAGTACTAGAAAGGATGTTGGTTTTGTCCACCTAAGAATTCTGTCTGATGGACAATGTCTGAACATCAATGTCCAAATTTCATTTTGCCAGTTACATCAGGAATTCTAGACAGAGACTAGAAGTTCATTGGTACCAAGTTTCTGCTTTATTCCCTTCTGATTTAGTGTGCCTGACATAGGCTGGTGCCCAACACAGCTGGCTGGCTGGCCTGAGAGCAACAGCACAGGACACTTACACAGGTGCAGTCTGCAGACAGAGTGCCCGGATCCAAGTCCCACACCTGCTGTCACTAGCTATGTGACCTCAGGCCATGAACTTAACCACGCTGTGCCTCAGTTTCCTCAAATGCAAAATCGGGATGATGATAATGATAGTGCCCACCTCAGAAGGGAGGTTGTGGGGATTAAAGGAGGTATTACAGAGAAAGTGCTTAGAAAAGTGCACAGCACATTCCATATTAACTGCTATGACTTCTATAATTTAGTCTGGATCTACTGAGCCACCAACCACTGCTTCACTCAGAGCAGCTCTGCTTTTATCATTTCTACACATTGGGATTCCACCAAAAGACACCTTCTCATAAAAAAGTTTCCATGGTTTTTGTTTTGTTTTGTTTCAGTTTGAACATCATGGAAGGATTACAACCCCCTCACTTTACAAATGAAGGGTCAGAGGCCCAGCGCGATGAGGGGCTACCCCGAGTCCTCCCACACCCTGGGGTTGTCTGAGCCTGGGCCTCCGCCTGGCATCCTCACTGCACCTCCCTTCATGGGGCCACATTCTCAGTCTCGAAGAGCACCTGAGCGCCCAGTGATATTTATTTGTGGCAATGGACTCAACCCAAGGGAGATATTGGCTTGACTCAGGTTTATGGATAATATTTTGATCTGGTTTTGTTCCAGTTCAATAGCTTTAGGAAATGTGTAGGTTTCGTTCTATTTAAAATCAGTATGCCAAACTCTTTGATTTTGTTTTCTCTTTCTTTTTAAGAAAGTCCTGACTCAGCTACCCTATGCACAAAACAATATTATTTGGGTTCAGTTTTGGGGCTAGGAAATTTGAACACCACTTCAAAAAGGAGCCCTGAATGTGGAGAAGCCACATCACTAGGCCCTAGAAGTCTTGCCGTTTGAGGAACCAGGGGATCAAGCTGTGGGAATCTCCCAACCATCTTGCTCCCTGCTGGACTCTTGCTTTTTTTTTTTTTTTTTTTTTTTGAGACGGAGTTTCACTCTTGTTGCCCAGGCTGGAGTGCAATGGCACAGTCTTGGCTCACTGCAACCTCCGCCTCCCAGTTTCAAGCAACTCTCCTGCCTCAGCCGCCCAAGTAGCTGGGATTACAGGCACCCGCCACCACGTCCGGCGAATTTTTATATTTTTAGTACAGACGGGGTTTCATCATGTTAACCTGGCTGGTCTCAAACTCCTGAACTCAGGAGATCAGCCCACCTCAGCCTCCCAAAGTTCTAGAATTACAGACGTGAGCCACCACGCCCAGCCTTTTGCTAGAAAAGGAAAAGGTGCACATGACCAGGTTGAGAATACCCTCTTGTGCAACAGGAAGAACAGCAGCCACACTGTGTCCCATCTAACCACTATCTCAGGCAACTCACCTAAGGTTGGAGCCTCGGTTTCTTGTAGAATTATTTTCCTCAAAGCACCATGGAAATAATTCAATGATGAAAATGGGTAACAATCCTAACCCATACATGATAGTTCCCTTCCCTCTTTCCTGCCTGCTAAATCCTCCCTGCAACCCACATCCATACTGCCCTTCCAGCACTAATTTTCTGTCTTCTAATTCTGTAAAATTATGAATGGGAAAATCACCCAATGACAATTGCCGAGTTATCTTAGACCTTTTGTTTCTAATCAACTGAATTGCCACTTCACCTCTTCAAGCGATGTATAGCCCTCAGTCAAGACCTTGGCCAAAATAAGGTAATTACCTTTTGACACAACCTGGGAAGTCAGAGCATCCTTCCTCCGCCAGTCTCCGCAAAGAGGAGCCTCCCCCAAGACTAGAAATCCACACGCTCTTTTCCCACTCAACCTCTTCCTCCTAGTAAAAGTCTGTGTGTGCCGTTTGCATCGGCTTGGAGCTGGTTAGTCAAATCAGGAGACGAATGCAAATTCTCCAAGAAATTTGAAATCTGCTTTGAGCAATTCAGTTTGGATCTCTTTCGTTTCCTTTCCTTAACAGCCCCCAATACCTGTTCCCTACCTGAGGAAAACCTAGGAGGGCATGGAGATGGCTGTATTCCCAGACCAAAGATTTTCCATTTAAAGGAAATCTGCGGTCTGGTTTGGTCTGTTTCAGCGTCATCAGGGTTTTAAACAATCAAATAAATCTCCCTTGCTAGTAGATACTTCATTCTCTGCCCCTGCTCCCAGGATTCATCACCATAGTTATCTTCAAACATCACCTCGGTGCCAATGACGACATGGCACCTGGCCAGGTGTGAAGGAAAGTCACCTTAAGGACCTTCCCTGTGAAGGGTATAAACTTGGACTCAAATACAACATGAGTAGGGGAAGAGGTGGCCACTTAGGGACTTCTGGGCCAGGCCACCTGGCTGAGAAATTTGCCATGAGGAATACCTAGTTCACATCTACACGTAGCTATAAGGGCTTCTTCTACTTCAGACATGTGATGTGGCTTACGCAACAGTCAAGCAGGAATTACGCCAATATAAAATAATCATGCAGTGTCATGATGTAGCTGCTCCTTTAGTCTCCCCCACTTTATAATTTTCGGTGCCAAACACTGGATGAGCTCAAGCTTGCCAAGGCACATTCCCTTTCCCTCTGGGTGCCCCACAGAGGACCCAGTTATTAGGAGACCACTCAGCCCTCATTGCAGTTCTAACAGGTCTAGCCCAAAGGCCTTCAGGCTAGTCAACTTCAGATTACTTTGGAACATGCTTGCTCTTTGTTTTTTGAGCACATTTTGAAGGAGATCCAGATGCCCGGGGTGGAGTGAGGCTCCTAAGGTGCATCATTAAGCTTTCTCAGGGAAGTAAGATCACGGTGGTATGGGAAAAAGAGCACCAGCTTTGGAATCAGACAAAGCTGAGTTTGGAACCTGGCTCTACCACCTACAGCAATGCCATCTTGGAAAAAGTGCCCATGATTCTTGAGTAGCCATTTCCTTCTCTAGGATTTGGAAGGGTTTCTTTGAAAAGTAGAGACACTGTATGTAAGTTGCCTGGCACACAATACACATTCAATAAACAGGACTCATTATATTCATCTGGGTGGGTTCTTTCTCCGGAAAGTGGATGGATAGCCGGATAGGGGAACTTGTATCCAAAAATCTTATTTCCCACTCATCAAATCTTACCAGTTACTCTCTTCACATTTTCTTCTCTTTCCCCTTCATCATTCAAGGAAAAAAAATTGGCGGGGCACAGTGGCTCACACCTGTAATCCCAGCACTTTGGGAGACCAAAGCGAGAGGGTTGCTTGATCCTAGGAGTCTGAGGCCAGCCGGGGCAATATAGTGAAACCCTGTATCTACAAAAATAAAAAATAAAATAGCTGGATGTGATGGCCCATGCCTGTGGTCCCTGCTACTCAGGAGGCTGAGGCAGGAGGATTGCTTGAGCCCAGGAGGTGGAGGCTGCAGGGAGCTATGATCACACCACTGCACTCCAGCCTGGGCGACAGAGTGAGACCCTGTCTCCTAAAAAAAAAAAAAGTTTATAAAGAAGCAACTTTGCACAGTGATTATTCTAGATGTCTCTTTTTCCAAATGAACTGGCCTCAAAATCCTTTATCCTCGCACAGTACTTACAAAGAGTGCTTGCTTACACTGTATCTATAACCTCATAACAACCCCATTAAAAATGTTTTCTCTCTCATTTTAAGAAAAAAGAAACTGATACTCAGGACAGGGTAAATTACTTGGTCAAGTTCACATAGATAGAAAGCAGGAAAGCTTGGTTTCAAATCAAGATCCTCTGATTCCTTTTTACCTGTTCTGTTATATTATTCAGGAAAGGAAACTCTTTGAACCATTGTCAGCCTTTGATACAGATGTTTCTTGAATTGGTTAGCAGAGAACAGAGCTTTTAAGGAGTGTTCATAGGACAAGTAAGTCTGATTGGAAGAAAGAGTCAGACATGGCAGTGATCTGGAATTTGGAGTCCTGAGAAGTAGGTAGGGGTGCCAGTGGTGTTTCCTAAGAAGGGAAGAGGTAGTATGAGAGCACTCATGTCATGAAATGTGGTGTACCAAAGAAAGGAAACATATATGAAAGAGATATGGAAGAGTGTGGAAAATACACTTTCCCAAAGTTATAATTTCACCTTAGGCCAGTCCCATCTCTCTACTATATTGACTTCATAAACCTTTCCAACCTTTTCATGTCCTTTTCTCAGGAATCTTGTCACCCACAAGAATGTAGCCCACTTTGTTCATAGACTGGACATGGCTGGGGACACAGCAGAATGGAAGTCCATGGTTCCAGGTGAGGCCGTCTGGAAAGAAAGAGTCTGGTGAAGGGATTAAGGAGGAAAAAAACTCTCTGGTGACCGAGTAGGCACAGGTTAGCACAATGCTAGGGGAGGAGCAGAGGGCTACCAGGTAGCTGAAGTGGGTACAGTCCCCAGATTTCAAGAACATAAACCCTGAGGGTATTTGAAGAGGAAGGAGTGTGCAGCTAAATACAGGGTGAGAATCGAAAGATTAACAGAAACAGCATTTAAGAGTGAGGACAATCAAAATCAGAAGTGTCAGAGGATAACAAGAGAGGAGGAGGGTGTTTGTGTATACTTGTGTATGCGTACTTGTGTGTGTGAACAGATGACAATATTACCATAGCAGCTTCAACCCCACTTCCTGTTGAAGAGTGTTTATATGTCACTAAAGGTACCATTCAAGTGATGGGAACATAGAATGTTAGAACTAGAAGGAACCTTAGATAATTTCACATAAATTAGAACTCTCAGGAATTTAGTGACTGGCCTAAAGTCACACAGCTACTCAGTGGCATTGCTAGCATGCCTCTGTACAGTTCATCGTCTTTGGCACACAGAGTCAGAAAAATACTTCAGCAAGGAATCAGAGGAAAAGAATTAAAAACACTCTTCAAAAGCCACCAACGAACAGCACAAACAAGAAGACAGAAAGAAGAGAGGAAAACGTTCCAGAACGCACAAGTTCAGTTACGAAAAGTACCACACAAAAAGACAATTTAGTCTTAGGAAAAACAGACACTCAAAGCAGAAAAGGCATAAAATACTGTCGCAGAAAGAAATGCAAAAAACAAAAAAGATTAATTTTATGGACAGCTTGATTCCAGAGTGTGATAATAAAGTGCATGCCATAAATATTTGATTTTGTATGAAGAAATACAGGGAACTGGTTTGTGTGAGAGGAAGGAGGTTTGGGTGGTCATTGCAATTTAAATCAAAAAAGAAGATGAATAAGCCTAGTTTGTTAGGTGAAAGCCTGCAGTTCGGTGCTCCAAAAAAGCTTTCAGTAGGTTTCTCAGTGATTTATAAATACCCGTGGACAGTTTCAGAAACAAAGAATCTACTAGAGCTATAAACTAGGCCTTGGTTTTCACTCTTGCCCCAGAAATGGTTAGAAATGAAATACATGTTTAACAAGTATTTATTAAGTTCTCATCATGTGCTAATACCTAAAATTGCAAAACTTTAAACAAAATGAGATTAAAGCAAAAGTTGTAACGTTGTAGTGTGGGGTTTATAATACACAGAGATGTAATGCACATGACAACTAACTAATTTGACATCTATATCAAATAGATATAAATGACAGACGGGCAGGTGATAAACTGAACTGTAAGACTATCAGGTTCTTACATTTTACATGAAGTGATAAAATATTAACTCTATGACTCTAAAAAGTTAGGAATATATATTATAATGTCTAAGCAATCACTTAAAATGCAAAACGACTCACAGATAAATTTTTTAAAATATTAAATTAACCCAAAAAGAGCCAGGAAAGCAGTACAGAGAACAATAACAGATGAGACAAATAGAAAACAAAGAAAAAATATAGACCTAAATGCAATCAAATCAATAATTACATTAAATGTAAAAGGACTAAACATTCTAAATAAAAGACAGAGATTGTCAGAATGGGTAAAGAAGTAAGACCCAAGTATATGCTGCCTATAAAAGACACAGTTTTAATATAGGGACACAGTTTTAATATAGGGACACAGATAGGTTAAAAATAGGAATAGAAAAACTATATACCATACAAACAGTAAGCATAAGAAGACTGAAGTGGCTATATTAATGTTGGATAAAGTAGACTTCAGGGCAAAAAAAAAAGTATTAGTGGAGATAAACAAAATGGGAGCCTCTGGAATTAAGCATTAGTTTTCTGACTACAGAACCTAAATAATCAAAGAAAGCCAAAGTGGAACCGGGGGGAAATGTAGTATGTACAGCAATTTTCCCAAATTCCCTGTAGTTTATTTTGAAAATAATTTAAGACAACTTGGTTCAATCATACTTAACTTCCTGAGTTCTCACTAGGAAAGATAAAAGGAAAATTTTTGAAGAATAGGCTCTTCAACAAGAAGGGAAACCTGGAAACACTGAGCTGTGTGGACTCTCCAGCTTTATGTATAATTGACATGAATGGGGATGACCAACTATTTGTTTAACAATTATTTATTAAGTTCTCATCATGTGCTAGGCACTGGGTTAAGCATTTGGTGAACAATTCACACCTAGCCCCTTCCCTCATATTGATAAAACAAATAAGCCAACAAGTCACTATACCAGCTATAAACAGCGATAATTACTTTTTCTTAAAATTTTGTTTTCCTTTGATTCTTAGGGTACATGTGCAGGTTTGCTACATGGGTATATTCCATACTAGTGGGAACTGGGCTCCTAGGGTACCCGTTACCTAAATAGTGAACACTGTACCTGATGGGTAATTTTTTAACCCTCAACCCCCTCCCAACCTCCCCTCTTTTGGAGTCCTCAGTGTCTATTATTTCCATCTTTATGTACACGTGTACCCACTGTTTATCTCCCATTTAGAAGTGAGAACATGCAGTATTTGATTTTCTGTTTCTGAGTTAATTCACTTAGCATAATGACCTTCAGCTCCATCCATGATGCTGCAAAGGGCATGATTTCATTCTTTTTTACAGCTGCAAATGGTGATAAACATTATCAAGAAAATACTCATGATGCTGAGATAGAGAATACCAAATGAAAAAGGAAACCTGCCCAGGATAGCATGATCAGAGAAAGGGATCAGAGGAGGTAACATTTAGGAAGAGGCTGCAAACAGAGACAGGGGTGAGGTCAGGGGAACAGTGTGTACAAAGGCATTCAGGGAGGAAAGAGCTAAGGAGTTTCTAAGGAAATGACATATGGCCAGAATAGCTGGAGCTCAGAGTAAGGCAAACAAGGACCAAATCTTGTGGGTGAGTTCTACCAAACCTCCAAGGGACATAAAATCCAACCTTATATAAAATTGTCCAGGGGAGGAGACAAGATGGCTGAATAGAAATAGCTCTGGTCTACAGTTCCCAGCATGAGCAATGCAGAAGACCAGTGATTTCTGCATTTCCAACTGAGGTACCAGGTTCATCTCACTGGGGAGTGCCAGACAGTAGGTGCAGGACAGTGGGTGCAGCACACCATGTGCAAGCCGAAGCAGGGCGAGGCATCGCCTCACCTGGGAAGCGCAAGGGGTCAGGGAATTCCCTTTCCTAGTCAAAGAAAGCCGACAGATGGCACCTGGAAAATCGGGTCACTCCCACCCTAATACTGCACTTTTCCAACAGGCTTAAAAAATGGCACACACCAGGAGATTATACCCCGCACATGGCTCGGAGGGTCCTACGCCCACGGAGTCTTGCTCATTGCTAGCACAGCAGTCCAAGATCAAACTTCAAGGCGGCAGCGAGGCTCAGGGAGGGGTGCCCGCCATTGCCGAGTTAGTTGTTTGATTAGGTAAACAAAGCCGCCCGGAAGCTCAAACTGGGTGGAGCCCACCACAGCTCAAGGAGGCCTGCCTGCCTCTGTAGGCTCCACCTCTGGGGGCAGGGCACGGACAAACAAAAAGACAGCAGTAACCTCTGCAGACTTAAATGTCCATCTCTGACAGCTTTGAAGAGAATAGTGGTTCTCCCAGCATGCAGCTTGAGATCTGAGAACGGGCAGACTGCCTCAAGTGGGTCCCTGACTCCCAAGTAGCCTAACTGGGAGGCACCCCCGAGTAGGGGCAGACTGACACCTCACACAGCCAGGTACTCCTCTGAGACAAAACTTTCAGAGGAACGATCAGGCAGCAGCATCTGCAGTTCACCAATATCCACTGCTCTGCAGCCACTGCTGCTGATACACAGGCAAACAGGGTCTGGAGTGGACCTCTAGCAAACTCCAACAGACCTGCAGCTGAGGGTCCTGTCTGTTAGAGGGAAAACTAACAAACAGAAAGGACATCCACACCAAAAACCTATCTGTATGTCACCAGCATCAAAGACCAAAGGTAGATAAAACCACAAAGATGGGGAAAAAACAGAGCAGAAAAACTGGAAACTCTTAAAATCAGAGCACCTCTCCTCCTCCAAAGGAACGCAGCTCCTCACCAGAAACGGAACAAAGCTGGACGGAGAATGACTTTGACGAGTTGAGAGAAGAAGGCTTCAGACGATCAAACTACTCCAAGCTATAGGAGAAAATTCGAACCAATGGCAAAGAAGTTAAAAGCTTTGAAAAAAAATTAGACAAATGGATAACTAGAAAAATCAACGCAGAGAAGTCCTTAAAGGACCTGATGGAGCTGAAAACCAAGGCACGAGAGCTACGTGATGACTGCCGAAGCTTCAGTAGCCGATGCAATCAACTGGAAGAAAGGGTATCAGTGATGGAAGATGAAATGAATGAAATGAAGAGAGAAGAGAAGTTTAGAGAAAAAAAGAATAAAAAGAAATGAACAAAGCCTCCAAGAAATATGGGACTACGTGAAAAGACCAAATCTACATCCGATTGGTGTACCTGAAAGTGACGGGGAGAATGGAACCAAGTTGGAAAACACTCTGCAGGATTTTATCCAGGAGAACTTCCCCAATCTAGCAAGGCAGGCCAACATTCAAATTCAGGAAATACAGAGAACACCACGAAGATACTCCTCAAGAAGAGCAACTCCAAGACACATAATTGTCAGATTCACCAAAGTTGAAATGAAGGAAAAAATGTTAAGGGCAGCCAGAGAGAAAGGTCGGGTTACCCACAAAGGGAAGCCCATCAGACTAACAGCTGATCTCTCGGCAGAAACTCTACAAGCCAGAAGAGAGTGGGGACCAATATTTAACATCCTTAAAGAAAAGAATTTTCAACCCAGAATCTCATATCCAGCCAAACTAAGCTTCATAAGTGAAGGAGAAATAAAATCCTTTACAGACAAGCAAATGCTGGGAGATTTTGTCACCACCAGGCCTGCCCTAAAAGAGCTCCTGAAGGAAGCACTAAACATGGAAAGGAACAACCAGTACCAGCCACTGCAAAAACATGTCAAATTGTAAAGACCATCAAGGCTAGGAAGAAACTGCATCAACTAACGAGCAAAATAACCAGCTAACATCATAATGACAGGATCAAATTCACACATAACAATATTAACTTTAAATGTAAATGGGCTAAATGCTCCAATTAAAAGATACAGACTGGCGAATTGGATAAAGAGTCAAGACCCATCAGTGTGCTGTATTCAGGAAACCCATCTCACATGCAGAGACACACATAGGCTCAAAATAAAGGGATCGAGGAAGATCTACCATGAAAATGGAAAACAAAAAAAGGCAGGGGTTGCAATCCTAGTCTCTGATAAAACAGACTTTAAACCAACAAAGATCAAAAGACACAAAGAAGGCCATTACATAATGGTAAAGGGATCAATTCAACAAGAAGAGCTAACTATCCTAAATATATATGCACCCAATACAGGAGCACCCAGATTCATAAAGAAAGTCCTTAGTGACCTACAAAGAGACTTAGACTCCCACACAATAATAATGGGAGACTTTAACACCCCACTGTCAACATTAGACAGATCAACGAGACACAAAGTTAACAAGGATACCCAGGAATTGAACTCAGCTCTGCACCAAGTGGACCTAATAGACATCTACAGAACTCTCCACCCCAAATCAACAGAATATACATTCTTCTCAGCACCACACCACACCTACTCCAAAATTGACCACACAGTTGGAAGTAAAGCACTCCTCAGCAAATGTAAAAGAATAGAAATTATAACAAACTATCTCTCAGACCACAGTGCAATCAAACTAGAACTCAGGATTAAGAAACTCACTCAAAACCGCTCAACTACATGGAAACTGAACAACCTGCTCCTAAATAACTACTGGGTAAATAATGAAATGAAGGCAGAAATAAAGCTGTTCTTTGAAACCAACGAGAACAAAGACACAACATACCAGAATCTCTGGGACACATTTAAAGCAGTGTGTAGAGGGAAATTTATAGCACTAAATGCCCACAAGAGAAAGCAGGAAAGATCTAAAATTGACACCCTAACATCACAATTAAAAGAACTAGAAAAGCAAGAGCAAACACATTCAAAAGCTAGCAGAAGGCAAGAAATAACTAAGATCAGAGCAGAACTGAAGGAAATAGAGACACAAAAAAACCCTTCAAAGAATTAATCAATCCGGGAGCTGGTTTTTTTGAAAAGATCAACGAAATTGATAGAGCGCTACCAAGACTAATAAAGAAGAAAAGAGAGAAGAATCAAATAGATGCAATAAAAAATGATAAAGGGGATATCACCACCGATCCCACAGAAATACAAACTACCATCAGAGAATACTATAAACACCTCTACGCAAATAAACTAGAAAATCTAGAAGAAATGGATAAATTCCTCGACACATACATCCTTCCAAGACTAAACCAGGAAGAAGTTGAATCTCTGAATAGACCAACAACAGGCTCCAAAATTGAGGCAATAATCAATAGCTTACCAACCAAAAAAAGTCCAGCACCAGATGGATTCACAGCCGAATTCTACCAGAGGTACAAAGAGGAGCTGGTACCATTCCTCCTGAAACTATTCCAATCAATAGAAAAAGAGGGAATCCTCCCTAACTCATTTTATGAGGCCAGCATCATCCTGATACCAAAGCCGGGCAGAGACACAACCAAAAAAGAGAATTTTAGACCAATATCCTTGATGAACATTGATGCAAAAATCCTCAATAAAATACTGGCAAACCGAATCCAGCAGCACATTGAAAAACGTATCCACCATGATCAAGTGGACTTCATCCCTGGGATGCAAGGCTGGTTCAACATATGCAAATCAATAAATGTAATCCAACATATAAACAGAACCAAAGACAAAAATCACATGATTATCTCAATAGATGCAGAAAAGGCCTTTGACAAAATTCAACAACCCTTCATGCTAAAAACTCTCAATAAATTAGGTATTGATGGGACATATCTCAAAATAATAAGAGCTATCTATGACAGACCCACAGCCAATATCATACTGAATGGGCAAAAACTGGAAGCATTCCCTTTGAAAACTGGCACAAGACAGGGATGCCCTCTCTCACCACTCCTATTCAACATAGTGTTGGAAGTTCTGGCCAGGGTAATCAGGCAGGAGAAGGAAATAAAGGGTATTCAATTAGGAAAATGAGGAAGTCAAATTGTCCCTGTTTGCAGATGACATGATTGTATATCTAGAAAACCCCATCTTCTCAGCCCAAAATCTCCTCAAGCTGATAAACAACTTCAGCAAAGTCTCAGGATACAAAATCAATGTACAAAAATCACAAGCATTCTTATACACCAATAACAGACAAACAGAGAGCCAAATCATGAGTGAACTCCCATTCACAATTGCTTCAAAGAGAATAAAATACCTAGGAATCCAACTTACAAGGGATGTGAAGGACCTCTTCAAAGAGAACTACAAACCACTGCTCAATGAAATAGAAGAGGATACAAACAAATGGAAGAACCTTCCATGCTCCTGGGTAGGAAGAATCAGTATCATGAAAATGGCCATACTGCCCAAGGTAATTTATAGATTCAATGCCATCCCTATCAAGCTACCAACGACTTTCTTCACAGAATTGGAAAATACTACTTTAAAGTTCATATGGAACCAAAAAAGAGCCCACATTGCCAAGTCAATCCTAAGCCAAAAGAACAAAGCTGGAGGCATCATGCTACCTGACTTCAAACTATACTACAAGACTACAGTAACCAAAACAGCGTGGTACTGGTACCAAAACAGAGATATAGACCAATGGAACAGAACAGAGCCCTCAGAAATAATGCCACATATCTACAACTATCTGATCTTTGAAAAACCTGACAAAAACAAGCAATGGGGAAAGGATTCCCTATTTAATAAATGGTGCTGGGAAAACTGGATAGCCATATGTAGAAGGCTGAAACTGGATCCCTTCCTTACACCTTATACAAAAATTAATTCAAGATGCAGTAAAGACTTAAATGTTAGACCTAAAACCATAAAAACCCTATAAGAAAACCTAGGCAATACCATTCAGGACATAGGCATGGGCAAGGACTTCATGTCAAAAACACCAAAAGCAATGGCAACAAAAGCCAAAATTGACAAATGGGATCTAATTAAACTCAAGAGCTTCTGCACAGCAAAAGAAACTACCATCAGAGTGAACAGGCAACCTACAGAATGGGAGAAAATTTTTGCAATCTACTCATCTGACAAAGGGTTAATATCCAGAATCTACAATGAACTCAAACAAATTTACAAGAAAAAAACAAACAACCCCATCAACAAGTGGGTGAAGGATATGAACAGACACTTCTCAAAAGAAGACATTTATGCAGCCAAAAGACACATGAAAAAATGCTCATCATCACTGGCCATCAGAGAAATGAAAATCAAAACCACAATGAGATACCATCTCACACCAGTTAGAATGGCAATCATTAAAAAGTCAGGAAACAACAGGTGCTGGGGAGGATGTGGAGAAATAGGAACACTTTTACACTGTTGGTGGGACTGTAAACTAGTTCAACCATTGTGGAAGTCAGTGTGGCGATTCCTCAGGGATCTAGAACTAGAAATACCATTTGACCCAGCCATCCCATTACTGGGTATATACCCAACGGATTATAAATCATGCTGCTATAAAGACACATACACACGTATGTTTATAGCGGCATTATTCACAACAGCAAAGACTTGGAACCAACCCAAATGTCCAACAATGATAGACTGGATTAAGAAAATGTGGCACATATACACCATGGAATACTATGAAGCCATAAAAAATGATGAATTCATGTCCTCTATAGGGACATGGATGAAACTGGAAACCATCATTCTCAGCAAACTATCGCGAGGACAAAAAAGCAAACACCACATGTTCTCACTCATAGGTGGGAATTGAACAATGAGAACACATGGACACAGGAAGGGGAACATCACACACTGGGGACTGTTGTGGGGTGGGGGGAGAGGGGAGGGATAGCATTAGGAGATATACCTAATGTAAATGATGAGTTAATGGGTGCAGCACACCAACATGGCACATGTATACATATGTAACAAACCTGCACGTTGGGCACATGTACCCTAAAACTTAAAGTATAATAATAATAAAATTTTAAAAAATGTCCATATAGTAGAAAAAGAAGTAACACTTTCCTTACTCATTTACAAGGCTAACCTTGTTGCCAAAACCACATGAGGATAATACAAAAAGAAATGGAAAATTATGAGACAATCTCGCTCATCAAATAGATATAAAAATTCCAAATCCAACAAATAGTAATATTTACATAGGCCCTGGGAAGTACTATGAAATAGCCCAAAGCACCTTGGAAAACTGGTGTAACAATTCATTGTTGCTTTTCATACTGGAATATGCTTTCATAATGTTTTTCACTGGAAAATGTGTACCTGACTGAGATGCAAACAAGCTTTTAATAGATTGCACTTAGGTCCTGGAAACACTAGATTTCAGATTGTATATTGCAGAAGAGAACTGGCCCTATGCAAATTCGTGGATAGGTAAATTTTGCCTTTAGAACCTAGTCTTCTCCTCTCCCTACCCTCTGCCCACAACTTCACCTTAAATGGTCCTATTACCTTTCCCTCTGGGGAAAGGCTTTGGGGTCCGGGTTGGCCATTTACTAGCTGTGTAATCTCTCTTAAAACAGTGGCAATATCTAATTCCTTCAGCTGTTATATAATGACAAAATAAAATAATACATGGTAGATGTGTAGTACAGCACTTGGGAAGTAGCAGGATCTAAGTCACTTTTTTCTGTTTGTAGAATGAAAGATGTTGCTCTATGTTCTGGGATTGCTGGCCTTTCAGGAGCAGAGAGGTATGATAGAAAATAATGCCTTCAATATAAAATTTTAATGACTTACATACAGAGTAATCCATCAACCAGATTCCAAAACATACTTTGAGGGGCAAGTATCTGTGAAAGGCTTAATTTTATTTGTTCCCAGATAGTTTGAATTGCCTTTGACAGTCCTTTTTCTATCATAAAAACAATCTCTTTCTTTTACAAGTCTCAGCTGCTTATATCCAACAAAATAAAAGCATCTCATTAAACCTCAGCCCTCTTTGATGACTCAACAAATATTCATTCATTGAACCTATTAAATGTAAACATATTACTTTTAAAAAACATATCTTCAAGGTCATTCCTTAGTCCATCCAAGTGAGTATCATTAAATCCATACCCAAGCCATCTAACACTTGATATCATAGGAGTGCATAATTCAGTCAGAAAGGTGGCCTGCAAAAGCAGAACCAGATTTCCATACTCAAAAAGAGGAGTTCTGACCCGGCGTGGTGGCTCAAGCCTGTAATCCCAGCATTTTGGGAGGCCGAGGTGGGCGGATCATGAGGTCAGGAGATCGAGACCATCCTGGCTAACACAGTGAAACCCCATCTCTACTAAAAAAATACAAAAAAACTAGCCGGGCATGGTGGTGGGTGCCTGTAGTCCCAGCCACTCGGAAGGCTGAGGAAGGAGAATGGCATGAACCCAGAAGGCAGAGCTTGCAGTGAGTGGAGATCACGCCACTGCACTCCAGCCTGGGCAACAGAGCGAGACTCCGTCTCAAAAAAAAAAGAGTTCTGTTTGTCTATTTCACAACTAAATAAAGCATATTGATGCCTTTGTGAACTCCCAATGCCTAGTTTCCCACTTTCAATTCTGTAGTAGAGGGGGAAGTAACAGAGTGATTTGGAGTACATGACATGGCTAAGACATTCGTCATGGATCCATTACTGGGTAGGATGTATATCACATCACAGGAAGCTTTTGCTCAGTTTTTTCCTATAGCTCTTTCCACTGTAGGGCACTCCAGCCATAAAGAGAGAAGACTATCTTCTTCTTCTTTTTTTTAAGACAGGGTGTCACTCTGTCACCCAGGCTGGAGTGCAGTGGAATGATCACAATCACGGTTCACTGCAGTCTCAATCTCCCATGCTCAGGCAATGATCCCACCTCAGCCTCCTGAGTAGCTGGGGCTACAGTCACATGCCACCATGCCTGGCTATTTTTTTCTATTATTTGTAGAGACAAGATCTCCCTATGTTGTGCAGACTGGTCTGAAACTCCTGGGCTCAAGTGCTCCTCCCACCCTTGTCTCCCAAAATGCTAGGATTACAGGTGTGAGCCACTGCACCCATCCCTTTTTTTTTTTTTTTTAACATTCCTAGATACTAAATTTCAAACCACAACTAGCCCAAAATTAGCTCTGATAACAAGTGCTTGACTGGATGACTGACTGCTTATTTCTATGGATACTGGTTCTCCATGACAGTTATTTGGATTCTGATATGGTGCCTAATTATTAACGTACTCCTTGCCTGCTTCCTATCCCAAAACAAATTTCTTAAGCTCCAGGAAGGCAGGACTGTGATTGACTCAGGACATCCATGCTTTACTGTCCTTGCCACTGGGAAAGACTCTCAGGGAAGAGGATCAAGACTTAACTGTCCCTGTGGGAGCTCTGGAGAAACGAACCGAGGATGTAAGGCTGATCTGATCATCTGAATCACCAAGTCTAGATGGGGAATGGCAACCTGGGATCTGAGCTATGCATAAATCAACAGCCAAGAGTCCCACCTGGTGGCCTGGGGGAGTTAATTAAGTAGGGGGTAGAGTTCTTAATGATTTGGGCTCTTCCACATCACAGCGGATGACTTCTGTGGTCCTATTTCTAAGGCAGGTCTGTCTGGTTGGAGGAAGAGAACAGCCAATAACTTGAGGACATGAAAAACCAAAATCAGACCCCCCAAATAAAGAGATCCTATTAGACCCAAGACTTTCTGTTAATGATTTAATTCATATTCAACAGGCTGAATAGATCAAATGTAAACATATTGCTTTTAAAGGGCACTTTTGTCCTTCCTTGATCCATGTAAGTCGATCTTTCCACTGGCAAGATTCACTGAGAAAAAGAAAGAGTTGACAATGCATTCTAAATAATTTTGGCCTCTTCTTGGTTGTACCCCATCCAGTCCAGTTGTCCAGCCACTCATTAGATAAACTAGTTCAGCAATGACTAAAATTGTCCATCAGCCCTGCTACCTAAGTAGACCCTATATCCTCACAGCCATCCTTACTCCTCCCTGTTATAAAACATCTCCTTTTCCTCCCCTTAGAAACAGAGATAGAGTACCAGATGCAAACGCTATGATGAAATCCAGCTCAAGTGGTAGTGATCTGTCCAGTTTTGTAAAGGCAACACCTGTGCATACTAGGACCAGTCTCTGGTTCTGAAACCCACCTACAGCTTTAATTATGTCACCTGCTGGAATCTTCCTTCAGATACTACCTTGCTCTTCTACTTGCTTCCAGAGTATGAGTCCTTATGACCACAGTCTTCCTCTGAGGTGACCTCCAGCCTCTGCCAAGCTCAGTTCTTGCCAATGAGCCAACGTTCTTAGCCCCAACTACACGTAGACTCAGCTCAGATTCTACCCAAGTCCTTAAGCGTGACATTCCCCAGGAAATATAAAAGGTAGAATGCGCTGTACCTAAATGCAGCCCCTAGGACGTTCATTTCAGTAACATCTTCATGTTGCAATACTCATGAGAGGGCTTTGCTCCTTCACACCAATCGCTAATAAAAAGCTCTCGGCTGGGTGCAGTGGCTCACACCTGTAATCCTAGCACTTTGGGAGGCCGAGGCAGGCGGATCATGAGGTCAGGAGTTCAAGACCAGCTGGTCAACATGGTGAAATCCCGTCTCTACTAAAAATACAAAAAATTAGCCAGGCATGGTGGCAGGCACCTGCAGTCCCAGCTACTCGGGAGGCTGAGGCAGGAGAATGGTGTGAACCCGGGAGGCAGAGCTTGCACTGAGCCGAGGTCGTGCCACTGCACTCCAGCCTGGGCGACAGAGCGAGACTCTATCTCAAAAAAAAAAAACAAAAAAAAAAAAACAAAAAAAAACTAGCCAGGCATGGTGGCACATGCCTGTAATCCCAGCTACTCGGGTGGCTGAGGTAGGAGAATTGCTTGAACTCACGAAGCAGAGGTTGCAGTGAGCCGAGATTGCGACACTGCACTCCAGCCTGGGCGACAGAGTGAGACTCTGTCTCAAAAAAAAAAAAAAAAAAAAAAAAAAATGATTAGCTCTCTGGGCAGCCAGCCCATTCTCACCTTTACCTAATATAAATCTGTACCAGGGTGAGAATCCAGGAAGCAGAGGGTCCGAAAATGTGCTTCTTTCTTCTAAAAAGGAAGACACATATTCCCCAGATCAAATTAAAAAAATAAATCCAGGAGAAAATACTTGCTCTTTCCTAACTTATATTCATAAGGTTCTCTTAGTGGACTTCTGTAGTCTTAGTGAAACCCAAACTAGAATGTTTAGCAAAATCCCCAAATGTATCCTATTTTCAATATTTTCAGAACTCAATATTTTTAGAATGTAAAATTGTGTTTTATAAAGAAATAATTCATTTGTCATGTACATTGATGACATGAAATGTACATAAAATTCAGAAAACTGAAATTATCAGTTAACAGGGAGGTTAATAGAATTATTTTTACAGCAATTTAGATTCACAGAATAATTGGGAAGAAGATACAGAGACTTCCAATATACTCCCCTGACCCCACACATGCACAGCCTCCCCTATTGTCAGCTCTCCCTACCAGAGTGGTGCTTGTTACAATTAATGAACCTATATTGATACATCATTATCACCTAAAGTCTATCATTTACATTAGGGTTCACTCTTGGTATTGTACACTCTGTGAGTTCTGACATATGTATAATGGCATGCATCCGCCAATGTAGTATCATATAGAATAGTTTCACTGACCTAACAGTCTTGCGCTCCACCTATTCATGCCTCCTTCCCCCTAATCCCTGGCAACCACTGATCTTTTTACTGCCTCTATAGTTTACCTTTTCCAGAATGGCATACAGCTGGAATAATACAACAAGTAGCCTTTTAAGATTGGCTTCTTTCAGTTAGTAATAAGCATTTCAGTTTCCTTCATGTCTTTTCATGGTTTGATAGCTCATTTCATAATATTCCCTTGCCTGGATGTACCAGTTTATCCATTCACTAACTGGAGGTCATCTTGGCTGCTTTCAAGTTTTTGCAATTCTGAATAAAGTTGCTATAAACATCTGTGTGCAGGTTTTTGTGTAGACATAAGTTTTCAGCTCTTTTGAGTACATTCCAAGGAGTGCAATTGCTGGATTTTATGGTAAGAGTATGTTTACTTTTGTGTGAAACCACCAAACTATCTTCCAAACTAGCTGAACCATTTTGCATTCCCACCAGCAGTGAACGAGAATTCCTGATGCTCCACATCCTTACCAGTATTTGGTGTTGTCAGTGTTCTGGATTTTGGTCATTCTAATAAGTATGTAGTGGTATCTCGTTGCTTTGATTTGCATTTCCCTGGTGACATATGATGTGGACTATCTTTTTGTATGCTTTTATGCCGACTATGCATCTTCTTTGGTGAGGTGTCCAAGCTTTTGCCCATTTTTAAATTGTGGTGTTTGTTTTCTTATTGTTGAGTTTTAGAGTTCTTTGCATGTTTTGGGTAACTGTTCTTTATCAGATGTGTATTTTACACACATTTCTCCCAGTCTGTGGCTTGTCAGATTCTCTTAACATTATCTTTTACCAAGCAGAAGATTTTAATTTTAATGAAGTTTAGCTTATCCATTTTTTTCATGAATAGTGCCTTTAGCGTTTTATCTAAAAAGTCATCACTGAGGGGTGTTGTGCTTCCGGACAGTGCTGCTGCGTGCTAGTGCCCGGGTCCCTCAAAAAAGAATCTTTTAAAATTTTTTAAATAATAATGTCATCAACTAACCCAAAGTCATCTAGACATTCTCCTATGTTATATTCTGAGAGTTTTATATCTTTGAATTTTACACTGAGGCCTGTGATCCATTTTGATTAGTTTTTGATGAGGGTATAAGGTCTATGTCGAAGTTCAACTTTTTGCATGTGGATTCCAGTTGTTCTGGTGTCAATTGTTGAAAAGACTATTCTTTTTCTACTGTATTGCCTGTGTTGTTTTGTCAAAGATCAGTTGTGTATTTCTGTGTAGGTCTATTTCGGGGCTCTCTAGTCTATTCCACTGATCTATTTGTCTGTTCTTTCACTGATACCACACTGTCTTGATTACTATAGCTTTATATTAAGTCTTGAGGTTGGACAGTGTCAGACCTCTAACTTTGTTCTTTTCCTTCAATATTGTGTTGGCTGAATGACTTTTTAAAATTGATTAAAACATTTTTGGATAGAAACTTTGCCACTGGTATAATTCCTTGGCTTACGAAACATATATTTATGTATCTTAATTTTTAATGACTCAGAAATGTGTATTATTCTTTGCCATCACATAAAATGACCCCAGATTGTATTATCTTTTAGTGGTTCTACTATTTCTATAACCTATTCCTTTTGTTCTCACCCCTTCAGTTCCTCCAAGCCTCTCTCCTTCATACCATGTAATTAAGTGGGAATCAGTCTAGGTTTCCAGGGGAACCTTATTTTACAGTTAAGTTTAAGATAGCTGCTCTAAGAGTTCCTGAGGAGAATTTTTTGTCTCTTCTGTGGAATGAATTATCCTCAAAAGTTCTAGATTCAGAGGCATAATCCAGGCAGCCATGATACCCAAGAGCCTTACGTCAAGTTGTGAGGCACTATTCTGATACAACTATAATAATGTCAACAGTAATTAGCAGCTAAATATTAAATGCACCACTCTTCAAAAATTCATTTCTGGGAAATTTTCCCCTTCCTTTCAGTTTTCCCCCCAGTTCACTTTTAAAAAAATAAGCAGCTTGAGCTCCCTCTGAACTTCTAAAACTATTTAATACATGTCACTCTTAACCATCACCCAAACCTGCATCTATCAGTGACACATTCCCCCTCAAATCCCCCACCCAGACACCTGCAGGTTACTTTTCAATGCAGCTTTGCATCTCGAAATCTGGGAAGGACTGTAGCTTGGGAAAAATTACACAGTTCAGGGCTTAGAATTGATCTAATGAAAGTTGATAAGACTTATTTGCCTGGGTCATTGATTTGTAGCCAAGCCCACTTCAATGAGTCCAGTTTCTATGTTATCACTTTTCACCTTTCATCAAGAGCAGGCACTGGAGGGACAACTGAATCCACAAAGCCGGTATTGTTGACTGTGATTAAAAAGAGTGTGGGATTCACTTTCTCCAACACAAGGGGGAAACCGAAGCTGACTCAACTAAAAGGAGGGCAAAAGGAGTCCTGGCCAGTGTCACCTCACCTGGAGAGAGGATCCAGAGAAGACTGGGGTTTCCATTGTGCAGTGTCTGGGGAATGCTAGAAGAACAGGGCTCTTATTGTTTCACTTCCAGCACTTAACTACCAAAGATGAGAGCTTCCTTTCTACTTATTACCCAGAGTCCAGAGTCACTGGGACAGGTAATCAGATCATACTGTAACATCCTTTGAACTCCCTGGAGAGCTTGTGCTACAGTAAAGCATGTGGGATCCTTATCAACTCTAATTCTCTTGGGTCTTCCTCTGCCATCAATTTCACCTGTGCAGAGTCATTCAACCTTGTTCAGTCATTCATTCTTTGCTGCTGCTGTTTGTTTCAAGTCCATTAGAAGCTCATTCCAGGAAGCAGAAACTAACATAGAAACCAGTGTCAGCCTCCTGAGCTCCAAAGCACACCTGACCCAGGGATGGGGGGTGGTTAGTTAGCATGAAGTCAACCTCTTTCCAAATACTAAAGTAATCATAGTACAAACGGATTCTGCAATTAAAACCATCAAAAGATGCCTCGGTCTTCAGTCAGCATTATTGTGCCTACATTAACCTTCCCCACAAGCAAAAACACTACTTTTTCCTCTCTGTTTTCTACATTCTTCTTCATTAACTCCAAATCGAGAGTTTCATTATTTTTCAAATCAAAAAGGAGGGTTTACAAAAGGATCTGCAGATTTGAAAGATGCTGACAAGAAAGCAAACATGAATGGAAACACTACTTTTTAAAAATGTATTTCTTTCCAGGAAGAGCTGAGCAGTACAGGCATGTGGCAGAATAGGAGGTCATTTCAAAATACATCATGTTGAGCTTCACTCCCAATTATGAGCAGCAATTCTGTTTGATAATTACCTGGGCAATACGGAAATGGATCCCATTTGCAAGCAAACAAAAATGTGTTTCACTGCAATATGCTCCATTCTGAAAACGTTCCCCCTTTTACCAACTTAGTAATCATACCATTCTCTACATAAGATTTCTTTTTCTCACTCACCTCTCCTCTGTACTGCTTGGATTCTCTCCCATCTGGCCAATGAGTCTAAAATGCAGGGACTTATATCTTAATTTCATTTTTCAAAATAAGACTTCGCTCATGCCTGTAATCCCAGCACTTTGGGAGGCCGAGGTGGGCAGATTACTTGAGGTCAGGAGTTCAAAACCAGCCTGGCCATCATGGTGAAACCCCGTCTCTACTAAAAACACAAAAACTAGCCAGGCGTGGTGGCGCAGGCCTGTAATCCCAGCTACTTGGGAGGCTGGGGCAGGACGATCGCTTCAACCTGAGAGGCGGAGATTGCAGTAAGCCGAGATTGCGCCACTGCACTCCAGCCTGGGCAACAGAGCAAGACTCCACCTCAAAAAAAAAAAAAAAAAAGCTCAAAAGCTCAAAAAGGTCAAAACCTCTTAACATCATAGGAATAGACGAATACTTTCTTGACAATGTTACATATGAATATACATACAAACAATATTGCATGTATATAAAACAAAAAACATATATATTTTCTCTGTTAAATTCTTAAATAAAACAAGGCCATCAACTATCACTATTTCTAACTGTTTAATATGATTTCAGAAGCATTATTCTAATCAAGTAGATAGGAAGAAAAAATGAGAAGTATAACCCTTGGTGATACTAAAAATTCATTAGAAAATGTATAAATAATAAGAAATTGAAGGTGCCTAGGTACAAAATTAATATTCAAAAATCAAGTATTTGTGTATACAAATAACATCTGCTTAGAATTTATAATGAAAGGAAAGATCCCAATTACAATAGTAACAAAAAATAAAGCACCTAACAGTAACTGAAAAAATACATACAAGAGAACTGTAAAATGCTACTAAAGGTCCGCCCCTCCAAAAAAAAAAAAAATATCTTTAGCATATGAAAAATAGTATGTGTTTCCAGATAGGAAGGATCAACATCATAAAGACATTAATAGTTCCTAAATTAATCTAAAATGTATGTCATCCTCATAAAATATTAAATATTATTCGGAACTACACAAAATTATCCTAAAATTCATTTGAAAAATAAATATGCAAGAATTGCCAGGAGAATTCTGGGGGGAAGATAGTGAAAGAAGTCTATTCTACTAAAATTTAGCTAATTAAAACAGTGTGGCACTCATTCATAAAGATGTCAACAGAATAGACTAGAAAATCAAGAAAATTGCTTAATTCATACAGGAGTTTTTTTTAAGATAAAGGTGGAATTTCAAATCAGTGCAGACAAGATGGATCACTCAATAAACAGTGTTAGACAACCGGGTCTTCATCTCAGGGAAAAGTTGGACTCGTATTCTTAAATAATAAAATAAAATCCAAGCACGTCGAAGATTTAAATGTGAAAAATTAACCATAAAAATATTAGAAGAAAACATGGAAAATTGTTTTTATGAATCTTGTAGTGGGGAAAACCCTTTCTAGTGTCCCAGACACTGTGAGTGGTCTGTTCATTATACCAGTTGTCCACTTTCCTCTTCTTTCCAGAGAAACAGAACCCCAACTCTGTTCAGGGTGAGAATAAGCCTAACCCCAAAAGATGGGTCATACTGGCTGTCATGTTCTCCACTTTCCCACACTCCCTTGCAGCTATAGTGTCTGTGTGGCTTGGTTTGGGTCAATAAGACATAACTGGAAATCTGATGGGAAAATCCTTGCTTTCTCAATAAAAATGGATAGACATGCTGGTGTCCCATCTCCTTTGAAAGGTTAGTTCTGTAGAAATCACCTAAGGATCAGATAAGAGAGGCCAAGAGAGTAGAATAAGAGATATTAGCCCTGACATTGTTGAACGGCTGAACCAGTGCTATCAACCACCTATTCCTGGAATTCTCACTGTGAAATTTTAAAAATAAAATCCTATTTACTTAAGCCACTGTGTTTAGAGTTTTCGTTTCTTGCAGTTGTATGATTCTTGGAATCCTACCTGACACACCATGAATGCCATAAAATTCAGAAACCCTAAAGGAAAAGATTGAGCAATTTGACAACATGAAAAATTTTTTAATTCTTTGAAAATAAAAAGGATTCCAAAAAGAAAAAAAAACTAATATAAGATCTTTTTCATTTACATTATAGTCCAGGGCTAATATTTTTACTATATAGAGAGCTCACCAAATATAAAGTAAAAGACCATAGTCCAGCAGGAAAATGGGCAAGGGATAGAAACAGTGTTCATCAGGAAGTCCTAACAGAGCAATCAGGTAAGAGAAAGATATAAAAGGCATCCAAATAGGAAAAGAAGAAGTCAATTTATCTCTCTTTGCTGATGATATAACTCTATACCTAGAAAATTCTAAAGACTCTGCCAAAAGACTCCTGGAACTGATAAACGACTTCCGTAAAGTTTCAGGATACAAAATCAATGCATGAAAATCAGTAGCATTTTTATACACTAAAAACGTTTACGCTGAGAGCCAAATCAAGAATGCAATCCCATTTACAATAGCCACACACACACAAAAAATAAAATACCTAGGGATACATTTAACCAAGAAGGTGAAAGATCTCTACAATGAGAACTACAAAACACTGCTGAAAGAAATCATAGATGACACAAACAAATGGAACAATACATGCTCATGGATTGGAAGAATCAATACCATTAAAATAGTTATACTTCCCAAAGCAGTCTTCAGGTTCAATGTTATTCCCAAACTACCATGTCATTTTTTTGTATATGTGCTGCCGAAGCGAGCATACCAATGTCATTTTTCACAGAATTAGAAAAACTATTCTAAAATTCATATGGAACAAATAAAGAGCCTGAGTAGACAAAGCAATCCTAAGAAAAAAGAACAAAGCTGGAGGCAATCACTTTACTAAACTTCAAACTATACTATCAGGCTACAGTAACCAAAACAGCATAGTACTGGTACAAAAATAGACATATAGGCCAATAAAAAAGAATATAGGATCCAGAAATAAAGCTGCACACCTGTAGCCATCTGATTTTTGAGAAAGTCAACAAAAAATAAGCAATGGGGAAAGGGCTCCCTGTTCAGTAAATGGTGCTGGGATAGCTGGCTAGCCACATGCAGAAGAATGAAACTGGACCCTTACCTTTCATCATATGCAAAAAATTAACTCAAGATGGATTAAATATTTAAACTTATGTGTTCATCAAAAAAGAAATGCAGATGGCTGTTGATCACATGAAAAGATTTTCAACCTCACTCAAAATAAATAATAAAATAACAAAATAATTAAAACTATAGGAATATAGCATTCCTATAAATTTGTCTGATAGAGATTTAAAACAAAATACTGTGTTTGTGGAGAAACTGATACTCTCAGGCATTTTTGTTAGAAGAGAAAACCAAAATAACTTCCATGGAGAGCAACTTGTCAATGTCACCAAAATTACAGTTGCCACCCCAGCAATCACAACCTGTGTATACAATTAAAGGGCTGAAAATAATCTAAGTTTCTGTGAATATAGGGCTTGTTACTTAAATTATAATAATAATTATGCAGCTATGAAAAAATGAATAGGTTCTATACGTATAGATGAAGAACAATCTTCAAGATACATTGTTAAATAAAACAAAAGTCAAAGTCCAGAATGTGTTTGTCATGCAGCCAATTCTTCTAAAAATATATTAAAAAGGAGTGAGCGGAGATCGCGCCACTGCACTCCAGCCTGGGCGGCACAGCAAGGCTCCGTCTCAAAAAAAAAAAAAAAAAAAAAAAAAAAAAAAATATATATATATATATATATATATATATATTTCTCTAAACGAGCAAGTACAAACTGTGTTACATATATATATATATATATATATATATATAATGTGTGTGTGAAGGGAAAATATGTTATTGTACATTTATAAACTTCCTTAATAGAACACACAAGAAGCTGGTAAGGGTGGCTGTCTCTGAGAAGGAGAACTGAAGTGCTGGTGTTCCCATTATCTGTAACTATAATGAACCACCCTGAAGCTTAGTGGCATAAAACCACATACATTTTCTCATGCTCACAGATTCTGTGGGTCAGGAATTTGGACAAGACACAGCAGGGATGGCTTATCTCTGCCCATTGATGTCTGGAGCTCCAGCTGAGAGGAACTGATTGGCAGTGTGTGACTCCAATGGCTTGGGGCTGGAAAAATCTGAAGGTTTCCTTACTCGCATGTCTGGGCTCGGGCTGCGATAACTCAGCTGGCGTTTTTAACCAACGTGCCTACATGCGACCTCGACACGGAGCAGGGGCATCCTCACAGCATGGCAGCCTCAGAGCAGTCAGACCCCTTCCGTGGTGGGCTCTGAGAGCAAGGGTTCCAACGAGAAAGGCAGATCAGCATCTGCCTTTTATGGCTAGCCTCAGAAGTCACAGAGCCTCCCTTCCAGCCTGCTCCGTTGGTTGAAGCAGTCACCAGCCTGCCCAGATTCAGGAAGCGGGGACATAGAAATTGAAGGTCATCAACTTGCTAACAGTTGTTATCCCTACAGAGTGGAATCTGGGGAGATTTTCATTTTCCCCATTGGCCTACATTTATTGCCTAATTTCTCTAAATAAGCAAGTACAAACTGTGTTATAAGCGTTTTGGAAAAATCATAGATCTTGCTTAAGATTCTCTTCCGTGCAACACAGCAAATCTATGTTTCTCATGCATTTTCCTTGTGAGTTCGATACAGCGACAGAGTTCAGAAATACACTGTATATTTTCCATAAACTCTTTCTACACAGCGATGCATGACCTAAGAGGCACCAAGATTACCTGTGACTGCATGAGTGAAAGGACATCTCATTTTCATTGGCAGAATCAGGGTCTGCAGGCGCAGAAGCACTGCTTCCATTTTCTTTACTTGGGCCTTCTCCAGCGGTGCACAGAGCTCTGTGGGACCCACACCCTGCGTCCTTGTCCTTGTCACATGAGGGTAGTGCAAGCCCAAGAGAACGAGTGGCCGGCCTGTCTTTGTCCTTGAGCCTGGCTGTCCTGCCTTTACTGGAAGCTTCTCTTTCTCTGTCTCTTTTCCCCTCCTTCTACTTCTATTCTTTGCTCTCTGCTCACCCCCTTTACCCTCTCTACATTTTTCCTCTTTCCCCAATTGTCTCTCTAGCTCTCTGTACTCTCTCCTTTCATTTACTCCCTGCAACAATCATACCACCTCCCTAAGCACGATACAAAAACAGGTGAGGGAAGGACTGGATGAAATTAACAAAGCAGGTTTACATGGCTCTGTTGCCTTTTCTCAGCTACCAGTTTTGGTTGGTTGGTTTTTCCATCTCGTTCTGTTTCATTTTATCTTTCTCATTTCCTTCTTTTTTCTTGTAATAAAATACACACAACATGAAATAAATCATTTTAACCATTTTGAAGTTCAAACCATTTGCACAGTTCAGGGCACCAAGTACATTCGCATTGTACATCACCACCACCCGTCTCCAGAACTCTTCATCTTCCAAAACAGAAACTCTGCGCCCGATACGTAACCAGCGCCTCGCTCGCCACACACCCAGCCCGTGGCAGCCACCAGCCTACTTTCTGTGTCCATAAATTTGGCTACATCAGGTACCTCGTATAAGTGGAATCTCGTGATATTTGTCCTTTTGTGACTGGCTTCTTTCACTAAAATAATATCCTTCAAGCCCATCCATGTGCTAACATGTGTCAGAATTTTCTTCCTTTTTAGGGCTAAACTTTATTATTTATCTATTGTATGGATGTACCACATTTTGTTTATTTACTCTTCCGTCAATGGATACTTGGGTTCTCAGGTACCATTTTTTCTCAAACAAGGTGACATGGGCTTTTTCCCTTCCCTCACCTCAAAGAAGGGGTTCCCTCCCCCTGCTCCTTCATCCCAGCCCACAGGCAGGTCCACTCTCCACTGCGGGAGCTCCTCAGAATTGGGGCCAGCACCCTCCCCCCACCTCTGTCTACCCTCTTCCTGATTAATGGCATCTATTTCTATGGCCTTTAGTACCCTCCAGGGCTGGTGATGCCAGGCTTCTCTCTCCAAAGACAACTTCTCAGAGTCCCAAACCTCACACCCAACCAGGTATTTCATTGCACCATTTATGACTATCTCATCACATGGTCAAACCCAGAAATCTTGATTTTTCCCACCCATCCACTTGCAGAATAAATGTGACCAGAACCCTTCTGTAAGTCAGACAGGAGACGAGAGGTTTGATCTTCAGGGAAATTGAAGCTTGCTGCTCCAGCTCCAGACACCACGCATAGAGAAGGATGAGAGGGAGATTCAGAGCTGAAAAGAGGGTAATTCATAGAAAGTCTGTATCTCTATGGTAGGAAGCATATCCAGCACTGCTACCAGAAAAATAGGACCAGTCCCCAGGCAAGAACCCCCAGGCAGTTTCGTCACTGGAGAAACTGAGGGGGTCCGCAAAAGTGACCTTCAGACATGGCTGTGTGGCCACTTTTCCTCTTGAGAAGCCTCCTGGTAACCAGCGGCAAGGCCGAGCCATGCCTACAAAGCTTTGAGTCATGCAGTAGGGCCTCACTCTTACCTGTAAATAAACAGCCAAGGATCAACAGGCATTTAAGGAAAACAGCAAGGTAAGCAGATTATTTAGAAACTGAGAAATAAATACCAAGAGCAGAGCTAAAGGAGTTGAAGATATTTGCCTCTGGGCAGCAAAGTTGTTGAATGGGAAAGAACTAATATGTTCAATTGTGCATTTTTTAGTGCTGTTTGATTTTTAAATATGTGTGTGTATATATACACACATATATAGGTAAAAATAATTTTTTAAGAGACAGGGTCTTGCTCTGTCACCCAAGTTGGAGTGCAATAGTGCCATCGTAGCTCACTGTAACCTCAAACTCCTGGGCTCAAGCGATTATCCCACCTCAGCCTCTCAAGTAGCTGAGACTACAGGCACGCACCACCATACCTGGCTAATTTTTTAAAAAAAATTTGTAGAGTTTCAGTCTCACTATGTTGCTAACTCCTGGCTTTAAGAGATCTTCCTATCTCAGCCTCCCAAAATGCTGGGATTACAAGCAAGAGCCACTGGACCTGGCCAGGTAAATATAATTTTAAAAAAAGAAAATATGAGTACCGCCAACAACCTATCTGCTCAAGAATGGAGAAATCTGGAAATTCTCTCTGATTCTTCCTTTTTTTCTCATCCTACAAAACTAGTCTATCACTAAGATTCACCCATTTAACATCCAAAATATTTCTTGATTCATCCACTTCTTTCCGTCTTTGCCACCACCGTCCTCAGATATGCCACCAGCACCTCTTCCTGGTTATACACAGCCCCGTATTGGTTTCCTTCCTTCCAACCTTACCCCTTCTCAAGGTAATACACTTATTCTTCTCAAGGCAATAAAACTGATCAGCATAAAAGGTAAATCAGGCTGGGCACAGTGGCTCATTCCTGTAATCCAGCATTTGGGGAAGCTGAAGTGGGAGGATCACTTGAGCCCAGGAGTTTGAGAGCAGCCTGGGCAACCTAGTGAGACCCCACCTCTAAAACAGAAGAAGAAGAAAGGTAAATGAGATCATGTAAAACCCTAAAATGTCTATCACCCTCAAACTGCAACACAAACTCCAATAGTTACCCCTAAGATCCTGCTGGATCTGACCCCCACCTACTTGTTCAACCCCAGCTTGATTTGCTCCACTCTCTTCCTTGCTCATTAAGCTCCAGCCTCATTATTTTGCTTTCCTCCAATTCCAAAAAAAAAAAAAGCCAAGATCTTTGCTGCTTCGGGCCTTTACCTATGTCATCTACATGCACGGAAATGTGGTTGCCTTGCTCCTCATCCAACAGGTCCCATCCCATCCGAGTCTCAACAGAAACATCACCTCCCCAGGGAGACCGTCTCCACCAACCTATCAAAATTAAGTCACTCCTGTGATCGCCTATTTCATCTTACTTGCTTCCTTCGTATCATTTTTCATTGTATTATCTATTCATTTGCTTTATTTTTCTGCTCCTCCAGTAGAAAATTAGCACCATAAAGGCAAGGACCATGCCCTATCTCTAGTATCTGGCACAGCACCTGTTTGAATAAATTACTTTCTACAGTGAATGCAAATATTTGCATCTCTCCAGGCAGTTTTCCAGGTTGTACTATTCTTCGGAATAAGCACAACAAACTTGCTTAAGGATTAAAGATGTCTGACAACAGTTGCTTCTTAGCATGTGACACAGCATCAGCCACTCTCCAAACTACTAAGACGTCTCCCTTGTGGGGCTCATGCAACAGTTTATCTATTTATATTGGAGGGAGTAGAGAATAGGAAAAGTACACAGACAAATTGATTCGGGGGTGGGGAAGAATGCTGTTTTTAAAAAGTGATCAATACATCTTCCTTAGATAGTAGGGAGGAACTCCTATCTTGACAGGCTTTGGGGAGATAGGGTCAAATGCCAATTTCTACTTGAATCACAGCAGTATGGGTGCCATAACAGCCTAGCATTTCATCATTATGATGACTATTAAAATGGTAATAATGCAAGAGAGCAGGGAACCAGACGATGAAAAGGGATAGGCAGCTAAATACCTCACGGTGTTCTTCAGATGTTTTAGTCATAGCTACACCATAATCATTAAAAAGATCTGCAGGATGTTAGACTAATGCTGGTGATGGGGCATTTGCACTTTCTTTGACCTGAAAAGAACTATCTATTTTGTTACCTTAAAATTTAATCCCTGTCACTTCTTTCTTTCTTTTTTTTTTTTTTTTTTTTGAGACGGAGTTTCGCTCTTGTTGCCCAGGCTGGAGTGCAATGGCACAATCTCGGCTCACTGCAACCTCTGCCTCCCGGGTTCAAGCAATTCTCCTGTCTCAGCCTCCCAAGTAGCTGGGATTACAGATGCATGCCACCAGGCCCGGCTAATTTTTATATTTTTAGTAGAGACGAGATTTCATCATATAGGTCAGGCTGGTCTCGAACTCCTGACCTCAGATGATCCACCCGCATCGGCCTCCCAAAGTGCTGGGATTACAGGCATGAGCCACCATGCCCAGCCATCCCTATCACTTCTATAACCCATCCTGTCCAAAATCATGATGACTTATCTTAAGGACTATTGGACACATATTTGAAAGGAAAGGTGTCCACTGAGATGATGTTGAGATCGGAAATCATACAGTCCTCTCTTCCCTCCCACTTACAATGGAACAGAAACCCAAGTCCTTCCTTGAGGAGAAGGAGGAACCAAATGATTCCTCAACATCCTTTCCAGCTGTAAGATTCAATAACTGGATGATCCATCATTTCCTGAAGGAACTTAGCCTAGGAGATTGGATGGTAGTAAACTGTGGAAATGTCATAAGCCTCATCATACCTGCTAAGCAGTCAAAGCTATACATGAGCATCCTACAAAAAGAAAAGCCCAGAAGAGAGAAAGAGAAAATATAAAATTTTATATCAGCAAACACCAGGAGGATGAAATCACACTCATTATTTATTTGCTCATTAAGTAAATATTCTTTTAGCACTCACTATGTAACTGGCACAGTGCTTGAAACTGGAGGCAGATATGTAAAATAAGGCCCTGGGCTCAAAGAGTAGTGGAGATGGCCTTCAAAATAAATAATTATGCACAGTCTCATGAATGCTGTTGTGGGAGTCAGTACTGCAAAGTTCTGTAGGAATCCAGAAAGGTAAGTAGCTCTACTGAGAGAATAAAGAAAAACTTTATCAAAGAGATGACATTTGAGTTGAACTTTGAAGTATGGATAGGAGTTTCCCGGTAATTTAGGAGAAGGGATTGCAAGAAGAAGGAATGGCATACATAAAGGCTTAAAGACATATTTGGAGTGAGAGGACCAAGGGTGAGTTTCCCTGTTTGCCCTGGTATCAAGGCAGACAAGGAACTGATTTAAAGTGTACTGTACGCCTTGCTGAAACCTTAGATTTTTTTCCTGTAAACAATGGACATAATTGAATGACTTTTACTAAGTGTACTTCATGATCAGATTTCTTTTGTTAAAAAAGAATTCTCTAGTAGAATTGCAGAAAATTAAGAAGGGATAAAGTCAAGGAAACCAGTCAGGAGGCTACTATTAATAATCCAGCCAAGAAATGAGGGTGTGCCTTAGCATATAAAAAGATGTTCAACTTCAGTATAATGAGAGAAATTCAAGCTAAATCCACACTGAGATACAATTTCTCACCTATCAAGATAGTAAAAATTCAAATTCTTGAGAACACATGCAGTTGGTGAGGATTTAGATAACAGGCTTTCTTATATATTGCTGGTTGGAGTACAAAATAGTACAACTCATATGGGCTGGGCGCAGCGGCTCACGCCTGTAATCTCAGCATTTTGGGAGGCTGAGGTGGGTGGATTGTTTGAGGTCAGGAGTCTGAGACCAGCCTGACCAACATGGTGAAACCCCGTCTCTACTAAAAATACAAAAATTAGCTGGGCGTGGTGGCAGGCACCTGTAACCCCAGCTACTTGGGAGGCTGAGGCACGAGAATCACTTGAACTCAGGAGGTGGAGGTTGCAGTGAGCTGAGATCACATCACTCCACTCCAGCCTGGGCAACAAAGCGAGACTCTGTCTCAAAAAAAAAAAAAATAGTAGAACTCATACAGAGGAGAATTTGGCAATTTCCAATAAAACAATGTATGCCCATACCCTTTGATCTAACTATCAGATTTTTAGGAATTTACCCTGAAGATACTTCTACAAATACCAAACAATGTATGTATAAGATTATCCAACTGCAGCATTATTTGTATTAACAAAATAATGGAAATACTGCCAAATGCCTATTCAAAGGAGTCTGATTGAATAGATGATGGTAGATTCACACAATAGAATATTATGCAGCTATGAAAAAGAATGTGAAAGATCTCTATAAATAAATATTAAATGATTTCCAGGATATACTATTGAATGAATAAAGCAAGATGCAGAAGATAATATAGAGTATACCAACTTCTGTTTAGGAATGAAAAGAAAATTAAAAATATGACCATACATATTTGCTTATTTTTTTAAAAAAAGAAAACACGGGAAATACATTTCAGAAATAAGTGAAAATTGTTACCAAGAAAGGATGGGTGAAAATGAGACAGAAGGGATAAGGATAAGAGCAATGGGGATATAGTTTTTTAAGCAAAGCCTAATGTTGAACACAAATATAAAAAGTAAATTGAACTTAGAAATAAGGTAAGCATGTTCCCTCTCTCATCACTGCTTTCAACATTGTACTGAAAGTCCTAGCTAACGAAATAAGACAAAAAAAGTAAGTAAAATGTATAGATTGAGAGGGAAGAAATGAAACTGTCTTGGTTCCCAGATGACATGATCATCTATGCAGAAAATCTGAAAGAGCAATAATAACAACAACAAAAACTCCTGGAACTAATAAGCAATTATAGCACGTTTGCACAAAACAAGGGTGATATACAAAAGTCAGTAGCTTTCCTACACACCAACAATAAACAAGTGAAATTAGAAATTAAAAACACATTACCATTTACATTTACATTAGCATCCAAAAATGTGAAACAGGTATAAATCTAACAAAATATGTAAAGATCTATATGAGGAAAACTACAAAATGCAGGAAAAATATAAAAGAAGAACTAAATAAAAGGATAGATATTTCATGTTGATGAACAGGAACACTCAATATTGTAAAGGTATCAGTTCTTCCAAATTTGACCTACGAAGTCAATGCTATCCCAAACAAAATCCCAGTAAGTTATTTTGTAGGGATTGACAAACTGATTCTAAAGTTTACATACAGAGGCAAAAATCCCAGAATAATCAATAATTCAATACTGAAGGAGGAAAACAAAGCCAGAGGCCTGCCACTATCTGACTTTGAGACTTATTCTGAAGCTACAGGAATCAAGACAGTGTGGTATTGTGAAAGAATAGACAAGTGGATGAATAGAACAGAACAGAGACCCCAGAAACAGACATATAGAGAGACATTTTTTACAAAGGAGCAATGATAATACGATACAGCAAAGATAGTCTTTTCAACAAATGGTGCTGGGACAACTGAATATCCACATGCCAAAAAAAAAAAAAATCTAGACACAGACTCTGTACCCTTTGCAAAAATTAAGTCAAAATGGATCACGGACCAAAATGTAAAACACAAAACTATAAAATTCTTGGAAGATAACATAGGAGAAAACCTAAATAACCTTGAGTATGTCAACACCTTTTTATACACGTCACCCAAGGCACAATCCATGAGAGAATTCATCAGTAAGCTGGACTTTTCTGCTCTGTGAAGGACAATGTCAAGACAATGAGAAGACAAGCTATAGACTCAGAGAATATATTTGCAAAGGAGACTTCTGATAAAGGACTGTTATGTAAATACACCAAAAAACCTCTTAAAATTCAACAACATGATTTTTAAAATGGGCAAAGTGGAAGGGGGAAATGAAGAGAGGTGGGTGATTGGGTACAAATTTACAGTTAGATCAAAAAATAAGTTCTAATGTTTGATAGCACACTGGGGTGACTGTAGTTAGCAAAGATATGTTAAATTGCTGCTATGTAGAAGAGAGGACTTGAAATGTTCCCAACACACAGAAATGATAAACACCCAAGACGATGGATACTCAAAATACCTTGACTTGATCATTCCACATTCTGTGCATGTAAAAAACATTCACAGGTACCCCATCGATATGTAAAAACATTATTTATCAATAGAAGAAAAAATTAATGAGACAGTTTTTACCATATTGTACCCTCTAAATTATTAATATTTTTGTGAAAGCAAAAAGTATTTGCTATCATTTAATAATGTAAATAGTTTTAAAATATAATTTCATCTTCACCTCAAACTTTTCAATTTTTTATTTCTGTATGTTTTATATAATAAATAATGTATTAGTAGAGTAATATATTAAAATCTTCACAAGTAAATAAATATGTATATATCTAAAAACTGGGCAAAAGACTTAAATGATACCTCACCAAAGAAGATATGCAGATGGAAAATAAAAATATGAAGAGATATTCCACATCATTTATGATTAGGGAATTGCAAATTAAAACAACAATAAGATAGCACTACACCCCCATTAAAGGAGTCAAAATTCAAAACACCGAAAACACCAAATGCTGGCAAAGATGTAGAGCAACAGGAACTCTCATTCATTGCTGCTAAAATTGCAAAGTGGTATAGCCACTTTGGAAGATAGTTTGATGGTTTCACATACAACTAAACATACTCTCACCATATGATCGAGCAAGTGTGCTCCTTGGTATTTATCCAAATAGATTAAAAACTTATGCCTACACAAAAACCTGCGCATGGATATATATTGCTATAAACTTATGAAGTTTAAAATTAAATTTGAAATTGCTTTATTCATAATTGCCAAAACTTGGAAGCAACAAAGATGTCCTTCACTAGATGAATATATAAGTAAACTGATGCATCCAGACAATAGAATATTATTCAGCCCTAAAAAGAAAAGAACTATCAAGCCAATAAAAGACATGGAGGAAACTTAAATGCATTTTACTAAGTAAGAAATACCAATTGGAAAAAGCTACAGATTGCATGATTTCAACTATATGACATTCTGGGAAAGGCAAAACTATAGAGCCAATAAAAAGATCAGTGGTTGTCAAAACTATAGAGACAATAAAAACATCAGTGGTTGTCAAGGGTTAGGGTTAAATAGGCAGAGCACAGATTTCTAGGGCAGTGAAACTATTCTGTATGATACCATAATAGTGAATATGTATCATTATACATTTGTCAAAACTCATAGAATGTACATCACCAACAGTGAACTCTTATGTAAACTCTAGACTTTGGATGATAATGATGTGTCCATGTAGATTGATGGATTATAACAAACGTACCACTCTGGTGCTGGCTGGTGATTGTGAAGGAAATTGTGCACTGTGTGTGAAAAAAAAAAGTATATAGAAACCTTCTGTGCCCTTCATTTACTTTTGCTATGAATCTAAAACTTCTCTAAAAAATAAAGTTTATTAATTTTTTAAACTAACCTAACTTTATCTGAATTCAATAGCATATCCACATAGCAAAACCAAGTAATTTTCAAAGACCATATTCTATATATCATTAGTAGGACATATATTCTATGGACAAACTGCAAATAAATATAAATTTTACTTAGTAGTGTATTAGTAGTAGTAATAATGGTATTATATTCTGAAACTATTTTATGTATATTGTAACATAAAACAAATAAGTAAAACAGTTAATATTATTGGAACCAAGATTTTCACTGTGAAAGAAAAAATAAAAATTTAAAATTTTTTAAAGGCTAAGAATAAATCTGAATTATAATTATCAGTATGAATTCATGATTTGTAAAAATATATTTTTTATCACTTTCATTGAAAGGGCTTAGGTGTAATGAAACACCAATAGCAATGAGCACATCCAACAACCAGATGTTGGTTTCTAAACATCGTTCTCCACTAAAAAGAATAAGGGCTCCAGGTCTAGGACTGGAGTGCAAGTTGAGCCTGGGATCTCTTCCCTCCCTCTCCAAAATAAAGAAGGACACAGAGTCCAAGGGTCACAGTAAAGGTTCACAGGCCCTGGCTTGAAGGGTCAATCTGGGCAATTTATAAACATTGATTCAGCGAGGATCATGAGAAAACGCTGAAGCCACTGGGTAACTTTGTTGGGCATGAGGATTTTCATACAACCTGAAACTATTACTCAAGGATTGCATACTAACTACGAAGGGAGAAATTACTTTTACAATTGAGAGATATAATTGATATTTTCCTTTCTCTCTTCCAGGCTTTTCTTTTCCTAGGCTGCTAACTAAGCTGCTGTCTGCGGTAACTTTACACTGTGTCAGTCTAACTAAGCAGGAACCATGCTTCCCAAAATTCACTCCCCTGCATGTCCCAGAGTAGAGCTGGTCAAATTAGGAATTTGTGAGCGATCTGGAAGGTGGACATGAAACAGCATGGTCAATGAAGTAACGTTTTCTGGGGCTTAAATTCCACTGAGTTAAGGGTCATTCCAGTCATCTGCTCTTCCATCTAGTTCCTACTGCTTCCATTTCTAGGAAGTGAGATCAAAGTTCTGGCTTAGGGAATAGAAGTACAGGATTCGTTTTCTTATTTCCCCCCTTAACTTCCCTCATCATACCATAACTTGTCCTGGAAGCCATGAAGAGAAAAATAACACCTCTTATTTAAACCCCAACCCAACCTACATGTGGGATCCAGGAATTACCTAAAGGCCTTGTGTGCTTGGTCAAAAATAAAGAAGCCCATTTAAATATCTGTGACATCAGTGGAGCAGACACTGATCTGACAGATGGACAAGACTGTAAACTGCTATGTCCCCCAAAGTTCATGTGTTGAAATTAATTGCCATCGTTACAGTATGAAGAGGTGAGGCCTTTAAGAGGTGATTAGGCCATGAGAGTGCCAACCTCATGAATGGATTAATGCCCTTATCCCAGGAGCAGTTAGTTATCACAGGAGCTGAGTCCTGATAAAAACAATAGGTGTGGCCTGATTTCCTCTCTTCATCTCCTGCAACTGCTTCTGCCTTCTGCCCTTCCGCCATGGGACAACCCTCACCAGATGCCAGTGCTGTGCTCTTGGACACCCCAGCTTCCAGAACTGTGAGAAAGAAGTTTCTTTTCTTTATAAATTACCCTTTCTGTGGTATTCTGTTATAGCAACAGAAAACAGACTAAGCCAGTGGCATTTTTAGTATAATATGCCCTATAAGCTTAGCAGAAAAATCACTCGGCCCACCATGTTAGTGACTCATGGGTGTTAATAGTGACAATTCAAAACTCTACTGGGGATACAGCCAATTTCTGCTTATCCACAAATAGATGATTACTTTGCCAAGTATTTGCACAGCAATCTGTTCCAGCTTGGGCTACCACAGTAGGCCCCAGCTTGGGTGGGGTCAGCCCTGTATAAAGGAATGTGGAGAGGCCAGGCATGGTGGCTCATGCCTATAAACCCAGCACTTTGGGAGGTGGAGGCAGGTGGATCACTTGAGTTCAGGAGTTCAAGACCAGCCTGGACAACATGGCAAAACCCTGTCTCTACAAAAAATACGAAAATTAGCCAGCCATGGCTAATGGTGCCTGTAGTCCCAGCTGCTCGAGGGGCTGAGATGAGAGGATTGCTTGAGCCCAGGAGGAGGAGATGGCACTGAGTGGAGATTGCACCACTGCAGTCCACTCTGGGCAGCAGAACCAGACCCTGTCTTTAAAAAAAAAAAGGATGTGGAGTGCAGGGGTGGTGGTGATTGGGAGTAGAATATAGAGTGACGATTAAGGGGGTATTCTCATCCCAGCATAGGCCTGATTATATTCTAAGGTGAAATGTTATTCATCTGTGCCACTCCATATTTACTGAGCATCTACTGTGATTGCAACACTGTGTAAGCCAGTAGGGATTCAAAAGCTATAAAATAGAATCCCAACTTCAGAAAACTTAACTTGGGTTTAAGACGCAAACCATAGACATAAAAATTATTGCAGCAATACCCACCAGCAATGATAAATGCCTGAGCGTGCTGAACAGACAGGAGAGAGTTTGGAAGAGAAATTATCCACCATGTAATGCAATAGGCAAATCACAGGACTGACGGAATTCTCTAGAAAGAAATGACAAAGCAGTAGGAGCAAGGAACATAGTTATTAAGCATCTATTAATGATGCTACTAACAGCTACCATTTGGAGGCATTTACTGAATGCTGAGTGCTTTACCTGTGATTTCTCATTTAAGTTTTGCAACCATCATGTGATAAAGTGAATTATTAATCTCATATTTTAAATTAACAAAGTGAGGTTTCAGATAAGTAATTACCCCAAATCACACAGTCTGTAAATAACTAAGCACAACTCATAAACAGGTTTTTCCGACTCAGAGTTTATGTTCTTTCTATGTCTAGGCCTGGGCTCTTTCCTTTGTTTCCTTTCTCACTAGAAATGCGTTGTATGTGCCATGTGTAACCCCCATGGCCTCTGCCTTCAAGGAGCAAGTCATGTATGCAAGACGGTGGTGGGGGACAAGAAAATGTTGAGCCAGGCTGGGCGCGGTGGCTCACGCCTGTAATCCCAGCACTTTGGGAGGCCGAGGCGGGCGGATCACGAGGTCAGGAGATCGAGATCATCCTGGCTAACACGGTGAAACCTCATCTCTACTAAAAATACAAAAAAATAAAATTAGGGGAGCATGGTGGCAGGCGCCTGTAGTCCCAGCTACTCGGGAGGCTGAGGCAGGAAAAATGGCGTGAACCCAGGAGGCGCAGCGTGCAGTGAGCCGAGATTGCGCCACTGCACTCCAGCCTGGATGACAGAGCAAGACTCCGTCTCAAAAAAAAAAAAATGTTAAGCCAAAGGGTGATTGAAAGCCCAGATGTATGGTAGAGGCAAATCATGCTGCAGGGGACGTGGTTTGCAGGGATGTCTCTCAGGAAGGGGTTGTGCCTTAGGAAGAGGCCACCATTCTGAAAGCATCACATCCCTCTAGCTACCTCCATGGAATTCTACCAGTGCTCCCAGGACAAATTCTGGATACAAAAATTGCAAACTGCAACAGCAGCCCCTCAAGAGGTCTTTTTACCTGATGCTACGCAACGGGCATGCTAATTATACTTAAATAGCAGAAAAATGGCTCCTAGGTGGCTGGATGGGGTAGATTATGGACATAAGAGGCCACTAGCATTCATTCCCAAGCCCAGTCAGCCTATCTGAGTAACGGTGGTGCTCCTGGGGCAGAGTGTATTACCCCCTGCCTGCAATGTGCCTAACTAGTGTCAATATTGACAGAGGAGCTCATGGGAGAACAGATGGATGGAGTGAACCAAAAGACAGCCACTTCTCAGTCTTCACTGTGAAGGAGGAGTGATCCGGGCAAAGTCGTGCTCCACTGTCACCTTAGCAAACCTTATCGCCTCCTCATAAACATCCAGGTAACTCCCAGCAAAAGGTGAATAAGAAATGGCAAGGGTTCAGTGAAGCGTTCGTATTTCTGTCTTAGCAAAAAACAAATCCTCTCCCCATCACTTGACTGTAATTTTCTTCTGTGTAATTTTCTAGCAATAGTTGGCAGGTTTGGGAATCACTAGCACATAGTCATTAGCTGTAAAAACGACAGTTGATGATTCTGGGAGTCCAGAGAGAAGAGAACTGGCCAAGAAAAACCCTGGGGAATGCCAACATCTAAGGCTGTGGTGTGAAGAAAGGAAGCCCACGGATGAGGTAGCTTTTCAATGATCGCAGATGTACATGAAGAGGAAGAACTAGGACTGAGGGGTATCTCAGGAGCCCCAAAGTGTCAAAGGCAGCAGAAAAATCCAGGAAGAAGAGAGCTAAAAAATATCCCCTGGGTTTGGTACATAGGTCATGAATGACATTCTCATGAGAGCTTTGGTAGAATGATGGGGTTCAGAAGACAGCCCCACATGGAACAAGGAGCAAAAGGGAGGTGAGGAAGCAGAGGGGAAGGAGAAGAGTTTTCAGAGATGTTTGAATAAGAAATTGGAGGGTTGCTGGCAGGGAAGAGTCAGGGGATAATTTTTTTTTTTTTTTTTGAGATAGGGTCTCACTTTGTTGCCCAGGCTGGAGTGCAGTGGCACAATCCTGACTCGCTGTAGCCTCTATCTCCCCAGGCTCAATTGATCCTCCCACCTCAGCCTCCCGAGTAGCTGGGACTACAGGTATGCACTACTACAACTGGCTAATTTTTGTATTTATTGCAGAGCTGGAGTTTTGCCATATCTCCCAGGCTAGTCTGGAACTCCTGGGCTCAAGCGATCCACCCAGCTCGGCCTCCCAAAGTGCTGAGATTACAGTCAGATGACACCTCACATGGCCGAGAATAATTTACTGAGGATGGTAATGATTTGAGCATGACGAGAGGCTCAACATTGAGAAATCCTAATGGAAGTGAAGGCACTGATGGAAGAACATTGGTAGACATTAGAGGGAGAGCCTGGAATATGAGCCCCTCAATCAAACTCCCAAAGTTTTCTTGAGAATCTATAAACCACTGAAATCATTCTTTGATATCCCTTTTAACCTTCTCAAGGACAGGAGGCCCAGACTGGCCATCTTTGCTAGCTGCCACTAAACAATTTACCTGCCACCCCCTACCCACCCCCAGAAAGCATAGATAAGATTTATTGTGTATACACTGCAGTTTTTCCTCAACCTCCACTTATTTTTATAAATCCTTAACTAGGCTTCAGAGCTGATTCCCTCACATATGAGGAAACAATTTGCATACAAAATAATTAACCAACATGCAAACTAACTAGATGTTTTTCAGTTATTTTTTGACGAGAGAAAAAATCGCAGAAGATGCATGAGCAAATGGCAATGCCGGACATAGGATCCAAACAGGTTGGGAGATGACAGGACCAGAGGCAGCATGATGAGGTTGCCTTTAAGTAGGAGAGGGGATGCTCTGGGCTCTGACCCTGGAGGAAGTTCACAAAGGATGCATATTGATTGGCAGGGGAAATGGGTGAGGGGGTTCCAGGGGCATGGGGTGAGCAGAGCAGGGAGTCAAAGGGCTGTCTGCTCAGAGTGCAGAAGGCCATGTATGGGGAATGGCAAAGGTTTTTAAGTTGTTGAAGAGAATAGGAAAGGGATGTAGCAAGAAGATAAAAGGTTGCTGGTACTGGGCATGGAAAGACCCAGCTGAGGCTGAGACACAAATGGTGGCAGTGTGCATGGCCTTTCCCCCAAAACACTGCTCAGCTGACCAGGTGTGAAAGGATAGGAGAGTAGGGGGAGGTGTTTTGTTGAGTGGGTACAGAGGAAGGATGGGTGCGGGGAGGCAAAGATATCAAGGGTGTTGAGGGGAGAGTAGCTCAGATGATCACAGGACTTGGACTGGGAAGGGAAGGGAGGGAGGCGAGGAGAGTGCTTCTGTTAGCCAGCGTTCTCGTTAGAGGGAGCAGGATCCGCTCCAGCTAGTTTAGCAGAAAGTGATATAGATAGCTCAAAAAAATCCCTGAGAGGTGCAAAGAAACAGACTCTTGGCTGAGCTTCCAGGAATGACTCCCCACCACACACAGTGGAGCCGGCCCATCAAAGGAGCTGAGCGTCCGCCATCATCACGAAGCTTTCACTTGGGGACCGGCCACCACAGCTGCCCGCGAGAGAACCAAACCCCCAATGCCACCACCATCCTCCTGGAAAACAGAGTCCTCTGCTCTGCCTTCCCTGGAGAACTCAGTTTTGAGTCAAAGCCTGACGTAGAAGCATTATGTTGGTGACACCTAAATCACACATCTGCCCCTGGCAGCAAGGGGGCAAGGGGGACCTGCATGTGTGTGTGTGTGTGTGTGTGTGTGTGTGTGTGGGTGTGTTTCATCTCCCTTCCCCCTTGCACCCCTGTTGAGAGGTTGGTATTTACACTATGAAAAACCATCAAAGTGTGGAAAGAGTTCAGGAGGTTTTGGGCAGCCAGTCACTATAGCATGGGTCCCCAATCCCTGGGCTGTGGACTGGTACCAGACCATGGCCTGTTAGGAACCAGGCTGCACAGCAGGAGGTGAGTGGCAGGTGAGTAAGCATTACCACCTGAGCTCTGCCTCCTCTCAGATCAGCGGGGGGCATCAGATTCTCATAGGAGCATGAACCTTATTGTGAACTGCACATATGAGGGATCTAGGCTGTGAGCTCCTTAGGAGAAGCTAATGCCTGATGATCTGAGGTGGAAAAGTTTCATCCCGAAGTCATGCCCCTTCCACCTGCCATTGGTTCATGGAAAAATTGTCTTCCAGGAAACCGGTTCCTGGTGCCTGGTTGGGGCCCACTGCACTATGGAGGATAGCAAGGCTGCTGCTAGGGTATGTGCTGCTTCTCTGTTAAAATATCCTGCTAGGCATATGCAATCCTGCAGGCACATGACTTGGCAAGGTCTGTTCTTTATACGAAGAGAAACGTGCTCCTTCTTTGGGGGACATTACCCTGCCCCAGTGCACAGCTTGCTGAGCAAAGTGCAGCTCAGATTTCAGCCCCTCCCTGACTCCTCAACTGGCACCACCATTTGTGACAACTTCAGAGCTGACTGCCTGGGAGGAAACAGAAGGAACCAGGGCCTCTCGGCCTCTCGGAGTCTCTTCAAAGTCAAACAGCATGTGTGGTGGGAACAAGATGACGGGGAGTCAGAAGGATGGGTGCTGTGGTCACAGCATGAAGCACGGGGTGTAAGACTTCTGGGGGGATCCTCAGCGTGGGATAGCAAGTCCTGTGGGAGGGTGGAGTGCAGTGGTGATAAGATCCTGAAACTGAGGAAGCAGTTTGAGAGGCAGATCATCTATGGGGGTATTAAAAATTGAGTGGAAGAAAGTGAAGAATGAAGCCTCAGTGACAGAATCACAAGGAGACAGTAAGTGACAATGAGAGGAGGTAGGGCCAGGTGGTAATAGCCTCGGACGACTTCACACAGGGGCAGAAGTAGCCATGGGAGCAAACAAGCGACAACCACAACAGTCTAGCTTTCCTCTCCTGGCCCCTTGCTACCTGGAACATCAATTTGTTCATTCAAGCAAATATTTATTTATTTAAACCAATAATGAACCTCCATGTCTTAGTTGGCTCAGGCTGCCATAACGAAATACCATGGCTTAAACAATAGGAATTTATTTTTCACAGTTCTTGTATGAGTCCATTCTCGCACTGCTTTAAAGGAATACCTGAGACTGGGTAATTTATAAAGGAAAGAGGTTTAATTGGCTCACAGTTCTGCAGGGCTGTACAGGAAGCATAGCGGCTTCTGCTTCCGGGGAGGCTTTAGGAAGCTTCCAACCATGGTGGAAGGCAAAGCAGGAGCGACAGGTCCCACATGGAGGGAGCAGGAGCAAGAGAGAGAGAGGAGGAGGTGCTGCACACTTTTAAACAACCAGATCTGACGAGAACTCCCTCACTATCCCAAAGAGAGTACCAAGCGGGGGGGTGGTGTTAAACCATTCATGAGAACCCGCCCCTATGATCTAGTCACCTCCCACCGGGCCCACCTCCAACATTGGGAATTGCAATTCTACATGAGATTTGGGTGGGGAGACAGACCCAAACCATATCAGTTCTGGAGCCTGGAAGTCGGAGATCAGGGTGTTAGCCAGCATGGCTGGGGTCTGGTGATGGCCACCTTCTCACTGTGTCCTCGCCTGAGGTGGGGGCAGAGAGAGAGAGCACACATGAGCTCTCTGGTGTCTCTTCTTATAAGGACACTAATCCCACCATGAGGGTCCTACTCTTACGACCTCATCTGAACCTAATCACCTCCTAAAGACCCCCTCTCCAAACGCCATCACATTGGGCAACCCAACTTGTTATCTCCATCGTGAGCCTCCCCCCAGAACTCTTAGACCTCTGCGCTTCATGCTGTGACCACAGCTCCCATCCTTCTGACCCCCCGTCATCTCGTTCCCACCACAAATGTTCTCTGACTTTGAAGAGACACCGAGAGGCCAAGAGGCCCTGGGTACCTCTGTTTCTTCCCAGGCAGTCAGCTCTGGAATTGTCAGAAATGGTGGTGCCAGCTGAGGAGCTCCTCAATGGGCTTCAATGCATGATTGGGGAGGGGAGGGACACAACTCAGTCCACAGCACTCCACTATCTGTGAACAAAAACAAAGTCTCTATTCTCATGAAGCTTACTTAGCTTCTACTAGAGGGAGGTGGACAATAAACAAAAAATAAATAAATGATATATTGAGGTAACAAGGCTATAAAAAGATTAGGTTGGTGGGGTGAGGAGCGGCTGGGCATTACTCTGTATAGAATGAACATGGAAGATGAAGGAGTAAGACAGTGAATATCTGTGTGAATAGTTTCCAAGTCTGAGAGCAGCAAGTGCAAACACCCTGAGGCAGGATCAGGTTTTACCTGTGGAGCTGCCGAAGAGAGAGGGAGGAGGAGGAAAGTAGAATTTGTATTCGTTGGAGTGTAACTGGGGGGCCAACCATGTAGGCACATTGTAAAGACTTCAGCTTTCACAGTTGAAGGTGGAAAGCCATGGCAGGTTAAAGGGGAGGGAGGTGACATTACCGAGAAAGGGAGGATGGGAACCCTGAGGTGAGAAAGTGACACGGGTGTGCTCCGCGGGAGAAAGGTGTGTTGCAGAAAGGACAAGGAGGTGGCAGCAGAGTGGTTTGGATAGGCTGAGTGCAGTGATGTGAGAGTCCCACAGGCACAGACCCCTGGGGTCTGCAGCAGCCAGAAGGGGCTGCCCTGTGGGAGACCCATTCTGGGGAAGGGCTGAGGTTCCATGTGGAAGCCGCCGGCAGCAAGTTCCACAAGGTCTCAGGATGGAAGATGAGAGGGGATATGGCAAAGCCTGGGTGCCTCTTAGAATGTGCAGAAAGGCTTTCTGGAGAGTAGGCAGAGGGCATGAGTCTCTCTGGCCAAGAGCTGCCTGCTGCTAAGTTTTGAGAGGAAAAGGTAGCACAGTGGAAACTAGGAAAGCTGTCCAGCCAGGAAAAGCCCCCGTCCCTGAGATCTGGGTCAGCCTAAAGGTTCTGATGCTTTGGTGAGCTGGAGGAGGAGCTTCACAAGGAAGAGTCACTGGAAGGAGAAACCAGAAGCAGGGAGGGAAGGGCTGCCACCTGAGGAGACGTCCTCCTTCACGACTTTGCTGGCCTGGTCACCTGGGCCTGCAGGGGAAGGGCAGGGAGGTGCCACCTATTGTGAAGGAAAATCAGCCACTGTGTATGTCTAAGCAAAAGCCACTCTCCATACCCTCGTTTGCAATTTTGTCACTTCTTTGGCAACAAGCCCCCTGCAGCTGTTCCACCCAGAGCTTCTGCCAGGTGACCTGGCCATGCCCAGTGCCCCACAGCTGCAGCCTGCTGGCGGGGACTCCAAGTCTCCCCTGCTCCCAGCTTTCCTGACTCGGGGCTGTTGGGCTTGGAGGGAGCTGCACTGGGGGACAGGTGAGGGAGGAGGCCGGGGCACCAGCAGGAAGCTCTGGCTCTCCTTCTCTTTCCTGGTAAAAGCAAGGCACAAAGCACTCTTTGATCTGTGCCCTCTGCCAGTTCTGGCAGGGCTGCGCTTGTCACTGTTCCAAAAAAGAGCAGGAGGTTACTTAGCTATGGATGAATAATAATTGGGCATTTGTCTAACAGCTACTGTACTGATGAATAATTAAAAGTTTTATTACAATTGAGGCAAAGAGCACTCTACCCATACGGATGGTCTGTCAGCTCTGCCAGAGGAAATGCAGGTAATTGAAGAGTGTCCTCCAAGTTCTGAAATAATAGTCATGATCATGGCAAAGATGTCTGGGTTAAAAGCTGGGAAAATAGGTGGACAACCAGACCCAATCACCAAGGCTTCTTCCTTTTTGGGATGTAATAAGGTAAATCGGCTAAAGCTGGTCTTGGGAGTGCAAATGGCTGGAACAGTCAGGGAAAGCTAGGAGTGAAAACCAGGAGGAACAGAAATAAAGAGAAATAGATGAAGACTTACTAAGCAAATGCCCTTATATAGTAGCTGATGAGGATGACTTTGATGAGATAAGAGGGGACAGCTGGAGCATAATGGAAAAAGTCGGAACTCGGAAATGAGAACACCCTTGTCAAATGGCTTGGCTCCTTTTTGGCTGTAACCTTGTGCAAACTCACTTAACCTGCACAAGCTTCCCTTTCTGCCTCTATAAAATGGGGATAATACTGTTTAATCATTGGCTCATCTCCTGAGGATTAAACAAGATAATGTTGAGAATATTTAATTATGAAGGCAGACAGCAAATGCAAGTAATTATAACTCAGAAGTCAGAATTAAAGGTAACTGGGTTCAAACAGCTTAAGAGTTGGGATGGGTTGAGTGAATGAGGATACAGAAACAGTGGAGAAGAAAATCAGTGGTGTTGGGGTTGGACCAAATGAAATCAACAGTGGAATTTCACTAACTTAAATACATTGTGCAAGGTAAACAAATTCCTTCAGTTATCAAATACCATTTGATACTTCCCGGGTGTGTTAATAAGACAGTCCACTCAAAAAATGGACCACTAAATGATAATTATTTTCATGGGAGAGTGTCTATGGAATTCATACACCCACGAAATTATACTGTGGGGTGTGACCATGCACAGGAAAGACTATTATGCCCCACCTTTTGAGAGCATGTCATGTGCAAGAGAACCTGGACACACCCGAGAGATAAATGGCAAGAATGCCCTGGCTCCCCAAACATATAAGGAGGAGGCTGTGGCTTGCTCTTCCCCTGCTCTTCCTCTGTAGTGATCGGCCATGCAGTCCATGTGATTCGAGTTTATGATGGGAACCAAAATCTTCAATGTATAAAGGCTAAGCACTCAAGGTACATAATCTCTTTTAATCCATACAACACTCCTGTGTTCCTCATTTTACACAGAATAAAAATAAGGTTCAGGCCAGGCACGGTGGCTCATATTTATAATCCCAGTGTTTTTGGAAGACCTAGGCGGGAGGATCACTTAAGGCCAGGAGTTCAAGGCTAGGCTGGGTAACACAGCGTGAACCCATCTCTAAAAATATTTCAAAATTAGCCAGGCATGGTGGTGTGCACCTGCAGTCCCTGCTACTCGGGAGGCTGAGACAGAAGGATCATTGAGCAGAACTGAGATTCAGAGGGACTTAAGTAACTAGTTCAAGGTCCCAAGACTTCGAATGCATAAAGCCAAGATCTGAAGCTTATTTATCTCTTAAGAACAATCAAAACATTCACTATAATAATTCCTCCCAGGCCAGACGCGGTGGTTAATGCCTGTAATCCCAGCACTTTGGGAGGCCGAGGTGGGCGGATCACATGGGGTCAGGAGTTCGAGACCAGCCTGGCTAACATGGTGAAAACCCACCTCTACTAAAAATACAAAATTAACTGGGTGTGGTGGCGGGCATCTGTAATCTCAGCTACTTGGGAGGCTGAGGCAGGAGAATCGCTTGAACCTGGGAGGCAGAGGTTGCAGGGAGCCCAGATCATGCCACTGCACTCCAGCCTAAACAACAGAGTGAGACTCTGTCTCAAAAAAACAAAACAAAACAAAAATCCCTCCATAGTTCATATGGCAGGTGCAGCATTGACCACAGTGCAGTCCATTTACCTTACAATCTACTAGGAGAAATAATAGTGCAACAAATTAATTTAGCAAGTATTTGTTGAGTGCATTTGTTCAAGGTATGGAGAAACCAGGTATAAATGAGAGATGAAGCCCCGTTCCTGGGAGTGACTATGAGGTGAGCATCACGTGTGTGGTGCCCAGTGCTGGAGGCCTTGCAGGGCCAATCACGACCTCTCGGGATGTCCAGAGATGCTGCTACCACCCAAGCAGCCCCTACCAGACTGGAGTGTCCAAAAACAAGTGGACAGCAGGCAGGCTGGCATGGAAATGGACAGATGGGACTTGAAGGCAGGAACCTGGGTCCAGTCCTGGTCTCACCATCACTAGGCCCATGACTTCTGTAAGACCCTCACCTGTTCAGTCAGTTTCATCGTTTGTAAATAAGAATACTGTTGAGCAGAGAGGTGCAGGTGAGAAATTGTCCAAAAATGCTTTGAAAAGGATGCTAAGTAACAGTTAGCTTTTATTATCCCTATGTTTCTGCTAATCAAACCCAGGATAGTTTTCTACAGCAATCTGTGAGAGGCTCCATTATATACTGTATTTGAATATTCCAAACTACTCCTTTGCAGGAAGGAGTAATTCTCTCACATGCTCCTGCCTTGAGTGCTGAGTGGAGTTACAGAAGGTGAAGGGCCACAGAGGAGAATGGCTGCCAGGCATCTTTCCATACCAGCTCCTTCTTTCCATTCCTTCTTGGGCATGGATTTATATAGCACATTAACAAAGAGCCAGGGAGGAAAGGAAGAATTTCTAAACCCTTTGCTGGAAATCCTCAAGTGTTTAGCTACACTGGAGCTACCCCAGGTGCTGCTACCCCAGGTCCTCTCTGTGACCCTGCCCCGTCTCTGCTGGCTGAACACCATATCTGAATGACTGTGCCCTGACTACTGAGCTCCAAGGGTCTGGAATGCCACTTCACATCACAGGATAACAAGGCAGCAGCTGTCCACCCCTCTGAGCACGCCTGGACATCTGGCTGGTGTCTTTCCAAAGATCTCCATCCTGAGCAGTCCTCAAGCAAACACTCAAACCTCCTGTGGTGAACTCAGGCCAAGACTATGTGCTTGACTGTCGGTAGCAGCTGCTGAGCTCCAGATGACACGGGTCATGAAGAGTTGGGCTTTTATCTCAGTTCTTGCAACAACCAGATCAGACGTAACAGGTAAGCAATCGGATTTATTTGCCCAGCTCTAAACTCTTGTACCTATCAGAAAGAATCAAGCCAAACCCTGAAAGGTCAATTTCAGATGCTGTCTCATTATCCTCACTGTGACTTTTTCCTTCTTTCTCAGTTTTCTCAAGTTGTTTAGAGGAGAACTGCGGGGAATTTTCCCACAATATCCAGGAGGGAACACCCAGTAACATCTCCCTGAATCTGCAGTGTTCTCCTAAAATTCAAGTACATTTGTAGCCGATCCATCTGCATCTGCACAATATCCCTAAGTATCATGGTGGAGAGACTGGGATATTCGTAGTCTGTACCCTCAGGGAGAAGGCTCTCCTATCTTGGTGCCTATAGAATGGCAGGGAGAGGAGATAATGCTATGAAAACAGTAGGAAGAGCCCCTGCCATTCAAAGAATCAGTCTACCCTTGAAATTAGACTTCATGCAACCTCCCTTCCTGAAACCACCCACGGCCTCATGGACAGCAAGCCACCCAGCTTGATCTGTACAAACGTCCTTAGAGTTGGCTGCATGAGGCTGCCCCTGGCTCTGACACACACTCAATTATTTGGGGAAAAAAAAAAAAACTGCCTTATACTGAAATGAAACCAGCTTCTTTAGCACTTTCTTCCATTGATCCATCAGCTATAATGCACTTGCATTCTATCTTCAAAAAATATGGGCAGCCAAAATAAAAGGAACGGGTGTCTGCTCTATCTCTTCTAGACCTTCCTCTCTGAGAGGTCCTTTAGCTTGTTTTCTGACATTTTTTAAGGTAAGATATTTAGACTCATATCTTGATAAATTATAAACGGCTTTCTCCAGTTGCCTCTTTTCCTGCCCCACTCCTCTGTCCTTCCTCACAGCACAAGACCTTCTAGTCATTGCAGTTTTCAACATACACAGCAGAGAACACCCGGCAAAGGCCAACATAAGTGGCTGTGCACATCAAGAAAAAGACAGTTATGCCTGCTTCTCAGTGATTATTAAGGGAAAAATAAAACCCACAATGATAAACTTCACATTTTGCTAATTTCCAGTCATGTGTCTCCATCCAGGCATTGCCCACATCCTTAACTTCTCTCCAAAAGTATCTGAGCCAATGTGTCAACATTGCTCCAAATACAAGGTGCAAGTATACACTACTGACATGAACCATCATCCAAAACTTACCTATCTTCCTCTCACAGTCACCCCCACCTGCCAGAACACTCCCTGGTGGTGGGAAGAGAGGTGGCAAAAAGCAGGGCATTAACTAATTAACACGTCCTTTCACTCAACACGCTTGCCTTGAAGCAATTTTGTTTTCACAGCATCGGGCTGGAAAAAAAAGACCTTGAAAAATCATAGCCAATGCCTCATATGTTCTGGTAGATCTATATTTGAAATCTCCAGAGCAGTAGAGAATTTTTTTATTGTTGATGTTGATGATGATGATGGTGACATTTTTGTGTGTTGTTTGTTTTACATTATAAGTATTTCAATGTAAAGAGAGAAGCGTAGGCAATAATAAATATCTATGTAGCCACAATCTAGCTAACACAATAATTTACCATATTTTGTTCCAATTTTTTTGTAAAAAAACAAACAAACAAACAAAAAACAAAAAGCATTGAGATGCATGTACTTCTGTTGGAGCATCCCTCCCTGATCCCAGTCACTTCCCTCCACTCCAGCAGGCAGCCACTGGCCTGAGGCTAATGGTAACCATGCCATGAAGATCTTTAAAAGATACTCACTACATATGTACGCATAAACAAATGGAGTTTTTCTTTCTACATAAATTCTATCATATTGTATGTTCTAATCTGCACTTGCTCTTTTCACTTGACAGCCTCTTTTTCGATAGAGCCATAATGACCCATGCTGCCTAACTCATACATCCCAATGGCTAGTATTTCTCCCATCTTAAAAACAAAAACCTTCCATGAACTTTGCCAACCATGTACTGCCCCCCTCTCTGTTGTACTCTTCACCTTTCTTGCAATACAACTCCCTGCAAGTGTTGTCCACACTCCCGGTCTCCTAGTTTTCTCCCAAACTCTCTCAACTCACTCCAGTTAGACTTCACTAGCAAGAAACTTGGGTATCGTAGCTAAAAATCCTTCCAGCCTAGAATTAGGACTTTGCTTCATGAGTGGCCATGAGAAGCGTCATATCTCAGTTCCCGGTGGTGGCTTCTGTGTGCCCTGGTAGCTTGAGAGCACCTTCCTCAGTTTGTCTGTCCTCAACGTTAGCACATGGGACCAAGCACCTGGTGAACTGGCCCACCTTGGGAGCTGCTGGCAATTCTGCTGCCTCTGCCACTATGATACTCTGAAGAATACTGCACATACACAGATGCCCCATCTAGAAGTCCTTTCTGACAAGTCCTAAGGAGATGCATGAACATCACATTGAGCCTTTCCTTCCCTTGCGAACACCATCATGTGGGAGAAGGGGAAGAGCCACTGTCCAGGTCTCCCCACCTGTGGATCACTCTCAGCATCCACTCATCTCACCAGCTGCTAGGATGACAGAGATCCACAGTGTGGCCAAGAAGAGCTTTTCACTCCATCCGCTCCGCCCCTAAAAACACACCTCTGTTGGAGTTACTGTAAGGGTTTGTGAATGAATGTTTAGATCCCCATTAGGGAAAGAAATCAGGGCTCAGGGATCAAGGATACGTGGTTCTCAGAGCTCCTCACCTGCGAGAGGATACCTTTATTGTTCATCCATATGCTGATCCCAGCCTTGCTCCCCGCCCCACTCATACGAAAAGCCTAACTATAGCTAACTCTATTTATAAATCCCATAAATACACAAGTCAGGCTTATGGTGGTTTTGTAAACCATTTCTCTCCTTTTATTTTTATTTTTTTGTCCTATTCAATTACTTTGCATCTCAGTTGATGCCAAAATATCAGTGGATATGCACACATTCTAAAAACTTCAGTGTACTGCTCAGAAAATGTGGAAAAACAGACACTCTGAATATCCTCTCCAAAGCTCAGCACTGAGAAACAAACTACCTGTGCAAAGAAAACCGCAAATAGATGCTGTTTGCCCTGTTTGTATATAGACGAATTTTCATTTTGCATTATGCTTTTCATACGAGTGCATCCTAAAAAGATTTTCACAATGAACTGTGTACATGTAGTAAAGATTGCAGAAAGAGGGAAATAATAAAGGATAAAAGCAAAGACTAAACTTTCTACCAAAGATTTTGGAGGAAAAAGCGTTGGCCAGGATAAATAAAATATTTTTAAATGAGTGGTGTATAATTAAATGGTCAGAGAAATAACTGAAGGCAAGTAAATTGACTTTCTTTTCCTTTTTTTACATTTCTTATTTCTCCCTTGCATAAGACAACCAAGGTTTGAGCCAGCTGCTGTCTTCTTCCTATCTATGGGACTTTGAAAGGTTTATTTATGTTACCTCCATAAGCCTCAGTCTCTTCACCTGTTAAATCAAAGATAATTGGAGGCTGAGGCAGGAGAATGGCGTGAACCCGGGAGGCGGAGCTTGCAGTGAGCCGAGATTGCGCCACGGCACTCCAGCCTGGGTGACAGTGAGACTCCATCTCAAAAAAAAAAAAAAAAAAAAAGAACCATAATTGGCTGGGCATGGTGGCTCATGCCTGTAATCCCAGCACTTTGGGAGGCTGAGGCAGGCGGTTCACAAGATCAAGAGATCGAGACCATCTTGGCCAACATGGTGAAACCCCGTCTCTACTAAAAATACAAAAATTAGCTGGGCATGGTGGTGTGTGCCTATAATCCCAGCTACTCAGGAGGCTGAGGCAGAGAATTGCTTGATTGCTTGAACCTGGGAGGCGGAGACTGCAGTGAGCCGAGATCGCACCACTGCACTCCAGCCTAGAGATAGAGCGAGACTCCGTCTCAAAAAAAAAAGAATTACAGGACCCATCTCTTTGAGTAACTGTATTAAATGTGAATGCAGCACCTAGCCACATTACTATGCACATAGAAAGTATTCAATAATGTTTGCTGCTATTAATATTAATTTTCCTTCATAAATTTATTAATATTCATTTTCTCCCATCTTAACCCTTCTAGGCCCCTCAATCCACTGGACCTGCCTTCAGCCTCCTGCCTCTTTACTGCCTTCATTCGCACTTCTTTGAGTCAGGTTGGCAAACCCCTTCATAATCCGCCCAATCTAGTTTTCCAGCCCCCAATACTCTCCTGACCTATAAATTCGCTTTCTGCATTGGCCACAATGAACTCCTCCCAGGTGGCAGCTCTTTGGATCTCTCTGTCCTTCCTTTCTTTGTCCTCTTTTCCTGGAATGTCCTTCTCTTGTCATCCTACCCAAGACAATCAGTTTCTCCCTCTATCGCTCCTTGAATCCGCCTCTGATATTGCACTTGTGTCTGCATATTGACAGGTTTATGGAAGACACTTCTTAGCCATCTTGTAAGCTCCTTGAAGGAACTGTGTCTTTATCTGTATAGCCCCACCTAGCAGGTGCTCAAGGCATGCTTGTGGAATGAATAAGGGAACAGACCATTTCTTCTGAGCTGGTTGCAGTCTGGCTAAGCCAATTGAAAGAATGCCTTCTCTTGCAATCTACAAATTGAAAAGCCTGTGAGACCCTCAGGACACTCAGGCAAGTTTTCCAGCATATGTGACAATACCAAGCCTTAGTGCATTTGCCTCTCACGTGGAGGAGAGTCCCTTCTAAAAATGAAACAGAGATGAAAGGTGAGACTCTTACAGTGGTTCAACTCCCCTAAGATCCTCTTGTGATTTAGAAGCATCTTGGAAAGAAATCCTTGACACTCGCCTCACCCACCCTGAGCTATAAGGTAAAGCTCTCGGTGGTAAACGTGGCTCCCTGGTAGGGAGCCTTCTTTTATCCTCATTGTTTCTGGAGGGGGAAGTGTTAGCACAGAGACTCCCTGGGAAACCCGAGGATGCCTCACCACCTCACCATAACAGCAGGAAACCCAGAAATGATTCACAGCTGAAACCTCTGGCCCGCATCGACACATCACATCACATGGTCGTTTCAACTGGAAACCAAAAGCCATCTGGGCATGATTATCTGTATTTTTGTGAAGGTGTAAATACACAGTGAGTAGGAAGAGTCCAATAAAACCTATTATAATGTTGGTGGTGGGCACCACAAAGAGAGCACCCCTTAATAGACATTCCCTGGTCCAGTGAAAGACATACTTTGTACTGAGTCTCGCGCCTGGGAGACCTGCCAGGAAAGTAAATCCCCAGGAGAGAGAGGCATTTCCCAGTAGGTGCTTTGCTTTTTGTTGGTTTTCTTTTCTTGGTTGTTTACTTTGTTCTACTTTGTTTTTACTACAGTTCTGTCCTCCTGGTGGCGGAGTGGGACTCCTTCATGATGTGGCACAGTTTCCTTGAGTTTTAGGAAGAAACGGCCCACGTGGCAGATTCAGAAACAATGAATCAGCACCTAAACAAACAGGAAGGTAAGCGGCCCTCCCAAGGTCACCTGGGTAGTGGCAGGGTGTGAACCAGAGTCCAGGTGTCCTGACCACCCACCACCGCCTGTCCTCCTCCCTCATACAAGATCCCTTCTAGGCCAGCGCTGAGAATAAAGGCAGCGGCATCATGGGGAGGGGGTGAGGACAGAAAGGTCAGGGAAGGCACTGGGAGGGAGAGGCAATCCCAACCCAACTCCAACAGCCTAGGGTCAAAGCCCAGCTCCACTCCTGGCAGCTGTGAGACTTTGGTGCATTTAATGTCCTTGAGCCTCTATTTCTTCACCTGGAAAATGGGATTGATGACAATATGCGTCCCTCCAACAACTAAATGGCACATCAAAGCTTTGGTTAAAGGGGTTGGCACATCGTGAGGACCACGTCAGCTCTTAATACTCTAATGATGGCTTCCCTATAAGTGCAGAGTCTTCTTCAAGTGGTGGTTAGCATGGGTTTTGCCTGTTCCTTTAATCATGGCTGTGAATTTGCTCCGGCACCATTGTTCCCAAAGTAGAATTTACTGGCAGCTTCCCCCCAGCCATGACCCATCTCTGCTTGGAAATTTTTTAGTAGTAGTACTGGCTACTTTTAAGGAGAACTCATTCCACTGTTGGACGATGGCAACTCTTAGAAAGATCCCTCTTGAATTGGGATAAAATCTGATTGCCTCTCTATAACTTCTCCCCACTGGTCTTAACACTACTGCTTTGCTTCCCATACTTGGAGAAATGTTCCCCCAGAGACTCTAGGTGATGTATTGGGGATCAGTAAACCCATAAAATAAATAAGGCATGTTTTTCTTATGAACAAAATTAAAATGAAGATTTATTAGGGAAACAGAATTTAAGCTTTGCATTGAATGGTTATGCTTTGTAAAATATGTTTCAGGCTGGGCATGATGGCTCACGCCTGTAATCCCAGCACTGGGAGGCCGAGGTGGGCAGATCACCTGAGGTCAGGAGTTCGAGGCCAGTCTGGCCAACATGGTGAAACCCTGTCTCTACTAAAAAATACAAAAATGAGCCGGGCTTGGTGGTGGGCGCCAGCAATCCCAGCTACTGGGGAGGCTGAGGCAGGAGAATCGCTTGAACCCAGGAGGTGGAGGTTGCAGTGAGCCAAGATCACGCCACTGCACTCCAGCCCAGGCAACAGAGCAAGACTCTGTCTCAAAAAAAAAAAAAAATACATTTCAATTTAAAATATTTTTTATTAAAACAAACAAGCATATTTTAGTATATAATATAAAATTCAAATCATTTCTTTTTCAGATTTGGCACAAAAAATTTTGCTTCGGGCAACCATTGCCAGCTCTATCCAGACCTCCAAGGAGTGAGTATCTATTCACTTGCCTCTGACACTGAGGATTTCTAGATGGAGAAGGCTGAGAAATGCTGCTCTGTTGAACAGAGCTACAAAGAACAAATGTAATTCCTTTCCCATGGGGCTGCCCATCAAGTTTTCCTAAGATCTTACAGTTGGAAAGAGACTTAGAAGTTGTCTAAATCGATCTCCCTTCTGCAGCAATCCTAACAGATGGTCACCCAGCCTCCGCTGGATCAGGCTCAGAGTGGAGAAGAGACCACATGGTAATCATTGCCATTGCATCGCTGGCCAGCTCTGATTGTTAGAATGTTCTTTTCTTAAGCCTAGCGCCATGCACAGGGGCCCTGGAATTTGGCAGACCTGAGGTGGACTCTTGAACCAGCCGCTTCACCTCACCGGGCCTCAGTTTCCTGTAATCCCAGCACTTTGGGAGGCCAAGGCAGGCGGATCATCTGAGGTCGGGAGTTCGAGACCAGCCTGGCCAACATGGCGAAACCCCATCTCTACTAAAAATACAAAAATTAACCGGGCCTGGAGGCAGGCACCTGTAATCCCAGCTACTCAGGAGGCTGAGGCAGGAAAATGCTGTAAAATGGGGTGAATGGTGTTACCTATATCACGAGGAACAAAAAATGGACAAAAAGCCCTTAGCATTCTGCCTGGCATGTTGAAGGATTCAATAAATGTTCCCTATCATCACCATTCCCTTCCACAGCTTCCATAAGCTAAAATTCTAGAGCCTGTTTGTAATGCTTCTGCAACACCATGCTTTACATATTTGAAAACAGTTAATATACTCTCCCCTGGCTGCACCTAAAAAGCTTTTGTTCCTAAGTTAAATATGCCCCCACCTTCCTTGATAGAATTAACATCGAAACCTCTCAGTGTATGTTTTTCAGAAAGCTGTTTGAAAGCATGTTAAAAATTATTAGGAATGAACTGGAGAAATGTCAGAAGACAAAAAGTGCCACGGAGAAAACAAAGGGAGCAGAGGAAAGGGATGGAAAACGCTAGAATGCAGGGGGCAGGTGCAGTTTAAAATACAGGAGTCGAGTAGCTCACATTCAAAGAACTGGGCTTTCTCATGAAGTTTGATTGGAGACCATGGCCTGGACCAAAATGGGGCACTCCATACCTTCTCAGAGTTGCAGGCAGACAGATCTGCCGTGCAGCACTGGCCACCCAGGCTGAAAAGCAGGAAGACCCGAGGAGGGGCTTGGCGAGGGCAGCCCAAGTCTGCTCACTGGGTGGCCAGAAGCACAGCATCATCCTGTGGCCTCCACAGAGAGGGCCAGGGAGCAGGAGGTGGGGCACCAGGAGACCCTGTCTTTACATCATGCTCCAACCCCTAAAAATATGGCCCAATGCATGTATCAAGCTCTCATCCATCCAGTTAATTCCTCCTTCTCTTATAGAGAAGAGCAACCAAGGCCCGGCAATGATGGCTCACGCCTGTAATCCCAGCATTTTGGGAGGCTAAGGCAGGAAGATCACTTGAGCCCAGGAGTTCGAGATCAGCCTGACCAACATAGCGAAACCCTGTCTCTACTAAAAATACAAAAATTAGCCAGGTGTGGTGACACATATCTGTAACCCCAGGTACTTGGGAGGCTGAGGCAGGAGAATCACTTGAACCCAGGAGGCGGAGGTTGCAGTGAGCCAAGATCATGCCACTGCACTCCAGCCTGGGCGACAGAGGGAGACCTCGTCTCAAAAAAAAAAAAAAAAATAAGAGCAGCAACCAAGTGTTAGGAACTGAACTGTGTCCCTCAGAAGTTCGTATGTTGGGCCAGGTGCTGTGGCTCATGCCTGTAATCCCAGCATTTTGGGAGGCCAAGGTGGGTGGATCACCTGAGGTCGGGAGTTCGAGACCATCCTGACCAACATGGAGAAACCCCATCTCTACCAAAAATACAAAATTAGATGGTCGTGGTGGCGCATGTCTGTAATCCCAGCTACTCGGGAGGCTGAGGTAGGAGAATCGCTTGAACCCAGGACGCAGAGGTTGCAGTGAGCCGAGATCGCGCCATTGACTCCAGCCTGGGCAACAAGAGCCAAACTCCATCTCAAAAAAAAAAGTTAGTATGTTGAAGTCCTAAATTCCAGTGTGACTGTGTTCGAAGATAGGGACTTTATGGAGGGACTTAAGGTTAAATGAAGCCATGATGATGGGACCCTAATGTGATAGAACCAGGGCAGATCACTTGAGCCCTTGTAAGAAGAGGAAAAGACACCAGAGCTCGCTTCCCACCTGCCGCAGAAGAAAGGACCAAGCGAGGAAACTGTTAGAAGGTGATCATCTGCAAGCCACAGGAGAAACCAGCCCTGCCCACACCGTGACCCTGGCCTTCCAGCCTCCAGAACTGTGAGAAAATGCATTTCTGTTGTTTAAGCCACCCAGTGTGATATTTTGTTACAACAGCCCAAACCAACTCAAACACATAGCATAGCAGTTCCTCAAAAAAGTGGCAATGTTAGTGGAAGTTTCTTCCTTTATGGGTTGAAGCAGAACATGGGGAGAGAAGAGTTCCCCATTGTAGGTAGATTCTTAAAATAATTCAATGCTGTAATTATAACAGATAAGAATGTAGGCTAAAACTAAATTTAAACAGGAAGTTACTTATATACCTCTAGCTATGAGTTCAATATATTATCTTATTCTTGGAAAAGAAAGAAATGAAATAAAGCCTTGAACAGAGGAAACAGTAAAGAAATAAATCTGCATGGAAGAAAATGGAAACAGTAAATGAAGTTGGAAGTTGTTAAGTACCAGTATTCTTTAAATTATTTACACGAATTCAGATGTGTAAATCCTCATTGAAGGCAGGAACATTTGTAAAGTATTTACTGGATGCCATTTGTAAAGTCCTTTACTGGACGTATTCAGGGGGCTGAACTAAGTGTGGAAGCTATTAATAAAATAAAAGGTAATATTGATCCTGCCTTTAGAAACTTCTATTTTAGAATGCAAATACTAATAATACCCGCTGAGAATTTAGAGACTATTCCTTATCTCCAGAGGCACTAGCCGCCCTGCAAAGGTTAGGGAGCTCAACAGACCAAAGGGGCTAACAGCAAGATGGAGCAGGAGAGAACCCATTTACCTGGCAGGTGTGAGAAGAGTCAAGGTGTTTCTAAGCACACAGCTGAAAATGGAAAACAGGTGGGTGCTCCTGAGCAGGAGTTGGGGGCCAGAAACAAAGAGGGGCACCGATCAGCACTGTGTTCACAAGGGGGATGAAATTTCAGAGAGATCATCTGGGCCCAAACCCACAGAGCCGAAAGGCCCGGAACACGGGTAATGGGGTGAATGTGTTCAGTCAGGCCTCCTGCCGCTTGTGGACCTGCTGAGGCCTTTGACGCCACATAAACCAAAATGAGCTGAGGCTTGGAGACTGGGTGGAAGCACTTGGGAATCTCATTTGACCTGTGGATTTTACTGGTGGGAAAAAGGAGAAGATGCTCAGAGTGGTAGTCAGCTGCTCTGCCCACATGGGCCACCCAAGAGCACCCACAACCCGCCCTTACGCCATGTCCATAGAAAGGGAGTGGTTTTCGGGTTCATAGGAGAAAGAGATCACTTCCTTCTGGGAGCAGGCGTCAGGTAGAGAAAGGGATCAGGCAGGTCTCAGGTTACGCAGCAAGAAAGCTCAAACCACCTCTTTCAAACTCCCTCTGATTCTCCTTCATCCTCCTGTTCCAGAGCTTGGTGACTAGGATGCTCCTCTGTGTCCTGTGCAATCTCACAGGCCTTGAGCTTGTTCCCCGGGAGTAACCTCTGCAGAAGCAGGAAATGCCCTCTAGTCAGCTCTTCCGAATGTGAGAAATGAAAGCCTTACCAAAGGAAAGCTGAGGAAACATGTTCTTCCTCCCTTCCTCCCATCCTTCCTCCCTCTCTTCCTTCCCTCCATCTTTTTTTTTTTTTTTTTTTTTTTTTTTTTTTTTTTTTTGAGACAGGGTCTTGCTCTGTCACCAGGGCTGGAAAACAGTGGCACCATCATGGCTCACTGCAGCCTTGACCTCCCAGGCTCAAAGAATCCTCCAACCTCAGCCTCACAAGTAGCTAGGACTATAGGCATGTGCCACCACACCTAGCTAATTTTAAAATAAAATATTGTACAGACACAAGGTCTCACTTTGTTACCCAGGCTGGTCTTGAACTTCTGAGCTCAAGGGATCCTCCCACCTTAGCCTCCCAAGTAGCTGGGATTACAAGTGTGCGCCACCATGCCTGACTAATCTTTGTATTTTTAGTAGAGATGGGGTTTTGCCATGTTGCCCAGGCTGGTCTTGCATTCCTGGCCCCAAGTGATCCTCCTGCCTCGGCCTCCCAAAGTGCTGGGATTACAGGCATGAGCCACCACACCCAGCCTCCATCCCTTCTTTCTTTATCTTTTCTTCCTTCCATTCTTCTTCTATCTTTCCTTCTCTCCCACCCTTCCTCCTTTCCTCCCTTTCTTTTTCCTTTCTTCCATCTTTTATTCCTTCCTTCCTCACTTTCTCCCTCTATTGTTTACCATTTATTGAGCCAGTCAGTCCTTTGCCAAAGATCACAACATGCATATAAAGATATGTTCTAGATCATGATCTTGCAGTGCTTACAACCTTAGGGGGAAAAAAACAGATGATGAGTTAAAAATTAAACCAGCCGGTGAGGGGCCACTAGCTTCACTGAGGCAAAGAACCTCGAAGCATGATTCCATTTCCACAGATGGGGCTGCAGGAGAATACTCTGAGCCCAGCACAGAGGCCCAGATACACTGTGTTCTTCTGGGAGTCCAAATCCAGCCCTGAGAGCCCTGTGTAGGAGGGGGCTACGTCTCAGTGGAGGTTTCCTCTGCCTTTAATATAGTTCTGGGATGTGATTTTTTGCCTTGAGTTACTAAGCTGAAAAAACAAGCCAGAAATACCTATTTTGCTCAAAATAGCCCAGTCCTCCCTTATGCCAGGTTCTCGGAAGCTGCCTTGGGTGCCTCTGCCCCACACAAACTCCCAGCACCGCCCACCTTGGTGACTGATGATGTGGGCAGAGGGGAGCAGAATGGGAAGCGGCAGCTTGGCTTCTCTGCCTGGCCTCTCTGTGCTCTTTTGTTTTGTTTTTTTGAGACAGAGCCTCGCTCTGTCGCCCAGGCTGGAGTACAGTGGTGTGATCTCGACTCACTGCAACTTCTACCTCCCGGGTTCAAGTGATTCTCATGCCTGAGCCTCCCAAGTAGCTGGGATTACAGGCACGCACCACCACGCCTGGCTAATTTTTGTATTTTTAGGAGAGACGGGGTTTCACCATGCTGGCCAGGCTGGTCTTGAACTCCTCACCTCAAGTGATCTGCCCGCTTCGGCCTCTCAAAGTGCTGGGATTACAGACGTGAGCCACCACTCCAGGCCAGTGACTTTTTGAATTACAGTTTTTTCCAGATCCTGAAGTCTCCCATTCCTGCTCAGTCTCTACCCTCTACTCATCATAGTTCCTGTTTTTTGAGTACTAGGTACTTTGTATATATTTTTTAACTTGTCTTCAATTATTGTCCTATTTACAGATGAAAAAACTGAAGATCAGAAAGGTTATATAACTTGCCTAATGTCATAAAACTACTTAATGATGAAAATTTAAAACCAAGTCTGTTTGACTCTGTAGCCATGGTTCTCACTGTCTGGTCCCCGGACCAGCAGTATCAGCACCTCCTGGGAACTCATCAGAGACCTAATGAGTCAGAAATTTGGGGGGTCAGATGGGGCCATCTGTGTCCTGGCAAGCCTCAAGGTGATTCTACTGGACACTCCCGACCAAGAACCACTGTTCCAGCACGTTCCCTTCATCTCCATGCCATGCTGCATCTCCAACTTCCTGCTCTCCAAAGGCAAAACTCACCATGAGGGAATCATCCAGAAATAAAGTTGATTTTCACTTCTCCCTGCAGATGCTCCCAGGGAGTTAAAGGTGACTCTTCACTCCAGACTCTAAATTTGACCCCCTTTCAGGCGGCCACCCCAGGTTCATTATCACACCAATCAGCCAACTGTTTTGAGTAGAAATCTCCTTTCCCACCCTGTAAGGAATTCCAGGACACCGTCTATGAAGAGGGAAATCATAACTTGGCTATTTGTTCAGGACACCCCTACCCTCTTCCAGACCAACAGCTCATTGAGACACCTGCCCTCAAGATACCGCTTGACTACTGCCGCCAGTCGACAATTATTGATCAAGTACTGTGTCAGGTCCTCTGCTAGGCCCTTTGAGACGTGCTATCTCAATTAATCCTTACAACAACCCAAGAGGTAGACACGATTATTAGCCCATTTCAAAAACGAGAAAACTGAGGCACAGAATAAGCAATTTGCCTAACTTCACTAGCTAATAAATTACTGAGATGAGACTTAAACTCAGTTTGTCTCAAGAACCCCATGGTCTTATCCAGTATGCCCTATTGCCTGTTACGGGCCTTTGTCAAACAAGTCTTCTCTCTTGGTGCACTCCAGGCCAACTTTCTGTGTTCCAGCTTGAGAGTCCTCTTTGCAGCCATGTGAATCCAGTGTCTTCCTCTCGTTAATCCTCTAGGACACCTCTGCCCAGCTTTCTTCCATCCCCCCACACCTGGCCATTTCCCTCTGGAGCTGTTTCCTACTAGCTGGGCTCTCACCTCCCAGACACTTTTCCTTCCTTTAGACCAGCTTCATCTCCTCTATGTGCTGCTCAGCATGGAATAAATTCTATCTTTTTCCAATTCCCAATTTCTAAGGCAGGTTTGTTTTTTTTTTTTAAATCTTACCATCTCTGCTTTGACCAGACACTTGGTACAACTTCAAACATTGTCGCCTGCGGTTTGGCTGCCTAACAAGGAGCTCTTGGCCCGCTTCGAAGCCAGCCCTCTTGAAGCCTGCCCTCACATTTAGCGCCCTTAATATAGACTCTGTCTACCACAGATCAGCGTGTACTGAGAAGATAGATCGGAATCAGGGAGGAGGCTATTTCATTGCCTGGTGGTGGAACCAATACTCAGTCTGGTGATACAAACTGAAAAATGCAAAAGTGGGGAAGGCAAGGTGAGGAGCAAAGGCAGCTTCTCAGACTTGGCTCGTGAGTTCATAGTAAGGCATCTCCAACAAGAGTCTTGCAGAGGCCTCCTGGAGGGTCCCTTCCGTCCACAGTGATTGGGGCATAGGCTAGCTCAACCATAAAGTCAAACAGGAAACTCTGCCAGCAAACAAAAGGAAAAAGGAAGCTCTCAGATTCCTGTTCCAAGCAGCCTTCTGGGAAGGACTTTATCTTGGGGGAAAGTTTAACTGAAGGAAATTTGACCTGAAGTTGCAAGTTTCCTTTGTTGAGAAAAGCAAATAACATGAAAGGGGAGAAAAGCAACAAGATGAAAGATTGGTCATCACAGATGCAGATCTAATCTCTGCCATAATATAAACTGGAAGAACCTAGAACCCTGGGAGGTGAGAGTGGCAGGCCGGGGGGTGACACGAGCAGAAACAACAGACAAGACGAGGCTGACCTCCCACAGGGGCAGCGAGGGCCCTGGCTGACCAGAGAACAGGACGAAATAAGGCTTTCCAGGGCAGGTTAGAGTCCTTTAGTATCAGGATGCAGTGTTTATAATCTCATGGGCCATGGAGAATTCTGTGCTCTAAGCATCTGGGAAATGAAATAATCAAAGCATATAAGTAACACCAGTCAACTTTTTTAAAAAACAGTCAACATTTTTAAACACATATTAAAATCTTCTTGAGCCCTTTGTACATATTAACCAATTTAAACCTCACAACAACCCTATGAAATACATAACCAATATTATCACCTCCCTTTATAGGGGCACAGAAAGGTTAAGCACCTTGTTCAAGGTCACACAGTTTGTAAGGCTCAAAAGCAGGATTTGAACGCAGGCCATCTGGTACTAACGTCCCTCCTCTTAACCACCATACCTGACTGCAAAGCAGTCTCTAAAATTAATGAAGTGTCATATGGTTGGGATGTTTTGTTTCCTCCAAATCTCATGTTGAAATGTGACCTCCCATGGTGGTGGAGGTGGGGCCTGGTGGTAAGGACAGACCTCCCATGAATGGCCTGGTGCCCTCCTCGTGGAAATGAGTTCTTGCTCTGCGGTCACAGGCAATCTGGTTGTTTCAAAGAGTGTGGCACCTCCCCGCTCTCTCTAGCTCTCTCTCACCATAGGAGGTACTGGCTCCCTCTTCACCTTCCTCCATAATCGAAAGCTTCCTGAGGCCTCACCAGCAGCAGATCCCAGCACTATGCTTCGTGTACGAACTGCAGAACTGTGAGCCAAAATAAAACCTCTTTTCTTTATAAATCCCCCAATCTCAGATATTCCTTTATAGCAATGCAAAAACAGACTAACACAAGTGTATCTTCTTCGCTCTGTTCTTTAAGAAGTTTGGCAACTCTTGGGATGGTAAAAGAGGATAGCAGAAAGAAAACTGGGTTGGAATCCTAACTCTATAACTGAAGAAGGGGAGCTGGGACCTTGAACCTCATAAGGTGATTATAAGTAATGAGATAATATGTGTCTCTGGCACATAGTAGATGCTCAGTAAATCATTACACTAGCTCATATTCATTGATGTTTATCAAGGGCTAAGTATGTGCTAGGCCCTAGACATAAATCTCCTGAATTGAATTCAACCAGACTAGATCAATTTTACACTCCTGCTTCGTTTCAGGGCATGAGGAATGCTGAGAGTCAGCCTCTTGGGGAAGTTCTCAAAACTTCAACTCAATTTGTGTAGTAGTTGTGCACAATTCAGGTGAGGTGCTCATATTTCCTCTTAGTCATATTAATGAAATACATTCTATAGTTTACAATCATAAAACAACTTTCTTTCTTCTGTTGTCCCTTCAAACCTTCTCTTTAAGAGGTTCTTTCTCTGCCCCTAGTTGAGATTTCAGACAAGGTTGGTGGCTTTCTGAGTCATTCCCGGACACAAGGGTCATTTTCAGTCACAAGCACAACCTCATTTGAGTATTTTAAGTAGCCAGGCTATGGTAATAATACAAACCCTGAGCTTTTATTTATATTGGAGGGTCTCCCCTCTTACAGTAGGGCAAGACTGCAGATGGTGATTGTTTGCCAGTAGCCAGGCAGGGCTGCGTGGCCAACGTCCTCCCCATCTCCCCCACTGACCCTCCTCGCACGCTCCCCAGCTGCCGCTTCTGAGCCATTCAGGATCAGACTCAGGGCAGTGGGTATTAGAGGAAAAGAGCAGCAGTCTTACATGATGGGGACACTCAGGACCTGGTGCTGGTGCCCGCTGAGCCTGGCAGATATGCAAAGCTGACCCTTTTGTGAAAGGCACTGCAGGTTGTCATGGGAACCTCCAACTCAGTTAACCTAACACAAACGTGACCGTATGTCCACTTTGCAGGGATGGTTCCAGTGGAATTCTGTTGCCTCAGCTATCTGTTAGTAGGCAGCTATTTGAGAAAGCATTCTTTCTCAAAAGTATCTCCAGTTAGGTGATAAGTTATAGAGCATCCTACTTAAAACAGATGAGGCTTCTCTGGAGGCACAAAGTTCAGCTTCCCCCAGAGATCTCCTCACACTGGTCACTGCATCTGTCCAGGGGGGTCTACAGACAGAGTCCCTTCAGGAAGGCTCCGGGCTGTCTGTCTCCCGCATGGCTCAATCTATATCCATGGATAATGGATGCCTTTCCTCACCATTGTCTAGGAAACTGCAGCTCGCACCTACTGCAACTCACTCTCCCTCCCTCTCTTTTTTCAGTTCTTCCTTCTCATGCCTATCTTACTGTCACTTCTCAGTCTTCATATTCCTCCCACTCCCAGTAGTATACGGAAGCCCCCTAAAGCCCCTCTCACTTGGCTTACAGTGAGGGGAAGTGTCCCTCACTCCTCTGCTCTATGAGCCTTCTAACATCTGCCTCTAAAGGAATCTGCACTCTTGGCTTTTTTTTTTTTTTTTTTTTTGAGACAGTGTCTCTTGTTCTGTTGCCCAGGCTAGAGTGCAGTAGCGCAATCATAGCTCACTGCAGCCTCAACCTCCTGGGCTCAAGCAATCCTCCCACCAAAGCCTCCCAAGTAACTGGGACTAATTTTTTATTTATGCAGACAAGGGTCCCACTGTGTTACCCTGGCTAGTCTTGAACTCCTAGGTGCAGGTGATCCTCCCACCTTAGCCTCCCAAACTGCTGGGATTACAGGCATGAGTTCCCATGCCCAGTCTCAACTCTCTTTAAAGGTTGGAGGTGGGTGACTATTAGTCTTAGCAGGCCTGGTTTTATCATTTCTTAGCATGTCATCAATAACAGTTCCTCTTCATATTCTTTATAACGTGGTGTCAGTTAATACCTATTGTAATATTTTCTGAGTTTAAGGATTCTGCCCATCACGTGAAGGACCTCTTCAAGGAGAACTACAAAGCACTGCTCAATGAAATAAAAGAGGATACAAACAAATAGAAGAACATTCCATGCTCCTGGGTAGGAAGAATCAGTATCATGAAAATGGCCATACTGCCCAAGGTAATTTATAGATTCAGTGCCATCCCCATCAAGCTACCAATGACTTTCTTCACAGAACCAAAAAAGAGGCTGCATTGCCAAGTCAATCCTAAGCCGAAAGAACAAAGCTGGAGGCATCACGCTACCTGACTTCACTATACTACAAGCCTACAGTAACCAAAACAGCATAGTACTGGTACCAAAACAGATATATAGACCAATGGAACAGAACAGAGCCCTCAGAAATAATGCCACATATCTACAACTATCTGATCTTTGACAAACCTGACAAAAACAAGAAATGGGGAAATGATTCCCTATTTAATAAATGGTGCTGGGAAAATTGGCTAGCCATATGTAGAAAGCTGAAACTGGATCCCTTCCTTACACCTTATACAAAAATTAAGTCAAGATGGATTAAAGACTTAAATGTTAGACTTAAACCATAAAAACCCTAGAAGAAAACCTAGGCAATACCATTCAGGACATAGGCTTGGGCAAGGACTTCATGTCTAAAACACCAAAAGCAATGGCAACAAAAGCCAAAATTGACAAATGGGATCTCATTAAACTCAAGAGCTTCTGCACAGCAAAAGAAACTACCATCAGAGTGAACAGGCAACCTACAGAGTGGGAGAAAATTTTTGCAATCTACTCATCTGAGAAAGGGCTAATATCCAGAATCTACAATGAACTCAAACAAATTTACAAGAAAAAAACAAACAACCCCGTCAACAAGTGGGCGAAGGATATGAACAGACACTTCTCAAAAGAAGACATTTATGCAGCCAAAAAACACATGAAAAAATGCTCATCATCACTGGCCATCAGAGAAATGAAAATCAAAACCACAATGAGATACCATCTCACACCAGTTAGAATGGCAATCATTAAAAAGTCAGGAAACAACAGGTGCTGGAGAGGATGTGGAGAAATAGGAACACTTTTACACTGTTGGTGGGACTGTAAACTAGTTCAACCATTGTGGAAGTCAGTGTGGCGATTCCTCAGGGATCTAGAACTAGAAATACCATTTGACCCAGCCATCCCATTACTGGGTATATACCCAAAGGATTACAAATCATGCTGCTATAAAGACACATGCACACGTATGTTTATAGCGGTACTATTCACAATAGCAAAGACTTGGAACCAACCCAAATGTCCAACAATGATAGACTGGATTAAGAAAATGTGGCACATATACACCATGGAATACTATGCAGCCATAAAAAATGATGAGTTCATGTCCTTTGTAGGGACATGAAGCTGGAAACCATCATTCTCAGCAAACTATCACAAGGACAAAAAACCAAACACTGCATGTTCTCCCTCATAGGTGGGAATTGAACAATGAGAACACATGGACACAGGAAGGGAACATCACATACCGGGGCCTGTTGTGGGGTGGGGGGAGAGGGGAGGGATAGCATTAGGAGATATACCTAATGTAAATAACTAGTTAATGGATGCAGCACACCAACATGGCACATGTATACATATGTAACTAACCTGCACGTTGTGCACATGTACCCTAAAACTTAAAGTATAATTAAAAAAAAAAAAAGGATTCTGCCCATCTCTGAAACAACAGGAAGAATGAATTGAATTTAACATCTAATTATGTATGATTTAATAAAGAAGAAGGGGAAAAAACCCTCCTGGTCTACTAACTCCTGAAAAGAAGATGATTCCTGTCTCAGTGCCTGACCCAAAGCTACAGCAGATTCCAGAAATGCAATGTTGACCATGCAGGAAAGTAGCTGAGCAAGTGCAGCCTTAGCCAGGATTTTCCTCACCATAAAAAGGGGACAGATGCCACCAGGTCTGCCTCGGCCCATTTTCTTGAATTTCTTCATCAAGATGCCAATGGATGTGGCATCTGAAAGTCTGATTCAGGTTTATGGCACTCATACCCTGGAAAAAAAGGTCTGTGCAAGTTTTAGCTCAGCTTTGAACATGTGAACAGAAAGTCTATCCTAGTATTGCCCCTTCTATATGGGAAAACCTGGCTGCGCAGCTAACTAAGGTGTACACAGAAACATCAGCCTCGCTGGTTGCAGCTCTCAGTCTTTCACCCAATCCAAAAGGTAGAGAAGGAAGATTCTCTTCTCTGTGTCTTCAGGGGGTTCACGGTGGTATCCTTCGAAGCTGAAGGGCAGAAATCCAAGAATATGACCACACAGAGGAATCACTGTGTTCACCTCCGTTTTTCCTATGGGTACCTCGAGAAGACTGCTGGGCATTCCCAGGCCACAGGTTGGCTCAGTAGCTTAGCCAGGAACAATCTGTGAGGCCTGACTTTTAGCTGTGTCCTGCTCACTATACAACTCAAGCTCTGTGGAGTAGCGTGTCTGCAGAAACAAAGAAAAGCTTTTTAGAGTAATCGCAACTTTTCCCACAAGCCGTGTTTTCATAGGAGCTTTTTGCTTTTTTCCCCAGCAGCAAGGTAAAGCAAGCAATTGAACTAACTTGTTCTCAGATCAATGAGTCCATTGTGTGCTTCAGGGAGCAAAAGGGTGTTTTGTTGTTGTTGCTTTTTTTCTCTCTTTCGATGTTGGTTTGGAGCAGAAATTAAACTTGCCCATGGGCTAAGAGGGAAAAGAACTGGATAGACAACTCTTTCTTTCTTTGGTTGGGATTTAGATTTCTGTAAAAATCCATAGGTTTATAAGTGAAATTGTTACTAAATATGTACCTACTGATACACATGTCCTCTTTCAAATACCCCTTCACCCTGCTCCTTTCCTCCTCACAGTAGCACCAGCTACACTCCAGAACACTAGGACAAGCTTTACTAAGGGGCTAAACTATTTGTGCCTGACATTGCTTGATTATCTTGCCAGGAAAACAGATGCAAGGTCCTGAGGTACTATCTCAAATACTGGCAAAGAAAGGGAGATTGAAAAGTTCATGCTTACCATGAACAAAATTTCAGATCAAAATTCTACAATGTCCTAATCTACTTACAAATTGGGGAAAGGAGTGGCACTATTTTTTCCCTGTTTCTCCTCTGCTCACAGGTGATTTCAACAGAGTCTATTCTCAGTTCTGGACTAGTTTAACTGTAACTGGAGCCAAAACAGCTCAATAGGAAAGAACTGTTTTTTTCAGCAAATGATGCTGGAACAACTGGATAGCCACATGCAAGAGAATGGAGTTGGGCCCCTGTGTCAGTCAGCTTGGGCTGCCATCACAAAATACCATAGACTCTGGGGCTTAAAGCATAGACTTTATTGTCTAACAGTTCTGGAGGCTGGAAGTCCAAAATCAGGGGGCCAGCATTGTAGGGTTCCTGGCTTGCAGATGGCCACCTTCTCACTATGTGCGCACATGGCAGAGAGGGAGGGAGAGAGAGAGGCAGAGAGAGAAAGATCTTCCCCTTCATACAAAGCCACAGTCCCATCTGAATAGTCTCCACCCTTGGGAGCTCATCTAGCCTTAATTACCTCCTAAAGACCCTATCTCCTGATACAGTCACACTGGGAGTTGTTAGGACTTCAACATGTGAATTTGGGGGAGATACAATTAAGTCCATAGCAGTCCCATCCTCACACTACACACAAAAACTAACTCAAAATAGATCAGAGACCTAACTGTGAGAGCAAAAACTGTAACACTTTTCAGAAGAAAATATAGGAGTAAATCTTCACCACCTTGGGTTAGAAAAGGCCTTCTTAGAAAAGATACCAAAAATACAAATGAGAAACGGAAAAAAAATAGATAAATCAGACTTCTAATTAGAAACTATCGTGCTTTAATGGACACCATCAAGAAAGTGAAAAGACACCTTGCACAATGAGAAAGAATATTTGCAAATCATACCCGATAAGGGACTTGTATCTGGAATATACAAAGAACTCTTACAACTCAATAATAGAGACAAATAATTAAAACATAGGCAAAGAATCTGAATAGACCTTTCTCCAAAAAACATATAAAAATGGCCAGTAAACACGTGAAGAGGTGTTCATCATTATTAACTATCAGAAAAACGTAACTCAAAACCACAATGAGATATCACTTCATACCCACTAGACAACTATAATCAGAAAGAAAGATAATAACAAATGTTGGTAAAAATGTGGAGAAATTCAAATCTTCAATATGCCGCCGGCGGAATATGAAATAGTACAGCCACTTTGGAAAACAGTCTGGCAATTTCTTAAAAGGTTAAACCTAAAGTTATCATATGAACCAGCAATTCTATTCCTGGGTATATACTCAGGAGAAATGAAAACATATATCCACACAAAAACTTCTATACAATGTTTATAGCAGCATTATTCATAACAGCCAAAGACTAAAAGCAATCCAAATGTCTGTCAACTGATGAATAGACAAAATGGTAAATCTATACAGTAGAATATGATTTGGCCATAAAAAGGAATGAAATACTGATACAAGCTACAACAAAGATGAACCTAGAAAACACTATGCTAAGTCAAAGACGCCAGTTACAAAAGCTGCATATTGTATGACTCAATTTCTATGATATCAGAGTAGGCAAATTATAGAGACAAGAAAGTAGATTAGCGAGTTGGCTTGCGTAGGGTGGGGTGGGAAGGAACAGGGAGTCACTGCTAATGGGTGCAGGATGTCTTCGGGGGGTGATGAAAATGTCCTAAAAATGATTGTCATGACGGCTACTTGGCTCTGGGAAAATACTAAAAACAATTGCGTTGTACATTTTAAGTGGGTGAATTGTATGGTATGTGAATTATAACTCATCAATGTTGATAGATGTGTGTATGCATATATGCACAACTGAAAAAATAACATTCCCCGAGATTTGAAACAGAAGCAAAATTAAGAGAAAACGTTGGGAGTTAGACCCAACATTTGGGCTTTCATTCACTTGGGAGAAAGCATCGAAGTGTCTGAAAGCTAGAAAAATGGAATTAAGGGAAAATATACTCAGGAAAACCAAGCTGGAGTGTAGATTGTGTTAAGCTGAACAAAATAATAAGGCACTATCTTGTTTAAAGAGGACAGAGCACTAGCATATGACTTTGACCATGCTTAGAATGCTTCCTGATAGGAAGGAAAAGGAACCCACACAGACCAGCCACATCTCCTTCCCTGGAAGTGACCCCATCTGTGATGTGTGAATAACACAACTCTTCCCCCAATTATAAAAATAACATATTTAAGATAGTATAAAAATGCAGAGAATGGCGCGGGCAGGAATCATTTAATCTTGCCATGCAAAGATAAGTACTAATATTTGTCAGAGGTCCCTCCTCAGCACGTTGTTCCATATATTCAAGCTCATGCAATACATACACTTTTGTATCTATATTTTACACTTAAAATCAACATTTTTCATTATCATTTCAAACTCTCATAAATATTACTTTCAATCAGAAGAATAAACCATAATTTAAGAATTTTCCTAAGGCAGGGCTTTTATCTTTTCAATCTTTCACTTTTTTTTAAATGTTGCAAAGCAAATTTTGAGCATAGAGGCCAGGCATGGTGACACATGCCTGTAATCTCTGCACTTTGGGAGGCTGGCAGATCGCTTGAGCTCACGCATTTGAGACCAGCCTGGGCAACACAGCGAGACCCTGTCTCTACTGAAAATAGAAAAAAATAGTCAGGCGTGGTGGTGCACACCTGTGATCCCAGCTACTTGGGAGGCTAAGGTGAAAGGATCCCTTCAGCCTGGGAGGCAGAGGTTACAGTGAGCCAAGATCATCCCACTGCACTCCAGCCTGTGTGACAGAGCAAGATTCTGTCTCGAAAAAAAAGAAAAAAGAAAAAAGAAACTTTCGAGCACAGATTTATCAGATTCAATTATTTCTTAACATATAAATAATTTTATACTAAAAGGTATGAAACTGTTTAGTGGTCTTCATAGTGCTAATCAAAAATGTTTTATTAAGTTGGTGCAAAAGTTATTACGATTTTTGCCAGTATGGCAATTACTTTTGCACCAACCTAATACTAACTTATACATTAACAGCAGTAGGTGATACGCCCATTCACTATCAAATATGAGGACTCCTGTTCCGCTTCCAGAAAGAATCCTAAGGAAAGTATTCTCACCGCAGCATGATTTAAGATAGCAAAAATTGAAGGAAAAATAAATAGCCATCAATATTAGAAAAGTAAAGTAGATCCTGGTGAGTTATTTTTCAGTGATTAAAGATAAGTGGTTTCAAAGAATATGAAAAAAAAGATTTTCAGCCTAAGCAATGTAGTGAGACCTCATCTCTACTAAAAATAAAAATTAAAAATTGTCCAGGTGTGATGGTGCACACCTGTAGTCCCAGCTACTTTGGAGGCTACTGGGAGGATCACTTGAGCTTGGGAGGTCGAGGCTGCAGTGAGCTACAATGGAGCCGCAGCACTCCAGCCTGGGTGACACAAGCTGAAAAGAAAAAAAAAAAAATTCACAAATTCTCAAAAGAAATGGCTTGTATGTCAAACACCAAATTCTTTGTGAGCTCGGGTAATATAAAATCACACCAGCAGTGTAGGCCGGGCGCGGTGGCTCACGCCTGTAATCCCAGCACTTTGGGAGGCCAAGGCGGGCAGATCACAAGGTCAGGACATCGAGAGTATCCTGGCTAACACGGTGAAACCCCATCTCTACTAAAAATACAAAAAATTAGCCGGGCGTGGTGGCCGGCGCCTGTAGTCCCAGCTACTCAGGAGGCTGAGGCAGGAGAATGGCATGAACTCAGGAGGTGGAGCTTGCAGTGAGCCAAGATCGCGCCACTGCACTCCAGCCTGGGTGACAGAGCGAGACTCCATCTCAAAAAAAAAAAAAAAAAAAAAAACACCAGCAGTGATTAAGTCTGGGTTGTGGGATCATGAGTGATTTTGTTTACTTATTTGCACTTTTCTCTATATTCCAATCTGCCTATACTGACAACTTACTACTTTCATAGTTTTTAAAAATCTTTGATTTTATAAATTAGCCCATAAGTAAATTTGCTTTCAGAGACTATCCTTCATAGAAAAGGTGGAAGGTGGAAATCCACAGGTGCAATTGAAACATGGTCAGGAGGCCAGGCGCAGTGTCTCACGCCTGTAATCCAAGCACTTTGGGAGGCCAAGGTGGGCGGATCACCTGGGGTCAGGAGTTCAAGACCAGCCTGGCCAACATGGCGAAACCCCGTCTATACTAAAAATACAAAAATTAGCCAGGCGTGATGGTGAGTGCCTGTAATCCCAGCTACTTGGAAGGTTGAGGCAGGAGAATCACTTGAACCCATGAAACAAAGATTGCAGTGAGCCAGTGGGCGACAGAGCAAGGCTCCATCAGAAAGAAAGAAAGAGAGAGAGAGAGAGAGAGAGGGAGAGAGAGAGGGAGGGAGGGAGCGAGGGAGGGAGGGAGGGAGGAAGGAACGAAGGAAGAAAGAAGGCAAGAAAGGCAGGCAGTGGGGGATCCGGAGTCTTGCAGCTCTGGCTTCTAGCTCCATCCATGCTGCCTTCTGGGTGTGCTTTGTGTCGAGGCCTTGACTGGACCTCATTCCTCATTGTTACAGGGAAATGGCAGGCTACCTGTATGCACTAATGATCCTGAGCCCATGTTCCTCAAGAGTGCCATCCCAGGGCTGGGCTGCAGCCGTCTAATGTGCATTAACAGTTGATGCACATGAGGCAAGCATCCAAGAAAGGATTCTACATTTCCTGCCAAGCATGGGAGAAGGTGAACCTGGATAATGTTTGCGCTTGGGAAGCTAAACACAATTTCAGCTTCAAGGAAACCCCCAGATTGCAAAATTCTTGGACAGAAAGCAAAATATATCCAATATTTCTGCCACCATCTCTGTGAGTTTTCTGCCACCATTCTCCACCATGACCTCTGATCTGTCTAGCAGCCTGCTGGATTTCACACGAGCAAAGCTAAAATGGGAGGAAAGAGGGCATATGAAAAAAAAAATAGATTGACAGAGAACCCAGAGTCAATAGGACAGTCTAGACTCCCCAGCTTGTAAACTATTCATAATGACTCACTCAATAGTCAGGCATTGACAACAAACTGAATGACTGTGGACCTAGAGCTACAATATTGGCAATGTTATCTTTAATTTGAAGAGCTCAAATGATGCTGGGAGGCATTAATCAGGTAAAGAAACACTTGCCCTGGATCAAAAATTAGTGTCAGTTGGTTACCAAGGATGGGAATATGGTTAACCATATTCTTTTATTTCCCAGGTTATTGTCATAACATCTCTGTATAATTTTATATACCCATATGCACAAGTGGCCAGAAATCCCTTTCTAGCCAGCAGGGACCCACAAGGTTCTGTTTAGCAGATTTATCCCAATAATCTATCCTCATTAATGCTGTATAAGAAACCACCTAAAAATCCAGTGGCTTAAAACAACAAGGATTTCGCTGGGTATGGTGGCTCATGCCTGTAATCCCAGCAGTTTGGGAGGCCAAGGTGGGCAGATCACCTGAGGTCAGTAGTTCAAGACCAGCCTGACCAACATAGAGAAACTCCGTCTCTACTGAAAATACAAATTAGCTGGGCATGGTGGTTCATGGCTGTAGTACCAGCTACTCGGGAGCTGAGGCAGGAGAATCACTTGAACCTGGGAGGCAGAGATTGCAGTGTGCCAAGATCGCGCCATTGCACTCCAGCCTGGGCAACGAGAGCAAAACTCTGTCTCAAAAACAACATCAACAACAACACAAGAATTTAGTCTCACGTCTACAGGTCTGCAAGACTGACTGTGGTTCAGCGACTCTAGGCTGAGCAAGGCTACAGTTCGGCTGTGCTTAACTCCAACCTGTCCTTAGCTCCAGCCTATAGGTTGAGCTGTAGGCAAGTGTGTTCATTCTGGGCCTAAGCTGAGTGGATAACAGCTGCCTGGGGAAAGTTCTTCCCATCATGGATCACTGAGATACAAAAAGATCAAGCTTTAATGCGCAAGCTCTTTTCAAGCCTCTGCCATCACATCTAACAAGTATTCTTTTTGGCCAAACCCAAAGTTAAGGGGCAAGAAGGACACTCCTCCCACCACGAGGTCACAGCAAGGGTGTTGATGAATAATTCTCTTTAAGTGCTGTGATGAATTGAGAATAACAATTCTGTTATCCACTGCGATGGTTAAATCTCCACTGGTTAAATCTTGACCAGTTCCTCTTCTGACTACTTCTGATTTTCTCCTTTGGCTTCCCAGACCACATGCACAACCCCTGCAGGTGAGCCAGAATGCCAAGAAGTCAGCATTATAAGCCTAAATAGAGAAAGAACAAGTTTTCTTTTTTGGAAAGTTCCTCCCAACCTGCGATGTGTCAAGACATCACCATTCATCGGAAGGGGACACGATTATGCAAAATAACTGAGTATAAAGAACTTAGAGACAAAAGGGGAGTGAGGGGAGGAAGGAGATGTAGCAGTTTGAACTATACGAGGTTTAAATTAATTTCAACCAAAACATAACAAGCAAAGGATGTTCTCCTGATTATCTTATGTTTACTATCATATTACAGAGGCAATACATGCTTATTGTGCGTGGGGGGAATCAATCTAGTGAGTAGAAAACACAACCATCTAAAACCCCATCACCCCTGATTAGCTGCCATTCAAATCCTTTATACATGGACTACTTTGGGCATTGGAAATCAAGGTGCTGCTACCTAAACAGGGTCGTGAAAATTTTAAGGCTCTGAGAAAATGTTAAGGCCATTTGAACACCAGAAATTCTTGTTCTCATCTCTCAACTACAAATGCCTAGGTGAGTTGGCTGTCTTACAGATTTTTTTCAAATTTACAGTATATGCAATTTATTTATTTATTTATTTTTGCAAAAATGGGGTCATCTATTACATACCACTTTTCACATTAGAACAATTTTCCTCATCAACAAAGATATGTCTGTATCATCATTTTAAATTCTGCCTTATATTTCATTTATAAATTACCATAAATTACTTAACCAACACCCCATTGATGGAAGTTTAGGTTATTTCCAGTTTTTCAGAATTACTTTCTGCATGCATAATAACTCACGTCATTTCATATACAAACTGAGGCATTTATTTTCATTTTCAGATCTAAGAAATCTAAGCAGTGCCTTATTGACAATAAATAGAACCACCCTTGCGGTGTTAAAATGTGGGCAGCAAGAAAGGAAATAGTGTGGTTGGGTGGAGATTAGTCATTTTTGAAAGAGCACGTATGTACATTTTGCATGTTGGTGACAATTCACTCAAAATTTTAAAGAACCCAGCTTAAGTTTTGAATCAGCCTGAAGCACTCCGAACTTCAGATGCTCATCTCAGCCTCTTAAGTCTGCCAACCAAGCTGGAGACAAAACAAGACCTGGCTCCCTGGTGGCCGCCTGGGAATCCTGCCCTTGGCGTCATTTCTGGAAGGGCAAAAGAACCCTATGGACTCTTGTGTCACTAGGATAGAAATGCCACCCAGCTCCTCAGCCCATCTCCATCACCATGGCAGTGGGGAGGGGCCTAGGCATTATCAGAATGGGTCAGGACTAGCTCAGAGCCAGTGTCAAGCTGGCTGACTGTAAACTAAGCCAGGCTTTCAAGGGAAGGCTTTTGAAGGAAATAAGCCAACAAAACAGCATCAGAAACTGAGGAACCATTCCTTCTCCAACTCTACTCCCCAAGAGATACCAAGGTCACACAGGATACAGCAGTTGTTGAAATTATTACTGCTATGGAACAGAGCTTTTTTGGCACCAGAAGAAGTCATTCTCTTCTGTCAACCCTCTTTTCCTTTCCCTTGGATTTTCAATCCTTCCCATAGAAAATCAAGACCGTCCAGCAAAGAACATGCTTACCCAAAAGACCACAGTGCCATTCAGAAACGAGAAAGTCCAACTCTACCAAACATATAAACTTCTATCCATCCTCTGACCTTCTGACTTCATAATGTATCTTCCCGAGATAAATAGATGCATGGCATGTTAAAGCCTAGGAGGACCATGGAGATTGTGTCAATATCTTTATCCTTCAGTGAGTAGATAGAGGCCTCAGAGAGGATGAGCAACCTGCCCATGGCCCCACAGAATTGGTGGCAGAGCCCAAGACTGTTGGCCCCCAACCACACTGTCCAGACTTCAAAAGCTGATCCTCTTGCCAATGCCCCACACTAGTAACAGCCTTTTTGCCTGAATGTCTCTCAGTGATGTCTCATGAAGACAAATTACTGTCTAGCTGTATGGTTCTTTAGTCCTTGCTGTATGTTATTATACCTGGCAGGCCCTCATGGAAACTAAGCTGGAAAGAAATGAAGGAGCTCAACTTGGTTAAAACCATTGACAGAACACTCATCCCCCATCTTTTGCTCTCTAGACAACCTAGCAGGTAAATGTGAGGCATTTGAGAGAGTTAAGCCTTCTATATCAGTTAAGCTAAAAGAACAGTTTATTTCATACCCCTAAACTTCACAGGAATAGAACACAAGCTACCAGGCAGCAAGAACAAAGGAACAGACTAGATACATTTATTTTTCAGAAATTTTAAGCCATGGAAGAACAAAAAAAAATTCTTCAAAGAAAATTTAGGGGCAGGGGATTGAAATACATGCAAAACTTATTTTTAGTGCCCTTTACAGATATAAAGTCATGCTGTTCGTTTAGGAACAAAAAAATGCATTATGTATAACTTGTTTCACTCATAAAATTACCATGTTTTGTATATTGATATATTTAGACATTGGGAGATCTGAAAAAAGCGTTTTTATGATTTCTTTCCTGGTTATTTTCTTGGGCAAAAGGGAGGTTTTTAAAAAAAAAGTCCTCAGTGGAAAAACTTTTCAGAATTTTGAGAAAATTTACAGATTTTAGAGGATTTTTACTTTTCCCAAAATGACTAAGTCATCAGGTTCTCAAGTCATTGAACTCTAATGTGTTCAACCAGTGTCCTCTACTTGTCAAGATAATAGCACAACTGGGTTTAGTCATGGTGACCTATTGTGGAACTTTCAAAAGTCCACTGTAGAAGTCCCACAAATTTGAAATTCACTTTGCCCTCCAAGGTAAATCTTTTCTGTTCTTCCCACTGTAGCACTACTTAAAGTCCATTTCTAGAAATGAACTGGGAGAGGTCATAAGTCATTTAATTTAGACCCTACATGAGCACAAATCCTGTCTATATGAGGTCTACAAATGGTCAACTATCCCTTGCTTCTCCACAGTCAATGGTCTAAGGCCTAATTGTCATGCTTTACCATATACATTTATGAATGGGTGATGATCTGATCCATTTCTGTCTTCCTCACTAGACTGCAGATGCCATCAGGGCAAGAAGCAAACCTTCTCTGCTGACTATTTTGTCCTGAATGTCTACCAGCAATGGGAACAGAGCAGTAAATCTATGCTCATACCTTCTGAGATAGCTCTTAATATTAGAATTTCTCTCTGTGTATTGAACTTATATTACTTTCCCTATAACTTCTATGTACTGAGTGGATTCTGCCCTTCTTGTCCATCTAGATCTTTCACAAGACAGCCCTTCAAATACGTGAAACATGTCATCCTCCACTCTTCTCTCCTCTAGGCTAAATATCCTGTTTCTTCAGCTTCTCCTCTAGGCTAAATATCCTCAGCTGTCCCACATGTGGTGTGATTTTTCAGTTCCTTCATTACCTTGGATGCCCTTCTGGGAAGACATCACTGCTCTGGTTCTATAAACCCACACGGCTAACATGGAAGGGGAGCAGTTTCTGGAATGGAAGGTTATTGACATATTAAGCGCTCTCCCCCAAAAATGGTTCCAAAGTCTGGGACTAAACCAGAACCCTGTAATGCTCTTTGCCACAAACTGATTGGTGACCAAGTCACCTTCCACAGTTACATAAGACATTTAGAAAGACACAAGTAACAGAGGAGTGACTGGTGACCAAGACTGCTAGTTGTCCGCTAAAATACATTCTCCCCTTCCTCTATGGCAATACAACCCCTAATTTTTAGCTGTCTACAGTAAAGGCAGTGTTTCCCAACCTGTCTTGTAGCTTAGTGTGGCCGTGTGAAAAAGTTTTTGTTAATGGAATGAGTTAGGAATGGAATGAGCAGACTTTGAGAACCTTCCCTAAGAGACGGCACACCTGCACTCTTGGCACAGCTGCTCTATATTTCTTCCATTCTTTTCCCTCGAATGCCAGCATCTGAGACTATGAGCCCAAAGTCACACACAAATCAAGGAGTGTCTGTCTACAATACTTTTTTTTTGGTCTGAAAAAGAAATAAACTGCTATCATGTTCAAACCATTGTTACCCTGGGTTGTTGTTGTTGTTTTTGTTGTTGTTGCTGTTGTCACAGCCAAAACTAATCCTGATAGTCTATTGCTATGTCTTCAACCTTATTCAAGTAGTTTTGTAACTGAAGCAGCACATGGTGTAATTAAACACGAACCTGCAAGCTGATAACTTTCCCAGTGTCGCCTACCCTGCCAAAGATGAGGGTGGCAAGCTTAGGGTCTGGCATCAGAGAGGGTGTCTGCGGCTCTAACTGAAAAGAGCTTCCAAGAGCTGACTCTCTTCCCAGTAAAAAAAAAAAAAAAAAGAAAAAATACGAAGAAAAAAGGGAGGTGATGCCACCATACAAGAGGAAGGCATAGGTATTATTTTGCAAAAGAGGATATACTATTTTTTTCTCCCTTCATTACATTTTTGAGATTTAATGGCTAATTTCAAAACTGCTTAATGGGTCAAAAGCACAGCCCTCAGATAGAGTAGGACAATCCGTGGACCCTAGGGAACCTGCAGAGACGCTCACATGGAGGTGAGTGGCAGGAACACCAAATGGCGGAGCATGCCTGAGGCCAGGGAAAGACAAGTCTAGAAGACTCCACCTTCACAGGTACGGGTGACAGGCTTCCCAAAGACTGGAATTTCAGCTCCCATGTGCCATTTCCTGATTTAATGTCAGTCATTTGGCAGTTCTTGCTAAAATCAAACTTCTATTACAAAAAACTTAGAAATGGTCAAAGTACTAAGAAGAGGCAGGTTGTAGTAGCTCCGTATTTTCAAATATTCCCAGGCGTTATGTTTCTGCTTAGAATATACAAAGTCACAAGAGACCATGGTTCTCCCCTTACATTGAGAACAAGCTAAATAAGCTGCTAATCATGTTCTAAAACTCATCACAAAGAGCTGAGGACACAAAGAAATTAAAACAAAGTAAATTCCAGAAAGTGATAAGCACTTTCTAGGAGAGGAGAGACCCACGGCTGCTTTCATCCCTGACAGAGTAAAGAGGAGAAATCAGCCAGAGACAGAGATAAGGAGAAACCAGCCAAACTTTTAATAAAAGTTAATTATTGCAAGCGTGAAGCTGGGCGCGGTGGCTCACGCTTGTAATTCCAGCATCTTGGGAGGCCAAGGTGGGCAGATCGCTTGAGCTCAGGAATTCAAGACCAGCCTGGGCAACATGGTGAAACTCCATCTCTACTAAAAATACAAAAATTACCCGGGCGTGGTGGCAGGCACCTGTAGTCTCAGCTACTCAGGAGGCTTAGGTGGGAAGATTGCTTGAGTCCAGGAGGTTGAGGCTATGGTGAGCTAAGATTACACCACTGCACTCCAGCCTGGGTCACAGAGCCAGACCTTCTCTCAAAAAAAAGCAAGTTTATTAGAAACTTTTTCCTAGAATGCTTCTATCTTAGACCATGACCTACTATTAATAGAACAACAAGCAGCTCCAGCCTCAGAGCAAGTCAGCACCTACCCACCTCTTCTCCATAGGACTTCACTAGTGCATGGGACTACTAGACAGAAGTCTGAAGGCAAAGCAAGAGACCTAAGAGAGTGCCGCACACACCTTGAAACCTCTGGAAAAAATGCATTTTCCATATATAGCACTTAATCAAGTAATTTTGTGCTGTATTTCATCATATTCAAGACACTATCAATTATAAGATGCACCGTTATTTTAGGACCACTACATATAACTAATGTATTAAGGATAGTAATGTGCAACACATGAATGACTCACACTGTCCTCTCGTTACCTAGAAATCTGAGATTTGCTTATTTCTCCTGCCTTAGGTTGCAGTGTTTCAAATGCAACAGTGCAGTGTCATAATGTAATCTTTCTGAAGACATTTCTGATCCCACTTAAATTCGACATTTGTACTTCTGACAATGAGCGTAACCCAAGTGAAGTGCAGACATTGTGCCAATCTTTGAAGAAGCTCACACATAAGCAAACAATGACTACGTCTGACTGCTGCCTGGCCCACAATGTTTGTGAGGCACCGCTGCTGGTAAGAGACTTCCCAATTTCAGAGGTTAATGTGAGCCAAAAATGTGCACTTTAGAATCATCCCAAGATGAACAATAAATTTTCCTCCCGATCAGTACTATCTATGACTCTTCCGTTACTTGTGTATTTCTAAATGTCTTATGTATCTATAGAAAGGACCCCACATTTGCATTTTCCTTTCTCTTCTCATCATTATGTCTATTCAGAGTTCTCTCCTTCAGTGGTGATACTAGATTTTTTTTAATTGACAGATAAAGTTGTATGTTATTTATCATGTACATGATAGTCTGATGTACATGTATTTCAAGCTGAGCATGGTGGCTTATGCCTATAATCCCAGCACTTTGAGAGGCTGAGACAGGAATTTGCTTGAGGCCAGGAGTTTGAGACCAGCCTTGGCAACATAGTGAGAAGTCATCTCTACAAAAAATTTTGAAAATTAGCTGAGCATGGTGGCATGCACCTGTAGTCCCAGCTACTCAGGAGGCTGAGGTGGAAGGATTGCTTGAGCCCAGGAGATCAAGGCTGCAGTGAGCCATGATAGCACCACTGCATACTCCAGCCTGGGCAACAGAGTGAGACCCCCCTTCCTAAAAAAAAAAAAAAAAAAAAAGCATCTCCTCATATTCCTTACACAGTCATTACTTTTGTGGTGAGAACACCTAACATCTACTCTCTTGGCATCAGAGGTGATATTTTAAAATAAGGAATGAAGTGTGTGTAGAAGATAGTCAGGAGGGATATCCCCAAAATACAAATATTACCTGTGGGTGGTTATCTATGAGTGGTAGGATAATGGGTGATTTTTATTTTCTTCTCTTGGTTTATTATATTTTCTAATTTTCCATAAAAACTATTATTACTTGGGTAATTTCTAAACATTTAAAATAAGCCTAATGCAAAATGTTTTAAAATATCATTTGAAAAAAGGGTAAACAAAATCAAAATACAAATGATAGCTGGGATAAATACATACAACACAAAATAACCAATATCCAACTCAATACAATAGAATAGGCAACTCACTCAAGAAGGAATACACAGGGCCAATAAATGTATGAAAAGTTGCTCATCCGAATTAAAGCAACAAAGAGATGCCATTTTTTTTCACTCCTCAGGTTGGCAAGAAAACATTGTTTAAATTAAAAACCTATAGCATTCTGTGCTAGCAAGCATGAGAAGAAGCAGCCGCTCTCACACACTGCTAATGGAATGGGAATCGCTACATCCTTTTTTGGAAATCTGGATGGTAACAGCTACTAAAAATTGAAAAACACATAGCCTTTAACCCAGCAACCCCACCTCTAGGACTCTATGCTATGGAAATGAAAGTGCTATATATTTGTAAGTGAATTTTTAATTTTAGAATAGTTTTAAATTTACAGACAACTTATAAAAATAGTACAGGGAATTTGCATACACCCTACACCCAGTTTTTCCTACAAACATCTTACGTTAGTATGGTACATTTGTCACAACTAATGAACCAATATTGATATATTATTAACTAAAGTCCATATTTTGTACAGATGTCCTTAGTTTTCACCTACATCCTTTTACTATTTCAGGATCCCATCCAAGGTACCACATAATATTTGATCATCCTGCCTTCTAAGGCAGCAGTCCCCAACGTTTCTGGCACCAGGAACCAGTTTCTTGGAAGCCAGTTTTTCCACAGACATGAGGGTCAGGCAGAGGAAAGAGATGGTTTCCAGATGAAATCATTCCACCTCAGATCATCAGGCATTAGTTAGATTCTCATAAGGAGCCCACAACCTAGATCCCTCGCATCCATAACCATAGTTCACGTTAGAGCTTGCCTCCTATGAGAATCTAGTGCCGCCACTGATCTGGCAGGAGGCAGAGCTCGGGTGGTAATGCTCTGGCCCACCTCACACCTCCTGCTGTGCAGCCGGATTCCTAATAGGCCACAGACCAGTACCAGTCCACCGCTTAGGGGTTGGGGACCCCTGACCTTTTTTTCTTTTCTTTTTTTTCTTTTTTTGAGACAGGGTCTCACTCTGTGACCCAGGCTGGTTGGAGTGCAGTGGTGCATTCACAGCTCACTACAGCCTCAGCTTCCTGGGCTCAAGCAATCCACTCACCTGGGCCACCCAAAGTCCTGGGATTATAGGTGTGGGTCACCACGCCCAGCCAGGGGCCCCTGTTCTAAGGCTCTTCTACACTGTGACAGTTTCTCAGACTTTCCTTGTTTAGTGTTTATCTAATTGACAAATAATAATTGTACCTATTCATGGGGTTCGTAGTGATGTCTTGATATACATAATGTATAGTGATCAGATCAGGGTAATTAGCAAATCCATCATCTCAAATATTTATCACTTCTTTGGGCTGGGAACATTAATATCCTCCTCCTCTGTGAAACTATATATTAACTACAGTCATGTTACAGTGGTGTAGAACACTAAAACTTAATCCCTCTATTTAGCTGTAATTTTGTAACAAATCTCTCCATATCCTCCCCTTCCCCTTAGCCTTCCCAGCCTCTAGCATTCTCTGTTCTACTTTTTACTTCTACAGATCCATTTATTTTAGCTTCCATGTAAGACTGAGAAATGCAGTGTTTAACTCCGTTCCTGGTATATTTCACTTAACATCATGTCCTCCAGTTCCACCCATGTTACCATGGACGACAGGATTTCATTCATTTCAATGGCTGAATAGTATTCCATTATGTATATATACCACATTTTCTTTATCCATTCATCTAGGTTGATTCTATATATTGGCTATTGTGAATAGTGCTGCAATAAATATGGGGCTGCAGATGTCTCTTCAATATAATGATTTCCCTTCCTTTGTATAAATGCCCAGCAGTGGGATTGCTGGATCATACGGCAGTTCTATTTGTAGTTCTTTGAGGAACCTCCATACTGTTTTCCAAAGTAACTATGCCAGTTTACATTCCTACCAACTGTGGATAGGAGTCCCCTTTTCTCTGCATCCTCACCAGCGTGTTATTTTTTTGTCTTTTTGATAATAGCCATCCTAAGTGGGATGCGACGATACCTTATTATGGTTTTGATTTGCACTTCCCTGATGATTAGCCATGTTGAGCATTTTTTCATATATTTGTTGGCATTTGTATGTCTTCTTTTGAGAAATATCTGTTTAGGCCATTTACCCATTTTTCAATTGAATTGTGTGCTCTTCTGCTGCTGAGAAGTTTGAGCTCCTTGTATATTCTGGATATTAGTCCCCCATTGGATGAGTACTTTGCAGAAATTTTGTCCTATTCTGTAGGCTGTCTTTTCACTCTATTGATTGTTTCTGTTGCTGTGCAGAGGCTTAGTAGTTTGATATAATCCTATTTATTTATTTTTTGGTTTTATTGCCTAGTAAGCACTCATTTTGAATGACATATTTACAAGAATATTTACTGCAGCATTACATCTAGAGGTAAAAACTAGAAACTTCTTAAAATCCATTAAATGAAGATTAAATAAATTTGGGAACACCCATACCCTTCAGATAACTCTAAAGCTATTAAAAAGAATGATTTAGCTATTTTGATCTGAAGAGATATCCATAGCAAAATGTTATATGAGAAAAACAAGCCACATAGAACTAAATACAGTTTGATCCTAATTTTTCGAAGTAAATTTATATATTTTTATTAGCTTGGGAAAAGTCATGAAAAGATGCAGAATAGGTCATTGTCATTGGTTACCTTAGGGAACCAGGGGTAGAATTGCTGAAATGAGGACGGGCGCGGTGGCTCACACCTGTAATCCCAGCACTTTGGGAGGCCGAGGTGGGCGGATCATGAGGTCAGGAGATTGAGACCATCCTGGCTAACACATTGAAAAAAACCCCGTCTCTACTAAAACTACAAAAAATTAGCCAGGTGTGGTGGCAGGCGCCCATAGTCCCAGCTACTTGGGAGGCTGGGGCAGGAGAATGGCGTGAACCCGGGGGACAGAGCTTGCAGTGAGCTGAGAATTGCTGAAATGATGAGAAAGATGCTTAATTTTTTTACTTCTTTCTTCATATTATTTTACTAGTGATAAAGAACATCTGTGAATTCTCCAATTTTGGAAACGTAATTTAATAGAAGATTTTTTGAAACTGAAGAATATATGCCGCGCATCCTATCTTTCTGGAGTGGCGCAGATTCAAGATTTGGTCTTCCTCCAGGTGACAGAATAAATCCATCTTCTGCTTAGCTGAGTTAAGCCAATAAGTTTCCTTAGGCAACCTGATTCTTTGCCTGATCTTTTGATATATTAACTTTTTTTTTTTTTTTTTGAGACAGAGTCTCGCCCTGTCACCCAGGCTGGAAAACAGTGGTGTAATCTTGGCTCACTGCAACCTCTGCCTCCCAGGTTCAAGCGATTCTCCTGCCTCAGCCTCCCCAGTAGCTGGGATTACAGGCACGTGCCACCACACCCAGCTAATTTTTTTGTATTTTTAGTAGAGATAGGATTTTAGCATTTTGGCCAGGCTGGTCTTGAACTCCTGACCTCAGGTGATCTGCCCACCTTGGCCTCCCAAAGTGCTGGGATTACAGAGGTGAGCCACCATGCCCGGCCAAGATGTATGAATATTTTTACGTTTTTATTTCTTGAAAAAAGTTCTAGTGTAGTCATTCTATCATAAGGCTAACTGGACACGGCATCTCTAACCAAACTATGCCATGCCATCATACGCACCCCAATAATTCCAGGAAGGATGTTTTGTGGTTAAGTGAGAAAGAGTTGTCAATCCTTGGCAAGAAGGGGGGTAATGTTCCCAAAAGTGAATATAAGATGAAGATTTGAAAGCTGTTCCAATGAGATCTCTTTGGTTCCTTCCATTCTAGCCCAGTCTCCTTGCTTCCATCAGCCACCACTGCAGTTCAGTCGGGCCAAACAGCTGTACAATTGAGAGGGATTTAAACTGTCCCCCAAGTTTGCCTCCTGCACTGCACCCAGAGTTCTGCTGAAGATGCCAACAGGTGCCATGCATCCATGCCAGCACAGGGGTCCCTTAGTGAGAAAGGCCCTCACAGCCACCATAACCATCCAGTGGGGCTTGGCAATCAAGAACCTAATTAAAAGATAACTTATCAAGAGAAACTCTAGTTGAAGTCTGCCCCATCTTTACATGAAAAATATGTGGCTCTGTTATAACAGCGGTCAAACCTCTCTCAAAACTATGAGACCCTGGGAGAAAGCAGTGACATTCTTCTATTTGTTCTTTTCCCAAGGATAGGGAACAAAAAATTACTTTCCTCTGCTTTTCAGTAATTACCAAATCAAATGGCCTGAAGCTTTCTTACTATCTAACCAGAAAGCGGATCCCTTGCCAGATTCCTAGTTGATAAAGTCATCACCAGACACCGTATTGTGGCTCCTAGGCTTTCATCTGGGGACACAGATTGGAAGGGAAAAAAGGCACAGGCTTTTACTGGTCTGGGAATGGTCAGATGATAAAATCGGGATCTGTGATGAGCCAGCAAGCATCCGCTGGGAGGCAAGATTATTTGAACACTAATTATTCTTATGTGCCTGATAGTTCAGGAAGACCCATGAGCCTATATTTCTCCCCATGCTTCAACTGCACATATAAAATTGCTGTTTATACCAACTCTCTCCTCCAGGCAGCTGTTTACCCAAGAGAGAGGCAGGACTTTGGAGTTCATCAGCTTCCAACAAATTTTCAGGAAGGAGGCCAGTATATTCTCTTCTACCCACGTGTTCCGAACTTATTACAGACAAGACAGCAGGAGGATCTCAGAGAACAAGGGCCTAAAACTAGTGACTACTGAGGTTACAGATAGAGTGGACAACTGACATTTGCCTCCTTAACATCCATTCTACCTTTTTTTGCCTACAGCTAAAGACTTTTGTTTCAGGAGTATATCAGTCAGAGTTGTCCAGGAAAACTGAGTGGGCACACACACACACTCACACACACACACACACACACAGAGAGAGAGAGAGAGAGAGAGACTTATTATGGGAATTAGCGCACATGATTATGAAACTGAGAAGTCCCACCATCTGCTGTCTGCAAGCTAGAGAAGCAGGAAAGCCAATGGTAATTCAGTCTGAGGCCAGAGGCCTGAGAATGGTGTGGGGACTGCTGGTGTAACTCCTAGAGTCCAAAGGCCTGAGAACCAGGAGCTCCAGTGTCCAAAGGCGGGAGAAAGAGATGTCCCAGCTCAAGGAGAGAGAGTGAATTTGCCCTTCCTCTTCCTTTTTGTTTTATTAGAACTCTCAAACAGATGAGATGATGCCTGCCCACACTGACGAAGATTATCTTCTTTACTCAGTCTACTGATTCAAGCACTAATCTCTTTTGGAGACACCCTCCCAGACACACCCAGAAATAATGTGTTGCAAGCTATCTGGGCATCCCTTAGCTCAGTCAAGTTAACACCTAAAATCAGCCCTCACAAGAATCTACCTCTCCTTCTCTCAGTCAAAGCACTGCGTTCTCTGTAATAATCCAATAGCACCCATAATATGCAATAGCACCAATGAGATGAAATAGAACTTTTGCTGGGACTTCTGGAAAAGTGACCTGATATGTTTTCCCCTGAGACTTGAAGGTGAGAAGAGGTGAGCGTGGAGTTGTGCAGCCACCGTGACCCCAAAGGAAGAGACTCTGAGAATAAGGCCAAGATGAAGGTGGCTAGGGTCATGACATACATAGAAAGGGGGCATGATGGCAGCACTGTGAAAACAAGCAGCCCCCTAGGCCCAGAGCATCACATGAATAATAAATTCCCTTTTTGCCTAAGCTATTTGGGGTAGGACTGCTTTTGTCAAGTGCTAAAGAAAGCATCCTGTCTGATAAGACATGATATGGCAAAAAAAAAAAAACCACAGGTCAGAATGAGACCAGTCACATGTTCTCTGTTTTCCATTTTAAATTTCCAAGCATGTGCTCACCATTCACATGGCCAAGGAAGGTGTCACATTATCACCTGAGGAGGGGCTCCTTCCAGTTTGTTTCAGCCTTCTGTAGGAGACATCTATTTTCAGAACAAGAAATCCTGATGGGAGGCCAATGTATTGCTTACTGTCATTTTAATTTTATTCTTATTAATAGTAATTACGATGCATCTCTCAATATCCAGAGATCATTCAGTTAATCCAACATTGGCAGGAGGTGTGTTCTCCACATTTGTGGAGACAGTTTTGCTATTAGTCATCCACATTCTCATATGGCCCCCATGGTGACAATGGCTTATCCAAATCCTCCCTAGTCCTCCTGTGTGTTTTAATTAAATTGGCCACTCTACACTAGCCACTTAAGAAAGATAGGGTTATTGGGGACTGTAAACAGCAAAGGAAAAGATAGAGAAGCTATCACTCTATTCTCCCACTCTAGGTCCCAATGCAGCATATTCTTCCAATCTGATATTTCTTGCTCAGGATGAATGAAGCATGAGGATGTTCATTACCTCCCTTAACTTATAACTTGGCAATTGAAAGACAGTCCCCTCTTTTTTTTTTTTTTTTTTTTTTTTTTTTTTTTTTGCTTGCCTTTCTTTTATGATGTAAATTGTAAATATCAGGTTAGGTCTCAAATTATCATCCAGCTAAACAAGACATGCACCAAAGCACTCACTCTGACGAGGACTTACAACTCTCAGCGTGCTCCCACTCATCCAGATGGCTAGGAAACAGCTGATCCCCGTCTCCATGGCCATGAGATCAGAATGGGGACCTGCCCCTCATTGGCTAGTTTCTTTTTAAGATCCAGGCAGAGGAGTTGAGAACTAATTGTTATTGGCTGTGCTAGTGTATTGTCCTGAGATTCCTGTGCCTTCAGAAGAGAATTTTTGGAAGGGCTGGGGTCTTAGAAAGTCAGACAAAATAACTGCTAAATGAACATTGTTGATTTCCAAACCAAATCATACTTAATGACTATGCCTGGCCAGGCACATTGACTCATACCTGTAATCCCAGTACTTTAGAAGGTCGAGGTGTGAGGGTTGCTTGAGGCCAGGAGTTCAAGATTAGCCTAGGCAACCTAGTGAGACCCGTCTCTAATTCCAAATTTTTTTGAAAAAGAAGAAAAAATATCTACACCTGGCTGGGCGTGTTGGCTCATGCCTGTAATCCCAGCACTTTGGGAGGCCGAGGCAGGAGGATCACCTGAGGTCAGGAGTTTAAGACCAGGCTGTCAACATGGTGAAACCCCGTCTCTACTAGAAATACAAAAATTAGCTAGGTGTTATGGTGCACGCCTGTAATCCCAGCTACTCGGGAGGCTGAGACATGAGAATCACTTGAACCTGTGAGGCAAAGGTTGCAGTGAGCCGACAGCACCACTGCACTCCAGTCTGGGCAACAGAGTGAGACTCTGTCTCAAAAGTTACAAAAAAAAAAAATTATATATATACACACACATATACACCTAACATGATCAACGTGGCTTTTCCTTCACCTTTCTCCAAGGGCAAAAGTTGAGTAACAATAACAATATTCTGTGGGAAATTCCTGGTCTGATACATCCAAATCCTTCCAAATTGGCACTTGTATTCCTTTTCCTTTACTTTCTCAAGGTGAGATCATCACAAACAGGATTTAAAGAAACCTCACACATGCTGGCAAGGTGGAGGGTAAGAATGCACAACGGAGCCAAGGAAAGAGAACAAGGCTCCTTCCCACCTGGCCCCACGCATCTTATCAGCTTTAACTCCAAGAGCCTGCGCTCGCCTCTTCCTCGTGAAGGATGGGGCACCTGATGTCTTGCAGCTGAACTTATGATTACATTGCAGCAGAACACATCAAAAGAACAAATCCAAATAATGACATAAGGGAAAATAATCAAAGAAATTCAAGAAGTAATCCAAGAAATCATAGCCAGGGAGCGTCGGTGCACAGAGAACTCAGAATCCTTTCCAAAATCAAAGAATCATTGTGTCCGTAAAATTCAGAAGAGAAAACACACAAACTGCTTTTCCTCTGCTTTCACGCAACAAACAACACGGACACAAGCTGGGTGTCCTTAAGTTCAATGCCAATGCTATCTATCTGAAGATAGCATCCCATCCTGTTACCGGAAAGGGGCCCCGATCCAGACCCCAAGAGAGGGTTCTTGGAGCTCGCGCAAGAAAGAATCGAGGCAAATCTATAAAGTGAAAGTGGCCGGGCGCGGTGGCTCACGCCTGTAATCCCAACACTTTGGGAGGCCGAGGCGGGCGGATCACAAGGTCAGAAGATCCAGACCATCCTGGCTAACACGGTGAAACCCCATCTCTACTAAAAATACAAAAAAATTAGCCGGGCGTGGTGGCGGGCGCCTGTAGTCCCAGCTACTCCGGGCGGCTGAGGCAGGATAATGGAGTGAACCCGGGAGGCGGAGCTTGCAGTGAGCCGAGATCGCGCCACTGCACTCCAGGCTGGGGACAGAGCGAGACTCCGTCTCAAAAAAAAAAAAAGGTAAAAGAATGAAACAATGGCTACTCCATAGGCAGAGCAGCCCCAAGGGCTGCTGGCTGCCCACTTTTACTGTTAGTTCTTGATTATATGCTAAACACGGGGTGGATTATTCATGCCTCCCCTTTTTAGACCATATAGGATAAGTTCCTGACGTTGCCATGGCATTCCTAAACTGCCGTGGCTCTGGCGGGAGTGTAGCAGTGAGGACAACCAGAGGTCAATCTCTTTGCCATCTTGGTTTTGGTGGTTTTTGGCCTTTTTTATTGCAACCTGTTTTATCAGCAAGTCTTCATCACCTGTGTCTTGTGCCGACCTCCTAGCTCATCCTGTGACTGAGAATGCCTAATTTACTGGGAATGCAGCCCAGGAGGTCTCAGCCTTATTTTACCCAGCCCCTATTCAAGATGGAGATGCTCTAGTTCAAACACCTCTGACAATCCCACAAAATGAGAACTCAGTCCCACAGACTGTCCCCCCACTTCAGACACCAGTCACAAGTTCGGGTCCCCCGGACTTCTGACAGCTTCAAGTTGGAGTTTCCACAACCCTCTCTTTGGGTTCCATTAACTTGCTAGAGCAGCTCGCAGAACTCAGGGAAACCTACTTACATTTGCTGGTTTGTTATAAAGGATATTGCAGAGGATACAGATGAAGAGATGCACAGGGAGAAGTCTGGGAAGAGGCACGGAGCTTCCATGCCCTCCTCAGCATGCCACCCTCCAGCAACCTCCATGTGTTCAGCTATCCAGAACTCTCCAAACCAGGAATTTGGGGTTTTTATGGAAGCTTAATTAGGTCGGCATGATTGATTAAACCACTGGCCATTGGTGATCAACTTAACCTTCAGCCACTCCCCCTCCCCGAGGTTGGGGCATGGGAAGGAAAGTCCCACCCTCTAATGCTAATGCTGCCTCAGTCTTTGTGGTGACCAGCCTTCGTCCTGGAGCTGCCAGCCACCAGTCAATCGGTAGCATACAAAAAGACATCACTTTAAAAATTCTAAGGATTTGGGCCAGGCGTGGTGGCTCACGCCTGTAATCCCAGCACTTTGGGAGGCCAATGTGGGTGGATCACGAAGTCAAGAGATCGAAACCATTCTGACCAACATGGTGAAACCCTATCTCTACTAAAAATACAAAAATTAGCTGGGTGTGGTGGCACATGCCTGTAGTCGCAGCTACTTGGAAGGCTGAGGCAGGAGAATCACTTGAACCTGGGAGGCAGAGGTTGCAGTGAGCCAAGATTGCGCCACTGTACTCCAGCCTGGTGACCTAGCACGACTCCATCTCAAAATTAAAAAAATATAAAAATAAAAATAAAAATTCTAAGGATTTTAGAAGTTGTACGCCAGGAATCTGGTATAAAACCAAATATAGGCCGAGTGCAGTGGCTTACGCCTGTAATCCCAGCAAGAGACTAGCCTGGGCAACATGGCGAAACCCCATCTCTATAAAAAATACAACAATTAGGCAGTTGTGGTGGCATGCGTCTGTAGTCCCAACTACTCAGAAGGCTGAGGTAGGAGAATCGCTTGAGCCCAGGAGGTGGAGGTTGCAGTGAGCTGAGATCATGCCACCGCACTCTAGCCTGAGCAACAGAGCCAGACCCTGTCTCAAAATATATATATATTTTTTTTTTGTTATAAAGGATATTATATATATATATACACACACATTTCACAATATCACAAAAATATATCTATTTTAAAGTATTGAACAAAAAAACATTGGGAGGATCAGAACTCTGATATTTTCTGCTTTAAACTCTGAAATTAGTTCAAAGATTCTGGTGCTATTTCTTGACGATATCTATCGTGTGTGTGTGTGTGTGTGTAAAACACACACAGCACTGGCAGTCAAGCAAACAGGCCAAGGTAGAAATTGAGAATTCTGAGATCTGTCTAAGTCAACCTTTATTTTCTTTATTTGGAAAATAAGAACAAAAGTAACAAAAATACAGCAAAATTATGACAAATAAATCTGACATTTAAAAAATCCATAACACTTTTAACATCCACATCTATTCTGAATTACACAACTATGGAATTTCTTATGTTCTTCATATTATTTTGTAAAATTTATGTACTGTCTGCCCAAAAAAGTGTGCACTATTATCCCCATTTTTGCAGAGGTGGGAGTTAGATATCTAGACATTGAGGATCTTAGCTAAGGACAACAGCTGGTAAGAGGTTGCATAGTTAGAAAGTGTTACCAGAAAGGGGTCTAGATCCAGACCCCAAGAGAATGTTCTTGTATCTCGCACAAGAATTCTAAGTGAATCCATAAAGTAAAGTGAAAGCAAGTTTATTAAGAAAGTAAAGGAATACTGGCTCACGCCTGTAATCCCAGCACGTTGGGAAGCCGAGGTGGGTGGATCACCTGAGGTCAGGAGTTTGAGAACAACATGGTGAAACCCCGCCTCTACTAAAAATACAAAAATTAGCCAGGCATGGTGACACACTCCTGTAATCCCAAGTACTCAGGAGGCTGAGGCAGGAGAATTGCTTGAACTTAGGAGGTGGAGGTTGCAGTGAGCTGAGATCGCACCATTGCACTCCAGCCTGGGAGTCAGAGCAAGACTCCATCTCAAAAAAAAAAGAAAGTAAAGGAATAAAAGAATGACTACTCCATAGGCAGAGCAGCAGTGTGGGCTGCCCAGCTGATTATACTTATAACTATTTCTTGATTCTGTGCTAAACAAGGGGTGGATTATTCATAAGTTTTCTGGAAAAGGGGTGGGCGATTCCTAGAACTGAGGCTTTCTCCCCTTTTTAGACCATATATGGCAACTTCCCGACATTGCCATGGCATGTGTAAATAGTCATGGCACTGGTGGGAGTGTCTTTTAGCATGCTAATGTATCATAATTAGTGTATAATGAGCAGTGAGGGCGACCAGAGATCACTCTCATCGCCATCTTGGTTTTGGTGGGGTTTGGCTGGCTTCTTTACCACATCCTGTTTTTATCAGCAAGGTGTTTGTAACCTGTGTCTTGTGCCAACCTCCTATCTCATCCTGTGACTAAGAATGCCTAACCTTCTGGGAATGCAGCCCAGTAGGTCTCAGCCTTATTATACCCAGCCCCTATTCAAGATGGAGTTGTTCTGGTTTGAATGCCTCTGATAAATGCAAACCCAGGTCCTTCTGGCTCCAAAATTCAATCAATGTTGCCTCTTTTCAAAATATTTCTATTTGCTTGAGAAAATTCCAGCTCATTTGCCTTAGGGGAGAATTTAGGATCCCCTATTAGTCATGGTCCCCTGGGGAAGGAAGGCATCTTCTCCAACCTGGGGCTGCCTGAGGAGAACTCACCAGTCACCACCAAGACACACTGACTGCAATGCAGCCAGCCCCCTGACTTTTGGAGGAATCCTGGTGCTTCTTCCCACCTTGAATATGCTCTAGCCTAACTGTCTGCCTAGGGCACTAGTGTTCCTGCATGGCTTCCCGACCAGCCAGGCCTTTTCCATGATTTGCTTCTTTTCTTCTCTAAAGTATCCTTGTTACTTTTTTTGTTTTCGGACAGGGTCTTGCTGTATTGCCCAGGCTGGAGTGCAGTGGCTCAATCACAGCTCACTGTAGCCTCGACCTCCCAGGCTGAAATGATCCTCCAGCCTCAGCCTCTCATGTAGCTGGGACCACAGGCCTGCACCATCATGTCCAGCTAATTTTTGTAGGGGTTTTTTTGAGACAGAGTCACGCTCTGTTGCCCAGGCTGGAGTACAGTGGTGCTATCTTGGCTCACTGCAACCTCTGCCTCTCGAGTTCAAGCGATCCTCATGCCTCAGCCTCCCAAGAAGCTGGGACTACAGGCACATGCCACCACACCCGGCTAATTTTTTGTACTTTTTTTTTTTTTTTTTTTTTTTTTTTTTTAGGAGAGATGGGGTTTTACCATGTTGGCCAGGCTGGTCTCAAACTCCTGGCCTCAAGTGATCTGCCAGCCTCAGCCTTCCAAAGTGCTAGGATTACAGGCATGAGCCACCATGCCCGGCCAATTTTTGTACTTTTTTGTAGAGATGAGGTTTTGCCATGTCGCCCAGGCTGGTCTTCCTTGTTATTTTCTAAGGAGACTCTACCTTGCTCCAGTTCTAGCCTGACCATCCTCTTCTTGAGTTTCCCATCCTGATACTCCTTTTCCTTGGGTGGGTTTGATGAAGTTACAGCAATTCCAACCAAATTAACTGTCTCTCCCCTTCTTCAAATCTTCATATTTACAAGTGACACCCCCAGCTTCTGCCTACCCTTGCCTGGTCCTCCCCAGGCCATCCTGGCTCCAATCCAGCAAGCTTTCTCTGGCTCAACCTTTGTGCTGGGTTAAGATCCTAATCCGACCTGTTTCTTCCCTCCTTCCAATACCCAAAAATGTTTTGGATGTTTTAATAAATCAAATGAGGAGTTACGACCTTCTGATTAAAGTTTAATAAATTTATCAAAGAACTATGAGAACATTCAGATTAAAAAATAATGAAATGTAAAATAAAAGCAATAAAGACGAATAATAAAATCAATAAATATTATTCTAACATCAAGAAGCAAATTACAATAAGAAAATTAGATTATACCAAAGGCAAGAAGTGATTCATTAAGAGAAAGAGAAGGGACACATTTCAAATAGAAAAAATGTTAAGTAATAAATTATTGGATTATTTGATAATCCAATGAGTGAATCATAAAAATACATAGGAAAAGATTTAAATTTCTTGCTGATGACACAAAATACTGGCATCAATGAAGCTAACATAAAATTCATACTACACCATGAAAATGAGGACATGAATATCATCAGTTCAAAGAGTATTTAAGATAGAAATTCACAAGAAAATCTCAAATGCCCTGAGATCTTAACAGGTCTTCTCAGAAAGAAAGTAGATAGTGGTTTGCCAAAATTTGACAAATACTAAATATTTTCTTGGCATTACCAATCATAAGTTGTGAAGCTGGAATAAATTTTTATAAGCTATCAATAATAAAAATAAATTTTTTATCAATCATGCTTGATAAGATTGAATAATCATTCCATTCTCTACACAGAAAGTCACACAAAATTGCTGTCATAGAAAAACATAATCAAAAAGTATATAGCTAAAATAAAGTAAAAAATATTTTTTAAATATTAGGTGTCCGATGATTTGTATATTGTTACAATTTCTGTTCTTATTCTAAATATTCACTTTTCATAACTAATTTTGCATGCTTTTACTTATAGAGGCCTCCAAAAATTGTCTAAATTTCAGCCCTACAAACCCTGAACTCATCCTCAATGGGATATTGCATTTCTCCCTCCCCCTCTCCTCACCCAAACTCAGGGCTGACCCTCTTTCAGACAAACAGACAGTGGCCAGAACAGAAACAGAACAAGATAAGTGGAAATCCTACCCACTGTGTTTTTTACCTTAAAAGTCAGTAGGATTGGCTGGGCGCCGTCGCTCAGGCCTGTAATCTCAGCACTTTGGGAGGCCAAGGCAGGTGGATCACGAGACAGGAGAGACGAGACGAGACCATCCTAGCTAACACAGTGAAACCTCGTCTCTACTGAAAATACAAAAAATTAGCCGGGCGTGGTGGCGGGCTCCTGTAATCCCAGCTACTCGGGAGGCTGAGGCAGACAATTGCTTGAACCCAGAAGGCGGAGGTTGCAGTGAGCTGAGATCACGCCACTGCACTCCAGCCTGGGCAACAGAGCAAAACTCTATTCCCCCCACCCAAAAAAAAAAAAAAATTAGCCGGGCGTGGTGGCGGGCGCCTGTGGTCCCAGCTACTCGGGAGGCTGAGGCAGGAGAATGGCGGGAATGCAGGAGGCGGAGCTTGCAGTGAGCTGAGATCGTGCCACTGCACTCCAGCCTGGGCGACAGAGCGAGACTCCGTCTCAAAAAAAAGAAAAAAAATGTCTGTAGGATTGATTCACTAGCAAGTATAAAGCCCATGAAAACGCCAGGTACTCGGGGACTCAAGAACTGTTGTTTTTACCAAATCATATTAACTCCAAACAGACATAACAGCTGGATGAACATGTTCAACGTTATCGTTGTTTTTGTTTTAATTATTCTCTTTTTTGTTGGTGGTGGTAGGGGGAGAGTCTCATTCTGTCACCCAGGCTGGAGTGCAGTAGCGCAATCACAACTCACTGCAGCTTCAACCTTCCAGGCTCAAGCAATCCTCCTACCTCAACCTCCCAACTAGCTGGACCACAGGTGTGTGCCACCACACCCAGCTGACTTTTAAAAAAGTATTTGTAAAGATGGGGTCTCACTATATTGTCCAGGCTGCTCTCAACCTCCTAGGCTCAAGTGATCCGCCCGCCTTGACCTCCCAAAGTGCTGGGACTACAGGCATAAGCCACCCTGCCTAGCTGTTTTATTTATTCTGTCTTCTCAAAAGTAAATATTTTGCTGACATAAGGTAGCAGAGTAAACATGGAGCTCTCCTTCCTTGCCTAATGAAGCACAGGTATCGAAATGGATTTACACACCTGAGGAAGACCTGGCAATCCTCTCGCACCAATTTGCAGAATGGTATTTATGTGGACTGTGGTCACATTTCTTAAAAAAAAAAAAAGCTCTTTATTGCTTGAATAAGCATTTGTTGATACATTAGACAAGCTAAAGCCATTTCCATATAACTGTTTCATATAGAAGGAGTTGTTTTATTTCATTATTTCCTTGATTCTTATTTGTCCTTCATTAGGTCTCAAAGATTGTCTATTATATTTAGTGAAATGTAAATTGCAAAGCTTTACAAAAACTGTCATTCTAGAAATTATTTCATTGATGAGTTTTTTCACATCAATTCAGCAGACACTGGTTGAGAATCTTCTAGAAGTATGACAGGCACTGAACTGGGCCCTGGGGAATGCAGAGATGACATTCAGAATGCTTTCTGCGAACGTGGGTCAAGGTGATAAACGCTGCTTCGATGATTAGATCAAAGTGTTGAAAGAAACAGAGAAGAGGGAGCAGTTAATCCTGCCTGCTCCAATCGGGGATGAAAATAAAAAGTAGATTCAAAGTGTGTTTTGTGGATCCCAAGGGCTCCAGAGAGGAGTCTCCAGGTGTCTGCTGGGGAAGTGGGGAGCTGAGAGGCAGGGTTTCAGATCTCCAATTACTGTTCACCCAAAGCACAGCTGCTTCCATCTGTTTTATTTGTTGGAAAGTGGCATTAGACTTCTCTGACAAAAAGCCACTGCTTTTGAAAAATAATTTTTTAGAGATGAGGCCTCACTCTTGCCCAGGCAGCTGGAGTGCAGTGGTGCAGTAATCTCACTGCAGCCTCAACCTCCCAGACTCAAGTGATCCTCCCACCTCAGCCTCCCAAGTAGCTGGGATTACAGATGTGAGCCACCATGCCTGGCTACAATATTTTGAAACTACTAAATGAGATGTCCTTTGGTGTAAGCTTTAAGGTTATAGAACTTATCCAAAGAGAGATGAAATCCAGTGCCTTCAACTCCCTTCTCTATGTTAAAATTCCCAAACCTACATCTTTAGCCCCAACTGTTCTCCTAGCACCAGTATCCCCCATCCTCAATCCATCCTTTTCTCTCCACAGGACATGTTTTAGAAGATTGATGGCTCCCATTGCATAGTGGATAAAAATCCAAGCTCCCTGTCATAGTCTATAAAATCCCTCCTAATCTGGCTCCAAATGTCTTTTACCGTTTATTGTCCTCCACTTACCCAAAGATGCTGCTGAGAGACAATTCTCCATGGGTCTCTCATTTCTGTACTTCTTGCAAAAAGAAGCACTGAAAAATTTTGTTCCAGACTATCTTTTCAAGAATGTTTGTGTAGTGAACAGCTTTGGAAAATAGAGATAGTGATTCTCTCCAGAGCAGAGGGAAGGTTTATTCGCTTTCTAGTAAAGATAGTATCTCCCTCCAGGAAAAGGTTCGGTGGATTTGCTTGCCGCCCATTATACAACACTGGTGTTTCCTATGTGTGGGGTTTCTTAGCTGTAACACAAACCCACTGGGTACAGCATCCATCTGGGCCGCTGCATTGCCACAGTGGACTTAGAAGGCTAGAAACCCAATGCACAAAGGAATCTCATCCTGCTTTTTTGTGTGAGTAATAAAAATCCTTTGTCTCTAACTCAGGAATCTCATGCATGCAAGTAACTGCCGCAGGCTAGCTTGTTAGCTTACATACAATGAGAAATCCCAGACCCTTCATCTTCACACAGTTCTTTTTTTTTTTTTTTTTTTTTTTTTTTGAGACAGGGTTTCACTGTTGCCCAGGCTGGAGGGCAGTGGCGCGATCTCAGCTCACTGCAACCCCTACCTCCTGCACTCAAATGATCCTCCCGCCTCAGCCTCCCAAGTAGCTGTGACTACAGGCACGTGCCACCATGCCCAGCTAATTTTTTGTATTTTTTGGTAGAGACAGGGTTTTGTCCTTTTGCCCAGGCTGGTCTCCAACTTCTGGGCTCCAAGTGATCCACTTGCCTCGGCCTCCCAAAGGGCTAGGATTGTAGGCATGAGCCACCACACTTGGTCTCCTTCACAGTTCTTGACAGGTCCCTGTATTGGTCAGGATAAACTAAGTGTGCTGCAGTAACAACCCCCAAATCTCAGTGGTTTACAACACAGGCAAGTTTCTTGCTCGTTCTTCATGTCCTTTGCAGGTCATCTGGTGGCTCTGCTTCCATCACCATTGTCCTCACTCTAGGGCACAATCTGACAAAGCATCCACTCTCTGGAACATTGTTAGGGGTCAAAGGAAAAGAGAATGTGGCAAAGAATGTGCCCACTTTTAAATCTCCCACCTGGAAATGAGAGACATCCTCCTGCTTACTTTGATTGGCCACATCTAAATTCAGGTCTATTGAAAAGTGCAAAGCTACCACATGCACAGAAAGAAGGAGAGTTGGAATATTGCCAAACATCCCTAATGACTCCCAGAACAACCTGGTCTCCATCCACACCACATGCTTGGTCTTTATACAAACCTGCTATGCTCGTTCATGCCTGTGCAATTCCTTCTTCCCAAAACACGCTTCTTCTCCCTGAACGTTTAGCCCTTCCCACACCTCTTATTACATGGATAACCCCTACTATTTTATAACATCCAACTCAAATATTACCTCCTTTTTCAAAACTTTCTCTGACCATCCCTCACCCAGAAAAACACCTCACTTCCCTAAGATTCCATAACACTCTCTATATGAAAGTACTAACCCATTGCTTCATACTGGGTCATGAATTTGATGCCTGCCATAAATCCAGATCCCTTGAGAATGGATGATAAGGAGTGGGCCCATGATTTTTTAACCTCCTTTAGGCAAACCTAGCACCATTTTGATTAAAATATTTCAGAGGTTTTCTACTCAAGATTAAAAAACAACAACAACAAATAATTGCCACAACCTTCAAAGCGCACACAGAATGACCATCTCCAGCCTCAGTTGGTGCCATGATCCTTCTGCTTTCAAGTCCCACTGGTCTCCCTTCAGTCTCTCAAACCTGTATACCTTCTCTCTCCACGTCTTTGCATCTGCCTGAAACCCCCCATCCTCCTCTCTCCCTCACCTCATTAATCTCTCCTCATTCTTCAGATCTGAGCGGGGAAGGATCACTTCCAGGGAAGTGTTCCTGGAACCCACCCCCCGCCCTGGTCAAATCTCCGCTTGTCTGTTCTCATAGCACTGTGGACTTCTGCGTAGCCCTCAGCACAGCTAGTATTCTGTGGGTTTTGTATGACTATTTTACTGTGTTCTCCCCACACTCAACCTTAAACTACAAGTTCACAAGGGCATGAATCCTATCCATTTTTGCCCACTATTGGATCCCTAGTTCTTAGTATATTGTCTGTCACATAGTAGGACTCGGTAGATATGGACGAGTAAATGAGTGAATGAATGAATATAATAAGATACCCAATGTATGTGTCTTGGATTGAAGAATTTCAAGTAGAGAAGACAACAGTTAAAAAAAAAAAAGGTACAAAAGTTTGTCTGGTCTGCAGGGCAAATTTTTTCTATGAATGACAGGAGAAGCACAGGAGGCAAATGAAATTTTACATAAATCTTCCAGTACTTCATCTCAGTGTAGAATCTGAATTATGAAAGATCGACTCAGTAGATACCAGATTCCAGGAGAGTTTAGAGATATAATCTCATTATTTTTCAACCTTTGTTTCTAGGTGTAATTTACACCTATTTTTTTTTTTTTTTTTTTTTTTTTTTTTTTTTGAGACGGAGTCTTGCTCTGTTGCCCGGGCTGGAGTGCAGTGGCGCGATCTCGGCTCACTGCAAACTCCGCCTCCTGCGTTCACGCCATTCTCCTGCCTCAGCCTCCCGAGTAGCTGCGACTACAGGCGCCCGCCACCGTGCCCGGCTAATTGTTTTTGTATTTTTAGTAGAGACGGGTTTTCACCGTGGTCTCGATCTCCTGACCTCGTGATCCACCCGCCTCGGCCTCCCAAAGTGCTGGGATTACAGGCATGAGCCACCGCGCCCGGCCACACCTAATTTTTAAACAAGCGGAGATTCTTCTAAGCCAGTTGCCATTATCATTATCTAAAATGTATTTGATTTACTATTTACAAAGCATTTTCCTTATGCTGTCATATTAAACACTGAACAACCCTTATAATCAAGATTAAAAGTAGGTCATAGTCTCTAACTCTGACATCTTCACAGAATAATTTTTGATATATTTGTGAAATAACGAGATTGCAGGTAAGGCGGAAAAGAAGCCTCCCAAACAGGCAAGAAGAGTAGATGGCAGAGGCACAGAGAAGGAGATGGAAAGACATGGAACCAAAAGGAGGGGTCACAAGAGGAAGAGTATTGTCCAAAAGTAATGTGGGGATGGGCTCCGAAGCAGGGAAGAGGGCGGCAGTCTTTGAAGTTGGCCTCGATGGTGGTCTTTTTTTTATTATTATTTTTTTTGAGACAGAGTCTTGCTCTGTCACCCAGGCTGGAGTGCAGTGGCGCGATCTCGGCTCACTGCAGGCTCCGCCCCCCGGGTTCACACCATTCTCCTGTCTCAGCCCTCGAGTAGCTGGGACTACAGGCGCCCGCCACCATGCCCGGCTAATTTTTTGTATTTTTAGTAGAGACGGGGTTTCACCGGGTTAGCCAGGATGGTCTCGATCTCCTGATCTCATGATCCGCCCACCTCGGCCTCCCAAAGTGCTGGGATTACAGGCGTGAGCCACCGCGCCCGGCCCAGGCCCGGCTAATTTTTGTATTTTTAGTAGAGACGGGGTTTCACTATGTTGGCCAGGCTGTTCTCAAACTCCTGACCTCAAGTGATTCACCCTCCTCAGCCTCCCAAAATTCTGGGACTGCAGGCGTGAGTCACCATGCCCAGCCCTCAATGGTGGTCTTTGAGGTTGGTATCACAGATTGTGGGGAGGGAGACACATAATGTGTGGGGTAGGAAATTCGTGAGAATGTTTAGATGCAGTAAGTCCCTGAGGCAGGGATGACATAGGAGTCTATAGAGACCTGAACTTGTCAACAGGAAAATAAAAGATATTTTTAGGTGTCTGTGTCATTAAAGGACTTCTATGGGTGGGTGTGGGCCGTAAGGTTTGACTAAGAGCAGTAAAATGGGGAGTAGGTAACAGGTCACAGAAAATGGAAATCGGTCATTACTGTTTGTTTGAGATTCCATCAGTGCCTGGGGCTGGTTGGTCTCATTGGGGAAAGGAGCATCTTGAGTGGGAAGGATGCCCAGGAAATCCAAATAGACTAGCAAAGTAGCCAAGAATACAGAAATGCCCTCATCACCTCACCAAAGCCCATGTCCCCTCATGTTGCTCTGGAGGGCTGGGCCACCCACAGGAGACTTGCACAGGTTCCGGGGACCCCAAGCTGCTGGCAGAGCCCCCCACCAAGTCCTGTCCAGCTTCTGGGGCTCTGTGAGCAGCATGAGCCAATCCTCCTCACACACATGCAGAGCCTCAGAGAAGGAGCATCATGCTCCATCCTGCTGCCCAGGACAAAAACCTGGAAATTCTCCTTGACTTTTCTCCCACTTTACTCCCCAAGTCTAATTGGCTCTAGGTCCTAATATCTCCCAAATCCACTCACCTCTTGCTATCCCCATAACTACTAACGTAGTTCTGGAACCCACCACTGAAGCGTGTTCTAACTTCCTCCCGTCTGTCTCCCTTCCTGTCACTGAAAAACTGATGGCAGTCCTTCCTCTGCTTATACCTCTTCATCAGCTCCCTTCCACCATTAGAATAAGGCCCGAACTTCCTAACGTTGCTTCGATATCCGCATGAGCTGGCCTCTGGTCTCCTCTCCGGCTCTCACCAGGCTTCCCTGCCAGCTTTGTCCTGCCATACCAAACTACTTCCAGTCCCATACAAGTGCCTGTCTCCCTTTCACTCCTGGACTCAGAAAATTCATCTTGCTTTCTCTGGAAATCATCTTAACCTCACGCCCCTTACCCTTGGCCCCATCAGGCCAGATTCCCTGGGTTAATTCCTGCTCTTGAGACTTCAGCTGTGATGTTTCCTACTTCACAGCTCTTTCGGGGCTGGGTGAGCGGCCCTAACTTTGTGCTGCCGTAGCCACTTGCATTTGCCAAAACCAGAGCATATCATCCTCTGCATCATAGTGGGTTTTTTTTTTCCACTTATCTGTCTCTCCATCTAGATCTGTGGTTCTCTACTCCCTGTAAAATAAATTAGAGTCTTTGTTTTTTAAAAAAAAAAATGCTAATGCCTATTAAACAAAAATCTCTTGAGGTGGATCTGAGCATCAGTTTTTTAAGTTTCCCCCAAATAATTCTAGTGGGCAGCCAGCGGTGGGCGCCACTGAGCCAGACGGTCTTTGTTGCCAGTGCACAGGGAACAATCCTCAGTGTCTGTTACACAAATGAGTCTCTGATCATTCCACTTTGGTCTGCAGGGCAAAAACTCTACAGAGAGGGCATGGAGAGGAAGAGATGGGTCTTGAAGAAGAAACTTGCCCTGGGGAGGACCCACACCTCCCCCCTGACTCCAGCTCCCTCTGGTACAAAATCCCAAAGCTGAGCTGTGGGCCCAGCCGCACCCACATGCAACTCTGCGCTGTTGGAAAGGCTTGGAAGTCAAACAGCAATCGACTCCTCTTCATGGAGGCAAGGATAAATTTTCTTTTCAAAACACTTTAAATTTTATCACCTCTTCACAACAAGTACATGAATGAATAAACTGAGGCTCCAAGAGACTGTGAGTGGCCCTCGCCTCAAATCTCTAGAGCAAGGCAGAGCAGAAATCAATACGTGACTCCCCAGGAGCAATTGGCCTCGTCCTGGGTGGCCTCTGCGCCCACCCTAACTCTCCTGCCTCCTAGAGCAGGCAGGGCTCGCCCCGAACCACCCTGCCTCCTAGTGCTGACAGAGGCACATCTGCAGGGCGAAGAATCTGCAGGCAGGATGCAGAGAGTGGGAGGAGGAGGACAATTTCGCACCTGAGTGACCCTTTTCATAAAAATGGGATCACGTTACTTCCTACTAAGAGAAGGGAAATGTTATCCGAGAATGTGGGGCTCTCATTCTCGGATATGAGAATGTCTCTGCCAACAATGCCTGGCCTGATCTTACCTACCCCACTTCACCAGGGGCACTCACAGCTAGAATCTGCTGAGAACCCTCAGGCTCTCGATGGGTGTGACTCATCTCTTCCTCTATTCCCTCTCTGTAGAGGTTTTGCCCTGCAGACCAAAGTAGAGTGATCAGAGACTCATTTGTGTAACAAACATTAAGGGTTGTTCCCTAGGCACTGGCAACAAAGGCCAACCCGGCTGGCTCTCTGAGCTCAAGAAATCACAGCATGGCTCAGCGGTGCTCCTTGCTGGCTGCCCACTAGAACTATTTGGAGAAACATAAAACTCTGATGCCCAGACCCACCTCAAGGGTTTGTTTTGTTTTGTTTTGTTTGTTTTTTGAGACAGAGTCTTGCTCTGTCACCCAGGCTGGAGTGCAGTGGCATGATCTCAGCTCACTACAACCTCTGCCTCCCAGGTTCAAGGACTCCTCCCACCTCAGCCTCCCAAATAGCTAGGATTACAGGCACACACCACCATGCCTGGCTAATTTTTTGTATTTTTAGTAGAGACAGGATTTCACCATGTTGGCCAGGCTAGTCTTGAACTCCTGACCTCAAGTGATCTGCCCGCCTTGGCCTTTCAGAGTGCTGGGATTACAGGTGTGAGCTACCACACCCAGCCAAGAGATTGTTTAATCAGCAAAAGGCTGGGCAGGGCAGTGGGGCCTAGGGCAGCACTTGCTATCAGATGTCTGGAGGGCTGGGTTGGCTTTGGCCATAGATGGACCTCGGTTCAAATCCTGGCTGGCCATACCACTCACCAGCTCTAGATCTAGAGCAGGTTAACATCATGAATCTAAACTACTTACCACTTAACGAAGTGAGTGACTATCTATAACTGTTGCCGTTGTTACAAGAAATCCACTTAGTAACTGCACTGAAAGCCCCTCATCCCCAAAAGGCAAGAAATGGGGAACAACCGGGTGACTAAGGAAAACTGCAAGTGAAAGCAGCTGTAATTTCTCTCGCTGTGGTTTGCGGTGCTCAACACTCTTGCTTGGCTGGTTGTCTTGGAGGGTTAATGAGGTCTCTGCTGAGTGTCCTCAGCTTAGCAATGGGCAGTGGGGCTCTGTTCACAGTCTCATCCCGGCCACGTGGCCTCCCGGGTTCAGACACCCTAGGCTGATGCTGTGGTTCCATGTGCCTGGAACACGAGCATCCGAACTCATTTCCGGCCTGCCTGTCCCCACATGCAACGGCTCCTGAAAAAGGGGAACCAAATGCTGCCCATTTCACCCCCATCAATAGCTGACAACGCCTGGGTTCCTGCTCTCCTGACATTCCCACTCATTGTCGTCAGTGGAGCGAGCAGGCAGAGGGGAAGTGAGCTGCCTATCAGCCCCTGCAATCAGAAAAAGAGCCGGGTGCCTTTAAGACGAAGGTGGTGGGCAGCCATCCATCTTCCCTAAACACAGACTCGCCTTGTTCTTCCATTTCTGGCTGAGTGATAAAAACGTTAAATGTCATTTCCTGTATCAGTGGTTAACCACTAGATGCTGGATCAGAGATTTACCAGAAGTGCTGAAGTTAAGGAAAAAAAATAAATAAACCTGCTGTTTTCAATAACCCTTTCTTGCACCCTGTGGGAACTATGTAACCTCTGGGGAGGGGGCTGCGAGGGGGTCGCTGGATTTGACTTGGGCAACACACTTAGGACTAGATTTACCAAATGCTTTCTTATGCTTCATATAGGAAGTGAAGAGAGAGAAAATGTAACCATCCTATACCTGTCCTCAAGTGTGCGTGTGTGTGTGTGTGTGTGTGTGTGTGTGTGTGTGTGTGTGTGTGTGTAGAAACGCTGGGAAAAGCAGGAGGAAAAATCATCCACGTGCCTTCTTTGCCCACCTCTCTCAGGGTATCTTGCAGTCATTTTGGTTTTATTGACCCAGGGTTTTTGCAGAGGACAGTTGCCCTGACTATTCGATTCCCTCAGCTTCCTGCAACAATGAATGTCCTCCAGTGACAAGAAGGCTTCCTGGGGGAAAACATGCTCCCAGGAAACTCCTGAGGGGTGGAGAGCCCAGCTCAATCCTTTGTTGTGTCCTCTTCTTCTTTCAGTTGCTCCATTAAATTAATCAAGAGCTCAGAAAAGGGAAGGCCTGGCTCAGCCCCCAAGGAGAGGTGACTGGACCGACTGCAGCCTGCCCACAGCTGTGCTCCAAGCCCAGCCACTCCACGCCCAGCCATGCGCTTCTGCCCTGAGGTCACCTCCCCACATACAGCTGCCCTGGGCTCCTCCCTGCGGCCTCCCAGGCACTCCCCTCAGTCTGGGCATATAAGACTTAGGAGCTGCACTTTGTTCTAGCAATTCCATTTCCTTCCCAGTGCCAGTTGGGATGTGCTGTGCACACCAAGTGCTCCTAGCTCCTCACCTACCTCTGGGATCACTGACAGTCCTGCTTTACCTGGGACCGAAGGGATTCATGGGGCGGCCGGGGCGGGGGAGGGAGGACTTTTGTTTCTAAAACTGGGAAAGTCCCAGGCAAACCAAAATGAATTGGTCACCCCCGCAACAGATACAATGGTTTGCATAGGCATTTGCACGTTCTGTGTCAGAACGGTGGCCAAGAAACAAAAAATAATAAATATGATTTAAAAACAAGAAAATAATTTTTTAAAAATTTAATAAACATAAGATAATTTTTTTAATAAAATTTAAAAAAAAAGAAACTGGCCAAACTTGAGAACAGATCTAGCCAGGGTACTGAGAACAGCAGATGGCATTGCATGGTGTAAGAGTTCCCTGGGGAGATAGGACAGAGCGCATCACAGATCTCCCACTGCACCTGGCGCATACCTAGAAATCATCCTCTCTCAATTCAATAGTTACTAGAGGAGATCTGAAATCAAAGTCAGAATCAGAAGGGAAAAGAGCATGGGAAAACGTACGTTCCACTAAATCTCTTGTAGGCCTCTGAAACTGAAACTTATTTTTCCTTCCTCGCACCCTTGAGTACCAACACCATCAGCCCCCCTGGTGCCCAGGACACAAAGATTCGAGAGATGCTTTGCTCTTTACTCTGCCTCGCTCCCACTTCATTTTATTATTATACCTAGACCTGATTTCCTGCCACCTAGGATCTCTCCTCTCCACTTCCACTTCTATGACTATCCTTCCGCTGTCTCTGCCCTCAAAGACTGGCCTCCATCCTCTCCAACCTCAATTTCATCTGCTCCCTGGCATGTTAGATGCTCCCTACTTTTTCAAATTATATTCGAGAAGTGTTTATTGAATACCTAGATCAGAAGGATGCCAGAGAGGTCGCACCCGGATTTCATATGGCATTGGACATTTCTCACGGATGCCTTTTTGAATGACACCATCTGTAACATCTTACTGACTGAGAAAACCTCCTGGACACTGCCAGCAAAGCTGGGCATGGCCTCCCTTGCTTCCTGGTGCACACTGCCAGTTAGCCCTCATTACATTGCTATGATGACTACTTTCTGTTTCCATCTTGTCTACCAGCTGCAAACCCCAGTGTCATTTACCCTGTTTTCCCAGGTCAATCCCAGACCTTGACAGATAGTGGCCATTAAATACATGTAGAAAAGAAGATGGTCTGGAGATGAAAGGGGGAAATATTGGGTGGATGCTATTATACTTCACTGGGTCTGTAGCCATTTGAACATATACATTTCAAAGGCTATTGATTATGGTTGGATCAACCTGGAAGATGATCCCTATTAGAGAATCAAAGGTCTCAGCCCTAGGCCCTATCCTAATGTTTTTACAAACTTCCTGGATGAAGATTAAAAAGGTACCCAAAACAGATTTACAGATAAAACCAAAGCTAGGAAGTATCACTAATATGTAGAATGCTAGAATTCATGTTCCAAAATTGTCTTGGCTTATGAGATGGATAGACCAAAACTAAGAAGGTAAAAATACACACCCAATTAGTGTAAAGGCTACACTCGTAGTAGCACCATCACTAGCACAATGAGGAAGATGTGGTTCAGCAGCAGTTCGGTTGAAAAACTCCTAGCAATTCCTAGTCTTTGAGCTAGAAGAGAACATAGAGGACTATCCAATACAGAGAGTCTCAAGCTCTTTTCAAACAATAACATTCATCAGGTGGAATTTCATGCAGAGGCCCTGTAGGTAAAAGAATTTTTTTTTTCGAGATGAAGTCTTGTTCTGTCGCCCAGGCTGGAGTGCAGTGGCATGATCTCAGCTCACTGCAACTTCTGCCTCCCAGGTTCAAGCAATTCTCCTGTCTCAGTCTCCCGAGTAGCTGGGATTACAGGTACATGCCACCATGCCTGGCCAATTTTTGTATTTTTAGTAGAGACGGGGTTTCACCATATTGGCCAGGCTGGTCTCCAGCTGGCTGGTCTCGAGCTCCTGACCTTGTGATCCGCCTGCTTCGGCCTCCCAAAGTGCTGGGATTACAGGCGTGAGCCACCGTGGCCAGCCGGTAAAAGAAATTTTTTAAAGGTGCTGCTCTGGTTAGGAGTAAGGGAAAGGGGTCTAACAAGTCAGCCTCCAACCAATTTGCCCCTCCCTGCTATCTTATGAAGACCCCTGAGGCACCCTCCCAAACTCCTGGGGCTCTTCTGAGTGAACATTGTTTGAAAACACAGACCTGAGTCAATCCCCTTGCTCTACACAGCTGCCCAGCTGGTGAGTGTCAGAATTCCCCCGAACCCTCTAATCCCTCAGCCGGCTTTATTTTGTGTTGCATTTTATTTTTCTTTATAGTTTTTGGCCCTCCACGGCACTGTATGCTGCACTTCACTCTGTGCACCGCCTGGCTGTCTCACTGGAGTCCTGCTGTCTTTTTTCCACCAGTGCATCCCTGCTGCACGGAACACAGTGGGAGGAAGATTTAATGGGAAAGGAATGAATGAACTGGAAAGGAACCCAGGTATCTTGACACCAACCCAACTTGCCCTCGCAGTACACAGTAGTGTAACTGTCCCCAACAACAACCAAAGCCAAGATCACATTAGGCTGCATTAGGAGATCAAATGGGCCCACCGTACTCATCATGGTTCAAGCCTTGTCTGGAATAGTGTGTTAGATTCTAGCAGCTACATTAAAGGAAACAAATGTGGCAGAAGTGGCATATAAATAATATTATTGAGGGATGACTTTGTGCCAGACATACTGTATATTCATCTCATCTAGTCATGATAATTATGCTGTAAAGTAATTATTATCCTCCTTTTGAATCTGGGGAAACAGAGGCTCAGCACATTTCAGTAATTTCTCCAAAGGCACACAGCTAAAGGCCTAGGATTCAAACCCCTGGCAAAGCTTGGGTTCTATCCACCACACCGAGGTGTCTCTTGGAGGGGCCCCCAAAAGGGCAAGAAGAGTATGGAGGATCTAGAAATCATGACCAGTGAGGCCAGATATGGTGGCTCACGCTTGTAATCCCAGCACTCTGGGAGGCCAAGGTGCAAGGATCCCTTTGAGCCCAAGAGTTTGAGACCAACCCAAGCAACATAGGAAGACTCTGTCTCTGCAAAAAAAAATTTTAATTAGCCAGGTGTGGTGGCATGTGCCTGTAGTTCCAGCTCTTCAGGAGGCTGAGGTCGGAGGATTGCTTGAGCTCAAGAGTTGGAGGCTGCAGTGAGCCATGATCATGCCACTGCACTCCAGCCTGGGTGACAGAGCAAGATCATGTCTCAAAAAAAAAAAAAAAGAGAGAGAGAGAAAGAAATCATGACAAATGAGACATTCAGCCTGGAGAGAATCAGACATACATGACAGGCTGGGTGGGGAGTGAGGAGACCATGACAGCAGTGACTGAAGAAAGAAGAGCACTTTTTGAGGAGGGAAAGTGCTGAGACTCAAGGCCCCTTGTCAGGTGAGGTGTAGAGGAGATTCCCAGATCGGTAGAAAAGTGGCCCAAGAAACTCTGGGCTGTGTTTTGGCCTTGCTGCGCATTTGTGGGTGGAGACAATTCCCTGTGCCCACCACACACCCACACCATCCTCTATCACCACATCTTCTGTGCCACAGGCTCTCCCGAGCTGTCTGCCTGTTTATTTTCCTGTGACGAGAGGGACCAAGCAGCAGCAGCAGCAGCAGCGGCATCATAATAACTGCCCACAAGTTGTAGTTGGAATAATTTTCAGAATGGCTCGAGCTCTATGGTTAAAGAAACAACTGCTGGTGGAGTGTAGTAAACAGGCCCCAGCCACAGAACACAGCAAGTGGGCACAGGACATGGGAGTCCAAGAGCAAGGCCCGGGTCCAGGACGCAGCAGGGCTGGGAGGAGCTGACCACAGGACTCCACTCCCCGCAGGGCAGCGCTTCATCCGGGGCCCTTCCCTGGCTGCGTAATTGCCCAGATTCGTGTCTCCTGATCTGCTGTAACACACAAAGGCGTAGAGCAGAACAGGAAACTCAGAAAAAAAAAATGGTCTTTTCCCTCTTGAGTGTCTGCTCTGATAAAGACCCTTCCCAGAGGCTGGTCCTTGTCTCAAGCCCACTAGAAATTCTGCCATGAGTGTGAGCTTTTAGAGACACTGGGGAAAATAGAATACACACCAGCAGCCATCTCGCTCTTGGTTGATCAAAATAGAATCATAATAGTTCTCTCTTCCCTGTCCAGAATCACCTTCTTCCCATTTTTCTGTGCCCCCTGCCGAGAAACCAACCAAGACAAGGGGTCAGAAGAAGCGCTCAGAAACAACTGGAGAATTCACAAGGACAGTCAAGGTTGACAGGGTCCATGGAAAGACCCCTAAAAGTACCCTGTCTAGAATGTGAGAGCTCCAAGGGCCTGCAGAGTCATCTAGTCTGACTGTAAATATATTCAACTGAGGGCCACATGCGGTCTCCGTCACAACCACTCAACAAAAGCAGCCATAGACAATACATAATACAATGGCCATGGCTGTGTTCTAATCAAACTTGACTTATGGTTATCAAAATGTGAATTTCATATAATTTTCATACATTATGAAAACATTACTCTCCTTCTCAATTATTTAAAAAGGTAAAAGGCATTCTCAGTCCACTGGCCGGACAAAAACAGGCAGTGGGCTCAATTTAGCGTGTGGGCCACAGTTTGTCAATTCCTGATCTAATCCAAGCCCTTCCTGAGACAGAGGAGAAATCTGACTCCTAGGAAAGGCAGCGACTGGTGGTTCAGTGTAGGATTCCCATCCACATACAGTATTCCATTCTTGTGCTGGGCTCTTGCCCATGCAAAGTGATATTTCAGCTGCCCTCATTTCCCTTGGGCATGATGTGCCTGTACTGTGAGGGCAGCAGCCTGGTCAAAGCCCTGCCAACTGTAACATCTGGAATAGAACTTCAGGACTTGACAGACTCTGACTCTGTCCCATTTCTGCACTCTCTCCCAGGATGACCTTGGGCGGGTCCATCACCCTCTCTTGATCCCATCAGAAACTGCAGACATGGGAACCACACGGGTCATCTCTGAGAGTAGGTCTTCAGTCATTGTCCTGCCTTCCCCTCTCCTGGGATCAGTACCAGCAGGCCCCTGGCATCTTCTCCAGCAGCCATCTCTCGGAGCAACCAGTTCTGAGGCCACCAAAGTATAGTGACTTCTGGGCAGGAAAACTAGGGATGGAAGCAAATGAGTTGTCTGTTTTCATGCAGATGAAGTCGTGGGAGGACGTATGATTCATGTGTTGAGTGCTTTTTCAATAGCATGTTTCTATCATTTCTGGAAGACAGCAAGTTAGTTTCCCCCCGAGGTGGTGGGAGAGGATGTTGTTTGTGGTTTTCCCTTTTAGAGGGGAGTTACATTTTTTTTTGTTGTTGCTTTGTTGGTTTATAAATTTTTTTGTTTTGCTGTGTTGTGATTTGTGTTCATGAGGAGTTGGAGATGGCGGTTGGGAGAGAAAGTTTTGGAGGGGTAGGAGGAAGCAGAGCCTATGTACAATGTCTGCAGGGGCTGATCACACAAACAAGGTCAAGGTGGTTCAAAGTCATAGTCAGATGCCTGGGGGCCTGCCAAACACCACATGCCTTGGTTAGGAAATTAGTGACAGTTTGACATCTGGGTCTTGTGTGATTGCCATCCAAAGATAAGGAAGGGAAAAAGGAGAGTCCCGGCATGGAGTTCCAAGCAGGCTCAGAGCCCTGGGCCTGCCTTGCCATCACATTAAAGAATGTGGCTGCTGTGCCCTGGAGCAGTTCCCTAGTCACACCAGGTGATGGGAGCCAGGAGCATGGGATAGAAGGAGCCTGGTCACTGTCCAGCCCAGAGTATCGCTCAGTGTTGGCTCCCCTGCCAGCCTCTTCCAGGGTATCTGACACCCAAACAGGTTGGTGCCTGGAATTAGGGTATTAGGCCACTGGACCTTCTTGGGGAGCTCTAGGGGGTCTCTGGGAACTTAAATAAAAGCTGCTCCAAAAACTTCTCTGAATCCTGCACCCCTCCCTTAGCAAGCAGTATGCTGGCAAAAGGTTAACAACCAAGTATCTGGCGAAAAAATGCCCTGATTCACAGCATTTGCTAACTCCCATGGTGTAAATACTCTCCTACCTTGGCCAATTTCAAGTGGCCAGTGTTCTGTTAACTAGATCACAAAAATCCTGAAAATTAACATTGAGTTTTCTCAAGCCAGAATGAGCCCCTCTTCTACACCACAGCCCTGAGCCCTCTGGAACCAAAGGAGAACTCAGAAATCAGGAATCATTTGGTCCTAGGCTTTCCAGGTGCCAGAATGAACCACGAGCTCCCGGTCAAGCCGCAAGTTTTATGAGTCTACAGCACCTCACAGTGGAGGGACCCTGGTGGGGGCAGGAGGAAGGAATGGAAGTTGGCTAATTAGAGACCCTAAAAAGCCCCCAGAGAATGCAAGTAAGAGAGAAAAAGGGATTGGGAATCAATGCTAGGAACTCAAGCATTCAAACCTGTGTGATCCACAAAACAAAAACTGTGAGGTATTTAACCACCTCTCCTTCTTATTTCGTGAGTGTCTTCCTGTCTCAGTCCATCATTTTCCAGAGAAAATCTTCCTAAAGGATGTTAGGAAGCAGCTGTCCGTCCCATATCCCTGAGAAGGGATGCCCTGCCCCTGCAACGTACTAAACACAAGGTGGTGGCTGACATGGAGGAATCTGTCCCCTACACACATAGGACCGCTCTGCCAGCCAGGCCCAGGTAGCGCCTGGGATGAACTCCCCTCACCCTGCTCCCTGGTCCTCTCCCTACTAGGTCCCATCTAACACACTCCTGCTTGGCTAAGGGAGGAAAATTGCACCTCCTCCAACTCCTCTGATGTCCCTACAGTCCATCCAAACTCACAAGAGTAAGGATTCTTGGATCGACACAGGCCCCTTCCCTTGGGCAGTTTCGGCTTAGCAGGCGTTCTGGGAAGACAGCCAAGCAGTAACTCACTTATGAAAGACTTCATTCTGTGCCTGCTCTCCTCACCCAACAGCTGACACACACAGACCCCCTCGCTGCCAGTTTAGTGGCCCTGACTGGTCAGAACCTACTCACCTGGCCCGAGAGGCCCACAGTGTCCTGCCTCCACTCCCTTTCCTAGAGCCCTGGATTCCATTCCTACCTCTGCCGCTAATTGCCTCGAACACTCATTTAATCTCTTCGGACTACGGTTTCCTTATCTGGAACACACAAATGGTTGGACTTCAATAATATTCCATACAAGTTTTATAGAAAAATAAGATTTGTTTGGAACTTTAAAGCGATCAAGTACTTTCACTTAATTATTACAAAAAGTATGTGATATAAGTAGTAATATTAGATAATATTAGGAACTGAGGCTCAGAGAGCCTGGGAAATGCATTCCAGATTACCTGGATAAGAGGTAGCCCACCCAAACTCGATCTCATTCCTCTGACAACCAACACTGCACACAGACACCTGAGCAAGTTGCTACAACTGGGATCCCACAGCAGAGTCCCACAGCTGTTCCTCAGTTAGCATTCATGTCTCTTTGATTCACCAGTTTAACACAATAAATTTCATTCATTCTAGGCTGAGAGACTAACGTGAATATGTTCAATGTCCAGGAGAAAACTAGGGTCTGTCCTGAGCAAAGGTGGTGAGTGAGCGCCGTTTACCTTCCCTGAGCACCCCAACCTTCTGTGCAAAATTCTATGTCCTATACCTTTGCCTTTGCAATCTAACATTCTTCCTTGTCTTTTTTTTTTTTTTTTTTTTTTTTCCTTTAGAGGCAGGGTCTCTTGCTCTGTCACCAAGGCTGGAGTGCAGTGGCACAATCATGGCTTACTGCAGCCTCATACTCCTGGGCTCCAGCGATCCTCTTGCCTCAGCCTCCCAAGTTGAGGACTACAGGCATGAGCCACTGCATCTGGCACCTTTCTTGTCTTAATACTGTTCTAGTCCATCCAAAACAACAACAACAACAACAGCAACAACATTTCAATCAAAGAAACATACAATACCGCCTCCCCACCTCCTGCAATAAAACAAGTGCTGACACCCACCCTTCCACAAAAGAGGAGAAAGGGACCCTTTCACCCGACATGAGGGTTTCTTTCACTTCTTTTTTTCTTTCTTTTTTTTTTTTTTTTTGGTGGGGTGACAGGCTCTCACTCTGTCGCCCAGGCTGGAGTGCAGTGGTACAATCACAGCTCACTGTAGCCTCAACCTTCTGGGTCAGGCGATCCTCCCTGAGCCTCGGCCTCCTGAGTAGCCAGGACTGCAGGAGCACACCATCACCATTCATTAGCAGCCCTGCCTGGCTAATTTTTTTATTTTTTATAGAGATGTGGTCTCAGTATGTTGCTCAGGCTGATCTCAAACTCCTGGATTCAAGCAATCCACTCGCCTCAGCCTCTCAAAGTGCTGGGATTATAGGTATGAGTCACCGCGCCTGGCCTATTTCACATAGTTCTCGCCCTTAGTCCTATGCTGCCCTGTCTACCTTGGGGCAGAATTTTTCCATCTGCCCCCAGCGCTGTATTCTTATAACCATCCTGACTATTTATTGTATGTCCTGGATGCCAGCGAGGCCCCCCTCTACACACACACTCAAGAAGGTTAAGGCAAGAGGAAGAAACAAAAAGAGAGACAATTTACTGCCCTTTACATAGCACTTTGTCCTAACAATACCCTTCTAAAGCCCTCACTGAACAGTGAGAACAATCCAATGAAGTAGGTTTTGTTATGTCTGTTTTTACAGAAAAGGACACTGAGGCTCAAAGACTTTGTAGGTCATTCACCGTAGAAGAGCCAGAATGGGAATCCATGTTCATCTGACTCCAAAGGCAATGGAATGGCCAGGCCCCTCCCTAGGAAATTATCTAATAGGACTCTTCAAGGATATTTGCCTTTTAACAGGAGTGTCTTGAAGCCAGGGTCTCACAAACCAGGCAACAGAGCTCGAAGGGGTAATACCCAATACCTGCTGATGCAATCATACGGACCCAATGAGTTTGAAGCGGGGTGATCTCTTACTGCACCAATTAAATAGTCATCAGTTCTACCAACCATAAAACCAACCATAAATGTAAACAAAGAATTCCTGATCCCACGGGTCTGGATGCTAAAAGTGTCCCCAAACTTAGAGAAGTTCTGGAAGAGAACATATCAAAGTTTTGGCTTTGCTCCAGATGCTATAGGAAACTCTATGTTGCAAGAGTTCTCCATTATTGCCCAGACAATGGAAATAGCAACCACGAAGCACCTTCTAAAATCCCTTGCAGTCTGAGACCTGTGGTGGAGACCCTGGTTTTCATTCATTATGCATGAACCCAAAGTACAGACTTGCAGACCTTCCTAGAAATGAGTAGTAAGTTCAGACCATCAGAATATTCAGAAACCTGTATTCAGTTTCTGAATACAGGTATAAAGTATACCTGTATAAAGTCTCTGTATTTCAGAGACTTTAGCAGTAAAAAGGGGTCAGAACACTAGAATAGCTGTCTGGTGAAATCTAAGAGCTTTGTTCATAAAGACATTATGATTCAGTTAATGAGATTTGGCAAGGTATTAACCATCTTGGTAGACCAATAATGGTTGGCTGCTATGGAGTTTAGACTGGGAAATAGAAAACTGAACTGTTATCAGAAAAGTTTGAGATACTTTCTTATACTTTTTGTATAAGATGAAAGCCTGCAAAAGATGAGGCTCAAAAGATATGGAGACAACCTAAATGTCTATCAATGGATGAATGGATAAAGAAAATGTAAAAAAAAAAAATATATATATATACACACACACACATATATATACAATGGAGTATTATTCAGCGTTAAAGGGCCGGGGGCAGGATCCTGTCATTTGCAACATGGATGAACCTGGAGGACATTATGCTAAGTGAAATAAGCCTGATTCAGAAAGACAAATACTGCATGATCTGACGTATGCAAAAAGTCTAAAATAATCAAACTCACAGAAGCAGAGAGCAGAACAGTGGTTGCCAGGTGGTAATAGGGAGGGAAAATGGGGAGATGTTGGTCAAAAGGTAAAAAGTTTTAGTTATGCAAGATGAATAATTTCTGGAGGTCTACTGTACAGCATGGTGACTATAGTTAATAATACTGTGTTGTACACTTGAAACTTGCTAAGAGGTAAGATCTTAAGTACTCCCATCACAAAAAGAGAAAATGGCTACTATGTGAGGTGATAGAGATGTTAATAGCTTGACTGTGTGATCATTTAATCATGTATACATATCTCAAAACATCAGTTGTACACCTTAACTATATACAATTTCTATTTGTCAATTATACTCCAATAAGAGTTGGGGGAAATGGAAAAAGATGAGGTTCCATAAATCATCTGAGTATATCAGGAAGTGAAACACGCAGGTGTTGAGAATAAAAACGCAATTATCTGCTGGGCGAGGTGGCTCACGTCTTGAATCCTAGCACTTTGGGAGGCCGAGGCAGGTAGATCACCTGAGGTTAGGAGTTTGAGACTATCCTGGGCAACATGGTGAAACCCTGTCTCTATTAAAAATACAAAAATTAGCCGGGCATGGTGGCATGTGCCTGTAGTCCCAGCTACTTGGGAGGCTGAGGCAGGAGAATCGCTTGAACCTGGGAGGTGGATGTTGCAGTGAGCCAAGATTACACCACTGCACTCCAGCCTGGGCGACAGAGAGAGACAGAGAGAAAAATAATACTAATAAAATAAAATTAATAATAAAATAAAACCATAATTACCTAGTGTGTGGCCTTTGCTGGAGAAAGGCTCTGCACACTGCCCAAGAGCAGGCCTTAATGCCATGAGTTGAACCAGCGGGGCTGGACTCAAGGGTTCAAGGGTGTGGAGTGAGAGGAGAAACGACAAAGGGAAGCTGGGGACAGCTGCTCTGGTGAACTCAAGGAAGCCACCTGAGATGGGGAGGGAAGGAAAAGGAGGTTAGTAGAGCTTCAGGGAAACGCAGAGGAGAAGACTGGTTTCACCTGGTGGTAGAAATAAAGGAAAAGGGAAAACAGAAGCCACGTTGTGGTGGTCAGTGCTGCAAGAAGGACTCTAGGAGAGATAGCTTCTAATGAGAAGAGGAATCGGGGCCAGCAAGACTGGCTCCAGGAGGAAAGTTCTGTGAGGTCCATGAAAGAGGAAGTAGGGAGGAATCGCTGTTGAAATTCTCATTGTGAATGGATGGATCCCAAGTCCTGGAGGAATGGGCAGAAAACAGAAAGCAAAGAAAAAGAAATGTAAAAGAAGGCTTCAAAGCCTATTAAAGTCATATAAAGAGGATAAAGAGTAATTCAAAGCAGCAATGTGAAAAAAGAAACACTAAAAAGAAGGCAAGAGGACCCTAGGGAAGGAAAAACTGGGCGTACATTTGTGTAAGAAATCTAAGTATTACCTGTTTGAAGCAGTTTATTCACCAGGAACTAGGAAAGGAACTGGCTCTGTGGATTTCCTTACCAGACAATTTTCAGAGTGAGATTTTTGTTTACAGTTTATTATAAGAACCTTCCAAAGACTTATGGGATCTGGATCTGATGATACATAACAATGCTTACGACCTAAAAAAGCAAAACGATTCACTTCATGGAAATGCATGTTCCCCGAAAGAAATCCATAGAGCCCCCTAATGAAATTTTCAAGAGAAAAGCCATGTACAAACATATGATCCGCTTCCTAAACGCCACAAGAAAGGTACAGGTGGAAGGAGTAGAGGAAGATTTCCACGGATTCTTGAGAAAAAAATGAAATGGGAAATCTAAGACGAGTGCCCAACAAACCAAATAATGCAGGTTTCAAGAGCACAGAACTGAATGGGGTTTCTTTAAACACACATACCAGCTGCTGCCACATGGCTACCAAATGGAAACTGAGCCAGGAGGGCGGCCCAGTTTCTAGGTACAAGAAAGAACAGAGGTTGTGACATGTAACAGGAATGATGTTTCCATTTGTATTTTATGAAGTTAACAGCCAAAATTCACCTCTGAAAACCTAAGTTTGGCAGTGGTATAAAGAAGGGAGGAAATTCCTGATGGAACAAGAAGGGATTAAAAACAAAAGAGGGGAGATCAGGGGGAGGGCAGGCCTCTGATCTTCCCAGGCTGGCAGTGGTGGGCAAGTAGGAAAATGATGTGAGCAGAGGCTCAAGGAAAGTGGCCCTGAAATCAAAGGCTTTGAAGAGATAAGCAGAGTCCCTCAAGCAAAGCAATAAACAGAGAAACCAGGATGAATACATTGGAATCGAAATGATGAAATGTAAAGTACCACAGAGAGGTTTCTAGAAAAGCATCCAGAGATGGAAATGGGGAAAAGAGAAAGATACAGCAGAAATTAATTGCATACGAGATTCTAGTGTGTGCTAGAAATGTAGGGGGGAAAGAGTGATGATAAAATTGAAAGAAAGAAGTGGATAGATCTTAGTGGCATGATTGAAATGGATAATGAAAGGGATCTTTATGAAACTGTTGCCAGGAGAAGGAAAGATATAGAAAGCGAAAAAAAGGCTGTAGGTTAATTCCAGTATGACAAGAATAACAAAGAAATGCATGAATTCTCAGCCAACAGCCCGTATCAAGAGACAAGCATGTTCTGGCTGTGTGTGAAGGGCACACCATGCCTGGGGCTCTCCCTGCCAACACCTGCAGACTTTTGCTCCTCACCTGGACCTCACAGTGCACCTGTTTTCAATGACACATGGGGGAAAAAGGTGAAAAGATGAATAAGGCCAGGCGCAGTGGCTCACGCCTGTAATCCCAACACTTTGGGAGGCCAAGGCAAGTGAATCACTTGTGGCCAGAAGTTCGAGACCAGCCTGGCCAAAATAGCAAAACCCTGTCTCTGCTAAAGATACACAAAATTAGCCAGGTATGGTGGTGCACACCTGTATAATACCAGCTACTGAGGCTGAGGCATGAGAATCACTTGAACCTGGGAGGCAGAGGTTGTAGTGAGCTGAGATCGCACCACTGCACTCCAGCCTGGGTGAAAGAAGTGAGACTCTGTCTCAAAAAAAAAAAAAAAAAAAGGATAAAATGATACTCATTTCTTCCTTGGTCCCATCGACAAACATTTACCAAGAGATGTCTACGTGCCAAGCACAGTGCTTGATACTGAGAAAATACAATAATTGATAAGCAACATAGATATTCTAACAAAAATGGAAGCAAAAAGGGGAGGAAGTCTAAAATATAGAATTTTCCAGATAAGACAGAGCAAAGTTCAAAGCCGTGAAAATGAGAGTCAATGTGAAATATGACAGAAATGGGGACACCAAGGTGGACACAAGATGACCGTATATTCTCCTCGAAGGGGAACAAGATAGGAAAGGAAAGTGGGAAACAAAAAGCGGAAGTAACGTCAAGAGCCCCTAATGGGGCTCTAATAGGCTCTAACCTGAGTCCTAGCCCTTACTCAGCTGGTTCCAAGATGATCTTGAGCAAAGTGCTTCTGTGCTCTGAGCCTCAGTTCCCTTAACTATAAAATAAACTAATGATGTCTGGTCTAACTTGTGGTTGTCACCACGACACAGTAAGGGGTATTGGTTGTGCCCTCCTGCCATAAACAACAATAAAACTGGACGAATTATATGAAACTGTTTTCAGGTGCAACGCTACAGATGGTGCAGGGATGTGATCCTTGAGAGAAGAAACACAAGAGGTGAAACCCACATTTACTCTGGCCTCCTGCCTGGGGCTTTCCAACCACAGCACGCGGAAGTGGAACCCAAACTGAGGATGGAGGAAAGAGACCGAAGGTTAGGGCTGCTGTAGGGATTGAGTGTGTGGGACAGGGTATGAGAGAGGCAGGAGCTGCACAGAGCAGAAATCCAAAAATCTGCAGAGGAGACCACCTGAATCTAGTTGAAAACAAAACTGCACATGTACAGGGTAATGTTTTCACAAAGCCTAGTAGAGAATAGGTAGCAGGGGCAAGGTGCAGTAGCTCATGCCTGTAATCCCAGCATCTTAGGAGAGGCTGAGGCAAGAGGATTTCTTGAGCCCAGGAGTTCAAGACCAGCCTGGGCAATATAGCAAGACCTCATCTCTACAAAAAACTTTAAAAATTAGCTAGGTGTGGTGGCATGCACCTATAGTTCCAGCTACTTGGGAGGCTGTGGCAGGAGGATCCCTTGAGCCCAGGAGCTTCAGGCTACAGTGAGCTAAGATTGTGCTGCTGCACTCCAGCCTGGGTGACAGAGTAAGACCCTGTTTCTTAAAAAAAGAAAAAAAAGAGAGAGAGAGAGAGAATAGGTAGTAGGAGCTGTGCACTGAACAGAGATTCCAGAGGTCACATGGTGGGAAGAGACACTGTGTTCTCAGTGTCCATGGTGGAAAGAGCTTGATGAACAGCCTGGGCTTTCAACAGAGGCCCGGGAAAGGTCACACCTGTGGAGCTGGGCCACCCCAGCACTAGAGGGGGGCTGCACTGGACCCATCAAAACAAAGCCAAATTACAACACTCAATAATGGATCCAAGCGGATCCACCAATAAATTAACCACCTGCCAAAACAAATGCAATGATCCTTACAGGAAGACAATAAAACCATAATGTTTGACATGTAATAAAAAATTACTCAATGTGTAACAAGGAGGAAACAAGTAGTATAGAAAGCAGCCAATAGAAAGAATCCCAGAGGTGATACAGATGCAATTAGCAAAGAAAAACTTTAAAATGACTAAATATATTGAAGAATTTAAAGGGAAAAAGTGGACATAAGGAATGAAAAACAGTTACTCATTGGAAAATAGACATTATGAAAAGAAATAAGATGAAAATCGTGGGACTCAAAAATCTACAATAACTGCCTGGGCACGGTGGCTCACACCTGTAATCCCAACACTTTGGGAGGCCCAGCCGGGCAGATCATTGAGGCCAGGAGTTCAAGACCAGCCTGGCCAACATGGTGAAACTGTGTCTCTACTGAAAATCAAGAAAAAAAAAAGAACTGGGCGTGGTGGTGGAAGCCCATAATCCCAGCTACTAGGGAGGCTGAGGCAGGAGAATCGTTTGAACCCGGGAGGCAGAGGTTGCAGTGAGCCGAGATTGCACCACTGCACTCCAGCCTGGGCAGCAGAGCAAGATTCTGCCTAAAAAATATGTTTATATATGTATCTAAAATAACTGAAATAAGTCACAAGATGGGCTTAACAGAAGATTAGACACTGCAAAAGAAAAGATTAGTAGACGTGAAGACAGAATAATAAAAATTATCCAAGCTGATGCACATAGAGCAAAAAACGACTAGAATAAAAGAATAGACTAGAATAAAAGAATGTTGGTTACTCAACATGTAACAAGGAGGAAACAAAAGCAGTTAATAGAAAGAGTTCCAGAAGTGATACAGATGGAATTCCACCAGGAAAACTAGAAAAAGGCTCTGTCTACAGAAGGGACAGTGTAAACACAATGGCAGAAGAGAACAGAAACAGAGGATCTAGAAAGAAGAAGTATAATCCAACGCTGACATAGGGAGGAGGGAACTGTAAAATTAGAATCTGACAAGGTTTTAATAGGCAATAGGCAACGATCAATTAAAACAGGGCTGTCATGATATGTCTGGACAGACTCAGTTATTTGACCTATGAAGGTTCTGGAGATGAAGGCACTGCAACACCAGGTCTAAATGTGTCATCCCAAACATTTGTAGCTAAGCGGCAGAGAGAAATGACCAAGAATGATTCAGTTCAGTTTGGCACTCGTTTACTGGGGACCTTCTGACACCAGGCTCTGTGTCAGGTACAGAGGATATAAAAATTACTAAGACCAAGTCCATGCCTTTAAGGGGAAACCCAGTTCTACTGGGGGAAACAGGCATGGCAACACATCAGAAAGTAGTGTGTCCAAGCATCCACCTGTCACTTACCAGCTGAGAGAGTCTGGGTATGTGCCCTGCCCAAATCTCATGTTGGATTGTAATCCCCCGTGTTGAAGGTGGGGTCTGGTGGGAGGTGACTGACCCACGGGAGTGGATTTCTCATTAATGGTTTAGCCCCAACCCCTGGATGCTGTCCTTACAAAAGTGAGTTCATTCTCATGAGGTCTGGCCATTTCAAAGTGTCTGGCACCTCCCCCTCCCTTGCTCCTGTTTTGCCATGTGATATGCCTGCTTCGACTTTGCACTCCACCACGATTGGAAGCTTCCTTAGGCCTCCCCAGAAGCAGATGCTGCTATGCTTCCTGTATAGCCTGCAGAACCATGAACCAATAATACCTCTTTTCTTATAAATTACTCAGTCTCAGGTATTTCTTTGTAGCAGTGCAAGAATGGCCTAGCACACCAGCTATGTGGCTTTGCACAAATCATTTAACCTCAGTTTCATCATCCATAAAATGAGGATGATAATAACCACCTAGCAAGACTAATGTGAACATTCTAGAAATAATTTTAAAAGTGCCTAGCTCACCACCTGGCCTATAGTAATTCAGCAGCTCTCAACTTGAGAACAAGACACACATTAGAATCTAGGTGGCAAAAGGAGGGTATTTCTAACTAGTCCCAGCCTACCTCCCACTCATATCCTGATTCCCCTGGAAGGATGTGCCTACCTATTCTAAACCCATTACCCTGGATGAAGAAACACTGTCTCATGCACGATATAAAGTGTGGGAGTGTGTTTTGCATGTGAATGATGCATAGGTAGAATAAGGTTTGAGAATCACTCTGTAAGCATTCATCTCAGTTCAACACTTATAAAGCACCTACTGTGTGCCAGGCTCATAAAAAAAACTAGTCTGGATTATTTCCACATAATGATAGAGGTATGTATAAAATCCTAAGAGAATATAATACAGGAGAAGGCACTCAGCCTGGGGGTCAGGAAGGCCCACAAGCCTTGGCAGTTACCCGGCCTAGCAAAGGTGAGAAGATCATCTCAGGGGAACAGAAAGGTATAAGTTGGCAATAGCATGGTGTGTGCAAGGAACTAGGATCCAAGCATCAAACAGGGTCAAGGAATTAAATATTTGGGAGAGGCAGACAAGGGCAAGTTTATGAAAGACATGCAAAGAAACCTACTTAATCCTGTGGGTGGTGAGAGCCACAGAAGAGCATGATGAAAAGGAGACCCAGGTCCCTCTGTGCTCCAGGTCAGTATCTCTGAAAGCAGTTCCCAAGCTAAATTTCATGATGAAAGCACAAGGAACCTCAGAGAGCTCAGCCTGCAGAGGAATTCATTCCTCAGGGGCAGTGTGCACTGCTCACTCAACTTTGCTTCTCAAGCACCCACCCAAGTCTGACCCCACTGTAGGCACTAGGTTCATTGTACAGAACTGATATTAATAAACTTCCTTATCCAGAACTTGTGCAATAGCCGAGCATAGTGGCTCACGCCTGTAATTCCAACACTTTGGGAGGCCAAGGCAGGCAGATTGCTTGAGCCCAGGAGTTCGAGACCAGCCTGGGCAACATGGTGAAGGCCCATCTCTACAAAACTACAAAAATTAGCCAGGAGTGGTGGTGCACGCCTGTGGTCCCAGCTACTAAGGAGGCTGAGGTGGGAGGATCTCTTCAGTCTAGGAAGTCGAGGCTGCAGTGAGCCATGATTGCACCACTGCACTCCAGCCTGGGCAAAAGAGTGAGACCCTGTCTCCAAAAAAAAAAAAAAAAAACAAAACAAAAAACAGCACCTGTGCATTTTAACATTATCTCCAACTATGGAATTCATTCAATCACCAAGTTTTATTAACCATCAAGCAGGGAGGGAAGATATGAACAGAAATACAGTCAGGGCTTTACGACAGGGATACTCTGGGAAATGCATCATTAGGCAGTTTTGTTGTGTGAACATGATAGAGTGCACTCACAGAAACCTAGATGGTACAGCCTACAACACAAACAGGCTACGGTGTATAGCCCGTTGCTCCTAGGCTACAAACCTGTACAGCAAGTAACTGTACTGAATATCATAGCCACTTGCAACACAATGGTATTTGTGTATCTAAACAAACCTCACGTGAAAAAGCTACAGTATAAACACAGTATAAAAGATTAAAAATGGGCTGGGCGTGGTGGCTCATGCCTGTAATCCCAGCACTTTGGGAGGCCAAGGTGGGCGGATCACGAGGTCAGGAGACTGAGACCATCCTGGCTAACACAGTGAAACCCCGTCTCTACTAAATACAAAAAATTAGCCGGGCATGGTGGCGGGCGCCTGTAGTCCCAGCTACTGGAGAGGCTAAGGCAGGAGAATGGCATGAACCCGGGAGGCGGAGCTTGCAGTGAGCCAAGACTGGGCCACTGTACTCCAGCTTGGGCGACAAAGCGAGACTCCGTCTCAAAAAAAAAAAAAAAAAAAAAAAAAAAGATTAAAAATGGTACACCTGTATAGGGCACTTACCAAAATGGCTGTTGCCGAACTCGAAGTTATTCTCGGTGAGTCAGTGAGTGAGTGGTGAGTGAATGTGAAGGACTGGGATATTATTGTCCACTACTGTAGACTTTATAAACACAGTACACTTAGGCTACACTGTTTATTTTTAAAATAAAGTAATTGAGCTACAACATGACAATGGCTACAGCGTCACTAGGTGATAGGAATTTTTCAGCCCCATTATAATCTTATGGGACCACCTTCATACATACAGTCGGTTTTTGACTGAAATATCATTACATTCAGCACGTGAATGTAATTGCAATGAAGTGAAAGATAAAGGTTATAGTTCTAGTGTATCCACAGTGCTTTAGGAGATGAACTGTCAGGGAAAGCCAGAAAAATCTCCACCATGGAAAAAATATTTGGCCTGGGTCTTGAAGGATAAATAGGAAGTCAGTACTCAGAGACAGGTGCCAGTGTTTTTCAGCCTGAGGCAGGGAGGTATGAGAGACAGCTGGAAGGGTTTGAGAATGGGTGGTGAGAACTTACACTTACTGGGGACTAGATATAAGAATGCAGTAAGACGTCGACCTAGCACTGTGATTTTTCGACCTGGGCTACACATCAGAAACACCTAGGGAGCTTTTAAATCTTCCAGGGCCCAAACCACATTCCGAACCAATTAAATCAGGACGTCTGGGGCTAGAAGCCAGTCATCAGTATGTTTTTTTAAGCTCCCAAAGTGATTCCAATGTGCTGCCAAGTCTCAGAACCACTAGTCTAGAAAGGAGGGATAAGGATTTTCAGCAGCCCCACAGAACCGGCCCTCCTGGTGACCCTGCAATCCTGGCACACACACCCCACCCCGCCTGGGAGAAAGACCGGCCACACCACAGTCATCGGCTGTTTCCTGCTGCTCCTTTCCTCCCACCAGCATTTTACTCTGAAATAGTGGTTCTCAAAGTGTGGTCCCCAGACTGTAGCATCAGCCTCAGGGGGAAATTCTTAAAAATGCAAATTTCCCAGCCGCACCCTGGACGCATTCACCCAAAAACTCTGGGAGTGGAGCCCAGCAACTGAGCCATGCTAAGGTTGGTGAGCCGCTGCTCTGGAACATTGATCCCTCCCAAACTGCAGCAAAGCAAGCACCTGAGTGTAGCTCTGGCTGTGTGGGTGCTACTACAATCTGCTTGAGTCACTGCTTGTCGGCAGAGATGCCGTGGGAGCTGGCCTGGGTGCCTCCACGTTGGCCGTCACCACCAGGCAGTGGCCTTTGGCCTGGAATCGAAGGTACCAGAGGGCTGATAGCTCAGTTTTTTTATGGTACCAAGAAAAGACTTTCAGATTGGAGGTATGGGATTTTGTTTATTTTTTAATCCTCTTTTAATATGAAGTGGCCCCTTAGCAAACTTTCAAGATATTTCACATCAGAACTGGCCGGGAAATCCAGCGTGTGGACAGACACGGATATGCCGTGTGCATTTTTCCGTTGGAGGAAGAGGGTAGGCTTGGGTGCTGGAGGGTGTTGCCTGGGGGCGGAGCGAGAAGGAAGAAAGGGCGCTGCTGGTTCACACCTCACCCATCCCCTCCTCCCAGGCCCCAACCAGGATGGAATTAAAAGACCCTGGGAGGAAAATAAGGAAAGTAACAAAGGAAATGAGTTCCCCATACAGAAAGGGAAATTGCCTTTCCCCTTAAGGTCAGACTGGTCCGAAGTAATGGACTGGTGCGCCTTAGCAACCGCCTCTGCTGAAGCCCTAACGCTGGAGCTCCTTCGCCCTCGCAGAATAACCGGGACTTTCTTGCAGCCGGAACCAGCCACGTCCTGATTCCACACTCCCTTGAGGAGCCAGCCAGCTCCACATTTACTCAAAGAATCCGAAGGGCACCAAGTGGATTCTCTGCCACACGATTGAAGAGGGCAAGCTGTCTGGGGGGTTTTCCACCTCTTTTCAACTCAACTATTCTGAGCTGAAGTACTGGACCCGTTTTGTTTTTCTTGTTTTTTCCTGCTTCGGTAAATCTGGAAAAAGCCTGCAGGTCTGAAAAACTGTTGGACTTGACAGCGTGTGTGTAGCGCCACCTGGTGACCACAGCTTATCAAAACAGCTTCCTTCTGGGGCTCTTGTGGATGTACATCAAAGGCTCCAGCTTCCAGACAGGTACACATCCTGTTCTCATGCCCGGCCCACTTTCCCGTGGGAATGTCAGCCACTCTGATTTGCCTTGGCTGAAAACCTCCTGTCTTTGCATGGAAAAAAACACAAATAATATGAACAAGCAACAGAGTTTTCTTTCTCTCTTAAGTAACCAAGCATTTAAAATCTTCTAAAGCACACATTTCCCTAATTGAGAAAGGAAGCAGAAGAAAAATTTCTGGCTGAACTTATAAATCATAATAAATGGTCGGAAATACCTTCTCCCTTACCAAGATTCCTGGGGTCCTAGTGTAGAGGAGACTTCAGTTGCCCTTGACACTACAACATCCTGACTAAAAGCCTGTTTCCAAGGTGATATTTGATAGACATGAAGGACCCAGGTGGAAAAGAAGGTAGTCTGGATGGCACGGCAAGGAGTGGAACACGCAGGCTATGAGGTGTCAGGAGAAATCAGTTCTGGTCCTGGCACTGCTACCAACTTGCTGTGTGACCTTGGGAAATTACTTAAACTTTGTGGATCTCAATGCCCCAGACTCGTGAACTTCTTTACTATTTTTTCCCATAAATTCAGTGTTTCTGAAAGATGTTGCCCACCAGAATGCATCTCTAAAATAGGAGCTTAATAAGCTGTCTTGAGGAATCAGACGTATAAATGTCAGGCAGGCCTTCTGATGATCATGATGCAACCAGAGTTACCACAGTGAGTCCATATCACAGACAAAGGCGAAGACACTTGATCCCTTCTTAACCTGGTGTCCCACCCATGAATGATTTTTGTTAGGATTTCAGCATGTTGAAACTAACCCACAGACCCTAGTTACAACTTTCTCAGGGCCTGAGAGCTGGGGAATCCCAGTTTGGGAACCAACAAACTAGAAAATCTTGAGGGTAACTCTGACTCTCATGAACTAAAACAGAGTAAAGATGGAAGCCTGTGGTATGTGCGTGCAGGTAGAATCTCGATTTGAGAAATGGCGTTACAAGGAATTAACACTTCAGAAATGCCAGCTCTGTGCCAGGATTTTTTTATTTTATTTTATTATGTATATTTGTCATGGACAACATGTTTTGGAATATGTATACATTGTGGAATGGTTAAATAAAGCTAATTACATATGCATGTGCTCACAAAGTTATCATTTTAGGGGTGACTTAAAATCTCTCAGTGATTTTCAAAAATATATGTTATTAATCATAGTTGCAATGTTGTACAATAGATCTCTTGAACATATATTCCTCTTGTCTAACTGAAATTTTATGTTCTTTGACCATCTCCCCAACTGCCCCCCAACAAGCCTGAAAGCCCTGGTAACCCCTATTCTACTCTCTACTTCTATGAGTTCAACTTTTTAAGAGTCCACATATGAGATCATGCAGTATTTGTCTTTCTGTGCCTGACTTATTTCACTTAGCACAATGTCCTTTGGGTTCATCTATGTCACAAGCAACAGGGTGTCCTCCTTTTTAAAAGACTGAATAGTATTCCATGGTGTGTTTTCTTTATCCAACCCCATTTTCTTTATCCATCCATCCGTTGATGAACACTTAGTTGGTTTCAAATCTTGGCTATTGTGAATAGTGCTGCAATGAACATGGCAGTACAGATACCTCTTCAACATACCAATTTTATTTCCTTTGGATATATATACCCAGGAGTGGGATTGCTAGATCATATGGTAGTACTATTTTTAATTTTTTAAGGAACCTCCATACTGTTTTCTGCAATGGCTGTGTTAATTTACATTCCCACCAGCAGTGCACAAGGCTTCCCTGTTCTCCACAACCTCGCTAGCATTTGTTATCTTTTATCTTTTTGATGACAGCATTCCAACAGGTATGAGGTGATATCTCATTGTGGTTTTAACATGTATTTCTCTGATAATTAGTGCAGAAGTTTTAGATACAGAATCACAGTTAGTCCTGACAATAATCTCTAAAATACCCATGCAGATGGGGAAAGAGCTGCAGAGAAGTTAAAGAAATTGTCTGCATCTTACAGCTGAGACCAGAACCAGGTCTGTATAATTTCAGAGCACATAGTCTTTCAAAGTAACCTAACAAAATCACAGCAATTTTTAGGTTTACAGAGAACAGGCCAAAAAAACAAACAAACAAAGAGAAAGAAATTATAGTAATTTCCAGGTATGAACCAGTAATCCAAAGTAAACATATTTTGTTGAATGAATATCCTGGATTCTACTATGTTTCTCCAAGTCCCCACTGTCTTAAAACATAGCATTTGGGGGTTAGTAGTTATTGATAAACCTTTTGCATATCTATGCACTGTTAGTTCTTTATACTACACATTATTTTATTGTAGTAAAGCCAATTTTCTGACATTTATCTGAAAGCAAACTGTGAAGTACTTGCATTCTACTTCCTGGTGATTTTTAGTGACCTGGTGCCATTTGAATGTATGTGTCCTCCAAAATTCATATGTTGAAACTTAAACCCCAAAGCAATGGTATTAGAAGGTGGGGCATTTGGAAGGTGATTAGGTCATGAGGCCACCACCCTCATGTGAATGGGTTTAGTGCCTTTATAAAAGGGCTGGAAGGAACTAGCTAGGCCCATTGCCCTTCCATCTCTTCTGCCACGTGAGGGCGCAGTATTTATCCCTTCTGCTCTTCCACCTTTTCCACCATGTGAGAACACCAGAGAAAATACCAATCTGTGGCCAGGCGTGGTGGCTCCTGCCTGTAATCCCAGCACTTTGGGAGGCTGAGGTGGGCGGATCACTAGGTCAGGAGATTGAGACTATCCTGGTCAACATGGTGAAACCCCATCTCTACTAAAAATGCAAAAATTCGCTGGGCGTGGTGGTGCGCTCCTGTAGTCCCAGCTACTCAGGAGGCTGAGGCAGGAGAATCACTTGAACCCAGGAGGCGGAGGTTGCAGTGAGCCGAGATTGCACCACTGCACTCCAGTCTGGCAACAGAGCGAGACTCTATCTCAAAAAAAAAACCAAGCAAGAAAATACCATCTGTGGGACAGGCCTTCACTAGACACCAAATCTGCTGACACTGTGATCTGGGACTTCCCAGCCTCCAGGACTGTGAGAAATAAATCTCAACTGCTTATGAATTACCCAGTCTGTGGTGTTTTGCTATAGCAGCAGGAACAGACTAAGACATTCAGGGTAATGTGTCATTTCAAGACATGAAAGCTCAGTTCTGTAATATTCTCTTATTCCTTTGATAATTTTCTTCTACCCATCATCTGTTTTCTCTTTCTGAAACTTCTACTAGTTAAATATTAAACAACTCTGGTTTCTTAACCTTTCTTGTCTATATTATGATTCAACTAGGATCAAAAAAATATCTAATTAAACAGTAGCTTAAACAAATTAGGGGTTTTTTTGTTGTTGTTGTTTTTTTCACACAAGAAGTCAAGAAGTCATTGGACCAGTGTTATTTCAGAGGCTCAGGAATGTCAGGGCAAAAATATCTGGAACTCTCTTGGTCTCTTACCCATGGCTACAAGATAGCTGTTGCGGCTCCATCCATCCCATCCACATTCAAGGCAGAACTAAATGAGAAGTAGAAGGAAGCAGAAAGGTTTGTATTTGTATCAGAAGAAGAAAGCCTTTCCAGAAATTTTCTACAGACTTAAACTTATGACTCCTTGACCAGAAATGTATCAAAAGGCAAATTTAATTACAGGAAAGTCTAAGAAAGGAAGTTTTAGTATCCCACCATGAAAGTGCAGGAAGACAAGAGAAAGGAGGGTTGTAAAGAAGGAATGAGACAATCCAGTGCCCTATTTTCTTTTTTCTTTTTTTTTTCTCTGAGACAGAGTCTTGCTCTGTCCCTCAGGCTGGAGTGCAATGGTGCCATCTCAGCTTACTTTAACCTTCGCCTCCCAGGTTCAAGCGATTCTCCTGCCTCAGCTTCCCGAGTAGCTGGGATTACGGGTGCCCACCACCACGCCAGACTAATTTTTTTGTATTTTTAGTAGAGACAGGGTTTCGCCATGTTGGTCAGGCTGGTCTTTAACTCCTGACCTCATGTGATCCACCCGCCTCGGCCTCCCAAAGTGCTGGGATTACAGGTGTGAGCCACCGCACTGGGCCAGTGTCCTATTTTTGTCCTTTTTTTTTTTTTTATTACTTCATGCAAGAATTCCTCAATTTTATCTTCTAAACTTTCTGTTGATTTTTTTTTGTTTCTGCCCTAATTATTTTAATTTCTAAGAGTGCTTTCTTCTGATATTTTTTGTTGTGTTGTTTTAATAGCTTCCCATCTTGTTTCATAGCTGTAATACCTTCTCATCTCTCTAAAGATATTTATAACTTCTCTTTAAGTCCATTTTGTTTTTTGCCTTTTCCTCATAATATTTTCTTTTTCTTCAAAATTGATAGCTCTCCCCACACGTAGACATTTTGGCCTCTGTCTTCTATTTGGGTAGCGTCCCTCAAAAGTCTGATGATCTGGGCTGTTGATTTATACATAAATATAAGACACCAAGAAGTTGTTTGGAGGAGCTGTGTGATTAAATTAGAATTGTCCCCTGGCAGCGTGCAGAGTGATCAGGGGTTGAGCCAGCTCTTTCATGGGGCAGACCCCCACAACCAATGTCATTATGTGTGAGTATTTTCTCTGGACTCACTGAGTTTTTCCATTGATTTTCCACTCTGGTCTTCAATATAATGGAGTTGGAGACCAGGGTCCAAGCAGTAATTCCAGTGCCATAGTGGGAGCAGGGAGGATGGTGGGAGTACTCTGAGCCGAAGACTCTGGTCAGTTTCTCCAGAGAAGGAACTTCGTGTTCTACAGAGGTTAGGGAAAGGCCATACTCTGGTGGTGTGGATTAGAGGTCTAAAAGATCCTTTGAGAAACCATCAAATAATCTGTCTTCATCTCCATGATCTTGTCCTCCTTTGCCCCTTCCACTGTACCGGTGTCCCCAGTTTCAAAAGGTCTCAGGTGTTCTGTTGAACAAATCTTTTGTTTCTCATTACTCTTCCCTTCCTGATATACTTGGGTTTCAGCCCCCTCCGCTAAGTGAGTTGCCGTTCTCCAAACCACTTTCAGCTTCTCTACTCTTCTCTCCCTCCAACTCTCTCTGTCCTTATGAGTTTATGCCTTTTTAGTCCTTCATTGTAATTTTGGACAGGGAGGAAAGGGTGGAAATGAGGCTCAGATATATGTATGTATTGAATCTGCCATGCTAAACGGGAAGTCTACACATATTTTTTTTAATATTTCCAATTTCACAACACAATTCCTCCAAAAAAAACTTATGGAGCTTTTTATTATGAATGTGTCACTGACATTCAGTCATAATCTATCTTAGCAACGATATAGGCACGTACCAGACTGAAAAGATTTGACAAACGGTATTCTGAGAAACCCACATTTGGTCAATAACCAAGGAAATAATTTGTTAAAAAGGAATAAGATGAAACAAATCCACATTGCATTTGAGCTCTATAAGTCAAAGATACAGTTTTAAAAAGTAAACTCAAGTAATCCAATATTACAAGATCTAGAGGGTCAGGACAAAGTGTGTTAGGCTTGTACATCAAAGAAATAGCTAGGCAACTACCAAAAATGTTTCCAGGTGAAATCAAGTTGCAAAATTGTATAAACAATCTTGAGATAATTGAACAAAAGAAAATATATTTTCAGATGTTAAGGGCTGCAGAGGGAAAAAGAGCGACTCTATATAGAGAAAATTAATATACTGGAGCTTATCTCCTAAGAATGGCTTCTGAAGCATAAGTTTTTTTTTTTGGTTTTTTTTTTTTTTTTTGAGAGTCTCACTCTTTCACCTAGGCTGGAGTGCAGTGGCATGATCTTGGCTAACTGCAACCTCTGCCTCTTAGGTTCAAGTGATTCTCGTGCCTCAGCCTCCTGAGTAGCTGGAATTACAGGCACGTGCCACCCCACCCAGCTAATTTTTGTATTTTTAGTGGAGATGGGATTTCACCATGTTGGCCAGGCTGGTCTCAAACTCCTCACCTCAAGTGATCCACCCACCTCAGCCTCCCAAAGTGCTGGGATTACAGGCGTGAGTCACCATGCCCAGCCTGAAGCATACATTCAATCTAACAAGTCTTCTAGGTATTGGTTCTACAGACACAGTTACCCAAGTGCTGAATTGCATACATTCAAGGATATTTATTTTGGAGTATTTTAAATCATAACACAAAATGGGAATATTCTATAAATATTTCAAAAAGGCTTGCCAGACCCATATATCCAGTAGCCATGGGAATGATATCTAAGCTGTGAGTGAAAACCAAAGGATTAAAAACATGGGCATCCAAGAGAAGGTCAGGGTTCAACGCCAGCAGGGTCTTTGACACAGCGGCTAGCAAAGATTCATTGGTCTGTGCACCATTTTCAGCAGCTATACTCCAGAGTTGCTGGTGCTCACCATCTCTTCACTTCTCTCCCTGGTATTTAGAAATAAGGCTGACCTCCTTACAATGAATAATTCTCTGGTGCAGGCCACGAGAAGAGCCTGGGCTTCCTCCTCCTTGAGGCAGTAAAGAGGAGCCTCTCCCCTCTCTTCTGGAATGGTATCAGAGGAGCTTAGTAGAGACTCAAGATTTTCATTATTATCCAAAGGTTACAAGGCCACCCCCACCATGATGTCATTGGAGACTACCTGGAGAGACTCAAGGACCCATGGATCTATAACAAAAGATCTAACATTTATGTCCTCAGACTTCCAAAATGAGAGAAGCAAAAAGACATAACCGAAAAAGTATTCTCACAGAAATATAGTTGAAAACTTCCCAAATTTGCCAAGGGATGTAAATGTACAGTTTCAACAGGCTGAGCAAACCTCCAAACATAATAAACCCAAAGAAATCCACACCAAGAGACATCATATTCAAATTTCTGAAAACTAAAATACAAAGAAAAAAATCTTGAAATCAGCCAGAGAAAAACATGGCAGAAACAATTAAAATCGAAATAGATTTCTCATCATAAACCATGTATTCCAAAAGAAAGTGACACAAATATTTTTCAAATGCTGAAAGAAAAGAACTGTCAATCCAGAGCCCTATACCCAGTAAAAATATCCTGTGAGAATTAAGGGGAAATCACAATATTCTCAGATGAAGAAAAACTAAGATAATTTGTCATCAGGAGAACCGCCCTAGAAGAATAGCTAAAGGAAGTTGTCTAAACAGAAAAGAAATGATACAAGGAGGATGGAACACCATGAAGCAAGGAAGAGAGTTCATAGTAAGCAAAAATATTGGCAAACACAATAGGCTTTATTTCTCCTCAAGAGTTTTCCAAATTGTATTTGATGGTTGAAGCAAAACTTATAACACTATCTGATGTGGTTCTCAATGTACGTAGAAGAAATATTTAAGACAATTATACTATAAACAGGGGAAGATAAAAGGGTGTTAGGGGGGAAAGAGTTCTATACTTCACTCAAAGGATAAAAAAGAATATCAGTTGACTGAAATAGGTTACGGATACACAACGGAATACTTAGAGCAACCACCAAAAGTGCTATACAAAGAAATACAAATGCTATAAAAAGAAATACATTCAAAACACTATAGATAGGCTGGGTGATGTCTCACACTTATAATCCCAGCACTTTGGGAGGCCGAGGTATGCGGATCTTTTGAGGTCAGGAGTTTGAGACCAGCCTGGCCAACACTGTGAAACCCTGTCTCTACTAAAAATACAAAAATTAGCCAGGCATGGTGGCAGACACCTGTAATCCCAGCTACTTGGGAGGCTGAAGCACAAGAATCATTTGAACCCAGGAGGCAGAGGTTGTGATGAGCAGAGATGGCACCGCTGCACTCCAGCCTGAGTGACAGAGCAAGACTCCATCTCAAAATAAAACAAAACACTATAGATAAATCAAAATGGAAAAATGTTCAATTAACCCAGAAGACAGAGAAAGTGAACAGAGAAACAGAAAGCAGAACAAACAAAACAAGAAATAAAATGTCAGGCTTAAGTTATAGCATATCAATAAGTACATTAAATGCAAGTAGCCAAAATAATCAATTAAAAGACAGATTGACAGATTGGATTTACAAATATGACCCACCTGAGTGAGGCCTGGTGGCTTGCACCCGTAATACCAGCTACTTGGTAGGCTGAGGTGGGAGGATTGCTTGAGGCTAGGAGCTCAAGACCAGCCTAGGCAACATAGCAAGACCCTCATCTCTAAAAAAAAAAAAAAAAATAGCTGGAAATGGCAGCTTGCACCTGTAGTCCTAGCTACTCAAGAGTCTGAGGTGGGAGGATCACTTGAGCCCAGGAGTTCGAGGCTGAGGCCACAGTGAGCCATGATCACACCACTGCACTCCAGCCTGAGTGACAGAGCAAGACCCTTCTCTAAAATATATATATTCAGATTGAAAAAAAAAGGATAGAAAAAGACATAGCATGCAAGCATTCATAAAAGGAAAACAGAGGTCGAGCACTATGGCTCACACCTGTAATCCCAGCACTTTGGGAGGCTGAGGAGGGTGGATGACTTGAGGTCAGGAGTTCGACACCAGCCTGGCCAACACGGTGAAACCCCCAACTCTACTAAAAATACAAAAATCAGCTGGGCGTGGTTGTGGGCGCCTGTAATCCCAGCTACTCAGGAGACTGAGGCAAGACAATTGCTTGAATCCTGGAGGCAGAGGTTGCAGTGAGCAGAGATCGCACCATTGTACTCCAGCCTGGACAACAGAGTGAGACTCTCTCTCAAAAAAATGGAAAACAGAAATGGTTATATTAGTATCAAGCTAAAGTAGACTTCAGAGCAAAGAAAATTGCTAGAGACAGGGAGGGAGATTACATAATGATCAAAGGGTCAATCCACCAGGAAGTATTAACAATACTAACTGTGTGTATGCCAAACAACAGATCTGCAAAATATATGATGCAAAAACTGATAGAACTGATAGTAGAAATAGACAAATCCACAATTATAGTTGGAGACTCCAACACTCCTCTCTAAACAATTGATAGAACGAGTAGACCAAAAATCAGCAAGGCTGTAGAAAAACTCAACAACACCATCAACCAACAGGACCTAATTGACATTTGTAGAACAGCTGACGCAATAGCAGAATATACATTCTAATACGCATCAGAATACACACTAAACATACACCAAGATAGACGACATGCATTCTAATATACATCAGAATGCACACTCAACACACACCAAGATAGACCATATACATTCTAATACACATCAGGATGCACACTTGGCCTCCCAAAGTGCTGGGATTACAAGCATGAGCCAAAGTGCCCAGCCCAATATGAAACAGATAATTTGAATAGCCCTATAACTATTAAGATAATTTAATTCATAATTTTGAAATCCCCTCCCAGAAAAATATCCATACCTAAATGCTTTCACTAGCTAACTCTACCAAATGTTTAAAGAATTAACACCAATTCTACGTAATCTCTTCCAGAATACAGATAAGGAGGGAATTCTTAGTTCATTTACGCTGCTATAACAAAATACCTGAGACTGCATCATTTATAAGCAATATAAATTTTTTCTCACAGTTCTGGAAGCTGGGAAGTCCAAGACCAGAGCACCAGCAGGTTTGGAGTCTGGTGAGGGCTGCTATCTCTGCTTCAAGATGGCACCTTGTTGCATCCTCCTGAGAGAATAAATGCTGTATCCTCACATGGCAGAAGGATAGAAGGACAAAAAGGGCCTAGCTAGTTTCCTCCAGACCTTTCATACGGCACTAATCCATTCATGAGGGCTCTCCCTCATGACTTAATAACTTCCTAAAAGGCCTCATCTGTTAACACTACCATAATGGGGATTAAGTTTCAACATGAACTTTAGAAAGAACACAAACACTCAACCCATGGTATCTTCATAATTGGTTTTATTTCTACCAAGACCAGATGAAGGCAGAAAACTACCAAAAAAAAAAAAAAAAACCAAAAAAGTCAGAAAACCACAGATCAATACTATCTTGAAAATAGACATGAAAATCCTGAAAAAAAAATTAGTAAATAAAATTCGGCAGTATGTAAAAAGAATTATACATCTTGACCAAGTGGGGCTTATTATAGGGAGGCAGAGCTAGTCTAATATTGGAAAATCAATAAATGTAATCAACCATATTAACAAGCTACAGAAGAAAAATCACATGATCATATCAATTGATGTGGAAAAAGTATTTGACAAAATTCAACACTCATTCATGATTGAAAAAAAACTCTCAGAAAATTATCAATAGAAAAGAAATGCATCCACTTAGTAAAAAGCACCTATAAAAAACCTACAGCAACATTATACCTGATGGTGAAAGTCTGAATATTGTTCCCTTAAAATCAAGAATAAGACAAGCGTATTCACACTTACATTCTTATTCAACATAGTACTGAAAGTTTTAGCCAGTGCAGTAAGACAAAAGGATGGGCTGATGGAGAATAAAAAGGAAGACATTATTGTCTATATATAGAAAATTCCAAGGAGTATACAAGAAAAACAAACTCTTAGTACTGAGTTCAGTAAAGTTGCAGGATATAAGATAAACATACAAAAATCAATTGTATTTCTATATACTAGCAATGGACATGCAGACATCAAAATTTAAAATATAATATCATTTGCAATCACTCAAAAAGAATGGAATACTTAGGTGTCAGTCTAACAAAACATATCCAGGGATTTTATGCTGAAGAATATGCTATGCCAATGAAAGAAATAAAAATATCTAAATAAAGGGAGAGACATACTATGTTTATGACTAGAAGATTCAACATAATAAAGGTGCAAATTCTCCCAAATTGATATGAAGGCTTAATATAATTCCTATCAAAATCCCAGAAAGTTTTAAAAATAGATATAAACAAGCATATCCTAAAATTTAAATGAAAAGGCAAAGGAACTGGACTTCAAAACAATTTTGAAAAAGAAGAAAAAAGTGGGAGGTGACTCAGTCTATCTGATTTCAAGACATATTATATAGGTCAGTAATCAAGACTATGTGATATTGGTGGAGAGATAGACACATAGGTCAATGGAACAGAATAAAGAATCCAGAAGCAGATCCACATAAATATGCCCAACTGATTTTTGACAAGGTGCAAAAGCAACTCAACAAAGGAGAAACAGGCTTTCAACATAAGATGCTGGAATAATTGCATATCTATTACCAGAAATAATGTACCTCAACCTAAGCCTCACACCTCAAGCAAAAATTAACTCAAAATGGATCATGAACTTAAATGTAAAGCCATAAAACACTTAGGAAAAAAACATAGGATAAAATAGTCAAGATCTAGAATGACGTAAAGTGTTGTGTCTTTTTCACATATGGAGAATGCCCTATGAAAGAGTTCTTAGACTTGACACCAAAAGCACAGTTCATAAAAGGAAAGATGTATAAACTGGACTTCATCAAGATTTTAAATTTTTGTTCTACAAAAAATCTTGTTAAGAGAATGAAAAGACAAGCTACAGAGTGGGAAGAAAATATTTGCAAACCATATATCTGACAAAGGACTAGTATCTGGAATATATAAAGAACTCTTAAAAATTAAACAATAAGAAAGCAAACAACCCAATTAGAAAATGGACAAAACATGTGAAGAGACATTTTAACACAGAAAATATACAGACGACAAATAAGCACGTGAAAATATGTTCTACAGCATAAGCCATTCGTGAAATCCAAGTTGAAACCACTATGCAGTATTACTACATATCTATCAGGATGGCTAAGATGAAAAATAGTGACACCACCAAATTCTGACAGGGATGCAGAGAAACTAGACCACTCATATGATGCTGGTGAGAATGTAAAATGGTGGTGTTTGGAAGTTTCTTAGAAAACTAAACATACAACTGCCATATGACCCAGCAATTGAGCTCCTGGGTATTTATCTCAGAGAAATGAAGACTTGTAGTCACACAAAAGTTTGTGCACAAATGTTTATAGCAGCTATATTCATAAGAGCTCAAAACTAGAAGCAATCTAGATGTCCTTCAATAGGTGACTGCTTAGACAAAATGTGGGACATTCTATGCGATGTTATTCAACAGTAAAAAGGAACAAACTTTTGATAAACACAACAACCTAGATGAATCTCCAGAGGATTAGGCTGAGTGGGAAAAAAGCCAATCTTGGCGGGGCGCGGTGGCTCACACCTGTAATCCCAGCACTTTGGGAGGCCAAGGCAGGCAGATCACGAGGTCAGGAGATCAAGACCATCCTGGCTAACACAGTGAAACCCCGTCTCTACTAAAAATACAAAAAAATTAGCTGGGCGTGGTGGCGGGTGCCCGTAGTCCCAGCTACTCGGGTGGCTGAGGCAGGAGAATGGCGTGAACCCGGGAGGCGGAGCTTGCAGTGAGCCGAGATCGCGCCACTGCACTGCAGCCTGGGCGACAGCGCGAGACTCCGTCTCAAAAAAAAAAAAAAGCCAATCTCAAAAGGTTACCTATGTATGATTTCATTTCCATAACGTTTTTGAAATGACAAAATTCTAGAAATGAAGAGTTGATTAGTGGTTGTCAGGAGTTATGGAGGGGGTGGGAGCAGGAAGTCACGGGTTGTGGCTATAAAACGGCAAGATGAGGGAACTTTATGGTAACGAAAATGTTCTGTATCTTGACAGTATCAATGTCTATATCCTGATTATAACATTGTGCTATTATATGCTGTTACCATTGGAAAAAAAATGGGTAAACGGTACACAGGATCTTGATTGTTTCTTACAACTGCATGTGAATCTATAATTATCTCAAAATTAAAAGTTAATTTTTAAAAACAAATTCAGGGCATACACATACAAAACTAAATTTATCTTTAATAAGTTGGCAGGGTTCTGCTGATATAGACCAGGTGGCTCTGCTGAACTTAGCTGGCCTCACTCGTGTGTGCTGCTGATCTAGGCTGGGTTCCTCCAGGTCAACTGGAGAATTTGATTCTGTTTCATGTATCTGTCATCCTCAGCAGGCTGGCCTGGGCATGTTCTTATGGCCATAGCTGAGGTGCACAAGAAAACAAGCTCTAGCTTGGGCGCAGTGGCTCACGCCTGTAATCTCAACACTTTGGGAGGCCAAAGCAGGTGGATCACTTGAAGTCAGGAGTTCGAGACCAGTCTGGCCAACTTGGTGAAAACCCATCTTTACTAAAAATACAAAAACTTAGCCAGGCATGGTGGCGCACGGCTGTAATCCCAGCTATTCGTGAGGCTGAGGCACGAGAATCGCTTGAGCCCAGGAGGCAAATGTTGTAGTGAACCAAGATGGACCACTGGCTGGGTGCAGTGGCTCACGCCTGTGATCCCAGCACTTTGGGAGGCTGAGGCTGGTGGATCACCTTAAGTCAGGAGTTTGAGACCAGCCTGACCAATATGGTGAAACTCCATCTCTACTAAAAATACAAAAATTAGCCAGACATGGTGACATGCGCCTGTAGTCCCAGCTACTTAGAAGGCTGAGACAGGAGAATTGCTTGAACCCGGGAGGCAGAGGTTGCAGTGAGCCGAGATCGTGCCACTGCACTCTAGCCTGGGCAACAAAGCAAGACTCCATCTCAAGAAAAAAAAACAAAAAAAAAAAAATCACACCACTGCACTCCTGCACTCCACTCTGGGTAACAGAGTGAGACAAGACAGGACAGGACAGGACAGGACAGGACACAACAGGACAGGACAGGACAGGACAGGAAAGAAAAGGGGAAAGGGAAGAAGAAAACAAGTTCTAGTGGACAAACCTCTCTACAGCCCGAATTTGAGTCACGGCTTTTACACACTAATGACAAAAGCAAGTCACATGACTGAGCCCAGAACCAGGGGACAGGGCAGGTCATTCATGCATGGTGGGAGGGCACTGTGAAGTTACGTGGCAACAGGCATGAATATGGGGCAGAGGAGGTGAAAAGCTGGGGTCGTTGAAGGACTCTACCACCATCCTTGAACACCTCCAGGACTAAAAATACCTATTGAGGCTTCCTCTTCTTACTGCAGTAACTCTTACCCACTCCCCCACTCTACCTGCCTCATCCAAGTGAGGGGGAAATGAGAGGAAGAAGAGGAAACAGAGCATTGAAAATGTGTGCCTCTGTGTGTGTCTGTGTGTCTGTGTCTGTCTGCGTTTGTGTCTATCTGTGTCTCTCTGTGTGTCTGTGTGTGTCTGTGTATCTGTGTGTCTGTGTGTATGTTTGTGTATCTCTGTGTGTCTATGTGTGTGCCTGTGTGTGCCTGCGTGTCCGTATGTGTATGTGTTTGTCTCTGTGTCTGTGTATCTGTGTGTGTCTGTGTATCAGTGTGTGTGTGTCTATCAGTGTGTGTGTCTGTGTATCAGTGTCTGTGTGTCTGTTTGTGTATCTGTGTGTCTGTGTATCTGTGTGTGTCTGTGTGTGTCTGTGCATCTGTGTGTCTCTGTGTGTGGCTGTGTGTGTCTCTGTGTCTGTGTGTGTGTACCTGTGTCTGTGTATCTGTGTGTGTGTGTGTGTCTCTGTGTGTCTGTGTGTGTGCCTGTGTGTGTCTGTGTATCTGTGTGTGTGTGTCTCTGTGTGTGTCTCTGTGTCTGTGTTTCTGTGTGTGTCTGTGTATCTGTATGTCTGTGTATGTCTGTGTGTGTCTCTGTGTGTGTCTGCATGTGTGCCTCTGTGTGTGTATCTGTATGTCTGTGTATGTGTCCCTGTGTATGTGTCTCTGTGTATCTGTGTGTCTCTTTGTGTGTGTCTGTGTGTATGTTGTGGAAATCCTTGGAAATCTCCTATTTGTGGGAACTGAATCCCCAGCACTGCCATGTAAATATTTTTCCCTCTCATGGGCCACTGTGGCCATTGTCCATTGTTTCAAAGACCCTACAACAGGATCTGAGTTTCCCTTTGCCAAAAGACAGGTCACAGGGAAGGGAACACAGCTGACCCTTGAACAATATGGGGTTAGGGATGCTGACCCCCACGTCGTCAAAAATCCGTGTATAACTTTTGATTCCCAAAAAAGGAGTCAGGCTGATGTCTGCCCAATATTCTACTGAACTTAACTACCAAGAGCCTACAGTTGACTGGGAAGCCTTGCTGATAACATAGTCAGTTAGCTCATATTTCGTGTATGAATTATATAATGTATTCTTACAATAAAGTAAGCCAAAGAAAAGAAAATACTATTAAGAAAATCATGAGGAAGACAAATATTTCCTCTTCGTTAAGTGCAAGTGGAGCTTCATGAAGGTTTTCATCCTTATTGTCTTCACACTGAGTAGGGTGCGGAGGAGGAAGCGGAGGGGTTATTCTTGCTGTCTCTGGGTGGCAGAGGCAGAAGAGGCGGAGGAAGTAAAAGGGAAGGCAGGAGAGGCAGGCACACTCAGTGTAGCTTGTACTGGAAAAAAACCTGTGTATAAGTGAACCTGTGCAGTTCAAATCCGTCTTGTTCAAGGGTCAACTCTCTATAATATCTACAAATGTCCTACCCTGCGCCAGGCTGCCTCTGCCCCAATCTTTATTCCATCTTCTGCCCCATCTCTGACTCTCTTCTCACCTTTACAATTTTCTTGAGTCCTTGTTCCTTTCCTAGCACTCACCCAGACTTTATGTTATGAGAATCCCTGTCCAAAGCCACTGAGGGCAGTCTCTTTGCCTCCATATCTTCGTTAGTAAAATATGGGTATCAGCAGTGCCCACCTCACAGCGTTGATGTGAGGATGAAGCGACATGACTGATAACGAGTTTACACTGCCCGGTATGCGGTGATTCCTCAATAAATTGCAGGATGCGTTTTTTCTTTTCTTCTAATATGGGGGTAGGGGCTGCCCAGTCTCACTGCAGACAGTTAAAGGAATCGCAGCACCAGGCGCGATGGCTCACGCCTGTAATCCCAACACTTTGGGAGGCCGAGGCGGGTGCATCACGAGGTCAGGAGTTTGAGACCAACCTGGCAACATGGTGAAAACCCATCTCTACTAAAAATACAAAAATTAGCCGGACCTGGTGGCGAGCGCCTATAGCCCCAGCTACTCAGGAGGCCGAAGCAGGAGAATCGCTTGAACCCGGGAGGCAGAGGTTGTAGTGAGCCGAGATCGCGCCAATGCACTCCAGCCTGGGCGACAGAGCGAGACTCCATCTAAAAAAAAAAGGAATCCCAGCAATCCAAGGCGGAACTCTGGAAATAGTTTCCCATAGAAACACCATTCTACACTGCAGTCTTATTCTATCCCACTATTATTACTCCCAAAGATTCTAAGGTCCCAGTGCTTTCGCTTCATCCTAGAGGCTAAATGGGCTCCCCTGGACTCGCCTGGCAGAACTAACCACCTAGAAGAACGTTATTGTAAGGGGAAAATGTGAGTGCTACATAAGTTTCTTATAAATGTGCTTTTGAAATAGAGTCCACTCTTACGTTTGATATTTCCTAAAATTTAATGTGTGAAGGAAGATGCTTGGGAGACAATCCGTTTATCAGGCTGATATATGGCAGATAGTCTACTGACCTCCCTGAGCAAGAACCTTAGGAATGAGGCCAGGTGGCAGAAACACTCAGGGCCAAGGGTAGGGAGCAAAACTGTGTTGTAAACAGACCTAGATGGACTTGGGAGGAGGTGGGGTTCAATAGGAGGCCACGACTAATGCCCTGGCATGCAAAGGCTGGACAAGAGTCTTGAAAGAGCCTCAATTAGCTGGGCATGGTGGCGGGCGCATGTAGTCCCAGCTACTGGGGAGGCTGAGGCAGGAGAATGGCGTGAACCCGAGAGGCGGAGCTTGCAGTGAGCCGAGATTGCGCCACTGCACTCCAACCTGGGCGACAGAGGGAGACACCATCTCAAAAAAAAAAGAAAAGAAAAGAAAAGAAAAAACAAAGAGCCTCAAAAATATGGAAAACCAGATCCTAAGAGCAAAATGCCAAAGGGGACACTCATTAGTGAGGAGTCTGCAAAAACAGAAAGGTTTTAGCCAGAAGCTTATAGGAGTAGACCTGGAACCCAAATTGAAAAGGAACAGTGAGACCCGTAATTTGAGAAGGAAATAGAATAGGCAGAAGAACTATAGAAACTATACCTTCGAGTCTAACAGCCTATTTACAGGGGTGTCCAATCTTTTGGCTTCCCTGGGCCACACTGGAAGAAGAATTGTCTTGGGCCACACATAAAACACACTAACACTAATAGCTGATGAGCTCAAAAAAAAAAAAGAAAAGAAAAGAAAAAAGAATGGCCGTGCATAAATCTCATAATGTTTTAAGAAAGTTTACAAATTTGGGCCACATTCAAAGCCATCCTGGGCCTCATGCAGCCCGTGGAAACTTGCATAAGAGAGAGATTTAGGACTTTGGGGGGAAGTGCTCGATAAGGATTGAATAGCACCATAAACTGAAGCTAAACTGAAAGGTTTTAGAATTTAACTTAAGACACCTCAAATGCTTTTAGATGAAACTCAGGACTTTTCACTGTAGTAAAGTTCAGCGTGAAATTGACCTTGTAGGGGCACCAGACAGCAATGAGCAGGGTGTATAAGAGTGAGGGAGGGGTTAATAAATAGAGACGGTGGGAAAAGGAGCTGGCTTTTTGTGAGTACAGCTTCTTGCAGACTAGACTAGCAAGAGTCAAGAATGAACCTAAGCCAGACTCAGGTCTACGGGGCAGTGCTAGGCCTGTCTCAACCCTGTTCGCACATCAGGTACCCCATGCGTCTGCTGTAGTCTGCAGCTACATGTGAACCTAAAACATCACCGAGGTTTCTAGTGATGTTGAAACTCAGCTAATAAACAGGGAATCCCGAGGGTTCCCCTCTACTCCACTCCTGACAGTGGCCATCGTGCCTCTGCTTGAATACCTTAACTCGCCTCTCATGAGGCACCCATCTCCTCATTAAATGATTGTCACTGGGAAGAATCCGCCCCACACAACCAGATCAAATTTACCCCCTGGTAACTTTCAGCCCCTGGTCCCCATTCTGCTCTTTAGCACTAGGTAGCTGAATCGAATCTTTCCATGAGAGTCAATTCCATTCCTCCTAAATCTTCTCTCTTCTAAGATAAATAGTCCACATTATACAATCTTAATACCCAATTCAATGAGCATTTCATGATGGTCTAATATATGCAAAGCACCATGCTTGTGCCAAGTGGGACCCTAAAGTGAATATTATCTCCTTGCTCTTTAGGCAAACAGGGTGAAGACAAGAGGCATAGATGATGGACACTAAAACAAAGACTGTAAGTACTGTAATAGCTACACACAATTTACAATCGTATAGGCATTGGGAAAGAGTAGCCCAGCTTACCTTGGAGGATCTGGAAAGGTTCTAAGAAGAAGTGGAATTGAGTTGGAGTTGGAAAGACTTCAACAATCAGATGTGAGAAGGAGGTGGGTGGTGAGTGGAAAGAAAATAGGACAGGGCTGAGGACCTTGTTTTCTTTTTCTTTTTTGAGGTTTTTTTCTTCTTCCTTTTTCATTTTATTTTTATTTTTCATTAACAAGTAGTAATAATACATGTTTATGGAGTACAATTTGATGTTTTGATATAGATTTACAATGTGGAATGATTAAATCAGGCTAATTAGTAAATCCATCACCTCACAAACTTACCATTTTTTTGCAGTAAAAACATTTAAGATCTACTTTTAGGAATTTTGAAATATAAAATGCATTATTACTTATTATAGTTACCATGCTGTGCAATTGATCAGTAAAGCTTATTCCTCTCGTCTAACTGAAACTGTGTAGCCTTTGACCAACCTCTCTGCTTTTCCCAACCACCGCTCCACCCCCAGTCCCTGGTAACCACCATTGTACTCTCTACTTCTATGAGATCAACTTTCTCAGATTCTACCTATGAGTGAGATCATGCAATATTTGTCTTTCTGTGCCTGGCTTATTTCACTTAGCGTAGTGTCCTCCAGATTCATCCATGTTGTCCCAAATCACAGGATTTCACCCCTGTTTAAGGCTGAATAGTATTCTATTGCGCATATATACCACATTTTCTTTATTCATTCATCTGTTGATGGACACCTAGATTGATTCCATATCTTGGCTATTGTAAATCGTGTTGCAATGAACATGGGAGTTCAGGTGTCTCTTCAGCATACTGATTTCAATGCCTTTGGATAAATACCCAGAAGTGGGATTGCTGGATCAGGACCTTGGTTTCTTAGCTTCTGTCTGACCTTGAGCATACCTAAAATAAGAGCCCTGAACGAGATAATTTCTAAAGTTTAGTGATAGAGACCAAAAGGAGTATACGTGCGAGCATTCCAACTTAGGCCAAAGCCTAAAAGTGAGAAGCCTGCCCATATCACGGGAGTGAGGTGTGTGTTTGGGGCAGGGGTAGTAGAAGAGCAAGAGGGTTCATGAATTCAGTATTCTTGTTTCACTGATGCAGCACCCATCACCATTCTGATCAGGTCCCTCGGGGACATGGACAGTGTCCTTAGAATGACAATGATGATGGTACCACCAGCACCACCACCACCATTTCTCTAGCATGTGGGTGAGCCAAACACCTTTGGAAACACCTTACATATTTACATTTACATCCTACTGAATCCTCATAACAGCCCTGTGAGATAGATACAATTTTTATTATTCTCATTTTACAAATTAGAAAGCTGAGGCACAGAAAGATTAAATAACTTGCCCAAGTCCATAGGGCTAATCTAATAGCAGAGCTGGGATTTGAAGGCAAGTAGTCTCACTCCCTGCTTTTCTTCCTCGAAAAACACAAGGGCAGGGCTGAACTCAGCTCAGGGGACACAATCTATACCAGGACAAGGTTACAAGGGCACTATAACTTCTTCTTCTTCTTTTTTTTTTTTTTTTGAGACGAAGTTTCACTGTTGTTGCCCAGGCTGGAGTGCAATGGCGCAATCTCAGCTCACTGCAACCTCCACCTCCCGGGTTCAAGCAATTCTCCTGCCTCAGCCTCCCGAGTAGCTGGGGTTACAGGCATGTGCTACCACACCCGGCTAATTTTGTATTTTTAGTAGAGATGGGGTTTCTCCATGTTGGTTAGGCTGGTCTCGAACTTCCAACCTCAGGTACCCGCCTTGGCCTCCCAAAGTGCTGGGATTACAGGCGTGAGCCACCACACCCAGCCGGCAATATAACTTCTTTTGCATTCTCATTAACTCAGCCTCAGATGACACCGGCTTCCTTGGAAGCCACCGCATACTGATGATTGCAGTGGAGCTGACAATCACCTAAAAACCCCTAAATGCCTTTGACATGAGCCACTCTTAAGCCAGGTCTCTCCCATTCTGTTCACGTGTGGCTGATCAGTTCAACCTAAATGTTGGATTTTACGTTGAACCCTATAAAATTCTAGGTTTTAGCTCATAGTTTCACCCTACTATAATTTTGAAACATGATATGTTACCTAATGTTACCTCTCCCAGTTTAGTAATAACATAAACAAAAACAGTTGACAGTTATGGGAGCCCTGACTTTGTGCCAGACACCCTGCTACGTATTTGTTTGTTTAATGTAATACCTTATATAATCATTTAGTCTTTACACAAAGTTAAATATTATTATTATTCTCACTTAATAGGATAGGAAACCAAGTCTAGTGAAGTTAAGAAGCTTGCTCAAAATCCAATTAGGGGCTGGGCGCAGTAGCTCATGCCTGTAATCCCAGCTCTTTGGAAGGCCAAGGCAGGTGGATCACCTGAAGTCAGGAGTTCGAGACCAGCCAGGCCAACATGGAGAAACCCCATATCTACTAAAAATACAAAAAATTAGCCAGGCATGGTGGCAGGTGCCTGTAATCCCAGTTACTTGGGAGGCTGAGGCAGGAGAATTGCTTGAACCCAGGAGGTGGAGGTTGCAGTGAGCCGAGATCATGCCACTGCACTCCAACCTGCGCAACAGAGCAAGACTCCATCTCAAAAAAAAAAAAAAAAAAAAAAAAAATCCAATTAGGAAGGGACTGACCCAAGATTCATACCTAGGATTATCTGACTCCAGGGCCTGAACTTTTATCTATGTTCTCTGCAGCGTCCTCACATCTTCTACACACTTGTTATTATCTAAGTCAATCATGGAAAATGATGAAACAGGCCAGGCGTGTTGGCTCACACCTGTAATCCCAGCACTTTGGGAGGTCAAGGCGGGCAGATCATGAGGTCAGGAGATCGAGACCAGCTTGGCCAACAGGGTGAAACCCCATCTCTACTAAAAGTACAAAATGAGCCAGGCGTGGTGGCATGTGCCTGTAGTCCCAGCTACTCGGGAGGCTGAGGCAGGAGAATCGCTTGAACTCAGGAGGCAAAGGTTGCAGTGACCTGAGATCACACCACTGGACTCCAGCCTGGGCGACAGAGCGAGACTCCATCTCAAAAAAAAAAAAAAGAATAAAGAAAAATGATGAAACAGAATCAGGGAGAGAATTCAGAGGAAAATGACATCCCTCCAGGTGTGTATGAACCAATTACTCATAGAGTCATAAACAGTTAGAGAATGAGGCATTTTTCACAAAATATTGAGGGCTGGAGAGGTTGAACAATTTGCTCCCACTCACACATCTAGGAAAGAGAGGAGATGGAAAAGTAAACAATCCAGAAAGGTCAAGGCCCTCATTCCATCAATGCACAATTCAAGTACACATACGTGGGAAACCATCTGAAAAGTTTTCTAATTACAATTTCATCTAGCCAGCAATTCTCCAACTCATTCACATGCATCTCATGAGATCATTGTCAGAAGCCTTGCTAGAGTGAACGTGCACTTCATCAAAGACACCCCTGATCCGTGGGAGATGGGATTCGTTTGTGCTGATCTACTCTCCAGGAACACAAGAAACTCACCATTCTAACGGTTCATAAATCATCCATTTAATACCCCAGTTTCAGATTTTGCAGGAATTAACATCAGTGCAGGGTTTTTGAGACCCGCCAACTTGCTGAAACAGTGCAAGTCACCTGCAGTCCTCGGATACCACTCAGTGATGGCCCTAGGTCTCCCTACTCTGGGCCTGAGATTCACTTACAGCTGCAAAACACACCTGTGCACTCTCCTCATAGGCAGAATGCATCCACTTCTCAGTCATTTCCAACTGAGACTGTTTTCCTTGGTAGAGAATACAGAAGTCAAATGGACTCAGAGTGGTTCTGCCTTGTCTCTGCCTTCTGTTGTTGAGAATAAACCAGAAAAACCCCTTCTTCTGTCATTAACATTTTCAAGAAGCTCCGTTCAGTCCAGTGCTCTTGTTTCAGGCTTATCACACCCTTTCATATTAGTGTTTTCATAGCCACTGACAAAGACTGTGCCCTTGACCAAACTTTAGTCAGGTTCCTCTGAGCCCAATCAGGCCCCATCCTTGGGCATGCCCCCATCCCCAATGTCTGATCACCCTCAAAATCTGATCAAATTCCTCATCATCCCCCAGGTGATGTCTGATCACCCTGCCTGGTCTTCAGCAAAAATCACACTAGGTCAACTTAGCCAGAATCCCGACTCCCAGTGTTTCCCCTTAGTAATTTTCCACCCACTGACCCCACCTTACTCCTTGGTTACAAATCCCCACTTGCCTCTGCTGCATTCAGAGTTGAGCCCAGTTTCTCTCCCTGACTACAAGACCCTATTGCAGTGGTCCTTACACCAATTGCGATAGTCCCGGATAAAATCTGCCTTACCCTTTTAACACGTGTCAAGAGTAAATTTTTCCTTAACATCTCCTGTGGGCACTATTTGTATACATTTAAAGTGAGAGCTTATCCAAGAGCTTCCTTTTTAGCCTGGCAATCAAGTATCCTTTTTGCTTCTTTCTCCAGATCACTCCCTAAACCCCTCATCTATAGTAAGAAGCAGAATCAGAATTTGACTCCAAGACTGTGCCTGAGGAGCCTGAGCCCTAAATACTGTGCTCTATTGTTACCTGTGTTATTTGTAAATAACTGAGCCATTGATTAAAACACAGTCAATAGGCTGGGCACGGTGGCTCACGCTCACTCGTAATCCCAGCACTTTGGGAGGCTGAGGTGGGCAGATCAACTGAAGTCAGGAGTTCGAGACCAGCCTGACCAACATGGTGGAACCTCATCTCTACTAAAATACAAAAGTTAGCTGGGCGTGGTGGTAGGCGCCTGTAATCCCAGCTACTCAGGAGGCTGAGGCAGGAAAATCGCTTAAACCTGGAAGGCCTCGGAGGTTGCAGTGAGCCGAGATTGCGCCACTGCACTCCAGCCTGGACAACAAGAGCGAAACTCCATCTCAAAACAAAAACAAAACACTATCAATAACACAACCTAGAGATCTCTAGCTAGATGCATTTCAATCAATTAAGCACGCAATCAAAGAGACTGAAGGGGACCTGAGGTCCAGATAACTCAAGTGATTTAACCAACGTTAAAGATTATTTTTTAAGGGGAAAATCATGACTCTCACATGATATAAAAGAACATGTGGCAAATATTTTATTTAATTCATTTAACTGGAGCCAGCAAAATATTAAAACCAGCTCAAAGGAGAAAACTCCAACTACCACACATTTATAGTCAGATAAAAAATACCGAAATAAATTTACAAACAGGCAAAACTGGAAAAACTAGTTAATATCTACAGGATAATAAACAAAGGCATTCCACGGGAGACTATTTGCATTTTAATATGCAAGGAATTATTTGCATTACGATCAGTTTTCTATATGTTAACTTGTTTCTAAGGAGTTGTAAAATAGCATAATCAAAAGCAAATAAATAAGCATATCTCTATAAAATCAGATAATCCCCAAAGGCTCTAACAATCCATTGAAAGGATATCCAGTAATCTCTTTGCCCATTGCAAATCTTTCCATTTTTCCCTACACCAAAGTCAAAAAGCAGTAATAGCAAGTCCAGAAAAGAGGTGAAGAGAGCCGGGCGCGGTGGCTGACGCCTGTAATCCCAGCACTTTGGGAGGCCGAGGCGGGTGGATCACGAGGTCAGGAGTTCGAGACCAGCCTGACCAACATGGAGAAACCCCTTCTCTACTAAAAAATACAAAATTAGCTGCACGTGGTGGCACATGCCTGTAATCCCAGCTACTAGGGAGGCTGAGGCAGAAGAATTGCTTGAACCTGGGAGGCGGAGGTTGCAGTGAGCTGAGATCGCACCACTGCACTCCAGCCTGGGCAATAAGAGCAAAACTCCATTAAAAAAAAAAAAAAAAGAGGTGAAGAACATCAACAAACTGGGCTGCATCTGAACCATGTGAAGAAGATGGTCAGGTTTAGTGGTTAGCATCATGGGCCTTAAAGACAGGGCCTGGGCTCCCTCAAATTCCATCTTTGCCTCATGTGCTCGTGTGACCCCAGGCAATTTTACTTAAGTCTTTTGTGTGTCTTTTTTTTTTTTTTTTTGAGATGGAGTCTCTGTTGCTCAGGCTGGAGGAGTACAGTGGCTCCATCTTGGCTCACTGCAACCTCCCCCTCCTGTGTTCAAGCAATTATTCTGCCTCAGCCTCCCCGAGTAGCTGGGACTACAGGCGTGTGCCACCACACCCAGCTAAATTTTTTTGTGTTTTTAGTAGCGACGAGGTTTCACCACGTTGGCCAGGCTGTTCTCCAACTCTTGACCTCAGGTGATCTGCCCGCCTCGGCCTCCCAAAGTGCTGGGATTACAGGCGTGAGTCATTGTGCCCAGACTCTTTTTTTTTTTTTCTTTTTTTTGAGACAGAGTCTCTGTTGCCCAGGCTAGAGTGCAGTGGCATGATGTCGGCTCACTGCAACCTCCACTTCCCGGGTTCAAGCGATTCTCCTGCCTCAACCTCCCGAGTAGCTGGGATTACAGCCATGTGCCACCACACTTGGCTAATTTTGTATATTTAGTAGAGATGGGGTTTCAGACGGGGTTGGCCAGGCTGTTCTGTAACATTCTACCACAAAAGAAGTGAAAATGGCCTGTTCCTGCCTTAACTGATGACATTGTCTTGTGAAATTCCTTCTCCTGGCTCATCCTGGCTCAAAAGCTCCCCCACTGAGTACCTTGTGACCCCTACTCCTGCCCACCAGAGAACCCCCCTTTTTCCTTTACCTACCCAAATCCTATAAAACAGCCCCACCCCATCTCCCTTCATTGACTCTCTTTTCGGACTCAGCCCGCCTGCACCCAGGTGAAATAAACAGCCATGCTGCTCACACAAAACCTGTTTGGTGGTCTCTTCACACCGACACGCATGAAATTTGGTGCCATGACTTAGATGGGGGACCTCCCTTGGGAGATCAATCCCCTGTCCTCCCACTCTTTGCTCCGTGAGAAAGATCCACCTACGACCTCAGGTTCTCAGACCAAGCAGCCCAAGAAACATCTCACCAATTTCAAATCCAGTAAGCGGCCTCCTTTTACTCTCTTCTCCAACCTCCCTATCCCTCAGCCTCTTTCTCCTTTCAATCTTGGCGCCACACTTCAATCTCTCCCTTCTTTTAATTTCAGTTCCTTTCATTTTCTGGTAGAGACAAAGGAGACACGTTTTATCCGTGGACCCAAAACTCCGGCGCCAGTCATGGACAGGGAATGCAGCCTTCCCTTAGTGTTTAATCACTGCAAGGACACCTCTCTGATTATTCCCCCACGTTTCAGAGGTGTCAGACCATGCAGGGACGCCTGCCTTGGTCCTTCACCCTTAGCGGCAAGTCCCGCTTTTCTGGAGGAGGGGCAAGTACCCGAACCCCTTCTCTCCGTGTCTCTACCCCTTCTCCACCTTTCTGGGGTGCAAGAAACCCCCAACCCCTTATCCTTCACCCTTAGCGGCAAGTCCCGCTTTTCTGGAGGAGAGGCAAGTACCCCAACCTCATATCTCTGCACCCCATCCCTTATTTCTGCACCCTGACCTCATATATCTGTGCCCCAATCCCTTATTTCTGCACCCCAACCTCATATCTCTGCTCCCCGATCCCTTATTTCCATGCCCCAACCTCTTATATGTCTGCATCCCATCCCTTATTTCCATGCCCCAACCTCCTATCTCTGCGCCTGACCCCTTCTCTGCTTTTCTGGAGGGCAAGAACCCCCCACCCCTTCTCCGTGTCTCTACTCTTTTCTCTGGGCTTGCCTCCTTCACTATAGGCAAGCTTCCACCTTCCATTCCTCCTTCTTCTTCCTTAGCCTGTGTTCTTAAGAACTTAAAACCTCTTCAACTCTCACCTGACCTAAAATCTAAGTGTCTTATTTTCTTCTGCAATGCCGCTTGACCCCAGTACAAACTCCACAGTAGTTCCAAATAGCCAGAAAACAGCACTTTCAATTTTTCCATCCTACAAGATCTAAATAATTCTTGTCGTAAAATAGGCAAACGGTCTGAGATGCCTGACGTCCAGGCATTCTTTTACACATCGGTCCCTTTCTAGTCTCTGTTCCCAATGCAACTCATCCCAAATCTTCCTTCTTTCCCTCCCGCCTGTCCCCTCAGTCCCAACCCCAAGCATCGCTGAGTCTTTCTAATCTTCCTTTTCTACAGACCCATCTGACCTCTCCCCTCCTCCCCAGGCTGCTCCTCGCCAAGCCAAGCTAGGTCCCAATTCTTCCTCAGCCTCTGCTCCTCCACCCTATAATCCTTTTATCACCTCCCCTCCTCACACCTGGTCCGGCTTACAGTTTCATTCCGTGACTAGCCCTCCCCCACCTGCCCAGCAATTTACTCTTAAAAAGGTGGCTGGAGCTAAATTAAAGTTAATGCTCCTTTTTCTTTATCCCAAATCAGATAGCGTTTAGGCTCTTTTTCATCAAATATAAAAATCCAGCCCAGTTCATGACTCGTTTGGCAGCAACCCTGAGACACTTTACAGCCCTAGACCCTAAAAGGTCAAAAGGCTGTCTTATTCTCAAAATAGATTTTATTACCCAATCTGCTCCCGACATTAAATAAAACTCCAAAAATTAAATTCCAGCCCTCAAACCCCACAACAGGATTTAATTAACCTCGCCTTCAAGGTGTACAATAATAGAAAAAAGTTGCAATTCCTTGCCTCCACTGTGAGACAAACCCCAGCCACATCTCCAGCACACAAGAACTTCCAAAGGCCTGAACCTCAGAGTCCAGGCATTCCCCCAGAACCTCCTCCCCCAGGAGCTTGCTACAAGTACCAGAAATCTGACCACCAGGCCAAGGAATGCCTGCAGCCCAGGATTCCTCCTAAGCCATGTCCCATCTGTGCGGGACCCCACTGGAAAGCGGACTGTTCAACTCACCTGGCAGCCACTCCCAGAGCCCCTGGAACTCTGGCCGAAGGCTCTCTGACTGACTCCTTCTCGGCTTAGCGGCTGAAGACTGACGCTGCCCAATAGCTTCGGAAGCCCCGCAGACCATCACAGATGCCGAGCCTTAGGTAACTCTCACAGTGGAAAGTAAGTCCGTCCCCTTCTTAATCAATATGGAGGCTACCCACTCCACATTACCTTCTTTTCAAGGGCCTGTTTCCCTTGCCTCCATAACTGTTGTTCATATTGATGGCCAGGCTTCTAAACCTCTTAAAACTTCCCAACTCTGGTGCCAACTTAGACAATACTCTTTTAAGCACTCCTTTTAGTTATCCCCACCTGCCCAGTTCCCTTATTAGGCCGAGACACTTTAACTAAATTATCTGCTTCCCTGACTATTCCTGGGCTACAGCCACACCTAATTGCCACCTTTTCCCTCAGTTCAAAGCCTCCTTCACATCCTCCCCTTGTATCTCCCCACCTTAACCCACAAGTATAAGACACCTCTACTCCCTCCTTAGTGACTGATCCCGCACCGCTTACCATCTCATTAAAACCTAATCACCCTTACTCCGCTCAATGCCAAGATCCCATCCCACAGCACGCTTTAAAAGGATTAAAGCCTGTTGTCACTTGCCTGCTACAGCATGGCCTTTTAAAGCCTATAAACTCTCCTTACAATTCCCCCATCTTACCTGTCCTAGAACAAGACAAGCCTTACAAGTTAGTTCAGGATCTATGCCTTATCAACCAAATTGTATTGCCTATCCACCCCGTGGTGCCAAACCCATATACTCTCCTATCCTCAATACATCCCTCCACAACCCATTATTCTGTTCTGGATCTCAAACATGCTTTCTTTACTATTCCTTTGCACCCTTAATCCCAGCCTCTCTTCGCTGTCACCTGGACTGACCCTGACACCCATTAGGCTCAGCAAATTACCTGGGCTGTACTGCCGCAAGGCTTCACAGACAGCCCCCATTACTTCAGTCAAGCCCAAATTTCTTCCTCATCTGTTACCTATCTCAGCATAATTCTCATAAAAACACATGTGCTCTCCCTGCTGATCATGTCCGATTAATCTCCCAAACCTCAATCCCTTACAAAACAACTCCTTTCCTTCCTAGGCATGGTTAGTGCAGTCAGAATTCTTACACAAGAGCCAGGACCGCACCCTGTAGCCTTTCTATGCAAACAACTTGACCTTACTGTTTTAGCCTAGCCGTCATGTCTCCGTGCAGCGGCTGCTGCCGCCCTAATACTTTCAGAGGCCCTCAAAATCACAAACTATGCTCAACTTACCTCTACATTTCTCATAACTTCCAAAATCTATTTTCTTCCTCATACCTGATGCATATACTTTCTGCTCCCCGGATCCTTCAGCTGTACTTACTCTTTGTTAAGTCCCACAATTACCATTGTTCCTGGCCCGGACTTCATTCTGGCCTCCCACATTATTCCTGATACCACACCTGACCCCCATGACTGTATCTCTCTGATCCACCTGACATTCACCCCATTTCCCCATATTTCCTTCTTTCCTGTACCTCACCCTGATCACGCTTGATTTATTGATGGCGGTTCCACCAGGCCTAATCGCCACTCACCAGCAAAGGCAGGCTATGCTATAGTACAAGCCACTAGCCCGCCTCTTAGAACCTCTCATTTCCTTTCCATCGTGGAAATCTATCCTCAAGGAAACAACTTCTCAGTGTTCCATCTGCTATTCTACTACTCCTCAGGGATTATTCAGGCCCCCTCCCATCCCTACACATCAACCTCGAGGATTTACCCCCACCCAGGACTGGTAAATTAGCTTTACTCAACATGCCCTGAGTCAGATAACTAAAATACCTCTTGGTCTAGGTAGACACTTTCACTAGATAGGAAGAGGCCTTTCCTACAGGGTCTGAGAAGGCCACCGCAGTCATTTCTTCCCTTCAGTCAGACATAATTCCTCAGTTTAGCCTTCCCACCTCTACACAGTCTGATAACAGATGAGCCTTTATTAGTCAAATCAGCCAAGCAGTTTTTCAGGCTCTTAGTATTCAGTGAAACCTTTATATCCCTTACAGTCCTCAGTCTTCAGGAAAAGTAGAACAGACTAAAGGTCTTTTAAAAACACACCTCACCAAGCTCAGCCACCAACTTAAAAAGGACTGAACAATACTTTTACCACTTTCGCTTCTCAGAATTCAGGCCTGTCCTCAGAATGCTACAATGTACAGCCCATTTGAGCTCCCATATAGACGCTCCTTTTTATTAGGCCCCAGTCTCATTCCAGACAGCAGACCAACTTAGACTGTGCCCCAAAACACTTGTCATCCCTACTATCTTCTGTCTAGTCATACTCCTATTCACCGTTCTCAACTACTCATACATGCCCTGATCTTGTTTACACTGCAGGTTTACACTGTTTCTCCAAGCCATCACAGCTGATATCTCATCGTGCTATCCCCAAACTGCCATTCTTGATCTTGAAGTAAATAATCTTTGCTGGCAAGGCTATGCTGAACCTCCTTAGGCACCCTCTAATCAGATGTCCTAGGTCCTCCCAATTCTTAGACCTTTTATACCTGTTTTTCTCCTTCTCTTATTCCATTTAGTTTTTCAGTTCATACAAAACTGTATCCAGGCCATCACCAATAATTCTAAATGACAAATGTTTCTTCTAACAGCCCCACAATATCACCCCTTACCACAAAATCTTCCTTCAGCTTAATCTCTCCCACTCTAGGTTCCCATGCCACCCCAATCCCACTCGAAGCCACCCTGAGAAACATCGCCCATTATCTCTCCATACCACCCCCAAAAATTTTCGCTGTCCCAACACTTTGCCACTATTTCGTTTTATTTTTCTTATTAATATAAGAAGACAGGAATGTCAGGCCTCTGAGCCCAAGCTAAGCCATCACATCCCCTGTGACCTGCACGTACACATCCAGATGGCCAGTTCCTGCCTTAACTGATGACATTCCACCACAAAAGAAGTGAAAATGGCCTGTTCCTGCCTTAACTGATGACATTGTCTTGTGAAATCCCTTCTCCTGGCTCATCCTGGCTCAAAAGCTCCCCCACTGAGTACCTTGTGACCCCCACTCCTGCCCGCCAGAGAACAACCCCCCTTTTTCCTTTACCTACCCAAATCCTGTAAAACCCCATCTCCCCTCGCTGACTCTTTTCAGACTCAGCCCGCCTGCACCCAGGTGAAATAAACAGCCATGTTGCTCACACAAAGCCTGTTTAGTAGTCTCTTCACACTGACGCGCATGAAACTGACCTCAAGTGATCCATCTGCCTCAGCCTCCCAAAGTGCTGGGATTACAGGCATGAGCCACCACGTGTGGCCTGTTTGTTTTTTGAGACAGTTCTGTCACCCAGGCTGGAGTGCAGTGGTTTGATCACTGCAGCCTTGAACTCCTGGGCTCAAGTGATCCTCCCACCTCAGCCTCCAGAGTATGGGACTATAGGCATGCAGTACCATACCTGGCTAATTTTTTTGATTTTTTTTTTCTTTTTTTGTAGAGATGGGGCCTCACTATGTTACCCAGGCTAGTCTCAAACACCTGGCCTCATGCAATCTGCTTCCCAAAAGCACTGAGATTCCAGGTGTGAGCTACCATATCCCACCTACTTAACTCTTTTGTATCTCAGTTTCTTCATATGTAAAATGGGCATAACTGTCGTGCCTACTACACAGCTGAGTTAATAATTGGCATGGACTCAGTAAAATAAGAACTATTATTGTTAGGCCTCTTTGGAGCCATGGCCACAACAGCATGCCTATATTTACTCGAAAAATTTTGCCCAACTAGGCTCAGAATTCTCTCTCAACCATCTCCAATTTTACAGGAAGATGAACATTCTTTCTCCAAGGTTCCCATTGCTTCTATGAGACCAACCAGTGCCTCTTTGTCAGCCAAATGCAAGGATAGAACAATGTTTATCACGGTGGCTTCCTTTGACTTAAGAGTTGACATTAGCATCAAGTGTGAAATGACCTTTGTTTATCAGGAGTCTTCCATGGAAGTCATGGTAGTCAGATCTCCTATCACAATTACCTCCTGCCTTGGTGCAGGGTGTGATCTCTGTACTAAGAACGTCTTTCTCCATCTCGTCTCTGGCCAGGCCAGTTATAGCAACACAGCACTATCACTTCAATCCTTCTATTATTTTGTCTTCACTCAAACCACAAATAAGAGGATCTTCCTACAGGTATAGGGGAGAAGAAAATTTATTTTTCCTCTACCCTCTTAGGTTTTTTGGCTGGGGCCCTGCAAATTAGACTGACGAAAGATAGATTAACAAAAGAAAAACAGACAGAAGTTTATTATTAACACATGCATACACACAGGATTGCTCAATGATGAGTAATTCAAAGGAGTGGTCAGAAATTGGGCTTATAGAGCACCTTTTAAAAAAATATAATTTTGTAAAGAAGTGACAAGACAGGCGGGGCGCAGTGGCTCACGCATATAATCCCAGCACTTTGGGAGGCCGAGGCAGGCGGATCACTTGAAGTCAGGAGTTTGAGACCAGCCTGGCCAGCATGGAGAAACCCTGTCTCTACTAAAAATACAAAAATTAGCTGGGCATGATGGCGTGCACCTGTAATCTAAGCGACTCTGGAGGCTGAGGCAGGAGAATCGCTTGAACCCGGGAGGTGGAGGTTGCAGTGAGCAGAGATGGCACCACTGCACTCCATCCAGGCTGGGCGACAGAGTGAGACTCCATCTCAAAAAAAAAAGAAGTGACAAGACAAAGGGAAAGAGCTTTAGGCTTCTGGAGGTGGCAAACTGTGGGAAGGTAAGTAGATGGGAAAAGTAATGGAAGATAAAGATTGCCTTAGTGAGGTTGGCTATGTAGGTTTCTCCAGTGCCATCTCTGGGCTGCTTAAGAGTCCAGAGTTGTCTCCAGTGATTGAGAATCTTCCTGTCCTCCCTGGTAGGGAGACGTGGGGAGCATCGAGTTTCTCTTTTTTTCTATTTTTTTTTTTGAGGCGAAGTCTCGCTCTGTTGCCCAGGCTGGAGTGCAGTGGCGCAATCTCGGCTCACTGCAACCTCTGCCACCCACGTTCAAGTGATTCTCCTGCCTCATCCTCCTGAGTAGCTGAGATTACAGGCACCCGCCACCATGCCCAGGTAATTTTTGTATTTTTAGTAGAGACGGGGTTTTGCCATGATGGCCAGGCTGGTCTTGAACTCCTGACCTCAGATGATCCACCCACCTCGGCCTCCCAAAGTGTTGGAATTACAGGCGTGAGCCACCACACCTGGCCGAGAGTTTTTCTTGTGTCTGCTTCATCTTCATCGCCTTCAGCTCAAAATGATCTTAAGGTTAAAGTGGTGTACTTTGGGGAGTGGCATATTGACCCCTTCACATATGTTCTTCATAATGAATGCCACTTCTCCTCTGCTCCTTTTCCCAAATCTTTCATTTCAACCAGTCACAGCCTTTTGTTGCTTCATTCCATCTCTGATCCTATTTCATTGAGTTTCATCATTGAAATCAAAACAAGGATAAATGTCATAGCCCCAAAGTAATCTGATGTCCACTCTAAAATCTGCTCATCTGGCCTTTCAAGTCTTATTTGGTTACTCATAGTGATGGGCAAAAACCCCAACGTTTTCCTGAGGATGAGCTTTTTATCTATATTATTCAAACTCTTAGCCATTTTTATCTAAGATACATTTCCAGTGATGACATAAATCAATTCCAGAATCATAGATTAAAGTGAATTGAAAGCATATATAATTTCAAAAATATTCATACCCAATAATTCCATTCGCAGGCATCATTTCTCAGGAAACAATAGAAAATGTGAGCAAAGATGAGAAGCTATACCCTGCAGCATTATTTGTAACAGTAAGCACTTGAAGACAAACAAAACATTAATTTTTTTTTTTTTTTTTTTTTTTTTTTTTTGGATACGGAGTCTCGCTGTGTCGCCCAGGCTGGAGTGCTGTGGCTCTGTCTCGGCTCACTGCAAGCTCCGCCTCCCGGGTTCACACCATTCTCCTGCCTCAGCCTCCCAAGTAGCTGGGACTACAGGCACCCGCCACCACGCCCTGCTAATTTTTTGTAGTTTTTGTAGAGACGGGGTTTCGCTGTGTTAGCCAGGACGGTCTCGGTCTCCTGACCTCATGATCTGCCCGCCTCAGCCTCCCAAAGTGCTGGGATTACAAGCGTGAGCCACCACGCCCGGCAACAAACAAAACATTTAAAAATAGTTGCCTGGCTGATTATTTGATTTGATTTGATTTTTGTTTTGATTTTTTGGAGACTGAGTCTCGCTCTGTCACCCAGGCTGGAGTGCAGTGGCGTGATCTCAGCTCACTGCAACCTCTGCCTCCTGGGTTCAAGTGATTCTCCTCTGGCTGAATATTTTTAGTGCTATCATTGACTGAAATGATGTAGCCACTAAAAAATTTTATTTACAAAATAAGTTTATTAGAAGTTATGATGGCTGGGCGTGGTGGCTCACACCTGTAATCCCAGCACTTTTGGGAGGCTGAGGCAGACGAATATCTTGAGCTCAGGAGATGGAGACCAGTCTGGCCAACATAGTGAAACCCCGTCTTTATTAAAAATACAAAAATGAGCCAGGCGTGGTGGCACATGCCTGTAATTGCAACTACTCTGGAGACTGAGGTGGGAGAATAGCTTGAACCCGGGAGGCAGAGGTTGCAGTGAGCCGAGATTGTGCCACTGCACTCCAGCCTGGGGAACAGAGTGAGACTCTGTCTGAAGAAAAAAACAGAATCATCCTGACTTTCCTTATAGAGAGGGGGAGGGCAGAGAGTTTGTCCTGTGTCTCCTTTTTCTCAAAGAAAAGAAGGGACGTCCACCAAATTTTTAGCAGCATTTCCCACTGAATGACTGCATGATGGCAATCCTTATTATGACCCTGTTTTACAAGTTTTCTACAACAGCATGTCTGTGTTTACAATCGGGAGAAAAGTGGTTTTTGTTTTTGCTGTTTAATATCTAACATGTGTTGTGACCTGTCCCTGGCCAACTTGTTAGGCGTGGAGATAACATAGTTGAATGAGAGGTGGACAGTTGCTCTCCTCAGCTTCCGTGTGGGGTTTGCCCCTTCCCTGTGTTAATAGTTGCTTTACCAAAACCTTTCAGGATTTTTTTTTTTTTTTTTGAGACAGGGTCTGGCTCTGTCACCCAGGCTGAGTGCACTGGTGCCATCATGGCTCATTGTAGCCTCAAGCCCCCGGCCCCCTGCCAGGCTCAAGCAATCCTCCCACCTCAGTCTCCTGAGTAGCTGAGACTACAGGTGTGCTCCACCACGCCCAGCTAACTTTTTGTTTTTTTGTAGTGATGGGGTTATCACCATGTTGCCCAGGCTGGTTTCAAACTCCAGGACACAGTCTGTCCTCCTGCCTCAGCCTCCCAAAGTGCTGGGATTGCAGGTATGAGCCACTGTGCGTGACCAAGACTCTTCAGGATTCTAAATGGTTTCTGCAACAAACATTGTTTAGTTATGTAACTCAGAACTCCAGTATGGACATACTATGTGATGTGATTTTATTATTGCTTATACGCTTTTGTGGTTTTATTGTTTGTTTTTCTGTTTGTTTGTTTTGAGACAGGGTTTTTGTTTTTGTTTTGAGACAGGGTGTTACTCTGTCGCCCAAGCTAAACTACAATAGCATGATCCTAGCTCACTGCCCCCTTGAACTCCTGGGCTCAAGCAATCTTTCTGCCTCAGACTACCAAGTAGCTAGGACTACAGGCATGTGCCACCATGCTATGTTGTCTGGCTGGTGTTGAATACCTGGTCTCCAGTGATCCTCCCACCTCAGCCCCCTGAGTAGCTAGCACTACATGTGTGAGTCATGCCTGGCTAATTAAAAAAAAAAAAAAATTAAGAGATGGGGTCTTACTATCACAGCGTGAATCCCAAAATTGGGGTTCAGTCTGGGAGGCCACACGGGTTCTTGGCTTCCCACAAGAAGGAATTCAAGAGTGAGCCAACAAAGCAAAATGAAAGCAAGGTTATTAAGCAAGTTGAGGAATAAAAGGGGGGCTACTCCATAGGCAGAGCAGTGGCATGGGCTGTTTGATTGAGTATACGGGTATTTCTTGATTATATGCTAAACAAAAAGTGAATTAATCGTGAGTTTTCTGGGAAAAAGGTGGGGAGTTCCCAGAACTGAGGGTTTTCCCATTTCAGACAATATAGGGTAACTTCCAGACCTTGCCATAACATTTGTAAACTGACATGGGGCTGGTAGGAGTGAGTGTCTTTTAGCACACCAGTGCATTATCATTGGCATATAATGAGCTGTGAGGATGACCAGAGGTTGCTTTCATCGCATCTTGGTTTTGATAGATTTGGGCTGCTGCTTTACTACATGTCATTTTATCAGTGGGGTCTTTGTGACCTGTACCTTGCAAACCAGTCCTGAAGAACTCTTGTCTCATCACTATGTTGCCCAGGCTGGTCTTCAAGTGACCCTCCTGGCTTCAAAGTGATCCTCTCACCTCAGCATCCCAAAATGCTGGGCTTACAGGCTTGAGACACTGAGCCAGACCCTGTTTATTCTTGAATTGTTTCCAGTGAATATATCTCATCATCTCCCCCCAAAAAAGATAGCAAGTTTTTGGCCAGACGCGGTGGCTCACGCCTGTAATCCCAGCACTTTGAGAGGCTGAGGCAGGCAGATCGGGAGGTCAGGAGATCGAGGCCATCCTGGCTAACATGGTGAAACCCCGTCTCTACTAAAAATACAAAAAAAAAAAAAAAAAAAAATTATCCAGGCTTGGTGGCGGGCGCCTGTAGTCCCAGCTACTCAGGAGGCTGAGGCAGGAGAATGGCGTGAACCCGGGAGGTGGAGCTTGCAGTGAGCCAAGATGGCGCCACTGCACTCCAGCCTGGACGACAGAGCAAGACTCTGTCTCAAAAAAAAAAAAAAGAAAAAAAAAAAGATGGCAAGTTTTTATAAAAAGAGAAAAATCATTCTTAGTATTTCTTTAATACCCTCTACACTGACCTCACTGGTGCAAAAAATATTAGTTTGCCGGTGAAAATTCACCTCGAGTTACTAAATATCTAACTTTCCCATAACTACCGTCTGTTTGTCTCTTGTGGATCTGTTTGCCTAATATTTAAATGACCCATTCTTCCCCACTTTTACGAAAATAGCATTAATTCCCCTTTCACTATTCATACTTCCTTCATCGTCACAGTTCGACCAGCGGTCCAGGGTTTATGATCTCAAGCATGGCCATATATATCTATTTCACTTAAGACTCTGGAAAGAGCATAAAATCAGATGTAACTGTTTCCTATTTCATATAATAGGGAATTCCATCTCTAAAATTATGACATTTGGCCTTTCAGTGGGTTTTTGTGGTTTTTACTATGGCTGTGCTTAGATTCCTTTTTGAACGCTTTTCCAGTGGTTCCACTTGAACACAATCTTTGAGTCACATAGGAGACATGATATAGTGTAAAGCCAGAAAGAGCACGATTTGGATCTCAGCTCAACTGATAGGGATCCCTAGCAAGATACTTCACCTCTCTGAGCCTCAGTTTCCTCATCTGTGCAATGGGAATCGTAACGCCTGCCTCTCAATGTTGTTAAGATTAAATATGTGGGCCGGGCGCAGTGGCTTACGCCTGTAATCCCAGCACTTTGGGAGGCCGAGGAGGGCAGACCACCTGAGGCCAGGAGTTCGAGACCAACATGGTGAAACCCCTGTCTCTACTAAAAATACAAAAATTAGCCGGGCGTGCTGGTGCAAGCCTGTAATCCCAGAAACTCAGGAGGCTGAGATATGAGAATCGCTTGAACCCAGGAGGCGGAGGTTGCAGTGCGCCAAGATCGCACCACTGCACTCCAGCCTGGGCAACAGAGTGAAACTCTGCCTCAAAAAAAAAAAAAAGATTAAATATGTGTACAGTACCTGTACCATGTTAGGCAGTCAGTGAACATTTGTTTAACTAACAACTGATAAGGATAGTAAAGAAGTATCAGAACACCCACCTAGTTATCCCAAAGGGCAGGAAGAGTGCTAGGTAATGGATATAGAATTCCTTTTAGAGTCAAATTACACGGGCAAAGATCAGCCCCTCCTTCAATTAAAAAGCCAGGGGCAGGGCTTAATAAGGAAGTGGTTCTCCTTCTTTAAGCCTCTTTTCAGCCTGAGTCCTAAACCTGAAGAGAGTTTACAGCCTGGGGCTCTAAACTACCTGAGTCTTTCCAAACGACAAGCCAAGAAGACCTGTTGAAAGTTTCCTCTTAAGTTTCGTGGAGAGAGACTCAGGTATAGAAATATCCTTACTGCCACCTGACCTGAAGCAGAAGAAATCACAGACAGCTTCCAGACCAGGTAACACCAGGAGGCACCAGTCTTCATTCTCACCCTTTGCAGGAGGACACAGCCTGGTCTTTAGCTGTTTGCCAAATGAGGCAGTCTAATTCAGGGAGCTCTTTACTGGGTTTATTGCAAAGTTCTTATCATGTAAGTCTCAGGACACAAAATGACATTGAGAATCTAGTTTAGCAGGGTTTCCAGGAAAGAGGAAGAAAGGTTATTTAGGTTTCTCTTTCATTTCTCTTTTGCTACAAAGGGTTTGGGACATTCAGTTAAGAACACATTACTGGTTGAGGTATGTGACGTTACTCAGTCTTCTCTGCTTATGTATCTGGGGAGGTATGCAATGACATGACAGCCATTCCGTGGCCAGGGACACCACTGCCCAAGCTGGAGACCACGAGGATTCAGGGACTGAAGCCAGCATGGGAATTCCTGGTTTGAGATCAGAGTCCTGAGTACCTCGTGGGAACTTGGGCACTCATCTGCAGGAGGTCTAGACCCCCAGAGAATTCCTTGAGTCTAAGGCACAGGTAAATGGAAGACCCTTCTCTCTCCTCTCTCCCCTCTAGAAAGCTCCCTCCTCCCTGAGCTCCCTGTCCCCTTCCTTCCACAATCAGAGCCTCGGACCTTCTGTTTGGTGAATATGACCTGAGGCTCTGTCTAGCATTCAGCCTCTATTGTGGGAAGTTAAGGCACTTTCTCTCATTCACCATTCCACCTTTAGTATTAAAGAACAGTCCAGGCAGAAGGCACAAAGACCCTGAGAGGTCTGAAGTGAGGGGGAGAGGAGAGGGGCAGAAGGGGAGGCTCCGGACAACAGAACCAAGCTGAGCTTAGGATGTGCTGTGGGAGGCTCCGTGGGGATGAGTGTCAGTGCCCACGAGATCCACTCAGGCCTCAACTGTGTGTCCTGAGCACATGAAGTCAGCTCTTCTGCTGGGACAGCCGCCAAGGGATTCTCCACACCCCTCACCGCTGGGACAGGCAGAGGCACAGCGAACCAGGTGTCCAGCGTAACTGGGGCACTGGGTGGTGGCCGTCTCTGTGTGTGGAAACACGAGGTGCTTGCTGCAGTTTCCTCTGTGCGCTTATCCGTTAGCTGCCACCCACCAGGAGGGAAGTGAAATCTCACCTCAACAAGTGAGTCCGCAGAGCGAGAACCCTGCGACAGTGCGTCTGCCAATACCTGGAATGTAGGTGTTCGCTGCAGTGTGGCCTTCCCAGCCGGCCTCTCAGCACACCCGGCCAGGCAGCCGGTGTTCCCAGAGGACACGCTGGGGCCAGACGTGGAGGACCCCGGCCACCTCGGGGAGGGAAAGAGACCAAGAAAAGAACCTCTGTAGCCTTGCTTCTGAGAGTGCAGGTTTGTTATAGATAAGGATCAGGAAGGTAAACATAGGGCAGTGAAGCAGGGTTGTGTCCTCTGCGGCCCTGAATTAGAATAAGCCTCACAGGTCTCACCCAGGAACGGAAATCTCCCCTCCAGGTTCTGAACCAGCATTCAGGGGCCCCACCCAGGGCTTCTGTCAACATAAGCATAAAACTTATGGTTTACCTTTCCATAAACCCCAAAGTTGGGCTTCTTGTATAGAGTACAATTTCTGTAGGAACAGCTGAAAGCAGAAGGGATCTAACCTGTGATAATACTCGATCGCTGCTGCTTGAAAGTAAGACTTAGCTATAAACTGAACAATCAAGTAATTTATAACAAGGATTAGAGGAAACAAAAACTCTGCGTTTGTGTGGGTGGGTTTTTTTTTTTTTTCTTTATTTTTGTTTCTTAAGAGAGTGTCTCCCTCTGCCACCCAGGCTGGAGTGCACTGGCGCGATCATAGCTCACTGCAGCCTCCAACTCCCAGGCTCAAGCGATTCTCCCCACTCAGCCTCCCAAGTGGCTGGGACTGCAGGTGCACACCACCACGCCCAGCTAATTTTTTTCATTTTTTGTAGAGACGGAGCCAAGGCTGGTCTTGAACTCCTGGGCTTAAGCGATCCTGCTCCCTGGGCCTCCCAAAGTGCTGGGATTACAGGCGTGAGCCACTGGGTCCGGCATCTACATTCGTTAAATACATTTAAACCCTCTTAACCCTTTGTCTCCATTTGTTCTCTTTTGCTCCCTGCTCTCCAGGCTCTTGTGGCGGAGGCCCCGGCTCCCTCCGCTGGAGGGTAGCCTCCTTCTGGGGCTGGCTCCTGAGCACTGTTCTTTCTCCTCTCTCTCATCCTCTCTCATTCTTAGCTTTGCCTGTCGACTGGGCCAAGTCACAGCCTTTCTAGCCTGTAAGACAACAAAAATCTCACATTTTACTAAATGGAAGGACTAAGTACTCTGTCTTGACTTCAGTGGTTTCCCCGATTTCTGATGTTGCTGCTGAAATAGCATTAGCTAGCTTGTTTCTTAAAGAAGCCCTCTGTCCAGCGACAATACTCCCCCCGCCACACACACACACACGCACACGCACACACAAACATGCATGCACGCACACATACACACACACAATTTTAAAGCCCTCGCGTTAGATTAAAAAGGTCTGGATTTTTTTAACATACATGGAAATTTCTTCAGCAGCACAGTGTTACTGGCTTGACGAGGGCGCACAGCCTCCTACCCAAGGACACAGTTCCTGAAGGACCAGGGTGCACATCTGGCCTGCAGTGCCCTGAGCCACTCTGTCCAAAAGGAAGCCTTGAATCAAAAGCCTCATGAATCCTCTCCTGAGAAATTCCATGTCTGGTCTCTTGCTAGACTCAGCCTTTTCCCCACCAAGTCTGCCGCACCTAATTCTGACCTCACCCCGCTTGGTGGCCCGCTTTGCCTGCTTGCACGCACCTCAGGTCTCAGTGTGTCTCAGCAACAGCTTCCACTCCTAGGGTGGCCAGAGTTAGCAAGCAAGAATGCAAGACAGCCAGTTATGTTTGAATTTCAGATAAATAACAAATATAAGTGTTTTTTAGCATATAATATTTTATTTGGGACATATACTAATATTTATTATATATTAGTCTCATGATATTTGGGACATATACTAAAAAATTATTTGCCCTTTATCTGAACTTCAAATGTGACCGAATGTGTCCTGTATTCTGAATGTGTCTGGCAGTCCTATAATCATTCATTCAGTCAGTCATCAGATATTTGAGCACCTACCATGTATCAAGCACTATTCTAGAGAGCCCGGATAGCTCAGTCAGTAGAGCATCAAGCGCTACTCTAGGTGCTGGGGAAGCCAGCCAAAGTCCCGCCTTCATATCTTACAGTATGTCTACTTTGTTTTTATATACATGTACACTATATATACTTGAAGATATGTACCTTTTTCTTTTTTTCTTTATTATTATTATTTTTTTTGAGACGGAGTCTGACTGTCTTACTCAGTGCAGTGGCACCATCTCAGCTCACTGCAACTTCTACCTCCTGGGTTCAAGTGATTCTCCAGCCTCAGCCTCCCAAGTAGCTAGGATTACAGGCATGTGCCACCACACCTGGCTAATTTTTGTATTTTTAGTAGAGATAAAGTTTCACCATGTTGGCCAGGCTTGTCTTGAACTCCTGACCTCAAGTGATCTGCCCACCTCGGCCTCCCAAAGTGCTAGGATTACAGGCGTGAGCCACCGCGCCCAGCCCAGATATGTACTTTTTAATGGCAATGTTACCACATTTAATGAGATTATCTTTTTAAAAAATGTTTTAATTTTTAAATTTTAAAAAATAGGGATGGGATCTTACTTTGTTGCCTAGACTGGTCTCCAAATCCAGGCCTCAAGTGATCCTCCCACCTTGGCCTCCTAAGGTGGTGGGATTACAGGTGTGAGCCACGGTGCCAGCCAAGATGATCAATACTTCCTTAATATCATCTAAAACATACACCATGTTTAGTTCTCTATCATCTCAAAGATATCGACATCTTTATACAGTATGTTTGAATTACAATTTAATAAAGATCCACTCATGACATCTAATTGATGTCTCTTTTTTTTTTATATGTTTCTTTTTTTTCTTTTTATTTATTTATTTATTTTTGAGACAGAGTCTCCATGTGTCACCCAGGCTGGAGTGCAATGGCACGATCCCCGCTCACTGCAACCTTTGCCTCCCGGGTTCAAGTGATTCTCCTGTCGCAGTCTCCCAACTCACTGGAATTACAGACACCTGCCATCATGCCCAGCTAATTTTTGTATTTTTTCAGAGACAGGGTTTCACCACGTTGGCCAGGCTGCTCTTGAACTCCTGCCTCCCAAAGTGCTGGGATTACAGGCGTGAACGATTGTGCCTTGCCTGATATGTTTCTATTCTTTCTTTCTTTCTTTTTTTTTTTTTTTTTTTTTTGAGGCGGAGTTTCGCTGGTGTTGCCCAGGCTGGATGCAATGGCGTGATCTCGGCTCACTGCAACCTCCGCCTCCTGGGTTCGAGTGATTCTCCTGCCTCAGCCTCCCGAGTAGCTGGGATTGCAGGCATATGCCACCATGCCTGGCTAATTTTGTATTTTTAGTAGAGACGGGGTTTCTCCTTGTTGGTCAGGCTGGTCTCAAACTCCCGACCTCTGGTAAACTACCCGCCTTGGCCTCCCAAAGTGCTAGGATTACAGGCGTGAGCCATCGTGCCCTGCCGGATATGTTTCTTATGTCTCTTTTAAGCTGTAGCAGTTCTCTGTCTTCACCTTTTTTTGGTGCTATTTATTTGTTGAAGAAACCGACCATTTGTCTTGCAGAACTTACCACATACTGAATTTGGATAGCTGCCTTCTTGTGGTCACTAGTTTATTTCTCTGTCCCCTGTATTTCCTGTAAACTGATCATTAGATCCAGAGGCTTGATCAGATTCGGATCCAATGTTTTTGGATCAGGAGACACATAATGGTTGTCTCACCTTTAGTGAGACCAAGATTGGTCATTGGGAACAGGGAAGTGGAGCTGGGGTGAGTATAGGGTCACCAGATGTCCAATACAAGCAGAATGGACAGGGCTGTGCTGCAGGATGGATGAGGGGAGGGTGGGATGCCCGGAAAATGCATGGGGGAGGGTGGGATGCCCGGAAAATGCATGGGGGAGGGTGGGATGCCCGGAAAATGCATGGGGGAGGGTGGGATGCCCGGAAAATGCATGGGGGAGGGTGGGATTGGATGGAATTGGGGAGCGGGAAGGGGTAAGTGGAAAAGCAGTAAGGAACATGACCTTTGAGGAGACATTGACGTGACTCCTTACAGAGCAAACGATTTGCATGTAAGTGAAATGCATGTAAGTGAATGTGAAATTGGAGCAGTGGCGGGAAGAAAGATTGTCCAAGCCCTGGAATAAGACAGGAATGTGAAGAAACAGCAGAGGAGAAGGAAGGATTGCAGTCATGACCCCCACTTCATGCCATACTCCTCAAGCATTTGCTTACATTCAGTTATGTGAGGGAGGTTTGTGGGGCTTGGAAGTTGTGTAATTGTGTCTGTGTAGTTGGTCTGGCGGGTTTTGCAACTTGCCCTTTGCTGCACTGGGAGGGCCATTTCTGTCCCCTCCAGCATTACCTGATGTTGCGGCATAGCCCGCTGCATCCCTCCCAGGCTCACTTCCATCAGAATGCACCTAGCCAGGGACCCTTGCTTTCCTGGGGCCTGGCCCAGGAGCAGTTCCTCAGATCAACAGCTTTGCTATCAGCCAATGTGAGCCTCTTCTAAGTAAAGGAGAGGAGACAGTGATGGAAAAAGGCAGCATCCAGCAGGCCCTCAGGGGAGATATTTCAGCTCCTACACCTCCTTCCAATAGCAGAACCAGGGGGAAAAGTTAGAGAATATCCTTATTCTATCTAACAACGTGGACACCAAGGAACAAAAAGGTGGCGTGACTTGCCCAAGGATGTTGCAGGTTAGAAGCTGAGCCAGCCCTGGCCATCCATCCTTCAGACACCCAGGCCAATTTGTCTGTACCACCTCACATTGCCTCAAACCCTGTCTGCAGTTACTGTCCCATTTCTTTATAATTTGGTCCTGGTATGACAGGGTACGGTGGAAAGAAAAAGAGGAACATGCCAGCCAACCCCCTTAATATTACTGCAGCTTCTTTATCATCACACCAGCTTACATGCTGAAAGACGGTCTTAAATTAGGACCAGAAAGGGAAGGGAACATTATTAAGAGCCATATTAAGACGGAGCCTGAGGCCGGGCATGGTAGCTCATGGCTGTAATCTCAGCACTTTGGGAGGCTGAGGCAGGTGGATCACTTGAGCCCAGGAGTTTGGCACCAGACTGGGCAACATAGCGAGACCTTGTCTCTAAAAAACAAAACAAAAAAATTAGCCAGGTGTGGTGGCATGTGCCTGTGTTCCCAGCTACTTGAGGGGCTGAGGTGAGAGAATCCCTTGAGCTGGGGAGGTTGAGGCTGTGGTGAGCTATGATCTGCACTCCAGCCTGTGCAACAGAGCAAAACTGAGTCTCAAAAAAAAAAAAAAAAAAGAGAGAGCCTGGGGCCTAGGACAACAGCTGAACTAGAAAAAAAACATAGCTACCACTTTTGAGCCAGGTTCTGTGCAGGAACTTCTCTTGTGTATCTTACACCCTTACAATATCCCTGCAAGATGACTATTATTATTTACAATTTGCCTGTAGGAAGTTCATGTTTGGAGAGATGGAGTAACCTGCCACAGGTCACAAAACTAGTCACTGGCATGGCCACAATCTGAATTTGGGACTGTTAGACTGAGAAGCCCAAGCTAATTCTTGATACACTCACTGCCTGGGACATTTCACACGGTAGATCTGAGCTTTCTCGCATCTGAGACTAAAAGGAAAATGTAGTCCTTAACAGACAGCAGAAGGAAACAGATTATTAGCAAAAAGAACTGCTTTCCTAGCAGGAAACCAGAGAAGGAGTTATTTCATGTAAGCTTAAGCAAAGGAAATTGAACAAAATCAGTTCTTTATCTATCCTGTTATTCGTATGGAAATAAAGACGAAATGCTTGCATCCTGTTGTTTTAGTGCTTGTACTGATCTTTTTCAAACATGCCTGTGATCACATCACTCTCTACTCAAAACTTTGAACAGCTCTCCATTGCCTCCATCAGTGTGTTTCAAATTCGTAAAAAGTAAAATAAAATAACAGGATGCTTTTTTCAGATGAAATCTTACATGGCATACCAAATATAGCAAGAAAAAAGAAAGACAGAAAGAGAGGAGAGAGAAGCCGGGACAAGCTAAAGCAGAGGGTGGAGGGAGAAGGAACCGAGGAAGGGAAGGGTCAGTTCCCAGGCATTTCTCTTCCCTGAATTGGCCTCCCTCTTTTGCCACCTCCCCAGCAAGACCTTTAACTCCACAGTCCACAGCTCATTTTGAAATGTACTGATCAACGTGAGAAAATGCGAAGCTTCAGCCTGATAGTCAAAGACCACCATAATCTGGACCCAAGTGCTAGTTCACTTATTTTCCCTCCACTATTTTCAAGCCCTGGCTATTTGCAAACTGCATACGTATGCTGTCCCAGTTCTCTCACCACTCTTCAAACACATTCTGAATTCACCTATAATCTCCCCTCTGCCCACCCTGTTGTAGCCCCAATATCCACCCACCTGTCTAACTCCTTCTAGCTTTCCAAAAGCTTTCGCTTGCCTCTTTCTTTGAAGCTCACCTATCCCTGCCTTCTAACCTGGCTATCTGCATCTCTGTTAGACCTCTTACTTAGTTCATTAGTTCATTCTCTCTCTTTTGTTTTTTGTTTTTTGAGATGGAGTCTCACTCTGTCGCCAGGCTGGAGTGCGGTGGCGCAATCTCAGCTCACTTCAACCCCCGATTCCTGGGTTCAAGCGATTCTTCTGCCACAGCCTCCCAAGTAGCCGGGTCTACAGGCGTGCGCCACCATGCCCGGCTAATTTTTGTATCTTTAGTAGAGACGGGGTTTCACTGTATAGGCCAAGCTGGTCTTGAACTCCTGACCTCATGATCCGCCCACCTTGGCCTCCCAAAGTTTTGGGATTACAGGCGTGAGCCACCGCACCCGGCAGTTCATTTTCTTTATGCGGAGTTATCTATGGCCATGTCTCTCTTCCCACCCTAGTAAGACTGTGGCTTTTCCCTCTCTACCCTCCAGCACAAACACAATAGATGTTCAATAAATGTTTCCTGAGTTTTCACCCCTGTCTCTCCTAACCTGCAAAGAGTAAGTGGCCCTGCATAGAAGGGCACAGTGTGGACTTTGTTGTTACAGGCCCAACATGTGTAGCACCAGTGCGTGTGACCTGGAAGAAATCCCCCTAGATGATGATGACCTAAACACCATAGAATTCAAAATCCTCGACTACTACACCAGACATCATGTCTTCAAGAGCACCCCTGCTCTCTTCTCACCAAAGCTGCTGAGAACAAGAAGTTTGTCCCAGAGGGGCCTGGGGAATTGTTCAGCAAATGAGTCATGGACAGAGGTGTCATGGCCTTGCAGAAATTCCCAATCCAGTGAGAAGGCCATAAACCTTGGCAAGAAAAAGTCTTCTTGGAAAGCACTCTTTGGAGTAGTGGAGAAGGAAGATTCGCAGAGCACGCCTGCCAAGGTCTCTGCTCAGGGTCAAAGGACGTTAGAATACCAAGATTCGCACAGCCAGCAGTGGTCCAGGTGTCTTTCTAACGTGGAGCAGTGCTTGGAGCATGAAGGTAGGCATCTGGGATTTCTTTCTCTCCCGCATCCTGGTTTTTCCCTTCTTTGTGTCCAGAGTGGTACATCTCTTCTCATGTTGTAAAGTGGCTTTAGAGAAGGCATGCGTTGTGCCTCAGCTTTCCAACTTATTAGTGTTCAATCATAATTGCCCTGCTTTTCTCAAGACTAAAAGGAGTTGCTGGCTGGGCGCGGTGGCTCACGCCTGTAATCCCAGCACTCTGGGAGGCCAAGGCGGGCGGATCATGAGGTCAGGAGATTGAGACCATCCTGGCTAACACGGTGAAACCCCGTCTCCACTAAAAAATACAAAAAATTAGCCAGGCGTGTTGGCGGGTGCCTGTAGTCCCAGCTACTCGGGAGGCTGAGGCAGGAGAATGGCGTGAACCCAGCAGGCGGAGCTTGCAGTGAGCCAAGATGGCATCACTGCACTCCAGCTTGGGCGACAGAGTGAGACTCCGTCAAAAAAAAAAAAAAAAAAGACTAAAAGGAAATGATGGAAGTTAAGGGTGCTGGGACTGGTTTTCTTTCTCCACTGTCTATAAATAAGCTTGTTTCCCAAATTCCTAGTCCTCTGTACCAGACATCAATGTAAAAGAAGGAGGCTAGGCGCAGTGGCTCATGCCTGTAATTCCAGCACTTTGGGAGGTCGAGGTGGGCAGATCATAAGGTCAGGAGTTCGAGACTAGCCTGGCCAAAATGGTGAAAACCCGTCTCTACTAAAGATACAAAAAATTAGCCGGGCATGGTGGCGCATGCTTGTATTCCCAGCTACTCGGGAGGCTGGGGCAAGAGAATCGCTTGAACCTGGGAGGCGGAGGTTGCAGTGAGCCGAGATTGCATCACTGCACTCCAGCCTGAGCTACAGGGTAAGACTCCATCTCAAAAAAAAAAAAAAGAACGAGCCCTAACCAGGGGCTTGCTTGGGCTGCCTGGGCCGCTGCTCTTCCTAAGTCAACTCATTCGCTCAGGGCCTCTGTGTTTCCATCTGTACATTGGGTACCCCACTCTCTCCACCTCGTATGGTTGATGGGAAGATCAGAGAGCAAGAGTAAAAGGACTCTTGACAAAGTACAAACCATCCTACAAAAACAACTGAGAAGCATTTAGACAAAATCTTCCCTCAGTTGGACAAAATTAATTGTACTGAATGAAGCATTTTCACCAGGCACTGAGGCTCATACCTGTAATCCCAGCACTTTGGGAGGCCAAGGTGGGTGGATCGCTTGAGCTCAGGAGTTCAAGACCAGCCTTAGCAACATGGCAAAACCCTGTCTCTACCAAAAAATACAAAAAAATTAGTCAGACATGGTGGTGCACGCCTGTGGTCCTGGCTACTCGGAAGGCTGAGGTGGGAGGATGGCTTGAGCCTGGGAAGTAGAGGTTGCAATTAGCCAAGATGATACCACTGCACTCCAGCCTGGGTGACAGAGTAAGAGCCCATCACATCTATACTCTCAGCACTGTGGGAAACCAAGGCAGGAGGATCACTTGACACCAAGAGTTTGAGATCAGCCTGGCATCATAGCAAGACCCTGTCTCCATTAAAAAATTAAAATAAAAAAATTAGCGAGGCATGGTGGCGCATGCCTGTTGTCCCAGCTACTATGGAGGCTGAGGTGGAAGGATCACTTGAGCTCAGGAGGTCAAGGCTGCAGTGAGCCAAGATCACATCACTGCACCCCAGCTCTGGGTGACATAATGAGACTCTGTCTCCAAAAAAAAAAAAGTTGCCCTTCATGCGCACACCTTGGCATAAGCATCTTCTTCCCCTTCAACAAAGCCCAGTGCCCAAAGCCCAGATTTTCTTTTTTTTTTTTAAGGTGTTTTAGATGGAGTCTTGCTCTGTCGCCCAGGCTGGAGTGCTGTGGTGTGATCTCGGCTCACTGCAAGCTCCGCCTCCCAGATTCAAGCAATTCTCCTGCCTCAGCCTCCTGAGTAGCTGGGATTACAGGCGCGCACCACCAGGCCTGGCTAATTTTTGTATTTTTAGTAGAGACAGGGTTTCACCATGTTGGTCAGGCTGGTCTCGAACTCCTGACCTCGTGATCTGCCCACCTTCGGCTCCCGAAGTGCTGGGATTACAAGTGTGAGCCACTGCACCCAGCCACAAAGCCAGATTTTAAAAGAAAGGCCCCCTCCTGCTGAGTTTCATTGGCCTGGGTAACTTGTCAATAATTAGTCAAGAGGTGGCAGTAATGTCTCAGTTTTTAAATGTGACAGTCCTGGCTTGCTTGGAGAATCAGCCCACTCATAGACAGCTTTAGATCATTCACCATGATCAAGGAAACTCCCATTTCCCATTAGAGTTTCAGATGTTTAGAACAGTGGGAGTTATGGTCAGGATCATCTGAGGGAACCTCATGGCACAGACAAGATGAGGAAATGGGAGTCCCACAAAAAGGGCTTACCAAGGAAACATCCAGGAAGTAGCAGAGCCTGGACTCACCAGAAGTCCAGGCCTCTCCCTAGACTCGTTTAGTTTTTACAGCAAGGCATCTGCTCTCTGAACTCTGCCCAGCTAAGGCAGGTCTAGAGCAAGAGGGAGCGGCCCCCTGTGGTCCTTCCCTCCACATCTGCCTCCCCACCCCTCAGCTGCCCTCACCCAGCCACGGCTTCTTTTGCCGGGTGTGGCATCTGGGCTCTGGGGCAAAGAACAGTTTGGAGGCACCTAAATAGGCTTTTCTACTTGGCCTGTACTGTGGACTTTGCCAGCAGACAGAGAAAGCTTTTACAGACCTTAGTCTTCTGGTTTTTCCTGAGATAAATTGCATTCTGTATTTCAGTATTTACTGGAGTGTCATTTGACATTTTTTTTATTTTCTAAAATTTCAAGAGAAGCTTTTATTTCTTTTTTCAGTAGGGAAAGAAAACTTTTATGTGAGATTGAGAATTAAAGATTACATTCAAAAACACTTAGGTGATGTGTTAATGTGCTGAATAGCTGAATAGTACCTATGGCTGAATAATATTCTCCATAAAAAATGAAAAATGATTACCTCCTAAGAAGGCTTTAAACACATATGTACAGCTTATCTTCCCTTATCACCTTTCTCCTCACATTTGCATTTAGTCAGTTAATTGTGTGTTTTTTACTTGTGTTACTTGTGTTGGTTTTACATTGGGCGTGATCCAAGAGAGCCTCACATTCTATTTCTATTTTGCCACATACAAATCAGGCCTTACAAATTTGGTTTCTCCTGGGTTCCTTTTTGTTTGTTTGTTTGTTGTTTTTGAGACAGAGTCTCGCTCTGTCGCCCAGGCTGGAGTGCAGTGGCGCGATCTCGGCTCACTGCAACCTCTGCCTCCCGGGTTCACACCATTCTCCTGCCTCAGCCTCCCGAGTAGCTGGGACTACGGGCGCCCGCCACCACGCCCGGCTAATTTTTTGTATTTTTAGTAGAGACAGGGTTTCACCGTGTTAGCCAGGATGGTCTCGATCTCCTGGCCTCGTGATCTGTCCGCCTCAGCCTCCCAAAGTGCTGGGATTACCGGCGTGAGCCACCGTGCCTGGCCTCACCTGGGTTATTTTAACTGTAGGTCACTATGTAGCCTTGTACAGCCACTGCCAGGCCTCAGTACCGGGCTTACATGGGAACTGTGAGATTATGTCCCAAGACCAAACTCTGTTAGGAAGAGGCCTCAGGATGTAGAGAAATGGACATTAATACTAGTTTTAAAGACTACCAACCCAGGCTCTTTCACTTGTGAATCTTTTGTTTCTCCATAGCTACGATTTGCTCACGTGGAATGTTATAGTTAAGGTGAGGTTCCGCGATATACAGTGGAACACCCAAATACCCATGGCTTAAATAATATACAGGTTTGCTTTTCTCTCCTTTAAAAGAGGACAAAAGTTTGGCGGCTCAGGCATGATATGACAGCTCCACAAGGTTATTAAGAATTTCTGGGAATGGCCAGGCAAGGTGGCTGATGCCTATAATCCCAGCACTTTGGGAGTCTGAGGTGGGCAGATCGCTTGAGCCAAAGAGTTTGAGACCAGCCTGAGCAACATGACAAAACCCCGTCTCTATTAAAAAAAATACAAAAATTAGCCAGGCGCAATGGTGCACGCCTGCAGTCTCAGCTACTCGAGAGGCTGAAGGAGGAGAATCACTTGAGCCTGGGAGGCGGAGGTTGCAGTGAGCTGAGATCACACCATTGCACTCCAGCTTGGATGACGGGGTGAAAAAAAGAATTCCTGGGAATTCTGCCATCCCTCAGCTCGTGGCTTCCACCTCAAAGTTACCTTATATTCTAAAGGTGGCTGTTGGGGCTTCACCCATCATGTCTACATCTCAGGCAGGAATAAAAAGGAAGCAAAGGAAGGGCAAAGGGTGCCTTCTTTCTATGTAATTCAGCTCCCTTTTATTATTATTTTTTAATCTTTTGTAAAGATGGGGTCTGTGTTACCCAGGCTGGTCTCGAACTCCTGGCCTAAAATGATGGCCTTGCCTTGGCCTCCCAAAATGCTGGGATTACGGGCGTAAGCCACCGCACCCAGCCTTAGCTCCCTTTTCAAGAGCTTTCTTGAAACTGCCCCCAGCTTCTGACATCTCATTGGCCCTTCCCTACTGCAAGGGAGCCCAGGGAATATAGTTTGTTCAGCTGGGTTCATTGCTGCCCCTCACATTTTAGAGGTCTGTTACTAAGGAAGAAGAAGAAAGTGGATACTGAGTGGGAAAGAGCAGTCCATAAGGAAGTCACACCCCAACCCCCTGCCCTTTCTCTTTAAAACAAATGCCTCAGACCACAGGCGAAATGGGACCTTCCGACCCTGTTGGCCTGCTCTTCCTGGCCCCACGATGACCCCCAAAACAGACTCCAAGGAACAGACAGCCTTTCTGTCTTCTCCCCACCCCATCCAGTGTTCCCTCGCCTATCAGACAGGACCAAGTCTGACACGGATACAATCTTTTCTTTTTCATGTTTTAAAATTAAAATATCCAAGATGGGAATTTTAACTAGAGCTAGTGCATCTGTGGGAACATGTTTGCTTATAGTTTCTCCTGGACATGTCTCACTTCATGTCCACAAACCCACAGAAATCAATACCCTGCTGTAACCCCAGCACTTTGGGAGGCTGAGGCGGGAGGATCACCTGAGGTCAAGAGTTCAAGACCAGCCTGGCCAACATGGCAAAACCCTGTCTCTACTGAAAATATACAAAAATTAGCTGGACGTAGTGGTGGGCGCCTGTAATCCCAGCTACACAGAAGGCTGAGGCAGAGAGAATGGCTTGAACCCAGAAGGTGGAGGTTGCAGCGAGCCGAGATCATGCCATTGCACTCCAGCCTGGGCAACAGAGCGAGACTCTGTCTCAAAAAAAAAAAAAAAAAAAAAAAAAGTCAATACCCTGTACACAGTTAGCCAGATTGGGTAATTTTGTACCTGTTGGTGATCTTGTGGCTGCCCTGCCTTATGAGAGGAGGAGGGGACAGAGCCTTTGGGACCCTTCATGGACCTTCTTAATGTGCAAGATGGGCACAGGGTGCTTTCTGGTGGTAGAACCGCATGCTGATCACCCTAGATGAGCTGCACAAGGTTGAAAAGGCAGCAGAGGCCTCCTTTCCTTTCTCATCTCCTGAGGACATGGCCAGGGAAGTTTCCCTTGGCTTTGGAAGACAGCCTCTTGCCATTTCTTTCTTTGCCAGGGGCCATGGGTGGCCAGAGTTCCAGCGGAGGCTGGCTGGGCTGCAATAAGGGGATTACAAAGTGGAAAGTCTGTTTCGCTTGGTTCTTAAAAAACGAGGAGGAAAGACATTGATCCTTTTCTTCTTGATCTTTCTTCTCTCCGTCATTTGCTTCTTATCGGTTTTTGAACCCTGTGGACTAACCATGAAAAAGATGGCTTTATGAGTCAGATGTCCACCAGAGGATGGCATCATGGACAGAGCAGTATCTTCTGTGGCCTTTCCGTGAATGGCTGGAGGGCTGAAGGGAGGACACTGAAGCCTTCAGCTTGGAGGAATCCAGGGAGAGGGATCAGGAGCCACCTTGGCAGCTCCATATGATGTCAAAACCTGTTTCTCTTGTGGCTCAGTCCCTCCCAGGCCCCCTACTTGCCTCTCTTACCTACAGTGCTGTACAAAGCCCAGGAGTGCCCTAGGAGTTTGAGCACACCAACCTTCTGTCCAAAACGCCACTCCATTACTGTCTTCAGGTCCTGTGAATTACCTAATGTTAGTCTTCAAATGTTACATGGTAAAACCCAGCTGCTCCACACGGCATCCAAGACAGCTTGTACAAGCTTTTAAAAGTTTAGGATTTAGGTTGGGTGTGGTGGTGGCTCATCCTTGTAATCCTAGCACTTTGGGAGGCTGACGTGGGAGGATTGCTTGCGCTTAGAAGTTCAAGACCAACCTGGGCAACATAGGGAGACCTTATCTCTAGAAAAAGAATTTTAATAAATTAGCCAGGCGTGGTGATGCACACCTGTCATCCCAGCTACTCAGGAGGCTGAGGTGGGACAATCGCTTGAGCCTGAGAGGTCCAAGCTGCAGTGAGCTGTGATCACACCACTGCATTCCAGCCTGGGTGACAGAGTGAGACTCTGTCTGGAAAAAAGTAAATAAACAAATAAAAGGTTAGAACTTAGTGACAAATCAACAGTGAAAATTTTACCACCCAGCAACTCAGCCATGCCATCTGCCCACCCCACCTCCCCTTTTCCCCACTCAGGGGCAAAGGCGACTGGTCTCTTATAGGCTACAACATTCACTGGGCCAATGCCATTTCACCGTCCTATCTCAAAGTGCTTTATTCTACAATTCTGTGTGCAAATACATGACGTAACTCTTTTCTCAGCTTGTAAATTCTTGAAGGCCGTTAAGTTGTGCTGACTGCATCCTTGTTTACCTATAAGCATTCATTGAATGTTTTCCAGTAGACATGGAGAGGAGAGAAGAGGCAGAACTGTACCAGCAACGGGAGTTAGGTGTTCACTTGATAATGGACTTGGATGATGAATCTCATTGCCCTGAGAGCAGGGATATTTCTTTCTTCAGTGACCAACCCCGAAATGCTTGTCAAACTATCGAATGTCCTCCTATGCATGTAGGGGCTGGCTCTTAGAGGTATAAAGCATGTCGAGAAAAAAGAATAAAAATAAAAGCATAATGAGCATTCCTTCAACTAAAGAGCTAAGCACTCCTTTTTGTGTCTCTTCCCTTGCAAAGGGGAAAGGAGACCCTAATTTTGCAAGACTTCAAAAAGAGTGTGCAGAAGGCCAATTGTTTCAAGGTGACAATCATTCCTGCATGCACCCCTCCCACATCCCAGCCTCTGCCAGGCAACTTTCAGTCCTTTCTGAAGAATGACCCTCCCCCAGCACACATACTCCCAGGCAGTTTCCTTCTCTTCTGGCCTGGTCTTTTCATTCCAGGCAACTTTGCATACCAATGAGCCAGATGAAGTTCTGGGAAGGGCCTCTCAGCACCATTTTGTCTTGTTTCAGCTGTGGACCCCAAAGTCATTTCCATTGCCAACCGAGTAGCTGAAATTGTTTATTCCTGGCCACCACCACAAGCGACCCAGGCAGGAGGCTTCAAGTCCAAAGAGATTTTTGTAACTGAGGGTCTCTCCTTCCAGCTCCAAGGCCACGTGCCTGTAACTTCAAGTTCTAAGAAAGGTAAGCTTTCCTTCCCTGGGTGGAGTGTTTGCCAGGCAGGGGCGCAGGAGCATTTGTGTATTTATCCATCCCAGGGCTCAGCAACTTGACAGTCTCCGCTGCCTGGACTGAGGGCTTGACAGCCACAGGCTGTGGGCAATGAGCTCCAGCTTGAGACACCAGCCCAAGGCAAGGGGGCTGCCCCAGCAGGTTGAACAAACATTCCCAGCTCTCTGCTAAGTAAGAAAGGGAAGTCTACAGAGGGAGAGGAGGAAACACAAAGCCCGCATTCAGCCTTGTCTGTGGCGGAAAATGCAATGTTAGATCTGATCATGTTACCAGTGACCCTGGGCCAATTTGCACCAGGTACAGTTGGAGCGTCAAGCCAGGGATTTATATTATAACATTGCTTTAGGGCTTTGTGAAAAAGCAGGGGTTGTCAGGCACCAGCTATGGTGCAAGACATGGAGCAAAACTGAGAAGTAGTGACAAGGCTGGGTCAGTTGTCATCCAAACCATAGCAATAGCTGAGACTGTAGATCCCATCAGGCTGGTGGTAACTCGAGGCACTGAGGGGAGAGTCAAGGGGAGCAAAGCCAAGTGCCACTGGAAGAGAAGCTCTGCCCGGCATTCCCCCACCACAGTTCTTGCTCCTGCCTCCCTCCACAAACTACAGTGGAGGTTGTGATGACGCAGCCTCGTTGTCTGGGATAAATACGTGAGGTTCGTTGTCTCATGCCAAGGGAATCGAGGACATGGACACACACAAGAAGTGAGTTTAGCGGCAGAGGTTTAATAGGCAAAACAAAGAGAAAGGAGAACAGCTCTCTCTCCTGCGACAGAGAGGGGAACCCAAATGTGACTTCTGGCCTGCGACAGAGTGCACCGGATTTTATAGACAGGTTTGAGGAGGTGGTGTCTGATTTACATAGGATCCAAAGATCAGTTGAAACAGGTGTGACGTTTACATAGCATGGGGGAAGCTGGCCACCCCACCCTCATCTTATTACGCAAGCGGGCTTTCCACTTGCCCAGCGCCATGTTGTCTGCTCCCTAGGGCACACGTGGTTGGAAAGGAAAAGGGAAAATGCGGCCACCATGTTGGACATGCCTAGTCCCAGGTGTCCTTTTCCTATTGGCACAGCTGCCAACATTCACCGTGCAAGCTTTTAGCTTGCTTGTCTATGTCTGCAGCTCAATTTTACAGGCTACTCTTTGTTAGAAAAGAAAATGATTTGGGGCTGCTTTTCATTAAAAGGAAAACCTTCCCAAGAACTTCCTTACCCTCACTATCTGCCTAAATCATTTCTTTTTAACTCCTCTAACAGTGAGGCCAAGGTGGATCTTGGGTTTGCACCTCCCTAAAGAACAAGGTGAAGGTTCTCCCTCCAAAGGTATCCGTGTCTCCCAACCCCGATGCAGAGCGGTAGCCACACTAAAGGGGCCACAGCTGCCACAGAGGCTCAGGGGACCGTGTGAAGAGCTGGAGGAGAGGAGGAGGCCTCTGAGTCTGCTAAAAAAAACAGTGTGACATTTTATTACTATCCCACATGGGCTTGGGAGATGGAATGCCACCCCTAAACCAAGCTAAAGCTAAGATGACCTCATCCTCTGTGCACAGGAGAAATACAGGCAGCTGTGCCAGCAACTTTCCCTAAGAGAGTGTTAACCCAATATATCTGAGACAGATCTCACTCAATGTAGAACTTTTATTTTGGCCAGGAGCGGTGGCTCATGCCTGTAATCCCAGCACTTTGGGAGGCCAAGGCAGGTGGATCGCCTGAGGTCAGGAGTTCAAGACCAGCCTGGCCAACATGGTGAAACCCCATCTCTACTAAAAATACAAAAAAATTAGCCAGGCATAGTGACAGGTGCCTATAATCCCAACTATTGGGGAGGCTGAGGCAGGAGAATCACTTCAACTGGGGAGGCTGAGGTTGCAGTGAGCCAAGATTACGCCATTGCACTCCAGCCTGGGTGACAAGAGTGAAACTCCGTCTCAATAAAAAAAAAAAAAAAAGTAGAAGAAGAAGGTTTATTTTGCCAAGCCTGGGCTCAGTGGCTTACGTCTGTAATCCCAGCACTTCAAGAGGCCGAGGCGGACGGATCTCTTGAGGACAGAAGTTCAGGACCAGCCTGGCCAACATAGCAAAACCCCATCTCTACTAAAAATGCAAAAAAATTAGCCAGGTGTGGTGGCACACACCTGTAGTCCCAGCTACTCAGGAGGCTGAGGCAGGAGAATCACTTGAACCTGGGAGGTGGAGGTTGCAGTGAGCCAAGATCGTGCCACTGCACTCCAGCCTGGGTGACAGAGCAAGACTCACATACTCCACTACACCCTGTCCCCACAACACACACCATACACCAACTGTGGCCACGTTCCTATCCATCTGCCCTTTTAGCCTTGGCCATAGGGGAATTTATTAATTTTACTTATTTATATCCCACCTTATTGTCAAGACCCAGCATACAAAGAATAAATTTTAGTCAGATAAAATCCATCAATTCGAAAGATATCTTTGTAAAAAGAAAACAAAAACAGGAAAATAAGACGGATTTGGGAATTAGGTTAATTTCCAAAATGTAGGCCAGCAAGACTATCCACTCTCTTAGATATGGACCACAAATTTGGCGCTATACTTTCTAGCAACTAACCCAAAGAGTGAAATACAATCAAATATGAGATTTATGGTGTCCATAAGATAAAAGCACCATCTGCTGAGGAAAAATCCAAAAACCAGAAGAATATTCCCCCTAAATATCTTCATAGACAGAATCCTGTGCTGTGAAACCGATGTCTTCAACAACAAGGTTAAGGTAACTACAGCGATGAATTTCACAGTGACAGCTGGGGGACTGAGCAAAGGAAGAAGGGGAAAGAAGGAAAGGAAGGGGCTGTAGGAGAAATCCCTAGTATGGTTTGTGTCTGGGCAGAAGAGGCGAGGTAAGATTTACTTGATAAGAATTAACATGCTTCTTGCCAGGCACGGTGGCTCGTGCCTATAACTCCAGCACTTTGGGTGGACCACCTGAGGTCAGGAGTTTGAGACCAGCCTGGCTAACATGGTGAAACCTGGTTTCTACTAAAAATACAAAATACAAAAAAATACAAAAAAACTAGCCAGGCGTGGTGGCACACGCCTGTAATCCCAGCTACTTGGGAGACTGAGGCATGAGAATCGCTTGAACCTGGGAGGCAGAGGTTGCAGTGAGGCAAGATCGCACCATTGCACTCCAGCTTGGGCAACAAGAGCAAAACTCTGTCTAAAAAATAAAAAAAATAAAAAAAAAAAGAATTAGCATGCCTCTTCCTCCAGCCCTTACCAAGCCACAAGCATTCATTTTCCCTGGAAAAATGTAAGATTATTTTTTGCTTCTCTTAAAAGAAATAACTGGAATTTTCCCCGACAGATGAAGAAGAACAAATACTAGCCAAAATTGTTGAGCTGCTGAAATATTCAGGAGATCAGTTGGAAAGAAAGGTATGGAACACCTTGAACTGATGCGATTGATTTCTGTGCCCATTCACTAGTACACGAGAATGGAATTGTATTCCAGGTTGCAACCTTATTCCCTTTCTAAGTCCTGGTTTCTACTTAGTCCTAAATTTTATTTCCCTTGGAGTCAAAATTCTTCATGCTGGTAGAATCTCAAAAATGAGTCACTTTGGAAAACATAAGTAAACCTTCTGGAGCCTCCTTGGAATTTTTGGAAACTAATTTTTGGAATTTTTGGAAAACAAAAAGAAACTTGTTATTGCAAGAAAAGACACCAGTAAATTAAAATTTGCTGGATGGAATTATTAATCTCATTCCCTATGTAACTGATCCTCATTGAAGTTTAGACTCGCATTTGCTTTGCAGCCTGGATATCTGTGTCCCACAGTTGCTCCAAAGCTGGAATACTTTCTGGAATCTTTTTCCCCTGTAGTTGCTGGACTGTTGCCTGTTTAAGGGCTCTCTTAGCAGTTCAGCCAGGGAGGTGCGCTAGTGTTACTGGGAGAATGTATGGATTTCCTGCCATTTGGAAGTTGAGACCCATCTTTCCAATCAGGAACGGGTGAGAGTTGCCTTCAGGTAAAGAGTTGGTGAGCAAACCTTCAACAGAGTCAGAAGGGCTTCTCTATGCCTCCTGGGTCCATAACCCACAGACAACTGAGTAGTCTCTAGGATCTGTCAATCAGGAGCTGACTTGCAGACATAGACCCTTGTTTTGCCAGAATCTGTGGGGAGAGAGTCAGACCCTGGGGGTGGGGATGGGAGGTTCTGCAGGAAGACAAACAGCTCCTGTCTATAGCTTTGTCAAAAAGTGTGCCCAGAGGCTGGTGAACCAGAGGGCGAAGCACCTGAGAGATGGGACAGAATGAGAAACAGCGAGAAAACCAGGGATATTAGGTTAAAGAAAAGAGAACGGGGTGTGTGAGCTTCGGGGCCACAAGTAGGGGGTGGAGAGGGGTGCAGAGGAAGCAAGAGATGGAACAGGATCATGATTTAAGGGCACCCCTGCATTTCTCCAGAGCTAGTGTCATGGTTACACAAATTATGCCTAGTATGGGGTGATTGATTTCTCCTTATGGTAAGAATGAACCTCCATTCCTGGAGAATAGGCACTCCAGGCTGCCCATGAGAGTCAACGGGTGCCTTGTGAGGGAATGATCTTCCTGTCACGGGAAGAATTGCAAGTAGGTGCCAATACCAGTTAGCAGTTCAGCACAGAACTCCGAGGGGTCCTTTAGACAGCCTCAAGGGCTCTTTACAACTCGGAGTTTCTGTGGCTCTCACGGCAACCTCCTTCCCAGCTTCCCTAAGCAGGGACTTGTGGTCATTGGTCAGGGAGGTGGGAAAGGCGGAGTGGGGGTGCTGGAGGTGGGACGAATGCCACCGATCTCAGGTTATGAAGAGCGATGGTTTCATTTTCACCCCAACAAATTACCACTTTCAAAAACCTCACTTTGCCTGGTGCTCTCTCTTAAGGAGTTTGGATATTTTACATTGTTTATGGCAAAGCCTTGGTTGTTATTTCCTTTACACGCTTCCCCAGTAGGGAGCTCTGCTAGGGACACATGGTAGGTGTGACCTTGTACTGGGCGGGTGCCAAGCTCCCACTGCAGAGTGCCATGTGTGTGGCTGCAGGGGATCTGCAGAGCCGCTGGTCCCAAGAGCACACACAGCCCGAAGGCCCATCCTACACCTCCAGGAGAGGCCAAAGAGCCAGGTGCACCCGAGAGGGACAGGCAGGGGAGGGGTGAGGAGGTGCCAGTGGAAGCCCTGTCTTTGTGGCATTTGATTCTTTTACTGTTCTGGCACAGTCCCGACTTGGCTGCCTTCTAGGGTTTTGAGCCTGGCCTCCTCCATTGGGAAACTGATGAAGAGGAGTCTGTTCCCTGTTATGGAGGAGGCTGGCCATGCCTGCTGCAGAGTCACAACCCAGACGGGGCCTGGACGGTGGGGGTGGGCGTGGTTCAGGGAAAAGATAGGTCTGCCAAAATCTCCCAATCGCATCTGACTCATCCCCCAGATATCCCTTTTAGAAACAATATTTGTTGAAAACCCGCTTGGCCTATCATTCCTCTAGGACAGAACTAGAGGATTTTCAAATAAATATTTTGTCCCTGCTCACTAAGAAATTTCCGTTTTCACATGACAACCAGCATATTAACAGACATTGCAAGAATGCTTTAAATGAAGATGATATATAGCTTTTTGATATGAGCCCTAATTTTTCAAAAGCAGAAGAGGCAGCATTGATTTTGTTTTAAAGGCGTGGTAGCTCAAAGGAGGTAAAGCAGAGAGATACCAGGTTCAAGGGAAGGCCAGGAGGTAAAATCAATAGGGTAGAATAATGGGAAAGAAATCAATGAATTGGAGTTTTTTTAAGTGAACATTGCATGCAAGGGAGTCTTCCCTGACCTCCATGCTCCCGTAGCATCCTGAAAAATGACTCGCATTTCCAGAGCACCTCTTCTATGTCCAGCACTATAAAGTGCTCAACTACCCTATAGTATAGGGCCAAGCACAGTGGCTCACACTTGTAATCCCAGCTCCTGGGGAGGCCGAGGTGGGAGGATCGCTTGAGGCCAGGAGTTTGAGACCAGCCTGGGCAATATAGTAAGGCTTGTCCCTAAAAAACAATAATAATAAAAGTTTCTTTAAAAAATGAAGGCTGGGGACGGGCGCAGTGGCCCTGTAATCCCAGCACTTTGGGAGGCCGAGGCAGGTGGATCACCTAAGGTTAGGAGTTCAAGACCAGCCTTACCAACATGATGAAACCCTGTCTCTACTAAAAATACAAAAATTAGCCGGGTGTGGTGGTATGTGCCTGTAATCCCAGCTACTTGGGAGGCTGAGACAGGAGAATTGCTTGAACCTGGGAGGCGGAGGTTGCAGTGAGCTGAGATCGCGCCTCTGCACTCCAGTCTGGGCAACAGAGTAGACTCCATCTCAGAAAAAAAAAAAGAAAGAAAGAAAGAAAGAAAAGAAAAGAAAATGAAGACTGGGTGCAGGGACTCATGCCTGTAATCACAACACTTTGGGAGGCTGAGGCGGGTGGATCGCTTAAGCCCAGGAGTGGGCAACATGGCGAAACTCCATCTCTACAAAGAAATAGAAGAAAATTAGCCAGGTGTGGTGGCATGCACCTGTAGTCCCATCTACTTGGGAGTCTGAGGCAGGAGAATCACTTGAGCCCAGGAGGCAAAGGTTGCAGTGAGCCGAGACCACACCACTGCACTCCAGCCTGGGCAATGGGAGTGAAACCCTGTCTTAAAAAAAAAAAGAAAGAAAGAAAGAAAGAAAACAATTACCCTATAGTATCGATACTATCACCATCCTAGTTTAGAGATGACAAACTGAATCTGAGAGGTTAATTTCCCCAAGATTGCATAGCTAAGTAAGAGGTGGACCCAGGGGTTTGAGCCAAGACAGTGATTCCTAAGCTTCAGATCCTGTCCATTACACTACTTCTAGCAAAGGACATCACACTTTTCTGCAATTCCCACTAGACTGTGAGCCCTTTGAGTGAGGACCCGCATCTCAGTCATCCATACCTGCCCATTATAAGTGCTCAGGAAATATTTGTTGAATGTCAAATGAACTGACTGTTCCATTTTATACATGTATTTGTGCTGATGAAATGAATTCACTGAGCAGTACATGCCCATTCTGGTTCTGCAGGACACTGCCTTCATCCCCATTCCCTTGGTTGACACCAGCATCCAGGGTTTTCCACGGGATGGTTTGATGGCCTGCATTTGAGCTAAAGAATGAACTTCTGTCTGCCTCGTGGAGCCAAGCTACTGTACTGAGTGCTTATTCTTTTGTACACAGCTGAAGAAAGATAAGGCTTTGATGGGCCACTTCCAGGATGGGCTGTCCTACTCTGTTTTCAAGACCATCACAGACCAGGTCCTAATGGGTGTGGACACCAGGGGAGAATCAGAGGTCAAAGCTCAGGGCTTTAAGGCTGCCCTTGTAATAGACGTCACGGCCAAGCTCACAGCTATTGACAACCACCCGATGAACAGGGTCCTGGGCTTTGGCACCAAGTACCTGAAAGAGAACTTCTCGCCATGGATCCAGCAGCACGGTGGATGGGTAAGCGTATCCTATTTAAAAACAGATTTTCTCAGAACTCAGAAGAGATGGGATGGATTTTTTTTTTTTTTAAATGAAGGGAACACATCTATGAAGCAGTTCTCATGAGTTTAGGACACTTAAGTGGCCAGAGATAGATCCCATTGATGGGAACATATTTTTAGTGATTATCTTCATCATCAATAAATATTTACTGAGCTCTCCAAGGGTATGCGGGGTATGTGTGGATGGAGAGGGACTGGTCAGATGGAACAGGAAATGAGGAGATGCTGAGATAAGAAATGTTTAGATAGACGTAATTTCTGTTTTCACAAATTTTGCAGGCAACGGAAGTCTGGCAGGGAGACAAGGGCAGGCAGACAGTTCCTCACACTTGCAGATACTTACAGGTCACAGAGACTAAGCCTCATGCAGAGACTCAGGGCTCATGACATTTTGTCATTGCTGCTTTGACCCAGCCATTTTGAGGGTGACATTTTGATACCAAATAAAAAGCCAACAGTTAAACTTTCATCTATTTTCAATTACCTGGTATCAGTCAAAACAGACCTCTTTCCCTTTTGCCTCAAACCCTCTCCCATCCCTCATCCCCAGTTCCTCAGGTCTCCTTAAGACTGCCATGTTCAAACAGCTACATAAGGTCCACCGTGTCAAAATGTACTACCCCACAACTTTAACTCTCAACAGGCCTAGGCATTCCTAGGCAGACAGACCTTCACCCCACATTATCCTTAGTTCTCTTTCCACTAGAATGGTCCAGGGGCCAGCAGGAGGATTGAGTTGGCTCTAGGCATGGCTGGAGTGACCCTGGGACCTCCACACAGCCTTGGTCTCTTTGCTGACAGAAGGAAAGTGCAGCTGATCTTGCCCAAGGGTCTGAAGTGCCCGCCATGGGTCTTCAGTGGCTGCCATGCTCTTCAGTTTCTGTACATTGAGTTCCTTTCTATTTTCCACTTTTGCACCAAGTTTGATAACCCTAAGTGGCTGATCTGAACAACCAAGGCCATTCTTAAGTATTCTAAACTTAAGCTGCCTTAGCTTATTCTAAAAGGAGGACAGGTTCCTCAACATTATTTTAGTTCTACCTATTCTTCTTTCCAGGATTCCTTCACCCCAACAACCCCCTCGAGCCCTCATCTGCCCCAAAGCCTCTCCTGACCCTTCCAGCTCAAAGGCTGCACAGTCTCTAATCTCCAACACTTCAGGTTTGCACCATAATAATATACAAAAGATGATCAAATTCCCGATTGACTATGTTTCAAGCATTCATTTTAAAAATCATTTAGTCCTCTTAATATATTTTCTCAGAGAAATTATAATTATCAATTGGGTTCACAGGCTAGCTCTCAAAAATCTATTTAACCCACTAATGTAGCTAAAATACCATAAATATGCTATTAAAAAGCAGTGGTTCTACACCAAAAGCACAAGCAACAAAAGAAAGAATAGATACATTGGATTTTGTTTTGTGCTTCCAAGAACACCACCACCAAGAATGTGAGAAGAAAAAAAAAAAAACCCACGGAATGGGGAAAAATACTTTCAAATAATATCTCTAATAAAAGACATATCTAAATACTAATGAACTATTATAATTGAACAATAAAATGTCAAATAACCCAATTTTCAAATGAGCAATGGATTTGAATAGACATTTCTCCAAAGAATATATATAAATGGCTAAAAGCACATGAAAAGACGCTTGTTTGACATCTTCATCTCAACAGTAGGAAAATGCAAATCAAAGCAACATTGAGCTCTATCCACTACAGTGGCTAAAATGAAAAAGAAAAGTATTGATGTTGGTGAGGATGTGGAGAAATTGGAACCGTTTATGGTGCTGGTTGGATTGTAAAATGGTGCAGTCCCTTTGGAAAACCACTTGGGAGTTCCCAAAAATGTTAACTATGAAGTTACCAATTCCAGGGGCCGGGCGCGGTGGCTCACGCCTGTAATTCCAGCACTTTGGGAGGCCGAGGCGGGTGGATCACGAGGTCAGGAGATCGAGACCATCCTGGCTAACACGGTGAAACCCCGTCTCTACTAAAAATACAAAAAAATTAGCCGGGCATGGTGGCAGGTGCCTGTAGTCCCAGCTACTCAGGGGGGCTGAGGTAGGAGAATGGTGTGAACCTGGGAGGCGGAGCTTGCAGTGAGCCGAGATCGCGCCACTGCACTCCAGCCTGGGAGACAGAGCGAGATTCTGTCTCAAAAAATAAAAAAAAATTAAAAAAAATAAAGTTACCAGTTCCACTCCTGGATATATACCCAAGAAAGTTGAAGACATTATTTTCATACAAAAATTTGTACATGAATGTTCATAGCTTCCGTTAGCCAAAAAGTGGAAGCAACCCAAATGTCCATCAACTGATGAATGATGAATGGATAAGGAAAATGTAGTATAGCCACACAATGGAATATTATTCCACTATAAAAATAAAGCAAGTATTGATACATGGATGAACCTTAAAAACATTATGCTAAGTGAGAGAAAGTAAGGCAAAAAGGCCATATACTGTATGATTCCATGTATATGAAGTGTCCAGAATAGGCAAATGTATAGATACAGAAAGTAGACTCGTTGCTAGGAGCTGAGGGTGAGAGAATGGGAATAATTGCTAAGGGATGTGAAGTTTATTTTTGGAGTGATGATAATGTCCTAAAATCAGAGGTGATGTTTGCATAACTCTGTGAATATACTAAAAGTGAATATACTAATTCACTGAATTAGTGAATTTTATAGCATAATTATATTTCAATGAATCTTTATAAAACTAGCAGTTCTAATTCTAGTAATCAAAAAGAGGAAAGAGAAATGAATGCAATTATTTTTTTAATTTGGCTGCTGGTACTGGAGGAAAAAAACAGTTCCAATTAGAAAAAAAAGATGAATTATTCAGTAGGAGTACTAAAGTGGATTTCCAAAGGCTTTAGAAATTGATGGCACTAGTTCTTTAACATCTGTAGTTTCAATTCAAAATGTATTTCTTATCCAAGTTATCATAAACCTTAATCTTAACTCTTGGCCATAGTTAAGTTTAATTTGGAGCATGTCAGTGGAAATTAGGAGAGGGGAGAAAAAGAATGTGAGAGGGATGACTAATTTTTCCAAAGGGTAGAAAAAAAATAAAGGAGGATGATAAAGAATATTTATGAGCTGATATGAGCTATGGAAGTGTGAAGGACATGTGGATTGGGGCGTGAGCTCAGAGTCCCTTAACGGGAAAAAAAGAAGACAATGGGAAGTAAGCCTCCTGGGACTTCCATTGGCACCAAGTGTCTCGATGGCTCTCTCTGCTGTCCTTGTAGTAGTGTGGGAGGAGAGAAATCTAGTCCCATGCACAAGCTTTCCAGAAGATCAGGGTTCCTATCTCAGTATTCCACATTTCATATGAGTACATCTCATCTTCCCAACTAAACTGCAAATCTGTAAGGGTGAGACCGTGTTTTTATGATGGCTCCTTTAATCTCCCATAGCTCCCATTCCTCTACATAACACCATAGATGTTCAGCCAGTACTTGTAGAACGGTGAATGAATCGATCAAATGAATGAATAGCAACTCTATCTACAAGGCATGCCAAACAAGCTACCACGAGACTCTGATTTACTCCTTGGCTCTTTGTGCTCTCTGTGGAGCACCATTCACATAGCTACCCTGCAGTCCTGCAACCTCACCCATTCTGTAGCACTTTGAAAGGAGAGAGTTGTAACCTTCATAGTCATTGACCTTTCAGTACCCACTTTTATTACATTTTAAATACACCCTTGAAGCCCTCCCATCTTCAAGAAAAGATCCAGCCTGTTAGCTCTGGGTGTGTAACATAAGACCTTAGCTGATGTTTTCCTTGCAGGCATACCAAGAATGCCAGTCACCTCTCCAAACCCTCCCCCAAACTAACATGGTCTCCTGAGCCTCGGGTCACACCTGGGATAGAGCAGAGTTAGCAGCCATATGTTTTCACTTCAACAGTAAATCTAACTTGGAATTTTAAGAATCTATTTTTCCCCCTCTAGGAAAAAATACTTGGGATATCACGTGAAGAAGTAGACTGAAATATCAGATTTGTCATCAGGAATACTCTTTGTCTACTGTGGTCCTGTGCACGTTGGCCTCAGATGGACTACAGGAGATTACAACATACAAGGCAGATGGAGCATTGACGTTTTCAAAACCATTATTCCTGTGACTGGAGAGGCATCAGGAGAGGTCTCGTTCGTCTCCAGCTCATAAAATGTAGCAGCATCACCCTTGACAGTGATGTTTTTCAGGCCCTCCATTGAGTACCTGAGGAAATCTGTAAAGATAAGTGGTGATGTTGTTTCAAACGTTCAGAACAGATACCATCATCCTGCCTTTGTTAGCTGCTGTAGGGAAAGTGCGTTACAGATGTCTGCTGACCTCACAAGAGTGAAAAGATAAACTGTGCATGTGTTTCCACTTCCGTTTCTAGTACTGTTTATTTTTAAACTACACTTGGGGTGGCCTAATACCTAGGAAGATGTTGCTATTCACGTTAGTAAACAGCCTAAAGAAACTCTTAGGTTTACTGCTACATCCATTTGTTTGGAGAGGTAACTGTTGTCTGTGCCTTTTTTGAAAAACTTCCATTTGGTACAAAATTTTTACTCCAACACCCCCTCAACCCTTTTCTCAGGGACCACACCTCTTCTTCCCAAGGTCCCTGGGACTTCCTCATTCTTTGTGGTAGTACAATGATTGGTAGCAGGTAAAGTAAATACATAGAAAGACTACTGTCAAAAGAGTGTCTTCTGATTAGTAAGTAATAAGTCTTCTGATTGAGTATCAAATGAGTTAATTTATATAAAATGCTTAGAACACTTCTTGGTACTTAATGTTAAGTCTTCACTTATGGTCCCTAATGTGTGCTGCCCTCAGCTAAGCTGCCAGTTTCCTCTCCTGTCAACGCAGTCACTGATTGCTTTCCTGAGATTGCGGCTGTTCAGTATAAGGTTTTTTAGAAACATGCTCAATAGTAAGTGTTTAAGACACAAAACAATTTAAAAAATACTATCAAATTATAAGGTCTTATAAATTTCTGGATATCTAGTACCCAGCATATGGCCTGATGTCAAATTGGTGCTTAATAAACCTTTGAAGAACAAATAAGTCAGTAAGTCAGACATACTCTCAGGTTCAAGGGAAAACTGGATCTATCTATTATCAAATGCTTCACTAGCCTACCCATCTCAATAAAATGAGTTATTCTCTTTTGTTTTCTTCTCCCACATGAAAGTCATCACTGTTAGGGATAGAGGAGTCTCCATTTTTTGTTTGTTTGTTTGTTTGTTTTGTTTTGTTTTGAGACAGACTCGCTCTGTCACCCAGGCTGGAGTGCAGTGGCGTGATCTCGGCTCACTGCAACCTCCACCTCCTGGGTTCAAGCAATTCTCCTGTCTCAGCCTCCCAAGTAGCTGAGATTACAGGCACCTGCCACCACACCCAGCTAATTTTTTTTTGTATTTTTAGTAGAGATGGGGTTTCACCATGTTAGCCAGGATGGTCTAGATCTCCTGACCTCGTGATCTGCCTGCCTTGGCCTCCCAAAGTGCTGGGATTACAGGCGTGAGCCACCACACCCAGCCAGGAGTCTCCTTTTAGACATGGAGACACTGAAGACCACCTCTTCCTCCACCCACTCTGATCCCGCCATTCCAAACTTTTTGCAGTTCCCCAAAGGTATGCTGCAACCTGGCACCTCTGAGCCTTCACAACAATATCCTCTCTACGTGGAGTGTTCTTGCCTGATGGCTTCCTTTCCCCCTGTTTCCACTAAAACAACTAACTCTAGCTCATCTTTCCAAATTTCCTCAGTTTCCTCCAGGACTCATTTGTTAACCCTCCCTTGGCCATCATGTGGCTATATTTGGATGCCTTTTCTCATAAGATGCTCCAAATCACCCTGCATGTAGACATTATGCTTAATATATTGCACCGTAAGATTTGGTTTACCCAGTCTTTCTCAGTGGATTGTAAAGTCGTTTGCAAACAGGTGCTATGCCTAATTTAACTTTATATATCTAGTGCCTGGCATAGTTTTGGCACACGGTTGCAGAACCATACCCTCGTCTGACTGATACAGCTTGTAAATCAGTATGACTGGAATATGCCCTAAGATATGTGTACTTACAACAAGCTCTCCATGTGTTTCCAATATCATCTACGGCTTGTGGTCAAGATGAAGTAACAAATGAGATTTAATCTCCTGCTTGAAACAACTAAAAAAAAAAAAAAGACACTATATATGAGAATGATTTTCAAGGCATTGGACATTAGGTAATTTTTTTTTTTTGTATTTTTAGTAGAGACGGGGTTTCACTGCGTTAGCCAGGATGGTCTCGATCTCCTGACCTCGTGATCTGCCCGCCTCAGCCTCCCAAAGTGCTGGGATTACAGGCGTGAGCCACTGCGTCTGGCTAGGAGTCTCCTTTTAGAGAACTGGTCCCTGAGAGATGAGACTCTAAGTGAGCCCTATGTTTGCCCTAGAGTACTGCATGCAAAGAGTTTCTAGGTCATGCTGGAGAGAGGGGAACCCACGCAGAGTTCACCAGCTCCCTGAGTAGAGAGGATAGAGCTAGGAGTCCAGGATGGTCAGAGCAGCTGAAGTTTGCAAGTCTGATAAAGGATGAAAGAGAGTGGCACACAAAGCTCCAGAGACCTGCAGATATTTCCCCTTAGGTATTCAGATGAATACTGATCAAAACATGTGCATGAAGAAATTACCCAAGGCATGGGGAAGAACCACCTGAAAATATTAAAGGGAACACTCTCCAAAGTCTACAGAAGGCCATGAATACTGCCTATTTTGGCAATAGGTAGAATCCACAAAACAATTTTGTCTCAGAAGTGGCAAAAATTAGCCCTAGACTAAGCACTCTCTGGTTCTGCACAACCTAAAGATTAACAGCAAAAACTTAAAGGATTAAACTGTTACCAAATAACTGAGCTGTGTTCTAGAACAAACGCAAGGATATCTGTAGAATAATCAAAATATCCAGCATCCAACAAGGTAATATTCACAATGTCTAGCTTTGATAAAAAATTATAAGGCATGCAAAAAAGCAGCAAAATGCAATCCATCATGAGAAGAAAAATCAGGAAAGCTAGAATGTTACAGATGATAGAATTGTTAGACATTAGAACTATTATAACTGTATTCCACATGTTCAATAAGCCAGAAGAAAGATAACATGCAAAGTACACATAGAACTTATAAGTATGACTCAAACCAAAGTTCTAGAGATGAAATCTACAACATCTGAGATGAAAAACATGCTGGATTGGATTAATAGCAGATTAGACATGATAGAAGAACGGATTGGTAAACTTGAAGACATAGCAATAGATCCAAAATAAAAAACAGAAAAATAAGATTGAGGGAAAAAACAGCAATAGCAAATTGTGGAATAACTTCTAATGAATGGCCTAATAGAGGTATAATTGAAGTGAAGATTTTCCAAATTTGATGAAAACTATAAACCCACAGAACCAAGAAATTCTACAAATGCCAAGCACCAAAAACAGGGACAGGGAGAAAACTATGCCAAGGCACACCATAAATTGCTCAAAACCAGTGATAAAGAAAAAAAAAAGTCTTCCAAGCAAGCAGAGAAAAAGGCATATTATATGCAGAGAAAGAAAAATTAAAATGACAGCAAACTTCTTGGGGACTAACACAAAAGAAACAGTAACCTCTCTAAAGTATCAAGACACATACACACACACACACACACACACACACACACACACTATAAATGCAGAATTCTATACCCAGCCAAAAGATGATTTTAAAATGTAGGGAAAATAGAGATTTTTTGAGATGTATAAAACCTAAAAGAATTCCTTATCAGCAGACCTGAACTATAATAAATATTAAAGAAATTCCTTCAGTAGAAGCCAAATTATTCCAAATAGAAATCTGTATCTGAAAAAAAAAGCACTAGAAATGATAAAATGTGGGTAAATATAAAGAATTTTTAATTAAAAGATAATATACTATTTAAAAGAAAAAATAATAATGTGTTATGGGGTTTATAATGTAGATTAAAATGTATAAGAATAATAGTATGGAGGGTGGGAGACAGAAATGGAAGTGTAATTGTACAGATCCACTTTATATGTGAAGTGCACAATTTCACTTGAAAGTAGACTGGGCCAGGTGCAGTGGCTCACACCTGTAATGCGGCACTTCCAGAGGCCGAGGCAGGTGGATCACCTGAGGTCAGGAGTTCAAGACCAGCCTGGCCAACCTGGTGAAACCCCATCTCTACTAAAAATACAAAAATTAGCCAGGAATGGTGGCACACCTGCAATCCCAGCTGCTCAGGAGGCTGAGGTGGGAAGATCACTTGAACCTGGGAGGTGAAGTTTGCAGTGAGCGAAGATTGCGCCACTGCACTCCAGCCTGGGTGACAGAGTGAGATTCTGTCTCAAAAAAAAAAAAAAAAAAAAGAGAGAGAGAGACTGTGGTAAGTTAAAAATGTATACTCTAAACCCCAAATCAACTCCTAAAACACACACACACACACACACAAACTCATACAAAATTTATAGCTAATAAGTCAACAATGGAGGTAAAATGGAATCACGAAAAATAATCCATAATAAGGCAGAAAAGGACAGATGAGACAGAAAGAAAACAGCAAGTGGTCTATTAAACTCAACCATATCAATAATCACAATAAATGCAAATGATATAGATATTCCAATTAAATGGCAGAGATTATCAAATTGGATTAGAAAGACCAACTTTATACACATCTTCCAAAAAAAAAAAAAAAACTTTAAATACAAAGACATGAACAGTCTTAGGCAAAAGGATGGATGCTTTGGGAGGCCAAGGTGGATGGACTGCTTGTGTCCAGGAGTTCAAGACCAGCCTAGGCAACTTGTCAAAACCTCATCTCTACAAAAACACACAAAAATTGTGTGGTGGCACATGCCTGTAGTCCCAGCTTCTTGGGAGGCTGAGGAGGGAGGCTCACTGGAGCCCAGGAGGTCGAGGCTGCAGTGAACCATGTTCATGTCACTGCACTCCAGCCTGGGTGACTGGGTGACAGAGGGAGACCCTGTCAAAAAAAAAAAAGTCAAAGGATGGAAAGATGTACCATAACACCTGTCAAAGGAAAATGGAGTGGCTACGTTAATATCAATCCAAGTAGATTCAAAGCAAATAACGTTACCAGGTGATATAGTTTGGATGTTTGTCCCCTCCAAATCACATGTTGAAATATGATTCCCAATTTTGGAGATGGGCCTCGTGGGAGTCGTTTTGGTCATAGGGGCAGATCCCTCATGAATGGGAGGGATCCCTGAAGTAATGTGTTCACACAAGATCTGGTTGTTAAAGAGTGTGGAATTTTCCCCTTCTCTCTTGTTCCCTCTTTCATGTGACACGCCTACTCCCCCTTCCCCTTCTGCCATGATTGTAAACTTCCTGAGACCCTCACTGGAAGCAGATGCCAGCACTATGCTTCTTGTACAGTCTGCAGAACTGTGAGTCAAAATAAACCTCTTTCTTTATAAATCACCCAGTCCCAGGTATTCCTTTACAGCAATGCAAAATGGACTAATACACCAGGGATAAAGAATGTCATTTAATAATAGTAAAGGAGTCAATTCATCAAAGGACATAACAATCCTAATGTTAGGCATCTAATAACAGCCTCAAAACACATAAAGCAAAAACTAATAGAATTGCAAGGAGCAATATACAAAAATGTTTCACAATTATAGCTGGAGATTTCAACATCTCTCAATGATTGATAAAACAAGTAGACAAAATCAATAAGGATAGTACAGATTTGAAAACTTGGAGCATTAAAACCAACAACAGCAGAAAAAAACATTCTTTTCAGGTGCACATGGACATTTAAAACATTGAACTATCTTCTGGACCATAAATCTCAATAAATTTAAAAGGATTAAAGTAATTTAAAGAATGTTTGTTGACCACACTGTAAATAAATTTGAAATCAATAACAAAGATATCTGGAAAATCCCTCAAATGTTTGGAAACTAAATAAAACCTGTCTAAATTACCCATGGGTCAAAGCACAAATCAAAAGGGAAATCAGAAGTATTTTTAACTTAAAAATGAAAGCACAGCATACTAGAAATTCTGAGAGGCACTAAGGTAGTACTTAGTACTTCACTTTAGCAAAGGAAACTTTAAAGCATTAAATGCTACATTAGAAAACAATGGTCACTAACTGATGACTTCAGCTTATACCTTAAACTAGAAAAGGCAAATCCAGAGTAGGCATGAGAAAGGGAATTCAAGAAATAGAAAACAAGAAATAGTGAAAAAAATCTACAAACCCAAAAGCTGGTTTGTTGAGCATATCAATAAAACCGCTAGCTTGACTGATCAGAAAAAAGGAGAAAATACGAAGATATTTTCAGAACGTTTTCAAAATTTTGAAAAGTAGAATGTGTCATGAGCAGACTAAGAGTAGAAGACATACCAAAGGAAACTCTCAGCCTGAAGGAAAATTATAGCAGATGGAAAGTCAGATCTCTACAAAGGAATAAGGAGCATCAAACATAATAAATATGCAGATAAATAAAAGTATTTTTCTTTACATTTAAAAGACAATTGTTTAAAGCAAAATAATAATAGTATATTATGGCATTTACAACATGCAGAAGTAAAACTTATGACAATAAAAACACAAATGAGGTCAGGTGCAGTGGCTCTTGCCTGTAATCCCCCAACTTTGGGAGGCTGAAGCGGGTGGATCACCTGAGGTCAGGAGTTTGAGACCAGCCTGGCCAACATGGTCAAACCCCGTCACTACTAAAAATACAAAAATTAGCCATGCATGGTGGTGCATGCCTGTAATCCTAGCTACATAGGAGGCTGAGGCAAGAGAATGGCTTGAACCTGGGAGGCAGAGGTTGCAGTGAGCCAAGATTGTGCCACTGCACTCCAGCCCAGGCAACAGAGCAAGACTCCAGCCCGGGTGACAGAGCGAGACTCCATCTCCCAATAAATAAATAAATACACAAATGACAGGAAAGGATTCTGGGAAGATGGTGGAGTAGGAAACACTAGAAATCTGTCTCCCACCTAGACAACAATAACTCAGACAGAATCAATCTGAAATAACTATTTTGGAACTCTGAAGTCTATTAAAGCTTCCAGGCAAAAGCTTCGACAGGTAAACTACAGTTAATTTAATCAATTTCAGCTCTTAGCACAATTCCAGCTACCTATCCCCCAACTCCAGTCCCATGGCAAGCAATGGTGCACCTGTTCCTGGAGCAGTTTGCACACAGCTTGTGGTAAGCAGAGTGGAAAAAAAGAACCCTGTTCTCCAAATATCAGGGATCTGTGCACTGATTGCTGACTCCCGCTCTGATCAAAGAGGTGCAGGTAAAGAGGTGGCAGCCATTGTTTGTCAGTCTGACCCATTACACCTCTCCCCATGACTACAAGCCCCTCCTCCTCCAGCTGAAGTGACTCCCAGGAAATTTAAAAGGCCTCTGCCCTCTTTTTCTCCTTTTCATTTTTCTCCCTTTCCCATTTGGGGAGCCAGAAAATGAGACTAGGATATTCAAAAGCAACTGTATTTGGGGGAAAAATATGAAATTGACCTTGCATGTCCAAAGAGAGGCACAGACTCAGAAAAGACCTCAGAAGACTTAAGTTTATACCTCAGGGTGATCCTTGGTACAGAGACAGTGTACAACAATTAAAAATCAAAACCACACAAACCCAAACCACAAAATAGCAAGCCCTGGGGAAGGGGATTAATCTGATTTCCACAGTTACCATATTATTAGATTCAAATGTCTATGTTTTCAAGAACAACAAAAAATCAAAGCATACAAAGAAATAGGAAAGTATGACCCAAAGGAAAAAATCAACAGAAACTCTCTGAAAAAGATCTGGTGGCAAATCTACTAGAGAAAGGCTTTCAAACAACTGTCTTAAAGATTCTCAAAAAAGAACAAAAGGAACAAGTGGAGAAAGTAAAAAAATAATGTAAATAGCGTATGGACAAAATAGAAATATCAGTAAAGAGACAAGCAACCTAAAAAGAAAACAAAAAGAAATTTTGAAAGCTGAAAGTACAATTACTGAAATAAAAAATTAACTAAACAAATTTAAAGACAGATTTGAGAAAGCAGAAGAAAGAATCAGGAAACTTGGCTGGGCAGGGTGGCTCACGCCTGTAATCCCAGCACTTTGGGAGGCTGAGGCGGGCAGATCACGAGGTCAGGAGATCAAGACCATCCTGGCTAACACGGCGAAACACCGTCTCTACTAAAAATACAAAAAATTAGCCAGGCGAGGTGGCGGGCGCCTGTAGTCCCAGCTACTCGGGAGGCTGAGGCAGGAGAATGGTGTGAACCCCGGGAGGTGGAGCCTGCAGTCAGCCAAGATCGCGCCACTGCACTCCAGCCTGGGTGACAGAGCGAGACCCCATCTCAAAAAAAAAAGAATCAAGAAACTTGAACATAATGACGCAGGATTTTTCTTGGCCGCTTTGCTGGGCTTACAGCAGGGGCACCCAACACCTCGGCCTGCTGTGCTCAGCCCCTGGTAGGAGGGAGCACATGGGCAAGCGAGTGCAGGGCTTGGCTGGTTGCTCCAAGTGCCAACACAAGAGCAAGCTCTATGCAGGCCCCACGGCCAGACCAGGTATGTTGCCCTAAGGGGATCGCAACAGTGCCCAAGCAGGGGTGCCCCATGACCCCAGATCCCCAGAAGGGGTGTTAGTGTGCTAATTAGCTCTTTTAGTTCCACTGTCCACAGCCTGATGGATGGCAGCATGTTAACAGCTCAGTCAGATTCTTGCCCCTCCCTGACCCAGGGCTCCAGAACTGGCGTGGCTCCGGGACCAGCTTGGCCCCGCCACTGCTTCTATCATGTGGGGAAGCTGCCCTCCACCGTTGAGGGCAGAGGGCCAGTGTTACAGCCTTTCTGGCCACCCGCCCTCCACCATTGAGGGCAGAGGGCCAGTGTTACAGCCTTTCTGGCCACCCACATTCAGTGAGTCCCAAGCTCTTGTCCTGCGTCCAAGAAGAATGAGGTCACACTGACAATTAAAGAGTGGTAAAGAGAGATAATTTTATTGAGCGAAGAAACAGCTGTCAGTGGAAAGAGGGTGGGAAGGTCGGACTGTCTCTCCTGAAGTCAGGTTGTCTCTCTCAGTATGGCTGAATCTGGGATTTTTATAGTCACAGGATAAGGGAGTGCATGCTTCCTGGTTTGTGAGTATGCAAGAAAGGTTAAAACCAAGGCACCAGTGAAAGGTGGGCACAGTGTAAAAACAATTAGGGAAGGGTAGGTATATGTAAAATAGGTTAAGGGTAGGGATCAATCAAAGGAAAGCACACCAAACCGGAAGACAGTTCTCAATCCAGACTGTGAATTTGACTTGTAGCTTGGCCTCAGGCTTTAAACTTTCTTTGGCTTGAATGTGGGGTTTCACTGGGGACCTGCCCATCTGCCTAGGATTTCTCTGTCTCCTGCCTCTATCAATAAGACAGTGGAAATTATCAAGTCTGAGGAACAGAAAGAAAAAGTCTGAAGAAAAGTGAACAGAGCCTAAGGGAGTTGTGAGACATCATCAAGCTGCCCAACACAAGCGTTATGGGAGTTCCAGAGGAAAGGAGAGAGAGAGAGAAAGAGGCACAGAGAATACATGAAGAAATAATGGCTGCAAACATTACAAATTTGAGGAAAGATATGAATGTAAATATCCAAGAAGCTCAATGAATTCCAAGCACAATGAACTGAAAGAGACCTACCCTGAGGCACATTATAATCAAATGCCTGAAAGACAATGACAGATAATCCTGAAAGTAGGATGAGGGAATTGACTCATCACATACAAGGAACCCTTAGATCATCAGCAGATTTTTCATCAAAAACTTTGGATGCCAAAGGCAATGAGCCAATATATTCAAAATGCTAAAAGAAAAAAAAAAATGTGTCAACCAAGAATCCTATATTCAGCAAAACTATTGTATTAGCTTGTTCTCACTCTGCTATAAGGACATACCCAAGACTGGGTAATTTATAAAGGAAAGAGGTTTAATTGACTCACAGTTCAGTATGGCTGGGGAGGCCTCAGGAAACTTATAATCATGGCATAAGGGGAAACAAACATGCCCTCCTTCGCATGGCAGCAGGAGAAAACTGAGAGCCAAGCAAAGGGGAAAGCCCCTTATAAAACCATCAGATCTCGTGAGAACTTACTATCACGGGAATAGCATGGGGGAAACTGCTCCTGTGATTCAATTACCTCCCACCAGGTCCCTCTCGTGACAGGTGGGGATTATGGGAACTACAATTCAAGATGAGATTTGTGGGGGGGACACAGCCAAACCATATCAATTATCTTTCAAAATGAGAGGGAAATTAATTCCCAGATAAACAAAAGTTGATTGAGTTTGTTAGACTAGGTCACCTCTGCAGGGTGAAATTAAAGGACCCTTGACAGTAACTAAAGTCATTTGAAGAAATAAAGATCTCAATGAAGGTAAATACACAGGCCACTACCGAAGCTAGTATTATTATTTTTTTGAGACAGAGTCTTGCCCTGTTGTCCAGGCTGGAGTACAGTGGCATGATCTCAACCCACTGCAACCTCTGTCTCCTGGAGGGGTCAAGCAATTCTTATGCCTCAGCCTCCCAAGTAACCGGGATTACAGGTGTGCACCACCATGCCTGGCTAATTTTTGTATTTTTAGTAGAGACAGGGTTTCACCATGTTGGCCAGCCTGGTCGCAAACAGGTGATCTGCCTGCCTTGGCCTCTCAAAGTGCTAGGATTACAGGCATGAGCCACCATGCCTCAACCAAAGCTAGTATTATTTGGACAAGGGTTTGTAACTCTACTTTTTGTTTTCTACACTTTTTTTTTTTTTTTGAGACAGTCACTCTGTCGTCCAGGCTGGAGTGCAATGGCGCAATCTCGGCTCACTGCAACCTCCGCCTCCCGGGTTCAAGCGACTCTCCTGCCTCAACCTCCCGAGTAGCTGGGACTACAGACACATGCCACCACCACACCTGGCTAATTTTTTGTATTTTTAGTAGAGACGGAGTTTCACTGTGTTACCCAGGACGGTCTCAATCTCGTAACCTCATGATCTGCCTGCCTCGGCCTCCCAAAAGTGCTGGAATTTCCGACGTGAGCCCCCGCGCCCAGCACCTTTTTTTTTTTTTTTTGACAGAGTCTCACTCTGTCGCCCAGGCTGGAGTGCAGTGGCATGATCTCGGCTCACTGCAACCTCCACCTCCTGGGTTCAAGCGATTCTCCTGCCTCAGCCTCCTGAGTAGCTGGGATTACAGGCATGCACCATCACGCCCAGCTAATTTTTGTACTTTTAGTACAGATGGAGTTTCACCATGTTGGCCAGGCTGGTCTCAAACTCCTGACCTTGGGTGATCCGCCCACCTCAGCCTCCCAAAGTGCTGGAATTACAGGCATGAGCCACCGCGCCCGGCCTCCACATTGTTCTCTACATAATTTAAAATTCTAATGTGTTTAAAATAATTATTAGTTTATGTTTCGGGGAACATGGATAAAGATATAACTTTGTGACAAACAACCAAATGGGGTGGGGATGGAGCTATAAATAAGTAGATTTTTTGGCCAGGCATAGTAGCTCACACCTGTAATCCCAGCACTTTGGGAGGCTGAGGTGGGCAGATTGCTTGAGCCCAGGAGTTCAAGACCAGCCTAGGCAACATGGTAAAACCTCATCTCCCCACTGGCTGCTCTGAAAAGCCATCTTTGCATTGTTCCTCGTCAGCCTCCTTGCTCGCCGCAGCCGCCTCCGCCGCCGCGGACTCCGGCAGCTTTATCGCCAGAATCCCTGAACTCTGGCTTTCTTTTTAATCCCCTGCATCGGATCACCGGCGTGCCCCACCATGTCAGACGCAGCCGTAGACACCAGCTCCGAAATCACCACCAAGGACTTAAAGGAGAAGAAGGAAGTTGTGGAAGAGGCGGAAAATGGAAGAGACGCCCCTGCTAACGGGAATGCTAATGAGGAAAATGGGGAGCAGGAGGCTGACAATGAGGTAGATGAAGAAGAGGAAGAAGGTGGGGAGGAAGAGGAGGAGGAGGAAGAAGGTGATGGTGAGGAAGAGGATGGAGATGAAGACGAGGGAGCTGAGTCAGCTACGGGCAAGCGGGCAGCTGAAGATGATGAGGATGGCGATGTCGATACCAAGGAGCAGAAGACCGACGAGGATGACCAGACAGCAAAAAAGGAAACGTTAAACTAAAAAAAAAAGGCCGCCGTGACCTATTCACCCTCCACTTCCCGTCTCAGAATCTAAACGTGGTCACCTTCGAGTAGAGAGGCCCGCCCGCCCACCGCGGGCAGTGCCACCCGCAGATGACACGCGCTCTCCACCACCCAACCCAAACCATGAGAATTTGCAACAGGGGAGGAAAAAAGAACCAAAACTTCCAAGGCCCTGCTTTTTTTCTTAAAAGTACTTTAAAAAGGAAATTTGTATTTTTTATTTACATTTTATATTTTTGTACATATTGTTAGGGTCAGCCATTTTTAATGATCTCGGATGACCAAACCAGCCTTCGGAGCGTTCTCTGTCCTACTTCTGACTTTACTTGTGGTGTGACCATGTTCATTATAATCTCAAAGGAGAAAAAAAAACTTGTAAAAAACGCAAAAATGACAACAGAAAAACAATCTTATTCCGAGCATTCCAGTAACTTTTTTGTGTATGTACTTAGCTGTACTATAAGTAGTTGGTTTGTATGAGATGGTTAAAAAGGCCAAAGATAAAAGGTTTCTTTTTTTTCCTTTTTTGTCTATGAAGTTGCTGTTTATTTTTTTTGGCCTGTTTGATGTATGTGTGAAACAATGTTGTCCAACAATAAACAGGAATTTTATTTTGCTGAGCTGTTCTAAAACAAACAAACAAACAAAAAAACCTCATTTCTAAAAAAACTACAAAAAAATTAGCTGGATGTGGTAGTGTGTGCCTGTAGTCTCAGCTACTCGGGAGGCTGAAGTGGGAGGATCACCTGAGCCTGGAAGGCGGAGGTTGCAGTGAGCCAAGATCCTGTCACTGCACTCCAGCCTGGATGACAGAGCAAGAGCCTGTCTCCACAAAAAAAAAAAAAAAAAAAGAAAAGAAATACAAGAGGGAGAAAGACAAAACCATCAAATTTATTTAACATGTTTTACGTGGTACAGGAGTCTTCATATTGAAATGAAGACCCAAAGAAACAGATAAGTGTTAGTGTGTTTTGTAGTAGGTTTGATGAAGAGTAGACAGTTGTGGAGAAATATGATAGGACATAAAGGGTATGATCTCATAATAACTGGGGGAAACTTAGCAAGACCTAAGTTCAGATTTCTTTGTGATTTTTTTTTTTTTTTTTTTTTGAGACGGAGTCTTGCTCTGTCACCCAGGCTTGAGTGCAGTGGCGCGATCTCAGCTCACTGCAGCCTCCTCCTCCCAGGTTCATGCCATTCTCGTGCCTCAGCCTCCTGAGTAGCTAGGATTACAGGCACCCACCACCACGGCTGGCTAATTTTTGTATTTTTAGTAGAGACAGTTTCACCATGTTAGCCAGGCTGGTCTCAAACTCCTGACCTCAGGTGATCCACCCGCCTCAGCCTCCCAAAGTGCTGGGATTACAGGCGTGAGCCACTGCGCCCAGCCAACACTTTGTCTTTAGAGATAAGAATGTTCTTCTTCCAGGTGTAGAGAGGGCACCTCTCACACGAGAGACCTGCTTAAGGGAAAGATCAGAAAACTTATCCCAGGTTTATAACCTGCTTCAGGTGAGAATGATGAAGGAATCCTGCTTCCGTGATTTTTCTCAAATTCCTTCAGCTCAAAATAGTATTTCAAGGTGTCATATTTTAGGTACTACGTTTTGAGTCCCAGTAGAGAAGACACAAATTACCAATGTCTGAAACAAAAACAGACATTAAAAGGATAGAGAACGTATTTTATGTCAGTAAATCAACAACTTAGATGAAACGGACAAATTCCTTGAAAGACACAAGTAACTAAAGCTGACCTAAGAAGAGAAAATATGAATAACCTAGATTAGAGAAACTGAGGTATTAAAATTTTTCCTGTTACATATGTATCTGCAGTTAGGAATCATAGCACTGCATACTTGTGGACCCTAACCCTTTCCTTCCCATGGAATCCCCAAGAAGGAACTTCAATTACTGGACAAAAGACGAGAATCTTCAAGGCTGTTCAATTGAGTAATGGTAGTGGGGGAGCTTTTGGTAGGATGATCAGAAGTCAAAAGACCTCAAGATAATCACTTCTGTCTGCCATGCAGCTTGTGATGTAAGATGGGCATCGGGCTGTCTCCTTTTTGACAGTTATTTTCTTTGGAAAGCGAAGCAAGGGCCTAGGGGGAAGGAAGCATCGAATAGGAATCTCCATGGAATAGGATACCACATAGGTGTTTGGGCTTCAATGGACTCTACCTTGTAATACAATTCATTGCCTCAAATGCATTATGTATAAGTACCTCTCTGGAACAGGTATCGGAATTGACTAATTAAAGAGTCAAGTGGTAGCCAGTCGTGGTGGCTCACGCCTATAATCCCAGCACTTTGGGAGGCCGAGGTGGGCGGATCACAAAGTCAGGAGATCGAGACCATCCTGGCCAACATGGTGAAACCCCGTCTCTACTAAAAATACAAACAACTAGCTGGGTGTGGTGGCACATGCCTGTAATCCCAGCTACTCGGGAGGCTGAGGCAGGAGAATCGCTTGAACCACAGAGTCGGAGGTTGCAGTGAGCTGAGATAGCACCACTGCACTCCAGCCTGGAGACAGAGCGAGACTCAGTCTCAAAAAAAAAAAAAAAAAGTCAACCAGCTCATTAAAGAGTTAAGGTTCTGAAAACTCTACATTAGCGACTAATACCAAGAAATACTGAGAGATAAATGAGTCCAGACATGCCTTGACAATTAATCACAGTGGAATAAAGATTAAAATCTAGACCTCAATCCATATCCTTTTCCCTCTATCCAAAGACAACCCGTTTTTCTTTTTCTTTTTTTTTGAGACGGAGTTTCGCTCTTGTTGCCCAGGCTGGTTGGAGTGCCAAGGCCCCATCTCAGCTCACTGCAACTTCTGCCTCCTGGGTTCTAGAGATTCTGCTGCCTCAGCCCCTCGAATAGCTGGTATTACAGGTGCCTACCACAATGCCCAGCTAATTTTTGCATTTTTAGTAGAGACGAGGTTTCACCAAGTCAGTCAGGCTGGTCTCGAACTCTTGGCCTCAAGCAACCCGCTTGCCTCGGCCTCCCAAAGTGCTGCAGCCGGCGACAACCCGTTTCTAATCAAAATTTTGCAGTGGAACTTTTCATACTCAAATTGGGCATTTCCTGTCAAGCCTGGTCATTCATCACTTTATTATTCTTTTTATTCTAGAGGTAGGGGTTTCTCTATTGACCAGGTTAGTCTCAAACTCCTGACCTCAAAAGATCTTCCCGCCTCAGCTTCCCGAGTAGCTTACAGGCTCAAGCTACGACAGCTGGCAATCTTTGATTATTTTAAGTCGGAGGGCGGGAGGCGAGGAAAGGCAGCACAGTGCCTGGTACACAGTAAATGCAGGCTAGAATGTTAATAAAATTATCCTTCATTTTAACTTCCGTATTGGAGAAGACTGGTTTTGTATGTTGACTAAATATGAATTTGCAAATGCAAATCTCAAGCAGATTTTCTGGGGGGGGGGGGGGACTGTGCAGATTACATGATATAAATGGATGGAACCAGAGATCTGAGGACAGTAATTCGTCATTTGAATTAAATTTATAGAAACAACGCAATCATATACAAGGCAACGAATTAAAATGAAAACTACTTAATCATTTACTTAGCTGAAAACCTGTCTGGGGAAAGAAGGACCCAAAACAGTTTGCAGTGTTTCCCCATTCGTGAGATTGCCTTTCCATCAGGCAAACCAATCTTCTAACTTTTCTTTCTTTCATTTAACTGGGAATGGCACGTGTTTTTGTTTTCCTTCCAGGAGAAAGAATGGGAGTAGTCAGCAAAGACCAAGGTAAGTTCACTTATTTGAGGGCATTGGCTAAGGAAAAACATTTTAAAACTTGGTTTCCCTTTAATTCGTATTTGGGCTCAAATACTGCAAAATAAAAAAGCAGCTTTCCTCCCTTCCTATCAAACTAGTAAGCTTAGTATCAAGCAGAGACCTGGTATTTCACTGGATTTTACTATGTCCTACCCTCACAGAAAAAGAATCATCACATCACACTGGGCTCTTCACCAGGAAAGCAATGTGCATTTTATAAGCTAATTTAAGATCTTGGAAAAGAGGGAAGTGCTCAGAGTCCATACTAGAACTCCTTCCAGTTTACTGAAAACAAGAGCAGTTCTGAAGCACAGGCTATTTCTTATTCTTGTTCCCAAACACAAATGCTGCCAGCACTGAACTAAGCAACAGCCCCTCGCAAATCTCTCTTGCAGAGACTGATTGGCTGATTGACTGATTTAGAGACAGGGTTTCACTCTGTAGCCCAAGGCTGCAGTGCAAGTGGTGCAATCACTAGTCTTACTGCAGCCTCAACCTCCCCAGCTTAAGTGATCCTCCCACTTCAGTCTTCCAAGTAGCTGGGACTATAGGTGTACTGGCAGAGTATTATTTAAAGTGCAAACAATAAAGCTGGGTTTTGTGTCTGAAACAGTCTTATTTACATCACAGCGAAGGACAACCAGCTACTGTCTTAATTTCTTGCTGAAAAGAAAGGACAGACACTTTTACTTTTCCACTGTTTTATTACAAAAATCAACATTTCATTTGTTACAATTCAGCTTATTTATTGTAATAATCAAAAAAGGGGTTTATACAAGGTATTTTTATACAGTTTATAATTAAAGCACTTATTTTACAAAAGGAGGGAAGTGAATAAGTGGACAAGGGCTGACCAAATGTTGGCCATTATAACATAAATACATCCTTGCAAAGCACCATCGTACCAAAGTCGATGAACAAGAAACACCAGTTGACCTTAAGACAATGACGAAGATTAAAGCTTAAGGGAAAAAAATAAAAGATAAACATCTGAAAGCAGCACCAGATCCTTCACTTGCAAATAAGGCTAGTCCAGTTTAATCTTCTTGGTATCCTCTCTACTTAACATTTTTCCTTACTAACCCATATATTTAATTTCATGTAATATTGGATTTAATCAGACTTTAAAAATTTTCCCTTTAATACCCATATTTAGGCATTAGATATATAGAATATGTATCTATATATAAATATATATCTATCGCCCATCCTGCTTATATTTGATTAAAAAACAAAACAACCAAAATGGACAGTTAAGCAAAAGCATGTTGTCTGTAATTCTTTGGTGTTGCTTTTGGGCAAACCCTAAGTGATGGTGGAGAATCTAACAGTTTGTTACGTCTGTACTCTGCTTCTAAATACAAGAAATCATTTAGTTTGTAACTCTATCTGTGAAGTCATGGAGATTTTTTTCAGCAATAAACTCAACAATTTAAGAATGCTTTATGAAAAAGAAAAACAGCAAAGTTTACCTCAATTGAAAGAGGGTGAGGGTAGAGTCAGTAACTGATTAACGTAAGACTCCACCTTCCACTCCACTCAGGTACAGGCTTTATGAGACATAGATCAAGTCAGACAATAGCCTGAGAGTGTGAATTCACAATACTTATAATTTAAATTTTAAAAAAATTATAAACGTATAATTTTATACTTGAGGTCCAAAGTCTTCTACCATAAAATGTTGAGAATTTCAAAAGCTAAATTTTGAAACTATTATAAAATGGTGCCATCCCAAAAGTCAGAAGCCACACACGCACTACAAGTACTTTCTAAAATCATCTTTCTCTTGGTTCATTTTAGGCTTAAGAAATACCAAATAAAATTAAATTCCTTGGGTTTAAGAATTCTGATAATGTTTTAAACAACACCTGACTATAAGCTTCTTTAGGACTCAGTCCACACTTAGTGCACAGTCTCATCTGTAGATGACCAAATATTTGTCCACCTACTGATAACTGGTCAACACACTCATATCCATACTCTAGATCAACTATGGATGCCGTATGTAGACTTAAGCACCACACATGTATTAAGAGCTGACATATTCGGATGTGAAAAGTCCAAGATTTTTGTTTCTGAATCTTGTTAGATACGTAATGATAACCAATATGTAATTCCTATGGCATGCAAATCAATGAAGCGGGACAAAGCTTCCCCTACAAGAAATAAAACAATTCAAAATATGACATTTCTAAGAATCTAATCTAGGCAGCTGCAGCCTGTTTACTGCATAGAAGTGGCATGCTTAACGCATACCTCTTCAGTCTCTATTATGACTACTGGTATCAAGTCACATAAATAAACACACTTCATTAACACACTAGGTAAGCTACAGCTATTAACTCTACTGGAAGTATTCTTCATTAATAGGGCTTTACAGCAAAAGAAAAAGATGATCCTCCAAAACTGCTACCTAATACAGATGATGGCTATTTTTATACCTTCAATAATGAATGAGTTTCCTTCATATAAATTACTGACTTTAGGGTATTTTTAAATGATAAAGAAATACAACCCTCAAAATCATCTTAAAATTGTACTGCTCAAAGCCCCTTCCCCCAATTACTGGCCTATATTAGATTAAAATGTACTTTAAAGTCTTCATTTCTAAGTACCTATCATCTCTGTAGAATAGGTGTTCTCAAACTTACTAAAGAATCAGAGATCTCTTGGTAATGTATCACAAGCTATTTTTATATTAAAATTAAAGTAACTACATAATCTTCTGCTAAACAGACATCTTGTGATATGCTGTAAGAGTCGCAGAAAGTGCCAAAGGCATAATAAAATTTCATGGAAGAAAAATTAATAGTCAGAAAATTCTATCCACCAACTCTCTTTTTTTTCCCTGTGAATGTGCTATTATCTGACTTAAGCAAACAAAACTCCTTAAGTCACTATTCAGAAGAGCACGACTCTGTTGGAGCCAAGTCCAGGCCTTAGTTATAAAAGACCACTTCAATGCAGAATAGCTTACTGTGGTGCACACAAAGTATGTTATGCTCAAGTTTATTTCTTGGACAATTTTAATCACACCAGTTAGTGCATATATTTTAGGACACATGTTCAAAATAAATACTTTTGCATATAAGGAATCTAATGAAACATTATTCATTTTCCCCCTTGGACAATGAATTTAATATACCAAATTTTAAAATCCCTTTTCTTTTTTCCCCCTAATTTGTGGTCTCATGTTTTTCCTCTCAACTTTTCCAATTACAGCTTGTGTTTAATAATCAATATACAGTTTACTTAAGCTTAACTGTCCATGTAACCTAAGGCTCAATAAATCTTTCCAAATTTGACAATTCTCTCAATAAAAAGTACTCCCAGAAATATTAAGAATCCATCTCATCTACCCCAGAAAGAAAACACTGAGATTAGGCTGAACTGCCTTCAAATAATTTTAAACAAATTGGCACACAAATTAGTATTTTGAAGAAGAGGCCATTGCCATCGCAGTGCAAGCACGTGGACTGAGATCCAACAAGGCAATATTCTTCTTAGTTAATTAGAGTGCAAGTCTCCACATGGGAAGCCCACCAGATCAAGACGCACATTTAAATATGTAAACATATAGAATTCTCAAATTCTAACTGACACCCAGGTATTGCTAACCTTTCCATCTTCATTTAAGCATCAAGTGCCCTGTGTATCACAGAATCCAAGTTCAATGTCCATTTTGTCTGACACTGTGGGCACTTAGTTCCAGCAACGGGAAGAGTTCATGCTTGTCTGTTTTAGGACTCTGATAGATTTACCATTTGCTTATATGCAAAATCAAGTGCACCTGATTCTTACAGTCTCCAACAATCAGCATTATTCTGAAACCACAATTTTATCTTCAAAAACTTTACTTAGGTATTTTTAACTTGCATGAACAGTTAACTTCACCCTTGCCTAAATTCTGAATCCTTTCTTCCACTGTTTTCTCTTGGGCCCTGAAACCCAGAGAGGCCTTGGCAAGACAGAATTAAAAAAGAAAAAAAAAAAACTCAATAATTAACTGACCAACACCTCTTAAGCTAAAAATACATTAGTTTAAAACCACTCGATTTTAGCAGAGAAGTGCTACACATGTGTAAAAAGCAGGAAACGAACTTCTGGTAAGGTGGCAGAGCAAGTGCTAGAATCATTCCACAGGTCAGCCCTGATAGCTGAAGATGTAGCAGCCCCAGTACCATACATGACAGCAGGTCACGCAGATCACAAAAGAGGCTTCCATTATTCCCTTCCACCCAAATTCTGACAGCTGAGAAGTTAACAGTTTGCCTTCTCATTTAATCCTCATTGTTAAATTTGTTAAACTATCTTAATCCATAATGGGTAAGAGAGGACCCACATAAAAATACGAGGTGATTACAAGAATAATTTGTGGATAATTTGAAAACAGCCTAACATTCACAGTGGATAACAGAAAGATATTAAATTCATGTCACACATTAGAAGAGGTATGTATGTAGACATTATTCTGAGAAAAACCGGTCTAAAGAACATGAAAACGTCACAAACTGTTAATATAGGGAAAATCCTAATAAGAAAAAAATCTTTTTAAATAGATTGTCTCTAACCAGAACATATTTAAATGTTTTACTCAGAAAACAAACAAACAAACAAAAAATATATATATATATATAAATGATTTCGTACTGTGATATATGCTGAAAGTAGTGCAAGGATATATGATTTACAACAAAAACATAATGGTTAAATTTTTAATTCTTAAACATCGTCTATATGTGTTGTAAAAAGACATTTTAATGAGCATTAAAACAATCTTGGAAGAAGAGAAATAATATGTCTAACTTTTGATCATTATGCAAAAACAGCAGTCAAATTGAAGAGCTAAGCCTACTGGGGAATGGAGCTAGAAGAAATAATAAAATCAAGTTTAATTTAGAAAATTCCATTTAGTCAATGCTTCAGCTTAAAAAAATCATGGTATCTTAGCAAAATGACTTACCAAGTTGCTGGAGGGGGCAGCAAGGTAAACATACCTAGAGAAAAAAATTCATTTTGACAGAGGTATGGATTCTAAAGGTAGGGACAGAGACTTGCACACACACACAGCTTCATGGCATCTTACCAGAGGGCTGATCTCTCCTACAACAGCAACACCCAGAATGGGTTTTTAGAAATATCTACTTTCCTCACTAACACTGTTGGATTCCTAGAGAAAACAAAGCCCTTCGTCCAAGGTTAGTATTAATTGCTTTTTCTTCCTTTCATCATTTCTTACTTGTTGGCCCTCAAATGTTAGTTAACTGAAGGCTATCTGGCTACATCCATGTATCTACGGTTTGCTGCTCTGAGATGGACTTAATTTTTCTTCTTCCTCTTTTTTATTTTTGGTATCAATAAAGCCCAGATATTCCTGGTCAGTGATGCCTTTATTATTCCTGTTTCCTTTGTAGTCAGTTGCTTCACTGGGTTTAAGGCATGCTTTGTGTATTTAGTTTGCAAAAATAAAACTTTCAGTACAAATTTTTTTTATACAAACTTTTATGGCACAAGCAGCAAATCTGCTGTTTTAAGAAAATATATAAATATCCTTTTCTTCTGTACAAATATCTCCAGTATTCCCTACCCCATTTTATAATTTTAACTGTACATGGTCTGCCTCATCCTTCTCTAATAGCTCCCTCCCCCCCTCCAGATCTCAACCAAATTTATATTTACATTTTTATGTTGGAGGCAGTCAGAGGAGGAGGGCCCCTCCTCAGGAGGAGTCTGTACAGGGAGAGGGTGGCGGTGGGTAGAGGTGATGAGAATAGCTCCTCTCTGTGTATGGAGAAGGTGGGCAGCTTTCATAGTTCTCCTCTGCTGACAAGTATTGGCTTCGGGGTGTGGGAGGTGGGGGCACAGGTTCTGAATCATAGTTCAAGTCACTGGTATAGCCCTTGGCTGTTGCCACTGAGGTCATTCTCCGACTAGGAGCATAGTCACTGTCACAAACATCTGTGCTGCAGGGTGTGGTGGGGGGTGCAAAGTGCCGGTAGCTATATGGCCTGTAGCTGGTATAAGGAGAAAATAAAGAGAAGCAGTTAGTTTTACAAAAAAAAATGATTTCCCCTCTCAGAATAGAGGTATTAGATGTCAACTACGCTATGAAAACAATAAGCTACTGGAATTTAAATTTACACAGACCAAGAGGCAATTTTCAATGGCAGATTCGCTGAGGAAAATAGCAGGTACTTTCTTATTTGCAAATAAGAAAGTGGCAAGTGAAAATGAACAGGATGGGAATGCAGAGGTGAATTCAATCTAGCCTCTGGTTGTGCTCTTACATCTTCAAGTTAAACTGTATCACAGAATAAAAAATGACTATTCAAATTTGTTCTGCAGTTTCATAGCCCATGGGAAGAATGGGTTTTTACATATTTTACACTACTCAAACATGTCAGCATTCCCTCAACATTCTTTACTCCAAAATTAACCTGATGAATAATTAATTTAATGACATCTGAAGTCTTCATTTCTTTCTTTTGTACAATTCTGTACAATTTCTGTACAGTACAGGCTGGATTTTGGTAGACAGCCTCAGGGGCATAACTATTCCATTGTTGTTATCTTAGCAAAGGGAAATTGCTGTGGTTGGGGGAAACGGTTTTCATTCCCTGTGTATAGGTACGTACCTCTCATAAGAGCAGCTTTAAACATCAAAATGATAAAATTTAAATGCCCATAAAGGGTCAGTGAATTTTCTAATGTATATTTCAGAGGCCTAGTTTATTTCTTACACTTGTTTATCTTTACAAGTGACATACAGTTGTTAGGTTTGTAGCACTGCTAACTAAAGAAAAAGGCATTGGAAAGAGAGAAACATACTAGTGAAAATAAGATCTGACCTAAGTTCTGGCTTTTCTGTCATTCCTACTTCTATTTTTAACTTCTTATACCTGTTTATTCTAAATATGGTAAAGCTGATCTTAAATTTATCCCAAAGATTTTTTCATAAGCTTTCTCATCAAAGTGACTACAAGAGAAGGGGAAAACCAAGTTAAAAACTGATACGACGATTCATAAAACACCTAGTGATACAGAGCACCACAAGGTAATATATCCCAGGAACCCAGGATACAAACCATTTGATATCACTTGGCTTGCTTCAAAAGAAATGGCTGCCAGATTGTTCACAGTTACAGATCAAATTCCTTGTTCTACTCTGTCTCCCCTTCTTACTACTGCATTTGATTAGTCTTTAAAAAAGAAAGAAAGAAAGAAACCAGCCTGGGCACCATAGCAAGACCCCGTCTCTACAAAAAATAAAAAAAAGCTAGCCAGGCATGGTGACACACACCTGTAGTCCCAGCTACTTGGGTGGCTGAGGCAGGAGGACTGCTTGAGCCCGGGAGGTGGAGACTGCAGTAAGCTGTGATTGTGCCCCTGCACTCCAGCCTGGGTGACAGAGCAAGACCCTGTCTCAAAAAAAATAAATAAATAAAAATAAAAATAAAAAGGGTGCAAGGCTGCCAAAGACCAAAAGTTATGTGACCCACTGAGTGAGTTCTCAAAGGCTTTTACTATCAATACTGACATGATGTCACAGTTTGTTTTGTTTAACTCTTTGTCCAATCAGGTGTCAATCCTTGGTGAAATTTCTAAGGTCAACATTTAAAAGTCCAAATACTTCTATTTTCATGAAAAAAAAAAAAAAAAAAGAAAAGAAAACAAACTGAATTAATAAAATTTTTTCATGTCCCAGTTTAGACCAAAATCTCAACAAATGATGTAAGTTTTGACTCAGAGGAAACAGAAATTGGGCTTATACGGAAAATAGTTAAGCAAGAATAGTTTTTTATGCAATCGTGTTTATTCTGATGAGTGCCTTAGTCAATTTGAATTAAGGACATTACTTTTAAAAAATAAAATTTTGTATCTTTCTCCTTTCTCAATTTTCAGGCTTCTGCTTTTTCTGTTTTGGCTTCCTAGAAGAAGAAACTTGTGGCAGGGAAAGCAACATTACAACATATCATTAAAACAATCAGTTCACAGCCAAGGCTATTTCAGTCTTATCTAAGCTGAAATGAGAATTCTGAGTGAGATACTTTAAGTGGTTTCCACTTCATTTCTACACATGGGTGAGGCTGTATCAGGCCAATTTGACTGAAATGCTAGGAAAGATAATAGAAGATTATCTAGAGAGGATAGAAGATAGAAAAGATTATCTAGAAGATAACAGGCACTTGAGGGATGCCCATAAACCCTGGGCACTTCAGTGTGTAGATAGAAACTCTCAAGCTACTGATGGTCTGTTGGCCTTTCAAGGAACATAGAAGTGGAAGCTGACACAACAGTACTTGACCTGCTCAACACACTTTATAGACTCATAAATTAGCAAAAAGGAATAATTTTCTCTTTTTTGGCTTACAAATACACTTTATTTATTTCAGTCTTTCTTTATTCCATGCAACTACATGAGAAATCTTTCACTCCAAATTGTAATAGCATATGCAAGCAATGGCTGAACTTACATTTCTCTCAACTTTTCTAAAATTCTGTGCTCTGAGTATGTTGCTGTTTTAAACTCTCAATTCTATGAACCAATCTTATCCCAATATTTCATTCTTAGAATATCAAACTATTTTGAAACCAGTCACTTTGGTGGGTAATTCCTCCTTAGAATACTGCCAAAGCCTGAGGCTGTATTTTATTATTATAAAAGCCAGCATTTGTGACTCTCTTTAAAAAAAAAAAGTATAGGCCAGGTGTGGTGGCTCACACCTGTAATCCCAGCACTTTGGGAGGCCAAGGCAGGCGATCACCTGAGATCAGGAGTTCGAGACCAGCCTGCCCAACATGGTGAAACCACGTTTCTACTAAAAATACAAAATTAGCTGGGCGTGGTAGCGCAGGTCTGTAATCCCAGCTATTTGAGAGGCTGAGGCAGGAGAATCGCTTGAACCTGGGAGGCGGAGGTTGCAGTGAGCTGAGATCATGCCATTACACTCCAGCCTGGGCAACAACAGCGAAATCCATCTCAAAAAATTAAAAAAAAAGTATAACGTCCTGAAAGGAAAGGATTTGTGGTAGAGGCAATGTCAGTACTACCAAGATGCCTAGTCTCTCTCTGGTGACCATCGTCTACTCATTTGGGGCTACATCAGGTCCACAACTAAAACACTTTCTAATAAATACTGCACCTTATTTTAGAGAAGGATGTGTATTACCTGTATGACCTATGAGTGGAAGGACTGTTTGAAGAATATCCAAATTCCATAGTGTAATGTGATCGCTCTGTGGCTGGGGATGGTGGAGGGTTCAAAATCTAAAAGAAAAAAATAATTAAAATATTAAAATAACAACATAGAAACTATCAGACTTTCTTTCAACTTTTCTTCCTTCATCTCTATTAGTGTTTCTTTACAATACACTAATTAGCACAATTCTTCTTTTCCAAAGAATTGACCTCAAACAGTACTTTGGGACTATGGCTTCCTCATTCCCTAAGACCTCATCATGGCTAAAAAGTGCAAAGTGACAAAAACGAAAATCTGTAACCTAAAAATCATTGGTCAGTACATTTAGGTCCTGGTTATTTAAAATTGTAAGTATTTAGAGAAAAATTATTGATTTAGGAGAAATTCCAGGTGTGCTTCCTCTTTTGGGAAGTCATAAAATGAAGGCCCTAAGCCCTCAATAGGTACCATTCAGTAGTTCTACTTTTACTTGAAATGTGAAATTAATGCCCAGTGCTTTCAAGTATTCTGGTTACTACACAGTAACTTAAAAGATTTATAAGCATGGATGGTGGTGTGTGGTAAATCCTTTGAGCCTTTTATGCCTAAATTTTACATTCAAAAAAACTACTTTTACATTACTATCACTGATCACCCACATTTAAATGAGTTAAAAAATCTAAGATCTTATGTATGTTGCATTCAAAGGAAAACAGACTACTTACTGCAGGGAAGTAAGTGCCTTTGGTGCTTGAAGAACTACTTGATGATGCTCCTGTAACATGGGCTCGGTCATAGGGGGGTCCACTGCTTCCCCCCATGATACTGAGGGAGCTGATCATTGATTTACCTCGAGACATTCCTAAAATAAAAGGAGGTTAAAAACTGAAGATGAGTATGATATATAAAAATGTATCAAGCAATTTCATTCAACAGTAGGATTACAAATATCAACAGTGAAGTAGTCTGATTTTAAAATAACTTACACTCTTTTCCTATAATTGAAAACATTTAATGGAGAAACGAAATGAACGTTCTCTAGAAGTCAATGCTTCCATTGAAAGAGCTGGCCTAGAACAAGGCCAAGAATAGCTCCCACCTTCTCCCTCCCCTGGTAGAAGCAGAGCTATTTAAAATAAGGGCTTTTCAACCTCTTGGAGGATTTGAAAGGATTGTAAAGGGTAGAGGTTGTGAGGCAGGGCATATTAAATACCAGACTTGCTCAAAAGAAAACAAAAAAACATTTTTAGGGCACAAACAACATATGAAAGAATATTTTTTCATCTAATGAATATAAATGTTGCTAGAATCAAAACTACCAGTGCTAAAGAAAAAATTCTGTTTTTTCCAAGAAGCTTCCCAAATTCCACTAACTGAAAATAGGTATGGCAACAAAGAAACATTACCATTAACAGTTTAAAAACCATGTTTGTCTACTTAAGAGTTACACCCATAGTAAGTTCCTATTTTCAGAGGGTTTTTGCAAGGCACCGCCTTCTCCATATTCATTAAAAGGAAGGCGTCTTTTAACTAAGGGCACCAGAAAACAATAAAAAGAAGGCCAGTTCCCTAGAGCAACACGGCCTACCCAAGCTTAAAACTTCTGGCTACTCAGCTATGCCTAAACTAGCCCTTTGTCCCCTATTAGCACATGAAGTCAGGAGAAAACCTAAGACATATTCTCCCTTCTACCATCCAGCTATTTACAAATCTTTGTTGGCTGAAGGGAATCTTATATAATTTTTGGCCTCCTTTTATTCATGGGCTCCATAGTACTAGAGTTTCCTGGTGGTGAACTTAACCTGTGGTTTACAACTCTTTCACTAAATGACTGGCTGATTCACCTTCCTTCCGTAGCATGCATCCAGAATTGCAGTCAGAGAGGCTTAGAGCTTGCATATGTATTTGCCTTATATGCTCTGACAATTTCTACCAAACCATATCTAAGGCGTTCTGTGTAAAGAGAAGGTGCTAATAGTAAAAAAGAACGTTTGTCCTTATAGTTGTTTAAACTCAGAGTAATATGGTTTCAAACAGACTCTAGGTAGTATTCTTTTCCACAATGGAAACTGGCAGTCTTGCAGGACCAAAGACTTGATTTTCAATGGATCCATCCTGACTCACCTGGAAGAGATCCTGACAAAGAACTTGGGTGTGGCACATAACCAAGAGGCACAGAAGCTGGTCCATGAACTACATAGTCATTAGTCATAGTTTCCCCATCTCCCTTCATACGTGGACACAACATCCTCTGGCAGATAAAGTATATAGTTCCAGACACAAAAATGGTGACAATTACGCCAATAACAGAACCAACTGTATTGGTGGCCTGTGGTGCTGGTTCTTCAGTCGGATCTACAGTGAAGAATGCAGTATGGTTATTTAATAGAAAAACAACTGTATATTCAAAATAGTAATCAAAAGAGGGCTTGCTAATAGGATGTGAAGCTATAAGCCTAATGAAGATAATTCATAAACACTTTTCTTTTTTATGAATACATACATACCATGCCCTGAAGACATATGAAATAAATGTCATCATTAGGAATCAAAATGAACTACCCTTAAGTGAAGACAGAAATAAAACAATAGGTTGGAAAGTGTAATTGTAAACTGATAGAAACAAAGATGGTAAATGAAGTACAGATTTAAACACCGTTAAGAAGCTTTAAATAAATAAACAGATAAAATCCATTCTACTTCATTCTATATGCCATACAAATGAACAACGGTATTCCAAGATTTCGGGAAAAAATTTATGACCAGAAGGGATAAACCTAGAAAAGTCATCAAATGTTTTACCTGGAATGGTGAAGAAGCCAAAATCAGCTCTGAGCACATGTTAGATTTTAGATTTGAATAGTGACATTTAGGCCTGATGAATGAAAACTGGAAGCTAAAGATGAGCCTCAGCTCTCAAATCCCCTATGCTGCTGGCCTTCAAGCTGTCTAGTTGCCTGAGACCAAGGAACATAAGGTCTTTAATACCTGATTACTGGGGGACTCACAAAGAAAGGCCAGACTGCCAGAAGAGCACACCACCCCAGGGATTCACCTTCCCTGGATCCCTGAGCTACCTGAGGCTTTAAGAAGCAGAGGGCATCAATATCAGAGGTAGAGGGAAAGTGAGCTTATTGAAATTAGAGCATTACTGTCTCTATTCAGAGGGAAAATTCTTCCATTCTGAACAGTTAAATTTTATCTCACAGTTGCAGATCCTTTAAAAAACTTCCTCCTGCTTCATCTTACCTCAAATCTCTCATCCATATAGCTAAACTCATCCTCTGACAGATTATATGAAAGAAATGCGTGAAAATGACATCTCTAAGTTACATAACATGTAGGGATTATCATTTACAAATTTAGTCTGTGGAATCTGAGGCATAGACTCTTTTTGGTCCTTGAGAACAACCGTCTCATCTTTTCATTCCTTTTTAGTCCCCTAACATTCCTTTGCAATGCCACGCTTCTGGAAAGAAAAGTTTACATTCACTGCCCTCAATTCCTAGTCTCTGGGTCACACCATAAACTCCCTGAAATCAGACTTCCACCCTCACTACTGCACTGAAACTTTTCTGTCAACAGTCAAAGTTCTACTATTTGCCATATTCAATATATTCATTTCACTAACCTCTTTACACAATACTGCTGGCTCCTGTCTTCTCTTTAAAAAAAAGTCTGATCAATATTCTTCCAAGATACCACTCTCTTAATTTTACTATTTCTGATTATTCTTTCTCTGCTTCCTTTGTTGGCTTCATTCTCTTCTGCCTGCATCTTAAGTGCAGGTGCTTCCCAGAGAGATTTCTATCTATCACCTACTATTTTCCTCCTCTTCTTACCGTCCTGGGAGATTCTATCTACTGTCACAACTTTCATTATTATCAATAAACTAAAGAGCACCAAATCTCTCTTCTGAGCCACAGTTCCTTATAATCAACTTCCTGAAGAGCTTCAGTGGGATATTCCATGAGTACCTCTCAGGCAACATATCACAAACTGAACTCACTGTCACCATGATCAGTCATTTCTCCTAGATTCCAGGGGTAAAGACACCATAAATGAAGTCATCTAGTATAATAAAAAGTGATGGGGCTTGTGGCAAAGTACACGCCTGCCTAAAGGCATTTAATGTAAATTAAACATCACATCAATCAAACATTACATCTGCAGCCAAGATGTGGTATGGTACTTTGGTTTTCAGTTCCTGCTATATATCCCATTTAATGACTCCAGTCACTCAGTGAGGTACCTGGGGGTCAACTTAAACTTATCAACTATATCTAAGTGGTTACCAATTCCTCTTTATTCTACTTCTGAAACAACTCCGAAATCTGTTCTCTCCCTGCCACCCCCACTCCTCCTCCTCATGATTTAGATCTTTATCATCTTCTGCCTAAACTCTAATCGCTTCCTTTTTAAATTACAGGCTGCAAGTCATTCGTAAATGGTGAGAATGATTTAGTGGGTTACAACCAGCTTTGAAAAAATAAAACAGAAAATGTCAGAAAGTGTTCTATATAATATGGGTAAATATTTAAGTGTTGTGTGACACCTTTTTAAATGCACGAGCTCACATCTCTGTATTCCTCTTGATGCGATCAGAAGAAGTTTGAAAGCAATCAATCTAACAGATTTCCCTGCCTATAAGCTTATCACCTCCAACCCACTGGCTTTACAACTTCTGTATTGCTTCACCATGCTAGTCTTTTTCTTGAAATTTTCAGTGACTCTCCACTCTCCATTGTCAATACTGTCTACGCTCTTTAGAAGAAAAGCATAGTCCTCCATGATTGTACCTTTACCTATGTTATCTCTTGCTGACACCCCTCAACAGAGCCTGTATTTTGGCAGTCCCATTACATGGAGTTTCCCAAAGGTGCCTGTTTCACTCTTTTCTGCTTTTGAACAGTATATTCCCTCTGCCAAAAATGCAATTTCTCCAATTATCTACATGATGAACACTATTCATTGATCAACACCCAGTCTTTTTTTCTTTTTTTTTGAGATGGAGTCTCGCCCTGTCGCCCAGGTTGGAGTACAATGGCACGATCTCGGCTCACTGCAACCTCCACCTCCCGGGTTCAAACGATTCTCTTGCCTCAGCCTCCTGAGTAGCTGGGATTACAGGCGCCCGCCACCACGCCCAGCTAATTTTTGTATTTTTAGTAGAGACGGGGTTTCACCATGTTGGCCAGGCTGGTCTCGAACTCCTGACCTCGTGATACGCCCACACTGGCCTCCCAAAGTGCTCGGATTACAGGTGTGAGCCAGCGCACTGGCACAACACCCAATCTTAAATACCATTTTTCTAAGATGCCTTCCTTGATCAAGTCCACCTTTGTCCCTATAAAGCTGACTACTCTCTCATTTCTACTGCCACCTGTGTAGATTTCTATGACAGCACTTATACTCCATAATCAGTGTATCTACTATGAGCCAGGCTATGTGTTTTTTAGGCTAAATGATATATATGTTAAATCATTTAATTTTCTTGCAGGCATCAGGCTAAGCATCATTCTCTTCATTTTGAAGATGAAGACCTGTAGTTCCAGCACTTTGTGAGGCCAAAGTGGGTGGATTGCTTAAGTTCTGAATTGAATTCAGACCAACTGAATTCTTTTCTTTTTTTTTTTTTTTGAGACGGAGTCTTGCTCTGTCGCCTAGGCTAGAGTGCAATGGTGTGATCTCGGCTCAATGCAACCTCCACCTCCTGGGTTCAAATGATTGTCCTGCTTCAGCCTCCCAGTAGCTGGGATTACAGGCATGCACCACCACGCCTGGCTAATTTTTGTATTTTTAGTACAGATAGGGTTTCACCATGTTGGCCAGGCTGGTCTCGAACTCCTGACCTCAAGTGATCCGTCCACCTTGGCCTCCCAAAGTGCTGGGATTACAGGTGTGAGCCACCATGCCCAGCTTATTCTTTACATTAAATTCCCTCTTTCACTAAAGAATTCTAGAGAACTTGGCTGGGTTGCTTTTACCATGGGAAAAGTTAGTAAGGGAAAGTGAAGAATATAAAATATGTTAGAGCGTAATTAATAAATCCACTAATTCAGAGCTCATTGGAAACGGGGACTGTTTTTATATACTGAAGGTATATAAAAGGCTGATTTCTATGTATCTAAATGATTTGAGAATTTTGTAACTTTGGTTATAGTAAAATAATATTTACTCTTTTCTAGTGCTTTACTAAATGTTTCTGTGAAGATTTCTGTGCATAAGAAAACTGCTATGTTTAAAGAATTACTGAAAGCAAAACATAAAAAAACCTTCGCACAAATAATTAGCTTAATATTAATACTTATTACTTAGAAAGGAAATCTCGATAAGTGAACCTCACACATAAGAAAAAAAATTGTTTAAATTCTCTGTTAAGAGTAATTTATAGATCTCAGTCCTACTTACAACAATCCAGTTCATCTGACTTGTCACTGCAATCCACATTATGATCACACTTCTTGTGCTTTCCAATGCACTGACCATTGGCACAGCGGAACTGATCAATTAAACAAAGCACTGGAAAAAAAACATAAATAGTTTTCTTATTTTTAATATCATGTAAAGTCAAACTCTGGCAAGAATCAAAAGGTGCTTTCTGAATACAAATGAAAAACAAATTAGACTTTTAGCTATAACTTAAATATTATTCTCTGGAGTTCCATTGGTTGAGAGAGAGAAAAAAAGAGTGGGAGAAAAAAATCCAGCAGGAAATTTCTTAACATATTCTTTTTTTTTTTTTTTTTTTTTTTTTTTGAGACAGAGTCTTGCTCTGTCGCCCAGGCTGGAGTGCAGTGGCGCCATATTGGCTCACTGCAAGCTCTGCTTCCCAGGTTCACGCCATTCTCCTGCCTCAGCCTCCCAAGTAGCTGGGACTACAGGCGTCTGCCACCAGGCCCGGCTAATTTTTTGTATTTTTAGTAGAGACGGGGTTTCACCGTGTTAGCCAGGATGGTCTCTATCTCCTGACCTTGTGATCTGCCGGCCTCGGCCTCCCAAAGTGCTGGGATTACAGGCATGAGCCACCACGCCCGGCTTATTCTTTACATTAAATTCCCTCTTTCACTAAAGAATTCTAGAGAACTTGGCTGGGTTGCTTTTACCATGGGAAAAGTTAGTAAGGGAAAGTGAAGAATATAAAATATGTTAGAGCGTAATTAATAAATCCACTAATTCAGAGCTCATTGGAAACAGGGACTATTTTTATATACTGAAGGCCTAATATATTTTAGTTTCATTTCTCAATTTTCAAAGCTTATTAATTTGTATAAATCTTATGCATATGAAGTGAATTAAAACAATAATATGGAACATGGCACTATGATCAGAAGTGATACAGTCATACGTACTTGAAAAACCCCAACTGACACTAAGCCAAGTAAAACTGAAGTTTAAACAACTGAATGGGAAAAAAGGATTGCATGCTGAGGCACTGAAGAATGCTGGATACCTTCACAGTTCTTCTCATCCGATTTGTCCTGGCAGTTTGCATCTCCATTGCATCGGAGGGCACCATCAATACACTGCCCACTGGCACACTGGAACTGGGACTCTGAGCATACAGGACAATTGAGTTCATCACTGTGGTCTTCACATTCAGTAAACCCATCGCACCGCCAAGCCACAGGGATACAGTCAATTTCCCCCGTGAAACAAGTAAACTGCTGAGGAGAACATGTTGGAGGTTCTTCAAATGAACAAGGAGAAGGGGAGTGACAAAAACACAATCATGGTCACACAGAAGTACAAACACATACCTGAGTGAAGCTCATTTAATAATTAACATACACAAAATACTTTATAATAAATATGATTTATAACTATCTCATCTATTCAAAGAAGAAATAAAGGTTTTCACATTACTTCCTTTACATTCACTGTAAACTTTTGCCCGAAAAACTATAAGGCAAAAGTTTTTTCATGTATTGTAATCCAAAACAGGATTATAATATTTGCAATCCGTTACAGTCTCACACAAAACCTAGGAATAATCAGTATAATTACCAAAGACTTTAAAGTTAGCCTAGCACTCAAAAGTTTTCTAGCTCTAAGCTTCTCAAAGGATAGTCCATGAACCCTTAGGCGTTCCTGAGACCTCTTTCAGGGGACCCACTAGGTAAAAACTATTTTTATAATAACATTAAGATGTCATTGCTTTTTTTTTGGCTATGTTTGCACTGATGCTACAAAAGGAATAGTGAATAAAACTTGGTACCTTAGCAGACTCAGGCAAATGACAACAAACTTTATTAGTAATCACTGTACTATACACAGCCACACGTGCACAGTTTAAACAAACACACAAAAAGACCAACTTCACTTAAGAATGTTATTGATGAATCAATAAAAAATTATATTAAAATCAACCCAAGCGTATGCCTCTTTAATAGTCTGATCAATCAAATGGCAATTATGCATAAAGCTCATGTTGCAAACCTAAGCGTGGTCGTTTCTAATGGGAAAGCATTTGTTTTGAGTTGTAAATGCAACTCAAAATGGAATGTCATTTTTACCTGAAAGAATGACTGACAGGTAAATTATACAGTAGTTATTTACACTTGTCTGTTAGTGAATTATCTAGAGAACCCATAACCTTATGATATGACCATAGGTCAGAAAACCCTGTAACTTTACAACAGAGAATATTGCAGATTACAGGTGAACATTTTACATGGGGAATTTTAGGGATTAATTAATAAGAGCCTATTATGTATTCAGCACTATACTATCTATATTGTATGGAGAATTAAAGTAGATAAAATATATCCACATCCTTAAAGCACTTTGAATTTGGTTGGGGATAGAAAGAAACTAATAAACATAAAACAAAGGACACTACTTTGAACTGCATGTCATGCAAACCGTGTGATATAGTTTGGATATTTGTCCCTCCAAATCTCATGTTGAAATGTAATCCCCAATGTTGGAAGTGAGGCCTGGTGGGAACTGTTTGGATCATGGGGGTAGATCCCTCATGCCTTGGTGCTATCCTCCTGATAGTAAATGAATTCTTGGGAGAGCTGGTTGTTTAAAAGTGTGTGGCACTCCCTCTAGCCTACTCTCTCTCTCTTGCTCCCTCTTTTGCCATGTGACCTGCCTGCTCACTCTTCACCCCCACCATCAAAGTTTCCTGAGGCCTATCCAGAAGCTGAACAATACAGCCGGCAGAACCATGAGCCAATTAAACTTTTTCTTTATAAATTACCCAGCCTCAGGTATCTCTTTATAGCAATGCAAGAATGGCCTAATACACAGTTGTATACATCTGTCAAAACTCGTTTTAATACATACATTAAACATAATTGCTAAATGTGCAAGCAAGAAAAAAGGCCCTTTAAAAGATATTTTCAAACTGGAAGATGAGATCCTTGACTCAGTTTTATCCATGTTATCATTAACATAAAGAGAAATTTTTCTAGGATTTGCCTCACTTAAAGTAACACTTTAGCACCCTGATAGGGAAACACATGCTATTTTTTGGGGCGGGGAGGGTAAAGTAACCATAAAATTGACCAATTTAACCACTTTAAAGTGCATAGCTCAATGACATTAAGTACATTCACATTATTGTGCAATCCCTATTTTTAAAAATTTCAAGTACCAGAGCTTAACTTTTTGTACACATCTGATTTCCCTGACTATGCTGTATGCTATCTCAAAGATCTTCAAATCCCCTACGGTCCAAGTACAGTGCCCACAGCTGCTACTGAATACATGCATTATTTCTTTTTTAAAAAACTTACAGTTTGAAGAATAAAATTTACTTGTAATCCCACCCACCCGATCAACAATTTTTATATGTTGAATACATATTCTCTTTCAATATTTGTTTACAGAAATATATATTTTATGTACTTGTCATTTTGGCAACATTTTTACATCAACTTCATGATTATAACATTTAATAGCTGTATAAACTCAGTTACTTAACAATTTTCACACCATTAGAAAATCATTTAAAAATTTCTGCCACTGTAGATAATAGTATGATGTAGTCTTTTTCCTTCAGTTGAATTAACTTAGAATTATCCCCAAAAGGAGGATATCTGAATTAAGGGTATGAATACTATGATGGTGCCTGATACCATCATACTATAATTTAACAATGGAATGTATCTATTTGTTATACCTGCTAAGTGATTAAACCAATTTTACTACAACAGTATCACTATACTCAGTGATATCTTTTAAAAAAATCATTTTTTACTAGATAAAGAAGCAATGGGAATTTGCTGATGGATTTGAACAAAAGAATACTCTTTCCATCAGACACATTCCCAACAATGATACATAAACTTAGAGAATCTACAATTTAGTGGAGAGAGATTACAGGAGGCAGAATTAATTCATTTTGTTACCTTTTGGGAGAGGGGGGAGGCTACTTTAGTATTAGGAAGCATACTCATTCACAGGCTGAAAAGTGTGGTAATATATACGCAGTGAAATACTATTCAGTCAAAAAAAGTAGGAAATCCTGTCATTTGCAACAACACAGATGAACCTGGAAGACATCCTGTTAAGTGAAATAAGCTAGGCATAGAAACACAAATACTACATGATCTCACACGTGGAGTGTAAAAAAGTCAAAGAAACAGAGTAAAATGATGATTATGAGGCTGGGCAGGCTGGCAGAGAAGAATAACAGAAAAGCCTAGTACAATACAAATGAATGGAATAGACGCAACCAATTAAGTTAGTAGACAGAGCAACTTCAATGCCTAGTCATAGAAGTCTAGGCTTAAGATATGGAATATGTTTGCATTTAGGGTTGCACAAGAAAATTACAACATATTTACCTCCACATGATAGCTCATCTTGAAGTAGAACCAGGTGCATGGGGCAAGAACACCTTGTAGTACCATCCCCCTTTACAAGACAAATATGTGAACAGCCACCATTATCCTGAGCACAAGGGTGCTGTCCTGCAAAGAGAAGAGGTGAGGATGGGGAGAGGATGGGGAGAGGAGGGGGAGTGGAGGGGGAGAGAAGTGGGAGAGGAGAAGAGAAAAAGGGACAACCCTGTCAAAACTATTTATGAAAATCAAATGTATAATCAGCTTGGACTCTTTTTTTTCACTTTTATTATTATTATTATGGACTTTTTTTACTTTTATTATTATTATTATTATTTTGAGACAGAGTCTTGCTCTGTAGCTCAGGCTGGACTACAGTGGTGTGATCTTGGCTCACTGCAAACTCTGCTTCCCAGGTTCAAGTGCTTCTCCTGCCTCAGCCTCCCGAGTAGCTGGGATTGCAGGTGACTGCCACCATGCCTGGCCAATTTTTCTGTTTTTAGTAAAGATGGAATTTCACCATGGTGGCCAGGCTGGTCCAGCTTGGACTTTTATTTCCACACAATATGATTCTTCACTCAATCTCTACACAACCTACAAGAAACTACTTCTATCTAACCACTGTCTTTATATATTTATATATAAAATATTTTAAGGTAATGGTAAAGCTCATCTTAATTTTTGTGAATATGAAGAAATGTTTACTGAAACTAAAAAATTGCTAGGGAGAGGCCGGGTGCAGTGGCTCACGCCTGTAATCCTAGCACTTTGGGAGGGTGAGGCAGGTGGATTGCCCGAACTCAGGAGTTCAAGACCAGCCTGGGCAACACGGTGAAATCCCGTCTCTACTAAAATACAAAAGAAATTAGCTGGGTGTGGTGGCATGCACCTGTAATCCCAGCTACTCGGGAGGCTGAGGCATAAGAATTGCTTGAACCTGGGAGGCAGAGGTTACAGTGAGCCAAGATAGTGCCACTGCACTCCAGCCTGGGCGGCAGAGCAGGACTCCATCTCTACAAAAAACAACAACAAAAAATTGCTAGGGAGAATGCTGAAACTTGAGTATTAGTCTATTTAAAATATAAGAATTCTCCTATATTAAGATTTTTAACTCAGAAAATCCGTATTTCTGAAAGACAATTTCAGTCAAAAAGTGTATCTTAATAAGGAATCCATTGAGAATTAAAGAGTTATTAGAAGAAAAAAACTTAAAAGGCACATGTAACAGAACAATTCAGAAACAAAATTATTTGGTCAACTGCAAAAGGTAACTTGTAATACTATAAATGTCTAACTTCCTCATACATGGGCTAAGTAAAGAAACCACTAGGCAACTTTTCAAAGTCTGTTTCACAAGTTGTATTTTTAAAGAATCATTGTTTGGAATTTTCTGTTTAGCCTGTATTAAAAGCAACTTGACATCTGTCGTCACAAAATATGAACATCTAATACAAGCCACCATTTATTATTTGACTCTCTTCCACAATAACGTTGGTTCTGCTTCAGTTTGTGTTGAGACTGAGGGAGTCAGCTATCTACAAATGAGCATACTGTCCAAAACAGACATCACACATTATATAGAATTACAGCCTATGTAGCAGTGTTTCTCAACCTTTAATTCCATGACATTTTTGATAAAAATCCCATTCTCTTTAATATTAGAAATTTGAAATGATTTACCTAATATACAATCATATTTAAATAGTTATTAAATAAAACCTCTCCCTTGAAATTCTGAAAATCTTGAGATTTTCTGTAATAAAATATTCATATATTGACTAAATAACTTAGGTATGATATCATTATCATATTTCTATTAAATGTTCAGCCTGAGCTACAAGTCATACCATAAAATGACAACAATTTTTAACTTTCTAATTCTCAAATACTTGTAACTTTACTTCTAAATTCATGAACTGTACCAACATAATGAACACTTGTACAGGGCTACTCCTGTTTCTTCATTCTCCTTTCATGCTTAAATTCAATTTAAAAGCACTGAGCTGAGAAGTTACAGAATTTCAATAATTGTCTCTCTCGTACTCAATTTAACATTGGCATCCCTGGTACCATCATGTAAGATCTACAGTAGTGACTGCTAGGAAGGCACTTTTTAAAAAACGTTTTGCATATATAAACTCATTTATTCCTCTCTATTATTAGGGTAATTTTGATGACAGATATGAATTAAGAACTAGGCCAAGATGACTAGCCATTTTCAAAAAAAAATAAGAAAATATTTCTGGCTACTTTTCTTTTTTCCTGGGGCTCATGGAGATGGCTATTTTTCTAAGCTGGGAATTGAAATATTTATCCAAAAGGGGGGGGAAAAAAACCAAGCACCTACTGATTAAACAGAGTCTTCTCTATGTTTACACACTAATTTTTAGTTTGTTTTGCGTAAGAATAAGATTAACCCATTATAACTATATTCATCATTATATAATTTTTACTTTTTTTCAAACTATGGGGGAAGTATAGAGAGGGAAGAAAAGAAATAGATGCTTTATGTTATCAGTATTCTCAAAGGAATTGAAGGAGAGAAAAACAAGGCATGATAAGCAGTCATTGTTGTACCAGGAAATATTCTTTTTTAACAGGCAAGACCCATGCCTTTCCCCCATTTCTGGTTTATGAGATTATGTTTAATTTGGAAAAGCTCCTGGGTAAGGCTGACATAAGGCTTTAAAAGCATGAAGAGGCTGGGTGTGGTGGATCACACCTGTAATCCCAGCACTTTGGGAGGCCAAGGTGGGCAGATCACTTGAAGTCAGGAGTTCGCTATCAGCCTGGACAACATGGTGAAACCCTGCTTCTACTAAAAATTAAAAAAAAAAAAAATTAGCGAGGCATGGTGGCATGCACCTGTAATCCTAGCTACTCTGGAGGCTGAGGCATGAGAATCACTTGAACCCGGGAGGCAGAGGCTGCAGTGAGCCAAGATTGTGACACTGCACTCCAGCCTGGGCGACAGAGTGAGACTCCGTCTCCAAAAAAAAAAAAAAAAAAAAAGCATGGAGAGTTCAAAAAAAATGGCAAAACTAAGAGTGCATGAAAGTCTTCAAGGAAACAGAGTTTAAAAATCCACAAAAGTACATATTAATTTATTATAAACACACGATTCCTCCAATTAGCTTTATCCCATCATTAACACTTACTGTATTCTTGAAGGTTCAGCTCCTTTACTGCATGAATGTCACTAAGCTGGGCAATTCGAGCTTGGACTTTGGTTCTACCCTCTCGACCTGTCATGTCAATTTTTTCAATCATTTGCTGCTGTTTATCAATCCAATAGAGCCAGTTTTCAAACACAGTAAGTCCCACAGGCTGCAAGATATTGGAGTCTTCTAATACTATCCGGTTAGCACCTTGGAAAAGGAGAAAATTCAACAGAAATGACTCATGTGGGTCAAGTTATACTTTTGGTAATTATTTACTGACTACCAGTTAGATTCTACAGGTATAGAAAAGAAAAAAAAAACAAGATCTCTACCACAAAACTTACAAATCATGGTAAGACATACACTAGAAAACAGCTAATAAACTAGATATTAATATGCAATCAAGAGCAAGTAAGTGCCCAATGTGCAGTAAATATTCTAGTTCATAGAAATGTAGAAAAGAACTTAGAACAGTAGTTTGAAAAACCCTAACTTATATATACAACAGATAAAAATGGCACTTCTCTGGAGGAGCAGTGGTGGTGGACCCAGAGTTCTGAGTATACCTGAGGCATTTATGAAGAACAGCTTCACTCTCACCCCACCTGGCTTCTCAGAACACAATTAGAAAAAATGACTGACTCACCCCAAGGTAAGAATTATTTCTAATCATCTCAGACATAGAGTCATCCAGACTCTGAGGAGGCAACTTCTGCTACTGTTGCACAGTGAGAAAGTTCTTTTATACAATGGGCTAAAATCTGTGTTTGTACCCCCCACCCTGCTTTATTCAGTTTCTCCCTCACTCAAAAAGAAAAAATATACTCATTCCTTCTTTTTCGTAACAGTCCTTCAAATATTTATAGAAAGTTCATGGTTCCTAAGTCATGAGTTCAGTCAAACAAAGACATCAGCTGATATTTTGGAAGTATCAAGGAAAGTTTCAGGAAAGAGGCAAGCAAAATGCCAACTTTTTAATAAATGAAGAAAAGTGGAGAGATATTCCAGATGGGAAGGCATTGCCTGAGTCAACATTCAGATGGTAGGCTAAGCACAAGTTTACTTACATATTCTCTCCTAAAACTCTACTAATATGGTGATTTAAAAAATTTTAGACTGGGTGCAGTGGCACACAGCTGTAATCTCAGTAATCTGGGAGGCTGAGGCAGGAGGATCACGTGAGCCTAGGAGTTCGAGATCAGCCTGGGCAACATGGCAAAATGCCACCTCTACAAAAAATATAAAAATTAGCCAGGCATGGTGGCATGCGCCTGTAGTCCAGGTACTCAGGAGGCTGAGATGGGAGAATTCCTTGAGCCAGGGAGGTCAAGGCTGTAGTGAGCCAAGTTCACACTGCACTGCAGCCTGGGTGACAGAGCGAGACCCTGTCTCAGGAAAAAAAAAAAAAAAAAAGAAAGAAAGAAAGAAAAAGAAAATAATTTTTAAGGTATAAACCCATAAGGACAAAGAAGGCAGAAGAACAGAAGAGAGCAGGAAAGTGATATAAATTTTGGAAGCTGGAGAATAGATAGACCAGGGATAATGACACAGTAGCCCAGAGAAAGCTAAATGCCTACAGCCAGTGAAGCTAACAATGAAATCAATTAGCTCAGCAAGTGGAAGCACCAGGTATTTTAGAATGGAACAAAGGTAGGAGTTATGTGGCTGGGGCTGAAAGAGGAGTACTAATTGAAAATATGTGTAAGAAGTTACACAGCAATGTTCTCAGTATTTTTAAGCCTCATACTAAATACAAACAGCTAAGGATCACCAAATATTTAAAGAAAACCTCTATCTTTAAATTTGAAGCCCAAGACAAACACAACAAAGGAACTTGGAGAAAAAGACACAAAAGCAGAAGAAAACAAATAAATACCAATTAAAAAAAAAAACCTAAAGAAGAGGCTGTCTTCAGAGGGGCAGAGCATTTGGAGAACAAAAAAGAGCCCTTGGAAATTAAAAACATGATATCCAAAAATTTCAAAGAAAAATGCAACAAGAGGGTTGGGAGACAAATTTGAGAAGCTCTCCTCAGAAAGTATAACAAAAACACAAAGAGATGGATAATAGGTGAGAAAAATACAGCTACAGTCAAGAAGGTCCAGCATAAAAATAAAAAGCTCCAAAATAGGAAAATGAAAAATAAATTATCAAAGAAACAACACAAGAAAACATTCCAGAATTTAAGGTGTAGACTTCTAGACAGAAAGGATCAACCTAGTAACCAGTTCAATGAGAAGGAAGGGAAGGGGAAGGGAAAGCACGAGCACAGATTTTAGAAACCTCCCTTTTTTTTTTTTTGAGATGGAGTTTTGCTCTTTCGCCCAGGCTAGAGTGCAGTGGCTCAATCTTGCCTCACTGCAACCTTCGCCTTCCGGTTTCAAGTGATTCTCCTGCCTCAGACTCCTGAGTAGCTGGGATTACTCACACCCGTCACCACGCCAGGCTAATTTTTGTATTTTTAGTAGATACGGGGTTTCACCATGGTGGCCAGGCTGGCCTTGAACTCCTGACCTCATGATCTGCCCGCCTCAGCCTCCAAAAGTGCTGGGATTACAGGCGTGAGCCACTGCACCTGGCCAATTAAAAAAAAAAAAATCTTAAAACAAAACATTAGCATATCAAATCCAGCAATAAATAAAAAGAATGTACCATGCTAAATTTTATTTATTCCAGCAAACTGAGAAAAGAAGTTAAATTCCTTAATTTGACAAAGGTTATCTACAGAAAAACCTTAGCAAAGAATACTTAATCACAAAGTATTGAATGCTTCTCCCAAGATCAAGGGGAAAAGGACTAGAAAGGAAGAAGAAGGGAAAGAAGGGGAAGGAGAAGGGGAAAAGAAGGGAATGATGAGAAAGGGGAAGAGGAAAGGGCTGGGGGAGGGAGAGTGGAGAGAAAGAAAAAAGGAAAGAAGGGAGGAATCAAACAAAGGCACAGTATCAAATTCTAGGACATTGAGGGGAAAGAACATGTTAAAAGCTTCTGGAGGAAAAAGGAAAAGGATAGCATACAAAGACTGAAATCACAGTCACATCAAACTTCCCAATGACACAAGACGCTCAAAGACAATGGAGTTCTATTTTCGAAATTCTGAGAGAAAACAGCTATAAAACATGAAAGCAAATTATCAACCAAGTGTGAGGAGGAAAAAAAATTCAAACAAGATCAAGAATTTTAACCTTTTATGATGAGCCCCTTTCAAGAAGCTGCTAGAAAATGGTCTCTATTAAGAAAACCAGAAGAAATGGAGTCCAGGAAATAGCAGGTTCAGCATCTGTACACTCCCAGGACAATGGAGAAATGAAGTTAGCCTAGAAACCAAGCAAATCCAGACTGCAGCAAGATGATGAAGAAACCCAGAGATGTGATTTTAATTATGAAGACAAATAGATGGACTGCTTGATGCATATCCATTTATTGAAACAATATTTACATTACACAAGTATTAACTGCAGGGAGGAAAAAAGTTTTAGAAAGAAATGTACCTAATAGTAATATGTTCATAGCCATAAATAATAAGTAATTAAGTCTAGACTTAAAAAAATTATGGCACTAGTCACAGGTGGGTCCTTTCTATCTGCAAACTTGTGCCTCGAATTCTGGAAAGTTCATAACTATGCTGGGGAGGATGGAAAGAAAATTCACACGTGTATTTTGGGGACATATGGTTTAAGATAGCAAAATCTTTATCTTCCAAAGGAAGTCAATGTTTAACGTCTAAAAGTGAAAAATCAAGAAATAGCATTTTTAAGCAAGTTTATTTTAAAATAAGTGAAAATAGTTGTGAATGCTTCTAAGCATGGGAACTGAGAGCAGCAGAGTAGAGCAGTAGGCTTGTTTTTTGTTACAAGCCAGGTAGAACAGTTTGATATCCATAATATTTACATGTATTACTTTAATGAAAATTAAAATTAAACAATAAAGAAGAATGATTTTTAAAGATTAGCTGGCGGTAATGAAAGGATGGTCTGAGGTAGACAACTGGGTAAAAAAGGAAGTCAATAGTGTCACTGCAGGCCCCCAGATATGGTAAGGACCTGATCTACTTTGATGCTGGTGAAAAATAAGTAAGCTACTGGAACCAACAAGGAAAAGATATGCTTATTTATTCAACAAACTAAGCATGCACTGGATGCAATTCGCTATAAAAGGCTATGTGGGTGGCTACAAATACGAAATAGAAAAAGGACCCAGGATAAAAGCATAATTATCTGTGAATACATAAGAAAAAAAAATCAACTTGACAGTAACCTTTTTCAGAGAATAGAAAAAGAACAAACATTTCTTTTTATGTGGCCAACATAGCCTTGATGGCAAAACACCAACAAATACCTGACAAGAAAAGAAAATTATAAGGTAATCCTTCTCATGAGCGTAGATTAAAAAAAATCTCAAAACATTAGCAAATCAAATCCAGCAATAAAAAAAAGAATAATATATCATGCTAGATTTTATTTATCCCAGTAAACTGGGGAAAGTAAGTAAATTCCTTAATTTGACAAAGGTTATCTACAGAAAAACCTTAGCAAAGAATACTTAATCACAGAAGTACTGAATGCTTCTCCAAGACCTAGAAAAAAACAACAATAAAAAGGATTCTATTATCATCCTATTCAACACTGTACTGGGGGACCCCAGCCAGTATAAGGAAAGAAAAAAACACAACTCTCATTATTTGAAGAAACATGATTCTACAACATAAAAAATCCTAAAGATAAGTATACTTAGCATGGTCCTGTGGTACAAGCTAATATGCTAGAAGGAGAAAAAAAGAAATTGTATTTCCATATTCCAGGCACAATTAGAAAATAAAACATTAAGTTTAGAATAGTCTTTACCACTAGCATTTAAAAGCACCAAATAAGAAGGAATAACAACTCTAATGAAAGATAGGCAAGACCTCTATGCTGAAAATTATAAAACATTAAGAGAAATTAAAGATCTAAATAAACAGGGAGACTTACCATGATCATGGTTTAGAAGATTAATATTATAAAGATAATTCTCCTCTCTAAACTATCAATTTAATGCAAACCCAATGAACATCTTAGTATGTGATTTTTTTTGGAAGGGGAAACTCACAAGCTGATTCTACAAATGTACATGGAAATTGCAGTAGTTAACAATAGCCAAAGTAACCCTGAAAAAATACTGAAGACACAGATGAATCTATTGCAGTTATAATAATTGACAGTATAATATAAGTAAAGGCAAAGTGACCAAGGGAACATCAGAGTCTAGAAACAAACACACACAAATACAGTCACTTCATTTATGACCAAGGTGATACTACAGAGTAGTAGGAAAAGGACAGTATTTCCAGTAAATGATGCTGAATCCAACAGTAATGTGGAAAAAAATGCATTTTAACCCCTGCCTCACACTACACACCAAAATCAATTCCAGATGGATTACAGATCTCAATAAGAAAAGTTAAATGAAGAAATTTTAGGGAAAAAACTAAAGTATCTTTTTGTACCTTTGCAGAAGACAAACATTTCTTTCTTTTTTCTTATTGCTATACATTTATGTGGTACAAGTTTTTTTAACATGGATATATACTATGTATCTATGATGTGTACAAGTGTGAAGTGTGAGCTTTCAGCGTAAAACCATAGTGTACGTTGTACGCATTAAGTAATTTCTCATCCCTCAACTCCCATGAAGACTTCTTAAACAACATAAAAGATGTTAACCATAAAAAGAAAATTAATAAACTGTACTACATTAAAATTAGGACCTTTCTTTTCATCTAAAGATACTACTGGGAGAATAAAAAAGGTAAATCACAAACTGGGAGATTTATGCAGTATATATCTTGACAAAGGATTCATACCTAGAATGTATAAAGAATTCCTATACAACAATAAACTTTCAAGTTACCAGTTTTGTGTTATTTTTTGAGACAGGGTCTCGGCTTTATTGGCCAGGCTGGAGTGCAGTGGTGCAATCATGATCATGGCTCATTGCAGCAGTGGGACAAAATTAATTGTAATGAATGAAACATTTTCATGAAGAGCTTTATCACAGACCTGCCTGCCAGGCATGGTGGCTCACGACTGTAATTCCAGAACTTTGGGAGGCCAAGGCAGGGGGATCACTCGAACCCAGGAGTTTGAGACTAGCCTCAGCAACACAGCAAGACCCCCATCTCTACAAAAATAAAATTAGCCGGGTGTGGTGGTGTGTGCCTGTAGTCCTAGCTACTCAGGAAGCTGAGGCAGGAGGACTGTTTGAGCTAGAGAGTTTGAGGCTGCAGCAAGCTATAATCACACCACTGTACTCTAGCCTGGGTGACAGGGCAAAACCCTTTCTCAAACAAAAATAAAAACAAAAGATAGTTTAAAATATTGACATAAGTAACTAATGTACAAATTAGAGGTGATATCCATGGAATACTATGCAACCATAAAAAAGGATAAGCTCATGTCCTTTGCAGGGACATGGATGAAGCTGGAAACCATCATTCTCAGCAAACTATCACAAGGACAGAAAACCAAACACCACATGTTCTCACTCACAGGTGGGAATTAAACAATGAGATCACTTGGACACAGGGCGGGGAACATCACACACTGGGGCCTGTCGGGGGGTGGGGGGCTAGGGGAGGGATAGCATTAGGAGAAATACCTAATGTAAATTACTAGTTAATGGGTGCAGCAAACCAACAGGGCACATGTATACCTATGTATCAAACCTGCACATTGTGCACGTGTACCCTAAAACTTATAATTTAAAAAAAAACTGCAATTACTTTTGCACCAACCTAATATATTCAGATTGCAACAGAAGGTGAATTTTGGAAAAAAACAATTATTCAAAAGACATAAATGCATTAGGTACCCAGAAAAAAAAAAATTAGAGGTGATATAAGAGACAGAGGAGATCAGATGAGGGAAAGAATATACTATACCAGGCATGTAACTATACATGCGTAAGTGTGTGCCTAACTGTCTGGAATCAGAGAATACATAATGGAAGGGAGGCATTTGAACCTGAAGACATTAAAAAAAAATGTGAAAAAAAGATTAAAATAATTATAAATGTATTCAAACATACAAAAATGTACATGATACAGGAGTAAGCAGTCTCAACATTTTAGTATGCTAATGCTCCAGACTTGAGATATATTTGCTTATTTCTTGAGGAAAATACTGACATGTATGCCTGTTTATTTCTTTTCCCCTCTCCTCTCTCCCCTCCTTCCCTCCCTCCCCCTTCTCTCTTTCTCTCTCTCTTTCTCTTTGTTGAAGAACCTGAGATCTGAAGATCTGAGATCTGAGATCTGGGATCCTACATTTCTTTTTTCTTTCTTTTTTTTTTTTTTTTGAGACAGAGTCTCATTCTCGTTCCATAACCCAGGCTGGAGTGCAGTGGCGCCGTCTTGACTCACTGCAACCACCGCCTCCAGTGTTCAAGCGATTCTCCTGCCTCAGCCTCCCGAGTAGCTGAGATTACAGGCGCCCACCACCATGCTTGGCTATTTTCTGTATTTTTAGTAGAGACAGCATTTTGCCATGTTGGCCAGGCTGGTCTCAAACTCCTGACCTCAGGTGATCCACCCTCTTCGGCCTCTCAAAGTGCTGAGATTACAAGCATGAGCCACCACACCTGGCCTGAGTTCCCACATTTCTTAACGGTATATATACATACACTGTGTATAAACAGTGTATATACTATACGGTTTCAAATTTTAAACAAAACTAGATCTTAAGAATTTTTCTGAAATTTTTAAAAATCATTCATGTCAGTGCACACAGATCTACCTTATTCTTTTGAATGACTGTAATATTCCATACACTGATAGAATGTATTTCTCCATGAAGGACTATCACAAATAATGCTCAGCAAATACCCTTATACACTTACATCGGTATTTCTCTAAGACAGCTATCTACAAAGGAAATCACCAGATCAAAGGGAATGCATATTTTAAATTTTGATTATTACTGGCAAATTGTCCTCTAAAAAGGCTCTATCAATTTCCACTTCCACCAAAGCACATGAGGGCATGTCATTTTCTACCATACTGGCCAATGCTAGGCAATAATCAACGTTAACACATTTTTGCCATGCTGACAGACACAAATAGTATATTTTAATTTCATTTACCTGATCACTAGGGAGGCCAACACAGACTATATGGACATCAGAAATTGGGGACAGAGGAGGTAATTATAATTACAGACATAAGATTGCAGAGAAATGTGAAAGTAAAAGTATATCTTAAGACGAACAAATAATTTAATTTGGTTAAAATACCAGAAAGGTAAACGCCACGATGAGGTTGTGAAAGCTGAATACTAACTTATACCAACTTAAGAGTACAACTAGACTTTTTTCCTACAGGTCATGAAACTACCCTGAAGATTTTTTAAGTAAAGCAGTGACATTAAAACCATGCTTCAGAAAATTTAGGAGCCATGTGTAAACTTTCATGGAGAAAAATTGGCAGGGAGATCAACCAGAGGCTAGGATTTGGCCACAGATGACAAGAACATAAACTAGAGCAGAAGAGTTAGGAAAGGATGCATTAGAAATGTATTATTTATGCCGGGCGCGGTAGCTTATGCCTGTAATCCCAGCACTTTGGGAGGCCGAGGCGGGCGGATCACAAGGTCAGGAGATCGAGACCATCCTGGCTAACACGGTGAAACCCCATCTCTACTAAAAATACAAAAAATTAGCTGGGCGCAGTGGCGGGTGCCCGTAGTCCCAGATACTCAGGAGGCTGAGGCAGGAGAATGGCGTGAACCCGGGAACTGCATTCCAGCCTGGGCGATAAAGCAAGACTCCGTCTCAAAAAAAAAAGAAATATATTATTTACAGAACCAAGATCAAGAAAACTGGCAGGCAGTTACATAACAGAGGAGTAATCATGTTGACGGTTGAAGAAAAAGCTCTTCACCAACCAACTTGATGCTGACTACATTTAATGAATAAAACTGCCAAGAAACGTGCCAAAAACAATACGATGCAAGAAAAACACAATAGATGAATCATCTTAAAAACTCGAATTAAAATAAGGAAACATATTTCTTGGGTACCTGAGAGATCACTGCTTTCAATTCGCCGAAGATCTGAATCAGCCCAAAAGAGCTTGCCCAGCCTGCTATCAAGGGCTAAAGCAATTGGTTTACTTAAGCCACTGAAAAAGAGGACCTCCCGTTCTGTCCCATCCAAAGCAGCCCGTTCAATTTTAGGAGACCTTTCCTGAAGATTGGTAAAATACATATACCTAGAGGGAAAGGAGGAAAAAAATAAGTTACTGGAGTAAGAAACCACATAAAATGAGAATATTCTTATTAAGACAAATGGAGGTAGAGTATTTTTAAGTATTGTTTTTAAACGTTTTAAAATACGTATTTTTTGACCAGGCACAGTGGCTCATGCCTGTAATCTCAGCACTTTGGGAGACCGAGGCGGGGGTATTGCTTAAGCTTATGAGTGAGAGACCAGCTTGGGCAACACGGCAAAACCCCATTTCTATAAAAAATACCCCAAAAATTAGCCAGGCATGGTGGCGTGTGCCTGTAGTCCCAGCTACTTGGAAGGCTGAGGTGGGAGGATCACTTGAGCCCAGGAGGCAGAGGTTGCAGTGAGCTGAGATTGTGTCACTGCACTCTAGCCTGGGTGATCGAGCCAAACCTTGTATCCAAATATATATATAATCCTCCTTTATATAAATATATATGTGTATATATATATAAATCCTCTTTTATATAAATATATGTGTATATAGAAAAATCCTTTTATAAATATATACATATCTATTTATATATTTACATTTTTAAAAGGTCATGGGACACTTTTACTACTTTTAATAGTAGCAACAAAGGTACACAGAAGTTATTAGGGAGCTTTCATAGATTAACAGAATAGTGTTAGACATAGGCACACATATGTTTTCAGAATAATACGATAAATTAAAGATCAGTGACTAGAGAGACCTTAACAAAAAATTTTAAATTCTAATTAATCTATTTAATAACTAAAAAGGTTACATATAAATCACTTCTTATATTTAACTTCTAGATTTCATCCTTTTCCTCTCTTTTGAAGTAAGCTACTTTACTTGCTGAATACCTTATCATTGACTCAGATACAACTGAGTATTGAGTATTTATTAAATGCAAAGCTCTTTATTAAATGAAAGAAAGCATACTAGTTCTCATCACAAAGAAAACTGATGTCTAGTGGTAAATACAAGACTAAAAAATAATTAAAAGTAAGGTAAATTGGAAAGGACTAAGTATAACTTAGAGAGGCACAGCTACAGAGTACTGAGTATTCAGGAGGGGGCAAAAACCACATCTGGCTGGGATGAGGTAGATCGAGGAAAACTTCCTGGAGGACGTGGCAGTTGAAATGGTCCCGGAGGTGTGGTTAAGACTTAGAATTAAAGCAATAGTGGCCCAGGAAAGAAAGTCTGGGCAGTGAAATCAGAGAAAGTGTAAGACAACTGTTAAGATAATGCAGAAACAAACTGATAGAGAATATTGAATTGTTTGCTGGAGCACAGGACACTTAAAGGTAAATAAATAACAGGTTGAAAAAGAAGGGTGAGGAGAGTCTCAGAAGCCACAGTATCTGAACGCCACTTTAGTAACATACCCTTTCTCCGGGTTTACCACAATGGCTCGAGGTCTGTCCTGCTCGCCTTTTAGCACCACTCCAACTGATCTCCCATCTAATCTTGTCACATTAATGACATTGGTAGCCTCACAAGTCCAGTAGATGTAGCGGCTGTAAATATCAATGCTGAGGTCATAGGGTTGTATTTCCAGGTTCTGACTCGGAACTGAGCTCACAACCACAGTAAAACCCTAGGGAAAAAAAGAAATACAGAGAAAATTAAACTCCAGGGGCAGATAACCCTGAGGCAATCAGTCACAATGCTTACACCTACATGGGCACACAGCTGAGAAGGCTCTCTCAAGTCTTAAGGAGTATTTCTTACTGATATCTTTTTTTATGGGTAATGTGCTTCTTTGTTAATACACATCTCAAATGTTCCTTGGGTTATCCTGCTGCTGAAAAAAAGAGCTGAGGTCAGATTAGTTGCTCCAAGAACCTGATAATGCCTTGATTAAGAGATGGGAGTGAGAAGGTGGCAACTATCTTCTCTAAACTGGAGACAACTGTGGCTAAAACCACACCCTAGAAATATCTCTAAAGCAGCGGATTGCAACTAGAGGCAATATTGCCCCGCCATGGGCATTTGGCAATGTATGAAGACATTTTTTACTGTCACAACTGTGGGAATACAACTGGTAACTAGCAGGCAGAGACCAGGGATGCTGTTAAACATCCTACAATATTCAGAGCAGACCCCCACAACAAACAATTAATCCAGCCCAAAACGACCACAGTGCTTGAGAAACCCTGCTCTAGAGATAACCGCAACTAGTAAAGGCTACAAATCATCTCCTTTTCTGATCCTCAAGTCTACACATGCAATTTTTTAAAAATAAAGTCAAGCAAAAAGAGAGGCTTTGTCCATTTGTGCCATCTGAACTGTATCTTACTGGTATCTCTGAAGTAACATATTCCTTAATTTCTATCTATTAGTTATCAGCCCATCAGTCCTGGCCTATATGGTGGAAAGTGTGTCTGGAATACACAGCTATTACTATACCCTAAATGATCTCTCAGCAGCCCTAAATATATTACCTCCTTGCTCTTTAAGATGAGACATAGTGAAAAACGGTACTCTGACTTCCCTAAATTTTAATACATTCAAGATACAACTTACGATCACTGCTATGAGGATGACAACAAGTAATTATTTATAGTATTATAATCCCAGTCTGACAGGGCTTGGCCACAGAAAGCAAGCAAAGAAGTATCGATAGTGATGTGTAAATCCATAATTGGCACGTAAATGGGTAAGATTTATTGATAATATCCTCATTCCCATCCCACAGTCACCAAATAATTATGACCAAAAAAAACCCACTGGATTAATAACACGTTAGATGTTTTTAACCCTACTGAGATTGTGTTATATGTTTCATATCCTCTGAACCTTTTAAATAATAGTTAATTAGTAATGTAACCGTTATTTATTGAGTTCCTGTTACATAACATATAAGAGCTATGTGCTTTGCATTCTTTTCAGCTAAAAGTTCCTAAGAATCCTAAGTGAGGGATAGAGCTGGAATCAGAACCAAGGCCTATTTCAAGGCTTCTAATACTCCATACAATAGAAATGTAAGGAAAAAGACTTCATAAAGAAACATAGGGGTCAGTCACAAAGCCATTACCAATACAACAGCTTAAGTACGCCTAACAATTTTCATCATATCATCATCATCAAACAATTGCTTACTCAAAATATCATCAGAAGGAAAAAATAAGCTACTAGGTCCAGAATTTCAGTTTCATACACACATACACACACACTTAAGCAGAGTCAAGACTTAAGTGAAACAGAATGGTTGGTGAGTACAGTTATTAGTCAGGAGAAATGAATTTTGAACCAAGCTCTCAATTACCTGGCTGCCATCTTCTTGTGCCTTTCGGATCATGTTTTGTCGTGAGTCAATCCAATAGAGTTGCTTGTCCAGTGGGTCATAGTCAATGGCCCGGACATTCCGAAGGCTGTGGATGGGAAGGATGATGTCGGGGCTCTGTTGTTCATCAATCACCATGCGGTTGATGGCACTCTTTTGACTGAAGAGCAGGAAAGTCGTAGGAGCTTAAAAGGAAGAAAAGAGAAAATCTGAAATCTAGTTACCCTACATCCTCTATCATCCAATGATTTGATCAGCCTGTTGTATGTATTTCATACAAAACAGACATAGATGTTGAAGAGCTAAGGCTGAGGACAAAATTCTTTGGCATGCCCTCAATAACTCTCTTCAGAGTAACACTAATCAGCTCTCTGGTTACCAAATCAGTTATGAATTTACCTAATGACATAGCCACCTACCCTGTTTTTCTCCATCTTGTCCACAGAGATACCACAGAAAACTTCATTTCCATCAGGTATTTGATATACAAAATTCTCCTGGTCTACCAAGTGAATAACCCTTAACCTATTCTGTCTGGTGGGTGGCAGGAACCCTGGGCTTTTATAAATTAAAGCAGAAACTTCTAGACTGATTTTACACTTGACAGGGCAAGACCCATCTAAGGAAAAAAAGAAAGAAGGCTGATTTTTAGTCTCAGCCTTCTCATTTGATCTTAAGTCACTGAGCCTCTCTAGGCCAAAGTTTACTCAGCGGTAAAATAAAAGTCATAGTCATCTTGTTCCTCTCACTGAGTTGCTACGAGAATCTTACAACGTATATGAAAATACTTTAAAAACTGTAAGGCACTATATAAATGTAAATTTTTAATATGTTTTTAATAACTTAAAAATTATTTATAAAAAATTAACAGAGATGGGGTCTCGCCATGTTGCCCAGGCTGGTTTCGAACTCCTGGGCTCAAGCAATCCTCCCACCTTGGCCTCCCAAACTGCTGGGAATACAGGCAGAGCCACTGTGCCCACCCATAAATTTAAAATAATTACTTATTACCAGTAGTAGCAGTAATAAACTTGGTATTAACAGGCACTGAAACCTTAATGGATTGAAGATACTATTTTGTTGTGTATGTGAGGACGGCATGGAAAGAGAGCAGGTAAAAATTACAAAAATAATAACAGATGCTTTATGATATGGTTTAGCTGTGTCCCCACCCAAATCTCAACTTGAATTGTACTCCCACAATTCCCATGTGTTGTGGGAGGGACCCAGGGGCGGGTAATTGAATCATGGGGGCCGGTCTTTCCCGTGCTGTTCTCATAATAGTGAATAAGTCTCATGAGATCTGAAGGGGTTTCCACTTTTGCTTCTTTCTCATTTGTCTCTTGCCACCGCCAGGAAAGAAGTCCCTTTTGCCTCCCACCACAATTCTGAGGCCTCCCCAGCCAACCTCTTTTTGTTCCCAGTTTCCAATATGTCTTTATCAACCGCATGAAAATGAACTAATGCAGTGGTGCGATCTCAGCTCACTGCAGCCTCCACCTCCCAGGTTCAAGCAATTCTCCTGCCTCAGCCTCCCAAGTAGCTGGGATTACAGGTGCCCACCACCATGCCCAGCTAATTTTTTTATTTTTAGTAGAGACAGGGTTTCACCATGCTGGCCAGGCTGGTCTCGAACTCCTGACCTCGTGATCCACCCACCTCAGCCTCCCAAAGTGCTGGGTTTGCAGATGTGAGCCACCATGCCTGGCCAAGAATGACTTCTGAGAGAGCTACCAACAACTTCAAAGTCTAATGCCATTTTTAAAATCTTCATTAAAATATCTGTATACATTTCATAATTATACTCTATTTTCTTAGTGCTTAGACATCACCTAAATACAGGAAAATTCTGTCCTTCTCAGGAATATAAAACATAAATAGCCAAGCCACGACTCCTTGCTTTATTTCCTCCTATTCCCCATTCTTCACAGCTCCATTATTTGTGGTCTCTCAGCTTATTTTACATTTACACTCAAATGAATACTGGCTTAAATCCCAAAGGAAATCAGTACTCACAAAGAAACTTGGTATCTACAAAACTGCAATTCTGCTTTAAGTTCTTCATTAGTTAAAAACCCACACTCCGCTTGGAAGATTTAGAAAGTTATCCCAATGATCCTACTACAAATCTCCATTTCTGGAGTCCATCATACTAATACATTGATTTAACAACTTTCAGCAATTTTTGTGGAGTCCATACTTCGAGCAGTAAAAACACATCACACAGAATAGCTAAAAAGTCTCCCACTATCATTTTTATTTTAAAAGAATCATATTTTGGCAGTACTACTTTCTTAGTAAAGCAAGAAAAAAATGTTTAAAGGTTCTAAATCGGCTGGGCACAGTGGCTCATGCCTGTAATACTAGCCCTTTGGGAGGCTGAGGCAGTAGGATCACTTGAGGCTGGGAGTTCAAGACCAGCCTGAACAACCCAGCAAGACCCCCTTCTGTTTAAAAGACTTAGAAGAAAGATCCCAGAGTTTTAGTTCCCATATTTTCTTGCCTGGGAAGCAATTAATCAAATATATATCTGGCTCCTAGGATATTTTGATGGGTACTCTCTTTTCCAAGCAAAATTTTAACCTTCAGTAAGATTCCACAATTAGTTGTGGATCTTGTTGTTCTAGAAATGCAGATTAAGAGAAAGCCATATGTGGCTCCAAATAAATACCTGCTCCAAAAAGTCTACTCAAATATATTAAAAATTACAAATTAACTGGTTATTTCTAAAAGGCAGCTAATATTTTGACCTATTTTCAAGTCAGTAAGTGTTTAAAATGACAAAGAATATGCCATTTTAAAAGCCTAAATCCACCCTATCAAATTTATGTAAACTCTAACCACCTCTCTCACATTTCCTTCAGAATGGTGCTTTAACAACGACCTCATCTGGTTGTCTTGAGTCTCGCATTCCCACAATGGAGACATCAGAGAAGCTGGAGGATGAGATGTACGTAGGAGGGAGCTTTTCAGTTCTCTTCTGAAGGCATATGTGTTCACTGGTAGCTTAGACAAAGGTGTTGCTCTTGTTTAAGAATAGAATAAACTATAAGGCCAAGCCCATCATGTATGACTGTACCATTTGTGCTCTGTGCCAGGGGCATTGAGTAGGAACTGAAATCCAGTCCACACTTCCTTAGCCACGCCATACACCTGTAGGGCTAAATCTGCTCAGAGGAAACATCTTTTTCCAATTTGCACAAAGATGCCACAGAGGCCACTTCAGTACTGAATAAAGGATTACACAATCTGGCTTCCCATTTCCTCTCTGATCTCATTTCTTTATTCACTTCATTCCAGCAACACTAGCTTCCTAGGTGTTCCTCTAACATGTCAGACATGTTCCCCCAAGACCTTTTGCATTTACTATCCCCTTTTGCTTGATAGGTCTTCTCCCAGATATCCGCATAGCTCATTTCCTCACTTCCTTCAGTTCTTGACATAAATGTCATTTTTTCAGTAAGAACTTCCCTAATCACCCCAGTTAACACTGCAGTCCCTGCCACCATCACCCTTTCTTGCTCTTTATATTTCTTCATTATACTTATTGCCACCTAACCCCTGACATAATTTATTTAGTTTATTATCTGTTCCACTGAATTTCATTCACTGCTATGTTTTCCAATGGCTGAAGTAATGCGCAGCATGTAATAGGTGCTTGATAAATAAACACTCATTACAATAATATATGAAGAAACAAAGAAACAAGCAATAGAGCCTAGCGCAGTGGCATGTGCTCGTAGTTCCAGCAACTTGGGAGATTGAGGTGGGAGGACTGCTTGAGCCCAGGAGATCAAGTCTAACCTGGGCAACACAGTAAGACTTGATCTCTTAAAAAGAGGAAAAAAAGCCAGAAAGAAGCACTGAGTGACAAGGAGAGCCTTGTTGCTATGATTTTGAAAGTAAGAAAATAAAATTTGAGATGAGGAAAGGAAAAGAAAAATTTATTTAGGACCTCCGATATATTACATATCATACTAAATGTTATTTAATCCACAAAATTATCTCTATTTTATAGGCGAGTGCACTGAGGATCTGAAAGGTTATGCCAGGCGTAGTGGCTCATGCCTGTAATCCCAGCATTTTGGGAGGCCAAGGCTGGTGGATCACCTGAGGTCAGGAGTTCAAGACCAGCCTGGCCAACATGGTGAAATCCCGTCTCCACTAAAAACACAAAAATTAGCCAGGCACCGTGATGCATGCCTGTAATCCCAGCTACTCAGGAGGCTAAGACAGGAGAATCACTTGAACCTGGGAGGCGGATGTTGCAGTGAGCCAAGATCACGCCACTTTACTCCAGCCTGGGTGACAGTGTGAGACTCTGTCTCAAACAAACAAACAAACAAAAAGTCTTTCAGCCAGAACTGCCATCTTCCAGTAATTTGCCAAAATGATGAACACAAAGGGAAAGAGGAGAGGCACCCGATACATGTTCTCTAGGCCTTTTAGAAAACATGGAGTTGCTCCTTTGGCCACCTATATGCAGATCTATAAGAAAGGTGATACTGTAGACATCAAGGGAATGGGTACTGTTCAAAAGGAATGCCCCACAAGTGTTACCACGCAAAACTGGAAGGGTCTACAATGTTACCCAGCATGCTGTTGGCATTGTTGTAAACAAACAAGTTAAGGGCAAGATTCTTGCCAACAGAATTAATGTGCGTATTCAGCATGTTAAGCACGCTAAGAGCTGAGATAGCTTCCTAAAGGAAGCTATCAGAAAATGGAAAGTTATCAGAAAAAGAAGGAAAATGATCAGAAAAAGAAAGAAGCCAAAAAGAAAGGTACCTGGGTTCAACTGAAGCGCCAGCCTGCTCCACCCAGAGAAGCATATTTTGTGAGAACCAGTGGGAAGGAGCCTGAGCTGCTGGAACCTATTCCCTATGAATTCATGGCATAATAGGTGTTAAAAAAATAAAAGACTTCTGGACTGTTAAAAAAAAAAAAAAGGTTAAATAATTTTCCCAAGGTCACAAAGCTGTTGGGTAAAACAGCGTATGTGTTTTTCCAAGCCTTGCCTTGTTTCTTCATTCATTTATTTAACAATAATTTCTTGAGTGTCTACCACAGATTAAGTGTTATTCTAAGGCACATAAGATATGTCAATGAAGAAAACAGAAAAAAAATTGTTGCTTCATGGAGTTTATATTCCAACAGACAGACAATAAGCAACAAATATAATAAAGAAGGAAGTGACATAAATAGTAGAGTGTATAAATTACATAATACATAAAGAGGTGAAAGTGCTATGGGAAAAAGAAAAGAAAAAGTACAGATAAGGGGCACTGGCATGCTGGATAGAATGGCAGCATAATTTTAATTTTAAATAGCATAGACCAGGTGTCACTATGAAGGAAACAATTAAGCAAAGACTTGGACGTGAAGGGTATCCACGCAAATATATGCAAGAACACTCCAAGCAGAGTAAACAAGCAGTTCAACAGTCATGAAGCGGGAGTACCCGGCCTAGCTGAAACCAGCAATGAGGCCAGTGTGGCTGTCATGAAGAAAGCAAGAGAGACAAGAGTAAAAGCTGAGGTTAGAGAAGAAAACTGAGTGGTGGGGAGTGAGAGTGAAGAAGGGGTTATGAAATGCGGGGTATAGGTCATGTAGGACCCAGTAGGCCATTATAAGAACTAGGTTTTTATTCTGTGTGAAATGAGAAGCCAAACTTCTCAAAAGAGATGTCTATATATGTCACTGTCGTTTCCTTTTTTCCATTCACGTTTTAATGTACTGCATGCATTCTGCATTTCACCATTACTTCCCTGAAATTACTCTCTTCAGGGTTAATAACCACTTTACCCAAAAATCCAGTGTACGCTATTTTACACCTCCCCTTACTCATTTAACAGAGTTCATTTTTGAAACAACCGAACCTCTGTCTTCGTGCCTCTATTCTCTCCCGCTTTTCCTCTTACCTCTCTGGTTGCTACTTCTCAGTGTTCTCTGTGAACTTCTCTTCCTCAACCAGAGCTGCATAGTTTACCAAGTGCCTTCTTTTCTCTCCATCAGAGTTAGCCCACTGATGGGGGTTATGGCCCACAAGTTAAATCTGGCCTGCTGCTTGTTTCTGTAATAAAGTTTTACTGGAATTCAGCCACTTCCATTTTTAAAATGTATTGCCTGAGGCTGCTCTCACACTACCATGGTGAGAGCTGGGCAGAGTTCAGCAGGTGTGACACAGCCTAAATACCCACAAAGCCTATGAGAGAAAGCTGCTGGCTCTTGAACTATACCTTCTCTTTAGGTAACCTCATTCATTTTAAATACATCCTGGTAATCCCAAAATTTGTATCTTCAACCTCATGTCTCTTCTCTGATGACAGTCCATCATCTATGACACATAATCTAGAGGTCATCCTTGCTTCCTCCCTTTCTTTCCCACACAGAACTCATTAACAACTTCTGCTTGCTCTAGCTTCAAAATACATCTCGAATCCATCAACCTCTCTTCAACACACACGCTGCTGCCACCATCATTGTCCAGGTCTACCTGCATTACCACACTGGTCTAACTGACTTCCCTGCTACTGGTTCTCCCCAGAAATCAGACCATGTATTATCTTTAATCTTCATAACAACCCTATACAGCAATTACTATTATTATTCCAATTTTACAAATGAGAAAAAATTAAGGCTTAAAGAATTTATTACTTGTGTAAAGCAAAAAAGCTAATGTGTGGCAGAGATTCCAAAGTATAACCTCTTAATCACTCCACTACATGCTTGTGTCCTTTCTCTTTCACTACTGAAGTTGGCATCAGAATAGACCAAATTTTTCCTATGGGAATTCTGACACATTCTCTCAAGCACAAAAGAAAGTCATGTCAATAGTTAATTACCTCTAATATCCTTAGCAGTATGTTACTTTCCATCATATTGACCCAAACCCTACACCCCTCCCATAATCTACTCTTTCTGATCTAATCTACTTATTTCTTAATCGTATCTACCAATTTGTTCTTGTCTATTCACCAAGAAATGGGCCTTCATATATATTTAAGTTATAAGCCAGGTTTCCCCTAGCCAACGATGTTTTGTTGCACACTTTGTTGTTAGTGTTATGTGTGTACTTGCCGGTATTTAAAAATCAGGAGATGAGGGAGTCACACACACAAAAAAATCTAGATTCAGGACCAAATGAAAAGATCTGGTAACATCAGCTTCAGTTAAATTGCAACTGCCTACTATGTTCATTACATGTTCTCTTTAGTTTCTCATCAACTGTTACTTTATACTGGGTTACATGTTCTCATAAGCATTTTCTGTATGGCCTGTTAAACATTTAAATTTTTTATGACTGTCCTACTCTATGCACTTCAAAGGACAAGTAAGTTGTGTTTTGCGATTCACTGTTTTACTATTTGTAATGCTCTTCCCTTCCTTTACAATAAATATGATGCATGAAACTATGCAATTTTTACACTTAATATTTAATGTCCAAGGGTAAAAGACTTAATTTTTCCTTTTTTTTGAAGAAAGAATCTCTCTGTGTCACCCAGGCTGGAATGCAGTGGTGCCACCATAGCTCACTGCAGCCTCAATCTCCTGGGGCCAAGTGATCCTCCTACTTCACCCTCCTGAGTAGGTGGGACTACAAATGCACACCATTACTCTGGCTAATTTTTTTATTTTTTGTAGAGGCAAGGTCTCGCTATATTGTCTAGGCTGGTCTTGAACTCCTGAGCTGAAGCATTCCTCCCACCTCAGCTTCCCAAAGTGCTGGGTTACGGACATAAGACAATGCACTAGCATAAGACTTAATTTTTCTATAACATCAAATTGCTATCATCAAACAAGTAATAAGTAACAAACACTTGCATTCCCCTACCCTTTAACCAAACAAATGACCCCCTCTGGATTTCCACACTATTTAACTTTAGAAAAAACACACACTAAAGTACTTTGAAAATGCTGCTTTCTCTCATTCTAGCTTGCTTTGGAGGGAAATGCAGCTTACCACTACAAGTCCTGTTGTCAGCATTAAGAGAGTAGTGGGCAGGGCATCCACAAACAAAACCCCCAACTGGCACAGCCAAGCAGAGGTGGGAGCAGTGCCCATTGCTGGAAGCACATTCATTCCACCCTGACTGTCGAGATGAGTGAAAGACGAGGATGTCCATCACATAATCCAAATGGCCCTGAATGATGGTGCGGTTTTGGCCACTGGTTTTGTTGGCACGCTCAATGCTGCGTCGGCTCCAGTCCGTCCAGTAGATATAATCTTGGTACTGAGTTAAGCCAAAAGGATGAGGCAAGTCATCTGCTATAACTTCACGGTTGAGCCCTATTTTCAGAAAGGCAGTAGACAGGGGAGAAGCAGAGTGATGAAATATGTGAGAATACAAGTGTCTTGCTGGCAAAAAGAAAAAAAAAAGCCCTAACATATAAAACATTACATTGTAAGCAATTTAAAATAGAAAAATTCATTTAAAAGCAATTCTAAAACGAGACCAGTTCTCTGAAATCAATCTATCTTCTGACCCCATGCTTCAAACTTATATTCCTGCTACGAATCACTCAGTTTCCTAAAATTCTTGCAAATGGTCTACTTTAAATGTGGTTTTATTTTCTCTACATAAGGGTCTACAGTTCACTTTTTCTTCTTGAACTATAGAAGGAAAAGATGGAAATATATATATTTTACTGGTACAAAAGTCATTTCAGGAGTATCTAGGGAGTTATAAATTTCATTACAAGTCCAATAATAATGAAACTTTCACATAATAGAAAGATGAATCCAAGTACCTGGATCACTATTAATAACAAACAGGATACAATTCCAGAACAGAAGAAGAATGGACACATTCATATGAAGTTGTATTAAAAGTATCTAACCAAAGATAAATAGCAGCCACGGATTTTTGCATGGAAAGAATACACTGTTTGAGTAAAAAGTAGTAAAGCTTACCAAGCATATTTGAAGATTCTATTAAGTTGGTGTCCAGGTCTGTCCAATAAAGCCTCCTTTTAGCATAATCAATAGTTAGGCCGTTTGCCCGCCCCACATTTGGAACTAAGGTAGTACGTTCACTTCCATCCATTGCAGCTCTGTCTATCTTAGGTTTTCCACCCCATTCAGTCCAATACATAAATCTAAATTCAAAATAATAAATATTTAACATTTCAATTTTTTATTATCTGGGGGAAAGAGTCATATTCATGCAAAGTAACTAAATAAATTTAAAGAAAACATACAGCAAATCAAGGAAATGGGTTAAACAAAATCATGGCTACAATGCTTTCAATTATTTTGGCACCCTAAATATTTTTTTCCATATCCCAAAAAGGAAGTGAGTCAGCTTTCCTTAGTCTTTCCAATAAATTTGTTCCATCCAAACCTAGGAATTGGAAATAAACCAACAGTTTATTGCAGTACTGGCATTTATAAAACTAATATTCAAGAAAACAGCAAAGGTTTAAAGCTCTGGTCTCAGAATCTGGTTCACTTCTGAGTGAAATATTTTTATATATTTTTGAATATTAACTAATTTGAGTTTTTAATACGCTGAACTTACTTTTTGACTTGTGTAATCAACTCTTCCTCAAAATAAGTTGCAGAAGTACATGAAAGGTAATTATAAATACTAAGCCTTTAACTGAAGTCAAAAGCAAAGCTTGAAAATGTATTTGGTCATATGGTCCAAGGGAGCATACTATATGGTAAGAACAACGAATCACCCCTTGATGTGTCCACTGGGCAATGAACACTATACTACACTACAATAATCTCTGTGAAATTTTAGAATAATTACTTTGCTGTTATTTTCCATTTTTGAGTTTTGCACTTTAATCTTACAGTAATCCTACAGTATAGGCTTTTTATAGATGAAGAGCCCAAAACACTACAAGAAATGTGAACAACTTATCTAATGTCTTCAAGCCAGTTAGATGACAGAGCTAGAACTAGAACCTAATCCTTGGCCAAATGCCCTTTCAAGTAAACTAGTGAGGTGCTAGTTTTTGAGACTCTTGAATACTGGAACTAAAAAAGCACATCACATGCCAGCTCTCACGAAATACCTGAGGACAGATATTCACTCACCAGCCTGTCAGCTGATAGCTGACTTGGTAGCAATGTATGAACATGCTTTTCTGAAAACTGAAGGTATCCTGCCTTTATATGCATTTGCACTTGTCAATTGACAGGCATGTGCACACCACAAGAGCCAAAGAGAAACAACTGTGAGAGAAATTTCATACTTGCCAGCAGCAACCAATTAGTCCCAACTATTAAATTTATCTGTCTGGCAGCTAATGTTTAGAGCAAAGATCACCACAATATGTCAGTGCTGACTAGATGAATTACTAGCTAATCATGGAATCAATGTCATTTCAGGGAAATTATTTTAAGTAGCAAACACAATAAACATATTTATATGTTCACACTGTTTACTTCTTTTTTTTTTTTTTCAAGATGGAGTCTTGCTCTGTCGCCCAGGGTGGAGTGCAGTGGCACGATCTCGGCTCACTGCAACCTCCACCTCCCAGATTCAAACAATTTTCCTGCTTTAGCCTCCAGAGTAGCTGGGACTACAGACACATGCCACCATGCCTGGCTAATTTTTTTTTATCTTTAGTAGTTACGGGGTTTCACCATGTTGGCCAGGCTGGTCTCGAACTCCTGACCTTGTGATCTGCCCACACCTCGGCCTCCCAAAGTTGCTGGGATTACAAGCGTGAGCCACCACGCCCGGCCTGTTGACTTCTTTTATAAGTGGAATTTTTCTTCAGATTTCAGATTTCTTAGCTGCCGGCTTTAAAAAATTTGCTGACTATTGTAAAAAGGAACACCCGCCCTTGAAAAACGTCACGTTGTAAACAGTTTATTCTACCTTGTAATAACAAAGCTACTGCCAGTTTATAATAATGATCAAACCAAACTATCCATTTTGAATTAATAAATACTCCAAAATAAAGCTTTTTAAATGTAGTTTTTTCTTAGCTCACAACATTGTTTCGGTGGGTTTACTTCAATAGGCTTGGAATCTAGTGTAACTGGGAAGGAGTGCAAGCAACTACAGATGGATAATACCTCTTGGTATATATACTTAACATATCAGTATACTCATCAGTAACATCTGATTATTAACCCATTCCCCTCTTTCTTCACCTAAAGTTAATTACGACAAGAGTAAAATTAGCTAATAATTATTCAAATCAGCAAAATATCAATTAATAGTGTTTTTAAAAGTTCATCTATCATTTAGTTCTCAGATTCCTAATACGTATTATTTAAAACATTAAGAATATCATCTGTAACTATGCCATGTTCCCCGAAATGTACACTGCAGTTGCAAAGAATGCAAATGTAAAGCTGTTTACCCTTCGGCAGGGTCCAACGCGAGAGCTCTGGGACTATCTAGGTCTTTCCACACCAAAACTTGCCGGTGCTGCCCATCCAACTTTGACACCTCAATTCGATTCGTTCCTGTGTCTGCCCAGTACAAGTTCTTCCCAAGCCAGTCTACTGCCATGCCTTCTGGATAATCTAAGCCAAATTCTACCACATGTTCCAGTGCACTGCCATTCATAAAGGCTCTGCTGATGGTCTGCAAAAGAACATTAACAACTAAGTCATATGGCATAAGTCTAAACCCTATCCACAAAGAAGGTTTGGTTTGGTTTTTGTCAGGGGCAAGAGGATCCAGAAGTGCCAAGAGGCATACTATCTCCTATTAAAATTCACATAACTTGCAAGCACAGAAAAATTTGATGTCAATCTCTAATAAATGCAACTTCAAGTTTTACTGCCAATTCAGGGGAGAAATTTTAAAACTCTAAAGAACCAAAAATTTATTCTACTAACAGCAGAATGACTTTACTTTTAAAATTTATCAGTAATCAAGTGGAAAAGCTGTGACCACAATGCTACAGATCTTAATTAGTGGTCAATTTTCTAAAGGTGCTTAAGATTATGGCAAGTCATCATGCCTACCATATAAATGAATGTAACCATTATACTACCATTATAGCACTGAGTCCCATAATATTTTTAAAAATCATAATTCAAACTAATAATAGATACTACATCTTATCAAGTATTATCATAAGTACGTTTTGTCCGTAGATTTTGTCACTTAATACAACAGTCCTGCAAGTATGGCATCACCCCTATTTTATGTTTTTGAGACAGAGTCTCACTCTGTCACCCAGGCTGGAGTGCAGTGGCATGACCTCAGCTCACTGCAACTTCTGCCTCCCAGGTTCAAGTGATTCTCGTGCCTCAGTTTCCTGAGTAGCTGGGATTACAGGTATGCGCCACCATGACCAGCTAATTTTTGTATTTTTAGTAGAGACGGGGTTTTGTCATGTTGGCCAGGCTGATCTCAAACTCGTGACCTCAGGTGATCCATGTGCCTCAGCCTCCCAAAGTGCTGGGATTTACAGGCCTGAGTCACCACCGCACCCAGCCACCCCCCGTTTTCAAGATGAGGAAATTTAGAACATCACCCAATGCAAACCAAAATTTATTTATTTCATTTATTCACTTAATAAATTTAACTGAACACCATTAGAATCCAACTCTGACTCCAACACCCCATGTTTTCGCACATTACAAAAAAGTTTACATGAGTTATCTGAAACAAGCCCAAAACAATCTGGAAGAAGAAAAGATTATTCTTCAGATTTATAGGTCGGGAGCTTCCTCTCTGGCTATCCTGGTATTCTTTTCAGTAACTATTCTAGGAAGAAGAAAATAAAGAATAACTCATTGTTGGCCTTTTCCGCCTCAGTCAGGCCCTAAAATTTTGTTTAAAGTAAATCACGAATTTTTGTTTAAAGTAAATCAACAGCCATTTTATGTGAAGCACACATTTCCTTACTCAGCTAATTGCAGAAAATGTCATTCATCATTTTCAAATAGAAGAAAGTAGAGGAAGACTATGGCTTGCAGATTTAAAACACTCTGGCAAAGTATCTGTATTAAAAAGCATCTAATAAAATATTGAATGGGCCTTTCCCTTCACTTAAAAACTTAAGGGTTTTGGCCGGGCGCGGTGGCTCACGCCTGTAATCCCAGCACTTTGGGAGGACGAAGCAGGCGGATCACGAGGTCAAGAGTTCGAGTGGCCTGGCCAACATGGTGAAACCCCGTCACTACTAAAAATACAAAAATTAGCTGGGCGTCGTGGCACGCACCTGTAGTCCTAGCTGCTCGGGAGGCTGAAGCAGGAGAATCGCTTGAACCTGGGAGGCAGGGGTTGCAGTGAGCCGAGATTGCACCACTGCACTCCAGCCTGGGTGACAGAGCAAGACACCGTTTTAAAAAAAAATAAAAACAAAAAAAACTTGAGGGTTTTTGTTGAACTCTGCCTGTCAAGCAATGAGGGAGGTGGGTCACAGCATGAAGATTCAGAAATTCTAGAAGTTCTCCCTTTTAGTCCCTAGCTTTAATATTCCATTTCTTTTGCTAACCTTGAGTGATATATCAGTCCAATAAATTCGGTTGTCTGTCACATCAAAATCCAAAGCAGAAGCTTCTTTGACACCAGTGAGTGGAATAGCCACATTATTATTGTTTGTTTCCAAAGAAATTCGTCTGATATCTGCTCTCCGTGAAAACAAAAGGAAAGCCTCTGGGACAATGCAGGTCTTCATGTCACTGATGAGTTCAAAGCCAATAGGGCAAGCACAGCGAAGGCCCTGAGGTCTATAGAGGCAGAGATGGCTACATCCCCCGTTTTCCTCAGCACAGGGGTTGGAACCTAAAAGATTAATTATAAAAGGGGCACAGAAGGACACACACATTGACACATTCAACATATTTTCACTTTTAAATTACTTAAGCGTTTGGTTCACAAATGCCTATGATTATGTCTTGCTCCCAATCTCAAGTTTCAATTCTAATATCACAAACAAGTAATATGCAGATTAATAGGGAGTAAAAGCATGGTGAAGTATTTTCCTTTAATACCACAGTAAGCTTTAAAGTAAGGTATATTATCCATACTATCAGACTGAATTCTTTTGATGAAGGTGTGCCTGTGCATGTGTATTCAGCCCTTCAATTCAAACTGGGTAGCTAGAGTAGTAAGTCAACGTTTAAAAGGTCCCTTCTCAGTAAAAAAATAAATTAAATAAATAAATAAATAAAAATAAAAAATAAAAAAAAGGGGGGGGCGGTAAAGAAGGTTTCAAAATTGCCTCAAAACATCAATAATTTACACTGCTGACTATCTCCATCTTTCTTCATTCCTGGTTTCCATTTCTAAGAAAGCTTTGGAGTTACTCACCAATCACTCGATGAACATTTGTGGCCTTTAGGCCCATGAGGTCAGGCAGCTGATCTATGATCACTTCCCTCTCTGCACTTCGTTTATGAACTCTTTCAATGCTACGCCTCTGCCAGTCAGTCCAGTAAACATAATCACCCAACAAAGTAAATCCAAATATGTGAGGAATTTTGTCTTCCACTAGTACTCGTCTCCCAGTGCCATCAGTATTCATAACCTTCAGGTTTAAATTCAAAAGAGAAGGGGATGAACTATGTATTTATTCTTCAGCTAAAAATAACAAATCCAACTGCCTGTTGTATAAAAATCCAAGAGTCATCTTGGTATTCCTATTACAATGCTTTCTCAAAATTACATGATGATTTTATAAGAATGATTTCAAATTTTCCATATAAGCCTCTATTTGACCACTTTTCCCCCCAATCTCATATTACTCTTCCTTCTAAAAATTCTGGCAACTTTAGATTATGCAACTCTTCTATTAAACAATTGTGGCAAAATTAAAAATACAGTATCATCACCTTAAGTTTGCACATTTGCTTTCAAATTATAATGTACCTTCATATATATTATCATATATTTTGTTTTATAACATCTTTTATTTTACCCTGAGAGCTTTGCCTATGGAAACTGAGATTCATGTAAGGTCACAGAGCTTGTAAACACAGTTGATGTCTTTTTCAGGACTCTTTCCACTTAGCATGCTTTTTATTTTGTTGTTGTTGTCAGTAACAACAAAAAACAGATAAAAGGGATCTCAATAAATCTCTCATTCCTCTGAGATTATAATCACAAAAGTATCGGGATTATATGACACCCTCTCTGCATCTAAGTTTCAAGAAACTAGGATGTACCTTCTCTTTCCAACTACCTAATAGTAACATTATTAAATTCACTCTGGCATTCATACTGTATTCACAGTGCATTCACCATGCACTATTCAGTGTTGACTTACTTGGGATACCTTTATTGACATAATATAACTAATATTTGATATTTGCATATAAGATTATATCTGATACCTTTTTTGGGGGGGTAGGAGCAGATATTGTTCACATGTACATGTTTTTAGTATGAAATAACATTTCTAAAGGCTAATTTGCCCAGCACACAGGCCCCTTTAAGTGGCAGAAATGGTCTCAGGCAGGGACTTGAACACTGGGACTCTGGAAGGCTTGCTCCATCTTTCAGAACAGAACAAGGTCTTCTCAGTTTCTACTGCAGCATTTCCAATTGCATTTCCAGGAACATGTACTGCTACCTCATCTAAAAGGTCATATACTTAACAGTGAACCTATGTCCTGCATTAGGGAGAGTTCAATCATTCTATTAGGGAGCACCCAACACAGAGTGATAAATATTCTGTATTATACAACACTAAAATATTACTTTCTTATAAGTTTGTGGTATGTTAAAATATGCCTGATTCGGTTTTATTCTTAGATTTAATTCTATCTTATTTTGCATTATCTTACATTTAATAAATTACGCTAATTTTGCTGATCTTTACATTCAAATGTTGGCCTTCCTATTAAAATTTGCTGGTGTAAAAGCATAAACTAGATGCCCAATATTAAACTTTTAAAGAATAACACTTATATTTCTACTTCTATTATGAGATCAACAAAATCTTTTCTCTTTCAGCTATATCACTTTACAACATTTTTGTTTATTTTGATAAATAAATAGCTTAAACAAAAGATGGATGATTAAGTATGAATTAGGAAAATGGGGCTGGGTATGGTGGCTCATGCCTATAATCCCAGCACTTTGGAAGGCCACGGCAGGAGGATCACTTAAGCCCTGGGGTTCAAGACCAGCCTGGACAAAATGGCAAGGCCCTGTCTCTACAAAAATACCAAAAAATTAGTCAGGCATGGTGGGGTAAGCCTGTAGTCCTAGCTACTAGGGAGGCTAAGGCAGGCAGATTGCTTGAGCCCAGGAGTTTGAGGCTGCAGTGAGCTATAATCAAGCCACTGCACTCCAGCCTAAGTAACTCCAGCCTAGGAAAAAAATCTTTAAAAAGAAAGAAAATACGTAAGAATGAAATTAAAAATCATTGTGAGAAAAATAATAAACGCCACAATTCTAAGACCTTTTTAGTAAACATAATTCTGCATCTTCTATTTACCAGTTTCCCTTCATTCTTCCGTTCTCTAAAAAATTTCTCATGATCAGCAAACAGTATTGTGGCAGAAAGATTTGTATTTCAAATATAAGCTTTATCACTCAGTGGGTACCCTTAAGCAAGTCTCACAAATAAAATAGGGACAGCAGTCCAGGCACGGTGGCTCACGCCTGTAATCCCAGCATTTTGGGAGGCCGAGACGGGTGGATCACGAGGTCAAGAGATGGAGACCATCCTGGCCAACATGGTGAAACCCCGTCTCTACTAAAAATACAAAAAATTTGCTGGGCGTGGTGGCGCACACCTGTAGTCCCAGCTACTCGGGAGGCTGAGGCAGGAGAATCGCTTGAACCCAGGAGGCAGAGGTTGCAGTGTGTCAAGATCGCGCCACTGCACTCCAATCTGGCAACAAAGCGAGACTCTGTCTCAGAAAAAAAAAAAAAAAAAAGGGGGACAGCGCCACTGCCATCACTGAATTAATTAAGGATCAAATAAAATAATGCTAAATATATAGCACAGTATTAGGTGCACTATCTGGTAAACACTGGTTCCTGTCCTTTAAAATCATTTTATTAAAATGCTTTAGTTCCTAAATGTAAACAGTTAAATGATTGTATTTAATTATTTAATGTAGTGCTTCAAAATAAAAATACATAAATATAAAAGAATATATGAAAATAAAAGACCAAAACAACCACTCACTGTTAAACTGAAGACAAAAACCAAGAGACCTTTATGTATCCTGAAACCAGTGGGAAACTACACAGCTACAGCCTCCCATTTCCTACTCCCATTTTTATTGTTTACTTTTGCTAGTTAGATATAAAGTAACTAAAACAGTAAACAAAAAAGAGCAAATATTTGACAATTTCATATGAGTACACTTTTGCTGCTCTGCCAGACCCCTAACTTACCTCCCCGCAAATCAAACAACATTAGTAAAGACATCTAGTAAATGCAAACCACCATGATAGACCTGATGAATGCTGAGAAGTTTAGAACAGGGCCTCTTCCAGCTAATGTATTACAATCTAACTGGGGAGGTAAACGATATTTACATTAAAATTACACACATATCCCCTCTCTGTAAGCAATCAGGAAAAACTTCAGGAAATAATAGCAGTTGAAATTCATCTTGAAGAATTAGAATTTTGACAAAGAAAAAGAGAAAAAGATTTTCTAGAAAAAAAGAAATGAGGTAAGACATAGCAAAGCCAAGGATGCACACGACATGTTTGACTTTGAAAGAAATGCCTTGACTGAGACAGAACGAACACATGGGGGACTCAAAGGATAGAGCATCAAGCAGATACCACCCTATGGCAGGTATTAAATTCCAGGATAATGAGAATTACAGAAAGCAAGAAGGTTCTGGAAGCACTTTAAGCAGGGTGACACAATAAACCCGTGTTTCAGAAACACTTCATTTATCTCTGTCACTCTGTTCAGCTTGTGTTAAATATCTTATTTTAAATGTAGAATTATGAAAAAAATAAATAAACCAATATAGAATTATGGTTAGCAAAATATTTTCAATTTCTGTGAGATGGCAAGAGAGGTCCAAAATCCCTTATCTGAAGTCAGGGTCAGTTGTACTCCTGAATTCAGACTGTTTTTGTCTTTTTGTTTTTTTTAAAGAAAGGTTAACACAATGCACATAGCATATCACCTCTACTTGGGTTCAGGGCAGCACTATATATAGCCAAACATGTTAATATTTCTGCAATAAAACACGGCCAGGAGCAGTGGTTCATGCCTGTAATCCCAGCACTTTGGGAGGCCAAGGCAGGAGGACCATTTGAGATCAGGAGTTCGAGACTAGCCTGACAAACATGGTGAAACCCTGTCTCTACTAAAAACACAAAAATTAGCCGGGAGTGGTGGCTAACGCCTGTAATCCCAGCTACTTGGGAGGGTGAGGCAGGAGAGTTGCTTAAACCCGGGAGGCAGAGGTTGCAGTGAGCCAAGATGGCACCATTGCACTCCAGCCTGGGCAACAAGAGCAAACTCCGCCTCAAAATAATAATAATAATAATAATAATAATAATAATAATAATAAATAAAAGTATGCCCGCAGTGTGGGATAGACTACAAATAGTCTCACACTGGTTCAGGTCAAGTTTTCCACCAAATCAATTAACAAAAGCAGCATTTGGTTTTCAGAGCCCTTTGGATTTCAGAATTGCAGATAAAGGATTATAGATCAGAAATACTTTGCTCATCTTCACTTCAGTCCCTTGAGAAAACTGGGGTTTGGATCAGTGTTAATACTGCTCTAGATACAAGCAAGGGTCTCAGGAAGAAGAGAGCAAAGGAAACAATGAAAAGAAAAAGGTCTTCAGCAACATTTGCTGAAAGGACAACAAATGAAGACTGTGATCAAAGTATTAATAAGCTCAACAAAGGTATTAACAATGAAGGTATTAAGAATGGCACAGTGGCGAGGAACTTAAAATAGTTCCTGAGAAGGCACAACTAATGATTTGGTTGCTTTACTCACTTGAGCACTAGTCCCTTCCAACCACTCCTTGTTCTCTCACTCGAAAAGCAAAAACTAAAAGGTCTTTTTTTGGTAATGAAGTAAATACAAAAGCAAGATCTATCAATTCATGTCTATTTCAAATTAAGCAATGTAATTAAGATTTATTAAAGATTTTTTTAAAACCACATTTTGTAAGCACACTGTTTCCTTTAATTCCCGATCTCCTTGTTCTCATCTGGTGTAGTTTTTACAATAGGTTTGGATCTAAAACAGCACTGTCCAGGAGAAATATAACACAAGCCACAAATGTAGGCCGTATGTGTCCATTTAAAATTTTCTAGTAGTCATATTAAAAAGTACAAAACATGCCAGGAGAATGTTTTCGCTCACACCTGTAATCCTAGCACTTTGGGAGTCCAAGGCGGGTGGATCACTTGAGGCCAGGAGTTCAAGACCAGCCTGGCCAACATGGTGAAGCCCCCTCTCTACTGAAAATACAAAAATGAGCCAGGTGTGGAGATGCACACCTGTAATCCCAGCTAGTCGGTAGGCTGAGGCAGGAGAATTGCTTGAACCTGAGAGGCAGAGGTTGCAGTGAGCTGACGCTGCACCACTGCACTTCAGTCTGGGTGAAAGAATGAGACTCATCTCAAAAACAGTATAAAACAGTCGACAAAATTTTAATAATATACTTTATTTAATCTAACACATCCAAAATTCTTTTCTCTCAACCTGTAATCAATATTAAAATTTTATTAATGATATTTATGGGTTTTTTTTAATACTAGGTCTTCTTAGTATGTGTTTTACAATTAAAGTACATCCTAATGCAACCTAGGCACATTTTAAGTTCTGCAGAGCCACATGTAATTAGTGGCTACATATTGCACTGTGCTGGATTAGAGTCTTCAGAATGGTGACTATATACAGCCTATAATAAAATTAATTGGCTCCTTTTTTAGTTTACATCACTGTCCCCTCTATACCTGTCACCTTCAGGCTTACCTCAGATCGATTAGGCTCACTAAAGCTTCAAACAAATGTCTTTTATTTGGTCTTTCTTTCTTCCAAGCTATATACTATTTAATTTTAATATGAAGTTAAAATTACTTCACACACACACACACACACACATCTTTGATGGAAAAAAACTACTTTTTTTCTTCTTGTCACATTTGCAAGTTTACATATAAAACACTAGCTAAGAGGTTAGTTAGAAGGAGCAACAAAGACCTGATTCTTTCATTTATTTTAGGCTATGTCAAAAAGGAAGTATTAAGACCATAGATATATTATTAGAAAACCCATTTCTGCCATCTCCTTAGCCCTCCCGCTTAAGACACGCTGCAGTCTAGATCAGCCATGTACTAACAATGGTTAAAACTAGGTAGTTCATGGTCGTCTCTACTCTGCTTTCTATACTCTGACATTTTCCATAATTTTTAAAAAATGAAGAGAAAAAGCTAAGAAGCAAGTCCAAGGACACACAAATAATAATGATGATGATAACTGCTGTTATTAATAAATGCTATTATTGGCTGAGCGCAGTGGCTCACGCCTGTAATCCCAGCACTTTGGGAGGCCAAGGAGGGCGGATCACCAGGTCAGGAGATCAAGACCATCCTGGCTAACACGGTGAAACCCCATCTCTACTAAAAACACACAAAAAAAACTAGCCAGGCGTGGTGGCGGGCGCCCGTAGTCCCAGCTACTCAGGAGGTTGAGGCAGGAGAATGGCGTGAACCCGGGAGGTGGAGCTTGCAGTGCGCCGAGACTGCGCCACTGCACTCCAGCCTGGGCGACAGAGTGAGACTCAGTCTCAAAAAAAAAAAAAATAAATAAAAAATAAACAAATAAATAAACGCTACTATCATTTTTGTTAATATGATATAGAAAGGAATTATAAGGATCCTCCGAAGAGATTAAGGGATCACAAGCTTAAACAATATCTGACTGTGAGACTTTGCATCTAAACACACAGATAATGTATTTTCCTTCACACAAAGTCCAATTTCTGAAATGTTTCCTTCCATTACTTTTGTAGAGGTGACACTATTAGAAAACTGACTTCTCCACTAAGTATTTCTCTTGTACCAGCCACACAATCTTTTTCTACCAGGCACAAGTTACCATAGTGAAATAAGAACATGTTGCTCTGTCTTAAAGAGATCACTATTCCATTTCTCATATTCCTGTAAAAGTTTTGGACAGGTTACTAGGTCTATAAATACAGTTTAAGCTCCTTATGTTTAAAATAACACAAATCCTGGCAAAAGCTTGTTTGTATATTCTGAACCCAGAACAAATGAACCACTTTAGGCAATTCCAAAAGATTACACTTACGCTTTAAAAACTGTGCCAATGTTAATTAAATCTGGCAACTCTTAAGGGTGTACTTCACTGTATTACCTCAGAGTGGTTTAATTAGTTAAACTGAAATTAGGCTTCTGTCACTTCTAAAATCTAACTCCAAATCTGAACCAGAGTCTCCAGTGGTTTCAGCTGCTTTGACCACACTGTGGCACATTGGTTTAACACTGAAATATTCTAAACCACACCGAGAATATAGGCTACAAGAGGAAATAGACGTGGGTTAACCATAACATTATCTGCACAAAGAAGAAGTAATGGCAAATCTTCTACAGACATCACATCCAGTTTTTGAGTCATTTCATCAGCTCATTAAATGTCAAGACAGGATTGCCCATGCAATCTTGGAATGCAGCCAGTCTACTACCAAAATTGCTGCTATGCAACTTCACTTGACAAGACAAGTTCAAGGAATAGATGCAGGAGGACAACCAAGCAACCACCATAAAATGTGCTAGAGTTGGAATGCTATAAAGTTCTAGAAGAGAAACTCAAATTATGCCCAAAATGAACCACTCCTCTTCTAATGTTCCAGACAATATCCAAAACAAGCAGTGAATTAAAAGCTTATTCATAAGGAAGACAGATATGACTGAGGGTTGGGGAGCATATTTTTTCTGATACAACTTCACAGAACATAAAATATAATTTCACATAAATGGGATTTTAAAACACAGAATATTTATCCACGGAAATAACATTTCAATCATGCCAAATCTCACTGAGGTGACGAGTATAAAGAAATGCTTTGGACCCAGTAGGTGAAGTAAAGGGACATCACACACCTGTTTGAGAGAGAGGTAGGGGCAATTACAGTGCTATATTCAAAGCCTTTTAACCTACTTCAAGATACATTAAGTCTGAGTACATATAAGTGATTTTAAATACAAAAAGAATTGAAGTATCATAGTTACTCTGGGTAGTTTTATAATATTTTTTGCAAGGAATCATGCATTGAATATTAAAGATTTGCAATTACTATGCTCTTTTTCTGTTATAGCTAAAAATTGCTACTGTGACCAAAGCTTTCTAAAACCTGAATTACTCCAGGAAACAAAAAAATTGAGAACAGAGTTCCAGATGAAGGCATCATGATGATGAATGTCAACATCCTGGTCAATTATACTTAACTGCTTCATAAGACACTTCTGAAAGCCTCACTGTCCTGAGGCCCCGAAAACCTAATAGGGAAAAGATTAACATGTCAACAAGGGAAAACTGCCCTCTTTGCTCTCATTCTTTTTAAGCATAACTAAAATAAATTCTTTTGTTTTTTGGGGGACAGGGTCTTGCTCTGTTGCCCAAGCTAGAGTTCAGTGGCATGATCTCAGCTCACTGCAACCTCTGCCTCCCAGACTCAGGTGATCCTCCCACCTCAGCCTCCAGGGTAGCTGGGACTACAGTTGCACACCGCCATGCCTCGCTAATTTTTGCATTTTTTGTAGAGACGGGGTTTTGCCATGTTGCCCAGGCTTGTCTCAAACTCCTGGGCTCAAGTGATCTTCCCACTTCAGCCTCCCAAGTAGCTGGGACTCCAGGAGTGCACTACCACGCCCAGCTAATTTTTATTTTCTGTAGAGCCAGGGATCTCACTATATTACCCAGGCTGGTTTCAAACTCCTAGCCTCAAGGGATCCAGGGATCCTCCCATCTCAACCCTTCCAAAGTGACAGGATTACAAGTGTGAGCCACTGTGCCCAATAATCAACTAGCAATTTTCAAATAGGAATTCACAAATTTCATTGTTATGCGATATACCCCAGACACAAAATAACACAACAGGCCAGCACCAGGTTTACAACTCAATGAACATAAGTCCAAACTCCAGGTGCTCTGCTGAGTTGAGGAATCTAATGATGGAATTTATCAATATCATTCTTCTCTGATCATATGTTATGAAGATTTGGGGAGAAATATATATCCACACTAACATACAGTACATATTGTGTGGTAAAGTAGCACAAATGGGCAAATATTTAGGTATTTAAATTAATTATTTTGAATATTTCTCAAACTGAAAGTATAATCAATCTTTCTTTTTTTTTTTTAAGCAGAGTCTTGCTCTGTTGTCCATGGTGGAGTGCAGTGGCCTGATCTCGGCTCACTGCAACCTCCGCCACTCGGGTTCAAGCAATTTTCCTGCCTCAGACTCCTAAATAGCTGGGATTACAGGCGCATGCCACCACGTTTGGCTAATTTTTGTATTTTTAGTAGAGACGGGGTTTCACCATGTTGGCCAGGCTGGTCTCGAACTCCTGGCCTCCAGTGATCAGCACACCTCAGACTCTCAAAGTGCTGGATTACAGGCGTGAGCCACCGTCCCCAGCCTCAAACTGAAGGTATAATCAATTTTAAGAAACACAATGTTACAAATTGGCAAAGATTCAAAAGGAAGTACTTGTTGATACTTGTCATATTATCAGAACAGCCTTATCTCAACAATAGATTTATTATAATTTCTTAATGAGGAATTAATCTTACAAACCAACAGTAAAAAAAATTATCAACAGGTTCCTATATGTTTTTAACAGTACAAAGGCTAAGATGCCAGACAAAGAAATTCCTTTAAAAAAGAAGTTTGAATACTTGGGAAACAAATTTCCTTATTAGGGTATTGATGAAATAAAGGAAGTTATCATAGGAAAATGTAGCCCTGCAATTTCAGGCTTAGAATATGAAACAGAACATTCAGCAAATGCCAAGTTTTCAGTACACATCATACAAAATAATACCTTCTTTATTCAAAAGTTCTTGGTACTAAAGGTTCTAATAAACTTTGTTTCTGTTTCCCAACAAAGTTGTGCCAGGTAAAATTAGATTTGTACAAAACTAGCTATGGACATTGTATCCTCTTAAAGTAGCGAAGCTTACTCTAAGATTTAAAGCAAATACACATGTTCTTACAGTAGACACCAAAATCTCTCTTTTTATCTATACTATCAGGTGTTGCTGCATTGTCAGTAGAAACTCAGAAATGAAAGTGGGGAGGAGAAACCAAAATAAAAAGTATATAATGAAAAAATAGGTCGGGCACGGTGGCTCAAGCCTATAATCCCAACACTTTGGCAGGCCGAGGTGGGTGGATCATTTGAGGTCAGGAGTTCAAGGCCAGCCTGGCCAACATGGAGAAATCCCATCTCTACTAAAAATACAAAACTTAGCTAGGCGTGGTGGCATGTGCCTGTAATCCCAGCTACTCGGGAGGCTGGGGCAGGGTTATCACTTGAGCCTGGGAGGCAGAGGTTGCAGTGAGCTGAGATCACGCCACTGCACTCCAGCCTGGCCGACAGAGTGAGACCCTGTCTCAAAAAATAAAAATAAAAAAGGCCGGGCACAGTAGCTCATGCCTGTAATCCCAGCACTTTGGGAAGCTGAGGCACGCGGCTCCAGGTCAGGAGATCGAGACCAGCCTGGCTAACACGGTGAAACCCCGTCTCTACTAAAAATACAAAAAATTAGCCGAGAGTGGTAGCAGACGCCTGTAGTCCCAGCTACTCGGGAGGCTGAGGCAGGAAAATTGCGTGAACCCAGGAGGCGGAGCTTGCATGCAGTGAGCCGAGATTGCGCCACTGCACTCCAGCCTGGGCGACAGAGCGAGACTCCGTCTCAAATAAAAAATAAAATAAAATAAAATAAAATAAAATAAAATAAAATAAAATAAAATAAAATAAATAAATAAATAGAAAAAGAAAAAAGAAACTGTGAGAAAAATTTAGCTATGACAATACTATTGTTTTCAATAAAACCAATGATTAGAAACATACTGATTTTGTCAGTCAGTTAAATGGGTATATAACAAGAAAAGCAACCTCAAGAAAATTTAAGCTAACGGTACATTCTTAATTTTACACCATGGCAAAAATGCTTTAAACCTATAAATTATCAACGATATATCTTGGCTATTAGTAAGAAGTACTACAGGCCCTCAGTGCAACAAACGTTTTCAGCAGTAAAACCTGATCCTAAAAAAAAAAGGAATGCTGTTAAGAAACAAGGTTGTTCTGCCTACTGCAGGGTCATATAAAATAGAAATAAAGGCTTTTGATCTTTCCTCTATCAAAAACATGAAAATTATTCTTTCTGCTAACGCTTTAGTACTTATTATGGGAAGGCCCCACAACAATATAGTAAAAATCAGGAGGCGGGGTGGTGGCAGAAGTACTGTGCAGACAAGTAAACTAGGTTTGTCCACAAAAGGCAATGAAGTCATTTCAGCATAATGAAGAAGAGACATCAACAAGTACTAGCAGGCACCTTTTAAATAACACCTACAGATAGGTGGCCACTATCACCTGACAAGTAGGGAAAACAGACATACCCTCACATATATGTTATTCTATTAAAGCAGGAGCCAAATACCATAACCATCTTTTAAAAAATGTGACATCATTAGCAATGCCCTATGCTCAATCCCTCCTTCCAGAAGCTTATTATAAACCTGAGGTTAAATCTATTCATTCTTTCTACAACTCTGTACAATATAAAAACACATCTAATACCCAGAATTCCCCATTCCTTCTCCCTGGTTTCCCTAATGTAGCCAGCATCTGGTCACATCACCACTTACAAAAGAGGAAGTGAGAAGCTGATCTAAAGAATTTCCACTAAGCGAGCAGGTAGCATAAATGAATGAACACAATGAGACTTTCCCATGTGATCCACTCAAGACACATAGGTTTACTATGTCTTACCTTGCTATATAATAATTTACCAAATAATTATCTTTTCTTTCCAAATGTACTATAAACACATATACAACAGTGTGATCCCAAACTTTTTTTTTTTTTTTTTTTTTTTAAGACAGAGTCTTGTTCTTGTCCCCCAGACTGGAATGCAATGGCATGATCTCGGCTCACTGCAACGTCTGCCTGCCGGGTTCATGCGATTCTCCTGCCTCAGCCTCCCGAGTAGCTCGGATTACAGGTGCCCGCCACCACGCCCAGCTAATTTTTGTATTTTTACTACAGACAGGGTTTCACCATGTTGGCCAGGCTGGTCTCGAACTCCTGACCTCATGATCCACCCACCTCGGCCTCCCAAAGTACTGGGATTACAGGTGTGAGCCACCACGCCCGGCCAACCAAACGACTCTTAAGTCTTTCAGAAGAGAACAGGGTTATCACAACCATAATCTGATACTCTCTTATAGTCCCAGCGAAAAGCAGCTTTCATTCTTGGGCATGACAAAAGCTAGGGAGCTTTCTAAGGAAAATGGGACTAGAAGGCAGAATGTCACCCAGACTGGGGTTAGATCAGTATCTGGAATCAGCTGCCACTAACAAAAGGCTAGCAAACACATTTCTTGGAAAAAGAAGGATTTTTAAAATTACACATCTTTCTAAAAGTTTTCAAGTTCACAGTATTATCAAATCAAGGGAGATGAAAAGCTGGTAGGAGCAGTTGCTCCTAGAATCACTACTAGTCTCAAGATGGAAAACCCCAGATTTTCTCCCTGAGTTATGCAAGACTAATTTAGACGAAGAGCTGCACTCTTTCTTTAGTTTGCCAAGTATCAGATTTTACATCAACATAAGAAGAGAATAAATAACTATATGCTCTATTTCCTAGATGTGCCTATGTAAATAAAATGACAAAGGCTCTGATGTCCTAATAGTGAATTAGGACATCAGAATCTCCAGGGGAAATTATAAAGGGAGGTCTTCATGTATACAGAAGTAAATTTACCACAAACATCAATCTATAAAAAGGGGACAAAAAAAAAAACAGCAGTTGTGTTCCAGCAAACCTAGAAGGAGAAAGATGGATCTAAAAATAAGATTTATGGGTGACAGAGCCTTTGCAGATTAAAAGAACGAATGAATGAAGGAACAAATGAACAAACGAACGAATGAATGAAAAAAATTAAAAACAGGTTTAAGGATGCTGGTACCATACAGGGAAGAAGGAAAGAAGGGGTGAGGGAGCCAACGACACCACTGTATGTATGTGTCTATATGTATATATATATATATGCATAGCTCAAGAAAACATAACAAAGAGGCCAGAAAAGGAATTCTAATTTTAAAATCTACTGCACTCACTGCAAACTAGGAAAATAAATCCTATTTAATCAATGTTATATATTGTTATATGAAGTGTATTAATTTTTATTCTTAAAGATGGTCACTCAGAACCTCCATAAATTGTAATGTCTTTATCTGAATCCCTTCTGAACTATCTGTTATTCGGAATAAATTTCTGTATCTAAAGTATTATACCTAAAGTGAGGAAAATAAGACTTGAAATATTCCCAGTAAGAAACAAATGATTTTATTTTCAGGCTAATCAGTTAGTTATAGCAGGCTAAGATGGGCAAAATCAAATATGGAATTTTAAAAACCCTACGTGATAATAAATTCGGTGCATTCCCTTATGTAAATTTTCTTGCTACAGATATTCTTCTAAAACTTATGGGCTTTAAACTGTTTTCCTAAGCATACTCATACCTATACACTCATATATAGTTCATAATCCACAGGTGTGAACTAGATGGGATTAGGTAGGCAATCTATATTCAAGCTGACCAAAATGAAGCTAAAAGCCTGTCTGAAACATGAACTCATAACCTTTGTCTCATTAAGCAATGCACTCCCACTGTTAAAAGATTCTAACATCAACTTGGATTTGAAAAGAGTGGGAGGCAGTGAAATACTAACAGGGAGAAAATTTATGGAGTCTATGCAAAATTTTCTATTAATGAAAACCAGCTGCAAGAACAACAGATGCTGTTTTCAGTATTTGAGCCTGGTGGAATACTAACGGGGTTTCTTCTATTCCAAGTTTCCATTTTGGAAGCAAGGCCTTGAAGTCATTATTCCCTCAGGGTCATGGGCACTCTACAGAATACCTTTCCAAAACAACTGTTCTAGAGTCTAAATTTTCTGTCCATTAGATGTGTACAGTGTCTCTCTGAAGAGCCATTTAAAGCCATCCTTGTATGAGAAGTTTCCCCCAAAGGAAAATTGAGACCTAACTCTATCTATGTGATCCATAAGACCTGTAGCAAAGTCTAACTCAAAGTTGTTAATTTTAGACTTAACACCAATATCAGGGATATATGCCACTAATAAAACATTGTGATAAAATATTAATCACTGATTATTTTCACCATAATCTATTTGATTGCCACAAACTTAACTCTACCACTTGGTAAATATTTTTTCCCAAGCTTTGGTTAATTAGTCTTGTTCCCACACAGCCCATAAATCAACTTTAAAATTGTTTGCATGTAACCATCATAATATTTAATATATTCTACCATCTGTCCCAACACCAGTTAACAGCAATAAAAGATATATATATATACATACATACATATGGGCTTTGTTTTCCTAACTTAGGACAGCCAGTTCTTCCAGTATAGATCTTACATAATTTTGGTTTGCAGAAATTGCCCCTAGGAAATTCAGGAAGTGCCTTTACCCAAAATGAGGAAAATCACTTACATAAACTTTTAAGACTAGAAACTGATCAGCAGCCATTTCTCATACCAATACATCTCTCCATCCTAGGATTATGTGGAAGAGAATATATTATCCCTAGAATCATGAAGGTTGAGTAAAATTTCTGTAAAAGGTACCTTTGGCACCCCAGACAACTGTTAAGAAAAAAGAATTATCTGTACTCAAATCATTATACTGTCGACTCAAAACCCATTATAAAAGTGGCTTGAAAATGAAAAAGCAAAAAACAAACCTCAATCTTGTCTGTTTTGGCATCTCCCCAGTATATTTTGCCTTCATCATAATCCAAGGCTAAACCATTTGGCCAACCAAGAGAAGTGTTAACCAATACTACACGGTCAGAACCATCCAGAGCTGCTCGCTCAATTTTCGGAATTTCTCCCCAGTCAGTCCAATACATGTACCTAAAGAAGTATACAAAAAATGAGCTAAAAATAGATAATAAAATGTAACTTTCAGATATTCTAAAGGTGAGATCCATCCCTCCTATTACACTGGTATCATCAGTTAATGCCAAGGAAGAGAAAAAAAAAAAAAACATATGAAGAGTGTGTTTAAGACATTTATCCCAGCAATATATAAGATTGTGGGAAATTTTCAGATCAAACAGTGTGTTCTAGAGCCAATCCTGAAAATGCCTCCCAATAATGAGATTACAGTTTTACTTCTCTTTTTTTTTTAATATTTTGTGTGCCCTTTTCCATGAACTTTCTCTCTCTTTTCCTTGATGGCTTGTCACCTCTGACACAAAAGGCTTATCCCAGCAGTATTACTCAGATGGCAAACTGAATTCTCAAAATAACTATTTCTTCCTGCGGTGCTAAGTGATTCTTATGGCTCCTGGATGTTTAGATGGCTCTAAGGCCTTGGTATATACTGAGGTGTAATTTGTCACTATGCTTGTCCTCAGAACAAATCTCAAAGTAACGAAATTGTTGAGTATGTAAAAAGTTGTACTTCCCTGGACTATGATCAGGGTGGCATGGCAAAACAAAACAAACAACAACAACAAACTAGAAGTAAAGCTGCATGGGCTGACAAAGTTTTGGAAATCAAGTCATTCATGTATTTAGAGAAAAAAAAGTAAGCTATATTCTTACTATAAAGTACTGAAAATGGAATTAAAGCTTCTAGGGGAAGGGAAAGAGTTCTGAAAACAATTTCTTTCCACATTTTTCATGGTAATGATGCAATCTGAGCAAAATCTGCAGACAACACCCAAAGTCAGCAAACATGGACTTAATTTAGAAAGAAAAAATATCTAAGACATCCAAGGCAAAAAACTAGCAATTTTTAAACTTGAGATTGTATTCTAATCACCATATCCTAAAATAGACAGCCATTAAAGAGCTGTTTACTAGAAACCAATATATATGTCATGTTATCTTAGTCAATGTTTTCAGGAACCTGTGAAAAACAGAAACACCACACAGAATTTACTATCAGTAGAGCTTCTTACCCAACCATGGGATCTAACACAATAGCCCGGGGTTCCTCTAAGTCCTCTGAAATCAAGATCTTCCTCATGGTCCCATTGAGCCTTGTCACTTCTATTCGATCAGTGCCAGTGTCTGTCCAATAAAGATTTCGTGCAACCCAGTCCACAGCAATACCATCAGGATGGGCAATTTGAGCAGTGACCACAAACTGACTGCCAGATCCATCTATAAATGAACGGCGTATGGCCCTCACTTCATCATCAGTCCAGTAGATGTAGCCTTCCACAGGATCGTAATCTATGGCAATGGCATGACGGATGTCTTCTAACTGCAGAACAATGTCTGTAAAATCTGGTGTATCCAAAGAAATGCGTCTCAAGTCTGTCCTTCGAGCTAAAAGCAATAATTCTGTGGCACCTAGAACAACAAAGTGAAATGAAGAATAGTTTGAAACCCAGAGGTAAAATTTAGCTGCTCTAGATAAAGAATTGAGAACTGAAAAATAAATATAAAATATACATAAATTAACACAAAAGGATGTGCGCTCTCTTTAGAGTGGAAATGGAAAGTAATACAGTGAAATAGGAAGAGTCTACTCTGAGGTCAAGCTGTTTAATGGCTAACTCTCCAAATTAAGTTGTGATACATTCTATGGTTTCATTGGAATTAATCCAGCTACTTAAAAGTACAATGAATAATGACTATGTAATGACTAAGAAGCTAAGTAGCTCAGTATTAAAGGAGAAGGAAATGTAGGATATAGATCCTTTGTTCAAGAAGCATTTTTTAAAAAAAGATAAAGAAATTTAGGACAAGAATCTTTGTGCTTGATAGGAATGTTCTAAAATTGGATTGTGATAACTGCGTAACTCTGTACATTTACTAAAAAGTCACTGAATTGTACAATTTAAAAAATGGATGGATTTTGTATGGTATGTAAGTTACGTCTCAGTAAAACTGTCTTAACAAAGAGAAATACAGGGCAATACCTCACAGAATCGAGGACAAAGCAAGCTATGGAGAAACAAACAGCTGCAATGGAGGGAAGGAACCAGATAAACATAACACAGTGGTTAAGAGTTGTGGCTCTCCCTCTCCCTCTCCCCTTTCCACGGGCTCCCTCTCCCTCTCCCCTTTCCACGGTCTCCCTCTCATGCCGAGCCAAAGCTGGACTGTGCTGCTGCCATCTCGGCTCACTGCAACCTCCCTGCCTGATTCTCCTGCCTCAGCCTGCCGAGTGCCTGCGATTGCAGGCGTGCGCCACCACGCCTGACTGGTTTTCGAATTTTTTTGGTGGAGACGGGGTTTCGCTGTGTTGGCCGGGTTGGTCTCCAGCTCCTAACCGCGAGTGATCTGCCAGCCTCAGCCTCCCAAGGTGCCGGGATTGCAGACGGAGTCTCGTTAACTCAGTGCTCAATGGCGCCCAGGCTGGAGTGCAGTGGCATGATCTCGGCTCGCTACAACCTCCACCTCCCAGCCGCCTGCCTTGGCCCCCCAAAGTGCAGAGATTGCAGCCTCTGCCCAGCTGCCACCCCCTCTGGGAAGTGAGGAGCGTCTCTGCCTGGCCGCCCATCGTCTGGGATGTGAGGAGCTCCTCTGCCTGGCTGCCCAGTCTGGAAAGTGAGGAGCGTCTCTGCCCGGCCGCCATCCCACCTGGGAAGTGAGGAGTGCCTCTTCCCGGCCGCCATCCCATCTAGGAAGTGAGGAGCGTCTCTGCCTGGCCGCCCATCGTCTGAGATGTGGGGAGCGCCTCTGCCCCGCTGCCCATCATCTGAGATGTGGGGAGCGCCTCTGCCCCGCCGCAACCCCGTCTGGGAGGTGAAGAGCGTCTCTGCCCGGCCGCCCCATCTGAGAAGTGAGGAGACCCTCCGCCTGGCAACCGCCCGGTCTGAGAAGTGAGGAGCCCCTCCGCCCGGCAGCCGCCTCGTCTGAGAAGTGAGGAGCCCCTCCGCCCAGCAGCCACCCCGTCTGGGAAGTGAGGAGCGTCTCCGCCCGGCAGCCACCCCGTCTGGGAGGGAGGTGGGGGTCAGCCCCCGCCAGGCCAGCCGCCCCGTCCGGGAGGGAAGTGGGGGGGGGTCAGCCCCCCGCCCAGCCAGCCTCCCCGTCCGGGAGGGAGGTGGGGGGGTCAGCCCCCCACCAGGCCAGCCTCCCCGTCCCGGAGGTGAGGGGCGCCTCTGCCCGGCCGCCCCTACTGGGAAGTGAGGAGCCCCTCTGCCCGGCCAGCCGCCCTGTCCGGGAGGGAGGTGGGGGGGTCAGCCCCCCGCCCGGCCAGCCGCCCCATCCGGGAGGGAGGTGGGGGGGGGTCAGCCCCCCAACCGGCCAGCCGCCCCATAGGGGAGGGAGGTGGGGGTGTCAGCCCCCCGCCCGGCCAGCCGCCCCGTCCGGGATGGAGGTGGGGGGAGTCAGCCCCCGGCCCGGCCAGCCGCCCCGTCCGGGATGGAGGTGGGGGGAGTCAGCCCCCGGCCCGGCCAGCCGCCCCGTCCGGGAGGGAGGTGGGGGGGTCAGCCCCCCGCCCAGCCAGCCGCCCCGTCCGGGAGGGAGGTGGGGGGGTCAGCCCCCACCCGGCCAGCCGCCCCGTCCGGGAGGGAGGTGGGGGGCTCAGCCCCCCGCCCGGTCAGCCACCCCGTCCGGGAGGGAGGTGGGGGGGTCAGCCCCCCGCCCAGCCAGCCGCCCCGTCCGGGAGGTGAGGGGCGCCTCTGCCCGGCCGCCCCCACTGGGAAGTGAGGAGCCCCTCTGCCCGGCCACCACCCCGTCTAGGAGGTGTACCCAACAGCTCACTGAGAACGGGCCATGATGACAATGGCGGTTTTGTGGAATAGAAAAGGGGGCAAGGTGGGGAAAAGATTGAGAAATCGGAATGTTGCTGTGTCTGTGTAGAAAGAAGTAGATATGGGAGACTTTTCATTTTGTTCTGTACTAAGAAAAATTCTTCTGCCTTGGGATCCTGTTGATCTATGACCTTACCCCCAACCCTGTGCTCTCTGAAACATGTGCTGTGTCCACTCAGGGTTAAATGGATTAAGGGCGGTGCAAGATGTGCTTTGTTAAATAGATGCTTGAAGGCAGCATGCTCCTTAAGAGTCATCACCACTCCCTAATCTCAGGTACCCAGGGACACAAACACTCTGCCTAGGAAAACCAGAGACCTTTGTTCACTTGTTTGTCTGTTGACCTTCCCTCCACTACTGTCCTATGACCCTGCCAAATCCCCCTCTGCGAGAAACACCCAAGAATGATCAATAAAAAAAATTAAAAAAAAAAAAAGAGTTGTGGATCCAATATAATTTGATTCAAGAAGCTACACAAACTTTGGGAAAATATCTAATCTCGCTAAGCCTAGTTTCCCCATCTATACCTTGTAAGGTTGCTGTAAGGATTAAAGGAGATAAATCTAAAACTCAGGAAGGTACTGAACACTTAAGTACTCAAGAAATATTAACTAATACTTACCAACAGTATTAAAAAATAAAGATTTTCAGATTTTTATTTCACTGAATTTTAAATTAGGTTTATTTATGAACTGTTTAAAACCCAAGCCCCAAATACTTAACCACATAACCAAGAATGAAGATACTGAGCTCAATCTTTTTTTCATTTTAAATGTTCAAGTAAACCACCAGCAAAAAATCATCTAACTATAGGAAGCTAATAAAAGACAGTAAGCAAATTGACAACTGAAAGAATAAGAAAAGATTCCCAGCTAAATAAATGAGTCCAAAACAAAATACTGGCATATAAACTTCAAGAATCAATCTGCAATTACAAAAAACTGAGAAGAGGAGTGAAGCCTCTCAATATCAGCCCTTTCACTCTAGAGCTAATTATAAATGAATTCCAACTTGAAGAAAATACAGCCCAAATGCCACTGCAGGAACCAAGTAGGAATAACTTTGTACAATTCACTGCCCCGGCTAACAACCAAAATGAGCCAGCCTAGAACTTCACAAAGAAGTCATAGAGCTGTTAATTTGAGCAAGGTGATCAAAACAGAACAGTTAATTTAAGGCTACTACATGCCAAATGCACATATGAAATTCAAAACTGGTTAAATATGTACACTTGCACTGCTGTGAGGGAGCAGATAGACCATTATTGCTAAAATAAATCCTCTGTTTTAAAGTCAGCTACATTTTTAAAGAAAAAAGCAACATTACAAAAACCTTTTGTTTTAAATTGAAACCAAATTGCTGTCTGCCATGGAAACCATTTGACAAGAGTCAGCCAGCTTCACCTTTTACTATGAGGATAGTTTATCAATGCCAAGTCATAACAAACATCCTGTAGACAGACTCAATTCCATCTCTCTGACTCCCTGGCCCCCTTGCCAGGGACTCTAACACACTCCAAAACACAGGCTTCTGCTTTTCAGAGTTAGATAAAGAAGCCACAGCTAAATACAACAATTTTCTTACCAGGTCTTGCTGGTTGCTAGAGAACCAGATGGTGATCCATAGGGGTGAGAATGAAGAATAACATTCTCATTAAGAAGAAAAACAGAAGAACTGGTGTTCTTCCAAACTGGAAGTCCCTTAAAATGTCCTAAATCAGTATACTTTCTCCAACATGCCCTCTCTCTATAGGGAATTAAGAGTAAGGAGAAGAGGCAAAGTGTGTTTCTTAAGTATAAAAAGAAGCTGTTTTAAATATGGATTTTTTTTTCCTAGCTCTGAAAGCATCTCTCTGTTGTTAAAAAGCAATTTAAAACATCCTTAAATAATTTGTTATAAAATATATCTCATGATATTCTTTGTAGCTAAGTTTAATAAACATACTTTCTTTCACAGAGGTTCTTTATTCACAAATGCTACCTGTTAAAAATATATTCCTTATGAGAATACTCATTTCCATAGTTATCAACTGTGATATCAATGACTATGAGATTTGACAGAAAAGATAAAACACGTAACTTTTTTCAAAAATATGTTATTTAAAACACTAAAATAATTTATAAAATAGCATTCAAGTGATGCCATAGAACAAAACATTCCTATTCTATAACCATGTGTGAAGACTGTGAAATTAAGTGACTGGTCTCCCAAAGCAGTATAACCTAGAGAGCTGATTATAGAGAAAACAAATCATGAAGAATTCCAATAGTTATAAAATTTTTCATTTTGGATAATATCTTCTTACCATCTTTGCAGGTTTTTCCATTCTCCAGGAGTTTGACCCCAGTGGGGCAAGCACACTGATAAAAAGGCTTGACTGGAGACATCAAACACAAATGGGAACAACCCCCATTGTCAATTCCACATGGATTTGTGGCTGTCAAATATAAATCACATTGATTAATATCAATGATTACTAAGTACACAAAGGTTAACAACCATAACATGAACAACTGTGATAAGCCAAAATTATTACCAAATGTCATGCAGGTGCTTGACTATCAAACCATCTGCAAAGACAGGAATTAATCAGTGTGAATTTACTTAGTATTTTGTATCCAAAGAGGAATACACAAGAAGTAAAGCAGGAGATCCCTGCCCTAAAAGAGGTTACAATTTAGTCAGTTAAACAAAATTAACAAAAAGCAAAACTAAAAACAAACAAACAAACAAAACCAATAAAACTAAGTGCTATTTTGCACATTATAGACAGTAAGTACAGAGTCAAATGGGAAAAAAACCGCTGAGGTTTAAAGAATTGAAGAAGAGCTTTGTGGAGTATACAGCACGGGAGCCTTCAAGGATAGGAAGGATAGATAAGAGGACATTTCAAGTATGGTAAAGCTATCTGAATAAAACTTTGGGGGCTATAAACTGGGTAAGATATTAAGGTGAACAGTATTAAGGTTTCTACTGACTAATAGGAACTAAAGCTGAATGAATACAAAGAATGGGAATAGATTAAAGTGAAGGACACTGAAAGCCAAGAAAAGTAATTATGTTGAAAAGTCATGCCTTGGGAAGATTAACATAGAAGGGATACGCAGAAAAAAGGGGAAAATGAAAATCAGAGAAAACTAATTAGCAAACTTTGGAAATTATGGAAAGGGATATGTCCAAACAATACTCATAGAAAAAAATCAACATAAGATGGAGACCAATGGAACATGAAAGATAAAAGTAACCAACTTGAAAGATAACTGCAAATTCTCAAATTAGTAAAACATAAAGAACCAACAATGCCATTTAAAAAGAAAAACAAGAGGCCAGGCACGGTGGCTCGTGACTATAATCCCAGCACTTTGGGAGGCCTAGGCGCGTGGATCACTTGAGCCCAGGAGTTTGAGACCAGCCTGGGTCACCAACATGGTGAGACCCTACGTCTATAAAAAATACTAAAATTAGCCAGGTGTGGTGGCATATGCCTGTAATCCCAGCTACTAGGGAGGCTGAGGTGGAAAGATCACTTGAGCCTGGAAGTTTGAGGCTGCAGGGAGCCGTGATCACATAAACGCACAACAGAGCAAGACTCCATCTCAAAAAACAAACAAAAAACAGGGAAAATTCTCTTTTGAGGGCTATGAAGAATAAAAAAATTCATACAAGTGACTGAACGTTTTCTTTTGTACAGAAAAGTAACACATACACTTAAAAACATTTTTATGGGCTCATGATCATCAGATTCCAACATAACACTTTCAATATTTGATTATCTCCCCCTAAATGGAGAGCTAATATAAAGCAACACATGTTGCAAAATCTCTTCATTTTTGGCTATGTGATAAAATCTGAAATACACTCAGACAGATGCCAGACACTTATTTACACAAAAGTGCCAAACCCTTAACATTCTCACATTCCTTTTAAACCTAATTCCAGTCCTCTCTTACAAGTTCTCAGCAGTCATAGCCCGAGTCATTGTAAAGGCTGACCAAACACAGAACCAAAACTAAGGAAAACAAGGTGGGAGGGGTACACAGAAAAGTTTAAGTAGGTATTTTATTTAGCAAGCTGAGGTACTTAAATTCAAATACATTCTAGATTAACAGAGTTTTCATTTAAAAAGAAGGGGTGTGTGTGTGTGTGTGTGTGTGTGTGTCTGTGTGTGTGTGTGTGTGTGTGTTTGTGTTTTGAGACATAATTTCGTTCTTGTTGCCCAGGCTGAAAGTACAATGGCGTGATCCTGGCTCACTGCAACCTCTGACTCCCGGGTTCAAGCGATTCTCCAGTCTCAGCCTCCCAAGTAGCTGGGATTATAAGCACACGCCACCACGCCCAGCTAATATTTTTGTTATTTTAGTAGAGACGGGGTTTCACCATGTTGGCCAGTCTGGTCTCAAACTCCTGACCTCAAGTGATCCACCTGCCTCGGCCTCCCGAAGTGTGGGATTACAGGCATGAGCCACCGTGCCTGGCCCAAGAGTTTGTTTTTTAAACACACTCACATCAACACATTCAACTACATACTGAAAGAAATAATATGAACAAAAAAATTCATTTGTGTATAAGCCTAGCATATAAGCTATCTCAATTTTTAAATTCTCTCTCTCTTCTCCACCTCTAAAAGTGCTGACTCAAAAAGGCTGAGGTGGTCTGTAGTGACAGGCTACAAAATGGTCTAGGCTATTGCCTAACCTGAATTATACTTTTACATTTTCTCTTTTTTTTTTGAGCAAAGTCTCGCTCTGTTGCCCAGGCTGGAGTGCAGTGGCACAATCTCGGCTCACTGCAATCTCCACCTTCCGGGTTCAAGTGACACTCCTGCCTTAGCCTCCCAAGTGGCTGGGACTACAGGTGCACACTACCACACCCCATTAATTTTTGTATTTTTTAGTAGAGACAGGGTTTCACCATGTTGGCCAGGCTGGTCTCAATCTCCTGACCTCATATGATCTGCCTGCTTCAGTCTCCCAAAGTGCTGGGATTTTAACTCTTTTTTTTTTTTTTTGAGACACAGTCTTGCTCTGTCTCCCAGGCTGGAGTGCAATGGCGCAATCTCAGTTCACTGCAACCTCGGCCTCCCGAGTTCAAGTGATTCTCTTGCCTCAGCCTCCCAAGTAGGATTTTAACTCTTTTTTATTCCCGCCAACTATCTTTGGATATGCCCTCCCTCCTCCTGATCCTCACTAAAGCCAGACATTACAGTGCTACAAAGCTGTTCCAACTTGCAATTTAAAAATCAAGGATCACTTACCATTTGGCTGCCTCTGTTGGCTGAAGGCATGTATATCCATGGGAGAGAAGATGTTAGAATGGATTTCACGCAGACCCTCACCAGTATACTTGTTGCAAGCCAAAATGGAGTGTGTGCTCCAGTCAGTCCAGTACAATATGTCCTCAAATAACGTCAAGGCAAAAGGATGTGGAAGGGAACCTTTAACCACTGCCTGCCTATTAACATAAACAGAAAAATTTAAACTTATTTCTAAATTTTCTTCTTCTATCATAACGTCACCTCTCCCATTAAAATGATCTTAGTTCACATTAACACATACAAATCTTGAGTAATACATACCATTAGGTCAAATACACCTATAAAAAAGAATTTACATAATGAATTCATATATATTTTTAAGGTGACCAAAAGCCCCAAACAAGCATTTGGGAATAGTCCCTAACTTGGCAGCAGCCTCAAGTTCAGTACAAGATACCCGGCAGAGAGAGAGCACTGCTTTTTCATTGTTTGCACTGCTGTCAAATCCTACTCTTCAACTACCATCTCTGGACTCACAGCTTCCATCCTTTCACATAATTCATGTCATGAGACAGAGAAAGGTAAGCAATGAGAAAAATCACAGAGGTTACAGTTGGCACTGAAGTAGATTTATATCAGCAATAGGTTTTTTCCTTCTTGATGTGGAAGAACAAAGAACCTGAGCCTGTTTTGTCCATCACTTCTTATGGTTTTGATAACTGAGAATGAAACATAAACATGAGGCCAAAATGGCATGCAGGTAGCACTCTCCCCGCAAACCCAGTCTAGCTCCAGCAAATGATCATCTTAGCTGACTTTTCACTATATTCAGGCAGCCAAAAAGAAGTCCTGTTAGTGGTAGAATATGTTCATGAGACAAAGCAGATCCAAAATTTTCACAAGCAATACATACTTTTTAAAAGGAAAAGTAGACAGCCTAGTTAGTACTTAAGGCACAGAACTTTGTAGAGTATCAGAGAGAGTTATAGAATAAGCAAATGCTGAGGGCCGGGCGCAGTGGCTCACGTCTGTAATCCCAGCACTTTGGGAGGCCGAGGTGGGTGGATCACAAGGTCAGGAGTTCAAGACCAGCCTGGCCAAGATGATAAAGCCCCATCTCTACCAAAAATACAAAAAAATTAGCCAGGCGTGATGGTGGGCGCCTGTAATCCCAGACACTCGAAAGGCTGAGGCAGAGAACTGCTTGAATCCAGGAGGCGGAGGTTGCAGTGAGCCGAGATCGCACCACTGCACTCCAGCCTGGGCGACAGAGCGAGACTCGTCTCAAAAAAAAAAAAAGAATAAGCAAATACTCTGGAATAATGAACAAATCACATTTTGAGTCAAAATAATATTCAAGAAAATACATGTTTTGATATTTTCATAAATCCAAGTTTCCCAGTAGCCCACCCAAGAGGCAGAGATGGGCAGAGAGGGAGGAAGGGAAAGAAAAATGAAGGGAAAAGGGAAGGGAAAACATAAGCTACTGAAGAGAAATTAAAAGTATCATATATTTTAAGGAAGATGATTCAATTTTCAGGTCCTTGAGGTTAACTGATGATTTCTACTATCTAACAGACTACCAGCATATTAAATTAAAAGCAACTAAGGTCATTTTTACGTGTAAGCAGGATTACCATCTGTGATTGCACATGGAATGATCTTAAGTCTAAAGCATTATAAATTCAGACAAAATACCTGCACTGCCAACCCATATCACCAGTTTTCTCATTTTCCTTAATCCTCTCTTCCCTAAGTAAAAAGCTTACTATTCCTTCTAATTTCCCAAAGAGAACTGTCACAATACCTTCTCCTGAAGTGCTTTCTTCCACTTTTTAAATGGACAGTTTTATTAAATTTACTAAAGAGACTATATTATTTACAGGGTGATGGCACAGTTTATGTTCAATTTTAAACAGGCCTGTATATTTCACACTAAAGTCTTCCAAAATTCATGGTGGAAACAGAGAGAGAACTGAGAAAGCTGCCAAAAAAGACAAGTAACACAAATGAAAAATAAAGAGTAGTTAAAACTAAGTTACTTGGCATTTCACCATCTTAAAGAACTGCTTTGAAAAACTCAAGGAAAAAAAAGGCTTCAAAAAGTTTTGTATATCGTTAAGTGAAAAGTTGAAATTCACTCTACTGAACTAAACATAGGAAAATAAACATATGGAAAAGGCAAAATCCCTAAAAGCTATATTCATTTTATATATTAATTGAATGCATAAACTTAGAACTCAGAGGTGAACTTAAATCCCCCCTTGACACTTACTACTGACACCATTTCTGCAAGTTTTATTTCTTCATCTGTCAACGGAAGGTAATAATCTATCCTCACTGAGTTACCGTGCAGATTAAAGAACATACGCAAAAGCCATTCAGCACTACGCTTGCTACTTAACACTTTCGTTAATGATTCCTCAATTTTAAGACACATATTTTCAATATTTTAACATTTCTGATATAAGGGTAACATTTACAATGTGAACATTTCATGTGGTAGTTTTTAAAATCAGTAAGTTCTTAAAATCAATGGCTTATTAGAATCAGTAAATACTATACTAATATTAATTTTTTTTTGAGACAAAGTCTTGTTCTTGTCACCCAGGATGGAGTGCAGTGGTGTGATCCTGGCTCACTGCAACCTCCGCCTCCAGGGTTCAAGCAATTCTCCTGCCTCAGCCTCCCAAGTAGCTGGGATTACAGGCATGTACCACCATGCCTGGCTAATTTTGTATTTTTAGCAGAGATGGGGTTTCACCATGTTGACCAGGCTGGTCTCAAACTCCTGACCTCAGGTGATCTGCCCACCTTGGCCTCCTAAAATGCTGGGATTACAGGCGTGAGCCACCGAGCCCGGCCCTAACACTAAATATAAATGTCACTTTCTTTTCATAGCCATTCTTAATTTCCTCCCGCCACAAGCCCAGTTAGTTTCCTTCTCTACGTCCTCATAACAGTTAGTGAACTGTTTTATAACTGTTCACCTATCCAACAACTCTATAACAGATAACCTTTTTGAGAGTAAAACTCTAGCTTATTTATATACCAAGGATCCCACACAATGGTAAGGTGCACAAATTAGGCAGACTTACTAAACACTCTGGGGATGCTTGATAAAATTAAATGTTTTTAAGAAAATATGTAATTAACAGAGCTGAACAAAAGGCAGAACTAAGAACACTATCATGCAAGGGTAATATAATGATTTGTCCAGCCAACTGTGACTTGTTCCTGAAAGTAGGGATAACCACACAGAGTATTCCCCTTTCTTCTCTCTGGCTGAGATTACCAAGTAAGCCTACCTCCTGATCCCCATCTGGAAACACAAGTTACTTCAAGGAGGAGTTGATCATGGCTGCTAAGAACCAAGCTGGCAGGTAAGATCCAAGCCCAGTTCCTCAATAGTAGGTCACAACGATAACAGAAACTAAAAGATGGATCACCAAACTGGAGACCACAGAAAAGAAACCGAGACTCCCCCCAACCTCACTGAAGTTTTCATATAGTGCTTGCAATCTCTGAGCATCATCTCCTGCCTATGTCTGTCACATTCTGCAACTTACTGATAAAGCTCACCACTGCCAATACCTCCCAGGCACCTCTTGCTAGCTCTTTGAGATTCTTTGAACTTTGCAAGTTGTTCTTTTAAACTCTGCACCAACTGGACTTATCCTTTATAAAACACCTGCATGCCCTCATTTAGTTTTTGTTTCTGGACCTTCTCACAGATAGTCATCTTCTGCTCCTCTCTCAGAACTGCCCACTTGTGTGAGTAATAAATCTTTCTTTAATCATACCACAGGACTGCTGTCATGAGTTCTGACATCTGAACTTAACCTTGGAAGGAAGCTTCCCTTCACCACAGTGAAGCTGTAATAATATCTAAGAAGACAATGTCAGCAGTGATGGCAAAGCTTTGGAAAAATCTCCATGAATCCTCCATGTGAAAACAGAGAACAACTAGGTAATGAACCCCAAATCCCATGGACAACATTCACAACAAAGCTAGGTAAAACCCAAGATACAAAATGGTAGAGAAAACTACCAACAGCCATTAAGATATGACTGATATTGGCACCTCTGCAGGATATGAGAAAGAAACAATAGGACATCTGGCAGTACAGAACACATAAAACGGACAACATTGGAAAGCTTAGTAGACCAATCTGAGAACAGCAACCAGCTATGAGGTGTTCTGGCCACTTCAAGAGAAAATGAATACAATGAATTCATCGTCAGGCACTGAAAGGTCTAGCACTATACTTTAACCTATTGTGAACTCTCAAAATTGTCCTTCCCAGGCTCCCTTCCAGACAAAGCGTCATACTGAAGAGAAATCACTGGGAGCGGACTGAAAAGTGCGCATGATTGGTACAGGACAACAATGGGAAAATAAGGTACAGAAAAAAGAAAAAGTAAAGTGGGAGAGCCAGGAAATCCAGAAAGCTAGCTGCCATTATTTTTTAAACACATACACATAGACATGAGAGTTCTGTGAAACTGGAAAACTTATGAACTCTGCCTTCTTCTAAATGTTCAAGCAAAACAGTTTCACCTGAAAATAAGAAAACAAATTACTAACATCAAATCCCATTAATAAGTTAATATTAAAAATAAGAAAAGGATAAAGTGAAGAATAACATTCCTACAGACAATAAAAGTATGCCAGAAAGATATAGAAATAGAACAAATTAAACTGATAACTTGTTTCAAAACAGTCAAAGTATTTAAAGTAAGATACTAGTCATAAATGCACAACACAAATTAGAATCAGACAACTCACAAGTGAGGTGACAGAACTTGAAAGAATGAGAAATACAAAAATACATCATTTCAGAAATGAAGTCTAAGAAATAAGAATGAATAAACATAATACATAAAGAAAAAATGAAAAGGAAGAAATATTACATAATAGAAAAAAATATTTTCAAAAAATAAAATATTTGAAGGACAAAGGACAAGGAGGAGAACAGAACTATACTGGAACAAGGAAATGACTCCAGATGGTAACTTGAACCCTCAGGAAAAATGAAGAATACCAGAAATAGTAAATATGCAGGTTAATAAAAAAGACTCTATAAATAATGTTTTCTCTTTTTCCTTTAACCTTTTTAACAGACTAAGATTGTATAAAGCAATAAGTATAACCCTGTGTTAGATATAATAGAAATGTACTATAAATGACAATAATAGCACAAAGGATGGGAGAGAGAATGGAGATATACTTAGAGTAAAATGTATGTACTTTTCATAATTAAGTTAATATTACCACAAAGTAGGTTTTGACAAAATGCATGTTGCAATCCCTAAAATAATTACCTTTAAAATCCCAAAAATACAGTTTAAAATTATCGACCAAGGAATCAAAATGACACACCAGAAAATATCTACTTAATACAAAGGACAAAGGAACAAAGATGACGTAAGATAATTAAAAAAAAAAAAAACACCAAAATGTCAGACATAAGCCCAACCATATCATTAATGACATTCAATGTGAATAAATACACCAATCAAAAGGCAAAGGCTGTTAGACTGAGTAAAACAAAGGTTACACTATATGCTGTTTATAAAAGCACATTTTACATTCAAAGATACAAATAGATTGAAAAGGTTACAGTAGACAGTAACCATAAGAGAGCTGGAGTAGCTCTATCAGACAAAAAAGATTTTAAGTATAAAAAGGTAACTAGAGATACAGTGGCAGGTTTTATGAGGAAGAGTCATCAGGAAGTTACAATTAGAAACATACAGGTACCTAAAAACAGAGCCCCAGAACAAATGAAGCAAAACCTGACAGAAATCAAAGGAAAAATAGGCAGTTCAATAATATAGTTGGAGAGCTCAACACCCTATTCTCACTAAAGGAAAGAACAACTAGATAGAAAATTACCAAGGATATAGAAAATTTTAACATTATTAACCAACTTAACCTACTATCTATAGAACATTCCATGCAACAACAGAATACACAATCTTTTCACGTATACGTGGAACTTTCTCCAGGACACCACATGCTAGGAGACAGAATTAATCTTAAAAGACTGAACTCATATAAAATAAAAAGACTGAACTCATATAAAATAGACTACTATCTGACCATAACGAAATTCATGAAGAAATCAACGGAAGAAAATTTGGGAAATCAAATTATTTTCTAAATTTTTGAAATTTCTTTCTCAATTTCCTCTAAATCAGCAATGAGTCGAGGAAGAAATTACAATAAAAGTTTTTAAATATTTTGGGCTAAAAGAAAATGAAAATACAAAATATGGAAATGTATACAGAATACTAATGCCTATACTAGAAGAGAGATCACAAATCAATTATTTATGATTTAACCTTAAGAAACTGGAAGAAGAGTAGATTAAATCCAAAGCAAGTGTAAGGAAGAAAATAAAAACATTAGGGTTAAAAAAAAAAAAGGCAATGAAACAGAAAACAGAAAAACAATAAAGGGGGGAAAATCAATAAAACCAGAAGCTGGTTGTTCTTTGAAAAGACCCACAAAATTGACAACCCTTTAGTGCTAGACTGACCCAAAAAAAAGACGCAAATTGTGAAAACTGTGAATAAAGTGATGAATGAAAGAGAAACACTGCCTTAGAGAAATTAAAAGGATTATTAGGCAATACCATAAACAACTTTATGCCAACAAATTAGACAAATTTATGAAACAAAAATATTCCTGGAAAAAAACCAAATTACTAAAACTGACTCAAGAAGAAACAGAAAATCTGATAGATCTACAACAAACAAGGAAATTGAATTTGTAATTAATATCTTCCCAAAAAGAAATCCCCATGGCCAGATGGCAGGAAAAGTTGTATCAACTGGTCACACACTTTTCCAGAAAACAAAGAAAGAGGAAATATCTTCCGACTCTATGAGGCTGATATTATGCTAATCTCAAAACCAAATAAACACAAGAAAAACAGACTACGGATTAATATCCTTCAGTATTAAAGACATAAAAATCCTCAACAGAATATTAGCAAACCAAATCTAACAACATTTCAAAAGAAGTATAAACCACGACCAAGTAGAACTTACCCCAGAAATGCAAGATCGGTTTAACAACTGAAAACCAATTACTGAAATTCACCATGTTCATAAAATAAAGAATAAAACCACATAATCATTTCCATAGACGCAGAAAAAGGACTGGACAAAATCCAGTAATTATTCATGGTAAAACTGTCCATGAACTAGGAATAGAAAGGAACTTCCTCAACCTGATAAAATCCCTTTATTAAAAAAACCTACAGGTAATATCATGCTCAAGACTATTTTTAATCTTTTTTAAAAAATAAAGCCAATACAGAGAAAAGCATACAAAACAAACATATAGCTTAACAAGTTACTATAAGGCAAACACTCTTGTAACCACGAATTCACCCAGATGAAGGAAAAAAACTTGATCTGGGTGAATCACCCAGACGACTTCAAAAGGCTCTGCATGAACCCTGTCCCAATCCCTCCCTCTCCATAGAAGTAACAATTATTCTGATTTTCTATTAGTCATTTTCTTGCCTTTACAGTTTTATTGCTTTTTGTAAATGTGCATCCACAGAAAAATAGTTTAGTCTTAAGCCCCATTTTCATTTGCTATTTCTTTTAAAGTCTGTTTTAAAAAATGTTTAACTGGTACATAAAAATTACACATATTTGTGGGGTACACAGCAATGTTGCAATATATATAAGGTACAGCGATCAGCTCAGGGTAATCAGCATATCTATAATCTCAAACATTTAACATTTCTGTGTTGGAAACATTCAGTATCCTCTTTGAAATTATATAATGTTTTACCTATTAAGTACAGTCATCCTACAGTGGTATAGAATACTAAAGCTTTTTCTAACTGTAATTCTGTATTTTTTAGCAAATCTCTTCTTATCTCTTCCTTCCCCTACCCTTTCCAGCCTCTAGTATCCCCTATTCTACTCTTTACTTTTGTGAGATCAACATTTACCTTCCACATACGAGTGAGAACATGCATGGTTTAATTTTCTGTTCCTGGTCTTATGTCACTTAAGATAACGTCCTCCAGGTCTATCCATATTGCTGAGAATGACAGGATTTCATTCTTTTTATGGCTAAATGGTATTCCATTGTGTATATATACCACATTTTATTTATCTGTTCATCTGATGTTGGACACGTAGGTTGATTCCACATCTTGGCTATTGTAAATAGTGCTGCAACAAACATAGGGGTGCAGATGTCTCGATACACTGATTTCCTTTCCTTTGGGTAAATGCCAAGTAGTGGGACTACTGGATCATATGGTAGTTCTATTTGTAATTTTCTGAGGAACTTCCATACTATTCTCCATAGCGGCTGTACTAGTTTATACTCCCAACAGTTTATAAGAGTTCCCTTTTCTGTGCATTCTTGACCGTATTATTTTTTGTCTTTTTGGTAATAGCCATATGGTAACTAGAGTGAGATGATACTTCATTGTGAATTTAATTTGCATTTCCTGGATGATTTGTGATGTTGAGCATTTTTTCATATGTTTGTGGCCATTTATATGCCTTCTTTTGATACATGTCTATTCGGATCATTTCCCCATTTTTTAACCAAACTGGTTTTTTGCTGTTGAACTGTTTGAGTTCCCTGTATATTCTGGATATTAATCCCATGTCAGATGAGTAATTTGCAAATATTTTCCCTCATTCTGTAGGTCGTCTTTTCACTGTGTTGTTTCCTTTGCTGTGTAGAAGCTTTTTAGTTTGATATAATGCATCTGGTATTTTTTGCTTTTGTTGCCTGCATTTTTGAGGTCTTATCCATAAAATCCTTTCCCAGACCAATGTCCTGAAGCATTTCCTCTATGGTTTCCTCTAGTAGTTTTATAGTTTCAAGTCTTACCCTTAGGTCTTTGATCCATTTTGAGTTGATTTTTGTATAAGGTGAGAGGTGGGTTTCTAGTTTCATTCTTCCACATGTGGATATCCAGTTTCCCCAGCATCATTTATTGAAAAGACTATCCTTTCCCCAATCTATCTTCTTGGCACTTTTGTCAAAAAGCAATTGGCTATAGATGCATGGATTAATTTCTGGGTTTTCTATTCTGTTCCATTGGTGTATGTTTCTGTTTTTATGCCAGTACCATGCTGTTTTGGTTACTACAACTTTGTGGTATATTTTGAAGTCTGTTAGTATGATGTCTCCAGCTTTGTTCTTTTTGCTCAGGATTGCTTTGGCTATTCAGGGTCTTTTATGGTCCCATTCAAATTTTAGGATTTTTTTTTTTCTATTTCTGTGCAGAATGTCATTGGTATTTTAATAGGGACTCCACTGAATCTGCAGGTTGCTTTGGGTAGTATGGTCATTTTAACAATAATAATTATTCTAATCCATGAGCATGAAATGTTTCTCCATTTGTATGTATCCCTCTTCAATTTCTTTCATCAGTGTTTTGTAGCTTTATCTGAAGAGGTCTTTCACTTCCTTGGTTAAATTTATTCCTAGGTATTTTATTAATTTCTTATAGCTACTGTAAATGACACTGCCTTCTTAATTTCTTTTTCAGCTAGTTTGTTGTTTGTGTATAGAAATGCTACTGATCTTTTTGTGTTGATTTTGTATCCTGCAACTTTACCAAATTTGTTGATCAGTTCTAAGAATTTTTTTTTTTTTTGGTAGAGCGTTCAAGTCTCTTTTCCTGTCTGTCTCTTCCTTACATTCTCTCTCTTAAAGTACCTAAGATATTTCATTTATATGTCCAGATCTGCTGATGTACTCTCATGGTGCAGTTCAATGTTTCTCTGTCCTCTGTATTTCCTACAAATGGCCAGCTGATATACAGCCTTGACCAGACTCATGATGAATTGATCCCTTTGACAAAATAGTAGGTAGTAGTGTGTTCTTACACCAGAAGGCAAATAATGTCTGTTCTTTTTCTTCTTGTGATGTTAGTAGCCATCGACGCTCACCACCTAGACCCATTTGTTCACCAAAGTTATAAAATGGTGGTATTGCAATTCTGTCATTTCTTTTTCATTTATCAATTGAAATAGCTCTCCCATATCTACTATTTTGTTAGCCAGAGATACACTCACATAGGAAAAGCAGGATAAATTGCTTCTTTCTTGTATTTATCAATGTTCAAGGTAATAAATTTGTTCCTATCATGCTCTAATCTAAGAGTAACCAATTCCTTTTTAAAATATCATTATGAACTCAAGAATTTAAACACACTTCACAGGTTTCTACCGATCTCTGGCCAGTGGGAGTTCTACAGTCATTTCTCCAGTCTTTCTGAAATGACCCTAAATAGTCTTTAGCAGCCTCCTTACTAACTGTTATGACAATGTTCCAGCTCAGCATGTACATTTCTTGCCCAAAACCTAGAATCAGCAATTTTGCCAGAAAGGCTTGGTTTCTTTTAAGGTGGAATGGTTTTTCCCAACACCACAATTTGGGTGCTACAGAAGTTCACTGCACACAGCACTGTAAATGTTCAATTGCTACTCAATTGGTCATTTTTGATCTAGTCCTCTTCAGTGTTCACAGTCAGGAAACAAACAAACACAGTTGGGTATATATATTTTTGAAAGATAAAATACCTAATAAGCACATACTAGTAAGTAACTTTCCATTAAAATATGGAATTATCAGTTTGACTTAACCTCTGCAGTATTACATCTATATCTCCTCTCTTGCCCATTAAGAATCTAGCATATGCAGGAGCAATATATGTCCTAATACTCACTTACTTGATGCAACAATATAAAGTTTCAGAATAACAATATTAATTATGACCACACCAATGTAGTTACTATAAGAATTAAATTTATGACCAGGCATGGTGGCTCCCACCTGTAATCCCAACACTTTGGTAGGCCGAGACAGGCGGATCACTTGAGTCCAAGAGTTCAAGACCAGCTGGGCAACATGATGAAATCCCGTCTCTACTAAAAATACAAAAAATTAAGTCAGGTGTGGTGGTGTGCACCTGTAGTCCCAGCTACTTGGGAGGCTCAGGTGGGAGGATAGCTTGTGCCCAAGAGGCAGAGGTTGCAGTGAACAGATTCTGCAACCTCTGCAAAATTCAAGCGATTCTCCTGCCTTAGCCTCCTGAGTAGCTGGGATTACAAGCGCCCACCACCATGCTCGGCTAATTTTTGTATTTTTTGTAGAGGCAGGGTTTCACCATGTTGGCCAGGATGGTCTCACTCCTGACTTCAGGCGATCCACCCACCTTGGCCTCCCAAAGTACTGGGATTACAGGCATGAGCCACCACGCCCAGTCACAAATCTTCTTGTAAGAAACTTTTTCTATAGTTGTTCATAGTTGTTCTATTCCCTTGCTTTTGCTTTTCTTTTTAAAGAGTCTTATTATCTGTATGTTGTTTCTTCTTTGCCTATCTTCAGTATTTATCATTTTCTCTCAAATCATCTTTTGTCTTTCTGTATTTCTTTTTGGTCTTTAAATTTTTCCTCCTTTTCAACCTCTATTTAAAGGTTTTTTGGTTTATTCAACCTAGTGTCCCTTCTAGTTTTCTTTTCTGAAGTGATTTTTTAAATTCTTTCTTAAGTTCTATCATTTCATTTCTGAATTTTTCTCTTTTTTTTTGAGACAGAGTTTTGCTCGTCACCCAGGTTGGAGTGCAATGGCACGATCTTGGCTCACTGCAACCTCTGCCTCCCGGATTCAAGCGATTCTACTGCCTCAGCCTCCCGAGTAGTTGTGATTACAGGCGTGCATCACCACGTCCAGCAAATTTTTGTATTTTTAGTAGAGACGGGGTTTCACCATGTTGGCAAGGCTGGTCTCGAACTCCTGACCTCAGGTGACCCGCCTGCCTTGGCCTTCCAAAGTGCTGGGATTATAGGCGTGAGTCATTTCTGAATTTTTCTAATCTTATGTTATCCTTTCACATGTCATATTGGTTTCTCAATGACTTTCGACTCATTTATTTATTTGAAATTTAAAGAAAAAATTTATTGAAGATTTGAAAAATAATTCCTAAAAGATTGACTTTTCCAGAAAACTAGCTACACAATGCATCACATCTACCATGTTAAAATGTGCACTAGACACAAATACAAAAACCATGCAACAAGCCACCATTCTTCAACAATTTGAGCAAAGTTAAATGTCAAAGGAACAACATGGATGACTTACAAAGAATGGGCTATTTAAGCACCATTAAAAAAAGAAGGAGCACAAATGGATGAGTGTGTTCAGTTATATACACTGAATTGAACCTTTGGCACTAGGAATCACAGCATTTTGTCATATAGCATGAACACATATTATAAAAGTACGTAGGGTCAAAGAAACAGGACCACCAGCATTCAAAAGCAGCTCTGTCAACTAGGCAATAAAACACTCTATAGCATGTGCCTCTGTTGTCCGTTGTTGAATACACTGGCAGGAACTTTGAAGTGAAAAAAAAGGTAAGATAGGAAAAAAGGAGCTATTACTCCTTTTATTTTCTCTGTTTAAAATTAAACAGGAAAACATCAATTGTTGTACAACAACATCTTCAAAGTGCATCATTTGTACAAAAGAAAGACTAAGAACAAAAATGTGTTTACAGAGATCCAAACATAAGTGAGTGAGAGCGTCTCTCAGACAGCTTTCTGATGGTTCTCTGGAGGAGCCATTCATAATTGCTGGGCACTAAAAAATGTTGCAGAATTCTTTGCCAGGTACTTTAGGGAACTGTGAAGATAATTCAGTAATAAAACAAGGCTCGGCCAGGCACGGTGGCTCATGCCTGTAATTCCAGCACTTTGGGAGACTGAGGCGGGCGGATCACGAGGTAAGGAGTTCGAGACCAGCCTGACCAACATGGTGAAATCCCGCCTCTACTAAAAATGTAAAAATTAGATGGGCGTGGTGGTGCGCACCTGTAATCCCAGCTACTCAAAAGGCTGAGTCAGGAGACTCGCTTGAACCCGGGAGGCAGAGGTTGCAGTGAGCTTGAGATCATGCCACTGCACTCCCGCTTGGGCAACAGAGCGAGAATCCATCTCAAAAAAAAAAAAAAAAAAAAAAAACACAAGGCTTTTCTGATCCAGAGGTGTATAGGCCAACATTGCTCCAATTTGTACATCAGTAGATATGGTGCTCCATAAACCTTGGACATGAGTGCATGAGGGTGATCTGCAAGAATTTCAGCATACTGTGGTCTGTCAAACTTGTAGAGTAGCTGGGTGCCTAACATTACATTGAAGTATTCTTCTATCCCTGACACAACTTCATTAACAGCATACTCATTATCTGTGTTTCCACGAGATTTTTTGTAATTTGCATAATCCTGGAGAATGGAATCCACATTCTTCCTGGCAGAAAGATAAAAGAGATGTTTTTGTTTGGTAATTAAGTCCCAGTCATCAACAAGCCATGGTTTCAGCTCTTCAGGAATCTTCACTTTTTACCTTCAACTCTGTTCATGAATGTGTCCTCATTTTCAAGAGTAGGATCTACCCGGGGGCCCTTTTCTTCCAAGGAGGCTGAGGCATCTCACTGGTACTGCCACCATCTCCATTTCCAGGTATTTTCTGTTTGTTCTTTTTTGTTTTCACTTCAACATTTTCTGTTGCAGATCAGATGTCTTCTTTCTTGGGGCAGTCCCTCTCATCTTCCCCTCTGCATACTGCTCCTGATGGGCTTTTTGCAGTTCTGTTTCTGCAAATTGGTGTCCATGTATTTGAGTACTCTGCTCTCTGGAACCCATGCATCCCAATTTTTATTCCAACCACTGTAATATATAAAGTATTTTACTTGTTTGTCCTTTATGGCAACCTTTACACATTTTGCTTCATAAAGAAGCAGCCCATGAAAGCACAGCACTTGCTCACCCTCCTGGAACTTAGGGTTTGAGTCCTGCTTCCATGTCATTTATAAGTGATTCGCAGCCTCCTCCTTCTCCAGCTCATTTTATAATAGAGATTTGATCTGTTCTGTGGTCATGTTTTTCTGGGGTGCTTTTATTTATAAGAGCTTTTGTTTTTTCCTTTATAATAACTTTAAATGGGATTTTACCTTGATACTTTTCTGTTTCTCTTGTTTACGTAAAATTAGTGTTCCTGAACTTTTAAAATAACGTAGAGTTCAAGGTAGTTTTTCTAACGTCACAGAATTCATTCCTCTGTTGTTTTCACATAATGTTCAAAAACCTAGTAGCTTGCTTTCTGAGATCTACTAGCCGTTGATCTTCCCATCTTTATCTGAACCTTCTCTTTCCTTCCCCTCCTGTTTTACTCTATTCTATTGTCCCTATCCTGCTCAACTTGGATTATTCTATCCTATTCAATTTTGTTTTAATCAGTGTGGTGCTCTGTCCTGGATGAGCACTCTGGCAGGTTCATTTCAGTAGTTCCATTTTGAGAGTTCGTTGGGGCTAGACTGCTCTAGCTTCTTCTGTCTTTACCACAGTCACACTGCACTTGCCTAATATTGGAGTGGGCAACCCTCCCACCCTCCTATTTCAGCTGCTGTTCTTAAAATAACCCACCATCTTGTCCAGCAAATAGTTGTGGCTATTTTGGCGTTCCCCTGCTTTCAAGTCTTATGAGACACCCTGTTAAGTCTCCCTGCTTACTCTCGCATAGACAGTGATAACATGGAGGTCTTGTGGCTGTTGGTGGTTTGCCCTTATCTAGTTGTACTTTCAAATGCCTAAGGCTATAGTCAACTTTATCCATGTTTCTGGATTTGCTATCTAGTTTCCGTAGGTTTTAGTTAAAAACAAAAACAAAAAAACTATGACATGGCCACATCCATCTTCCTAGACTCCCCCTCACAGCCAGATTTGAGGTCAAAAACAGCAGTTGTTTCTATATTCATCTATACTTACTTTTTGACATTTAAATTTACTTAAAACCACATTGTTATATGTCATTTCACTCTTTTTTGAAAGAAGGCAAAAAATACTCCAACTCCATGATTACAGAAAGTTTAACTGAATTCTTTAAATCTTTCCTGGTTTTCAATACTTCTATATGTTCCTTATTCTTAGTTCAGGTAACTGACAAATGTTTATACTTTGAAAAAATCCTACAATCACCAAAAACTCTCATCTGGTGAGGTCTCAGATTGAGATCAAAAACCAAAATTATCATTAAAACACAAGAATCCAAATATAAAATGTCTTTAAAAATCTGAACATAATCTGAGAAGAAATTCCATGTTTATGTTTTACAGACTTTGTCTTCCTTGAACACTGAAATGTATGGTATATGCAGTAGGTTTTCTCCTTGTCCAGAGATGAGCAAACTACAGCCCACAGGCTCATTCTGCTTTACAAATAAAGTTTTACGCCAGGTGCTATGGCTGATGCCTGTAATTCTAGCACTTTCGGAGGCCGAGGCTGGTGAATCACTTGGAGCTCAGGGGATAAGACCAGCCTGGGCAACATGGTGAGACGCCATCTTTACAAAAATGACAAAAATTAGCCCGGTGTGATGGCGTGTGCCTATAGTCCCAGCTACTCAGAAGGCTGAGGCAGGAAGATCGCTTGAGCCGAGGAGACAGAGGTTGCAGTGAGCTGAGATCACGCTACTGCATTCCAGCCCGGATGACAAGGTGAGACTCTGTCTAAAATAAATACGTAAATAAATAAATAAAGTTTTGCTGCAACAGTCATGCCTATTCCCTTATGCATTACTATAGCTGCTTTTAAACTACAGTAGCAGAAGTAGTTGAACCGGAGATCTTAAGCCTAAAATATTTACTATCTGAGCCTTTACAGAAAATCTTGGCCAAACCCCGTCCTAGTGTAGAGTTTTATCAAACAAAGTTCCATTAGCAGGACTTGGGGGCTTTACTGGTAATTTTGAGTGGGACACTCTTTGTTGTACTGATGCCCAGCACACTGCAGGATGTTTAGCAACCTTGGACCTCCCCTCCACCACCGGAACTAAAATACTAGTAGCACTCCCAGTCCTTGGGTTAAACAAAATTCTCTACACATTTCCAAACAAAGGCAGTAAAGATGCTACCCCTGGTGGAGAACCACTGAAGAACTAAGTTAGCTCAGAGTAAGGAAAGAGGAAATACAGTCTGTAAATTCTAAATGCTATCAAGATGGATGATAAATGTAATTACTTTTAAAGCACTTTTAAAGAGCTAACTAAAAGACTATTCTTCCTCCCCTCTGGCACTTAGTCAAAAATAAACATATTTCTTAATAAAATTAGGCTTTGTAATGTATCAAGTCTTCATGGAGTTTTCTTAAAAGTTTTTTCTAATTCTTATAAAGTAATCTTACCGATTTGTTCCATCCAGATTTGATTTGTGGATGAAATTAAGTTTTGCATCTGCCCAATAAAGCTTTTGTTCTTCATAATCCAAAGTCAGTCCATTTGGCCAGTAAATTTCACTGTTTATTATAATGAAGCGACTTGAACCATCCATTCCAGCACGTTCTATCTTTGGCACTTCTCCCCAGTCTGTCCAGTACATGAACCTAAAAATCATAAAAATAATTAAAGCCATGACAGAGCAGATATCAATCAAATACTCTGTAATTATTACTATTAAAGAAAGCTCAGGCCACACGCGGTGGCTCACACTTGTAATCCCAGCACTCTGGGAGGCTGAGGCAGGCAAATCACGAAGTCAAGAGATCGAGACCATCCTGGCCAACATGGTGAAAACCCATCTCTACTAAAAATACAAAAATTAGCTGGGCATGGTGGTGGTGTGTGCCTGTAGTCCTGGGTACTCAGGAGGCTGAGGCAGGAGAATCGCTTGAACCCGAGAGGCGGAGGTTGCAGTAAGCTGAGATTGTGCTACTGCACTCCAGCCTGGCAACAGAGCAAGTCTCTGTCTCAAAAACAAACAAACAAACAAAACAAAAAACACCTCATTTTAGGGACACTAAAACTCTTAGAAATTGTATTTTGAAATTCTAATATCTACCATTTGCAACTGCCCTGGTAATACCTGATTCAAACAACTATCATCAAGGATTCAAAAACCACTGAATCAAAATGTATTGGTAAAAAGGATATTTACACCATTTCAATGTATCTCCCCACAGATTACTTATTAACAACAAAGAAGAAAGTGATAACTTTAGAGAAAATAAACCCAGTGGATACCACCTTAACTGAGTCATCTAAATTAACATCACCAATAAGGGAACAAACTGGCATTATATACCTCTTCATGTGATATACCTTACAGAACATAGTGTCTTTTATATGGTCTCTCTTGCATATTATTCCTGCCCCCAAAAAATGCACACCCCAAACAAAATTATGAGGAAACAGTGTGATTCAAGTTGAGAGACACTACAAAACAGTTGGTGTTTGACAATATCAATGTCATAAAAGTCAAAAAAAAAAAAAAGGGGGGGGGTCAGGAACCAATCTAGACTGGAGGAGAGCAAAGAGACATGATAACTACATCAAGTGTATGATCTTGGACTGATGAAGTAGGAAGAAAAAAATGCTATGATCACTGGGGGGGAAAGGCAAAACTGATGTAGTGTCAAATTGCATAGTACTGTACTAATGTTAATTTCCTAAATATGCTAATTGTATTGTAGTTAGGATACAGAGGGGTTTGCTATACTACTTTTGCTTCTATTCCACAAGTTTGAAGACTTTTCAAAATAAAAAATGAAAAGTCTAATAGTCTCATTACAGAAAAAGAAATTTTTCTTTGATGTAAAAGAAAAACTCTCTTGGGCTGGGCATGGTGGCTCATGCCTGTAATCCCAGCACTTTGGGAGGTCAAGGCACCTGTAATCCCAGCACTTTGGGAGGCTGAGGCAGGCGGATCACCTGAGGTCAGGAGTTCAAGACCAGCCTGGCCAACATGGTGAAACCCCATCTCTACTAAAAATACAAAAAAAAAAAAAAAAAAAAGTTAGCCAGGAGTGGTGGTGGGTGCCTGTTATCCCAGCTACTCGGGAGGCTGAGGCAGGAGAATCGCTTGAACCTGGGAGGCGGAGGGTGCAGTGAGCCGAGATCACATCATTGCACTCTAGCCTGGACAACAAGACTCCGTCTCAAAAAAGAAAAAAAAATAGAAAAACTCTTTAATGTATTATACTTCTCTTAAAAGCATATTTTCAAAAGTTAATGAGGAGCCAGGAGTGGTGGCTCACACTTGTAATCCTAGCACTTTGGGAGGTCGAGGTTGGTGGATCACTTCAGGTCAGGAGTTCAAGACCAGCCTGTCCAACATGGTGAAACCCCATCTCTACTAAAAATACAAAAATCAGTCAGGTGCATGTAACCCAGCTACTCAGGAGGCTGAGGCAAGAGAATCGCTTGAATCCAGGAGGCGGATGTTGCCTCAGTGAGCTGAGATTGTGTGCCACCGCACTCCAGCCTGGGCAACAGAATAAGACTCTGTCTCACAAAAAAAAAAAAAAGAAAAAAAAAAGGGTAACGAGGGTGCTATGAAACAGATCAGGCACTTAATAAATGTGTTGAAACCCAAATGAAATTCAGGTATAAGTTTTACTCAAATAATCGGTGGAATGGTAATACTGAAATGAATCTACTTAATGCATATTGATGTCTCCACTATTTCATATGAACTGCTTACTCAAAGAAATGATGAGGAGAATATCATGTAGGGGAATAAATACACCTTCTAGATACAAGGCACTGTACTAATGGCTTCACATACATTATCTTACTTAAGCCTTAAGCAACCCTACAAAATATTATTTGTTCATCACCACATTTTGATGAGAAAACTGAGAAATGTAAGCACATCACTCAAAGTCACATTGCTAATAAATGAAGAACAGAAATTCAAACCTACATCTCTTAAATTCTAAAGTCTATGTGTATGTCATAAGTCAGAGCCTTGATTTTTAAAGAAGAGAAAGCAAAATGCTCCCCAGATTTGGGACAACAGTCAGACACTACCCAGAATGAGCGGTATGGACTAGATTAATACAGGATAAAACTGTGGCCATGAGCTGTGTAACAATGTGGTCAACAACAGACTATATATAAAATGGTGGTCCTATAAAACTACAGTACTGTATTGTCACTATACCTTTTCTATGTTTAGATACACAAATACTTACCATGGTGTTATGACTGCCACCACATTCAGTATCGTAGCATGCTGTACAGGTTCGTAGCCTAGGAGCAATAAGCTATCTTATATAGCCCAGGTGTATAGCAGGCTGTACCATCTAGGTTTGTGTAACACACTATGTTCACACAATGATGAAATCACTCAACATTTCTCAGAACATGTCCCTACTGTTAAGCGACACATGACTATAGGAAGGTAGAGCAGACCATGTTAGAATTTTTCATTTTGGCCAGGTGCGGTGGCTCACGCCTGTAATCCTAGCACTTTGGGAGGCCGAGGCGGGCAGATCATGAGGTCAGGAGATCGAGACCATTCTGGCTAACACGGTGAAACCCTGTCTCTATTAAAAATACAAAAAAATTAGCCAGGCGTGGTGGCAGATGCCTATAGTCCCAGCTACTCAGGAGGCTGAGGCAGGAGAATGGCGTGAACCCGGGACGCGGAGCTTGCAGTGAGCGGAGATAGCGCCACTGCATTCCAGCCTGGGCAACAGAGCGAGACTCCATCTCAAAAAAAAAAAAAAAAAAAGAATTTTTCATTTTTATTCTGAGAACAACACGAAGGCACTTTAAGACTTTTAAAATTAAAGGTGATGGCCAGGTACGGTGACTCATGCTGTAATCCTAGCACTTTGGGAGGCCAAGGCAGGAGGACTGTCTGAGTCCAAGAGTTCAAGAACAGCCTGAGCAACACAGCAAGATGCTGTCTCTATTTTTTAAAATGAAAAAATCATAATAAAATAAAATTGGGGGTGAAATGACTGGCTTTGTGTTTTCAGGAGGGAGAAAAAAATGCCTGCGGTTTGGGAAAAAACTAGAGGAAAACTAAAAAAAATCCTGAGGCCAGGTCTTCCAATAGGCTCTGTGAGTTCAGCAAATTCTCTCCCTTAAGCAATAAAAAAAAAAACAAGGTCAAATCTAACCACCAAAGCCTCCAAAAACTGATCAAAGGTCATACAACAAAATGAGAAGCATTTATTCCAGAAAAATATACTGCATCTCAATAAAAACTGTGGTATTTTAGCTAGGGGCTATTCCTATCCCCATCTATACTGCCAGGTTTGTGGCATAAACATTCTACTGTGGGCAAACATGGCAGGCCATAAAGAGTGGTAGCTACCTTTCCCTGCAAGAGGGGACTGACCTTATTTGGAACGAGGCATGGAAAAATCTGTACCCAGGAATGTTGTTAAAAACAAGAGTGGACTGGGCGCAGTGGCTCATGCCTGTAATCCCAGCACTTTGGGAGGCCAAGGCAGGGAGATCACAAGGTCAAGAGGTCGAGACCATCCTGGCCAACATGGTAAAAACCCTGTCTCTATTAAAAACACAAGAATTAGCTGGGCATGATGGTGTGCACCTGTAGTCCCAGCTACTCAGGAGGCTGAGGCAGGGGAGGCTGAGGCAGGGGAATCGCCTGAACCTGGGAGGCAGAGGATGCAGTGAGCCAAGATTGCACCACTGCACTTTTGAGATTCCGTCAAAAAAATAATAATAATAATATTAATAATAATAACGCTTTCAGTGGCAGGCATCACGAGGGCCATTATCTAACTGACTCTGGTGGGGGCAAGCAACAAAATGGCAAACTAGCCAGAAATCTAACAGGAAGATTCTAGGAAAAAGACTGCCAAGAAGAGCCTTAAGTGGATATTCGTGCTTAGTAGTCAGGAAGACTGTCTGCATGTGTAACACTGCACCAGAAAGAACATTTGCAAGCTAGTCTCTGGCTGAACATGGGTCAAATTTGAAATTGCCTAAAATTTTAAGACATTCTCCAAACCATAAACAGGTCCACAGGGAAATGGGGTAACACTAACTTGCTGGTGTTCAGGAACAACCTTTAAGCAATCACTAGCTGACCACTAAGATAACAGTGACACAGAGGCAATCCCCCAGAAAGCCAGGCATAAGAAATATTTTAAAAGGAAAACAGACCACAGAAGTAATCCAGGGAAGTCATTAAACAAAAACACACAACAATGGCAACAAGCCCAGGGAGCGGTCAGAATCCAGAATCCATAGTCAATATAATATATTCATACAACGGAATACTATTCAGCAACCTAAAAGAACTACTTATCAATGTCAAGGATGACTTTTTAAAATTATGTTGAACAAAAGAAACCACACATAAAAGAGTACCTACTACGTGATCCCATTATATGAAGCTATAGATGTAAAATCAAAAACACTAATCTATGGTGATAAAAAACAGATTCACAGTTACTGGGGAGAAGTAAGGGATTGACTGTAAAGGGGCTTAAGGCACCTTCTGGAGTAGAGTAATGAACGTTTGTCTTAGGTGTATTTATCAAAGCCCATTAAACAATCAACAAAAAAAATGAATTTTTTGCATGTAAATTCTAACTCAGTAAAGTTGCTTAAAACGTGAATAAGAAACACAGACTATTTCAAGAAGTTAATTCAAAGGTAACTCTTCTTAGAAACCTTTCCCAGCTTACTAAGGCAAAGTTATTCCCTCTTCTGAGCTCTTGGCAGGTTTTGTTATATACTATAGTACTTATCAGAGTTTGTAGACAAACTATAAAGAACTCAAAGGTAAAGACTAGGTGTCACTACCACATCACAACGACTGGCACATTGCACGTATTTTTTTTTTAAATAAAGATGAATCCAGACCTTGTGCTTTCCATTTTCAATTTCTCCTCTCACCCCCAACTCAGTGCACACTGAAATGGGTAAAGGAAGACACATGAGATGCTACAAGGAGAGAAAGAAGTACAAAAGGTTAATAACCTAAGCATAGGGACAGCCAGAAACAGTGAAATGGTTTTGTGTGCATATGTTTATCATAATATATGAACTAGATTTCTCCTCAGGATATCTTTAATACACAAATCAATTGATATTTCCATCTTGATAGAGTAATACAGTTAAAAACAAGTCCACAGCACACTTCATTAGCCACCTCCCATCTTTTCTCTATTAATACATAAAATGAAAACTACCAGTATCTTTAAACAAACAAGTGCAGAGAAATAAGAAGTTATTGTCACTGCAATATCTACTAATCTATACTCTGCGCTGTGTGTGCAACATGCATTACTTGAGATTACGTGATACAAAGTTTGAAATGTTGCCATCACAGGCTGGGCTGACCAGAAGCAATTTGCACACTATAAAGACAGAAAATGCAATAAGGGCTATTGTCTTTCTTGTACAATATAATTTAGGTAGGTTTCCTAACTGTAACTAATCTGAGCATTTAACTTTGTAACTCAGTGTCTAGCTTATGGTGAAATAAAATGTTACAAATGAGTGAGTCAACCTAACAAGATTTTAGTAATGAATAAAAGTATTTGCATGCCACTATGTACCAAAGCTAATGGATAATCCCTTCATTATTCAACCCTAAAAAATAAATCAAGTCATGTTTTTTCAAGGGTAAGACCCAGATAAAGATTCCAACTACAATAAGTGAAACTAAGGCATTTGTCAGATGAGAACTTGATGAAAATTAGCATTTTTAAATAGATTACAGATGTGCCTTCATTTGTGCAAATATTTAAAATATAAAGGAATAAATTTCATCTATAAATACCAAACATTTTCATTAACTTTTAAATTAAAAAGCTCATTACAAATGTAACCGAAAAAACGATTAGGACACAGAAAATTTTTAAAAAGTATTTTTTAAGTTACCAATATATTATTCAATTTTCTTAAGGTTTTGAACACCTATTAAAGCGGTGAGCACCTATTAGGAGCTAAGCACCATGCATGATACAGGGAATATGAAAATAAGCAAGGCAAAACTATTGCCCTTACGAAATTCGCAATGTAGACAAGGAGTGGCGAGTATATTGAGGAAGGTATAAACAGGAGGCTCTGAGAGTATAGAGAAGTGACACCCAATCAAGTCAATGAATGTAAGAGTTGTCAATAAAATATACCAGAGAAAGTATGTATTTTACTTAGGCAGTTGCCAAAATGGGAAATAGTGTTCCAGGAAGAGGACATAGCATATGAAGTCATGATATATACAATAAACAGCAAGAAGATCCATAGAGCTGCAGCATATTGTGAGGTACACTGGCAATGAAAGAAATCCCACGTGTATTATTTTACTATACTAAGAAACTTGGACTCCAGTGACAATAACATTGAGGGACTGGCTAGAGGAAGAAGAAACAAGAAAAAGCCAGAAAACTGAAATATTCCAAATAAGAACTAATGAAGGCAACAGAAGTTGAGGACTGGATCAATATGAAAGAGGAATGAGAAAGGATAGACTAGGATGGCTCCCAAGATTTGCAAATGTGAATGTGTGTGTATTGGTGTCATTCAACATAATATGGAATTAGATGTGGTTTGGGAGAGCAAGATGATGAGTTCAAATACGGATGAATTGAAGCATCCTCACCTCATTGTTTTTCCTTCTGTATCCAGACCACCAGTCAATAGAATAACAAGAAAATCAGTGTAAAAATAAGTGAAAGTTGGTTAGAAAAGGTAAATAAAGTAAAAAGCATATTAACAGTCAAAGAAGTTGGTCTACAGTAACAGGGCAAAATAAATCACAATTACGAGTTGCATATGAAACTAAGTCAATCCGGAAGTGTTGAGCCATGCTAATTCTAAGAACATTAATGTGACACATGTAAGTAACTCTGAAAGGACCTATAAAAAGCCACAGGTCCTCAAAAACATTTTGTTGCCATCAAATTTATTTTAGGGGAAACTTCAAAAATCACATACATCATTATCAAATTGAAAATGCAGCCAGTGAAAATAGTTCTGATTTTAATGTGAAAAAGAAAAGTGTTGTGTAAAATTCACACCCTTCCTGTTACTAACCCCTGAACTTGATTCCTGACCCCATGTTCCTCTCTTACTCCGGTTAGTAGATTAGGCTTTAAGTGAAGAGGAGTTTGAAGAATTTGCAGATTTCTGCTTCCTAATAAAAGGGAAAAGAAAGAATTGTGAAGAAATCGGACCTACTTCTGCACTTCCCCTCTACTTGATCATGTGTTGGTATCATATTTTTAAAACAAGTAGAAATTAATAAAAGAGGATAGTGAAAGCATTCATGTTAGCAGGCTGGTTTCTGTGGTTGTTTTTACAGAGAATATACAGTAACCAGATAAAAGAGTCTGGGCTGGGTGCAGTGGTTCACACCTGTAATCCCGGCACTTTGGGAGGCCAAGATGGGCGGCTAATGAGGTCAGCAGTTTGAGACCAGCCCGGCCAACGTGGTGAAACCCCAAACCCCAACTTGACTAAAAATACAAAAATTAGGCGTGGTGGCGGGCACCTGTAATCCCAGCCACTCAAGAGGCTGAGGCAGGAGAATCACTTGAACCTGGGAGGTGGAGGTTGCAATGAGCCGAGATCGTGCCACTGCACTCCAGTCTGGGCGACAGAGCAACACTCCGTCTCAAAAAAAAAAGAGTCTGGAATGGAATTAGATAGACATGGTTTGGGACGGTAAGATGATGAGTTCAAATATGAATGAACTGAAGCATCCTAACCTCACTGTTTTTCCTTCTGTATCCAGAGTAGGGATGGCTTTGTCATCCCATGTTTTTACCTGTCCCTCAATAGGGATAATAATTCTACTTAATTACTTGCTTGTGACAGTATGCATCATCATGAAATTCTGAATGTATAAACTGGTTGCCCTGGAGAAAATAAGAACCTCATGAACAGCCTTAAGCACCCAGTCTAGTCGATTAATTTTAAAAAGTTAGTGGACATAATGCAAAGAATATATTTAATTCAGAAATAACATTGGTAAACCACTACTAGAAGATAAAGATTATAACCTGAAAGCGGGTAACAGATTACATCAATTTAATTCCCAACTATCATCAAAGAAAATGCTAACTCTAGTAATTTTTCAAAATTGCTGTTATACGTCATTCCTCTTTCCAAAGAATCAAAGGTGACGCATTTTGAGCACCTCTAAGTTTAATAAAAATGAAATATTAACTGTCAGGAATGCCCCCTTCAAGCACACTCTCCTCTGTGCTCCTGCACATTATTCTGATACTATGCTCCAGGTACAAACTACATCTCTGTACATTTCAAATACAGTATTAGGACTGTTTACCCATATGTTTTCCACCACTCTAGATTCCAGGTCCTTGAAAACAAGGACTTTGTTTTATTTTTTGTTGTATCCCCATCCTAAAACAATCTAGCATAATGCCAAGTACACAGTCAGCACTCAAATATTTAATAATGGTCTGCACTCACCTGCTCTTGAGACCTCTTGTATCTGTCTTATTACCAAGGCCGTATCCTTGAAAAATACAGGTAAAATTTCATTTTAATGATTACATTATTCTACTATGCTCCAGTTATGAGCTGCTTTTCTTTGAATGCACAAAAGCATGAAGAGAGCCTGGCACATAATATTTCTACTGACTAAAAATTATTACCCACTTCCACACCTTGTCCCTCTAGCCAACAACTGCTCAGCTAACAAGCACCACCCTAAAATAGTGCATCCCCACCGCCCCCCTGCCAAGTAAAAGTGAATACTCTGTCCTTTGTGTCCCCACCATACAGATTTCCATAGCAAAACTTATAGTTTTACTGGTTTATTCATGATTCTATATAATCAGTCTCTTTATATATTTTGCAACTAGTTTGTCTCAGAAGGTATACTAGAATATCTTGTCACTCAAATCTGGAAGCTATATATGCTTCACTGACTTTTTCATTAAATGGTCTCATAGAGAGAATTTTGTTTTTTTTTTAAGGTAAATTTATTTCAGTCATGCTTTATGAGAACTTCAACTACCTTTCTAATAAATACATCAAAATTAGTTTCTGAGGAAAATTTTGTCCTTGACCTTAAGAATTCTTGGTCTTGAGAATTAGAACTTATCCAGCTCACCTCACCTGCTTTAACTGAATTGCACTTTGCCCAGATGCTGCAGGGACAAATGCCAAAGAAATGTGTCACTGTGGATATTATAAAGATATTGTTGAATATATTTTTCATTATATCATATAGCAGCTTCTTTAGAGGACTAATGGGAAGAAACTGGTTTCATCATCTGGAGTAAAGATTTTTTTCAGTGAACAGCTTTTATCTAAAGGACATTAACTCATACCTGATACTTTCTTCCCTAAGGAATTTGGCTTAAAATCAAATGTGTGTGGAAGTATATGGGAATTAATGACATATGTTTTGGTATACATATTTTCACTCCTGGTCTCATCTTACATGTATACTCTTATATTTCCATCTCAATTTTAAAATTTTATTTTATAAAATTAATACATTTATTTATTTTGCATCACTTTTTTTTATCTTCCTAAAACATCTTAAATCCTTTTAGAGACAAAGTAGGAAAAACATTTACTACTTTTTTCAGTTTAGCTATTGGGGATTAAACATTTTTCTTATTAATTTGTATGCACTTTTTATATATCAAGGCTAACTCTATTATTAATATATCTGTTACAAATATTTTTCTTTGTCTTTTTTTGCTTGAATCAAAATTTGGTTGAATCAATATTTTTCTTTGCAATTTCTTTCATTGCTTTCATGCTTAAAAAGCCCTTCTCTCTTCAAAGATTAAACATTCACGTTTTCATTTGATGTTTAAGTTTTCACTTAAAAATTTTTATCCATCTAAAATGTATCTGAAGTATGACATGAGATACTGATATAAACTGATTTTTTCTTTCCTAACGGTAAATTCTTCTAGTATGAAGTCCCTTCCCTCTTGATTCCCACTCCTTTTATCATGTTACAAATTGTAACGTACAGTAGATTTTCCTAATCTATTTGTTTAATATCTATTTTTTACACCAATAATGTCTCATAGATTTAATATTAGCTCTATTAATACCAATCTTGGATAATCATGTGACCATAGTTTTAATTTTCATCTGCAAAATGAATACTTCACTAGTTGATGTAAGGATTAAAGTAAGACACTTTATATAAAAGAAAAGTGTCTTTCCTACTGGCTTTGACCCTTCTGCTCTGATCTGGTTGCAGGACAGTTCTTCATATTTATCATCTTCTCTTAGACTTCTACCATTACCCACCCCATGGGGTCTTTTAGTAATCTAAACTCCCTGCTAATACCTATTTTATAACAGTAACCAACCAAGAAGCCAAGTAGCACCCCACTCTCAAAACACATTTTCCAAAATATGTCATAAGTAAAAGAATATTTATTGGATGCAGGTATATTACAAGAGAAAATTTAGGACAAAATAGCATTTACTCAACAAGAAAAAGGAAATTTTCCTTTATTCTTTAATAAAACATCTCAGTTAATATTTACAAGCACTGGATACAAATACTTCCTTTATGTTAAACCTAACACCCCTTTACCAGTAAAGATAAGCTTCCTTTTCATAACAGGTGAATACAATGTGCCATTCAAAGGCCCAGTCAGCTTACTAAAAACCCATTCTTCAGATATCTCATAAATCAACTGTTATATAGTAAGAATCTGAAGTCTTTAATCATCATAAACACATTCCTGCAAAATAAATACATAAGCTTAATTCTTAAAAGGCAAAAGCTTAAAATTCATGATCTGATTTGTAAAATATGCTAAGACTAATCTTTTGGTTGCATTTATTTGAAATTTCTAAGTCATGTGAGAACTTTCTTTTTCCTTGAACTATCAGAGCCTATTTGTGTAAGCAAGCATAGAAAAAATAGTTTTCCTGGTTGGGGGGAATATGGAATGAGTTTTCTCCATTTGAAACCAACCCATTAGTTCCCTAGATAGGTTTTGGATAAACAATAGAAGTTGACCCTTCTGGTCTTAAAGCTTGAATCTTACATTTGTTTTACCTGAGTTCCTTCCTCAGGAAATGACCTTCAGGCTGCTCAAAGTATCAAAGAACTGAAACTCACCAGATCACCACATCCAGACAGACAATAAGATGCTAGACAACTCATTCATCATGATTGCTTCCTTGGCCCGCCTTAGTTCCTGTTTCTTTTACATTTCTTCCCTGCTATATGAACCCTTCGTTTTAGTCACTCAGGGAGATGGTTTGAGACTGAGTTCTCATCTTCCTGGCTGCAGCACCCAGTTCAAGCCTTCTTCCTTGGCAATACTTGCTGTCTCAGTCACTGGCTTTCTCTGCAGTGAGCAGCATGACCTAGACCAAACCCCTGGTGTTTTGGTAACTCATTTTTATTTGCAGTTTCTGACATCCTTACAAATAAACATAAAGTTAACATTTTTACAAACACTTCCTAATAAAGGAAAAGTTTGAGGAGGGAAGAACATCACAGGGAAATAAATATCACAGGTTCTCCCACTGATCCCTGAGATTTGAGGGGACAGCAAACTGTGCAGAAATAATGAAAAAAAAAGACAATAAAAATAGTCTGATAAAAACAGTACTGTTGTTTACTATTACTAATGGCCTTAATCAGTAAGGACTAAGATTATTTTATTTTATTTTATTTCATTTTGAGACGGAGTTTCACTCTTGTTGCCCAAGCTGGAGTGCAATAGCACGATCTCGGCTCACTGCAACCTCTGCCTCCCGAGTTCAAACAATCCTCCTGCCTCAGCCTCACATGTTGGCCAGGCTGGTCTCAAACTTCTGACCTCAGGTGATCCGCCCGCCTCGGCCTCCCAAAGTGCTGGGATTACAGGCGTGAGCCACCGCACCTGGCCAAGGACTAAGATTTAAGATTTCTGTAGATAGTGTTTTCAGGTATTAAAGATCAGAGTTTTCTTTTAAGAATCTATTTGTGGCCAGGCATGGTGGCTCATGCCTGTAATCCCAACACTTTGGGAGGCCAAGGTGGGAGGATCACCTGAGGTCAGGAGTTCGAGACCAGCCTGGCTAACATGGTGAAACCCCGTCTCTACCAAAAATACAAAAATTAGCCAGGCATGGTGGCGAGCACCTGTAATCCCAGCTACTTGGGAAGTTGAAGCAGGAGAATCACTTGAACCCACAGTGAGCCAAGATGGGGCCACTGCACTCTAGCCTGGGCGACAAGAGGGAAACTGTCTCAAAAAAAAATAATAATAATAATCTATTTGTGTGACAGACTAATGTATCTGCCTAATTGCTTCATCTTTTTCAAAATCTTCAAAGCGGTTATGGTCTTCTATACCTCTCCTCTGGTCCTATTCGCTGAAACAGACTTTTACTTCACTTTCTTCTGTCTTAATTAAATCCACCCACAGACACACACAAACAGGGAGAAGACAGAAAGATTTGGAGACCCCTCTATCTATCATAAGCCAAAAGCTATTAGATTTCTGAATGTCCTGGATCTTCCAGCACATTTCAAAGTGACTTTGTTACCCACAATGGCCATAATGCAACATTGTTCTATAATGATTTAAATTTGAAGTTTTAAAAAATAATAATCTAGCCAATTATACTTTTTATTCAGCTGAAAAATATGAGGGCCTGAAAACAATGTAAATAGTATTTGAGAAGAGAAGACAAATCCAAGAGCTACTTAGAAGGCAGAATAAACAAGAATTGGTAACTGATTAAATGTGAGGAGTGAGGAGGTGGGGGCCTAGAATGACTCAGGATTTTTAGTTTCTGCAACCGTTAGGTAGAATGACAGTTGTTCACAAATTCTGATATTTTGTTACAGGGTTTTCTTGGATGTGGTCTTCTCTCTGTACTTAAAATTTAAAAAAAAAAAAAGCCTTGTTAAAGATTGTTTTCTCAAGCCCCAATAAAACCAATGGATAATCCAAACAGCCTCTTTCCAGACTTCCCATCCCCTACCCTTAAGGCCATTTTCCATAATACTCTGAAATTAATGATTATATTACCACCACATCCCCTCCCACACACCCTCCCCCTCCCTCCCCCTGCCCCTGCAATCTGGGATTATGTAATTTCCTTACTTTCAGCATGAATCCCAAACTTCTTAGCATGACATATAAGAGCCTTTCTAATTTGTTTCTCTGCTTTTGGTTCCTCATTTCTCACGGCTCCAGTATCCTGCCTATTGCTACCAGACTGCCTTTCATAAAATACAGTATCATGTAAACACAAATCCTTTATAACTGGGGTCCCCAACCTCCAGGCCAGAGACCACTACCAGTTCATGGCCTTTTAGGAACCAGGTCACACAGCAGGAGGCGAGCAACAGGCAAGTGAGCAAAGCTTCATCTGTATTTACAGCCGCTCCCTATCGTTCATATTACTGCCTGAGCTCCACCTCTGTCAGATCAGTGGAGGTATTAGATTCTCATAAGAGCATAAACCCTATTGTAAACTGCGCATTGCAAGGGATCTAGGTTGCATGCTCCTTATTAGAATCTAATGCCTTATGATCTGTCACTGTTTCCCATCACCCCTAGATAAGACCATCTAGTTGCAGGAAAAAAACTCAGGGCTCCTACTGATTCTACGTTATGGTGAGTTATATAATTATTTCATTATACATCACAATGTAATAATAATAGAAATAAGGTACACAATAAAGGTAATGTGCTGAAGTCATACTGAAACCATCCCTCCAGCCCAGTCCGTGGAAAAACTGTCTTCCACGAAACCAGTCCCTGGTGCCAAAAAGGTAAGGGACCACTGCTTTACGAGACGCTCTTAGCTTTAAAAGCTATAGGGACTCAGATTTCCCTATTGCTAAACATACTACAAAGCCACAGTAATCAAGACAGTGTGATACTAGCATAAGGACAGACATCTAGATAAATGAAAAAGAAATAAAAATCCAAAAATAAACCCTTATATTTATGGTCGATTGACTTTCAATGAGGATGTGAAGACAGTTCAGTGGGGAAAAACAGTCTGTTCAACAAATAGTGCTGGGATAACTGGATATCCACATGCAAAACAATGAAGCTGGACCTCTAAAGGACATACAGAAATTAATTCAAAAAGGATAAAGACCTGATTGTAAAAGCTAAGACCATAAAACTCTTAGAAGACAATGAGTAAATATTCATGATCCAGAATTAAAAGAATGGTTTCACAGATATAACACTAAAACCACAAGCAACAAAAGAAAAAAACAGATCAGACTTCATCCCAAAACTCCATTATATGTGTGTTTCAAAAGATACCACAAAGAAAGTGAAAAGGCAACCCACAGAACAGGAAATCAGTATTTGCAAATCGTATGTCCGACAAAGGTCTGGTTTCCAGAATATATAAAGAGCTCTTAGAACTCAATAATAAAAGGACTTACCAGGCATAGTGGTTCACACCTATAGTCCCAGCGACTGGGGAGGCCAAAGTGGGAGGACCACTTGAGTCCAGGAGTTCAAGACCAGCCTGGGCAACATAACGAGAACCCCCATCTTTACCAAAAAAATTTAAAAATTTGCCTGGTGTGGTGTCACCGACCTATGGTCCCAGCTACTCAGGAGGCTAAAATGGGAGAATCGCTTGAGCCCAGGGAGTTGAGGCTGCAATGAGCCATGATCATGCCACTGCATTCCAGGCTGGGGAACAGACCAAGACCCTCTCTCAATAATAATAATAATAATAATACTATACAATTTTATATTTCACAAATCAAGATTTACAAGTGGTCAAAGCACAGAACATGTTCAACATCAGTCAGTAAGGAAATGTAAATCAAAACCTCAATAAGATATGCCTATACACCCACTAGGATGGTTATAACTCTTTAAAAAAGGAGAGAGGGCCAGACACAGAGGCTCACACCTGTAATCCCAGCTACTAAGAAGGCTGAGAAGGGAGGATCACTTGAGCCCAGGTGTTTGAGGCTGCAGTAAGCTATGACCATGCCACTGTACTCCAACCCAAGTGACAGAGCAATACCCCCATCTCTTTAGAAAACAAAAAACCAGAAAGAGACAAAGAATAGCAAATATTGCAGGAAACAGAGAAACTGAAACCCTCATACACTGCTAGTGGAAATATAAAAATGGTAGAGCAAGTTTAAAAAACAATGTGGGGCTGGATGTGGTTGCTCACGCCTGTAATCCCAGCACTTTGGGAGGCCGAGGTGGGTGGATCACCCGAGGTCAGGAGCTTGAGACCAGCCTGGCCAACATGGTGAAATCGCACCGAGATCGCACCACTGCACTCCAGTCTGAGCAACAGAGCAAGGCTCCATCTCAAATAAAATAAAATAAAATAAAATAAAATAAAATAAAATAAAATAAAATAACAACAGATTACTTGTAGGGCCCACTTTAGTTACAAATTTTATACTCTTAACTGTCTACCCCTTTTTGGTTTTTGTTTGTTTTTTGAGACAGTCTCACTCTGTCGCCCAGGCTGGAGTGCAGTGGCCCCGTCTCGGCTCACTGCAACCTCCACCACCCGGGGTTCAAACGATTCTCCTGCCTCAGCCTCCCAAGTAGCTGGGACTATAGGTGCCCGCCACCACGCCTGGCTAATTTTTGTATTTTTAGTAGAGATGAGGTTTCCCATGTTGGCCAGGATGGTATCGGTCTCTGGACCTTGTGATCCGCCCACCTCAGCCTCCCAAAGTGCTGGGATTACAGGCGTGAGCCACCCCAACAGGCCAACTGTCCTCCGCTTTTGTATCTACCATTGCACCTCATTCATTTTTCAACATCAGAAAGGGGAAAAAAAATACAAACAAGACTCAAATCACAGCAAAGATATCCACAAACCCTGTAACCATTCCCTTTCATTCACAAAATGTTCTTTCATGGATATATGGCACTGGAGGGGGCTACCCAGCTTTATCGAATCCCCTTTCCTATGTTTGGAGAATTCTTCACTTTATAAGGCAGAACCTTGCCCTAAAACTAAAGAAACTGAAAACCAGGTATTTGCTTTCCACATCTCTCTCCTAACTGGGACAGCGTTACGTGTAAGTCCTGAGCTTTTCCAGTCAGACAAACCAACCCCGACTTTGAAAAATTGAATCAACAAAAGGAGGAGGATGTAGAGGTCAAAGAGGAAGTAGCGACAGAAGCAAGCCCCATAAGCAATCCATTCTGGTGAGGTTGAAGGCAATAGCAACAGCTAATTTACTCCAGTTTGAATTAATTAATCCTTCCAGCTGGGCACGGTGGTTCACGCCTGTAATCCCACCACTTTGGGAGGCTGAGGCGGGCGGATCACCTGAGGTCAGGAATTAGAGACCAGCCAGGCCAACATGGTAAAACCCTGTCTCTACTAAAAATGCAAAAATTAACCAGGTGTGGTGGCGCACGCCTGCAGTCCCAGCTACTAGGGAGACTGAGGCAGGAGGATCACTTGAACCCAGGAAGCAGAGGTTGCAGTGAGCTGAGATCATGCCACTACATTCCAGCCTGGGCAACAGAGTGAGAACCTGCCTCAAAAAAAAAAAAAAAAAAAAAAATTCTTCCTTCATCCAGTTTTAAAAGGGAACACTGACAACAGTTTTAGGAGTATCTGTCACCTTATGTCAGAGAAAGTACAAACAGTGTGAACATGTCACCTAACAGTGATGCTTTCACTGGACCAGCTCTGCAGTATAGTACGTAGCACACTGTTCCTGCACAAGACTGGTGGTTCTACCTTTTAGGAAATTCTATGAGTAGCCCAATATCCTCTTTAATCACAAAGCCATTTATGATTAAAGTAGAGGGATTTCTATTATTTAAGACTATGAACACTAACGCATATTTTTCTTAGTTTTTTGTTTTTTGTTTTTTGTTTTTTTTGAGACAGGGTCTCACTCCATCACCCAGGTTGGAATGCGGTGGTACAATCTCAGCTCACTGCAACCTCCACCTCCTGGGCTCAAGCGATCCTCTCACCTCAGCCTCCTGAGTAAATGGGAGCATAGGAGTGCACCACCACACCCGGTTAATTTTTTCTATTTTTAGTAGACACAGGGTTTCACCACATTGCCCAGGCTGGTCTCAAACTCCTGAGCTAAAGTGATCCGCCCACCTCAGTCTCCCAAAGTGCTGGGATTACAGGCATAAGCCACCACACCCAGCCTAACACATATTCTTAGATCACAACGGCATCCCAAAGCATCACTTTAAAGTTCAGATAAAGTAACTTCAACCCTTGCTCTGACAAAGTTTCGTATCTTACAACTCCCTACCTTCTACAAGTGGCATGTTTGCAAAGTCTCAGTTCTTCCCACAATCTACTATGACCCCTCTCTCCTTAAGAACCAATGTCAATATTCGTGAGACTGGTTAGCAGAAAACTGTCAGCTAAATCACATCCTGACCCTTCTTTCTGTACACACATTTAAAACAACATCTTGATGCAAACTGATATAAAAGGAACAATTTATTACAGATGCAAAAGCCAACTTAACATTAAACTTTTGTATTTATATCACCATAAACAATGAAGTGTAAGAGAAAACCCAATTGAACAGTTTGGTTCACCCATGCCTTCATAACTTCAAAACCCAATAATCATCAATACATAATGATCACAAGATAACCAGTTCTTGAATATTAAGAAACTAGAATTGTTGCTTTAGCATGTTTCTTAGACTATGCACCTCCCCCTCTTCCCTCTCTGACACACACACACACAAAATAACAGCATCAACAGCATCAGCAACATCATGAAATACCTACAACAAAAAATTTCAACCCTGGCAGCACTTGAGAATGACCTAAGAAACTTATTTAAAAATATCCATTATGTGGGTTCTTTCATCAGAGATTCTGATCCAATTGGTCTGGGCTCGAACTCAGGAATCAATATTTTTTTAACAGCTTCCCAAGGAATTCTAATGCACTCACACAGGGCTTAGAACCAGTGAAGAGGAACATAATGTTCTCAAGCACCTGTTTATCCATAGCATTCTATTCTTGCACAGCCGGTGTTAATGTATTTAACTCATTAACCACTGACCCTAAATATTAGCTAATCATTAAGCCCCAGTTGGTACTCGCCTGTGTGGAGGTTACCACATAGTCTGGGAGGATGATTTAAAATATTTCATTTTGGTGTTGGACTGGGTCATCCATAATTCTGGCTTCAGAGAATAGAGTAAAGTATGATTGAGATTTAATTGGTGGTTTTTCTGAATTGATCTAGGAGTGATCTGCTAAATGCTTTATGTACTTATACCCTTCCACTGTGCAAGACCATATAGGGGAACAAAGCAACAACTAAAATTCCTTCTCACACAATGGGTTTCCACATTTCCTTCAAAAGCTCTACAAATTGGGAAGGGGGATTTGAAAAGTTCACAAGTACTGCTTAAATTTTACTAAGCAGTAAATTTTACTAAGTAAAAATACACACATCTGTGAGAATAAAAGTAGATTTTCAAATTTCCACTATAACCTTTCAAGCTTTTGGCACCCAATTTTATATATTTATAGCGATAACCCTCTATATATAAAGAAAGATTAGGGCCGGGTGTGGTGGCTCACACCTGTAATCCCAGCACTTTGGGAGGTCGAGGCGGGCGGATCACCTGAGGTCAGGAGTTCAAGACCAGACTGACCAACATGGTGAAACCCCATCTCTACTAAAAATACAAAAAAATTAGCCGGTCGTCGTGGTGGTGCCTGTAATCCCAACTACTCGGTAGTCTGAGGCAGGAGAATCGCTTGAATCCAGGAGGCAGAGGTTGCCGTGAGCCAAGATCGCACCATTGCACTCCAGCCTGGGCAACAAAGCAAGACTCCGTCTCAAAAAAAAAAAAAAAAAAGAAAGAAAGAAAGATTCCATTCTTGCGGGGGAAATATTCCAAGACCTGCAGTGGATGCCTGAAACTGCAGAGTACCAAACCCTATATATACTATGTTTTTTCCTATATATACATACTTATGACAAAAGTGTGGTCCATGAACCAATCAAGCTCCATCCTATATCTACAGAATCGGAATCTGCACTGTAATAAGAGAATAAAACCAAAATACTATCTTTCCTTACATTAGTCTTTGTAACATCAGAAAATACATAGTAAATGTATAGTAATAAAAGTTACATATACAATCCTAAAAACAACACTAACGAATATTTCTAGGATAAGTATATAAAGCATTTAGCAAATCACTCCTAGACCAATTCAGAAAAACCACCAATTAAATCTCAATTATATTTTACTCTATTCTCTGAAGCCAAAATTATAGATGACACAGTCCAACACCAAAATAAAATATTTTAAATCCTCCTCCCAGACTATGTGGTAACCTCCACACAGGCCATTAGTTAAGAATAATAACAATTATAAAGATGTTCCGAGGATTTTAAGAAATACCTCCCTAATTATTTCACTCAAGTTCTTCGTTTCATCAGAAAAAAAAAAACAAAAAAAACAGGACCTAAGACCTGAATTTTCCCAAACCTTTTAGATGCATGTGATGGTCATTTATCTGAGCCTCCCAGAATGACTGGGAAATGAACATCCTACAAGTCTTGCCACAAACCAAGTGTTTAACAGAAAATTAGGTACAAGTATTAGCTACACTGAAACCCTGTTGCTGTGTTTCCCCTTGGGAATGATGGCTAAGGTAGAACCATACCGCACATATTTAAACAATAATTTACATAAAACTACAAATACTGTAAAATACAACCACTACTCTTATGATGAAGGAATCTGCACTTGTTTATATCAATACAATCTTTCATCTTGAGGGTCATTCAACAATATGACTGGTAATACATAGGTATGGGCCTAACACCCTCCCCCAGTCTGTGAGATCTGACAAATCCTACAGTATTTTTTAAATCAAATGCTAAAAATATTAATTATGCTTTTCTACTACTCCTATCTTAATTTTTAATGTGTATAAATTCCAAGGCTGAGATTATTTTTCATTGTTTTAAGGTTAATCAACTAACCTTATTTAAAGTGTACACTGTATATAGTAAGCTAAACATGGACTAAACGCTGATGTCTCCAATTCTAATCCTTTACCACATGGATCACTCTAGCCTCCTTCTCCTTGCTTGTAACTTTCCATTCCAACAGTGAGAAATATGGCTCCCACAATCCACCATCCACTTATACTTAACTGTTTAGTATACATTACTAGAGGTATCAGAATTGCAGTATCAGAATTGTTAACTATACCTTTGTATGAAGCAATATTATCAACCAATGTACACTACAAGTAAAGAATATGTGCAGTGCTTTTTGCCTTTAGTATTACAGGCACTACGCATCTCCAAAATTAATTAGATCAACAGTTTTCCCCCATCACCCACTTCAATGAGGTTGTTTTATACATCTCTAATACAATTAGATTCTTCTGTCTCAATCTGCATTCCATCCTGGAATCCCCCAGCCTCCTAAAAGATGGTCTTTTAAAATTTGTATTCATTAAGGTCCACGCTTTCTGCTATAAAGTGCTATGGGTTTTGACATCTGTGTAGTATGTTTTTTTCCTGTTTCTCATCTTCTACATATATAACATCTTACAAACAATTTTACCACCATTCTTCAAACAAACATACATACTTCCACAGTCATCTTCAATTCTACTAAACAGAGTGCAGTCTACATGCTTGCAGGCTTATCTCCATGCACATACCACCTTTTTTTTTCCCCACAATCTCTAGGAGACTCATTTCAGAAAACTTCACTTTCAAGATTACTAACAGTTGTCTGCTCATGATTAGGCTTCAAAAGAAAAATGTTAAATTTATTTATATAAAAAACAGATTTCATATCCTTATTTTACAACCGAGTTCTCTATCACTTATGTGTCTATCAAAAATAAATTAATGAAAGCTTGAAAACAGTTATGAATTCATTATACTGCTTTCACATCCACTTCAAACTTCCTATATATAAACTGATATGATATGGGTTCACTTACCCAGCTCAGTCTCACTATAAGGATTTTTAAACAAAATCAGTCCAGTCCACTGAACAGTATCAGCTTACTGCAGGTACATTGTCTTTCATAATAAATAACAGTATCAGTAATGCAATACCAACACACAGGGAACTAGACTAAGACCAAGGATATAAATAAGGTAAGAACATACCTATTCCCTGGATGCCTGCCTGAATCCAAATTAAAACCTTCTGAATGGCCAGGGGCGGTGGCTCACACCTGTAATCCCAGCACTTTAGGAGGCCCAGGCAGGCGGATCACCTGAGGTTGGGAGTTCTAGACCAGCCTGACCAACATGGTGAAACCCCATCTCTACTAAAAATACAAAAATTAGCCGGTTGTGGTGGCAGGCACCTGTAATCCCAGCTACTCGGGAGGCTGAGGCAGGCGAATCGCTTGAACCCAGTGGGTGGAGGATGGGAGGATGCAGTGAGCCAAAATCACGCCACTGCACTCCAGCCTGGGCGACAAAGCAAGAATCCATCTGGCCAGGGTGGGCGCAGGGGGGAAGAAGCTTGGAAATCGTTACTCTATCCTAACAGTGAGTAAAAAGCTAAACGACAACAACAACAAAGATCAACAACTGTTCTTAGATCCACCAGAGAAGTAAGGTCACAGGGCAAACCACTGCCCCCACAATTGGATAGACAGACAAGGTGATAACAAAGGATCATAATTTATCAAAGCAGAAATCCACAGACAAAAACCTCTCTACAGGAGCCAGCACCCGAGTAGGAAAACCTAAATTGCGATTGATGACTTGCTGGAGGCTTAGTATAGACAAATCTGAAAGTTAAAAACTCTAGGGACACTTTTTTTAGTTTTACCTCCAGGAGCTCTACCAGGTTCTCACAGTAAAGATCCAAGCCAGTGTGGTGGCTCACTCCTGTAATCCCAGCACTTTGAGAGGCAGAGGCAGGTAGATCACTTGAGGTCAGGAGTTTGAGACCAGCTGGACCAACGTAGTAAAACCCCATCTCTACTAAAAATACAAAAATTAGCTGGGCATGGTGGAGGACACCTGTAATCCCAGCTACTCAGGAGGCAGAAGCAGGAGAATCGCTTGAACCCGGGAGGCAGAGGTTGCACTGAGCCAAGATCACACCATTGCACTCCAACCTAGGCGACAGAGCAAGACTGTGTCTCAAAAAAAAGAGAGAGAGAGACCCGAGAAAAATACCCACTGCTGCCTGTGCAAGGAGAGTTCTTGTAAAGCTATAGTTCTGGTAAGGTCTGCCCTCAAGAAAATCCATCTTACTACAGCCTAACCAACCTGCGGGAAGGAAAATATCCAGCTCCACCTCCCTCTCGCTGTCTACACAGAAGAAGAGAAATACTTAACTCCAGCCTCCTCTAACCATTCTGTCCCACCTAAGGGGATGAAAAGAACTGAGAAGCACTTGTGAAGCTCACAGCCCAGGGCAATGGCTGACTAAACAACTGAAATACAGTCATTGAACTATAGAATATTTTTTCTCTCCCCACAGCTTACCATCACATTACAAAAGGCCTATATATCACAATTCCTTTTATCTGATATATCATATCCAGCTTTCAACAAAAAATTACAAGGCATACTAAAAGACAAAAAAGCAGTTTGAAGAGACAGAGCAAGTACCATAACCAGATTCAAATATGGCAAGAATATTGCAATAAACAGACAAGAATTTAAAGCAACTATGATTAATATGCTAAGGATGCTAACGGGAAAAAACAGACAACATGGAAGAATAGACTGATAATGTAAGCAAGGGGAAAAATCAAAGAGAAATGCTGGAGACCAAAAACACTATAACATAAATGAAGAATGCCTTTGATGGGTTTATTAGTATACTGTTCATGGTTGAGGAATCTGAGCTTGGGAATATGTCAATAGAAACTTCCAAAGCTGAAAAGCAAATTTTTTAAAAAGACTGAAAAAAAGGGAACAGAATATCTAAGAACTGCGTTCAATTCAGCAGCACATATACTAACACTGGAACAATTCACAGAAGATCAGCATGGCCCCTGCGCAAGGATGACATGCAAATTCGTGAAGCGTTAGTATTTTTATAATATATATTTTTAAAAACAATAAGAACTGTGGGACAACTATTATACAAAAGGTACAACATACACATAATGAGAATACAGAAAGAGAAAATATTTGAAGCAGTAATGACAGAATTCCACACAAACTAATGTCAGACAGCAAACCACAGATCCAGTCAGCTCAGAGAACAAGCGGGAAAAGGCAAAACAAAACAAACCACCACCTAACACCTTGGCATATCATATTCAAACTGCAGAAAATGAAAAAAAATTAAATCTTAAGCAAGAAAAAACACCTTACTTGTAGAAGAGCAGGATTACATCCAACTTATCCTCATAAACCATACAAGCAAATAGAGAATAGAGTGAAATATTTTAAAATTCAAGAGAAAGTAAAAACAAACAAAGAAAAAACTGCTAGCCTGGAATTCTCTACCCTGCAAAATTATCCTTAAAAAGTGAAGGAGAACTAAAGACTTTCTCAAGACCAACAAAAATTGAGGGATTTGTTGCCAGTAGACCTGCCTTTTAAGAAATGTTAAAAGTAGTTCTTCAGAAGGAAGAAAAATAATATAGGTCAAAAATAGATCTACAAAAAGAAAGTAACAGCATTAGAGAAGGAATAAGTGAAGGTAAAGTAAAAACTTTTTTTTCCTTTTTTTTTTTTTTTTTTTTTTTTTGAGACAGAGTTTTACTCTTGTTGCCCAGGCTGGAGTGCAATAGCGCAATCTCGCCTCACTGCAACCTCCACCTCCCAGGTTCAAGCGATTTTCCTGCCTCAGTCTCCCGAGTAGCTGGGATTACAGGCACGCACCACCATGCCAGGCTAATTTTTTGTATTTTTGGTAGAGACAGGGTTTCACCATGTTGGCCAGGCTGGTCTCGAACTCCTGACCTCAGGTGAGCCACCCGCCTTGGCCTCCCAAAGTGCTGAGATTACAGACGTAAGTCACCACACCTGGACTTTTCTTATTCTTAATTGAGCTAACAGGTAACAGTTTGTTCAAAATAGTAACAGCACAATGTAGTCAATGATTTTAGCTTATATATAAGTGAAATGAATGATGGCAACAATACAGGGGATGGAAGGGAGAAATTAGGAGTATTTTGTTTCAGCCAATTTTGTTGTAAGTCCAAGTTCTAAAAAATGGTCTTTTATTTAAAAAACAAACAAACAAAAGGCAAGAGGGGAGCCCTTTCTGCTTCAGTTTGCTGTTCTGTAAAGTTTGGCACTCATTTTTAGTGGTCAGTGGTCAATAAGACTGGTACCAAATCCTCATTTGGCACATTTCCCCACGAGTAGCTAAATTATGTATCCAAGGTAAGGATTAAGAAAGAGAGCCTGGCCAGGTGCAGTGGCTCACACCTGTAATCCCAGCCATTTGGGAGGCCAAGGCAGGGGGATCACCTGAGGTCGGGAGCTCAGGACCAGCCTGGCCAACATGGTGAAACCCCCGTTTCTACTAAAAATACAAAAATTAGCTGATGCACGCCTGTAGTCCCAGCTACTGGGGAGGCTGGAGGCATGATAATCGCTTGAACCCAGGAGGCGGAGGTTGCAGTGAGCCCAGATCACGCCACTGCAAAACAGCCTAGGTGACAGAGCGAGGCTCCATCTCAAAAAAAAAAAAAGAAAGAGAACCTAACAGGAAGAGATAAATGCTATGCCTAAAAGGTAACAAGTAGATGTCTTCAGTTTACGCAGTGACCCAGCAGCAGAATGAGTCTTTAGTCTCAGGATCTGCTTTATGAGACTGTGCCCTTCTCTAGGGCAGGGGTCCTCAAGCCCCAGGCTGTGGACCAGTAGCAGTCAGTGGCCTGCTAGGAACTGGCCGCACAGCAGGTGAGCAGCAGGCAAGCGAGCATTACTGCCTGAGCTCTGCCTCCTTTCACATCAGTGGCAGCATTAGTCTCAGGAGTGCGAACCTTATTGTGAACAGCACATGCAACGGATCTAGGTTGCACACCTCCATTTGTGAATCTAATGCCTGATCTGAGGTGGCACAGTTTCATCCAGAAACCATCCCACCCACCCCGCTACTGCCCAGTGCCTGTGGAAAAACTGTCTTCCACATAACCAGTCCCTGGTGCCAAAAAGTTTAGGGACCACTGCTCTAGGGAAAGCAGAAAAATGGCAATAGGCCCCAGCGAGCCAGGAAAGAGGCATTCATTGCATTCAAGGATGCAGCACTGAAGCTAACCCAAGAGGAGTGGTAGCTACTGAGGCCTGTTCAGAGGACATGGTACAGGGATGTGATGCAGGAAAAGTCCTGAGGGAAAAAAACATTCTCAAGATCTGCTAGGATATGACACAAACATTTTCTATTATGAGGAAAATGAAGAATATCGGCCCGGCACAACGGTTCACACCTGTAATCCCAGCACTTTGGGAGGCCAAGGCAGGTGGATCACCTGAGGTTGGGAGTTCGAGACCAGCCTGACCAACGTGGAGAATCCCCGTCTCTACTAAAAACACAAAATTAGCCTGGCATGGTGGCACATGCCTGTAATCCCAGCTACTTGGGAGGCTGAGGCAGGAGAATCGCTTGAACCCGCAAGGCGGAGGTTGCTGTGAGCCGAGATCATGCCATTGCACTCCAGCCTGGGCAAAAGAAGTGAAACTCCGTTTCAAAAACAAAAAAAAAAAAAAAAGAAGAAGAAGAATATCTCACACAGAGACTTGAAAATCTCTCCCTTAACTCAGCCACTTAAAAATTAAACTGTGACATAAACTCCTTGACTACTTCATTTTATTTTAGACTCTTTCAAAAAATAAATAATAATTGGTGTGCAAATACTAAGGAGCAGGTTTGGTTGTTTTGTTTTTTGTATTTAACCTACCTTAGAATCTACCTTAGAAACCTGTAGACACATAAAAGCACTTAACAATGAAGTTGCTTAATTCAGCTAGTTGTGTAATATATTCTGCAAGGGCTTTTATCAGCAACATATTTTAAAGCCAATTTTAGTATGCTTTGGGAAACAGAAAGTGTGTGATAAATATCTCCCTTGGCTTCTCAAAAGCTAGGCTATAGGCTTATATAGAAGAAATCTCACTTCAGCAGTAATCTTTACTAACTCTGGTTATGTAATCTATTTGGCCTCTTATTTTGGCCTCAATTAGCTTTATTTTGGCTTTGAATTAAGAGAGAATGAACATATGTACTTGATAATGATTAAATAAATATATGTGGTCACAGCTCCACTTTGCAATAGTATACACATCTGCTATTCATCCAAAAATCATGAAAACCAGGACCAGGCTGTTACATGCTGTTCATTAGCATCCACACAAATGTAATTTTATTGCTGTGTCTGGTCTGATATTCATTTGTAATGCTTTCTGGAAAATAATTTTTAAATGGAGTGAAAGGTAGAAGATGAGCTTCATTTTAACTGGGAGGGAAGTAAAGCAAGTAAACATATATTAAGTTTTCAAGATGTCACAATTTCTTACGCCAGGAAAATAAAAATATCTCAAACTGATAATAAGACTAGACACACAAGCCATTTTATACAAATTTAGTTTATACATTTTTATTACAATCCAAAGCATTTAATTTATTTGATTAGGTAAGGATAAAACAACAAATCTTCCAAAATATTCACAAGCCCTAATTTGGTATGTATACTCAATCTGAATTCGGCTTCCCATAATGAAAATGTTCAGTTTCAATAAATCTAGACTAAAGGGATGAAATTTCACCCTTTACAAGATGTAATTACATACACAGGTGACTAATTAAGACATTGAGACTTGAGCTATAAAAACTAAGTGACCCAGATCTATACTAGATCATAAATCATGTCATGATCCTTGAAGTTACTTATATAATCCTACCCATAATTAAAATAAGTCATTAACATACATATTAGCAAGTATGAATAATCCTCAACTATCATGCACATGGTACATGAAAGAATAGACAATATTTTAAAACATGTAAGTCAGAGTTTCTATTCTGGTAATATGGTAAAAAGACAACCAGAAAATACTTCTTTTACAAAACATCTAGAACTACTGGTGAATCTTTTTATTTGATTTGTACATATACACAAAATAAAATATACAAACACCCCTTTAAATGTAGAACTTATCAAGAAAGTAGGAGAAATCTCCTGAGACCAAAAATGAACAGGAAAGTAAAAAGCAGTACATGGCCAGGCGCAGTGGCTCACGCCTGTAATCCCAGCACTTTGGGAAGCCAAGGTGGGCAGATCACAAGGTCAGGAGTTCGAGACCAGCCTGGCCAATATGGTAAAACCCCATCTCTACTAAAAATACAAAAATTAGCCGGGTGTGGTGGCAGGCGCCTGTAGTCCCAGCTACTTGGGAGGCTGAGGCAGGAGAATGGCTTGAACCTGGGTGGCGGAGGTTGCAGCGAGCCGAGATCTTGACACTGCACTCTAGCCTGGATGACAGAGCAAGACTCCATCTCAAAAAAAAAAAAAAAAAAAGCAGTACATGTTTGACCTGATGCTATGACGACCCTGGATTTTCTGATTTCAGAAACTGAGAAACTTCTGTTCCAATGACAAGCCAGAGAAGATCTTGGCACACAAGACACAGTGTTAGAAGTAAGATTCCTGCACAAAGCATGGACTCTCAAAGAACAATGAAATAGAAAGATCTGCGCACTGGCAGAGGGACACAGGAAGCCTTTTTTGTCTTGCCCTAGGCTCTGAAAAGGTAGGAAAGATCACCAAAGATTTCATAATCATAAGACTGCCCCTACATAGGTTTAGAGTTTGATTTATTCTATCCACATAGTACAGAAACTCCCAACTTTAAAAATTAAATATAAAAAATAACTTCTGCTTGAATAAGGCAATGATAACATTTGATAACTCATTTACCAAAACTCAAACTAAGCCGGGCACAGTGGCTCATGCCTGTAGTCCCAGAAGTTTTTAGATCAGCCCAGGAGACGGTTTTTTTTGTTTTGGTTTTTTTGTTTAAACAACAACAAAAAAAACTTATGCTGAGCAGCGCAGTGGCTCATGACTGTAAGCCCAACACTTCGGGAGGCTGAGGTGGGCAGATGACTTGAGCCCAGGAATTCAAGTCCATCCTGAGCAACATGGTGAAACCCCATCTCTACAAAAGATACGAAAATTAGCCGGATGTGGTGGCACACACCTACAGTCCTAGCTACTTAGGAGGCTGAGATGGGAGGATTGCTTGAGCCTGGGAGGCAAAGGTTGCAGTGAGCTGAGACTGCGCCACTGACGGAGTGAGACCCTGCCTCAAAAAAAAAAAACAAAAACAAAAACAAAACTCAAACTTCACACTTGAGATCTGTGCAATTTACTGTATATAAATTATACTTTAAATAGTTAAGTGGTCGGCTGGGCACAGTGGCTCACGACTGTAATCCCAGCACTTTAGGAGACCAAGGCGGGCAGATCACGAGGTCAGGAGATCAAGACCATCCTGGCTAACATGGTGAAACTATGTCTCTACTAAAAAATACAAAAAATTAGCCGGGCATGGTGGCGGGTGCCTGTAGTCCCAGCTTATTGGGAGGCTGAGGCAGAAGAGTGTCGAGAACCCAGGAGGCAGAGCCTGCCTGCAGTGAGCCGAGATCGTGCCACTGCACTCCAGCCTGGGCGACAGAGTGAGACGCTGCCTCAAAAAAAAAAAAAAAAATTAAGTGGTCACTGGAAACACCTCCAGTGAACTTGGCAAAAGCAACCCAAAATCTCTCTGGAGGAATATGCCCCCAAGTCACTCAGAATTCTCAAGGACAGCCTCTCTGAAGATCTGTTCACAGTCCAAAACTATATAAAACACTCGAGGAAACATTTAACCTTAAGCAAGAATCCAGCAGGTGTAAAAAAAAAAAAAACAGAAGTAGATTTTTAAGAACTTTAGAAAACTGAACAACTTGATAGAGATTATAAATATTTAAATGATGAAAACACATAAAAGATGGAATAACATATATGACACAAGAAAAGACATCATCAAACAATAACATATCTCTAATAAGAAAATACAAGAAGCAATCCTCAGTGCATGCTAAAATAATCAATAAATGAGTGGTTAATAAGGAACTAGGTATTTGGCAAAATACAAAACGATCATCCCACAAATAACTTAAGGACACAAGCGGAAAGGGCTCAACTTACAAATAAAAATAGTAACTTTCAGGCACTAGAGTCAAAAACCAAATATTATAACAAAAGATGCACCTAACATCCCAACTGCTCAGAAAATTTGACCATCTGAACCTACCGAATAATCTTAGCAACACTACAATATAGGACAACTTCTGATGTGACAAATACAAAGTACTCAGTACTACCTATGAGGCATTCATGCCAAAATGTTAAATCTGTCTCTAATCAAGTCTTCAAATCTAATTTTTCTTTCCAAGTAACACACGGGGATAAAAATAAATAAAATACCACAATAATTTGTTAGAAAAAAAAAATTGCCTGGGCGCGGTGGCTCATGCTTGTAATCCCAGCACTTTGGGAGGCCAAGGTGGGTGGATCACAAGGTCAGGAGATCGAGACCATCCTGGCTAATGCGGTGAAACCCCGCCTCTACTAAAAATACAAAAAAGTTAGCCGGGCATGTTGGTGGGTGCCTATAGTCCCAGCTACTCGAGAGGCTGAGACAGGAGAATGGCGTGAACCCTGGAGGCGGAGGTTGCAGTGAGCCGGATCATGCCACTGCACTCCAGCCTGGGCAACAGAGTCAGACTCCATCTCAGAAAAATAAATGAATGAATGAATGAAAATAAAAAATCTAGGACATTCTATAGGACAGCTGACCCAGTCTTTTCAATTAAGTCAACAAGGTGAGAGATAAAAAGGGAAAGGGGGAGGACCAACTGAACTGCTCTAGAAAAACCACATGCAACTTGTAAACCAAATGTTTGGACTCTGATTTCAAACAACCAACTATAAAGCAACATTTCTGAGACACAGATATCTGAGTATGAACAGACTAATTTATAACATTAAAGAATTGTTCATCGCAAGTTGTGTGAAAGACAATGGCATTATGATTCTAGAAAAAACAGTATTTTTTAGAGATGGAAAATAAAGTATTTACAAGTGAGATATCGATGTGTGAATCTGCTTTAAAATATCTCAGCTAATTTTAAAAAAAAAACAGCCTAAAAGCCTACACATAGAGAGTAGTTGAATAAACTATGGTACACTCACACAATGATATACTATGCACTGGCAAAAAAGAATGAGGAAGATCTCTACGAAACGATATGGAATGACATTCAAAATGTTAAGTTTTGGCTGGGCACGGTGGCTCATGCCTGTAATTCCAGCACTTTGGGAGGCCGAGGCAGGCGGATCACAAGGTCAGGAGTTTGAGACCAGCCTGACCAACATGGATAAACTCCGTCTCTACTAAAAATACAAAATTAGCCAGACGTGGTGGTGAATGCATGTAGTCCCAGCTACTCGGGAGGCTGAGGCAGGAGAATTGCTTTAACCCAGAAGGCGGAGGTTGCGGTGAGCCAAGATTGCACCATTACACTTTAGCGTGGGCAACAAGAGCGAAACTCCATCTCAAAAAAAAAAAAATTAGCAAGGCATGATGGCACATGCCTGTAGTCCCAGCTACTTGAGAGGCTGAGGCCAAAGAATCACTTGAACCCGGAAGGCGGAGGTTGCAGTGAGCCCAGATCGTGCCACTACACTCCAGCCTGGGCGACAGAGTGAGACTCCGTCTCAAAAAAAAAAAAAGTTGTTAAGTTTAAAAAGAACATGCAAAAGAGCATCTACTGTATGTTACTCTTTCATGTAGGAAAAGAGGATTATAAGAATATACACATTCACGGCTGGGCACGGTGGCTCATGCCTGTAATTCCAGCACTTTGAGAGGCTGAGGTGGGTGAATCACGAGGTCAGGAGTTCGAGACCAGCCTGACCAACATGGTGAAACCCCGCCTCTACTAAAAATACAAAAATTAGCCGGGTGTGGTGGCGCGCATCTGTTAATCCAGCTACTCAGGAGGCTGAGGCAGGAGAATCGCTTGAACCCAGGATGCAGAGGTTGCAATGAGCCAAGATGGTGCCACTGCACTCTGGGCGACAGAGAGAGACTACGTCTCAAAAAAAAAAAATATATACACATTCACATTCTGAGAATGGAGGTATAGTAAAAGAAAAAAATATATACACACGTATCAACTCATTTGTACATAAACAAATTCACAAGAAAAAAGCAGAAATTATTAAGACTAAGATACCCATAGAGAGGGGTGGGGAAAGACTGGAAAAAAGGGGGTAGGAGATGGGACTAGGATAGAAGGGATGGGGAAGAAGAACACTTTTCTGAGTATAAATTTTTGTATTACTTTTTACTGTTAGGAACATGTCAATTGTTTCACATAACACCAAAGTAAATTCGTTTCTCACAATGGTGGTATAGGCTAATGATTTTAAAACTCCCTTAATGTGTACACTAAGATGGGCAAATAAGAAAATCTATCATGATAATGAGAGCCAGGTTTCTCACTATCACAGAATAGAAGTAAATATCCCAAGTAAGAAAAGAGAGAAGACTACAATGATAATTTTGTGGTAGTAGACTGGAATTGGCGATAACATGAATTTGTTTTTACATATAGCAAAGACACAGAACTAGGGGTATGTGTGTCTACATACATCATATATTTCCTAACTCTGTCCACTGAGAGGTACTAAACTAAATACAATAAAAGAAAATACAGCCGGGAGCAGTGGCTCACGCCTGTAATCTCACGCACTTTGGGAGGCCAAGGCAGGCGGATCACCTGAGGTTGGGAGTTCGAGACCAGCCTGACCAACATGCAGAAACCCCGTCTCTACTAAAAAAACAAAATTAGCCAGGCATGGTGGCGCATGCCTGTAATCCCAGCTACTCGGGAGGCTGAGGCAGGAGAATCACTTGAACCCGGGAGGTGGAGGTTGCAGTGAGCCGAGATCGCGCCATTGCACTCCAGCCTGGGCAACAAGGACAAAACTCCGGCTCAAAAAAAAAAAAGAAAAAGAAAAAAGAAAATCCAGTAGCAAAGAGCATACCTAGTTTCCACATCTTCATTTCTAAATACCATTCTCTAATAAAAGGAGCCAGAACTCCTTGGAGAAATAGTTGATTCAAGGAGTGGAACAGAAAAAGGACACAATGAGTCTGGACTGCCTGGAGTCGCCAGAAAGTAAATAAGTACTTAAAAAACAATGAGGGCGGCTGGACGCGGTGGCTCACGCCTGTAATCTCAGCACTTTGGGAGGCCGAGGCGGGTGGATCACCAGGTCAGGAGATCGAGACCATCCTGGCTAACAGGTGTGAAACCCTGTCTCTACTGAAAAATGCAAAAAATTAGCCAGGCATGGTGGCGGGTGCCTGTAGTCCCAGTCACTCGGGAGGCTGAGGCAGGAGAATGGCGTGAACCCGGGAGGCGGAGCTTGCAGTGAGCCAAGATGGCGCCACTGCACTCCAGCCTGGGCGACAGAGCAAGACTCCGTCTCAAAATAAATAAATAAATAAACAAACAAACAATGAGGGCATGTACAAACGACTCAGGAACCAACTTGAAAGAGCTCCCAGTGGTCAAATCTGCAACAATTTGAGCAAGAAAATCATGACAGTTTTGGATTATAACCTACAGGATAAAATAAATGCCCATGAATCCATACTAATTGTATCAGAAAAACACATTTCCTTCTCTCACAGGGTCAACATAACAGAACATTTCTGACACCAGATCGCTGGGCGGGGTGACGGGGGGGTTCCCCACACCAAGCAATTCTACAACACCACCTGGGTGTCCTACAAGCCAGTTCAATTCTGACACTATCTATGTGAAGACAGCATCAGATCCCAGTAACGGGCTCGGTCCTAAAAGACTGCCCCCAGCACTGCAGGCACCCGTGCTTCTGACTGGCCAGCTATAAACTGGATGTTCGCACAATCCCCTCCTCAGGTTCAATCATTTGCTAAAGTAGCTCACAGAACTCCGGGAAACACTTTATTTATATTTATCAGTTTATTATAAAGGATATTACAAAGGATACAGATGAACAACCACATGGAAAAGATACATAGGGAGAGATCCAGAAGGGTCACGAGCACAGGAGATTCCATCCTAATGAAACATGAAAATGGATGTGTTCACCAACCCAGAAGCTCTCCAAACCCCCATAATTCAGGGATTTTTTTTTTAGAGTCTTTTTATATAGGTATGAGTGATTATTAGCTCTATCTCCAGTCCCTCTCCCCTGCCCAAGGATGTGAAGTGGAGCTGAAAGTTCCAAGCTTCTAATCATGGCTTGGTCTTTCTGGTGACCAGCCCCCATCCAGAAGCCTATCAAGAGTTGCCTCATTAGAACAAAAGATGCTCCTATCACCCAGGAAATTCCAAGGGATTAGGAGTTCCATGTCAGACACTGGAGTCAAAGACCAAATATTAGAACAAAAGATGCACCTAGCACCCCTACTGCTCAGGAAATTACAAGGGTTTTAGAAGCTGTGTGCCAAGAACCAGGGGACAGAGACCAAATATATTTTCACAATATCACACTAATATAAATAACTGAATAAATAAATGAGAGAGACAGGACAGCTCTACGTTAAGGTAGAAAGCTAATAATGCACACAGAAGGAATAATGGAACTAGAAAAATCGCTATTTGGCAAACAGCAAACATCACAGTAATAATTAACACAGGCAAAAACCATCAAGGAATGCTAAAATTTGTGGATAAAAGTATGATGAGAAACAGGATAATTGCACAGCCTCAAATATATATTGCAAGGAAAAAAATAGTAACTACAGTGAAAAAAAAACTAGCAGACAAAACCATAACCAAGTGATCAACTGTAACATCACCCAGTATCCACATAATGTGCCTGCTGACAGGATGCCCTGAGAAGGGCATAATACCACTTCTGTGGTATTCTTGCCAAAAATGTATAACTTTAATCAAATCATGAGAAACAGCAAATAGAGCCAAACTGAGGAATGTTCTACAAATGACTGGCCAATAATCTTCAAAAATGTCCAGGTTATGAACAACAAAGAAAGACTACCAAAACATCTCAGATTAGAAAAGGCCGAGGAGATAACTAAATGCAAAATGGTATCCTGGACCAGAGAAAGGACTAATGTGGAAAACAGAGAAATTCAAATATGGTCTACAGATTAGTTAACAGTATTCTATCAACATTAATTCCTGGTTAGATAACTGTTCTATGGTTATACAAAATGTCAATATTTAGGGAAGCTGGGTGAAAGTTACACCAGAGCTATGTACAATTTTTGCAACTTTTTTTCCAAGTCTAAAATTACTGATATACTGTTTTCTCTACTTTTATGTAGCTGAAATTTCTTCATAAGGGGGCACAAGGAACTTCTAAAAAAATTAAAATATAGTCACTGATATTAAAACCTCAATTAACATGTTAAACTGCAAAGTTAGGCACAGCTGAAGAATTTTGTTATCTAGATGGCAGGTACAAAAAAAAAAAAAAAAACAAAGTGGCTCAGAGAAATAATGAGAGAGAAGATAAAAGAGCAAAATTAAGAGGAAAGGAACAGGGAATTAGAAAGGAACACATATCAAACAAGAGTTCCAAAGGAGACTAAGGAGAATGGAGGAAAATTAAGAAAAAAAATGGATAAGAATTCTCTAGAATTAACAAACGACAAAAATGCTTAGATTCTAGAAATATGAATCCTAACCAGGATAAATAAAAATATATCCACATCTAGACACAGGGTAGACAAAGCTGCAAAATACCAAAAATCAAGAGAAGCTTTTAAAAACCACAAAAATATTAAAAAAGATAAATGATAAATTACAATGCAATACAGACTTAATCGTACCAACAATTAAAGCCATACACCCTCAAAGGTCTGAGTGAAAATAACTAATCACGTAGAATTCTATACTCAACTAATTATCATTTCAAGAATGAGGGCAAAATAAATACATTTTTAGACAAAGACCAAGAGTTACTATTAACAGACGCTTATTGAAAGAAACACTGAAGGGCATACTTCAAACAAAAGGAAGCTGAATCCAAATGGATTAACTGGGATGCAAAAAGCAATGGTAAAATAAGAAATTGCTACACTGAGTAAACCTAAAAACATGAAACTTATTTTAAAAAGGTCCTTTAAACAAAGCTACCATGTTCAATTTTTTAAAGTAATTCAACTCGTAAAAAAAACACAAAAAACAAAAAACAATGGCTTCAGTAAGATACCTTTCACAAAGAAAAAAAGCACCAAACATGGAATTCAAAAATTTCAACTAAGAATATAGCTCCCTCTCATTTATCTTGCTCAAAGGCCTTGGTTTCTTCACCCAAAGAAGGGAAGGAAGGCATTTAGCTAGAGGATCCTTAAGATTCCCTTCCAGTTCTAGGATTCAAGGGATAGAAAACAGACCTTCCCAATTTAACAGAACATCTTTCAAAACTATAAGTTGTTTACACCAAGATCCTTCATACACAGGGCCAGTGCTTTAAAGCAAGATCCAGTCTAAAGCTTTAGATTTTAAATAATTGGCTATCTGCTTCTATGCAAAAGCCAACTGGAAACGGATATGATCTCAGAAAAAGAACAAAGAAAATAACGCACTTTTAAACTGTTCCATTTTTAAAGAGCTAATGGAGGAAGGAAAGGCACGGTCCAAGTGGTAGGACAACGGAAACAGTATATAAAACTCAATAAGCTTAAGTGAAAATTTCTAAAAGAAATATAGTATCAATATCAATTGTTACAAAAATAAAAACAATCATATTTTATTCCTAGTTCACAAATTAGCTGACAAACCCCTCCTTCCAAAATCTTAAAGATTCATTGTAATTTCTGAAGAATCATCAACTCTGGAATACATCGAAGGTAGACAAAATCCCCAAATGCAGGCAGCCTATACTCATAAAGGTACCCTATTCTTTTTCTTTTTTTTTTTTTTCATCTCCAGCCATACAGAGGAAGGTATCCTATTCTTTATAATCACCAAGTTTCAATCTTCTACTAAGGATGAATGAAAAGCTCAATGTTACAAGCAAAGAAAGCTTTTATTAAAAAGCAAAGCTATTAAAATACTGTGTTATGTAAAGGCATTCAGTTATACTACAACTACTCCCCTTCAAAATTCCTTCAATAAATGCTAGGAGATATGGAGCATAAAAAAGTAGACAATACAATTGAAACTTATTAATTTGAGACACGGTGATGGATATTACTTGATATGAAGAAACTAAAACTGGATGAGAGTTAAGATATTTTTAAGAAAAAACCCCTACATTAACATTTGAGAACACATGTACACACACACATAAAGAGACACACACCACGAGTTTGTTGTTTCTTAATTTCCAAGACCCTGATTCATATGCCATTCAAGCTAAACCCATAATCCAGATTTCCCGAAAAGATTAGTGGTTCTTCCAACACATCACTCTTAATTTTTAGATAATGATCTCAAAAATCCTCATCTCCAAACATATGTGAATCTATATAATCTGCCTAAATGTAACTGGCTACATTTTCCACTTTCCATACAAAAAGAATCTTTTTATGGCCGGGCACAGTGGCTCACGCCTGTAATGCCAGCACTTTGGGAGGCCGAGGCGGGCAGATCATGAGGTCAGGAGATCGAGACCATCCTGGCTAACAAGGCGAAACCCGTCTCTACTAAAAATACAAAAAATTAGCTAGGCAAAGTGGCAGGTGCCTGTAGTCCCAGCTACTCGGGAGGCTGAGGCAGGTAAATGGTGTGAACCCAGGAGGCGGAGCTTGCAGTGAGCCAAGATCGTGCCACTGCACTCCAGCCTGGGCAACAGAGTGAGACTCCATCTCAAAAATAAATAAATAAATAATAAATAAAAATACATACTTTTAAAATATAAATATCATTCAAAGCTGTTTAATATAAATTCACTTCAAATTGAATCACTAAAGTTTAACTTTATAAAAAAATCTAAAATGATTTGGAATATGAAAGGATCCTAAACAAACAAACAAAACACCCTTAAACTTGACACAGGTCCTCAACATCACCAAGATTAGTACGGTTGCTTAGCATGGTAACTGTGGAATCAGACTGAGGGGCTCCAGCATTAGGAGCAGCCACATAGGAATCACCTCTACTCACTGTAACATAAGACAACTGTTTACTGTAACTCTGGTTGTTCATTTCTCTAACAATTTCATACACACATCTTCCCGTTGCTTAGTCTGAACTGTACACTGCTAGTCATTATTATAAGGAAAAAAAAATCTCAGACTAATATAATAGAGGCCAAATTTAGAGAGAGGAATAAAAATCTTCCTTCAGTCTAGGCTAAATGGACTGATTACACAAAGAACTCCATACATCCGAAAGCACACAGATGTCTGCACTAGTTCCCAGGGCTCAAACAATACCAGTCATTCAATAGCTTTCCTTTTACGTAAGTTGCTATGAGAGAGCTCAATCAGCTCTTGTGAACCTCATAATCCAGGATCCTGGAACTCTGAAAAGTCTACATTTTTCCTCAGCACTGTTTTCATGTACTTTGTCTGGAACTCAAACTTCGTATTTCCCCCAAAAAATAAATCTGGAAATCATCTCTTCTGTTTGACAAATGATGTACTCTACCTATAATTACTTTTCAACTAAAACCACAATCCACGATACAAATCTAAGATCATTAACACTGAAAGATCATCTGATGAATATATTTTTCAGTGTAGGAGTTTAAAATATAATTTTAAATACGCTCCATCATTTGTACATATATCAAATGTATATATACCATTTGACCAGATTCTATTTGTTTCCAGTTGAGTCGTTTCTAAAATAACCATGACACAAAATGACTTCTCAAAATTAAAAGAAATTTTGAGAGGACTGTTAAAGCTGGGGAGGGGAGTTGAATTTACCCACTCTCTCTCCCCTACTCTCCCCTCCTCTGCCTCCCACATTAACCACACACATCAAAAATAATACAAAATATTTCACTGGGTGTTTGACCAAGCCTTTAGTCCACAGAAAGAGTTATTCTTCACTGAACCACCTTCAGAAGCTAAATAACACTACCTTCTACCTTCAAAGTAAATTGCTACTGATTCTTCCAATAATCTTTTTTATCAGCTAAGTCTTTGGTGAATTCTCACATTCAATAATGAGAAATAACAAGGATAAATTAAAGCCACAGAAACTCTAAAGTATTTTTTAATCAAATGGCAAAATTACTTCAGAAGATACTTATCAGACCTGCTACCCAGAAGTAAAGCTCATTAGTTTTGGGGAACAAAATGAAAATTATTAATTTACTCACTAAACTGTTAGATCCTGAAGAGTCAAGAGGAACTATATACATTCAGTTCCCTTTAATAATGTACTATCAGGTAATCATTAATCTCTTATAGAAATGATCAAGATCCCATTCCAAAATTTGGTAATGAAGCTCCTAACAGCTCTTGTGCCCCTTCTAATTATTTTAACACTCTTCCTCTCTTCACATTCATGTTACATAATGCAAATAAACATGCTTTGAAGAAGAAAAAGTTGTCTCTCCCAAGTTTTCTGTCCTTAAACAGTAAAGATAAACCAAACCCCCTCTCTCCAACCAGAGTACAAAATGCAGAACTCTGAACATAACCATTTAACAGATATTTCATTAAATTTCAATCATCACCCTTACAGTGGTGAAATTGAACTTGTCAAGAAGAGGGGAAAAAAGAACTTTATCTTTTCACCACGGTATTCTTCCCTAATGACGACTACAAGCACCAAAATCCTATGTGTTCTACAAAGCAGTAACCTCAGAAACATTTCAACACCCTCTGAGCCTTACGAACTGTTAGCAAAACACAAAATCCGTTTCTCAAAAATATCTATAAAGTTCTCAACAACCAAATTCTTTGATAACTACAGTTACATCTGAGACCTCCTCCTCAGGACATCCAATCGTTTTTCCTACGATCAGAGCCACTACAATATTTCCTGGTGCTTTAAGAGCACCATCTTGCTTCAACAAACACGTTTTAATTTCACTCTAAAAAATACATACTTGTATTTCCAGACATCTCCCTCTAAAATTTCCCTATACTACTGCCCACGTTATCCCTTACAGTCAAATCAGTCTTCTCATTTTTCTACAACATGGCATCCTGTTCAACCTCTGTAACCAAATCAGGCCTGATATCAAGATAAAGAAGCACATATAAACCTTTCTTCCATTCTCCCCAAGTTCTCATTTATTACATAAAAAGAATTCACTCCTTTCTATAAGTGAAATGAGTTTTAAAGCATTCTAATACAACTGAAAGCTAAAGAAAACAAAGTATTAAAATAGTACAGGTTATTTATCTTTGGATTTTAACCAAATATTAGTCACTTTAGGTTCATGTTCAGATAGTTATCTATACTTAGCCATGACAGACTAGCCATGACAATTTATTCAATAAAGAAATATCACAAAATGGTATATACTAATAGTAGAAATGAGACATAGTAACAGAGAAGCAATGTGAGGATACAGTTCACACTTTGAAATGAGATTTACTCAGAGCTTTAAGTTTTCCTTCTCATTAGAAAATAAACCTTTATTGCAAATATATGTTTAGCTAACTAGAAATGAGTTATTTAATAATTTTTATTTTTCATTCAATACTGACGTTAAATAATGCTTCAGAGTGTAACAAAAAAACACTAGTATCACAATATCATTGTGTATATAATAAAAGGTATAAGATCTAGATTAGTCTATCTCATCTTGGGCTATCAAATACTTCTCATTTCATTCCTTCTCTCTTTAAATTATCTTCTGATATCACAAAAAATAAATACAGAAGAAAACCCAAGAAATATAAACATGGCTATTAGAAACCCAAAACGATTTACAGAAACACTAAGAACACAACACACTGGGCACAGTGGATCACACCTGTAATCCCAGCACTTGGGGAGGTCAAGGCAGAGCGACAGATCACTTAAGCCCAGGGGTTCAAGACCAGCCTGGGCAACACGGTGAAATTCTGTCTCTACAAAAAAAAATTTTTTTGAGACAAAGTCTCACTCTGTTGCTCAGGCTGGGGTGCAGTGGTGCGATCTCAGCTCACTGCAACCTCTGCCTCCTGGGTTCAAGTGATTTTCGTGCCTCAGCCACCCGTCTAGCTAGGATTACAGATGTGCGCCACTACGCCCAGCTAACAAAAAATTTTTTTTAGCTAGCCAGGTGTGGTAGCGCACACCTAAAGTCCCAGCTACTTGGGAGGCTGAAATGGGAGGATCACCTCAGCCTGGGAGGCTGACAGTGCAGTGAGCTTTGATTGCACCACTACACTACAGCCTGAGTGACAAAGCAAAAACCCTGTCAAAAATAATAATAACACAACGTAACTTTCCACATTCAAGTCTACTCAGCGAAGAAGCCCAAAGAATCTAAAATTCCTGTTTTCGATCTTTCTTTTCTCATAGGGGTCAGGGTGGTGTATGTCAGTGGAGAAAAATCAAAAGGAGGTACGATGATCTTCGTACACTGTACAAAAACTTACCCACTTGAAGGATCTAAGGCAATAGCTCTGGGTTGATCCAACTCTTGCCAAAATAAAACTTTTCGTAAAGATCCATCTAAATTAGAAACTTCAATCCGATTAGTTTCAGAATCTGTCCAGTACAATTTTTCTCCAAGCCAATCACATGCCAGCCCATCGGGGGACAATAATCCAGAAACAACAACATTCTGCACACTCTCAGTTTTGTTAAATTCTGTTCGTTTAATGGCTTCTTCGCTGACATCACTCCAGTATATCAAGCCATGACTAAACACAAAGTCCACCGCAGCTGCATCCTCCAAGCCTCCAACTACAATCGTAGCATTCTCTTTGCCATTTGTAGCATCAACCAATCGCAAGTCCCGTCTGTTTGCATAAAGCAACAAAGGGGCCGCTAGAACAAAAAAAGAAAAATATGTAAGTGAAAAGGAAGAAAACGTATTGGTTCTTATAAACTGGGTTTCAAATCGGTATTAGTGAGCAAAGACTGTCGAAAATAAGAAAAGAATAAATAAATCATTAGGAGACCATCTAAACTTCTTTCACACACAAAATATTATTTTTGCAGTATTTAAAAAATAAGACATAGGAAAGGGGGGGAACTATTTCCACCACAATAGTCTTTTCTTGTTAAAATAACTCAGATAAAAGTTTAAAGCCTGGGTATACCAAGAATTGGCAATAATATGGAGCTACTGGAACACTCATACTCTACTGGGGTGAATGTAAAATGGTACAGCCACTTGGGAAAACAGTTTGGCAGTTTCCTAAAAGGTTAAACATACAACCTACTATACAATCCAAGGCAATAGCTAGATACTGCTTATTCCACATCTAGGTATTTACTCAAGAGAAACAAAAACATATGTCAATACAAAGACTTGTATGCAAATGCTCATAGCAATTTATTTGTAATAACCCAAACTGGAATCAACCCAAATGTCATCAACAGACTAATGGATAAAAAACTGTGATACTGCCACACAACAGAAAATAATGAACTCTTTGTACATGAAAAATGGGTGGATCTCAAAATAATTCAGAATGAAAGAAGCCAGGCCAAAACAAAGGTATATATTGCATGACTCTCATCTATATAAACTTTTACAGAAGGCAAACTTTTGTAAAAACACAAAGCAGATCAATGGCTGTCTCAAAATAGGGAAAGAAGGTGCAAAAGAATGAGGGGGAGGATTAAAAATGGGCATGAGCAAACTTTTGCAGGTGATGAGCTATATTATCAATAATGATGGTTTCGGAGGTGTAAACATGTCAAAACTTATTAAATTTTACACTTGACATAAGCAAAATTTATTGTCTATCAATTATACCTTAATAAAACTGTTACAGTTTGACAGAAATAGTTCTTAGTAAAGCTACTTTATTCTGTTCTATATTACTATTAAAATGACCTTTGAAAAGACCCGAAACTAAATATAAAGCCAATCTTACAGCAATATCATTTAACTTTGAGAAAGTTGAGGCTGTTGGGAGTGAGGTAGTATAAATTCCATGTTTTTTGGTTTTTATTAAATATCTATTCCAAGCTTCTGACATTTACTTTCCTAGTATCAAGCAACAATTAAAAATCTAGAGCACTACTGTCCTACAGAACTTTCTGTGATGATGGAAATGTCCTCTCCACTGCATAACACAGTACCACCAGTCACACGCGGCTATGGAGCGCTTAAAATGTGGCTAGTGTGACTACGAAATTAAATATTTAATTTTATATAACCTTTTTTTTTTTTTTGAGACAGAGTTTTGCTCTTGTTGCCCAGGCTGGAGTGCAATGGCACGATCTCGGCTCACTGCAGATTCCGCCTCCCAGGTTCAAGCAATTCTCCTGCCTCAGCCTCCTGAGTAGTTGGGATTACAGGTGCCCACCACTATGGGTCCGGCTAATTTTTTGTATTTTTACTACAGGTGGGGTTTCGCCATGTTGACCAGGCTGGTCTTGAACTCCTGGCCTCCGGTGATCCACCCGCCAGGGCCTCCCAAAGTGCTGGGATTACAGGCGTGAGCCACTGCGCCCGGCCCCAATTTTATATAATCTTAATTCATTCCAATTTATATAGACAAGTGTGGCTAGTGGTAGTACTGGATAGCACACATCTAGAGGCTGGAATGCAGAACATAAATGAGGCAGCAAAAGTAAGACCAAGCCAGGCACGGTGGCTCACACCTGTAATCCCAGCACTTTGGTTAAGCCCGGGAGTTCAAGACCAGACTTGGCAACACATGGAAACCCCATCTCTACAAAAAAATTAATTTAAAAAAGTAGCCAGGCATAGTGGTACACGCCTGTAGTCCCAGGTACTCAGGAGACTAAAATGGGAGGGTCACTTGAGCCCAGGAGTTTAAGGCTGCAGTGAGCCTGCGTGACAGAGGGAGACCCTGTCTCAAAAAAAAAAAAAAGAGTTATGATGCAATTATCTACATGATCCTCTTTCATAATTACTTACTAAAGGTCTACAACTGTGTCATCTGAAGCCAAGCCCAACTACCATTTAGAAGTAACGATTCCCCCTTTTTCAAGAAATTACTCCAATCTCAAAAAAGTATAAGAAAAAAGTGATGTTTACACTATAGATTGTGTCTGTCAAATAGTTATAAATGTATACTATTTTCATCTGTAAGTACAACATAAACTTCCCTAACTAAGCTTAAATCCAACTTTCTTAGTCAAAAACAAACTGGCAGACAGCTTTTTTAAAAAGTGGCTAACCAATCTTTCTGCTTATTCTGTGTATCTGCTGCAGCTATTAGCAAATTCATAAACTTCCCTAACAGAGTCACTTCTAATTCATTTCTGGCCTTCACACATCACACTGATTTATCAGTCCCCACAGAGCCCACTATACTGAGTCTCTCATACTATGGGCCAAATATAAACATCAGAAAAAAGGTCCCTACTAGTGAAGGATACAATGCTAAGTGCTGCATAAGGCTAAGGAATACCCACGAAACACTTAAAATTTAAAATTCAAGAATGATAATCATCTAATATTTACTGGGCACCTTCTTTATGGCACTATCTTGGAAAACTATATCAAAGCTATAGGACATTAGGTGGCAGCCAAATGTCTTTCATTGTTTTCAAGTCAAACTTTAACACTTCTATGTGTACTGAATATTTTTGGTCTACAAAATCCAAAAATGCTTTCTGGTCAGTTAAGGCCTCACAAGCATTCTGAGTCTCTTCTCCCTCCTGAAAACGGGTGAAGGAGGCAAAGTTAATCTTTTTTAAGTTAGCAATACTAGTTATAATTGAGGATTTGTAAAGGACTGTACATAAATCTGCTGCACATAAACCACACTACTGAAAGGAAATCCCAGGGTTCATCCTGTCCAACCACCCTTCTGATGCTTGAATACTTTCTATTACATTGTCACCAGTATCTGTTCAGCAACATATTAAATGGGATATCTAATAGGTATAATTTGATTTGTAACATTATTTTTATCTACCAAACAGATACACTGGAACCACATACTTGCTCCCTGGAACATGCCAGTATCTTCCATTCCAAAGAGCTTACTTTCTGACTGCCTAGTATTCAGATAACCCAAATAATCACCATCACTTCTCTTTAGTGGAACACTCACAGTGCTCAGGAATCCTTGTTTTCCTTTATTAAACTCCTGGGAAACTTTCTCTACCAGCCTTTCTAAGCCTTTTCTACTTTTAAAGACTAATTTCCATGCCCTGAATCCTTTATCCTCAGATCATCTCATAAAACAATCTCAGTGAAGCAGGATACAAGGTAAATGTCATACATCCCCAACATCTTAATTTATACCTCTCAAAATTTTCTCTCCACCCATCTTCCCTTACCTTGTCCTCAGTCTCAAATGACAAGATGGCCTTCCTCCTAAGGCTAAAGCAATACTTTCGGTTCAGCCTCCTTACCTCCTCTCTACAACTTTGCTCTATCAATTGTTCTGTATTTCTCGTATTTTCAATGGTTTATGCCAGGTTCCTTGCTATTGTTTTGTTTTAAAAACCCTAACCTTGCTACCATCAGAATAATAATAATATTTCTACTAACTGCAAAATCTTATAACATTGGTATATATACTTCACACTACCATTCATTAGCTATTACTCTTTTATCTAACTTCCTATCCATCACTCAACTGCAAGTGCTTTCTCTAAATCTTTATAACCAAATCCAGTGGTCTTTCCTCAGTCTTTACTCCTTTTTTTTTTTTTTTTTTTTTTTTTGAGATGGAGTCTGGCTCTGTCGCCCAGGCTGGAGTGCAGTGGTGCAATCTCGGCTCACTGCAAGGTCCGCCTCCCGGGTTCACGCCATTCTCCTGCCTCAGCCTCCCAAGTAGCTGGGACTACAGGCGCCCGCCACTACGCCCAGCTAATTTTTGTATTTTTAGTAGAGATGGGGTTTCACCGTGTTAGCCAGGATGGTCTCGATCTCCTGACCTCGTGATCCGCCTGCCTCGGCCTCCCAAAGTGCTGGGATTACAGGCTTGAGCCACTGCACCCGGCCTCTCAGTCTTTATTCTTAACGCCTCTAGAGGAGTCAATGCTGTTGACTATATCCCTACCTATATAGAATGTTCTCCTCATACAATACTACCTATTTTTTCTTGTTTGTCTTGTTTCAAACCTTCCACTTCCTATATATAGGTATCCTAAGACTCTCTGTTGTTCCCAAATGAAAGAGTATAAAAAATTAAAGTTCACAAGCAACAGCAACACAAGGTGGCAGCCACCACAGGCTCGGGAGTAAAAGTCCCTTGCAATTTCCCACTTTTGGAAGAACTCAAAGAAGGCCAGAAAGGAGTAGGAGATGGCAGTTAGCTGAGGTCTAGACAATGATAAAGACATGACACTTACAAGACATACAGGGATGATAATTGGGCCTGCAAGAACAATTTATGAAAACTGAATATACAGCCTTAAAATAAAATGTGGACCTAAATACCCAGAAGCACCCCCCTTTGTAAGATTTGTAACAAAAAATTAATATGAATGGAGTTAATAGTTCTAATGGATTGGTGGACCCAAGATGGCAGAATTCACAGCACCAAAGTTGTCCTGCAAGAGCTTTGGCGCCTAATGGTGTCTAAAGAAAATATGAAACTCCCTCAGCCACCTGAAGGACAGTGTTACAGCAACTAATCGAAAAGAAAAACTACAACACAGTGTTACAGCAATTAATCAAGAAGAAAAACCACAGGCCCTTCCTCTTCCCCCTCATTCAATTTAAGCAGTCTTCATTTTCCACAGCAGCAAATTTTCTAGATATGTCTTGTAGACCTCAAAGTACTGGAAAGGAAGCTTCCATTCAAAGGAAATTTATGTTAAGATGCTGTAAAACTAATTTTTTGTCCATTTGAAATATATAAGTTGTGCTATAACAGAAGGAAGGAAGGAAGGAAGGAAATAAATTAATTAAAGTTCACCTGGTCAACAAGCAATTCTATGCAGTTATTTCCCAAAACATCATCTCCAGTTCTGTCCCTCTAACTTTTTGTTGGCCATCTCTACCTCCCGTTAAATTAAATTCATCACCTTTCCCCCAAAACAACAAAATCCCTCACCAGTCAATGGCACACAATTCTAACCTTACTGGCATGCCCTGGAGCCATCTTTGAGCCCCTCCCCTTTTCCCCTAGTCTGACAATTACTGTCTTGTTGGCTCTTATTTTACAAGCATGTCTTTAAATCTGCCTCCTCTTCTCCATTTTCAAAACCACTATCCTACTCTAGACCTTCATGACTTCAGGCCTAAAATATCCTAATAGTAAGTTATCTCAATATTTTCCCCTTTCCTTTTCTACTTCTAATACTTTCACTTTAGCCAACTCAAAAGCCATTCTGATTCCCCTTGCCTAAATTTACAAAATGCCTCAATACCTCAGCCTTCCACCATGACTTCTACCTAGGACTCTAAATTAATCTTTTATAGTCTCTGCATCATACAAACAGGTTTCAAAACAAGTAAACTGGGAGTACATCACACCCATCATCGCAGAGTATTCATTTTCCTGCCTACTCCATACTTCTCTTTTTCTCCCAGCAAGCAAGTCCTTCAAGGCCAGAGTCAAACCTTACCTACTCTGTAACCCTTTCTAATTGACTCAGCTTTACTTCTTTTAATCCTTAGTCTTTAGTACTTACATGATACTAGCTTTTTTTTTTTTTTAAGCATACTTCCTACCTCTAGGATCTCAGCCCTTGGAAACAAGAACCATACCTTCTAACTAATTTTATCATCAATGCCTACTACAGTTCACTGCACACAGAAATATCATATACATATTTACTAATATTTTGGGGGTTTTGTTTTGAGACGAAGTCTCACTCTGTCACCCAGGATGGAGTGCAGTGTGGCACAATCTCGGCTCACTGCAACCTCCGACTCCCTGGTTCAAGAGATTCTCCTGCCTCAGCTTCCCAAGTAGCTGGGACTACAGGCGCCCAACACCACACCCGGCTAATTTTTGTATTTTTAGTAGAGGCAGGTTTCACCATGTTGGCCAGGCTGGTCTCGAACTCCTAACTTCAAATGATCCACCCACCTCAGCCTCCCAATGTGCTGGGGTAACAGACGTGAGCCAATGCACCTGGCTTGATTTTTCTTTTCTTCTTCGTTTTTCAAGATGGGGTTTCGCTCTGTCACCCAGGCTGGAGTGCAGTGGTACAATCTGGGCTTAATGTAACCTCTACCTCCCAGGTTCAAGTGATTCTCCTGCCTCAGCCTCCCGCGTAGGTGGGATTACAGGCGCTCGCCACCACACCCAGCTAATTTTTTTGTATTTTTAGTAGAGACGTGGTTTTGCCATGTTAGCCAGGCTGGTCTTAAGCTGCTGACCTCAAGTGATTCGCCCACCTCGGCCTCCGAAGTGCTGGGATTACAGGCGTGAGCCACCGTGCCCAGCCAAAGCCGGCTAAGATTTGACGGGTTTATTTGTAAGATGTTTTTAAGTGCTTATCAAATATTATAGTTACGTAAAACTAGATTTTAGTTTTCTCTGTTAAAATGATGGATTTTCTTCAGTTATTAGTTTGTCTTTTTGATTTTTGTTTTTTGAGATGGAGTCTCGCTCTGTCATCCAGGCTGGAGGGCAGTGGTGGGATCTCAGCTCACTGCAAGCACCGCCTCCCGGGTTCATGCCATTCTCCTGCCTCAGCCTCCTGAGTAGCTGGGACTACAGGTGCCCGCCACCACGCACGGCTAATTTTTTTGCATTTTTTTTAGTAGAGACGGGGTTTCACCGTGTTAGCCAGGATGGTCTGGATCTCCTGACCTTGTGATCCACCCACCTCGACCTCCCAAAGTGTTGGAATTACAGGCATGAGCCACAGTGCCCCGCCCATTAGTCTGCTTTTAATAAATAAGTTATTAAAGGTTTTCCTTTGCTTTCTGAATAATCTCCACAGAAGGCAAAGATTCTGTGTCTTACCAGAATTTCCTGTGCTTAATGCTGACTTTATCATGTCCTTAATTACTTAAAACTGTATTCACACCCTTAAAAGGGTAAGGTTCTTTACCACTGCATTACTTCCCATGCTTACTTTTTTCAATATTTTTTTTAAGAGACAGGGTCTCACCCTGTTGTCCAGGCTGGAGTATAGTGGCACAATCATGGCTCATTGCAGCGGCACAATCATAGCTCATTGCAGCTTCAAACTCCTGCTCAAACAATCCTCCTGCCTCAGCCTCCTGAGGAGCTAGAACTACAGGCATGAAATCTTTCGCCCAGCTAATTTCTGTAGAGACAGGATCCCACCATGTTGCCCAGGCTGGTCTCAAACTCCTGACCTCAAGTGATCCTCCCATCTTGGCCTCCCAAAGCACTGAGATTACAGGCATGGGCCACCGCACTGAACTAAAATCTTTTTTTTTTTTCCAGTCATTTTTGGTTAAATATGTAGCCAAGTATTTTTTTCCACAGTGGCCCATGATCCTATTTAATCAAATGTTCAAACCTCCTAAATGATGCCTTTTGTACCAACAAATGTCTTTGAGATTTCCCCTAAGGGGCCCTAGAAAATCAAAATTCCCTTTACCTTGTAAAAGAGACATGATAAAAATAATAGTTTATTTGATCAAACGTTATGGGTCATATGGAAAGCACTGTCAAAGTCAGAGAGGCTTACCCTCCCTAAGTTAAATTTGTATAGGTAAAATGTTATTAATAGGGATATTTTGGAAGTTCTATGAAGGTATAAAGCTCCTAGAAATTCATCAATGCCCTCATTGTCCATGTCTATTAATCAGAGTTCTGGTGCTGCTTTGCCTGGTATTAGACAACAGTATAATGTCATCAGTCATAATTTCAGGGATTTTTTTTCCTCAATGTTAACTTGGTCATAATTTGACTTCTTTAATCTTCTAGGTTGGCTAATGGTTCTCAGTTAAGAATTCACATCATTTACTTATGGAATGCTATTATATAGAAGTTAACCACCTACTCCAGACTGCTAAATCTTTTTCCTTGATAATCTTGATACATTCTTGATATACTCTATACATATATACATTCTTGACATACTCTTGACATATTCATGGTCCATTACATCTTAGGATTATATGTCTTTAGATTTTCTCTCTGCAATGAATATATTCATCTATATTCATAAATGACATGTACTAGCCACTCTTATTTAAAATAAGGTTAATCAGCTGGGCGCAGTTGCTCACACCTTAATCCCAGCACTTTGGGGGGCTGATGCAGGTTGATCACCTGAGGTGAGAAGTTTCAGACCAGCCTGGCCAACATGGCGAAACCCTGTCTCTACCAAAAATATAAAAATTAGCAGGGTGTGGTGGCGTGTGCCTGTAATCCCAGCTACCCGGGAGGCTGAGGCAGGAGAATCACAGGAACCCAGAAGGCAGAGGTTGCGGTGAGCCAAGATCGCGCCACTGAACTCCAGCCTGGGCAACACAGTGAGACTCTGTCTCAAAAAATAATAATAAAATAAGGTTAATCATTACGCTTATAGATATGCTTTTGTCTAACACTTTTTTGGGTTGATTTGATTTTAGTTCGCGTGCCACAAAAATCAAACTTCCTTGTCAATTTCATTATCTTTTCTAACAAATTTTCATAAGATCTTTCACTTTTTTTTTCTTTTTTATTATTATACTTTAAGTTCTAGGGTACATGTGCACAACGTGCAGGTTTGTTACATATGTATACATGTGCCATGTTGGTGTGCTGCATCCATTAACTGGTCATTTAATTAGGTGTATCTCCTAATGCTATCCCTCCCCCCTCCCCCCACCCCACAACAGGCCCTGGTGTGTGATGTTCCCCTTCCTGTGTCCAAGTGTTCTCACTGTTCAATCTCCACCTATGAGTGAGACATGTGGTGTTTGGTTTTTTGTCCTTGCGATATGAGATCTTTCACTTTTAAGATTATCAGTAATAGGTTAATCATCACCGTTTTAAGTATTTTGTCATCTACAGATAGTTTTCTGTTTTACTCTAATGCTTCCCTGAAAGCACTTGCAAATCAGCTACAGGCCAGAGTGCACTTGTCTTCAATAAAAAAGGGCTATGGGCCAGGTGTGGTGGCTCACGCCTCTAATCCCCACACTTTGGGAAGCTGAGGTGGGCATATCACTGGAGCCCAAGAGTTCGAGACCAGCCTGGGCAACTTGGCAAAACCCCTTCTCTACAAAAAAATACAAAATTAGCTGGGTATGGTGGCACGCACCTGTGGTCACAGCTACTAGGGAGGCTGAGATGGGAGGATCACTTGAGCCCAGGAGGTCAAGGCTGCAGTAAGCCAAGATTGTGCCATTGCACTCCAGCCTGGGTGACAGAGTGAGACTCTGTCTCAAAAAAAAAAAAAAAAAAAAGAAAGAAAAAGGAAAACTACTATGCCAGGTAACCTGAACACAAGCTTCTGATGGCATCACTTAAATAACTCTGAGACCACACCAGTGGACTGAGTCAGGATTTCCAAACAGCTAGTAGAGAAACAGATGGGTTCGTGAGACTGCTAACACAGATCCAGCAGAACAAGAATTAATTACATAGGACTGAATAAACTGATGAAGGATGATTATGGGTTTCGTTTAAAATATTGCTGATGCCTTAGCGTCCTATTTTCTGGATATAAGGAACCCCTTTCTCTTTTCTCTGAAGCTATCTATAACTCACAACAATTTAAGGAGACTATGCTTTTGTAAACTGAAATAAACACTTTTCTTTTTCTCCCCCGTCTTACTCCTCCAGAATTCAAAAACTCTTATTATTTTTATTTTCATGGCAATATAGTTATCTGCAGAGGTTCAATGAGTCTGCCTCCTAGCTGGAAACATTACTTATGCAACCAAGGCTTTGACTGGAATGCCACATTTGAAAATATTCATTTAATCAGGTATGACCAAATACTTCTAAGTTACAGTTGACTTTATGAACCAACGCTTACAGTCCTCTTAGGAAAACTGGCCTGGTAACTGGCTTACAGAGTTCCCAGCCTTGCAGGTGAATTAAGCAAGATCACTTCCCGGCAGGCTCAAAAATCCTAGAATATTTTGGGAACTTTAAGACAGGAATTCACCCAAATTTATAGGTATTACAAGTGAAACCTGATGGTCAGTTCTTGACTTACCTTTATAGTCTCAAGAGGCATTTTAAAGTCCAATCAGATTCCTTAAAAAAACTTTCAGCAAGGCAATATTAAAAGACTTATTATATGATAAATTACTATTATTGCTACACCTATGTAAATAATCAGGCCAAATCTAATGAGATCAACTTCTCAATGACTCTTATTCCATTGTCAACAGTGACTGATTTTGTTTTAAACAGGGAGACTGACCAGTGCACATCACAATTGCCCATTACTTACTCATTGACTTGGCTTGAATAAACTTTAGTCAGGATTCTCTTCTCCCCACCAATTCCTAAACTTTGGCTTGCCCTAAGCTTAAGAAAGTAGATGCACAACTTCTTCCCTCATTCTGACCATCAGCTGACTGCAGAAAAAAAAAAAAAAAATGCTTTCCAGTTAAATAGTCCCGGTCATGCAATCTGCTCACCCCTACCTATTTGGCCCACATTCCCACAAAGTTCCTGCTAGCCCTGCTTACTTCTCCTTTCTATAAAAAAAAAAAGCCTTTTTTGGTTTGATTTTGAAGTGTGTTGCAGATCCTGTAGTAAGCATGTCCTTCTACTGCAAAAATCCTTTCAAATAAAGACTCTCCTTACCTAAGTCTAGCTTTGTTTTTGCTTTTGGGTTTGGTCACTTTTTTTTTTTTTTTTTTTTTTTTGAGACAGAGTCTCACTCTGCCATCCAGGCTGGAGTGCAGTGGTGCGATCTCATCTCACTGCAACCTCCACCTCCCACGTTCAAGCGATTCTCCCTCCTCAGCCTCTCAAGCAGCTGGGATTATAGGCACCACCGTGCCTGGCTAATTTTTTTGGATTTTTTTGTAGAGATGAGGTTGCACTATGTTGTCCAGGCTGATCTCAAACTCCTAAGCTCAAGCGATCCTCTGCCACGGCCTTCCAAAGTGCTGGGATTACAGGTGTGAGCCACTGCACCTTGGCCTCAGCTTTGTTTTTATTTACAGTATAAGTACTATGACAAACTACCTATTTGCAAATGCCAAAATTTACATTAATATGTATTTCCCTCTATCAAAGTCATCAGCATCTCTTTCAAAACCACAAGAAGGCCCAGGTAAAATAAGGTACGTACAGAAAGTCCTGCATGTAAAATTACTGTCCAGAGTACAAACAATCTGGCTTTAGTCATTCAACTTTCTGATTTATAAAACGAAGGAGTTGGCCCAGGTAATTTCTAATACCTCTTCTATTTTCTTACTCTAGATATGAATTTAGTAAAAAGATTTAACTGCGACAGGACGATTGACAGGGCTATTCAGAAACACGAGATACTGGTAAACTATTTAGTGCTTCTCCAGCAGAAAAACAGGAACTTAAAATATTTTTTAGGCCAGGCGCGGTGGCTCACGCCTGTAATCCCAGCACTCTGGGAGGCAGAGGCGGGTGGATCACCGAGCCCAGGAGTTCAAGGCCAGCCTGAGCAACATGGTGAAACCCCATCTCTATAAAAAATACAAAAACTTAGTTGGGAGGATCACTGGAGCCTGGGAAGGTCCAGGCTGCAGTGAGCAATGATCGCACCACTGCACTCCAGCCTGGGTGACAGAGACACCAGCTCAAAACAAACAAACATAGGCCAGAGTGGTGGCTCATGCCTGTAATCCCAGCACTTTGGGAGCGGAGGCAGACAGATCACTTGAGGTCAGGAGGTCAAGACCAGCCTGACCAACATAGCCAAACCCCCTCTCTACTAAAAATACAAAAATTAGCCAGCATGGTGGCACACGCCTGTAGTCCCAGCTACTCAGGAGGCTGAGGCATGAGAATCACTTGAACCCAGGAGGCAGAGGTTGCAGTGAGCAGAGATTGTGCCACTGCACTCCTCCTTGGGTGATGAAGCAAGACTCTGTTTCAAAAAAAAACAGATTTTTTTAACATATCAAAAGCTGAGATTCAGAAATAATTTCTCAAGGTAAAGACTCCAATAATCAAACCCACACTCATTTGAAAGTATTTAATATATCCATACAATGGATTACTCAGCCATTAAAAGGAATGAAGTACTGACACATGCAACATGAATGAACCTTGAAAATGTGCTAAGTGATAGAAGCTAGACACAAAAGGCCACATATTTTATTCCATTTATATGAAATATTCAGAGTAAGCAAATCCATAGAGACAGAAAGTAAATTCATGGTTACCAGAGGCTGAGGGAAGGGAGAAATGGGAAATGTATAGGTTTTGAGGGAGCAGGGGATGATAAGCATTCTGGAATGAGATAGTGGTGATGTTTTACAACCCTGTGAGTATACTAAAAGCCACCAAACTAGACATTGTAAAATGGAGATTTTTACTGTATGTGAATTATAGCTCCAAAAAACTTGGTTTAAAAAAGTACTTGACAGGCCGGGTGCGGTGGCTCACGCCTGTAATCCCAGCACTTTGGGAGGCTGAGGCAGGCGGATCACGAGGTCAGGAGATCAGACCATCCTGGCTAACACGGTAAAACCCCGTCTCTACTAAAAAAAAATACAAAAAAAATTAGCTGGGCATGGTGGCGGGCGTCTGTAGTCCCAGCTACTCGGGAGGCTGAGGCGGGAGAATGGCGTGAAACTGGGAGGCGGAGCTTGCAGTGAGCCGAGATCGCGCCACTGCACTCCAGCCTGGGCGACAGAGCAAGACTCCCTCTCAAGGAAAAAAAAAAAAAAAGTACTTGATAGAAAGGGCTTAATGAAAAAAAAAAAAAAGAAAGAAAGAAAGAAAAAAGTACTTGAGGCCAGGCATGGTGGCTGATGCCTGTAATCGCAGCACTTTGGGAAACCAAGGCAGGAGGATCACTTGAGCCCAGGAAATCGAGACCAGTCTGAGCAACATAGAAAGACCCTGTCTCTACAAAAAAAAAAAAAAAATTAAAAATGAGCCGGGCATGGTAGCACGTGCCTATAGTCCCAGCTACTCTGGAAGCTGAGGCAGGAGGATCGCCTGAGACCAGGAGGTCCAGGCTGTAGTGAGCCGTGATAGCATCACACCACACTCCAGCCTAGGAAACACAGTGAGACCCTGTCTCAAAAAACAAAAACAAAAAACTAATTATATTAGTGCAATAGTTATATCCTAAAACCAGAAAACACATTACATAGTCCACACCTTGAATTCAATCTCAGATATGAATATGCTGATTTTTTTAGTAGTCTATTTAACATATCTAATCTATGCTAAGAAATCTTTATTTATTTATTTTGAAAGACAGGGTTTTGTCTGTGATATGGAGTGCAGTGGCATGATCATGGCTCACTGTAGCCTTGAGTTCCTGGGCTCAAGTGATCCTCCTGCCTCAGCCTTCTAAGCAGCTGAAACTACAGGCATGTGCCATCGTGACCAGATAATTTTTTAATTTTTTATAGATGTTTCCCAGGCTGGTCTTGAACTCCTGATCTCAAGTGATCCTCTCGCCTTGGCCTCCTAAAGAGACGGGGTTACAGGTGTGAGCCACCATGACCCAGACTAAGAAATCTTTGTAATCGTTACAAATTTATAATTTAACTATAGCTAATGAACGATTGAGTCAAAACACAAAATGGCATTCCAAATAAATGTCATAAAAATTCACATCTTTTTATATTACTTTAAGTGTAAAATTTACAGTGCTCAATATGTGCAAACCTCTGGTACATGGTGCATATAAAGGGGAAAAACATCTACTCTTCAAAAACTTTTCATCAAAGAGCTATTTCTGCATTAGCATAAATCTAGAAGGTTACAAATAAAGACAATATAATGTGTAGCTAAGAATTCATGGTAATGAAGTTCACTCGTCACCTTTCTCAGACTTGCAAAACATAGTATCTTTAAACTGGATATATGGATATACAGTACTTAAATTATACGTACCAATAAAGCTAGTCAATAGTGAGGAAGACTCCTATCCCTTGCAGTCCTTTACTTGTAGTTTGGGTCTTGTAGTGATAAAACAATGACTAAGACCATTAAAGAAAATAGCCTCCTGGTTAAACATACATAATTTGATAAAGGTAGGTTTCCAATATTTGGGTGACTATTTTCTTGGGGGAAAAAAAAAAAAGGACAGCTGTGTGCAGCAGGCTCACGCCTGTAAGCCCAGCACTTTGGAAGGCCAAAGCGGGTGGATCACCTGAGGTCAGGAGTTCGAGACCAGCCCGGCCAACATGGTGAAACCCCATCTCTACTAAAAACACAAAAATTAGGTAGGCATGATAGTGGGCGCCTACTAATCCCAGCTACTTGGGAGGCTGAGACACGAGAATCACTTGAACCCAGGAGGCAGATGTCACAGTGAGCCAAGATCATGCCACGGCACTCCAGCCTGGGTGACAGAGCGAGACTCCATCTCAAAAAAAAAAAAAAAAAAAAAAAAGGACTACTGCTGGTCATGTTATTTTTATTGAGAGTCTCATCAATAACTTTAGGCCTGGTGTTAATAACTTACATAACTTAATGTAGTTTTCTGCCTAAAAATATAATTTCATTTTGCATCCCCAATCTCCTCCTGAAATTAGTTCCAAAATATTTAAGCACTTATACAAGGTCCTTCCAAGCAAGATATTACAGAAACTACAAGTTATGATACCGCTAAAAGGACCACAGCATCAAAGTATCAATAATTTTCACCGAAGAGTCCAAGCACATTTTAAAAGTTTCTAGCCTCACACCCGAACAGCTTGAACCTTTAGTGAGAATACTCACTACCACAAACACGAACAGCTTGAGAAACAAAAGCATATGTTAATAATACCAAATAACCTTGTTTCCTTGTATTTACGTACTGACAAATTGTATTTTAAAATAAATAATTTTAAGAGCAAACAGCCTGTTCTTAGATTGCCTAGTCTGTATATTTGACTAAATTTCAAAGTTACTCATATAAAACAGTGTTTTATTCACTGAAGTGAGGCTTACTTTACAGAAGATAAACACCCTTATCCAAAGTGAAAACATGCAATGCAGAAACTCAGTATAGCATTCAGCCATCCTGCAGAAAGAAATCCACCAACTGAATAATTGTTGTAAACAAATAATGCAATTTCTCAATTAGATGTCTTGATAAAATTATTTTGCCCATACTTAACTCTTTAATAAGTATCACAATCATTTGAACTGTCTGTTCTGTAGCTTATTTATAATAATCATCACCTAAAATAGTTATGGCTGCAATCCTTTAGAAATAAATTTAGGCCAGGCGCGGTGGCTCACGCCTGTAATCCCAGCACTTTGGGAGGCCGAGGCGGGTGGATCACCAGGTCAGGAGATGGAGACCATCCTGGCTAACATGGTGAAACCCCGCCTCTACTAAAAATACAAAAAAAATTAGCCGGGCGTGTTGGCGGGGCCTGCAGTCCCAGCTACTCCGGAGGCTGAGGCAGGAGAATGGCGTGAACCCGGGAGGCGGAGCTTGCATTGCAGTGAGCCGAGATTGCGCCACTGCACTCCAGCCTGGGCGACTGAGCAAGACTCCGTCTCAAAAAAAATAAAAAAGAAAAAAAATTTAGTGTCATTCCGTTTTATATCAAACAAAACAGAAATTGCCATAAGTAAAAGTATTTTATGGATCTTTTATTCCAGTTGCAGAAGAATCAAAAAAAATTCCAAAACCACTGGCCTAAAACTATCAACTGCCAAAAACAGTGCCCAGGACATAGCGACACTTAAAATGTTTTACCAGTCTTTCCAGAGTATAATGTTTCTTTTAATTCGGCCATCTTAATAATAGCAACCATTTATTCAATGTCTACTATTGACTGTGCGTTCTACTACCCCTTTACAAACATTTCGTCAGTTCTCACAGAAGTCTTGCAAGTTATATCCCCATCTAACAGGAAAGGAAATAACTTGTCCAAAGGAACACAAAGCGGCAGAAGAGTTTAACTTGGCCTGTTTAACAACAAGCCATGTCTTTCTGCTACAGTACCTTCCATATAATCTTCTCTAAATATAAACTTTCAATAGAATTTCTATGATGAAAATGATCTTTCTCAGAGTAGTTACCCATGGCCTAAATAGCACTAAACATTATTTTTCCAGTATGCTCAAAATATTTAAACAAAAAATATACGTTCTCATAAAATATTTTCCATTAATATATCCCTTCCCAGAATCTCCTTTGATATTTAAAACAGTCCTTTCTGACAGCCAAAGCATATATAAGGACGCAGTAGTTCAGTACAGCAAATGGAAAAACTTCCAATTAAAGCAAAGAAAAAAATCTCTTAAAAATTGAATCATGGCCGGGCGTGGTGGCTCACGCCTGTAATCCCAACAGTTTGGGAGGCCAAGGCGGGCGGATCACGAGATCAGGAGATCGAGACCATCCTGGCTAACACGGTGAAACCCCATCTCTACTAAAAATACAAAAAATTAATCGGGCGTGGTGGCGGGCGCCTATAGGCTGAGGCAGGAGAATGGCGTGAACCCGGGAGGCGGAGCTTGTAGTGAGCTGAGATCACGCCGCTGCACTCCAGCCTGGGCGACAGAGCAAGACTCCATCTCAAAAAAAAAAAAAAAAAAAAAAAATTGAACCACAGGAAATCACTACTAGCCCTTCTGATAACAAGCTAAAACCTTAAAATTTAATAACCAGACAAATTATTATTTAGCCAAATGAGCAAACCTGAAGCCAGGTAAGTAAACAGGAATGACAGTATCAAATTAACTATATGAAATTGTCATCAAATATCAATGTAATACTTGACAAGTTTGGAAAACAATAGGTTAAACAAAGTTAAAACTGGTCTCTTTACCTCAGGACTTTTCAGAACCCTTAATGTGTTAACATGAATTCTAATCTCCAAATAAAGTGTACAGAGATCACTCAAGGTTACACAGCAAATTTAGAACCATAACTTAATTCTCCTGATTCCCACTCCAAAATTTGTTCTACTTCCCCAAGACTTTATAACACCTGATTTTAAAGGAAGAAAAGGATCACTTCTACAGAAATACAAGATGCAAAACATTAGTGGTTTGTTCCAACAATATTTACCACCAGCCCACCAAAACAAAAAAAAGTAACGAAGAATTTTTATATAACAAGCCTCCTCAAAAAAAGCTACAAAGGCCAGGCACGGTGGCTCAAGCCTGTAATCCCAACACTTTGGGAGGCAGAGGTGGGTGGATCACCTGAGGTCAGGAGTTCGAGACCAGCCTGACCAATATGGTGAAACCCCATCTCTACTAAAAATACAAAAATTAGGCCGGGCACAGTGGCTCACACCTGTAATCCCAGCACTTTGGGAGGTCAAGGCGGGTGGATAACTTGAGGTCAGGAGTTCAAGATCATCCTGACCAATATGGTGAAAGCCCGTCTCTACTAAAAATATAAAAATTATCCGGGCATGGTGGTGTGCGCCTGTGGTCCCAGCTACTCAGGAGGCTGAAACAGGAGAATTGCTTGAACCCAGGAGGGAGAGGTTGCAGTGAGCTGAGATCATGCCACTGCACTCCAGCCTGGGTGACAGGGTGAGACACCGTCTCAAAAACCAAAAAAATACAAAAATACAAAAATTAGGCATGGTGGCAGGCACCTGTAGTCTCAGCTACTCAGGAGGCTGAGACAGGAGAATCGCTTGAACCGAGGAGGCAGAGATTGCAGTGAGCCAAGATCGCGGCACTGCACTTTAGCCTGAGCGACAGAGCGAGACTCCGTCTCAAAAAAAAAGAAAAAAAAAAAAAGCAAGCTAAGAAATAGTATTTCACAGATTACACACACCGATGGTATTCCAAAACCTATATTCTTATCAAAAATACTTCCAGCAGAAAATCAGATATTATTTTTTCTCATCAGTATCCGAATGGAACTAAGAAAATGGTAAGGATGGCAATCTAAACTGTGAGGCCCATTAGATTAGGAGACACATTGTTTTACTCACCATCAGTACCAGAGGCTGACATATAGGAGGTATTCCATACATATTTGCTAAAAGAATGAATAATAAATCCCTGCCCCATCTTTAATTAACCTACCTTTATTAAATTACAGTATCTCTGAATCTGAGTTTCCCCACTTACAAATAAACTGGTGAGGCTCAAACGACCAAGATCCCTTTCACTTTTAAGAATGTGTGAATCTGGGCCAGGCGTGGTGGCTCACACCTGTAATCCCAGCACTTTGGGAGGCCGAGGTGGGCAGATCACCTGAGGTCGGGAGTTCGAGACCAGCCTGACCAACAAGGAGAAACCCCATCTCTACTAAAAATACAAAAAAAAAAAAAAAAAAAAAATTAGCCGGGCATGGTGGTGCATGCCTGTAATTCCAGCTACTCAGGAGGCTGAGGCAGGAGTATCGCTTGAAGCCGGGAGGCGAAGGTTGCGGTGAGCCGAGATCATGCCATTGCACTCTAGCCTGGGCAACAAGAGCGAAACTCTGTCTTAAAAAAAAAAAAAAAAGAAAGAATGTGTCAATCTGGCCGGGCGTGGTGGCTCACGCCTGTAATTCCAGGACTTTGGGAGGCCGAGGTGGGCGGATCACGAGGTCAGGAGATGGAGACCATCCTGGCTAACACAGTGAAACCCCGTCTCTACTAAAAAATACAAAAAAATGAGTCCCAGCTACTCAGGAGGCTGAGGCAGGAGAAAGGCGTGAACCCGGCAGGCAGAGCTTGCAGTGAGCGGAGATCACACCAATGCACTCCAGCCTGGGCAACAGAGCAAGAATCCGTCTCAAAAAAAAAAAAAAGAATGTGTGAATCTGCACCTGTAATCCCAGAACTCCGAGAGGCGGAGGTGGGAGGATCACTTGAGCCCAGGTGTTTAAGACCATCCTGGGCAACATAGCAAAACTCTGGCTCTATAAAAATTAGCCAAGTGTTATGGCACACAACTGTGGTCCCAGCTACTTGGGAGGCTGAGGTGGGAAGATCACATGAACACAGGAGGTCCAGGCTGCAGTGAGCAGCGATCATGCCACTGCACTCCAGCCTAGGCAACAGAGCAAGACCCTACCTCCAAAAAAAAAATAGGAATTAGTGAACCTGGCCAAGCATGGTGGCTCACACCTGTAACCTGTAATCTCAGCACTTTGAGAGGATCACTTGAGGCCAGCAGTTGGAGACCAGCCTGGGCAACATATCAAGACACCCCCATACCAACCCCATATCTACAAAAAATTGGGGGCATAGTGGCACGTGCCTATAGTTCAGAGCTTTGGGAGGATGAAGCAGGAGGATCACTTAAGCCCAAGACTTTGAGACTGCAATGAGCTGTGATTACACCACTGCACCCCAGACTGAGTGATGAAGCAAGACTTTGTCTCTTTAAAAAAAAAAAAAAAAATTGTGAACGTTATACAAATTAAATCTCAAATCATGAAAGCATTTGAGGATATGTCCCTGAACAAGCAAAAAGTATAGCAAAAAGTAACATTAACAAGGTACTTCATATTATTTAATTTAAAACACCCAATAACCCTGCAAACTAGTCAGGTATCATTATCCACACTACCAGTAAAGAAACTGAGACCTAGAGAAGCGGACTAGACCAGAACCACAAAGTTATGAAGTTGTGACACTTGGGCTTTAAATCCAAGATTTTAGTATTGAAATTCCCAAATCTTTCCTTTATACCTTGTCATGTGATGATAGAGATAGGGACACAGCACTAACAGTATTCCCTGGCTTTCTGCTACTAATTCAACAGGGCTACAGGACAGAAGGTCTCCCAGACTCTCACATACCCCATCACACCCAGCCAATGTTAAAGCCCCAATTCTTTGTGGGGGAAAAAAATGACCTAAATGCAACAAATCAATCAGATTTTTCTCCTTGGAGCCCAAGGTTGACTAAATATCTTTACTATAACAGAGGATGACATTCTCAAAGAATGAATTAATTCTAAATTATGAACAAAAATCTTTTACATCACAAGACAGTTTTACTTCAAATAATATGTACTCACAGCTAATACAGTACTGTGACATATCAGACCACCTTCCACCATATTTCGCCACATGTAAAACGAGAGCTCCACTTCTGAAAACTTTGCTAGTGGAAACGAGACAATTTAAACTATTACCTCTTCCAGGTGTTGTTACATAAATAAGTGCAACCTATCTCAATTCCAATAATGAACAAACCCAGCTCTGGTCTCAAAGCTGGTGTTAAACAAACGGCATTTACATCACACACTTCTCCTCCAAGAAATACAACTAGACAACCAGAAACATCCCAAGTTATAAGTTTCCCCACGACTCTAACCAATCAGCTGGTTCTCATATTTGTCAACCCTATTAACCTTATGTCTTAAAATACATACATATTCTTATGTCAAATATAGTTGTAACAGCTACAGCAAAACCCCTTTCAATAGAGTATGCCAATAATAAAATAAGTATATACTTATGAAACCTCTCCAGTACGTAACACTTCATTAAAATTTCTGCCACAAAAATCTAATGAACACTACCTTTCCGGGGTTTACATGTGGGAAAACTTTGTAATATGCTTAGAGTATCAAGTAATATAACATGCAAACACAATGCTGCATTACTACAGAGTAACTGAAGAAAGTATTTCTCCTCCTCCAAAAAAAACCTCAGTCATTCTCATCCGAAATACATATACACAGTACACGCAAAAATATACACCTGTCACAGACTATTAGTTACTATTAGTGTTCTGTAAACTTAAATTAGTTTGGAGAACTTAACAAAAGTTTAGCTTGTTAACACCTAAAAATCTCCAGCGACCAGCGGTCACATGCCTGAAAAGAACTTACTATGAACGCCAGTAAGAACTTTACCAAACCAAAACTACAAGCCACCGTATCGAGCAGTACTTAAATTCCTCTGCTGGTAAATGCTCCACAGCCATCACAGCCATCTCAAGTTCAACACTAAATAGTTTGAGAAGAGCTGCCGACGGGCCAGTCAAAAATCTTTGTGAACTGTCACAAAAGTCAAAGAGCAGGTGTCAGCTTTGCAGTCCAATTCAAAACATCATAGTGCCATCGAATTCAAGCGATTCCCAGAGCAAATTATCTCGAACAGCCTATGCAATTTACCAAAGTGCCAAGCAGTCCCCAGGGGTGCAGAGCAAATTATCATTTTGGTCCCAGGACCGGCTCCTCTTCACACGAGGATGAATTTCCCTACTTAGTGCCAACTGTACACTTGCATACTCCGAAAATAGGGGCAAGCCGTGAATACCAGAGGTTACAAGGGCAATGTTTTATTTTATTATGGGCTGAAGCTCAGAAGGCTCCCAATGCTGAAACGCTCGACCTATAACCCCGGAGTCACTTTCCAACTGCGCTCTCACCCAGGATCATTATATCCCAAACGGAAGCCAATCATTACCTGTAACAAGGCCTGGAAAAAATAGCAAGAGGGCTTAAAAAAGTTCACCTAAGAAACACCGAAACGGGGTGGGGAGTGGGTGGGGGGGCTTCGATGGATAAGGCCAACCTTAAAGCATCTCGGACTCAAACATTTTAGAAGCCAAAATACATACAAAGACCCTTTTCCCTGGAAGACCCCAGGCAGAGACAGGCACACAGACACTCAGTCATCCCGACAGCATGGGGTGCCAAGGGTTCCCTAAGACCAGCAGCCGGCATCGAAGCTCCGATGTCTCCGGGGAAGGTCTGGGAAGCCAGGCCAGGTCCGCATTGTGGCCGGGCGGTGCGCGCAGCCCCTGCTCCCGGGCCCCTTTCTCTCCCCCTCCCCACGACCAGGCCTCTCCCCGCTCCTCTCCTCTTCTCCCTCCCTCCGTCCCTCCCCTCCCCCTAGACACATACAACAAGGCCACCTCCCCCCGAACCCCACCAACTTTCCAGTGCCCCCACTCTTCCCACCTCTCAGGAGCACACAGAAGCTGCAGGCCAGGAGGCTCCTCAGGACGGCCCCCATCTTCCCTTCTCGCGTTCTCTTCTCTCACCGGCGAGGGGTGGCCAGAAGTGGGGGAGGCGAGGAGCCGGGGCGGCCGCCGCAGCGGCAGGGCTGCACGCTCATAGTTCCCAGCTTCCCAGCGAGAGAAGAAAGAAAGGGGCACGTCAAGGTTCCGCGCGCGCCGCCGCCGCCCTCTCTACCGCGCCGCTCGGCCCCGGGCTCGCGCGACGCCAGCGTCTGCTTCCATCCCGCCGCCTCCTCCCCCGGCGCCCCGCTTCCCCCGCGCAGCTCCTCATTCAGCCTCTGCCTCGCGCAGCGGCGCAGGGATACGGTCGGCACCGCCTCCTAGGGTCGCCGCGACCGTGTCCCTGCGCGCAACGAGCCCCTTCTCCCGGTACTGCCTCCTGTACGGCCAGGGAAGGGAGTCGGCAACCGCACGCACAGCCTCTGCCTGAGACCCTGGGAGAGGTTCTGGGCTAGCAGAGGCGAACTGGGAGGGAAAGCCTCCTCCCGGTGGCGCATTCCAGCGGGATTCTTTCCCGGACCGGCCGCTTCGGCCCTCCCCGCGGAGGGCGTGAGGCGGCGTCGAACAACATTGGAGCCGGCGTGGTCGGGACTACTTTCTGCGGCTCGGCCGGGCAGCCGTCTGCCCCGCTCTTTGTGCGGCCGCCGCCGGCAGGGCCAGGTGGGGCTCCGGTCTCGCGCCCCCAGCCACCTGAGACTGCCCAGCCGCGGTGCACGCGCGGGGAGCCACGGCGGATCCCGTTGCGGGGTGATGAGCTCCGTCTTCGGGGTTGGAAATCGGTTTCAGCATCCTTTTTTTGGGAGGGCGGAATTTTTGAACGCTGTTTACACCGGCTTTCAGCGTGGATCTGGTGAACGATATTAAAACGCCAATTCAAAACTGAGATTTTATTTTTCTCCCGCCTTCCCAGAAATACAAACTGCCCCCAGAATTAAGCCCGACCAGCTAAAGATTTCTAAACTGGCAGATAAAATTCCAAGATAAATGCCTCAAAACCTAAGAGCAAAGGGACAATTGGACAAGACTATTTAGGATTTTACAAGTTGCATACAATAACGAATGTTTGGCATGCTTCGATTATCAATTCTCAGCTTGAAAAGGAAAAGATTCCCTAGAATCTCAGACTGTGCACAGCCTCTCCTACTCCCAGTGCATTGGGCATTCAGGAGTAATGGCCCAGACGCCCCCTGAAATCACCTGCCAGGCTTTCGTCTGGGCAGAGGCGCTCCAACAGTTAACCCTAATGGAGCCATCAGATGCATCCTGCCCAGCTGTCACACGCCCTTACCTGGAGGCAGATGGGCAAGAAAGTGGAGCTGCTACCACAATGTTACAAGTACCTCAGTGACATTGGCGTTCACTAGTGCTTGAACACAAGTTATCATATTTGACACTCAAAACTACCCTGGGGAAAGGCAGGTTTTGTTACTTATCCTTTATTGCACAGAGGAGCAAAATGAGAACCTGAGAGGTTAATGACTTACCCAGGGCCACTCAAGTAATGAATAGCAGTACCTCAGCCCAATCCAGGTCTCTGACTTAAGCCACTCCGCTCCTTCCAAGAAATGCGCGCTGAACCAAAGGTGCTGCAGGTTTGTAAGTAGATGGACAGCAGAAACAGCCAAATCACTTTCTCCCAAATTCACCTGAGGTCTATTCACCGTTTATTTAAATGACCTGCTTCTAAGAACCAAGTGAGTTTTGTATTCTGGCTTCCTCAAAGCAGGAAACTGGGCCGGGCGCGGGTGGCTCAGGCCTGTAATCCCAGCACTTTGGGAGGCCGAGGCGGACAGATCACGAGGTCAGGAGTTCGAGACCAGCCTGGTCCAACATGGTGAAACCCCCGTCTCTACTAAAAATACAAAAAAAATTAGCCGGGCACGGCGGCACACGCCTGTCATCCCAGCTGCTCGGGAGGCAGAGGCAGGAGAATGGCTTGAATCCAGGAGGCGGAGGTTGCAGTGAGCCGATATCGCGTCATTACACTCCAGCCTGGGCAACAGAGCAAGATTGCGTCTCAGAAAAAAAAAAAAAAAAAGAAAAGAAAGTTAACCTTCACTTTCACAGGCCCCTTCCAATGTCTGGGGAGGGGCCCTTATGATATGTTCACATGGTCCTATTTGCAAAACAAAGATAATTTTGAATTCTTCTTCTGTATAATTGTATTACACAAAATTGTATAAGCTTCAAGTCCCACAAAGCCTGGATTTGCCCCTATATATAATAGAAAATGCGGTACAACTGGCCGGGCACGGTGGCTCACGGCTGTAATCCCAGCACTTTGGGAGGCCGAGGCAGGCGGATCACGAGGTCAGGAGATCGAGACCATCTTGGCTAACACGGTGAAACCCCGTCTCTACTAAAAATACAAAAAATTAGCCGGGCGCGGTGGCGGGCGCCTGTAATCCCAGCTACTCAGGAGGCTGAAGCAGGAGAATGGCGTGAACCCGGGAGGCGGAGCTTGCAGTGAGCCGAGATAGCGCCACTGCAGTCCAGCCTGGGCGAAAGAGCGAGACTCCGTCTCGAAAAAAATAAAATAAAAAAGAAAATGCGGTACAACCTAAATCTCCTCAGACTATCAACCTAAGTAGGGGAATGAGATATTACACACTGCTGAAAAATAATAATGTAGAGGATTATGCAACAGTGTTGAATGTTTATAGTGAGTTAAGCTTTTTTTTTTTTTTTTTTTTTTTTGAGACGGAGTTGTGCTCTTGCTGCCCGGGCTGGAGTAAAATGGCACAATCCTGGCTCACCACAACTTCCTTCTCCCAGGTTCAAGTGATTGTCCTGCCTCATCCTCCTGAGTAGCTGGGATTACAGGCATGCGCCACCACACCCAGCTAATTTTGTATCTTTAGTAGAGACGGGCTTTCTCCATGTTGGTCAGGCTGGTCTCGAACTACCGACCTCAAGTGATCCGCTCTCCTTGGCCTCCCAAAGGGCTGGGATTACAGGCGTAAGCCACCGCGCCCGGCCGAGTTAAGCTTTTAAAAAGTGAAAGTGCATGTACATTTGATTATAGCTATGTAAAATAAAAATATATATAATATACAAACATAAATGCACACACATATATATAGCACATATTTGAGCAAAGACCAAAAGTAAGTGCACTAAAATAGGCATTAGGATGGTGAAATAATGTGAGATGTAGTTTGCTTTTCCGTTCTTCAATTTTGTTTAGTGTACTATATACTTACTACAAATTTTTAAAAGATGCTTAAGTGAAAACCTATAGCTTAAGCTTAAGCCCTAGAGAGAATGCCATTATTATTGCATAACTAATTTTGTTTCTCATTCTTTTAAGTGCCGATCAGATACCAATCACTATGTTAAGTGTTGGGGATATAAAGATAAGAGTAATCATAGTCCCGACCCTCAAGAAGCTTACAGCCTAGTTTGGAAACACTAATTAATAAAGTGAGTAATTAAAATATTAAAATCTGCAGGGCACAGTGGCATACAACTGTAATCCCAGCACTTTGGGAAGTCAAAGTGGGCAGATCACTTGAGCCCAGGAGCTCGAGACCAGCCTGGGCAACACGGCGAAACCCCATCTCTACAAAAAATACAAAAATTAGCTAGACATGGTGGCGTGTACCTGGAGTCCTAGCTATTCGGGAGGCTAAGGTTGGAGGATCACTTGAGCCTAGGAGGCCAACGCTGCAGTGAGCTGTGATCTTGCCACTGCACTCCAGCCTGGGCAATACAGTGAGACCCTGTCTCCAACTAAAAAAAAAAAAAGACAAAATTGCTAAGTGTAGAGATGCTTTTCTGCCTAGACAATTCAAAGAAGGGAAAAAAGGGCCAGGCGCAGTGGCTCACAACTTAAATCCCAGCTACTCACAAGGCTAAGGCACAAGAATCACTTGAACCCAGGAGGCGAAGGTTGCAATGAGCCGAGATTGCGCCCCTGAGCTCCAGACTGGGCAACAGAGTGAAACTCTGCCTCAAAAAAACAAAACAAAACAAAAGAAGGGAAAATAACCTTAGCGCTGAGGTTGGAAATACAAATCAGACTTTGCCAGGCCAACAAGACTGAAAAAAAATTTCAATCACAATAGTAGGTTTAAAGACACTGAATCATTAGAGAACTTAGTATGTTGGGGATTTGAAAGTAGATTCATATAGCTGATGCATGGAATGCTTTTAGAGAATGTCAGGAATTGAGGCAGGACCATTAAATAGCTATTGATTAATAAAAACCTTTTCAAGCCATGCTAAGAAGTTTAGATTTTAGCATATTAACAATGCAGACATTGAAGAATTTTGCACATTGTACAGAAGTCTATGAAAGGGGCGATCAGGACAGCAGCACTGAGGACTGCAAAGAGATCATGGATTTAAAGAATACGAGATTAAAACAGGACTTTTAGTTGTGAATTGAGAGAGAAACAGAGAGTAATGGGAGTCTCCTTTACAAAGAAAAGAAAACCTAAGAAGTATTTCAAGAAGGAGTGGGTAATAAGTTTAACAATGGCTCTTTTGTATTGGAGGTGTCTATAAAACATCCAGGTGGAGGCCGGGCGCGGTGGCTGACGCCTGTAATCCCAACACTCTGGGAGGCCGAGGTGGATGGATCATCTGAGGCCGGGAGTCCGAAACCGGCACGGCTAACATGGTGAAACCCCATCTCTACTAAAAACAGAAAAATTAGCCAGGCATGGTAACACGCGCCTGTAATCTGAGCTACTCAGGAGGCTGAGACAGGAGAATTGCTTGAACCCGGGAGGCGGAGGTTGCAGTGAGCCAAGATCACGCCATTGCCACCCAGCCTGGGTAACAGAGTACGACTCTGTCTGGAAAAAAAAAAAAAAAAAAAGGCCTGGCGTGGTGGCTCACGCCTGTAATCCCAGCACTTTGGGAGGCCGAGGTGGGCGGATCACGAGGTCAGGAGGCCCAGACTATCCTGGCTAACACAGTGAAACCCCGTCTCTACTAAAAATACAGAAAATTAGCCGGGCATGGTGGTGGGCGCCTGTAGTCCCAGCTACTCGGGAGAATGAGGCAGGACAATGGCATGAACCTGGGAGGCGGAGGTTGCAGTGAGCCGAGGTTACACCTCTGCACTCCAGCCTGGGCAACAGAGTAAGACTGTGTCTCAAAAACAAACAAACAAACAAACAAAAAAAAACACTTACTGAAATTGCTACCACTGGCCGGGCACGGTGGCTCACTCCTGTAATCCCAGCACTTTGGGAGGCCGAGGTGGGCGGATCACGAGGTCAAGAAATCGAGACCACTCTGGCCAACATCGTGAAACCCCGTCTCTACTAAAAATACAAAAAAAAATTAGCCGGTCACGGTGGCAGGCGCCTGTAATCCCAGCTACTTGGGAGGCTGAGGCAGGAGAATCGCTTGAACCCGGGAGGCAGAGGTTGCAGTGAGCCGAGATCGCGCCATTGCATTCCAGCCTGGGCAAAAAGAGTGAATCTCTGTCTCAAAAAAAGAAAGAAAGAAAGAAAGAGAGAGAGAGAGAGAGAGAGAGAGAGGGAGGGAGGGAGGGAGGGAGGGAGGGAGAGAGAGAGAGAGAGAGAGAGAGAGAGAGAGAGAGAAAGAAAGAAAGAAAGAAAGAAAGAAAGAAAGAAAGAAAGAAAGAAAGAAAGAAATTGCTACCACTAAAGAAGGTATGATTAGTAATGGCAAATGCAGTGTTAACTGTTAACAACAGAGAGTCTGCTGTAAGAAGTGATGAAAAGAAGGCATTGTGACTATAACTTTCTCGAACGTCATTGATGGGAACATACATTATGCCAGTGTTTTAGAAAATCAATCTGGGAGTAAAATACATACACCTTTAAACTGAAACGCTGGCCGGGCGCGGTGGCTCACGCCTGTAATCCCAGCACTTCGGGAGGCTGAGGAAGACAGATCACCTGAGGTCTGGAGTTTGAGACTAGCCTGGGCAACATGGTGAAACCCCTGTCCCTAGTAAAAATACAAAAATTAGCTGGGTGTGGTGGCAGGCACCTGTAATCCCAGCTACTTGGGAGGCTGAGGCAGGAGAATCGCTTGAACCCCGGAGGTGGAGGTTGCAGTGAGCCGAGATGGCGCCACTGCTTTCCAGCCTGGCAACAGAGTGAGACTCCAACTCAAAAAAAAAAAAAAAAAAAAGCCTACAAAAATGACAGTTTTCCTGGTTCAACCTAATCAAAAGAACCTGAAGCCTGCTTTTTAAAAAAAATCACAGATAAAGTGCACAAAATAGTCATTGGTGACTTTAAGCCAAAGCAGTTTCAGCAGAGGTATGGAGATCCAAAGCAAAAGTGCAGTGAATTGAGAAATGAAGGGGAAACAGGGAGGGAGGGCAGTGGTTTTTCCCAAATCTTATTGTTAAAGGAAAGAGAACACTTGGGTGGCTGGAAAGGAATGTGAGGCTGGAGGAATCTGGGGGTTGACTTAGTTAGGGTTGATTGCTTACTTTGTTTTTAAGTTTGAGAGGAATATGATCATATTTGTAACCTGAAGTAAGTGATCAAATAAAGAAGGAGAGTGGGGAAAGTGATTCAGAGACTTCAAGAGGATCTGGAGCCTAGCAGAATGGATCAGCCTTGGATGGGAGGAGGAGCAGGAGGATTTCCACTTCTGGAGGAGAGGAGAGTGAGTGTGGCTGCTTGACCTTCAGCTCTCCTTTCTCCACTCCCACTTTCACAGACTCCTTCCAGAGGCCGTGGGAGGGACCATGGCAATGATTAGGATGGTCATATGTTTTTATACTACTTGCAAAACCAAGATTGTTTTAGTATTCATTTTCTTTAAAATATCTCCTTCTCCAGTTGTATATGCTCAGCCCTACAAAACCTGAATCTGCCCCTAGTAGCTATAGATAGGTTTCATGGGGAAGGGATAGTGGAGACAAGATTTGATTGCCTTCATTTACATAAAAACAGAAAGCAAAGTCTACATTGAGAGTGAAGTAAGAAAGAATATGGTGGTCGGGGAGGAGGTCAGGAAAGTGACAAAGGTTTGGAAAAGCTGGGAATGGAAGAGGGAGCTGACAAAGGACACATTATAGGCTCCTCTAACAGCACAGAGAATGCTGCTATAACTCCCTACCAGAAATGTGGTGTATATCATGAAGAGTGGCCTTCTTGCCTCTATTTTTCTTTTTTCTTTTTTGAGACAGAGTCTCTCTCTGTCACCAGGCTGGAATGCAGTGGCGTGACCTCGGCTCACTCCAACCTCCACCTCCAGGGTTCAAGCAATTCTTATGTCTCAGCCTCCCAAGTAGCTGGGATTACAAGCGCGTGCCACCATGCCTGACTAATGTCTTTCTTTCTTCCTTTCTTTTTTCTTTTTTATTTTTTTATTATTTTTTTTTAATAGTAGAGATGGGGTTTCACCATGCTGGCCAGGCTGGTCACGAACTCCTGGCCTCATGATCTGCCCACCTCGGCCTCCCAAAGTGCTGGGATTACAGGCATGAGCCACCGTGCCCTGCCTTCTTTCTTTCTTTTTCTTTTCTTTTCTTTTCTTTTCTTTCTTTTTTTTTTGACAGAGTCTTGCTCTGTCGCCCAGACTGGAGTGCAGTGGTGCTATGTCGGCTCACTGCAAGCTCCTCTTCCCCGGTTCACGCCTACTGCCTCAGCCTCCCGAGTAGCTGGGACTACAGGCGCCTGCCATCACGCCTGGCTAATTTTTTTGTATTTTTAGTAGAGGCAAGGTTTCACCGTGTTAGCCAGGATGGCCTCAATCTCCTGACCTCGTGATCCGCCTGCCTCGGCCTCCCAAAGTGCTCAGACTACAGGTGTGAGCCACCGCACCCGGCCTTTTTTTTTTTTTTTTTGTATTTTTAGTAGGGACAGGGTTACGCCATGTTGGCTAGGCTGGTCTCAAACTCCTAGCCTCAAGTGATCCAGACTTGAGGGACAAGTGTTCCAGACTCCCAAAGTGCTGGGATTACAGGCATGAGCCACTGCGCCTGGCCCATCTATTTTTCCCTCCTTCAATGGGAATAACACTTGTTCCTAGCTGCACCATGAGAATATCACATGGGATGCCTAAGAAGAATTCACTATAATTAGAAAATAAGTATACTTTGGGGCCAGGCATGGTGGCTCACGCCAGTAATCCCAGCACTTTGGGAGGCCGAGGTGGGCAAATCACCTGAGGTCCGGAGTTCAAGACCAGCCTGACCAACATGGAGAAACCCCGTCTCTACTAAAAATACAAGATTAGCCAGGAGTGGTAGCACATGCCTGTAGTCCCAGCTTCTTGGGAGGCTGAGACAGGAGAATCGCTTGAACCTGGGAGGCAGAGGTTGCAGTGAGCCGAAATCACTCCATTGCACTCCAGCCTGGGCAACAAGAGCAAAACCTCGTCTCAAAAAAAAAAAAAAGAAAAGAAAAAGGAAAAGAAAGTAAAGAAAAGAAGTATACTTTGTTTTCAATAATATTTTTCTTTTTTCAACATCAGCTATATAAACCCCCTGTAAAGTTTATGAAAACATGAAAAATAAATTAAACGCTATACATTAAATTTCTTACGTTTGTCCCAAACAGGATGAAAGGATATCTGCAATAGAGGGTAACCTGGAAAAGGGAAGCAGAGCCAGAGAAAACAGAGGAGGGAGTCCATTCAGGGGAGAGGATGATGGCGGTGTTAGAATATTGGTTACATCCAGCCTGACATGGTGGCTCATGCCTGTAATCTCAGCACTTTGGGAGTCCGAAGTGGGTGGATCACAAGGTCAAGAGGTCAAGACCTGCCTGGCCAAGATGGTGAAACCCCGTCTCTACTAAAAACTACAGAAATTAGCTGGGTGCAGTAGTAGGTGCCTATAATCTCAGCTACTCAGGAGGCTGAGGCAGTAGAATCGCTGGAACCCGGGAGGCAGAGGTTGCAGTAAGCCGAGATTGCACCACTGCACTCCAGCCTGGGTAACAGAGTGAGACTCCATCTCAAAAACAAAAAAACAAAAAAAAAAAGAATATTGGTTACATCCAGAAGGATTAAACTATTAAGTAAATATATTAAAGATAATGGAATCAGAGTTTCTAACTATCGGAGAAGGAAGTTACAAATACAACAAAGATACCTTGGTGCCAATGGCAATGAAAATGGTGGAGTAAGAAACTCTAGGGGTAGGGAACTCTCTTCCTTTGCAGAAACACCAAAAAAACTGGCAAAAGTCATGAGAAACAACTTTATTAGAACTCCAGACAATAGTCAAAGGTTTACAGCAACCAAGCTAATGCTTAATAAGGATAATGGGCACTGACTGAATCATGGTAGGAGAGGTTTGTCGTGTTTTACCTTACCCTTGTCCAATCCCCCTGCCCAGTGCAGCAGCAGTCTAGAAGACAGCAGCCCATGCTCTCAGTGTAGGTTATCAGTTTGGGAGGTGTGTTAGGCCATTCTTGCGCTGCTGTGAAGAAATACCTGAGACTGGGTAATTTACAAGAAAAGAGGTTTAATTGGCTCATAGTTCTGCAGGCTGTACAGAAAGCATGGCACCAGGATCTGCTTCTGAGGAGGCCTCAGGAAATGTTTACTCATCACCGAAGGCGAAGCAGGAGCATACACGTCACATGGTGAGAACAGGAGAAAGAGAGAGAGTGAGGGCAGGTGCCACACACTTTCAAACAACCAGATCACATGTGAACCCAGAGCAAGAGCATCACCAAGGGGATGGTCCAAGCCATTCATGAGGAATCTGCCCCCAAGATCCAAACACCTCCCACCCAGCCCCAACTCCAACATTGGGGATTACATTTCAGCATGAGATTTGGGTGGGAACAAATATCCAAACTATATCAGAAGGGAACGGAGGGAATCTTGTTCCTGAGAAATTGTGTTCATAGGTTTTAATCTGTTTGGGGGATCCCCAAGGGGACTAATGCAGGGTACTTGCCTTTGTTCCACTTACCTTAAAACTCTCTCAGGATAGAAAAGTTGCTGTGTGGAAGAGGTTTCTCAAAAACATTGGACAGCCAATGAATAAAGCCCAGATGCCTAGAGCAAAAGATAACAGCTGTGGCAAAAAAAAATAGACTTGTAGAAAGCCTGAGAAGAAAAACTTGGGGATTGATATACTTGGGGAATAAAGGCTCTGAAAAGCCCCTGGGTATGTAGGGGAATCAAAAAGGCCCAGGCCAGGATACATCCTCAGAAAAGGTCTGAGAACACCATAGGCTTCACCTCTGGTTGATCTTTAGGCTTAGCACAAGTAAGAAGTGAAGGCTAAGGCAGAGTTATAAATGGTACGGCTAGTCGGCCGGGTGCAGTGGCTCACACCTGTAATCCCAGCATTTTGAGAGGCCAAGGCAGGCAGACCATGAGGTCAGGAGATCCAGACCATCCTGTCCACTATGGTGAAACCCTGTCTCTACTAAAAAATACAAAAATTAGCCACGTGTGGTGGCATGCACCTCTAGTCCCAGCTACTCGGGAGGCTGAGGCAGGAGAATTGCTTGAACCCAGGAGGTAGAAGTTGTAGTGAGCCGAGATCACACCACTGCACTCCAGCCTGGGCAACAGAGTGAGACTCTGTCTCAAAAATAAATAAATAAATGGTGTGGCTGAGCATTGAAGTATTGGCACCAACACAGAGCCAATTTGCAAAGACCCGATGGTACTTTTTCTTTTTTGCCTCTAGGAGTTTAAGAAAATCTTTGATAAACCATTAGCTGACTACTATGCTAAAAAAACAGAGACCACACAATTCAAAGAACCGTATAAAATAGTTTAGAAAAGTCACTAAACAAACAACCACAACCTACAGAGAGCAACAAAAATCCTGGAATGGGGAGAATTTTATATCCAGAGTTACCACATTGTTATATTCAAAATGACCAGTTTTCAACAAAAAATTATGAGGCATGCAAAAAACAATGAAGTGTGCCCTGTTCATAGGAAAAAAAAAATTAACAAAAACAGTCCTTGAGAAAGCATAGGCATTGGACTTACTAGACAAAGACTTCAAATCAACTCTCTTAAATATGCTCAAAGAACTAAATGTAGCTGGCCAGGTGCAGTGGCTCATGCCTGTAATCCCAGCACATTGGGAGGCCGAGGCAGGTGGTTCACCTGAGGTCAGGAGTTCAAGACCAGCTTCACCAATATGGTAAAATCCCATCTCTACTGAAAATACAAAAATTAGCCAGGTGTGGTGGCATGTGCCTGTAGTCCCAGCTACTCGGGAGGCTGAGACAGAAGAATTGCTTGAACCTGGGAGGCAAAGGTTGTACTGAGCCGAGATCGTGCCACTGCACTCCAGCCTGGGCGACAGAGTGAGACTCTGTCTCAAAGAAAAAAAACAAAAAAAAACCCAAAAAACTAAAGGAAGCCATCATGGACAAAGAACCAAAGGAGAACAGTGTCTCAACAAGTAGAAAATATCAATAAAGGCAGAAAAATTATTTAAAGGAACCAAATAGAAATTCTGGAGCTAAAAAGTGTAATAAACTGAAAGAAAAAATTCGCTAGACACATTCAACAGCAGATTTAAGCAGGCAGAAAAATCAGAAAACTGAAGATAAGTCAATTGAAATCATCCAGTCTGAAAAGCAGAAAGAAAAAAGAATGAAGAAAAATGAACAGACACTAAGAATTGTAGGATACCATCAAGTATATCAATATATGCATAATAGGAATCCCAGAGGGAGAGGAGGGATAGAAAGGAGGAGAAAGAATACTTGAAAAAAATAAGTTAAAAACTTCCTAAATTTTTTTTTTGAGACAGAGTCTCACTCTGTCACTCAAGCTAGAGTATAGTGGCATGAACTTAGCTCACTGCAACCTCCACCTTCCAGGTTCAAGCTATTCTCATTCCTCAGCCTCCTGAGTAGCTGGGATTACAAGTGCATGCTACCACTCCTGGCTAATTTTTGTATTTTTAGTAGAGGCAGGGTTTCACCATATTGGCCAGGCTGGTCTCAAACTCCTGACCTCAAGTGATCTGCTCACCTCGGTCTCCCAAATTGCTGGGGTTACAGGTGTGAGTCACTGCGCCTGGTCAACTTCCTAAATTTAATAAAATAAATGAACATCTAAGAAGCTCAACAGATACACAGGAATTACAAATAAAGAAACAGAGAAAACTAGAATGGACCCTGTGATGCCATATTAATAGGATATATTCATATAAATTCATGATTTTCAATATATATGGATAGGTATAGAAATAAATATAGTTGTAAGTGTGTATATGAATATGTGCATGTATTTGTGTACACATGAATGCACAGATCCTAGCTCTGTCTACCAAGAAAATGTGTTAGTTAATGCCTACTAATAAGCAGGCACCAAGACAGAATTCAATGTGCAAGAGATTTATTGGGGGAGTGTGATAGCCTCCAGCATGGTCCCTAACGATTCTCACCTCTTGGTAGTCACATCCCTGTGAAATCCCCTCCCACACTGAGTAGGACTGACCTATTACTGCAGTGACAGCATGTGACTTTCAGGCTAAACAATAAAAGACATAATAGTGTCTGTGTTGTTCTCTTGAAACAGTCACTGTAGGGGGAGAATCAGCTGCCATGGCATGAGATACTCAAGATGCCCTATGGAGTCATCCATGTAGTAAGGAACTGAGACCTCCTTCCAACAGCCAAGTGAGTCATCTTGGAAGTAGATCCTTGAGGCCGAAGCCAAGCCACCATATGACTATGCTTTGGCTGACATCTTCACAGCAACATCATGAGAGATTTCAAGCCAGTGAAGCTGCTCCAGAATTTCTGACCTATAGAAACTGTGAGATAATAAACACAATTGACCCTTGAAAAACGTGGAGGTTAGAAGTGCTGACCTCCACTCAGTTGAAAATCCATGTATAGCTTTTTTTGTTTTGAGACAGAGTCTCAGTGTGTCTCCCAGGTTGGAGTGCAGCAGTGCGATCTCGGCTCACTGCAATCTCAGCCTCCTGAGTTCAAGCGATTCTCCTGCCTCAGCCTCCTGAGTAGCTGAGATTACAGGCATGTGCCACCACACCCAGCTAATTTTGTTGTTGTTGTTGTTGTTTTTGAGACAGATTCTCACTCTGTCGCCAGGCTGGAGTGCAGTAGCGCGATCTCGGCTCACTGCCACCTCTGCCTCCTGGGTTCAAGTGATTCTCCTGCCTCAGCCTCCGGAATAGCTGGGACTACAGGTGCACACCACCACGTGCAGATAATTTTTGTATTTTTAGTAGAGATGGGGTTTCACCATGTTGGTCAGGATGGTCTCTATCTCTTGAGCTCCTGATCCCCCCACCTTGGCCTCCCAAAATGCTGGGATTATAGGCGTGAGCCACTGCGCCCAGCCCTAATTTTTGTATTTTTTTAAAGTAGAAACAGGGTTTTGCCATGTTGGCCAGGCTAGTCTTGAACTCCTGACCTCAGGTGATTCACCCTCCTCAGCCTCCCAAAGTGCTAGGATTATAGGCCTGAGCCACCGCATCAGCCCATGTATAACTTTTGACTCCTCCAAAACTTAATTACTAATAGCCTATTGTCAACCAGAAGGCTTACTGGTAACATAGTTGATTTACACATATTGTTTGTTATATTTATTATATATACTGTATTCTTACACTAAAGTAAGCTAGAAAAAAGAAAATGTAATTTTATTTTTCATAAAAATCTTAAGGATGAGAAAATACGTTTACAGTACTATACAGTACAGTACTGTACTGTGCTTATCGATATTGCAAAATTACATAAAGATGGATACTTTGAAGTAATGGGTAATGGTATGCAGACCTCAGTCTACAGTACATACCAAGCAATTCCACTTTTTTCTTGTAAGGTCATGACTTTTTTCTGCTGTTTGGGAGCACTTCCAGCATCACTAGTGGCACTTTGCATGGGTTCCAGGATGTTATTCAAGGGTTTATGGTATTGCACTAAATGTGATAAAAAACGTGCAAGATCCATGAGAAATCACTTTTCACTGTGAAATGCCATTTACTGGAAAGATCAGCTGCTCACACAGAGATGAGTAGCATCCCACTGGGTTTTAAGCAGATACTCACAATACTTGATCTCATCACAATAGCAATAGGAGGTGGCTGTGAAATTATAATAGTAGTACAGTATATACAACAGTTAATTTTATGCAGTTATGATTTCATATTGCATCTTTACATTTGTTTACATTTATCTAGATGAAAATGAAGCCATGTATGGTCTGTATTTGTGTGTGTAAGTTTTGATAAATTTCAATTTTTTGGAATAGATTTGTGTATAATTTATGGTAGTAAATGACAAAAATAGACTAGTGTCTACATATATATTGTGCATTCATGACATACCTAACTTTTTCTTAATTTTTTTCCTATTTCTAGGGTATATGGTTTATCTTCAAGTTTTTTAAAATTGTTGCCAATCTCCAAAAAAATTCCAATATATTTACTGAAAAAAGTTCATGTATAAGTGGACCCACTCAGTTCAAACCTGTGTTGTTCAAGGGCAAATTGTACTTATTTTAAGCCACTACATTTTGGGGGTAATTGTTACACAGTAATAGGTAAGTAATACAAGTAGAAAGTAAGAGAAGGAAGAGAGATTCCTCACGCTGAGATGCAGATCTGACATTTCTAGAAGGAGAGAAGAATGAAGGATTGGAGTAGGACAAGTCTTGGACTACTGCATTGTTCCAAGAATGAATTTACCAAGCAGATTGGGAGTCCCAAGCCAAAGTTGTCCCCTAGAGGATTCCTGTATTTTGCCAGAACAGGCCTACCTTATACCCCTGCTGGGCTCAGGCACTGACCGGGAATAACCCTTTAAAAGTTGGCCTCAGTGTGAATAGGGTGATAGATTTAGGAGGCAGTAGTTGGGGCTATCTGTCAATTATGCTCCCCACAGCAGGAGAACTGAGTGACACATTTCATAGCTATCACAGCAGGCCTGGAAGAGAAGACAGCCCAATAGCAATGAGCAGAGCTAGAGTCAAGATCTTAGCTTCTTCTTTTTTTTTTCAGACAGATTTTCACTCTTGTTGCCCAGGCTGGAGTGCAATGGTGAGATCTCAGCTCATTGCAACCTCCGCCTCCCGAGTTCAAGCGATTCTCCTGCCTCAGCCTCTCGAGTAGCTGGGATTACAGGCCCCCACCACCATGCCCAGCTAATTTTTTGTATTTTTAGTAGAGATGGAGTTTCACTATGTTGGCCAGGCTGGTCTCAAACTCCTGACCTCAGGAGATCCACCCACCTCAGCCTCCCAAAGTGCTGGGATTACAGGCGTGAGCCATCATGCCAGGCTCAAGATCTTAGCTTCTAAATAATATTTTCCTTGAAAAGGAACCAGGGCTCCTTAGAGAAATGGCTGATCCCACATCTGAGGCAGGAAAAGTATAAGATGAGTCTGGAACAGCTGGTAGTGACAGAGCAAGGAAGGGCTCAAGAAATGACAGAAACATGTGAAAAGGACATAGATGCCAGCTTGAAGGGACTTCCACTGGTCAAATCAGGAACAATTTGAGCATCAAAATTAAAAATGGCAGTAAGAGATTATAACCCATTGAATAAAATAGGGAATTATGGGTTCAAACAGACATAAAGACATATACATACATATATACATACATACATACATACACACACACACACATACATCAAAAGTTTGATGAGGAATGGGATATTTACATGGTTCATGGTGGACAGATACTGCCCAGATCAAAGAACCAAAGTCAAAATCATTAGTAATAGGACAAATTGAAATTATGTGCTACCTGATAGGATATAAGAAGAAAGCAGTTATCACTTTATGGTATTCCTCTAAAAGGTGTAAACCTGAATGTAATCATATGAAAACACCAGTCAACCCCAAATTAAGGGACAAGTTACAAAATAACCGACCTGTTTTCTTCAAATGTATCAAGGTCATGAACGTCAAGGAAAGACTGGGGAATTGTTCCAGGCTGAAGCAGACTAGACAGACATAAAGACTCAGAGCAATGTGTGATTCTGAACTGGATCCTGTTGCTACACAACATTTTATTGAGACAATTGACAAAACTTGAGTGAGATCTGAGGATTAGGTGGTGATCATGTATCAATGTTAATTTTCTAATTTTGATGGTTGCACTGTGATTACGTAAGAGAAGGTCTTTATTTGTAGGAAACAATACTAAAAATATTTGGGGTGGTGGAGCACCAAGTCCTCACTCTCAAATGGTCGAGGACAAAAAGTCCTTTGCACTGCACTTAACTTTTTTATTCAACTTTGCAAATGTTTCAAAATAAAAAAATAAAAGTATGCATGCTATTTGAAAGATAAACCTGTTATAAATATGAGGTTTTATCATTTAAATCCGGAGAGCTCTTTAACATCTTTTAACTTGATGAGTAGCTACCCTCTTTCTTTTCTCCCCGTCCAAGCTTACTTTAATTCATCCACAAGACTGAATGGAATCTCAACATTTAAATACCTAATCTCTTTCTTTAATCTTTGGCACCAAGGAACTGGATTTCCCCAGTTGTATGAGTCACCCGATAACAAATTTCCCAGCTTAAATAGTTTTAAAGTTGTACTATTAGTAAGGCAACACTGTTCATTGTGTCTCAGATTCAAGGATTTATAGTAACAATGTGTTTTAGCATGCATATTCTTTTTCAACATATACGTTTTTCTTTGATGCCATAAAAAGTCTTTCTGATGTTGAACAGTTTTAATGCAGTTATGCCATGATGGAACCACCCCTCTCCTCACTCCCAGAAAATCACACAGCTTGATATGTTTTTAGCCTTCATCTGAATTGTAAAACACTGAATTCTTACAGTTTTCTAAAAGAAAAAGAAAAAAACTTGCCATTGCTATTTTGGGAGCATTTGTCCAGATAAATAAAACACGGTCCTGATCCCACCCTGCCTGTCCTCACATTTCTGAGAGTGAAGATACAGAACACTGCAGTCAGGAAAGAAAACATATTTTTTTTCCTTCCCTGTCAGAATCTGTTCCACTGGGAGGTGAAGTATATGAACCCAATTTTTGCCTTGGAGATAAAGAGAAAAAAATCAATTCTACCAAGATTTACTTTATGTGAAAGCACTTAAGCAGATTCCCTAGACATGTGTTTCTGAAGGGTTGCACCCTCCAGCCATCTGACTTTTGGCCAAGTCCAGAGACATTTTAGGTTGTCAGAACTGGGGGGTGGGAGATGCTACTGGCATCTTGTGGGTAGAGGGCAGGGATGTTGCTAAGCATCCTACAACATACTAGACGGTCCCCACAAGCGAGTTGGCCAAGTGCAATGGCTCATGCCTGTAATCCTAGTGCTTTGGGAGGTGGACATGGGAGGATCTCTCGAGCCCAGGGGTTTGAGACCAGGCCAACAAACAGTGAGACCTCATCTCTACAAAAAAAATAAAAAATTAGCTGTGTGTGGTGGTGCAGGCAGGTTGTCCCAGCTATTCAGGAAGCTGAGGCAGGAGGATCACTTGAGCCCAGGAGGTCAAGGCTGCAGTGAGCTATGATCACACCACTGCACTCCAGCCTGGGTGACAGAGCAAGACTCTGTCTCTAAAAAAAACACAAAAGCCTAGCTCAGTGGCTCACCTCTGTAATCCCAGCACTTTTGGAGGCAGAGCCAGCAGGATCACTTGAGCTCAGGAGTTAAAACCAAGCTGGGCAAGACCTCGTCTCTACAAAAAAGAAAAAAAAAAAAGGCCAGGCGCAGTGGCTCACAGCTGTAATCCCAGCACTTTGGGAGCCTGAGGCGGGTGGATTCCTTGACCCTAGGAGGTCAGCTGCAGTGAGCTGTGATTGTGCCATTGCACTCTAGCCTGGGTGACAAGAATGAGACCTTGTCTCAAAAAAAAAAAAAAAAAAGCTGTTAGTGCCAAGGCTGAGAAACCCTGTCCAAGATTAATGCAGAGTACAGAGAAGAAAGAAGACCTCAGGAGGAGGGGGGAAACACCAAGAAATACAAACACAAAATTAAGAGAAAAAAAAAAACCTAATAAACAGTGAATTTCACACCGATTTATAAAGATACAGGATTTTAGGGATTAACATTCCTATTTGGTGGCCTTTCAGGATATTGCTAAGAAGACTTTAAGGCCATTTTGAGTTTTTCTACTACTACATTTTTATCAATTCTTTCACCAAGCATTTCTTGAGCACCTACTGTGTGCCAGAGGCTGAGGACACAAAGATGTGAGCTTTTCTCTTCCCTGGGGGAGCTGGGAGATTTTAGTGGTGGAAATACCTATAAATGAAGAATTGGAATTCCAAGGACTAGAGGTAAAGGGCAAGAAAAAGAGTTCTTCTCTATACCAAGCACTCCTGCTTACCTCCAGTCATCTTCATTCCGCTCTCACCAGTGAGTGTTATTCCCTTTTCACAAAAGAAGAAACTGTGAGATTAATAACAAGAGCAGACAAGCAAGTGTCAGGCCCTGTTCTCAATGTTTTAATTAATTTATTTATTTTTAAATTGTTGTTGTTGTTGTTGTTGTTGTTGTTGTTGTTGTTGTTGTTTTGAGACCAAAGTCTCCCTCTGTCGCCCAGGCTGGAGTGCAGTGCTGTGATTTCGGTTCACTGCAGCCCTCGCCTTCTGGGTTCAAGCAATTCTCATGCCTCAGCCTCCCGAGTAGCTAGGATTATAGGCGTGCGCCAACGTGCCCAGCTAATTTTTGTATTTTTAGTAGAGACAGCGTTTCACCATGTTGGCCAGGCTGGTCTCGATCACCCAGCCTCAGGTGATCCACCCGCCTCAGCCTCCCAAAGTGCTGGGATTACAGGCATGAGTCACCACGCCCAGCCCTCAGTGTTTGTTCATGTAACTCATTTTATTTTTTTTATTAACTCATTTTACTTTCACAACTATCCTTTGAGGAGGGCATTAATATCATCACCCTCATTTTACATCCGTGGGTGCTGAGGGACCAAGCGTTTAGGTAACTTGTCCAAGGTCCCACAGCCAGGCTGTCTGGCCGCAGAATCCATGCCCTTCACAATCCACACTGGTGGTTCTCTTATGCTTCATCCAAGGAAGAAAATGGTAGATCTGGGCTTAAAAGCCAGATTGTGACTGGAAACCCAATGCTCTTCTGCTACATGATACTCTCCCCTGTTCTAGAAAAGAGCTCAACATGCTATAGGCTCACAGGTGTCTGATTGTGCCTGAAGAAGTCAAAGTCAATTTCAGTTGGAGGTAGCATCTGAGCTCGTAGTGGAGGTATATGCCAGAAGGAAGGTCAGACAAAGGGAGAAGGACAAGAACAGCTGGAATAGAACACAATAAACTTCACCATGGCTAGCAGTTTGTTGTGGTTGGAATGTAAGCTATACCAGAGCAAAGGACTAAAGAGAACCTAGAGGCCAGGTGCGGTGGCTCACACCTGTAATCCCAGCACTTTGGGAGGCCAGGATGGAAGGATCACTTAAGCCTAGGAGTTTGAGACCAGTCTGGGCAACATAAAGAGACCTCATCTTTACAAAAAAATAAAATTTTAAAGGCATGGTGGTACACACCTGTAGTCCTATCTACTCAGGAGGCTGAGGCAGGAGGATCACTTGAGCCCAGGAGGTTGAAGCTGCAGTGAGCCATAATCATACCACTGTACTCCAGCCTGGATAACAGAGCAAGACCCTGTCCCCAAAAAAAAGAAAAAAAAAAAAAAGAACCTAGAGAAGTAAATAAGGGTAAGATCAGGAAGTGTGAGCTTTAACTTCCAGGCAAAAGGTAATTATTAAAAGACCATAAGGAGGCCAGGCGTGGTGGCTAACACCTGTAATCCCAGCACTTTGGGAGGCCAACGCAGGTGGATCACCTGAGGCCAGGAGTTTGAGACCAGCCTGGCCAACATGGTGAAACCCCATCTCTACTAAAAATATAAAAGTTAGCCAGGTGTGGTGGCCTGTAATCCCAGCTACTCTGGAGGCGGAGGCAGGAGAATCGCTTACACCCAGGAGGCGGAGGTTGCAGTGAGCCGAGATCGCACCACTGCACTCAGCCTGGACAACAGGGTAAGACTCGGTCTCAAAAAAAAAAAAAAAAAAAAAAAAAGAACATAAGCAGAGTATGATCTGACTTAACATCAACTTGATATCAACCCATACTTTGGAGTCTAGAACAAATATTTCCCATTCCTTTCTGTCCACATGCCCTGCTCTTGTTCTTTTTAATCTCACTTTATCTGGTTTAAATATTTATTTATTTATTTATTTATTTATTTATTTATTTATTTGAGACTGAGTCTCACTCTGTCGCCCAGGCTGGAGTGTGGTGGGACAATCTCAGCTCACTGCAACCTCCGCCTCCCAGGTTCAAGTGATACTTGTGCCTCAGCTTCCCGTGTAGCTGGGATTACAGGAGCACGTCACATCTGGCTAATTTTCATATTTTTAGTAGAGATGGGGTTTCACTATGTTGGCCAGGCTGGTCTCAAACTCCTGGCCTCAAGTGATCTGCCCACCTTGGCCTCCCAAAGTGCTGGGATTGCAGGTGTTAGCCACCGCGCCTGGCCTAAATGTGTATAATGTGGGAGAAGAAGACGAAAAATCTGGACTGCCTTTCCCCTAGCAATTCTCAGCAGCTCTCAATGCCACTCAAGCCTGCTGACCTGCAGGAGTTATTAATGATGACAGAGTGCTGTTGAAAGCAATAAGCAATGTGATGAAATTACAACCAAAATCACGCTTTCTAGATTTTTTGATGTGGTTGGGTACATTTTGAGTGACAGTGGTCCCATTAGTAATACTCATATAGGGCTTTATAGTATACCAAGCTTTTTTACATGCACTCTGTTGTTTGATCATCAAAACAAACCAAGGAGGTAGGTGTTATCCCATTTCACAGATGTGGAAACTGAAGCTTCCAGAGCTTGTTTGGGTAAGTGGAAAGAATGAACACAGAACTCCAGACTTCCAGTCTCATCCTCTCTCCTTGCCTTCCTGCCTTGCCTTCCTCCCTCTTTAACAATATTATCTTTTGTTTTGTTTTTGTTTTTATATGTTTTAATTTTCCCGTATGAATGGGACAGCAAAAGCCAGGAGACTTGATTTGTCCTCCCCTGTCTTGTGTAGGGTTAGCCCACTGTGGCCCCTACGCTTGCTAATGCAGCCCCGTGATGTTTTTCCAGATCCCTCCTGTCACCCTTAGTGGCTCTTGATCCTGATGGATCAAGAGTGTGCTTCTTGGCTAGGTGCAGTGGCTCGCACCTATAATGCCAGCACTTTGGGAGGCCGAGGTGGGGTGAACACTTGAGGTCAGGAGTTAGAGACCAGCCTGGCCAACATGGTGAAACTCCATGTCTAGTAATACAAAAATTAGCTGGGCGTGGTGGCGGGCACCTATAATCCCAGCTACTTCGGAGGCTGAGGCAGAACTGTATGAACCTGGAGGCAGAGGTTGCAGTGAGCCAAGATCTCGACACTGCACTCCAGCCTGGGCAACAGAGTGAGACTCCATCTAAAAAAAAAAAACACCACCACCACCACCACCACCACCACCAACAGAAAGAGTGTGCTCTTTGGCATGGCACAGAAGACTTTCTGCGTCCTGGCTTCTGTCCTCCTGTGACCAACCATCCTGGTTTGCCCAGAACTGAGGGACAGGGGACTTTCACTGCTAAAACGGGGACAGTTCTGGGCAAAGTGGAGCAGTCGGTTACTCTTGTTCTCCCTCTCCAGCTGCCTAATCTGCCACTCTCAAACTCCGACTTCTAAGATCCCAGCAATTGCTGTCCTGTTTCAACCCCCTGCCTTTGCTTATGCTGTTCTTTTTATTGAAAACACCTACCTCTACCTTCTCTCAGCCACTTCCTACTTTTTCTTTAAAACTATGTTCTGGGGCCAGGTGCGGTGGCTCACGCCTGTAATCCCAGCACTTTGGGAGGCCGAGGTGGGCGGATCACGAGGTCAGGCGATTGAGACCATCCTGGCTAACACGGTGAAACCCCATCTCTACTAAAAATACAAAAAATTAGCCGGGCATGGTGGTGGGCACCTGTAGTCCCAGCTACTCAGGAGGCTGAGGCAGCAGAATGGCGTGAACCTGGGAGGCGGAGCTTGCAGTGAGCCGAGATTGCGCCGCTGCACCCCAGCCTGGGTGACAGAGCAAGACTCCATCTCAAAATAAATAAATAAATAAATAAAACTATGTTCTTAAATGTAGGTACTGATTTCTTTCTTTCTTTTCTTTTCCTTTTTTTTTTTTTTTTTTTTTTTTTGAGACGCAGTCTTGCTCTGTCACCCAGGCTGGAGTGCAGTGGCATGAACTTGGCTCACTGCAACCTCCACCTACCGGGTTCAAGTGATTCTCCTGCCTCAGCCTCCCGAGTAGCTGGGATTACAGGCACATGCCACCACACCCAGCTAATTTTTGTTTTTAGTAGAGATGGGGTTTCACCATGTTGCCCAGGCTGATCTCAAACTCCTGACCTCAGGTGATCCACCTGCCTTGGCCTCCCAAAGTGCTGGGATTACAGGTGTGAGCCACCGCACCCAGCCTGTTTCTTTCTTTTTTCAATTAAAAAATATATATATATGGAATGCTGGTGGGGCTTGGTGGCTCACGCCTATAATCCCAGCACTTTGGGAGGCTGAGGCGGGCAGATCATGAGGTCAGGAGTTTGAGACCAGCCTGACCAACATGGTGAAACCCCATCTGTACTAAAATTAGCCAGGCATGGTGGCATGTGCCTGTAATCCCACCTACTCAGGAGGCTGAAGCAGAAGAATTGTTTGAACCCAGGAGGCGGAGGTTGCAGTGAGCCGAGATCACGCCACTGCACTCCAGCCTGAGCAACAGAAAAAAAAAAAAAAAGGAATGCTTCACAAATTTGTGTGTCATCCTTAAGCAGGGGGCATGCTAATCTTGTATCATTCCAATTTTTGTATATGTGCTGCCGAAGCCGTCACCAAAGCATTTGTTTCTTTGACTGTATTGTGAACTGAATGTTTGTGCCCCCCAACAATTATATGTTAAAATACTAACACTGAAGGTGAGGGTAGTAGGAGGTGGCATCTTTATAACGTGATTAGGTCATAAGGGGGAGCCCTTACAAATGGTATCAGTAGATACCATTTGTGGATATCTACTGTGGGTGCAGTGGCTGATGCCTATAACCCCAGCACTTTGGGAGGCCAAGGCAGACAGATCATGAGGTCAAAAGATCGAGACCATCCTGGCCAACATGGTGAAACCTCGTCTCTACTAAAAATATGAAAATTAGCTGGGTGTAGTGGCTCACACCTGTAGTCCCAGCTACTCAAGAGGCTGAGGCAGGAGAATCGCTTGAATCCGGGAGGCAGACATTAGAGTGAGCCGAGATTGTACCACTGCACTCCAGCCTGGTGACAGAACGAGACTGTCTAAAAAAAAGAAAAAAATCAAAAACAAACAACAACAACAACAAAAAACAAATGGTATTAGTTTCCTTATAAGAAGAGACACGAGAGAGGTGATATTTTTTTCTCTCCCATATGAGGATACAATGAGAAGATAGCCATCTACAAACTAGAAAGAGTGCCCTCACAAGACACCAGATCTGTCAGCCACCTAATCTTGGACTTCCCAGTCTCTAGAACTGTGAGAAATATATGCTTGCTGTTTAAAATGTTTATTCTTTAAGCCACTTGCTCTGTGGTATTCTGTGATAGCATTCTGAATGAAAACAGGCTGTCTCTTCCAGAATATGTTATGCTTCTTTGTAAGGCATCTTTTCATCCCAGTCTGTTGTAGAATTCCTGGCATGTAGTAGGCAAGTAATAAAGCTATGCAAGCAGATCAAATGGTGCTAGGACTCTGTAAGAATTTTTCTCAGTTTCCTTCCACAGATCTCTTGCCAGAGAGAAAAGGTTCCCCTCAGGGCAGCAAGGTAGAAGACTCAAGAAGTGAGCAGAGTTGAGATCATAGAAGGCTTGGCTTTCCATGCTTAGGGGTGCAGACTTTCATGTTTTTGCAATGGAGAGTCATTAACAGGACAAAAAAAAAAAAATCGGTGGCCCTTTGTCTATGAACTCAATAAGAGCCTAGGCAAGAAAAAAAGAAATGTAGGTAACTAGCCCAGCAAGAATAGCAACAAAGAGGCAACACTCAAGCCTCCTAGTACCTCTAGAGTTCTGTACACCCTCCTCAGGGCTAGAAGGGCCTCAATGTCTGAGTCTACCTGAGCCCACAGGTGGAAGAACAAAACAGGAAACATTTCCTGACCCAAGAAAATAGTTTAAATTGCAAAGGCACACATTACAGTTAGGTACAATATAAACAATTCCCTGGCACATTTATTCTCAAACTTTAGTACGTCAGAATCACCTGTAGGGCTTGTTAACACAGAGACTGCTGAGTCCCATCCTCAGAGATCTGATTCAGTAGGTTTGAGATGTGGCCTGGGAATCTGCATGTCTAACAAGTTCCTAGGTGGTGCTGCTGGTCTGGAGACAATGCTTCTAGGACCACCACTCCAGAACCCACTCCACCTCTCTCTCATCGACGGATAACTTGCCTGTCCTTGATTCAAGGCTTGCCTCTTTCCTTGCTAACAACATCCCTCAATCTCCTTTCAGGGACTCATTCTCCTTTGGACATTTTCAGATCTGTGCTATGGGTGGGGAGGACAAAATAACACCTTCCCTCATCAGAGCTACCTTAACCCTCACTCTATTTCTCTCTTTTTCTTACAACTTCAAAAATTGTTTGTGGCCGGGCGTGGTGGCTCACGCCTGTAATCCCAGCACTCTAGGAGGCCGAGGCAGGTGGATCACCTGGGGTCAGGAGTTCGAGACCAGCCTGGCCAACGTGGCAAAACCCCGTCTCTACTAAAAATACAAAAATCAGGCGGGCGTGGTGGCGCGCGCCTGTAATCCCAGCTACTCTGGAGGCTGAGACAGGAGAATCGCTTGAACCCAGGAGGCAGATGTTGCAGTGAGCTGAGATCGCACCACTGCACTCCAGCCTGGGTGACAGAGCAAGACTCTGTCTCAAAAAAAATACAAAAATAAAAATTGTCTTTATTGACTACTTTCATTTTCTCACCATTCATTCTCTCTTTAACCTCTTGTAATCTTTCTTTCATCCTGTCTAGCACTCTGTTATTCATAAAGAGTATTTATAAACTGGGCGCGGTGGCTTATGCCTGTAATCCCAGCACTTTGGGAAGCCGAGGCAGGTGGATCATTTGAGGTCAAGAGTTCGAGCCAGCCTGGCCAACATGGCGAAACCTCCTCTCTATTGAAAATACAAAAATTAGCTGGGTGTGGTGGCACGCGCCTGTAATCCCAGCTACTCGTGAGGCTGAGGCAGGAGGATGGCTAGAACCTGGGAGGCTGAGGTTGCAGTGAGTGGAGATCGTGCCACTGCACTCCAACCTGGGCGATAGAATGAGACCCTGTCTTTAAAAAAAGAAGCACAAGAAGAGATTGCCCTTCTTGCCTTTGAGTACAGTTTTCCTGAAGATGTGAATGGTTGAAGCTGTGACAGCCATTTTGTTAGAATGAAGGGTTACATCTGAGCACAAAACGCAACACATTGAGGATGCCAAAGCAGAAAGTTGAGAAGCATCTGGGTTATCAACATCATTTTGCAACTAATTAACCAATTCCAGAATTACCTGTCTTCAGACTTCTTGCTATGTGTAATGATAATCCCCTATTTTTTTCTTTGAGCTGGTGCTTTTCTTTTTTCTTTTCTTTTTTTTTTTTTTTGAGACGGAGTCTCGCTCTGTCGCCCAGGCTGGAGTGCAGTGGCGCGATCTCGGCTCACTGCAAGCTCCGCCTCCCGGGTTCACGCCATTCTCCTGCCTCAGCCTCCCGAGTAGCTGGGATTACAGGCGCCCACCACTGCGCCCGGCTAATTTTGTTTTTGTATTTTTAGTAGAGATGGGGTTTCACCGTGTTCACCAGGATGGTCTCGATCTCCTGACCTCGTAATCTGCCCGCCTCGGCCTCCCAAAGTGCTGGGATTACAGGCGTGAGCCACCGCGCCCGGCCGCTTTTCTTTTCTTTTCTTTTTTTTTCTTTGAGACTGAGTCTCACTCTGTCGCCTCTGGCTGGAGTGCAGTCGTGCGATCTCAGCTCACTGCAACCTCTGTGCCTCCTGGATTCAAGCGATTCTCCTGTCTCAGCCTCCTGAATAGCTGGGATTACAGGTGCCCGCGACCACACCCAGCTAATTTTTGTATTTTTTTAGTAGAGACGGGTTTTCACCAAGTTGGCCAGGCTGGTCTCAAACTCCTGACCTCAGGTGATCCACCCGCCTCGGCCTCCCAAAGTGTTGGGATTAAAGGCGTGAGCCACCGCTCCAGGCTCACCCCTTTAGAATCTACTTGCTACTCTGAGTACCTTTTTACAAATGCAATTGCGGTGCTCCTCACAGATACATTTAAAAAAAAAAAAAAAAGATGCCGGATGCCGGGCGCGGTGGCTCACGCCTGTAATCCCAGCACTGTGGGAGGCCGAGGCGGGCGGATCACGAGGTCAGGAGATCGAGACCATCCTGGCTAACACGGTGAAACCCCGTCTCTACTAAAAGTACAAAAAATTAGCCGGGCGTGGTGGCGGGCGCCTGTAGTCCCAACTACTCGGGAGGCTGAGCCAGGAGAATGACGTGAACCCAGGAGGCGGAGCTTGCAGTGAGCCAAGATTGCGCCACTGCACTCCAAAGACTTAAAGTCCAATGTTAAAAAGGGGAGAAAATTATTTTGCGTCCCATAAATACCCAGGATATTTTGTATCCTGAGTATACGTTATATAGAGATTGGTGGTGGTGGTGATTTTTGCTGCATTTGGGAGTTGCTATGAAAGTCGAGGGACTAATTTTTTTTTCTTTTTGCTTAGGCAAACTCCTGAAAAACACTTCTCTTCCTATTTTCATGTAGAGAAACTTAATTTCTCCTTGCCTTTTTTCCCCCTGTGGAGTTAAAAATAGTATGGATGCATTTATTTTGTGTCAATTTCCATTAGGATGTCTGCAGATACTAAAAGATTCTTCAAAGTCCAAAAAGCAACCTCAGATTTTCACATTGGGGTAAGTGGAAAATAGAAGGCCCTTGATTCCTATTAACTAACCTGATTGGGTATCACCATTGTTTTCATTGTTAATAATTGTTTTCCAATGAGAATATGAATATTTTTATTTTAATGGAAGTTTTATACCTACAGTAAATTCATAGGCATTAGTTCATTCACTACTAAAATGTATACTTCTCTGAACTCAGACACACAGGCCATTTAACAGGATACATGTGACATAATAAATTAAAGTGACATGAAAATGAAAGTTTCATCTATTTAGAACTGCAGAGAAGATTTCAGGTTGTCAGATTATATGTTATTACTAACTCTTGGTTATTGAGGTTAGTGCAGTAAATTGATTGAGGGCTTCATTTAAAATGCTAATTGAGCACCTGTCTGTAAACAGCAGTTAGGCAATATGGCTGAATACTAAAAAGGTAACTTTGGTAATATTGGGAATACTAAAAATATATACAGAGAGAACGAGCACGAAAATTTCATTAAAGAAAAGTGTAATGGAAGACATTTGACATATACATAAGAAAAACTCATTAATAATGAAAAGCAACCATACAAGAAATTTAGAGAAGCAGATTGCCGAGGGAGTGGGGGCGGTGGGAGGCGGTAAGTGCTAAGCATCAGTCCCCTCAGCAGTTTGAATGATTTTATGAAGCAGGTAAGATTCCTTCATAGGAAGCTGAGGGAGGGTGAGGGTAAGTGGAGGGGCTTGGATGATCACAGTATGAAAAAATGGGAAAAATGGAAGGAAGACTATTCTATTCAAGAAGACCTAACAGCAAAGCCATGCTCATGGACCAGTGACTAGGCCAATCTGACCAGAGCAGAGATTTCAGACGGGAAAAAGCGTGAAAATCATATTTTAGTAGTGTTGGAAAATATCTAAGATTTCATCAGCAAGTTTCCTGGAAGAGATTGAGACTGGAAGGTTAGTTTGATTTATCAGTGTCTAGTAAAGTTGAAAACACACATACGATATGTTCTAGTCAATGCTTGGCAGGAAACAGAATGAGCTCTCACCCTGGGTAATTGAGGACAATTCAATAAAAGAACTATTTACCAAAATGTGGGCAGGGTTAATGGCAACCTTAAAAAGCAACAAGGGTAGCAATAGCAGGGGAGCCTGGGGGACTTCATTGCTGCCCCCAGGCCTGAAGGGGCAAAGAGAGGGAATGGTGATCAGAACTGCAGAACACAGGGAGAATAGCAGGGGCAGTAGGAGAGCTCCTTGACAGGAGGCCTTTGGTGGAGGAATGCAGCCAACCCACAGAAGCCCAGCAGGACGGGAGCCAGGAGAATAAATGCCCAGATCACGCTCTCCTCCCACCCTCTGCTTTCCTGCTGGCATCTTCCAGAGGCCAAATCCAACAAGAAGTCAGAGGGAAAGGAAATTCATGGCTAGCAGTTCATAAAGGTCAGCTTCCTGGGGCCAATGCAGGGAGGAAGAAAGAGAAGATCAGAGGAGCAAATGGAAAACATCCAGTATACCACGTGACCCACAATTCTGTTACAGGACCCCAACACTACCCCAAAGGTAGCCATTGGGTCAGGGTTTCTGCACTATAGTCCCATCTGGGTTGCCAGAAATATGTTACAGGGAAGGGGTCCCGATCTAGACCCCAAGAGAGGGTTCTTGGATCTCGCGCAACAAAGAATTCAGGGCGAGTTAGCAGTGCAAAGTGAAAGCAAGTTTACTAAGAAAGTAAAGGAATAAAAGAATGGCTACTCCATAGAGCAGCCCAGAGGGCTGCTGCTTGCCTGCTTTTATGGTTATTTTTGAGGTTATGCTAAACAAGGGGTGGATTATGCATGCCTCCCGTTTTTAGACTACATTAGTGTCACTTCCTGACGCTGCCATGGCATTTGTAAACTGTCATGGCCTGGTGGGACTGTAGCAGTGAGGACGAGCTGAGGTCACTCTCGTCGCCATTTTGGTTTTGGTGGGTTTTGGCTGGCTCTTTAACCGCAAGCTGTGTTTGCTTGTTTGTTTGTTTTGAGACGGAATTTTGCTCTTGTTGCCCAGGCTGGAGTGCAATAGAACGATCTCGGCTCACCGCAACCTCCGCCTTCCGGGTTCAAGCGATTCTCCTGCCTCAGCCTCCCGAGTAGCTGGGATTACAGGCATGTGCCACCACTCCTGGCTAATTTTGTATTTTTAGTAGAAACGGGGTTTCTCCATGTTGGTCAGGCTGGTCTCCAACTCCCGACCTCAGGTGAGGTCTCCCAAAGTGCTCGGCCTTCCAAAGTGCTCGGATTACAGGAGTGAGCCACCGCGCCCGGCCTTACTGCAAACTGTTTTATCAGCAAGGTCTTTATGACCTGTATTTTGTGCTGACTTCCTATCTCATCCTGTAACTCAGAATGCCTTAACCTTCTGGGAATGCATTCCAGTAAGTTTCAGCTCATTTTACCCAGCTTCTATTTAAGATGGAGTTGCTCTGGTTCACACGCCTCTGACAATTCTACTCTAAATTTCACACTGTATAGAAACTTCCACGCGTGCAAAAGGACAAGCACAAATATTGTCTTGCAGCATTGTTTTTAGTAGCTCTAAATTGGGGAAAAACTGAATGTTCATCAATACGGGGCTACGTAAATTGAGGTGTATTCATTGATAGAATGTAGTGCAGCCATTAAAACGAATGAACTGGATATATATAAGCATTTGTGTGTGTTTGTGCACGCGTGCACATGCATGTTTTAGAGGGATACACGTAGTATGACAGATACTGAATAAAAATATTTAAAACACACAGAAAAAGCAATTGTATATTGTTTCTACCTACATGTTATGTAGTAGAAGTATAAAAACATGAGTAAGGCCGGGCGCGGTGGCTCACACCTGTAATCCCAGCACTTTGGAAGGCCGAGGTGGGTGGATCACAAGGTCAAGAGATGGAGACCATCCTGGCCAACATGGTGAAACCCTGTCTCTACTGAAAATACAAAAATTAGCTGGGCATGGTGGCACGCGCCTGTAGTCCCAGCTACTTGGGAGGCTGAGGCAGGAGAATCACTTGAACCTGGCAGGCGGAGGTTGCAGTGATCTGAGATTGTGCCACTGCACTCCAGCCTGGCAACAGAGCCAGACTCTGTCTCAAAAAAAAAAAAAAAAAAAAAAAGAGTAAAAGAATATATGAAGTCGCCTGTAATCCCAGCACTTTGGGAGGCTGAGTCAGGCAGATCACTTGATGTCAGGAGTTTGAGACCAGCCTGGCCAACATGGCGAAACCCTGTCTCTACTAAAAATACAAAAAAATTAGCTGGGCATGGTGGTGTGTTCCTGTAACCCCAGCTACTCGGGAGGCTGAGGCAAGAGAATCGCTGGAACCCAGGAGGTGGAAGTTGCAGTGAGCTGAGATTGCACCACTGCACTCCAGCGTGGGCAACAGAGTGAGACTCTGTCTCAGAAAAAAAAAAAGAATACATGAAATCAGAGAAACTCAAATTGTGATAGTAGTTTCTTCTGGTGAAGGAAGAAAAGAGAATGATATCAGGGAAGATGAAAAAAGAGACTGTATTAGTAAAGCTTCTCCAGAGAGAAAGAATCAACAGGATCAATGGATGCATAGGTATATAGGTAGGTAGGTAGGTAGATAGATAGATAGATAGATAGATAGATAGATAGATAGATAGATAGACAGACAGACAGACAGACAGACAGACGAGAGGGGATTTATTAGAGGAATTAGCTCAAGTGATATGGAGGCTGAAAAATCTCATGACAGTCCATCTGCAAGCTGGAGACCCAAGGACACTGGGAGCATGGCTCAGTCCAGGTCTAAAAGCCTCAGAACCAGGGAAACTGATGGTGTAATTATCCATCCCAGGTGGAAGGCCTGAGAACCTGGAGTGCCCCTGGTATAAGTCCCAGAGTACAAAGACAGGAGAGCCTGGAGTTCTGACTTCCAAGGGCAGAAGAATGTGTCGCAGCTCCAGGAGAGAGAGAGAAAGAATTTCTTTCCTCCGCCTTTTGATTCTATCTGGGGGCCCCAAGGCAATCGGATCGTGCGCGCCCACATGGAGGGCAGATCTTCCCTCCTTTATCCAGCAACTCACACACCAGTCTCCTCTGGAAACACTCCCACTGATACACCCAGAAGTAATGCCTTACCAGCTATCTAGGTATCACTTAATCCAGTCAAGTTGACACGTAAAATTAAGCATCACAGGGGCCTTCAACTGTATTGCTTATTTTAGAAAGATCTGAGACAAATATGACAAGTCTAGTGATACTGCTATGAAGGGGGAAAAAGGCAGAGGAAGGAGATGGGGAATCATGGTGGATGACATTTAAAATCTAGGAAGAATGATTACAAGAATCCCTCCTGGGGAGGGGATATCAGTGCAGAGACCTAAATGAGGGGAGGGAAGAGATGCAAACATCCAGGGGACCAATACTCCAAGCTGAGGAAGCGGCAGGTACAGACACTAAGGGGTATCCTGTTTGGCTCATGACTGCAGTCCCAGCACTTTGGGAGGCTGGAGCAGAATTGCTTGAGCCCAAGAATTGAAGACCAGCCTGGGCAACATAGCAAGACCCTGTCTCTACAATTAAAAAAAAATTAGCCAGGCATTGTGGTACATGCCTGTAATCCCAGCTACTCAAGAAACTGAGGCAGGAAGATCATTTCAGCTCAAGGGGTTGAGGCTGCAGTGAGCCAAGATCACAGCACTGCACTCCAGTGTGGGTGACAGAGCAAGAACCTGTCTCTTAAAAAAAAAGTGTATATATATGGAAAAAAATATATTTATATAAGGAGAATATATACATATTTCCATATATATATTTATATAAGGAGAATATGTATATTCTCTAAAAATATGTTTTTCCTTATATATGAAAATATATATATATATATTCCCTAAAAAGGAATTCCCTGCATTTTAAAACTGAAATATATATAAATGTTTTATATACATAACATTACATTTATGTTTATATATACAAAACATTTATATATATATATATAGTGTTCTGTTTATGTTGTTGTTGTTGTTGTTGTTGTTTTGAGACAGAGTCTCACTCTATTGCCCAGGATGGAATGCACTGGTGCGATCTCTGCTCACTACAACCTCTGCCTCCTGGGTTCAAGCAATTCTCCCGCCTCAGCCTCCTGAGTAGCTGGGATTACAGGCACATGCCACCATGCCCGGCTAATTTTTGTATTTTTAATAGAGATGGGGTTTCACCATATTGACCAGGCTGGTCTCGAACTCCTGACCTCAAGTGATCCACCCACCTTGACCTCCCAAAGTGCTAGGATTACAGGCGTGAGCCACCACACCCAGCGTAAAGTGTTGTGTTTTAAGTGAACAATCCAGCACATTTAGTATATTAACAATGTTGTACAACCACAATCTCTAATTCCAAAACATTTCAATCACTATAAAATGAATCATTCTGTGCCCATAAGTGCTTTCTCCCCATTTCTTCCTCTCCCCAACCCCTGGAAACCACCAACCTGCATTCTGTCTCTATACATATACCTTTCATGACTATTTGATATAAATGGAATCATACAATATGATCTTTGTGTCTGGCTTCTTTGACTTAGCATAATATTTTGAGGTTTATCTATATATGTTTTAGCAAGTACCAGTACTTCATACCTTTTCATGGTTGTGTGATACTCCATGTACATATATTTACAGTCATAATATTAAAAAATTTTTAATTGTGGTAAAATCACATAACAAAATTTACTATATTAATCATTTTAAGTGTATGGTTCAGTGGCATTAGTAATGTACATTCATGTTGTTTACAACCATCACCACCATCCACCTCCAGAACCTTATTCTTCACTCCAAACTGAAACTCCATACCCATTATTATTATTATTATTATTATTATTATTATTTTATTATTACTATTTTTTGAGATGGAGTTTTGCTCTTATTGCCCAGGCTGGAGCGCAATGGCACAATCTCGGCTCACCGCAACCTCCACCTCCAGGGTTCAAGTGATTCTCCTGCCTCAGCCTCCCGAGTAGCTGGGATTACAGGCATGCACCACCATGTCCGGCTAATTTTGCAGTTTTAGTAGAGACAGGGTTTCTCCATGTTGGTCAGGCTGGTCTCGAACTCCCGACCTCAGGTGATCTGCCCGCCTCGGCCTCCCAAAGTGCTGGGATTACAGGCGTGAGCCACCGCATCCAGCCCAGAAACTTCTATATACTCTTTAAGACTCAATTCAAACAGGACTTCCCCTATTAAAAAAAAAGTCCTAACATTTCCTAAGAAAACTTGGTGTCTCCATACTAAACTTTGTTCATACCTATCGGGTCATGCTTGGCACACTTTTTTGTTATTTGTGTATTAATCGCCTTTCAGCCCCCGGGGTTCTAACAAGGTGCCTAACACAGAGAAGTTGCCCCATAAATGCTTGTTGAATGGGTGAGTGAAATGAAGGAAAACTGCCACAGCAGTGCCTTCAAATTTCACTGACAAAAATTGTACTTTGGCCAGAGTTCATTGGCTTTTATTAGCTTAGACTGGGTTTACAACAGGTGTCTCTGTCACTAAACTGGAAAGTAAGTGACAAGCTAACCTCAGGACACCAAATTAAATACTTTCAGCACTGTGCCATGGTAGCCCTTGGATCACAGAGCCTGAAGTGTCTGAGCAGTAATTTCTAGCTGCTGCTGCCAGAGAAATAATAAATGATGTTACACAGAAAGTATCACATTATAGTTTATTATACATGAACCTCTGTGAGAGTAAGCTGTAAATGGTTCGCACCCTAGAGCATGGGCTTAGTCTTTCCAAACAAATCCATTTACCTGTTATCTTTATAAAGTCCTGATTAAAACATGTTTTGGAGATATAGATATATCTAATACATGGACCATAGTAGTCTCTTGTGAGTATCTGAATCAAAATTTTAGTATCTAGATAGCACCAAACTTAGAAAAGTATGCCCTTTTACAGAATTACAGGTTCAATTTCATTTGGCTGGACTACATGTCTTTCTACTTTAGGGTCCTAATGTCAGAATATGGTCGGACATGGTAGCTCACACCTGTAATCCCAGGACTTTGGGAGGCCAAGATGGGAGGATTCCTTGAGGCCAGGAGTTTGAGACCAGCCTGGACAACAAAGTGAGACCCCATCTCTACAGAAAATAAAAAATTTGCCAGGGTTGGTGTATGTGCCTGTAGTCCTAGACGCTCACAAGGCCAAGATGGGAGGATTGCTTGAACTCGGGAAGTTGAGGCCGCAGTGAGCCATGAGTACATCACTGCACTCCAGCTTGGGCGACAGAGCAAAACCCTGCCTCAAAAAAAAAAAAAAAAAAAAAAAAAAAAAGAAATATATCAGAATAGGCCCACTACCCCCTAGAAAAGGTCCCCAAATGGCCTCTGCTGCTTCCTGCTGCTGGCTGTCTTCTCACATCACTGACAGAATCATCTGTCTATTAACCCAGATATATCATGCTTGGAACCGTGGAGTCTGTTTAGGACAGCACAATCCCGCAGTTGGGTCTGAGAATAGTAAAAATGTCACAAATGATCCACCAACTTTGGTGGAATTTTTTTTTTTTGAGACAGAGTCTCGCTCTGTCGCCCAGGCTGGAGTGCAGTGGCGTGATCTCGGCTTACTGCAAGCTCCGCCTCCCGGGTTCTCACCATTCTCCTGCCTCAGCCTCCTGAGTAGCTGGGACTACAGGCACACGCCACCACGCCCAGCTAATTTTTTGTATTTTTAGTAGAGACGGGGTTTCACCATGTTGGCCAGGATGGTCTCCATCTCTTGACCTCGTGATCCGCCCACCTCGGCCTCCCAAAGTGCTGGGATTATAGACGTGAGCCACCGTGCCCGGCTGGTGGAGTTTTTTTAACCTAAAAATTTTACTTCTGTATTAACTTTATAGCACAAATATTTTCTTCATAATACAGATAATCCAGAGGGAAGTTCAAAAGTGAAACAGATGGAGGAAGGGCAGGGGAAAAGATGGTCCCTTGAATTGGGGAGAGTAGAAGGTCTCAGGGTCCCCATGTCATGGCTTCCCTGTGCTGGTCCAGTGGATCTCAACTCGGTCTACACAGCAGCACACCTGGGGAATTTAAAAAATACTGATGCTCCGGCCCTGATTGAACCAGAATTTCAGGGGACGGCCTATACAGCTACTGCTTAAATATCCATCCATGTACCCAGAGTCTGAAAAAAACCTTCAGATTCATAAACACAGAGCCCATCCCCATGTTGGAGAAGCAGAGCACGGTGATAACCCCCACCATGAACACCAAGACCGGGGAGGGACTGGGCTTTTCCGCCATCCCCTCACTGTCCCATACGCTACCCTCAACAAAAACATAGGATAGTGTTAACAGAAGAAAGGGGAAGGACACTGGGCAGGTGAAAAAAAATGACAAATATTTATTACAGTTAGTATAACTGTGCCTAAGGCTTAAAGTTCCGTTGTTGTTGTTTTTTTTTGAGACAGAGTTTTGCCCTTGTTGCCCAAGCTGGAGTACAATGGCACTATCTCAGCTCACTGCAACCTTCACCTCCCGGGTTCAAGCGATTCTCCTGCCTTAGCCTCCCGAGTAGCTGGGATTACAGGCACATGCCACCACACCCGGCTAATTTTTTGTATTTTTTTGTAGAAACGGGATTTCACCATGTTAGCCAAGCTGCTCTTGAACTCCTGACCTCAGGTGATCTGCCCACCTCAGCCTCCCAAAGCACTGGGATTACAGGCATGAGCCACCGTGCCCAGTCAAGGCTTAAAGTTCATACAACAGGCCTGAAAAGCAATTACTTGCTGCCTAAGTCTTTTTTTTTTTTTGAGGCAGTCTTGTTCTGTCGCTCAGGCTGGAGTGCCAATGGCACGATCTCAGCTCACTGCAACCTTCACCTCCCAGATTCAGGCGATTCTCCTGCCTCAGCCTCCCAAGGAGCTGGGACTACAGGCATGTGCCACCACACCTGCCTAATTTTTTTATTTTTAGTAGAGATGGAGTTTCGCCATGTTTGTCAGGCTGGTGTTGAACTCCTGACCTCAAATGATCTGCCCACCTCGGCCTCCCAAAGTGCTGGGATTACAGGCATGAGCCATTGTGTCCAGACTTTTTTTTTTTTTTTTTTGAAACAGAGTCTCCCTTTATCCCCCAGTCTGGAGTGCAGTGGCATGATCTCAACTCACTGCAACCTCTGTCTCCTGAGTTCAAGCGATTCTCCTGCCTCAGTCTCCCGAGTAGCTGAGATTACAGATGCCTGCCACCATGCCCAGCTAATTTTTGTATTTTTAGTAGAGATGGGGTTTCACCATGTTGGCCAGGCTGGTCTTGAACCCCTGACCTCAGGTGATCTGCCCACCTTGCCCTCCCAAAGTGCTGGGATTACAGGCGTGAGTCACTGCGCCCAGCCGCTGCCTAAGTCCTATTATAGTTCAGGACCTGGGCAAAGTTGAACTTGAACCTATAAGTAAACAAGGCTAGGGAATGCAGGATCCAATACAGGTAGCAGTAAAAGGTGCAGGCATGTTTTCTTAGCTTTGAGTGAAGGGGAAAAAAATTGAGAGGGATATTCCCCCCCTTTTTTTTTCTGTTAATGTTGATATCTTATAATGTTGGACACTTTAAAGTAAATACTTATAATCCTCACCCCCACAGAAAAGTTTCACTTGTGTTATATAACATATACCCAATAGAATTGAGATATGATTCATAACCTATATGTGTGATTCTGTTTCTTAATCATAAAATGTGTGATACCTGTCAATGTTAAAAGATGGAGCAGGGACTCCTCTTAGGGACCTGCCAGGTGCCCCCACCCCCACCACCACAAGCACGAAAATAAAGGACAAGTTTTGAGTTCCTTCACAGGAGATTCCAGGCACTTAGCTAGACTTGAGAAGTAAATGAGCAATCCAAGAAGAGAGCAGTAGGCGGGGCGTGGTGGCTCACGCCTGTAATCCCAGCACTTTGGGAGGCAGAGGCGGGTGGATCACGAAGTCAGGAGATCGAGACCATCCTGGCTAACACGGTGAAACCCCGTCTCTACTAAAAATACAAAAAATTAGCCAGGCGTGGTGGCGGGTGCCTGTAATCCCAGCTACTCGGGAGGCTGAGGCAGGAGAATGGCGTGAACCTGGGAGGCGGAGCTGGCAGTGAGCCGAGATCACGCCACTGCACTCCAGCCTGGGCGACAGAATGAGACTCTGTCTCAAAAAAAAAAAAAAAAAAAGAGAGCAGTAACTTAAACAATAGTCTTCTAAGCAAGTTAGAGTCATAAGCTATTTCAGTTGCCTGCAGAAACTAAAAGACAACATCTTAATGTATGTTCTTGAGTTGTTTTTTGTTTGTTTTTGAGATGGAGTCTGGCTCTGTCACCAGGCTGGAGTGCAGTGGCGTGATCTCGGCTCATTGCAACCTCTGCCTCCCGGGTTCAAGCCATTCTCCTGCCTCAGCCTCCCAAGTGGCTGGGACTACAGGCACATGCCACCACGCCCGGGTAATTTTTATATTTTTAGTAGAGACAGGGAATCACCATGTTGGCCAGAATGGTCTCGATTTCTTGACCTCATGATCCGCCCGCCTTGGCCTCCCAGAGTGCTGGGATTACAGGGGTGAGCCACCCTGCCTGTCCTTTGGGTTGTTTATCAGAAAGCTGGACCCCCACCAGATGAAAAATGCTGATCGCTGTCACATAGACCTCAGATAAGGGAGAAGTAAGGACTGAACTCTGACTGTTCTGAATTTCTCCCTGAGCAGCCTGGAGGGAGTCAGGCCCACAGGCCAAACCTTAACATTCCTTTCCGATGACCCCCAGTTTTTAGACAAAGCCTTTCTCCTTAACCAACTCCACATCAAAGAGTCTCTGAATCCAATTATGACCTGTAAGCTCCTGCTTTGAGACATCCCACTTTTTGGTGGCCAAATCAATGTATAACCTCCATATATTGATTTACTATTTTGCCTGTAACTTTTGTTTCCTTTTTTTTGAGACAGAGTCTCTCTCTGTCGCCCAGGCTGGAGTGCAGTGGTGCGATCTCGGCTCACTGCAACTCTGCCTCCCGGGTTCACGCCATTCTCCTGCCTTAGCCTCCCAAGTAGCTGGGACTACAGGCACCCGCCACCATGCCCAGCTAATTTTTTTGTATTTTTAGTAGAGACGGAGTTTCACCGCATTAGCCAGGATGGTCTTGATTTTCTGACCTTGTGATCCGCCCACCTCGGCCTCCCAAAGTGCTGGAATTACAGGCCTGATCCACCATGCCCAGCCTCTTTTTTTTTTTTTTTTTTTCCATTTTAAAAATATTTTTGGTCAGGCACGGTGGCTCATGCCTATAATCCCAGCACTTTGGGAGGCTGAGGTGGGCAGATCACCTGAGGTCAGGAGTTCAAAACCAGCCTGGCCAACATGGCAAAATCCTGTCTCTACTAAAAATACAAAAATTAGCCGGGCATGGTGGCACACACCTGTATTCCCAGCTACTTGGGAAGCTGAGGCAGGAGAATCACTTTAACCTGGGAGGCGGAAGCTGCAGTGAGCTGACATCATGCCACTGAACCCCAGTCTGGGCAACAGAATATGACTCCGTCTCAAAATATATATATATATGTGTGTGTGTGTGTGTGTGTGTGTGTGTGTGTATTTATTTATTTTTATAAAAAATAGAGACAGGGTTTCACTATGTTTCCCAGGCTGATCTTGAACTGGGCTCAAGCTATCCTCCTGCTTCCACTTCCCAAAGTGCTGGGATTACAGGTGTGAACCACCTGGCCACCTTCTGCTTTCTTAAACATCCTTACCTGTAAGTCATTAGGGAGTTCAAGTCTTCAGCATTAGTTTGCTGCCCAGTTCTCCTTGCCTGGCACCAGGCAATAAATGCCTCGCTTCCGCTTGCTGTAAATCCCAGCGTCAGTGTTTGTTTGTTTGTTTTTCCTGTGTGCTGCGTAAGCAGACCCAAGTTCAGTTGGGTAACAGCTAGGATTCTAAGGGTTAAGGGAAGCAAGTGAACTTTGTTTTGGCTTTTTCCCACTACACCAGAGATAAACCAGTACAGGGAGTAAAGTCCCATTTTTACAGGCTGTATATGAAAGGACCTGTGTGCAGTGCAGAGCAGCTGCTGCTCCGGGTAGAAAAGTCTTGCCTAAAGATCAAACAAGCAGTATGTCACTATGAGTTCTCCTTGACCCAAGAGCTCTTGCAGGCCTGGAGGGAACATCTGTCCCAGAGTGGTCTTTATGGAGAATTTCTAGGGTTGATCCATTAGGGAAAACGTCCCCAAGGAACATTGATTCTTACCTATATAAGAATATATACACCCAGGCCGGGCATGGTGGCTCACGCCTGTAATCCCAGCACTTTGGGAGGCCAAGGCGGGCGGATCACGAGGTCAGGCGATCGAGACCATCCTGGCTAACACAGTGAAACCCCATCTCTACTAAAAATACAAAAAATTAGCGGGGCATGGTGGTGAGCACCTATAGTCCCAGCTACTTGGGAGGCTGAGGCAGGAGAATGGCGTGAACCTGGGAGGCGGAGCTTGCAGTGAGCCGAGACTGCGCCACTGCACTCCAGCCTGGGTGACACAGTGAGACTCTGTCTCAAAAAAAAAAAAAAAAAGAATATATACACCCAACTCCCCATTTTTGTGAGACCTGAGAAAGCAGTAAGGACAGTAATGACGATGAATAGTGACTTCTTTTTGTTTCTACTATGCAGGCTCTGTGCTGGATATTTTGCCTGCCATGATTTATTTAATCCTGAACACAACCCGGTGAGGTAGAAATTAGCACCAGCTCACTTGGCTGAACTGAGTATGTCTGACCTGCGTCTTTCAGCCATGTCTCTGAAACCTACTTTTTCTGCAGCACCCCCCCACCCTGAACTAGGGTACTGTAGGCTCTAATTTCTTAATCGCCTCAGATCATCCACAGGTTCTGACACCTGAGATTGGAGCCCGTGGTCTTGCAGACAGATCCCCCCAGGACCAAGGGCTTTCTCTTTAGCCTTCTTCCAATCACCTGCCAATTGCCTTCCCAATCCTGCTTGGACTGACTCTCAGATGCTACAGTGACACTGCTTCAGAGGAGTGACATATATATACGTATAATTATATATAAAATAATATATAAAAATAGTATATATAAAAAAGAAATATATAAAAATATATATTTCATTTACTTATTTATTTTCTGAGATGAAGTCTCGCTCTGTCACCCAGGCTGGAGTGCAGTGGCGCAATCTCAGCTCACTGCAACCTCCGCCTTCCGGATTCAAGTGATTCTCCTGCCTCAGCCTCTTGAGTAGCTGGGACTACAGCCATGCGCCACCACGCCCAGCTAATTTTTGTAGTTTTAGTAGAGACGGGGTTTCACCATGTTGGCCAGGATGGTCTCGATCTCTTGACCTCATGATCTGCCCACCTTGTCCTCCCAAAGTGCTGGGATTATAGGCGTGAGCCACTGCGCCCGGCCTATTTCTTTTATTTTTATTTTTATTTTTTTTAGACAGGGTGTTGCTCTGTCACCGAGGCTGGAGTGCAGTGATGCAAACATGCTCACTGCAGCCTCAACCTCCTGGGCTCAAATGAGCCTCCCACCTTGGCCTCTTGTGCAGCTGGGACTATAGGTGCATGCCACCATGCCCAGCAAATTTTCGTATTTTTAATTTTATGTAGAAACAGAGTCTCACTTTGTTGCCCAGCTGGTCTCAAACTCCTGGATTCAAGCCATCCTCCCACCTTGGCCTCCCAAAGTGCTGAGATTCAGGCATGAGCCACTGCACCTGGCCTCACAGGCTTATCTCTTGGCCTTATCATTTTCTCCAAGGTGAATGCCAAAGAAAATTGACTTTGCTATGCATTTGAGTCAGTGGCCTCTGCCTGTTCCTGTTGGTATGCCTGATTTCTGGCCTATCCTGGTTGAAGCTTGGGCTCTGTGATTATGAAAGAGAAGACTTTTCAGACACCAGACATATGATTGGATATTAAAATAATGGCTAGACAGGATTTTATACCTGTAAGTGCTATAGCAAATGCTCCTTCTCTCCTGTCCTCACACACAAAAAAGATAAATTATGGATCCTTGTCCTTTGGAAGGCTGGAAGCTTATGTGTTAAAAGTGTAAACGTTAGCTGCGTGCAATGGCTCACTGTAATCCCAGCATTTAAAGGCCGAGGTGGGCGATAGCTTTGAGTTCAGGACTTTGAGACCAACCTGGGCAACATGGCGAAACCCTGTCTCTACAAAAAACACAAAAATTAGCTGGGCGTGTTGGCTACTTGGCCCCTATAGTCCCAGCTACTTGGAAGGCTCAGGTGGGAGGTTTGAGCCTGGGAAGCGGAGACTGTAGTAAGATCGCGCCACTGCACTCCAGCCTGGGTGACAGAGTGAGACCTTGTTTCAAAAAAAAAAAAAATACACACACACATATATATATATATATATTTGGTGTTATAAATGTTTTTAAAGAAACTTTTATGTTTTTCCTTTTTGTTTTTTTGAGACAGAGTCTTGCTCAGTCGCCCAGGCTGGAGTGCAGTGGCGTGATCTCGGCTCACTGCAAGCTCCGCCTCCTGGGTTCACACCATTCTCCTACCTCAGCCTCCCAAGTAGCTGGGACTACAGGCGTCCGCCACCACGCCCAGCTAATTTTTTTTGTATTTTTAGTAAAGATGGGGTTTCACCCTGTTAGCCAGGATGGTCTCGATCTCCTGACCTCGTGATCCACCCACCTCGGCCTCCCAAAGTGCTGGGATTACAGGCACGAGCCACCGCGCCCGGCCTATGTTTTTCTAATTATAAAAATATGTGAGTTTTCTGTAGACAACATGTAAATACAGAAAAATATCACCCAGAGTCCAATAATCCCTAAAAGGAGAATCACTGGGAACAGTTTAGTGTATATAGTATATTTAAGCTGTACATACACATAAACACAAAATTGTGAGCATTCTCAGTATGGTTTCATGTACTGCTATTTCATTTACTATTACCCTGCTAGCATTTCCCCTATCATCAAAATTCTTTGAAAATGTTTATTAACTGTATAATATTTTATTTTATGAATGTACTGTGAATTATTTAATCCTCTTCAGAGACTCAGGTTGATTCTACTGATAATTGTGCTGCAACGAGCATACTGTGCATTCATTTCTTTTTTTTTTTTTGAGACAGAGTCTCTGTGCATTCATTTCTATGTGGAATTCTATGGCCTTAAAATAGAATCTTAGCAGTAGAATCACTGAGATAAAGGGTAAGAGTATCTAAAGCAGTGGCTAATGAAGTTTTAGTTTTAGGACCCTTTACATTTTTTTTTTTTTCTTTTTTTTTTGAGACTGAGTCTCGTTTTTTTTTCTTTTTTTTTTTTGAGACTGAATCTTGCTCTATTGCCCAGGCTGGAGTGCAATGACACGATTTCAGCTCACTGCAATCTCCACCTTCCGGGTTCACGCCATTCTTGCACCTCAGCCTCCCAAGTAGCTGAGATTACAGGTGCCCGCCACCATGGCGGGCTAATTTTCATATTTTTAGTAGAGACAGGGTTTTGCCATTCTTGGCCAGGCTGGTCTCAGGTGATCTGACCGCCTCGGCCTCTCAAAGTGCTGCCCGGCCCTTTTTCATTCTTAACTATTGTTGAAGACCTAAAGAGATTTTGTTTATGTTGGTTACAGCTATCAGTATTCACTATATTAGAAATTTAAAATAAGAAATTAAAAAAAGTATGACTTCATGTTAAAATAGCAATAAGGAACCCATTATTTTTGAATAAACAGAGGAATTAATGAGAGGTTGAAGTCAAGTATGCTAGTTTCCTGCAGAGGCCCAAAGAAATTCCCGTTTCTGGTGATTCCATTCACAGAGACTGAAAACAGAGGAGCAGGGGAGTGGGCAGGGGTGGGCCTTGGTGGAGACAGAGATGGGAAAGAGGGTGAGTCTGTAAGAGTCTGGCATTCTCCCTACAGGACACGTGGGCATTTTCAAGACTCCAGTCCACTAGGTGGAACTTCAAAGGCTTATGCCACATTCTTCCATAGCACACTTCTAAAATACCTGTTTTACAGGGTTTAAACTATCTGCTTTATAGGGACCAAGTGTGGTGGCTCGTGCCTGTAATCCCAGCACTTTGGGAGGCCGAGGCGGATGGATCACAAGGTCAGGAGTTCGAGACCAGCCTGGCCAAGATGGCAAAACCCCGTCTCTACTAAAAATACAAAAATTAGCCGGGGCCAGATGCAGTGGCTAACACCTGTAATCTCAGCACTTTGGGAGGCCAAGGCGGGCGGATCGCTTGAGGCCAGTAGTTCAAGACCAGCCTGGCCAACACAGTGAAACCCAGTCTCTACTAAAAATACAAAAATAAGCCAGGCGTGGTGGCGTGAACCTGTAATTCTAGCTACTCGGGATCCTGAAGCACAAGAATCGCTAGAATCCAGGAGGCAGAGGTTGCAGTGAGCCAAGATTGCACCACTGCACTCCAGCCTGGGCAACAGAGCAAGACTCTGTTTCAAAAAAAAAAAAAAAAATCTGCTTTATAGGGTCCTTTTACAAACTATTAGGCCACTTATCCTCAAAACTAAACAATGCAATAGGGTAGACAGATAGGAACTCGCAGGCTGTTCACAAGGAAACTGAGGCCCTGAGAGGTTATGTGACTTGTCAGTCTTCCCGCCTCCCTTTTGCCCATCTTATAATAGACTCATGTCTGGAACTCAATTGTCCTGATTGCTAGCTCGTTGTGCCCATTGACTCAAGAGAGTGAAAATTGTTGGTTCAGCAGTCTATCTTCTAAATTTGCTTCTTCTAAAAGTATTTAAAAGGTATAAGAAATATAAATTACTCCCTAGGCTGCCAGGCAGGCACCTGGTTTTCTCCTGGGGTAGTCAGAACCCTCCTATCTTTAATTTTTCACCGATGAATATACAAACAGTGAACAATGGCCATACCATTGGGAATAGAACTGAGTCTCACAACCTTTGCAGCAACCAGCTGGGGAAGCCAAACCACTTGGCTTCCAACTCAGCACCGACCAGAGAAAGCCAAAGATGCTCCCCAGACTAATCACCCAAGATGCCCTGCTTCATTTTTTTTTTTTTTTTTTTTTTTTTGAGACAGAGTTTCGCTTTGTCACCCAGGCTGGAGTGCAGTGGTGCGATCTTGGCTCACTGCAACCTCTGCCTCCCAGGTTAAAGCAATTCTCCTGCCTCAGCCTCCCTAGTAGCTGGGACTACAGGCACGCACCACCATGCCCGGCTTATTTATTTATTTATTTATATTTTTAGTAGAAACGAGGCTTCCCTATGTTGGCCAGGCTGGCCTTGAACTCCTGACCTTGTGAGCTTCCCACCTCAGCCTCCCAAATTGCTGGGATTACAGGCGTGAGCCACCGCACCCAGCCTGCCCTGCTTCTAAGCAGTCCATCTCCCACTTCCTCGTGCCAATAAGCTCCAATCCAGATAAACCAGAAGCCTTCCCTTTTTGTCACTGTAAATTCTCTCACTCCTCTGCCTGCTTTGACCTTCTGCCAAAGTGATGGAGGCTGACTCCCATAGCATAGCAAGCTCTGAGTAAATAGCCCCTGTACTCATTTATTTCCACACCACTGAATGAATAATGAAAGATGTTATAAAGCCAAATTATGAAAAGGGCATCAGTTATTAAACATTTGTAAAATGTTTTACGATCATCTTAGTATGCCTCGTAAACACCTCGTGAAGTCCTGCCATCCCCATTTCAGAGCTGAGAAAATTGAGAAGGAACCATGAGATTAAGTAACTTGCCCAGAGCTACGATGAGAACATGAGCCCCCCCAGGGTTTGAGGTCTGTTGTTTATCCACTGAGCTTGAGCTGCACTTTGGAATCATTACCATTTTAAAGCATTTTACCCTGGGTTGGGTGAATATTAAGAAGTAGATCACATTTCAGCCTGGCAGGCGCGAAAGTATTGTTTTTAGTTTGTTTTTCTAAATTTTAGTAGAGGACATATGGGCTCCATTAACTTTACTATGTAGCACAATTTGAAAGATAGTTTCTTTTCCAGCAAATTTTTCACCGTAATTTAACATTTTAAAATTCAGCACACACCGTCCTCCCTGGATACTTGTTTTTCTCAGAGTTGGGCCTTTTTCCTCTCCACTGCAGCTTGGAAGGTCGTAAATCCAGCCAGGGGGATTTTATTAAGCCTGGGGACAGTTTTCAAAGTTAGGTATGAGTGGAAGGAAGGGAGGGCGGGTGCAACAGCGCTGGACAAAGTCCGTCTAATGCAAGACTTTCCTTTCTTTTTTTTTTGTTTTTAAAGAAAAGAACTTTTTTGGCTTTCTCCCCGCAAAGCTTGCTGATGATGTTGACTGATGACATGAAAAAAGCTGAGATTTGAAGAACATAACTGGAGCATAAGAACGCCTGTCTGGAAGGCAGGGGCTGCTGGGAAAGGATCTCTCTGGAGCTCCTTGCTGGCTGCAAAAATGCAGCTGTCCCTATTCCTCTCTACTCTGGGACATTTAAAAAGGAGGCTGTGTGGCAGTAGCGTTTGGCTTGTGTGCCACTGTACCTGGTCAGCCTGGCATGGAATGCCTTAGTGGTTTGTTAGGGGTCACTGACTGAGGCTAAATAAATTTAGCACCATGTATACTTTCATTAAATATTAAACAATGAGGCCAAGCACGGTGGCTCATGCCTGTAATCCCAGCACTTTGGGAGGCTGAGGTGGGAGGATCGCTTGTGGCCAGGAGTTTGAGACCAGCCTGGGCGACATAGCGAAACCCTGTCTCTACAAAAAATTTAAAAAATTAACTAGGCATGGTGATGCACACCTGTAGTCCCAGCTACTTGGGAGGCTGAGGCAGGAGGATCACTTGAACCCAGGAGGTCACGGCAGCATTGAGCTCTGATCATAGCACTGCCTCTGGCCTGGGCAACAGAGCAATACTCTGTCTCTAAAAGAGAAAAACAAACAAACAACAACAAAAAAAACCACAAAAAGACAATAACATTCCATTTGTTTGCTAATGGTTCATCTGCCCAATCCCTGGAATCCTGTCTTTCACCTACTCACCCTCACTCACTTAGAAACTTATGCATTGGCTTCAAATACTATTTCTTCTATATTATCCTTTCACCTTTCTTCTTTAAAAAAAAAATTATTTAGAGACAGGGTCTTGCTAGGTTGCTCGGGCTGGCCTCGAACTCCTGGCCTTAAGTGATCCTCCCACCTCTGCCTTCCATCTTTTTATCTTCTTCAGCTTATGAAAATGGATCAATCTGCATTAAAGGCCTGAAAATGTATGTAGTCAGGTGAGTGTTGTGATAGCTGGTGTGATGGTTAATACTGAGTGTCAACTTGATTGGATTGAGGGATACAAAGTATTAATCCTGGGTGTGTCTGCGTGGCTATTGCCAAAAGAGATTAATATTGGAGTCAGTGGGCTGGGGAAGGCAGATCCACCCTTCATCTGGTGGGCACAATGTAATCAGCTGCCAGTGAATATAAGGCAGGCAGAAAAACATGAAAAGGAGAGAGACTGGCCTAGCTTCCCAGCCTACATCTTTCTCCCATGCTGGATGCTTCCTGCCCTCAAACGTCAGACTCCAGGTTCTTCAGTTTTGGGACTTGGACTGGATCTCCTTGCTCCTCAGCTTGCAGACAGCCTATTGTGGGACCTTGTGATCGTAGAGGTTAATACTTAATAAACTCCCCTTTATGTCTGTCTGTCTGTCTGTCTATCTATCTATCATAGGATATATATATATCTATTTATATTAGTTCTGTCCCTCTAAGAGAACCCTGACTAACACAGTTGGTGAAGGTTTCTTTTTCTCCTCTGATGATGTGAGTGAAGCAGGCTTTCAGGGATTATGAGAACAGGCGAAGTCTTCAAGGAGATGGGCCCCTCAAGCACAGCCTGCACATCCCATCCATCTCCCCATTCTCCTGGAAGCCATGCCTTGGAAGGCAGAGGGGATGCTGGAGGGATGCAGGTCTCAAGGCCTGAGAAGTTGAGGGTGGTTCTAGATAGAGTGGAGAATGAATGGGATAAGGGGCAGTAGAGGCCTGACCTCCGAGAGATCTCACCGCTCCTAACTTTGACTATTCCTGTCTGGCTGCATTTGGGTTTCCTTTTGTCCCAAGAAAAGAAAGATGAAAAACCTTAGAGTGTTGGGAGTCTAGAATATGTTAAAACTAACAGATGTTATTCATTGATCACCAAGACATGCACGGGCCAGTAGGACTTCTCACAGCAAAAAAGCCAGGATGGAGAGGCAGAAGACCAGGTTGGGCAGATCCTTCAGCTTTCAGCTGTTTTTCTCATCCTTTATAGCACTGTAATTAGGACTAGATAAGGCAAAAAAAATGGGCATGAGCTGTAGCTACAGGGGGAAAACAATAAATGACTAACAGATAAAAAGAAATGTAAGTGAAGTGCTAATATTCCAGTCATTTAAAATATTGCTGGGAAGACCAATTATCCATGTAAAAAAGGTGAAAACAAACATAACATTGCTTAGGTAATTCTGTGGACCCTTGATACACAGTATTTGCATAAAATCAGAATTACAGAATTTAGTGTTTTGTGGTTTTTGTTTATTTGTTTTTTGAGACCGAGTCTCGCTCTGTCACCCAGGCTGGAGTGCAGTGGCGTGATCTCAGCTCACTGCAACCTCCGCCTCCTGGGTTCAAGCGATTCTCCTGCCTCAGCCTCCTGAGTAGCTGGGATTAAAGGCGCGCACCACCATGCTTGGTTAATTTTTGTTTTTTTAATAGAGATGGGGTTTCGTTATGTTGCCCAGGCTGGTCTCAAACTCCTGGCCTCAAGTGATCCACCCACCTCAGCCTCCCAAAGTGTTAGGATTACAGGCATGAGCCACTGCGCCTGGCCTGGACTTTAGTCTTTAACAAATCCTATGTGTACTCATTTTCTATTACTTACACATAAATAGATGTTTCTCATTGAGAACATATGAAAAACAAATGTTTACTAAATAAATTATAAATTACATAATATATAATGAGATTGAAACTCAAAATTGGACCCTCCCCTCTCCAATATCTGGATGTATGTTACTAGATCCACTATTTTCACACCGTGCTCACACACTGCTCACACTAGCATAGTGTTAGGAAAGAATATGGAACAGGGAGGCCGGAGCCCTTGGTTTTAGTTTGAACTCTTTTGTTCACTGACGTGATAATTTGGGGACAAGTAACTTAGATTCTGAACCGGATTTTATCTATAAAAGTACTCTGAAGGTCACTTTAATTAAAAATTAACCAACCAGGCACAGTGGCTCATGCCTGTAATCCCAGCACTTTGGGAGGCTGAGGTGGGTGAATTGCTTGAGCCCAGTTCAAGACCCTGTCTCTGTAGAACAGAGGGGGACCTTGTCTCTATAAAAAAATACAAAAATTAGCCCGGCTTGATGGTGCGCACCTATAGTCGCAGCTACTTGGGGGCCTGAGGTGGGATGATCACCTGGGTCCGGGGAGGTGGAGGCTGCAGTGAGCTGTCATGCCACTGCACTTCAGCCTGCACAACAGAGTGATGAAAGAAAGGAAGGAAGGGAGGGAGGGAGGGAGGGGGAGGGGGGAGGGGAAGGGGAAGGGAGGGGGAGGAGAGGAGAGGGGGAGGGGAGGGGGAGGGAGGGAAGGGAAGGGAGAAAGGAAGGAAGGAAGGGAGGGTGGGGAGGGGAGGGGAGGGGGATGGGAGGGGAGGGGAGGGGGAGGTGAGCAGGATGGGAGGGGAGAGGGGAGGGAGGGGAGGGAAGGGAGAAAAGAAGGAAGGAAGGAAGGAAGGGAGAGAAAGCAAGGGAAAGAAGGAAAGAAAGAAAGGGAAAATAATCAAAAATTTAAGAACACAAGCAAAAGCACATTCTATCAGCTCATCCTCTCTATAGGCTAAGGAAACTATACTATCTGAACCCAAAGGAGAAAAATAAACAAAATCAAATACTTATCTACCCATCCCTCTGCACACGGTCTTAGTTAGAGTATACACTTCATTACTGTGCACCTGGATTTTATCCCATTCTGCTACAAAATGCACGTCAGTGGGTTCACTTTCACTGCATGATATAGAAGCTGTTCTGTATGCAGCCAAATCACATTACTGCCCATTGCTGAAAGAAATGACCTTCAATGAACGGGTTATAAAATTCACTCATGATCACTTATTGAATGCCTATGTGCCAGACACACTGTTAAGCATGATGGAATCAGAGAAATGTTGCTGTCTAACGTATCCCAGTCTAGCGGGGTAATATATAACCTGATACATTATGATTCCATGGAAGTGTTTCACTAATGGTATAAATGACGAGCTGTGTCAGAAACCCAGGAGGAATTGATACGTCTCCTGGGAGAGTGTGGGGAGACTCTGGTGGAGGTGACGTGTGAGCGTGGTCTTGAAGGATGAGCGGAAATTTGCCAAGTGAACAAGGGGGAAAGGAATTTACAAGTAGAGGGAAGAGGATGGCTCGTCAAAGTGTCTGGCAATACTGAGAAATGTTGAAAAGGGTGGCGTAGCTACAGCCCAGGTTTCACGGGACAGAGGTAGAGGCAGTGTGGTTAGGTTAGGGCTAGTGCATGGGGAGCCTTGGTACACCTGCCACGTGCAACTGGTAATCATCCCTAGAGGTACTAGGAGCACAGAGTGTCATGCGTGGAGTTACATGTACTGTGTGCTGTGCTTTTAATGTAACTTGAAGTCGTAAGGAGGGAATATATGATGTGGGAGCAGAGCAAGGAGAAGCAAGTTAGGGAGACCAAACAGGAGGCAGCATTGGGGACGGCTGACTTTGAGAGGCGTCTTTGAAAGACAATAGGTAATATTTGGTAGACATTGGATGTGGAGGCTGAGGCAGCAGGAGAAACAGAGTATGACTTTGAAGTTGCTCAATACAGGAGAGACTGGGTGGCTGGCGGTACTATTAACCCAGATGACAGGACACGGAAACAGGATGGGTTCTCTGCTCTGGCGTGTCCCTGAGGAGTCACTCTTAACTTTGGCACAGGTGATCAGCAACTGGGAAAGTGGATGAAGCCCACTCCAGAATGAGACCACTGACCTCTGCATTTCCATGCTTTCAGCTCAAGGTATCATTCAGCTCAACACCATTTAAAAGCTATCTAGGGCGGGCGCGGTGGCTCACACCTGTAATCCCAGCACTTCGGGAGGCCGAGGCGGGTGGATCACTTGAGGTCAGGAGTTCAAGACCAGCCTGGCCAACATGGTGAAACCGCATCTCTACAAAAAAATTTAAAAAATAGCTGGGTGTGGTGGTGGGTGCCTGTAGTCCCAGCTACTTGAGAGTCTGAGGCAGGAGAATTGCTTGAACCCGGGAGGCAGAGGTTGCAGTGAGCTGAGATCGTGCCACTGCACTCCAGCCTGGGTGACAGAGCAAGACGCCGTCTAAAAACCAAAATAAAAAGCTATCTAGGGGCAGGCTTATGCCTGTAATCTCGACACTTTGGGAGGCTGAGGCGGGCAGATCACCTGAGGTCTGGAGTTCAAGACCAGCCTGGCCAACATGGTGAAACCCCATCTCCTTTCTAAAAATACAAAATTAGCTGGCCATGGTAGTGCACACCCATAATCCCAGCTACTCAGGAGGCTGAGGCAAGAGAATCGCTTGAACCCAGGAGTAGAGGTTGCAATGAGCCAGGATCGCGCCATTGCACTCCGGCCTGGGCAACAAGAGAAAACTCTGTCTCTAAATAAATAAATAAAAATAAAAGCTATCTAGGGCCAGGCATGGTGGCTCATGCCTGTAATCCCAGCACTTCAGAAGGCTGAAATGGGCAGATTGCTTGAGTCCAGGGGTTTGAGACCAGCCTGGCCAACATGGCAAAACCCTGTATCTACAAAAATACAAAAATTAGCTGGGCGTGGTGGCACACGCCTGTAGTCCCAGCTACTTGGGGGGCTGAGGCGGGAGGATTACTTGAGCCCAAGAGTTGGAGGCTGCAGTAAGCTGTGTTTGCGCCACTACACTCCAGCCTGGGTGACAAAGCAAAATTGTCTCAAACAACAACAACAAAAACAACAACACAAAGCTTTCTAGAACATTTACAATCTAGTGCAAACCTCTTTTTGGTTACACCGTGTATCATTCCAGTTATAAGAATGTAAAAAGTGGCAACTCCAGAGCCAGGCTATCTGGGCAAGTGACCTCCGGAAACGCCCTTAAACTTCGCTGTGTCTCAGTTTCCTTATCTACAGATTAAGGATTAAAATTATTCAAAAGGTTGTTGTGGAATTGAAATGAGTTAGTATATGTAAAAGTGAATCTGGCGCATAGTGTAAGTACTTTCTTTTGTGGAGTCTTGCTCTGTCGCTCAGGCTGGAGTGCAGGGGTACAATCTTGGCTCACTACAAACTCTGCCCCCGCCACGCCCAGCTAATTTTTGTATTTTTAGTAGAGACGGGGTTTCGTCATGTTGGCCAGGCTGGTTTCGAACTCCTGACCTCAGGTGATCCACCCGCCTCGGCCTCCCAAAGTGCTGGGATTACAGGCGTGAGCCACCGTGCCCGGCCCATAGTGTAAGTACTTTCTAAGTGTTTGCTATCAATAAGTAATAAATCATAGAATACTCGACTGAAAGTGGTACAAATATTAGAGATTTATTATTACAGAACAAGATGGAAGTTGGCAGTTCCAGGGTTTGTCCTGTCAATTAACCAAGGCATCCCGGAGACTGGACTCTTCCTGTACCCACTGCCACGCTCAGTGTGGCAGTGCCTTCTCCCCTCATCATGGCAGGGAGGCCACCACAGCTCCAACAACCAAGTCTTCACATGGTCAGCAGCCCAAGCATGAAATAAGGGAATGTGGTTAAAAAGGGCTTTTCTCATTGTGCAGCCTTCCCTTTACGAGCAAGAAAATCTCTCCTAGAAGTCCCTAGTAGGTTTCCTTTCAGCTAAAACTTGGGTCACAGGCCCATCCCTGAACCTGGCACTTCCAACCTGTAACAAATGAGGCAGAAGTGGGACTAGGGCTGGCTGCTGGGCAGGTGACCGGTAGTGCCCACCACAGTCTGGGAGCCAAAGAGTTCCAAAAGTTCCTCACTCAGGCCAGGGGTAATTGAGAAACAGGCACATAGCAGTATTCATCCAGGAGTCCTCAGGTTTTTTAAGAGTTTTTTAGTTTTTTTTTGTTGTTGTTGTTGTTTTGTTTTTTTTTTGAGATGGGCTCTCGTTCTGTCGCCCAGGCTGGAGTGCAGTGGTGTGATCGTGGCTCACTGCAGCCTCGACCTCCTGGGCTCAAGTGATCCTCCCACCTCAGTCTCCCAAAGGGCTGAGATTACAGATGTGAGCCACTATGTGCCTGGCTAAGAGTAGCTTATTTTTATTTTATTTTGTTTTATTTTTTTTGAGATAGAGTCTTGCTCTGTCGCCTAGGCTGGAGTGCAATGGAGCGATCTGGGCTCACTGCAACCGCCCCTTCCCAGGCTCAAGCAATTATCCTACCTCAGCCTCCCAAGTAGCTGGGATTACAGGTGTCTGCCACCATGCCTGGCTAATTTTTGTATTTCTGTAGAGATGGGGTTTCACCATGTTGGCCAGGCTGGTCTAGAACTCCTGACCTCAGGTGATCCACCCACCTTGGACTCCCAAAGTGCTGGGATTACAGGTGTGAGCCACCGCGCCTGGCCAAGAGTAGCTTTTTAACCTAGGTCTGTATCGTGTTGGTAAAATATGGAGAGAGGATGTTTGAGCAGAAGGACCTTCCTCATCTTCTCACCTGTTCTAGGCTGCTACCTTCTCTTTCTACAAACCAAAGGAGGGGGCTCATAACTCAATGGGCCTTGTGGAAAAGGCTAATCAGACTAGTCACTGCTGAATTCCTCTAAGGGATTCCCCTACCCTGACTGCCCTTGCCACAGTTGCACCCACCATCCTAGGGGCAGTAAGTAGAGAGAGCTGTGTGAGAAGAGCACTCTTTCCACTCCAGATGTCCCCTACAACCTACATCCTCACGGCCACTAACAGTTTGGGCCCGTAGCATCACTCATCTGGACCGCTCCCATGTGGTCTCCCCATCACAACAAAGACTGCAGCAAGGTGGACAGAGAACTCCAAGAGAGCCAGGAAAATACCTTTATACACCATCACAGAAAGCCTGATTTCCACTCACTAAATCCATTAATAAAGAGAGGAGAAATTTTAAAATTCCAAGGCACTTGGTTACTAATCTGATTCTGGCCTACATGTGGATATTCAATAAATACTTGTTAAGTTAAATTGACTCAAGGTTTTATTTATTCAACCTACTTAAAGCTTATGTAAACCCTTTGGAGATTTGTGTCAAGCTGTTAAGTTGGAAAATATAAGAAAAGTAGTATTTTCAATAGACCAGCTTTCCTCTTAATGTACTTTATGAACTTAGTGTAAACCAGGGAAATGGGGGAGGGGTACCAGAAGAGCAGAGGGGAAGGAGGTGAGGAGGAAGGAAGAGGTGAGGAGGAAGGAGAAGAAAAGCCTTTTCTGTCATTTCCTGCATTTGTCTTAATTGCTGTACTTATTAACCAGCTACTGCCCTCTAGTGCTCACTGTATTAAGTTCGCATCTGAATTCCATTTTTATCTTTAAAAACTCTGGTGACACTTGGAAGGGACCAAATTTCCTGTTTTGCAGATAAGCAAATTGAAGTCCAGAGGAAAGAGGTATCAAACTGACCCAGGGGACTTCTGGACTGTTTGTTACCTCACCTATAACTTGTCTGGAAAACTTTATTAAAAGCCTTTCTCAGAAATTTTAATTGGTAACCAGTAAAAATTGTAGCATCATGTTAGTGCTAGTTATTATTATTATTATTTTTTTGAGACGGAGTTTGGCTCTGTTGCCCAGGCTGGAGGGCAATGGTGCAATCTGGCTCACTGCAACCTCCGCCTCCTGGATTCAAACTATTCTCCTGCCTCAGCCTCCAAAGTAGCTGGAACTACAGGCGCCCGCCACCACGCCCGGCTAATTTTTTGTATTTTTAGTAGAGACGGGGTTTCACCGTGTTAGCCAGGATGGTCTCGATCTCCTGACCTCGTGATTTGCCCATCTCGGCCTTCCAAAGTGCTGGGATTACAGGCCTGAGCCACCGCGCCTGGCCTGTGCTAGTTATTATTTCCAATGTTGTTCTAAATTAAGCTTAGACTGATTGCTGGTCAATTTAGGTAAGGATATAAAATAATAGTGGTACATTTTTAACTTAGTACAAGTTTAGAAAATGTCTATAATACTTCTTTAAAAAGTTAACCATAGGCCGGGCATGGTGGCTCACGCCTGTAATCCCAGCACTTTGGGAGGCCGAGGCGGGCGGATCACAAGGTCAGGAGATCGAGACCATCCTGGCTAACACGGTGAAACCCCGTCTCTACTAAAAATATAAAAAATTAGCTGGGCGTGTTGGCGGGCACCTGTAGTCCCAGCTACTCGGGAGGCTGAGGCAGGAGAATGGCAGGAACCCAGGAGGCGGAGCTGGCAGTGAGCCGAGATCGCGCCACTGCACTCTAGCCTGGGTGACAGAGCAAGACTCTGTCTCTCTCTCTCTCTCTCTCTCTCACAAACACACACACACACACACACACACACACACACAAAGTTAACTAGAACAGATCCCAAGTGGATTTGGCCATTTATCAGAACTGACTTATCATTGTCTCCATGTGGGCTAACATTCTGCTAGAATTCTCCCAAGTGAAGCTCTTTGCTTGCTGATGGGAAAAAGGGGGTTTGTCATTTTAACGTGGAACACATATTTTCACCACATAATCATTTTGCCAGTGGAAATAAATGGAAAGTTATCCAGCTGGACATGCTACTTATGAGAACACTACTGAGTAACAAAAGATTTATTCAAATATTTAATTGGAAGGAACTACATCTGGAATAAGTTTTAAAGGAATTCATATAAAAAGAAAAGCAAATCCATTAGAAATTGATATAAACAGTTTATTTTATCTGGAACCAAGAATGTGAATGAATTGGAACCTAGATGTCCTAACCTGTTTCTTTGCATAAAAGCCAGTTGAATTTTGAAATTTATATGGCAATTATACTTTATTACTTTAGGTAGAGCTTTGTTTTCAGCTAATATTTTAGAGACAGATTACCCAAAATTACCTAATTTGGTTCCCACTTCACTCCTTCTCAAAAACCAAACATAAAACAGAAGGGGGCCAGCTGTGGTGGCTCATGCCTGTAATCCCAGCACTTTGGGAGGCCGAGGCGGGTGGATCACTAGGTCAGGAGTTTGAGACCAGCCTGCCCAATGTGGTGAAACCCCGTCTCCACTAAAAATACAAAAATCACCCAGGTGTGGTGGCACATGGCTGTAATCCCAGCTACTTAGGAGGCTGAGGCAGGAGAATCGCTTGAACCCAGGAGACGGAGGTTGTGGTGAGAGCCGAGATCGTGCTACTGCACTCCAGCCTGGGCAACAGAGCAAGACTCTGTCTCCAAAAAAAAAAAAGGAAAGCAGAAGGGGGCATCTTCCTGTCTTCAAAATACAACCTCCTGCTAAGACTAGCAAGTCAGCAGAAACTCATTGCATTTGGGCTTCTGGTTACTAAGTGAATTAAGAGACACCGAGTTCCATCCTTAGATGTCCACATAGATCCCATTGATCAAATAATCCAGTCTTGAGTAACGTTTCCTGCGGAGTGATTCCGAGAGGATTCTACCCAGGAGGACGAGGCCTATCACCAGGAACAGGACACCAAAGAGCAGGGACCCGATAAGAAGCCATTTTTCAAATGGAAGGCCGTACTGATTTTCTGGAACACTGCCCTGGGAGGAACTGCCTGGACTGACCTCCCTACCTTCCCAGGAAGCAGTTTTATTCGTAGTGGAAGACTCCACATTTGACATAGAAAGTGCAGTAGGGTTATACACATTCCCTGTGTTCAAAGTTAGGTTGAGGATTTCTGTAAACGGTATGGTTTCTAGGCTGCCTTTCGAGTCCGTAGGTGCCTGAAAGGTGGTAGTCAGAACTGCTGTTGTAGCCATTGCTTGGAGTGTAGCCGCAGCCCGTGTAAAAACTGTAGAAATGAGGGTCGTGGGAGGCTGAGAAGTGACAGTGGTTACAGGTGGAGCTGTGGTGGCCAGCTGTGGCTGGGAAGTCCCAGAAGGTGTCACTGAAGCATTAGTGGGTAGAAGGGTGGCGGGCTTTGGAGCAGCCGAGGTGGTATGTGGAGAAGCAACTGCCACCGTAGCTGGGAGCGCACTCACATTTTCAGGCAGCAGATGAGCTATTTCTTGATCAGAGGAAAACTGTGGACTCTGAGAATGGCCTTTTTCCTTATAAGCAAGGAGCTGGGCACTTGCTTCATCCATCTTAAATAGTTTCTCCAAGTGATCTGAGGATCCAAACTTCTGAGAAAGTGTGTCTCTCCATGAGATATCGGTGGGCTTTGAATAATCTGTGTGATGATGGGCTAGGGGAGTGACTGCTTGTGAAAATTGGCCATGTAAGAGAGAATCTTCCTGGGGTAACTCTTGGCTTGGCAAATTTCTGGTCAAAGATGGAAAATCTGAAAATGTATGGAAAATAAAAGGAAGGCTTATATAACTCCATGCTACAGTAGGTTAAAAAAATACAAACATATCAGCTTGTTCAAAAGATCCCTAAACTGGTTGGCCATGGTGGCTCACACCTATAATCCCAGCACTTTGGGAGGCTAAGGCAGGAGGATGGTTTGAGGCCAGGAGTTGGAGACCAGCCTGGACAACATAGGGAGATCCTGTCTCTTAAACAAAAAAATCTCCAAACCGTTGATACTTGGCATTTCATTGAAATGTGTGCAAAATGGAAAAACACAAATTGCTAAATGAGAATCTGATAACGCCGCCTCTCTACCAGATGCTGTGGTTTATTTCTAGCATGATAGGACAGAAGAGAAGAGAAATGTGTGGAGGAGGACCAGGCAAATTAAGGAAAAGGTGGGAGGTGCACAGCAGAGAAGCCGGAGGGGCTCAGCAGGGCAGCAAGAGGCTTAGGAAGATGGAAAGGGTTCTCCGTCTTCCTAAGGGGCCAAGGCCAGGGAAAAAAGTGGGCCGGAGGGTGACCTGAGCAGGAAAGATTGGCAGGGAGAATGCGGGGGAAGGTGTGGGCTTCTGCAAGACATGCCAACTAAGACTGAGATGGCAATTGGGGAGCAAGTAATCATCAGGAGAGATTTCAGTGGGGGCATGAGGCAGGCAAGAACGGTATGTGGAAGCTGTGGGAAATGAGGCAATAGAGCAGGAGAGAGGGAGCAGAATCCCTGTGGTGTGTCTCTGACAGGGAGGAGGAGGAGGGGCCAGGCAGGGTCTGGTCTCCGCTCTGAGCACTGAGGCCACAGCAGCAGCAGAACAACAACAACGACAACAAAACACCAGAGATATATCGTTCCAGCACTGTGCGCAGAGGAGGGAGGCTATCTGGGAGATTTCATTTGGACTCTCAAAGATTAGAATTTTGGAGCCAATGTCATAGGTCATGAGGATGATGGGACCAATATTTGAAATCATGATGACCACACTGTAGACATAGAGGGCAGAAAACCCATACAGTCCTGATGCCTGCTGAGGAGAAACCAGCCCCAGATCCTGCTCCTGCTCCATGAAGCTTAGAATTTTTCTCCTGATCACACACCCCATTTATCACAGCTCAAACTGGAAAGGCCTGTTCAAGCAATCAAGTGCAGGGAATGACCAGGTGAATTGCCATGTATCACTCTGCTGCTAGGCTAACCATCTCACATTAGAACTGCAGAAAACACAGGGAAAGAAGCAGAGGAATTTCCTGGCATTTCTCAGTCCACTCACTCCTGCTCTCTTTTCCCTTTTCTTCCTCAATTCACCTCCATGCCAGTTTCCAAACTGGTCCTCAGTCTCCTCTTTCCCACAAATGGATCCAGAGGCAGCTACGGATTCATGCCATCTCGTGACTACTCTCTAAGCCTTACCCCTCTGAGAGGTTCTTTGCACTGTCACTCTGTCAGTTATTCATCCATCTAGGACAGGGCTCAGCAAACTACGGCCTGATGGACAAATCTGGCCTGCCATCTGTCTTTGTATGACTTGCAAGCTAAGAATGGTTTTTACATTTTTTAAAATTTTTATTTGTTTTGAGACAGAGTCTCACTCTGTCGCCCAGGCTGGAGTGCAGTGGTATGATCTCGACTCACTGCAACCTCTGCCTTCCAGATTCAAGCGATTCTCCTACCTCTGCCTCCTGAGTAGCTGGGATTACAGGCGCGTGCCACCACACCTGGGTGATTTTTGTATTTTTAGTAGAGGTGAGGTTTCACCATGTTGGCCAAGCTGGTTTCAAACTCCTGACCTCAGGTGATCCACCCCCTTCGGTCTCCCAAAGTGCTGGGATTACAGAGGTGAGCCACCATGCCTGGCCAGTTTTTATATTTCTTTTAATGGCTGAAAAATAATCAAAAGAAAATTGTGTGACACAGGAAAGGTATACAAAATTCAAATTTCTGTATTTCAAAACCTAAAGTACTGGTGTGAAAAGCCTAAAATACTATTTGGCCCTTGGCAGAAAAAGTTGGGGGACATCTGCTCTAGGATACAGTATTCTACTCTAAAATAGAATTTGGGTCAAATGAAATATATTTGAAAATATATATATATATATTTTTGAGACAGGGTCTTGCTCTGTCACCCAGGCTGGAGTGCAGTGGCACAAACAGCTCACTGCAGCCTCAACCTCCTGGGTTCAAGCGATCCTCCCACCTCAGCCTCTTGAGCAGCTGGGGCCACAATGCCATGCCACCATGCCCAGCTAATTTTTGTATTTTTTGTAGAGACAGAATTTTGCCATGTTGCCCAGGCTGGTCTTGAACTCCTGGAATCAAGCAATCCGCCCACCTCGGCCTCCCAAAGTGCTGGAATTACAGGTGTGAGCCATCATACTTGGCCTATAATTCATTTTAAAGTTAAAAAAGAAAAAGACTGTTTAAGTAAACACTCTGTGATGTGTGTGAAATCAGAACTTAAATATGGCCATTGACAAGAATGGCCAAAACAGCTGTTTTCTTTCTCAAGCATGCAAGCTCATAAAGAAAGTAAAGCTAGGGCCAGTCCCACTTCTTGATAAGATTCCTCTGTTGGCAGAGGTCCTAGAACCACAAAGGGATCCTCCACACCTGCTCCATTCGCCTCACCCACTCATGTTTGCCATTGGGGCATGGCGCTTCCTCTCAGTCACGCAGAGATGAGCCACAAAGGGAGCTGCAAAGCAGCTCTGCGCCCTTAACTCCTCTTTGGAGTTTTATTTTCAAACGACTTCACTGAGTTGAAAAATGAGAGACTGACTATTACTGGGACCCCAGCTGAGCAAACAGACTCCCAATTTATTCTATGTCTGAATTCTCCTATTCTTCCAGTCCTTGGTAAAAATGACATGCCATGAAGCTGCCAACAACAACAATAAAAGATTAAATACCAAACTGCAATGGCTTTAGAGAATGAACAGAATCCACTGTCATCTTTCAAACTCTTGGTCCGTAAATATTAGTCAATGGGATATAGGAAATAGAGGCTGGGCACGGTGGCTCATGCCTGTAATCCCAGCACTTTGAGAGGCCGAGGCAGGGTGATTGCTTGAGGCCAGGAGTTTGGGACAAGCCTGGGCAACATACTGAGACCCCCCATTGCTACAAAACATTTTAAAAAATTAGCCTGGCATGGTGGTGCATTATCTGTAGTCCCAAATACTTGGGAGGCTGAATGGAGAGGACTGCTTGAGCTCAGGAGGTGGAGGCTGCAGTGAGCCATGATCGCGCCACTGCACTGCAGCCTGGGCAACAGAGTGAGATGCTGCCTTAAAAAAAAAAAAAAAAAAAGAGAGAGAGACAGAAAAGAAAAAGAAATAGAGTTCTTCCAGAAACAAACCACCAAACAGATAATCTGTATTTAATTTCACTCCAGGCAGGAGGCAGATAATTCATTTTTAATGGGGTAATTTGAATTCATCAACATGGACAGATTCATACACAGAATTACAAACACAACTTGCACACATCCTGTAGATATAAACAGTCCTTTGCATACTATGTCCGAGGTTGGTGCCACGTTGCCCCTAGGTGTCCATCAACCTGCTCAGGGGCCGGCAACGCCCCCTGGTGGCTGCCACAAGAACAGTTTAATTCTAATTTCACTTCATTACCTTCACACTCGCCCTAAAAAGATTTATGCACATACCAAGTTCCCTTTCTTCCGTTTCCATTGGCAAGGAACTTCATCCCATACATGCTCTTTTATATGTGCATTACAAAAGCAACAACACTCCAGAAGTATTAGAAAACAAATTCAGCTGTAATTTCTATCATCATATCCTAACAACAATTATTTACACAATACTCTGTGCTTCATGCTCCTGTTTGAGAGGATGTTTGACCCATCAGGCTTCCCTGGCACATGAACAAAACTCAGACATAGCCTCAGCTAGGGGGCAAAGCAGTGTCAACACGCAGGCACCCTGGGCAGTATCATTCCCCGAAGCCCCTCATACTTAATGCAGTCAAGAGAGAACCCTAGATTCCACTTTACCTAGATTCCATTCCACAACCCTAAAACTACTCAAGTTTCCCCCAATGCAGCAAATGGTGTCACCATTCATCTGGATGCTCAAGGCAAAAACTAGGACTTGGCCTTGATGGTTCTCTTTTTCTGGTCCCCAGACCCATACCACCAGCAAGTCCTGTCAACTCTACTTCGGAACAGCCCATATGTCCACTACTCTCTCCATCTCGCCCGCCACTCCCTGTTTCTTCACCCAGATCTCACCTGCGCCTCCTAACCAGTCTTTCCATTTCCACTTTGCTGCTGTGTCACTGTCCATCATTCCCAAGAGGGCGGCTATGGTGAGCTTTGAGAAATCACCTTTTTTTTTTTTTTTCTCCCCGAGACAGAGTCTTGCTCTGTCGTGCAGGCTAGAGTGCAGTGGCGCAATCTCAGCTCACTGCAACCTCTGCCTCCTGGGTTCAAGCAATTCTCCCGCCTCAGCCTCCTGAGTAGCTGGGATTACAGGCACGCACCAGCACACCCGGCTAATTTTTGTATTTTTAGTAGAGATGGGGTTTCACCATGTTGGCCAGGCTGGTCTCGAATTCCTGACGTTGTGATCTGCCCGCCTCAGCCTCCCAAAGTGCTGGGATTACAGACATGAGTCAGGAGGTCAGGAATTTGAGACCAGCCTGGCCAACATGGCGAGACCATGTCTACTAAAAATACAAAAATTAGCCAGGCATGGTGATGCTTGCCTGTAGTCCCAGCTACTCGAGAGGCTGAGGCAGGAGAATCACTTGAACTTGGGAGGCAGAGGTGGCATTGAACCGACACTGCATCACTGAACTCCAGCCTGGGTGAAAAGAGTGAGGCTCCATCTCAAAAAAAAAAATAAAAATAAAACTCCCAACAGCTTCCCACCACACACCTAAAAACTCCCGGCCGGGCACGGAGGCTCATGCCTATAATCCCAGCACTTTGAGAGGCCGAGGTGGGTGGATTACCCGACATCAGGAGTTCGAGACCAGCCTGGCCAATGTGGTGAAACCCTGTCTCTACTAAAAATACAAAAATTAGCCACGTGTAGTGGCATATGCCCCTCCTAAGGCGGAGGTTGCAGTGAGCTGAGATCGCGCCACTGCACTCTACCCTGGGCAACAGAGTGAGACTCTGTCTCAAAAACAACAACAAACAAAAAAACTCCCTCCTATGACTTACAAGGTGTTATGTGATCTGGCCCTCCCTGCCGTTTTGCATATCACTCTCTGTGTATTTCACAATGAGTCAACCAGCTGGGATTGGAGTGTTGGTTTTTCAAACACTCCAAAGCATTCTGCCTGAGGACCTTGGACTTGGAAGGTCTTCCCCTGATCTCCTCACATCTGGCTCCTCACTATTCAGATCCCAGTTTAGGGGTTACAACTTTACTTACTGATTGTCTATTATACCGTCCTGTCTCAATTCTGTGCATAGCACTTGTGACTATATTTTTCTTGATTATTTATTTATTATGGTTATTGTCTCTCTCCCCTAAAACATAAGTTCCAGAAGGAAGAACCTTGTTTTCCTATTTTTTTTTTTTTAGAGATAGTGTCTCACTCTGTCACCCAGGCTAGAGTGTAGTGGCATGAACACAGCTCACCGCAGCTTTGACCTCCTGGTCTCAAGGAATTTTCCTGCCTTGGCCTCCCAAGTAGCTGGGACTACAAGCTCATGCCACCATGCCCGGCTAATTTTTTAAATTTTTTGTGGATATGAGGTCTCATCATGTTGCCCAGGCTGGTCTCTAACTTCTGGGCTCAAGTGATCCTCCCACCTCCCAGAGTGCTGGAATTATAGGCATGAGCTACCACATGGCCAGAACCTTGTTTTTCATGTTTAGTGTTGTTTCCTTAGGGCATAGAAAGTACTTGGCACATAGAAGATGCTAAATAATATTTGTTATTTATTGAATAAATGAACAAGTAGAATATTAAAAATCAAGAGTATGATGATAACTTTCTAAAACTTAAATAAAAGAAAAATTGAAGCTGGGTGTAGTGGCTCACGCTTGTAATCCCAGCACTTTGGGAGGCTAAGGAGGGTGGATCACCTGAGGTCAGGAGGTGAGACCAGCCTGGCCCACATGGTGAAACCCCATCTCTACTAAAAATACACACAAAAAAAATAGCTGGGCATGGTAATGGGTGCCTGTAACCCCAGCTACTTGGGAGGCTGAGGCATGAGAATTGCTTGAAGCCAGGAGGTGGTGGTTGCAGTGAGCTGAGATCGCACCACTGCACTCCAGCCTGGGCGACAGAGTGAGACTCTCTCTCAAAAAACAACAACACTCATGCCTGTAATCCCAGCACTTTGGGAGGCCAAGGCAGGCGGATCACAAGGTCAGGAGATTGAGACCATTCTGGCTAACACGGTGAAACCCCGTCTCTACTAAAAGTACAAAAACAAAATTAGCCGGGCGTGGTGGCGGGCACCTGTAGTCCCAGTTACTCAGGAGGCTGAGGTGGGAGAATGGCCTGAACCCGGGAGGCGGAGCTTGCAGTGAGCCGAGATCGCACCACTGCACTCCAGCCTGGGCAACACGGTGAGACTCCATCTCGGAAAAAACAAACAAACAAGCAACAACAACAACAAACCCCACTAAATTCTGTAATTCTGATTTTATGCAAATACTGTCTATGAAAGGTCCACAGAATTACCTAAGCAACATTATATTTGTTTTCACCTTTTTTATATGGATAATCTCAAAAAAAAAAGAAAAATTGATACTGAAACCACTTCAACTTGAAAAATTAACAAGCCAAAGTCTTAGCAAAACATATCCCAGTAATTATATTAATTTTTTTGCTATTTATTTTCCATTCTGAATTAATATGTAAGTTCCATGAACATGGAGATTGTAGTTCTAGTGCTTTGGACAGAATCTGGCACATGGTAAATGTTTAATAAATATTTCTTGAATGAATTTCCTTTCCAGTCTAGACAATAAAATCCAGTGAGTTTGATTTCAGACGAGATTGGGTGCGTTCAGGGTGGTATGGCCATAAAAAGTTTGATTTCAGATAATGTGATTATAATGGGAACTTAATAGCAAATATACTAGAACTTTCTATATTAACACAAGTCTTCACCCTTTCAAAACAATCACCCTGGAGACCTGTATACTTATTGCAGGGTTGCCGACCTTGTTCTAAAGAGGTGCTTCAAAAACATTTCATACAAGGTTTGTGTGTCTTTTATCTCATGAAGGTAAAAACAGAAACAAACCAGAACAGATACTACCATGGCTTTCATTGGAAATCAAATTTCGGTTTAATAAATTGAATTTCCAGTCATGAGATTTTCTGATATGTCTGGTACCCCTTCTGGTAGTTTTATTTAGACTCTTGTAGAAAATCTTTCACATGAACCAGTCTTAAATTATTCCAATCACAAAAGAAAAAGTATAATGCTTTTATTACCTGTAATTATCCTGTAACTCATAAGTCCTTTTGCTGGTTTCAATGGACAGGCTTCCTCATTGGGACAGAAAAATAGGTAGCAGTTGGGTTGTCTAGCTGTTTTTCGAGTGTCGAAGATCATCAAGTTACATGCTTTGTCCCCTGCAATGAAAGGTTTCATAAGCATGACTTTGAAATGCGATTTTCTAAAGAGTAGGGCAAGTAGGAAAAACTTCACTTATTATGGAGTCCAACACAAACACCTTTGTTCATTTTGTTCACTTGCTTGCTGACCGCTGAATCATTTCCTTTTCCTTAGCTTAGTTGCTTAAGGCAATTTTAAAAAACATTGGGTTTCGCCTTTTTTTTTTTCACGAGGTGGCACCGAAGGCGAAGAAGGAAGCTCCTGTCCCTCCTAAAGTCAAAGCCAAAGCAAAGTCTTTAAAGGCCAAGAAGGCAGGGCTGAAAGGCATCCACAACCACACACACACACACACACACACACACACACCCAAGACCTGCATGTCACTCACCTCCAGCAGCTCAAGACACTGTGGCTCCAGAGGCAGCCCAAGTATCCTGGGAAGAGTGCTCCCACATGTTTGACCACTCTGCCATCATCAAGCCCTGACTACTGATGTGCTATGAAGATAGAAGACAACCACACACTGGTGTTCACCGTGGATGCCAGGGCCAGCAAGCACCAAAGAGGCTGTGAAGAGGCTCTCTGACACTGATGTGGCCAAGGTTACACCCTGAGCAGGCCTGATGGAGAGAAAGAGGCATGCGCTCTGCTGGCCCCTGCCCACAATGCTTTGCATGTTGCCTGCAAAACTGGGATTATTTTTATTATTATTATTATTTTTTTTGAGATAATGTCTTGCTCTGTCGCTCAGGCTGAAGTGCAAGTGCAGTGGCATGATTTCAGCTCACTGCAACCTCCACCTCCCAGGTTCAAGAGATCCTCCCACCTCAGCCTCCCGAGTAACTGGGACTACAGATGCAAGCCACCACACTTGGATTTTTTTTTGTATTTTTTGTAGAGATGGAGTCTCTCTATATTGCCCAGGCTAGTCTCGAACTCCTGGGCTCAAGCTGTTTGCCTCAGTTGGCCTCTGAAAGTGCTGGGATTACAGGTGTAAGCCACTGCACCTGGCCATCTCTTGGATTCTGAAAGCATCTCAGATGCCTAATAAAGCCATGAGTGGAGTCAGTAAATTATCATAGATATCATGGCTCCTTCCACACAGGATCTGAGTAGTATATGGAATACAGTCTATCTTTTAATTTTTATCTGTACCATTCTTTGTGTTTTTCTTCCAATTACCCCTCTCTCCTTGTCATATTTGCTTTTCCATGTTCCTTCCTTCCTTACTTTTCACTGTTAACTATAATTTCTGGTCTCTTTTCTTTTCTTTTTTGAGTCAGGGTCTTGCTCTGTCATCCAAGCTGCAGTGCAGTGGAACAATCATGGCTCACTTCAGCCTTGACCTCCTGGGCTCAAACAATCCTCCCACCTCAGCCTCCCCAGTAGCTGGGACTACAAGCGTGCACCACCATGCCTGGCTAATTTTTTGTTTTTTTTTTTTGTAGAGGCGGGGTCTCACTATGTTGCCTAGGCTGATCTTGAACTCCTGGGCTCAAGCAATCCATCCCCCTTAACCTCCCAAAGTACTGGGATTACAGGCATGAGCTACTGCACCCAGCTGCTGGCTTCTTTTTCTGTTCCTCTTGTGTCCAACAGAAATTAAACCCTCTATTCATCATGGCCTAGATTTGATTTTGTCCTCCATTTGGTACAGTCTCACATCTTTGGGAGGTCAGCGTATCCCTGGTCAGGTTGAAGGTTAAGAGGCACATAGGCTAATTGTTAAAAACATACGCTCTGTCGACCATCACCACCACTGGTGCTAGTCAGGCAATGGTGAGAGATCAACTCCAACTCCCCAGATGGGAAGGAAGATTTAGTTAGCCTCTGCAGGAGTTTTATCACGTCATATCCCCATTACTCAGATAATAACAGGAGTACTCCTGCTTTTTCTTTCTCAACAATGTGATACCAGAAATACCTTTCTTTTTAGCACTTAGGTAAAGGGGAGGGTCCATAAGCTCAAAATTGTATGCAAGATATTGTGCCCATTGTGTTATGTGCATTTTTCTAGAGTATCATCAAGTTATCATAGTGCCTTTTGAACCCTCGGTGGTTAAACCATTTCTCAGGAAGTGAGGAAAATGTTTGAGATCCATTAACTGAGGTCCCAAGTACCTCTGCTTGTAGCAAAGCAGTAATAGGACTTTGGCTTCTAGAATAAAACAGCAAACACTCGTTTCTTAGAATTGAGGAGCAGGGCTTTGCTGATGCCTGTAAATACCACACTTACAGTATTCAGTCCTGCTTGCAGGTGATGTTTCTATTTCACATACATGTTGATGTCAACATTTAAAGAAAAACTAGAAATTTAAATTAAACCTCTGTCATTTCCATAAATTACTTGCATAAAGTGTTCCAAAGCACACTGCTCAATGAGACCATTGAAGGGATTTTTCCTCCTGACACCAAGTATACGGTGTCTTCTCCACACCATTTTGCAGCAATAACCACATATCCTACTATTGAGTTCAATTCTGACACCAGCTATCCAGAGCTGGCATCAGATTCCACGGATTATGGGCTCAGTATCACAAGACTGCCCTCATTTCAGAAGCCAGTAGCAAGTATCAGGTCTCCAGGTCACCCACACTTCTGTCTGACTCGGCTACTGCTAATTCAGGGATTCCCATGATCCTACCCCCTCAGATTTGATAATTTGCAAGAACAACTAATAGAACTAAGGAAAATGCTGTATTTACTATTACAGTTTATAATAAAGGATACAAATGAATAGCCAAAAGAGGCTCCTAGAGTCCCAAGTGCAGGAGACTTTGTCCCTGGGGAACTGGGGTGCATAATTCTCTTGACACTGGGATGTGTTCACCAACTTGGATGCTTCCCCATCATCTAGGGGTTTTTATGATGGTCTCATTTTACACAAGCATGATTGATTAAGTCATGGGCCACTGTGACTGAACTCAATCTCCAGTCCCTCCCCTGAGGTGAAGCCTCACTAGCACAAACTCAAGTATAGTTGAAAGGGGCTGGTTATGAATAACCAAAGACATGCTCCCATCTCTTGGGAAATTCCAAGGTTTTTAGGAGTTCTGTGCCAGGAACTGGAGACAAAGATCAAATATGTATCTTTTGAGACAAGGTCTTGCTTTGTCACCCAGGCTGGAGTGCAGTGGTTCGATCAAAGCTCACTGTAGGCTGGGTGCGGCGGCTCACACACTTTGGGAGGCCAGCACTTTGGGAGGCCAAGGTGGGAGGATCATTTGAGGTCAGGAGTTCAAGACTAGCCTGACCAACATGGTGAAACCACGTCTCTACTGAAAATAGTAAAAATTAGCTGGGTGTGGTGGCGAACACCTGTAATCTCAGCTACCCAGGAGGCTGAGGCAGGAGAATCACTTGAACCTGGGAGGCGGAGATTGCAGTGAGCCAAGATTGCGCCACTGCGCTCCGGCCTGGGCAACAGAGTGAGACTTCATCACAGACAAACAAACAAAAAAGTCCACTGCAGCCTCAACCCCCTGGGATCAAGTGATCCTCCCACCTCAGCCTCCCAGTAGCTGGGACTACATGCGTGCACCAGCACGCCTGGCTAATTTTTTACTTTTTACAGAGAACAGGGTCTTGCTATGTTGCCCAGGCTGCTCTCAAACTCCTGGGCTCAAGCAATCCTCCTGCCTTGGCCTCTCAAAGTTCTGGGATTACAGGAATGAGTCACCACACCCGGCCATTCACTAGCTTTTCTAGGCAACTTGATGGCAAGGCCTTGTCCATCTTATTCACTGTTTTCTCTCTGGCAACTAATAAAGTGTTAAGTACTCAAGAAATTTAGTTTTTTTTCATTTAGAGAACTCGGACAGGGTCATAAGTAAAACTGAAAAAAGGTTTTACTAAAATACACAGTATACTTCTCTTTTCAGTACAAATACTTAAATCCTAAAATATGCAAAGTCCTGGTTCAAACCTATGGGTCTCAGTTTCCTCCTGTGTCATGAAAATGGGCCAGACTAAATGATTCCCCATCCCATTAGAGTTCTAGAAGCTGTAGTTACCTAGTAGTCAGTGGTTTTTTTTGTTTTTTGTTTTTTTTGACTTATCCTATGCCACCAGCTCCAAGGAAGGAGACAAAGTGGAGGTTTTATGCTTCCAACTTAAAGATCAAATGCTGATTTTCCCAAGAGATAAGAATTCTATTTTTTGTCTCAACCCCTTTTCTCTGTTTACATTTTCTTTGTAATATCACACTGTATTCCAATACTCCATGCTGATGGCAGCTAACCATTTCAATAGGATTTTTGTTTTCAATATTCTAGACACCGGTTGGGATATAACACCAGTGATTCTCAACCTCTTGTCTACCCAGTCACCTGAGGGATATATACATACATTCATCAATAACTTTGACTCAGCTTAGGATAGGGGAGGGCACACTTGTAGAAAATTCTCCAGTGATTTTGTCACTTATATTCATACCCTGTCGAGAATCACTGGTATAAGTTATTCAGCCACATCCCCCAGCTCCTGAAGCCACAAAACACATGGAACAAAGGATTGCCAAGAAACCACTATTTACCTGATATGTTTTTTGTTGAACAGCAAGAATTAATGCAGTCTTCTTGAGTTGAAGTATATACGGGCTCATTGCCTCTGATTCCCTTGGAAAGAGATGACTGGATGTCAATGACAACATCTTCTAGACTCTTGTTGAGGCAATTCTGACTAGCAGACAGCCTTAGTGTCAGGAAGCAAGTTATTACCAAAGTATAAGTCAAGCTCCCTTCTCCTCCGAAGAACATTTTAAATTTCAGTTTAGTTTTGGTCTTCAAAGGTCAAGGATAATCCTCCCTCTGGTCTTAGTTGGTTTAAGAAGGCTGCACAGATGATGAGATTTCTCTCTAGAACAAAAATGGAAAATCATCAATGAGTTTTGTTTCTTTAACAAACAAGGGAAGAAACATTTCATTTCCTTAAAGTCAATGAAAAGGATCTACATACAATTTAGAGAAGAAAAGATACAAGTATTTTTTGTTTCACTTTTAGTAAATTTAAGACAACTTTTCATTAAACATTTGGCAAAGAACTAATAAGCATAAACAAACATACTACCTCACCAATGCTTAAAAGCTGACAATGCTTATGAAGGAACAGGTATAAACAGTAGGCCTGCCTCGGAATTCTACAATCCTTCCCTCTTCTAACTCAGAGCGGAGAGGGCACACATTTCTAGTCACTGATGAAGCAGTAGTAATAGGTTTGAGCATATTTCCTTTCTCAGTAATAACAATCAGCATTTTAAAATCATCTACTAGGGGCTAGGCGTGGTAGCTCATGCCTGTAATCTCAGCACTTTGGAAGGCTGAGGTGGGTGGATTGCTTGAGCTCAGGAGTTCAAAACCAGCCTGGGCAACATGGTGAAATCCTGTCTCTACTAAAAATACAAAAAATTAGCTGGGTGTGGTGGCGCATGCCTGTGGTCCCAGCTACTTGGGAGGCTGAGGTGGGAGGATCGCTGGAGCCCAGGAAGTTGAGGCTGCAGTGAGCCGTGATTACACCACTGCACTCCAGCCTGGGTGACAAAGCGAGACCGTGTCTCAAAAAAAACTTAAAAAGTAAAAATAGGTGACAATATACTAGATGGTAGACATTGTGCTAAGGAATTTACCACTCTTTTGAATTGCTTTTTTTTTTTTTTTTTTTTTGAGACAGAGTATCACTGTCGCCAGGCTGGAGTGCAGTGGCGCAATCTCGGCTCACTGTAACCTCCACCTCTTGGGTTCAAGTGATTCTCCTGCCTCAGCCTCCCGAATAGCTGGGACTACAGACGCATGCCACCACGCCCGGCTGGTTTTTTGTATTTTTAGTAGAGACGGGATTTCACTGTGTTGGCCAGGATGGTCTCGATCTCCTGACCATGATCCGCCTGCCTCGGCCTCCCAAAGTGCTGGGATTACAGGCGTGAGCCACCACGCCCAGCCCCAGCCTATATCTTTCTCTTGAGCTGGATGCTTCCTGCCTTCAAACATCAGACTCCAAGTTCTTCAGTTTTGAAACTCCTTGCTCCTCAGCCTGCAGATAGCCTATTGTGGGGCCTTGTGATCATGTGAGTTAATACTTAATAAACTCCTATATATATATATATATATATATATACACACATATATATATATATACACATATATATATATATACACATATATATATATATATATACACATATATATATATATATATATATACACATATATATATATATATTCCACTAGTTCTGTCCTTCTAGAGAACCCTGACTAATACAACAACCTTGCAAAAAAGCTATTATTGGCCGGGTGCAGTGGCTCATGCCTGTAATCCCAGCACTTTGGGAGGTCGAGTCATGTGGGCGGATCACCTGAGGTCAGGAGTTCGACACCAGCCTGGCCAATGTGGTGAAACCCCATCTCTATTAAAAATACAAAAAATAGTTGGGTGTGATGGCGGGCAGCTGTAATCCCAGCTACTTGGGAGGTTGAGGCAGGAGAATCACTTGAACCCGGGAAGTGGAGGTTGCAGCGAGCTACGATTGCGCCACTGCACTCCAGCCTGGGTGACAAGAGCAAAACTCCGTCTCAAAAAAAAAAAAAAAAGCTATTATTTTCCTCATTTTATAATGAAGAAACTGAGATAGTCTTTCCTATTGCTGCTTCTCCTTAAGAAGTATCAAACCAGAGTTAGAAAACTCTAACAATCTAATTCTAGAAATTAGCCAGTCAGCAGGAGGAATACTCTGGCTCAGTTAAAGGAAAGTTTAGGGGCAGGTTTTCTTTTTGACAGCCTTAAAAATACAAAAGTCACACTATGTATAATGCCAACTCTATTGAGATGCTGGTTCTTTTAGGAAAAATAAATGTTAAACTGGCAAGACAATACAAGAAATTATCCTCACCTATCAACCTCCACATTTCCTTTTAACATTTCATTAAACATTTTGTTGAATACAAATTGTTTGCTGAATGATAGCTTAGAGCAGAATTACTACTTCTTTAACCTTTGTTTATTAACCCCTTTGATAGTCTGAGGAAGCTCAGGATCTCTTTTGTGAGACATATTTAAAAATGCATAAAATGGAATATGTAGGATTCCAAAGGAAGCCAGTTATAGTGAAATATAATTATCAAAATAGATTTTAGAATGTCCCTACAAAATCCTGGTGAAAGAAATCAAAGAGGAGCTAATAAATAGAGAGATGTAACATGTTCATGGATAGGAAGACTTTATTTTGTTAACATATCAGTGCTTCCTGGCCAGGCGCCATGGCTCAAGCCTGTAATCCCAGCACTTTGGGAGGCCGAGGCGGGCGGATCATGAGGTCAGGAGATCGCAACCATCCTGGCTAACACGGTGAAACCCCGTCTCTACTAAAAATACAAAAAGTTAGCTGGGCGTGGTGGCGGCCGCCTGTAGTCCCAGCTACTCGGGAGGCTAAGGCAGGAGAATGGTATGAACCCTGCAGGCAGAGCTTGCAGCGAGCCGAGATTGTGCCCTGCACTGCAGCCTGGGCGACAGAACGAGACTCCATCTCAAAAAAAAAAAAAAAAAGGTATCAGTGCTTCCCAACTTGAGCTACATATTAAATACAGTCTTAATCAAAAGCCCAAAGTTATTTTTTGGATATCAACCAACTGATTTTAAAATTTACATGGAAATGCAGAAAAGACCAAGAACAGTCCAGAATACTAAAGAACAAAGTTGGAAGACTGATACTATCTGATTTCAACACTTACCGTAAAGCTACAATAATCAAAAAAGTATGGTATTAGAAAAAGAACAGACAAACAGATCAATGGAATGGAATAGTAAACCCAGAAATAGACCCTCACAAAGAGAGTCAACTGATCTTTGACAAAGGAGCAAAGGGGATTCAATGGAGAAAGGACAGTCTTTTCCAAAAATGATACTGGAACAACTGGATATCCATTTGCAAAAATGAATAAATAAATAAAACTAGCCACATACTTTACACCTTTCGCAAAATTTAGCTCTAAATGGATCACAGACCTAAATGTAAAATATAAAACTGTAAAATTTCTAGAAAATAACAGAAGAAAATCCTTGTGACCTTAGATTAGGTGATGTTTTTAAATACAATACCAAAAGCACACTCCATGAAAGAAAAATTTGATGTTGGACTTCATTAAATTTAAAAACTTCTGCTCTACAAAAAATACCGTTAAAGAGAATGAAAAGATAAACTACAGACTTGGAGGAAATATTTGAGGTGGTTGTTTTTTTGGAGGAAATATTTGTGAAACACACATCTGATAAAGCAGCAGTCCATAGCCTTTCTCGCACCAGGGACCAGTTTCATGGAAGACAATTTTTCCATGGACGGGGTTGTGGGGGTATGGTTCAGGATGATTCAAGTGCATTGTATTTATTGTGCACTTTATTTCTATTATTACATTATAATATATAATGAAATAATTATACAACTCACCATAATGTAGAATCAGTGGGAGCCCTGAGCTTGTCTTCCTGCAACTAGACAGTACCATCTGGGGGTGATGGGAGACAGTGACAGATCACCAGGCATTAGATTCTCATAAGGAGTGTGCAGCCTAGATCCCTCACATGTGCAGTTCACAATAGGGTTTGTGCCCTGATGAGAATCTAAGGCCACCACTGATCTGACAGGAGGTGGAGCTCAGGCAGTAATGCATAATGTAAATACAGATGAAGCTTTGCTCTCTGGCCCACTGCTCACCTCCTGCTGTGTGGCCCATTTCCTAATAGGTACTGGCCTGTGGCCCAGGGGTTGGGGAACCCTGTGATAAAGGACTGGTATCCAAAATACACAAAGAACTCAAGTCAGCAATAAGAAAAGAAACTCAATGGATAAAAGATCTGAGCAGACACCTTATCAAAGAAGATATACAGATGACAAATAAGCATATGAAAAGGTATCTAACATCATATGTCATTAGGGGATTGCAAATTCAAACAAGATACCACTACCCACCTATGAGAATGGCTAAAATCCAAAAAATGGACAATACCAAATACAAGGACATGGAGCAACAGAAATTCTCGCCTGGGCTCGGTGGCTCACATCTGTAATCCCAGCACTTTGGGAGGCCAAGGTGGGCAGATCACTTGAGGTCAGGAGTTCGAGATCAGCCTGACCAACATGGTGAAACCCCATCTCTACTAAAAAAAATACAAAAATTAGCCAGATATGGTGGCAGGTGCCTGTAATCCCAGCTACTTGGGAGGCTGAGGCAGAAGAATCGCTTGAACCCGGGACGTGGAGGTTGCAGTGAGCCGAGATCATGCCACTGCACTCCAGCCTGGGCAACAGAGTGAGACCCTATATCAAAAAAAAAAAAAAGAAAGAAAAATTCTCATTCATTGCTGTTGGGGAATGCAAAATGGTACAGCCACTTTGGGAGTTTGGCAGTTTCTTACCAAGCTAAATGCAGCCTTACCATACAATTCAGCAATTGTCCTCCTATGTATTCACTCAAATGAATTGAAAACTTATGTCCACACAAAAATCTGCAATAGAATATTTATAGTAGCTTTATTCATAATTGCCAAAAACTAAAAGCAACCAAGATGCCCATCAATAGATGAATAAACAAAATGAGATACATCCATACATTGGAATATTATTCAGTAATAAAAATAAATGAACTATCAAGCCACAGAAAGACATGGAGGAATCTTAACTGCATATTCCTAAGTCAAAGAAGCCAGTCTGAACAGATATGAATCTAACTATAGGACGTTCTAAAAAAGGCAAACTACAGCGGCAGTAAGAAGGCCAGTGGTCACCAGGAGAACAGGAGTGGGAGGATGAATCGGTGGAGTGCAAGGGATATTTGGGGCATTGAGACTATTCTGTATAACACTGTAATGGAGTATACATGTTATTGAACATCTGTCAAAACCCATAGAAATGTAAAACACACAGAGTGAACATTATGTGAACTATGGACTTTCAGTTTTAAAAAAAGGTAAAACCAAAAAAAAAAAAAAAAAAACAAAAAACAAAACCAGAAACAAACCAGTATATGGTAATAAAACACAAGTCTAATACTTTTCTTGCTGTTTGTCAAAATTCTGTATACAGTAAAATAGTAACATTTATTGCGTCTAAAATGCCAGTTTCTATGCTAAGCACTTTATATATATCATGTCATTTAATCTTTACAGATCCCATTATTATCCTCATTTTAGTTAAAACTTACAAAAAGTTGGGGGACATAATATGTGCTTCTTTATTAACCTATTAAGTAACAAGTGGTCATCTAATAACTGCCATAATTTTGACGTGGTATTGAGTGTAGATAATATTTTGAAACATGTGCAACAAGTCATGTGATATAAAAATATCGGCAATATTTACAGGGGGCAAATCATAGCTACTGCTAATACTACTGTGGCTTTTGCTTACATTCCATTTCAGAAGTCGGTGAAATAATAATTTTTTCCACTTAAGTTCACAGACATCCTGAATTCTATCCATGGATACCTTATCGTGGACTCCCCAGGTTAATAATTCTGGCCAAGGTACTTAATACGCTGCCATATTTTGCAAGCCTCTAGGGAATCAAGAGAAAACCAGGCCAATACTTTATTTTGAATGGATTCTAATGTAGCCTCTTTTCAAGCTTTTGCAAAGAAACCTGAACTATGTAAGGAGATGGGGCAGGAGTTGTTTTCAGTATGCAGCATTGAAAGAAGTGTTTAAGAGTTTTATATCATTAAAGAGGCTCAGCAATATTAGGTTAGCGACGTTTTCTAATCCATTATTATTTAGGCTTTAAGGGCCTGAAGTCGAGTTGAATCTTGTTGAAAGACGGGGTAAAAGGATACAGGCGGGTGAGAGAGGATGCCCCTGAGTTTTAACGTCTGCATACAAGAGTCGCTAAAACTTACTCGCACGTAATTAGTTCAAATACTGGAAATCATCTTACAGCACACTATAATTTACCAAGATGCTTATAACTGTATACACACACACACTCTACAGAGAATTAGACAATTAGCAGTTTCCATAATGAATACAGAGTCAACGACAAGAAAACAGGGAACATTTTTTCTTCCTTTGAGGAAATGCATGTTGCCTACTGAGCTATTCTTCTGCCTCTCCTTCTGATGTCAACGCAGAGCCAGAGCCATTTATGGCAGGTGCCTTGAGCCCGCCTAGAGGTCCCCTTTGGAATACTGCAGCGACTCAAGGATCCTGGTCAGCCCTTATTGGCCCCAGCTGGTCCTTCGGATGCTCGGGTGTGGGTGAAGGAGCCTCGGCCCCTGGAAAGGAGGGGACCGACTCTCTCCGCAGGTAGCGACGTCGCCTGCGGCCGGTCGGGGGTGGGTATTGGGGAAACCCCTTTACCTGGCGTCGAGAGGACCCCGGCGCCCCTGCTGCCCTCCAGGTGCGAGGACAGCTCTGTCGCGCCCGCGGGAAGGACCGGGGAATCCGCGCGGGGGTCTCGGCGAGGACCGCAAGGGATGCTCCACAGCTCCCGCACCGGCCTGGCGGGTTTTGTGGTTAGCAAGTTCCTGCTTCCGTCGCAGCGACGGCAAGTTTACCGCGGGGGAAGGGCACGTTCCTGCCCTGCAACCCGGAGCTGCTTCCCGGCAACATTAGCGCGTCCCTCCCCGCGGAGGCTCCGGGCTCCCGGCCCCAGCGCTGAGCCCCGCAGGGAGGTGGCGCCCCCCCACCGCCCCGCGCTCCCCCCCCAGCTCAGCCACACCGCTGACCCCGGGCTGGGCGCGCTGCGAGGGGGAGTGCCTGCCTCCCTGCTGGTGGCCCGAGGGTCTGCAGGTGAGCCTTGCCTCGCGGGCCGCGCAAATTAAAATAAATGCACATGGGGAAAACGTCAAACAGTACAAAAATAGACGCAGAGACAAGTCTACCCCTCACCCTCGTGCCCCAGTCTCCTAGTCTCCCTCCTCAGAGGCAACCACTGAGAGCAGTTTTTTGATGTTCAAGGGCTTATAGTGCATCCTATTGCGGACATAGTTCTGAGAATCCTCTTTCCATAATTGGAGGATGGAGTCCTCAATTAAAGATGGCAATTCTTGAGTTAAATATTATCTGCAAGACAAACTTCAGGGAAGGTATTTGGCTTTCTGCAGGATTTATTGTTTGTAGATAGGATAATAATGGTGAAAATGCTGGTGTCTGTAACATATATTAAAACTGTATCCCTAACACTTAGCAGAGTGCCTGGTACACAATAGGTGCTCAGTAAATATTTAACTAAAATATTTTTATTGACTGAATGAATGGAAAAGAACTGCATAGGGCATAGGTTGTGGAAGTTTCTAAATTACTGCTGGCCCCATCCCCACCTCCATAAACACACACACAAATGCAACATTACTAAACCATTGGCACTTAGTTTGCCATATGGTCTAACCTTTGACAGTATCTTCACCTCTTGTTTTGAAAGAGCTTGCAGACCTGAAGCGCTATGCAATTGCAAGTTAAGTCTAGGCCTGTACAGCCAACAGCTACACACCCTAGTCTTAACCAATAACTACAGGAGGATTAGGTTGACTGAGAATGCTTGTGAACAAAGGTCCGTTGTGTGAAACTAACTCTACTTGTAACCAAAGGATGACTCTTGAATTACAATGTTGCTAAAGCTAGGTTTGAAAGAGTTACCGAAGAAAAGTAAACTCCAGAGTAATTTCCCATTGCAGTGATTTTCCTGATGCAACAAGGGACTGATCTGCAAGTGTGTTTTATCTTTTATCATCTGATACACTTCAGGGTTCAGGGTGTAGAGCTGTCACAGTTTTTGAATCTCTCTACATGGGGTAATCCATGCTAGTTACAAAGTAGACCTTTCCATTATTAGAAACTTCATATTCAGTGCTTTAATACAATGAACCTGTTTCTTTTCTTTCTTTTTTTGTTTTGTGTTTTGTTTGTTTTTAGAGACGGAGTCTCGCTGTGTTGCCCAGGCTGGAGTACAGTGGTGTGATCTCGGCTCACTGCAACCTCAACCTCCCGGGTTATAGCAATTCTTTTGCCTCAGACTCCTGAGTAGCTGGGACTACAGGCACATGCCGCCATGCCCAGCTAATTTTTTTCTATTTTAGTAGAGACGGGGTTTCACCGTGTTGCCCAGGCTGGTCTCGAACTCCTGAGCTCAGGCAATCCGCCCGCCTCGGCGTCCCAAAGTGCTAGGATTACAGGCGTGAGCCACTGTGCCCGGCCTGAACCTGTTTTCATTGAAGTGATATGTTATTTTTTCAGTTATGACAGTGAACAAAGGATATTGATTAAAATAATGATTAAAGAAATATTTTCTATTGATATGTGTTTAATTTATAAATATCATTGTTTATTTATTCATTTTTTGAGACAGGGTCTCGCTCTGTTGCCCACACTGGAGTGCAATGGCACAATCACGACTCACTGCAGCTTTGACCACCTGGGCTCAAGTGATTCTTTTGCCTCAGTCTCTTGAGTAGCTGGGACCACAAACGCACACCACACCCAGCTAATGTTCTTAATTTTTTTTTTTTTAATTTTGAGATGGAGTCTCGCTCTATTGCCCAGGCTGGAGTGCAGTGGCACGATCTAAGCTCACTGCAACTTCTGCCCCCCAGGTTCAAGCAATTCTCCTGCTTCAGTCTCCTGAGTAGCTGAGATTACAGGCTCATGCCACCATGCCCAGCTAATTTTTGTATTTTTAGTAGAGTCGGGGTTTCACCATGTTGGTCAGGCTGGTCTTGAACTCCTGACATCAAGTGATCTGCCCACCTTGGCCTCCCAAAGTGCTGGGATTATAGGCGTGACCCACCGTACCCGGTGTTTTAAATTATTTGTATAGATGAGGTCTTGCTACATTGCCCAGGCTAGTCTCAAACTCCTGGGCTCAAGCAATCCTCCTGCTTTGGCCTGCCAAAGTGCTGGGATTACAGGTGTGAGCCACTGCACCTGGCTTACTTAAAAATAAAATAAAAACTTTAATTTCTGGCCTGAGTCATAACTTAGAAATTATATCCATTGTCACTTCATTTCCTGAAGAGATTCTTGATACTCTTCTCTGAGGGTTAGAAGTCCCATCTATGTGGAGATAGATTTCTTTAAAAGTAATCAGAAAACATGTATTAAGCGGCCGGGCGCGGTGGCTCACGCCTGTAATCCCAGCACTTTGGGAGGCCGAGGCGGGTGGATCACGAGGTCAGGAGATCGAGACCATCCTGGCTAACATGGTGAAACCCTGTCTCTAATAAAAATACAAAAAATTAGCTGGGTATGGTGGCGGGCACCTGTAGTCCCAGCTATTGGGGAGGCTGAGGCAGAAGAATGGCGTGAACCCAGGAGGTGGAGCTTGCAGTGAGCCGAGATCGCACCACTGCACTCCAGCCTGAGTGAAAGAGTGAGACTCTGTCTCAAAAAACAAACAAACAAACAAAAAACATGTATTAAGCACCTGCAGGGGAAATTAAAGACCAATAATACCAATGAGATCTACCTTTAAGATGTTCATAGTTCAGAAGGAGAAAAAGTAAATCAGTGGCTGTGTAAACAGTAAGTGTGATGAAGGCCAGCTGTAGTGGCTCATGCCTGTAATTCTAGTGCTTTGGGAAGCCAAGACAGGAGGATCACTTAAGCCCAGGAGTTTGAGGCCAGCCTGAGTAGCATAGCAAGACTCCATCTCTACAAAAAATAAAATTAGCATGGTGTGGTGGTACACGTCTGTAGTTTCAGCTACTTGGGAGGCTGAGACAGGAGGATCTCCTAAGAGCCTAGGAGGCTCTTAGGAGGCTGTAGTGAGCCATGATAGCATCACTGCACTCCAGCCTGGGCAACAGAGTGAGACCCTGTCCCTGCCCTCCCCAAGAAAAGAATAAATGTTATGATAGAAGATGGCAACTAAAAAGGCTCAGAGAAGGGACATCTGATCCCAATTTCTGGGAGGAGGTGTTAATTATTGAAGAATGAAGTTATTAGCAGACGAGGAGGAAAAGGCTGAATATTTCAGGAATAGGAAACTGCATGACCACAGGAAATTCAGCCTGTTAGGAAGGTTACCAGTGTACACAGAAGAATAGAGAGAGAGGCTGGGGTCAGAGCAGGAAGGTTTTCATATGTTAAATCTTAAACTTTATCCTAAAGGCATGGGGAGTTCCTGAAGGTTTTTTGTAGGGCAGTGACAGGTCCAGAGACCTAATTAATATTCTAGAAAATTATCTCTACCTGCCACAGGAGGGATGGATTGAAGGACGTGAGGCCAGAGGCCTCTCTTCCAAGAAACGGAAGTGATAAGGCCCTGAAATGGGCATGCAGATAGAGGAGAAATTAAGAGGAGAGGCTCTCCAGGGCACAACGATTGGTTGGATGCAGTGGTGACAGTAAGCAGGCTTCTGGCTTGGGAGCCTGGTTGGGTGGGAGTACCAGGTCATATAAAGACACGGGAAGAGGAGTCAGTCTGGAGTGGACAGAGGCATGATGAGTTTTGAAAACGTGAATCCTGGTTTTATCACTCACTAGTTGTGTGACCAAGAATAAATCACTTAACTTTTCTGTAAAATTAGGAAAGTGGTATCTACTTTACACGCAGGTCATAATATAGACCATTTTATGCAGGTCTAACATATAGACCTGCAGACCTGTAAACTCAAAAAGGCTGTTCAATTGCTAGTTATTACATATACAATAACACAGTTTGCTGCTCATGTAGAAGGGATTTTAAAGGTGCTAAAAGACATCAATCTGAAATGTTTCCTAGCTATAAAGCTCTTCCAGCAGACTCCTTATGTTATATAAATGCTCATTTAATTTTCTTGCCACCAGACTGTAAGGGATTGGACCTTGTTGAATTTTTTATTTTTAACGTGTAGCAAGTACCTAGAACATTTCAGGTTCCCAAGAAATGTTAAGCCAGTGAAGGAAGGAATTTTATCTTCATATGTTCTTTTTCTGAATATAGCTTTATGGATATGGAATTTGTATAACATACAATTTACCCTGGTAAAGTGTACTCTACAGTGGTTTTTAATATATTCAGAGTTGTGCATTCATCATTACAATTTTAGAACATTTTCATCAACCCCAGAAAGAAACCCCATACCCAATAATAGTCTACATTTCCCTTCCACCCGTACCCCTCCTCGGCCTTAGGCAACACCAACATGTTTCTCTCTCTGTAGTGCGTCTCCTGGACATTTCATATAAATGGAATCTACAATATGTGGTCTTTTGTGATAGGCTTTGTTTTTTTTTTTTGTTTTTTTTTTTTTTGAGACGGAGTCTTCGCTCCGTCGCCCAGGCTGGAGTGCAGTGGCGCGATCTCTGCTCACTGCAAGCTCCGCCTTCTGGGTTCAAGCGATTCTCCTGCCTCAGCCTCCCGAGTACCTGGGAATGCAGGTGCCCGCCACCACACCCGGCTAATTTTTTTTGTATTTTTAGTAGAGACAGGATTTCACTTTGTCAGCCAGGATGGTCTCAATCTCCTGACCCCGTGATCCGCCCGCCTCGGCCTCCCAAAGTGCTGGGATTACAGGCGTGAGCCACCGCGCCCAGCCTGACAGGCCTTTTTCATATTGAGTAATGTTGTCAAGGTTACTCTACGTTGTAGCATGTATCAGTATGATTTCATCCTTCCCTCATTTTGGCTGAATAAATATTCCATGATTACCACACTTTATTTATCCATTCATCAGTTGATGCGACAGACTATCCTTTTAAGAATGAAATGTTTATTCAAAAGGAAACATAAAAAACACCATCACATCAGTATGGACTGGTGTATGGAACACAAGACAAATATACTTTTATGTGGAATAGGGGAAACAAGAACCAGAATGAGTTATTCTCCATTCCTCACCCCTTTTACCTCCTCTCTCACCTTCCCCTCAAAGAGGAAATCTGGGAGGGGATGCAAGGACTCTCCAAAAGGGAATGATCTCACTGCTTAGTGGGCCCTTCCCAGTCCCATCAGCCTGGTGTGGTTTATGTAAACCTCAAGACTAGTTAGACACAACTTTCTAGAAGCCTGCCCTGATCTCTCAGGCAGTTTTTAGTTCTATCTTCATATTCCCAGAGAACACTGTACTTAGATTCATTTGCATTTTTCTCATTGTATTGCAATGGTGAGCAGAGGAAAGAGCATCAGATAGTCCTAAATAGTTCGACCACTGACCACCTGCTGACCATGGAGGAGTCACCTACTTACAGGCTGCAGGGTTGTTGTGAAAATTAAATAAGGTAAAATAGGGGAAATTACTGTGATATAGTAGAGTGGAAGGGACTTAAAAATCATTTAGTCAACTTGACACTTCTTCTGAGACTTTTTTTTTTTTGAGACGGAGTCTCGCTCTGTCGCCCAGGCTGGAGTGCAGTGGAGCGATCTCGGCTCACTGCAAGCTCCGCCTCCCGGGTTCACACCATTCTCCTGTCTCAGCCTCCCGAGTAGCTGGGACTACAGGCGCCCGCCACCACGCCTGGCTAATTTTTTGTATTTTTTAGTAGAGACGGGGTTTCACCATGTTAGCCAGGATGGTCTTGATCTCCTGACCTCGTGATCCGCCCGCCTCAGCCTCCCAAAGTGCTGGGATTACAGGCGTGAACCACCGTGCCCGGCCAGAGACTACATTTTATGCATATAAAATCTCAAGGCATTTACTTGAAATTTCTTGACGCAAACAATGTAATATAAAATGAGTTGCAAAGTTCGGAGAACTCCAGAGCCAGCTAACTCCTTGATGGCATTGCATTGCTAGGTCTACTTTCTTGCCCCAGCAAAAATGGCAGTTTCCTTTCTGGATTACTCCCTCCTCACCTTCTGTTAGTTTCAGAGTGACTTGTTGATAACTGTCAAGGTCCCCAGAAAGCGCCTAGCCAAAAAGGTTCTTCACTTCTCTTTAAAGATGTGCACTCCCTAATACATGAAACAGCATTTTCTATTTCTTAATTTTTCTCTCATTTCCAGCCTGCTGCTTTCACCGTCTTCTGGTATTTTTTTGTTTGGTTGTCCACTGCTGAACTCTCAGCTCTTCAGAATTAAAAATGAGCTTTGCATCCAAGGTGTTGTGGGTTCGAATCCTGGGTCTATCTAGCGCTTCTTTCTCCATCTGTAAAACAGGGTTAAAAATACCTATTTTGTAAAGTTGTTCTCACATGCGGGTATTGAAGAGCTTAATAGTGTGGGTGGTGTTTTAAAGGTGACGCATCCTTACAACAGGAAAGGGCTTACCCTTTTCGGCAGTTCTGGCTTCGAGGAGGTCAAGCCCTTTAAGGTGGCATCGCCCTAAGTCGCAGGAGCGGGTCTCTCCGCCCCTCCCTCGGGCCGGGGGGCGGGGCCTCCTAATCCGGAACTGACGGTCGGGCGTAGCCGGCACCGCCCATCTGCGTCCCGGAAGGAGCAAGCTTGCGGCGCGTGAACCAGTGAGTGAAAGCGGCGCCGCCCGCCGGCCGCAGGTGCGGCAAAGCCAGTGTCGTCTGCCGGTTCTCTTAGGGCTCCCGGAAAGAAGGAGGGCGAGCCGCGTGCATTCGCGCCGCGCCTCCTTGCGTTTCTGTTCCCCAAATAGGGCCTCTCCTTCTCCCGCCGCCCAGGCCCCTGCGTGGGCTGGACGCGTCAGCCCCACACATTAACCTCGCTGTGGCGCCCAGACTCTGCTTTGCCTCCCCGTCCCGGTCCCTGGCCCCTGCCCTGTCGCCCGCCGCCGGAGCGGTGACCGCCCGGCCCGCCGTTCTTCTGCTGCCACCGCTGCCGGCACCATGGGCAGTGAGCAGAGCTCCGAGGCCGAGAGCCGACCCAACGATCTGAACTCCTCAGGTCGGTGTCCTAACCTCCCACCCTCCTCCAGCCCGCCCTGTCCCCTTGCAGAGCGGGCTGCCTCCCAGACTAGTGGGGTCAGGGACTGCGGACTGGAACGCACAGAAAAAGCCCTCACCATGCTGCTAGGAAAAAAAAAAGTCACCATCTGTCCTGGCCTCGATTCCCCTGATGGAAGTGCCTGTGACTGCAAGCTAAGCCAGCGTGGGCGCCGGTGCCCTTATTTATTTTCAAAACAGCCGTTTCTCCCAGCTACAGCCTACTGTTTAAAAGACGAGCTAATTAATTTTTGGCTCTAGTGCTCATGGCTGATGTAGTGAGATTTGGCTCACACAGTGGATGGATTATAGGACCTCTAAGAACAGTCTGTTTCTTAAAAACGGGTGTTAGAGGTTCCTTTTCTGAAGGGATATGTGATAGGTGTCCACCTGCTTTGAACCCTTTAGTGCAAAGGTCTCCAGAAACAGCTTTTTCTTCTCAGAAGGTGTCTTGGTCCCTTTTCTAATCTTGTAGAGGTTGGCCAGACAGTAGGCTCTGGCGTTTTCCATTGTTGTTCTCTGTCCATGATTTTTAGACTTCTCTAAGCGTTTGAGACAAGAATGGGAGGATTATTGTGGTTGCAATACAGTGAGTGTTAAATAAATAAATAAAGCAGCTGATGTTTAATTGAGGACCATTTGCTGCTTTTTTTTGTTACCCACACGCTAGGACAGCTGGGAGTGCTTTGGTTAAGTTCCGGGGTTGCTAATGCAAATTGGTTAAATCTGGGGCCTAAAAAGAGTCGCCGATTTTAGAAGTTCTCTGTTCTTGATAGGAGCTGTAATTCAGAAATAGGCAAGCTAATAGATCTAAGGGTGTTTCACTTTAAGGTGTGACTTTCAAGACTAGTTCAGACCTGCATTCTGGGGACTGGATTGGGGCAGCTTTGAATGGTGAGCAGCATCTACTAGCTTTGCTACGTTTTTGTATTTCCTTGGAAGGGCCAGAGTGTCATATCTGTTATAAGAAATATAATAATTGCCACCTTTGACATTCTTGCCTCTATGGCCGGGCAGAAACATATTTTAGGGGGAAGCGGTGTGGCATCTTTTTAATTTGTTTTCTTGCCCATGAACCAACAGCATTCGAGCATTTCCGATGTTAGAATTTGCCTATTCCCCTGTGCCAGGTACTTTACATACATTTACATATAATTTTTGCAGTAATCCCATTTTACAGATAAGGTAGTAGAGGTTAGTTAAAGTGTTTTGAAGTCCCCTTTCCTCTGGTATCTGGGGAAGGAGGAATCACAATTTATAGCAGGAAAGATTTCTGGCATGGCTTTTGTAAAATGTTAGGTAAATTACCAAAACAGGTAAATAAATATTTCTTGAAAAGAAATAAAAGCAGCAGAGATTTTTCTAGAAGAGTGAATGCCAAGCCTCCGGAGACGAGCTTCTAGGAGGCAGAACAGTTCTATGGCATCCCTGGATTAACCTTTGAGATATGACTATAATGAGCCTGGGAATATTACCTTCTAGAGCATAAAACACTTTAAAGATTCATTCTTGCCGCAGTCTGGAAGATATTGGGGGGAGAGTATGATTTCTTGGTCTAGGGAGTCCTTTATAATTTGAATCACTTCCCTCCAAATGGATTACTTTCTCCCAAGGAACCTGAATTGATCTCCCTCTTTGTCCTCTAAATTTCTGATTTTTGCCTCAGCCTAGAATGGACTTACTGGCTATTTTTGCCCTGGACTAATGCTATAATTTTAAGAGTGAGGGGGCTGTAGTCCTAGCTACTCAGGCCCAGGTGGGAGGATTGCTGGAGCCCAGGAGTTTAAATCCAGCCTGGGCGATGTAGTGAGACTTGACTCTTTTTTTTTTTTTTTTTTTTTTGAGACAGAGTCTCACTGTGGCCTAGGCTGGAGTGCTGTGGCATGATCTTGGCTCACTGCAACCTCCGCCTCCCGGATTCAAGCAATTCTCCTGCCTCAGCCTCCCAAGTAGCTGGGATTACAGGGACATGCCACCACGCCTGGATAATTTTTGTATTTTTAGTAGAGATAGGTTTTCACCATGTTGGACAGGCTGATCTCGAACCCCTGACCTCAAGTGATCCACCTGCCTTGGCCTCCCAAAGTGCTGGGATTATAGGCGTGAGCCACCGTGCCCAGCCACCTTGACTTAAAAAAAAAAAAAAAAAAAAAAAAAAAAGAGTGAGGAGGCTGAAGCCTCAGGAATAGGCCAGTCATTTGGGGGTTGAGAACAGGGTTTTTTCCTGGACTTACTAAACATAGCTGGCTTGATGTGGTAGGGTGGATAGACAGCTTTGCAACTCCAGTGTCGCAGAGATGGGCCTTGTGTACCAATAACTTGTAGACGTCTAATTCCTTTCCTAACTGTCTAGCACTGCTGACTTTGGGCAAGTCACAGTTAAATTTTGTACCCTTTATTTCTCATTTTAGAAATAGGGATATATATATATATATAGATATATATATATATATCAAGATATCAGGATAATTAAAGGAAGAGAAAGTAAAAACAATCTGCCTATACTTTTGTGTGCTGAAAAAGAAAATGTTTAGTTATGAAAGAAGTTCATTCATGTTATATAATCCTGTAATGGGCTGGGCGCGATGGCTCACACCCATAATTCTAGCACTTTGGGAGGCCGAGGTGGGTGGATCACGAGGTCAGGAGTTCGAGACCAGCCTGGCCAATATGGTGAAACCCCATCTCTACTAAAAATACAAAAATTAGCCAGATGTGGTGCATGCCTGTTGTCCTAGCTACTCAGGAAGCTGAGGCAAGAGAATTACTTGAACCCAGGAGGCGGAGGTTGCAGTGAGCTGAGATTGCACCACTGTACTCCAGCCTGGCGACAGAGCGAGGCTCTGCCTCAAAATAAAATAAAATCCTGTAATGTCTGAGGGTTTTTGTTGTTGTTGTTGTTTTGTTTTTTGAGACTCTTGCTGTCTTACCCATGCAGTGGTGTGATCATGGCTCACTGTGGTCTTGACCTCCTGGGCTCAAGTGATCCTCCCATCTCAGCTTCCTGAGTAGCTGGGACTACAGTGTGCACCACCACATCTGACTAATTAAAAGAAATTTTTTTTTTTTTTTTAGAGATAGGGTCTCACTATGTTGCACAGGTTGGTCTTGAACTCCTGGACTCCGATGATCCTCCCACTCAGCCTTTCAAAGTGCTGAGATTACAGGCATGAGCCACCACACCCAGCCTGAGGTGGCGTTTTTGTTTGTTTGTTTGTTTTTGAGACAGAGTCTCACTCTGTTGCCCAGGCTCGATCTTGGCACACCGCAACCTCCGCCTCTCGGGCTCAAGTGATTCTCCTGCCTCAGCCTCCTGGTAGCTGGGATTACAGGCACCCGCCACCACACCCAGCTAATTTTTGTGTTTTTAGTAGAGACAGGGTTTCGCCATGTTGGCCAGGCTGGTCTTGAACTGCTGACCTCAGGTGATCCGCCCACCTCGGCTTCCCAAAGTGCTAAGATTACATGCATGAGCCACCGTGCCTGGCTCCAGCCTGAGCTTTTAAAAATACTATAGAAAACAGTTTCTATAATTCATCCCCGCCACCCCAACCCCAACTGCAAGATAGCTACATTTTATGAAATTATTCTTTTTAATCACTACACCAAAAACTGCTTTGGTGAGGCAGAGATGCCTAACTAATATGCATCTCCTAAGCAGTGTAACTTTATTTTCAGTGACTCCTTCACCAGCCAAGCATAGAGCCAAGATGGATGATATTGTGGTTGTAGCTCAGGGCTCCCAGGCCTCACGGAACGTCAGCAACGATCCCGATGTCATCAAGTTGCAAGAGATTCCAACCTTCCAGCCCCTTTTGAAAGGTAAAGGATTGCGTTTTGTTTTATCTGAACTTGCTGGAGACGTTTGTGTAGCCCTACTACTTTCCCTCTACGTGTCCGTGTATCTTGCCTCTCATCTCCTTTAGGTCTTTGCTTAAATGGCATCTTCTCAGTGAAGCCTTTCTTGATTTCCTTAATTAAAACTGCAGCCCCTTACCCTACCTGTTTTTCTCTATAGCACTTAATTATCATTGACCTATTGCAAATATCTTTATCTGTCTATATTTCTCTGTTAGAATGTGAGCTCCATGATGGCAGGTATTTTCTCTTTTGCTCACTGTTGAATTCCCAGCACTTGAAATATAATCTGGTATAAGATAGGGACTGAGTAAGTGAATGAATGAGGTTGGAAATGGCCCTTCCCTGTTATATTCCCATGGAAAGATTTTCATTCTTATTTGTGATCTGGACAGTGGGTGGACTAGTTCAGATCCATAGAGAAAAATCTCCATCACTACTGATGCACTTGTAATTAATCCTGGCGGCAGTTTTATATGAGAGTGTGTGTTTGAGAAGAGAGATTACCCACCCAATTAGCATATATTGTGGTAGTTACCTTTTGACATGAAGGCCACAACTTTATTATTTTCGTATCTCTATTAAGTAGTGGAGATTATTTTATATTAACTGGTGTTTCTACTGTAAGAGTCCTTTAGTTCTCTCCTCCCTCACCCCCACCAAAGATTAGGAAATAATGAACATAAGGCCCTGGTTTACTTAACTTGGTATAATACAGTGTAAAACATCTTACATTTACATAGCTATTTGTATTAAAATGCCCCTCCTCATACACATATCATCCCTTTAATTCTTACATCATTAAATGTGTTTCAATGATTGGGGTAAGATAAGCTTCTTATAAGCCTTTTATAAGGCAGCTGGCATATAGAGAGGTTGTACTTGAACCTTCTTCATTGATGTCAAATCCTATATTACACTGTTCCACACTATTTAGAAAACAAAAACAAATGGTGCTTTATAGATGATCCATGTATTGTCTTATTCTTACCAGTGCTTCATCTGTTTCATAAATAAGGAAACACAAGCTTTCAGTTTCTTTTTTGTTATTATTTAAGTTTTAGTGTACATGTGCACAACATGCAGGTTTGTTACATATGTATACGTGTGCTATGTTGGTGTGCTGCACCCATTAACTCGTTATTTACATTAGGTATATCTCCTAATCAATTTCTTCCCTACAGGCCTGAGAGTTGGACTTTGGTAAACATTCTGGCTCTTATGTAAAACAACACATTATATCATGTTACTCATCTTTTTTTTTTTTTTTTTTTTTTTTTTAAGAGTTTTGCTCTGTCACCCAGGCTGGAGTGCAATGGCGTGATCTTGGCTCACTGCAACCTCCGCCCCCCAGGTTCAAGTGATTCTCCTGCCTCAGCCTCCTGAAGTAGCTGGGATTACAGATGCCTGCCACCACGCCAAGCTAAATTTTTTTTTTTATTATTATTTTTAGTTGAGATGGGGGTTTCACCATGTTGGCCAGGCTGATCTCGAACTCCTGACCTCAGGTGATCCACCCGCCTCGGCCTCCCAAAGTGCTGGGATTACAGGCGTGAGCCACCTTGCATGGCCTACTCATCTTCTTAGTTTTCATGATTTTGAGGAATAATGTGATTCTCTAAAGAAGTTAACAATAGTAGGGCATGGTGGCTCACACCTGTAATTCCAGCACTTTGGGTGGCTGAGGCAGGAGGATCGCTTGAGTCCAACAGTTCAAGACCAGCCTGGGCAACACAATGAGACTCTGTCTCAACAGATAATACAAAAAATTAGCCAGGCATGGTGGCACATACCTGTCATCCCAGCTAGTTGGGAAGCTGACGTAGAAGGATCGCTTGAGCCCAGGAGGTCAAGGGTGCAGTGAGCAGTAGTCATGTCAGTACACTTCAGCCTAGGTGACAGAGTGAGATCCTGTCTCAAAAGAAAAAAAAAAAAGCCGGCCAGGCGCTGCGGCTCATGCCTATAATCCCAGCACTTTGGGAGGCCGAGATGGATGGATCACCCGAGGTTAGGAGATCAATACCAGCCTGGCCAACATGGTGAAACCCCATTTCTACTAAAAATACAAAAAATTAGGCGGGGCACAGTGGCTTACGCCTGTAAAACAGCACTTTGGGAGGCCAAGGCGGGTGGATCACGAGGTCAGGAGATCGAGACCATCCTGGCTAACACGGTGAAACCCTGTCTCTACTGAAAGTACAAAAAAAATTAGCCGGGTGTGGTGGCGGGTGCCTGTAGTCCCAGCTACTTGGGAGGGTGAGGTAGGAGAATGGCATGAACCTGGGAGGCAGAGCTTGCAGTGAGCCAAGATTGTGCCACTGCACTCCAGCCTGGGTGACAGAGCAAGACTCCATCTCAAAAAAAAAAAGAAAAATTAGCTGGGTGTGGTGGTGTGCACCTGTAAACCCAGCTACTCAGGAGGCTGAGGCAGGAGAATTGCTAGAACCAGGAGATGGAGGTTGCAGTGAGCTGAGACTGTACCACTTCATTCCAGCTTGGGCAACAAGAGTGAAACTCCATCTCAGAAAAAAAAAATATCTGCATATAACTTTCAACTTAGCCAAAACTTAACTACTAATAGCCTTCTGTTTACTAGAGGCCTTACTGATAGCATAAACAGTTGATTAACACATCTTTTGTGTTATATGTTATTATATACTATATTATTACAATAAAGTAAACTAGAGAAAAGAAAATGTATTAAGAAAATTATAAGGAAGGCCAGGCACAGTGGCTCATGCCTGTAATCCTAGTACTTTGGGAGGCCAAGGAGGATGGATCACTTCAGGTCAGGAATTCGAGATCAGCCTGGCCACCATGGTGACACCCCATCTCTACTAAAAATACAAAAATTAGTTGGGTGTGGTGGTGTGCAGCTGTAGTCCCAGCTACTTGGGAGGCTGAGGCACAAGAATCGCTTGAACCCGCGAGGCAGAGGTTGCAGTGAGCCAAGATCATGCCACTGCACTCCAGCCTGGGCGACAGAGTAAGACTTGGTCTCAAAAAAAAAAAAAAGAAAAATAAAATTATAAGGAAGAGAAAGTATATTAACTATTCATTAAGTGGAAGTAGATCATCAGAAAGATCTTCATCATTGTCTTCACGTTGAGTAGGCCGAGAAGGAGGAAAAGGAGGGGTTAGTTTTGCTGTCTTAGGGGTGGCAGAGGCAGAAGAAAATCTACGTATAAGTGGACCCACGTGGTTCAGACCCATGTTGTTGTTCAAGGGTCAGCTGTAATTCGTTTTATGATAATCACTAGTAGGGGAAATATCTAGAAGACTTGGTGTTAAGGGAAGCTAACCTCAGGTTTGAAGTCATCACTGAGGGCTGGCCATGGTGGCTCACGCCTGTAATCCTAGCACTTTGGAAGGCCAAGGCGATTGGATCACCTGAGCACAGGAGTTTGAGACTAGCCTGGCTAACATGGCAAAACCCTGTCTCTACAAAAGATACAAGACTTAGCCGGGCATGGTGGTGGGCACCTGTAGTTCCAGCTACTCAGGAGGCTGAGGTGGGAGTATCGCTTGAGCCCTAGAGGTGGAGGTTGCAGTGAGCCAAGATTGCATCACTGCACTCCAATCTGGGCAACAGAGCAAGACTCTGTCTCAAAATAAATAAATCATCACTGAGTGCCCTGAAAGTGAATAATTAATGTGATGCAGTTAATGCAATGCAACTGGACCTGGTTGCATTGATAAATGAGTTTTAACTGGGACTTTGCCACCAACTATTATGTTGTCTGGCTTTGTTTTTCCACCTTTTTGAGCCTTGGTTATTAAGAACATTGAGAATAGGTGAGGAAGGAGGAAGGCTAGTAAGGAGCAGATTATAGGAAGAGGTTATCCGGGATTTGGTTAAGGAAGGTAGAGATGAGATCATGGCTCACTGCAGCCTCCACCTCCCAGGCTCAAGCGATCCTCCCATCTCAGCTTCCAGAGTAGCTGGGACTACAGTGTGCACCACCACACCCGGCTAATTAAAATACTTTTTTTTTTTTTTTTTTTTTTTTTTGTGGAGACAGGGTCTCACTGTGTTGCCCATGTTGGTCTCGAGCTCCTGGACTCCAGTGCTCCTCCCACCTTAGCCTCCCAAAGTGCTGAGACTATAGGCATGAGCCACCATGCCCGGCCCGAGTTTTAAAAAATACTATAGAAAATAGTTTCTATAATTCATCCCCCGCACCCCAACCCCCACTTGATGAGAATGGCGTGAATCTAGAAATGACAACATGTGGCTGTGGCCAGACTATAGCAAACAAAAAGCCAGTGAGCATTGAAGGTGATGCTCATGTTTCACTTGTGAAGACGAAACATCTTGGGCTGTGATTAGGAAAGATAGGCAAAGGGGGTGGAAATGATAAGTTTAATTATGATAATAGTATCTTATCCCCCATGCTTCTACATAATAGCTATTGTTCTTTCTGTTTTTATAGATTAAAATATTGAGGCCTAGAGAGCTTAAATTAATTGCCTAAAGTCACATGGCTGTAAGTGATAGCACATTTTAAGACTGCATCAGGACATAGAATAAGACTTAGTTTCCAATTCTAGCAAAGCCCATTATAGAAATCACTAGGATATACAGGAACTAGTGTGGTGGGTATGAGGTTGTTTGGGTTTTGAGGTGCAGCATTTGTTGCAGAGCCTCCTGCTTTGACATTGTTCTGCCTGATAGTTAAAAGCCCTACCCTCTGCCTGCTGGGCTGCTGCAGGGGCCATGCATCACTGTCGCCTTTATACTCTGATCTCTTTTTCCCCCCTTTCCTGCTTTCAGGATGAGGCCATTCCTCAAAATAGTAAAAAGGCCACACAGTGAAGGCTGTACCCCCCAGGTTTGATTTCAGAAAGCTTTTATTCAACTTAATGACAGTTTATTCTTTCAAAACAATATATTCAAGTATTACACAGAGTTCACTATTGTTTCATAATGTCATATGATGTAATGCTAATGCTGGTGGGTGATCTGCAGAGGCAGTGGCTGGGCGAGTTTGGGGCTATTTGTATGACTGAGGTAATGTTTGCATTTTTAATAAGCAAGCAGATTCTTTGGCCTTAACCCTTTTGCATAAATATACCAGAGTATAATTTATGCTCCATAATCCAAGTATCTGTTCCTTTTTTTATCAAAGGGATTTCTGTTTTTCATAGCAATGTCTGAATTAGTAATTTATTTTGACATGTAAAGCATTTTATAGGAAATGAAAGATTAGAAAATTAGAAAGTAGCTACAAATGGCCGTGACAGAACACAAAGGCAAAATAGTAGATTTGATGTAAGTTAGCAAGATTCCAAGAAGTTAACAAACCCTGTATAGATTTCTTACTTGAAATTCAACCACTCATATTTTTTAATGAATCCCACTCTATTGTATGTCATTCTAAAGAAATGAAATATTTGCAAGAGAAAAGTAATATGGTTGGTGTTTTATATATAAAGTTACAAAAATAATTATTCACTCTTAGTAGATGAATATATGCATATTTACACACATGCATGCATGTGACATTCTTTCCAACCGATCTATCATTTTTGTTACTGACCTTGGATACAACGTAAGAGATTGTATTGCTGCCTATGGAAGGGGCTGTCTTTGTTAATAACAAGGATGATCAAACATATACAGTGTAGATACTGAAGTGATACTAAGCAGCTTTGTTGGGAGTTTGGTGTTTGGTTGTTAAGAACATGATGCATGTGAAGTAGATTTTGATAATTAAAAGGAGCCTGGGGCTTTTCATAGTGGAGCGAAATCTCATGGAACAGCAGTGAAAGCTTTCAAATCACATGGAACATTGAGAACTGGAGCCTGAAAGTGTAGCTAGGGAAGAATGAAGCAATGGAAAAAGGGCGATAAGGAGAGCATGATGGAGCTAGATTTCAAATGACCAGTTTCTTCACATTCTTCTGTCATCTGGACAAATAAAAGTCTTTGCATTCATCAGATGTCTGCCTCTACCAGCTGTCAGACCTTATCATTGCATTTGGAAAATGGCAGCCAAAGGAGGGGACAAGAGAATGGATCTTAATCAGAGCCACAGTCTTCTCTGAATGGCTTAAAGGTAATCTCTAAACCCAGGGGTAATCCTAAGTATATTTTCTCCCAAATACCATATTGGAAAGATTGATGATTTATTCCTGATTACTTTATGGGTTTGTATTTGTAATAGCTCTTCAGTTAAGCTTTTAAACATGGCTATTCAGAGAAGTGTGAGTTGTGTGTAAAAACAAAAACAAAAATAAACATAGCTGTTCACCAGCATTGGGTTAGCCTTACTCAGAAGAGTGGGAAGTACCAGGTAAATGGTTGCTTTCAACCGATTGAGAAAGTGAAGCTGTCTCACCAGAACACCCTCATCTTTTCCCTTACTCCCATAAATCTCTGTGTGCCTGCATCCATTCTTGTTTCTTTCCATTAAGTCTCAGATAAGGTATTCATGCCTTTCTCTGAAACTTAATGCCATTCTGTTTCACTCTTTCCATTTGCTGTGACTTTGCTCCTGTCCTTTTCTCTTTTTGTCTCGCAACTAGCTTAGTGGACCTCTTTCCTCTTGTTCAGATATACAGCTCTTCCCATCTTAAAAACAGAAGACGAACACTTTATTTCAATTTAGTTGCCCTCCTGGCTACCATGCTTTCTCTTTTCTCATTTCTGCTGCCAAACTTACTGACTCCATGGCTGCTGCATGCTGTCCCTGCTTCCTTGATACCTCTGCCATTTGGGAAGTTCCCCTGGACAGGCTCTCATATACGTAACTTCATCCATATTTGCTGCTTTGGAGGATTACTAGTGTTTTCTTTTCATGCTTGAAGTTTTTTTCTCAGTCCACATCCTCCTCTTCTTTTCCGTATTTAACATAGGTTTCTATCCCACTTGTTAAAACTCCCTTCTTTAGTTTATGATACCTCCCCACCCAGTGGTATTCTGTTTTGTTTTGTTTTTTTAATCTACTGGTTAGTCTCTATTCCTCTCTGCACAGCATTTTGCCTAGTGCTCTTTTGGAAAAACAAGATTCTAAGGAGCTTTAAGTATTCTGAAATGTAGACATTAAGATGATTTTAAGTCTCTGTCATCAACTTCAACTTTTTTTTTCTTTTCCTCCTTCTTTTTTTTGAGATGGGGTCTTGATCTGTCATCCAGGCTGGAGTGCAGTGGCACAGTCATAGCTCACTGCAGCCTTGACCTCCCGGGCACAAATGATCTTCCGACCTCAGCCTCCCAAGGAGCTGGGACCACAGATGCACCACACCTGGCTAATTTTTTTTTTTTTTTTAATTTAGAGATGGGGTGTCACTCTGTTGTCCAAGCTGGTCTCAAGCCCTGGGCTCAAGCAGACCTCCCACCCTGGCCTCCCAGAGCACTGAGATTACAGGTGTGACCCACTGCACCTGGCCAGCTTCAACTCCTTGTTCTGTTTGTCCATCATCTCGCTCTGTTTGTCTATACAGTCGCTTTAAATTCAGCGTATTCCATCTTCCACTTGTGTATTATGTATTTATTCATTTTATTTATTCAAGAAACACTGGCTCTTCTTAGGCAAGTAGTGTACACTTGAAAAGAATGTGTTCTGTAGTTAATGGGTATAGTGTTCTATAAATATCACTTAGGTCAAGAAACGGTGATGTTCAAATCTTCTGTGTGCATGTTGATTTATTTCATTAATTTGATCACTTAATGAAAGAGAGGTATTCAAATATCCAGCTATTTTTGTTAATTTGTCTATTCTGTTTATTCCATTGGTTTCTACTTTGTGTGTTTTGAAAGTCTATTATTAGGCATATACGCATTAAATATTATTATATTGATCCTTCCGTCTTTATGAAAATGTGCTACCTATGTGTTATTACCCTTGTCTTGTAGTCTAATTTGTTTTCTATCAATATAGCCACTCCAGCTTTCTTACACTTACTATTTGCATAGTATACCTTTTACTATTCTTTACTTATTTTTATCGATTTATGTCTTTATATTTAAAGGGCATCTCTTGTAGACAGCATATAGTAGGGTCTTGCTTTTGTATTTAGGCTGATCGTCTGCTCTTTAGTTGGTGTGTAAATTGATATGGTTGGATTTAGGTCTCCCATTCTGCTCTTCATTTTCTATTTGTGCTGTGTGCTTTTGGTTACTTTCATACTCCTTTCCTGCTTCCTTGCATTAAAAAAAATTTTTTTTTAGTATGTATTCCATTTTAGTTTATTTTTTGGCTCTTTAAGTTATACTCCTTTGCATTATTTTTTTAGTGGTTGCTCTAGAGGTTACAATATAGTCTTCATATTTATTATAGTTCATTTAGAATTACTATTGTATCACTTCATGTAAAATGTAGGAAACTTTCAATGGTGTGGTTTCATTTACCCCCCACTTCTTTTTTTGTTTTTTTTTTTTGAGAAAAAGTCTTGCTCTGTGGCCCAGGAGGGAGTGCAGTGGCACAATCTCAGCTCACTACAACCTCTGCCTCTCCAGTTCAAGTGATTCTTGTGCCTCAGCCTCCCGAGTAGCTGGGACTACAGGTGTGCGTCACCATGCCTGTCTAATTTTTTTATTTTTAGTAGAGATGGGGTTTCACCATGTTGGTCAGGCTGGTCTCGAACTCCTGACCTCAGTTGATCTGCCTGCCTCAGCCTCCCAAAATGCTGGAATTACAGGCATGAGCCACCACGCCCAGCCCACCTTCACTTCTTTGTGCTATTGCTTTCATATATATTGCATCTACATACGTTAGAAATCCTATAGTGGTTTTATACACACACACACACACACACACACACACACACACACACACGTTTTTGTTTTAATAATATATCTTTTGAAGTGATTAAGAGAAGAAAATAACTATATATAGAATGTGATGTTTACCCACATAGTTAACATTTCCAGAATTCCTAATCCCTTTCTCCAGTTTCCATTTGATGTCATTTATTTTTAGTTTAAAGGACTTCTTTTAGCATATCTTGCAGTACAGGTCAGCTGGAAAAAAGTCCTGTTTTTATCTATCTGAACTTTTTTTTGCCCACTTTTGTTATAAAGTCATTTTTTGGTGTAATTACTAAGTTTTTGAAGAGATATTGTGAGACTCCATGAAATCTCATTTTTTAATCTACCTTTATTTCATCAGTTATAATATCTATTGATGATTCTTGCTTGAATTAATTATGCTGTGATGGCTACCAAATAACTGTTTTCTAAATTTTTCATTCCTTCTACATTTATTAGTTTATATTCTATTGGAAGGAATAGGTTTCTCATCTGCCCATTTATTTATTCAAATCAGTGCGGAACAGTCAGCTCCTATTTTATCCAATGAGTTGTATGTAATCTGTTATTATCATTATTTCTTTTTCAATCTCAAAATGTTCCAAAATTGGCCAGTGACAGCATCTTCAATCTAACTTCCTGTGTCCTTTTTTTTTTGGAGATGGAGTCTCGCTCTGTGGCCCAGGCTGGAGTGCAGTGGCGCGATCTCGGCTCTCTGCAAGCTCTGCCTCCTGGGTTCACGCCATTCTCCTGCCTCAGCCTCCCGAGTAGCTGGGACTACAGGCGCCCACCACCATGCCTGGCTAATTTTTCTGTATTTTTAGCAGAGACGGGATTTCACTGTGTTAGCCAGGATGGTCTCGATCTCCTGACCTCGTGATCCGCCCACCTCGGCCTCCCAAAGTGCTGGGATTACAGGCGTGAGCCACTGCGCCTGGCCTACTGTGTCCTTTTAACATATTCCCCTTATTCTTTGAAAATGTCTTTATTTTCTGGCACAATATAATGTTCCAGACTTATCTTGTTCTTCCATGGCCCCAGCTCTAGAATCGGGTATTTCTTAAAGGAACCCTGGTTCTTTTAGTGAAGGGTCTTATTTAGAATCCATTTCTGGACCTTCTCAGAAGATTTAGCTAGGGAATCCATAGATACACACGCACACATTTATACCTATGTTTATTTTTTATATGTTCGTGTATTTGGCAACACGATCTTGCCCTTTCACTCTGGCTGGAGTGCAGTGGCACAATCACGGCTCACTGCAGCTTTGACCTCCTGGGCTCAAGGAATCCTCCTACCTCAGCCTCCTGAGCAGCTGGGACTACGGGTGCGTGCCACCACGCCCAACTAATCTTTTTGTATTTTTTGTAGAGATGGGGTTTCCCAATGTTGCCTAGGCTAGTCTCAAACTCCTGGGCACAAGCGATCCACCTGCCTCAGCCTCCCAAAGTGCTGGGATTGCAGGCGTGAGCCACCATGCCTGGCCTGTATTTTCTATATATTGAAAATGACAAGTTCACACTAATATGTTCTCTATGTTCTTTCATCTGCAGGTTTGTACTTTTAATCGAATACTTTGGTCATTATGTCTTCCAATATTTTTCTGCTCCCCCCACCTGCTTTTTGTGGGACTCCAATTCGATGTTAGACCGCTTGATATTTTCTCACAGATCACTGACACACCTTTCAATTTTTATTTTTAGTCTTTTCCTTTCTGTCCTTACTTTGGATAATTTTTACTGCTGTGTTTCCATGTTCAGTGGTCTTTTTTTCTGTCATGTCTGTACTGCTTTTAATCTCATCCAAGGTGTTTTTAATTTCAGATGCTGGTATTTTTCAGCTTTAGATTCTCCCCCTTAAATGTCTTTGATCTCTCTGCTTATCATGCTTATGTTTTCCTCTACTTTTTGAACGTATGAGTACTTTTATTTTATTTTAATTTTATTTTTAAGAGGGAGTTTCGCCCTTGTCGCCCAGGCTGGAGTGCAATGGCACGATGTCAGCTCACTGCAACCTCTGCCTCTAGGGTTCAAACAATTCTCATGCCTTAGTCTCCTGAGTAGCTGGGATTTCAGCCACCTGCCACCATGCCCAGCTAATTTCTGTACTTTTAGTAGAGGCGGGGTTTCACCATGTTGGCCAGGCTGGTCTTGAACTCCTGACCTCAGGTGATCCACCTGCCTCGGCTTCCTAAAGTGCTGGGAGTAGAGTGCATTTATTTTAAAATTTACTTACTAAATTTTTTTTTCCTTTTAGAGACAGGATCTCGCTCTGTTGCCCAGGCTAGAGTGCAGTGGCACCACCATGGCTCACTGCAGCCTCAACCCCCCTGGGCTCAAGCAAACCGCCTGCTTCAGTCCACCAAATTGTTGGGATTACAGGCATGCACCACCACACCTGGCCTGGATTTCATTTTATTCCTTTAAGGATACCAGACTTTATTCTGGCATATACATATGGTTAAGTTACTTGTAGTCATTTAGACCCTTCCCATGTTTTCTTGTAAATATCGCTGGGGCTCATCTAGTGCAGTCTTTGCCTAGTTTAATTTCTTTTCACTGCTAAGGTGAAATCCTTCTGAGTACTCTACCTGTTGCCTTATGTATTATGAAGTCTCTCCACTGTGGCTAATGGGAACATGAGCTCTTCAGAAAATATTTGGCCTACTGCTTCTCTCTAGTTTTCTCCAGTCTCTGGAATTTCACCTTACAGATTTGCAGATGATGTTTTCAGAGATTTAAGGGTACCCTGTGCAGATCTCAAGGCTGCCCCCTTCTCTCCCATATTCTGTTGTGTAAATCCTACCCACTTTAGTTTCTGCAAACTTTGCTCTCTAACTCAGTGAGGCTGCTGGGCTTTTTTTGATGTCCGTCCTGCTATGGACTGAATGATTATGTCTCCCCCCAATTCACAGGTTGAAACTGTAATCCCCAATATGCTGTATTAGGAGATGGGGCCTTGGGAAGTGATTTGGTCATGAGGGTGGAGCCCTCATGTCATGGGAGTCACGCCCTTACAAGAAGAGAGGGGAGAGAGGTTCCTTCTTCCTTCTGTTCTTAGCCATGTGAGGACACAAGGAGAAGACAGCCATTTGCAAACGAGGAAGAGTGCCCTCACCAAATACCCAATCTGCCACCACCTAAATCTTGTACTTCCCAGCCTCCAGAACTGTGAGAAATAAATGTATGTTGTTTAAGCCGTCCAGTTTATGGTATTCTTGTCGTAGCAGCCTGTACCGACCAAGACACCTCCCTGGTCTGCCTCTTGGAAACTGCCTTTAGGTAATAAGCTGGGAAAATGGTAGGGCTTGTTTTCCTTCTTTCAGGGATCAAAGTCCTGTGCTGCCTGTTATACAATATCGGAAATGAGTGTTTCATATATTTTTTGTCTGGTTTTCTAGTTGTTTATTATTGCATAATAGCAGTTAATCCTTCATGTGCAGAAGCAGAAATCCTTTAAAAAAATGCTTTTTAATCCATATTTTTCTGTCCGATACCAGTTTTTCCATTTTACTTAAGAGCCTCCTGCCAGCAGCCTTTAATTGGTCGTTCATTTCTGCAACATATTGATAAACACCTGCTAAGTGCCTGATGTGGTCAGACAGTGCAGGTACAAAAAATAGAATACATAGTTGCTGCCCTTTAGGACCTTATTGTTTTGTGAGCGATTTAGACAGGTAAGTACTCACAATAATATCATATTAGTAACACTGGCCACATGTCCCAAAGAGTAGATAAACATGGAGGAGATAATTATTAATTTGGCCTGGGAATTTGGGGCAGGCTTCCTAGAGGAAGTAGAATTCAGCTGAGCTTTGAGGGATGAATAGCAGGTAGCTACATAGAGAAGGCAGGGTTGCAGAGTATTCTTTTTTTTTTTTTTTTTTGAGACGGAGTCTCGCTCTGTCGCCCAGGCTGGAGCGCAGTGGTGCAATCTCGGCTCACTGAAAGCTCTGCCTCCCGGGTTCATGCCATTCTCCTGCCTCAGCCTCCCGAGTAGCTGGGACTACAGGCGCCCGCCACCACGTCTGGCTAATTTTTTTTTGTATTTTTAGTAGAGATGGGGTTTCACTGTGTTAGCCAGGATGGTCTCGATCTCCTCACCTTGTGATCTGCCCGCCTCAGCCTCCCAAAGTGCTGGGATTGCAGGTGTGAGCCACCGCACCCGGCCAAGGGTATTCTTAGTTTAAAAGTCTTCTATATATATTTTAAAACATATATTTAAAAGATGCTGGCCAGTCACAGTGGCTCATGCCTCTAATTCCAGCACTTTGGGAGGCCGAGGTGGGAGGATTACTTGAGCCCAGAAGTTTGAGACCGGCCTGAACAACATGGTGAGACCCTGTCTGTACTACAGAAAAAAAAAAAAAAAGTTTATCTAGGTGTAGTGGTGTGTACCTGTACTCCTAGCTACTTGGGAGGCTGAGGTGGGAGGATCACTTGACCCTGGGAGGTCAAGCGGTGTTCATAGCGCTGTACTCCAGCCTGGGTGGCAGAATGAGACCCTGTCTCAAATAAAATAAAATAAAAAGATGCCAAAAAAAATTCTTAACCAGGTCGGGCACTGTAGTTCATGCCTGTAATCCCAGCACTTTGGGAGGCTGAGGTGGGTGGATCACTTGAGGTCAGGAGTTTGAGACCACCCTGGCCAACATGGTGAAACCCCATCTCCACTAAAAACAAAAAAGTTAACCGGGCGTGGTGGCGCACAGCTGTAATCAGCTACTGGGGAGGCTGAGGTGGGACGATCGTTTGAATGCAGGGGGCAGAGGTTGCAGCGAGCTGAGATTGCGTCACTGCATCCAGCCTGGGTGACAGAGTGAGACTGTCTCAAAAAAAAAAAAAAATTATTAACCAAGTTTGTATTTGGAATATACTGCTTTGATTTTCTTTTTCTTTTGAGCTGGAGTCTCTGTTGCCCAGGCTGGAGTGCAATGGCGCCATCTTGGCTCACTGCAACCTCTGCCTCCTGGGTTGAAGCAATTCTCCTGACTCAGCCTCCTGAGTAGCTGGGATTACAGGTGCCTGCCACCATGCCCGGCTAATTTTTGTATTTTTTTATAGAGACGATGTTTTACCATGTTGGCCAGGCTGGTCTTGAATTCCTGACCTCAGGTGATCCATCCGCCTCGGCCTCCCAAAGTGCTGGGATTATAGGCATGAGCCACTGTGTCTGGCCTGTAGAGGAATCTTAAAACTGTCGTAGTTGGCCTGGTGCAGTGGCTGATGCCTGTGATCATAGCACTTTGGAAAGCTGAGGCAGGAGGATTGCTTGAGGCCAGGAGTTTGAGACCAGCCTGGGCAACATAGACCTCATTTCTACAAAAAATTTGAAAATTAGCTGGTCATGGTGGCATGTGCTGGTAATCCCAGCTACTTAGGAGGCTTAGATGGGAAGCTCTCTTGATTCCAGGAGTTTGAGGCTACAGTGAGCTCCAGTCATACCACGGCACTCCAGCGTGGGCAACAGAGTGAGACCCTGTCTCTGAAACAACAGCAACAACACAGTCATAGGTATTTAATAATGTTTAAATATTTTTTCCATCAAAATTCAGTTTCACAGAAAGCCAGTGAAATGCAAAGTGACATTTTAAAGAATGCGCTTGGATAGATAATCATTTGCTTCTACAAACTGGTGAAAATCATCAGCAAAAGTTAGTAATCATGGGTTTTTTTGTTTGTTTGCTTGCTTGTTTGTTTTTTGAGATGGAGTCCAGCCCAGGCTGGAGTGCAATGGTGCAATCTCAGCTCGCTGCAACCTCTGCCTCCTGGGTTCAAGTGATTCTCCTGCCTCAGCCTCCCGAGTAGCTGGGATTATAGGCGTCCACCACCGCGCACAGCTAATTTCTGTATTTTTAGTGGAGATGGGGTTTCACCATGTTGGCCAGGCTGGTCTCAAACTCCTGACCTCATGATCCGCCCACCTCGGCCTCCCAAAGTGCTAGGATTACAGGTGTGAGCCACCATGCCTGGTCTGTAATCCTGTTTCTAAACATTTTTAGCAGTGTATGAAAGTGTCAGTAAGTAAATATTTATGAACAAAAAGTCTGTTTTGATTTGCAGGAGTTTCGGAACAGGTGACAATTGGGATTGCTTTGCTCTTCAGTCTTTTTTTTTTTTTTTTTTTTTGAGACGGAGTCTCACTCTGTTGCCCAGGCTGGAGTGCAGTGGCACCATCTCAGCTCACTGCAAGCTCTGCCTCCTGGGTTCACGCCATTCTCCTGCCTCAGCCTCCTGAGTAGCTGGGACTACAGGCGCCCGCCACCACGCCTGGCTAATTTTTTGTATTTTTAGTAGAGAGGGGGTTTCACCGTGTTGTGTTAGCCAGGATAGTCTCGATCTCCTGACCTCATGATCTGCCTGCCTCGGCCTCCCAAAGTGCTGGGATTACAGGCGTGAGCCACTGCACCTGGCCTGCTCTTCAATCTTTTTTAATTGAGGGCTTTTCTCTAACTTAAAGTATCAGTATCTTTTTATTTCAGTAAATCTTATGTTATATCAAAATTAATTTTTCTCAGCCATAAGAGAAGGAAAAAAATAAATCCAACAGAGAGTTAACAGTTACATAGGCCAAAGGCAAATTAATAATAAATGCCATAGGTCTTTCTCATATTTTGCCATTTTTAAAATAAGATGGCCTTCCTTTAGTGTAGTAATTAAATTTATAGCAGTCCTGTGTTTAACAACACTTTTACCACTAGATGTCACTAGACTAAAACAATTGGTAAGCTTGTTGAAACTGCCGCAACCTGGTGCAGTCTTTTCAAAGGCCTTTGGTTAATAAGGCTTCCTCTGTAGCACCTGCATTTCTCATAAAACTAAGTCACAGCTTGCTTCAAGCACAAGCTGATTGGGAAATATACATGTTCTGTGACACGTTAGTAATCTAGAATTACTTATTTTAGTGTTTATCAGGACAGAAAAGGAAAAATCTTACTACCGGAGGAAACTTTTTAGTGACCTTAATTTTTTGGAGAGAAAACGATTTTCAGTCTATCACTGTACTCAAAGAAGCGTTTATCATCACACCTCAGATTTCTCAAGAGTTGAGATTTTGTCCTTTTTTTTTTTTTTTTTTTCTCGAGACGGAGTCTTGCTCTGTTGCCCAGGCTGGAGTGCAGTGGTGTGATCTTGGCTCACTGCAAGCCACGCCCCCCCAGGCTCAAGCAATTCTTCTGCCTCGGCCTCCCGAGTAGTTGGGACTACAGGCGCACACCACCATGCCTGGCTAATTTTGTGTATTTTTAGTAGAGATGGGTTTCACCATCTTGGCCAGGCTGGTCTCAAACTCCTGACCTCAGGTGGTCTGTCTGCCTCAGCCTCCCAAAGTCCTGAGATTACAGGCATGAGCTACCATGCCCAGCCAAGAGTTGGGATTTTGTCTTAAACATCGTGGATTTCTTAGGGCCCAGCACAAAGCTTGGCACTTGGTAGGTACTCAGTAAATGCAATTAAGCATTAGGGTAGTATACTAGATGTCATGGGGGAAAAGATAGCTCACAGGTCCTCTGCTCTCAAGAAGTCTCATTTGGGAGATAATACATGCCCACAGCACAGGGTATTGTATGTAAACCAAATGAGTAGTGCATTCACTAGCTTCTGTAGTATTTCAGGGGATCAGTAGCTCTTGAGAGCTAGCGGTAGTGATCAAAGGTGTCCTTAAGAGAAGGTATATTTAGAGATGCAAAAGTAGGACAGTTACAAGTGAAGAAAGCAATGAGCCAAGATTTAAGGATAGGAAAATGCAGGCAGTAAAGATTTAGAAAGATAAAAACTCAAGGGCCCTGAGTTTAAAGCATACATTTAGGTTTAATATTTTTTAGGGATATTGGAGGGGACATTGAAGGATATTGGTGTGGGAAAATAATATGTTGCATGATAGTTTGTAATTTACAAAACAATAGCACTTGGAGAAGAATGAATTAAAGATGATTGCTCTTTGATTTTAAAATACTTCTGTTTTAAAGTCTATTATAGGCCAGTCACGGTGGCTCACACCTGTAATTCCAGCATTTTCGGAGGCCTAGGCGGGCAGATCACCTCAGGTCAGGAATTTGAGACCAGCCTGGCCAGCATGGTGAAACCCCGTCTCTAGTAAAAATACAAAAAGTAGCCAGGCATGGTGGCGCGCGCCTGTAATCCCAGCTACTCAGGAGGCTGAGGCAGGACAATCGCTTGAACCTGGGAGGCAGAGGTTGCAGTGAGCAGAGATCGTGCCACTGAACTCCAGCCTGGGTGACAGAGTGAGACTCTGTCTCCAAAAAAATACATAAAGTCTACTACAAACACTTTTATTTAAAAGAGAGAACATAGGCATAGGGCTTAGTATAGTACCTCGCACTTAGTAAACCCTCAGTACATGATTCTTGTTGATAGTAATATTATTAAATGAGGAAAAAATATTAGAGACATGCTACAAAATAACTAACCGGTTTTCTTTTTAAGAGTCAAGGTCTTGAAAGACAAGGAACAATTGAAGAATTATCACAGATTTAAGGAGACTAAGGAGACATGCAGTGTGGGTCCCGGATTGGGTTCTAGAATGAGAAAGGATGTTAGTGGGAAAAAAGGGCACATTTGAATAGTTGTGTAGTTTAGTTGATTATATTGTAGCAGTGTTAATTTCCTGGTTTTGATCATTGTATTGCAGTTACATACTATGTTAATATTAAGGGGAAGCTGCTGAGGGTATAGTGGTGAGATCATGACTCACTGCAGCCTCAACCTCCCAGGCTCAAGTAATCTTCCTGCCTCAGCCTCCTGAGTAGCTGAGACCACAGGTGTGTGCCACCACTCCCAGCTAATATTTTAAATTTTTTTTGTAGAAATAGGGTTCCGTATGTTGCCCAGGCTGGTCTTGAATTTCTGGGCTCAAGGGATCCTCCCACCTTTGCCTCACAAAGTGCTTGGGATAATAGGCGTGAGCCATTGCACCCATCTGGAATCATATACTTCATGCAACTTTTCTATTTCTTTCTTTCTTCTTTCTTCTTTCTTTTCTTTTCTTTTTTTTTTCTTTTTGGAGGCAAAAATCTTGCTTTGTTGCCCAGGCTTGGAGTGCAATGGAGCGATCTTGACTCCCTGCAACCTCTGCCTCCCGGGTTCAAGTGATTCTCTTGCCTCAGCCTCCTGAGTAGCTGGGACTACAGGCACGTGCCACCACGCTTGGCTAATTTTTGTATCTTTAGTATGGTTTCACCATGTTAGCCGGGCTGGTCTTGAACTCCTGGCCTCAGGTGATCCGCCTGCCTCAGCCTCCCATAGTGCTGGGATTACAGGCATGGGCCACCACACCTAAGCCTGCAACTTTTCTTTAACTTCTTTTGCTTTTTTTAAACTTCTTATTCAAAAATAATAAGTTTAAAAATAAAATTTTGTTTTAGAAAAGATTTCAATTTTGTATTTGAACTAAGTTATCTACTGAGAGGTCAGATGTCAACAGAAAGAGTTTAGACTCTCCTACCCGACAGAGCTTTTAAGATCCACTAAAGCCCATTAAGCAATCCACTAGAATAGCTTAAGGCAAGAGTGGGTTCCCTTGAAGACCCAGAAGTAGAACCTCCGAGGTGCTTCCTTGATTAGGCTTTGTCTCAATGGAATGTTGGAGCTAGTTTGATTGTCTATCCAGACCATTAAAACTTTTTATGTCAGCACTAGGGCTGTTTTTGCCTTTGTGTGTTCACTGGAGTAGCACTTTTAATTCCCTTTAAGAACTTGTCCTTTGCATTCACAGCTTGGCAAACTGGTGCAAGAGGCCTGACTTCTACCCTGTCTTAGCTTTGAACATACCTTCCTCACTCTAGCTTTTGATTTAAAGTGAGAGATGTGCAATTCTTCCTTTCACTTGGACACATAAAGACCATTGTAGGGGAATTCATTGGCCTGGTTTCAATATTATTGTATTTCAGGGAGTAGGTCCAAGGAGAAGGTGAGAGACGGGGAATGGTTGGTCCGTGAAGCAGTCAGAGCACATGCAACACTTCTCAGTTTAAGTTTCCTGTTTTATATGGGTGTGGTTTGTGGTGCCCAAAACAATTACAATAGTGACATCAAAGATCACCGATCACAGATCACCATGACAGATATCATAATAATGGAAGTTTGAAATATTGCAAGAATTACCAAAATGTGACAGACATGAAGTAAGCACCCTGCCACAAATCTTCAGTTTGTAAAAAAAACAGTATCTGTGAAGCACAATTTTAAAAAAATTTGAAGTGGAATAGAATGAGGTGTGCCTATGTATGGAAGATGGCTTGATCTAATCAGAGATAAAAAGAGATGAATGAGGACCATATCAAAATTATTTCCAGTTTGCAGTTAATTCTGCTCCCAGTCTCCAGTCCTAGGCAACCACAGGCCAGCTTTTCTGGACACTTCATCTAAATGGAATCATACAATACATACTCTTTTGAGTCTGACTTCCAGTTTTTGCCTGTTATGAATAATGCTGCTATGAACCTTTGTGACCATGTGTTCATGTGAATGTGTTTTTATTTCTTTTGGGTGGATTCTTAGGAACGGAATTGGTAGGTTGTATGGTAACTTTGTGTTTACTTTTACAAAACTGCCAAACTTTTTTCAAAATTACCATTTTACATTCCTTCCAGCAATGTATGAGAATTCAGTATTCTCTTTATTTCTGATTATAGCCATCAGAGTGGTTGTGTAGTGGTATCTCATTATGGTTTGCATTTACATTTCTCTAATGATGTTGAGATTATTTTTGTGTGCTTGAAATACCTGTTCAAATCTCTTATCCATTTTTAAATTGGGTTTTTAACTTGTATTATAACAAGTTCTTTATTCTGGATACAATCTCTTAATCAGGTATATGATTTGCAGTATTTTCTCCCAGACTGTGACTTTCTTTTCATTTTTTGGGGGATTTTTTTTTTTTTTTTTTTGAGACCGAGTCTCACTCTGTCGCCCAGGCTGGAGTGCACTGGCGCGATCTCAGCTCACTGCAAACTCCACCTCCTGGGTTCAAGCAGTTCTCCTGCCTTAGCCTCCCAGGTAGCTGGGATTACGGGTGCCTGGCTCATTTTTGTGTTTTTAGTAGAGACAGGGTTTCACCATGTTGGCCAGGCTGGTCTGGAACTTCTGACCTGGCTGATGTTTTTTGAAGTACAACTTTTTTAATCTTGATGAAGTTCAGTGTATCAATATTTTTAATAAAGATTTCTCCTAGAAGTTTTATAGTTTTAGTGATTGCATTTAGGCCTGTGATCCTTTTTGGATTACTTTGTGTGTGTTGTGTAAAGGTCTAAGTTCATTTTGCTTTGTTTGTTTGCTTGTGGTATCCAGTTGACCCTGTACCGTATGTTGAAAAGATTGTGTTTTCCCTTATTGAATTATCTCAGCACCTTTAAAAAATGACCATAAATGTAAGGGTTTATTTCTGGACTCTTAGGTCTGTTCCATTGACCTGTTCCATTTTTAATTTCGTGGATTGTACTTTGGTGTTGTGTCTAAAAAGTCATCACCAAATCCATGCTTACCTAGATTTTCTCTTGTGTTACTGCTTAGGACTTTCATAGTTTTGCATTTTACATTTAGGTCTGCGATCCATTTTGACTTAATTTTTGTGAAAGGTATAAACCATATGTGCTTTTAAAGACTATATAGTCTGCAGTCATTGGGTAGAGAGTTTTATATATGTCAGTTATGTTGGTTGATAGTGTTTTTTGAGTTTTGTATATTCTTACTGATTTTGTCTTTAGTTTTATCAATTGAGAGTGAGGTACTGAATTATTAACCTGTTTTGTTGAATTGTGTATTTTTCCTTTTGATTCTGTCAGTTTTTCCTTCATTTGTTTTGAGGATATGTTGCTGGTGTGGATACATTTAGAATTATTATATCTTCATGATGTAACAACTTTCATCATTATGAAACACCGTTCTCTAATATTACTCTCTGTCTTTATTTCTATTTTATCTAATATTAATAGAGCCATTTGTGTTAGTCCACTTTGAGTTGCTATAAAGGAATACCCGAGGCTGGGTAATTTATAAAGAAGAGAGGTTTATTTGGCTCACAGTTCTGCAAGCTGTATAAGAAGTGTGGCACCAGCATCTGCTTCTGGTAAGGACCTCAGAAAACTTTCAATCATGGAGGAAGGGGAAGGAGGAGCAGGCATGTCACATGGTAAGAGAGGGAGACAGAGGTGGGAGAGGTGCCACACTCCTTTAAACAACCAGTTCTCCCATAAACTAATAGAGGGAGACTTGCTCAGTACTACAGGGAGGCACCAAGCCATTCTTGAGGGATCTGCTCCTATGACTCATACATCTCCCACTAGACCCCACCTCCAACATTAGGGGCCACATTTTAACATGAGATTTGGAGGGGACAACTATCCAAATGATATCACTATTCTGTCTTTCTTATGGTTCTATGATGGTATATATGTTTTTTTTTTTTTTTTTTTTTGAGACAAAGTCTTGCTCGACAGGTTGCTGAAGTGCAGTGGCGCTATCTCAGTTTCCTGCAACCTCTGCCTCCTGGGTTCAAGTGATTCTCCTGCCTCAGCCTCCCAAGTAGCTGGGACTACAGGCACTTGCCAGCATGCCTGTCTAATTTTTGTATTTTTAGTAGAGATAGGGTTTTGCCATGTTGGCCGGGCTGGTTTCGAACTCCTGACCTCAGATGATCCACCTGCCTTGGCCTCCCAAAGTGTTGGGATTACAGGTGTGAGCCACCGTGCCCAGTGGGTATGTATCTTTTTTTATCTGTTTACTTTCAACTCTTTTGTGTCTTTGAATCTAAGGTGTGTCTTTTGTAAATAGCATATAGTTGGATCTTGATGTTTCATCCAGTATGACATTCTCTACCTTTTGATTGAGGTATAAAAACCATTCACTTTTAATATAGTTATCGATCTGGTTAGATTTGCCTTTTTATTATTTCTTTTCTATACATTCTTGTCTATTTTGTTTCTCTGTTCCTCCTTGACTGCCTCCTTTTATATTAAATACATATTTTTAGTTTACTGTTTTAACTGTTCCATTGATTTTTTTTTAACTATGTATTTTTTGGAGTTGTTTTCTTAGCAGTTGCTGTAGGGATTACAGTGTACATATTAATTATCAGAGTCTACTTCAGATTAATACTAACAATTCTGGTAAAATATATATGCTTTGCTCCATTATAGCCTCATTCTTTCACCCTTTTTTGTGCTATTATTCTCATGTATAATATCTGTATATGTTTGTAAACCCGAAACACAGTGTCATAGTTACTGCCTTAAGGATGTTTGTCTTTTAAAGAAGTTGAGAGAAGGTGTGAATAAAAATATATTTGTAGAATCTTCTGTGTTAACTCACATATTTACAATTTTTGGTGCTCCTCAGTTCTTCTTGGAACTTCAGGTCCCCAACCGTTGTCACTTCCTTTTACCCTGAAAAGACTTTTGTTAGTATTTAATGTTACAAATTCACTAGCAGATTTTCTCAGTTTTTGTTTATCTAGGAATGTCTTTATTTTGTCTTTTTTTTTTTTTTTTTGAGGGATAAATTTGATTGAAATGGAATTTTTGGTTGACAATTTTTTTCCCCCAGCACTTTATATATGCCATTCTACTCTCTTCTAGCCTCCATTGTTTCAGATGAGTTGCTTTTCTCTTGCTCATTTCAGGATTTTTTTTCCTTTAGCTTTCCATAGTTTGTGATAAGTCCAAGTTTTGATCTCTTTGTATTTATCCTACTTGGGGCCTTTGAGCTTCTTGAATGTGTGGATTAATATTTTTCATCAGATTTGGTAAGTTTGTCTCTTCTTTCCTTCTGGGATTTCCATTATGCATGTGTTGGCATGTTTGATGTTGTTGCACAGATCTCTAAGGCACTGTTATTTTCTTTAATCTTTTCTCTTTGTTCTTTAGATAATTTCTGTTTTCAGGTTCGCTGATTCTTTTTCCTGCCATCCCCAAATTGCTATTGAGTTGCCCCAGTGAATTTTTCATTTCCATTATTATACTTTTCAACTCCAAGATTTCTATTTGGTTTCTTATCTTATTTTTTAAAATTTTATGTATGTATGTATTTGTTTGTTTGTTTTGTAGAGACAAAGTCTCATTATGTTGCCCGGCTGGTCTCAAACTCCTGGGCTCAAGCAATGTGCTGACCTTGGCCTCCCAAAGTCCTGGGATTACAGGTGTGAGCCACCGTGCCTGGCCTGCTTTTTAAAATATATATATAATTTCTGTCTCCTTATAGGGAATCTGAATTTGTAGATTCATTGTTATATTTTTCTTTCTTTTATTATGATTTTCTGTAGTTCTGTGAGCTTATAATTGCTTTGAAATTTTTGTCTGCTCTATCTAGTATCTTCAATACTCAGAGGCAATTTCTATTGACTGCATTTTTTTCTTGAGTACAAGTCACACTCCTGTTTCTTTGTAGGTCTTATAATTTTTTTGTTAAGAACTGGGCATTTTAGATAATAGAGCAGCTGTGGATTCTGATCCTCCCAAATTGCTGTTGTTACTTTTTTGTCTGTTCATTGCTCTTTGTTTAGTAACATGTTTGTCAAACCTGTGAAATCTTTTTCCTGTGGTTTGTGGCCATTAATGTCTCTACTTTTCCACCCCACACCCTCCTTTTTAAAAGACAACAATCACTTTATTATCTCTCAGATTTCTGTGGGTCAGGGATTCTGGAAGGGCTCAGCTGGGCAGTTCTGACTTTGTTATGCAGCTGCAGTCAGTTGGTGGCTGGAGCTAAAATAACAGGGGCTGGAGCAGCTGGGGGCCGTCTGGGCAGCTCTCTTTATTTGTGTAGTCTCAGGTCCTCTCCATATGTCTGCTTGCTTTTTAAACTTGCTTATATCTTTACATCTGCTTTCCTAGGGGTTGTCCATATGTCTGCATGGGTTAATAGTCAGTTATTGATCAGAGGTTGTACTTAACCACCTTGATCAGGAAGGCTTCTGTCATCTGTAAATGGCTCTGCGTGGCAGGGTAGCACATTCAAAGTTCAGGCCATTTTCAAATCTTATCTTTTGTTCGCTGCTGAACCCTTTCACCTCTCCCCTTGGAATACACACACCCTCAGTGTCAGCTAGGAGCACGTGACTGGTTGCACCCTTTCAGGTCTCTGCTACAAATGCATACAGCCTTAGCCAGGAATAAGCTTGCCCTGACCACAACCACAACCTCGCGTTAGTATAGCTTTTGGCACTTTCCACTTGCCCATCTCTGAGATAGTCAATTCTACTGATGACACCGCTGGATGTGGATGCTACCTATTGTTCCAAATAAGTCAGCAGCCGCTTCCTGCTAAAGCAGGAAAGCTTCCTGTTCTCATTACCTGTCCCATTCTGGTACAACATCTGCTTCAACTGAGGCAGGAAGGTTGGGAGAAGCCTCACATCTCAGTGACACCGATTCTCACTATTTTTACCCAAGTTCTTTTTTTTTTTTTTGAGATGGAGTCACACTCTGTCACTCAGGCTAGAGTGCGGTGGCACAATCTCGGCTCACTGCAACCTCCACCTCCCAGGTTTAAGCGATTCTTCTGCCTCAGCCTCTGAAGTAGCTGGGACTACAGGAGCACACCACCATGCCTGGCTAATTTTTGTATTTTTAGTAGAGATGGGGTTTCACCATATTGGCTAGGCTGTTCTCAAACTCCTGACCTCGTGATCCGCCTGCCTCGGCCTCCCCAAGTGTTGGGATTACAGGCGTGAGCCGCCACACTTGGCCAAGTTCATTCATTTTTAAGGCATAAATGCTTCTCAAATTTTTATATGCCATTGGTTGATTTTCCAAACCTCAAAATGGTTTGAATTATGTTTGAATGGTATGAATTATGTTCAGCTTTATAGTTACCTTTTGCAGAGAGGATATGTTGATCTCCTCATTTGGATTTATCAAGAAGTCCCACTTGTCTGTCCATGTGCTTTTTTTTTTTGGAGATGGAGTCTCACTCTGTCGCCCAGGCTGGAGTGCAGTGGCGCAGTCTTGGCTCACTGCAACCTCTGCCTCCTGAGTTCAAGCGATTCTCGTACCTCAGTCTCTTGAGTAGCTGCAATTACAGGTGTGTGCCACCATGCCTGGCTAATTTTTGTATTTTTAGTAGAGACAGCATTTCGCCACGTTGGCTAGGCTGGTCATGGACTCATTGCCTCAAGTGATCCACCTGCCTCGGCCTCCCAAAGTGCTGGGATTACAGGTGTGAGCCACTGCGCCCGGCCCCCCATTTGCTTTTAATCTAGCTTTTAAAGTAGCCAGCATATAGTTGTCTTGCTGTTTTATATATGTTGAAAATCTGTCTTTTTAATGATATCTTTAACACTCTTAGATTTAGTGTAATTTCAGTGTGGTTGGGTTAAAGTCCACTGTTGCTATTTTTTTTTTATTTGTTCTAGTTCGTTCTCTTTTTTTGAGACAAAGTCTTGCTTTTTCGCCCAGGCTCTAGTGCAGTGGTATGATCTTGGCTCACTGCAACCTCTACCTCCTGGGTTCAAGCAATTCTCCTACCTCAGCCTCCCGAGTAGCTGGGACTACAGGCACGTGCCACCATGCCCGGCTAGTTTTTTGTATTTTTTATAGAGACAGGGCTCCACTATGTTGGCCAGGCTGGTCTCGAACTCCTGACCTCAAGTGATCCACCTGCCTCAGCCTCCCAAAGTGCTGGGATTACAGGTGCGAGCCACCGTGCCCGGCCTTTGTTCCTGTTCTTTATTCCTTCCTCCCTGCCCACCCATACCTTTTTCTGTCTGCTTTAGGATTGAGTCTTTTTATGTTCCAATATTTATCTGCACTGTTGGGTTATTATTTTTATGTATGTATATATGTATTTTTTTTCTGGAGTGCAGTGGCACAATCATAGCTCACTGTAGCCTTGAACTCCTGGGCTCAAGTGATCCTCTAGCCTCAGCCTCCTGAATAGCTAAGACTACAGGCATGTACCACCATGCCCAGCTAATTAAAAAAAATATTTTTTTTAGAAATGTGGTCTTATTGTGTTGTTAAGACTGGTCTCAAACACCTGGCCTCAAGTCATCCTCTTGCCTCAGCCCCCTGAGTAGTTGGGATTGCAGGTTTGAGCTCTCACGCCTAGCAAGATTCATTATGTGGTTGTATCAATAGTTTGTTCCTTTTATTGTTTCCTTCTTATGGATAGACCATAGACTGTCTATCCATTTGCCAGCTGAAGGAATCGGGGTTGTTTCCAGTATTTGGTGATTATAAGTAAAGCCAACATAAGTTTTGTGGCAGTTACAATATATGACAGAATTGCTTCCCAAAGGATTTAATAAACTAATTCATAGTAAAACAATACTATCTGAGCATTTCCATTTCATAATATCCTCTTCAACACTGGGCGTTACTTAAGGATTTGTTTTCTCCAAAATGGAAGTATCTTTTATTCTGATCATGAAAGTAACACGTGCTCATGATTTTATGTCACTCAGCCCTCTGATCCGAAACCTAAATATACTCCATTTTGTCTCTTTTGTTAGGGCATGACCCCCAGAATTGGCATAGTATTCCAGGTGTGGATTGGATCCAGTGTCTTTTCTGCATGATATATTCCTTTTAATACAGCCCAAGTTTAAGTAGCTTTTTTGGCAGCCACATGCACTTGAGTCGTATTGAATCATCTAAAACTCTAAAGTGTTTTTCACATGTGCTGACATTAAGCCACACCTCCCCCATCCTGTATTTCTGCAGATAGTTTTTGGACCTTCAGTGAAAGACTCACATTCATCCACAGTTCAGTGTCACATGTAGCCTCAGTTTCTAGCTTGTTGAAGCCTTTTTTGAATCCCCACGATTAACACACCGTGAGTGGCCTCACTCAAGTCATTAAAGAATGTTTAACACGACAGAACCTAGGTCAGAGATCCAGGGAAAAGCTCATCACAGTCAACAGACACAGAACTCTTTCTGTTAAGAATACTTTTTTATTTTCAAGTTTCTAGTTGGTATTTTTGTGGGAAGTAAATTGCTATCTTATATGCGATTAGTGAGAACTAACATTTGTGATTATTATATTAATTGAGACTCTTTTTGGTATCTTATTATCAGTACCATGCTTATTATGTATATCATTAATGCAGTTTTTATTGTGGTATTTTATCACCACAAACTGTGTTTATTACTAGTATATACTTATTTAAAACATTGAAGTGTTTTTCCTGAGACTTTAAACCACATCCTAAGACCACACTTCCCAAACATATGGTAGCAGTGACCAGAGACATAAAAATCACACCATTGATGAGAGAGTAATGATTCTAAGACCTGCCCCAAACCTCAAATAGGATAGCAATGTCATGGCTGCTCCTAATTTAGATGGCACGAAATCAACAAAAAGGAACTGCTGGCCGGGGATAGTTAATATTCAAAAGCAAAAGAAATGTATCTGTAAATAAGGAAGATAAAATAAATCTCATTATAATATCCACTGCTTTTTTTTGGATGTGGTCTTCCAGCAGTAGTAGATAAGTATATTATTAATGAAACAATTGTGTTAGTGTTCCATAATTATACAAAAAGGGAAAATAGGACAAGGCATGAATAATTAATGAAAGGAAACCAGACTCTTAAGTGGGGTGGGGGGGACATATAAGAAAAGGTAACAGCCATCTGAGAGTCTGGTCTGAGGACTAGAGGATGGCTGACATTTTTGGGGCCAGATAGACTATCTTTCTGCTGTTCTTCTCTTTTCCTGGCAATATACTGGAAGAGATTGAAACAGAACATCAAGGCAACCCCACACATGAGATGGAAATTTAAAAAATGTTCCAGATATGAGCATAACTCCCTTTGGTTAGACAACTAAGCCATTCTTTTAGCAATGGTTGAAGCCAGTCCTCTGACTTGCAGTAAGTTCTCGCAAGAAGCTACAGTTCCGAAGCCTATTTATTTTGGCCTCATTTTTATCCCTACTTTTACTTTGGTGACATTCCTTGAGTCTCACTCATTCCAGCATAGGGACAGGACCCAGGTTGTTGAGGCAAATACTATGGGTTCATATAGAAAGTACCAGATATTAACTATCTCTGGCCAGGGTTTTTCCCCTAGGTCCTTACAAGTAAGTACTTTTTTTTTTTTTTTTTTTTTTTGAGATGCATTTTCATCCTTGTCGCCCAGGCTGGAGGGCAATGGTGCGATCTCGGCTCACTGCAAACTCTGCCTCCCAGGTTCAAGGGATTCTCCTGCCTCAGCCTCCCAAGTAGCTGGGATTACAGGCGCCCACCACCACGCCTGGCTAATTTTTATATTTTTAGTAGAGACCAGGTTTCTCCATGTTGGCTAGGCTGGTCTCGAACTCTTGACCTTAGGTGATCCACCTGCCTTGGCCTCCCAAAGTGCTGGGATTACAGGTGTGAGCCACCACTCCCAGCCAAATAAATATATTTTTAATGCACATTTACAATTCTAATTAGTTTTATATACCTCTGCCAGAATCTTTTAAGCCCAACTGAAGTTATGTGATTCCTCTGCAGAATTGGTTGCTCCATCCTGCCTACAACCAATTCTGATTGAGGTATGAGCTCCTCAGCTTGAGGTGAAGATCTCAAGCAGCCTTTATCTTAAAAAATTTATTTCGTTTTATGTATTTATTTTTTGAGACAAGAGTCTCGCTCTGTCACCCAGGCTGGAGTGCGGTGGCATGATCTTGGCTCACTGCAAGCTCTGCCTTTCGGGTTCAAGTGATTCTCATGCCACAGTCACCCGAGTAGCAGGGATTACAGGCACATGCCACCACACCCAGCTAATTTTTGTATTTTTAGTAGAGACAGGGTTTTGCCATGTTGGCCAGGCTTATCTTGAACTCTTGACCTCAAGTGATCTTCCTGTCTCAGCCTCCCAAAGGTCTGGGATTACAGCCGTGAGGCACTGCGCCTGGCCTCAAGCAGTCTTTAAATCTTCATTTCCCACTGTGTGCTTTGTATTGAGCTCCAGGCCAAATCGGACTGCTTTCTTTGCTTTCCCACCTCTAAACTTTGCCCATGCCCTTCTATCTGATAGAAAGCCATCTTTTCCACATAGGCCTGCTAAAATCTTTTCATTCCTTTAATGATTCCTTTTTAGATTCCTTTAATCTATCATTCCTTTAAGATTTTGCTTGTTCATTTGTTCAGCACATATTTGAGGGCTACTATGTGTTAGGCACTGTTCTAGGAGGTGAGGGTATAGCCAAATACACAATCTCTGCTTTCAAAGGGCTTACATTCTAATAGTTCATCCCACTAGAAGGCAAGTTTGTCTCAGACCATCTCCTTCATTATCTTTTTTACCTTTCCTAAATTGATACAATCTTTACATAGATCATGATGAGGAAGGAGGTAATATATTTGAAGTGACCACTGTGGCCAAGCACAGAACGTTGCAAAATGCTTTAATTTTAAAAGTGTGTGTCCTAAATGTAGAAGGAAGCAAATGGAACCAGAGACAGTATAAAAGAGTGATGTGGACTTGAATGAATAATTTCAGGATACATAAAAGCTAGGATAACCAGAAGCTTCTGAAGTAAGGGGCATGAAGGATAACTAGAAATACAGAAAGTTATGGTCAGAAAGCCGGGGGTGGTGGCATGTACCTGTAAATTACAGCTACTTGGGAGGCTGAGGCAGGAGGATCACCTGAGGCCAGGAATTTGAGACCAGCCTGGTCAACATAGCAAGACCTTATCTCCTTTTTTTTTTTTTTTTGACCTTATCTCAATAAGGTGGATGCACCTGTAGTCTCAGCTACTTGGGAGGCTGAGGCATCAGGATTGCTTGAGCCCAAGAGTTCCAGACTGCAGTGAGCTATGACTGCACCACTGCACAGCAGCCTGGGTGACAGAGCAAGACCCTGTCTCTTAAAAAAAAAAAAATTATGGTCAAAGCAAAAGCAGTAATAAGTAGGATGACCTTAGATGATCCACCTTCCTTGGCCTCCCAAAGTGCTAGGAGTACAGGCATAAGCCACCACGCCCGGCCTAAACTGCCATTTTTAATGAATTGTAAAGAACAGAAGAGGTACCAGAAGCTTAGAAATAGAAAAAAGTACACGTTAAAAGGGGAGGCGGGTAATTGAACGAGGGGCCATGATTTCAAAATTTCCATCCATTGGTTCCAACTCTGTGCCTTCAGCGCTTGTTCTCTTTTAAAGTATTGATAGACTACTATTGTGCATCCAGTCAGTCTTGTTTTGTCACACTAAAAATTTCAAGATAAGCCCATAAGAAGAGCATAAGTAAGATACTGCAGGGTTCTGACCTTGGCCTCTACCTTACTCAAGATCATATCAATTAGCTTGGTTCCTGCCATACTTAGCAAAGGACCCTATACATGCTAGATACTTATTGAAGATTTGTAGATTGGACTTAAATAAAGAGGTAGAGGCATATCAATCACATTGGTAGATGGTAAAGTGTTGGACAGAATATCTGACACAATGGATGACAGAACCAAGGGTCAAAATGACCTTTTTTTTTGAGACAGAGTCTAGCTCTGTCATCCAGGCTGGAGTGCAGTGGCATGATCTCGGCTCACTTCAACCTCCACCACCTGGGTTCAAACCATTCTCCTGCCTCAGTCTCCCAAGTCGCTGGGACTACAGGTGCACGCCACCACGCCCGGCTAATTTTTTTGTATTTTTAGTAGAGACAGGGTTTCACCATGTTGGCCAGGCTGGTCTCGAACTCCTAACCTCAAATGATGCGCCCGCCTTGGCCTCCGAAAGTGCTGGGATTGCAGACGTGAGCCACCACGCCTGGCACAAAATGATCTTAACAGACTGAAAAGATGGTCTGAAACCACAATGACATTAAAAAGCAATACAGCTGGGTGCAGTGGCTCATGCCTGTAATCTCAGCACTTTGGGAGGCCAAGGTGGGCAGATCGCTTGAGCTCAGGAGTTCAAGATCAGCCTGGCGGACATGGTGAAACCCCGTCACTAAAAAAAAAAAAAAAAACGCTAAAAATTTAGGCAGGCATGGTGGTGTGCTCCTGTAGTCCCAGCTACTCAGGAGGTTGAGGCACAAGAATCACTTGAACCCAGGAGGCAGAGGTTGCAGTGAGCCAAGATCATGCCACTGCACTCCAGCCTGAGTGACAGAGTGAGACCCTATCTGAAAAAACAAAAAACAAAAACACCTAAAAGCAGTACCTGTAAAGTCCTGCATTTAGATTAAAAATAACCAGTTGTATAAGGATAGGGTGTGGGAAAACTGGCTCAACAGCAATTCAGTGGGGGCTTTTTTGATCTCAAGTTCAGAAAGTGGAAGCAGTAGTCCCAGGCACCTGGCAATGGTTACTGTACACCTGCGAGAGTATTCTGGGTGTCATGTTTAAGAAGAGATTTTTAAACTAGGGTACATCCTGAGTTGAGTGATAGAAGTCATTGTCCAGAAACCTTGTCTTATTATTATTTTTTGGAGATAAGGTCTCACTCTGTCACCCAGGCTGGAGTGCAGCAGCACAATCTCGGCTCACTGCATCCTCTGCCTCCTGAGCTTAAGGATCCTCCCGCCCCAGCCTCCCAAGTAGCTGGGACTACAGGCATGCACCACTGTGCTGGTCTAATTTTTTTGTATTTTTTGTAGGGACGGAGTTTCGCCATATTGTTCCGGGTGGTCTTGAACTCTTGGGCTCAAGCAGTCCGCCCACCTCAGCCTCCTAAAGTGCTGGCATTATAGGCATGAGCCACCACACCTGGCCGACCTTTTTTTATGAAGGAGATTTGAAGCAGATTACAGTTTTCGTTTGCAGAAGAGATGACTCAGAATATAACCCTCTTCTAATATTACATGGGTGCCAAATAGATACAGGATTTGATCTAGTTTTATAAAGTCCCAGTGATCAGAACTGAGATCAGTAGAGAGAAATTATTGGGAGGTAGAGTTTGGTTTGATAAAAAGAACTTTCTATAATAATTTGAACGGTAATTTTTATTGGGCAATTGCAATACGTCACACAGTGAGCTAAGCACTTTTCAGACAGCGTCTCACATTTAATTCTCACAGCATCCTTGTCATGTGGGTACTTTTTAGTCTCAATTTATAGATAAGGATACTGTTGTTTAGAGATAAGGATTTGTCCAGTGTTGTGCAGCTAAGAAGTGGCTGAGCAGCTGTTCTTCATCTGGATCTGACTGTTCTCAAAAGTCTATGTCTGTAACCTTTTTGCTGCCTTGCATAGTATTAAACTATCTTAATTACTAGAAATGTTTAAGCAGAACTGGAATGATTCTTCTTTGTAACTTGGAATAAATTCCTGCAATTCATGAGAGTGCAGAGGGGCAGTGTGGCATGATAGGAAAAAGCACAGACTTTGGAGATAATTCAGAGATCGAAAACGTCACATATTGGCCTTAGGATCTTGGTCAAGTCACCTAACCTCTTTGGATCACGTTTTCCTCATCTCTAAAAGGGACACTAATACCTCTACCTCAGAAGGTTATTGGGAGGATTAATTTATGTGAGTAGTGTGTATTTGTTACATATTGGGGACTCAACAAATAATTGCTGTATGCAGAAATCCCTTTAACTTAAACAATTATGATCGTTGGACTTAGAGCTGCACCATTTTAGCTTTGTCTCTATTTTTTTTTTTTTTGAAATGGAGTCTCACTCCATTGCCCAGGCTGGAGTGCTGTGGTGCGATCTTGGCTCACTGCAACCTCTGCCTCCTGGGTTCAAGCGATTCTCATGCCTCAGCCTCCTGAGTAGCTGGGATTACAGGCTCACACTACTAAGCCTAGGTAATTTTTGTATTTTTAGTTGAGGCGGGGTTTCACCATGTTGGCCAGGCTGTTCTTGAACTCCTGACTTCAGGTGATCTGCCCGCCTTGGCCTTCCAAAGTGCTGGGATTATAGGTGTGAGCCATCGCGCCCACCCTTTGTCTCTATTTTTGAACATTAGAATTACATTATCTCTCATATAATACATGCTAATATACCAATTAGAACAGAAGTTTTGATTGCTAGACTTGATTTTGTTTACAATTTGGTACAGATCAGGTGTGTATGTTTACTTTTTATGGTTTTTCTTTCATTCCCCTTGCTGATAGCAAGTAGCAGCTACTGTCAGCTTGGAAACCCAAATAAAATCAATAGCCCTCGGCCGGGTGCGGTGGCTCATGCCTGTAATTCCAGCACTTTGGGAGGCTGAGGTGGGTGGATCACTTGAGGTCAGGAGTTCTAGACTACACTGGCCAACATGGTGAAACCCTGTCTCTACTAAAAATACAAAAATGAGCCTGGTATGGTAGTGCACACCTGTAATCCTAGCTACTCGGGAGGCTGAGGCAGGAGAATCACTTGAACCCAGGAGGCAGAGGTTGCAGTGAGCTGAGATCATGCCACTGCACCCCAGCCTGGGTGACAGATTGAGACTCTATCTCAAAAAACAAACAAACAAAAGACAAACCAATAGGCCTCTGAGGCAGTCTGAAGGGCTTCCTGTTATTAAAATACACAGGAATTAATACCTGGGATTTAACTACTTTGGTGACCTGTAGGCCATTTTTGTTTTTCCCTGTTTCTTGGCTGTTCAGGGAGTTGGAATTATTAAATAAGATATAACTGGATGTCACATAATTTTTGCCCCGCTTTAAAAAAAAAAAAATTTAAAGAGACAGAGTACGTTGCCTGGGCTGAACTCAAACTCCTGGGCTCAAGCGTCTGCCTTGGCCTCCTGAGTAGCTGGGACTACAGATGTATTCCATCTTGCCAGGCTGATTTTTGCTCCTGAGGATTACAATCTAGTATAGAAAACAAACCTCACGGTTGACTTAAAGTGTAGGATTTTACAAGCATAGTGTTCATTTAGTATTGTATAATGGTATAATACCTTCTGTGTGGAGTGCCTGTTTCCCATGTGCCAAGGGCTACACTGGTTGTACTTCATACAGGACCTTTGCAAGTCTTCAAAACAATCCTATGAGGGAAATATTAACATCATCCACATATAGATAATGCTGAGCTACAGAGAGGTTAGACAACTTGCTCATCTTCCAAAAAGATTTAAACTCAGGTCTGTCATAGTCCAAAGGCCAGATGGTTTTTACCACAGGGGAAGAGGTGGACCATAGTCATAGGAAACAACTGTATATAGAGAGGAATGATTAATTGAGCTGAACCTAAAAGGACAGGTGGGGTTTTGGTGTGATGTGTTAGGTTGGGTTGGGAAGGTGGATGAAGGAGTTCCTGGGCTGGCAAGAGAGTCTGAGCAAAGTTGGTCTGAATATCCTGCATTGAGGAGACGGGGTGGTGGCAGAGTGATCACTCTGTGACCAAAGAGAAGGCTGCAATTTGAGAGGGAGTAAGAGGATGAGACAATTATTATTATTATTATTTTTTCTTTGAGAAAGAGTCTCTCTCTGTCACCCAGGCTGGAGTGCAGTGGTGTGATCTCTGCCACTGCAGCCTCCGCTTCCCAGGTTCAAATGATTCTCTTGTCTCAGCCTCCCAAGTAGCTGGGAATACAGGTGTGTACCACCACACCCAGCTAATTTTTTTTTTTTTTTTTGTATTTTTAGTAGAGGTGGGGTTTCACCATGTTGGCCAGGCTGATCTCGAACTCCCGACCTCAAGTGATCCACCTGCCTTGGCCTCCCAGCGTGCCGGGATTACAGGGGTGAGCTACCATGCCCGGCAAGGTGGGAAAATTAGGTTAGGGCCAGATTTGGAGGCTCCTAAAGGATAGGGAAAGGAATTTGAAGTTGATGCCATAAGAAAGTGATTGTAGTTTTGTTTGTTGCAGTAGGGAGCAGGGTATTAACATGTTGACAGCTGCGCTTTTTGAATGAATTGGTATGACAGTGGCCAAAGATGGACAATGCAGTTAGGAGATTGTTGTAGTTTGCTAGTGATGAGCTGATGAAAGCCTAGGCTGGGGTGGGGATAGTGGAAGGAGGAGCAAACTTGAGAGGCATTTTCAAGGAAGAAATGACAGGATTTGGCAAATTGGGTGCCAGGAATAAAAAGACGGGGAAATAGCCATAGGGTTGCTTGATTGAGGGAGCAGAATAATGGCAGAATGGGGAAGGGAGATTAATTTTGTTTGTTTGTTTGTTTCTTTTGGAGATGGAGTCTGGCTCTGTTGCCCAGGCTGGAGTGCAGTGGCACCATCTCAGCTCACTCCGCCCCCTGGGTTCAAGCGATTCTCCTGCCTCAGCCTCCTGTGTAGCTGAGATTACAGGCCCACATTACCACGCCCAGCTAATTTTTGTATTTTTAGTAGAGATGGGTTACATCATGTTGGCCAGGCTGGTTTCGAACTCCTGACCTCAGGTGATCTGCCCGCCTCGGCCTCCCGAAGTGCTAGGATTACAGGTGTGAGCAACCGCGCCCAGTGGGAGATTAATTTTGAATTTTGGCCTTGTGGCCTTGCAAAACCACAACTAGTAGGAGCCATTTCACTGATGCATACTCAATGCTCCCTAGCCTAGCATCTGCACAATGCCTTTTCTGGCCATGGCGGAGAGCACTTCAAAAGGAGGCCCTGCGGAGGGTGGGGTGGGTGGAGGAGCATGGTAGGGAATGGGAGGGGCAGGTGTCTTCCAAAGTTTGTGGTTCTCCTAACTTGTTTTGCCCTAGGTCCACTGAATGCAGTATTACAGTCATGGCAAATGTCACCGTACTGATGTGCTTAACATAGATGTAAAGTTTTCTAGAGGGTATGCTAAAACTCTTGGAGGGAGTGGGGGGCGGGGGTTATAAATCTTTATATTATTTTTCTGTTAATGTCAAGGAACAGTTCATCCTTCTGGGTCTGTATGTTTAAACTGAGAGTGAATATTAATAGGAATTTACGGTACTCATGTTGGAAATTGCTACTCTCATTTAGAAACCATTAACCTTTATGTTAATAAAATAATGTTTTTAACTGAGCATATGAAATCTGTGTTGAACAGCTGTGGTCTTTCCGGAACGCTAACTTAAAAAATGCTCAGCATACTTTTTGAAAATCAAAAGCGTGTGGGTGGGATGAAGTCACCTGAGCAATTTTCTATAATTACAACTTTCAAGGCCTTTTCCTTTGTCTTTTTCCAGCTAACCTAAAATACACATGCACGCATGCACCCTCACACAGACAGCAGCACAAACCTGTGATTTTCTTCTTTCTCTCTATGGACTTTTTGGCCTTGTTTTTGTTAAATAGTTGCAGTTCCCTAGGAGGATATGTGTTTTCTTGTTCCTTCTCTAGTTTATTTGAAACCTTATATCTCTGAGAACTTTGGAACCCCCCAGAACAGGCTAGATGTCCACCTAGACTCCCAAGCTTTGAATGCCCCATCCTAAAGTATTTGTAGGTGCGTTGGATCTAAACTGATTCCCCTAGGGTGATAGTGGAAACCCCAAAATGCCGACATCCTAGAGAATGACCAGGAACATGCTCAAGTTGTTACACAGTTTTTTGTACGTGCTGAGGTTCCTCAGTGCCATCCTGGTCAGCCAGTACTGGAATGTGACAGAACTGGCATTTGTGCCCAGGAACAGCCCACGCTGGGAATTCGCTTTTGCATTCTGATAATTAAGTCTGGTGTGCTGCTAATATTGTTCCCTGAAGGAAGGAGAGCTAGGGAATAATATCATTCCCACTTGTACCTTTTAATTAACAGAGGAGTGGAATGGAAAGAGTTTTAAAGAAGACTTTGATGAGAGAAGATCAGTACCTGACATAGTTTGGTAATTCCATCATTGTCGAACACATTTTAAGAATACCACCTCCAGTTTTTTCAGTGAGCTAACTGAAAATAATTCTAAACTTTGGCTTATTTTATGTGTAGAATAAAATTATTGATTTTCCAAGAGCATTCATTAAGAAGTGCCTTGCTAAGAAGTGTTAAGCGTGAAGTAGTGTAATATGTCTGTCCTACTATTTTAGGGGTCACTCCTTCTTCTTCATCTTCCTCTTCTCTTTCCTCTAAGTAACCAAAGCTCTTCACCTAGAACGGAATTTGGGGCTTACATTTTCCTTACTATCATATAGCTGTTTCTTGTTACCGAAAGCAGAGAGAGCTTTTTCAGGGAGGTTAAAATTATCGTTATCTTGTTATAGTGTTATTTTTTCCTTCTTAGTAATTTAGGAGCAATGCTTTGTCTTCCTGAAGCTGTCTGAAAAGATGCTTGTATACATGTGTATAGCGCTTTGGGTCATAGAAATTAGATGTTATGTCATCTGTTTCAGAAGATGCACTAATGCATCAAAAACAAGTGACAGGGAAAACAATGCAGTGAGTAATCTTGTTGCCTCAAAACTGAGCAAACGTTTTGGGAGAGCAAGTTCTTGCTGGACATCACTAAGAATGAGTTGATGTCACACTTGGCAAGAAGCAACTCTTTAAAATTTTTTTTTCCATACAAATAGTACAACATGACTGGGAGGAGGGATTGTGGGCAAAGGGTAAAGAATTATGGAGGGAAAATGAGCAGGAGAAGGAATGTGAGAATGAGCTGCTTGCTACAAAAACAATTAATATGCAATCAAAGCCATGTTTGTTTTGTCAGGAAAAATCTGAGTCAGAACATGAGCTGATGAAGGGGAGAGATGTTTACCATGTCCTCCCCCACACCCTCAGAGGGCCGTTGTGTGCAGATCCCTGCGGAGGGTTGTGTAACCATCTTGACTCATTTTCAGGGAAGAATGGCCCCTGCAGCTCTTTTGGCTCAATGTAATGCTGCATCAAGTATGAGTGAAGAAGTCTCTGGAATACAGTGCTATCAAACTCAAAATATGGTCATTTTAATGAGAATTTCCAAACACTAGGAGGCAATACTGTGCAGACCGTGTGCCACCACCTGCCTCCCCCTTCCCAGATATCTGTGCGATATTGGGAATTCAGGCAGCCCAATCAATAGCTGATTTTACCTTTTCCTACAAGGCAGAAAATGTCAAGATTAGCCAACTATTTATTGAAATTAGTTGGAGTTATCTGGCTACATGAGTGTCTGTGGTCCAGTGTATCATAATAAGAGTGGGAGAGAGGGTTGGGGTGCTACTGGCATCTTGGGTGGGCCAGCCTTTATTGTGTGTCACTGCCGTGTATTGGCAATTTTTGTCCCTGCCCACTGAATTGCCAGTGGTGCCCCAGTCTCTGTGATGGCCAGGAGAGGCCTTCCTTCTTCCAGATTCCCTCTGTGTGTTTCAGGGGGGCTAAAACAGTATGTGTTTTACAGTATTACTAAGCAGCACAGTTTTCTTTGTTGTTCCTTAGCATAAAGATCTTGGAAAGTTTTAAGAAGTTGTGTGTTTATACTGTAGCATAGGTTTCATTCAACCTATCACTCCTCAGAGTGAATTTCAGTGAAAAACAACAGTATTGGGGAAAAAAGTTTGGAAAAATTGGATGGAGGGAAGGAAAAAAAAAGGTGAATTGCAAAAGGGTTTCTTACGTAGCCCACTATTGTTCCCCAAATCAACACTCACTCTCCAGCTCTTTGGGTGGTTGCTCTGCATTTTCAAGAGGCAGCCTGGGGTGAAGGTCAGGGTTGGAAGTAAGGGGGGGAAATAAGAGAGGACAGGGAAGAGGCAGGCATGAATAAAAGATTTGGATTGGAATATAAAGATGGAATACAATGGAGATAATGAAAGACCATAACAAAGAAACTGGAGATTTTACATGGCATTGTTAAGCTTACAATGTTGGCATTTTGGGGACAATTCTGAGTACCACAGATCTAGAACTTCTAAAAGAAAAACCCTCTGAGATAATTACAGCAGTTAAAGACCTTCACATACATGTTGGATTAATAGTATTTAATGTCCCTTTGTAGGTTTCAATCTTTTAAGCCTGTCCTGCCAAAGACTGTGTCCTAGGTGCTTAGCCAGTAATTTAGGTGTACTGTCACCAGTTGTTTTCATCATGACTTCTAAGTCTCAACAGCCATTTTCCCTTAGGTTTTATTAACTGAGTCAGTAACTCAAAGTGTCATTGTTTTCCACTCATCTGGACTTTCTGAAAATAACACAGTGCTTTATTGGAAAAGCTAAGCATAGACATTAGCCAAGTGTTTGCTAAAAATTAACCAAATTAAATGTTATTAAATAAGATGTGCAAATAGAGGAAAATTTTGAGAAATATGAACAAATCCCACTAATCTTTGTTGTCAGTCACTACTTAGAACCTTGGCTTCGCACCAAGGCTGAATTAAGTAGAAGAATGTTTTCCGTAATGCTTCCTCTACCTTTTAAGTTGGTTTGAAAACATTCAGTTGCATGTGTACCACTGGATTTTTAGCTTTTTCACTAGTTGTTACCCTGGCAGCCTTGATTCAGTGAAAATCTTGTTTTTATCACAGGCTATTTCTCTGAGCAGCCAATGTTTCACGCTCTCTCCCTGTCTAATTGTCTGGCCTTGGTAACTCTTAGCAAGAGTTGAAATTACCTCGGTCAACCACATGACAAAAGAGTGGGCATGGGTTTTCCTGAATGTCTCCTGAGGTGACCACGGGTGGAGTGGTGGTAGCATAATAAACCCCATGGGAAGTGGAGCCATAGATTCCGTCAGCTTTGCAGAGGGGCCTTAGACCCAGCAGGGTTTAAGAAACTGCTGTGGATAGGATGCCTTGTCCTCCATAGAGATTATCAGCTGCTACCTAGAATTTCTTTTTCATTTGCAGTATGTCAGCATACAGAAAAAAAAAAATAGCAAACACCTGTGTATTCACCAAATTTGTCATATTTTAATATTTTGCCATGTTTGCTTCAGATCTCTTTCCCTGCAGGAAGAAAAATACACGTTTCAAATAAACAATGCCCCCTCCCCATCCTTTATATCCTTCCCTGATATTCCCTCCTCCTCCCACTCCACAGGGAATTATTGATCTGATTTTGGCATGCATCATGCCCATGTGTTTTCTTCGTGGCTTGTCTTTTTCTTACATGTTTTTGTGTATCTAAGCGGTGTAGAATATTCTTTCACTTGTTTTGACTTTATATAAGTTGTGTTCTATATGTATCCTTCAGCTACTTGTGTAACTTTCTTTTTTCTTTTCCTTATAATTTTGAGATTTATCCATGTTGATATATGTCTCACTTATTTTCACTGCTGCGTAGTATTCCATCAAATGAATATTTCACAGTGTATCCATTGACTTATTAATGAATATTTGAGTTGTTTCCAGTTGTTTTACTATTAAACAGTTTTGCAGTGGACATCTTTGTACATGTCTCCTTTTGCACATGTATGAGAGTTTTCTCTAGGGTATGTAACTAGGAACAAATTGCTGTCTAGTAGGGCACATGTATTTTCAGCTTTACTAGATATAGTCAATTTACTCTTCAAAGTGATTATGCTCTTTTATCGCCTTACTAGCTGTATATTAGAGTTCCTGTTGTTCCACATCCTCAATAAAACCGGATATTGTCCCAGCTGTTCCTTGTTTATTGATTAATTTAAAGACAACATTGTGCTTAGCAACCATCTCATAGGGTCAGATGCAAACTTAATTTTCTTATACCATGCTTCTTCCTTTTAAAAGAATTGTTTCGATTTCTGAGTTACAAATCCAAGATAACTATAACATAGCTTTTTTGCCATATTTATTTTTTTAATAATTTTTTTTCTGATCACAAAATGAATATATGATTATTTTAAGGAACTTGGAAAACAAAATGACAAAAAAGAAAATTAAAAATTCTACCTAGACATAGCCATTGTTAATAACTTGTTATATTTTTCCTTCTAGTGTAGACCTATGTAAAGTATACATTTACTTTATAATTAAAATTTGTCATTTTATATCACAATTTTACTTAAAATTCTATTGTGGCATTTCCCATGTCATTGGATATTGTTTGAAAACATCATCTAAGGCCAGGAGCGGTGGTTCACGCCTGTAATCCCAGCACTTTGGGAGGCCAAGGCAGGAGGATCACGAGGTCAGAAGATCGAGACCATCCTGGTTAACATGGTGAAACCCTGTCTCTACTAAAAAAAAAAAAAAATACAAAAAAATTAGCCGGGCGTGGTGGCGGGCGCCTGTAGTCCCAGCTACTCAGGAGGCTGAGGCAGGAGAATGGCGTGAACGCGGGAGGCGGAGCTTGCAGTGAGCCAAGATGGCGCCACTGCACTTCAGCCTGGAGAGTGAGACTCCGTCTCAAAAAAAAAAAAAAAAAAAAAAAAAGGTGTAAATAGCTGGATGACATTTCTTTTTGTAAATATAAATATAGTTTAATCATTCTCCCATTGGAGGACATTTTGGGTATTAAAATGATACTGGAGTACAAAATCTTGGTACATAAATTTCATCTGAGTTTGTTTCTTTGGGATAGATTTCTAGAAGAAGCCAGGAACTATTCATGGAATTAGATTGGATAGCTGATAAAAGCAGGGCATCAAGGGAGAAAAAAGAGTCGAGAGAGCAAAACAACATGCTTAAGGATCATGAGATTCGTGAATTCAGCTTCTCTCATATTTGAATCGAGTGGCAAATTTGTCTCTTACCTGAATTTGGAGACCCTTCTCTAATTAGGGATGATTATTAGAGGGAAATTCTGCCCTACTGTGGACACCAGAGAGTTGGTTGTGTGTTGTAGTGTTCAAGAGTTTTATCCAATATTCTGCTTCCTGCAGAGTTCCTGAATTGAGGGTCTTTTGCGGAATATCTCATTGAAGTAGACTTTTAACCTTGACTTGCTCAACATCTGATCAGAAGCAGCTCGTTGTCATATAAGGAAATCTGCTCCGTTATGGAACATCTTTGAGTAGTTGAGTTCCCCTTTTTCCCATAAGCCCAAATTTGATTCCCTATCACCTTCAATTATTCTTTAACTTGTTTTTAAACAAAAGTCTCCCTAAAAATAATTCCGGAAGTATTTGAACTTTATTTCTCTATTAGCTTCTACTGTAATTAACATGAAAACAAACATGTTTTAAAGTCTTTGTTTCCTTCTAAGGTATAATTTAGCTTTATCATGTCTTCATAGTGAAAGTTGTATACGTGAACGTTGGTAGGATAGAAAAACTTTCCACATAGTTTTATACTTGGTGCCCAGAAAACTTCCAAAGTGTTTAGGTACTACTCATTATTATTTCTTAGAAATTGAATAGAAGCAGTGCCTTGAGTATACACAGTCCCACTTTTTCATTAATAATAACCACATTCCCCCCCCCCTTTTTTTTTTGCACAAAAGTGTTACGTGTATTTTCTTGTTTAATCCTTGTACAACCTATTAGGGTAGGTATTTTCCTCATTTGGCAGATGAGGGTGCTGAGGCTCAGAGAGATGAAAGACCTTTCCTGTCACACAGCTATTAAGGGCAGAGCTAGGATTTAAACTCAGGTCTAATTCTAAAACCTGTATATTTAACTAGTTTGCACATCTGTCTTCCTGACTTAATTGCATCATAAAATCAAAGATATTTCTCTTCAGAATATGTTCATGTTGGATTATTTGGCTGTTTTACTGTCAGAGGTCTGTTGCTTCTGCTGGCTTTTCTGTGGCAATCCCAGCTGCTCTTCCCCGTGGCTTGGGCACACCAAGGATTTCCTTTCTGTGATTGCCCCATATCTCCCTAGTCCCCTGTGGGGCACCTTCCTGCTTCTGAGGAAACTGAAGCAGGAGATGAGGAAAGGGTAACAATTAATTACATACTTTTTTTTCCCGAGTATTATCAACCAACATGTTCCATAAAGGAGCATGTTTTCACAGCTGTGTGCTTTAGAAACAGGGAGAAAGGTTTGAGTTTCTATGACTGAGGTATCTTCAACAAAGGCTGTGATGTACATGCTTGATGGACTTGGAACGTGGAAACCCATTCCCTCCCTCAGCCCTGGGATTGGAATCTTTGTGTTTTTGGTCACATGAGTATTCAGATATGTTATCTCTGAATGTGACGCCCTGGTCAGAGAACCAAGGATTGGACTTGCTAGATTATATGATTTAATTACCCTAGATCAATCAAGCTTTGACTTACTGATGGCAGGATATATTGTGTATTTTTTCCTAGTTGCTAGAGGAAAGGAACAAAGTTTAATCTAGTTTAGATCAATCAAGCTTTGACTTACTGATGGCAGGATATATTGTGTATTTTTTCCTAGTTGCTAGAGGAAAGGAACAAAGTTTAATCCTTGGCTTTGTTGACCTTTGGTATCACTTTTATCTTGTAGTTCCGTATAACTGCCTTTGTAGACTCTTCAAAAGGCTGAAGGCAAGTGATTTATAGATAAGGGCTCATTCAGTACTTGCACAAGAAGAGCCCGTATCTTCAAATATGGGTGACGTAAATTTACTTCAGAAACAGAAATGAGCTCATTTATTTGGAGAGATGTGAACAGAATGTGCGTCTTTTGCTCTGGGTGAGAAATAAATTTAAATTCAGAACTTTGCTTGGGGGAAATGAAATGGAGGAACTAGGCACTTGAGCCTCTTGGAAATTAGGGATCTTTAGCCAAGGCCCAAGGGAGCACTGTCTTGGTCCATTTATAACAAAATACTGGAGACTGGGTAATTTATAAAGAACAGAAATTTATTTCTCACTGTTCTGGAGGCTGGGAAGTTCAAGATTAAGGTTTGTTGAGTGCTGCGTCTTCTAAAGGGGATGAACACTCTGCCCTCAACTGGCAGAAGGAGAATGGGCAAAAAACAGGAGTAACTCCCCTGCTGAGCCCTTTTATAAGGGCAGCTAATCCCGTTTACCCAGAGAGGAGCCCTCATGGCCTAACCACCTCTTAAAAGCCCCACCTCCTATTACTATCATTGGCAACACCTACATTTTGGAAGGGACCCATTCAAACCATAGCAAGCACCAATAGTATGTTTCAGAACTCATCCACATAGGAGCACTCCTCAGCATGTCCAACAGCAGTCTGTGGAGAACTACTTTTTTGTTTTGGTTTGGTTTTTTGTTTTCTTTTTTGTGACACAGTCTCTGTCGCCCAGGCTGGAATGCAGTGGCATCATCTCAGCCCACTGAAATCTCTGCCTCCTGGGTTCAAGTGATTCTCCTGCCTCAGCCTCCCAAGTAGCTGGGATTACAGGTGCCCGCCACCACACCTGGCTAATTTTTTTGTATTTTTATTACAGATGGGCTTTCACCATGTTGGCCAGGCTGGTCTCAAACTCCTGGCCTCAAGTGATCCACCCACCTCGGCCTCCTAAAGTGCTGGCATTACAGGCATGAGCCACCGCGCCCGGCCAGAGAACTACTTTGTGTAAGTCTACGAGGCACCATACACACTTTTTCCCTTAAGGACCTTACTGAGTAACTGGGAAGAGAGAGCAGGAATGTCAACAATAATACAGAAGAAGGGTTTTATGGTAAATGCCAAAAGTGAACCTTCAACGAAGTGAGTTCCAGAGAGACAACCCATAAAGGTAAAGATTTAGTCATAAATGAGCTGTGTTGCTACTGAAAACATCTTGATTCTAAAGTATAACCACATCTCAACCAAGCAAAAACTGTCTTAAGCCTGAATTAAGAGGAAAATGATATTTTAAATTAACTCCTCAAGTAAGTTGCCAAATCATTGACACTAGAATTTTAAGAATTGGTGACTCTAGAGCTTTCATGGTTTGGCTACTGTATTATCTCCCTCAAGGTGCAGTAATATTTCTGTCACCAAAAATCATTAATTGATAACATTATTCTTTCTGTTAGTTCTAGCACTTATTTCCGTCACTCTGATTTTTTTTATTATGATGATTATTTTTACTTTACTTACTTAGTATAGGGGATTACCTGCCTTTTAATGTCATCCTGACAAGACAAAATACAGAACATGCTTAGCACAGTGCTTGGCTGAGAGAGTGCCATCATTAATATTAGGCATTATTTTTCTTATTCTTGAAATACAGTGTTTTATATAGTGCCTGGCATGTAGTTAAATTTTAGTAAATTATAATAATGTTGTTTATTGTTTTCCAAATGATTTTTAACATGTATTATCAATTAATACTCCGAGCTACATTCAAGGTATATAGTGCTATTCCTCTTTTACTAATACAGAAACTGAAGTTAAGTACATTGGTCAGATTTTTCTGGCTGATTTAAGCAGATAAAGAAATTATTAAAAGGAATGTGGATAGTTCACAGAATCAGCAGAAGAGCTCTAGAATCGTGTTTTGGGCTACCTAGCCAAGTAAAATGGCCAAAATCATGCCACAGAACTGAGCCACTGCCAAGTACCTGCCGTGCCTTGCACAGCAAACAATGCTGGCTGGCATTGGTGACCGGACTTTGCCACAGGGATTGCTTCTACTGCTCCCTTGGAAACTGTTTTACAGATACTGCTGTCACCAAGGAATGTACTTCATGGAAGGCCCTATTTTGCAACATTTGCCCCCTATTTACAGTCTGGAGTGGGTGGCAATTTGCTTTATTGCCAACTCATTGTGTCCTAACTCTCTGTGAAAGAAATACTTCGTTTATATTTTCTTTTAATTGGATATAAACTGAGGAGAAGTTGAGATTATTTTCCTTATTAGTAGACTTCATGTGTGGAAAAGTTAGTTTTTTCTAAAATTGATCTTGTTCTTAGCAATTATCTGCTATAAGTATTGCCCCAGCTTTTTAGGCTACTACTAAATGAGAACTTTCCATCTGATCAGGGCGTCCTCTCCAGTGTAAACAATCCTGTTTCCCATTACCCATTGGAGCTAAGGAACCCATGATGAGTTAACACATGCAAGAAGGGTTACCCCTTTGAGCAAGAAAAGTCCTGGCATTAGTATTTCAGATTTTTTTCTTGCATCCGTTTCTGATATTTTATTTATTTTCATTTAAAGTGGACCTATGGTTTATCTTGCTGAAAATCTCAAAATAACAAAAAACAAACAAACAAACAAAAAACGTGTCAGGTCCCTAATGTGATTGCTGTTAACCATATAAAAATAACCTCCCCTCTTTTATAATCAGTCTTGGTGCACCTTGCAAAGCCTACATTTCTAACCTGTGTATACTTCAAACTATTATGAGCATGTGTTAAACACCTTTTTTTTAAATAAAAAGAACACTTTCAGCTCCTTAAAGCAAGCTCTTTTGGGAAGGAAAGAATCCCTGGGTGCTGCAGCCATCCATCCTGCTTTGTCTGGAAAGCTAAGGTTTTTGGGTTATTGATGTTTCAACAAATGGAGAGCACCTGGGTCTGGTGAGCACCAGCTGCTGAAGTGTGGGGGGCACCCAAGTGGCCTGTTCTTCCAGGATGGCATTCATTCTTCCAGGCAAGTGGGACAGAGTGGGCTTTCTGCCTTCACTCAGTGAGAGCTGTTGAAAGATTTTCTCATCTGAATTGTGAATGTTTGTAATGTTTACTTTCACAGTAAGAGTGAGGGTCTTCTCACTTTGAATATATTCCTTTTTGCAAATAATTTTGAAGTAGTCCTGATCCTGTGTTGAAAGAAACATGGTATGTCATTATAGAAGAATCCTTCATCCCCCTTCCCTTACAAACATAAAATTTTCACAGTTTACATTTGGAAGAAAACCTGGTTCAATTCTCTCCATTTTCAGGGAAGGAAACGGAATTTATTTTTTCCTTTGTTTATCCTTTTATAGTTTTCATTTTGTTCCCTGTTGGTCACATTTTTTTTTTTTGGCCTTCTTATTAGAGGGGTATTGTGGAATATTTTTGCTTAGCAAAAATTAAAATCAACATACCTGACTTTGTAATTGTAAAATATGTATAACATACAATTTATGATTTTAATCCTTTTTGAGTGTACAATTCAGTGGCATTAAGTATATTCACATTGTTGTGCAGTATCATGACCTTCCATCTCCGGAACTTCTCCATTATCCCAAATTGAACTCTATTAAATAGTAATTTCCCAATCTCTACCCCCAGCCCTGACAACCATTATTATTCTACTTATTTTCGCCATGAATTTTACTCTTCTTTTTTTTTTTTTTTTTTTTTTTGAGACAGGGCCTCACGCTGTCACCCAGGCTAGAGTGCAGTGGCACGATCTTGGCTCACTGCGACCTCCCTCTACCTTACAGGCTCAAGTGATCCTCCCGCCTCAGCCTCCTGAGTAGCTGGGACCTCAGGTGCACACCACAATGCCTGGCTAATTTTTGTATATTTTGTAGAGACGGGGTTTCACCATGTTGCCCAGGCTGGTCTCAAACTCCTAGGCTCAAGTGATCCTTCCACCTCAGCCTCCCAAATGCTGGGGTTACAGGTGTGAGCCACCGCGCCTGGCCAAATATTACTATTCTGTATGTTTCTTGTAAATTGAGTCATACAGTTTTTGTCCTTTTGTGTCTGGCATACTTCAGTTTACCACAATTTTTTCAGGGTCCATCCGTATTCTAGCATGTGCCAGAATTTCATTCTCTTTTTTAAGGCTGAATTCTATTATGTGTATATACCACATTTTGTTTATCCTTTCATCCATTGATGGACATTTGGGTTGTTTCTACTTTGGCCATTGTGAATAATGCTGCTGTGAACATTGATACATAAATATCTGTATGAGTCCCTGCTTTCAGTTCTTTTGGGTGCATACCCAGAGGTGGAATTGCTGGGTCATGTGGTAATTCTATGTGTTTTTTTTTTCCTCCCTTGTAATTACCCACAATGTGGTAAAATACACTTGACATGAAATTTACCACTGTAACTATTTTTAAGTATAAGTTCAGTGGTATTAAGTACATTGAGATTGTTGTGTGACCATCACCACTGTCCATTTCCTGAATGTTTTTCATCTTGCAAACCTGAAACTCTATATCCGTTAAACAGCAACTTCCTATCCTCTCTTCCTCCCAGCCCTGGTAACCACTGTTCTACTTTCTTTCTCTATGATTTTGACTTTTCTGTGTACTTCATATAAATGGAATCATTCAGTGTTTGCTTGTGACTGGCTTATTTCACTTAGTGTAATGTCCTCAAGATTCACCCGTGTTGTTGCATAGGTCCGAATTTTCTTTTAAAGGCTGAATACCACATGTGTATATATATAGAAAAATATTATTCAGTCTTAAAAGGTAATTCCTTTTTAAGGAATGCCTCATTTTGCTTATCCATTCTTCTATTGATGGAAATTTGAATTGTTTCCATGTTTTGGCTATTGTAAATCATGTTCTTTGAAAATGAGTGTACAAATGTCTCTTTGAGGCCCTGCTTTTGATTCTTTTGGGTATATACTCAGAAGTGGAATTTCTGGATCATATAGTAATTTTACATTTAATTTTTTGAGGAACCACCACACGCCTTTCGCCAGCAGCTATGCTATACCATGTTACGTCTCCACCAATAGTGAGTAAGGGTTCTATATCTTTGCCATCATTTTTTTTTTTTTTTTTGATACTAGCCATCTTAATGGGTGTGAGGGGGCATCTCATTTTAGTTTTGAATTGCCCTTCCCTAATGATTAGGGATGTCAGGAATTCTTTTTATCTATTTATTTATTTTTTTTATTTTATTATTATTATACTTTAAGTTTTAGGGTACATGTGCACAACGTGCAGGTTTGTTACATATGTATACATGTGCCATGTTGGTGTGCTGTACCCATTAACTCGTCATTTAGCATTAGATATATCTCCAAATGCTATCCCTCCCTCCTCCCCCGACCCCACAACAGTCCCCGGTGTGTGATGTTTCCCTTCCTGTGTCCATGAACACATGGACACTCATTGTTCAATTCCCACCTGTGAGTGAGAACATATGGTGTTTGGTTTTTTGTCCTTGCGATAGTTTGCTGAGCATGATGGTTTCCAGCTTCATACATGTCCCTACAAAGGACATGAACTCATCATTTTTTATGGCTGCATAGTATTCCATGGTATATATTTGCCACATTTTCTTAATCCAGTCTATCATTGTTGGACATTTGGATTGGTTCCAAGTCTTTGCTATTGTGAATAGTGCTGCAATAAACATACGTGTGCATGTGTCTTTATAGCAGCATGATTTATAATCCTTTGGGTATATACCCAGTAATGGGATGGTTGGGTCAAATGGTATTTCTAGTTCTAGATCCCTGAGGAATCGCCACACTGACTTCCACAATGGTTGAACTAGTTTACAGTCCCACCAACAGTGTAAAAGTGTTCCTATTTCTCCACACCCTCTCCAGCACCTGTTGTTTCCTGACTTTTTAATGATTGCCATTCTAACTGGTGTGAGATGGTATCTCATTGTGGTTTTGATTTGCATTTCTCTGATGGCCAGTGATGATGAGCACTTTTTCATGTGTTTTTTGGCTGCATAAATGTCTTCTTTTGAGAAGTGTCTGTTCATATCCTTCACCCACTTTTTGATGGGGTTGTTTGTTTTTTTCTTGTAAATTTGTTTGAGTTCACTGTAGATTCTGGATATTAGCCCTTTGTCAGATGAGTAGGTTACAAAAATTTTCTCCCATGTTGTAGGTTGCCTGTTCACTCTGATGGTAGTTTCTTTTGCTGTGCAGAAGCTCTTTAGTTTAATTAGATCCCATTTGTCAATTTTGTCTTTTGTTGCCATTGCTTTTGGTGTTTTAGACATGAAGTCCTTGCCCATGCCTATGTCCTGAATGGTATTGCCTAGGTTTTCTTCTAGGGTTTTTATGGTTTTAGCTCTAACATGTAAGTCTTTAATCCATCTTGAATTAGTTTTTGTATAAGGTGTAAGGAAGGGATCCAGTTTCAGCTTTTTACATATGGCTAGCCAGTTTTCCCAGCACCGTTTATTAAATAGGGAATCCTTTCCCCATTGCTTGTTTTTCTCAGGTTTGTCAAAGATCAGATAGTTGTAGATATGTGGCATTATTTCTGAGGGCTCTGTTCTGTTCCATTGGTCTATATCTCTGTTTTGGTACCAGTACCATGCTGTTTTGGTTACTGTAGCCTTGTAGTATAGTTTGAAGTCAGGTAGTGTGATGCCTCCAACTTTGTTCTTTTTGCTTAGGATTGACTTGGCAATGTGGGCTCTTTTTTGGTTCCATATGAACTTTAAAGTAGTTTTTTCCAATTCTGTGAAGAAAGTCATTGGTAGCTTGATGGGGATGGCATTGAATCTATAAATTACCTTGGGCAGTATGGCCATTTTCATGATATTGATTCTTCCTACCCATGAACATGGAATGTTCTTTCATTTGTTTGTATCTTCTTTTATTTTATTGAGCAGTGGTTTATAGTTCTCCTTGAAGAGGTCCTTCACATCCCTTGTAATTTGGATCCCTAGGTATTTTATTCTCTTTGAAGGAATTGTGAATGGGAGTTCATTCATGATTTGGCTCTCTGTTTGTCTGTTATTGGTGTATAGGAATGCTTGTGATTTTTGCACATGGATTTTGTATCCTGAGACTTTGCTGAAGTTGCTTATCAGTTTAAGGAGATTTTGGGCTGAGACCATGGGGTTTTCTAGATATACAATCATATCGTCTGCAAACAGGGACAATTTGACTTCCTCTTTTCCTAACTGAACGCCCTTTATTTCCTTCTCCTGCCTGATTGCCCTGGCCGGAACTTCCAACACTATGTTGAATAGGAGTGGTGAGAGAGGGCATCCCTGTCTTGTGCCCGTTTTCAAAGGGAATGCTTCCAGTTTTTGTCCATTCGGTGTCACATTGGTTCTTTCATGTGCTTATTGGCCATTTGTATCTCTTATTTGGAGAAATGTCGGTTCAAGTCGTTTGCCCATTTTTGAATTGGGTTGTTTGAGGTTTTTTGTTGGGTTTTAGGAATTCTCTATATATTCTGGATATAATATACATGTATATAATAAATGTATATAATAAAATATACATGATTTGAAAGTATTTTCTGCATTTTGTGGGCTGCCTTTTTACTCTGTTGGTAGTATCTTTTCATGCATAAACTTTTAAAATTTTCATTGTCTAATCTATCTTTTTTTGTTGTTGCCAGTGCCTTTGGTATCATACTTAAAACATTGTTGCCCAATTCAGTGTCATGAAACTTTTGCCTGCGTTTTCTCACTATAGGAAACTATAGTAAAAAACATTAAACGTTTTATTGTTTTAGATCTTACATTTAGGTCATGGATTCATTGTTAATTAACTTTTGTATATGGTGGTAGGTAAGGGTCCCACCTCATTCTTTTGCATGTGGATAGCCAGCTTTCCTAGCAGCATTTGTTGAAAAAACTGTCCTTTCCCAACTGAATGGTCTTGGTGCCCCCAACAATCATATGACTTTATATGTGAGGGTTTGTTCTGGGCCCTCTACTCATTTCTGTGGTCCATTTGTCTGTCTTTATGTCAATGCTGCACTGTTTTGATTACTGTAATTTTAAGTTTTGGAATCAGGAAGAGTGAGTCCTCCAGCTTTGTTCTTCTTTTCAGGATTGTTTTGGCTATTCAGGATCTCTTGAGATTCCATATGAATTTTTGGATGGGTCTTTCTATTTCTGAAAAAAAGTCACTGGGATTTTGATAGGGATTGCATTGAACCTGTAAATCACTTTCGGTAATATTGACATCTTAATATTAAATCTTCCAATCAATGACTGTGGGGTGTTTTAACATTTGTATGTGTCCTCTTTAATTCCTTTCAGCTGCATTTTATGGTTTTTTATTGTACAAGTCTTTCATCTCCTTGGTTAAGTTTATTCCTAAGTGTTTTATTCTTTTTGATGCTATTGGAAATGGAATTGTTTTCTTAATTTCCTTTTTGGATTGTTCATTAGTGAATAGAAATGCAAGTGATTTTTGCATGTTGACTTTGTATCCTGCTACTTTGGTGAATATATTTATTAGTTCTGACAGTATTTTTGTGGAACATTCAGGTTTTCTATATATGAGATCATATCATCCGTGAACAGACATAATTTAACTTCTTTCTTTCTAATTTCGATGCCTTTTATTTCTTCTCTTGTCTTATTGCTCTTGACAGAACTTCCATTATTATGTTGCATAGAAGTGGTGAAAACAAGCATCCTTGCTTCATTCCTGATCTTAGAGGGAAAGCTTTCAGGTCATCACCATTGAATATGAAGTTTGCTTGCATTTCTTTTATATGGCTTTTATTATGTTGAGGTAGTCTCCTTCCATTCCTAGTTTGTTCAGTGTTTTAGTTTGTTTTTATCAAGAAAGGGTGTTGAATTTTCTCAAATGCTTTCTCTGCATCAATTGAAATGATTTTGTGGTTTTCTTCCCTTTAGTCTTCTAATATGGTCTGTTACATGGATTGATTTTCATGTGTTGAATCATCCTTGTGTTCCAGGAATAAATCTCGCTTGGTCATGGTGTATAATCCTTTTATATGCTCCTGAATTTGGTTTACTAGGATTTTGTTTGGGATTTTTGCATCAATGTTTGTAAGGTAAATTGGTCTACAGTTTTCTTGTAGTGTTTTTGTCTGGCTTTGGAATCAGGGTAATGCTGCTCTCATAGATGAGTTAGGGAGTGTTTTCTCCTCTTCAAGTTTTTGGGAAAGTCTAAAAAGAGTTTATGTTAGTTCTTTTAAATGGTTGGTGGAACTCACCTGTGAAACTATCAGTTCCAGGGCTTTTCTTTTTCAGGAGATTTTTTTATTACGTATTCAATCTCCTTACTAATTATAGGTCTATTCAGAGTTTCTATGTGGCTTAGCCTTGGTAGGTTCTAGTTCTGTGTTTCTAGGAATTTGTCCATTTCACCTAGGTTATCTAATTTATTGCTGTACAATTACTCATAGTACCTTGTAAAGTCATTTTTATTCCCATAGAATCGGTATTAATGTACACACTTTCTCGTTTTAGTATTTGAGTTGTCTCTCTTTTTTCTTAGTTCCTCTACTCTCGCAAAAGGTTTGTCAATTTTGTTTATCTTTTTAAAGAATCAACTTTTGGTGCTGGTGATTTTCTCTATTTTATTTATCTTTGGTCTAATCTTTCTTATTTCTATCCTTCTACTAACTTTGGGTTTAGTTTGTTTTTCTTTTTCTAGTTCCTTAAGTTGTAAAGTTAGATTGCTGATGTGAGATCTTTCTTTTTATTTTTTATTTTATTTTGTTTTTTAGAGATAGGTATCACTCTGTTGCCAAGGCTAGAGTGCAGTGGTGCAATCATAGCTCATTGTAGCCTCGAACTCCTGGACTCAAGTGATTCTTCTACCTCAGCCTCCCAAGTAACTGAGACTACAGACACACACCATTATGCCTGGCTAATTTTTAATTTTTATTTATTTACTTATTTTTTTAAAGAGACAGAGTCTCACTAGGTTGCCCAAGCTCTTCTCGAACTCCTGGGCTCAAGCGATCCTTCCACCTCAGCCTACTGAGTAGATGGGATTATAGATTTGAGTCACCACACCCAACTCTTGTTTTTTAATGTAAACTTTTTTTTTTTTTTTTTTTTCCGAGATGGAGTCTTGGTTTGTCGCCCAGGCTGGAGTGCAGTGGCACAATCTCAGCTCACTGCAGCCTCTGCCTCTCGGGTTCAAGCAATTCTCCTGCCTCAGCCTCCAGAGCAGCTGGGATTACAGGCAGGCGCCACCATGCCTGGCTACTTTTTGTATTTTTTTTTTTTTTTTTTTTAGTAGAGATGGTGTTTCACCATGTTGGCCAGGCTGGTCTTGAACGCCTGACCTCGAGTGATCCACCCGCCTCGGCCTCCCAAGGTCCTGGGATTACAGGTGTGAGTCATCCTGCCCAGCCTGATGTACACATTGATAAATTTCCCCCTTAGCATTGCTTTCACTGCATTACATAAGTTTTGGTATATTATGTTTTTGTTTTAATTCACCTTTAAGTATTTTTTCAGTGTCCTTTGTGATTTCTTCCTTGATCTATTGGTTGTTTTAGTATGTTCTTTACCGTCCACAAATTGTGGATTTTCCAGTTTTTCTTCTGTTGTAGATTTCTAACTTCACTCCATTGTGGTGGAAGAAGATTCTTTGTATAATATCTATCTTTTGAAATCTTTTGAGACTTAATCTGTGACCTAACATATGGCCTATCCTGAAAAATGTCCCGTGTACACTTGAGAAGAATGTGTATTCTGTTGTTAGGTACAATATTCTGTCTGTGAAGTTGAGTCAGTTTGTTGTGTGTTCAAGTCCTCTACTTTATTACTTATCTTCTGTTTGGTGTTCTAGTCATTATTGTGAGTGGGGTATTGAGACTTCCAGCTATTATTGAAGTATTTTTTCCCTTCAATTTTGTCAGTGTTTGCTTGACAAATTTTGATGGTCTCTCATTAGGTGTATAAATGTTTATAATTTTTAATTCTTTTTTTGAGACAGGGTCTAACTCTGTCACCCAGGCTGGAGTGCAGTAGCGAGATCTTGGCTCACTGCAACCTCTGCCTCCTCAATGATCCTCCGTCTCAGCCTCCTGAGTAGGTAGGACTAGTACCATCATACCCAGTTAATTTTTATATTTTTAGTAGAGATGGGGTTTCACCATGTTGGCTGGGCTGGTCTCGAACTCCTGAGCTCAAGCAATCCACCTGCCTTAGCCTCCCACAGTGCTGGGAGTACAGGCATGAGCCACCATACTTGATTTGAATGTTTATAATTTTTTTTATCTTCTTGCTATATCGAACCATTTATTTATTTATTTATTTATTTATTTATTTATTTATTTATTTATTTTTGAGACGGAGGCTCACTCTGTTGCCCAGGCTGGAGTGCAGTGATGCAATCTCAGCTCACTGCAAGGTCTGCCTCCCAGGTTCACACCATTTTCCTGCCTCAGCTTCCTGAGTAGCTGGGACTATAGGTGCCTGCCACCATGCCTGGCTAATTTTTTTTTTTTTTTTTTTTTTTTTGTATTTTTAGTGGAGACGGGGTTTCACTGTGTTGCCAGGATGGTCTTGATCTCCTGACCTCGTGATCTGCCCACCTTGGCCTCCCAAAGTGCTGAGATTACAGGCGTGAGCCACCACACCCGGCCTGAACCTTTTATTAATATATGATGTCCTTTGTCTCTTGTAACCGCTTTCAATTCAAGGTCTATTTTGGTCAGCTACAGTGACTCACTCGTATAATCCCAGCACTTTGAGAGGCTGAGACAGGAGGATCACTTGAGGCAGAAGTTTGAGACTAGCCTGGGCAACATAGTTAGACCGCCATCTCTACAGAAAAATTTAAAAATTAGCCAGGTGTGATAGCACATGTCTGTAGTCCCAGCTACTTGGGAGTCTAAGGCAGGAGGATTGTTTGAGCCCAGGAATTCGAAGATACAGTGAGCTATGATCATGCCATTGCACTACAGCCTGGGTAACAGCGTGAGACTCTCTTTCAGTATAGCTCTTTTGGTTACTATTTGGATGAATATCTTTTTCATCCATTTTCAGCCTGTTTGTGTATTTAGATGTAAATTGAGTCTCTAGTAGACAAGCATATAGTTGGATCAGGTTTTTAATCCATTCTGCCAATCCCTGTCTTTTGATTGGAGAGTTTAATCCATATGCATTTAAAGTACTTAACTGATACAGTGGCACTTACTTCTGTCATTTTGCTATTAGTTTTCTAGATGCCTTATAGCTTTTTTTTGTTTGTCATTTTCTGTATTGCTGTCGTCTTCTGTGTTGATTTTTTGCAGTGAAACATTTATATTCCTTTCTCATTCCCTTTTGTGTATGTTATATAGCTGTTTTCTTTTTTTTTAATTATTATACTTTAAGTTCTAGGGTACATGTGCACAAAGTGTAGGTTTGATAAATAGGTATATATGTGCCATGTTAGTTTGCTGCACCCACCAACTCGTCATTTACATTAGGTATTTCTCCTAATGCTATCCCTCCCCCAGCTCCCCACTCCCTGACAGGCCCTGGTGTGTGATGTTCCCTGCCCTGTGTCCAAGTGATCTGATTGTTCAGTTCCTACCTATGAGTGAGAACATGCAGTGTTTGGTTTTCTGTCCTTGTGATAGTTTGCTGAGAATGATGGTTTCCAGTTTCATCCATGTCCCTGCAAAGGACATGAACTCATCCTTTTTATGGCTGCATAGTATTCCATGGTGTATATGTGCCACATTTTCTTAATCCAGTCTATCATTGATGGACATTTGGGTTGGTTCCAAGTCTTTGCTGTTGTGAATAGTGCCGTAATAAACATATGTGTGCATGTGTCTTTATAGTAGCATGATTTATAATCCTTTGGATATATACCCAGTAATGGGATGGCTGGGTCAAATGGTATTTCTAGTTCTAGATCCTTGAGGAATTGCCACACTGTCTTCCACAATGGTTGGACTAAATTACACTCCCACCAACAGTGTAAAAGTGTCCCTATTTCTCCACATCCTCTCCAGCACCTGTTGTTTCCTGACTTTTTAATGATTGCCATTCTAATTGGCATGAGATGGTATCTCATTGTGGTTTTGATATGCATTTCTCTGATGACCAGTGATGATGAGCATTTTTTCATGTGTCTGTTGGCAGTGTAGATGTCTTCTTTTGAGGAGTGTCTGTTCATATCTTTTGCCCACTTTTTGATGGGGTTGTTTTTTTCTTGTAAATTTGTTTGAATTCTTTATAGATTTTGGATATTAGCTCTTTGTCTGATGGATAGATTGCAAAAATTTTCTCCCATTCTGTAGGTTGCCTGTTTACTCTGATGGTAGTTTCTTTTGCCCATGCAGAAGCTCTTTAGTTTAATTAGATCCCATTTGTCAATTTTGTCTTTTGTTGCCATTGCTTTTGGTGTTTTAGACATGAAGTCCTTGCCCATGCCTATGTCCTGAATGGTATTGCCTAGGTTTTCGTCTAGGGTTTTTATGGTTTTAAGCCTAACATGTAAGTCTTTAATCCATTTTGAATTAATTTTTGTATAAGGTGTAAGGAAGGGATCCAGTTTCAGCTTTCTACATATGGCTAGCCAGTTTTCCCAGCACTATTTATCAAATAGGGAATCCTTTCCCCATTTCTTGTTTTTATCAGGTTTGTCAAAAATCAGATGGTTGTAGATGTGTGGTGTTATTTCTGAGGCCTCTGTTCTGTTCCATTGGTCTATATCTCTGTTTTGGTACCAGTACCATGCTGTTTTGGTTACTGTAGCCTTGTAGTATAGTTGAAGTCAGGTAGTGTGATGCCTCCAACTTTGTTCTTTTTGCTTAGGATTGTCTTGGCAATGCGGGCTCTTTTTTGGTTCCATATGAACTTTAAAGTAGTTTTTTCCAATTCTGTGAAGAAAGTCATTGGTAGCTTGATGGGGATGGCATTGAATCTATAAATTACTTTGGGCAGTATGGCCATTTTCATGATATTGATTCTTTGTATCCATGAGCATGGAATATTCTTCCATTTGTTTGTGTCCTCTTTTATCTCGTTATTTCATCGAGCAGTGGTTTATAGCTCTCCTTGAAGAGGTACTTCACATCCCTTGTAAGTTGGAAGCCTAGGTATTTTATTCTCTTTGAAGCAATTGTGAATGGGAGTTCACTCATAATTTGGCTGTTTGTCTGTTATTGGTGTATAGGAATGCTTGTGATTTTTGCACACTGATTTTGTATCCTGAGACTTTGCTGAAGTTGCTTATCAGCTTAAGGAGATTTGGGGCTGAGATGATGGGGTTTTCTAAATATACAATCATGTCATCTGCAAACAGGGACAATTTGACTTCCTCATTTCCTAATTGAATATCCTTTATTTCTTTCTCTTGCCTGATTGCCCTGGCCAGAACTTCCAACACTGTGTTGAATAGGAGTGGTGAGAGGGAGCATTCTTGTCTTGTGCCGATTTTCAAAGGGAATGCTTCCAGTTTTTGCCCATTCGGTATGATACTGGCTGTGGGTTTGTCATTAATAGCTCTTATTATTTTGAGATATGTTCCATCAATACCCAGTTTATTGAGAGTTTTTAGCATGAAGGGCTGTTGAATTTTGTTGAAGGCCTTTTCCGCATCTATTGAGATAATCATGTGTTTTTTGTGGTCGGTTCTGTTTATGTGATGGATTACGTTTATTGATTTGTGTATGTTGAACCAGCCTTGCATCCCAGGGATGAAGCCGACTTGATCGTGGTAGATAAGCTTTTTGATGTGCTCCTGGATTTGGTTTGCCAGTATTTTATTGAGGATTTTCGCATCGATGTTCTTTAGGGATATTGGTCTAAAATTCTCTTTTTTTTGTTGTGTCTCTGCCAGGCTTTGGTATCAGGATGCTGCTGGCCTCATAAAATGAGTTAGGGAGGATTCCCTCTTTTTCTATTGATTGGAATGGTTTCAGAAGGAATGGTACCAGCTCCTCTTTGTACCTCTGGTAGAATTTGGCTGTGAATCCATCTGGTTCTGGACTTTTTTTGGTTGGTAGGCTATCAATTATTGCCTCAATTTCAGAGCCTATTATTGGTGTATTAAGAGATTCAACTTCTTCCTGGTTTAGTCTTGGGAGGGTGTATGTGTCCAGGAATTTATCCATTTCTTCTAGATTTTCTAGTTTATTTGTGTAGAAGTGTTTATAGTATTCTCTGATGATAGTTTGTATTTCTGTGGGATCGGTGATGATATTCCCTTTATCATTTGTTATTGTGTCTACTTGATTCTTCTCTCTTTTCTTCTTTGTTAGTCTTGCTAGTGGTCTATCAATTTTGTTGATCTTTTCAAAAAACCAGCTCCTGGATTCATTGATTTTTTTAAGGGTTTTTATGTCTCTATCTCTTTCAGTTCTGCTCTGATCTTAGTTATTTCTTGCCTTCTGCTAGCTTTTGAATTTGTTTGCTCTTGCTTCTTTTAATTGTGATGTTAGGGTATCGATTTTAGATCTTTCCTGCTTTCTGTTGTGGTCATTTAGTGCTTATGCTGTTTTCTTTGCACTTATCATGAGGATTATATTTAAGATCCTAACGTTGTAATACAATAATTTGAATTTATACCAGCTTAGCTTTCTTTTCTTTTTTTTTTTTAAGTGAAAACAAGTTTATTAAGAAAGTGAAGGAGGCCGGATGCGGTGGCTCACGCATGTAACTCCAGCACTTTGGAAGGCCTAGGCAGGCAGATCACCTGAGGTCAGGCATTCAAGACCAGCCTGACCAACATGGTGAAACCCCATCTCTACTAAAAATTCAAAAATTAGCCAGGCGTGATGGCACATGCCTGTAGTCTCAGCTACTTGGAAGAATCGTTTGAACCCAGGAGGCAGAGGTTGCAGTGAGCTGAGATCGTGTCACTGCACTCCAGCCTGGGTAACAGAGTGAGTCTTCATCTCAAAAGAAAAAAAAAAAGTAAAAGAATAAGGAATGACCTCCAGAGGCAGAGCAGTGACAGCTTAACTTTCATAACATAGAAAAACTCTGCTCCTTTCCAGCTTAGTTTCCATCCCTTTCTGTTGTTAATGTCACAAGATAATATATTTATACAGGGTGTGTCCAAAATATAAACTAATACTTTTTTAATGCAGTAATCTCTCAAATTATGTAAAAAAACAAAATATGGAGTTATAAACTAAAGTTACAATAACATTAGCTTTTAGACTAATTTTTTTTAATGTATCAGTCTCTTAAACAATGTAGAAAGCCAAAAGTGAGCTACAAACCATGGTTACAAAAGAGTTATGAACCATGGTTACAAAAACCCCTGTAAATACATGGGCTTTTTTTTTTTTATTATTTATTTGTTTATTTATTTTTTGAGACGGAGTCTCGCTCTGTTGCCTAGGCTGGAGTGCAGTGGCGTGATCTCGACTCACTGCAAGCTCCACCTCCCAGCTTCACGGCATTCTCCTGCCTCAGCCTCCCGAGTAGCTGGGACTGAGGGCGCCCGCCACCAAGCCTGGCTAATTTTTTTGTATTTTTAGTAGAGACGGGGTCTCACCGTGTTAGCCAGGATGGTCTCAATCTCCTGACCTCGTGATCCACCCTCCTTGGCATCCCAAAGTGCTGGGATTACAGGCATGAACAGTAAGTACATGGGCTTTCATAATTTGCCATATATTTACCTTTACTGAGATCTTTATTTCTTCACTCAACTGTCTAGTGTGCTTTCATTTCAACCTGCAGGACCCCCTTTAGCATTTCTTGCAGGGCAGGTCTAGTATTAAGAAACTCCCTCAGCTTTTTTTTTTTTTTTTTTTTCCTGACGGATACTCTTCATTTCTCCCTCACTTTTGAAGGATAGTTTTACTGGATATAAAATTCTTGGTTGACAGGTTTTTGGTTTTTGTTTTTTTTCTTTTAGCAGTTTACCACCTTATGGCCCCCTAGGTTTCTGATGAGAAATCTGTTGATAATCTTATTAAGGTTCCCTTTTATATGATAAGTTGTTTGTCTTTTGCTGCTTTCAAATTTCTCTTTGTCTTTTTGTTTGTTTGTTTGTTTGTTTTTTGAGACAGTCTCAATCTGTCACCCAGGCTAGGGTGCAGTAGTGCAGTCTCAGCTCACTGCAACCTCTGCATCCCAGGCTCAGATGATCCTCCTGCCTTAGCCTCCCAAGTAGCTGGGACTACAGGCATCTGCCACCATGCCTGGCTAATTTTTATATTTTTTTGTAGAGATGGGGTTTCGCCATGTTGCCCAGGCTGGTGTCAAACTCCTGACCTCAAGTGATCTGCCCACCTTGGCCTCCCAAAGTGCTGGGGTTACAGGCGTGAGCCAGTGTGCCTGGCCCTTTCTAAAGGTTGATTATAATGTGTCCTGGTGTGGGTCTCTGAATCCTATTTTGAGTTTGTTGAGCTTCTTGGATGTTTGTATTCATCTCTTTCATCAAATTTGGGATGTTTTTGGCCATTGTTTCTTCAGATGTTTTCTCTCCCTTTCTCTTTCTGTTTTCCTTTTGGGACTCCCACAATGCATATGGTTATCCACTTGATGGTGTCTCATCAATCCCTTAGATCAGTTCACTTTTCCTTAATCTTTTTTCTTTCTGTTCCTCAGACTAGATAGTATTCATTGTACTTCATTATTCACTCATTCTTTCTTCTGCCTGCTCAAATCTGCCTTTGAATCCCTGCAGTGAATTTTTCGTATCAGTTATTTCAGTTCCAGAACTTATTTTTCATTTCTTTTTAGGTTTTCTGTCTCTTTATTGATATTTTCCATTTGTTTATACATTGTTTTCTTGGGTTTCTCCATGTCTCCTTTAGCTCTTTGAGCATCTTTAAGACAGTTGTTTTAAAGTCTTTGTCTAGTAGATTTGCCATTGTCTTTTTTCAGGGACAGTATCTGTTGGTTTATATTTTTCCTTTGAATGAGCCATACTTTTTCTGTTTCTTTGTATGACTTGTGATTTTTTTTTTTTGAAAATTGGACATTTAAATCCAGTAATATGGTAACTGTGGAAACAGATTTGCCCCCTTCTCTGGGTTTGCTGTTTTTTGGGTTTATTTTTGGTATTTTGATTGTTACAGGATGTGTCTGTGCCAAGAATCAGCCAGAGGTATACATGTTAGGTCTCCTCAGATCTTTTCTGAGCCTGTGCTCTTCCCTGGGCATGCATAGCAACTTTCTAATTTCCCCTATATGTGTGGTTGCTTTTGAATATCCTGGTCTTTAATGTCCGGGTCCCAGAGAGGGAAAAAGAAACAAGTGAAGGAGGGTGAAAAAAATGCTGCCCCCTTTAATCCTCTGAAAGTCACTTCAGCATGAGTGGGAAGACCTTGCAGCAGTGTGGTGGAGGTGCAACAACAGTGATTACTGTCTGTCTCTCTGTCTGCACCTTTGTGATCAGAAGCAGCCATCATTGATCCGAGCATAGATTCATATTTAGAGGACAGGGTCCTTTTCTCCCCTGCTGTCTCCCACAAACTGTGTGCAAGCCACTCCAGGAATAAGTGCATAGCTGCCTGCAGTGGGGCTGGGAGTTTTGAGATGGCTGGTGCTATTATGATGACAGCTGAAATTGACTGAAAGTGATTATAATTCATCATCCAGGCCTTCCTCTGGATGTTGCAAGCCTTCAGTAGACTCTAGAGCTACAAAATAGTTACATCAGACAGAGTGCACCAGTGCAATTATTTAGTTGGGAGGATAAATTCCTGGTGCTTCCTACCACAGTCTTCCCCAAATTCCCTTTATAGTTACTTTTTTTAGGAACCCCCATACTGTTTTCCCCAGCAGGTGCACCATTTTACATTCTCACCAGCAGTGCACAAGGGTTCCAAGGATATGGAGAACATCCTTGCCAACACTTGTTATTTTCCATTGTTTGGATAATAGCCATCCTAATGATTAAGTGGTATCTCATTGTATTTTGTATTTCCCTCATGATTAGTGATGTCGAGCATCCTTCATATACTTATTGGCCATTTGTATATCTTCTTTGGAGAAATGCCTATTTAAATCCTTTGCCCAATTGGGTGGTTTGTTGTTTTATCTTTTTAAATTTAGCTCCTTTTCATATTTGCCTTTCTTATAAATAACTCCTGCTTCTTCTGGTAATCTGCTTGAGGAGTGAGATCATTTCTTTGCTATTTCCTACAGTGCTAGTACATAGTAGTGTGTGCCTGGTAAACACTTACAGTGGTAGGATAGGCCAGTCATACAGCCAGCTTTTGAAAGCCTGCTTAATTGACTACTACAGTTGCTGACTGGGGACTTTGAGACAGTGAGGAAATTAACACGAATTGTGTGCCTCCTCTGTGCTAGGTGCTGTGGTAGGCATAACTTTATATAGTTCCCATAATACTCCTTTAATATGTCACACTTACAGATGAAGGATTTGAATTAAGGGAAGTTAAATTTAGACTCCCTCAACATCACACAGGTATTAAATGGCAATCCTTGGATTCCAATTCCGGGTCTACCTGACTCCAAACTTTTTCATTATACCATGCGGTCTCCCTTCCCTAGTCTGGTAAGTTCAAACAGAGAGCAAGCCTGTGAACCTGGAAATTGTTTAGGGCAGATGAGCAGTTGAACATTTACTTAATAGGAGACAGAGAATCTTGCTATATTGCCCAGGCTGGCTTTGAACTTCTAGGCTTAAGCAATCATCTCACCTCTGCATACCAAGTAGTTGGTAACTACAGCCTATTCCATTTTACTTAATTATTCGAGAGGAAAAGGTAGAGATTGTGAAATGCTAATTTTATAGCAGTGAACAGGATTCCTCGAAGACACTGAGGTGTGTCGTTTGTGGATACTGATGACCTTTGGAAATACTGTGTCTACTTTTGGGTGTGACATCCTCTGTTCTTGTTTCTCTGGTACCATAAATTAGGGCCACTGGCCATGGCCAAATGGGTGCCTAACACAGAAGGATGAAGTGCTTTTCATTGCTTACCACAAATTCCCTTGAACCCTTTACTTCTCTGAGACTTAAGAAACGCAAGAATAAAGGGAACAGAGTTTTATCAAAATCCTATTGTGTGTTAGGCAAACCCTAGAAGGGACATGATTATTATCTTGCTTTTACATATGAGAAAATTGAGGCTCAAAGATGTAAGGTAAATTGTCCAGATTCACACAGCTAATAAATAAGGGAGCTGAATTCAGCTTTTTCCATGCTGTCTCCATTAAAAGGTTCCTCTGTCTTGCCCTCTGGTGGGTTTCGGAGGTCCTGGGAGAAATGTTTGTATCCTCACCAAACATTGTGGTGGGTGGCATCTTACATGGGGCTTGTTCTGCACTTGCAGTTTCTTCTGCCACATGGTTTAACCAAAGCAATGATGACTGCCATTGCCCCCTTGAGGTTAGCACTCCTCTGAGGTCACAGGGTGGGGATAAATGTTCTGAAGGAATCAGCCTTAGAAAGCACACTTTTTCTAAGTATCCCGAAGGAATCAATCACTAATGCACATCACAAAATTCTCTCCAAGTTGGGAAGATGGTTTTAGACTTTCTCTTTCTTTTCTTTTTTTTTTTTTTTTGAGGCGGAGTTTCGCACTCTTGCCCAGGCTGGAGTTTGGTGGCACAATCTCGGCTCACTGCAAGCTACACCTTCCAGGTTCACGCCTTTCTCCTGCCTCAGCCTCCCAAGTAGCTGGGACTACAGGCACCCGCCACCACACCCAGCTAATTTTTTGTATTTTTAGTAGAGACGGGGTTTCACCGTGTTAGCCAGGATGTCTCGATATCCTGACCTTGTGATGGGCCCACCTCGGCCTCCCAAAGTGCTGGGATTACAGGCGTGAGCCACCGTGCCCGGCCAGACTTTCCCTTTCTTTAAGAAGAGAAGGGAGTGCCTTTGAGAACTAGAGTTTAAGTAAAGGATACACGTAGCTTAAGTGCTTTTATCTTTGAAATATACTATGACCAATAGACTCGAAAATTTCTTATTGGTTTTGGGGGTATCATAGTCAATTTGGGCTGCTATAACAGAATACCATAAACTGGGTGGCTTAAACAACAAGCATTTATCTCTGATAGTTCTGGTGGCTGGGAAATCCAAGGTCAAGGTGCCGGCAGATTTGCCTCTGCCGAGGACCTGCTCCCTGGTTTGCAGATGGTTATCTTCTTGCTGTGGCCTCACAGGCCCGGGAACAGAAAGAGTGAGGGGAGGCTCTCACATCTCTTCTTCTAGTGACACTAGTCCCATTCATGTAGCCTCCATACTCATGATCTACTCACCCACTAAGGTCCCCACCTCCTAATACCATTACACTGGGGATTAGGATTTCAACATAGGAAATTTGGGGGAACACAAACATTCAGTCCATATGGGGGAATTTTCTTTTTTCAGAATCTGTTGTTTAATTATACCTTCACAGTAACTTTTGTCAAAGTTATATTTAATTTCTACTTCCTGGATTCTGTAGCAGTAAATGGAGCTCGTTATGTGCCCCAATATTTGTAATACTGATTTCTAGTCCTAGAAGTATCTAAGCCTCTCAGAGTTAAGGAATTCGGTTTGGTAATAGGCTAAGCTAATAGCCATATGGCTCTGCACTGTGCTATAGAGAAACTGTGGGTTTCCCCCAACCTGACATCTCAGAATGAAAAAGATCACTCAGCAGAATATTTCCCACACTTCTAACCCTGATGATTTTTCCACTCAACACTTTACACAAAGAGGTAGGTACAGATGGTAGTTTGCTGGATCTCTGGAATATTCAGTCTTGGTCTTCACTCACTGCCTGGAGCCTACTCCTCATTTTTGTATAAACAAAGTGGTTTAAACAGGGTCTTAGGAAATATCTCCAGTATTTACCACTTGCAAACCTAACCCTTAATATATGGAATCTGTTAGATCAGGTTTTTAACTCAATAAACATCTTTGGGTGCATCCCCGTATTAAACTAAAGAAGAAATAGAAAACTGAAGGCAATGGCCCTGTTGCTTAACTGTAAGGAACATGTAATTTAGAAACTTCTTCTCTTTAACATGAAAAACTAACCATAAGTATGTGGATCAACGTTCTTTATGGAGTATCAGGAGTGAAGTGTCATGATGTTATGGTGTTTTTAACGGCTCAGCAAAAGAAAAAAAATTATATAGTGAGATGAAGTAGATATGACAAAATATTAGTTGTTGAATCTAGGTGGTGGGTATTTGGGTATACATTTTTCCCCTACTTTTCTACATTTAAAAATTTTCATAATAAAGGGTAAAGCAGAAAAATCCTAAGTGTAAATAAGATTTATAAAACTATACAAAAAATAATTTCAAGGTTCATTCTCTATTAATGGTATTGGAGTTGGTAGGAAATAATTAAAATAGGAGTATAAATCCAGAAGCCCGCAGAGGCCAGGCAGGTAATATGGGTGAGTGGAGCTGCTGGGCATTGGACAGGAGGGAGATGGTGGGGACTGAGCAAACAGGCAAGTGCACAACTCATTGAAAGCATTCCAAAAATTTAAAAAATCTTAATGCGCATTCAGAATGAAACACTTCAGAGGACTGGAAGTTTGTGGTCTCCTAAAAATGACAGAATTTACCGTCTCTAAATTTGCCCAGCTTTCTGTCCTTCTCCCTCTTTTCAGAAGATCCAGGAGAGGCGTAGCTATCAATACGAGAGGGAGATGGTTTCCTGGCACAAGAGGGTGATGGGAAAACATTGTATTCAGTGCCTCTAGAATTTGCCTGGGTTGCCACAACTTGGTTGCTTCAGGAATGGAAAATGTGGCCCATCTTCTTCTTTTCTCTGTCCTGTCTTGCTCCTTCTATGACCCGGGGCAGGATTTGCGGTGGGTTTATGGAGATTCCTATGAGTCAAGGAAGCACATTCTGAGGATAGAGTCATGCACCTGGGTTTTGTTTTTAGATGGTTAGAGGGAGGCTGCAATTGTGATTTATAAGAATGACTTAAAGTGTAATTCCTTTGATTTTGAAGTTGGCTAGGCAACTTAATTTGAACATCCTAGTGTGCCTATTAGACCTGGCAACCTTCTCAAAATCCCCCTCCTACTTCCCTCATTTCCCTCACCCTCCACCTTTTTCTCAAGAGGTAGAAGTGAGAGTTTTGTTTTGTGAGCTAAGGTTGGGTTCTGGGCCCTCTGCTTCAGCCACCTGGCAGCTTGGACTGGCCCTGTAGCCTTCCTCCACTTCATTCTGCGATTCAGGCTCCCAATAGTCTTCTGAAGCACCGGAGAGCTTCCTCATGCACCTTAGGAGAGCAGATTCAGATTGAGACAAGGACTCGCTCTTAGGCATATATGCAGCCTACAGAGATCCTGGGAAGCCTTTTTCCTCCTAATATCTTCCTAGACTTATGCTTTCCTTGGAATTCCAGCAATAGAACTGCATACTCTTACCGTAATTCAAGAACCTTTTATGTACTAGGTGCTCTACTAGACATGAGATAAAAAGATAAGCAAAACGTGGTCCCTGTCTTCAACCAGCTCACCATTTGTTATATCACTTTAATCACCTTAGAGAAAATGTTTTTTTTTTTTTTTTTTTTTTTTGAGACAGAGTCTCGCTCTGTCACCCAGGCTGGAGTGCAGTGGCACGATCTCGGCTCACTGCAAGCTCTGCCTCCTGGGTTCACGCCATTCTCCTGCCTCAGCCTCCCAAGTAGCTGGGACTACAGGCGCCTGCCACCACGCCCGGCTAATTTTTTTATATTTTTAGTAGAGATGGGGTTTCACCATGTTAGCCAGGATGGTCTCGATCTCCTGACCTCGTGATCCGCCTGCCTTGGCCTCCCAAAGTGCTGGGATTACAGGCGTGAGCCACCACCGTGCCTGGCCGAGAAAATGTTTTAAGATGTGTTCGGCCATATGAACTTTGGTGAGAATTAAAGATGAGGTTTTTACTTATGGAGTAGGGGGCACTTGGGATGGGTGAAGAAGGGAGAACTGCCTCTGAAGTTCTTACTCATAGATGAGGAAAGACCTCAGCTACTTTTTGTTCAAATGAGTTTATTTATTTAAAAAATATTTAAGGGGGAAATGCATTCATTTGGTTAAAAAAAGTTCTGTTAAAAGTATACTATGAAATTCCCCCTCCTTACCCCTTGCCTCCATCTAATTCTTATATATCATTTCAGAGTTTATTTATGTAAATATAAGTAAATCTGAACATATACTCTTATTTACTTGCACCCCAACCCCCATTTTTATGCAATGATAGCACACTCTATGCATCTATATACCTTTTAAAAAATTTATCTTATGGAGGTTTTTTCCATGTAAGTACATAGAGAGCGCCCTCATTCTTTTCTTTGTTCATGTAATACTATTTATAGATGTACCCTGATTTAATTAACAGGCCCTCTATTCAGGGACATTGTGGTGTTTGCTGACCTTTGCTGTTACAGTCACTGCTGCAGTGAATACTCTTGTATATGCGTTATACATCATTTAGCATGGGTGCTACTGTGTATGTAAATTCCTAGTGGTGAAGCTGTTGCATCAGAGGCTATGCATTTGTAATTTTGTTATCCATGCCAAATTGCCCACCTCCATAGGGTGTTAACAACTTACACACTAAGCAGCAAAACCTCTTTCCTCACAGCTCCACCTACAAAGTATTTTTCATGCTTTTTGTTTTTACCAATTTGACAGGTGAAAAATGGGCTTGTGGTAAAGTTTCAATTTGTTTTTCTTATTATAAGTGAGGTTGTGCATCTTTTCTTACAGTTGAGGTATTGGTATTTCCTTTTCTGTGAAATATCTTTTCATAACTTTTGTTCATCTTTCTTTTGCTAATTCTTTTTTTTTTTTTTTTTTTTTGAGACGGAGTCTTGCTCTGTCGGCAGGCTGGAGTGTGCTGGCATGATCGCGGCTCACTGCAAGCTCCGCCTCCGGGTTCAAGCGATTCTCCTGCCTCAGCCTCCTGAGTAGCTGGGAATACAGGTGCCTGCCACCATGCCCAACTAATTTTTGTATTTTTAGTAGAGACGGGGTTTCACCGTATTGGCCAGGATAGTCTAGATCTCTTGACCTCGTGATCTGCCTGCCTCGGCTTCCCAACGTGCTGGGATTACAGGCGTGAGCCACTGCGCCTGGCCCTTTTGCTAATTTTTAATTTGCCAATTTCTTTTCTTTCTTTTTTTGTTTTTTTTAGAGATGGAGTTGGATCTTGGCTCACTTCAGCCTTTGCCTCCCGGGTTCGAGAGATTCTTCTGCCTCAGCCTCTCAAGTAGCTGGGACTACAGGTGCATGCCACCACACCCAGCTACTTTTTGTATTTTTAGTAGAGATGTGGTTTCACCGTGTTAGCCAGGCTGGTCTTGAACTCCTGACCTCAGGTGATCCGCCCGCCTCAGCCTCCCAAAGTGCTGGAATTATAGGCATGAACCACCGTGCCCAGCCTTATTTGCAATTTCTAGGCACTCTTTATATATTAGGAAGTTTACCCTGTGTGATATGAGTTATCACAATAGGAGGAAAAAGGCTTCCTGGGGTCTCTACAGGTTTTTTATTTTCCTCAGATTTTGGGTATTCTTTTTGTATTTTAAATTTTAACTTGTGTTTGTTATCATGAGGAGTCTTGGTTTTTGTATTGTTGAATTTATCAGTGTTTCCTTTATGGCTTTTGCATTATCCTGGTCCACTCTTAATGGCACAACATCGTTCATTCCTTTTTCCATGGTGCCTCCTTCCTCTTTTCCTCTTTCAATTTCGGATTGACAGCAAAATGCTTTTGGTATCTTCTCCCAAATTTGCGTTCCTGGAAATGTATTTCTTGTCAGTGATAGGGTAGCCCGTGATAGTTTTGTTAGGAGATTTTAGTGGTCTGTAGCATTCCCATTTTCTTGGTACAGGCACGCTGGGAAACTGACAGTTTCTTATAAAACTAAACATGCAATTACCATATGACCCAGCAATTGCATTCTTGGGCATTTATCCCAGAGAAATGAAAACTTATGTTTACACAAAAACCTGTACATGACTGCTCACAGCAGACTTGTTTGTAATAGCCCCAAACTGGAAACAGTCCAAATGTCCTCCAATGGGTGAATGGTTAAACAAACTCTGATACATATATACCATGGAATACTACTCAGAAATAAAAAAAGAATTAACCATTGATATATCAACAACATAGACACATCTCTAAAGTTTTATGTTGGGCAACTAAAAAGATTCAATCCTAAAAGCTTACATGATGTATTATTTCATTTATATAACACTTTTGAAAGGACAAAATTTTAGAAATGTTGAATGGATTAATGGTTGCCAGTGTTTTAAAGATGGAAAGGGGGATGAGAGAAAGAGTGGGGTAGTGATAGTTACAAAAGCAGCACAAGAACTCTTTGTGGTGATGGAACTTTTCAGCATCTGACCATGGTGATGAATACATGAACCTGTGTATAGGAAAAAAACTAAATACAGACACAAATCAGTGCAAATAAAATGAGGAAATCTGGGCCAGGCACGGTGGCTCATGCCTGTAATCCCAGCACTTTGGAAGGCTGAGGCAGCTGGATCACCTTAGGTCAAGAGTTTGAGATCAGCCTGGCCAACATGGTGAAACCCTGTCTCTACTAAAAAATACAAAAATTAGGCAGGAATGGTGGCATATGCCTGTAATCCCAGCTACTCAGGAGCCTTGTTCAATTGCTTGAACAAGGTTTCAGTGAGCTGAGATCATTCCACTGTGCTCCAGCCTGGAAGACAGAGCGAGACTGTGTCTCAAAAAAAAAAAAAAAAAAAAAAAAAAAAGGAAATCTGCCCGGGTGCAGCGGCATACTCCTGTAGTCCCAGCTACTTGGGAAGCCAAGGTGGGAGGATCTCTTGAGCTTAGGAGTTTGAGGCCAGCCTCAGCAACAGAGGGAGATACCATCTCTAAACCAAAAAAGGGAGGGATGGGTAGGATCTGAATAAGGTCAGATTATGGATTTTATCTATGTCAATATCCTGGTTGTGATATTGTACCATAGTTTTACAAGATGTTTCCATTGAGGGAAATTGGGTAAGGGGGACATGGGATCCTATACATAGGATCTCAATAAAAATTTCAATTAAAACATTCCCAATTTCTGCTAATACTGGGTTCACCAAAACATACTGCCTGGAAGCAGGTTCAGGTCAAGTAACTGGTGCTCTCCTGTGTTAGGACTTGTAGTGCAGCAGCTGAGCAGTGGAATGTGGAGGAGCCTAGCAGTGCCTCGGGTTCCAGCCCTGTACTCTGCTCTGTCTCAGAAGATCTGAGAGCATCGACCAGCATTTCCCAGGATTCTCTGGGACAACCCAGCTGGGTAGCCCTTCATACAGCCTGTCTGGAGGGAAAGAATACTGGCTTCAGCTCTAATATATCAGAACAGTGTGGTGTGGATGTTGGTGGTTGGGGACAGTGAGGGGTGGACATTGGTGGTTGGGGTCAGTGAGGAAGGGTTCCCAAGATGAGCTTTGGCCAGGTGAGGTGGCTTACACCGAGGCGGGAGGATCGCTTGAGCCCAGAAGTTTGAGACCAACCTGGGCAGCAAAACCCTGTCTCTACTAAAAATACAAAAGCTAGCTGGCGTGGTAACAAGTGCCTGTGACCTCAGCTACTCTGGAGGCTGAGGTAGGAAGATTGCTTGGGTCCAGGAGGTCGAGGTTGCAGTGAGCTAAGATCACGCCACTGCACTCCAGGTGGGCAACAGAGCAAGACTCCGTCTCAAAAAAAAAAAAAAAAAAAAAAAAAAAAAAGCTTTGCTGTGCCCTGCACGTGACCTACTGTCATATGTATTCTGTGTTCCTTGTGCTGTAGCATTGGTTCTGCTGTGAGACAGAATGGTCTGGCATGTGGTAGGGCGATCACTGGGATCCCCAAGACCCTGCTAGGGAATCTCTGAGGTCAAAACTATGTTTGTAGTAATACTTAGACATTATTTGCAAACCATGCTCATTCTCTTACAGAAGTGTCCAGTGGAGTTTTCCAGAGGCTAAATGATGTGAAATAGCAACAGATTAAATGCAGAAGCAGCTATGATATTCCAGCTGTTTTCTATTAAGGCAGACATTAAAAAGACATTAAAAAAAATAAACCAGTGGCATCATTTCACTTTTTTGGTTTGGAAGAATATTTTCCTTAAAATGTTATTTTTGTTAATGTATAAAGGGGTTATCATTATATTTAAATGATTTAATATTTAAGAATGTTCTCAGTTTTAATTTTTATAGGTGAATATCAAAAGATAAAACTCACATAAAAGCTCTTTGGGGTCCTTGGTAATTTTTGAGAGTGTAGAGGTTCTGATAATTGAGAATTGTTGCTTTGGCAGAAAGCAATAGGCTTAATTTCTAGACTGGGCTTTGCTTTGTGAATGTGGGCATCATTTGGCCTCTTCAATTGATTTCTTCTCCTGCAAATGCTATTAATTGCCCTGCTACATACCTATAAAAATATAATCCCCTATGCAAATACAGGGGAGATTAATGGTTACCTGGCTAAGCTGGTGTTGAAAGAAAATGTAAAGAATGAGTTTCTGGCCTGTTAGCTGACAGTCTGTTTACTTGTTAAATGTCTTCATTTTAGCATCTCCTAGCAGTTTCTGTATACATTTGATTTCTTTTTCTTAGTTTTTCAGACAGCCATTTTAATTATTTTTAAAAATTATATTCCCACATTTTCAATTAATAAGGGATTTATATTCCTAGTACCTTGAAGTGATGTGATAAGGTCAGGAGCTCTGTTCTTGGAGAAACCACTTACTAGCTATGTGACGTTTGGAAAGTTACTTAACTTCTCTGTGTCTTGGCTTCCTCCTGTGTAAATGGAGCTAATAATACCTCACTTTCCAGGGCAGCTGTGAATATGAAAAATAGTGCACAAGAAGCACTTAGCAAAAGTGCTTGGCACATAACAGATGCTCCATAAATAATAATTGCAACGATTGTCATTAACATATAACAAAAGATGCAAGATTAAATTGAAGTCTTACCCTGTCTTCAGTGAACTTGTTAAACTACTTTATTCACAAGTTTATTAGCAGTAATTTTAATTTCATTTCATTTTTTTCTCCTTTGAAGGGCTATTGAGTGGCCAGACTTCCCCAACAAATGCCAAATTGGAGAAACTGGACTCTCAGCAGGTGTTGCAGCTCTGCCTCCGATATCAAGATCACCTGCATCAGTGTGCAGAGGCCGTTGCTTTTGACCAGAATGCTTTGGTTAAACGAATCAAAGAGGTAATGTGCTGCGGGAAAATAACATTGCTGACTGGTTATTGTGATTCTCTGCAACTCTGGATCCCATCTTAAGACTTGACATTTGTCACTGTTGCTTTGAGGAGATTGCTTTTTCCTAGCAGTAAAATGTGATGATGAAAAAAGTGGTCCACAGAGCTGGGCTAATTTAGAGTTTGAATTCTGATCACCACTGATTTGCTTGGCCAAGTTGCTTAACTTCTCTGTCTCAGTTTCCTCATGTGAAAAATGGGGCTAATAGTAGTAACTTACCCCAAGGGTTGAGTGACAGATTGCTTAGTAAGTGTTAGCTATTATTAGTGCATGTGAAGTCCTGCCGTACTAATTTGCTCTAGCCACCATTCTGTCTTTGAATTGACTTTAATCGTTTCCTGTGTATAATTTATATTTTGTTTCCCAGTAGATTATAATTTCTTTCAAAGCAGGAGCTTTGATACGAAAAGCTCCAGTGATTCTTAATGGTTTTATGGAAACAATTACGCCTATTTAACCCGCAAAGTTTTTAAAGGAAAGAAGCAATGTAATTCATGTGAAAGTACTTAGTAAACTGAAGCACATGATGCAAATGTTGTGTAATTATCAATCTCAGTAAATAGGTACTTCCTTTAAGCACTTAAATGTATCATTGACCAGCTGTTGCACAGCACAGTTCTAGGGGCATAAAGGAATAAGTAAATACATTTTCCAAAGTTTCCAGTCAAGAAAAACTTTATATTCCTGATACCTTGATGTACTGTAATATCAAGGAAATGTTAGGAGCTGTTTACTGGAGAAACCACTTCTGCGAATGGCACTCCCAGATTTGTTTAACAAAGTGGCCCTTTAACTCTGGTGAGAGAAGAAGATGGACATGGAGAAACAAGTGATGGAGCAAGAATCACTGCAGATTAACAATTTGTATTTAGCAATGGAGGTAGTGCATCCTTGAGATTACAAAGCAGTCATTAGTTATATTGACAGATTTAAATTTGCCAACACCTCCAACATTTTAGTACTTAGCTTTCATAAAATGTTGCATGCATATACTCTTCTCTCATGGGTTAAATACTATTATTTGGAAAACTATTAAACATGACCTTTGATATTGCTTTTCATTGATATGGCTTTGCAAATATTATAAACTTATTTTACTATATTATGGTCTACCAAGCTTTACTTTCCAAACATGACTATTCATTGGCATCATGTGAGTTTTTTGTTTGTTTTAATACTGAGTTCTCCCCTCCTCCCAGTATGTCTAGGTGTGGTCTGTGAATCATTATTTTAATAAGATGTTATGGTTTAGCTGTGTCCCTACCCAAATCTCCTCTTGAATTGTAGCTTCCATAATTCCCACATGTCATGGGAGGGACCCCGTGGGAGGTAATTGAGTCATGGGGGCAGGTCTTTCCCATGCTGTTCTCATGATAGTGAATAAGTCTCACGAGACCTGATAGTTTTGTAAAGGGGAGTTCCCCTACACAAGCTCTCTTGCCTGCCGCCATGTAAGATGTGACTTTGCTCCTCATTCACTTTTAGCTGTGATTGTGATGCCTCCCCAGCCATGTGGAACTGTGAGTCAACTAAACCTCTTTCCTTTATAAATTACCCAGTCTTGGATATGTCTTTATTAGCAATGTGAGAACAGACTAATACATAAGGTTACCAAATGATACGATGCCACCCTCTATTACCCAGGATTTGGGAACCAGTGGTCTTAAGCACTATTTCTAAAATAAGTTCTACAAAACTAGTCCCATGTAAACAGGTCAAACGATTTGCATATTCCCTCACCACCCCTTGGAAAGTCACAAAGTGTATTATCTCACTTAAAGTTCTTAGGAGTCTCACAATAAAGAAAGCCAGACTTTTGAAACTTATTTGACCTCAGAACACTTATCTTAGGTAACATCTATTAACGTCCCATAAAGTAGTGATTTTAGAACATTCTTTGGGAAATGCTATTGTAGACATAAGACTTTTACCTTTTTAATTTTTTTAGAAACAGAGTCTCATGCTGTCACCGAGGCTGGAGTTTAGTGATACATTCATAGCTCGTTGCAACCTCGAACTGCTGGGCAGAAGCGATTTTCCAACCTCAGCTTCCTGAGTAGCTTAGGACTACGGGTGTATGCCATCACGCCTGGCTATGTTGCCTAGGATGTTTTCAAACTCCTCAGCTCAAGCGATCCTCCTGCCTCAGCCTCCCAAAGCACTGGGATTACAGGTGTGAGCCACTGCCCCTAGCCAGACTCTACCATTTTTTACTGTTGTGCCAGAAGTTAATTAACTATGACATTAACTCTCAGAGAGGAGATCTTAGAATTATAATAAATTGGCTTTTTGATGCTTATTCTTTTTAAAAAGTCCTTTAAGTTCAAGACCAGCCTGGCCAACATGGTGAAACTCCATCTCTACTAAAAATACAAAAATTAGCCAGGTGTGATGGTGCATGCCTGTAGTCCCAGCTCCTCGGGAGGCTGAGGCACAAGAATCGCTTGAACCCGGGAGGTGGAGGTTACAGTGAGCCCAGATCGTGTCACTGCACTCCAACCAGGGCGACAGAGCCAGATTTCATCTCAAAAAAAAAAAAAAAAACAACAAAAAACAACAACAAAAACCTCTAATCCATATCTGTTGTTTTGCAGTTTAGTAAAGTATGGTACAGAGAGATTAACTGACTAGCTCTATATCAGAGAGCTGGGGAAAGTGTTTTGTAGCTGGAAGTACCAGACAGAGCTTCTCATTATACCACATTTTCAAGACTTCAGAGCAGTGTTTCTCAGCCCTGGCTACATGTTAAAATTACTCGGAAGTTTTTTCCTCCAATATATATGATGGGAAATTTTACACATACACTGAAGAAGACATGGTAAAAGAAGGCGGAGTAACACAGTGAACCTTAATGTACTCATTACCAGCCACTACAATCATCAACTTGCAAATACTCCTGTTTATCCATATCCCCACTCCCTGCCACCCTCAACTGTATATTTTATAGTAAATCCCCAGACATTATTTCATTCATAAATATTTAAGTATATATCTTTAAAAGTGAAGGATTCTTTTAAAAAATAACTTTTAAATTTCAATTAATTTTAGACTTGGAGAAAAGTCACAGAAATAATTTGAGAGTACCTATATACCCTGCCCCATGCAGCTTCCCCTAAAGTTAACACTTTACATAACCTTCATACAATGATCAAAACCAGGAAATTAGCTTGGTACAATACCAGCAATTAAATGGAGGCTTTATTTTGAATTTTACCAGTAATTCCACGAATGAATGACTGAGTCATTTTGAAAAATATAGTTATAATGCTGTTATACCTAAAATATTTAACAATGATACCTTAATTCATTCAGCATAGCTGAGGTGCTGTTAAGAAAATACCGATGTCTGGGTCTCACTCCGAACCGATTAGATCAAAATCTTTGAAGGGTGATAGGGTTAGGGCGGTGGGATGTTGGGTATTGGTATTTATGAAGGTGCTCTAGGTGATTCTAGTATGTAACCAGGGGAGAACCAGTGTTTTGGAGCATTCATTTAAAAATAAACTGACTTTGGCGGGCGACATGGCTCATGCCTGTAATCCCAGCACTTTCAGAGGCCAAGGCAGGTGGATTGTTTGAGCCCAGGAGTTCAAGACCAGCCTGGGCAACATGGTGAAACCCCATCTCTACAAAAAAGACCAAGAAAAAAAACAAACAAACAGGCATGGTGGTGTGTGCCTGTAGTCCCAGCTACTTGGGAGGTGAGAAGATGGTTTGAGCTCAGGAGGCAGAGGTTGCGGTGAGCCGAGATCTCCACTCCAATCTGGGCTACAGAGCAAGACCCTGTCTCAAAAAATAAAAAAAAACAGTTTAAAATTCTGTTTGAAGAACTTTGGGATTCACTTTGAATAGTCAGTAATTACCTAGGATTATTGCAAAACAGAGACCAGCACTCACAGTACTGAGCAATACCTCAGCAGTGCGCTGGGGCAGAGGAGGTGAGTGCAGTTTTGGGGCTTTCATTGGTGGCGTAATGTGTCCGTCTTATCTCTTTTGGTGAGTGTTAGCAAACTCCTGAATCATATCCATCCGTCTATGTTCGCCTCAGACCTAAGGGTTGAAATTAGTCACTTCCAAATGAGTAAAGCAGAGGATGTCGTTTTGATCAAACACCAACTCTCTGATATTATTCCAGATGTTTCCTGGAAATTTGGTTGGAAAGATGAGGAAGTAACATAATGCTATGTGTTGAAAAGTGAGGGAACTTAATAACCATGGAGAATATGTGTTAGTGGAAGTATAGAACCGGGATCAACTAGAGGTCCCTAAGATTACAGTACCTGTGATCACTTAAGTCTGGATCAAAGGGAAACATGGCTATAACTATTTCTGATTCAGATAAAGGAAAATCAGAGAGTTAGCTAAGCTTTCCTTATGTTAAATTTGGATGATGCTCTTGAATGAAAAGCTTATGTTTATAGATTTGTGTATGTGAGGGAGAAGAATGGAGGTAATTTACTTTGCAATCAGGGAGTCTAGTGACATACCTTAACTACTAGTTTCTTTAATGGCGATAGGATGACCCCTCAGCCAGCACTGTTGAGCAGCTATTGCAGACCCACCTAGTGGGGAGGTCCTTTGGGGGTTCCAGAGACATGTAACATGGTCCTTGCTCTTTGAGAGTTTAGCCTCGCTGAGGGAATGAAGATACACAGAACAGAAATATGAAAAAGGCACTGTTGAAGGGGAATGCTCATTTGTTATTTATAACTAAAGTTCTGTAAGAGTTAAAGATTGGGATATCCTGGAGCAGACAGGGTTTAAGCTAGGTCTTTGAGAAAAAAAAACAAAACAGGATTTGGGAAATGAGAGGAAGAGGGGGGCATTGCTGCAGGGGAACAGCTTGACAGTCTTAGAAGAAAATTAACTTTGGGGCTTCAGGGACACTGAAGAAACTGGCCTGAGTTTCAGTGAGCTTGCTCAGAGAAATCTCTGCATTAAGAACCACAGAATGTTGGAATTGGAAGGACCTTAGAGACCCTCTGGTCCAGTGCTCTCATTATTCCGATGCAGAAATTAAAGGCTTTTAGAGAAAGTAAGCACTTTGCCCAGGTCACACAGTGAGGTAGTGGCCAAAATTAAGTTAAAAGTGGATGAAGATCAAAGGGGATTTTTTGTTATGCAGGTGGTGCACTTGAACATGTTTACAGGATGAGGGGGAAGAGGCAGATGAGACAAGATCAAAGATGAAGGAGAAAGGGGGATTCTTAGAGCAAGATCCCTGAGGAGGCAAGAGTTGGAGCCTTGTGGGACATCTGTTCTGAGAGAACAGGGAGGACGCAGGCAAGTTTATGACAGGAGGGTCCCCGGCACAGATCGGTCACACCCAGCAGCTTGTATCCTCTGTGGAGAAGAGGGAGGTCATTTGTTGAGTGGTCATGGTGACTGGGTACAGTAATGAGTGCCATTAGGCATTGAGGGCTCAGCTGAGGCAGGGCAACTTGTATTTGCTCTTTGTATTTGCAGACAATTTGGCAGAATGGTTCTGAGCGTAAACTCCAGAGCCACACTGCCAAGGTTCAATCCTGGCTCCATCTCTGACTACCTGTGTGACCTCAGGCAAGTCCCTTAATTCTTCTGAGCCTCAGTTTCCTTTTCTGTTCAGTGAGAACAGAATGACATCCACCTCAGGTTTTCGTGAGGGTTCAATGAGTTATTCTTGGTACAGTTCTAGGGACCACGCCTGCCATGTAGTAGACACTGTAGTGTTAGCTCTTGTTATTGCTTTAAATATAAATGATGACTAAGGAGACAGGCCTATCCTAATTGCCATGAATTGGCCCATATGAAATTACTTGATACCAGCAGCTGTCTAAATATTGCCCCATTTTAAGTTCTGCTCTTAACAACCCAAGTATAAGAACTAAATAGAGGCAAGGCAAAAAAAAAGTTTTTTTTTTTTTAGCCCACTGTGGTTTCCTTCAAACCCTTTCTTTCATGCCATGAATATTTAGTTTTTGGAATTTCTGTAGTGAATTTAACTGTTTATTCTGCTTTGTGGATAGCATACTCGTGCCTGGGGAACATGGGTCTTGAGAAATGTGAAGCTGGATGGTGGCAAACCATTAGTCCTTGGCTTCTAGGCTGTGGATACATGGCTGCCTCTGATTTGGGGGATTTCCTGTATATTGCCTCATTTCTAGTTAAGGATTCAAGTTGACAGACACTTAGTTTTAGGTTACATCTATCATTGAAATGTGGGGTAACTGAAAAGCCAACGAGAAAGGAGTGTGCTTCCTCCCCAGGTGTGGTTTCCTTGGGGGCGAGGGACGAGGCTGGTGGCAAATACGCAGCCCCAGGAAGATGCAGCACAGACTTTTGGAGCTTCTCTTGTCACTTCCCTGGGTCTTATTTCTGCCTCATTCTAGTTGCTGTCAGTGGGTAAATGTGTTCATAGATTAGAACGCCTTTGTAACTAAGATAAAGCCACAAGGTTTATTTTGTTATAGTTCCTGTGTGCTTGCTTGAAGGCCTTGAGAGTACATTCATGATATGATTCTAGTAACTCCTGTTTTAATTCTTAGATGTGTTGATAAGCATACTGTATTGACATAAACCAGTATGAAGCATGGAGGGGGTTCAGATGAACTGGTAAGAAAAACTTGCAATCCTTGGAAAGCCAGATGATTACACAGGATTATGAAGAGGCCCTAAGGTTTCTCTAATTTAGCCCTTTCATTGTGCAAATAAAGAAACCAAGGATCTTCGAGTGTATATGGGATTTGCTGGGTATCTTTCTATTAGATAATGACTAAGATGGTATTAGAAGGTGAGTCATCTTTTCCACTGCACCATACTACTTATGTTCTGCCTCTTTGGAGTCTTTCATTTCATTTTTGGTTATTCCTTTTTTTACATGGTAGGTCCTCAACTGGTGTTTGAAGGAATGCACGAGAGTTGCCATTCATGGGCCTGCACACAGGGCTGGGCAGGGATTTCTTTCTGTCAACGGTACTGTAATGTTTAAGACCCAGCTGGAGTCATTTTCGAAGTATTTGACCTGACTTCCTGTACTGTGTGTCCTCCCAGGGAGAGAGACTGATCCAGATTAAATGAGTCGTTCCAAGTGTTGCACAGAGCATCACTGTCTGAACTGGTATTAGCATTCACTTTGAGCTCCTTCGGTTAAAAGCCTGGTTAGCGTGAGCTGTTGGCCAGGTGAAACTGTTGCTATCGCCCTGACACTGTGAACCGAATCTCCTTTAAATGACAACATTGTTAGAGTCCTGTGGCTGCTTTTAAATATATTTTGGCTTCAGTTGCTTCTTTCTTGACCTGAAATTACAAAATGAGTTGGGAGTACCTGTTGCAAAACTGCAAATTTTAACAAGAACATTGAGATGTCAGCTTCTTTTTGCTGAAATCCTGAGGCAGGACATTTCAAGAAAATTTTATGTTCCCATAGAATGTCACAAGTTACTCTGGCATCAATTCCAGGTTGAAACCTTACAGTGTAATTATAGTTTCCCCTCTTCTTGTCCTTTGGGCAGCCTTTCCTTTCTGTAAGAAATACAGCTGGTCCCCTGGGTGGCAGGAAATCCAGGTGGGGGAGTGGGCTGCTTCTGGTTCGGCAGACTGTAAGGTATGCTGCACAGGGCTTCCTTGGGCCTGGCCTCACACTTCCTTTACACCAGCACTGTCCTGCCAAAAGCCAGAAATCCTGGAAGAGGGCCAAATCTAGTTTATTACTTGCCTGTTGGAAATGTAGGCTTGTGTTTTTTGGCAAGGCACGAGCAGAGCCCGGTTATTTGACTGCTCTGAGATTTAACTCCATTCTGCTTTTGGACAATGACATATGAGCATGTGTGAACAGCAGCCCCATTTCCCCCCAGTTTGCCTGCCCTAGACATGCCCTCAGACAGCTGGCTCTGCCAGCTTTCCCACTGCCAGGTTCTAGAGCCCCTGTTCTTCTCCCTCCCCTGCTCATTTCCAGTCCACCAGAGCGGGCAGTGTCAGAGGTCCCATGCAGCCTCCTCTCTTGTGAGGAACCCCAGAGCACCTGTAGTCTCTAAGCCAACTAGCCAGTATTGAGGGCTCATGGGTTATGGAAATGAAACCAGGGCTGTTAAAAGATATTCCCTGTCCTGTATCACTTTCAATGAAGAGAAACAAGAATTTTAGCAAATCGAGCATTGCTGCAGTGCCTAGAACAATGCCTGGCATGTAGTAGATGTTGAATAAATACTTGTTTAATGAACAACTTTATATTCTTCAATTATCTCATCCTAGGGACTGATAAATTTTGTCATTCTATCAGAGAAAATAAAGGTTATGAGGGTTGCATTAGGTAGAGTAAGCTAGGCTACAGCTGTAAATAGACTCAAAGATGTGTAATGGATCAAATGCAACAGAAGTTTATTTGTTGCTCTTGTTCAAGGTGGATGTTTCTGGTTAGCAGGTGACTCTCCTCCATTGAGTTCAGGGATTCAGGTTCCTTCCATCCTGTGGCTCTGCCGTCACCAAAGACCACCTTGCTGATAGTGTCCAGTGGCAAAAGGGAAAAAAGAGTGGACTAGCACAGATAGGAGGTTCTTACCAGCCAAACCTGTGAGTGTTGCCTATGACTTTGGCTAGAGCTCAATTACATGGCCACAGCTAACTCCAAAGAGGCTGGGAAATAGTCTATTGTGTGCCCAGGGGTACACTAAGTTTTGAACATCTGTGTCATCTTCGAACTTAGATTCCTAAAATGCATCTGCAGCCCAACTTTGAGATTCAGAAGGCCCGATGCAAGGTTCCATGGTACATTTTGCTTGGTTTAAGTCCTCCTGCCAATGAAAACCAAGTGACATTAGGAAAAGATCTAACAATAAGTAAAAAAAAAAAAAAAAAAAATCAAGATATAATAGTTTATATTCACTATGATTTCAACTGTGTTAAATATTCTTTTGTTTGTTTATTTGAGAGCAGGGTTGTCCAATATTTTGGCTTCCCAGCCACATTGGAAGAATTGTCTTGGGCCACACATAAACTATATTAATGCTGAGGATAGCTAATGAGCTTAAAAAGAACAACAACAAAAAAAACTCATAATATTTTAACAAAGCTTACAAATTTATATTAGGCCACACTCAAAGCTGTCCTGGACTGCATGCAGCCCACGGCTGAACAATCTTGTTTTAGAGACAGTGTCTCCCTGGTCTCCTTCTGTTGCCCAGGCTGGAGTGCAATACCACAATCATAGCTTCCGGTAGCCTCAAACTCCTGGGCTCAAGTGATCCTCCCACTTCAGCCTCTCAAGTAACCAGGACTACAGGTGTGCCACCTACCTGGCTAATTTTAAATTTTTTTTGTAGAGACAGTGTCTTGCCGTATTGCCTAGGCTGGTCTTGAACTCCTGGCCTCAAGCAATTCTCCTACCTCACCTCCCCAAAGTGCTGGGATTGTAGGTGCGAGCCATCGTGCCTGGCTATGTTAAATATTCTTAATAAATGATTAGACAGAAGGAAACATGACAGTGACTTAATTGTGGTTGCCCTTTAGAGATGAGATTATCTTGTTTTTTGTATTTATCTTGTATTTTGTTTCAGCCTGCTTGTTTTTCTATATTTTACAAGATTTCTATCTTGAACATGCATTACTTTTTTTTTTTTCAATTTGAAATAGCTTTTTTTTTTTTTTTTTTTTAAACTGATGGGTAGGCTCCATCTTCAGAGATTCTGAGCCAGTGGGTCTGGAGTAGGGCCCAGTACTTGCTCTTTTATTTTTTAATTTAATTTTTTTACAGAGAGTTCTGTCACTTAGGCCAAGAGTGCAGTGGCACAATCATAGCTCACTCCAGCCTCAAACTCCTAGGCTCAAGTGATCCTCCTGCCCCAGCCTCCCCAGTAGCTAGGATGGGTGACACCATGCCCAGCTGACTTTAATTTTTTTTTTTTTTTTTGTGGAGACAGGGTCTCGCTAGGTTGCCCAGACTGACCTTGAACTCCTGGCCTCAAGCAATCCTCCCACATCGGCCTCCCAAATGCCAGAATTACAGGCATGAGCCATAATACCTGACTTCTGTTTGGTTTTCTCACAGTATATGAATCTCATAAGAGTTCCATCTCCCTGCCTGCAGCTTTTTGACTCACCAAGATAAGAATATGCCTCTGAGAACTTTTTATGCACATGCCTTTACATGTGTGCTTCATTTATGAACTAGTCAGCTCTGTGTCAGGCCCTGTTGTAGGTGTCGAGGAAATATCACTACAAAACAGACAATAATCCCTCCTTCAGAGACCTTACACTCCATTGTGGACACAGACAATAAACAAGGTAAAAAAATAAAATAGATGGCATGTAAGATGGTAAATACAAGAATAAAAAAAAAAGTAAGGGGATATAAAATGTCAGTAGGGTAGAAATTTTACATGGGGTGACACAGAAGGCCTTCCGAGAAAGGAACTTTTATTATAAAGACCTGCTGGTCAGTACAGAGCTAGCCAGGAGACTCTTCTTTATACTCTGTCTAGATCTGAAATTTATCAGGTTATTTGACCAATAGCAATCCTAAATCCCAAGATTCTGTTCTTTACTATCACCCTGCTCACTGTCGTGTTTATCTGAATGTTCTGAACTAGAGTCTTATTTGCTATCTCTGTTGTTAGTTGGTAGGAGACTTGCAGATCTATACTCCTTTTAAAAACATATCTGAATTGTTTTAGATCTCAGGGACTCCCAAAGGATTTCATCAGGAGGTGTCCCTAAAGCTTGAAGCAGCATTTAATTTTCTTCTGCCCACGCTGACAGTCTGACTATAATATTGTAAGACTTTAGTTGACGTCCTGGCGATCCTCCATAGTTTTCATTTACACATGAGTAGAGAGCGTTTCACTTGTCTAAGGTCCTGTCACACCATTGCTGGAAACTGCCTATGACAGCCAACCTGCAGCCCAGAGCAAAAGGCGTAATGAATGTGGAAGGACTCTGCAGGACCATACGGAGCTATGTAAAAGAAAGGATTATTTTGGGGGAGTAAAAGTCATTTATATCAAATGCAGCCAGACAAGGAGTGATTGCAAAATGTTATTCTGTAGAAGTATGAGCATTAGTGGTGTAATACAGCATCATTTCAGTGATGGTTTCTTCCTGTATCCCAGAGTCCCCCAGCCTCCTCTCCTCCCCTTTCTACCTGGAAGTTTACGAATTCTCTCTTTGCCCTTGCTGAGACTTAGATTCTCTGGAGTCTGTCACTCACCTGCCTTTCCATCAGATATTGTAACAGTCATAGTTGTATTCTGCAAAATCCGTGAAATTCAGATGGCTCTAGCCTGAAATGTCCAGCCTCCACTCCTGCTCCCTGACTTCTGCTGTGCCCCCTCCTGGAGGCGTCTGCTCCCCTTCTCTGCCTGAGGAATCCTGCTCTGCCATCAGCAACTGCCAACAGCCTGGCACATGCGGAGGTCCCGGTTTCCCTTGATCACAAGGGACCTCCTTCCTTATGTCCCCTGGTGCACAGGAAGTGTTTGCTGGAACCGTTTATGTGGTAAAGTTGAGTCGGTGCCTCAGCCATCTGCATGGGGAATGACATGGGCCTCTGGACTCTAGAGCAGGCTCCAGCCTGATGTCCTGAGCAGCCATCTAGCATCCTGCCCGGGAGCACAAGGCAGCCCCAGTGGCAGTATACCAGATCATTAGACCAATATCATCATCGTCCCATGTGCGGTATCTTGGTTCTTTCTTCAGGCACAGGGTGGAGGATTTTAGCTGTAAAATATTTACCCACGCACCACTGCTAAGCTCTGTTCTCTGAGTCAAAAAGGGGTTGTGTTCACACATGGTTTGGGTGCATACCCGAGGGAATTACAGAGCACATAGTCCAGTTTTCCATTGTTTCATTACCTTAGCTCAGGTTTTAAGATGTTGAGTGTGTCACTTCGGTCACACAGACTTACTTTTACCTCTCTTTAATTCTGGACATCGGAAAAGGGAGTCCAGGTTAGTGGCGTGGCTTGGAGCCTTTCCTTCACTATCCACCTGCTGCATCTGTGGAGGCTTCTCCAGCCCCTCACCTGATGTGGTAGTGACGGCAGCAGTAATTTTGCAGCTGTCGTTTTTACATGTTTACCATGTGCCAGGTCTAGAATAGGCGTTTTGCATATATCAGCTATATTTCACGATCAGCTGAGATTCAGAGACCTGAATGTGTTCCCGGTTACACAGTTGTCGAAGTGGGGCTGGGATGCAGGCTCAGAGCTAACGTCCACCTTCGAAACTCTAAAGCCGCGCTTCCTTTCCACCTCTTTGTCCATTGTCTTCAATTCTTTTATTTTTATTTATTTATTTATTTATTTATTTTTTGAGATGGAGTTTTGCTCTTTGTGGCCCAGGCTGGAGTGCAGTGGTGCAATCTCGGCTCACTGCAACTTCTGCCTCCTGAGTTCAAGGGATTCTCCTGTCTCAGCCTCCCAAGTAGCTGGGATTACAGGTGCCTGCCACCACACCCGGCTAATTTTTGTATTTTTAGTAGAGATGAGTTTTCACCGTGTTGGCCAGCTGGTCTCGAACTCCTGACCTCAGTTGATCTGCCCGCCTTGGCCTCCCAAGGTACTGGGATTACAGGCGTGAGTCACCGCGCCTGACCTTGTCTTCAATTCTTTTTTTTTTCTTTTTTTTTTTCTTTTTTGACAGATTTTCGCTCTTTCGCCCATGCTGGAATGCAGTGGCGATCTCGGCTAACTGCAGCCTTTGCCTTCTGGTTTCAAGAGATTCTCCTGCCTCAGCCTCCCGAGTAGCTGGGATTATAGGCGCCTGCCATCATGCCTGGCTAATTTTTGTATTTTTAGTAGAGACAGAGTTTCACCATGTTGGCCAGGCTGGTCTCAAACTCCTGATCTCGTGATCCGCCCGCCTCAGACTCCCAAAGTGCTGGGATTACAGGCGTGAGCCACTGTTCCCGGCCGTGTCTTCAATTATTTAAGGTCTTATTCTTTCATCCTGTCTCCTGCTCATGTCCATTGTTCAAGCATGTTCCCTTACCCTGTATTCCTTTATAATACTCGCCGCGTAGTGTCACAGTATACTTAGCATCTCAAAAGCAGTCTTTATAGGATGCAACCACACTTTAAAATAGCCCTGAAGACCCCACATTTACATTCTTGAAGTGGCAACTCTGCCTACCTTGCAGATAACTTTTTTATACTTCCAACCGTGCTTTGGAGAATGGGGCTTTTTAACAGTGTCTCAGAGGACTGTGGTGGTACAGAAGGTAGACAGAGAGTGGACTCATGCCTAGGAGCTTCATCCTTCCCCACTGCCACTCTGGAGGGGTTGCAGAGAGGGAGCCTCGAATTAGTCAGAAAGGGCTGGGGTGCTTGGTTACAGACGGGGCCTTTTCCAGGAGGCAAAAGATCTCAGATGTCTACGTGCCCTACACCGCTGTCTTCCATGGGACCTGAGGAAAGCTCTCCCAAGGAAAGGGAGGAGTGGGACTTCTGTCCCTCAGGCTTTTATTTTTACTTGTGATGTTTTTCTTTTCCTGGTTTGCTGCCATCAATGCCATTTGCAAGGCCTTTTGTGGGGAGGAGGTGTAATCTGCCTGTTTAGTTTTGGAAGCTGCTTAAAGGTTTTAGGATTTCTGTCCCACTTTCCCACCTAGACGTGATGCCAAGGGTAAGAAGGCATCGGGGAAACTGGGCAAGTCATAAAGTAATTATTGGAACAGTCATGCAATTCAAATTCCTGCCGTTCTGATATCGCTTAATTCTTTTGAAGACCTGAATAAAATTTGTTCTTTTTCTGAGACATTTAGATACATTGTTTGAACAAAGGAAACAGGGTGACTTCAAAATGTCCAGTATGTGGAAATCGATGCCGTTCAGCCTGTGGTGTAATTAATAAAAACATTGGCGACAGTCGGCCTCATTGTTTGTCGTTGTGCAACAGGAAGTGGTACACTAATAAGGAGCCGGGGAAGGTTTACGTAATTCAGGAGGAAGCAGACATGTGTGCAGTTTTGACTGATGCCCTTCTCACTGCAGATCCAGGCTTACCGAGGAGGTTCCTATTCCTGATGGACGTGGAGATGTCTGATTGGATTTTGTCATTTGATTTTTGACACTGATTAATGATAGATTTTTATTTCCCTTATGGTCAGAAATGATTGTCTTGAAAAGCTTCACTTTAGATCATAGTTTTCACACACAGTTATAATTCATTGGGTAAAGCATAGTAGAACAAACTATGGAAAAGGAAATATCATTGGTAGACTTTGGTCGCTTAGTACAGGTGTGGTGGCCCTTGGAATCAGGAGATCTGGAGTTCCGTCCTGGCCCCGTCAGTCCCAGCTGTGTGAGCTTAGGGATAGTGCTTGCCCACTCTGGGAGCAGTCTTTATCTGTAAAAGGAGGGGGTTGCTCAGGACCCTTGCGCCTCCTTCCTTTTACAGATGAAGATTGCTTTGTCTAAGCCCCCTTGGTGAGGTCAAGAATTGTGAAATGTTTGTACAAGTGAGATGTCAAGAGTACAAAATGTACAAACGAACTGCCAGTGAAAATGTCATTTAAGTTTATCTGCTAACAGTTTATTCCCTTTGGTCTCCTCTCAGTTTTTGTTTTGTAAATGTCCATGTTTTGTCTGGTAATTTGTTATTTTTTTTATTAGAAAAGTAAACACCAAAGTGTTTTTCCATTCCGCTTGACAGCATAACAAATTGCCATTTAAATTCATCTCTTAAGGATTTCAGAAAGGCATTAAACACACTGCTCAACATGGTATGTATTTAATTGAAATGAGCTGATGTTTGAATTAATTAGCTCTTTAGAAAAAATAGGCAAAAATGGGGCCAAAAAGCATGGGTTTGAATTCTGGCTTCACTGCTAGTACGAGCTATGTGACCCTGGGCACCTTTTCTCATCTCTGAATCTCTAATTTCTCATCTCTAATAGGAGAGGGACACTTTCCCTATGAGAGTGTGGTGAGGTATAAAGATAATGTATGTAAACTGCACAGTACAGTATCTGACAGTTAGTAGATACTTAATGGATAGCAGCTGTAACTGTTATACATTATTTTATTACAATAATTAAAATAACTAGAGAATTTGTGTATGTTATATACTGGGTTCTATCTACCAAATCATTCTAATATGATGTGCGTTGATTACCAAAAGAAGTAGTCCTCCAGTATGAATGCCAGTTTTGTTTCTGTTAGAGTGTGTGGAGTGAGATTTACCAGAGAGGGATTTCTCTTTTCTGGTTGACAGATCAAAGGTACGCCTATGAGAATAAATGGCAAGAATTTATTCTTTTTTTTTTTTTTAACAGTGATAAAATATACTTTACTTTGTTGAGTCAGAGGGTTGTAAAAAAAATTATTGCTAAAGTAGGTATCAGGCAAACAGAAAGGTGCTTTAGAAGTCCAGTTACCTTGGAGTTTATTTAAACTAAGAGAAAAACGTCATAATGTTTTCATGCAATACATATCTGGTTCTTTAACAATTGTGTGACAAACAGCAGAAGGAATTAAGGAATGCCGCACTTGTGATCCATACAAAACACCAACATTTTAGGTTGTACGTTATTAAAGAAATATCTCAAACACTTTTTAAAACACTGTAGTAGCCAATACATAGAGGCATGCCGTAGGTAGGCACAGGCATGCAGTTTAGAAAAATAAATAAATCACATAGGAACTACTCAATTTCTTTAAAATCACTGAGCAAGAAAAGCAACATTGAACTGGCTGGGCGCAGTGGCTCACGCCTGTAATCCCAGCACTTCGGGAGGCCGAGGCGGGCAGATCACAAGGTCAAGAGATCAAGACCATTCTGGCCAACATGGTGAAACCCCGTCTAATTTTTGTACTAAAAATACTAAAAGTACTTTTTTTTGTACTAAAAGTACAAAAATTAGCTGGGTGTGGTGGCGCTCGCCTGTAGTCCCAGCTACTCAGGAGGCTGAGGCAGGAGAATGGCGTGAACCCGGGAGGCGGAGCTTGCAGTGAGCCGAGATCGTGCCACTGCACTCCAGCCTGGGCGACAGGGCGAGACTCTGTCTCAAAAAAAAATAAAAAAAATAAAAAAAAAAAGGAAAACAGCATTGAACGTTCATATTGATTTTACACAGCTTCTATACAGTACCCTGACTTAAATCCAAGAGCAAAAGTTGAGTGTCCTCCTCTATTTTTGGTAAACTTACGTGACTTTCCCCCCTGGATTTTACCTGGGAGTAGCCTTTTTAAATTTTTATTTAAAAGAGGGTAGGTTTGGCAGTTTATAGTAATGTCACCAATGTTAATATTTCTTGGGATCTCAGAAAGATTCACATTTTTTACAGCTGATACAGCACAGGCTGGAGCTCCCCCTAAACCAGCCTCAGATTTTTCCAGCTTATTTTGTGCACCAATTTGTGTAACAATCCCATTCATGTTTGTCTCCGATACCATTCCGCCATCATCATTTCCGCAAGAATATTGTGAACCTTGTCTACATGGAAAATCAAATCCAGTTCACAAACATTTTCAAAACATTTGTCTAATGTTTCCACAAATCCATAGGGCTGGTAGAACTTGGAGAGCCGCGGCTTCCCATGATTGTTAAGATTAGGATCGCCTTGATCGTGGCTGGGTCGGGCCCACCGGGTAGCCACTGGGGGCCAGGGTGGGGGCCGGCGCACAAGCCTTGCCTCGTGATCTTGCCGGCGATCCTTCCCCACCCACTCCCTCCCGCACGCCGGCAAGAGTTTATTCTTACAGGCTGACATTGCAAACTACTGTCTTCAGAAACAAGGTCACTTCAAAGTGTCCAGAATGTGGTAATTGGTGCCATTCAGCCTGTGGTGTAATTAAGGAAAACATTTGCCCATTGTTGTCCATTGTGCTAGAGAGAGGCGTCCAGGAAAGATTCATACTCCCAAACCCTCCATGGGAGTGGTGATCTGGAGAGGGTCGGACAGCCAGAAAGCACATAGTTGACCCTGAAAGGTTTTGTTGCAGCCTGTCATACCCTAACCTTTCTGTCTGAATCTCTACTGCAGGTCAAGTAGCCATGGTCTGGTGGGGATAGAGGTGGCAGGTGGGCTAGAATGTGCCATATCTTGATTTGTGGCAATGGGCCTCCTACTCTTCGGAGTGGAGACGGCTAATACCATGAGTCAAAGACCAAATCAGGGGATAGCCGATGTATGAAAACACAAGCACCGGGTTTGCAAACTGGAAGAAAGGTCTTGAAGAAGGTGTCAGAAGCAAAAAATGGTAAGTATGTGAGGAGATGGATATTTTAATTAGCATGACTATAGAAATCATTTCACTTATGTATATGTATGTCAAAACATGTGTGCTGTAAATATATAGTTTTTATTTTTTAAAAAATGAATGCTGTCAGTATGAGTCCATTTAAAAATAAGCAGGCTTGAAGGTTCAAGGAAATTGCTGAGAACTGGCATCTTCCTTTTGGGGTTAGTCGATGCATGGTATGGTTAATGTAAAGATCCAGGATCTTATGAACACAGCTTTTTACCTTAGACTGTTCCTCTTGCAGACTCAGCTACCACCTTCCTTTAGGATTAAAAATGTTTTACTTAGCCTCAACAATTTGTTTTAGAGCCACTTTCATAGTGTCTAGTCCTGGATTCCCAAATAGGTTTCTTCATCTTCGTAAACTCGAAAGTGGCCATCTGGGGTTCAGTGTCAGGAAGGGTTCTGAGTCCAAGTCAGATTTAAAGAATAACCATGATGCATTACTGGTATCTGTCGGGGGTCTGGGAGAAGGAATTGAATGTATTTGAATACGCTTATTTTATTATTTTTTAAAACTGAGTTGTCATTCACGTAGTTTACCCTTTTACAGTGTGCATTTCAGTGGTTTTAGTATTCTTGCAAGATTGTGCAGCTCCACCACTATGTAATTCCAGAACATTTTCATCTGCCTAGAATGAAACTCTATGTACATCAGCAGTCACTCCCCATACCTCCATTCCCCTATCCCCTGGCAACTACCAGTCTCCTTTCTGTCTCTCTGGACTTGCCTGTTGGGGGTATTTCATATAAAGGGAATCATGTGATATGTGGCCCTTGTGTCTGGTTTCTTTTACTTAGCGTAATGTTTTCAAGGTTTATCCATGTTATAGCTTGTATCAGTATCTCATATCTTTTTATGGATGAACAATATTTTATTCTATGAATAGACCACATTTTGTTTATCCATTTTTCAGTAGATGGATATTTGGGTTGTGTCTACTTTTTGCCTGTTATGAATAATGCTGCTATAAACATTTGTGTACAAGGTTTTGGGTGAACATATAATTTACTTCTCTTGGGAATACATGTGAAGTGAAATTGCTGGCTGTATAGTAACTTTATGTTTAACTTCTTGAGAAACAGCCAAACTGCTCTTCAAAATGACTGTCCCATTTTACATGCTTACCAGCAATGCACAGGGGTTCCAGTTTCTTCACACCCTCACTAACGTTTGTCATTGTCTGCCTTTTAATTTGAGCCGTCCCAGTGGGTGTGAAGTTGTATTCTTTGTGCTTTTGATTGCACTTCTCTAATGTCCAGTGGTGTTGAACATCTTCTCCTGTGTTTACTGGCCATTTGTATATCTTCTTTGGATAAATGGCTTCAGTTATAATTCCAAGGCCAGATTTTGCCCTAGGGACAGTACTGATTTATATAGTTAGGCTGACTGCTTCCTAATTGGGAGAATTGGTAGTTCTGAATTTCAGAAACATCTGAGAAGGGTGGATATTGAAGCTTTATATAAAATATGTAGCAGTTTTCTTTTAATGTGATTATGATTTGGGAACTTTTTAGTTTTACTACCATGAAAAACAAAACTTCCAAGCATATTTTGCCATTCATTGTTACAATAATATAAACATACATGTTTATAGCAGTGTTCTGTTTTCAGATCATCCTTACATATATTATCTCATTATAACCATTACAACACTGCCGTGAGGTAGGATGAGTATTAGCCATTATTATCCCCACTTTTAAAAAGTAGAAGCTGAGAGTCAGCTTGTGATTTGCCCAAGTTCACCAACTAGTAGGATTTAAATTCAGGCCTTCTGACTTACTTTGTTAATGGTAATGAATTATTAGTGATGTCAGGGATTTGAAGGGTGAGCTTACATTGCTAAAAATCAGCAATATGCCCATCTTCAAATAACAGATTGTTACTGACTTCAGAATGTATTATTTGAATAGCTGTAAAACAGGATGAATTGTTACTTTTCCATTTAGCCCCTTTAGCTACAAAGTACTTACAATGAAAGAGCAGAATTACATATCACTGCCTGCTCATTACATTTTGAACCCAGAAGGAAATACACCCAAAGAAAGAACAAAGCTGGGAATGGATTTAGAACCCCAAAAAGAGGCAGCCTTTGGTTAGCTGACCTTGAACCATCCATCATGCCTCCTCCTCCCAGCCTCCATATTCCTAAACTGACCTCCTTGGGGAACAGGAATTTAAATGTAGAACGAGTGCAGAGAAAGTGAGATATCTATTGAGATCAAATAAAAATTGACCTTGAGACTAACGTTAACTGACAGACACCACATTAAAAGCTAAACATTACCTTTAAAGGGTGGGAAAGATGAGTGACTTTTTAAATGCCGTCTTGAGCTGGGCACAGTGGCTTACGTCTGTAATCGCAGTACTTTGGGAGGCCGAGGAGGGCAGATCACCTGAGGTTAGGAGTTCGAGACCACCTGGCCTACATGGTGAAACGCTGTCTCTACTAAAAATATAAAAATTAGCCAGGCGTGGTGGCACACACCTGTAATCCCAGCTACTTGGGAGGCTGAGGCAGGAGAATTGCTTCAAACCAGGAGGTGGAGGTTGCAATGAGCTGAGATTGTGGCACTGCACTCCAGCCTGGGCAACAGAGTGAGACTCGGTCTTAAACAAAAAAAAAAAAAAAAAAAAAAAGCAGTCTTGATTAAGTCCATATGCAGTCTTTTTTGTTTTTAACATTTCTTTTAAACTTAAGTATTTTGGGGATAGAAAAATAAGTCTATTGATCATATGGATGTGAATTTTGTTAACTGTGAAACACAGCTTACCTACTCATTTTTCTTTTGACCATGAGGGTTATTAAATTTGCTTTTGATCATTTCATGCATATCTACATCTTAAGTTTTTAGAATTTAAACGTTGTACACTATCTTTATGAAGTTCTTACTGTTATGTTGCACGTGTTTTCTAACTTAAAATAAGCCCTTGTAGTATGTCACTAATTTGGAAAGTTTACCTTTACTTTGAAAAGAACTACATCAAGCATAGTGAGGCCAGGTGTGGTAGATAATGCCTGTAATCCCAACACTTTGGGAGGCTGAGGGGGTGGATGGCTTGGGCCAGGAGTTTGGAGATCAGCCAGGGCATCATCTTGAGACCCCATCTCCACAAAAAATAAAAATTAGCCAGGCATGGTGGCATGTGCCTGTAGTCTCAGCTACTCAGGAAGCTGAGATGGGAGGATTGCTTGGACCCAGGAGTTCAAGGCTCCCGTGAGCTATGATCAGGCCACTGTACTCCAGCCTGGGCAACAGAGCGAGACCCTGTCTCCAAATAACAAACCACAGTGCCATCTTTCATAGGATGACCCATCTGCCTCAAACCAGCATCAAAGCTTATTTTATCAGGAAAATTTATATAACAAAAGTTTTTGAAGCACCGTACTCTCGTTGGAGAGGATATCATTTATTAAAGCTTTTGGTTTTGCTTTCAAAATATTTTTTGAAAAATATACATGTACGCATGTACGCCTATGTATGTTTATTTTTACCATATTGGATAGCATCAAACAGTGGTAATAGTTATTCTCATGGCTAAACATATAGATTAAAAACACATGGAAGGACTTGTAGGTAAATAATGATTTCAGTTATTACGTAGTGCGAAATGATTCTATCAGGAAACTGGGGGGATGAGTAATGTGACTCTGCTGTAAGATTTTCAGTAGCAGAAGTACAGAACAAAAACAAAACATGTCAGCAAAAAACACAATGGTAAGTTGTCATCTGAGTGATTGTGTAAGCCTTGAAGATAGTTAATGTAACCGAGATGAGGCATCCACATAAGCTCCTGCCTTCACAATAGATATGTTGTGTCTATTTGGATATCACAAAAAGTCATTTGGTTTTTTATTCTGCTTTCATGTACTACATTTCTTATCTTGCTTTTTCATTCTTCATGTAAAAGAGGTTTCTAGACAGAGTTTCTGTTTCAGTTCACATACATTTTATCACTTATGGAGCTCCTTTTTCCTGGGAACTGTTCTAGGAGTTTTATACATTTTATCTCATTTAATTCTCACGTCAACCCTATGACGTAGGCATTGTCAATTTCACTAATTTAGGGGACAGAGCAGCTGAGGGTCAGCAAGGTTAAGTAACTGGCTTAAGGTCATGAAGGTAATCAGTCATCTGCAGAAGCAAGATGTTGACTCAGTTCTGTCTGATGCTACTGTCATTATCCATAAGTGATGTATATTTTAGTTAGAAAACTGGAATGTTTGGCCGGGCGCGGTGGCTCACGCCGGTAATCCCAGCACTTTGGGAGGCCGAGGCGGGCGGATCACGAGGTCAGGAGATTGAGACCATCCTGGCTAACACGGTGAAACCCCATCTCTACTAAAAATACAAAAAATTAGCCGGGCGAGGTGGCGGGCGCCTGTAGTCCCAGCTAAGCGGGAGGCTGAGGCAGGAGAATGGCGTGAACCCTGGGGGGCGGAGCCTGCAGTGAGCCGAGATCGCGCCACTGCACTCCGTAGAAGCTCTCTCCCCTCCCCACAAACTCTTAGTCACTCAGCTTGAGCTCAGGAATGATTTCAGATGTCTAAACAGGTCATTTGCAGGGTCTGGGTAGTCTACCCACAGCGGAGGTAAAAGCTCTGGCTCAATCTTGAACCACTGCAAATTTAAGCCAGTGGATCTGAAGGCAGTTGAGTTCTGTTCTGCCACTCCAGCTCAGGCAGGACAGCTGCTTCCCTGAAACAGGGCCCTCTGAGGTTAGATGTGCAGCCTTAGTGGGCATCAGTGTCATGAATAGCTGTTCCTCATTTGGCAGCAGTAACTATCCAGAGACAAAGGATAGGATTCGGGATAACCGTGATCATAAGCTAGAAGTCTCCAGAGTCCTTAGAGGAATTTGAAAACTGAACAGAATTTTTTTCTTTCCACACTGTGTCAGGGCTTTAGCAAAGGAGTTCTGTTGTGACAATTGTCTGGGTAACATCTGCCTACTGGTTTTTTTTTTTTTTTTTCCTGATCTGTAGTCCATCTTGCTTAACAGTGCCCAAGGGCACAATCTTCACACTGTTAATAGTTTTACTCTTAACACCTCCTTGGCTCCTTTGTCCTAAGAAGGTGAGATCCCACTTCCAGGTGATCTCCTGCAGGACTTTTCCCTGAGCCTCTAACCCATTTCTAGCCCATATTTCCCCCTCAAGAACAATAATTCAGTAATGTTTTCAGTTCTCCTGAAACAATCCCAAATTTTGGATTTTTTCTTAATGTTGAATTATAAGAGTTATTGATATATTCATTCTGGATGTAAGACTGTCATTTGATATATAGTGAAATTTTTTCTTTCTTTGTTTATTTTTGCCCATTATTTTCATAGGGAATAAAATATTATGAATATGTTCTCAGTCTGCTGCTTGCCTTTTCATTTTATTTATTTTCTTTTCTTTCCTTTTTTTTTTTTTTTTTTTCGTTTTTTGAGACAGTCTCGCTCCGTCACCCAGGCTGGAGGGCAGTGGTGCGATCTCGACTCACTGCAACTTCTGCCTTTTGGGTTCAAGAGATTCTCCTGGCTGGCCACGGTGGCTCACGCTTGTAATCTCAGCACTTTGGGAGGCCGAGGCAGGTGGATCATGTGGTCAGGAGCTTGAGACTATCCTGGCTAACACGGTGAAATCCCATCTCTACGAAAAGTACAAAAAATTAGCTGGGCATGGTAGCACACGCCTGTAATCCCAGCTACTCGGGAGGCTGAGGCAGGAGAATTGCTTGAACCTGGGAGGTGGAGGTTGCAGTGAGTTGAGATCGCGCCACTGCACTCTAGCCTGGGTGACAAAGCCAGACTCCATCTCAAAAAAGAATTTAAAAAAAGAGAGAGAGAGTCTCCTGCCTTAGCCTCCCAAGTAGCTGGGATTAACAGGCATGTGCCACCAGGCCCGACTAATTTTGTATTTTTAGTAGAGACAGGGTTTCTCCATGTTGGTCAGGTTGGTCTCGAGCTCCTGACCTCAGGTGATCCACCTGCCTTGGCCTCCCAAACTTCTGGGATTACAGGCATGAGCCACCGCACCCGGCCTTAATGGTATCTTTTTAAGAGAAGTTTTTAGTTTTGATGAAAATCAATTTAACCATTTTTATTTTATGGTTAACACTTTTTGAAACTTAGAAATCTTTGCATACCCCAAGGTAGCAATTTTTTTTTTTTTTAAAGATGGGGTTTTGCTCTTGTTGCCCAGGCAGGAGTGCAATGGCATGATCTCGGCTCACTGCAACCTCTACCTTCCAGGTTCAAGCGATTCTCCTGCCTCAGCCTCCCAAATAGCTGGGACTATAGGCATGCACCACCACCTCCAGTTAATGTTTTGTATTTAGTAGAGACGGGGTTTCACCATGTTGGTCAGGCTGGTCTCGAACTGCTGACCTCAGATGATCCACCCGTCTCAGCCTCCCAAAGCGCTGGGATTACAGGCGTGAGCCACTGAGTCCAGCCAAGGTAGCAAAGATTTTTCTCCTATATTTTCTTCTAGAAGTTTAATAGTTTTAGCTTCCATATTTAGGTCTGTGATCCATTCCATATTAATTTCTTGTGTATGCACTGTGAGATGTAAGGCTCCAGGTTCATTCTTTCTCTTTGTGGATATCTAGATATTCTAGCACAAATTGTTGAAAAACTTTTTTCCCCCATTAAATTGCCTTGAGATCTTTGTAACAACAATAAAAAAATCAATTAACAATATATTTTTAGATCATTTTTACACTGTCTTTTGTTTTATGGATCTGTGTGTCTCTATGCCAGCACCACACTATCCTGATTACTGTAGTTTTATAGTAAGTCCTGAAATCAAGTACTGTAAGTCTTCAAACTTTATTCTTTCAATTATTTTGGCCATTCTATGACTAAGAATCAGCTTACCAATTCCTGTAAAACAATGTCTTCTAGACTTTTTACTTGGATTGCAAATGACCTCTTAATCAATTTGGCAAGCATCAGCACCTTGACTGTGTTGAATCTGACAATCCATGAACATGATATACTTCATTTCTTGAGATCCCTTTTAATTTTTCAGAGCGATGTTTTGTAATATCAGTGTACAGATCTTATACATATTTTGCTGAATTTTTCCCTAAGTATTTCATGTTGCCGACGCAGTTGTAAATAGTATTTTTATTCCACTGTCCTGTCATTCTTTGTTATGTAGAAATACAATTGATTTCTGTATGCTGACCATGTATCTTGCAGCCTTGCTAACTTCACTTTAATAGTTTTTAGTAGATTTTTAAAAGATTTTCTAAGTGTATTATCATGTCGTCTGCAGATAAAGACCCTTTTGCTTATTCCTTTCTAATTTCTTTGCCTTTTACTTAATTTATTGCATTGGCTACTGCATATAGTACAATGTTGAATAGAAGTGGTAAGAGTGTAGGCATGCTTGCCTTGTTCCTAATCTTAGGGAGAAAAGTGTCTTTCACCAATAACTATATTGTTAGCTGGAAGTTTTTCATAGATGCACTTTATCAGGTTGAGGAAGTTTCCTTCTGTTCCTACTTTGCTGAAAATTTCCATAATAAATGCATGTTCAGTTTTTTGAGTGCTTTTTCTTATATCCATTGAGACAATCATAGATTTCTAACCTCTATTCTGTTGAAATGGCAAGTTACTTTGATTTTTCAGATGTCGAAAAAGTGTGTCTCCTTGACATAAGCATTGCTTGGTCATAATGTATTATCCTTTTTGTATATTTCTGGATTTTATTTGTTAATATTTTGAGTTCATGTAATGAGTGGACCAGCCAAGTGGGCAGATGGGCCCGCACCATCCGTATAAGGTATTTGGAACAACTTTGAGCACATTCTACAGATGCCTAATAACCTTAGTGAGGCCTGCAGTTCTATGCTCAAATAACCTCCCCTTCTTTTTCACTTGTCCTTTGAAATGGACTGCCCCAGAGATGGTATATGAATCTGTAGGGCAAAGTTTGAAGTATGAGCTTGAGTAAATGATGAGTTCCTTGAAGACAAAGGCTTTATTGCATTCTTTTTTTTTTTTTTTTTTTTTTTTCCTGCGATAGGGCCTTGCTCTTTTTTTCCAGGCTGGAGTGTAGTGGTGTGATCACAGCTCACTGCAGCCTGGACCTCCTGAGATCAAGCAATTTTCTCACCTCAGCCTCTGGAGCAGGTGGGACTACAGGTGTGTTCCATCACACCTGGCTAATTTTTATTTTATTTTTTGTAGAGATGAGGACTCACTGTGTCGTCGTGGCTGCTCTTGAGTTCCTGGGCTCAAGTGGTCCTCCTACCTCAGCCTCCCAAAGTACTGAGATGACAAGCATGAACCACCGCGCCTGGCCAGCATTCGTATCTGTCAGTATAAGATTATATTAACTAGTGTTACAGAAACCCCAAATGATGGTGGCTTATACAAAATGAAAGTTTATTCGTCTCTCTCAGGCCTGGTCTACTCTTACACATAAACATCCTCATGGACCCAGGCTGCTTCTAGCTCATGATCTGCCAACTCAAAGATGTAACCTTCATTATTCTCATGGTCTACATGGGGTGCACCTGCATTTCAGCAGCAGCACAGTGGAGGAGGGGACAGTGAAGAACAGAAGCAACAAAGAGTGAATGCCGGCTGCCTTTCCAGGAAGGTGCCTGGAAGCTGCCAGGAGAGACTTCTGCATGCACACACCACTGATTATAACTTGGTCATGTGTCACGGCAAGGCGAGGGTTTTGAGGCAAGAGTTGTGGAGAATAAAGAGTTGTTCACTTTCTATTTGAAAATCAGCTAGTTTATTCATTTAATTTTTCTTAAGTTCCTGAAACAAAGTTATTTGCAATTTATATGTTTCTGGGCCTGAGTTTCCTGGAATAGTAAAGTCATGTTAACAGAAACAGTGGAAAAGAAAATTCATGTTAATGTACACTGTAAGCTGTGTGGGTGTAAGTAGTTCTGGTTCTCAATATCTATCCTAGGACCTCGCATAGTACATGGCACATGGTGCTACTCAATAACTGTCTGTTGCCTGTGTGTTAATAGCTCACACTTACCCAGTGCTCACTGTGTGCTGGGCAGGATGATAATGTTCTCCTTGCAGAATCTCATTTAATCCTCAGGACAGTCTTTTAAGTGGCCACTCTTGTTACTACCTTACAGATGAGGAAACCGAGGCTTACGTATATTTTCATTCATTTATTCAACAAATATTTATTCAGGACCTGCTATGTGCTGGGTACTGGAGATATAGCAGAGTTTAAAGCACACCAAATCCTTGCTCTCATGGAATCACCCTTCTGGGTAATTTTCTAAAATCACATAGATACTGGCTCGAGGGTAGCCCTTAAACCTAGGTGGTCTGACTCCAGAACCTGCAATCTTAACCGTTGTTTTATTGGTAGATGAATGGATTGATGAGTGTGTGAACAAAAATTGTGACTATCCATTTCACAAACAGCTTCGTGGTTGCCCTTTAATTTAGCTCCAGCTTGGATGGTTAGATTGCCCTGTCTGAAGCTGGATTTATTTTATTTATTTATTTATTTTTGGAGATGGAGTCTCGCTCTGTCGCCCAGGCTGAAGTGCAGTGGTGCGATCTTGGCTCACTGCAACCTCTGCCTCCTGGGTTCAAGCGATTCTCCTGCCTCAGCCTCCCAAGTAGTTGGCACTATAGGCGCACACTGCCACGCCTGGCTAGTTTTTTGTATTTTAATAGAGACGGGGTTTCGCCGTGTTGCCCAGGCTGGTCTCGAACTCCTGAGCTCAGGCAATCCGCCCTCCTCAGCCTCCCAAAGTTCTGGGATTACTGGTATGAGCCACCACGCCTGGCCAAGCTGGGTCTTTTGAATGGCTATGGAGTGCTCAGTGAGGCAACCCTAGGTGATATCATAACACCTCTGTTTATCCAGAAGACAATTAGTATATATGTTATCTTGTTAGAATCCATATGCCAAAAATAGAAATAGGAAAGGCAAATAAGGATATATCCCTAGATTGTCAAAATGGTGATTCAGAATTGCGTGAGATACTGGTTTACTGCCTACAGTCACGTCAAATGTGTTAACAATGAGCATGTGTCTGGGGGTTCGTGGAGTAAAGGTAGGGATTATGGATCAGGGACAATGTTACCTCAAGAGCAAAGGTCAGAGACATCAAAAATAGGCATCAACAGTTTTACCATTCTTTTCCAGATAGTCCATTGTTGCTTGCACCAAGTTGAGACTTTCTTTGCAACAAAGAATGGGGGAAACATTTAAAAGGTAATAACTTTCCCTACATGTGATCTAGTCTTCTTTAATGCCGTGCCACGTGCCAACAAAAGTCTCACAGAGCACCAGTGATACAGGGTCTTGCTCAGGAAATATGTGTAAAAGAGGGGAGCTGCTGGACTTTGGAGAGCTGGGGTCCAGTGTAGGTTCTGTCACTGTGAGATCTTCAAAGTCACACAAACTCAAGTTTCCTCTTGTGGTTTTTTTCTTCCATGGAGCATAATGGAAGTAAGACATGATGTCAGCACGCATGAACAACCTGTTTGAACTCAGTGTGCTCATTTCAGCATTAACAGTGCCTTTACAAAAGCTTTGGAGACATTAAACACGGGCCCCAGCTGGATGTGGAAACATGTAGGGAAGTACATGCCATTTGACAAGTACCTGGTGAAGATGGCTGTGAACAGTCTTCATCAGGTGTGAATCAGGGATGGATTGACTGCCAAGGACTTTAGACTTGATAAGTTAGAGCCTTGGAGGCCATTTCAGATAGAAACTCTTCAAGCGTCTATCTAGTCTGGTAGGGTTGCGGGGTGGAGGGCCAGGAATGCCCCGCCAAGTAAAATGTGATGCCCGAGAAGATTCCCAATTCAGGATTCCACCTGGCTCTCACGAGCCGCGCTGTCTCTCAGGTCTGTGGAGTGTTTCTCAGTGCTCATTGCAAGGCCACCCTGAAAAGGCCCAGCGGGTGACTGTCAGGACCACAGGACTCTCCTGGCTCACTACTTCTAAAGTGCTGAGCGCCAGACAGGGCTGCAGAGAACCCCGGAAAGTGTGCATTGTTTCCACATTATTTGGAGTTTCTCACTCCGATGTTTTTTTTTTTTTTTCTCTTCTCCTTCTCCCCCTGCCCAACTAGCTGCTCCTCCTGCCCTGCAGGCACTCAAGCAAGAGGCCCACCAGAGGACAGCAGCACTGATGTGCTTCGGTCGCCTCCCGCCCCTCCTGCCCTCCCCACAGATGATAGCAAAAGGGAACTTATTTTTTCTTGGGGCTGGCTTTGGAGCCCTGTGTTTTCGTGAGTTTGTTTTTGTGTCTCTCGAAGCCATTTTCAGAGGCTCTGTGGTACCGGGTGTTGAGCCCTTGTCCTGATGCAAGGTCGGGAAGGGGCGTGCTCCAGGAATAAACCAGAAAGAAGGGCTGGAGGAGCCTGGGAACCTTGGGATAGGAGTGTGGGCCTCAGTAGTTGAGCTGTTTTCTCCTGGCCTGGGAAAGAAACAAGGGGTGAGGGGGTGGAAGTGGGGTCCATGCTGAGGAAGGGGTGCAAGTGCCCAACACGATGGCGGTCTCTCTCCCTATTTTTATCTGGGTGATAGGTACTAAAGAGCCACTTTAAGGGGAAGAGAAGATGTCACGCAAGGGCAGCCCAGAGCCCGCAGTTTCTTTAATGGGGGAGAAGGGCACATGAGATAGTCCTCACAGTTTGACAAATGTGGTGTGTTGTAAGGATGGGAGCCTTGGTTGCATTTTTGGCCCTGGCAGGGAGAGCCTCCCTTCCATTGCAGTGTTCCCCGAGTGTCCGCCAAACTGCAGCCGTCCAGGGAAGAGAAGGATTGAATGAAGAACATGCATTTTGGGGTTTGGGATTTTTGTTATTGTTGTTAGAAACAGGGTCTCACTGTGTCGCCCAGGCTGGAGTGCAGTGGCATGATCATGGCTCACTGCAGCTTCGACCTTCTGGACTCAAGCCATCCTCCCACCTCAGCCTCCCAAGTAGCTGGGATTACACACACACACCACCACGCCCACCTGCTCCTAGTTTTTTTCTAGATAAGGAACCTGAGACACAAAGGATAAGTATTAGCAGCTCATACATGTGACAGAGCCAGATTCAGCCTTGGCCTGACTGATTTCCACATCCAGAATTCCCCTCATATAGGGAGATAGAAATCTCAGGATCTCAACAAGGTACAAATAACGCACATTCCCAGAACATAGAGCCGGGGACAATCCCCTCTCAATTCTCTTCTAAAGGTGGTTCTGGCACAACAGTTGATAAAGCTGTGTCCCTGAAGGGCTTTTTAGCCCTGGGTGCTTCCTGTAAAACTTGTCAGCTTCCACTGGACCTGCGGGACTGTGTCCCTCACAGGCTGCACACTGGCCCTGTGGAGAGGACTTGATTAAACAAGGTATAATGTACTTCTCTTTCCCATCCACAGATGGATCTGTCTGTAGAAACTCTGTTCAGCTTCATGCAGGAGCGCCAGAAAAGATACGCCAAGTATGCCGAGCAGATCCAGAAAGTGAACGAGATGTCCGCCATCCTCCGCCGCATACAGATGGGCATCGACCAGACCGTGCCCCTGCTGGACAGGCTCAACAGCATGCTGCCCGAGGGCGAGCGGCTGGAGCCCTTCAGCATGAAGCCCGACCGCGAGCTCAGGCTGTAGCTGCCGCCCGGCCTGCCTGGGGCTGGGAGCCCCAGACACCGACACCCTGAGGACGTGTGGAGCCAAGGTCATATCATCTGACCAGGTCTGGAGGCTGGCGGGAGGCTCCCTGAAAGTGGGTGCAAAGGAGTCCGGCTGGCGTGAAAATCTGACTTTGCCCAGCTCTTTTCCTTGATGCGGTTTCCCGGTGTGGAAGGAACCTAACCAGTTCTTGGTGATAACTGAAGCTGGAACATGTGAATTATTAGGAATTCTTTGAAGAACTCTGCATTGAGAATTATTTTTATTTAGTTTTTTTTTTTTAATTGAGAGTATATAGTCCAGTCCAGGTACCGGAATAAAAATATGGAGACAAGGGGAAAATATTTTAAGAAGCTCTGTGTTCTCAACGCCCTCATGAACTTTTCAGTAGGCTGTCTGGTTTATGTGTGGTCAACTTGAAAAACTAATTGAATCTAGGTCTCTGTGTTGTTCCTGTTTCTACCCTGACTGTTTCCGTCACACCAAGCTCTTATCTGGGGTGCGTCTTCCTGCCCAGGTAGAACGCTAGCATTTTGTTGACTGTCAGGTTAGGTGTCCCTTAGTCGTCATCAGAAGCTGAAGCCTTCCTTTCCACACCCTCATCAGATTCATCTCCACTGATAACTGGTTTCCTTGATGCAGACATAGTTTAGCTTTCTTGGACTGCAGAGATGTCTCATTCCACAGACATTTCTTGAACCCATTTGATGTGTCCGATATTGTGCCAGGGATACAAATATGGCCGTATAGCCTCAGGCCTTCATTTCTGAAAAGAAAAAAGCTCAAAAAGCTGCTGAATTTCTCTGGGAGTTTAGGAAAGGAAGTTATTTGAGTCACAACAAAAGTGCTTAGTGTCGTACTTTGCACGTCATAGGTGTTCTAATGGAACTGGAGGAGCAAAGAGTGGAATGTGGGGAGCAGACCTAGGCAGACACCTTGAGACTAAAAGCCAGAGCTGAAGGGAGTCGCTGGGGCCAGGATGGCATGCAGGCCTGTACCCTGTTCCCTAAGTTCCTGCAAGCGTCGGGAGGTGTGTTTTCAGATACCAGAAAGAGCCTTCAGTAGATTCACAAGATTAAAATTGATCCGCTTAATTTAATGTGTCTCGGCTAAACTTGATCTGATTCTAATCTTGGTTTGAGCCAGGGTCTTGTACGGTTGCTCAGGCTGGAGTGCAGTGGCGCAGTCATAGCGCACTGCCTCCTCAAACTCCCGGGCTCCGGCGATCCTCACGCCTCAGACTCCTGAGTAGCTGGGATTACAGGTGTGTGCCACCAATCCAGCTAATTAAAAAAAAATTAGTTAATTTTACATTTTCCAATTCGAAAGAATAATACAATGAATATTCATATTTCTTTCACCTAGACTGACAAAAAGTGGTATATTTAAGACATCACCATCATTGTCTTTCTTCTGGAGTATACAGAACCCGGTTCTGAACACAGGGATATGTTTGTAGCTTCGAAGAATGAAGGGCTGTTTACAGAGCTACAAAAATAGCTCAGGTGCCATTATCCTCACTGCACTTAATACAGGTGACGCATGAAAGCACAGAGTGGGCGGCAGTTCAAGCCTGCGAGGGCCGAGCCTTTCCACTGCTGCAGCTGTTAGTGGCTGGCACAGGGCAGGATGGCAGACCCAGTGCAGCACAAACAAACCACGCAGTCAGCCAGCTCTCCAGCCAACTGTGTCTACTTCTAAAGTAGAAGTTAGACAAAACATGGGGTTCACGTAGATTGGGGTCCTGAGTAGGTGATAGGCTACTTATTACTGGGTGGAAGCGGAGAAGTATGGCAGAAGAACAATAGGCAAATTCAATACTTCCGGAAAGAATTCTAGTTAGTTTAATACTTTGATGGCATGTTGTGGTTTCTGCAGTGTCGTGAACTTGGCTAAACTGAACTGTGTTCCCAGAATTCCCTTCCTTATTTGTTTCTCAGGTGAGGGTTGGCCACGAGAGAGATTTGCATGAGGTTTGGAAGTGGAAGTAGAGCAACAGCCATGCGTATTCACTGGAAGTCGATGTAGGTCAGGCCCTGTTCCATCACGTGCACGTTACCATGGATCTCCTGCACTTGTGGTGTGGGCAGCCGCTGGGCCCACGGCTCCTCCCACTCCCGCAGAACTCTGCCTTTAGCTTTTCCAAACCCTGGGCCGGGTATGAGAACCAGCTTCTTGGTCTGCAGCCGCAAGGATGAAGGTTTGGGGATGAGAGACCAGCACAGGCTCTGATGAGAGACAGGTGCAGGTCCCAGCTTGTGGCTTGCAGGTCTCAGTTGTACTTGCTCTCCCTCACCTTCCTTTCCAACCGCCTGGCCTGTGGTCTGGTGAAGAAGAAACAGCCGAACCGAGACTTTTACCAGCCCCTCTAATTGCTCAAACTGCTTTCACAATCCTCTCTTTCTACATCATTCCTAGTGGTTCTTTTCTGATGGAACCAGTGACTGGTAACATGGCGTTACCAGCCCTTTCCCTCTCATGTTTTGCTATTTCCTGATGGAACCTGGGAGTCTGAGTGATTTGTATTTCAAGAAGCAGTTATGCTGGATCTCTTTGTTGGTTAATACCCCATGACCTATCTGGCCGTTATGGGATATTTCAGGGATAGGAGTTGTGAAAGAGCCCTTGGCTGGATGTTTCTAGCCTTAATCTTTGGCAAGCCATTTCATTTCCCTGAGCCTCAGTTTCCGCCTTCCTACAGCGTGAGCAGGTCTGGGTGGGCTCTCAAGGCCCTTTCAGCTCTAAGATTCCAAGTCTGTGATTCTGATACATCTGACTACAGTGAGCGTGTTTACCTGTTGTCTCTGAGCAGTGGCCCTAGGTCCTGGTAGTGACTTTAAATTCCGAGCTCCCAAGGTACAGCTGCTTCTCTTCCTTTTAATTATAAATTAGCTGTTCATTGGCTGCTTCTTTCTAGAGCCTGTTTTGCTTATCTTGCAATCTGTTCATTTCTGTTGATGAACACAGTCAAATAGGCCTCTATGTGTAGTCTCCTGGTTTCTCTGGTCAAAGTGGAAGGTTGGTAGAAACTGGCCTTCACTCCTTGTATTAGGGTATATATACATTTATAATAAATGGGCCAGGCGTGGTGGCTCACGCCTGTAATCCCAGCACTTTGGGAGGCTGAGGTGGGCAGATGACGAGGTCAGGAGATTGAGACCATCCTGGCTAACATGGTGAAATCCCATCTCTACTAAAAATACAAAAAATTAGCCGGCATGGTGGCGGGCACCTGCAATCCCAGCTACTTGGGAGGCTGAGGCAGGAGAATGGCGTGAACCCGGGAGGCAGAGGTTGCAGTGAGCCAAGATCGTGCCACTGCACTCCAGCCTGGGCGACAGAGTGAGATGCCATCTCAAAAAAAAAAAACAAAAACAAACAAATATATATATATAAAATGAACTGTGGAGTTAAGAGCAAGTGATAGTGTAGCCTTTACAGATTTCATGTCTTTGTTTCCCTCAAAGTTTTATTCTTAGTAACGCTATATATGGTTTTATAGACCACATGTATATAGTCTCCTGTGTCTTAGATGATAACATCCTTAAAATATGAAATATATTTTGAACCTAGATACCTACCCAGTATTCTCTGCACAGAGTAAACATTTCATTAAATGAGTTTCAAGGACTCCATACCCTGATATAGGAGTACATTCAAGGAATGAGTTTAGGCCGGGCGCGGTGGCTCACGCCTGTAATCCCAGCACTTTGGGAGGCCGAGACGAGTGGATCACCTGAGGTCAGGAGTTCCAGACCAGCCTGACCAACATGGTGAAACCCCATCTCTACTAAAAGAAATACAGAAATTACCCGGGCATGGTGGCTGGTGCCTGTAATCCCCGCTACTTGCGAGGCCAAGGTGGGAGAATCGCTTGAACCTGGGAGGCGGAGGTTGCAGTGAGCCAAGATCCCATTGCACTCCGGCCTGGGTAACAAGAGTGAAACTCCGTTTAGAAATGAGTTTAGTCTGGGAGAATATGCTTTTTGAGTAAAAAAGTTTGATTTTATGTATGTGTGCATCTGTATACATGTTTCTGTATCCTGAGTATTTCTTTGCGGCTTCTTCAGTTATGAAAGAGGTTGGTACTGTTACCCTTACGTTATAGGTATTACAAACTCGGTTTTACAAGGTTACATAAACTAATGGCCCTGGGGCGAATGACATGTGCCACTTTTGTGTTGATTTGTAGAACTTACTTAGCTTTGGCATTTCCCCTAGTAATTCCCAAGGCAAAACCAGGAATTGTCAGAGACGTGACCAAACATGTATTAAAATTCTAGTGCAATTGGGAACTTGGTCTTCCTGATTTGTTTATACTTCAGCCAAACCCAGATATATAGTGCTCAGCAGAAATTATTCAAAATGTTGATACTCAAGATTGAAGGATGGATTAGGGAGAAATGAAAACTTTTCTTCTTGTGGACTTTTTAGGTATGAAATTTAATCACGAGAGTAGTTTTGCTTTTCTTTCCCTGACCTTTCGCTTCATTCCTTTGTTAAGAACTATATAGTGCCTCTGAGGAGGTGGCATTATTGTTCACTAACTTACCATAAATCAGGGGTCTCCAAACCCCAGGCCGCAGACTGGTACCCATCTGTGGCGTGTGAGGAAGTGTGCTGCACAGCAGGAGGTGAGCGGCGGATGAGCAAGTGAAGCTTCATGTGTTGTTGTTGTTGTTTATTGAGATGGAGTCTCGCTCTGTTGCCCAGGCTGGAGTGCAGTGGCACGATCTCGGCTCACTGCAACCTCCGCCTCCCAGGTTCAAGCAGTTATACTGTCACAGCCTCCCGAGTAGCTGGGACTACAGGTGCCCACCACCACGCCCGGCTAATTTTTTATTTTTAGTAGAGATGAGGTTTCACCATGTTGGCCAGGCAGGTCTCAAACTCCTGACCTTGTGATCTGCCCGACTCGGCCTCCCAAAGTGCTGGGATTACAGGCGTGAGCCACCGCCCCCGGCCAGCTTCGTGTGTATTTATAGCTGCTCCCCATAACTCACATCACTGCCTGAGCTCCACCTCCTGTCAGAACAGCCCCAGCATTAGACTCCCCTAAGAGCGTGAACCCTATTGTGAACTGCGCGTGTGAGGGATCTAGGTTTTGTGCTCCTTATGAGAATCTAATGCCTGATGATCTGAGATGGAACGGTTTCATCCAGAAACCATCCCCCTGCTTCCCTGTCTGTAGAAAAATTGTCTTCTATGAAATGGGTCCCTGGTGCCAAAAAGGTTGGGGACTGCTGTCATAAATAACATTGAATTTCTTGTGGGTTTTTTTTTTGACACACCAGGCATGTCTGTTCCATTCAAATGCTATGACTACAGAGGGAAAGGGTAGCCAGATAATTATCCACATGCTTCAAACCAAAAAGATAAAAAAGTTGGCAACTAGATCTAGTTGCCTGCCAGGATGACCAGCGTTATGCTGGTGTGTGCGTGTCCATGCCTCCGGGATTTTTCCAGGGTTATCAATGTCAGTGTAAGATCTGATGGAATTTACTGATGACTCAATTTTCTTCACCAATCAAGGCTCATTCCTTGAGGCATGAGTTATGCGAAAAGCTTTTCTGCACCAAGTACTTTCAGTCTGGTCTTTGAAATTGTCATAATTCTGACAGAGAACGCAGACCATTACTGAATGCTCTTCAGGTTACCCTGTTTGCCTGTCACATTGCTTCTACAGGCCACATCCTGCATTTCCTGTGGGACAGCATTTTCAAACTGATTCTAGTGTTTGAGCTGGAACCAAAAGAATGAAACTGTTTTTACATAAGTGCATATTGCTGTCTCTGCAAATAAAGTACAACAGTATGACTGACTTGTAAATATCTTCCAGGACAATGCTGTGATTTTCCAGTTGATTCTGCAACTTTAAAGATATAACCAAGTATAATTAGGCCGTTCAAGGATGAATGGGTCCCACAGAAGCTAGAAATAGTTTACTTCCCGCTTCCATTTATAGATGCAGAAGACTAATATTCACAGAAAAATTACGTAGACAAATTTTGTTTACTAGATCTAAAACATTCCTGCTTCTCAGAAAAACAAAACCAGAGGAGTATTTAAGATAAAGTAACAGTGAACGTGTTGAGACTAAAAAGTTTCCATCAACTAGTCCCATATGCAGCCTCTACCCTTCACATAATCTCTTTGGACACTCGGCTCCAATTTTGCCTTATTTTTCTTCACATCTCAATCTACACCTTCCTAATATGTCCGGAATTGGTGGGTTCTTGGTCTCACTGACTTCAAGAATGAAGTCGCGGACCCTCACGGTGAGTGTTACGGTTCTTAAAGGCGGCGTGTCCGGAGTTTGTTCCTTCTGATGTTCGGATGTGTTTGGAGTTTCTTCCTTCTGGTGGGTTCGTGGTGTCGCTGGCTCAGGAGTGAAGCTGCAGACCTTCGCGGTGAGTGTTACAGCTCTTAAGGCAGCGCGTCCGGAGTTGTTCATTCCTCCCAGTGGGCTCGTGGTCTCACTGGCTTCAGGAGTGAAGCTGCAGATCTTCGCTGTGAGTGTTACAGCTCATAAAAGCAGTGTGGACCCAAAGAGCGAGCAGTAGCAAGATTTATTGCAAAGAGCGAAAGAAAAAAGCTTCCACATTGTGGAAGGGGACCCGAGAGGGTTGCCACTGCTGGCTCGGGCAGCCTGCTTTTATTCTCTTATCTGGCCCCACCCACATCCTGCTGATTGGTAGAGCCGAGTGGTCTGTTTTGACAGGGCGCTGATTTGTGCGTTTACAATCCCTGAGCTAGACACAGATGTTCTCCAAGGCCCCACCAGAGTAGCTAGATACAGAGGGTTGATTGGTGCATTCACAAACCCTGAGCTAGACACAGGGTGCTGATTGGTGTGTTTACAAACCTTGAGCTAGATACAGAGTGCCGATTGGTGTATTTACAGTCCCTGAGCTAGACATAAAGGTTCTCCAAGTCCCCACCAGACTCAGGAGCCCAGCTGGCTTCACCCAGTGGTTCCTGCACCAGAGCTGCAGGTGGAGCTACCTGCCAGTCCCATGCCGTGCGCCCGCACGCCTCAGCCCTTGGCTGGTTGATGGGACTGGGCGCTGTGGAGCAGGGGGCGGCGCTCGGGGAGGCTCAGGCCGCACAGGAGCCCACGGAGGTGGGGGAGGCTCAGGCATGGCAGGCTGCAGGTCCTGAGCCCTGCCCTGCGGGAAGGGAGCTAAGGCCCTGTGAGAAATTGAGCACAGCAGCTGCTGGCCCGGGTGCTAAAAGCCAGTCACTGCTCGGGCTGGTGGGGCCAGCCGGCTGCTCCGAGTGCAGGGTCCGCTGAGCCCACGCCCACCCGGAACTCACACTGGCCTGCAAGCACCACACGCAGCCCCGGTTCCCGCCCACGCCTCTCCCTCCACACCTCCCCGCAAGCTGAGGGAGCCGGCTCCGGCCTTGGCCAGCCCAGAAAGGGGCTCCCACAGTGCAGCGGCGGGCTGAAGGGCTCCTCAAGTGCCGCCAAAGTGGAAGCCCAGGCAGAGGAGGCACCGAGAGTGAGTGAGGGCTGTGAGGGCTGCCAGCGTGCTGTCACCTCTCACTAATTTCCCCTTAGTTTATTTTTTGTTTAAAATGGAGTTTCGCTCGTTGCCCAGGCTGGAGTGCAATGGCGAAATCTTGGCTCACTATAACCTCCACCTCCTAGGTTCAAGCAATTCTCGTGCCTCAGCCTCCCAAGTAGCTGGGATTACAGGCACCCACCACAACACCTGGCTAATTTTTGTATTTTTAGTAGAGAAGGGATTTCACCAGGTAGGCCCGGTTGGTCTCAAACTCCTTACCTCAGGTAATCCCCCTGCCTTGGCCTCCCAAAGTGCTGGGATTACAGGCGTGAGCCACCGCCCCCAGCCTCCCCTCTTAGTTTAATTCCTCGTCTAATTGTAGTTGTCACATCCAAACCAGTCCTCCAACAATAGCCTGCTGAGGCTGGTCATGAAGGGGCTCCAAGCTCTGTCAGTAACTGGACTGAACTTCAGGCTCTCCCAAGATCTGCATCTTCTTATTGGAAGCCTCTCACTGAAACAACTGTTCCTCCTGTTACCCTCTATCTCTGGAGGCTGATTTATTCTAATTCCCTTTATTCCTCTATCTCACTTCCACCTCTTTTTCTGCAGGGTCCTGGCCAAGATAGCTCTTCTAGTCTAGCTCACCCGGCCCAATCTTTCTTATAAATTTTCTTAAATGTAACTTCAACTCAACCAACTTCAAGGTCACCTGTGATTCTTTCTGTAGTCAGTATTCCATCTGTTTGCACTGAAGCTTTATTCCTTCAATGCCTAATTTTTATGAAACTGATGAGACTAAGTTTCTAGTCTCATAAGTCATCAAATCTAGTGTCATGAGCAGAGAGGTTGTTGAGATGTATGTGGCAAGGACAGAGGACAGCTTTTCAACAATTGCCCTTCCTGTTTTTCCTGTAGGAATCGTAACATCGTTTACATGTTATATCGAAATGGGCCATGAGTGTGTAGCTGGCCTTTTTTTTCCTACCATGTACTTGTGTGTTCTGGAATCAGTCAGCTAGAAAATATTTACCAAGTGTCTTAGGCTTCTTCACTGTAGTGTGCATTTAACGTACACAGTAAAGAATGAAGGCTGGCACTAAACTGTTAGCTAATCATCCGGTGTTCCATGTGAATGACAACACGGAATAAACCTGATGATACCACCACTTTATTTTGAGCTAAATCCTCATTTAAGTGAGAACAGGACAGGTTTCACCACTGCCTCCTTTGGCAACTTGAGTGGTGGTGTTCCCACCGAGTTTATGGCTGCAAAGATAGGTCTTTTCTCATATTTATGTATAAACAGGTACCAGTTTTGATTTTATTTAATCATTTCATACATTAACATACATGACACATCAAAATGAGAAATGCACAGTTTAACCGTTCAACAGCTGGCCTTACTTCAAAAGAACACTATATTCATATTAAACATTTACAGTCTATCTAACTTTACACATGTCCTAAATCATTTTCCAGCATTTCTCACATAGAAGTCTAGTTTTGCTCTTTAAAATCACCATCTGTATCACCCCTAGTAGACGCGAGGGTTTCCCCAATTACATGCTGAAGAGAGCCAGCCACCACCCCACCTAAAGACATCCAAGCAGCTCCAGAGCCTGCCTCCGATGCCACCCCTTCGCCACGGCAGTCTCGATTCCAAGAACTGATTATCTGACACTAGTGAACCAGCACTAAAGGCTGTAGGGTGTGACTACATCACAGTTCCAGAAGGAAGGGGACCATGGCCAAGAGAAGCCCTAAATGACAGAAGCTCATTAAAACCAAGTCCCCCAAACCTCCTGAAACATCGTTAGCAAGGAGCTACTGCTTTCCTTTCTTAAACATGTTTTGGGCATGACCACACTCTGGAAGTGGTGAACTGTTACACATTTGGTGTGTGTGTACGTAACATCAAAAACTACTGTGTGAAACTTGAGAATGTCTGATTAAAGATTTCAATGTATATCTAAAAACTAACTCAAATCGTTGACCAGCACTTTCCCAGTATCATAACAAGGCGGCTGACCCTCTTCTGCCTTCACTTTACACCCCATCATAGCACATTATTTGTGCACAACTAGTGAGGTCTGTGCGGCTCATCATCCCCATGACCAAGTCGGTCTGTTGAGTCATATCATTCTGTGCTGGTTTTAGAAGTCACCATAGGAAACATGAAGTCACATCCTGGTCAAAAAACTGTCCATTTCTCAAACAGAGAAAAACCTGAGATACGAGGCAGCAACTAGCGACACTTACAGGAAGGGAAAGAACAATGACAACACCCGCCCAGCCCCACCCCCAAAAAGCTGCTGTTGTGAATTAAGGCTTCAAAAGAGGACCCACATAGTAGCTGATAAAACTCAAGCCAGGAGGATGTTTGAAAGCCGATCTGCACTATCACTTGTTCCAGTGACCTCCTATGTTCAGTTGCCAGGACCGATTCCGTACAGTGATTGTAGGTTGAGGACTGAGGACGCCCCTTTGCTCTCGCTCCATTTTGATTTGCTTTTTCCACTGAAGACGCGCCAGCCAGCGTTTCCAAAAACAGCTTGGCCATGGCTTTGCACTCTATTCACAACTGATCAAAACTCAATGGTCTTCTCAGCTTTCTCAACCGTTTTATTCTGAATATTCCTTCCTCACTAAAGCCTCTCTCAGCCCTACTAGTAAATGTGAAAGTCTGAGGCAATTATAGAAACATCAGCCCCATCGCATGCCGAGGGGATAAAAGCCACTAAGGAAATAGGTTTCCTGCTTCTCTGCAGCAATTTGTACCTTTCTTAATCTTCCCATAATTTACCCCCCTAGGAAGTTTCCTATAAAATTCTGCCATATTATTACATTTTACCAACTGTATCCATGCAGTGAAGCAGAAAGGGCAAAAACATCTGCTTTGGCTGAGAATTTGAAGGTGCTGCTGCTCTGCTACCAACCCAAATAAATTCACATTTGGCTTGAAACCAAGTTCATCTTTAAAGGATTGACAATCCCATTTTAAACAATTCTTTGATTTACAAAGAGGGAGGTAGACTCGTTAGCCTCCCAACCTTAGCTTAAATCGTGATGCTGCCAGGTTCCTGGTGGTTCAGCTGAATCCTAGACAGTTTCCCTTCTCTTCATAAAGCTGAGAAGAAAAAAAATTAACTATCTTCATCTAGGCCCATGGGAATTTTGTGCATAGACAGTTTGAATTGGTCTGAAAAGTGTGACTAGCTACCTACCTATTCACAATGCCTAGAAAACGGGCTACCAGATATGGTAGTGGTCAAAGCCCCGACTTTCCTGTCTGAGGTACTGGGTTTGCTCTAAGGTAGACCTTGGCAAGGTCCCTAATGGTCCGTCCAGCAGAGTGATGCTCGTGTCCCTCGGCTGTCAGGTGAGCGTGGGTTTGTGAATCAGCTTTGGATAGGATCATTTCTCTTGGATTTACCACTAGGCTCTGTCCCTAACAGGGTCTACCTACCTGACCCCCAAGCTGGCTCAGTCTCAGCGCTAAGGTGTACTATGGAAGGGTCCGGACAAAGACTAATATTTGAGATCTCTTAGTAGCATAACGTGAAAATGGTAGGGGATTTTGTCCTCCAACACCAAAGACACTTGCTTTTTTAAGAACAAGAGGATGTGTAATTCACTGAATAAAATGGTTTTCCTCTGTCTAGGGGGGATTCTAGCATCTGCCCTTCCATTTTTGTTGAGAGAAGTATTAGCTGATCTCTCAAATGCAGATGTTAAGAGAGTAACAACTGGGTTGATCCACCTGTTGCTTTTACACCATAGCTCCATTTTCCAAAAATATATATGTATGTACATATATATATTTCAGATTTACAGGGAATTTTTTTGTGAATAAGAAAAAAAAATTGTCTATAGAAGTCACAAGTGTCTTTCTTCTCAGGAGACCTCAATGATTTCCATGCTGCCCGAAAAGCTAGACTGACTGCCCACTTTCCCCAGCTCTTCCCGTGACCTGTTCTCTGACATGATGCTTTCTCCAAATTCCATTTGGCAGCTTCTGCGTTTAAACTGCTTTTCAAAGGGGCTCTCTTCGTGCCAGCTCCGCCGCGAGTCAGCTCTGTCACTTGGCTTCTGCCGCCTGCGCACAGAATAGACTTGGTCTCCGCAAGTGGGCAGCTGGCTGCAGCTGTAGGCAGAGTAACTGGCACTGCCTCCGTAGATGGCTGAGGCAGAGTAGAAGTGTGAGGACTCTGTGGCAAAATACCAGCTGCTGGTCAGGGAAGGGGCAGAGGTCTGGGGGGCCAAGATATCCGAGTGCCAGCCCTTAAGGCCCAGGCCAGCAGACTTCGTGAGGTGCTGCTGGCTGGTGGAAAGGCCGAAAAGGAAGCTGGTGTGGTAATTGTCCTCCACGCTCCCACTTCGATGCAGTGGAGATAAAAGGGACCTCTGGGCGGTGCCACTGCTGCTGGTTCTGACTGAGTGCAATCGCTTGCTCTGGCTGTCTGAAGGCCTGGTGGTCTGCGGCTTCTTGGGGATGCTGGCTTCCTCCTTATCAGGACTGGTTTCGGGAGTCTGCTCCGATAGTTCCTGAACAGGGGAGAACTGGCATAGCTTGTTGGTCCCATCCAGAGTAGTGGAAGGTTTGTAGTATTCCAAAGCATCTTCTGATGAGGAGAAGCCATGTAAGGATGCTGCCATGCTGGCTGAATATGAAACTGATTTGATATCCAGAGAGAAGGAACGCTTGAGCTTATTGCTGTCTTCCAGCCTGTCTGCGGACAGGTGCAGCCCACTGAGCGCCTGTACCAGCGGGCTGTCCTCTAACAGCGACGGCTGCACGCTGGGCATGCTGGGCACGCTGGCGGGATGCACGGGCCTTTGTCCTGCTGCCTCTGAGGTAGCAGAGTCAGCACAGGGTGGACTGAGGGGCGTCTCGCTTTTCTGTCCACCCTCTGAGACAGCAGGGACAGGTTCATTTGGCTTCTCCAGGTGCAGCAGCTTGAGTTTGCTCTTTGGCCCTGATGCTCCAGTCTGGTTCTTAATCTTCTTCTCATAGTCCAGGAGTTGGCCCAGAAAATTGAAGTTTGGAGATATAGTAGGTCTTTTTTCTTTCACAAATCTGCAGAGAGAGGAAAAAACAAAAACCCGAATTTTACAACTACACTTTATCTTAAGAATATTAAGTGAATAAATGAGATAGGGAATTATCAGGCAGACCTCAAAAACTTTGGAAGATGATTGGTTTAAAAGTTCGGGGAGATGCTTCAAGGTGGAGAATACAAAGGCCCTAGGCACTGGGGAAGCTTTGCACACATCCTGGAGTATGCCAGAAGAGGCAGCTGGGGCCCAAAGGCTCTAGTTTTTGCCTCCTTATTTTCAAAGGCCCAGGGCTCCCAATGCAGCTGATAAGAGATGATATGGGGTTTTGTTGGTGGTGGTCTTTTTTTTTAAGAGACAGAGACTTGTTCTGTCGCCCAGGCTGGAGTACAGTGGCATGATCATAGCTCACTGCAGCCTCGAATTCCTGGGCACGTGCAGTCCTCCCACCTCAGCCTCCTGAGTAGCTGGGATTACAGGACTACACGCTTGGCTAATTTTAATTTTTAAAGTTTCTTTTGTAGAGAAAGGGTCTCACTGTGTTGCCCAGGCTGGTCTTGAACTCCTGAGCTCAAGTGATTCTCCCACCTTGGCCTCCCAAAGTGCTGGGACTACAGGTGTGAGCCACCATGCCTGGCCAAGAGATGATTATTTATTCACCACCAAGGACACCCCTGACACACACACACCAGTGCTACCATCAAAAGTACAGTATAACAGCCACTCTCCTTCTTCAATTTCCAATGTCATCCCCTCTTAAAGTCACCAGTCACTTCTTAGGACAGTTCACATTTTAAATTTAATGACAAAAAGATGGTATCAGATGATCAAAGTATCAAAGCAACACTTCTTTTTATAGTCAACATGACAGAATAACCAAGACAAAGTGGTCTCTGTGTGCTAAGCACTGTGCTTATGCACTGAATCATCATTTCATCCTCAGAACTACCCTATATCAGGTGGGTGTCATTATCCCCATCATATAGCTCCACAGAATCCTTAAGTGACTTGCCCAAAATCACACAGCTACTAAATGATGGTGCTGGGTTCAAAACCAGGCTGGTCAAATATCTGGGTCCATTTTTGTAACCACTATGTTAAAAAAAGATTCATCAAAGGATCAAAACTAATACTAGATGGCTTTCATGTTTCATGGAGGAAATAAAGACTCAGAGACGATGACCAATTCTTCAGCGGCCCCTGCACCTCATGGATACTTTTCAGGTGATGGAGGAGTAGAACTACACTGAAAATTTGCATTTGAATAAGGAACAAGAAAAAAGAAAACATGGAAATCAAGTAACCTAAAGCAAATTCACAAAAATAGAAATAACTGGCTCAAGAATAACAAATATAAATGTAGGGTGCTCATAATGAGACTTCATAACGTGATGTAAGGGTGCCTTTTCTTCTGATTTCTACATGGAGCAGGAGAACCTCAGGGAGGTCTGAACGGTGGCATGAGAGCTCGTGCAGATGACCAGAGGACCCATGTCCTCCTGGCTGCTGACTTAACATGGGAAGCTGTTTGGGCAGCTCATTTCTGTTTTCCAAACTTTGAAATTTGAGAAAAAAAAAAATCCAACTGTTAAATCAGGCCTGCTCCATGAGTCTCTATATTTTTGATTCCTTATCAGATAAAAATGAACCATCTCTACCCAACGAGACATGCAGGGGAGTCAGACGAATCAGAGACTGGAGGCAACCCAGTCAAAATCACACACACACAATCTGGCCGACTCTAGAATGTAGGAAATTTTACCGAAGAATGGAGTCTGACAGTTAATCTGGTTCATATTTGCATGTATTAGGCTTTTTCTTCCCCGCAATCCAAAGTTTGAAGCGGAATAGAGATTCTGCAGTGAGCATTCTATTAGAGCTTCCCCCCGTCATATGCAAATTAAAACAAAGGATACTTTTGCATTTAGGGAAAGCAATAAACTCATGTAACAGGATAGAGATCTCTGCCTGGATCTGTTGTTCCTTAAACATAAAAAGTGGCTGAGGATGAATCTGACACATGTGAGGGCAGAATTAATGCTAAATAGTAAAACAGCATTCTTTTCCAGTCTTCACAAGACCATTAAAAAATCCACAGTAACCTGTAAAAAGTGTGACTAAAATAATCATGATCTGCTTTAATTTGGTTACCCATCCTCATCATTCTTTACGTTTCAGGTCAAATGAAAAGCCAATCACAGAAGACATTTTCCTGCCCTCACCTGTAAGCTTCATCTAAAGACATGTCCATCCTCTTCATGATGTAGGCGATAGCGATGGTGGCCGAGCGGGAGATCCCAGCTAAACAGTGCACTAGGACACATCCATTGGAGGCTTTTGCTTTCTCTGTATGAGTCAAATGCAAGAAAGGTCACTACCAACTATTTTGTTCAGCAGTGAAATCTTGTTTCCATTTACTTACTCAGTGTCTTCCACCTGAAAACCTCTACGCAAATCTCATCTGTGTACATCATATTTATCCTCGCAACATTCTTTTGAGGAGGCAGGGGAAGATAATTCCCTCACCATTGACATGCAGGACAACTGGGGTCCAAACCTGCTTGTTAATAAGCAATTCGTTAATAAGCAAGCTACTACTAACTCAGGTTTCCTGACTTATGTTAGTATTTTCCCCTAAGATATGGGTAATATTTAATATATTCCTGTTATCTGACACTTCAAATTTTTCCCTGATTACCTAAGAAATATAATTACATTTTTTAAAATTATTATTACTATTTTGAGATAGAGTCTTGCTCTGTCGCCCAGGCTGGAGTGCACGATGTCGGCTCATTGCAGTCTCCGCCTCCCGGATTCAAGTTGATTCTCCTGCCTTAGCCTCCAGAGTAGCTGCGATTACAGGGGTGCAGCACCATGCCTGGCTAATTTTTCTATTTTTAGTGGAGTCGTGGTTTCACCATGTTGGGCAGGCTGGTCTCTAACTCCTGGCCTCAAGTGATCCGTCCACCTCAGCCTCCCAAAGTGCTGGGATTACAGGAGTGAGCCACTGCCCCTGGCCTCCCTATTTTAGGCAACTTTTCTGTATGTCATAAAATGGCTCAACTTTATTTACTGAGTTTTAGAAGAAAACCTTGTATAGGCTATGAATCAGGTTTAGCAGGTCACTTTAATGAGATCCAAGAGAACTTTTATCCCTTCCTTGATACCAGGAGTTATTGTCTTATGGCATTATCTCAATTCCCCACAACATGATGGAAGGACTCACGGACACTTTGTTAGAACCAAAGAACCAGGGAAATTCAAGCAGTGCTGCCATCTCTCACTGCTGAGGGACTTAACAATATGTACATGTGGCAGGGGACGAGCCTGGAAGCTACTAACACACACAGCCTGGAAGCTACTAACATTCTGGCCAGTTCCATGACTGCCTCAATTCTAAATAATTACATGTGTGCTCAGTCATGGAGCTGAATTCTCCCCTTTTCATTCTTGGTAGATACTACCACAAGTCCACCGAACCCTGTGTTAAAATTCTTGCGATTAACAGATGCGCAAAGAATCTTACTTTGGCAGCTGAATAATACAAAGCTATTCACTCTCACTGCCTATGCTATAAATATAAGTTTCTAGTGTAATGATTATTATATATAACATAATTATTCATCATATATAAAGCAACATAGAGGTTTTGGGTAGTATATGAATAATTAAGCAGCAAGCAGCTTCCCTTCTAGATCGGGAAACCAAACACAATAAAACAATAACAAATGAATACCAAGCAACAGTCAAACAAAGAATTGCATGCTATACAAGTAAGAACATATAAACTCGTGTACAGTCTGATGCCTTCCTGTGCCTCCAGTGTCCCCTTCCTTCTCAGCTATCATTTACCCCACGTTACTCTGTGTTTCCTTCCCTTTCTGCCCTGCTGCTAAGAAGCTCAAAGCTAAGGTTTCTACTCAATTTCAATAAGAAGTAGCAATTCAGACTTTTTTCAGTTACTGTACGTTTCCTAGTCCCTTATTACTTGATTATTGCTCCTTTATACCATTATAATGTGTATGTGTGAGAATATGTGTATCTTTTGGTTCTAACCTATTATTGAAAACTGCTTCAAATCCTTACTGGAAGGAGTCTGGGTTTTTGTTTTTTAATGTTGACAATATTCTCTCATTAATTTTAACAATTATCTATCTCAAAACCTAGATTATAAGGACCTAGAAGGATCTTGCTTGCTTCTAACAATCCCCCAAAAGATTTAACACTAGGCACATGGTAGGCATCCAGCTGATACTGGCTGATACATATTTTCAAAAGAGATTTTAATAAAAAAAGAAGGCTGGAAGGAAATAAAACAATGACAGTAACATGCGTTATGGTGTTGAGGTTATAGGTTTCCTTTTCTCTGTTTTTCAAATTTTCTGCAATGTGCTTACAACTGTTTTTATAACCACAACTCTTTTGATGACGTCTTTTAAAAATGAAAAAAACAAGTGACTGTACTGGAGTTGAGGTTCACCAGCACGCATCTTGGGAGACATGAGCCCTAAACTGTGTCTTCAAGCAAAGGAATTAATACACACAGAACTGGCAGAGAGGAGAAGGGAAATGTGTGCGAGAAAGCCCTGCAGTGGGACTGAGCAAAGTGCTCATTCGAAAACAGCCTGCCTTGGAGAAGAAACCAGAGAGAAGGTTTCAAAGGTGGGAAGCAGGTGTTTGAGGGTGGTGGGAATGTTAGGCTAAGGGCTACATTTGTTTTTTCAGACAGGGTCTCACTCTGTTCATCCAGGCTGGAGTGCCATAGTGCAAACATAGCTCACTGTAACTGTGAGCTCCGAGGCTCAAGTGATCTTCCTGCCTCAGCCTCCCAGCTAGGACTACAGGTGCGCACCACCATGCCTGGCTAATTTTTAAAAATTTTTTGTAGAGACAGGATCTTGCTATGTTGACTAGGCTGATGTCAAACTCCTGGCCTCAAGCAATCCTCCCGCCTCCGCTTCCCAAAGTGCTGTGATTACACACGCTGCACCTGGCCAAGGCTACCTTTTTAATATAGAAAACTAAGAAGCCTCTTCAGGTTTCTGAATAAAGAACGAGAAGGCAATGATGATGAAAACTGGAAACAAGCAGGTGGCCATTACCGCAATTAAGGCTAAAATCTAGGTTAAGAAAGGGGAGAGAGAACTGCAAATGAAAAGGGCAAAGATGCAGTGAGGATGAGAAGTTACAAAAGCTAAAAAGAAGGAAGTAATACTAAGAGGGGTTACAGAGTCCAGCTCAAAGGACAGAAAAAAGGAGGAACTTCAGATAACAATTTTTAAAATATTTATTAACAGCCAATTATGAGTCGGGTACTTTACAAGGTGTTCAATGGACATTATTTTACTTATTTTTATTTTCTCTTTTTGGTTTACTTTTTTTCTTTTTTTTCATTTTACATTATCTGTTTTAATCCTCACAATATCCCTGTAAGGTAGGTATATTATCTTCAGTTTCCAGATCAAGAAACTGAAGTGCACAGAAGTTTGAAGTAACTTAATCAAACCACTTCACTAATAACCAGGGTAGGCAGGACTCAAATACAGTTTGCCTCCAAAATACATGGTCCTAATCACCTCCCTATGTTGTGTCCATGCAGTCATGAGTTTGGCATGAGAGAGCTGGAGGAAGAGCCCAGGAGACAGTGAAGAGGAAGCAAGAGGCTGTATACATAGCCAGCTGGGTTTGGGGGCACCTCATGAGTATCCCATAGCACAAACGGGCAAACTCTGTTACTGGCACATTAACTAAAAGACAAAACTCCACATAAACCTGAGTCCTTCCAACCAACCCGGAAACTTACCCAAATCTAATCTAAGTAACAACAACAAAACAGAAAAAATCCCTATGAGCCTGTAAGTCATTAAGGGGGTACATCTTCAAATGACATGCTATCACTAACCATGGCTTAAAACCCCACAGATCCCTAAAACTTAAAGTATAATAATAATTAAAAAAAAAATTTAAAAATTAAAAAAAATTTTACATTTATCTTTAAGAATTTGTGTTTGAAAAACAACCCCATCAAAAAGTGGGCGAAGGACATGAACAGACACTTCTCAAAAGAAGACATTTATGCAGCCAAAAAACACATGAAAAAATGCTCATCATCACTGGCCATCAGAGAAATGCAAATCAAAACCACTATGAGATATCATCTCACACCAGTTAGAATGGCAATCATTAAAAAGTCAGGAAACAACAGGTGCTGGAGAGGATGTGGAGAAATAGGAACACTTTTACACTGTTGGTGGGACTGTAAACTAGTTCAACCATTGTGGAAGTCAGTGTGGCGATTCCTCAGGGATCTAGAACTAGAAATACCATTTGACCCAGCCATCCCATTACTGGGTATATACCCAAAGGACTATAAATCATGCTGCTATAAAGACACATGCACATGTATGTTTATTGTGGCATTATTCACAATAGCAAAGACTTGGAACCAACCCAAATGTCCAACAATGATAGACTGGATTAAGAAAATGTGGCACATGTACACCATGGAATACTATGCAGCCATAAAAAATGATGAGTTCATGTCCTTTGTAGGGACATGGATGAAATTGGAAACCATCATTCTCAGTAAGAACAAAAAACCAAACACCACATATTCTCACTCATAGGTGGGAATTGAACAATGAGATCACATGGACACAGGAAGGGGAATATCACACTCTGGGGACTGTTGTGGGGTGGGGGGAGGGATAGCATTGGGAGATATACCTAATGCTAGATGACGAGTTAGTGGGTGCAGCACACCAGCATGGCACATGTATACATATGTAACTAACCTGCACATTGTGCACATGTACCCTAAAACTTAAAGTATAATAAAAAAAAAAAAAAAAAGAATTTGTGTTTGAGAATAATTAGCTCTTGCCATTCTACTACTCTGTATGTATGTGGGTTATCATTCTTGTGTCTTTCTTCTGCTTGAATAAATAAAAAGCAACAACAACAAAAAACCCCACAGAGGAGAAGACTTAGCAATTGTAGTGAATATGGGCTGAATTCAAAAAGTGGCCTGGAGATTTTGCCTTGAATTACTTGGGTGGGATAAGGATGATGGCTCTAATAGAACCAAGCAAATGAAATACTGATAAGTATTTGCAGATATTACAAATAAATTATAATATGTATTTTGTGTGTATGTGTTTAACCAAGTTGCAAAGTAGTTAAAGTTCTTTTGTATGAATGAAAGTGGCATGATGACCCCAATATCTCCCATGAAAGGAGAAAATAAGTTGGGAGCAAAGTTATTCATATTCTCTATTCTCTTCTAACTCTTTTCTACTAAACTTTGTCTCCTAAAGCCCACACATTGTCATGACTTAAGAAAATCATGTTCTATTCTAGATAGATTTTGAAATCTGATTTTTAGCTGAAATTAGAGCCAATGTCTCTGGATGTGACGTGCAATGGGAACATTAACCATAATTTATTTTTTTTATTTTTTATTTTTTTGAGACAAAGTCTCACTCTGTTGCCAAGGCTGGAGTGCAATGGCGTGGTCTCGGCTCACTGCAGCCTCCACATCTCAGGTTCAAGAGATTCTCCTGCCTCAGCCTCCCAAGTAGCTGGGATTACAGGTGCCCGCCACCATGCCCGACTAATTTTTATATTTTTAGTAGAGACGTGTTGGCCAGGCTATTGCAAACTCCAGCAACCTCAGGTGATCCCCCCATCTCGGCCTCCCAAAGTGCTGGGATTACAGGCAAAAGCCACCGTGCCCAGCCAATTGTTGTTATTTAAAGAGGCAAAAACAATGATTTGCTGAATGTTTTTTAACAATGGGAGGGTGTGTGTTAACTTGTGGGGGTTTGTTTGTGATTTTTTTTTTTTTTTTTTTTTTGAGATAGAGTTTCACTCTGTTGTCCAGGCTGGAGTGCAGTGGTGCGATCTTGGCTCACTGCAACCTCCGCCTCCTGGATTCAAGCAATTCTCCTGCCTCAGCTTCCCAAGTAGCTGGGAATACAGGCGTGTGCCACTATGCCCAGCTAATTTTTGTATTTTTAGTAGAGGTGGGGTTTCACTATATGTTGGCCAGGCTGGTCTCGAACTCCTGACCTCAGGTGATCTGCCAGCCTCAGCCTCCCAAAGTGCTGGGATTACAGGCATGAGCCACCTGGCCATTTGTTTGTGATTACTTTAATATGAACTAAGTCATTTATCTTCAGCTGTTTCACAGAATGAATCCTAATTGAAGATGAAACCCTCAGCAACCTGGAAATCTTGAAAAAAGGCAAGTGTTTTGGAATTACTTAAAGTTCCAAAAGCATTAAATAGAATATTCCCCTCACAGGTGAAAATTATAATATGGGGCTTAATATACATAATTCCACTTTTTGTTTTTGTTTTTGAGACAGGGTCTGGCTCTACTGCCCAGGCTGGAGTTCAGTGGCACAATCTCAGCTCAGTGCAACCTCCGCCTCCTGGCTCAAGCAATCCTCCCACCTCAGCCTCCCGAGTAGGCGGGACCACAGGTGCACTGGTAGAGACAAGGTTTTGCTATGTTGCCCAAGCTGGTCTCGAACTCCTGGGTTCAAGTGATTGCTTGCCTTGGCTTCTTAAAGTGCTGGGATTAAGGCATAAGCCACTGTGCCTGGCCAATTCCACTTTTTTTTTTTTTTTTTTTTTTTTTGAGACAGAGTCTCACTCTGCTGCCTAGGCTGGAGTGCAATGGTGCAATCTTGGCTCACTGCAAGCTCTGCCTCCCGGGTTCATGCCATTCTCCTGCCTCAGCCTCCCGAGCAGCTGGGACTACAGGTGCCCGTCACCTCGCCCAGCTAATTTTTTGTATTTTTAGTAGAGATGGGTTTTCACTGTGTTAGCCAGGATGGTCTCAATCTCCTGACCTCATGATCCACCCGCCTAGGCCTCCCAAAGTGCTGGGATTATAGGCGTGACCCACCGCGCCTGGCCAATTCCACTTTTTTGAAAGAACTGGTTCTTTTATTTTTAATTATGGTAATGGTAACCAATTCAGAGTAATTATGGATTAGGGTGCTCAAACTTATGTAACTGGGGGAAAAAATTTCCTTACATGGAACGAGAGTCACACACTGTGGTATGCTGCTCAGGAGCTAGCAGTGTTTCTCCTCTGCTCAGCCACTGTCCACTAAAGCCACATTCCAAATACACATCACCAAGTTACCACTCAGCAGATCTGATCCTGTGGCACCAAAATGCCTCAATAGCAAGTACCCAGGGGCCAGAGAAGCTCCAGAATTGAACAAGCCCAGGAAGCACAACAAAGTATGGCACAGATGAGATCCTGTCAAGACCACTGCCAGGAAAATAACCAAATGAGAGAGTGTGTGTGTGTGTGTGTGTGTGTGTGTGAAAATTCTATTAGATCAAACACTACCTGAAATTATTGGCATGCGGACCCAGGCTCAGAAACACTGACATAAAGACTTAAATGTAATGGGATTTGTTTTCACAAGATTTGACTTTTCTCTGTAAAAACCACAGCAACAAGGCAACAGGGAATATTACCAAAGTTTCCCAAAAGCTTGTATAGGATTTGAAAAAGTTGGGGGAAGAATTTAACCCTAAAAGCTTAACTGATTTTCAAACACCTGCAAATACATAATTACAGATCCTGTGAAGCTTAACCTTGGTGGTGTTAAATGTTAGCTAGAATGTCACAAGGCCAGTCCTTAGGGACAGTGTGACACACGCATCACCTTGACCACTAGATGAGTAAGCTGCACCACGTGCTGTTTTCAGACTTTTGAAATCTCTGAAATAGGCTCCTTTTCTCTAAAGAAAAAATGGGGGGCTGAGGGGGTTCACCTACACATGAGACAATCACCCACGGGACCTGCAATATTATTTGAGCTACTTACCAATGAAATCTACTGATTTGTCCAACCACGGCAAAATTTTCTCACAAAAGCTGTCATTCACAGGCACACGCAGGAAATGAGACTCGGGGATAAAGTCAGGCTTTGGACAGGTGTTGCTGGCATTTAACACATAACCAATCCCATTCTGCTGCATCAGCTCCTATGGAGAGAAAGAGCAGCAGTTAAAGTGACTAATAATATACTAAACATGATCATTCTGAAAGAGTGAAGTTTAATGCGACGATAAAAATGCCCAGTTTCCTTGAAATACAATTCATTCAGATCAGTGAAGTCCAAAAACCTAGCAAAATGACATCTAGAGACAAGTTTAAAGAAAAAAAAATTTAAGGACAACAAAGGCTATTTAAAATAGTATGCTTGAAGCCCACACATCATTCATATAGTCAAGTCTCTATTATCTTCATTACTAGAGAGAGAAGTGGAACAAAGAATACAAAAAAAAACCAACAGCTTATATGATATTTTAGAATATATGGACACACAACATTTTCTTCCCACACGGAACACGCTGGTTCTCTAAGATACAATTCTAGTCATTCTTCTCACTCTAAATACTCTCTTTGAAGGCTGCACTTACTTCTATAGTCTTAATTACCAGTTCTACATGCTGATGGCGTGTGTGTGTGTGTCTCCTCTTAAATTTCCAACCCGTATCTCCAGCTACCTACTGACTATCAGGATGTTCCACAGGCCCTTCACATTTAAAATGTCAGAAACTAAACATATTCTTTTTCCCTTTTCTGCCCCCAACTCCTGCCTCCTCTCTGTAATCCCCAAATTGTTTAGGGTAATAACATCGACCCAGCCAACTAAGCTCGAGAATAAAATGGGGCTCCTTTCTCTTCCCCATGACCCTCATCCAAATGGCTGCCAAATCCTTTTGGAATAACCTCTTCCATTGATCCTCTCCTCTCTATACCCATTCACTGCTCAGTAGCCAAGATAACCAAAAAAGCCACCAGGAGCTCTTGAAGTTTGCAGTGGTTTTCTCTCCAAACCATGTTCTGAACAACTAGAGGAATCTTTGTTATGATTAACCCCAAGCTGGGTGCTTTATCCACATTCTTTTCATTTCCTTGAGTCTCATTTCCTGCTTCTGTCCCATATAGCACCCCCAACGTCAAATGTATACCCACCCTCTGTTCACACGATTCCCGTGCTTAGAAGGCCCTGTCCTTCTTCTGGAAGACACTCTTCCCACTTTTCCTACTTTATTTAACCTCATCTGTGAACTCTTTCCCACTCATGCATAATTAACCATTCAGTTCTCTGTCCTTCCAAAGTACTTTGTTCACACCATTAATTAAGCACCTACCATAGTGTGTTACCATTAACAGATAATTCTCATCTCCCCTGTTATGTAATGAAGTAATGAGTGAGATCTTGGACCGCGTCTTGTTTTCGCACCTTCAGCCCAGCTATAGAGTTGCACTCAAAACAGTCTGTTCAACTGACATCCATCCACCATTTAGCAGGCAAGCCCACACAAACCCGCTTCATTTAGTCATCCCCCTGCTGCCTCTCAGGAGATGTTCCAAGCCTGGAATAATTATCTTAGTCTAAGCAATCTTGGTCATTTCTTCCTTCTCTTGGAATACTACCTTTTCTACAAATCTTTTCCAACTACCTGAAAGAAAATTGGCAATTTTCTTCCTATATTATTACCCTTCTGAAACATGCCAGTTCCCTAATCTCTTCATTTACTACATTTGGCACAATAAATATACTTTATTTTACATAAAAGGTGAACAGCAGCCGGGCGCGGTGACTCATGCCTGTAATCCCAGCACTTTGGGAGCCCAGCACTTTGGGAGGCCGAGGCAGGTGGATCACCTGAGGTCGGGAGTTCGAAACCAGCCTGACCAACATGGAGAAACCCCATCTCTACTAAAACTACAAAATTATCCAGGTGTGGTGGCACATGTCTGTAATCCCAGCTACTCGGGAAAGTTGAGGCAGAAGAATCGCTTGAACTCAGGAGGCAGAGGTTGTGGTGAGCTGAGATCGCGCCATTGCACTCCAGCCTGGGCAACAAGAGCAAAACTCCATCTCAAACAAACACACAAACAAAAAAGTGGACAGCATAAATCCAGATTGTGTATGCAACCATCTCTTATCTCTGAGATGACAATGTCAATAAACAGCTTTTGGAACTAGGTGGATTTCTTAGATTGGCCAACACCCTTCAGCTATGCCAGAGCCCAAGTCTTCTGATGGTCTCATGCTTCTGTTAGGTTAACAATCAGGCTACGTAGATCTTAATGGTATTTACTACAACCTTTAAACTTTTGTACATGTAGCAAAGGTTACATTTGTTTTTCTATGTGTGAACCCAAGCTGAGTTTATCTAGTACTATCTGATCAACAACAGGGTGCAGAAACTGATTCAGGATCACTCATGTAAGAACAGAAGTGGGTCACTGGAGTTAAATCAGCCTTTGAGGACTTTCTCACCAATAGTCCTTTCCACCAATGGTACTACATTTTTCTCCTTTTCACCAATGGTACTACAGATATGTTAAATTAAAAGTAAAGGAATTAGTAATATCCCTATCCACTCAATTCAATAATGAAGAAATTACAGAAGTTTCTGAGAAATGAGGTGACTCTAATAGTGTTACACACTGTACACAATCAAAAGACAACAGGAAATTCTAAGAGAAAACGTGCTGCAAGTCAATAAGGACTGTCAAAATTGATTTTCCATAGAAAAAATACAATGTACACTTCTGACAAGTAACCTTAATAGCCTACATTTTAAAGAAATGACAACCTATATTAAGTCAAAAAATATTTATTGAGCACCTTTGTTAGAGACCTTTTAATTAGACAATGACACACGGTACTGATTAAGAAAATCATATCTAACATTTAATGAATGCCTACAATGTGCCAGGTACTGTATTAAGCATTTAAATGGACTGTCTCCTTTAATTCTCACAACCACCCTTTGATGTGGGTTCAATTATTGACCTCCTGGGGTCAAGTGATCCACCTGCCTCAGACTCCTGAGTAGCTGGAACTACAGGCATGTGCCACTGCTCCCCTCAAATTTTTAAACATTTTTTTGTAGAGACAGGGTCTCGCTGTATTGTCCAGGCTGCTCTCAAACTTATGGCCTCAAGCGATCCTCCTACCTTGGCCTCCCAAAGTGCTTGGATTATAGGCATGAGCTACTATATGCAGCTAGTAAAATATTTTAAATGCAAAATGGACTGAGAAAAAATTAAATAATTTCAATGGCTTTATTTATAAAATTTTTAGCTTAAAAGGTCTATTGATTAAATCTACTATCCAGATGCTACCTGAAAATTTTTTTGGAATAATAAGATGGGACTTGATAAATAAAACAAGTACAATTTGTAAAAACAAACAAACCAAAAAAAAAAAAAACCCTTAAATACTAAATATAATTTGGCTACTAAATTAAATATCATAAATAAGTACCTTCTTATCTGGATTGGTAGTCAGTGGAAAAAGTCAGTTAAGGGGGAAATCATTAAAAATGATATATACATACTCGAAACATTATTTTAACTTAAAACAAATAAACATGCATGAATACACTGATTTCTGATGCAGGACCACAGCTTTTTGTTTTCTAGGTTAGCTAACTGGAGTTCATAAGCAAATCACACCTAAATGCATCTACCACTTATAGTTTTCATTTTTTAAAGAAGAGCAGGAACTTGTAAAACACTATCAGTGCCAAAGCCTTCTAGATTAAAACTGTCCCCCAAATACTTTACAGCTCCCTTATTCCCACCTAATTTGACAAATTATATATATATATGGCAATCTGTCTTTCCTGAATCTTTCCAAAACACCTGACTTAGGTCACAGAAAAGCATCTCTCTTCCTTCACATCTCACTGGTGTATGTCCTATTTTAATTAACATACATAATTATAATAACAAGTCCAGTGGCCTAAACAAGTTCGAGAACAAACACAACTGATTCTTGGTAAGTACACTATTCAAATGGTGGAGGCAGACGTGCTACAGCAAAGAGCCTACTCATGCAGCAGGCATTCACCTGCCAAAGATGTGGGGAAGAGATGTCGTGGAATCTCTGGAGTCAGTTAAGAAAGTTTCTAAAGTTTCATGTAACTGTTGTTAGTTTGCTCTCTTGATTTTTTTAATTTTTTTTTTTTTTTTTACAAACTTCAATACAAATGGCTGGGAGGGGATCTTAATTTTTGTTGGTGTTTTTAAGACACAGGGTCCCACCATGTTGTCCAGGCTAACCTCAAACTCCTGGATTCGAGTGATCCTCCCATCTCAGCCTCCCAAGTAGCTGGGATTACAGGCATGTGCCACCATACCTGACTCATCTTATTGTTTGTAATGGTGAAACTGAGATGGAACTATAATTATGAAGAATGAGTCTGATTATTTTGTGGAATAAGGATTGCTTTTATTTATAGATACGTATCAATGTCTTCTTACTAAATTATAAAAAGATATCTATATAATTCATTCAGTTTAGTTTCAGCATGTTGTATAAAACATACACAACTGAATATTTACTCTGCCCTATAATTAAACATCATAATCTTTAAGCTTCTAGAGAGCAGTCACCATATGCTGTTAAATATTTAGCTCAACTTTGTGCTAAGTCTGCAAATACACACTTTCTACTGATTAGATAATCCTTCTTCACTGGCCTTCAAAGATCCTTCCAACACCTTGGCCTCACAGTTCTTTGAACTCCTCATCTTGGCCTCTCACTCTCATGAGATCTAGCCTGGTCTCTGTCATTACCAATAACCACAAACCCTCCATAATCTTGATTTCATGCACCCTACACTTGGACGACTCTTCCACTTTCCAGCTCACTCGAGATCTCTTTTACTACACTACACCCAGAATCTGTAAACCCCTGCAGGAGGACCTACAGTCTGATGATCTACTAATTTTCTCTGTCCTTCATCCCCATGATGTCTGTCTTCCTTCCTTGCCCAATGTAAATTCTATAATCAGTTATTACAATCACTCCTTTCCTTTTACCCCAACTTCCTCTGCCCTCATCAATTGTTCGTACTCACTTGGCAAGATTACAACCCTGGTTAAGTCTAATTCCCCACCTAGTCAGCACTGCCCATGCCACTGAACATGGCCAGAGAAAAACACTCCACAATGCTACCTGATCTCACTTTCAATTCATACTCCTCAGCAATCTCTGTATTTCCCCAGTCCATTCACTTTTTCTCTTTCCCATATGCCATTCTGTTTCCCTTTTTCTTCAAACTCCCTATATGTCCCCACTCATCTTCACTCACAGCTGAAGAATGACCTTGCTTCTTACTACAATGGAAAAATCGAAACAGTCAGAGGCAAATTTTGATAGACTTCCATCACCACATTTACCCATCTCTCAGCAAATGCGCCCAGATACTATGCCTTCCCACCTGCTGTTCTGGATGAACTGTCCACACTCGTAAGGCCAATCCCTCCGCTTGCTAAATAAATCCATCCCCTCTTGCTCAAGAACATAGCTTTGTGATTCTCCTTTCTCCTACATCAATTTTCCACTGTACAGGATCATTCTTCCTACCTGCAATCAAACAAACCATTATTTCTCCCACCTTAAAAATATCTCCTCTCAGCTTCGCTTCTCCCTCCAGCCATTACCCCATATCTTTGAAATTCCTTGAAAGAACCCCTTCTACTTGATATCTCCAACTCCACTCCTCCTGTTATCTCCTGAACCCACTCCATTCAGGCTTTCACCCCCAACACTCTACCAAAACTGCTCAATGATCACCAGCGATAGTCATGTTGCTAAATCCAATGACCAATTCTCAGTCTTCATCTTTCTTGACCTAAAGTACTACTTGGCACACTTGACTGCTCCTTCCTCCTGGAAAATACGTTGTTTATTTGCCTCCCTGATTACTTGATTTCCTTCCTTCCTCAATATTTACTTCTCAATATTCTTTGTTGGGTCATTCTCAACTCCCCAGACTTTCAGGGTGGGAGTGCTCACGGCTCAATCCTTTTCTCATCTATATTTTGCCTCTTAGTAATTATCTGATCATCTCTTATGACATCAAGTACTGTCTGTATGTTAATGACTCCCACCTTCATACCTCCTCCTTCAGGGATCCCCCTGCCCCATTCATACATCCATCTGTCTACTCAACATCTCCACTTGGAAGTATAACAGGCATTTCAAACTCAGCGTGTCCAGAACTGACTCCTGCTCTTCCTACAGACTCCATCTCAGTTCATGGCAACTGCATCTCCGAGTCTCCTTGACACCTCTCTTTTTCACACACCCCTACCATCCAATCCTATTGGCTATACCTTCAATATAGAGCCCAAATCTCACCATTACTGCCACCTTGACTTCAACACATTACCATGGAGCCTCCTAACCGGCCTTCCTGCTTCCATCCAGTAGGAAATTCAGCCTATTTTCAACACAGAAGCTAAAGTGATCCTAACAATGTAAGTCAGATTATGTTGCTCCTCTGCTTGGAACCTTCCAATGACTCCCTCTGAACTCTTTTTCTCAGAGTAAAAGCTCCCATCTTTACAAGTCCTATGTAGAAATCTTGTATTGTCTGGATCTGCTCCTATTACCTCTCTGACGACACTCTCCCATGCTCACTCTGCTCCAGCCACACTGGCCTTGCTCTTCCTTTAGCATACCACATGTGCTTTGCCTTGGTGGCTTCTTCTGCCTGTATTGCTCTTCCTCCAGATATTCAAATGGCTTACTCTTTGACCTCCTTTGAGTGTTTGTTCAAATGCCTCTATCTCAATTAGGCCACTTTGATCACCCATTTAATTACAACCCACACCTCACAGGTAATCCCCAGCCCTCTTACCCTGTTTTCTTCATAGCACTCACACTGTACTATACTATGTAATTTACCTATTTGTTATGCTTCCTATCAAGTTTCTTTCTCCTAGGATGTAAGCTAATGAAAGCAGAGATTATTGTCTCATTTCCTGGTGTACCTCCAGCACCTAGAACACTGTCTGGCACATGGTAGAGGCTCAATAAACATTTGTTGGGTGAATACATGAACGAACCCTTATCCCTGAAGCTGACTAAAATCAGTATCTAGTAACTGGTTTATTAGCATCTTCTAATGAGAAACCTTCATATATGTTCCTTGCACATTTTCATTTTACAAGTCACTGTAAAATATCATTAACTTACATTCATTTCATAATTTAAAAAAGACTTTTTCCTGGGTTGAAAATTTTAGATTCTCAAATTCATTAAGAGAAGGTTTTCTGAGTAAATTAACAGAAGGTGTGTTTACTTAATGTTTAAGGACATGTACATTTCATACAAGTTGCATGGGTTACAAATTAGGATATAACTATTTATTTTGAAAAATAATCACCAAGGGCTTACTATGCATCAAGGTATTCTGGGGCATAAAAAAGCAAGTGTTCTCACTGAGGGATGAATAGTCTACTAGCAAATGTTAAGACAGTTGCACGAATAATGATGATACAAAGAGGTATCCGATGAATATAATGTAGCAGGATAAACAAAATGGCATTGGAAAACAGGAGTAAAACCAAAGGGAAGGATTCTGAGAAGACTATTTATAATGGGAACTAAAATTGTCAGCTGAAGCTCAGATGGCGGTAGAGGCATTTCAGATGGAGTATAGAAAATGAATGAAGACCAAGGACAGGACAGAAATATCTGGGGTGCACTCACTAGGCGAGTGTGTCCAGACATTGAAAGAGGATGAGCAGAGGAAGAGAAGAGGGGAGGTAAGAACTAAAAAGGTGGTATTAGGTCCTGGAAGGTCTTAAATATCAAGCTAAAGAGTTTTACTGCCAAGCTACAGAACTTTATCAAATGCCATACTAAGAAGACTGATCGATTTATTAAAGCAAACTCCTAAAGGATCTCTTCTTGGAAACAATTCATTAGTGGTTAGTGTGGAATCTCAGTGTGGCACGGAATAAAGTAAAGTACATGGGTAACGGCCCCAGAAAAACCAGAGCACAGCCCAGCGTATTACCACTCATCGCCTGGGTGATCTTGGGAAGGTTACCTAACCTCCGGTAGCTTTAATTTCCTCACCTGTAAAATAAGGCTAATGATGTGTATTTTGTAAAGCCAGTATGAGGATAATAAAGTGCCTGACACATAATATAGGGTCCCCTGAAATGTTAGTTCTCTTATTTTATCTTGTTGTAAAAATTGCTTGTAAATTGTATGGTATATGAATTATATCTCAGTAAAGCCATTACAAAAAAAAAAAAAGCCCATGATGTATATTTTTCACTAATCCAAACTGTCTTTTCTCCTAATTGGTGTTAAGTAGGGAAATTACATTGAATACAGCAGGCAAGGTTCATCTGCAAAGTGAAGACATACTCCCCCTAAGGATTTAAATAGTGATTCTAGTTTCAACACACAGTTGAGTAAACTTTCAAAAATGATTATCTGTAAACCAAGACAGATTTCATTTTATTATTATGATTTCCATTCACAACTTTTCTCCCTTTAAAACTTTCTCTCCTAACCCTGAAATAAGCTTTCTCCTGCAGTCAGACTGATTTCTAAATATGAGTTCTATGATCCTTTGATGCAGACTGTGAAGTAGTACACAGAGAACAGATTAATATATGGCCTTAATGAAACTGCTCTGTTTGGTCAAATTCTCTCTGTTCAGTGAGGCTGAGGACAGAGATCTCATTAAATAACCACAGGCATTTCAATTCTAGATAAAAGAATTGTAATTTTTCTTTCTGAAGTCAATTCCATGACTAATTTTGCATTTGCCCATCCATTTGCCTTCAAAACTGGCCTCAAGTCCTACTTAACTCCATCAAGCCTTCCTCAAACGACAAAACACACTGTATCTACTACTCACCCTAGTAGGCTGCATAGTCTACCCTAAGATGACAATGACAAGTGTCCCTATAAACCAGGAACTGTGCTTGGCATATGCCATTTCATTTGAATGTTACATGAACACCAGGAGGCTGGAGTTATTGTGGCGTGTAGGTAAAGAGACTGAGATGCAGTAACAGCTGAAGTGATATGGCTGGTAAGGTGGAGAACTGGGATGCAAAACTGTCCACCCCTAAAGCTGGCTCTCAACCGTCATGCCGTGCTGCCCCCACACTGGGAGGGACACTGTAGTCACCTTGTCATGTCAATTGTTGTTTAATGAATAGGTCTTGTCTAACCAACTTGAACACTGTATGGTGTTCTACACAGAGTGACATAATAGACATTGAAGAAATATTTTATTGATAATTTTGACACTCTTTTGTGTTCCTAGATCATATATTTCCACTGGAAACTCTGAAAGCATTCTTAGCCTATATTGTGTTTAGGCTATTTGTTGCCTACCTCTTCTAAGAAAACAACAGAGAACGTAGCAGTCAGTCTTCCTACCGCGTACCAGGCAGAACAATAAGAAAGCCTAGGAAAACCAATTTTGCATGTTAAGAGGCTGAAATAAGAAGCTATACAAAAAATGTTGACAGCAGATTATTTAAATGGGGAAGGAGCAGGCAGCAGAGAAGAAGCTGCAGTGGTTCACCTCAGATACAGTTCTGCTTAATAACTACTCCCAATAGGTAAGTCAGTCATATGCTGCATATATTTAAATGTGAACAAAAGTCTGCATTTGAAATTGTAACTGATAAGAGAGAAAAACAATCAAGAACTTTTGTCTTTCACAGAGTAACCAGAGATTCTTTCTCAAATCCCACTCATTTCAAATATGAACTAGACATCAGCAGATGACTTTTATTTAGTACAATAAGCTGCTCCCATTTCAGCTCTAGTACAAAGACTAGAGGATGAAAGAACACACTCTGAGAAACAAAAGTACAGTTGTGAGGGAAAAGGAAAATAAAAGTATGTTTTTGGTACCGATGACTTCTTATGGTCTTCTACAAAAGAACCATGTCTTTAAAACATCAGTAAAAATTAATACATGCTGAGACCTATACTGTCCAATAAGGTAGCCACAAGCCACACATGGCTACTGAGCACCTAAAATGTGACTACTCCAAATTGAGATGTGCTGTAAGTATAAAATACACACCAGATTTTAAAGACTCAGTACAAAAAGAGACTGTAAAATATCTCAGTAATTTTGTATACTGATTGCATGTTGAAATATTATTTTAGATATACTAGGTTAAATATGTTATTTTTAAACATTAAAATTAATTTTACCCATTTCTTTACTTTTAAAGGCCACTGGAAAAATTTAAATTATGTATGTGACTTGCATTATATTTCTATTGGACAGTACTGGTATAGATGATGTTGCAGAAAAAACAGGGAAAGAAATTCTCAACTGTGACTCAATAGACTTAAGATTTCAGTCCTTCGTAACAGCCTGCTATAGAGAATTCCTTTTTCCAGAAGATGGGCATTTTTGGTGTAATATAAGCATGGGACTTAAAATTACAGCAGCCTCGGTTTACATTTGATCTGTGCCACTGACTAGCTCTGAAGTCCATGACATAATCTCGGGTAAGTGACTTAGCTCAGGGCAAATGTATCTCCTAATCCTATTATGAGGGTTAAATGCAATAATATAAAAAGCCCAGCATTTTAAATGGGAAACATGATTCTCCCAAGAAAATTTCTGTGACATGCTTCTAACATATTTTGGTGGCACTTCATTTAAAAAAAAAAAAAGACTAATAGGGCAGGCACGGTGGCTCACGCCTGTAATCCCAGCACTTTGGGAGGCTGAGGCGGGCGGATCACGAGGTCAGGAGATCAAGACCATCCTGGCAAACATGGTGAAACCCCGTCTATATTAAAAATACAAAAATTAGTCAGGCATGGTGGTGTGTGCCTGTAGTCTCAGCTACTCGGGAGGCTGAGGCAGGAGAATTGCTTGAACACGGGAGGGGGAGGTTGCAGTGAGCCGAGATCATGCCACTGCACTCCAGCCTGGTGACAGGGCAAGACTCCATCTCAAAGAAACAAAACAAAACAAAACACTAATAATATTAGTGGTCTCGTGGTTACTGTTTGTAAAGACTTCAACTTCTGAATTTTAATAAAAAGAACTGTACTGTTACGGAAGATTATAAAATTTTCATCTTTGGAGATCTTTAGGAAAAAAAGCAGCATATTATTTCTCTTGGAAAGTATAAATCACGAAGTTCAGCAGGATGATAGGTTAGTTAATACTATTTGTAAAAAAGAGGCAAATCTAGTTCTAAAACTCAACTGGATAATGTTGGGGAATTCATGTAACATTTTTGGAATACTGATTTCCTCACTTATCAAATGCTGGTGGCTGACTAAATGATCTCTGAAATCTCCTTCAACGCTAAGGTTTTTTGTCAACAACGAACCTAGAGGTCAAACATGCATTTCTTTATTTTATTTATTATTATTTATTTATTTATTTATTTATTTATTTATTTTTTGAGATAGGGCTTTGCTCTGTCACCCAGGCTAGAGTACACTGGCACAATCTGGGCTCAGTGCAGCCTCTGCCTCCCAAGCTCAAGCAATCCTCCCACCTCAGCCTCCCAAGTAGCTGGAACTACAGGCTAGGGCCACAAAGCCCGGCTAATTTTTGTAATTTTTGTAGAGACGGGGTTTTGCCACGTTGTCCAGGCTGTTCTCAAACTCCTGAGCTCAAATGATCTGCCCACCTGACCCTTCCAAGGTGCTAGGATTCTAAAGTGTGTGAGCCACAAATATAAATTTATATTCACTGCTTTCAAACCTATCCAGCTTAATAGTTTATTCTTATTTCTCACCATCCTTGCAGAATAAAAATAAAAGTCTATACATCTATTTTAGGGGTGCTTCCTGACAAGCCTTCTATAATAACTCCTTGCCCAAGGTGTTGTCCTATAAACTTCCACAAACCCATTCTCCCCGCTGCAAATATTTCCTCTCAATACATCTACCTATGTATCCTGCTTAGTGCTGTATATGTTTAGAAGCCAGAGTTAAAAAGAGAAAACTACTATTTTTCCCATCCTCAACTCCAAATTCTGGTTTAACTGCTGTCACCTTTTTTAACCAACGTATTTATTAAATCTGAAAAAGGTATACAGCAAAATGAATGTGTCATTTAACTGAGTGTCAAAAGTAACAAAAACGATCTGTAACACAATTACTTGTGGAATGACCTGCTGATGGCTGGTTAAGGTTTACCAGGATTAAACAGGATTCTTAACTAGGAATTTTATTTTATTTTCTGATCTGAGGATTAAATAAGCCATCCCCAGCTTTGCCCTAGGAATGCACGGGACTTTAAGAAATTAATTTTGCTTTCTGTAACATAGCCTGCTTATCTCTAAAAAGAATTAATAATAACTGCATGCTCAAAGGCATCGTGACCCCACCAGAAAGGCTCGGTACAAGCATGAGCTATTAAATCTCAAATCGGCAGATCTCACAGTAAAAGCAGACATATTAACAACACAGTGTTGAGGCAAAATTTTGAAGAGGCAGGAGTTTTAAACACACACACACTCACAGAAGAATGCCTTATTGCTACCCAATGACCCGATGATCGGGTATTTTTCTTCCTCCTAGAAAGCCTTGCCTTCCAGGTGCTAAAGAAAGCCAGTCTGGAAGCTTATTTTTACAATCAGCCCAATTCTTCCAGTTACTCAAGGAGAACGTGTTAAGGGGTACTTCCCTTTGTATAGGAAAATAGCACTTGTAAATCACCAATAGTTGAATTAAGATCTCTGACTGCTTTTTCAATTCGTGGTGATGTAAATTAAGAGATTTTAGAGAAAAATCACTTTTCCACGCAGTAAGAGCACTGTTTTGTAGCATTACTAATTAAGAGCATACAAGCTGTGGAGTCAGATTATAGTTCTATTGCTGTTCTGCTTGTACCATTATATACAAAGGCCTCACTCAATCCAATGTGTTCCTCCATCAGGGCACGCTTTGTCCAGTAGGGCCCGTGTCTTTTTCATCAATAATCCATGCTCTTCCCTCTTCTTTCTCAACCAAACTCCTCCAAAGAGCTTTAACCCAGGGAGGCTGGCAGTGCATAGTTTCAGCCTTTGTCCTCACCATCTTTTTAACACCTTTCCCTACCCCCCCAGCCAGCAGTCATCATGAGGACCTTCCTCAATCCAAGCCCAACCTGCATCCCTTTCTAGTATGTTGCAATAAATAAATACATTTCTAAATGTGTGATAATCCAGGAACTAACAGCCTGAGAGTGCCCAATTATTATAATAGATCAATTAATACCCTAAGAATATAAGGCTAAACTTCTGAAAAATCCTGTCCTATTTCAGTTCTCTTGGACCTATTAAGAACAAGTAGACATGACAATAATTTAGGTTTCCTGCAGTAAAAAGTAACATCAAACAAATTAACACTCCAAGAGATGACGCAACTGTTACCTGGGGAGCACACTGAGAATGGCATAGCAGCTCCTGAGATTGGGGTGTGTTTCAAATGACATAATGGGTAACTGCTGTTTCTCCAGCTAACAATATAAACCCAGCAATGAAGGATATTTTCAAAGCACCCACCTTGTTGAGGACATCTCGCTGGCAGCCAAGATAAAGATTGGGAAGAATTCGGGTTGGCCCAATGTTGGCAACAGGTAAGCAAGGCTGAGAAATGCAGGTAGGGACTAGAGTGGATTTTCCTTCACAGAGGCCAGGGAAACAACGAGAGAACTCAGCAAACCCACCTAAGAATAAACATTATAAAATTATAAAAAATTATGCCACGCACAAAATAAAAACCAGCTTTCTGTGAACTGCTCAAACAGTTTAAAACATAAAAATTGAACCCACGAATCCAAGTGGATATCACTGCACACCTATTCCTGGCTACAGCTGCTGATGCTAAGACTGAAGCATAATCCAGCACTAGGCTTGGCCTATAACGCTACCATGGGGATAGGCAAGTCCTGAAGGCACTTGTAATGAATGACTCCTCTCTCTCAGACATTCTCTTCATCTTCACATACCCTACAACATTTGCTCCCCACTCCCCATGCAAATGTTTTTTTTGTAAAACATAAAGAGGATTTAAAGTTAGTAGCAAGTAACCAAGCCAATAATTCACAGAAGCAGAATGGGGATATAAGAAATGAAAACTGAGGCTGCTGAATGCAACTTCTTCAAAATAAAATTGATCGAGTCAAAAATTCTTTCTACAACTAACTTTAAATCTTCCTACCATACAAATTTTTTATTGCAAAGGTATCACAAACATACTCCCACCTACGAATATTCTATCAAGTTCTGGGGATTCCCTGGGCAGTTAGTCAAGGTCTCCATAATTACCACTGATGTCTGGAGAGCTCCCGTTCATCTCAGCAAGCACTATAAAGAAGTGCTGACAGACTAATTGCTTAGGGTACAGGAAGGCTTTGTGGCAAAATTACTGAACTCAGAATTAGAAGAATTCAGTTTTTTCTAGTCCTGTCCTTACAATGATCTGCTCTATGACCTTCACTAAGTCACAGTCTTGCCACCACTCAATGGAGTGAAATCTATGTAGCCAAAAGAGGTGCTTTCACTCCCTCCAGGAAAAGAAAAAATGAGTAAGGTTATTTGCTTTCCAATCTAAATATTCCTTGCTATCCAAACCCAAACACCAAACAGATTCTGATAAATTTTCAGATATACGCCTTGCTATTCAAACCCTCGCTATTCACTAAGTCTGAATCAAGGAGATTTGGATGACGGGATCCTCGTATATTTTTAATATTAAATTTAAAAACAAGGCAGGGCTCGGTGGCTCACGCCTGTAATCCCCGCACTTTGGGAGGCCGAGGCAGGCGGATTGCCTGAGGTCAGGAGTTCGAGACCAGCCTGGCTAACATGGTGAAACCCCGTCTCTACTAAAAATACAAAAATTAGCCAGGCATGGTGGTGGGTGCCTGTAATCCCAGCTACTCAGGAGGCTGAGGCAGGAGAATCGCTTGAACCCAGAAGGCGGAGGTTGCAGTGAGCCGAGATTGCGCCACTGCACTCCAGCCTGGGCAACAGAGCAACACTCCGTCTCAAAAACAAAAATAAAAACAAAAAAACAACAAATGACATGTTAAGTCTTATTAGAAGATAGTACCTTTTTAACTGAGCCTTGAACAAGATCCTGAAATCTCACTCAAGTATTTACCTTCATCTCCTTGAGTTATATTGTATTAGACTTTCTCCCACTTCAAGAAACATACAAAATATGCCCTTGAAAACTGCTAGAAGTGCAGGAAGTTGAGAGGGAATCATCTTTCATTATGCCCTGTATTATGTTCAATTCAAGCATAATTCAGCCAGACGCCTGTCTCTACTGTCTAGGCTCAGTGCAGGGTCCTCAATGCAACAAGTTAGAATGGTAGGCAGTTGACAACTATGCCACCTGCAGAATGTAAAAGAGTGGCCTGGCTTCCAACCTGACAAAGTGTCTTTCTATATATTTTTTAACGCAGAAGCAGTTAAAGCTCTTCCACTTACTGAAGTTCTTAAGGTAACCTGATAGGCAGAATACATGGATCCATTATAGAAATCACAAATTCCTTTGTGTCATAGGCCCTCAGGATCTGCACCTTACAGTTTCATGGTTTCATTTTTCTTTTCTTTTCTTTTTTTTTTTTTTTGAGACGAAGTTTTGCTCTTGTTGCCCAGGCTGGAGTGCAATGGCGTGATCTCAGCTCACTGCAATCTCCGCCTCCCGAGTTCAAGAGATTCTCCTGCCTCAGTTTCCCGAGTAGCTGGGACTACAGGTATGCACCACCACCCTCGGCTAATTTTGTATTTTTAGTAGAGACGGGGTTTCTCCATGTTGGTCAGGCTGGTCTGGAACTCCTGACCTCAGGTGATCCACCTGCCTTGGCCTCCAGTTTCATTTCTTACCGTTTCCAATGATGACCTCCAGCCACATAAAACTCACTGTTATTTCACATTTCCATGCCGTTCTCTTGTCCAAGAATACCACCCTCACACCGCCCCATGCATGCACACGTAGAAGCCACAGTACATACAGCATACACATGTGGGCAAGCCCCATGATCATACAGCAGAGGAAGTAAGAACACAAGCCCTTGTACCTGAGTTCCTGTCCTGGCTTTACCACTTTCTAGTTGTCTGATTTGTCAAGTTACTTAAGCCCTCCTACTCTTAAGTTTCCTCATCTATAAAATGAGGATAATGATCACACCTATCTCACAGAGTTGTTGAGATAATTAGTTAGTATATCAAAAGTATTTTGTGCCTGGCGTATAGTAAGGCACTCAGGAGGTATCACTGGTTATTGCTTTTTTTTTTTTTTTTTGAAACAGAGTCTCACTCTGTTGCCCAGGCTAGAGTGCAGTGGCGCGATCTTGGCTCACTGCAACCTCCGCTTCCCGGGTTCAAGCGATTCTCCTGCCTCAGCCTCCAGAGTAGCTGGGACTACAGGCGCATGCCACCACATTTGGCTAATTTTTTATTTTTAGTAGAGACAGGGTTTCATCAAGTTGGCCAGGCTGGTCATGAACTCCTGACCTCAGGTGATCTGCCCACCTCGGCCTCCCTGTTTTTTTGTTATGGTGATCAAACATTCAGTATCTAGCGCCATCTGTGGGGCCTTCCTCCACCTTTGAGCTGCGGCTGTTTAGCTACACCTCCTTAGTATTCATCTGAGACAAAAAGTGGAAAAAGGAATGCCTGTAAGGTTAACTTCCCAAAGTGTGCCCCAGAGCACTAGCGTCCTGCAAGAAGCTGACAGATAGGATAACGGTCTAAAAAGTGAGAGAAATATTGTATATCCTAGCTCCCTGGCAGAGTCACAGCACATATTAACTTATTAAAGGTTCTAAAAAGTATTTTCAAAGAAACTGGTTTCATTTATTGAAGTCTAGTAAGTTTCCCCAAACTTATCTGACCATGGAATTCCCCCTAAAATATATTAATAGCTAGTAGAATTCACACTTACGAAATGCTACGCTAGGGTCAAAGCAACTACTGAAATGGAGTCAATCAGAACTCCTGTACTTACAAGTACAACCCACAGACAATCTCAAAAAAAGGGGGTCAGCCAATATTGGTATATAAGTGCCCACTGTTTAGAATTTATGCTTTTGTTTCTATTCGTGTTTTGTTCCTTTTCAGTCTCTCTAATTGAATAACAGTCATTATTTAAGTGAGTTTTTTCCCCAAGGTAGTTCTTGTAACAATAAATGTTAAAGATTCTCATCATTCTTTGCTTTTCTTACACCTACCCAACCTAACAACTCTCAGGCACTATTTTAATTACAATTAAATTGTATGATGTTAAATTTTAACGTGGTGTCTATTAACATGTAGTTCTGGTGTTTCTCTTTTTTTTTTAAAGACAGGGTCTCACTCTGTTGCCTAGGCTGGAGTGGCATGATCTCAGCTCACTGCAACCTCTGCCTCCCAGGCTCAAGTGATCCTCCCACCTCAGCTTCCCGAGTAGCCAGGGCTACAGGTGAACACCACCACGCCCAGCTAATTTTTGTATTTTTGTAGAGACAGGGTCCTTCCTATGTTGCCCAGGCTGGTCTCAAACTCCTAGGCTCAAGTGATCTACCCACCTTGGCCTCCCACAGTGCTGGGTTTACAGGCATGAGCCACTGCGCCCTGCCAGTTCTGGTGTTTCTCTAAAGAACTGTCTTCATATATTTTTCTATTCTGGCTCTAAAACAGTTCCTGGAATGGTTGTCATTTAAATTCAACAAAACGGCTTGGGCAACATGGAGAAACCCAATCTCTGTTAAAAAAAAAAAAAAGAAAAGAAAAAATTAGCCAGGCATGGTGGAATATTCCTGTAGTTCCAGCTACTTGGGAGGCTGAGGTGGGAGGACTGTTTGAGCCCAGGAGGTTGATGATGCAGTGAGCTGTGATCGCACCACTGCACTCCAGCCTGGGTGACAAAGTGAGACCCTGTCTCAAAAAAATACATACATACATCCAACAAAACAATATTCCAATAAATGTTCTCAAAGAGAAAACAGAGAATCCAAGGAAACACCACTTGAATTTCATTTGAACCTTTTAAATGATTATTTTTATAAATAATGTATGTAATCCTAGAATGTACTGAACACTTACTGCGTGACAAACATTGCTCTAAGCACTCTACAGGTATTTATACACTCTTACAGCTGCCCTATGAGATAGGTGTTACTACTAATCCCATTTATAGATAAGGCTCAGAATCACATAATATAATAACCGGAAGAGCCAGGTTATAAGTCTACTTTTCTAAATCCTGTGGAATTACTTTCAACTCTCCCTTGGATGCAGGGACAGCCTTGCTGATGATATTCATGGGGTCCTGGCCTCCCCAGCTGTGACCAGGCTAAAAAGGCCATGGTCCTCTCCAAAACTGATGGAAGAGCCTTGTTTCCCCAAAGCTATATCGCTCAAAGGCTTCAATGAGGGAGAAGAAAGAAGATCTGACAAGACCAGAGAAAGGAGAATCTCTTTAAAGGCAATTTCACATGACACCAATAACAAAGTTTACAGATGAACTGGTTGAAATGTAAATATGGTCACTGGTTTGTTCATGACCACCATTTACAAGTTGGTAGCAGAGCTTGGCTGTCAGGTCACCCCCCACAGAACAACTTTCAGAGGAGATGCAATTCTGCAATAATCATAAACTGAGCCATCAGCCAGGCTGTTCGAGGTCCAGTTCTATCGTTAATTGGTACAGTGATCCTAGATCACTTTGATTTCAGTGGACCTCAAAAGTAAGTGTGGCTCTAGAAAGTTCTAAGACAGAGAACAGAAAGGAGAGAAAGAAACCATTGATCAGCTTCAAAACAAAAGAGCCAAACAAAACAACACTACACTGTAAAACACATTATAAAACAAAAAGAAGCCTCTTTTTCACAAATCTTTCTCAACTGATATCTAGAACAAACTCAAACAAATATTTAAAAATATTTAACAGATTTAGCTGCAATCAGAACATTCATTTAGTGCTCAGTTTGGCTTGAAATGTCCCAGACTGGCTCCCAGTCACTTCCAGAAAACACTACCTCAGCCAGAGTACATTTTCACTGATCTTTATCTATGACAATGTTCCACTCTGCTGACATCCTCCTTCATTGACAGTTTTTTCCATTCACTGACCTTTCATTCACTGCTGCACTCTAGTGACTCCAGTTTCGTTTCATTAATTAACAACAGATGAGACAACTGCCTGATTTCCCTTGGACCTCTAAAAACTATCTGTGGCCTCACCAGCAACTCAGTTTTGAAAGATGCTTAAAATGTCCCTCTTCCTTTCGTAAGTTCTCTTACAAACAAGATCCACTTCAGAAGAAAAGTTCATTTATGCAAACGTTCTGCTCCAAATGGCTAATGGAGACACAGAATGAAGCGTCCTCTTATCTGCCCTCATCATAACTTTGTTGTCCCAGGGACTCCAAGCTAGATTCCATTACAAGACATAACATCAGTCCGTTATCCGCTATTTACTGTGAAAAGCAGTACCGAAAAACTGATAAGCTTCTTGAAAAAATTTGCGCCTATTTTTTAAAGTTGTCTAAAGACTTGACTCACTGTCCAATCTTGCCAAGTTTCTCCTATTCCTAATTTTATGCTGTTTATCATCTGGGAATGCAGAAAACAAAGTCATAGTAACCCACATGTGTTTCCCTAACATGGACCTGAACCTAAGAATGACTGTGGCCCCCTACTCTGGAAGTATCTGTGCTAAGAGGAAGGAAGACAAATACACAGACATTTCCAGCCTGCTGAGAAACAGGGATGGGCAGTCCCTGCAGGCAGAGAAGCGTCTTGGCCTCTACAGCTGTAGATGCACAAGCAGCCAGACCGCAATGCTAAAACCCATGTTTCTGTTAGCCTTCCATAAATCCAACCAAAAGAATGCATGTTTACAAATAAAAACATAGACACTACTTCCGACACAGAAAACATCTGGTACAGCTTCTAAGGCATTCCTCATTTAGATAACACCTCCTAATTCAGCCATGAAAACATCTTCCCTTAAGATCACCTCCTTCACAATTCCAATTATAAATATGATTTTCTGTAAAAGCAAACGTGAACCACCATTCCATTTTAGGGGGGAAAAATCTGCCAGGTAAAATAAAATACATATAACAACTCTACTAAACAATTCCAATTAGTCACTCTTTTCTCTTCCCTCTCACCCATGCAATCAGTTATAAATCACAGTATTTTCTTAAAATGAAAGTATGTTTACATAATAAACAAAAGTAGCACTTTACTGTGGCTTACTGATATTCTTAAAATGTTTTTAAGGCCAAAGTTCTAAAAATAGATCCCTCTCCTTTTAGCAGTTCCATGACTTTAAAGATGGTTTCCTGCAGGGAGAGACAGAGGGCCTTTCCACTCATGCCTTCATTTAAACAGGGAGCAAGTCACTAGGGATTTATCAACTGACAGAGCCGCCTTCAAGGAAGGCAGAATCAAAGAGAACTGCCCTCCCACCCTATATTGTGAATGGATTCCATGGTTATACAAAGAAATAATATTGATATAAAGCTCTACTTTATGGAAGACATTTTCCTAAAAAGTCATATGCAAATTTAACTTTTGTATTTTAAATCATCTGCATATAGTTCATATGGTTTCACAGTTTTTGAACTATGCAGTTAAATTCTTGTTGTTGTTGTTTTTTGGAGATGGAGTTTCACTCTTGTTGCCCAGGTTGGAGTGCAATGGTGCGATCTCCGCTCACCGCAACCTCCACCTCCCAGGTTCAAGCAATTCTCCTGCCTCAGCCTCCCGAGTAGCTGGGATCACAGGCATGCGCCATCATGCCCGGCTAATTTTGTATTGTTAGTAAACACGGGGTTTCTCCATGTTGGTCAGGCTGGTCTCGAACTCCCAACCTCAGGTGATCAGCCCACCTCGGCCTCCCAAAGCGCTGGGATTACAGGCATGAGCCACCGTGCCCAGCCGTTAAATTCTTTTGTAGTTCTCAAGTAGTTTAATTCTTTTGTAAAACAAAACTCCCTTTTTGTAACATAAACACAATCCTTTCATTTGCTTATTTTAGAATATATGTGAAAAACTAGAGTACACCTTCACCTGTAGAGGACAGTTCTCTCTTCTCTCCATACTGGAAAGAAAATCTGTTGCTTTACCATCACACAAAGGAGACAACTCTAACATTAAAAATGGAAAATACTGAAAATGTTTATTTTGCAGTAAAGTACTTTAATTGCTCTTAAGAGTAATTCTGTTATGCCTCAGTCTGACATGTCTGATTTAGGCAACTTTGTTCTCTAGACACTCAAAAACAGACTAAAGTATGGTCACAATTCTTTCGGGATCAGCAGACAGTAAACATGGAGAGTTGAAACTAGTTGAAGAAAAGAAAAAAAAAAAAGCAACATAATTTCATACCCCTAAAGAAAGCAAACAAAATATGTAACTAATGTTTCAATGTAGATACTTTGGTCTGGATAAGCCAAGCCACAAAGGTTTGGTAAATTACTCCTAGGAAGGTAGAGAGCATAGCATGTTTTCCCCAACATTAGCAGCATTCCACCTTTTCCCATATAGCCAACTCTCCAATTGAGCCGTACTAAAGAGAAAAATCCCAAATGATCTAAAGCATTAATTTAAAGCTCTTATTCCATCCACCCCCATCTACTGGAGCACAGACCGAGAGGAGAGTGGATAGATATGCATTTCTCTTTCAGGAAGGCTGACAAGTAGCCTACATCTCACAAAACTTATCCCATAAATGACACCTCCAAAAGAGCTCGCCCTATATTAAACAACCCTATCACGTGACACAGTTGGGAAATGGGAAATTCTATCTAATTTTGGTATTATGACATATGCAACAGTTATGACATACACAACAGTTATGACATACACAACAAATGAATGAAAAATTTTCAAAGCACCAGCAGACAAATCACTAAACACTAAAATTATGCAACTTATAATTTCTTATGACTCAGAATGTCCAGATCTTATAACTCAGGATAATATTTAAATCAACTCAATCAGCAACATCCAGATGTGTTATTCAAGAAGGAATAGTTCTCAGAAGATGTAGACTGGTAACTATTTTGCTGATCTTTTAAATTGGCAATACATAACTATGCCCAGAAAAACTCCTCTTAAACGTCCTGAAACAAAGATTGTTCTAAAGACTGCAACCAGAATAACCAATCAAAAGGAATACAGCCAGAATCTACCACTTGGCTGAACAGAATTAACAAGCTCTGTAGGTAGGAGAGCCAGAGTCACAGAGTCTCCCTACTATTTTCCTAACACATCTGTGCTTTCCCGCCTTTAGGCTTTTGAAAAGTCAACCCTTCCAATCCATTTTGTACTTCCTTCTAAACCACAGGCAAGCACAAGTTACACCTCTTCTATAGCAGTATGGTCCCAAAATTTTTTACCATGATCAACAAAATACATTTTACACTCAAACCCTCTGAACACCTACACATACTCACCACTAAGACAAAAGTTTCATGATACTATCTTCCCTAATTCTGTTGCGTTTAAAGGAAAAAAAAAAAAAAAAAAAACAACTTCCTTGAGCAGCATATCTAGACATGGTCCAGCTTAGAGGCTCTATAAAATTTATACCAATCATTTGGCAGTATCTACCACTGACCTAGTAACTGTGAAATAACTGTGTATGTGTTGTGACCCGTCTTACTTACTTCTCCAGCTATTGTGAGCTGCTTATGGATAAGAATTATCCATAATTCTTTGTAATTACCTCAGCATTTAGCATAGTGCCTGGCACATAATTAGAATTCAATAAATGTTTATTGAATCCTTCCTTGTTACAATGAATAGCTGTTGATGGACATAAGTCTTGTATATTTTTGGTGTTCCGAAGGATTTCCTGATTCCATTCAAAGCCAAAAGCTAGTTGGTGTGGGTGGGGGCACAAAATCTGCTTCCTATTCCTAGACCACAATGCCCCAGAAGACTCTCAGGGTGAGTGAGGAGGCACAGGCCAAGAAAAAAACATTTTTTCTTCTACTACAGGAAAAAAGATAAAATTGACGAGTGTCACTTTGGTTATCCAAAAGCAACACTGAATTCTTACTATGATTCTGCCGTATCCACAGGACTTTACATAAAAGGGAAAGAAAATTTTTTCTGATGCCCCTAAATGGCGCAGGACTCCACACCGGTGTGGAGAGTCCCGTAATACATCTCCATGGCTCAGGGAATCAGGGCACATCCCATAGGAAACCAATGAGACACCAACTACGATTATACCCCAGATGAGGATGGTGTGGCTGCTGGACATGTCTATAATCATCATCAAAATGGATAATGAAATGAGATTATCCATAGGGGAAACCTGATGAGTCAAGAGGAAAAAGGAATACAAGTCTAGTGTCTGGAGAATGATTCAAGAATAAAATCTGACTAACTTGTAAACTGTCCATGAATCACACTATACAGCTCACTTCTCAGGCTATCCATGTGAAGCGCAAAGCTTTCTAAGCCATCTAGCCACAGGCTCTCCCCTAAGACCACTTCTGTATATTCCACTCTGTGTACAGTCCTCCTCTTTGGCCAACTACACATTTTGTCAAGAGACGTCATAAAGCAGTGAGGGAGAAAGCGATAACTGCGTTTCACACATAAGTTCAAAAAACACTTAATAGCACCTACTATGAGTCTGACATAGTGCTAGGTAATGGAACAGTGGTGACCAAGACAGAGAGCCTTCTCTGGAGTTGACAGTTTTATGGGATAAACTTTAACCAAATAATTAGATGAATAATTAACTAATTATGGTAAGTGGCCAAAGGCATATGGAAACCAACTATGCCTGGTAGCTAGGGAAGGCTTGACAACCACATTGAATCTAGCAGGAAAACAACTAGGTAAATAGCAGAGAGAAGAGCCCAGGGCAGAGGAGAGAGCCTCTGTGAAGGCCCAGGGCGCATGATGTCGTAGGTTTAGAGCAACAGGGAGGAGGCCTAAGGAGCTGAGGCAAAACAACAACTGAGGACTTAAAGTGGCACTGGATGAAGTTAGCAAGGTAGGCAGAAGCCCGCCACTGCAGGGCCTTGTGAATCAGTTAAAAATTTTGTAATTTATCTTAAGAGCACTGCATATTATTGATGCATATTAAACTGGGAAGTGATGTAATCTGAATTAGTTTAAAAACACAAAATAAAAATGTAACTTTGGCTGCAGTGTGAGCAATGGATTGGAAGGTGGCAAGACAGAGCATGTGAACAGATCAGTTAAGAGGCTCCTGGAGCAACCTGGGGGAGGAATAACATTCAATTGACTTCATGGTAGCAGAAGACCAGAAAACCAGACAGACCCAAGAGGTTGGAAGAAAGATCTGGTGACTAAGAGATGACAGGTATTGCAGCCATATCTCCAATAGCTCACAATACCCATATCTTAAAGTACAAATTCTTCCTTCTGATTTAAAGAGCTTACATAATTTGATCTCATGTCCTCTCAATTCCCATTTCTCTCCTTCACAAAAAATCCACTCTGGTCTCCTCAATGCCCCTCCAAATCTATGTTCATTCCTGACATTTTTAATCATGTTCTCTTTCCCCCTCAGAATGCGCAGAACCCTCCCTACCCAAATCTTACTCATCTTTCAAGGTTTGATTAAAATTCCATTGCCCTAATCAAGTCTTCCCTACTTCTGCAGACTACTCTGAATCATCCCTTATCACTGTATCATACATTTTAGCAAATGATCATATACTTCTCTTTCTTTCATCCACTTTAGGTGCATTTCCCCAAATTAACCACTAAATTCTCAAAGGCAGGGGCAAGCCTTTTGCTTTTCCAATATCTTCACCCCCGAGAGCCCAGTCCAAGGCACAGCCATGGAGGCACCCATCAAATATTGAGAGGCTGAGTGAGTTAAAGGGCTGAAGAATATGCTGGACCTGGTGTTTCTCTAGACTACACAGCTGCCCCACCTGGGGCAAGGGAAGATTGATGTCACTGTTGTCATCTGGGATGCTTTTGTTTGGTTTGTGCACAATATCAGGATGGGGAACCAAAGGACTATCTTTAAGCTTTAGTTGGCTCTCTAGTCTGTTTGTTTCAAAAGACAATCTCAAGCATGTGTCTTAGCCACTGGTAGCTGGGAAGAGACATGACTGACTTTCCACACTGGCAGATAGCAATCGGAGAAAAGATGATCCAATTTAGACGAATTCATGCCAACTGAGACTCAGAAACAGAGCCAGAAATACACAGCAGCCAGTGAGCAAACAGTACCTTTTTCCCCAGCTTTACTGAAGTATGATTAACAAACAAAAATTTTATCTATTTAAGGTGTACAGCATGATGATGTGATATACATATACACTTGGAATGACTACCTTACCTCACATAGCCATGCTCTTTTTGTTGTGGTGAGAACACTTAAGATCTACTCTTTCAGCAAATTTGAAGTATATGATACGTTTATTGTCAACCATAGTCACCATGCTGTACAATAGGTCTCTAGAACTTACTCATCATATAACTGAAAGTCTGTACTCTTTAAGCAGCATCTCCCCATTACCCCAGCCCTCCAGCCCCTGGTAACCACCGTTCTACTGTTTTTATGAGTTTGACTCTTTTAGATCCACGTGATACCATGCAGTATTTGTCTTTCTGTGTCTGGCTTATTTCAATTAGCATAATGTCCTCCAGGTTCACCCGTATTGTTGCAAAATGGTAGGATTTCCTTCTTTTTTAAGGCTGAATATTCCATTGTGTGTGTATGTGTGCATACAGCATCTATTTTTAGTCTGTTTTCAGTGACTCTCAGTCACTGTAGTTTTTTAGACCCAAGAGCAGCCAGTTCCTTAATAATTGGCATACTTTTACTGAAATCCATTAATTTCAATCTCATTTACCAAATTCTACAGGATTCAAAATGGAATTACTGAAGATTTCCCTTCTCCAGACAAAGGAGAAGAAACACCAAACTAGATAACAGAATTTATGGTAATAGCACAAAGAGCAAAATCCATAACCAGGAAGATCAGGTTCTATTACACCTCCATGAGGAAGGACAGTAATCAATTCTATTAAACCAAAAGTATACATTTGTTACACAGAACTGTCATCAGAATCTAGATCCTTATTAAATTGAAAATGTGTAGAGTCTAATACATTTTTGTTCACTCGTAGGTCTAACTACAATAGTTAAGTTCAACTCAAAATGAAGAAATGAGTATTTGGCCTTTAACCATAGCAAACATTAATCGAAGACCTTTGCTGTGTTCTTAATAAATGGTATCTTCTATCCTTATTCACAGCTATACACCAGCATAAAACAGAGTAGACTTTTACTTGATGATCTCTTCTGGCTAACATAGTTTAATGCTTTAAAAAAATTTATATACAGTATATTTTTATAGATTGCTATATTCTATAAAGTATGAAGAATATGACGGAAATTCTCAAAAAGACTGAGAAAGAGCTATTACAAAAAGAGCCTTTCAGAATAAGCCTGATCTGAAATGGGCACCCTTGATTCCCAATCTAGCCTCCTGACAAAATTCCAGAAGACTCTGGAATTACTTGTGGATGTGGGCCTTGGGCAGCAAGAGCTTGGGAGAGTCACTCAGCAGCTCTGTTATTTTCCTCATTTGTAAATGAAAGGGCTGAAGTCTGTGGTTCATTTATGGTTTTCTCCCGCAATCGCTGTAGGGTTATTCTGTGCCGCATCACTGGACAGAAGGGAGTGCTGTGGAATTAATAAGCCTGGTAGAGCCCTTTTGCTTTTACTCAGGCTGTACTGGGGAAAGAGAAGGACATAGTAGAACAGCATTTTTCACATGCAGGTTGATCTTTATTTCTACTAAATTAACCCATTTACTGTCTTTTCCGTATGTCAGCATAAAATAGAAGCCCAAATTCAATAGTTTTCCTTTTTTTCACATATATTTACTTCTAATCTGGCGCTCTTAGAAATAGACAAGTAGAATAAACTGATACATAGTGAATAAGTAAAAGCGAAGAAACAAGTTTATTTTTCAGAGAACTAGTTTTCTGCAGGTGGTTGAAAACACCAAAAAAGTTGCTCAATAAATCAATGTTGGCAACTGATTTTTTGGGTTTTCAAACTCATACTGGTAAGTTTCTTATTTTTTTTTGAAGGATAGTCTTTTAGACTATTGATACAGAAATTTCACATCCATTGTCTAATACAATCCTCATAATAAGGCAAGCGTTATTATCTCTTTTTAGGAGCTGAAAAAATACAAGATAATTCAGGTTAAATGACTTATCCAAAGTTGCCATAAGGAGCAGAGACACACACACAGAAAACACAGGCTACAGCTTTGACCCCTAGTCCATTGTTCTTTCCAGCTTAAAGGAATTTCCTCAATGCAGATGTTAGATCACCCAGGGAATGGGTGTGGGCATGGCACTGAGTTGATCAGAAGACCCTGAAACCTTCTGCAGATGCAGATACAGAGCCTGTGCTCAGGTAATACCTTTACCACTAGGACCTAGTTTTTCTTCCTCCTGCTCTTTTCTGATCCTTTTTCTTTAGTCGATATCTAAAGTTTAGCAGTAACACGAAAGGTATTACCAACCCTTGAAAATGGTTCCTTTTTTGGATTCTCCAATCCCCATCTCTCCCCTTCCCCTCAATCTTAAATCTTACATCTGCAGGAGAAAAAACAAGAACAGGCCCGGCACATGGCATAGAGCATGGCACTACCTCTCTCTAGCTCTACCTTGTGTAATTTCTTTTTTCTTCTTTTGGAGACAGGGTCTTGCTCTGTCGCCCAGGCTGGCACAATCACGGCTCGCTGCAACCTCAAACTCCTGGGATCAAGTAAGCCTTCCAAGTAGCTGGGACTATAGGTATGATACCACCGCGCCCGGCTAATTTTTTAAATTTCTAGTACAGATGAGGTCTCTCTCTGTTGGCCAGGCAGGTCTCAAACTCCTGAGCTCAAGTGATCCTCCTGCCTCAGCCTCCTAAAGTGTTGGGATTACAGGCATAAGCCACCATGCCTGGCACCTTGTATAATTTCTATACCCAGATTACCTATTGCTCCCAGGAAGTTGGTCTTCTCTGCGTTTATGACTTCTCATTACAAGTTCAAAATATAGTTTATCAGACACAAAGGACTTTATTAAAAAGAAAAAATATATAGTTTATTCTGCCAATATTTTCCTATAATTCTAATTATTTAATATACTTAATTATATAAACTTTCCTGAAATATTCTCAATAGAATTAGATTCTTTTCAAATTATGAGAAACCCAGTAATTTTTTTAGCCAAATAGGAATTACAGCATTTTTCCCTTCCAAAAGCCCATCCTAGGTTATAAAATCATTATTGTGATACATTTATGTTACACCCATTTTTTTACTCTATTAATATGCTTTTTTTTTGAGATGGAGTTTCATTCTTGTTGCCCAGGCTGAAGTGCAATGGTGTGATCTCGGCTCACCGCAACCTCTACCTCCCAGGTTCAAGCAATTCTCCTGCCTCAGCCTCCTGAGTAGCTAGGATTACAGGCATGCGCCACCACGCCTGGCTAATTTTGTATTTTTTAGTAGAGACAGGGTTTCTCCATATTGGTTAGGCTGGTTACGAACTCCCAACCTCAGGTGATCCGCCCGCCTCAGCCTCCCAAAGTGCTGGGATTACAGGTGTGAGCCACCGCACCTGGCCAATATGAATTCTTAAGTCTTAATTTCAAAGGGGGTTGTGGGGAAGATACGCAGGTCTTTAAATTGTACTTAATCAATAACCTGACTTCAAAATTGAAAAAAAAAGGAAACAATGGTTTGCCATTACCTACCCATTAATGGTAATAGAGAACTTTTTTTTTCTTTTTGAGACAGAGTCTCACTCTGTTGCCTACGCTAGGGTGCAGTGATGCGATCTTGGCTCACTGCAACCTCTGCCTCCCGGGTTCAAGCAATTCTCCTGCCTCAGCCTCCTGAGTAGCTGAGACTACAGGCAGATGCCACCATGCCCGGCTAATTTTTACATTTTTAGTAGAGATGGGGTTTTACCATGTTGGCCAGGCTGGTCTCGAACTCCTGACCTCAGGTGATCCACCCACCTTGGCCTCCCAAAGTTCTGGGATTACAGGTGTGAGCCACCATGGCCGGGCAGTAATGGAGAACTTTCTAAGGCATCCAAATTTTTTTTTTTTTAAGATGAGATTGCTACTGATAATTTTGTGTTTTGTTTTTTTAGAGACAGGCTCTCTGTCACCCAGACTGTAGTGCAGTGTTGCAATCACAGCTCACTGTAACCTCGAACTCCTGGGCTCAAACAATCCTCCCACCTCAGCTTCCCAAGTAGCTGGAAATACAGGGGTGCACCACCACACCCAGCTGCTACTGATATTAAACCCTTTAATCCACTGGGAGTGAAACAATGCTATGGCTTAGTTTGATTTGGTTAGTAGGTTATTTACTAATGACTAAATAGAGCAATCAATTTACATTTACATTTTTAAAAATACAATAATTATTCTGACTGTTCTCAATTAACATGAATTCAAGGACTTGTATATTCCTATGAGTGGAGCTAGATTTCTAGGGTTGTTAGCTCTTTATCAAATATCAGTATTTAAGGACTACAGAAAATTAGCACTGTTTCACTACAGCAGCATTTTCATCAGATTTTAATACCATCTTCACATCTGCTTATATGGATGAAGAAAGTTTCATATTAGATATTTTCCCATCGCAGCTATATATTTGCTTTATCAGAATAAATACACCTTCCAAATCACTTATTTTGAAACAATCTGAAGTTTTCTCTACTTTCAGACTTCATCACTGCTTAATATGCTTATATTCTAGACTGATAAATCATAGGAAATATAAACAATATAAAACCTTCAGGTAAGCTAATATCAAAATATTTACTGAAAACTTAAGAAGGGCTAGGCCTTGCGGGAACACAAAGGTAAACAAGACCTGGTCCATATTAAAAAACTAAGCCCACTGCATTCCTGTAGAGGGTCCCCAAATCCCACTTCCTTCTCCTTCAGTAATCCTTCATTTGTTATGACCATGTAAGTAGATCCTCCAGGTAAGTGTCAGTCTCCTCTTGTTTGAAGGAAAAGAGCTCATTAAGATACTGCTATCAATTTCTTGGGAGTCCTCTTGTTCTCCTTATTCACAGTCATTCTTCTGTGGGTAAGGTAGCCCTGAGAGTATGAGTAGACGTGGGGCCACAATTCCTCACTGCCATAGCTAATGACCATAAAAACCATCTCACATATCTGATGCTTTCTTTTCTCAAGGTGGCTGAAAGTTCTAAACCGATGGAAAAATTATTCCAAGAAACCACTTTGTCTTTCTATTACCATGTCCAAACGAGACTGACAACAATCTCCAACTGTTGAAAGTCACAGGGGCAGTTTGTAGTGAAAATTGTCTCCAGTGACCTTGTAACTTACAGTAGCCCCTGTGAGAAACTAGGGTGCTTTTCAGTTATTTCTCCCCAACCAAAATATTTAAGAAACTTTTGTCAATATGTCCTTCTGTCCCACATCCCTGGCTTGTCCTCTGAGCAGCTGGACCTTTGCAATAAAACAGTTTCCCAAGAATTGATGGCCAAACCTTCTCCAATACTGTTATCCACTTACCCCAATTATCTACCTACCCTGATGAAAAAATTCACTAACCAAGAGAATCCCCAATTGCTTTTGGATGATTGGGAAGGCTTCTAATCATCTAGAACCCTCTCTTAGGTGTCACAAGAAATCCAGCTGCTCAGAAATTCCCAAACAAGCAATTCAGACTCTGAAGTCACCTCCTAAGCTAATAGAAACACAGGATTCTGGAGGTATGGGTGAAGATATGGTGCTACTAATACATTTAATATGGCTCCTGGTGCTGCCTCCATGGACTTGCCGTTAGGCCTAAGAAACACTTCCTGTTTGAAACAGGGATGTCAGGGTGTTCTGACTCAGTGTGTCACACCACGTGTCCCTAGAGTTGACATAGCTAATCAGGCAGTCCTGTTTCTTCCTTATTGCCCGGTGAATGCCCCTCCCAAGGCTACACAGGATAGATTAAGAACCTTCCCAGGTAACAAAGGAATGCTCTTTGGTAAAGGAGTAAAGGGTACAAGTAGCTAAAGCACCTGTGCTAGAAACTCAATGTGAGCTCACTCCTCTGGGGGGCTGTCTACTTGACCGAGATGTTGAGTAAGGTCTCCCCATAGAGTAAAAGTATCTCAAACAAGAACACGGTGGGATAACCACTCTGTCACGAAGCACATCTTGGCATATTGCTTCTTTAAGAAAAACTCTGGCTGGGTGTGGTGGCTCATGCCTGTAATCCCAGCACTTTGGGAGGCCGAGGCAGGCAGATCACCTGAGGTCAAAGTTCGAGACCAGACTGGCCAACATGGTGAAACCCAGTCTCTACTAAAATACAAAAATTAGCCAGGCGTGGTGGCAGGTGCTCAGAATCCCAGCTACTTGGGAGGCTGAGGCAGGAGAATCGCTTGAACCTGGGAAGCAGAGGTTGCAGCAAGCCAAGGTCACACCACCGCACTCCAGCCTGGGCGACAGGGCAAAATTCTGTCTCAAAAAAAAAAAAAAAAAAAAAAAAAGAAAGAAAAACCCTGATCCCATTAACAGGATTCCAAGGTAAAGTCCCTCACACAGTGGCCACCTGAAACATGAAATGAGTTCCTAAACTCACCCAATTAGTTTAGTGAAATGCTAATAATAGCTGTTACATTTAACACACTCATACTCCCAGTAAAAGAATGTGTCTATCAACAGAGACAGAATCTAATATTATAATTCTCAGTTACAGACTTCTGAAAACTACATTCTAAGACAAGCTGGCTTCACTTAAGAACACTAATTGAAAGATCAGACGGAATCACAGCATAAATGAAAGGTGTACAGATAGATAATCTGAAAAAGATGAACTATCCTTGTTCTTACAGAACTGAGGAAAAGCTTGTGAGAGAGAACTGGAGACATGGAAATCTTATCTAAACCTGCCCAGAGTTTAAAATGATTAACACACCAACAACTAATTAATCTTAATGTTTTGTTTTTCTTAGACCAAATGTTTAAAAGCACTCTTGCCTATCACTGAAGCTGAATCCGCCCAATACAGCAGCTTTATGTTAAGGTTATTGTGTGTTGTCAAACTATATTCCCAGCTCTATGAGCCCACAGGGCAAGGGAAAGGATTTTCATTTGCAAAACAAGAAGCAAAGGATGAACAGCCTTCTTTGGAATTTGATGGGATTAACTCCTACGATGCCGTCCTCCAGGACAGATATAGAATATTTGGTCCTTCCCACACACTTTATAAGATCATCTGGTTGCTTAGCATTTCTACGTTGAGGCTTTTTTTTAATTATAAAACAAATAAAAATACGCAAGTAACTTTTAAAACAGTTCCCCTAATTACCAGAAGAAACATTGTGCACACATTCTCCCCCTATTTCATTGTTTATAATGCCCAGAAAGGTGACCATAAGGCTTATCTCTGGAGTCCGCTCCAACTATAAATGTTAAGTAAGAGTTTGACACTGTAATATTGGTCTGGTTCTTGCCACAGGGGTGGGAACTAGCAGGAGCTGAGATGTTCATCATTTGGTGTTCTTACATCACAGGTGAATGGAAAAAGGCAGAGAGAAGCAGCTGGCTTTGAGCTATCCATATGGGTGTGCAAATCTATGTGGCACTACCAGTTAATAGCAAGCGAAGAGGCACTTGAGCCAAGTCAAAAATACACTGACCCATGTGGAAGAATGATATAGTATTCAAGTTAAATAGAACAATGACATCAATCAAAAGCTATAAATAAATCATTTTACACAGCAAAGTTGGGATGATCTATTGTACTGAGTTCACAGTGAAATATGCTTACTCATACAGCTCAACAAGATTCTGAGTCCTTTTAATTCCATCAGGAGCCTTACCTGCAAGCAGGTGAACAGAGCTGAAGCTCTTCTCCAGTTTACCCAGAAGTACAGTGAGAAAACAGTCTGAAGAGAGAGAGGCAACATCTTGGGAGCTTTGATCGTAAACTACAACCTTCTGACTGCAATCAATGTCAACCTGAAATGCAAACATGAGGCTTGTTAGGAAGAAGGTGAGAAAAGTAATCTCAAACTACTGCTTAAGATCTCACGTTTACCAGTGCTGAGGCGAATAATTGCTTCCTGTTTTCAATTAATAATTTGAATAAAAATGAGATGTCAGTTTACGAGATAGACACATACAAAACTCTTAAAAACCAAAATGATGCTATTTCTGTGTAGGTGATCTCACGACTCCCTGGTTTTAAATCCTTTATACTATAAAATGGTAAAGTTCATAATAAACCAAACAATATGCAAAATAAACATAACCCTGGACCTAAACAAACTTTTTTTAAAATGACTTTTACACCTTAACAAAGAAATCAGTTGTTTATTTAAATTAAAACATGAGCTCATTTGTATTTGTGAAGAAAAAAACCAACTTCCTCACCACACAGACAACATTTTAGTAACCCCGGAATAACTTCCCTTGAAGATATCATTAACTCTTGACCAATGTTACCACATGTGTTATGACACATAAAAAGCACCCCTAATAATTAGTTCCTACTTTCTTTCCAAAGAACTTGAAAAGAATGACTTTCCTTTCAGTAAATTTGCAGATAATATAGAATAGTGTTTAATAAAATAATTTTAGCAAGCCACAAGAAAATATAGCACTTGTCCAAACTAAAGCAAGTTAATCCTTCATAGTTTAGAAATATTATTAAATGTGACAATATGGACAATAAATTATTTTGAGGTACCACAAGGCACCAAAATTTAAAAAGCAACCAAAACTTCCTCAAATTACTTTCTCTACTTAAAGAGGAGGCTTCAATTAAAATTATTCCTCATTCAGTGTGTCCATTTATTTTAAAAAGGCAAAAAGGAAAGCGTTTACCTTATGTTTCGCTGAATGCTGGATGAGCTCTGTAATTAACACTTTGTCCTGTTGCAACCTTCGCTTCATAAGCTTGGAGCAGTTGATATTAATGGCTTCCAAAATGTGGGATGTATTGTATTCCACAAATGGCCGGCTATCAATTAGCAGCACTTTTTCCGTTCCACTTTCCAGCAGAGCCACCAACCTCTCAGTAACAATTTGAGTTCCAATCATCTCATGGGCCATGACAACAATAAGTCCTCTTTTCCCACCTCCTTCTTTAATTTGCCACGATGATGTAATGGTGGTGTGCTCAAAGGCTCAGCCACTCCATTGTACTAAAAGTGTATGAGGTCAGGCTGGTGGTGACTGGCAAAAGGAGAGTTAAACCCATTTTCAGCAAGAGCCCTCCAAGTGAATGTCTCTTTCTCTTTCCCGTTGATGTGCTCTTGCAAAGGACTCCGTCCACAAAGCAGCCCCTCACATTTGATTCATAAAGAGATGACTGGAATAACCATTCCACAACAAAAGATGCTTTGGGGCAGCCAGCGCATTACATCATTCTTTACCTTTGCTCCCGCGCTCCAACAGCTTTACACTGGACTGAAAGCCTACGCGGAGAGAGAAAGACAGAAAACAAAACGTGAGGTCAAAAAAAGAAGAAAGAGTGTCAGATTAGAGAGAGTGTATGATTCATAATATTTACTCCATTAATCTAATTCCATACTTGATGCACTGCTTCATTTGAACAAACAAATAAAAAGGACAAATTGGTATGGCTTCAGAGAAATGTGCTAGTGATAATTCCATTTTACCTCAAAATGTAAAAACTCAAAGAAAACAAAACAAGACATATCATGAATTATAATCACCTAGGGCTCAGAACTAAATGACCTGTAGTATTGAATTAAAAGGGCTACAAAAAGCTGCTTGAAGTATTATTATTCCAAATAGTTTTCCTATATTTTATTTGCTTATTTACTGAAACCCCACAAAGAATGGCAGCTGAGGACAAAGTTAGCAATCCTGTGTTACCAGGACAAAAAAAAAAATATTTTCTGAAATGGCTTGAGAATTCCTGCGATGAATGGGTAGGTGTATATGTGTGTATATGTGTGCACATGTGAGCTCACGCGAGTACCAGGGCGCAAACAGCAGCCTTTTAAAATTGCCCTCACGGAGGAGAGAAGATGCAGGAAAACTGGAGTTTCTATAAATTTCAGCTATCTTTTAAGGAAGAGGAAGGACAAAAACAACTGATAAGTTTGTCACAGCAGCTGCTGAGCTAGGCCTGTGAAGTGCTGAAGCTCACAGCCATGGCCCTGGCATGTCTCCTTCCAGAGGCCATCTCCCTACCACCAAGTTGCTTAAGGCCCTGTAAGCTTATCCTTCACTTTTTCCTGCTTCATTCTTCAGAGAATCACTAACTCCTAGTCTTAAAAAAATCTCACCCCTTAACCTGGAACTCTAAGTTGGCAACCCAGACATACAGAGCCCTTAAAGCTGAACCCAGTGCTTCCCTTTCTTGCCAAACTCCTTTAATCAATCACTTTTTAATTAACACTAGTTGAAGTTTTGCGCTTATTGCTTGGACTTCACCTTGACTTTCAATACTCTCGGATTCCTATCTCCCCTGGTCCATCTCTGCTTATATGAAATCCTCTACTACATAAAACTACATGTCTACTTCTGGCACTGAACTTCTAGAGGGTAAATTTTTTTTTTTTTTTGAGACAGGGTCTTGCTCTGTCACCCAGGCTGGAGTGCAGTAGCACAATCTCAGCTCACTGCAACCCCCGCCTCTCAGGTTCAAGTGATTCTCCTGCCTCAGCCTCCCAAGTTGCTGGGACTACAGCCGCACGCCACCATACCCAGCTAATTTTTGTACTTTTTGTAGAGACAGGGTTTCGCCATGTTGCCCAGGCTGGTCTCAAACTCCTGGGCTCAAGCAATCCACCAGTCTCAGCCTCCCAAAGTGCTGGGACTACAGGTATGAGCCACCGCACCCAGCCTAGAGGGTAAATATTTGATTGCAAAAGTTTATTATATTTCTTACTTCTACAGTACTCTGGACATAACATACTCAATATATTATTATAGTAGGTAAATTCTTCCTTGTTCCAAAAACAATTTAAGATTCTAAATAAATATCTGATTAGCTGATTTCAGGTCAGGATGTCAGAGCCTTTAAAAACCTTTAGGTCATGTTTCCTAATTTTGTACTTACAAATTAGAAGCTAAAGCATGGAGACAGAAGGGGGAGCATGATATAAAGAGATGTAGCTTTGCCATTTACTTATGCAACCTTGGACAAATCACATAACCTCTCTAAACCACAGTTTCTTCACCTACAAAATGGAGACATTATAGTGGCCTCGTCTCTTCAAATTTTGGTCTGAGAACAAAATTATCTAATTTATTGAAAGCTGGTAAGTAAAAAAGCAACTATGCATCATAGACAGGAGGAAAAATACCCTACAGATGCCAATGGCAAACAAAGCTGGCTTGCATCTGGCATCTGAAAGACATCACTCACAGATAAAAACAGATGTAATTCCATCCTCCTATAGTACAGCTGCAACCAAACTGTGCCCTTTCTCACAGAGGCTGACACACAGGGAGTTAGAAGGCACCTGAGATACTGTCTCAACCACACCATATTTTACAAACCAGCTCCATTTAATACATTATATGTCCATTTCTTATTTTCCAAGAAACAACTTTCATTAATGTATTATTTTTAGTATAGCTTTATGGTAATGAAGTACAAAAGTCATCTCTATTTTCAACTGAAGGAACTATAAGAGAGAATTTGTCCTAGTCAATCCACTAATAAACTTCTGCAAAGCACCTACCAAGGCCATACCACTGAATCAGGTTCTGCCTGCTCAGTGACAGAGTTCATGGCAATGTAAGGTCCTGTATTCAGACTGTCTGATTCCCAAACCAGGGCTTCTACTACTAGGTTGCCCTGTTTTCCCTAAGTACTTGTTCCCATAATGGAACTGGACTGGGAAAGAATGATGCCAATTGTCCATGAGGGTACCCAGGTGGCACAGAAAGTGGAAATCCGAGAACAAGAGCAAGTTGATTCCAACAATGGCACTGGGTCTCTGAGTCTGATTGGCTCCTCTCAAAGAGATAAAATCCGGATGGGACAAAGCAGTTATCTGGGTTAGCAGATCAAGGGACAAAAGGAGGGAGAAGTCAGCAAACATGCAAAAGTTGAATTAGAAAGTTCTCATCTTTGCTTCCCCTCAGCCAATTCTCATAAACCCAAAGACAGGTTACAATAAACAGTTCTACAGAGCAGAAAATGTCATTCTTGCCCAGAGAATCAGAGCTTAGTTAAAGATACAAAAAGACCCTTTCCCTGACCAAGAAAGGCTCTGGTCAAAGTGACTCTAAGCTGAGGATGTAAGTGAAGCATAGGGGTAAAAGTGAAGTGAGGGTGAAGTTACATTCTTTCAGTGCTGTACTGAGGCCAGCTGGAGTCCTCCTGGTAGGACTTCATGCCCAAGGTCTAATTCTCTGTAGTGCTAAATGGGTAAGGTGAGAGGCAGAGCCCTGCCAAGGGATCATGGAGGGTAAAGTAACAACGGCCTTAATCTCTTTCATTTACAGTTAGAGAATTTTGGTTAAATCTCCATCACTGGCTATGAGTCTAATTTTAAAAATTTCTCTGTAGTTACTGTTTTGTTTTCAAAATCCTTTGCATTAGGTAAGATTTGAAAGATGACAAGAGAATATTTTGCTTGCAACATCACCAAGCTAACCTTACCCAGAATTTCTGTAAGTCAAGGGGAATAAAAATTTTTACAATGAACCACAAAGGCTCAAGTCCATAGAACAAAATCCAGAGCAGACCAGCTTTGCTATTTATTTATTTAGCCAGCTGCTAAAGTTGAAATACTTTCTTTAGATTTTTAAATAGGTAATATATTCATATGGTTCAAAAAAAGTCTAAAAATGTATACATAGTATGAACGTGTACAGTTTATTGTGTCACTTATACATCAATAAAGGTGTTTAAAATTGCCATGATATTGAAACTTCAGCAAATACATTTAAATCAAAAAAAACTAAATATATTCAAAATCCTTCTTCTACCATTATCTTCTATCTGCCTGGGTCCCAACCCTGCCCTTTAACTGGTAACAACTTTTAGTAGTCTCATCTAATTTATTCCAAAGATTTTTTTTAATTAATATAGAATGAAGCACAAATATACACACTTTTCCTTCTCTTTGTTCAAATGGTTACAAAGTATAGACACTGTCTTGCATCTTGCTTTTTCTTTCACTTACAGTACTTGAATCTCATTTTTTCAACATTTAATTAGAAAATGAATCAATCTATATTTCCATGGGCCTTGCATATATGCATGTCTGGAAATCTAAATAAAACATGTAGAAATTCTTTTTTTTTTTTTGAGACACAGTTTCACTCTTATTGCCCAGGCTGGAGTGCAGTGGCGCATCTCGGCTCACCGCAACCTCCACCTCCCAGGTTCCAGTGATTCTCCTACCTCAGCCTCTCCAGTAGCTGGGATTACAGGCATGCACCACCACGCCCGGCTAATTTTGTATTTCTAGTAGAGATGGGGTTTCTCCATGTTAGTCAGGCTGGTCTCGAACTCCCGACCTCAGGTAATCCACCCGCCTTGGCCTCCCAAAGTGCTGGGATTACAGGTGTTAGCCACTGCATCCGGCGAAATTCTTAAACTTAAAAGATAATTCCAGCTGGGCACAGTAGCTCATGACTGTAATCCAAGCACTTTGGAAGGCCAAGGCAGGAGGATCGCTTGAGTCCAAGAGTTCAAGACCAGCCTGGGCAACACAGCGAGACCCTATCTCTACAAAAAATTAAAAATATATGTATACACACACACACACACACACACACACAATTTTCCCCCCTAGAATTACATACTAGAGTACCTAAGAAGCTGACAAGTAACTCATAATAGTGTGCTCAAAAGGTTAGCAAATTAAATGCTGGGAGTCACCACACCTGGCCTGTTTTATGACATCCTAGTTAGAGAGTACCCTCTATAACTACTCTGGCTTAAAAGAAAGTTAAAATGTGATGGTGAACATTCATGAAGTTATGGAAATTATCTTTTAAAGGATAACCTAAAGTCAGCAAGGCAGTATTTATCATACTGAAGACTGGTAACCTTAATCAGGGATACTACACAAAAAACTGCAAAGTATCCCAAATTCAAAATAAAGGTTTTAAAAGACTATCTAGGAATAAAGATAAACTGAGTCAACATCTTAGTATAACAAAATGACTATACAGATCATGGAAGAAAATCAGCAAATCTCCTAAAGAAATACCATTTCTGGTATATTTTTACCTTTCAGCAAATGATTTATGTTTTATATTTTATAATATTTAACACAAGTTGTATAACAACTTTCCCCCTTTAATATACAATTTTGTCTGTGTTTTTATATGTAATTTATTTTTATTTAGATTCCATTTGGTTACTTATGGAAATGTATTTATGACTATAACAGAAATCACTGGAGTTTTATTTCTTGAAATTCACTCTATATCCAACTCTGCAGAAATATGGTATATCAATGAAGTATGCTACTGAATAAGTTATGTTTAAGAACTGTAAGTCTAAGACTATTTTTATGTTAAAGTGAACAGGTAGGGCCTGTTTCAACTAAGAGAACAACATAAAGTCTGTATAAAACCAGTATTTGCCATTACTTACTTAAAAGGAAAATGTTTTGTTTAGATTTTTATTACTTGTACACTTCAAAATTTGTGCCTAGCCAGAGAATCCTTTTTTTAAGATTATTTTTACGTGATTATATTAAGGATCTTCTTCTGCTTCCCAGATGATTTTTCTCTTCAACTTCCCAAACATGATCCTGGGTTCTAGGTCAGTCATACTGACACTGACTATATCCCACTCAGAAAAAAAGTGATAATCGCTCACACACACACAATTTTTTTCTTTCTACCCATGGGTTATTTTCTGCTGGCAGCAATAGTTTCATCTGCTACTGCTACTGCTGCCCTAAAACACCCACTCCCAAGGCCTGCATCAAGGCCCACAGCAGGGGATGGGGCTCCAGGAGGAAGCGGGGGGTCCCACTCAGAGAGGCACAACTCCATTTTAAACATTTTCTTTTACAAAGAGAAATCGTCAGGGGAAGGAAAAGGATCCCATAGCTATGGGGTGCTTAACAGGCCTGTTGAGTGAGGAGAGGGATTTAGCTTTATTTGGTTGGGCTAGAGCTCAAGTTCAAATTCTCAGTTTATGGAAAGGATATAATCAGGTGAGAAGTTTACTTTTATTAAACTACAAGCCTGACTTAAATTTTTTCCCTCCAATAAAACTGAAGAAACAGGCAACAAGATATACCGAAATGCCTTTCAATAGAGCCCTAAACACAGGCTTTCAATAACAGGAAAAAACCAATCAAAAGGGAAAAAAGGAGACTATCGTATCTGCAAGCAAACAAGAACTCCTTAGACTTTGACTGCCTCAATGCTACACAGATTAAAGCAACTTTATCTCATAAACTGTGGGTTAAGAGAAACTTGATAGAAATTCTGAGCTCTGGTATTTGGCAAATATATTCAATTAAAAAAAATAAAAACAAACACAAAAAACCACCCTCACCAAAATCAAGAAAGCTAAGAACTTGGTGCAGCAAACCACCATGGCAGGTGTATACCTATGAAACAAACCTGCATGTTCTGCACATGTACTCCAGAACTTAAAAGTATAATTAAAATAAAACAAAGTAAAACTACAAACTTAATGTGCTTTTTAGCTGCCTATTAATGTCTGATCATATTTCCTTACCCAAAATTGAGGACACATATTCTGACAAGTGATGGCAATAATGAGACCGCTTGAAGCAAAACTATTTAGATGATACTAGACCTGGAGACAGCAGTTATCCGCACCGTAGAACCCAGTTGCCTCGCACTGACATACCACACTGTTGAAAGCTGCCCCTCGAATCAGAGGTTCAGGTTGTTTACATACATCTCAAGGACCCACAGATAAAGGCTGGAATAGCAGTCAGCCTTCAAAGACTACCTATAATGCCTGTGTTTTTAGGCACAGGCCAGCCCAGGCAGAGGCCAAATCTCTGAGAAGCCTTCACCAAAGTTTCTGTTCAGGGCAAGGAGCACTCCCCTCCTGGTATTGGCTCAATCAGAGCTCTTGTCTTTTTCTTAGTACTGCTTCCTGTTTATGATCGCCTGTTTACCCGCTTCCCCTTCCCTGACCCACCTGAGCTCTCCTCCTCCTTCCCCCTCCCAACCTTCCTCTTTCCCTCTGCCACCCATGTATGTATCCTAGACACACTCCTCCTGGCCCACAGGCTCCTTCACCTACCCCTCTACACTTAATGCTTCCTCCAGACACGCTGCCTGAAAACTCAGGACCCTACCTACTGGGAGAGGGGCCGGTGTATGGAGGTGGTCTTGGGAGGGTAGAAATGGAAGGATCCCTGGATGGAGTTACTGGGCAAGAGGAAATATGGCCAGGGATTGGCTTAATCTGAGAATTGAGGAGAAAATGTTTTAGAAGGGTATTTTCAGTAAAGGTAGGCTGGAGGCAGGAGAAGAAAGATTTAGAACAAGCCAAACAGAGGTCAGATGGGGATTAATTCGTGCATCCTGGTTTTCTTGAACATCTGCCAAATCACTATAATTCATCAGGCCTACTGTAACTAATTCAGTCAACTAACAAGTACTTATTTGGCACCTAATATGTGCCGGGCACTGTGAAAATGTAGCAATAAATGAAAAGAGTATTCATTATAATTTATAAGTTATTAATGTACTGCCTGGTTATAAATTAACAAGGCAAAAATTACTGCCTTTCTGGAGCTTCTAATTTAGTGATGGGGGACACGATCAACAACAAAAACAAAACATTTCCTATGATAGACGCTGATAAGAACTAGGGAGAAAAAATAGAGCAGGGAAGAGCAAAGGGTGTGCGGGTGTGGCTGTTAAGTTGTAAACAGAGTAGTCACAGAAGGCCTTACCTTGAGAACATGAGAGAGGAGAGAGGTAAGAGACTGAGCTATGTGGATACCTGGAAGATTGTAGCTTTCTGGGGCCAATGAATATACTAGCCAAGATAATGCTGAATTGGGCAAATACCAATAAAAGATGTGGCAGGTGTTCATGCTTTGTTCAGAACTATGGTTATTATCTATTGGAAATGATGCATTTCCAGGAAACTGAACTTTTGTTTTTGTTGTTTTTTGAGACAGGGTCTTGCTCTGTCACCCAAGGCTGGAATGCAGTGCTGTGATCTCAGTTTACTGCAACCTTCACCTCCTGGGCTCAAGTGATCCTCCCACTTCAGTCTCCCGAGTAACTGGGACCACAGGCATGTGCCACCACACCTGGCTAATTTTTATTTTTTGTAGAGACGGGGTCTCACTGTGTTGCTTAGTCTGGTCTCAAACTCCTGGGCTCAAACAGTTCTCATACATTGGCATCCAAAAGTGCTGGGATTACAGGCGTGAGCCACTGTGCCTGGCCAAACTTTTTAAATTAATGGATAAAACTGTATGTATTTATCATGTACAACACAATATTCTGAAGTATGTATACACTGTGGAATGGTTAATTCTACTAACAAGTGCATTACCACACATAGCCATCATCGTTGTGATGAGAACACTTAACATCCACTCCTTGAATTTTCAGGAATACTATATATCCTCGTTAACTGTGGTCACCATGCTTTACAATAGATCCTTGAACGTATTTCTCCTAAGTAATTATTTACTTTCACCAACATCTCCCCAGGCTTCCCCTCCCCACTAAACATCCCAGCCTTTGGTAACCATTCTACTCTCTATTTCCATGAGATCAACTTTTTCAGCTCCCATATATGAGTGAAATTACACAGTATTTGTCTTCCTGTGTCTTGTTTATTTCACTTAACACAATGTCCTCCAGGTTCATCCATGTTGTAGAAAATGACAGGATTTCCTTATTTTTTAAGGCTGAATAGAATTTCATTGTGTACATATATACCACGTTTTCTTTATTCATTCATATTTTGATAGACGCTTAGGTTGATTCCTTATCTTGGCTATTGTAAATAGCACTGCAATAAACATGGCTATGCAAACATCTCATTTTCTTTACTCAGTAGTGGGACTGCTGGATTATATGGTGGTTCTATTTTTAATTTTTTTGAGGAACCTCCATAGTGTTTTCCATAATGGCTATAAATAGTTCATATTTCCACTAACAGTGTATAAGGGTTTTCCTTTCTCCACATCCTTACCAACACTGATCTTCTGTCTTTTGAAAACAGCCATACTACCAGGAGTGGGATACTATCTTACTGTGGTTTTAATTTGCATTTCTCTGATGATGAGTGATGCTAAGCATTTTTTCATAGACCTGTTGGCCATTTGCATGTTTTCTTTGAAAAATGTCAGGTCCTTCACCCATTTTTCAACCAAGTTACTTGCTTTCTTGCCATTGAGTTGTTGGAGTTCCTGATGTTTTTGAGGTATTAACTATTTATCAGATGTATAGTTTACAAATATTTTCTCCCATTCTGTAGGTTGTCTCTTCACTCTGTTGACTGTTTCCCTTGCAGTGCAGAAGCTTTTTAGTTTGACATAATCCCATTTGTCTATTTTTGCTTTTGTTGTCCATGCTTTTGAGGCAGGCAATTGAACTTTTAGCTTCAGTGTGAAAAAACATATATATAAGAAAATTTAGTACAATTTCTTCCTTAAAACTACAAAGAGAGAAACTGTGGTTCCTATACAGTGCATTTCTTGGCAAAGAAATGAAAAGAAATCCTGTAACAAGAAAGATTACTATTAATGTTAATATTATACATTTTTTCCAACCCCACAAGTGTGTTGTATCTACTAAGAGAATCTTAGTTTTACAACATGGAATGTAGTAAAATATCAAAGACACATTAAGCAAGATATATGCGTGAAAAAAGTCTATACAAGGAGGAGGTAGTTTAAAGGATCTTTACATTAAAAATTTTTTAAATGCTTTCAAGGTTCTCTCCTTGTCAGAAGGATCAAATACTTAACACAAGGCCTTTACAAGTTAGATTACTATATTGAAGAGGTTGATAACACTAAAATAAGTTTATAATCTTTATCTATTAATATATGCACCCCCCCTTTAGTCCACACCAGCCCCAGAACAACAAAATTCCAATACATGAAAGATATAGTATACTTTGTTGACAAAGAACTAATTGACTAAAGGTATTAAGACCAGAGTAAACATCTGAACAATTTGGAACACAGTCTAAGGGGAGAGGGGTTATAATTTAATTTTTCCAAAGAGGACTGGAAGGCTCTAGGAGCAAGCAATGGAATGCAACACCAACACCAAACTTCTCACCCACCTGCACTCAAGCTCAAGCTCACAATAGTAATATTCCATAATTTAATCTATTTTAAATCTCTTAGTACTAAAATAAATAAAATTAGAATGCTGAACTACATTCTCCTGAAGATAATTTCAAAATGGCTCACAGAATAAATTCAAAGTGACTTATGGCTGGGCATGGTGACTCATGCCTGTAATCCCAGCACTTTTTCCAAAAATTTTTCCAATGCCAAAAGTGTGCTGTATCTACTAAGAGAATCTTAGTTTTACAATATGGAACGTAGTAAAATATCAAATACATGTTAAGCAAGACATATGCATGAAAAAAGTCTACACAACAAGGAGGTAGTTTCAAGAATCTCCTTTAAACTACTTTTGGGAGGCTGAGGTGGGTGGATCACTTGAGGTCAGGAGTTCAAGACCAGTCTGGCCAACAGGGCGAAACCCCGTCTCTACTAAAAATACAAAAATTCACCAGATGTGGTGGCATGGGCCTGTAATCCCGGCTACTCGGGAGGCTGAGGCAGGAGAATCGCTTGAACTTGGGAGGTGGACACTGCAGTGAGCCGAGATCACACCACTGCACTCCAACCTGGATGACAGAGTGAGACTCATCTTAAAACAAAACAAAACAAAACAAAACAAAGTGACTTACAAGAAAGTGCTTTATCTTTCAGTTAAAATATACATGAAAAAATACTGGAAAAGGCCTAGATGTATAAGAAAGGGACAGACTGGCTTAAGTAACTTATAAATTATGATAAATCCTGCAACATGGTATGCAACATTTAAAAACGATGCTGTAAAAATATACTTATTGACAGCCAAGGATGGTCATGATATATTGAGAATAAAGTCAAGTCTCAGAACAGCTAGGTAAAATAGAACCTCAAACACCCACAGGCATACAAACACATAGAATGGATATGTATAAAACATAGTAATAGTTTTACTTAGGTAATTAAACGTAATTGTCATACTCTTTTCCATAACCTTGGAAATTATGAAAAATATTAATAAAGGTCATGACATACATTCAGACCCAGGAACTATTACCAGGTCCTGCTGTACTCCTTCTTCTCAGGACCATTATAAAAGTTTGGGTGTGCGAAGGTTAAGAAGATGAGAACCGGGCACAGTGGCTCATGCCTGTAATCCTAGCACTTTGGGAGGCCGAGGCGGGCGGATCACCCGAGGTCAAGAATTCGAGAACTACCTGGCCAACCAACATGGTGAAACCCCATCTCTACTAAAAATACAAAACTTAGCTGGGCGTGGTGGTGCATGCCTGTAATCCCAGCTACTCGGGAGGCTGAGGCAGCAGAATCGCTTGAACCCGGGAGGCGGAGGTTGCAGTGAGCCGGGATCGCTCCATTGCACTCCAGCCTGGGGTACGAGAGCGAAACTCTGTCTCAAAAAAAAAAAAAAACAAAGAAGATGAACAAATGTAATGTATGGAAATTAATGTTTACCCTCAAGGTAAAAGCTGAAATGGATTTATAAAGAATTATTTTAAACAGCAATAATGTTTGAGGGGTGGGAGAAGTGAGAAAAATTAAATTTTAAATCACGTTTACGACTATGAAGCTAGACTTTAAAAATAGGTCAGTTAGGGTATGAATCTTATACAAAAGTTTATTTGGTATACAAAGAATTTATAGCTAATGTATTTTTTAATTATATTCACTAACACTTGTAAAAGATCATTCAATTTATAAAGTTTCCAAAATAAACCTGTTTAAAGTGTCACAAATGCAACGCAGGATGACTTTCATTGCTTTCACTTGGAAAAGTGCAAATTCCTCTAACAAAGTATATGCAATGGCTTCGTCACTATTCTCAGCTCCTAAGCAGACATGCACAACAAGGTTTGAACACATTCCAGGCGTGGCCTTCAAGCCCGGACCACACCTGCTTCCAAGGCCCTGCGGCTAAAAATAACTCTGGGGCCTCAAAAATGGGACACCAGCCAGGCCCAGGGGTAGCTGCAGGCCCCTTGCTCAGCTCCAACAGCAAAAGCAGGAGCTACAAAAACTCTAAAATCACAGAACACTCCACCACAGGCTTCCTTCTCTCAGTCTCTTTGTGCCAGTCACCTACAACCTAGGCCTGCTCAGTTTCTTTGCTCCATGAGGGCAAAACTAACCCTAGGAATTTAGAGACAAGGGAGGTTATTGTTTTTAAAAGATACTGTGGACTAGGACTCAGGAGACCTTGTTCCTAATTTCAACTCATCTACTAAAATGCTAAAATGGCGTATACAGTGTCACTTGACATTCCCGAAGCCTGTGTTTTTCCTACTTGTATAATGAGGAATTCAGCGATCACTAATATCTAAAGATTATTTCACTTAGAACAAAAAGATATTGCTGTAAGTGTGCCTCAGTTCTTAGCAAAGTCTCCTAACAGGGACAGGGCTGACTTATCATTAAGCAGTCATATTATGGTGTGAGAGTTTATACCCTACAACACACAAACTAAAACGGGTAACTCTGGGGTAACTGTTCCAGGTAATTCCTTTGTGACCGGGGATTTTCAAGGCTTGCTCTGAGCAACTATTTCCACTTCTCTTCCAATCCCACAGTATGCAGGAGACCCCTTTGGGGCTTTTGTTACTCCACCAGGTAAGGAAAAAAGAAAGGGCGGCCAGGTAGCAGAGAAAGATGCAGCAACAGCATCGCTGTTCATTCACTGCAGGATCCTAGGCTGTGCTAATTTAAGTCATTGCATCTGTCCGCACACTTCCCCCTGCTGGGGCCCTGGAAGTTAATGATATCAGGAAGCTGTATCAGGAGCAAAGTACCACAAAGTGACAGGCCAAGACCTAGGCTGAAGAATCACAGCACCACAGGAAAGCAAGGACACTAAAGGCTAGCGGAGTAGCCCCAGACGGGAGTCGGAACATTCTCTGTCCTCATCCCTTGGTTATTTTTTCCACTTTGTCCTTTTCACTGTCTATCTTTTTCTATAATTCGGCTCCATCACTTCATCTAACTGTAGTTTCTGTACCCTTCTTTTGTCCTTAGAGGCTTTGCTGTTTCTTCATCCTCATATTCATCTTAATTTCTCTCTTCATGATTATAACCAAGCCTCTTCCTGTCTGATGTTAAGCTCTTACCATAAATTCATTTTCTATTTTTTGAGGAGGAACTGCCAAATCCCTTGATGTACTGCTATTATAACAAGTAATATTTTCCAGACTGGTTTGAGACAGTCACCCATGAATTCAGGTATTTTATCATCTATCAGCCTTTACAATCTTTGATTTGTTACTCTAAAAAAAAGTTTTATTTTGGAGGAGAAAGGTAAAATTTTTCCAGTTTGGTGTTTCACACATGGTTGGTTATACTAAGTAAAGATCATCAATTCAATATTTTACATTTATATTAGCCCTTAAATACCTCATGTTCCAGATACTAAGTCAGACTTCCACCTAAGCCTCACAGGAAGACACAAATTCTCAGGATTTTCACACTAGATTATTTAGAAAACAAACAAGATCTGAATTATTTTATAATCTAGTGCTCAGATTCTAAAAGCAGAAATAACCTCTGCACATGCAGAAAAAGCTGGCTTCATCAAGAGTCTGCCTGGCACATTAGGACGGACACCTGTGCCAGTGCTCGGCCGCTCAGCCCTGCCCATCCTCCTCCACCAGCCTCGGTGAGCCGTTAGTTCTCCTTACCTCAGCTCCCAGTAACGCTGTTGTCTAATTCTTTAGAAGGGTTTCCCAAACAATCTTAATAGCAAAACAAATAGTAATGGGTTATATCCCATAGAAGAAGATAAATATCAATGAGTCTAAGGGGAAAAAAAAAATTTTTTTACAAAACATCTGCTTCTACAAATCAAAGTTTGAGAGAATGGTGTTTCTATTTGCTATTCTTTTTTATTTTTTCTTTTTTAAGAGGTTATTCTGTCATTTTTACATAGTACTATACTTGGCCCTCTATAAATTCTGGGTGTAATGTCAGTTGGGTTCAGGCACACTACCTGCAGCAGCAACAAACACCTTCCTATCAAAGTCTCAGTTTCCCACTCTAAAATACCAATATATCAGTGTTGAAGTTAAATTAGGTTTCTAACCCAATGCAGGGAAAAAGAGAATTGATGGCAAGTCCTTGATATTAATTAGTTGAGTAAATGTTGAAAATGACATTTTGAACAAATATAAAAAGATAACATGCCAGTCAGATGTCCAGCAAGCCAAAGAGAAAGGCTTCCTGAAAAATGTAAATTTCAAAGAGAGTTTTGAAAGAAAACAGGGACATGAACCATCAAAGAGAGGAAGATGATTCCAGATGCAGAAAACGCATGAGCAAAGACAGAGGGATAACAAACTGTATGCAGGCTTTCCTGGCTACAGATTATGTCAGCAAGTAACAAAATAAGTTGGTAGAGTAAAAGGGGCTAGATGGTAAAGAATCCTGAAGTCTAAAGCCATCTAAGCCACTGTACGCTTTATGAAAATAACATAAGAACATTACTAAGAGAATTTCACTCTGGTAACTCTATTCAGAATGGACTGAGGTGAGAATAGATTTAAGGAGACTGACTGGCTGGTCTCCTTACAGTACCATACAGTTTTAGTTGCCTATGGATGCGCTCAGTCTAGAATGGTAACTATAAAACCTGAGAGCCAAGAGACTGTTAATAGTCTAAATCCAAGGCAGTGTGCCTGGCACAAGATATACCCTTATTATATGTCATGGGCACTGAAAGTACCCATGAAAATGGCTATCTAGACTACATGATTGAATTATTCCACCAGAATAATATCTGAAAATATCTCAATGTCTTATTCTGTCCTAGCTTCACATAAGCTAATGTAAAGCAAAATGAGCACTATGTACAGGCTCAAGTTTTACTAATTAGGTCATTGTTTATAAACCAGAATAATTAGGCATAATAAAAGGCTGAAATAGGCCGGGCACAGTGGCTCATGCATGTAATCCCAGCACTTTGGGAGGCCGAGGCTGATGGATCACCTGAAGTTAGGAGTTTAAGACCAGCCTGGCCAACATGGTGAAACCCTGTCTCTACTAAAAATACAAAAATTAGCCGGACATGGTGGCACATGCCTGTAATCTTAGCTACTCAGGAAACTGAGGCAGGAGAATTACTTGAACCTGGGAGGCAGAGGTCGCAGTGAGCCAAGATTGCTGCCATTGCACTCCAGCCTGGGCAACAAGAACGAAACTCCATCTCAAAAAAAAAAGGCCGATGTGGTGGCTCACACCTGTAATCCCAACACTTTGGGAGGCCGAGGTGGGCGGATCACCTGAGGTCGGGAGTTCGAGACCAGCCTGACAAACATGGAGAAACCCCCATCTCTACTAAAAACACAAAAATTAGCCAGGCATGGTGGCACATTCCTGTAAGCCCAGCTACTCGGGAGGCTGAGGCAGGAGAATTGCTTGAACCCAGGAAGTGGAGGTTGCGGTGGGCCAAGATCACGCCACTGCACTCTATCTAGCCTGGGCAACAAGAGCAAAACTCCATCTCAAAAAAAAAAACAGGCTGAAATAAAAGGCTGAAAAATACGTAGACTCTGAAGGTTGACATTTCTTCAAGGATGACTTTCTTCAATACATTTTTCTGTAATTTCTAAGTTTCCTATTTTATAGATAACTTTCATAACAAAACTATATATATTTTTAATCAGACATAACTCATGTCATGTCATGAAAGAAAGATGTGGAAGTCAAAGTGAAACCTAAATGAATTTTAATACACTATCATGACATTCATCCAACAGTGACTACAGTGTGAGCAAATTTTTAAAAAGTTTTAAAATGTAATTACATAGCCCTATGACAGCAATGCTACAAGGTAAAAGACATTCATATGTATTCTACACAAAGCAATATAACTATATATGATTCAGTACCAGGCAATGTTCCTTTGCCAAATGTAACCTTCAGTATCAAAGAACACATATTCAAAATTAAAATTATAAGCAAAATCATTACAAATACAGTAAGCTTGCTATTCATGAAACTTAATATAAACCAGACCATAGAACTGTCTATTAAGAAACTCAATGGCTAAATGCCAAAATATCTAATTTCACCATCTCATCTAAAACATAGTCCACGGCATAGACCCTAAAAATATGCTCACAAACCTCCACAGTCTAATTCTCTACTGGACAGATTATGAAACACATTCAAAAGAAACCTATCACCATTTGCTATCAACATATTTAAGTGTCACATAAGCATCACTAAGTATCAGAGACTGAAAGTCCCTCTAAGTAGAACACGATAATAAATGTTCAGTTTTTTTCTCTTGCAAATAGTGTTCATTCTTCTAATTCTGGGGTGTGGATCTTAGCTAATCTGTAAAACTCCAGGAAAAAAATTAAATGAGTTAGTGGAATATATATATATATATATATGTTCATTTATCGAGTACCAACTAGATTCAATTTCCTATAGCACAATTTCCCACTTTTGCCTGATCACAAGAATCACTTAGAAACTTGATAAAAATGCCCAACCAGGCCCACCTCTGGAGATTGATTCGTGGGTCTAGAGTGGAACCTGTGAATTTGCATATTTAACAAATGTCCCAGGAGGTTGAGAGAATCAGGCAAGTTTGAAAACGTGCATCCCCGTGCGCCACCACGCCTGGCTAAAGACATCTGTCCTAAAGACATCTTTGGTCTTTCTCTCAATATTCACATTTAATCAGTTGTCAAGACCTACTGATTTTCAGTCTCTCTTACCTGGAGGACATAGAGGCATAAAAGCTGGATTTGAGTTGAAAATAATGGTAAGAGGAGAAATGGGAAGTCAGTCACGTCATGTCATTAAAGAAAGTCAGAGACTACTGAAATTTCATAGCCAAAGAAGGACTTCCACTTAGTCTAGTGCATGTCTTCTGGCAAGTTAATAATGTCCCTTTTACAAAATGTTACGTATTTATTCAAAGTCACACTATTCATCAGTGGTGAAAGACAGAAAATAGCTTCTAGGGAGTGTGCTTTCCACAACCCTAGAGAGCTTACCAAACATTCTGCAAATTTTAATAGGCTCCTGAAAAACACAGAACGCAAAAGATTTCAAAAGATGAGAAATAATGTACCCTTTTAAACACTTAATGAGTGTGGCTGTGGAGAGTTGCCCTCACCAAAATGCCAGCCTGCCATGAAGTTACAGACGAAATGCCAGGCATGATAGAGAACCAAATGGTGAGGCAACAGCCTCGGCAGGACTCTAGTGAAGGGGGAGGAACCCTGGAAGCAAATGCTTGTCAACTTCCTGGGTCACCATGAAAATACAGTAAGACAGTTAAAGTATGTAATAAAATATAAAGCATGTAATAAATGCTCAGGTAATCCTCCCACCTATTGTAAATTCTAACATTTGCTAAAAAGGGAACAACTCAGTACATGATTAAATGGAGGAGCATTTTGGCTAACAGAGTAGCTCTGAACCTTAGTTACACATTAAAATCATCTGGGAGCTCTTAAATATCCAGATGTACCTCAGAATGATAAATCAGAATCTCTGAGGAATGGGCCCAGGCATCAGTATCTTTCACACGAACAAGCAGAGGTGGATCCTTTACCTTCTCCTAAAAAACTATCACAAGGGACAGGTCACTTGGAAGGCAGTTTAAGAGACAGCAGAGGAGGAATCTGGTGACACATGTAACACTGATTAATCTATTGCTTACGATGTTTTATATGTTGAAAGTGTGGAATTCTGAATATTTTATTATGTAAGAGATCCAGTTCTCCAATGTTACGGCCTCTATAATTTGAATAATAATAAAGGAGCACAACAATTCACTTATGATACCCAACAGAAGACTGCAAGGATATGCTGGGGCACAGAGCCCAATTAGGGTTTAATAAGACAGGGTTGATGGGTGAAGCAATCTAGTTTCCAATCTTTCTTCTTAAAAATCTACAAATGTTTAGATGTAAATGTGTCAAGGAAAGATTGTTAAAGCTTGGGAGAGATAGAGCTCAGTGTTCACCGGCTTATGAATGCAAGTTAAATAAGTATCTCCACCCAGGAATTTCCCATTACTAGGGCATACAGCCCTTTAGAATTCCTCTCTAATCCAATCCTGTAAAACTTCACTTAGGATGATGATGGAAACCAAGATTTGGGCCTCCAGCCAAACAATCTATATTACATTAAATAAAGGACGTCACCACCCTTCTCAAGGTTGGGCCAGCAGTTATTTAAAAAAAAAAAAAAAGGCTGGGCACAGTGGTTCACACCTGCAATCCCAGCACTTTGGGAGGCCGAGGCAGGTGGACCATTTGAGGTCAGGAGTTCAAGATCAGCCTGACCAACATGGTGAAACCCTGTCTCTACTAAAAAATATGAAAAAATTAGCCGGGCATGATAGCATAGTCCCAGCTACTCGGGAGGCTGGGGAGGCTGAAGCAGGAGAATCACTTGAACTTGGGATGCGGGGGTTGCAGTGAGCCAAGATCGCACCACTGCACCCCGGCCTGTGCGACAGACTGAGACTCTGTCTCCTAAAAAGAAAAAAGAAAATGAGACCAGGAGTTTGAGACTAGCCTAGGCAACATACTGAAACCCCGACTCTACTTTAAAAAAACAAAAACAAAAACAAAAAAAAAAACATCAGCCAGGTGTGCTGACAGGGGCCCGTAGTCCCAGCTACTAGTGAGACTAAGCCTGGGAGATGGAGGTTGCTGTGAGGCTACTGGGGAGCTTGAGCCCGGGAGATAGAGGTTGCAGTGAGCTATGATTGCCACTGCACTCCAGCCTGGGCCACAGAGTGAGACCCTGTCTTAAAACATATAAAAATATAAATTAAAAAAAATTTTTAAAGATGGTATTTAACCAGAGTCAGGAGTTTTCGTAACATATTAACATACAATACAAGGAACACTAGGTTAGAAAATGCTCATTCAGCTATTTCCCTTGTACAGTGGGTCTAACTTGTGCTTCCTTCACTTACACAACAGTTTTTGAACATCTATACTGTGCAAGGCTTTTTGCTCAAGGAATCTTTGGAGGATACAATTTTAAAGCAATTTCATAAGATATCTATAAGGCTCCATGAGATCACATAGCAAGAGTAGGAGAGAAAAATTTCAAGTGGTGACATCTAGAAGTCAACAGGAGGAGGTGAGGAGGTGGTCAATCCCACCTATGTATTTATTCTGGACGCTCTCCTACCCCAACTCCTTAGGGTGCTACACAATCTCTTTGTATTCACAAATAACCTCTGGTCAAGAGGTTTGGAGGGAGCGGCGACACCACCAGCCTGCAAACTTCTACTAATTCTGGAGGCAACTTCCTGTCAGCTGGTCCCTGAAGGCTGGTTGCTTCCTGCCAGGAGGCCACTTAGCACAGATTCATCTTTCTTCAGGAGGCAGACAGTTGCTTTTTTTTTTCTTTTCTTTTTTTTTTTTTTTTTTTTTTGAGCCAGGAGTCTCACTCTGATTGCCCAGGCTAGAGTGCAGTGGTGCTGATCATGGCTCACTGCAGCCTCAACCTCCCAGGCTGAGGTGATCCCCCCAGCTCAGCCTCCCAAGTAACTGGGACTACATGTGAACACCATCACGCCTGGCTAATTTCTCTATTTTTAGTAGAGCTGGAGTTTCACCATGTTGCCCAGACTGGTCTCAAACTCCTGGACTCAAGCAATTGACTCACCTCAGTCTCCCAAAGTCCTGGGATTACGGGCGTGAGCCACCGCACCTGGCCAGTTGCTAATTCTCACTGTGGCACTGATTTAGAGGGAAAGGCAGAGGGGAAGACAATTCATCTTCCCTTCGACCCCAGGTACACACAGTCCCCTGCCCCACACAAATACAAACATGAAGAATAAAAGAGGTACAGGCCTTGACAAGGTTACACTGACATTATTTCCACCCAACAGTATCTCCCACAAAGCGTTAAGGAGGGAAAATAAGAAACTCTTATTAAAACTAGTCCATCTTATTGGAAGGCCCAGTAAGGTAGGTAAACGGCATAAATTCTCAGGAGTTGGTCAATCTATGATAGTTGTAGTTGGAATGAGCTGTCTGTCTAGACCCATGGTCCTCAAGCTTTTCAGCTGACAGCCTACTTCAGAGTGACAAACTACCAGGTCTATGTCTTCCTAACAACTATTTCTCTGTCTACATGTGTTCCACCACAAACCCTAGAGAGAAATAACTGTGAAAAAAATTCTGTAAAGTGAGATATAACATCCAGATTAAAATGTAAATACAAGAGCACTGAAAATGTATGCACATGTAACAAACCTGCGCATATACCCCAAATCTAAAATAAACTATTTAAGAAAAAAGGAAATGGACTCACAAAAACTTGTATAAGAATGTTCACAGCAGATTAATAAACAGCCAAAAAAATTAATCAACTGATGAATGGATAAACAAAATGCAGTATATCCCTACTATGGAATATTATTTAGCCATGAAAAGGAATTAATACTGATACCAGCTACAATATGGGAGAACCCCAAAAACGTTATGCTAAGGGAAAGAAACTAGATACCAAAGACCACATATTATATGAATCCATTCATATGAAATACCCAGAAAGGCCGGGTGCCGTGGCTCACACCTGTAATCCCAGCACTTTCAGAGGCCGAGGTGGGCGGATCACCTGAGGTTGGGAGTTAGGGACTAGCCTGACCATGGCGAAATCCCGTCTCTACTACAAATACAAAATTACCCAGGTGTGGTGGCACATGCCTGTAATCCCAGCTACTCAGAAGGCTGAGGCAGGAGAATCCCTTGAACCTGGGAGGTGGAGGTTGTGGTGAGCCGAGATCACGCCATTGCACTCCAGCCTGGGCAACAAGAGCGAAACTTCAACTCAAAAAAAGAAAAGAGAAAAAAAAAAAAAAAAAGAAATACCCAGAAAGGGCAAATACATAGGGACAGGAAGTAAATCAGCAGTTGCCAGGGGCTGGGAGGAGTGGGAAATGGTGTATGACCTAATGTGCAGAGTTTGTTTTGGGGGTGATGAAAATGTCCTAGAATTAGATAGTAGTGATTACTACACAACTGTGAATATACCAAAAACCACTGCATTGCACACTTTCAAAGACGAATTTTACAACTGAAATTATATCTCAACTTTTTTTAAATGGTAAATTTGGTGGTATATTAATTGTATCTCAATAAACTGTCATTTTTAAAAAGGGCAGACAGGCCAAGGCATGACTCCAGATGTAAAGAAACTAAAGACACAAGTAAATGTAGAACACGATCCTCAATTGGACCCTGTATGCAAGACCAAATATTTGTGTCCCCACTAAATTCTTAAATTAAAACCCTAAGTCCATTGTGATAGTATCTGAAACTGGGGCCTTTAGAGGGTAATTAGGTCATGAGGTGGAGCCCTCATGAATGGGATTCATGCTATATAAAAAGGACCCCCAGAGAGCTCTCTTTCTTGAGTATACGATGAGAAATTGGTACTCTGCAACCCAGAAGAGGGCCCTCACCAGAACCAGATCATGCTGGCACTCTGATCTCAGACTTTTAGCCTTCAGAACTATAAGAAGTCAATTTGTTATTTATAAGCTACCCAGTCTAAGGTTACTTGTTATAGCAACCCAAGCAAACTAAGACTGTACTAGACAGTACAATGCTATGAAGAATGTCGTTGTGTCAACTTATAGGACTGAAATACACGTGTGGGCTAGTTAGAAGTATTAAATCAATGTCAGGTTTACTGGGGTTGACAACTGTACTGTGGGTAGGAAACTGTCCTTGTTCTTCGGAGACCTGCTGATGTGCTTGAGGACAGTGGGCCATGATGTGTGCAACTTATGGTTCAGAAAAATGTTATCATACATAAATATGAAGAGAGAGCAAGTAATAAAGCAAAGGGGGCAAACTGGTAATAGTAGATGCTGTTCTTTTATTTTTTCTGTAAATTTAAAATTATTTTCAAACAAAAAGATAAAAAAGTAAATAGAATACACATAATCTGAGATCTAGAAATTCTACTTCCAATAATTTGTCTTATATAAATACCTGCCCAAGTATATTATGTGAAATATTTTTCCCTGTAACATGTTTATAACTGTAAAAAGAAACAACTTCAAAGTTAATGAGTGATAAATTGGCTAAATATATTATTATATCAATGTAGTATACCATATGGACATGTAAAAAGAAAGATGTCTATCTGATATAGAATGACTTCCAGAAATATATTCTTTTGTGGAGAGAAAAAAAGAATTGGTTTATCCCTAGAAACAAAACCAATAAAAAACTCAAGAAGCCTAGGGATGTTTGGATTTGGTTAAGAAAGAAGCTAAGCCTGTTCTATTTATTTATGAGGCCAGTTATTTGTATTTGTAATACAAATAATTTTCTCCCTTACAGCATTGATAATACAAGCTTTACTAATGAAAAAGGAAACTAATACAGTCTTGTATGCCACTTACTCCTGTGGTTAACTCAAAGCATTTAAAAATAAATTTCGTAAAAACTCAAGTATAACATATATGCCAATAAGCATACACAAATCATGAATGTACAGCTCAAAGAATTTTTATAAGGTTAACACACTCATGTAATCACCATCCTGATCAAGAAATAGAAACCCACCTGTACTCCAGAAGTTGGCTTCATATGTCTTCCTACTACTAATCTCTCTCCCCAAAGGTAACCACGAACCTGACTTCTTATACCATGGCTGAGTTTTGCCTATTTTTGAGCTCTTTTGTGTCTGAACTGTTTTGTACAAAATTATGTTCATATCTATGTTGTTGTAAGTAGCAAGAGTTTTTTCACGTTCACTTCTACATAGTATCTCATTGAATATACAACAATGTATTTATCTATTCTTCCACTGATGGACATGTGGGTTGTTTCCAGCTTGGAGTTATTATGAATTGTGCTGCTATGAACATTCTTGTACATGTCTTTTGGTGAGCATAAGTACACATTTCTGTTGGGTATACACCTAGGAGTGGGTTTGCTAGGTTAAAGGCATAAGTATGTAACACTTTAGTATAATAGATACAACCAGTTTTCCACAGTTATTCCAATTTACAATTCCAGAATCCATACATGAGGGTTCTAGTTGCTCTACACCCATGCTGATATTGGTATTTTCAAGTTTTTGTTTGTTTCTCAATTTTAGCTACTCTGATCAGTGTGTAGTGGTAATTCACTGTGGTTTCATTCAGCATTTTTTGATGACGAATATGGCTGAACACTGCTAGAAGCTTTTTTTTTTTAACCTTTCGCATTGAGATCTACAATTAGCCTATAATTTATTTTTGTAAGTGATGGGAAGCAAGGACCAAAATTAGTTTTCTTTTTCTTTTCATACAGATAGGTAATTGACGTAGGATCATTTATCGAAAGATCTTTCTTTCCACATTGCTGTAAAGTGCCATTTTAATCATAAATTAGTATCTACATATATGGGTCTGATTCAGGGCTCTATTCTGTTCCATTATCCATTCATTTATTCCACACTGCATATTCAATAGTGTGAATCCTACAACTTTGTTCTTCCTTAATATTACCTTGACTATTCTTGCCATTTGCACTGCCATATGAATTTTAGAATCAACTTATATAAACTTCTGTAAAAGTTTCAGGTATCTTTCTTAGATTTATTACCAGCATTTGATATTTTTGATGCTATTATAAATAGCATCTAAACATTTCATTTTCTGATTACTGTTATATAGAAATATAGGTTTTGTATAATAACCTCGCATCCAGCAATCTTACTAAATTTACGTTTACTTTGAGATGGATTCTCGCTCTGTCACCCAGGCTGGAGTGCAGTGGCACGATCTCAGCTCACTGAAAACCTCTGCCTCCCAGGTTCAAGCGATTCTCAGCTTGATGCCTCAGCCTCCTGAGTAGCTGGGGCTAAAGGTGTGCACCACCACGCCCAACTAATTTGTGTACTTTTTTTTTTTTTCCAGTAAAGACAAGGTTTCACCATGTTTACCAGGCTAGTCTCAAACTCCTGACCTCAGGTGATCCGCCCGCCTCAGCCTCCCAAAGTGCTGGGATTACAGGCGTGAGCCAACATGCCTGGCCACTATATTTATTTTTAAAGCATTATTTTTTAACTTACATAAAGTAAAATTAATGCTTTTTGGTGTACAGTTCTATGAGTTTTGACCAAATGTACACTGTAATGTAACCATCACCACAATCAAGATGCAGAACATTTCCATCGCTCCAAAAAATTCAAAAACAAATCCTGGTCAAATCTTAAGTTACCCTAATAACAGATAAGAGAGTACATGGATAAATAAAGTCTAACGATATCCTATAAACTACAATCTAGCCGAAGCTATATGACAGCTTCAGTCTCATTTCCTGGCAAATCTTTCCCCACCAAATTCAAAGCCGGTAAGAGAAATGGTAACAAAATCACAGTTCTAGAGCCATAATGTACCAATCTAATATTTAATATGTGGATTCTGAATATCTGAATGGAAAAGAACTTGTTATAAATGATATTGATGTAATAACAGTAACATCATGTACTTTTAGAAACCCAAATGAAATTACACTATAAAAATAAGTTATATTTCCCGTGCAAAATAAATGGATAATGAAAACATCTGAGAGTTATTTATACAATATTATAAATTTATGAAATGCTATCATTTGGGGGGGAAATTCTGCACCCTCTGGATAATGATTATGTTAATGAATTCTGGTCTACTAATGATCACCCACGGTTTAGTTTTATCTTTTTTACTTTACCTGTGTTTCGTGGTTGTGTTTTTTCACAATTAAATGTCCAGCCTATGCTCAGAGGGATGGATGGTGATAAGTAGCCCCAAAGGGCCTAGATAATATTTTGCAATGAAACTGTCAGTGCTACCAAATATATTTCAATCCTTGAGTTACTGTATAACCAAGGTTAAGAATGAATGAACAAGGGTGGCTCTGACCATTATGGCAACTTTCCACAATGTAGTTCTTTGAAGCTGCCTCAGTCCTTCCATTACCTCCGCTACTTACACACCCAGGTGTTTTTAGTATTTTGTAAGAAGGGACTGGTAATGGTCAATCAAGACCTGGCAATAGGCCAGAAAGCAATATAGATGTCACAGATGGTCAAGCACAAAGACAACACTAGATAGACATGCTGTGTTCTAGTGTAAGCACTACCAACATCTCATGCATTCTGAGTCACCCTACATATTGCTCACCCATTCCTATTTGGTTTACTGGATTTTGCTTGTTTACTTTATTCCTCCTATAGTATTGTCAGCATGAGAACATTTTAAGTCATGGCACCATATGGCAATAATATATAACTCCATAACTAAAATAAGCTCCCTAAAGACTGGCTATCTGTCAGATACTATCTATAAGACACAAAAAATTAAAAACATCAAGTGCTTGAAACCTAAAAATAATTTTATCTTAGCAGTACCCTTAAGCCTCAACCACAATCACATTATTTCTTACCTTTAATTAATATCATGATATCATTGTCCATATGAGAGCCATGGACAACAAATAAATCAGTTAAGAAATACTTCTTTATACCTGGCATGAAAATATAGCTGTTCTTAACAGAAATAAAAATTCACTGAATTTGGACTGGTGTTTTGTTTGCTCTATGTATTTAAAACAATAACAGGCCAGTGCAGTGGCTCATGCCTGTAATCCCAGCACCTTAGGAGGCCGAGGCAGGTGGATCACCTGAGGTCAGGAGTTTGAGACCAGCCTGGCCAACATGGCAAAACCCCGTCTCTACCAAAAATACAAAAATTAGCCAGGCGTGGTGGTGCCCACCTGTAATCCCAGCTACTCGGGAGGCTGAGGCAGGAGAATCGCTTGAACCCAGGTGGAGGTTGCAGTGAGCCGAGATAGCGCCACTGCACTCTAGCCTGGGCGACAGAGCGAGACTTGGTCTCAAAACAAACAAACAAAAAAAAGCAAAAAAAAAAAAAAATACATTGTCCAATGAACTTTTCACCTTCTACTTCCTTATGACTGTGAGTAGGCTTAAAAAAAAAAAAAAAAAAAAAAAAAAAAGCAAAACATACTACTGTGTATCTCCAGGGTAAGTACAAGCTCTACTACTCCAGGCCATACCCACCATAGGACTTGTGTACAGCAGCATTAAAAAAACAAATATTTAAGCCCAGGATTCTGAGGTGATACCATGCTATATGCAGGAAAATAAGTAAGATCAAAAGTTAGAAAATCAAAGATCCAACAAAGCTTTGGTGGAGTGCTACCTTCTAGCTATTGGCTGGCAAAAAAAGATTTCTCAGTGTAGAAGTTAGATAATACTGAGATTCCAAGGAAATCTTAGACACAAGAGGTTAGCTGGTAAAAGGCAATGCTTGCAAAATTTACAATTTTAGAGCTGGAAGAAACCTTAGATATCACCTAGTCCATCCCTCTGGTTTACATATAATGAGGAGAGGGAAGAAGAAGAGAATCAACCCGAGCCCTCCAAATCCTCTTTGGAGTATGAAACCCTGACTAAGCAGTACTGGTAATAGCAGAAGCAGAGATGACAGTTACTGTACTCCACTCACTCCATTTTTGTATCCCTGAACTATATCACATCTAATCTGTGAGTTCTAAGTAGCTGATTCACATTAAAGAAAAAGGCATTCTACAACTCAACAACAAAAAACTCAAATAATCCCATTTTTAAATGGGCAAAGGACTTGAATAAACATTTCTCCCAAGATGATATATAAATGGCCAACTATTTGAAAAGATGCTGAACATCACCAATCACCAGAGAAATGTGAATCAAAACCACAATGAGGTATCACGTCACACCCACTAGGACAGCTAAAAACAACAAGTGTTGGCTGGGCACAGTGGCTCATGCCTGTAATCCCAGCACTTTGGGAGGCCGAGGCAGGCGGCCTGAGGTCAGGAGTTTGAGACAAGCCTGGCCAACACGGTGAAACCCCATCTCTACTAAATATACAAAAATTAGCTGGGCCTGGTGGCACGTGCCTGTAATCCCAGCTACTCGGGAAGCTGAGGAAAGAGAATCGCTTGAACCCAGGAGGCAGAGGTTGCAGTGAGCCGAGATCGCACCACTGCACTCCAACCTGGTAACAGAGTGAGACTCTGTCTCAAAAAAAAAAAAAAAAAGAAAAAGAAAAAGAAAAAAAAGAAATATTTTGCAATAGATCTCTTCCTTTTTCTTGCTTTGTTCCTCCCAACCTTTAATAATCTAAAGGTGTCAAGAACTGCTCCAGGATACTATCTTCCTTCTCCCAAACCATCCTACAGAAGCGGCCAGCTAACATACTGCTCTTAGAGTAAGCAGGGCAGGTCTGCAATCGTGGAGAAAAGGGGAAATCATCAGGAGGGGATTTCAAGTGAGTTGTCCTCCACTTCTAATCATGATCATGACTTTATCCCTCAGCCTATGAAAAGCAGAGACTAGGGTGACAGACCCCAAGCTGAAAAACCCCTAGGGCAAAAAAATGAGAACATTGTACTGAGAGTACTTTAATTACAGACAATACACACACATGTATATCTTTCTCTATTAAAATAAAAATACAATTAGTCTTTCATTTTCAATGAAATATGAGTAACTGCCCAAAACCCAAAACCTAATTTTAGCTTTAGCCTCTTTACCATCGACATCATTATTAGGGATACAACCCAGTCATCAAGATGACTGAAAAAGTGGCACTGCTGCTTTCCCCTGTGTAACTGAATACACAATTCCTACTAACAGAAATGGAATACTGGTAAGTTGCTAAAAGGCAGACTATCTAGTATAGTTATTTTAACCGTGTTTTGATGGAAATCCTTCAATTATATGTGCATCTCCATGACTCCTGTTGCACCCACCCCTGCACTTCCCTAGCCCCATTCTTCCAGGCCCAGCACACGGGGGAGCCCAGCTGATCCTGCAGTCTTCCTCCGTGCCCTCCATGCTTAGCTCCACTCTCTGTCCACAGCCTCATTTTGCCTATAGCTATTTCCATAATCACTAATGCCTACTCCATTCACTCTTACCATTCTTCTTTCATGTATCTTCTGCCATCCCTTAGCTCTCCCAAAAGAAAAAAATAACAGTCTCCCCAGCTGGATGAAACAAATGACTGCCAAGAGCAGTCCGTTCTCCTCTCACGTATGTTACCATCTCTCCCATTCTGTCATTCAAGAAAAAAAATAACTCAGTACCCTGGATTTTGAATACAAATATAAGTAAGTATGAACAGGGATGTGTGTATATATGTGGCCACAGTGCTTTTTTATTAAAAAAAAAAATAGGGAGAGCAAATTTTCACTTTTTTATGTTATAAAGTGCTCTCACTGACTCTTCCCTTCTGTCCACCCTTTATCCAACACGCTCTGATGTTATATGACCTTCCACCCATAATGGTATCTGGCCACATGGCTCATCCTACACACTAATATAGTCCCTTCTCCCTGACAAATTCATCAACTAAGATGGACATGTTACTTTATTGATTTAGATGCGTGTATCAGACCAGGCGCAGTGGCACTCTGGGAGGCTGAGGCAGGTGGATCACCTGAGGTTAGGAGTTGAAGACCAGCCTGGCCAACATGGTGAAACCCTGTCTCTACTAAAAATATAAAAATTAGCTAGGCATGATGGAGGGTGCCTGTAATTCCAGCTGCTTGGGAGGCTGAGGTGGGAGAATCGCTTGAACCCGGGAGGCGGAGGCTGCAGTGAGCCAAGATGGCGCCATTGTCCTCCAGCCTGGGTGACAGAGTGAAACTCCGTCTCAAAAAAAAAAAAAAAATGTGTATCAGACTGCTCTAAAAAGATGTCAGCACATGGTACTAGTTTACACCAGCAGTTTTCAAAGTGTGATACAAAGATGAGGAAGGAACCCCTTCGAGGGATCTATAAAACTATTTTTGATAATATGAAGATGTTATGTCTTTTTCACTTTCATTCCCTCATGAGTGTACAACAGTGAGTCGAGGATGCACGGTATGTGGTGATGATGTATCTATCACTCTGACAGCTAAGAAAACATATACTTGTATATTCTTTACTGCCTATCATTTTTTAAAAACCCAGTTTCACCCATCATTCTCAGCAAAGTAACACAGGAACAGAAAACCAAATACCGCATGTTCTCACTCATAAGTGGGAGTTGAACAATGAGAACACATGGACACTGGGAGGGGAACATCACACACTGGGGTCTGTTGGGGGTTGGGAGGATAGAGGAGGGATAGCATTAGGAGAAATACCTAATGTAGATGACGGGCTGATGGGTGCAGCAAACCACCATGGCATGTGTATACCTATGTAACAAACCTGCATGTGCTGCACATGTACCCCAAAACTTAAAGTATAATTAAAAAAAAAAGCCAGTCTCACTTAACAACATCCTTGATAAAATAATAAAAGGTATTAATTTTTAAAACGTCAACTCTTGAGAACTTGGCCTTTTTAATATTCTGTATGATGAAATAGGAAGCACACATAAAGCATTTCTGCTGCATACCTAAGTATAATGATTATCTTGGGGAAAAGCACTTATACAAGTTTTTTTCTTTCATAGGACACCATTTTTGCTTTTTTGACTAGCAGATAATTTACACTTATTCAGACTTTGGTATCTGGCAGACATTTTCTCTAAAATGAATAAAGTGAACCTGTCACTTTAAGAAAAACCGGCAATATTGGGCTGGTCGCCGTGGCTCACACCTGTAACCCCAGCACCTCGGGAAACCTAGGCAGGCAGATCACTTGAGGCCAGGAGTTCAAGACCAGCCTAACCAACATGGCGAAACCCCCATCTCTACTAAAAATACAAAAAAATCAGCCAGGCGTGGTGGTGCGTGTAATCTGAGCTAGGCAGAGGTTGCAGTGAGCCAAGATCACACCACTGTACTCTAGCCTGGGCGACAGAGGGAGACTGTATAAAAAAAAACAAAATGGGCACTATCTGTTGCCAATGATATAACTTAAGCTTTCAAAAGAAAACTGGAATTTTGGAAAACTTGAATTCGCCACCAAGATCTTGACCACTTCCCAATTCTTAAAGATTTTTTGGATGAGACTGATGGTCATATTAATGAATGTGATTTGCTTAATATTGTATAACCAAATGTGCCAACATTTCAAAGATGTGCAGAACTTAGTAAACCATTTTTTTTTTTTTTCGAGATGGAGTATCGCTCTGTCACCCATGCTGGAGTGCAGTGGCACGATCTCAGCTCACTGCAACCTCCACCTCCCACGTTCAAGCAATTCTCCTGTCTCAGCCTCCCGAGTAGCTAGGACTACAGGCGTGCGCTGCCATGCCCGGCTAATTTTTGTTATTTTTAGTAGAGACGGGGTTTCACCATGTTGGCCAGGCTGTTCTTGATCTCCTGACCTCGTGATCTGCCTGCCTCGGCCTCCCAAAGTGCTGGGATTACACGCGTATGCCACTGTGCCCAGTCAGCTTAGTAAACCATTATTTTTTGAATGATCAATGCATGTAGTTACAAAATCACACACAGGTCAAAGATCCATTCAAAGTGCAAGATGGACCAGTGGATTTTAATGTTACAGAGTACACAAAATTCACTGACATGGCTTCAGATTCAACAGTGCAACTAATATTTAAGAATCTGGCTGGGAGTGGTGGCTGCGCCTGTAATCCCAGAAATTTGGGAGGCCGAGGCAAGCGGATCACTTGGGGTCAGGAGTTTGAAACCAGCCTGGTCAATATGCTGAAACCCCATCTCTACTAAAAATACAAAAATTAGCTGGGCATGGTGGTGCGTGCCTGTAATCCCAGTTACTTGAGAGGCTGAGGCAGGAGAATCACTTGAACCCGGGAGGCAGAGGTTGCAGTGAGCTGAGATCACACCACTGCACTCCAGCCTGGGCGACAGAGCCAGACTGTCTCAAAAAAATAAATAAATAAATAAATAAAAAGCATTTACCAACTGTTGAATTTTGGTGTAACAAAAATATTCACAATTATATGAAAAGACTATGAAAATACCCCACCCTTCTTCAACTATGTATCCGTGTGCAGCCAGGTTTTCTTCACGTATTTCAACCAAAACAACATATCACAACAGCTTGAATACAGGAGCAATTATGCAAACCCAGCTATCTTCTATAAAGAAATATACTAAAGAGAATGGCAAAACGTAAAACAATGCCATGTTTCTCACTAGATTTTTTTGTGTGTGTTGGAATACCTTTTTCATAAAAGTATATTATTTATATCAACCCTCTTTGTTTTTTCTTTTTTTTTTTTGAGACACAGTCTCGCTCTGTCACCCAGGCTGGAGTGCAATGGCAGGATCTCGGCTCACTGCAACCTCTGCCTCCCGGGTTCAAGCGATTCTCGTGCCTCAGCCTCCTGAGTAGCTGGGATTACAGGCGCCCACCACCACACCTGGCTAATTTTTGTATTTTTAGTAAAGACAGGGTTTTACCATGTTGGTCAAGCTGGTCTTGAACTCCTGACTTCATGAGATCCACTGACCTCAGCCTCCCAAAGTGTTGGGATTACAGGCATGAGCCACCATGCCTGGCCTAATGTTTGTTATTTTTTAAATAAATAAATATTTTAAACATTTTTCAGTTTTAATTTCTAATGTTAAGTATGGACAGACATAGTCTATATAAACAAAAGATTTTTGGGGTCCTCAGAAATCTTTAAGAGTATAAATGTGTCCTGAGACCAAAATGTTTGAAAACCATTAGTTTATAGTACCACAAAAAAATAGCACTTTTAAGTATATGTATACAAGAGAATGGACACCTGAATATGAATCAGAAGATCTTGGCTCCAATTCTAGCACCACTTCTTACTTGCTTTAGGATTTCAATAAATTACTTCATCTCTCTAAAGGCCTTAGTTTCCTCATCTGTAAAATGGGTAACTCATGTCTTCCAAGGATAAAAGAGACAAAATATGTAAAAGCAATTTATAAACTACAAGGTACACTATTATTACAAGATCTCAAAGTTAAGCATTTTAAACACTTCTTATGATGTTTTGTTTTTTTTTGTTTTTGAAACAGGGTCTCACTCTGTTGCCCAGGCTGGAGTGCACTGGCACTAACACAGCTTACTGCAGCCTTGACCTGCCAGGCTCAGGTGATCCTCCTACCTGAGCCCCATGAGTGGCTGGGACTACAGGTGTGCACCATCACACCCAGCCAATTTTTTGTATTTTTTGTGGTGACAAGGTTTCACCATGTTGCCCAGGCTGGTCTACTCCTGACCTCAAGTGATCTGCCCACCTCCCCAAGTGCTGGGATTACAGGCATGAGCCACCGTGCCTGGCCTCTTATGATGTGTCTACGAAATTTTCCTTATTCTTAAATTTTTATTACTAAAAACAGAACTTATAGAAAATGCCAAGTGCAGGCCAGGAGCAGTGGATCACGCCTATAATCCTAGCACTTTGACAGGCCAAGACAAGCAGATCACTTGAAGTCAGGAGTTTGAGACCAGCCTGGCCACCCTGGTGAAACCACATCTCTACTAAAAATACAAAAATTAGCTGGTGTGGTGGTGCATGCCTATAATCCCAGCTACTTGGGAGGCTGAGGCAGGAGAATTGCTTGAACCCAGGAGGCAGAGATTGCAGTGAGCTGAGACCGCACCACTGCACTCCAACCTGGGTGACAGAGTGAAACTGGGTCTCAAAAAAAAAAAAAAAAAAGCCAAGTGCAGACTTTTGATTAGCCAGTTAGCTCAAATGTCCAAGCATATAATTTTACTTTATTTTATTTTGCAGAGACAGAGTTTCACCATGCTACCTAAGCTGGTCTCAAACTCCTGACCTCAAGCGATCCTCCCACCTCAGCCTCCCAAAGTACTGGATCACAAGAACGAACCCTCATACCCAACCCAACAACACAATTTTATTGCATTTAATTTCTTACCCTACAGTTATAATTGGTTATATATTTTAAATCATTATTAGGGACATTTCCAAATATACACAAATGTACAAAAAATAACAAACTCCAACTTACCCATTACTCAGCTTCAACAATTTTCAAAAATTTATCAATAATCTTTTATTCATTTCCCACTTCTGTGTGTTTGTGCCCATCCTGAAGTTTTTTAAAATGAACATTTCGCATCATTTTATTCTGCCTGTAAGTACATCCATATGTATTTTTAACACATGAAAATATTTTAACATAACCACAATACGACTATTGTAGCTGAAAACATTATGGTTGTAACTACTAAATATCACCTAATATATATTCCATTTTCAAGTTTCCCAACTGTCTCAAAAAAAAAAAAAAAGTCTTTGTTAGTTTTTGGTTGGTCGGTGTTATCAAAATATCATTCTTACCAATTCTTTCTCAAGTCAACCCAAGATGTTTAACTAAAGCTACAAAGGAAGAGGAAATAATACTATGCTTCATATACCATGTACAGTTTACAAAACAAGTCAAGAACTATCTTCTCGAGGAATTTTCTTTTCCACCAACCAAACAATAACAACAAAAAACAAGCAACAACAACAAATAAACCCACTACAAAAAAAGCCAGCATGGCAATACGTATACCTTAGTATTCTGAGAAGTGATCCAAAGAACACACAGCTCAGCTGCTCGGGAAGAGAAGGAGCTGTTACACTGTGAGCCGAAAAAGGTGACTGGAAACAACCACCCATCATTTTGGAAAAGAAGAAGTCAGGTCAGCCACAGGGTCAAAGCTGGAGGTGAGGTCAGAGACCCCGTTCTAGAGTGAGCACATGGCTCAAATAAGAGTCCATGGCCAAGACTATAAGTCGACCCCTTGCAAACTGCAACTCAAAGCTCAAAACACAGTGCTCTAAGCTAGAGATATAATGGAACGGCTATAAAAAGCAACAGGTGTAAGAAATGATTGAAATTATTCGACAAACATTTGTCAAAAGCCTACTCTACTATCCTGGGATATAAACTGTGTATTTAAAAACTAGTACAACGCACACTGTAAGTAGCATATACTTCTCTACACATCTTTCCCCATTTATTTTAAGAGAAATAATAGATATATTAAATGTTAATTATCATGCCATACCATTACATCCTTTTTCTATAAACGCAATTTGCCCCACCCCAACATACACAGACATTAAAACAAACCTGAATTCTTCTGTCTTTCCCAGATATTTTTGAGGAGTACAAGTCAGATTAACTTTTATTACACATACAACAGACCCACAGCATTTATAGCTGTAATTCTTTTCTAAATTAAGGCCAAGCATGGTGGCTCACACCTGTAATCCCAATGCTTTGGGACGCCGAGGTGGGAGGATTGATTGAGCCCAGGAGTTCAAGACTAGCTGGGCAACATAGCAAGACCCTGTCTCTACAAAAAATAAAAAATTAGCTAGGTATAGTTGCACATGCCTATAGTCCTAGCTATTTGGGAGGCTGAGGTGGGAGAATCCCTTGAACCGAGGAAGTCAAGGATGTAGTGAGCTGTGATGACACTACTGCACTCCAGCTTGGGCGACAGAGTAAGACCATGTCTCAAAAAAATAAAAATTGAAAAAAATTAAATAAATTAAGCATTTAGTTTAGGAGGAAATCAAGAGAGCACTAAAGAATTTCCTACCTTGTATTAAAATTGTTTCCCATAGGTTTATCTCAAGTATTTTGTAGAAGAAAATTGGTTAGGTGCATACAGAATAATTCTTGAGGGATTTGGTTCTATAGACACACTTAATGTCAACACTTCTTAAAATCCTTTACCTCAATTTCATCTATAAAAAAGTTTTGCTGGTCACAGTGGCTTGTGCCTGTAATCCTAGCACTTTGGGAGACTAAGGCAGGAAGACTGCTTGAAGCCAGGAGTTTAAGACCAGCCTGGGCAACAAAGTGAGACCCCATCTCTATAAAAATAATAAAAATAAATAATAATAATTAGCCGGGTGTGGTGGCATGCACCTGTGATCTCAGCTACTTGGGAGGCTGAGGCAGGAGGATTGCTTGAGCCCAGGAGTTTGAGACTACAGTGAGCTATGATTGCTCTATTGCACTTCAGCCTGGGTGACAGAGACAGACCCCATCTTCAATTAAAAAAAAAAAAATTAAAAACTGCAAAAAGAGTGAAGAAGGGCACATATTTCTTAAAGAATGCTTCAGAAGAACAAAATGTGCCCCAAAACATGAAATAGCTCCTGATAATATCAGTTCTTAGTTGATCACTATGAAGGACATCTTCTAAAAAATAACAAAACAAACCTGGCAGTCAAATAACTACAGGAAAGATCAGGACTTCCCCATTTTGGAACATCTTTGCTTCAGGTTTGTACTATTTGTAGTAATACAGGAACAATATGCCATAGGGACAAAAGTTGAACAGGTGTCATCCCTTACCCTATTTTACCTATTGGTAATTAAGCCTAACAGTTTATTGTCTGTACATCTTTTGTATGTTCCGATACAAAACAATCTTTGGAATTCAGCTTCACTTTATGACACTATGGTGATTATTGTTCCTAACAGAGAGTCTAACCTAAGAATATAGCCCAATACGTGAAAAACCTAAATGAACAGTAAACAATGACATTAATCTCGTAAAAAAACATGAGATTCTTAGCAAATGGCAGCAAAAGAACTGTGGATACATTAACAAGGCATTAAAAAAAAAAATTTTTAAGTTTCTGGCTGGGTGTGGTGGCTCACACCTGTAATCCCAGCACTTTGGGAGGCCAAGGCGGGTGGATCACGAGGTCAGGAGATCGAGACCATCCTGGCCAACATGGTGAAACCCCGTCTCTACTAAAATACAAAAAAAAATTAGCCGGGTGCGGTGGCACACGCCTGTAGTCCCAGCTACTCGGGAGGCTGAGGAAGGGGAATCGCTTGAACACGGGAGGCGGAGGTTGCAGAAAGCCGAGATGGCGCCACTTTACTCCAGCCTGGCGACAGAGCAAGACTCCGTCTCAAAAAAAAAAAAAAAAAAAAAAATCTAAGTTTCCATGCTTTGACCTAAAAAAAAGTCACATAGGTTTCTTTTTCTTTAATTCACGTTTCTTTTTTTAAAAACTGGTTAATGTGTAGATTTTTATTCAAATTCATTTGGACTGCACATGAATATTAAAAAGTTATAACATGAAGACTGTTCATTAGACTATCATAGGCAAAGCAAGTGATTCACAGAATAAGTGCAATTTATCGACCCTGATCATTACCTTTACTACCGACCACTATTTAACATCACTTTTTTAATGTACTGTTTACTTGTTTATTGTCCTGTCTTCTCCCACTAGAATATAAGTCATGTAAGGGCAAAAACTTTCTCTTATTTTCCACTGTATGGCCAGGGTCTAGCACTTGGTAGAGGATCAGCATAAATTTGCTGAATGAGATGGGTGAATACCTTCCGCCTTTCACCTCCCCCACTTCCCTCTCTCCATACACATGTTAACCTATCTTTAAGGCCAGGGTCAAATTCTATTATCTCTATGAAGATTACCTCCCTGAGCCCTCTTTCTCTTTTGTACCTGAATTTGGCACTTGCCAGCTGTCTGGTAATTATCTTTGCATATGTATGTATCTCCCTTAAAATTCTTATAATCCTGTTCTCCATAACATGGGCCAGTGTCCCCAACTTTTGGAATCCATCTCAGCCCATGTAAACAGCATACTGCTAACAAATGTTTTGCTTGATTCCTATCAGTAGTTAATCCAGAAATTCAGTTAATAATTTCAGTTTATAATGTATCCCTCCCTTTCAAATAACTCAAAATAGGCCATGATATTACAGCAAATCCCTCTTTTTATTTCTGACAATTTTAAATTTTACATTCTCATATAAGTAATGCTCATAATTTACCCTATCAATCACTATCCCTCAAGATTATATATATATATATATATATTTTTCGATACACTGTCTTGCTCTGTTGCCCAAGCTGGAGCGCAGCAGTGCCATCATCACTCACTGCAGCCTTGACCTCCCAGGCTCAAGAGATCCTCCCACTTCAGCCTCCAAAGTGGCCGGCACCACAGCTGCGTACTACTACCATACCTAGCTAATTTTTTGATTTTCTGTGGAAACAAGGTCTTTGTTGCCCGGGCTGTTCTCAACACCTGAGCTCAAGTGATCCTCCTGCCTTAGCCTCTTAAAGTGCTAGGATTATAGGAATGAGCCACCACACCTGGCCTACGTTTTTTAATGTAATAAAAAAATCTTGTGACTTTGTGGCAATACCTATAATGATGTTTCTAACCCCAATCAAGAAGGGCGTGAAGTTTCACTCCTCTCTCTTGTTGCTGAGGTATCAGAGGGCATTTTTCCACTTATTCCTCTTTCCTTTCATGGCAAGATGTATTCTGTTCCCTTCCTTACTGATCATACTCCTGGCAAGCTTTTATTATTTCTTTGTACCTGTCCAAGGTAATCTGTCTTACATCCTTCTTTTGAGCCACTGTTTCCTCCAGTTATTTATTTGATTAAAATTCTAACTCCCTGTCTCAATCCATTTGTGTAGAAGAACCAGCTCTTCTTAAAGCCTGAGCCTGCTTCTTTAAATTCGGTCAGCCTTTATGAACCTCTCTTCACACAGCCAACCCTTGATCATCAAGGATAATGAAATGCATACAAATAACAGATTGTCTACAACACAAGAAAATCAGAAAAAAAAATTGACATCTGGCTTTGGAATTTATCATATGTAGCTTTGGGCAAGACTTATTTTCCTAATTATGTTTTTGTTTAAGCCAACATTCAGATTTTCTTTTATGATGGTGAATATCTCAGTTTTAAATGATCAGTAAATTTCTTTTAAAGCCAATCAAGCATCAACTATGGTTTTTCCTGTGAAATCTTTTTAACTAGTTTCTTTCATCTGTTGAAATCTGTCATAAAATCTGTTTTATTTCCTCTAAGTTATCTCCTTATTTTCTTGGGATTCTGATCCAAATCAGTTCACCCTATATTAATTTACTTCTTCAAATTAAAGTACCTTCTGCTTGAGAACTTAATGCATTTTAAAAACACTGAATGTCCAGTGAAATTTTTAGTTCAGGTAACACGAAGTAGAAAATTATTTTTGTCTAGGAAAACTTGGGAGTTCTAGGATAAATTATTACACTGGTAATTCTAGCAAATTATATTTAGTAGGATTTTTAGGATTACCTGAAAATTGAAAAAATTTAATACTGGACAGCTATATAAGTCTGCTTCATCAATATATTAATCCCATATGCTAAAAACTGTATGAAATTAAATTCCCAGTCCAGGTATTTACAGAAAATAGCATCAAAACACACTAACACATAAATCCTGCCTCTTATTCTGATCCCTACCTAAACTCTGCAACCTTCTCACACCTACTCTTCCCCCCTCCCATCTCAGCCTCATTTCCACTCTCAACTGTCCTACAAATAATTTTTAAATGTGTAGGAAAAAGAGAACTGGGGTAACAGTGTCTCCTCTTTCACTGCCTTCTCAGTTACTGCCATTAAGCTTTTGGCCCAAAGACTCCAACCCCCAATTTTACATGTCTATTTTTATTTTATAGGTACACACTTACAATCACCAAACTGAACGAAAGGATAGGGCATTCTAAATTGAAAAAGGAGCAAAACTGGATAATTCCGCAGTTCTGTTCCTAGCCCCCTCCATAATCATGCACTATGATCATTTGGCACTATAATCAAGCCAAATGAGATATTTTACTTTGAGTTGCTGATATAGCAGAGGTTAATACTAAAAAAGAAAAAAAAATTAATTACCACAGTTTACTTTTATCTGAATGTACATTTATAGTACTTGAACCGAGTTATTTTCAATACACTATTCACACTAACAAAATTCAAAATAAACTCATTTCTAATTTTTCCCCCATGTAGAATTTTGATAAGTGCAAAAATTATTTTACCTAAAATCCAACTCTTGGGCTGGTGTTATTTAGCCTATATTTTTACATAAGACTGTAAATGTTAGCCAAATTAAAAAAAAATTTTAATGCAACTTTCCACATTGTCTTCAAACTCAGTAAATTCCACAATTTTAAAAAACAAAAACCTTTCACCGTGCCTACTCACATTTTTACTAAAATCCCTACACAAAGCCATACATTCTGCTTTTCATTTTACTTCTCCAAGCTGCTGCCTTCACCAAATAGACTCCACGAGCCTCCCAAGTGGTATCCACCAATATATGTGATAGTCAAGGAAAAGTAGGTATTAAAGAGTAATTAATTCAATTGGTACGAAATCTTTTCTTTTAAAATTTTACCTTAACTTTAAAAAGCCCTTTTCTTGATGGAGATGAAACAGCATAAATCCTTTGAGGAAACGGTTATCCTTTACGTGGACTCTCCATCAGCCCCATAAGGTGAGTGGCATAAAGAGGCATTTCTGACAGTCTCAGTTCCCCAAACACTAGTCCTAAACTTTTGCATGGATGGTAAATTTCACACACACACCCACACACACACACACACACACACACACAGGCGGAAAAGAAAGAAGAGAAAGAAACATACCTGGTTTATTTTCTAAACAGGTTTGATAGGTTTGGTTCACTTGAAAGAGCAGAGTATTTACTTATAATCTTTTAAAACAGAAGTGGCAGCCAGAGCGCTGGGTAAATAAAAACTTCAGAGAGTTTTAAAACCCTGCATCTTAACTCACTTCCCTTTGGTTCAAGGGGACGGCACAGCAAACCCCACGGCAAATGAGATTATGCAACAGGTTTTTTTTCCTCCCCACCTTATTCATCACAGGCTGGTTAGAGGTGTGCTTTCTCCAATCTGAGACACCCACGACTTCAAAACGCCAAGAATCCTTGCAGTTGATGTTTCCTAAACTTCTTTAGGATTTTGCAGTATCCATTCATTTTCAGATCTACTTGCATTTTCTCTGGTTCATTATTGGTATTCTTTAGGAAATAAACCCAGCATCTGAAAATATTTCCCTCTGTGGTGTTTCATTACATGAAACTACACGTGATACACAGACCCTGGGCTTTTTTATTTCTCACGTTTTGCAGCTAATGTAAATAAAGAAGTCACTAGGCGTCGGGCCCCCCAACGCCAAGACCCGAGCCCCTGTCCGAAAATTGAGGGCTTTTTTGGTTGGTTGGTTGAAGAAAGCAGCACCGTCACCACCCAGGTGGCCTCGCTGCTTACACCAAAGGCGAACTGGGGATAATGGGAACAGTCAGGCCAGGGCCCCACTTGGCAGGCGTGTTGTGTAACAGTCGCGCCTGGAAGTGAGCAGCTTCGCCCGCAAAGGTGCCGCGTCCCGCGGCGGCCGCTCCTCTCGGCGGGGCCCGGTCCAAGCGCCGCGCAGCGGCCGGGAGCGCACCCACTGCGACCCCGCGCCCGGCCGCACGCCCCCTTCCCGCTCCAGCCAGCCTCCGGCCAGGCCTACACCCCCGCTTCAAACGCTCCTGCGGCCCCCGGCCGCGGTCGCCCCCACGGCGCCTCCCGAAAGGGTGGCCGGTACGCCCGGGAAGGCAGAGACGGCGGGGCTGGAGCGCGGCGCCCGGCACCGGGAGTCGGGGCGCGCTGCGGAGCGTCCATGCGGCCGGGCGGGAGGGCGCCCCGGGCCCCGCACCCTCCCGCCCGCACACCCCGCGCGGCCCGCCAAGGCCACTTACTTTTGGGGCCGCCGACCTCCCAATTCCCTCAGAGGGAAACGAAAGTTGTCACGGCGTCTCCCCTCGGGCCCCCCTCGCCTCCCGGACTTGCGAGGCGCCGCCGCGGAGCCGAGAGGGCGGCTGCGCTCCCGCTCGCGTCCCGTCCCGTCGCTCTCCTCCTCCTCTTCTTTTCACTATATTATCTTCTCCTTCTCTGAGGGGTGGGTGGGGGCGGGAGGCTTAGGAAGAGAGGAGACGCTCGCAACTTTTCTTCACTCTTTCTCTTCCACCCTCCCCCCCAATCAGCCTTCAAAAAAAATGTCGAAAGAGATGAAGAACTTAGGGAGGTAAAGGTGGGGGGCCGCGTTGTGAAAGGGGGGGGTTGGGGGGGAGGGAGAGGTGGTAATAATCGTTTAAAAACTGATTAAAGTCCCCCAAACACTGATACATAGAAAGAGGGGGAAAGGCGGGGGGGTGGGGTGGGGGGTTGGGGGAAAGAGAAAGAGTCGCTGGTCAGGAAACTTCAAGCGCGGATGAGGTCATTGGTTTAAAAATAAAGAGATGGCGTCACTTGAAACCAATCCCAGTGAATGAACTCAGCGGAGCCCCGGGGAAAGGAGGAGACAGGCGAGGGCAGGGCGGTGGGCGCCGGGCGGGGCCGCGCGCCCGCCCATCCCGCGGCCGCCCGAGCCCGGAGCGCGGCTCCGCGCCTCGTTCCGGCCGCTCGGGGAGGGGTCAGGTCATGTTCCCTTCCAGAGTCCGGCGACTCTGAGGCAGGTTCCGCGGGCGCCGCTGGGAGGAGCCGGAGCTGCCGGAGGAGGCGGCCCCGCGGCCTCCTCCCCCTCCTCTCCCTCCTCCTCCTCCTCCTTCCGCGCCCGCGCGCCCGCCCCCTATCCCCGGGCTCGCGGCCCCGACCCCCGGGCCGGGGTGTCCGCCTCCAGTGCTGCGCCCCAACAGGTATCGGAGAGTTTTCTCCTCACCCAGACGCAGAACCTTTCTCTCCTCCTTGAGCTGTTTCCAGCTGCCTCACCAACGTCAAAAAACGCAAACACTGATTTGAGAGAATTACACTCGCTCTGTAAAAAGTCTGGCGAATGCAAAAGGCAAGGCTCTGCCATCTCTCAGGAGAGAAGTTACAGGTACTTCAAGAAAAATCACACTACTGTTGTCAGGCATTCAGCTATCTATATGTTTATGGTTGAAAGCCCCCACATAAATGTTCCTACATTACTTTACTTTGCTTATATTTACAAATACAAGGATAAGCAGCCTATATTTTCTTTAAAAATGTTTTCTACAGGAGGCAGCGCAGAAACATCTTTAAATAAGACCAGGGGTTAACCGCCTCTTGAGAGGTACAAAACCCTTGTTGATTTAACTCCACATACCTCGTGCATTTTATTATTTGAATTCATTAAAATGTCTGTTTTGAGATGACATTACGCACTTTGGAAAACGAGAGACCTGAGGTGGTGACAAACCAGGACTTGGAATCACTGAATAGGACAATCGGAGCTTTATTCCAATGTTCTTTGAGCATTTGAGCATGAAGCTGCTTCTACTGAGAAGTACTCACGTGGATATCACATAACAAAGATGTGATTAATGACGGAAAAGCACCCTGCGAGTGGACTGCTCCATGAGCCAGAATTTATGTGTAGGAATAATCTAACTCTTCAAATATTCCATTTACAACGTGCCGGATTGGGACACTAGACCCTAAAGGCACTGTTTGCTGTGGGATATCCATGTGCACTCTGCCTAAAGCACGTTTTTCCACTAGCAAAAGAACTGATAAGCAGGTTTGGGTGGGTTCGAAAGATAATACACCCCTGTTACTACTTTTCTGCCTTTAAGTCCTGCAACTAAAGGCATTCCTTATGATTGGTAATCACTGAAGGTTAGTGTTGCGGGGTATGGCCCTGGGAACTTCTGGCCCATCTTTTATAGGAGGGGAAAAAAAAGCCCATTTGAAGATGGGAGGCACCCTAGCACCTCTGGCAGTAGTAGGTAAAGCCTGAAAGCCACAGATGGAGAAGCAACTTTGAGCCTGTGCCTCTGGCCTCTTGAAGACTTCTGCTAGGGGAAGCAAATCTCTCCCACTGCTCCCTGTCCTCTGGTGGCCAGGAGGTGTTACTGCAGCTTCCTTGGGATTATTTGTGCTCTACCAGGAAACCCCTAAAAATCTAACTGTAGACCTTTGTTGGAGGTGTTGAGATTTTTAGGAAGGAAGAAGAAGATAGTCCTTTTACTAGTGGTGCAGAGCATGGATCTTGCTGGAGGAAAGATTCATGAGAATTAATGGTATCCCCTTTGCATGCCAAAGTTCCAGTAACCTTGCTTTAACTGACATGGCTTGAAACGTTTCTCCCCTTTCCTCAGTTACACAATTAAGTTTGTGTAATGTATGATGTGGTGCCATCATAGCTATCATAGAAGTCTCTCAGGGTATTTCATCTATTTCTGGAAACAAGACGTATATTAAAGCTCATTAAAAACGAAATCAATGATTGAGTGATGTACAATATTGGTTAAAAGAGTCAGGGGGCCGGGCGTGGTGGCTTAAGCCTATAATCCCAGCACTTTGGGAGGCCCCAGGCGGGTGGATCATGAGGTCAAGAGATCAAGACCATCCTGGCCAACATGGTGAAACCCCGTCTGTACTAAAAATACAAAAATTAGCCAGGCGTGGTGGTGGGCGCCTGTAGTCCCAGCTACTCAGGAGGCTGAGGCAGAAGAATCACTTGAACCTGGGAGGCGGAGGTTGCAATGAGCCGAGATCGCACCGCTGCACTCCAGACTCCAGCCTGGCAACAGAGTGAGACTCCATCTCAAAAAAAAAAAAAAAAACATCAGGGGAGAAAAGGAGCAATGTAGGCTCGGATTATCAGGGAAGGCACCTTATAAAGAGTTTTGACCTTATCCTTGAAGGAAAGTTCAGATTTAGTTTGCAGTGAAGAAGCCAGTGGAGGGAAGATTCCAGAGGGCAAATGGCAATGAGCCAAGACATGGAGGTGGAATGAATAATGAGTAAGGTGTATTCAAGTGACAGAAGAGTAAACCCTTCCAGTAGCAGTAGAAATCGGTATTTAGCAATTAGGTATGAGGTTAAATTTAAGAGATACAGAGGCACATTGTGGAGGTACTTGAATGTTAGAATAAATAGATTGTTACCTGCCCAGCAGGTGAAGGGGAAACCACTAAACAAGTTTACTTCACCGAAGAGTACATTTCTTTCTTTTACTGAGAAAGGTTTTCTACATACTAACAATAAATATGTGGAAACAGAAATTAAAAACAGAACCAATTTACAATTGCTCCAAAGAACATGAAATATTTACATATAAATCTAACAAAACATGTACAACATCTGTGTGCTGAAAATTATAAAATGCTGATGAAAGAAATTAAAGAAGACAAATAATTGGAATGGCATACTATATTCATGGATTGGAAGAATCAATAAAGATGTCATTTCTTCCCAAATTGATCTATAGATTTAACATAATTTTCATCAATATCCCAGCAAGGTTTTTTGTAGTCATAAGCAATCTTAAACTAAAACAGTGTCCAACACATCTAGAGGACTGAGTGAGTGCTAGACTCCCCCAGGACAGAGGAAGAGCACATACACTTAGGGCACCAGCAAGGCAGGGAGTCCAAGGTTTACAATCAGATAATCTAGAAAGAAGCTATTTTTGCTTCAGTACATGTAAGTGTGTGGTTTAGTACTGTTTTTTAGTTAGAGTTAAATATGGGGAAGGAGCACCAAAATTGCTAGTTAGAATTAAATATGGGGGAGAAGCACCATAATCCTTAGTGTTTAGACCCTCTTAAGGTCTTACTTAATCCATCCCTGGCTGAAGTTTATTCATTGACAAACAGTGATTGAGTGCCTACTACCCTTATGTGCCAGGCACTGCACCTAGCTCTGGGAATATGGTTATAAATAAGATTACCTATCTCTCATGAAACTAACATTCAAGTGGAGAGAGAAGACAATAAGCCAATAAACAAAAACCACGGCCTGGACTGTGACAAGATGGACTACACAGGGAAAAAAACTGGGTGAGGTGATAGTGAGTGACTTGGGGTAGGGGTGAAGGTGGTGGGGGAAGTTCAAATGAAGAGGGGACATTTGAACTGAGACCTTGGCAACAGGGGAAGTGGTCAGGGTAGAGAAAACAGGTCACTCTAAGACCCTTCAGCAGAAACAGAGTGACTTGTAGAGAGTTGGTGTGTTCCCAGAGCCAAAGGAAGCCAGTGGGGCACAAAAGTATAAAACAAGGGTGGGCAGGAGCCAGATTATGTAGTACCTTATAGTGTATGGAGTTCAGATTCTATTCTAAAAGATTTAAGCAGTTAGTACATGATCTGATTTATGAAGAGGATATTTGCAATTAAGTAAGCATAAAAGGTTGGGTTTTAGAGAGTTGGGTTTTTTTTTCAAGCAGATAAAAGCCTGTTTTATTTGAATGGTCTATGTAATTACTGAGGCCACTATGTATAGACAAGAAAGGAGGAGCTTTATTTCTCGGTCTCTTCCTCCTTGGACAACATCTTGATGATCTCCTCCTTCTTGGCCTGGAGGCACTCGTCATGAAGTTTGCACACTTCCTTAGTCTTAGGCCAGTGGGCCTCAGCCTGGTCCACCAGGAGCTTCTTGCGGGACTTGTCTACCTTCACTTGCAGACAATTCCATGAGAATACGCTTGTTTTTTAACACAATCCCTTTCACCTTCTGGTACAGAGTGTAATACATGTGGCAATCAGTCTTCTTAGATTCACAGTATCTTCTAATAAGCTGGCACAGAATCCTCATTCTCCTTATCCAGGTTACCTTACCTGGCCTTTGGGCATTGGCTGTACCTTCTTGCTTACCTATGCCCAGGTGACTGCCCTTCCGATGGTCCAAGGTTTTCTGGCATTGAGGAGCCTGGGAATGGAGAGGCACAGGCTTGCGGATGATCAGCCCATGTTTGATCAGCTTCTGGATTTGCTGATGGGAGTTAACATCGGTCTCTGGGAGCCAATCAGACCTTCTTTTTGCCACAGCGAAAGACACTAGAGGAAAACTTCCTCTGAAGCCTGAGCATACGCATGGCTTCAGCTGCAGCAGCAAAAACAGTTTTAATATTCTCTATTTTTTAGGTAATATAGCAGCTCCCTTTTCCAATAGGAAGAGAGTGTTTTTGACAATTTTGTTAATCTCCAAGGATCCTTTGAATGTTCCTAAGTCAAATATTCTTAGCCTAGGATTTGTGGATTCCTAGAGAGTATATAGATGGGCTCCAGAGGGTCTAAGAGCCCCCTAAAATTTTGTGTATATATGCTTATACATGTTTTTCTGTGAGTGGGTCCCTAGCTTTCAACAGATTTTCTTTTCTTTTCCTTTTTAATGAGATGAGGTCTCCTACTGCCGAGGCTTGAGTACAAAATCATGGCTCACTGCAGTCTCAACCTCCAGGGCTCAAGTAATCCTCCTGCCTCAGCCTCCCAAGTAACTAGGACTACAGGTGCAAACCACTATGCCTGGCTAATTTTTTAAAACTTTTGGCCGGGTGTGGTGGCTCACGCCTGTAATCCCAGCGCTTTGGGAGGCCAAGGTGGGCGGATCACGAGGTCAGGAGATCAAGACCATCCTAGCTAACACGGTGAAACCCCGTCTCTACTAAAAATACAAAAAATTAGCCGGGTGTGGTGGCGGGCGCCTGTAGTCTCAGCTACTCGGGAGGCTGAGGCAGGAGGATGGCGTGAACCCGGGAGCTTGCAGTGAGCTGAGATCGCGCTACTGCACTGCAGCCTGGGCGACAGAGTGAGACCCTGTCTCAAAAAAATAAAAAATAAATAAATAAAACTTTTTTTCTGTAGAGATGGGGTCTTGCTTTGTTGCCCAGGCTGGTTTTGAACTCCTAGGTTCAAACCATCCTCCTGCTTCAGCCTCCCAAAGTGCTGGGGTTACAGGCATGAACCACCATGCACAGCTGCAACAAATTTTCAAAGGATTTTATCACACACACAAAAAAAGTGAATAAGACCTACTTCACATTAAAGTCTTGGCTATACTTCTGGGATAGTAGCTGCTACTGTTATCTTAGGGTTCATGACACCAAACAAATTACAGTTCTAGAAAGAAGCAAGTTCTGCCTCAGAGATGACACTATGTTGGAGGAGGGCAATATTTACAGCAAAGTAGGAAGGAACTTCTTGGAAGAAAAATGTTAATCTACATGATGTGAGAACTAGAAGATACCTAGGAAATTACCTGGTACCATCTCACATTACATGTAAGAAAATGAAGGTCCAGAGAGGTTAAACGACTTGCCCAAGGTTGTATAGCTAGTTAGGGACTAAAAAGGAATTCCAAACAGGTCACCAACACTCAGCACAGCACTCTGTGCTCCCCATGGAAAGGTATACAAAGAAACTGGACTATTGAGCTTAAAAGTTTAATAGGAAATATGCGTTAAATTTTATTCAACTCAATTACACAAGTGCGTGCTCATTGCTAAGGAATTGGAAGGAAAGAGGGAAGTAAAGGAGTTCAAAAATGTATAAGTTCTCAGTCCTGAAGGAGATGAAAAACATGAATGTTAAGATGTACAATCAAAACAAAGTAAATAGCAGTAACTTTTTTTTTCTTTTTTGAGACGGAGTCTCGCTCTGTCACCCAGGCTGGAGTGCAGTGGCACGATCTCAGCTCACTGAAACCTCCGTCTCACAGGTTCAAGCGATTCTCCTGCCTCAGCCTCCTGAGTAGCTGGGATTACAGGCACGCACCACCACACCTGGGTAATTTTTTGTATTTTTAGTAGAGATGGGGTTTCACCATTTTGGCCAGTCTGACACCTGAGGTCAGGGGTTCGAGACCAGCCCGGCCAACACCCTATATTATCAGTCTATATCTGATCTTTCTGTGGCAGATTTGTTAAACAGACTCAATAAGTTATAAAAACTAGACAATTTTTCACTTATCGATTTGGCAGTTATTTTAAAAACCGGTAATCCCACAATTGAGTTAACAATATGGAGAAACAGACTTTCTCATTAGCACTGGTGAGAATATAAACAGGTATAACTCTTCTGGAGGGCAGTTTGGCAATATGCTTACGAAAGTCTTTAAAAATGCATACCCAACAATTCTACTTTACGAATTTATCTTGGCTGTGTGCGGTGGCTCACGCTTGTAATCCCAGGACTTTGGGAGGCCAAGGCGGGTGGATCACGAGGTCAGGAGTTCGAGACCAGCCTGGCCAACATGGTGAAACCCTCTCTCTACTAAAAATACAAAAATTAGCCGGGAGTGGTGGCAGATGCCTATAATCCCAGCTACTCAGGAGGCTGAGGCAGGAGAATTGCTTGAACCCGGGAGGCAGAGGTTGCAGTGAGCCCAGTGAACCAAGATGGCTCCCCTGCACTACAGCCTGGGTGACAGAGCTAGAGCTAGACTCTGTCTCAAAAAAAAAAAAAAAAGAATTTATCTTAAGGAAATGATAGTACTATTTTCAAAGACATGAATGAGGATATTACTCATAATAATAAATAATAGCTAGCATTTATTGAATATTACCTCATTTAATTCTCATAACTATTAATCTTCTCAGTTTACAGTTAACTTGCCAGTGGGACACAGTGGCTCACACCTGTAATCCCAGCACTTTGGGAGGCTAAGGCAGGCAGATCACTTGGGCTCAGGAGTTCGAGAGCAGCCTGGGCAACATAGCCAGGCCTTGTCTCTACAAAAAAACTTTAAAAAAATTAGCCAGGTGTGGCTGGGCATGGTGGCTCACACCTGTAATCCCAGCACTTCGGGAGACCGAGGAGGGTGGATCACCTGAGGTCAGGGGTTTGAGACCAGCCTGGGAGAAACCCTGTCTCCACTAAAAAATACAAAAAATTAACCAGGCGTGGTGGCGCATGCCTGTAATCCCAGCTACTCGGGAGGCTGAGGCAGGAGAATTGCTTGAACTCGGGAGGCAGAGGTTGCAGTGAGCCGAGATCATACCATTGCACTCCAGCCTGGGCAACAAGAGTGAAACTCTGTCTCAAAAAACAAACAAACAAAACAAAAAAAATTAGCCAGTTGGGGAGGCACATGCTTGTAGTCCCAGCTACTCAGAGGCTGAGGCAGGAGGATCACTTGAGCCCAGGAAGTCAAGGCTGCAGTGAGCTGTGATTGTGCCACTGCACTCCAGGCTGGGCAACGCAGTGAAACCCTGTCTAAAATATCAGAGGATTTGGACTTTTTTCAAGGCAAGCAATGGAGGAGCCATTGAACAATTTTTAAACAAGAAAGATCAGATTCACACTTTTCCATACAGAGAATGGTTAGGTGGGGCAGACGTAAAGCAAGACAGGAAACAACTGTACGAGTTAGAGAACCAAATGGAAAAGAGAAGACAGATACAATATGATAAGCTAGAATCAAAAGGACCTTGCGACCAATTAGACCTGAGCTATTAAGGGGAAAAGCAGTGTCAAGGGTAACTCCCAGGTTTCTGAGCAAATGAGTGGATGGTGGTGCTGCTTATTTTGGGAAGAGAAAAGGTAAGAAATTGAATTTTAAGCATGTCAAGTTCAAGGGGCCTATGGAACCTCAAGAGGAGTGAGCTATTGCATTTATCAATGTCCGAAGGTCAGAGGCAGTGTCTGGGTAAGAGACAAGGATTTTGGATTCATTCACCATATTTAGTTGTAGACATGAATGGCGGATGTGACCACAGGGAAAGTGAGGCAAAAAAAAAAGTTGGCAATGAAGGGAATTATGAAGTTTAAAGAAGCTCATAGGCTGGGCGCGGTGGCTCACGCCTATAATCCTAGCACTTTGGGAGGCCAAGGCGGGTGGATCATCTGAGGTCAGGAGTTCGAGACCAGCCTGGCCAACGTGGTGAAACCCTGTCTCTACTAAAAATACAAAAATTAGCTGGGTGTGGTGGCGCATGCCTGTAATCCCAGCTACTGAGGAAGCTGAGGCAGGAGAATCACTTGAACCCAGGAGGCGGAGGCTGCAATGAGCCGAGACTGCGCCATTGCACTCCAGCCTGGGCAAAAAGAGGAAAACTCCATCTAAAAAAAAAAAAAAAGCTCATAGGGAAACTGAGAAGGAGAAACTAGAGAAGTAGAAAGGAAAGCAGTGAAAATGGCTGTTACAGAAAGAGAGCCAAGAAAGTTTCAAGCAGGGCAAGAGTGTGTTTCTGGTGGGTTAATACCTCAGGGAAGTCCCATAAGGTAAAGACGAAAATGTATTTCTTTGATTTAGCAATAAATTGACTGGGGAGAGAGTGGTTTTTGCTGAAGGCAGTCTTGCAAAGGCAAGATTGCAATGAGCCGAAGAAGAAATAAGAAGGAATAAAATGGAAACTGTGAAATATAAACCACTGTTTCAAGAAGATTGTTCAGAGAAGGAGAAAAGTCGGATAATCTTGTTAGAGGCAGATGTAGAATATTTAAACCCTACAAAAATCCTAATGACTTGCCAAGCAGTCTAAGATTTTGTTTTGTTTTAATAAAACAATTCATAACAAATAGGGATTAGACAAATGAGAAATGAGAATTTCTTAGTTGCAATCTCAGGAGAGATTTTTACTACTTACAGCCCAAACTTTATTTTCAATATTAGATGGAACACACACTTACAGTTCTTGTCAGGGTATTTTGACAAGTCTTTTAATAAATGTGAAGTAAAATATGAATAATAATAGAATTGTCATTTCTAACCTCAGGTGTAATTATCTTTTAAAAGGCTGAAAATTACTTTTATAATTTAAAAAATTGTGGTAGTAGGGAAAAAAGTAAATAAAAAGCTAAAAAGATTAGCAGTTGCTTATAATTTTTCTCAATTGTTGATTGACAACTCACCAAAAATTTAAATTTAAGTGGCAAATACCTATTTTTTTTTTTTTTTTTTTTTGAGTCTCACTCTGTCACCCAGGCTAGCATGCAATGGGGCCATCTTGGTTCACTGCAACGTCCACCTGCCAGGCTCAAGCAATCCTCCTGCTTCAGCCTCCCAAGTAGCTGGAAGTACAGGAATGCGCCACCACACCTGGCTACTTTTTGTATTTTCAGTAGAGACTGGGTTTCGCCATGTTGCCCAGGCTGGTCCTGTACTCCTGGGCTCAAGTGATCCGCCCACCTCCGCCTCCTAAAGTGCTGGGATTACAAGTGTGAGCCACCATGCCTGGCCCCTGTCTAATTTTTTATTCTGCCTCCACAGTTATCCTAAGGATTATGTCCAACTCTCACAAACTTCAGAATGAAATTAAATCTAATTCAGTTGAGCAAGTAAAGGTCTTACAGCACCTTTACTAGAAAGTCTATGCAGAAAGGCCAGGTGTGATGGCACATGTGTGTAGGCCTACCTACTCAGGAGGCTGAGGTGGAAGGACCGCTTGAGGCCTGGAGTTCAAGACCAGGCTGGGCAACATAGTGAGACCTTGTCTCTACCAAAAAAAATTGTTTTTTTAATTAGCTAGGCATGGTGGCATGCACCTATAGACCCAGCTACTGAGGAGGCTGAAGCAAGAGGACTGCTGGAGCCCAGGAGTTCCAGATTACAGTGAGCTAAGATTGTGCCATAGCACTGTAGCCTGGGTGACAGAGAGAGACCCCCATCTCCAAATACATAAATAAATAAATAAATAATCTGTGCAGGAATTGAAAAATTAAAGAATGGTAATAAAGATGCTGTAAAAGCCAAAAAATTATGAACAATTTCTTTCTTTTTTTTTTTTTTTTGAGATGGAGTCTCACTCTGTTGCCCAGGCTGGAGTGCAATGGTGTCATCTCAGGTCACTGCAACCTCTGCTTCCCGGGTTCAAATAATTCTCCTGTCTCAGCCTCCCAAGTAGCTGGGATTACAGGCATGTGCCACCACACCGGCTAATTTTTGTATTTTTAGTAGAGACAGGGCTTCGCCATGTTGGCCAGGCTGGTCTCGAACTCCTGACCTCAGGCGATCTACCCGGCTCAGTGTCCCAAAGTGCTGGGATTACAGGCATGAGCCCCTGCACCCGGCCGTATGAACCATTTCTTTAGGTGAGTTTTGCTTCTTTTTATCTGACCCTGAAGAAAATAATTGGAATGAATACAGTAATTCCCTTCCCCTTCCCCTTTCCCTTTCTTTTCGACAGGGTCTCACTCTGTCACCCAGGCTGGAACACAGTGGCACCTTCATGGCTCACTGCAGCCTCAACCTTCTGGACCCAAGTGGTCCTCTTGCCCCCTGAGTAGCTGGGACTACAGGCATGTGCCACCATGCCCAGCTAATTTTTGTTTGTTTGTTTGTTTTGTAGAGACAGAGTCTTGCTTTGTTGCCCAGGCTGGTCTAGAACTCCTGGACTCAAGCAATCCTCCTGCCTCGGCCTCCCAAAGTGTTGAGATTACAGGCATGAACCACTGTGCTTGGCTTCCTTTTTTTCTGATATATATAATCTGTTTTTAAAAATTGCTGTTTTTGAAGGCCAGAGATTTTTTAATGTTTTTTTCATTTTCTGAGTAAACATATGTCTCAGTGTACTAAGTTTTTAAATTCACAGTGGCTTTCTGGACTAACAGTGACAACATTCAGTCACAACATTCATGTTTATAAATGTAAACATTTACCTTAGGAACAGTCTTTAACCAGTAACTGAACCTCTTGTTCAATGTTGGTTAAACAGCAAGATGGGATATTCTGACCAAAAAGCAGAAAACCAATTTTAATTAAAAATACTTTTAAAGTTTATATAGTCAATTTTCTATTGTCTTGACACAAAAGATCTATTCCTCTAGTTTAGGTCACTGAGTTTTAAGAATATCTCGGCTGGGCACAGTGGCTCATGCCTGTAATCCCAGCACTTTGGGAGGCTGAAGCAGGCAGATCGCAAGGTCAGGAGTTCAAGACCAGCCTGGCCAACATGGGAAACCCCATCTCTCCTAAAAATACAAAAATTAACTGGGTATGATGGTGGATGCCTGTAATCCCAGCTACTCGAGAGGCTGAGGCAGGATAACTGCTTGAACCCAGGAGGCCAAGGTTACAGTGACCGAGATCGCACCACTGCACTCCAGCCTGGGTGACAGAGTGAGGCTCCGTCTTGGGAAAAAAAAAGAAAAAAAAAAAAATCTCAAACCACTATAGTGGTTTACTATATTTCTAGTTACTATAAAGAAACTGGAAATGTAATGGATTTGAAAATAAACTATCGTCATGTCAAATCAAATACACCACAGGCAGCTCTTTTGTACAAGGAATATTCTGGGCTTTTAACTCTCATAACCCTCAAGAGTTAGATATTATTATTTTGTATTTTACAGTGGAGGAAACTGAGGCTGAGAAAAGTTAAAGAGTTTGCTCAAAGACAAATAGCTAGTAGCAAGTTAGGACTCGAACCCAAGTTTTCCCAAAAGGAGCTTTTGTTGAGAAGATAAACAAAAATACAAATATAAGTTACCACCAATAAAAATTACCACAAACTTAGTTAAAAATAACATTATAGGAAATGCCACTATATTAGAATGCACTTCTGTGATTACTGGTAAAACTTATCATTCAGATATGAGCTACAAAAGTTAGAAAAAATGAGAACTTGCTGACCTGGGGCAGAAGATTCAGCCGGCGACAAATTCCAGCTTCACCACACACTGGCTGTGTGGCTTGAGGGAAACATAGTCTCCTCATCTGCAAAATGAAGATAACATCAACCTTCCAGAGTTATTGTGAGGGTTAGATGAAGTACCAAGTAAAGCTCCAAGTAGAGGGCCTAGCACACATAGTAAACACTACATACTGACTCCTTCCTTCTTAGGAAAGGCTCTCCATGGGTCTAAGACCTTGAACAATAGATTGAGTTGGGATATTGAAAGAGAATGGGGAAGCTCATTTCAGGAAGAAAAAAGAAGCACAAGTCAGAGATACAGCAGGAAAAATTGGGTTTAAAATAGTTTACCTGATGCAGAACATTTAAATTTAAGGGCATATAATAAGCCTGGAAAGCAGTTTGGGCCAAATTACATCAGGCCTCAGTGAAATATTTTAGACTTTATATTGTAAGTAGCAGGGAATGACGGAGAGTTTGGTTCCTTTGTTTACATTATGCTTTATTGACCTTATGTTTTATTATAAAGCAATACATGTTCATTGTAGAAAGTCTGTAAATTGGCCGGGCGCAGTGGCTCATGCCTGTAATCCCAGCACTTTGGGAGGCAGAGGTGGGCAGATCACTTGAGGCTAGGAGTTTCAGACCAGCTTGGCTAAAATGGCGAAACCCTGTCTCTACTTAAAAAAATAAAAATTTAGCCGGGCGTGGTGGCGCAGGCCAAGATTGTGCCACTGCACTCCAGCCTGGGCAACAGAGCAAGAGACTCTGTCACAACAACAACAACAAAAAAAAAAAAAGAAAAAAGAAAAAAAAAATCTGTAAATTACAGAGAAGTATGAAGAAAAATATACAAAACGCCTTATTCAATAGTTACCTTGAGAGAGAAATTTTTGTATTGCTTTATCCTTTGGTGGCATTTTTTTTCTTTTTTCAGTAGCTTTACTGAGGCATAATTGACAAATAGAAATTATATAATTCAAAGCATACAATACGAATATTTGATATACATATACATTGTGAAATGATTACCACAATCAAATTAATTAACACATCCTTCCCTACCCATAGTTACTATTTTCCTTTGGTAGTATTTTGATTGAGTTTTTTATTTTTCCACGTACATTTGTTATTTTAATACTAATAATAAAATGTATAAGTACATGGAAAACATTAAACACATTTACATAACTGTTCTTTTTATGAGAAGATTTGCCTCTTAAAAAAGGATTTGCATATTTGAGATGGTCAGATGGCCAGCGAGAGTTCCCCAAGGCTAGAACCACACATTTTATAGGGTACAATGGTTGCTAATCTTTATATGCATCTTGTCCTATCATTTCAACATATCGTTGTAACACATTTTTCTTTTACTTTTAATATAGCTAAATTATTTAATTTCTTTAAAAAATATTGCTACCATAACCCTCTCCAAAGATTACCTCTGGGGACATTTGGGTGTATCTTTTTCAGTTTAAAGGTTTGAACTTGAAGATAGATGGAATAAAAGTGGGACTTTAGGTGGCTTACTCTGACCAAAGCAAATTAGAAAGATGCGAGGAAGGAGATTATAGAACAAGGAAGACCATATTGGGCTATGGTAGCAATTCAGGCGTAGGTCAAAAACGGGCAAGACTGGTACAGTGACAATGGACATGGAAAGAAAGCAACAAACACAAGTAACAATACAGACGGAGAATTGACAGGACTTGGTGACTCACGAGCTACGGAGGGTGAAGGAGATGAGTAATGAAAGATGATGCTAAGGTGTCACCTTTGGCAATTTATATAAATTTCAATTTCCTCATCTATAAAATGGGGTTAACAATTGTACCTTCCTCATAGGGTTATTGGGAGGATTAAATGGATGACATCTAAAATGCTTAGCACAAAAACAGGAATGCATTCTTAGCCAATAGTGGCTGTCATAGTTTTTATAGATGTTGAATCTACATGGCTGGGTTTAAGAATAATGAAATTCTTAAATAGGAAAGTCAGGAGAAAAGTCTGATTGAGGTAGAGAAGTAGAGTTGAGCTATAGTTTAGACATGTCAAATTTAGGTTTATGGTGGACAGTTGATTAAAAATGTTCAGCAAGAAGCCACCACTGGCAGTGATGTTTGACAGTGGGTACATTTTAGGAAGACTTCATGTTCATGAGAAGCAGATACCTGGAGGGTGGATACCGCTGCACAACATCCACATGTCTGCCCGTAACCTCCACTTAACGATCAGAAATTACCTGATCTAATAAGCAATCTCTACATATCGTACACTTCCCAGCTGAGTGGCTCTGGTAGGACAGATACCAAAGTAGTGAAGCATTTAAAGGTTTTGGAACCAGACAGATCTGTTTGAATCCCGACTCTTCCATTTACTGTTGTCTAATTGCAGGAAAAATAATTTTCTTAGCTTCACATTTTCTTATTTACAAAACGGAGTAATAAAAATTTCTACCTCATAGCATTGATGGGAGAATTAAATGAGACTATTTAAAATAAGGTCAGGCATGGTGGCTCACGCCTGTAATCCCAGCAATTTGGGAGGCTGAGGTGGGCAGATTACCTGAGGTTAAGAGCTCAAGACCAGCCTGGCCAACATGGTGAAACCCTGTCTCTACTAAAAAATACAAAAATATGAACCGGGCCTGGTCATGGGCACCTGTAACCCCAGCTACTCAGAAGGCTGAGGCAGGAGAATTGCTTGAACCCAAGAGGCAGAGGTTGCAGTGAGCAGAGAACATACCACTGCACTCCAGCCTGGGTGACAAGAGTGAAACTCCGTCTCAAAATAAATAAATAAATAAATAATAAAACATATAAATACCAAGTTGTTTTGTTTTGTTTTGAACAGGGTCTCACTCTGTTTCCCAGGCTGGAATGCAGTGGTACTATCACGGCTCACTGCAGCCTCAACCTCTCCCAGGCTCACGTGATCCTCCACCTCAGCCTCCTGAAGTAGCTGGGACCACAGGCGCTTGCCACTAATAAACTGTTAACTGTTGTACTTTTTGCAGAGACGGGGTTTTCGTCTTATTGCCCAGGCTAGTCTCGAATTCCTGGGTTCAATCAATCTGCCCGCCTCAGTCTCCCAAAGTGCTCAGCCACTGCACCTGGCCATAAATACCAAGTATTGCTATTAATCATGTCTCTCCTTGAGGTTAATAGTTCGTTTATATTTCCTCTCCATTCTTTATGGTGTCAAACATGAGAGGCACTCTCTGCTAACTGCTGATCTCTGTGCCTCCACAACTTTGGTTTTCAGCCTCTCCCCATGGCTCAGTTCCTTTTGGAACTTTGTAACTCATAGTTTCGTGAAATTCCAGAATGCCAAACAGCATCTTTGGAGGAAGATGGTCTGTTAGTCTTTGTTCGGAGAGAACTTCTGTATTAGTTTCCTATCACTGCTTAAACAAATTACCACAAACTTAGTGACTGAAAACAACACAAATGTATTGTCTCACAGTTCTGTAAATCAGAAGTACAAAATGGTCTCCCTAATAAAAGCAGGGCTGCATTCTTTTCTGGAGGCTCTAGGGGAGAATCCATTCCCTCACCCTTTTAAGTTTCTAGAGGCGACTTGCATTCCTTGGCTCATGGCCTTCTTCCTCCATCTTCAAAACCAGCAATAGCACCTTGAGTTCTTTTCACCTTATCAACCATCCCTCTGGTTGACTTCTGCCTCCCTCATCTCCTATTAAAGACCCTTGTGATTATATTGGGTCCACCTGGATAACCCAGAATGCTCTCCCTATGTTAAGATCTGCTAACTAGCAACCTTAATTTCCTTTGCAACTTTATCTCTCTTGCCATGTAACATAACATAGGACACGTTTTGAGAATTTTGATGTGAACATTTTGGGGGACCATCATTTTGCCTACCGTACCCTCCACAAAGAAAACTCCAGGGAGATTTGCCCCTGCTTTGTCTCTCTGTCTTGCAGGACCTAACTGATCCTCTAAATCATGAACCATCTATCACAATATGATAATTGTAATCATCACAATTGGGAGGCCTTTCATGATAATATTTTTCTTCTGGTCTAAGTCTGATTCTGTTCCATGCTTAAAGATTTATTTGTAGCTAAATACAATGACTGTTAACTAAAAATTCTTAAAGAAATAATGATCTTGGCCGGGCACAGTGGCTCACGCCTATAATCCCAGCACTTTGGGAGGCCGAGGTGGGTGGATCACGAGTTCAGGAGTTTAAGAGCAGCCTGGCCAACATGGTGAAACTCCGTCTCTACTAAAAATACAAAAATCAGCCAGGTGTGGTGGCAGTCACCTGTAATCCCAGCTACTCGGGAGGCTGAGGCAGAGAAAAAAAGAAATAATGATCTCAGGAAATCCTTTCCAGTATGGGGGAAAAAAGGTTTATCATCAACCATTCACTTTTATAAATGATATGAATGTCCATTTCTTTTTTTCTTCAAGTCAGAGTCTTGCTCTTCTGTCGCCCAGGCTAGAGTGCAGTGGCCCAAGTACAGCTCACAGTAGCCTCAACCTGCCAGACTCTAGCAATCCTCCTACTTCAGCCTCCATAGTAGCTGGGACAACAGGCACATACCACCATGTCCAGCTAATTTTCGTATTTATTTATTTATTTATTTATTTGTAAAGAGAGGGTCTTACTATGTTGCCCAGGCTAGTCTCAAACTTCTGGGCTCAAGTGATCCTCCTGCCTCAGCCTCCCAAAGTGCCAGGATTACAGGCATGAGCCACCACACCTGACTGAATGTGTATTTTATTTCTGAAACAAAACCACTACACATGATTGTTACCAATATGTTTCTATTTTTTTTTTTAGCTGGGTATACCTGTAATACCTGTAGTCCCAGCTATTCAGGAGGCTGAGGTGGGAGGACCACTTGAGCCCAGGAGTTTGAGGCTGCAGTGAGCCATGGTTGTGCCACTGACTGCCTGACAGAGTGAGACCCTGTCTAAAAGAAAAAAAAAGTTTCTATTTTTTTAACAGAACCCCAACAGCGGTGTTTTCATTTTAGATCCAATTGATGATTAATGGACAGCAGAGTATGTCTTAAGAAAGACAGGTGAAAAATATCAGGTTGCAAAGCAAAGCACGTAAATATACCAAAGCCAGAATTTTTTTTATTTTTGTAAGGGGTAAAAGGCCATGAGTACTATTTTAGGAGTATCAAAAGTTCAAACATTGTAGTTGGAAATGGATAAAACCTCAATACCTTTGAATTTTACACTGAAATTTAGTATTTCTATCTTTTAAGTTCTTTTATCTCAAGGTATATAAAAGTGCTCCAAATAAATATGTCCAAATCTTGAGATTTTCTTTTTTTTGACATGGAGTTTCGCTCTTGTTGCCCAGGCTGGAGTGCAATGGCGTGATCTCGGCTCACCACAACTTCTGCCCCCTGGGTTCAAGCAATTCTCCTGCCTCAGGCTCCCAAGTAGCTGGGATTACAGGCATGTACCACCACGCCCGGCTAATTTTGTATTTTTAGTAGAGACAGGGTTTCTCCATGTTGGTCAGGCTGGTCTCGAACTCCCGACCTCAGGTGATCTGCCTGCCTTGGCCTCCCAAAGTGCTGGGATTACAGGCATGAGCCACCACGTCTGGTGAGCATTAAAAATTTTGTTATAAATTTCAGCATTAAAACATTTGTTAATGGTTGATCCTAATTTTCTAGTGGGTAGGAGGCTAGCTTTAGTAACTGATTGAAAGAAAACAGCTTGAAAAACAGGAGAGGCTAGCACTAAATTGTTTTATGACTTTGGGCAGGAGACTCAAGAGAAGGAAAATAGAGAGCCCAACAGGTATTGAGCATCTATTATTGCCAAGCACTGTGTTTGCATATATTATTTCACTGAGTTTTTACAACATTTCCTGTGGGTCGCCATTGTTACACTTTAAAGATGAGGAAATCAAGGCTCTGAGATGTTAACAGACTCTCCCACAATCGCACAGCTAAAGGGTAACAGCACTGGGATTAGAGTCCAGTACTGCCTAACTCCAAAGCCCATGCATATGCTTTCCACCACCCTCAGCTGCTCTTGCCTTGTTTCCTCATCTACAAAACAAGGGAGTTCAGTCAGATAATCTCTGATGCCCCTCAAGTTCTACCTGCATGGCCTTTGTGGTTGGGAGGAGAAAGGGGAATCAGGGCAGGGTCTCCGGCACTGTGCTGAGTGGTCTTCTTCTGAGTGGGAAAGCAATGAAACCACGTGTCTTACTGGTGCTGTACTGACTCCCTGTCCTGTGAAAGAAGGCTGCTGCTGCTGGCAACACTGCAAATGACGATGGGACTCCCAGGCCCACAGCCCTCAAAAGGAAGTGAGTCTTCTCATTCTCCTTTGCAGGGCCACTTTTTATAAATTTACATTTCCAAAATCAAATCCGTCAACATTTACTGTTGAGAATTTTATTGTGCCCAACACTGAGTTAAATGGTATTGCGAGGCTCTATATACAACAGCAAGGAAGTATAAGATGTGGTCTGTATTCTCAGGAACTTACAACTAGCTGGGAGAACACAACACACAAAGCAATTTTTGAAGGACACTGTATAATGCAGGACTGAATTGTGTAGTCCAGATGATATGTACTACAGGAGTGCAGAGAAATGGGCGTTCAGTGGAGGCTACAGTACCCGTGAGAACTGGAGCAGAGACAACGTTATTCACCTTGCATTCTTGACTAGTCTTTCTTGGCCTTTTCTGTAATTGTGAAATCCTGGTATGACTCTTTCACATAGTTCAAACGTTCTCTGCTTTGCAGGCTGCAGTGATGTCCTTCATATCACGTCATCTTAATGCCACTTCATCTTTATTGGCATGTATGGGAGGAATAAAACCCCAATGGTATGCAAACACCGTCATGGAGACTTGCTTCAAGCCATGGGAAGTTTCATGCAAAACCAGTTTCTCAGTAGGGCAAATGTTGTGTAAAAGTACAAGAAGTTTGAGAAACTAGTTAAAGGCAAAGCCTGTCACAGCAAGAATGAGATTTGAATGGGGACACTTTCCTGTCTGTGTCAGGGATAGTCTGATGGTCTACTTCCAGCCCCTCACCTTTGGGGCCCCTATGCTTAAGTTCTTCTCTGACAACATGGCCCAGAGGCCAAAGGACCTTGTCCAATGCAGCAGGAACTTCTTATTCCCAAACCCTCTGCCCACCCTCATAGGCCAGTCTTTTGATAAGAGGCTGTAGACCTGAAAAATTATTCTAGAATGTTGGATCTAATATATTTAATAGTCACTATGTATTTACTGCATGTTCTGAAACAAGGCTGGATTGAGGAATGTTTTCATTTTAGTTGAAGACACAAAATGAATATACAGGAAACAGTAGCTAAGTGTACCTGACAGATTAATGGCATCAAGTGCTAAGCCAAGGGTAATTGGTTCAGAAAAATGAGACACTGATAAGTACAGAAGTAATGAGGGAAAGTGTCACCAAGCCAATGTTTAGGAGAGACCTTAAAAAATGGAAAGAATCTGGATTGGCAGGAAAGAGAAATTATGACATTCTAGAAATTATATAGCACCTACTATTTCGTGCGATGAATTATAAATTATAATAGGAAACCATTATCAAAGGCAAGAAAAGTGAAAGATATATTCATGGAAAACCAAAGCAGTCAGCCTGTCTGGAGGAAGGGTGGCATAAGAATGTACATAGCAAAAATTAATGGGAAGTTAAGATCATCTGAATAAGATGAATTCATCAACATACTTAGGCTGGGCGCGGTGGCTCACGCCTATAATCCCAGCACTTTGGGAGGCTGAAGTGGGCGGATAGCTTGAGCCCAAAAATTCAAGACTAGCCTGAGAAACACAGTGAGACCCTTTCTCTACAAAAATGCAAAACAATTTAGCGGGGTGTGAAGGTGTGCACCTATAGTCCCAGGGAGTATAGTACTTGGGAGGCTGAGGTGGAAGGACAGCTTGATCCTGGGAGGTCGAGGCTGCAAGTGAGCTATGATCACTGCACACCAGTGTCGGTGACAGAGTGAGACACCGTCTCACACAAACAAACTTACCAAACATATATCAAGTGCTGATTACACTAGGTCTCTTGCTGCATAATTATAATCGTTTACACCTATTAAAGCTTACAATGTGCCTTGCACTGTGTTAAAGTGCTTTACATATATTATCTCATTTAATTGTCACTACAGACCTATGAGGTATATGCTACCTCATAGGTAATGTATCCATTTTACAGATGAAACTGATGAAACCCAGAGAGGCTAAGAAACTTGCTTCAGGTCACATAGTTACTGAGTGGGAAAGCCTAGTATTGAACCAAGTAAGTCAGCCCAAACACGGGTTCCGAGCACAATGCTAAACTGTCTCCACAGATATTACTACAATCTCATAAACTTCCCTATGACATAGGTATTATCACCCCAGTTTTGCAAATGGGGATTCAAGGTTTCGAGAGTCAGTGAATTGCCCAAGGTCATTCTGCTGAGTACAGGGCTAGGATTTGAAAGCAGATCCACTAACTCCAAGTCCATTAAACTTCCCATTACAATATAGCCACCTGGCAGAAATATTATCTAGTATGAGATCAGATTAGAGGAAATTTTGACAGCAAAGAAGAGCAAGAAGTCTATATGAATAGGGAAGAACTTCAGGGTTTTGAATAGACATGATTTGATTAATGAAGGTAGTCTAGGTCTGGCCTCAGTCTTTCACAGGGAATTGAATCAGGGAAAGGGTAGACATGAACAGTAGATGATATTAGAGGAAGTAAGGACCTAGAAATGGGCATAGGAGAGAGGGAAGGACAGAAACAAGATCAATATTTGAAGGAAAACCTGATTGTTCTAGGGGCTCAACAGCTGAGAGTGATGAAAGAGATCAAATCAAAGAGGAATTTGCTTCTCTATATCTAAATAACTTCATGGACTATTGACAGGGACTGACAGTTTATATGAGCAGCTGATTTGTGGCAAAAAAAAAAAAAAGAAAAAAAGAAGAAGGTTGTTTTTGGACATGTTGCAATCTGCTTGGCAGAACAATGACCTGCACATTCCAGAGGAAATGGCCAGTAGGCAGTCAGGGAAATGGGATTGGAGCTCAGGTAGAGAGCAGAAGCTGTCAATAGTATCTGACAAATAAGCTCTGCAAGGACCACTGAAGGGGCAGACAAGTCACATCCCAAGAAAAATAGGGTTTTTTTTTAATAGTCAGAATGAGCCAGGAGTCAGCAGAGAACCAAAATGCACTATAATGAAAGAGATCAGGCCCAACGGCAAGCCACAGGTCAAGATAAGTGGTTAGGGACAATGCAGAGATAAAAATTAAAGGGATGCAGCAGCAAATCTGATCTCATCAGTATCAAGGATAAATGACCACAGAATAATTTCCTGTCCTGTTTCTGGTATTTTGGGGTATTCCCCTATTGCAGGAGCCAAATCCACTTAACTGGATGAAGCCCTCAGAATGACCCTGCAGAACAACCAGGAATCTTCCTAGCAGGGAGTACACAGTCTACATCAGCACAGGGAGAGAACGAAAGTTATCAAAAAGGGCCTCTCCACTGAATTGTACATGTAAAAATGGCTAAAATGGTAAATGACATTTATGTAGATTTTACCAAAATTTAAAAGGGAGTCTATCTCTTGAAAAGATAAACATTTACGGATTCCCCCAAAATCTCCAAAAGTTCACCTAATTACCATCTCCTGGACTTCCCCTGTTTGTTAAAGATCTTGATTTCCTTGCTTAAGTTGGTGGCTATGGTGCTAAAGGGATGAAGGTACTTATGAAACCATGAAAGCTGCAGCTACCTGGTGCCCTTGTCCCTTCCAGTCTGGGAAGGGAATGGGATAGTTGGTTGTGGTCAGTTTGCTGTGGAAACTCCTCTTCTGGCCTTTCTGCTCCCTCTGTCCTTTTTTCAGAACTTTGAGAACATGATACATTGGCCAATGCTCCACCCTCTTCTGCTTGACACAATTAAGAAAATGAGCCCTAGAGCAACTCAGCCAACACCTGGAAGGGACTTACCTGAGACAGGAACCTGAGAGTCCTGTAACTTCAGTTCTTGCTCACTGCCCTGTGCATATGGCCTTAGAATCCTAGGATCCTCCTTCTGACTTTACAGAGATCATCTCCAAGCCTATATCGAATTCCTTTCCTGATCAATATATAATGTGTTCTTAGTTCAGGGGGCCTTCACAAACCAGGGCAACCCAAAGGTGCTCAGCTCCTACGCTCTTGGAAGTAGCAAGGTGGGGCTCCTCTTCATCTTGTAAGTGAGGAAACAGCGGCCCAGGATCAGTTCAATGGCTTGCCCACAGGCATATACCTGGCTAATTGCAGAAGGGGAAGGAGATGCAGGCCTTCTGATCCACTCTCCAAATCTCTGTTAGTTAGACAAAGAGATCCCAGCTGAAATATTTGGAATGCTATTTTTACTGAAGCTTTGCTTTCCCCCAGATTTAGTCTCTTTTACTGCCTTTTTCTCAAAACATATTTAAACTGCTTGGAAATGCCAATTAGGGGTCTAAAATAGAATGATAACTGCACCGATCAATTGGGGAAGCTCACTGGTTACCCACAAAACCATCACAGACCGCCTATTATGCTGTGGCTAAAACTCGGATCCATGCCTTCCCACAGCCTCATACGGCAGAGCACCCCAGTCCATCCTGTCGTTGCCCCATGTTGGCCTTGATGTCTGCCTCTGAAATCCTTGATTACCAACGTCAACAGGCAGTTGGCCAGCTTAGGAGGGGCCCTCCAAGGCTATGGCAAGATAGAAGAATGACAGTACAGCTCATCATAAACGTATTTATCAGGCAAACTTCAGGAAAAACTGGTTTCTCAGGCTTGCCACCTGAAGCAAAATAGTTCTGGGTGAAGCTTGACATGGTGTATATCTGTGGGTCAGGTCAGCACACACACAGAAAAAGAATTTTTTTGTTTTCTCTTTGGAGATTATCCAAACTATAAAGTTAACCAGAGAAATGAATTATCTGTTTTAGTCAAGCCTATATTTCTTTCCAATGGTCATTTTCTGGAAATGCAGGAATTCAAGTTTAGAACTTCTAAGTGATAGAGTCATATACTCATAAAATAGTAGCACTGTATGGGACCTGGAAATTGTCTAATCTAGCGTCTAATTTTGCAGATAAGAAAGCTGAAGTTTCCCATTATTAAATGAATATTGTACTTCCATGCAGGCAGAGATTGCACTCATTTCTTTACAAGCTGAAATTACACTGTTGGCTCCCATGGCACTGGCAGTCAGCCTAAATCAAACCCATAATATTTTTCATATAAACTGCTCAGCTAGATTTTCCGCATTCCAGTTTTATACATAAATTTCTTAACATTTTGTTCAGGAGTTTACATTTTCCCTTTCTAATTTTATTAGTTTAAACTCTATACGCCAGTCTATGATTTGAATTCTGGCCTGGTCTTAAGCCTTATAAGTACTTGAGAAAGGGCAAGATCATTTGCTAGTGTGCACTTTACCGTGTACCTGTCTTTATTTATTTATGTATTTATGTACTTATTTATCATGTTTTGAGACAAGGTCTCACTCTATCACCCAGGCTGGAGTGCAGTGGCACCATCATGGCTCACTGTAGCCTCAACCTCCTGGGCTCAAGCAATCCTCCTGCCTCACCCTCCCAAGTAGCTGGGACCACAGGCACATGCCACCATGTATGTAGAAAAATTTAAATATTTCTAAAATGTTGCCCAGGCTGGTCTGAAACTCCTGGGCTCAGGTGATCCTCCCACCTCAGCCTCCCTCCCAAAGTGCTGGCATGACAGGCATGAGCCACCGTGCCCGGCTCCCCTGCAACTTCACTTCTTGCTCACTGCCCTGTGCGTATGCCCTTACAGTCCTAGGATCCTCCTTCTGACTTTACAGAGATCACTTCCAAGTCTATATCCAATTCCTTTCCTGATCAATATATAACATGTTCTTAGGTCAGGGGGCCTCCACAAAGCAGGACAACCCAAAGGTGCTCCTGCACTTAGCTATTAGGACAATAGCTAAGTTGTCCTAAATAAAATGCTATTTATGAAAAGCATTTAACTTAGGTTTCCCCCACCTAGTTTTGTCCTAATTTAATTCCTCAAGGAGGTTTGGTAACTTTTCCTCCCTTCTTACATGAAGGAGCTCTAAAAGGGGTCTTTCCTCTGTAAGGGAGAAGAAACTTTCGTAGCTTGTCTCCTACCAGAAGTAGAAGTGACTGGAGTAATGTGGTAAAAGGCTACCCTCTAAACTCCAAAGTCAGAAGAACGCTTTCTTTTTTTTTTTTTTTTTTTTTTTGAGACACAGCCTTGCTGTGAGGCCCAGTCTGGATGGAGTGCAATGATGCTATCTCGGCACTCACTGCAACCTCTGCCTCCCAGGTTCAAGCAATTCTCCTGCCCCAGGCTCCTTAGTAGCTGGGACTACAGGCACATACCACCACGCCCAGCTAATTTTTTAAATTTTTTTTAATTTTTAGTAGAGATAGGGTTTCACCATATTGGCCAGACTGATCTCAAACTCATGACCTCAAGTGATCTACCTGCCTCGGCTTTCCAAAGTGCTGGGAATACAGGTGTGACCCACCACGCCCAGCCAAGAATCCTTTCTTATGTCCATGTTGATGTATAGGTTAGTAGTTTATCTTCCATCAGTTATGAAAACTGCAGGAGTCAAGAAATTTAGGAGTAGGGAGGAAAGAAAGGAAAGATTTCCTAATCTCTTCATACTCAAAAGGATATCTGCTATATGAAAAAGGAGAGTTCAGTGAAATATCTGTGATTACTTTATATATTGTAAGTAGCCTAGAAACCTAAGAATTATACCTGACTTCTTCCTTCCCTTCACCCCCCCATATCTAATAACAAGAATCACTAACACTTATCAAGTACTTACTGTGTGCCAGGTACTGTGCTGAGCATTTTATAAGCCTGATTAATTGAATCCTCAAAACAATTAGGATTTTAAGATGAGAAGATTGGCGCTTTTAAGATATTACATTACTTGCTTGAACTCATGTATCAAAGACTGATGGAGCCAGATTACCACCCAAATTATTGTGACTCCAGAGCCCAAAAGCTTACCCACAGTAAATATTAGTCCAGGTCCTCTAGGAGAGCCACCAGACCATGATACAGGTTTGCCCCTTATGAGACATAGAAGGAAGAATGAAAGGAAGATCAAGAGGGAGAAAGATGCTGGGTAGAAGGAAGGACAAAGGACGGTTGGTGGGTTGTGTGGAAGGAAGGTTAGATGGAGAGTTGGTGGGTTGTGCGGCAGGAAGGTTACCTGGAGGGTTGGTGGGTTGTGCGGCAGGAAGGTTAGGTGGAGGGTTGGTGGGTTGTGTGGAAGGAAGGTTAGGTGGAGGGTTGGTGGGTTGTGTGGAAGGTTGGTGGGTTGTGCGGAAGGAAGTTTAGGAGGAAGGTTGGTGGGTTGTGTGGGAGGAAGGTTACCTGGAGGGTTGGTGGGTTGTGCGGCAGGAAGGTTAGGTGGAGGGTTGGTGGGTTGTGGGGAAGGAAGGTTACCTGGAGGGTTGGTGGGTTGTGTGGAAGGAAGATTAGGTGGAAGGTTGGTGGGTTGTGTGGAAGGAAGTTTGGGTGGAGGAATCTTAGACTGCTGTGCAGTATTAAGAAAGTTCAGCAAGGACAATGTAACATCTTGGAGCTAAAGTTGCCCATTAGAGGGGTCCCACATTCCCCAGGAATGGGCCTGCCTTAATATTCCTGTTGCACTCAGTCATGGAGTAGCCTTCGAGAAGCATGAGCTGAGCAGGAAGCCATGATGGATTTCAGAATGTAGAAGTTGGGGCTATAAGTCAATTATGAGGTGCATTTCTTTGGTAACATCTTACATCACACTGTCTTTTCAAGCAAATCTGCTAGCTTTGTCTTCAACAAATGTCTCCACCTACTGCCCTAGTTCAAGCCTCTGTCACCATTCACCTAGACAATTCCAAAAAATGTTTTGTTTCCCTACTTCTAATCCTAATACCCTTACAATGATTTCCCACAATGCTATAAGGATGAACTTTATGATACATAAATGCAACTGTGTCATAACTCGGCTTAAGAATCTAGGTGGATGCCAGTCCGGGTGACTCACGCCTGTAGTCCCAGCACTTTGGGAGGCCAAGGTAGGCAGATTGCCTGAGATCAGGAGTTCAAGACCAGCCTGGCTAACATGGTGAAACCCCATCTCTAGTAAAAATAGGAAAATGGCCGGGTGCGGTGGCTCACGCCTGTAATCCCAGCACTTTGGGAGGCCGAGGCGGATGGATCACGAGTTCAGGAGATCGAGATCATCCTGGCTAACACAGTGAAACCCCGTCTCTACTAAAAATACAAAAAATTAGCTGGGCATGGCGGCATATGCCTGTAGTCCCAGCTACTTGGGAGGCTGAAGCAGAAGAATGGCATGAACCTGGGAGGCAGAGCTTGCAGTGAGCGGAGATCGTGCCACTGCACTCCAGCCTGGGCGACAGAGCAAGACCCCATCTCAAAAAAAAAAAAATTAGCTGGGCATGGTGGCACTCACCTGTATTCCCAGCTACTCAGGAGGCTGAGACAGGAGAATGGCTTCAACCTGGGAGGCGGAGCTTGCAGTGAGCCAAGATCACACCACTGCACTCCAGCCTGGGCAACAGAGTGAAATTCCATCTCAGAAAAAAAGAAGCTAGGTGGAGATGTCTTTTTGTCAATCTGATAATGGGTACAATGATCCTTTAGCATATATATGACAAGAATCTCACCAGCTTTCATTAACAAAGCTAATTTCAAAATTGCCTCATATTCTTTTTGGTAAGGTCATCATTATATTTATATATGGAGCTATCCCAGTTACCATATGTCATTTATCTGCTTAAAAACCTACAAATATTTACTAGGATAACACCTAAGCTTTTGATCACAGTAAACTACGACTCCCAGGACCCAGCCACTTTCTACTTCTCCTGTATTATCCCTGCTACTCCTTTCCTGGCATTTAATACTCCAAAAATACAGTACCAAACTGTCTGTAGCTTCTGCTGTGCTGTACACATCATCTTCATGTCTTTGTTTATACTATTCCCTCTACTGGGAATGCCATTGTCTCTTTTCCTCCTCCCCTCCTTTCTGTGCCTATTTGAATGTCATTTTAGATTCAGCTCAGCTACCACCAGTTTTCCAAGACTCCAAAACACCAATTCAAAGATCATTTAGTCCAAGCTCTGTCCCAATTCAGGAATCCTATGGAAAGCGTTCAGGCAGAAGGTAATCCAAGGAAGAGCTCACAGTATCACAAGGCAACTAAGCTATATCTTTGGACTGTGCTCATGGTCACATAAAGCAATGACAGCCACTTCCCATTGTGTTTTATCAGGGAGTCTATCAGTTCCTGTTTCTCCATCTTTTCTGGGTGCAGTGGTTAGAATAATATACTCACTTGAAGCTTTAAGATGAACGGAGAGTTAGAAGTTGGGAGGCTGACTGAGAAATTCTCTTGGCAAATCCTATAGAGGTGGACCAAGTGTGATGGCTCACACATGTAATCCCAGCACTTTGGGAGGCTGAGGTAGGTAGATTGCATGAGGTCAGGAGTTTGAGACCAGCCTGGCCAACAATGGTGAAACCTCGTCTCTACTAAAAAAATAAAAATAAAAAAATAAAAAATTAGCTGGGTATGGTGGTGTGTGCCTGTAATCCCAGCTACTTGGGAGGCTGAGGCACAAGAGTCACTTGAAACTGGGAGGCAGAGGTTGCAGTGAGTGCAGATCGCACCACTGCACTCCAGCCAGGGCAATAGACTGAGGCTCTGTCTCAAAAGAAAAGAAAAGAAAAGAAATCCTATAGAGGTGATCTCCTGCTTTGAACCTTCAGATCTTGGGTGGGGACAGAAGTGGGGAAGGTGAGGATGAGGAAGGACAGAGCTTGTCAACAAGCCATTGGTCATGTCCTTCTGCTTGTAATGTCTGAACTTTCTAGCTTTTCATTTCTAAACTCCCTGCCTATGACTCACAGATGTTTCAAGGGGCCTTCAGAATGCCTGTGGACTTTAGTAGGTGAGAGCCATGGGCAGAGGAAAGATGTAGTAGATGACAAATCACGTGAGGGTTAGAATTTGGCCACAGTGACTGCAGTTGCTAAGATTCTAAATGTTTCCTTAGTGCTTTTTGGTAAATCTCTCTTCTCCCAAGATCGAAAAGTTGCATCTAGAACTAGATATATAGATGGAAGTTACCTAATATGGAGGAAAAAATAGTGAACAAAGGCTAATTTGGGAATCCTAAACTCAATTGGGATTGTGGAATGAAAAGCATGATGAATATGAGTTTTCTTTATCCACATCTAAAGCAAGCATCATTTCCCCAATTTTGAGTAGGTACTGCCTGCTTTTATGCATTTTAGAGGGTTCAGTGTGGTGGCTGAGTAAGCACTGGGACACTGTCAAGTAGTTTCAGTCAAAAGTTCATTTTGGGGAAGCATAAAAAGGACTCGTAATATGTATGAAAAAATAAGTAAAATAAATATGAATAATTATGAATAAAAATTTCACCACTAGCAATGTTATTTACGCTGCAATCATGGAAATAAAAACAACAATAAAAAATACTGAGCATTAAGAATCACTAAATTATCTTACCAGCCATCATGACTCTGTACAAACAGAGCATACAATTAAATTTTTCACTGGAACTTGAGTATTGATCATCTGGGAATATAAACATGAGAGAAAGATAATAAAAGGAAACTAGTGGCTGCAGCGGCTCACGCCTGTAATCCCAGCACTTTGGGAAGCAGAGCTGGGAGGATCACTTGATCCCAGCCTGGGCAACATAGAGAGACCCTGTGTCTCTTTAAAAAAAAAAAAAAAAGGAAATTAGTTTCATTGTATTTTAAAATTTGTTCTAAAGCTACATTAATTGAAACAGCTGGAGGCCGGGCACAGTGGTTCACGCCTGTAATCCCAGCACTTTGGGAGGCCAAGGCGGGCGGATCACGAGGTCAGGAGATCGAGACCATCCTAGCTAACATGGTGAAACCCCGTCTCTACTAAAACTACAAAAAATTAGCCAGGCGTGGTGGCGGGCACCTGTAGTCCCAGCTACTCGGGAGGCTGAGGCAGGACAATGGCGTGAACCCAGGAGGCGGAGCTTGCAGTGAGCTGAGACCGCACCACTGCACTCCAGCCTGGGCAACAGAGCGAGACTCTGTCAAAAAAAAAGAAAAAAAAAAAAAGAAACAGTTGGTATATTGCAGAAATAGACAGATCAATGGAAAAAGCTCAAAAGTGGACCCACATGCAAACAAAATTAGTTTACAATAAAAGGAGCACTCCAAATCAGTAGGAAAAATATTCAATAAATGTTGTTGGTATAAGTGATTAGTCTTTTAGAAAAAATGAAAATGCATCCATATTTTTCTCTGCACATCAAAAATAAATCCCAGAACTAAGACTTAAATATAAAAATGAAAAAACCAAAGTACTAGAATAAAATAATGAATTTTTAAATAATCTTGCATGGAGAAGGCTTTTTCTTAGTATGAAAACTTGGCAATATTTGTCTATAAAATCCAGAAGTTGTCATAAAGAAAAGATTAATAAATATGACTACTTAAAAATGAAAACTTCTGAATAAAAAAATACAATCAACAAAGTCAAAGACAATTGACAATCTGGGAGAAAAGTGGGCAACACGTATTATCTATATATGTTCTCATTCCTTTAGTATAGATGAAGCCTTTAGAAATCTGTAAGGTAGGCTGGGTGCAGTGGGTCATGCCTGGGGTAATTCCAGCACTGAGGGAGGCCAAGGCAGGCAAATCAACTTGAGGTCTGGAGTTCAAGACCAGCCTGGCCAATATGGTGAAACCTGGTCTCTATTAAAAATACAAAAAGTAGTCAGGCGTGGTGGTGGCGCACACCTGTAATCCCAGCTACCCTGGTGGCCAAGGCATGAGAATCACTTGAGCCTGGGAGGCAGAGGTTGCAATGAGCCAAGATCATGCCACTGCACTCCTGCCTGGGCCACAGAGCTAGACTCTGTCTGAAAAAAAAAAGAAAGAAATCTGTAAGGTAAAGCCAACCACCTATAAAAGAATGAGCAAAGGAGGCCGGACACGGTGGCTCATGCCTGTAATCCCAGCACTTTGGGAGGCTGAGGCGGGTGGATCACCTGAGTCAAGAGTTCAAGACCAGTCTGGCCAACATGGAGAAACACCGTTAGAGACTAAAAACACAAAATTAGCTGGGCGTGGTGGCGCATGCCTGTAATCCCAGCTACTTGGGAGGCTGAGGGAGGAGAATCACCTGAACCTGGGAGGCGGAGGTCGCGGTGAGGTGAGATCGTGCCATTGCACTCCAGCCTGGGCAACAAGAGCTGGAAACATTTCAAAAAAAAAAAAAAAAAAAAAGAATGAGCAGAGGACGTGAACTGGTACTTCTCAGAAAAAGAAATATGAATGCACCCAATGCACACATAAAAAGAATACTCAACTTCGCTGCTAATTCAAATAATGCAAATTAAAATAGCAGTAAGATGCAATTTTTAACCAGTCAAATTGGCAAAGCTTTAAAAGTTTAATAACAAAACATGTTGGCTGGCAAGCAGGGAAACACATTACCCATGGAAGTATACATATTTATAATGCTTTTGGAGAAAATTTGGCAATATTTCTTTTAAAGAAATTTCCTTTTAATTCTCAGCAAGGCAAGTTACTTCTATACAGAAGCATGCGCCCTTACAGATGGAACAATGAGGACTGCACATCTGGACAAGGGAGGGGAAGGGGTTCTTATCCCAGAAGCACTTGGCCCCTGCTGCCGTGTCGTTCCCCTATTGGCTAGGGTTAGACTGCACAGGCTAAACTAATTCCGATTGGCTAATTTAAAGAGAATGATGGGGTGAGTGCTTTGGCGGGAGTCAGGGCAGAGCAGGTAGCAGGTAATTGGAATGAGTTAGGGTGGAGCAGGTGATCGGAATGCGTTAGGGTGGAGCAGGTGATCAGAATGAGTGGAGAGAATGAGTTAGGGTGGAGCAGGTGATCAGAATGAGTTAGGGTGGACCAGGTGATCAGAATGAGTTAGGGTGGAGCAGGTGATCAGAATGAGTTAGGGTGGAGCAGGTGATCAGAATGAGTTAGGGTGGAGCAGGTGATCAGAATGAGTTAGGGTGGAGCAGGTGATCAGAATGAGTTAGGGTGGAGCAGGTGATCAGAATGAGTTAGGGTGGAGTAGGTAATCGAAAAAGGTTGCTTTACGAGGAAGTTTAGTTTAAAAGTAGAAGGCAAAGAATTGAACATACTGCCTTTTTGTCTCTGTCTCTTCCTCTCTCTCTCTGCCTCTCTTTCTCTCTCTCTTTGACTCCTTCTTTTTCTGTCTCTTCCTTTCCCTCACTGCCTCTCTGCCTCTCCTCTCTCTCCTCTAGGGTAGGGACTTGCACGAGTGGAGCTACTGTCTCTTCCCCTGAGAAGGAAGGAAAGGCGGTGGGGTTGTGTCAGGTTCAATCCTTGAAATTAGTGGAAGGCCCAACCCCTCAACACTAGGGATGTCTCGCCTTGAAATTTGGCAATATTTCTAAAAAATTCAAGTGCAACATATACACCACGGAATACTATGCAGCCATAAAAAAGGATGAGTTCATGTCCTTTGTAGGGACATGAATGAAGCTGGAAACCATCATTCTGAACAAACTATCTCAAGGACAGAAAGCCAAACACTGCATGTTTTCACTCATAGGTGGGAACTGAACAATGAAAACACTTGGACACAGGATGGGGAACATCACACACTGGGGCCTGTCATGGGGTAGGGGGAGGGGAGAGGGATAGCGTTAGGAGATATACCTAATGTAAATGATGAGTTAATGGGTGCAGCACACCAACATGGCACATGTATACATATGTAACAAACCTGCACGTTGTGCACACGTACCCTAGAACTTAAAGTATAATAAAAAAAATTCAAGTGCAAATACTTTTAATCTAGAGGTTCCTCTTCTAGGAATCTGTTCTACAGATAAATTCACACAAGAACAGAAATATGTATAATAAAAGTTGTATATTTCTGCATTAACCAGTAAAAATAAAAAGTAAAACAAAGTAAATTATGAAAGGAAGGAAAGAAAAGCAACAATGAAGGATGAAAATAGTGCTCTATACTGTGATATGGAATAATGTCCAACATATAGTTAATTGAAAAAATGTAGAACAGTGTGCATGATATAATACCATTTGTATAAAAATGAAACGGAGATACCTATACTCCTTGTAGTGCATAGAAACTTTTTAGAAGGATATACAGTGGTTAACTCTGGAGCGTGCATCAGAGAGATGGGGAAAATGTTTTTATTTTTTATCTTATGGCCTTTTTTTATTGTTTGGATGTTTTACTGTGGCCATGTATTACTTTTGAAATAAGCTACATTTTTAATTTTTGCAAATGAAAAAAATAATTCCATCTGGTTCAGGAAAAGTGTCTGTAGAGAACATGGAAGGTGTTTTTTTCATTTTGCCACCTTTCTTTTTTTGAGAGGGTCTTACTCTGTCACCCAGGCTGGAGTGCAGTGGTGCTGTCATAGCTCACTGCAGCCTTGAACCCCTGGTCTCAAGTGATTCTCCCACCTCAGCCTCCTGAGTAGCTAGGACTACAGGCATACTCCACCACAGATGGCTAATTTTTAAGTTATTTCTTAAGAGACAGGGTTGCTATGTTACCCAGACTGATCTCGGAATCCTAGGCTCAAGCAACCCTCCTGTGCTGGCCTCCCAAAGTGTAGGGATTACAGGCTTGAACCACTGTGGCCAGCCCACCTTTCTTTACTTCTCTCTCTTTTTTTTTTTTTTTTTATTGAGACAGAGTCTCACTCTGTTGCCCAGGCTGGAGTGCAGTGGCACAATCTCGGCTCACTGCAATCTCCGCTTCCCAGGTTCAAGCCCTTCTCCTAGCTCAGCCTCCCAAGTAGCTGGGATTACAGGCATGCACCACCACACCCGGCTAATTATTTTTTATTATTTTTTATTTTTAGTAGAGACGGGGTTTCACTATGTTGGCCAGGCTGTTCTCGAACTCCTGACCTCAAGTGATCCGCACCCCCTCAGCCTCCCAAAGTGATGGGATTACAGGCACGAGCCACCATGCCCAACAGCCCACGTTTCTCAAATAATATTTATTCAACTCTATTGAGTAAGTGATAGGAGTCTAAATTCAATCTCACTGTTTATCATTCTATTTGCCCATCCATCAGTTCTTGGTAATATGTGTTAATAGGCATGGCCTGGGAAAACGAAGTGCACTGAGAATTTTTAGTCTAACTGCTGTGTGTCCATTACAGGTATCACTCATCTTGCAAAATGGATATTGTTCAGCAAAATTAAAAGGCTTCTCTAGAGTAAAATCCATGTCTTACTAACATTTCAGAAGTTAATGTTCTTTCCCAGATACAATAGATTGGATTAAAATTTTGATTGAAGAAGGGATTAAGATAATTTCTGGAACATATATTGGGCATTGCCATGTAGCTGCACTACGTATTTATGGGGACATCCCAAGGGTTCCTTTGTCACTTGTTGCATGTATGTGACAGAAAGAACCTGGAAGGCAATGAAGTCAGGACACTTGGCCTGTGATCCTCCAGTCCCACCTCCATCTGACCAAGGGTGAGACACTTTTAAAGAGTTTTTGTTCGGTCATCAGATATCGGGAAGTGTTACTATATGGCAGGCCCTTACACTCAGTTATATTCAGTTCTGTATGCCATACCACCATATAGCATATATTATGAGTATGGTATAATCTAGTGTAATAAAATGTTAATAAATAAATAAAATAGTAAAATAAGAGGTATAGAGAGCTGCCAACTGCGTGTGAACAAGCCAAGTTCACACAGGAAATTTGTCACTCTCCTGCTTAAACCTTCAGTAGCTCCCCAGTACCTTCACATTAAGTCCACATCCTAAGCTTGGCATTCAAGGTGCTTCGTCATCTATCACCTGTCCACTTCTTTGGCCTCAGCTCTTGACACTGCTCTCATCTCTTGAGATGCCTATGTTACACTCAAATCTAATTATTTGCAGTTCCCCCCCCATTATTTCACAGAACTATGACTTTGCAAATGTTTCTTTACCTGCCTGCTTGGAAAAACATGTACTCAGTGTTTGAGACCTGGCTCAGAAATCAGCCTTTCTGTAAAGGCTTGCCCTGGTTCCTCTCTATATTTTCTGAATAACTTTATTATCACACTTAACAAACTATATTGAAGTTATTCATTTACATTCTTAAGGAAGTTTGGAAATGAAATGTAAAATAAATCCCCATTAGTGTATAAGCTCCTTGAGGGCAGAGGCCCTATCTAGTTAATCTTTGTATTTCTAGTATATAGCACACTGCCTGCTCAACACACTTTGTAAATGAATGCATAGATAAAAGAATGAATTTGTTATACTATAGCTGAAGGATTTCTTTGTAGTTTGACATTTCTTAATATAGTGACAAATGCAGTAAAACCTGCATCTCTCCTGGATTCCATGTTATCTCTACCTCTGCCCTACAGGCACTACTCATAGCATTACAGTGAAGTTCCTGTAACAATTCATTTATTTTAAAACATACTAAATCAGCAAGCATATATCATTCATATCTTGACAGTGTACTTTAAAGCAGATGCTTCAGTTTTTCTTCCTTCACATAGCTAGCATCTCTCCAGACAAGCTTAGATAGCAACCTGTTTTCTTTAGCAAATTGATTAATGGGGACATTACTCATATGCCTGGTTGCATGACATTTCCAATAACATTGTCATTTTGTTTATGGAGTGGCGGGTAAAAATATCCAGGAATTTACTACCAGTGGAGGAACCACCTGTTTGCTGGAAACATTAAAGAGGAAAAACTGGAGAGGCAGCTCTCTTGGAGAATGCTGAAAAAGGTCTAATTCCAGCACGAGCCTGCCCCACAACAAACCACCTCCCAGGGGCACCTGTGGAAACAGGAGAACAGCCTTGCTGTGCATCTTAGCACTTTGGCTGGGGACTGAGCTGCCTTGCGGGGACCTGGCGAAACTGCAGAGGTAGCTTTTCTTATACCTGAAGGGTAGCAAAGGGGGTTGGGGAGAGCTGCCCAGCACTGTGTCAGTGGCAAGGAGTGGATTTAGGAGTAGGAAAAAGGGAGAAAACCATGAATGAGTGGAGGGTTGGGAAGTGGCAGGGCGTGGTGGAGGCACACTGGGGAGTAGGCAGGGACCCAACTGTATGACAGAAAATTGGGCAGGTGTAATCAGCCTACACCTTCCACCTCATCTCAAAGACCTCACAGCATAGGGGGAGGAGTGGACGACCATGAAGAGAAGTTATGATCTCGTCCTCCGGAAGCCATGGCAGGAAGGTTACAAGCACGTATTTGGGCCTCACCTGCAGCAGCAAGAACAGAGCAGGTGAACATGCACGTTCCATGCTGAGTGGGAAAGGGAAACACACTGAAGGCTTGAAGTTTTCCGAGACAAAGCAAAGCCAACTGCGGAAACCTTTAAGAATTAGGGAAAGGATGCTCCCCGCTCCGAAGAACTTTCTGTCTTAAAAAACAAAACAACAGAAATAACAGAACACAACACAAGAACCACGTGCTAAAAGGGGAAGGGGGAAGCTGTGGCGGAGGAGCTAAGTCCAGGATGATGACCCGGGTGCTGAACACCATGGGAAAAGATCAAGGTTTCTTGTGCAATCCTTCCCTGCATTTGCGTCAGCCAGCACAAGGCCATCTTGAATTGGCAGCGGTCAATTCAAGAAGCTTATGTGAAAGGCAGCATTACTTAAGACAAAATGACTTTCTATCCTACTTCTGGAGAAATATCTAGAAGCCAGGGCTTCAATGTAAAGCAAATCTATAAAATTCACAATGATATGTATGTTCTCCTGGCAAAATGTGGAAGGAGGGTGTTGCTACTTTCGTGTTTTGAATCTCATTATTGCGAGGGCAGCAGGAGTGTCAGGAGAGCCCGTAGCTCTAAACTCTCAGGACTTTAAAATTCCTATGCTATGTTATAAAATAATCCCTGTAACAGAATAGTTATATAAACTCCCAGTTCTAATAATACTATTTTATTGGGGAAACAAGGTGTTTGTCTAAAGAGCTAATTTTTGAAAATTAAAGGAACAAAGAGCTTAGTCATTTGTGTGAAAAATATGTATATGCCTTCACCAAGTTCCTGTAGATCACTGTGGTTATGTGTCCAAAAGGTTCCAGCAGAAGGCCCCAGAAAATATTGGGCAGCACCAAGTCCAGAATAGGAATGAAAACAGAATATTTATTTTACTCAGATTAAAAACAAGCCCCAAACAGGACGGGCATGGTGGCTCACGCCTGTAATGTCAGCACTTTGGGAGGCTGAGGTAGGTGGATCACCTGAGGTCAGGAGTTCGAGACCAGCCTGGCCAACATAGTGAAGCCCCATCTCCAAACATACAAAAATTAGCCGGGCAAGGTGGCATGTGCCTGTAATCCCAGCTACTTGGAAGGCTGAGGCAGGAGAATTGTTTGAGCCTGGGAGGTGGAGGTTGCAGTGAGCTGAGATCGCGCCACTGCACTCCAGCCTGGGTGACAGAGCAACACTCCATCTCCAAAACAACATCAACAAAAAACAAGCAAACAAACAAGCAAAACTATCATTCACACACAAACAGAAGAGCTTGCGGAGGCAGCTTTGGTGACTGTCTCTGGAAAGGGGTGATGATGTCAGGAACTGTTCAGAAAAGGCCAGTGGAAAACTTCATGGGGGCTAGGTGTGAGGAAACATCTTTTTGGAACACTGCCTTTCACCTCGAATAGGTAAAAGCTGAGAAATAGCATCATGTGAGTCTATAAAAACCATAAACAGTAGGCACAGAATCAGCATGGGTTTGCTTATGAAATAAGGATGAAAGAGTACTCTGAAACTTATTTGAAATAAGCTTAGAATACATTTTTAAAGGACTATTTCATGCAGCAAGCAAAAAAAGTATCTTTCTTTTCTTTTTTTAAATAATTTTATTCTTTTTCTATTTTTAAAAATCTTATAGCCTTCAGTTTCATCTCCAAAAAAAAATTTTTTTTTTTTGAGACAGGGTCTCACTCTGTCACCCAGGCTGTAGTGCAGTGGCATAATCTCAACTCACTAAAACCTCTGCCTTTCAGGCTCAAGCGATCATCCCACCTCAGCCTCCGGAGTAGCTGGGACTATAGGTACGTGCCACCAGGACTGGTTAATTTTTTCTATTAAAAAAAAATCTTGGCCAGGCGTGGTGGCTCACACCTCTAATCCCAGCACTTTGGGAAGCCGAGGCTGGTGGATCATGAGGTCAGGAGTTTGAGACCAGCCTGGCCAAGATGGTGAAACCCCATCTCTACTAAAAATATGAAAAAAAAAATAGCCAAGCATAGTGGCGGGCGCCTGTAATCCCAGCTACTCGGGAGGCTGAGGCAGGAGAATCTCTTGAACCTGGGAGGCGGAGGTTGCAGTGAGTGGACATCACGCCACTTGCACTCCAGCCTAGGTGACAGAGTGAGACTCTGCCTCAAAAAAAAAAAAAAAAAAAAAAAGTCTTTACCGGGAGCCTGAGGTGAGAGGATCACTTGAAGGCCAGGAGGTGGAGACCAGCCTGGGCAACATGGTGAGATTCCATTACCCAACCCCCACCTCCTCTACAATTTTTTTTTTTTTTTTTTAATGCTGGGCATATTAGCCCAGCTACTTGGGAGACTGAGGCAGAAGGATCACTGAGGAACACTGAAGCCCAAGAGTTTGAGGTTACAGTAAACTATGATTGTGCCACTGCACTCCAGCCTGGACACATATATGCATAACAGAGCCAAAAGTGGCTACTAAGCAAAATTATGCTATCAAACTTTTAGGGATGGCTGAGCGCAGTGGCTCATGCCTGTAATCCCAGCATTTTGGGAGGCCAAGGCGGGTGGATAACCTGAGGTTGGGAGTTCAAGACCAGCCTGACCAACATGGAGAAACCCCGTCTCTACTAAAAATACAAAATTAGCCAGGCATGGTGACTCATGCCTGTAATCCTAGCTACTCGGGAGGCTCAGGCAGAAGAATTGCTTGAACCTGGGAGGTAGAGGTTGTGTTGAGCCGAGATGCGCCATTGCACTCCAGCCTGGGCAACAAAAGCGAAACTCCGTCTCAAAAAAAAAAAAATGTATATATATATATAAAACATTAGCTACAACAACTATGCCCTCTAACAAAGAACTGTTGTTGGTGACAGAAATAGCATGTTAGGTTAGATTCTAAGTGACAACACCCTTCATTCCTACAAGAGATAATATTCACACGAACATTTTTGGAAACCATTAACTGGTATTATCACTAAAAATTTTATAATTTATCACAAAATATTAGGTGCTATGTTGTTCATGTAACATCGAATTAACCAAAGAATGACATTAACTACCTTCAGATTTAAACAAATGTTTTGGAGAACAATTCTTTGTACAAGCAGAAAGATTTAAAGATAAAGCCTACGATGGAAATCTTTCTATACAGATGAAGGAAGCCTTTTAAAGTTAAAGGAGGCTGGGCACAGTGGCTCAAGCCTGTAATCCCAACATTTTGGGAGGCCAAGGGGGGCAGATCACCTGAGGTTAAGAGTTCAAGACCAGTCTGTCCAACATGGCAAAACCCTGTTTCTACTAAAAATACAGAAATTAGCTGGGCATGGTGGTGGGTGCCTGTACACTTGATCTTAGCCAAAAGGCCGAGAAGCAATAAGGGCGCCTGTAATCCCTGCTACTCGGGAGGCTGAGGCAGGAGAATCGTTTGAACCCGGGAGGTGGGGGTTGCAGTGAGCCGAGATCACACCACTGTACTCCAGCCTGGGCAACAGAGTGAGACTCTGTCTCAAAAAACAACAACAACAAAAAAAAGTCAAAGGAATTGAAAATATGCTTTTATGCTTTAAAATATGTAGATTATATAAGTCAAAAAATAAATATGTGTGACTACTATATGATCCCAAACAGAAAAATCAGAATATCCATAGTATTATAAAGTAAGCCAAAAGAAAGAGATATTTACATCTAGCAATAGACAGTATATAACTTAAAGTCAAGAAATGTTGGGCCAGGCATGGTGGCTCACGCCTGTAATCCCAGCACTTTGGGAGGCTGAGGTGGGTGGATCACCTGAGGTCAGGAGTTCAAGACCAACCTGGCTGGCCAACATGGCGAAACCCTGTCTCTACTAAAAATACAAAAATTAGCCAGGTGTGGTGGCACACACCGGTAATCCCAGCTACTCAGGAGGCTGAGGCAGGAGAATTGCTTGAATCCAGGAGGCAGAGGTTGCAGTGAGCTGAGACCGTGCCACTGTACTCTAGCCTGGGGGACAGAACAAGACTCTGTATCAAAAAAAAAAAAGAAAAAGAAAAAAGAAAAGAAATGTTGTTAGCACTTAAATCCCCATAAATATTTGTGGCTTTTCGAAAATATCTTTATGGTCATAAGTAGGTTTGATAGCATTTCAATAGTAAATTTGCTTGTATTTTTTTCTTAGAAATGGGGAAGATTGAAGCAAAAAATGAAACAGTTAAAGCTATTTATGAAGTAAGAAATGGTTCCCCTGCTACTCTTGTGAAGTTTCCAGGTACCAAAAGCAAACTTCCTCCTAGCGACTCAGGGTTCCAATCTTTTCTCCCTTAAAAATACAAGATCCAGAAGAGGAGCCCTGTCAGATTTCCATTCAACAAAAACGCTGGGCTTACCAACCTTACACTGGAAACAACAAGCTCAAAAGTGGACTCTGAAACTTGCTTTTTAAAAAAAGAGTTTCAAGCGATAAGTGTAACATGTGCTACAGCAAGTTTAGACATCTGCAGGTCTGATGCAGTCATCTCCTGAGGGTTTACCCAACAGACACACACAGTGCCAGGCACCTTTTCTTCTTTAGCAGCAGAAGAAAAATGTGCTCTTTATTGCCAAAAATAAACACTTTTTAAAAGACGACTTCTGTTCCTCAATAAATATCCGTTCCTTTCTATAGTGGATCTCTGGTTTTCTCCAGGCTGCCTAATTAACTGCTTTGGGTGTGTTCCTAACTGGAGACAGTGCTGAGGGGTCAGGGCCAGAGCCTTCATTAAGGAGAAATGAAATACTCCTCCTGTATACGTAGGAGGTGCCCTTGGTCCTGCCGGCCACTGCCACCACCACCAAACTAAATGATCAGGCTCTTGGTGGTGAAGGGGTTCATAACTGCTGGGTAGAGAAAGGAATATTAGGTTTATTGGCAGGGAGGGGACAGCCAGGGTCTAATGCTATTCCCAGAAGGTTACTCTCAAATTAGGGACACCTGGGAATTTGAAGTGTTAGTGGCCCTGGGGAAAGGACTGGAAGGATTTATAAGCCCCTTGAATGAACGCCGTGGCACTCAATCCTAACACCAGAAATCTAAGGTACAACTGAAAATTACTCCTTTTGGACAGAAAGGAACAGAAGGGAGAACTGGTTTTATTTTTTCAGGTTGTTTGTTTTTTGTTTTTTTTTGAGACGGAGTCTCGCTCTGTCGCCCAGGCTGGAGTGCAGTGGCGCAATCTCGGCTCACTGCCAGATCTGCCTCCTGAGTTCATGCCATTCTCCTGCCTCAGCCTCCCAAGTAGCTGGGACTACAGGCGGCTGTCACCACGCCCAGCTAATTTATTGTATTTTTAGTAGAGACGGGGTTTCACCGTGTTAGCCAGGATGGTCTCCATCTCCTGACCTCGTGATCCGCCCGTCTCAGCCTCCCAAAGTGCTGGGATTACAGGGGTGAGCCACCGTGGCTGGCCGAGAATTGTTAAAGAAGGTACCTGACTATACTTTCTTCAGCTCTCTCCTACCTCCCCGACCCTAACCCCCATGGGTATCCAGTGTCTACTTGCTGCTCTTCAAATGCCGAAAGCCCAACCACAGCAATCAGATCTACTCAGATCTTCCCCCTCTTATAACATCCATCCTCCAAAACCATATATTCGTCTTTTCTCCCCCATGTAAACCCCGTGTTAAATTAATATTTAGGGAGCAGGTAAGAGAGAAAGAAGCATATCCATACTAAAGTGTAAATGACTAATAGGGACGCTTGGAAAGCCCTCTCTTACAAAGGGTTGCTCAGTTTTAAACAGTTGCTTATTGGCCAAATAAATACATTTTCTATTATTTCCTCAAATAAGGGCACATTTTATTCTTTCTCACTGGGCGAGGGACGTATATGGCTTAGAAACAGCAACAGTAGGCCAGGCACGGTGGCCTGTAATTCCAGCACTTTGGGAGGCCAAGGCAGGTGGATCACCTGAGGTCGGGAGTTTGAGACCAGGCTGGCCAACATGGTGAAAGCCCGTCTCTACTAAAAATTCAAAAATTAGCTGGGTGTGGTGACACATGTCTGTAATCCCGGCTACTCGGGAGGCTGAGGCAGGAGAATCGCTTGAACCTGGGAGGCAGAGGTTGCAGTGAGTCGAGATCACGCCACTGCACTCCAGCCTGGGCGACAGAGTGAAGACTCCATCTCAAAAAAAAAAAAAAAAAGAAAGAAAGAAACAACAACAGTATTTTAAGTAGAAAAGAGTAAATAGTACAGTATCAAGAACTACTGGTGTTGCATTTGAAGGGAAGCTTTTAGTATGTTGGTGAAGGGGAAGAGGTGAGGGAAAGTTTGAGCTTGGAAGGTTTTAGTTCCTTGAGCTTCATTTTCTCTTCCTTATTTTTATGCTGATTGGGTCTCTTTTTCCTTGTCAACAGACTGCTTCAGTACTTCTTGGCTTTATTTATTTATTTTACTCCTGCTAACAAGCTGGAGGCTGAGTTATGTGCTCAGTCTAAAAATGTTCCTTTTGACTGTTGCCTCTGAACTTTCTAACCAATACAGAGAGTAAATAGGTACTGTGCTGTATGCAAATGTAGGCATATTTGTCCGTGTAGGCCAAAGGAGGGGAGGCATGTTGCAAAATGCCTTTAGAACAAAAACAAACTTTTCCAATAGAATATTTTATAGCCTTTTGAAAATAAGCTAAACTTTTAGAAAACGAAAAGTACAGAGGAAGACTTATCTATAAAATAAATTGGAAAAAACCACACACAAAACAAAACATGACTAATACTTCAACAGTGAGTTCACCTCAAGTATTTCATGAATTTCACATGACCCACCCACTTTTTCTCTGTACCTCTGAGGATTACCATATTAGCAGCAATAATACTCTTTTGTTCAAGTGCCAGATTTACATATCAACGTAGCCATGGCATTCCTGAATGTAGAATATTGTACTGCTCGCCTCGTTTGTGGTTTCTATAATAAGGTTAATTTTTGTTCCCTTACCCTCCTCACTTAATCTCATGCCACCCCCTACCTTTCTTCAATTAGTGGTTTGTTTTTTACTTTGAATAGTTTTTCTCCTTTCCTTTCTCAGTCTCTGTGTCATGATTTGAACTATCCTCAAATTCACTGTACAAACCATGCTGCATTTAAAACTTTTTATCACCCAGCCATGGATGATCAATTCTTTGAAAAGACAAGCCAAAGACAGAGAAGTTATGAATGGGCATTTCTAGGATGACTCTAGGATACCTTCTTCCCCAAGTTTAGGATGTGTGGTAAGATGGGTCAGAAGTTACCATGGTAGATTTCATGGCCATCTTTGTCTTTTTTTTTTGAGATGGAGTCTCGCTCTGTCACCCAGGCTGGAGTGCAGTAGTGCAATCTCGGCTCACTGCAAGCTCCGCCTCCTGGGTTCACGCCATTCTCCTGCCTCAGCCTCCCGAGTAGCTGGGACTACAGGGGACTGCCACCATGCCTGGCTAATTTTTTGTATTTTTACTAGAGATGGGGTTCACCGTGTTAGCCAGGATGGTCTTGATCTCCTGACCTCATGATCTGCCTGCCTCAGCCTCCCAAAATGCTGGGATTACAGGCGTGAGCCACCACACCCGGCCCATCTTTGTCTTTTTCTTGGTAGGCCTTTAAAAAAAATTATTGCTATTTCTAGATTTTATTGGAGATGGATCTAGCAAAAATTTCCAGAATTGCATCACACATTTTTAATTTCCAATGGATGTTTGGAAAGGGTTGGACAGTTTTAAAATTTTTCAGACTCAAACATGTCAAACTGGCCAGGTGCAGTGGCTCACACCTGTAATCCCAACACTTTGGGAGGCCAAGGTGGGCCGATCACCTGAGGTTAGGAGATTGAGACCATCCTGGCCAACATGGTGAAACCCTGTCTCTACTAAAAATACAAAAATTAGCTGGGCATGGTGGCACATGCCTATGATCCCAGCTACTTGGGAGGCTGAGGTAGGAGGATTGCTTGAACCCGGGAGGCAGAGGTTGCAGTGAGCTGAGATCATGCCACTGCACTCCAGCCTGGCAACAGAGCTAGACTCCACCTCAAAAAAGAAAAAAAAATAGTGTCAAACTAAATGGAAAGTCAGCTGGGGCCTAACAAGCTATTTTAATGAGCATTCTTTCTCTGTGATGTTCCCCAGGGGATATGAGCCCAAGAAAACCCATGTGGCCCAGGGAGTAACATGATCATCTTGGCTCTGTTTAGACACCTGTGCCCAGCGGTGAGGGGACCAGGAGGCAGACAGATAGATGAGGGCATGGAGGCATGCAGACCCATTAGGAGTGGGTGTGCACCATGCTACTTAGAAAGTTACTACAAGAAACTCCATAGCAGTGACAGAGGCTTGATGCAACATAGGCCAACAGTGCCTCTATGTGGGGTGTCTGAGAGTATATGAAATGTGTTTGTGACTGTTGGGGAGGGAGTGAAGAGAGGAGAAATGTATGTGTTTTTTAAAGGAATTGCATGCCTTGGAGGTTCCTTTTGAAGAAGATGATATAGGAAAAAAAGATTGAGAACCATAGATATAGAACACACCCAGGATGCTGAGAGCACATTCTTCCCCTAACCATTTAAAAAACACTTTGCTGTGTTTGCTCTTCTAATCAGTCTGATGCGCAGCTTTCCCTGCCCACAAGTTTTACATCCTCTTACCTTCAACTTATCACCACATAGATATTAAACTTGATGTGTATTATTTTTTACCAGATGCTTTGTTTAGTGAATGATCTAAGTTTTCTGTATGTCACCTCCTGGATATAAAGTCCTTGAGGATTTACACTGTACTTTTAGAAGTTAATACACCTACTGGGTGCAGTGGCTCACGCCTGTAATTCCAGCACTTTGGGAGGCCAAGGCGGGCGGATCACGAGGTCAGGAGATAGAGACCATCCTAGATAACACGGTGAAACCCAGTCTGTACTAAAAATACAAAAATTAGCTGGGCGTGGTGGTGGGCGCCTGTAGTCCCAGCTACTCGGGAGGCTGAGGCAGGAGAATGGCATGAACCTGGGAGGCAGAGGCTGTAGTGAGCCGAGATTGCACCACTACACTCCAGCCTGGGTGACAGAGCGAAACTCTGTCTCAAAAAAAAAAAAAAAGTTGCATGGGACACACTTTCCTAAAAGAGTATTTGCGGTTTGTCTGAAATTCGAATGTAATTGGGTATTCTGTGTCTATATTGCTAAATCTGAGAACTCTACCTCAGTTGGATTTTGCAAGGGTTGACAAAGCACTTTGTGAGTCTTTGAAAAGGTGTGAGCCAAAGGGCTCTTCGGGAGCAGCATTGACAAATATGCAATCTTTGTCAAGTTCTCAAAGGCCCGAGGTAGGCCAAAACAAAAACAACAGTAAAAACAAGCTCACTGACTTTATTAAATGAGGACACAGCCAGTTATTTTAAAAATAACTTTATTGAGATATAATCCACTCATTTAAAGTGGTTTAACTACAGTTAAACTACAATTTGGTGGTTTTTAATATATTCACAGGGTGTGCAACCATCACCAAAATCAATTTTAGATCATTTTTTCTTTTCTTTTTTTTTTTTTTTTGAGTCGGAGTTTCGCTCTTGTTGCTCAGGCTGGAGTGCAATGGCACAGTCTCAACTCACTGCAACCTCCACCTCCTGGGTTTAAGCCATTCTCCTGCCTCAGCCTCCCACGTAGCTGGGATTACAGGTATGCTCCCCCAGGCCCGGCCAACTTTGTATTTTTAGTAGAGATGGGTTTCTCCATGTTGGTCAGGCTGGTCTCGAACTCCTGACCTCAGGTGATCAGCCCACCACGGCCTCCCAAAGTGCTGGGATTACAGGCGTGAGCCACCATGCCCGGCTGAATTTTAGATCATTTTCATCACCTCAAAAAGAAACCCAGTACTCATTAACCGTCACTCTCCTTTCCAGGATCCCTCCATCCCTGCCATTCTTCAACCCTAGCCCTTGGCAACCACTAATGGATTTTTTGGTCTATTTAGATGTGCCTGTTCCAGACACTTCATTATAAATGGAATCATACAATATGTGGCCTATTGTGTCTGGCTTCTTTCACTTCACATAAAGTTTTCAAGGTTCAGACATATTGAAGTGTGTATATGCCTTCATTTTTTTTCATTGCTGAATAATATTTCTTTCCTTTTTTTTTGAGACAGAGTCTTGCTCTGTTGCCCAGGCTGGAGTGCCGTGATCACAGCTCACTTCAGCCTCCAACTCCAGGGCTCAAACGATCCTCCCACCTGGGCCTCCCGAGTGGCTAGGACTACAAGCACCACCACCACACCCAACTAATTTTTAAATTTTTTGTAACACACCCAACTAATTTTTAATTTTTTTTGTAGAGACTGAATCTTACTATATGGGTCTTCTTCCTTCTTCTTTCTTCTTCCTTCTTCTCCTTCTTCCTTCGTAGTTCTTCTTCCTTCTTTCATTCTTCTTCTTCTTTTTTTTTTTTTTTTAAATACAGTGTCTGGCTCTGTCGCCCAGGCTGGAGTGCAGTGGTGCAATCTTGGCTTATTGCAGCCTCTGCCTCCCAAGCCCAAGTGATCCTTTCATGTCAGCCTCCCCAGTAACTGGGATTACAGGCATGTGCCACCACACTCGACTAATTTTTGTATTTTTTTGTAGAGACAGGTTTTGCTATGTTGCCCAGGCTGGTCTCGAACTCTTGGGCTAAAGCAATCCTCCCGCCTCGGCCTCCCAAAGTGCTGGGATTACAGGCGTGACCCACCACCCCTGGCCAGTATTTCTTAATTTGTATAGTCCACACTGGTTTATCCATTCATCCAGTAAAGGACATTTGCGTTGTTTCCACTTTTTGACTATTATGAATAATGCTGCTAGGAAAGAACATTTATATACAAGTTTTTGTGTAGTCACTCGTTTTAATTTCTCTTGGGTATGGGAGTGGCCAATATTCTGAGGAACTGCCAAATTTCTTCCCAAAGTAGCTGCACTATTTTACATTCTTAGTTTTTGTTTTTCTTTTTTTTTAAAATAAAGAACCTTTAGGGTTTCCTCAGCGTCCCAGAGGAGGGCCTGCTTCCGGCACCCCGCCTTCAGGGCTGCCTCCGCAGAGCACCAAACTCCCGTCCCCGCCATTCCAGGCCCTGGCACTTAGGAGCCAAAACTTCAGGTCAGGCGCACTTTGGGCCTTCAGCCCAGCCCCGCCTCCTCAGCGCTAGCTAGTAGGCAAAAGGAAAACAGCTGCCCCTTAATGAGGCTATGTGGACATTGTAGTTTTTTTTCCAGTCAGTAGCGCAGAGACTGTGATAAGAAAAAATCACAATTCCCAGAATGCCGCGGTGCTACGGCAGCCGAAGGGGCCATTCCGTGTACAGCGCTCCCGCCCACTCTCCGGTCTCGGCGGCTCTCCAGAGCGTCTGTAAACACCCAGAGACTGTCATGGAGGGGGAGGAGGAGGCGGCGGCGGCGAAGGGAGGCGTTTGGGGCCGCCTCCAGGGTCCGCTTTGCCATTCCTGAACTGGTCCCTCGTCCCCGTGACTCTGGCATCAGGGAAGCGAACTGTTAGGCGAGAGGAGGAGGCAGCCAGAACCATATCCCCTTCTTCCTCGGGGCGGGGGCCGGGCCAGGCCGGCTGAGCCGGGGAGGGCTCCGGGAGGGAGTGCCTGGCCAGGCCGGCCTGTCTGCCGCGATGGATGACAGTAAGGTAAGTCTTGTGGTTTGCACGCGCCGCCGCCTTCTTGTCGCTCAATGCTAGTCCCGCGGCTGAACCTCCGCTATGTAGTCCACGCCAACACCCAAGAGACACCTGCCTAAAACATCCCTGCGCCTCTCCAGTCCACTGCCCGATGGTACCCAGCCAGGAAATCAGGGAACACCGGGGCTGCGTTTTTCCAGGAAGGGCCCTCTCTGGAAATTTTTCACTCACAGGGCGTTTGCTAGCTTTCCAGGTAGTGCAACCCCTAGTCCTTAACTTGCCTGTCGAGATAAGAAACTACTGTACTTTTTCTTCTTGCACTGTTTTGCTGCCTCCTCTCTCCAGTTTGGAGACTTTAGTGCACGCTGAACCAGCCTTATTCCACTTGACGATTCCCCTTCTCTCAGGCTCCCTTACTCAATGCCCCATTCATATAATCAGTTCATTCCCTCTCTGAGCTATTTCCTGTGGTTGGTTGGAACACCGCTAAGCTCCTGTTGCTATTTGGCCAGTGTGGAGTTTAACCTCCACTAGAAAGCCTTCTCTAAAAAAATACTGATTTTCCTCTTGTTAACCTTAATAGCCCATCACCATCCAATTTCCCTGTCCAAATCACTTACTTTATGATTATAAAATAATAGATAATGTTCATTATTGGTTAATCCAAATAGTTTATCTATGTATAGCCTTTTTGTCTTTATTTATTAATTGAGACGGAGTTTCGCTCTTGTCGCCCAGGCTGGAGTGCAATGGCGCGATCTCGGCTCACCACAACCTCCGTCTCCCGGGTTCAAGCGATTCTCCTGCCTCAGCCTCCCGAGCAGCTGGGATTACAGGCATGCACCACCATGCCCGGCTAATTTTGTATTTTTGGTAGAGATGGGGTTTCTCCATGTTGGTCAGGCTGGTCTCGAACTCCCAATCTCAGGTGTCCACTCGCCTCGGCCTCCCAAAGTGCTGGGATTACAGGCGTGAGCCACTGCGCCTGGCCGCCTTTCTCTCTTTACATCTACCCACATTAGTGTTTAGTTTTATTTCCTGAAGATAGGGATGGTCAGGGATTTGTTTATTGATGTTTCAGGTTGTTTTGGAATTGGACTTTTTTATTTTAAGGAATCAGACTTCTAAAATTTGCCAGTTTTTAAAGTAAAAACCGTCCTTCTTTGTGCTTCTCAGCGTCTTATGTTTCACAGTCTTTGGCATACTCTTTACGATAGCTTTGTCCTTTGTTTGGGTGTCTTTTTTTGCTGCTGCTGCAGTTTTTGTTTCACATATACTCAGAGAGAGATTCAAAATATTTCCAACTTCTCAGTGTTCCTTGTTTTATTCTTTCCTTCTTGTTTTCTCTTCCTCTTCATGTAGAAGGCTGTGAGGAAGTGACAGATGGAAGGGAAAGCCCAGTGCAGTACTCTGGAATTGTTACTCACCTAGAGGAACGGATTGCTTGTGAAGTAGTAAACCCCTCTTAATAGGAAGTGGTATTTCCAAGACAGAAGGGGGGCGAGTTTCAGGAAGCTATCAGCTCATAAGAGTGCTTAATATGCTCAGTACACACATTAATTCCCTTGACAAGAATCTTGCCCTTGTTTGTTTACAACAATGCAACAGAATGCGGGATAACATTGTAGACTCTTCAGTTTTACCATAGTAACATTCGTGGCGTATGATATTGGGGAAGTGGTATTTCCAAGACAGAAGGGTAGCGTTCTAAAAGTTTTCCAGAAAAATCAGCAAGTAATTTTTTTTTTTTTTTTTTGCTTTGAATTTTTCTTTGGGGAGGGGACATCACACTTCTTTCTTTTTTCTTTTTTTTTTTTTTTTTTTTGAGACGGAGTCTCCGCTGTATCGCCCAGGCTGGAGTACAGTGGCACGATCTCGGCTCACTGCCGAGAATTGCTCTTGGGTTCAAGCAATTCTCCTGCCTCAGCCTCCTGAGTAGCTGGGACTCCAGGCGTGTGCCACCACATCCAGCTAAATTTTTATTTTTCGTAGAGACAGGGTTTCACCATGTTGATCAGGCTGGTCTCAAACTCGAGTGACCTCAGGTAATCCGCCCACCTCGGCCTCCCAAAGTGTTAGGAATACAGGTGTGAGCCACTGCGCCCGGCCAGGACATCACACTTCTACTCAATGAAGATAAACGTTTTTACACCTTTTGTCTTTTTTACCCCTATTATGCCATGAATTCATAGGGAATAAGTTCTAGTAGCTCAGGCTGTTTTCCACTGGTGGAGTAGGCTTGTGCTTCAATTGAACCCAGGTACCTTTCTTATTTAGTTTCCTTTTTTTTTTGAAATGGGGTCTTGCACTGTTGCCCAGGCTGGAGTGCGTTGGTGTGATCACAACTCACTGCAGCCTTGAACTCCTGGGCTCAAAGCAATCCTCCACCTCAGCCTCCCAAGTGGCTGGGACTACAGGAATGCACATCCATTCCTAGCTAATTTTTTGCAGAGATGAGGGTCTCACTGGCTTCTTTTTCTGATCATTTTCCTTCACACGTTTCTGGAAGCTGTCAGCTCTTAGGAGTACTTAATATGCTCAATATACACATTAATTCTCTTGGCAAGAATCTTTCCCTTTTTTGTTTACAACAATGCCAACAGAATGCTGGGTAACATTGTAGACTCTTCCAGTTTTGCCATAGTAAGATTTGTAGGGCATTAGTTTTTTTTTTTTTTTTGAGATGGAGTCTCTCTCTGTCCCCCAGGCTGGAGTGCAGTGGCGCGATCTCAGCTCACTGCAAGCTCTGCCTCCTGGATTTAAGCGATTCTCCAGCCCCAGTCTCCCGAGTAGATGTGATTACAGGCATGGGCCACCATGTCCGGCTGATTTTTTTTTGAGACAGGGTCTTGCTCAGTCGCCCAGGCTTGATGCAGTGGCGCAGTCTTGGTTCACTATAAACTCCGCCTCCCGGGTTCAAGTGATTCTCCTGCGTCAGCCTCCTGAGTAGCTGGGATTACAGGTGCGTGCCACCACAACCGATTAATTTTTGTATTTTTCTTAGAGATAGGGTTTATTAGAGCCTGCCATGTTGGCCAGGCTGACAGGGTTTTGCCATGTTGGCCAGGCTGTCTCGAACTCCTGGCCTCAAGTGATCCGGCCACCTCGGCCTCCCGAAGTGCTGAGATTACAGGTATGAGCACTGCACCTGGCCAACTTTTTGCATTTTTTTTTTTTTTTAACAGAGACAGGATTTCATCATGTTGGCCAGGCTGGTCTGGAACTCCTGACCTCAGGTGATCTGTGTAAGGGATTCCCTTTTAAATAGTCCCCATTCCATTGATGTCTAAAATATCAACCTTTTTTTTTTTTTTCTTTGAGACGGAGTCTTGCTCTGTCACCAGGTTGTAGTGCAGTGGTGTGATCTTGGCTCACTGCAACCTCTGACTCCCTGGTTCAAGCAATTCTCCTGTCTCAGCCTCTGAGCAGGGATTACAGGTGTGTGCCACCATGCCCAGCTAATTTTTGTATTTTTAGTAGAGCTGGGGCTTCACTATGTTGGCCAGGATGGTCTCAGACTCCTGACCTCGTGATCCGCCCACCTCGGCCTCCCAAAGTGCTGGGATTACAGGCATGAGCCACCGCACCCGGCTACAATATCACCTTTCTTGTAGGTTTCCATGTATGTGGCCGAAGGAACAACTCCATGTGTTCTAAAAGGCCTGGAGAACATCTGTTGGTGCCTTTTCTCTTTGCCTTTGTGTTAATCATTTTGGTGAATTACTGGAAGATGGCAGTTCCAGCCAAAAGGCAGAAATAATATTTCATAAAAGTCTTTGCTAGCTTGATCTTTCAGTGTTAATTTTGAAATTAAATGTTAACACTGTATCCATTATCTTGATGAGAAAATAATACTAATGTTATGGGTATTTAAGGATGGTAGAAGAACATACTGTTCTTTATTTTTCCTAACTTGAGATTCAGAATATATTCTTTCTGATTTTCAGTTTTTTCCTTTTCAGACCTTTGAAACATTTAACAACTTTCTGAAAGTCTTCAATAATTTCAAATAAGTCAAAGAAAAATACATAGGATTTTGGGCTACTTAGCTATAAGATCATATAAAGGTTATTTCTAAAACTAGCAATCTGGTGGGGTGAAGGAAGGTTCAAAATGTCATTGTTTAGCCTAAAAGAGTGAAGTTAAAATTTGAGGGCAAGCTATCCGTGAATTACTTCCTAAAGGATACACAGGTAAGCACAGTGAATTTGATTCTCACTCTTTATTAATTCATGGTTTTTATAAGTACTTAGAAACCAGCAGCTTTAAAAACCTTAGTGAGCATCAAAAAGAAAATTCATTTAAATGCCTCTGGATGGAGAGTGCCTCTGGAATACTCTACTTGCACTTTGAATGCATGTTGTAGTTGTAGATGAGTAATATTTACATGTCATGTATAATACTGGACTCTCCTTCAACAGTCAGGCAGTGTGAAACTGTCCTTATGTAAGGCTTTGGCAGCTCCCAGCCCTGTGTTTTCTGTGCCCTAGTTATAATCCCACAAAATTGTACTGTCCTCCTAGTATATACAGATATACACACAAAACACACTTTTCCCTCACATTCTGTATGAGTCACACTCTCTCGTCCCATTTTCCTCAGTGTAAGGGAAGACGAGGATTCGGGTTTGGAAGTATGGTGGCTGTGCCCGTGAGAGCATAAAGGATGATAAACTGGCTGACAGCAAGACCAGGGCAACAGGAAGAAGACAGAGTAGGCAGGAACAGCAGTTATAGAGAGGTAGTATTTGAGTGAGTAGGTCAGGAAACATGATGATGATAATGTGAGGGCCTCCCTTTATAAAGATTTTGTATTCTGAGTTGTTTTTACCAGTGGTGATAAATGAGTTTGCTGCGAGTTCTCCACACTCTGCCATCTAGCTGGCTGGAGTGAGAGCAGGACAGATTTGAATGGGGAATAGCTTTGCCTCCCAAGTTTCTAGCAGTGTGCCTAATACAGCATAAAGTACTCATTTATAGAGATTGAATTGAATTGAATCAGGGTGACATTAAGGAGATTGCCCTGATGTACTCGGGCTTTATTAATCAGTGTGCTCCAGCTGAGCAAACCAGCCAGCACATACTTACAATGGCAAATGAGAGAAATAAAGCAAGAGACAGATTTGGCATCTCTAAAGTGGGGGTTTAGGAAAGTGTTAAGTAGCAGAGCTCAAATACTGAGTAGATCTCCTACTAGGCTAGTTGGGAAGGAAAAAATCTTGGCTAATTTATTTAACTTTTTTGAGCTTCCATTTCCTTATCTGTTAAATGTGGCCAATAGGTGAGGCCTTGGTGAAGATTAGGGTTGATACATTTAAAGCCCTAGTACAGACTCTGACACATAGTAGGCTCTCAAAACACGTTATCGTTATTATATTACCTAACAGTGATTCCTTGGGCCTTACTACGGTGTAGTAGGTCCCTGAGATACTCATTTTAGTAATTCTTTTTTTTTTTTTTTTTTTTTTTTTTTTTATTTATTGATCATTCTTCGGTGTTTCTCGGAGAGGGGGATTTGGCAGGGTCATAGGACAATAGTGGAGAGAAGGTCAGCAGATAAACAGGTGAACAAAGGTCTCTGGTTTTCCTAGGTAGAGGTCCCTGCGGCCTTCCGCTGTGTTTGTGTCCCTGGGTACTTGAGATTAGGGAGTGGTGATGACTCTTAACGAGCATGCTGCCTTCTAGCATCTGTTTAACAAAGCACATCTTGCACTGCCCTTAATCCATTTAACCCTGAGTGGACACAGCACATGTTTCAGAGAGCACAGGGTTGGGGGTAAGGTTACAGATTAACAGCATCCCAAGGCAGAAGAATTTTTCTTAGTACAGAACAAAATGGAGTCTCCTATGTCTACTTCATTTTACACAGACACAGTAACAATCTGATCTCTCTTTCTTTTCCCCACATTTTCCCCTTTTCTATTCGACAAAACCGCCATCGTCATCATGGCCCATTCTCAATGAGCTGTTGGGTACACCTCCCAGACGGGGCGGCTGCCGGGCGGAGACGATCCTCACTTCCCAGATGGGGCGGCTGCCGGGCGGAGACGCGCCTCACTTCCCAGACGGGGTGGCTGCCGGGCGGAGGGGCTCCTCACTTCTCAGACGGGGCAGCCGGGCAGAGACGCTCCTCACCTCCCAGACGGGGTGGCGGTGGGGCAGAGACACTCCTCAGATCCCAGATGGGGTCGAGGCGGGGCAGAGGCGCTCCCCACATCTCAGACATTGGGCGTCCGGGCAGAGACGCTCCTCACTTCCAAGACGGGATGGCGGCCGGGAAGAGGCGCTCCTCACTTCCCAGAGTGGGCGGCCGGGCAGAGGGGCTCCTCACATCCCAGACGATGGGCAGCCAGGCAGAGATGCTCCTCACTTCCCAGGCGGGGTGGCGGCCGGGCAGAGGCTGCAGTCTCGGCACTTTGGGAGGCCAAGGCAGGCGGCTGGGAGGTGGAGGTTGTAGCGAGCCGATATCACGGCACTGCACTCCAGCCTGGGCAACATTGAGCACTGAGTGAAGGAGCCTCCGTCTGCAATCCCGGCACCTCGGGAGGCCCAGGCGGGCAGATCACTCGCGGTCAGGAGCTGGAGACCAGCCCGGCCAGCCCGGCCAACACAGCGAAACCCCGTCTCCACCAAAAAATACAAAAACCAGTCAGGCGTGGCAGCGCGCGCCTGCAATCCCAGGCACTCGGCAGGCTGAGGCAGGAGAATCAGGCAGGGAGGTTGCAGTGAGCCGAGATGGCGGCAGTACAGTCCAGCCTGGGCTGGGCATCAGAGGGAGACTGTGGAAAGTGGGAGACGGGAGAGGGAGAGGGAGAGGAGGGAGAGGGAGAGGGATCATTTTAGTAATTCTTAAGTATATGCTGTTGTATAAGATTTGTAACACCTACACTACCCTTTGCTCCAGACTATGCTCCAGATGGGACAGGGGCAGTGGGGTGGGACATAAAATGAACTTAAGCTCTGTCATTAAGTTAGATAGTGTGAGAAAGGTAGTCTCCTGAGGCCACCTCCATGTTTACCACTAGGAAAAAGTGCTTGTTTTTATGAAAATTTCTTTTTGGCCAGGTGTGGTGTCTCATGCCTGTAATCCCAGCACTTTGAGAGGCCAAGGTGGGTGGATTGAGTTCAGGAGTTCAAGATCAGCATGCGCAACATGGCGAAACCCCATCTCTTCAAAAAATATAAAAAATTATCCAGGCGTGGTGGTATGCAGCTGTAATCCCAGCTACTCAGGAGGGAGGCTGAGGCACAAGAATCGCATAAGCCCAGGAGGTGGAGGTTGCTGTGAGCCGAGATCACACCACCGCACTCCAGCCTGGGCAATGGAGCCAGACTGTCTCAAAGAAAAAAGAAAAAGGAAAGTTTCTTCTCCCTTGACCTGCTGCATTCAGTTAGAAAATAGAAATGTGTTATTTTCAGAGGCTTTGATCATAGATAGAAGGTTCTTATTTTTTATTTTATGTTGGACTTTATTGAATGAACACATAAATAAATTGAAATATCCTAAGGCGTCAAGATCCAGTTGAGGGACTGATGCAGGAGTGGGCCAGCTACTGGCTGCAGCATGCCAATGTGAGCTGCCATTTCCCTCCACACTTCTTTTCTACCTTGTGTTCTACGTGATTATCTGGAAATGAGGTTTCTTACACTTTTCTTACCCTTTTAACCCCCTCCCTCTGCCAAAGTCTTCTGATTCTTTCCAGTTCTGAGTAGTGCTGGTTCTCAAAAAAATTTTAATTTGGCAAAAAAATCTCTTTGACATTCCCTCATTTATCCTTTGGCTCCTTAACCATCCTCTGCTGCAGTTGGAGCTACCTTCCTTGGGCCGTGCCTTATAGCCCAGACATTTTCTGCTTTTCCTGTCCTCTTACTCACATCAACACTTTCTAGAAGACCAAGACCAAAGAGCCATGTCGTCTATTAAACAAATCTCTGACAGTAGACATTAATGTGCTTGCTTTCTTTTCTTTTCTTTTTCTTTTTTTTTTTTGAGACGGTCTCACTCTGTCACCCAGGCTGGGCACAGTGGTGCAATCATGGTTCACTGCAGCCTCCACCTCCCTGGCTCAAGTGATCCTCCCACTTCAGTCTCTGGAATAGCTGGGATCACAGGCGCCTACCACCATGCCTGACTAATTTAAACATATTTTTTGTAGAGACAGCCTGTGTTGTCCAGGCTGGTTTCAGACTCCCAAGCTCAAGCAATCTGCCCGCCTCTGCCTCCCAAAGTGCTGAGATTACGGACATGAGCCACCATGCCCGGCCGCCTTCCTTTCTTGTCTAGGTTACATGCACATTTCAACTTGAGTACCTCTACAGATAATTCAGAAACCAAGGAGTAATTTAAATACCACAGAAACCAGTTGAAATCTAAGTTTAAATAACCTTAATCTAAGTTTAATCTAAGTTTAAATAACCTTATTCAGAATGTTTTGTCCTCTTAAGATTTTCAGAAAAGTTTATTTATTAATTCATTCAACATTTGTTGGGCACCTGATATGTACGAGGCATTGTGCTAGGCATTGGAGTTGCAAAGATGATTAAGAGTTTGTAACTGTTCTCAGGGAACATTTTATTGGGTGAGGCAGACAAATAGAAAAGTAATTACAATACAGTGAGGTAGAAAATGAGGGCAATAGAGGCAAAGTTCTTTTGGGGCAGTAAGAGTGGGTGCTTAACTGTCGAGGAACGTCAGACATGGGTTTACAGAGTAGGAATGAATCTTTAAAGAACTAGAGTCCCCTCCAAAACAGGAAAGATGGAATATCCTGTTCTAAAGCATCTTGCACAGTAAAGTAAGTATTTTGGTACAGCTAGAGAAGGATCGACAGACTTTCTGTAAAGGGCCATGCACACCATATGGTCTCTGTTGGAATTATTCCACTCTGCCATTGTATCATGAAAGCAACCATAAGCAGAATATAATGAATGGGCATGGCTGTGTTCCAGTAAAACTGTATTTTCAAAAACTGGGCCAGGCACAGTGGCTCACGCCTGTAATCCCAGAACTTTGGGAAGCCAAGGCGGGCGGATCACCTGAGGTCAGGAGTTCGAGACCAGCCTGACTAACATGGAGAAACTCCATCTCTACTAAAAATACAAAATTAGCTGGGCATGGTGGTGCATGCCTGTAATCCCAGCTACTCGGGAGGCTGAGGCAGGAGAATTGCTTGAACCTGGGAGGCAGAGGCTGTGGTGAGCCGAGATCACACCATCGCACTCCAGCCTGGGCAACAAGAGCAAAACTCCGTCTCAAACCAAAAAAAAAAAAACAAAAAACTGGCGGCAGGCTGTATTTGAGTTGCCAGCAGGGCGGTGATTTATTAACCCTGAACTACAGCGTAAAGCACAAGTAGAGGTGTGGTCAGAGATGAGGATGAAAGATAAGCAGGGACCAAATTACAATATACCTGGTAAACAAGGCTGACAAATTTGGGTCAGTATCTTTCAGAGTGGAAGAGACCTGGTGAATCAGATTCTTTCGGGATAGGGTCTGGGAATTTAAATTTTAATAGGCTTCCCAGTTGAGTGGCTCTTATGTGTAATGAGGTTTGAAAACCAAGGCCATAAATGTTGGGGAGCCATTGAAGGGTTTTAAAGCAGAAGTGACAAAATCTGATTTGTGTTTTTGAAGAAAAATGCCAATGGCTATATGGAGAACAGATTAGGGTGAAAATGTAGGAACTGGGACAAGACCAGAGGCAGACGGTCCAATTATGAAAGAACATGGGTTTTAGCATATGACTTGAGTTCAAATCTCATTTTCACCCTTTCAAACTGTTGTGATTTTGGACAGATTATTTAATCTCTTCAGATATTACTTTCTTCAGATACGGATTGGGTGTGTTAATAAGGACCTTATTGAGTTATTGTGAGAATTAAATGTAATATATGTGTGATCCCATACCAAAATAACTTAATACATACTGAGTTCAATAAATCCTGGTCTTTTTTGAATTCTCACTGGCATGGTTAGATTGCACAGAAGAAAGGCCTGGACTGAAGACCATATTAGAGACTTTACAATGTAAGTTGCAGTTGATGCGGCGTGCATAAAATTCTGAAAAGATAAAGAGTGAAGAGAATAGAGAGCTAAAGAGAACCCTGGAAAACTCTAAAGTGATCAGAAGATTCTTGAAGAATAGGACTCAGCAAAATAAACTGAAAAGAGAGGTCAGTGACGTAAGAGAACCAGAAGACAGGGCTGTTATGCCATCTAAGAGTGGAGAGACTTTTAAAAAGAGGACTTAACCAGTTGCGGGGGATGGGGGAAGGGATAGGGGTTGAGAGAGGAGAGGCAGAAGTTAACTCTCAGGCTAGAGATGCCTACTTGATCTTTCTCCTGTCGACTAGAAAAACTGGCAGAAAGGTTAGCAGCAGGAAGATGTGAGTAGACTTTGCTGCTTTCTGTAGGTCTGGCAAATATAAAAAGAGAAGAAGCCTAACCCACAGCTGTGAAGGAAGTTACGGGAGCCTTAACATCAAATGAAAACGCCACTGCTTGTTTTTTTTCTTTAAAGTGGTAAAGAGCAGTGGCTAGCCACATTCATATTTAATTTTTCTTTAATCCGTGGGAGATAACTTTTCTCTTTATGTTTTTAAGAGAAAGACAAAACAAGCCCTCCTGTTTTCCTTTTTGGCTGAGGCTGCTGGTACTTCATCTAAATACAGTAGTTCTCTTAACTTTAACAACTTGAAACTTTTATTAGTTGCCTTAATTAGAGCATCAGGATGTAAATAAGTGTAAAAAGGGTGATAAAAGAAGAGTTCTTAATTGCTTTTCAGATTTTACATCCCTGAGAGGGAGCATTTCTTTGTAACAACTTCTTTTTTTTTTTTTTGTAACAACTTCTTTAAAGTTGTTGGTGGTAGTAGTATCAGTTTAAATCACTTTCAAAATATTGCTGATTTTTCTTTTTCATTTATTCATTAAATTATCAATCTTTTAATAAATATCTCTTAAATGCCTGGCTCTGTGCTGGATACTATGGGGTTGCAAAAGAAGTAGAAAACACAGCTTCTGTGCTCGAGGAGCTCAGACTACTTGGGGAGATAGAAAAATGTGTGAGTCCACTAAAAAAAAAATATAACAAAGCGTATAAATTCAGTGTGATATTAACTCTGTGTTCCAGAACTTTGAAGAAAAATGACTTATGGACTGAGGGTGGTGGTCAGTGAGAGCTTCAGAGAAAGAGGCCTAGAGCTGATCTTAACAAAATAAAACAAGATTTGCCCTTTTGGATGGTGGGAGGATAGAGGGAAAATAGAAATGTAGGTATAGTTAGAAATGCAGGGGATGGGGTTCAGGCTGGTGGTCTCTAGGGAGACTGGCTTGAGTTGATACAGAGGGTACCTGCTGGGGATAATGAAAGAGAGAACTGGCTTTTTGTGGGAATCCTGGATGCAGTGGGCTGAATGGTGGCCCCTAAAAAGATATATCCATGTCTGAATCCCTGGAACCTGTGGTTATCACCTTATATGGTAAAACAATGAATATTACCTTGTATGGCAAAAGATGTGATTAAGGATTTTGAGAAGAGGAGCTTATCCTCCATTATGTGGATGGGCCGTAAATCCAGTGACAAGTGTCCTTATAAGACTAAGGTAGAGGGAGCTTTGATGGACAGATGAGGAAGCAGCGTGACCACTGAGGCAGATTGCAGTGATGTGGCTACAAGTCAAGGAATGCTGGCAGCCACCAGAAGCTGGAGAGGCAAAGAATGGATTCTTCCCCATGACCTCCAGAGGGAATGCACCAGACTGCCCCAGTCTGGACTTCCAGAGCCAGAGAATAAATTTCTGTTGGTTTAAGCCACCACATTTGTGGTAATTTGTTACAGCAGCCCCAAGAAATGAGTATACTGGATATGGTGACTTAGTAAGTAGTGCTGAGCCAGAGGTCTTTTCTTGAACTCGAGGGTGACATGGCCAGGGGCCATTAGAGAAAATTTATTATTTCTATAATGATCGGGTATTACTTCTTTACAGGGAAGAAAAACACCCTAAAGTTATTAAAAGAAAGGTTAATATGGCAGCTCTTTGCAAAATGGATTGACCAGGGAAGTGGGGTGGAAAAGGAGAGATGGTGGGGAGATGCACTGGGAACCTATTGTAACAGCCTGTGAGTAGTGCCCTGACTGGTATTAGGGAGTCAGTGAAGCAGGATATTTCCCTGACCCTTTCACGGGACTCACAACGGGTGCCTCATATACTTAGCCCACCACTCTCAACTCCTTGCAGGAGGGAGCATGTGAGCAAATGAGTGAGGGAACTGGAGTGAATGAGCACGGGAATCGGCCAGCTGCTTTGGTGCTAGCAGGAGTGAACTTTATGCAGGCCCAATGGCAGCATCCAGGTAGGGGTGCCTGAGACTTCCGAAGCCCCAGAGGGAGTGTTACAGTGCTCTTTGAGCTCTGCCATCCGTGGATAGCTCAACTGTTAATAGCTCAGTGGATTCTGCCTTTTCTTGTGAGGCAACTGCCTTCCACCAGCAAGGACAAAGGGCCAGTGTGACAGCCTTTTGTATCTGCACTTGTGGCTCCCAAGCTCTTATCCAGCGTCCAGGTAAAACGAGGTCACACAAATGAATTGAAGGATGGTGAATGCAGGGGATTTTATTGCTGATGAAAGTGGTTCTCAGCAGGAGGGGGAACTGAAAAGGGGATGGGACTGGTAGGTAATCTTCCCTTGAAGTCCAGCTGTCTCCAGCGAGACTCTTCTCTGAAGTTATGCCGTCAAGCCATTCCTCTGAAGTCAAGCCACTTCTCTCTGACATCTAGCCGTAGTCTCGTCTACCAGTCTCGTCTGGGGGTTTTATAGGCACAGGATGGGGTGGGGCAGGGCCATGGGTGATTTAGGAAAAGGCAACATTCGAGTGGGAAAACAGGGATGTAAAGTTCTCATTTTGGGCCGTCATTTCAGGCTTTTCGGCTTGAGGATGGGGTTTTGTCGGGGACCCACCCTTTTCTGTCTAGAATTTTCTGTCCCCTGTCCCTCTCAGTAGGAATGGAGAAGAAGAGAGAAATCAGAGGTTTATAAAGGAATACATTGGCATCACTTTAGTGGGTGGGCATGGAGAATCACAATAGCAGAGGGAAACTTCAATGAGGTGTAACATGAAAAAGTTGGTTAGTTAACCTCCTCAGCATACCCCTTAACTGAGTGTCTAATATCAAAGTGAGTTACATTAAATGAATGACTGTATAGCATAAATACAGCAGTGCATTTAATGCACCTGTCAGTGTTAGAGCTTTTTCAGGGAATTATATGATCAGATTAATGTGTCCTGTCTGAGATGTGGATGGTAATAGGCATGCTTGATTACCTTCTGACAGGTTGCCATGATACAAATCTAGGGACTTGGGTTCTAGTCCTTGCTCTGATGGAAGTCTCTGGACTAAAATCTTGTCATCTATGAAATGAAGAGATCACATATCCTTATCTGTGTCTATGTATACACATCCCTCCACCACCAGCATTCTTGTCTATATTGATATTCTGCTATCTGCAATGTTATTGTTTATTTCATATCTGCTTCTTTTCACTAGTCTAAATACATTAAGGTTAAGTCTCCTATTGTTTTGTATTTATCCCTAGAGTTTTACAGTGTTTGGGACAAAGTGGGTATTTAATAAAGGGTCATCGAATAAAGGAATTAATGTGCTCCTCTTTACCTGAAAAAGATGAGGATAATAGTGCTTACCTCATCTGAGGTAGTGTGAAATAACATGAGATAGCGTGTAGAGTGCCTCACTCAAGGCCTTGTTCATAATCAGCGCTTTCTGACCACACACCCTGGTTTAGCCCCGAATTTATGTTTTTATTCTGTTTGTCCTGAAAAATGGGAAGTAAATGGTCCAAGAATCTTTGGAATAGGATTAAATGTGGGTGGTGGAGGCTTCCTCATTTTAAGAAGCCCCAGTTAACTCCTAAAGAGCATGCAACTATAATTATATGTTCTCTTTCTGTGGAAGTTAAACTTGTTGACTGTGAAGCCTAGGCCATCCATAATTTCCTCAGGCCTTTGCAGACTGATTTCTATTTTGTCTTTCGCTGTAATGGTTAATTATAGAATTATCAGCAATCCCTCCCTTGATTAAATCCAGTTTTATCTTAATTCTCAACTTTAAAACTCATGAGTTAGAAACTTACGCTTGACCCCTCCCCTCCAGAATACTCATTCTTCTCATAAGCTTCTGTATCAGTGCTACCTTGATTCTTTCCTTTCAGCTATTTTTGCTTTTTCAGGCTCACTAGGCAACCATGTCTTTTTAAAAAATAATAGCTTTATTGAAAGGTAATTCACAAACCATAAAATTCACCCTTTTAATTTGTTCATCCTGTGATTCTTAGTATATTCACAGAATTGTGCAATGATCATCACTATCTAATTCCAGAACAGTTCTATCACTCCAAGAAGAGACTCTTACAAACAAACTGTGGTACATCCCTCCGGCAGAATACTATTTAGCAGTAAAAAGAAACGAGTTGCTAGGTGTACCTGTAGTTCCAGCTACTTGGGAGGGTGAGGTAGGAGGATAGCTTGAGCCCAAGAGTCTGAGACCAGCCTGGGCAACATAGCGAGGCCCTGTTTCTTAAAAAAAAGAAAGAAAGAAAAAAAATAAACAAGCTATCAAGCCACGAAAAGTCATGGAGGAGCCTTAAATGCATATTGCTAAGTGAAAGGAGCCATTTTGGAGAAGGCAAAACTGTAGAGATAGTAAAAAGTTCAGTGATTGTCAGGGTTTCAGGAGAGGGAGGAAGAGAGGGAGGAATAGATGGAGCACAGGGGGTTTTTAGGGCAGTGAGACGATTCTGTATGATACTGCTTATCAAAATTCATAGAATATACCACACCAAGAGTGAACTCTAATGTAAACTGTGGACTTCAGTTACTAATAATAAATCAATATTAGTTCATCAATTATAATAAATGTACCACACTAATGAAAGATGTTAATAATAAGGGAAACTGTGAGAGTGGAGAGGGGATAGTATAGGAACTCCCTGTACTTTCTTCTTAATTTTCCCGTAAACCTAAACAGCTGTAAAAAAATAAAGTCTATTGATTTAAAAAAGAAAAAAAGAAACTCTGAGGCCATTAACAGGCACTCCCCATTTTTTCTTCTGTTCTCAGCCCTAAGCAACCATTAATCTACTTTAAGTCTCTATAGATTTGGAATAATACAATATGTGGCCTTTTGTATTTGTCTTTCACTTAGCATAATGTTTTCAAGGCTATCGGTGTTGTACCGTGTGTCAGCACTTCATTCCATTTTATAGCTGAATAATGTTCCATTGTATGGATATACTACTTTTTGTTATCTGTTCATCAGTTGATGGACATTTGGGTTGTTTCTGCTTTTTAGGTATCATGAGTAATGGTGCTGTGAACATTGATATACAAGTTCTAATGTGGACATATGTTTTCATTTCTTTTTGGAATATACCTAGGACTGGAATTGCTAGGTTATAAACTTTATGTTTAACTTTTTGAGGAACTGCCAAAATGTTTTCCAAAGTGGCTGCACCATTTTACATTCCCACAGCAATGTATGAGGATTTCACTTTCTCCACATCTGCACCAGTACTTGTTATTGGTTGTCTTTTTTTTTGAGACGGAGTCTCACTTTGTTGCCAGGATGGAGTGGTGCAATCTCGGCTCACTGCAACCTCCAACTCCCGGGTTCAAGCGATTCTCCTGCCTCAGCCTCCCGAGTAGCTGGGCCTACAGGCGCACGCCACCATGCCCAGCTAATTGTTTTTTATTTTTAGTAGAGATGGGGTTTCACTATGTTGGCCAGGATGGTCTTGATCTCTTGACATTATGATCCGCCCACCTCAGCCTCCCAAAGTGCTGGGATTACAGGCGTAAGCCACCATGCCTGGCGTTGGCTATCTTTTTGATTATGTAAACATCCTAGTGGGTGTAAAGTGATATATTTTGTGGTTTTCGTTCACATTTCCCTAATGACTAATGATGTTGAGTATCTTTTCATTTGCTTATTGGCATTTGTATATCTTCTTTGGAGGAATGTCTATCCAAATCCTTGTCTCTTTTTAAAATTGGGTTGTCTTTTTATTATTGAGTTGTAAGAGTTCTTTATGTATTCTAGATACAAGTCCCTTATCATATTTGTGATTTACAAATATTTTCTCCCATTCTGTGGGTTGTCTTTTTACCTTGATTATCCTTGAAATACAGTTTGGTAGCTTGTGCTTATCATATCTAAGAAACCATTGCCTAATCCAAGGTCATAAGGAGTAAATCCTCTGTTTTCTTCTAAGTTTTATAGTTTTATCTCTGACATTTAGGCCTTTGTTCTATTTTTTTTAAATTTGAAACAGGGTCTCACCCTGTCATCTAGGCTGGAGTGCAGTGGCACAAACCCAGCTTCACTGCAGTCTTGACCTCCTGGGCTCAAAAGATCCTGTCGCCCCAGCCTCCCAAAGTGCTGGGATTACAGTGTGAACCACTGCACCCGGCTTGTTCAATTTTTAATTTTTGTATATGGTACAAGGTAGTGATCCAACTTAATTATTTTGCAAGTGGCTATCCACCTGTCCCAGCACCCTTTATTGAAGAGACTATTCTTTCCCCATTTAATTGCTTTGGCACCTTGTCAAAAATCAATTGACCATAAACGTAAGGATTTATTTCTGGATTCTCTATGCTTTTCCATTGGTCTGTATGTCTGTCCTTGTGCCAGTATTACACTGTCTTGATTACTGTAGCTTTCTAATAAATTCTGAAATCAGAAAGTGTGAGCCCTCCAATTTTCATCTTTTTCAAGATTGTTTTGGTTATTCTGGGTCCCTCGTATTTCCATATGAACTTTAGGATTAGCCTGCCAATTTCAGCAAAAAGGTAGCTGAGATTTTGATAGGAATTTTGTTGAAACTGTCGATCAATTTGAGGAGTATTCCTTTCTTAATAATAATAAATCTTCCAGCCCACTAACATGGGCTGCCTTTCCATTTATCAGATCTTCTTTTATTTCTTTTAATGATATTTAGTGGTTTTTAGTGCACAGATTTGATGCTCCTTATGCTAAATTTATTCCTGAGTATTGTATTCTTTTTTAGGCTACTGTAAGTGGAGTCATTTTCTTAATTTCATTTTCAGATTGTTCATTGATAGTGTGTAGAAACACAACTGATCTTTGTATATTGATCTTGTATCCTGGACCCTTGCTCTACTCATTTAGTAGCTCTAATAGGTTTTTTCAGGGGGGCAAGAATTCTTTTGGATTGGATTTTCTATATATAAAATCATGTCACCTTCAAGGAGATAGCTTTACTTTTTCCTTTCCTTTCCTTTCCCTGAATGCTTTCTATTTTTTCTCGGTAGTTCAGTGTTAAATAGAAGTGATGAGAGAAGACAAGATTGTTGCCTTATTCATGATCTTTGGGGGAAAGCATTCAGTATTCCACCATTAGTAAGATGTTAGCTGTGGGTTTTTTGTAGATGTCCATTATCAGATTGGGGAAGTTTCCTCTGATTTCGAGGTTATTGAGTGTTTTTATCATGTGAAGGTGTTGAATTTCTGTCAAGTCCTTTTTTTGTGTGTGTGTGAGATGAACATGCAAGTTTTGTCCTTTTTTTCCTATTGATACAGTGTATTATAGTAATTGATTTTTCAGATGTCAAACCAACCTTTATTCTTGAGATAAATCCCTTTTAGTCATGGTGTATAATCTTCTTTGTTGGTAGATTCAGCCTTCTAGTATTTTATTGAGGATTTTTTGCATATAAATTCACAAGACCATATTGGTCTGTAGTTTTCTTCTGATATCTTTGGTTTTGGTTTCAAGTACATATTGGCCTCGTGGAGTAAGTTGAAATAAGCTTTCTCCTATTCCACTTTTTGGAAGAGTTTGTGAGGTTAATTATTTAAATATTTGGTAGAATTCATTAGTGAAGTCATGTAAACCTAGGCTTTTCTTTGATTACTAATCAAAGAAAATTTTTTATTACTGATTGTGTCTTGTTATTGCTATAGGTCTAATTCAGATTTTCTATTTCTTCTTGAGTCTGTTTTGCTACTTTGTGTCTTTCTAGGAATTTGTCCATTTCATCTAGGTTATCTAGTTTTTTTGGCATGCAATTTTTCCTAGTATTCCTTTGCATCCCCTTTATTTCTGTAGTGTTAGTAATGGTGTCTCTTTCGGTCGTGATTTTAGTATTTTTGAGTTTTTTCTTTCTCTAATGGTCCGTCTAGCTAAAGGTTGGTAAATTTTGTTGATCCTTTTGAGGAACAATCTTTTGGTTTCATTGATTTTTCTCTGTTGTATTTCAATTCTTTATTTTATTCATCTCTGCCTACTATTTATTATTACATTCTATCTGCCTGCTTTATGTTTAATTTGCTCTTCTTTTGCTAGTTTCTTAAGGTGGAAGATTAGATTACTGATTTGAAACCACCTTTCTTCTTTAAAACAAACAAAAAGGTGTGTTCCGCTCCCTCTGAGGAATGCTCCAGTTGTACCCCATGAGTTTTGGTATGTTGTATTTTCTTTTTCTTTCATCTCAAAGTATTTTTCTAATTTCCCTTGTAATCACAATTGCCATCTATTTTCCTCAAAGTGTTTTTCTAATTTCTCTCATAATCACAATTTTCTTTGACACATTGGTTATTTAAGAATGTCTTTTGTTTTTTAACTGTCATTTATTAAATACTGATTACCAGGTACTAAGAATTATATGACACAGTTCCAGGTGCTTACTTTGAAAAAGTCATGACCTTTAGTTTAGCTTGTCTTAAAAGAGAAAGTGTTTAAAACAGGGAGTTGGAAAATTGGGACCTTTAGTCTTGCTTGTAATCAGTAGACTTTAACACTTTTGACATATAATGAAGACAGACTTAGTATTTCAGAAACCTTACTGATGTCTAACATCTTTAATAGCCCACCTTTGTGAAAGAAGCTCTCTGTGAAGGGTAAGAAAAATCACTGGCTAGCGGGTTTCTTTTCTAAGTGATTGGAGGTAGGGAGACAGGTCTTTATTGTTTCCCTTGGGCTCACTGTCCGCATCTCACAAATGTGCTCTAGGGCAGAAAAAGACATAAAATGGATAGTGGGTAAAGAGGTATACTGTTTTAAAGCCAGCTGTTTAAATTTTCACATGACTCTATGTCAGTAGAAATAAAATTAGAACAGGAAAAAAAGCTAGATGTGTGGGGTTATTTTCATAGTTTTCTTTGGAGTTTATGTTGGTACGTGAAAGTCAGTACTTTTGTTTACCCATATTAATATGCTTCCTCACAGAAGTATCAGGAAAGAGTAAGGGAACAATGTGGTTATCATTGAGTTTGTGAAAACTATGAATTGTGAAGAATGGTCTTTTGGCCCAGGAATTAGTGGGCTTGATTTCAGTTTTAGCTGCTGGTTCTTGGTTCCTAATTAACGCCCTCTATCTGTTCCTCAGTCTTTATGGCTTATGAAATATATAAAGTTTAGTAGTTAAGGCAACTGGTACTAACCTACATTTGTATAATACTTTTTTCTCTTTTATTTTTTTAATCTCCTCAAATTCCTTTTACCAAATACTTTTTTTCTTTATAAAGTAGTCTCATATACATTGTTATAGCTAAGATTTACAATAATCCTGTGTTATACTTACTCTCTTAGAACTTTAGGCATTAGCTGTTACAAAAAGCCAAAACATTTGGTTTATTACTGAGAAAAAGTTAAGCTAGAGAAGTGGTGATTATGTAGTTTTAAATGTAACTTTATAGGAAATGACATAAAATACAGAAACCTTGGATTCATATACTATGCCTTTCTAATTTAAAAAAAAGGAATAACACAGTTCCAATTAAAATATTTTGCTGCCATAAAAACTAAACAAAGGGTTATAGCTTTTATTTTATATTTTTATGATTGCTAGGTTTGTTTCAAAAATCAGTGAAGTCCATGAAGTACACTATGTTCTCTTTCTGGCATCTCAAAAGCAGCTACTCCTGAATTAATTAAAAAGAGCAATATATGAGATATTGGATTATAGTGTTGTATGATTAATGACTCATTTTACTACATAAAGAATAGATGTCATTATCCATTTATTTCACTACAGACATGAGTTCTTGATGTAATATATAAGCTTTTCAAAAAGTGTATTCAATAGTAAATACACTTTGTTTTAACTCAGGATGATTTCAAAATATTTTATTAAAATTATGTGATTGATGAGATATAAGCATAATTTTAAATTTAACCCATTTTAATATTTGGATGAACTAGGTCATCCTGCAATTGCTTTCAAATATTTGGCTCTGAAGAAAGTTTCATTATTTATATATATATATATATATTTTTTTTTAATTTTAATTTTTTATTTTTTGTTTGAGCTGGGGTCTTGCTCTTGTCATCTAGCCTGGAGTGCAGTGGCCCGATCTGGGCCCACTGCAACCTCCACCTCCCAGGTTCAAGCGATTCTCCTGCCTTGGCCTCCTCCCAAGTAGCTGGGATTACAGGTGCCCACCACCGTGCCCGGCTAAGTTTTGTATTTTTAGTAGAGACGGGGTTTCACCATATTGGCCAGGCTGGTCTCGAATTCCTGACCTCAGGTGATCCACCTGCCTCGGCCTCCCAAAGTGTTGGGATTACAGGTGTGAGCCACCACACCCAGCTAGATGTATATTGTTATAATGTAATAAAAACATGACGATTGGGCCGGGCCCGGTGGATCACCTGAGGTGGGCACCTGTAATCCCAGCTACTTGGGAGGCTGAGGCAGGAGAATCGGTTGAACCTAGGAGCAGGAGGTTGCAGTGAGCTGAGATCGCGCCATTGCATTCCAGCCTGGGTGACAAGAGTAAGACTCTGTCTCAAAACAAACAAACAAACAAAAAACATGACGATGATGCAGAAGAGAAAAGCTTTAAAAGACCAGGTTTTGAAAACTTGAAACTAACTTGGAAGCAGTACTGAAGAACCTGGCTTTAAGACGGTGATGGAAAGGACAGATTTTTTTTCCCCAGAGCCTTGGAGTAATCTGTCTCATTTCAGAGCCACCCCACAAAAATGCTAGATACAATGGTTGGCCATCATGATGTGACAGAGTTTGGTAAATGTGGCTGATTCACATTTAAAGCTTGGTTTTCTTGACCTAACTATTAGACTTAGTAATGATCTCATCTTTTTAGGGTACTTAGCATTGTGAATGTGATACTAATAGTGATTTCAAACAAATCAGAGTTTTTGTATCCAAACAGATATTGACCCTTTGAGTTTTGCTATCTGGGAAGGCACCTACATTTATTCTAATGATTTGCCAGTGTTTGAATTTTGCATCTTCTCTTTTAGAATTGCCTTTAAAGCCTTAGCAATATTCCTGTCAGGACACTAAAGATATAAAATGTTTATTCTTCGAGGGCGATTTTCAGAAAGAGCTTGACATCAGTCATTCAGAACCATGTCAGAAAAATAAAGTGGATAATCAGATTGGGAATTTAAAGAATAGTGTATGGCTCTAACATATTGTGTTATGCCTTATAAAACTTATAAAAACAGGCTCCAATACTACTTTCCAGAAAATCTTTGAACTGTGGCATTATTGGAATAAATGTACCCCCTTTCAAGGTGACTGCATTAAAGAACACTCACTTGATGTGTAAGTTCAGGTTCAAGTGTTTAGTAATTCATCATCTTTACCATATAGTTACATCTTGCATAAAAACTTGGGAAGGTTTCAAAGCTAAACAATGAAGAAGATTAAATTACTTTGGCAGTCACCTAATTGTGCCTAGGTAGGTAATTGAGTAACAGGAATATTGAGAGGTTGCTTTATGACATCAGTGGGAGCAGGGGAAATCTACTGAGACAGTTGAGGCTTTCTGTTTGTTCCTTTGGGCTCAACAAATTTGAGGGAATTTATAGCCAAATTCCTTAGGATACATATTTATGTGTATATATATATACAATTTTATACACATATTTTATATTTTATTATCTAATTTGAAAATCATAAAAATATAGGTGAGGAAAAGCTATTTATAATTATACCTATCAGAGAAGTCTTCACTGACCTTGTTAACTTCCTTTCTTCTATGTATTGTCTTATAATGTTGAGATCATAATGAACTTACAGTTTCGAATGTTGAGTTCTTTAAATGTATTTTGTTGCAATTATTTTTCTCAAGGCAATAAAAACTTCTTCATGAGTCCAGGCACAATGGCTCACACCTGTAATCCCAGCACTTTGAGAGGCAGAGGCAGGAGGATCGCTTGAGGCCGGGAGTTTGAGACCAGCCTGGTCAACATAGCAAGACACCATCTCTACAAAGCGATTTTTTTTTTTTTTAATTAGCCAGGCATGGTGATGCTCACCTGTAGACCCAGCTACTAGGGAGGCTGAGGCAGAAGATCACTTGAACTCAGGAATTCAAGACCGCAGTGAGCTATGATGGTGCCACTGTGCTCCAGCCTGGGTAACAGAGTAAGCGAGAACCTGTCTCAAAAAAAGGAAAAAAAGTGGGGCCTGGCACCATGGCTTACTCCTAGCACCTTGGGAGGCCAAGGCAAATGGATCACTTAAGCCTAGGAGTTGGAGACCAGCCTGGGCAACATGGTGAAATCCCATCTCTAAAAACAACAACAAAAATACAAAAATTAGCCAGGCATGGTGGCTCATGCCTATAGTTACAGCGACATGGGAGGCTGAAGTGGAAGGATCACCTGAGCCCTGGAGGTCAAGGCTGCAGTTAGCCATGATTGTACTACTGAACTCTAGCCTGAGCGACAGAGTGAGACCCTGTCTGGAAAAAAAAAAAATTGTCATGAACAAAATATTTAGTAGACATTTTTCTTATCTATCTCCATATGGTTTGTAAAGTTTACTGGTGAGCTAAATAAATAAATAAATAAAATTAAATAAATAAAGTTTTTATTATCTCCATGTGGTTTGTAAAGTTTACTGGTGAGCTATTTAAACTTTATTATCAAATAAATAATAAAAATGTATATTATTTCTTCTTTCACATTCATGGTTTCAAAAGTGTCAGAAAATAAATTAGGGAAAGACCCAGAAGGCATTTGATGGGATTATGCTTTCTTAGTTCCGTAGGGCTTCACTCACGTTTTGTTTATAAATGTTCTCTTTGCTAATATGCAGCCATATTCACTTTTCTGTACACAGAACTAAGGAAAAAATTATTTCTTCTCTCGCTTGTTGAAGGTGGTTGGAGGCAAAGTAAAGAAGCCCGGTAAACGTGGTCGGAAGCCAGCCAAAATTGACTTGAAAGCAAAACTTGAGAGGAGCCGGCAGAGTGCAAGAGAATGCCGAGCCCGAAAGAAGCTGAGATATCAGTATTTGGAAGAGTTGGTATCCAGTCGAGAAAGAGCTATATGTGCCCTCAGAGAGGAACTGGAAATGGTAAGAAATCGTCAGTAAACACATGAAAAAATCACCTTAACAGTCAAATAAATAATACATTAAAATACGAAAATACCAGTTATCACCTGTCCAGTTGGCAGACATTGGAGAGAATATTAATCTATTAGCCAGGATGGGGACAAATAGGCATCTTCATACACTGCTGGTGGGAGCAGAGTGTACATGACTGTTAACACTAAGGGATTGTTTATGAGAGAAGAAAATGGAAAATAACCCAGATGGGCAACAATAAAGGACTGGTTAAATAAATGTTACTACATCCATGTATTAGACTACTTCGTAGCCAGTAAAAATCACAATGCACATATATTTACTGATGTAGAAAGATACAATATATTGCTAAGTAGACAAAGCAATATAACAATATGTAACTATGAATAGCATACCATTCGTGTTTAAGTGACTTTATTTATTTATTTTTATTTTTTATTTTTTATTTTTTTGAGATAGAGTCTCGCTCTGTCACCCAGGCTGGAGTGCAGGGCGCGATCTCAGCTCATTGCAAGCTCCACCTCCCAGGTTCACGCCATTCTCCTGCCTCAGCCTCCTGAGTAGCTGGGCCTACAGGTGCCCACCACCATGCCCGGCAAATTTTTTTTTGTATTTTTAGTAGAGACGGGGTTTCACTGCATTAGTCAGGATGGTCTCAATCTCCTGACCTCATGGTCCACTCGCCTTGGCCTCCCAAAGTGCTGGGATTACAGGCGTCAGCCACTGCACCCAGCCAAGTGATTTTGTTTATTTTACATGTTTTATTCACTCATCCATCCAGACTTTGGGCAGTGGCTGTAAAAATGTGAAAGAGAGTAGATAAAACAGAATTGAAACTCCATTATTGTGAGCTGAGGGAGGAAGTGACAGAAGAGAGAGATGATATTACTGTGATCATTACACAACTGGGACAGGCTTCTACAGGTTTTTAGAAAGTAAGACAACAAGGTTGGAACGTGAAGAGGAGGGACATGAACAGTGTTGTATATATTGTCCAGATATATACTATTCAGTAGATTTTTTTGATATGTTGAATGTGACATGCTATCAATTATTTCTTACTTTCTGCAGTGTAAGCCACTTGAGGGCAGAATCTTTGGTCAGCTTTGTCTTTGTATACCCCCAAAGTCCCTAGCATGCACTCTGGTAGATAGTAGATGTTTAATGATTACTTGTTAAAGAGAGAAAGGAAATTACTAACATTTATTTCTTTATTTTGGGAGTAGAAATAATACTGTGACAATTATTAAAAAAAAAAGATTAATTCTAACTAGTGGCACACTGTGGGGAGATGTCCTTTTAACCACAGGGGCCTTTTAAATCTGAGCAACACTCCAGTACATCAAAGACAATTCAGCAGCAGTTTTTCCGCCTCTTCTGAAAGATGGCAGATCTCGTACATGTCCTCAGTTATAAATAGGTGATACCATGGAGGGTGGGATTCCCAGCAGCGAACGTGACCTCTAGCCATGGGAGTTCTTATGTCTAGGATTTCTACCAGTGGTTCCTGAACTCTGACAAGTAAAAGTTAATTTAAATATGTTTTAAATTTATATTTATATTTAAAATTAAATATGTTTCAGTACAAGCAGTGGTGCATGGCAATGGACCAAGGAAAAATCCCTTCTGAAATAAAGGCCCTACTCACTGGAGAAGAGCAGAACAAATCTCAGCAGAACTCAAGCAGGCATACCAAGGCTGGGAAGACAGACGCTAATAGCAATTCCTGTAAGTGCCATCAATGGAGAATTTATATTTAAGAGAGTGTCTCGGTTGGGCGCAGTGGCTCATGACTGTAATCCTAGCACTTTGGGAGGCTGAGGTGGGCAGATCGCTTGAGCCCAGGAGTTCAAGACCAGACAGGGCAACATGGCAAAACCCCACCTCTACAAAAAAATACAAAAATTCGCTGGGCATGGGGGTGCACGCCTGTAATCCCAGCTATTTGGGAGGCTGAGGTGGGAGGATCACCTGAGCCCAGGGATGTTGAGGCTGCGGTGAGCCATGATCATGAAACCCTGTCTCAAAAGGGGGAACAAAAAGAGGGTATCTCAAGGTAGGATATCTCAAGGTAGGGTTTCTGTTGACCACTTTTCTTAGTATGTCTTTAGATAAAATGTTGATGCCATTTTTAATACACTAATAAGCAAATGAAATGGCATTAGATTCTGGCCAGGTGTGGTGGCTTATGCCTGTAGTCCCAGCACTTTGGGAGGCTGAGGTGGGCAGATCACTTGAGGCCAGGAGTTTGAGATCACCCTGGCCAACATGGTGAAACTCCATTTCTATTAAAAATACAAAAATTAGGCGCAGTGGTGTGCGCCTGTAATCCCAGCTACTCAGGAGTCTGAAGCACAAGAATTGCTTTAACCTGGGAAATGGAGGTTGCAGTGAGCTAAGATCATGCCATTGCACTCCAGCCTGGGCGACAGAGTGAGACCTCGTCTCAAAAAAAAAGAAGAGAAATGGCTTAGATTCTAAATATTAAAATGCATTTTACATGGAGTCTATAAAGAGCAACTGATAAATTTATCGAAATTTTATTATTAATAGACTTAGTCCATAAATGGGAGTGGCACGAATCTAGCTTTTTGTTAATAATACTACCTTTTATTTGTATTTTGATTTACAGTTTACAGAGTACTTTCATTTATATTTATCTTAAATATTCCCTCCAATGATTGTGTTAAGGAATTATACTTATTTTATAGATGAAAAAATAGCAGAAAGGCTGGGTAAGGTGCCCAAGGTCACACAGCTTTAATGGTAGAACCTGTCCTCACCTAATCCAGGCTGTCTAGTGCAGTAGCCCATCATTGTAAGGATTGTTTTTAATTGAGGTAAAATTCACATAACATAAAAATTGAGAGCCATTTAGTACATTCACAATGTTGTGCAACCATTATGTCTACCTAGTTACGAAACTTTTAATCACCTCGAAAGAAAACCCTGAACCCATTAAGCAGTTATTCCCCATTACCCCCTTCCCCCAACCCCTGGCAACCATGAATCTACTTTCTGTCTGTATGGATTTACCTATTCTATATATTAATATTTTATATACCTGGAGTCTATACAGTATGTGACTTTTTGGGTCTGGCTTCTGTCACCTAGTATAATGTTTTCGAGGTTCATCCACATTGTAGCATGTATCATCAGTATTTAATTCCTTTTTATGGTCAAATAATATTTATATATATACAGTTGTTTATCCTTTGATGGACATATGTTTTTACCTCTTAGATATTGTGAGTAGTACTGCTGTGAACATGTGCATATAGGTATTTGTTTTCATACCTGTTTTGAATTCATTTGTATGGTATACCTAGGAGTCAAATTGCTGGGTCATATGACAATTCTGTGTTTAATTTTTGAGGAATAGTCAAACTGTTTTCCACAGTACCTGAAACATTTTACATTCCCACCAGCAATGTATGTCTGCTCCAATTTGTCCACATCTCATCAACTTATTTTCCATTTTTTAAAACTATAGCCATCCTAATGGGTATGGAGTGGTATCTCATTGTGTTTGATTTGCATTTCCCTAATGCCTAATGATGCTGAACATATTTTCTATGCTTGTTGGCCATTTGTATGTATTCTTTGGGGAAATGTCTAGGTCCCCTGCTCATGTTTTAATTAGGTTGTTTTTGTTGTTGAGTGGTAACAGTTCTACTGGGGGAACCTGCCCCCAATATTTCAACGTAGGTTCTTTCTATTTTCCATAAATGTCGGCCAACTGAGAAATAAAGAGAGACAGTACAAAGAGAGGAATTTTACAGCTGGGCCGCCAGGGGTGACATCACATATCGGTAGGACCGTGATGCCCGCCTGAGTCTCAGACCAGCAAGTTTTTATTAAGGGTTTCAAAAGGAGAGGTGGTGTAAGAACAGGGAGTAGGCACAAAGATCACATGCTTCAAAGGGCAAAAAGCAGAGCCACTAATAAGGGTCTAACAAAGATCACATGCTTTTGAGGGAATGGGACAAGGGCAAAAGCAGAACCACTGATAAGGGTCCAACAAAGATCACAGGGCAAAGGGCAAAAGCAGAACCACTGATAAGGGTCTATGTTCAGCAGTGCACATATTGTCTTGATAAACATCTTAAACAACAGAAAACGGGGTTTGAGAGCAGAGAAGCGATCTGACCACAAATTTACCAGGGCAGAGTTTTTCCCCACCCTAGTAAGCCTGAGGGTTCTGCAGGAGACCAGGGCGTATCTCAGTCCTTATCTCAACTGCACAAGACAGACATTTCCCAGAGTGGCTGTTTATAGACCTCCCCCCAGGAACACATTCCTTTCCCAGGGTATTAATATTAATATTCCTTGCTAGGAAAAGAATTTAGCAATATCTTTCCTACTTACATGTCCGTTTATAGGCTCTCTGCAAGAAGAGAAATATGGCTCTTTTTGTCTGACCCCGCAGGCAGTCAGATCTTATGGTTTTCTTCCCTCGTTCCATAAAAATCACTGTTATTCTGTTCTTTTTCAAGGTGCACTGATTTCATATTGTTCCAACACACATTTTACAATCAATTTGTACAGTTAACACAATTATCACAGTGGTCCTGAGGTGACATACATCCTCAGCTTACGAAGATAATAGGATTAAGAGTAAAGACAGGCATAAGAAATTATAAAAGTATTATTTGGGAGCAGATAAATGTCCATATTAATATGAAATCTTCACAATTTATGTTCCTCTGCCGCGGCTCCAGCCGGTCCCTCTGTTCAGGGTCCCTGAGTTTCTGCAACAGAGTTCTTTATTGTGGTTATAAAACCTTTATCAGATACATGATTTGCAGATATTTTCTCCCCTTCTCTAGGCTTCTTTTCACTTTGTTGATAGTGTTCTTTGATACACAAAATATTTTAATTTTGGTGAAGTCCAATTTATCTATTTTTGTTTTTTTGTTACTCATGCTTTTGGTGTCATATCTAAGACTCCATTGCCAAATGCACAGTTATGAAGATTTACCTGCCTCATATTTTCTAAGAATTTTATGGTTTTAACTCTTTTATTTGGGTGATTGATCCAGTTTGAATTAATTTTTCTATATGGTGTAAAGTGGGAGTCCATATGTTGCATGTGAGTATCTAGTTGTCCAAGCAACATTTGTTGAAGAAACTGGAAAGACTTTAAAATGAATATGTCCTATGTTGATTTCTTCATTATTGTGATTGCTCTGGGAGCACTTTAAATAGCTATAAAGAAATGTCACAAACCTTTATTATTATTATTATTATTTATTTTTTTTTTTTTAGGTCAACCTCTGGGAGCACAGAACAATGTTTCAATGTTTTTTTTTTTTTGAGAAGAAGTCTTGCTCTGTCACCCAGGCTGGAGTGCAGTGGCACGATCTTGGCTCACTGCAACCTCTGCCTCCCAGGTTCAAGCGATTCTCCTGCCTCAGCCTCCCAAGTAGCTGGGGTTACAAGTGTATGCCACTGCACCTGGCTAATTTTTTGTATTTTTAGTAGAGACAGGGTTTCACCATGTTGGCCAGGCTGGTCTTGAACTCCTGACTTCAGGTAATTCACCCGCCTTGGCCTCCCAAAGTGCTAGGATTACAGGCGTGAGCTATCGCGCCCGTCTAGAACAAACTTCTTATGTTTTCAATATTTTTTACAAAATTGAAGAAATTGGCTTTTTGATAACTTTTATTAGATAACATTTGTCTTCATCTAGGTTGACAAGTGCACTAAAATATCAGACTCCACCACTATACAATTCACCCACGTAACCAAAAACCACTTCTACCCCAAAAGCTACTGAAATGTTTAAAAATTAGGAAAACAAAACATTTGGCTTCATCTAAATTAAATTAATGGAAAAAAGCCAAATCAGCTTTTTTTTAGTCTGTATTTTTAAAAATTAGCCTTACTGAAGATACTAAACTGAAAAAAAAAATTTATGCATCTTAAAACAGATTAATCAAACTTTATTGACTCTAAAAGCATTCTTACATTGGTAACTTTTATTTTTCAGGGTGAAGATTATATAAAGATGAGTCAGTGATTGAAGCCAATATTCTGATTCCCATGGAAGATGGATGGGCAAGAGTGTACTTCTTGGCTCCATTTACTACCTACTGCTCAGTAGTCATCTCTGTAAATCTGCAATTTCTACCAAAATGTGTGATCGTAGATCTCAAAGGATCTTGCTTTAACTTTCAACACTTAGAAAATCTACAAACATTCAGACCTGTCTGGGTTGGTATTGCCACCCATGACATTTAACATGTTGTGATGCTTGAAAACACAGGAGTAGAGAAAATCGATGAAGATTGTATTTTTGCACCTTAACTCCACATTGCTTTATTGGTTAATTTATATTCTTTCCATGTAATTCATGTAATTGTATGTCTGTGTGTGTTTTATGTGTCACCACCTTTCATGTTTTTGATTGCCCTACAAAGAGAAACCAAATGAGCTGATTACTGACTATAAGTTCTCAGCCTTTATGGACCTAATCTTATTTTTATTTACTTGAGTAATGTTTATTCTCTGCATGAACCATGATTTCTCCTGTGAGCCATTCCAGCATAAGCTGTGAATATGTATTAACAAATATATACATTTCTATTTTTATAATCCATAAGGATATGCCTGTTTTAAATAACATACATATTAACAATATCTATCAGGAAAACCCTCAAGACAGCTTCTAGTTAAAACCTTTGTTGCTGTCCTCTCAAACTATATTTATAAAAATTTGCTAGGGCCAAATCCATACTTGCAGAATAATTCATCAAATTTTATTTTTAAGTGAAAAGTAACCTTTCAGGCATTTCAGCAGCATACATTGACAACCTAGGGTATATATGTATGTATGTTTCTTATTGTATGTCTATATATGTATGTGGGGAGGACAGGAGTGAATGTTCACACACTTTTCTTGCGTACTCAACTAAATTGGAGAATGTTTCTGAAGAAAATTGGATGAAATTAGCTGCTGAGATTGAGTTTCTGCCTTAAAATCTGAAACAAAAAAAGGGACAAATGGCTGGTAGATCTACTGACCGTAGCCATCACCAGAACACTTAGTTTCTTCCCAGACATGAATTTCCTGACAGGCTCTGAGCCAGAAACACACTGTGGGCGTGCATCTGGTTCAGCCCTGGATATGCCTCCACTGTGGAGGGAAGCATTGGAACTGGAGTTGTGCACAGCACCCCAGCTAGTGGGCCTGGCTGGGGGTGCAGAAGGGCAGGGTAGTTCTTTCCAGTTCCCCTTGCAGCTACACTTACTTTCTCCCTGACTACCAAATGGAGTGACGGTTGAAGAATCAAGCTCATAATATGATACACCCAGACAGACCCAGAAATCTTTTGATTTCCCCAGCGAGATACTTATCACTCTCTCTTCTCTTTCCCATGGTTAAAACAGGAGTTGTGTTCTCTGTCGCTGCTAAATTATTCTTCACTTGAGTGAAGCAAATATTTAGCTTCCAAATAAAGTATATTTTGTTCTGAACTGGCAGTTTAAGAGGAGATACCGTAGTCTAGATTGTCTTTGAGGTAGAATATGTGATGGACCACATAGTTTAAGATTACAAGGTACTTTCCCTCTTCTCTCAGGCCATGCATTTGAATAAAGTGCCTCCCTTAGCCTGAGCTCCTAAAGACCTCTTGTACTTGGTTGCAAACTCAGATCTCTAGTCTAGTCTAGTCTAGTCTAGTCATGTGTGACTGTGTACTGAGATACCACTAGCCCAGTTTGCTGGGTCTCTCTATGTTTTGGAAGTTGGGGGTTTAATAATATTTAATGTCTTTTTAGGATCATAAACATAAATAGGTTTGTTGATATTCAGGCCTTCAGAATTTAAGGGTTTTAAATACAGCATTCAGATTGTAATTGGTATGTTTTTGCCATCTGGTCTACTCAATTGTATATTTTTATTTTGCAAAACAACCCAAAACTTACTTTATGTTGCTTTGTTCAGTACCTTTCGAATTCCCCCAGAAGAGTTGTTTTCAAAACAAACATTCCAGAATGAATGTCGCTCTTCAATGGAACGTCTTTATTGTGCTTGAAGTATTTCTTCTCTGGTTGTAATTCTAAATTACAGAGTCATTTGAGCTTTCTCCCCTCCTGCTAGTATCTTTACAGGAGCAGGGAAGAGCAGTGACTTTATCCTCAGGTAGAGGATGTATAATTTTGGGCGAAGTTAAATTACAATTTATTTGAGGTTATTCCTAAACCTATTTATTTGGTATTTTGGAGGAGATCACACACTAAGAGAACATTGATTGCCTCGGCTATTGTGCTGGCTGGACACTTTGGTCACTTTTGAAGCATGTTAATAAATGTCACTGATTAAAACAGCTGGAGCATTTCCTTCCCTTTCCAGTGAAGGAGCAGCATAGTGAAATCCTGGCACCCCTCACCTTTTTGTGATGACAAGATGGCTGACAGTCACGGAGTCCAGGAGAAGGTGCTGCTCTCCTTGCTTTCTGAGTAAACAGAGTAATGTTTTTTTCTTATTTTCCCAAAGAAAGAAAGATAAGGGGGAAAATATATTTGTATGTTTAGACCAGCCAAATTCTGTCATTATTTTAGTATCAACCTGCTGTATATTAGAGCAACTGAATATAATATGGAATAAGTTTGACCAGGTCAAGTTTTAGGATATAGTTGAATTTCTTTAAAAAGTTTTCTATTTTATCTAAAATCTTTCTATTATATCTAAATTAGAATGATCATCCTGCAGCAAATTCACATTACTGTTTGCTGGCTAATTGACAGTATTTCTCAGCATCACTATGTAGCATTCTGTTTTAGCATCTTTGAATTATGATCATTTGATTTGGCTAATTACAAAAAGTACAGGTTTAAACTGGACTTACCTTGAGTTAAAGGCAAAGAAAATCTAAAAACATAAATGTTATATTTCACAAGAAATCAGTTGCATATTATCCATTACATATTTAGTTTTAAAAGGAGGAGTCACCTTGAATTATTTTCTGAGTCACCTTGAATTATTTGATCTCTCAACCTGCTTTCTCATCTGTAAAAAAGGGGGGAGGATAACTTTCACAGGGTAATTGGTAGGCTAAATAGGAGTTACAGAAAACTGTTAAATAGGAAAGAACTACATTAAATTTAAATATTCACATTATGCCTGTGTTTGACTATTGTTAGCATTTAAGTCACTAAAGATCAATATATTTAATGAGTTGGACTCTAAATATGTGGTACTGTAGGTATCACATTTCCCAAGTCTTTTTAGCTATATCATGTCTATCTTTGGAATGGTATAGTCGGGGGCCCTTTTTATCAATAATAGCCTTCTATTAATTAGACTAATTTTAAGAACAACTAATATTTCAACTGGCAATATCATCCTATAATTATCCACATAAAGTAGTCTTTCAGGCTGCTAGGTAACTTGGCTGTCTTCTATTCCATCCGTTTTATTTAACTACAGGATGGTCATGAATCAGTGGCAGGACTGCCTTGTAAAGTTGTGCTGATTTTGCACTGCACAAAAGTACATAGTTAAGGAGGCGAATGGACTTTAAAATCTAGTTCACATTCCCCTCAACAAGCTACGTGTGGAGGAAGGGGCTCCTGCCTTCTCACCAAGGTGTACATGTGGCACAGGTCTCCCCAGAAGAGGTGTCTTTTTCTAATTTGCCCAAAGGGGATACCTGTCTTAATTCATCCACCAGGGGGTGCCTTTTTAAAAATGTGCAAAGCCGTGGTGTGTTGCAGCTGGCTTTTGCTGGCTCCCCAGAGGAGAACCAATTGTGTGCATCTCTTCCCAACTTGATGTTCAGTGGCATCAGGTTGGTAGCTTTTAATGGACAATGGTAGGAGTATTTGTATCATAGAAGTTAGTAAATGCTGCAAATTGTGGATCCCCCACCCCCTCAGTCAGTTTCTAACACACCACTGAAAAAGGCCCGATGTAGGCTAGCATTGCATTTCCCAGAGCAGGCACACTGGAGTCCTAAAATGTGTATGATTAAAGGACACATAGACCCGGAAGAACTTTTTTTATAAAGCTGTAGGCAGCTTGGAGATGTCCGTATCAAATTCAGATTGGTTCACAGACACATGGTAGTTCTGACTCAGAAACTGTTATGGGTCACAGAAAAATACACAGTCCAACTCTAGAAATGACTAGGAAGTGAATCAGCTGAATTACTATTTTTGAGATGGAGTCTTGCTCTATCACCCAGGCGGGAGTGCAGTGGTGCCATCTCAGCTCACTGCAGCCTCCACCTCCCGGGTTCAAGTGATGCTCCTGCCTCAGCCTCCTGGGTATCTGGGATTACAGGCATGCGCCCCCACGCCCAGTTAATTTTTTGTATTTTTAGTAGGGATGGAGTTTCACCATGCTGGACAGGCTGGTCTTGAACTCCTCACATCAGGTAATCTGCCTGCCTTGGCCTCCCAAAGTGCTGGGATTACAGGAGTGAGCCACCACGCCCAGCCGAATCAGCTGAATTCTTAAGCCTTAGCATAAAAGCAGGCACAACTAATACACCTACTGTGTTGTGATACAGTTCACCAGACACTCCTGGATTGAGGAGGGCTGGAGCTGGACAGTGAACTCTGGCTTACAGGCCATTTTGACTTTGCAGTAAGATAAATATTTGGGCAGGAAAATTTTCCCATGATCCAACAGAACCCAATCCAATCTTACTATGCCTCAGCAACCCTTTCCTGAGAAGGACAGCAGTGCCTGGCAAGCACATTATAAACCTGAGTCCAGGTTTATCCCCTTGTGTAATCAAGTCCATGGGCTGGATGTGACAACACCTGTGCCTAAGCTAGGTAGGCTTGAATAGTCCAGAATGAAATAGGCCAAAAGGCTGTCCCAAGCCCACACTGAGTTTCAGATCTTACCTCTTAAATGGAACAGAGACCATGCTTGTCAGCACCACAAGAAAAGTTTGTACAAGACTTGTGGCAATAAATAGATACCTCTAAACCTGCTCCTTCTCAGGCCAGGACAGGTCTCAGCTGCCACAAAGGAAGAGAGAGAATGTTGAAAAAGTAAGGAAGAAAGAAAACCAAAAGATGGCCAAGCCTTCTTTCAGAAGGAGGAAGATAGTTCATATGGGGGCTATATTAGTCCATTCTCTCATTGCTATAAAGAAATAACTGGCAGAGCTTGCAGTGAGCCAAGATCACACCACTGCACTCTAGCCCGGGCAACAGAGCAAGACTCTGTCTCAAAAAAAAAAAAAAAAAGAAAGAAAGAAATAACTGAGACTGGGTAGTTTATAAAGAAAAGAGGTTTGATTGGCTCACATGTGGTTCTGCAGGCTGTACAGGAAGCATGACTGGGGAGGCCTCAGGAAACTTACAGTCATGATGGAAGACAAAGTGAGAGCAGGCATCTTGCATGGCAGCATTGGGACCAGGGATCAGGGGGTACCACACGCTTTTAAATAACCGGATCTTGTGAGCACTCACTATACAGTACCAAAGGCAGATGGTGCTAAACCATTCATGGGAACTCCATCCTCATGATCCAGTCACCTCCCACCAGTCCCCACCTCCCAACACTGGGGATTACATTTTGATATGAGATTTGGTGGGGACCAGATCCAAGCCGTATCATTCTGCCCCTGGCCCCTCCAAATCTCATGTCCTTCTCACATTGCAAAGTACAATCATCCCCTTCTCAGTAGCCCCCCAAAGTCTCAACTAATTCCAATATTAGCTCAAAAGTCCACAGTCCAAAGTCTCATCTGAGACAACACAAGTCCCTTCCACCTATGAGCCTGTACAGTCAAAAACAAGTGAGTTACTTCCAAGATACAAAAGAGGTACAAGTATTGGGTAAATACTCCCACTCCAAAAGGGAGAAATCAACCAAAAGAAAGGGGCTACAGGCCCTATGCAAGTCTGAAACCCAGCAGGGCAGTCATTAACTCTTAAAGCTCCAAAATCTCCTTTGACTTCATGTCTCACATCCAGGGCACACTGGTGCAAGGGGTGGGCTCCCAAAGCCGTGGGCAGCTCTGCCCCTGCAGTTCAGCCTCCATGGATGCCCTCATGGGCTGGTGTTAAGTGCTAGTGACTTTTCTAGGTGCATGGTGCAAGCTGTTGGTGGCTCTACCATTCCAGGGTATGGAGGATGGTGGCTCTCTTCTCACAGCTCCACGAGGCAGTGCCCCAGTGGGGAGTCTCTGTGGGGGCTCCAACCCCACACTTTCCCTCTTCAGTACCCTAGCAGGTTATCCATGAGGGCTCTGCCCCTACAGCAGGCTTCTGCCTGCACATCCAGGCTTTTCCATACATCTTCTGAAATCTAGGCAGAGGCTCCCAAGTCTCAACTTTTGCACCCTGTGCACCTGCAGGCTTAACACCATGTGGAAGCTGCCAAGGCTTATGGCTTGCACCCTTTGAAGCACCAGCTTGAGCTGTATCCAGACACCTTTGAGCCATGGCTGGAGGTGGAGTGGTTGGGATGCAGGGAGCAGAGTCCTGAGGCTATTCAGGGCAACAGGGCCCTGGACCTGGCCCATGGAACCATTCAATCCTCCTAGGCCTCTGGGCCTGTGATGGGAGAGGCTGTCTCTTAGATCTCTGAAATGTCTTGAGGGCTTAACCTCATTGTCTTGACTATCAGCAATTGGCTGCTTTTTACTAAGTAAATTTCTGCAGTGGGCTTGAATTCCTGCCCTGATAATGGGCTTTGTTTTTATACCACATGGCCAGGCTACAAATATCCCAAACTTTTATGCTTTGCTTCCCTTTTAAATATAAGTTCCAGTTTTATGTCATTTCTTTGCTCATGCACATGAGCATATGCTGTTAGAAGCAGCCAGGCTAAATCTTGAACGCTTTGCTGCTTAGAAACTTCTTCCACCAGATACCCTAAATCATCATTCTCAAGTTCAAAGTTCCACATATACCTAAGGCAGGAGCACAATGCCTCCGAATTTATTGCTAAAGCATAGGAAAAGTGATCTTTGCTCCAGTTCTCAGTTAAGTTCCTCATCTCTGTCTGAGATGTCATCAGCCTGGCCATCTCTGTTCCATATCACTATCAGCATTTTGGTCACAACCATTTAACAAGTCTCTAGGAAGTTCCAAACCTTCTCATCTTTCTGTCTTCTTCTGAGCCCTCCACACTCTTCCAACATCTGCCTGTTACCCAGTTTCAAAGCTGCTTCCACATTTTCAGGTATCTTTATAGAAATACCCCACTTCTGGTACCAATTTTCTGTATTAGTCTGTTCTCACATTCCTATAAATAAATACCGGAGACTGGATAATATATAAAGAAAAGAGGTTCAATTGGCTCATGGTTCCATAGGCTGTATGGAAAGCATGGCAGCATCTGCTTTTGGGGAGGCCTCAGGAAAAAGCAGGAGCAGGTGTCTTACACGGCAGAAGCAGGACCAAAGGGGTGGGGGAGATGTCACACACTTTTTAAATCAACCAGATCTTGTGAGAACTCACACTATACAGTACCAAAGGGGGGATGGTGCAACTCTGCCCTCATGATCCAGTCACCTCCCACCAGACACCACCTCCAACACTGGGGATTACAATTTGACATGAGATTTGGTGGGGACACAGATCCAAATCATATCAGGAGCCAAAGCAAAGATGAAAGCTGGCAATGCCTGTTTTCTTGTTGGAGTAACCTCACCTTTTTGCCACTCCAGACAAAAAAAGAAAAACCCATGTGCCCATGAGCCTTTTGAACCAGGCAGAGTAAGAAATCTACCTAGCAATAACCAATAAAATGTCTTTAAAGCTGACTGTAGTAGCAACAGTCCTCTTCCTGAAATAGTGGGGAGAAGGGAGTCTTTAGCACAAATCAGAAGAATACAGACTAGTGTAAGAAACAAACCATAATAAATCTGGGCTCAGGAGATGATAACTCATTTTAGATGATACAGGGGTAACCAGCTAGATATATTTGAAGTAGGAAATTGGGGAAGATGGTTCCAAATACATGGGACTCATCACAGGTTTCCTTTATTTTTATTTATTACTATTTTTGAGGCAAGGTCTTGCTCTGTCACTCAGGCTGGAGTGCAGTGGCATGATCTCAGCTCACTGCAGCCTCTGCCTCCTGGGCTCAGGTGATTCTCCAACCTCTGCCTCCCAAGTAGCTGGGACTACAGGTGTGTGCCACCACACCTGGCTACTTTTTTCTTTTTAATTTCTGTTATGGATATGCTGGGAATAACTGGCTGATTTTTTAAAAAAAATTTTTGTAGAGATATTTTGTCATGTTGCCCAGGCTGGTCTTGAACTCCTGGCCTCAAGCAATCCTCCTGCCTCGGCCTCCCACAGTGCTGGGATCACAGGTGTGAGCTACCATTCCCAGCTTCCTTTAAATGACCACGCTTAGTGAAATTAATGTTTTCAGATCATTAGGCATACCATTATGTGACTGGGGGTGACACAAAACATCAAGCTAAAATGTGCTTATCCATTTGTTATTAGGTAAGATGAAAACAGAATGGCTCTACAAGTCTGATATGTGCCAATATCATTTTAAGTAAACATGACTTTTTAGGAGCTTTTTTTTTTTTTTAGTAAAAAATGTAACCAGTTGTGTACTGATAGATGTTTAACACCTGACTCTTGGTTGAGGGGAGGCCTAATTTGTAGTATTTGCCAATTTCTGGGGTGGAAATATTCCCACCATAGTTGGTTTCAAGCTACTGTGTTCTTAACCAGCTCCCAAAGTTTTTGAAAATTTAGGATTGGCTCTTGCAAGTGTGTATGAGCCAATTGTGCATCATGGGATAACATATATGGCATAAAGATGGGATATCAGTTAGGAATCTCTCGGCTGCAAGTAAAGAATACACAACTAAAATTGACATAAATAATAAAGACCTATCTCACATAATAAGTCTGAGGACTACAGTGGCTCAACAATGTCATTAAACAGTTTACAAATGTCACGGCAAAGTCAGGAAGTTACCATATATGGTCTAAAAAGGGGAGGCATGAATGATTCACCCCTTATTTAGCATATAATCAAGAAATAACCACAAAAATGGGCAACCAGCAGCCCTTGGGCTGCTCTGTCTATGGAGTAGCCATTCTTTTATTCTTTTTTTTTCTTATTTTGAGGAAGAGTCTCGCTCTGTTGCCCAGGCTGGAGTGCAGTGGCGCAATCTCAGCTCACTGCAACCTCTGCCTCCTGGGTTCAAGTGATTCTCATGCCTCAGCCTCCCAAGTAGCTGGGATTACAGGTGCCCGCCACCATGCCTAGCTAATTTTTGTATTTTTAGTAGAGATGGGGTTTCACCATGTTGGCCAGGCTGGTCTTAAACTCTTGACCTCAAGGAATCCACCCGCCTCAGCCTCCCAAAGTGCTGGGATTACAGGCGTGAGCCACCGTGCCCAGTTCATTCTTTTATTCTTTACCTTCCTAATAAACTTGCTTTTACTTAAAAAAAAAAAATGACATTAAAAACCCAGAATCTTTCCTTCCTTCTGCTCCACCATCCTCTGCAGATTGGCTGTCACCCTCAGCTTACCCACTCATGGTTATAAGACAACTGCTCCAGGCATCACTCTCACAACCATGATCTAAGGAGGAAAAGGAGTTTTTTCTTGCTACTGTTAATGGTGGAGGGTCTCCAGGTTCTTGACGTTTTGAACAAAGAATTGGACAAAACGCACAAACAAAGCAAGGAAAGAATGAAGGGTTTTACTGAAAATGAAAGTACACTTCACAGTGTGGGAGCGGGCCTGTGCACAGGGGCTCAAAGACCCTGTTAACAGAGTTTTTGTGAGCTTAAATACCCTCTACTTGGGGTATGCCCTATGTAAATGAAGAGGATGAAGTAAAGTTACAAAGTCATTTACTCAGTGTATGCCCTATGGAGAGGATATTTCCTGTCATAGCTGAAATGTGAATCAGCCTTATGTTCCCTGCCTCCAGACCCTATTTTTCTGCCTCACTACTTCTTTTTATCAGGGAGAAAAACCTTTCCCAGATGCCCCCTTAACAGACTTATCTTTACATCTCATTGGCCAGAAGTTTGGGCTAGATGAACACCAATAAGCCATTCACTGATAAGAGGGAATGGAATTGCCATGATTGGCTTAAACACAGTTAATCCCTTAAAACCAACTAACCTTGACTTCATTGCTACTTCACACCTGAACAAAATCAGTGCTGTTGGCAAGGAAGGGAGTGGCTGTTAGGAAGTACAACCAACAATGTCTACCACAACAAATGAATGCAGTTAACTGTGGAATAAACCAGAGATCATCAGTAAACAAATGACTGAGCTTTGGGAGAACTTCCTAAATTCCAATCAAGGTGACTTTGGTAGACTCTCAAGAAAGCATACCTAAATGTGATATAATTTATTAAGTACAAACCAATTCTGCCCTCTTATGAGAATATATGACTAGATGGAGGATGATCAGAACAAAGAAAATGGAAATCAAAAGAGTCAGAAGGTGGTAGAGTTTATTCAGCACTCTTCAGAAAGAGACTATGAATATGGCGTACAAAAGTCTAGTTGTCAAAGAGGTACATGTAAATATTGAGCTGAGATGGTTCGTTAGGTCCTTTCATGGCCTGAATGAAATAGATATATTTCAAAATACTTCAGTACTATAGAGGCTGATTCTTTTTTTTTTTTTTTTTTCTTTTTGAGACAGGGTCTGGTCTGTTGCCTAGGCTGGAGTGGAAAGGCATGATCTCAGCTCACTGCAACCTTTGCCTCCTAGGCTCAAGTGATCCTCCCACCCCAGCCTCCCAAGTAGCTGGGACTACAGGCATGCTCCACCATACCCAGTTAATTTTTTTGTAGAGATGGGGTCTTGCCATGTTGCCCAGGCTGGTCTCAAACTCCTGGGCTCAAGTGATCTGCCTGCTTTGGCCTCCCAAAGTGCTGGGATTACAGGCGTGATCCACAGTGAGCCACTGTGCCTGGCCAGTTCCCATTTGATTTATTTATTTATTTATTTATTTATTTATTTATTTATTCATTCATTCATTCATTTATTGAGATGGAGTCTCGCTCTGTCACCCAGACTGGAGTGCAGTGATGCCATCTGGGCTCACTGCAACCTCTACCTCCCAGGTTCAAGTGATTCTCCTGCCTCAGCCTCTCGAGTAGCTGGGATTACAGGTGTGCGCCACCACACGGCTAATTTTTTGTTATTTTTAGTAAAGGCAGGGTTTCACCATATTGGCCAGGCTGGTCTTGAACTCCTGACCTCAGGTGATCTGCCTGCCTCGGCCTACCAAAGTGCTGGGATTACAAACGTGAGCCATGACACCCGGCCCCCATTTTAAATTAAATACTTCTTTCCTTTGACAAAATTAATTCTAGATGAGCAAAGATGTAAACATTCTACAAAACCAAAACCAGTCAGGCATGGTGGCTCACGCCTGTTATCGCAGCACTTTGGGAGGCTGAGGTGGGCGGATCATGAGGTCAGGAGATGGAGACCATCCTGGCTAACACAGTAAAACCCCATCTTTACTAAAAATACAAAAAATTAGCTGGGCGTGGTAGCACGCACCTGTAGTCCCAGCTACTCAGGAGGCTGAGGCAGGAGAATCGCTTGAACCCAGGAGGCAGAGGTTGCAATGAGCTGAGATCGCACCATTGCACTCCAGCCTGGGCAACAAGAGCAAAACTCTGTCTCAAAAAAAAAAAAAAAAAAAAAAACCAACCAACCATCAAACAAACAAAACCAAAACCAAAACACCTATAAAAATCCTAAGAGGAAACATGGAAAATAAAAGAAAAAAATCAGAGTCGGGGGGCTTTTTAGGCAAGACCCACAAGACTGATAAATGGACTACAGAAAAGTGTCTGTTTGAAAAAATGCCATAACAACGCTTTAAAAGACAAATGATAAAATAGAAAATATCTTTGATATGGTTTGGATTTGTGTCCCTGCCCAAATCTCATGTTGAATTGCAACCTCCAACCTCCAGTGTTGGTGATATGGAAGTGGGGGCAGGGAAGTGCTGGGTAGAGAAAGGCAGGTCCCTGGTGAGGGCTCCACCCCAGGCCTGTGCCCACGGACCTAGGTGAGAACAGGGACTCCTGCCTTCGTGCCCAAATGTTGCATTTCCCAGGACCACCCTGGCCCACCACACCCCCATCCTGTGCCTATAAAAACCCCCAAGACCCTAGCAGGCAGGCACTCCAGCAGTTGGATGTCCAGAGAAACACATTGGCAGAGGAACACACAAATGGCTGGATGTTGAGAGGATATCAAGAACACATTGACAGGCACACTGGCATGCCAGCAGGCCACTGACCAGCAGAACGACGTGGAGTTTGGCCGGGGTGGTTGGAGGAGAGCCCGGGCCACTGGGCGGCCCGACTCCAGGAGAAAACCATCTCCCTTCTGGCTCCACCATCTGCTGAGAGCTACTTCCACTCAATAAAACCTTGCACTCATGCTCCAAGCCCACATGCGATCCGAGTCTTCCAGTACACCAAGGCAAGAATCCCGGGATACAGAAAGCCCTCTGTCCTTATGATGAGGCAGGGGTCTAATTGAGCTGACTAACACAAGCCACCTATGGATAGCTAAACTAAAAGAGCACCCTGTAACACACACCCACTGGGGCTTCAGCTGTAAACATTCACTCCTAGACACTGCCATGGGGTTGGAGCCCCATAGCCCGCCTGTCTGTATGCTCCCTTAGAGGTTTGAGCAGCGGGGCACTGAAGAAGTGAGGCACACCCCCATTGCATGGCCTGCGAGGGGGACAAGGGAATTTCTCTCGTTTCATTGGGAGGTGATTGGATCATGGGGGCAGATTTCCCCCTTGCTGTTCTCGTGATAATGAGTGAGTTCTCATGAGAACTGGTTGTTTAAAAGTGTGTGGCATCTCCCACCTTCTCTTCCTCCTTCTTGGCCTTGTAAGATGTGCCTGCTTCCCCTTTACCTTCTGCCATGATTGTAAGTTTCCTGAGGCCTGCCCAGCCATGCTTCCTGTACAGCCTGTGGAACGGTGAGTCAATTAAGCCGCTTTTCTTTACCCAGTCTCAGGTAGTTCTTCATAGCAATGCTTGAATGGACTTATATAGAAAATTGGTACCAAGAAGTGGGGGCATTGCCATACAGGTACCTGAAAATGTGGAAGTGACTTTGGAACTGCGTACCAGGCAGAGGTCGGAACAGTTTGGAGGGCTCAGAAGAAGACAGGCAGATGAGGGAAAGTTTGGAACTTCCTAGAGACTTGTTAAATTGTTGTGACCAAAATGCTGATAGTGATATGAACAATGAAGTCCAGGGTGAGGTGGTCTCAGATGGAGATGAAAAACTTATTGGGAACTGGAGTAAAAGTCACTTTAGTTATGCATTAGCAAAGAGGATTGTGCCCCTGCCCTAGAGATCTGTGAAACTTTGAACTTGAGAGTGATGATTTTGGGTATCTGGCAGAAGAAATTCTAAGCAGCAAAATGTTCAAGACTTGGCTTGTTTGCTTCTAGCAGCCTATGCTTATATTCATGAGCAAAGAGATGATCTGAAAGTGGAACTTATATTTAAAAAGGAAGCACAGCATAAAAGTTTGGAAAATTTGCAGCCTGACCATGTGGTAGAGAAGAAAAACCCATTTTCTGGGGAGGAATTCAAGCTGGCTTCAGAAATTTGCGTAAGTAAAGAGGAGCTCAATGTTTATAGCCAAGACAATGGGGAAAATGCTTCAAAGACATTTCTGGAGACCTGCTTGCACCATGCCTGGATAAGCACAGGCACTCAACCCCAGCTCATGAAAGCAGCCAAGCAGCCGAGGGGGCTGTACCCTCCAGAGCCATAGGGACAGAGATGCCCAAGGCCTTGGGAGCCCACCCCTTGTACCAGTGTGCCCTGGATATGAGACATGGAGTCAGAGGAGATTATTTTGGAGATTTAAGATTTAATGACTTCCCTGCTGGGTTTCAGACTTGCATGGGGCTTGTAGCCCCTTTGTTTTGGCTGATTTCTCCCTTTTGGAAAGGGTGCATTTACCCAATGCCTGTACCCCCATTGTATCTTAGAAGTAACTCACTGTTTTTTATTTCACAGACTCATAGGTGGAAGGGACTTGCCTCGTCTCAGGTGAGACTTTGGGCTGCAGACTTCTGAGTTAATGCTGATATGAGTTAAGACTTGGGGGACTGTTGAGAAGGGATGATTGTAGTTTGCAATTTGAGAAGGACATGAGATTTGGGAGGGGCCAGAGGTGGAATGATATGGTTTGGATTTGTGTCCCCGCCTAAATCTCATGTCGAGTTGTAACCCTACTGTTGGAGGAGGGGCCTGGTGGGAGGTGATTGGATCATGGGGGCAGATCTCCCCCTTGCTGTTCTCATAATAGTGAGTGAGTTCTCACAAGATCTGGTTGTTTAAAAATGTGTGGCACCTCCCCTGCCCTCTTCCTCCTTCTCCAGCCATGTAAGACGTGCCTGCTTCCCTCTTGCCTTCCTCCATGATTGTAAGTTTCCTGAAGCCTCCCCAGCCATGCTTCCTGTACAGCCATGCTTCCTGTACAGCCATGCAGAACTGTGAGTCAATTCAACCTCTTTTCTTTATAAATTATCCAGTCTCAGGTAGTACTTTATAGCAATGTGAGAACAGACTAATACAATCTACTTCAAAATGACAGAGTATTTTCCTGAAATAATTAGACCATCATGTTTTCGAGGTGAAAATGATTGGTTTAGTGACTGGGTTGGGCCTGACCCAAGTCCAGCCAATCAGAATCAAAGAGACTCAATTCTGCAGCTTTTGTGATATCTGTGAGAAGTGAATTAGCTCTTTCCTGCTGAACTTGGCATATGAAAAGCTGTAGGGGATAGAGCTGCTACTCTAATTTGCTCCCAGTAAAGCCAAGCTACTTCAAGGCAGAGGGCAGAGAGAGTACCAACTCTCTCACTGATACAGGAACCAGAAAGAAATTATTTAGGCAGATAGGGTAAACGAGTCTTTGGCAGAATTTCCCTTTTAACAAAAACAGCCCCCAAATTATTTTTTTCTAACTAAGGACAGCCTGAAAAATTGAGCTGCAAAAATAGATAAGCAACTGGAAGTTTACATGGGTGAATGCCAGCATCTGTGCCAATAGAAAAGGGCTACCTGGGAACCAGGTATGTTCAGCATGGAGGCTCCATCTTCCCTTTTCTTTGTTACCATGTGTACAGTAAAGAAACAGGCAACATGGCACTGGCCAGGTAAATAACCCATCTGCGTAATAAAAGATTAGGGTGGGTGCAGCCAGCTTTTTGTGCCCTATGCATATGGCACCCCTAGCTCTAACCAGTTTTTCACACCTTATGCAAATGGCACACCTGGTCCACGCAATCTTTTGTGCCCTATGTTAATCAGACACCACCTCCTCAAGCTCACCTATAAAACCTGCTGCATGTGCCTGTTCGGGACCCCTCTCTCTGCAGGAGAGAGCTCTTCTCTTTCTTTTGCCTGTTAAGCCTCAGCTCTTAACCTCACTCGTAGTGTGTCCATGTCCTTGATTTCCTTGGCATGAGACAACAAACCTAGGAAATCACCCCAGACAGTGAGGCCACTTCATCATGACACTGTTTGAGTCTCAAATACAGTTATGCCTGAAGTTCTACTCCCACAATTTTTAGTTAGGGGAGCAGTTCATTCTTTTGTCAATTTGGGTCTGTCACTTAAAATCAAAAGCGACCTGATATACAATTCACTATGAAAACAGGCAAAAGACATGAAAAAAAGAGTTGCTTTTAAATATAAAAAGCTATTCAACCTCACTCATAAAGAAATGTACATTAAAACAATAAGGGTTGGGCATGGTGGCTCACGCCTGTAATCCCAGCACTTTGGGAGGCCGATGTGGGCGGATCACCTGAGGTCAGGAGTTTGAGACCAGCCTGGCCAACATGGTGAAACCCCATCTCTACTAAAAAAATGCAAAACTTAGCCAGGCGTGGTGGCACATGCCTGTAATCCCAGCTAGTCTACTCAGGAGGCTGAGGCAGGAAAATCACTGGAACCTGGGAGGCAGGGGCTGCAGTAAGCTGAGATCACACCACTGCACCCCAGCCTGGGCAACAAAGCGAGACTCCATCTCAAAAAACAAACAAACAAACAACAACAACAACAACAACAACAACAAACTCAATAACCTTTACCTCTAGAGAGAGGTACTGGGAGACAAGCCTAGGGTAAGAGACAGATTTAGTTTTCACCACATGTCATTTTGTTGTGGTAGACAGCCTCTAAAATGGCCCCCCATTTCCCTGCCTCTGATATTCACACCCTTGTTTGGCCCCTCCCCTTGAGTATGGGCAAGAGCTGTAACTCACTTCTGATCAACAGAACACAGGAAAGGTGATGGAGTGTCACTTCCATGCTTAGGTTACATAAGATAGCAACTTCTGTCTTGATAGCAGCCCCTCTTGTTTGATGCTTTATGAAGCAAGCTGCCATACTGGAGAGGCCCATGTGCAAGGAGTTGAGGGCCAACAACCAGCAAGGGACTGAGGCCCTTGATGAATTGAATTCTGATAACAACTACATGAGCTTGAAAGCAGATCCTATCTCAGTTGAGCCTTCAGATGAGACCCCATCCTGGTTGACACCTTGATTGCAACCTTGTGAATCAGAGGATTCACTGTTAAGCAGTTAAGCTGTGTCCAGATTTCTGACCCACTGAAACTGAGATAATATATGCGTGTGGTTTTAAGCTGCCAAAAAAAAAAAAAAAGAAGCCCCAAAACAAAACAAAACAAGACAAATTAGCTGGACATGGTGGTGTGCAACTGTAGTCCCAGCTATTACATTTGGAGGGCAGAGGCAGGAGGATCATTTGAACATGGGAGGTTGAGGCTGCAGGGAGCTGAGATTGTGTCACTGTACTCCAGCCAGTCTGGGTGACAAAGTGAGACCCTGTCTCCAAAAAATAAACAAACAAAGGCTGCAGCATCAAATCTTGCCTGCTGGCCTGCCCCACAGATTTCAACCTTGCCAGCAGCACCCATAATTGCACGAACCAGTTCCTAAGAGTAACTCTCCATCCAACCATCATCTATGCATATTTCCTGTTGGTTCCGTTTCTCTGGAGAACCCTAATATGGGTAAGTTCTGTTATTTCCCCCATTTTAATCATGGAGAAGGCGGGGTCTGAGAACAATTTGCTTAAATAGCTGGTAAGCAGAACCTGGACATGGACCCAAAAAGTTTGGCTCCAGAGCCCTTGAAAATAACCATTATACTATTCTGTAACTAAGGACAACTGTGCTGGCTGCCTATCTCACTGGAGTTTTGTACCTTTTTTTTTTTTTCTGATTTGTAAAGGGTCATTCAAGTGCAGTGCATCTGATTAGAGAACCAGATAGCATGGAAGTGAAATGACCCTTGACTGATGAGCAGAGTCCCATCCGTTCTTCTCAGCTGTTGTGCTGCCATCCTCCCCACCATGCAACTCTTCACAGCTACTATTTTGTTGTCCAGCGGTCTATGCTATGGTCTTATTGTCCTTCCTGAGCAAGCATAGTCAGGGTCCTGCTGGCCAAATGTACAGTAGTCTTTTAAAGGAGACTGTTCTTTGGAAGATACTGCAGGGAAACAGAATAGAGAGGATTCATTCAGAACTCCCCTCAAGGAGTTTGAATCTATATCTAGGGGTTGTGGGTAAATAACTGGAACTGCCTTCCTGACTGCCTGCTGGGAACCAGCCTATGTTCCCAGACCTCCAGACCTGCATCATAATCCTCAAACCAGATACATGCAAACTCCTCACTGCAGAGCCCAGCATTTGTTGGAGGTCTTTCTTCTGTGGAACTAAACTCACACATTCTTCAAATTATTGGTGAATCCAAATTGCATAACCCTACACATAGAACTTAATTAGGGTTCACAGAGAGTCTGTAAAGCAATTCTTTTAAAGAAGCTTCTTCTGGCCAGGCCAGTGGCTCACACCTGTAATCTCAGCACTTTGGGAGGCCAAAGCAGGAGGATCATTGAGGCCAGGAGTTCAAGACTACCCTGGGCGGCAAAGCAAGATTCCGTCTCTACTAAAAAATAAAAAAATATATATATATATAAAAGAGGCTTCTTCTGAGAAAGAAAATATAGAGCTCTTGAAGTGTTCAATTGTGCAAAAAAGTTCAGAATGGCCCAGATTGTAGGGGCTTACTTTAAAATAAATTTAACTGCCTGCTTACCAGCAGCATATGAACATTCACTTGTAGGGAAACTCTAGATACACTGCGATGAAAAAGTCCATGAATGCTCTGAGTCAATGATGAAAAGAGCGGAAAAGGAAAAGACAGGCCCTGGCAAGTGTGGGTGGCACTAATGCCAGCTTGGTGGTCTGATGGAGTTTTTTGAAAATGATCACATTTGTAAAATGGGTTTAAAACAATATTTTGACTAGTGATTTCATGTCTGAAAAGGGTATTATTTTGGAATTTCCTCCAGTGTTTAAATGCTTTGTGTTTTGAACACACTGATTGATTACTTAATCTACAGCTGCTTCTGGGTGCTCAGCAATTTTCCCTGTCTTGTTGCTATGAGACGAGGACTTCCCTGAATTCGCCAGTGTGACAGGCATCGTGAAGAGGTGGTGGGCTCTGCCCACAAGTCACAGTGCCATCAAGCGGTCATTCTGGAAAACTGAAGTCGGTTTGTTTCCACTGTTCTCTAATTATGGCACTCTAAGGTCATCATTTTCACAGATGAATTAGCAGGTTAAATGAACAGTGAGGGCTTATGTATTCCTTTCATATTCTCCTGCACACAGTTTGGATTTTTAAAAATCGAATACATCCAGCCTGGCCAACATGGTGAAACCCCGTCTCTACTAAAAATACAAAAAAAATTAGCAGGGCGTGGTGGCACGGGGCCTGTAATCCCAGCTACTCAGGAGGCTGAGGCAGGAGAATCACTTGAACCTGGGAGGCGAAGGTTGCAGTGAGCCAAGATGAGTGCAGTGGCAGATCTCAGCTGCAACCTCAGCCTCCTGGGTAGCTGGGACTACAGGCACACGCACCACACCCGGCTAATTGTAGAGAAGAGGGGTCTCACTATGTTGCCCAGGCTGGTCTCAAGCTCCTGGGCTCAAGCGATCTGCCTGCCTGGCCTCCCAGAGTGCTGAGGAATAAATAAAACTAATGTATTAAAAAATAAATGAATCAGGCTGGGCGCTGTGGCTCACGCCTGTAATCCCAGTACTTTGGGAGGCCAAGGTGGGTGGATCACGAGGTCAGGAATTCGAGACCAGCCTGGCCAATATGGTGAAACCCCGTCTCTATTAAATATACAAAAAATAGCTGGGTGTGGTGACTCATGCCTGTAGTCCCAGCTGCTTGGGAGGCTGAGGCAGGAGGATTGCTTGAACCCAGGAGGCGGTGGTTGCAGTGAGCTGAGATTGCACCACTGCACTCCAGCCTGGGCGACAGAGTGAGACTCCATCTTGAATAATAAATAAATAAATATATATATAAATAAAGCCACAGCAAGCCAAATGGTAAAGCTGAAAGAAAGTTGAGGCTGGGCACGGTGGCTCACGCCTGTAATCCTAGCACTTTGGGAGGCCGAGGCGGGTGGATCACGAGGTCAGGAAATCGAGACCATCCTGGCTAACACGGTGAAACCTCGTCTCTACTAAAATAAAAAAAAAATACAAAAAATTAGCCGGGCGTGGTGGCGGGCGCCTGTAGTCCCAGCTACTCAGGAGGCTGAGGCAGGAGAATGGCGTGAATCCGGGAGGCGGAGCTTGCAGTGAACCGAGATCGCGCCACTGCACTCCAGCCTGGGGGACAGAGGGAGACTCCGTCTCAAAAAAAAAAAAAAAAAAAAGAAAGAAAGAAAGAAAGAAAGTTTAACCGGTGGGTAGGGGACATTGCAGGTTAGCCCTAACTTCACATCTCTTGGTCTCAGTTTCCGCTTCTAACTAATGAAGGGCTTGGCCTAGGTCTCCCAACATCCCTTCTGCTCTGAAAGTGTCTAATTCCTTGCTTCTTTTACATATGGTTTTTAGAGGCGCATAACCTGGAAGCGGATCCTGGTCAGGTCTCCCCAGCTGAGCTTGGTTATGTGACTTCAGAGTGAGCTTGTGCAAATGGCAGCAAAGATGGAAGGGCGGAAGAGGGTCTGTGCCCACAGGGGGAGGTGAAATTGCCAGCAGTCTCTGGCAAACGACTCCACTCCCCACATGCTTGGTGGAGATGGGCCTCCACCAAGGATAAAATTGTCATTCCTGAGGGAGAAGTCTGGCCCGGGGTATCAGCTCCGGGCTTGGTCGCTAAGCCTGTGATGAAAGGCTCACAGGCAAGCGCATCTGTGCAGGATGTGCTTATTGACTCAGCAGCAGGCTGGACATTAATGTATTCGATGAAGATGAGAAGAAAGGGAGAATTCAAATTCCACTCAAAGGATGCATCCCTGTCCCTTCCCTCCCCACCGACGGTTTACGAGAACCTGGAGCCAGGTAGGAGAACTGCCTCTGCTGTGGAGCCTGCTTCCAACTGTTTCCTTTCTTGTACTCCTGTTTGAAGGGCCACATGATTCTGGGTGTGTGGTGCACCTCATTGTCTCCCTGTGGCTTAATTCTGGTTCTTGTGGAGTAAATGTGAGATGTAGTGAATGCTGTTCTTGTGTTGAGGGACTTAAGCAAATTTTCATCAATCTGTGCATTATGTAAAGCCTCTTCCAAATTCAGGATAAGAGAAACACCAGGAATGCTGAATATTAAGCTAAACAAAAATACAGTGAATTACCAACACCCTGAGAGAACATAGCTGAATTAATACAGGTCACACGACTTTGGGGCTCTCTTGATTGTGACTTAATACTCTTAATTTGTCATTATTTGGGGGATTAAAAAATACCTTCTGGCCGGGATGGTGGCTCGTGTTGTAATCCCAGCACTTTGGGATGCTGAGGTGGGTGGATCACTTGAAGCCAGGAGTTTGAGGCCAGCCTGGCCAACATGGGAAAACACTGTCTCTACTGAAAATACAAAAATTAGTTGGGTGTGATGGCTGTAGGCCCAGCTGCTTGGGAGGCTAAGGCATGAGAATTGCTTGAACCTGGGAGATGGAGGTTGCAGTGAGCTGAGATTGTGCCACTGCACCCCAGCCTGGGTGATAGAGCGAGACTCTGTCTCAAAAAGAAAAAAAAAAAAACAAACTGTTTACACAAGAGCTTGTATCACATTGTCTCACTGAATATCCACCTACTGTAGTAAACTCCCAGAACGTTAGACACAATAGAGCTTAGAAATCACCTAGTGTAATTCTTTCCAGTTTAAACTGAGACCTATAAATATATAAAAACAAAATGGAAACAAATTAAACTTTTCACACTGTAACTCGAAAAAATAATATTTCACTTAAAAAGACAAAAAATAAAACTACGGCAGGGATCTCTTCTATATTTTAACAAGTCTGAACCATGAAATTCAAGGGCTAAGTGAGGTAAATATCTGGCACATTTTGCTGTTTTAGAGCCATTTGCTGATGGGATAAGAATGTGAGGAGGATGGGAAAAGGGAGAAAGAAAAATATGATATATTATTTCTATCTTTGGAATCTGCGATTGAACAAAGCATCTCAACTTAAAAACATCAGCTCTGTAAATGTTTTGTAGATTAAATATTTTGTTATTCTTTGTTCCAAATATCAAAACGTAATCTTGTCTCATTCCCCTGTGTCTGGGAGGTAGGAAGGTACAGGTTTCCCTCCTTATTGCAAACATTCCGCAGCACAAGTCCAAGAACCTAGCTACAGCCAAGGAACAGGTGAAGGCCAGCTCATTACATTTCAACTAGACCCTTTTAAAGAATCACCAGTGAACCTTAAATTCAGCTGATTTTTTAAAATTGAAAATAAAAAAGAGGCCAGGTGCGGTGGCTTATGCCTGTAATCCCAGCACTTTGGGAGGCCGAGGCAGGCGGATCTCCTAAGGTCAGGAGTTCGAGACCAGCCTGGCCAACATGGTGAAACCCGTCTCTATTAAAAATACAAAAATTAGCTTGGCATGGTGGCGGGCACCTGTAATCACAGCTACTTGGGAGGCTGAGGCGGGAGAATCACTTGAACTCGGGAGGCAGAGGTTGCAGTGAGCCGAGATCACGCCATTGCACTCCAGCCTGGACAACAGAGTGAGACTCCGTCTCAAAAAAAAAAAAAAAAAAATTAAAAAAAAAAAGAATGGCCACATTCTCTTAGACCTTTGACTTCCACCAAGGCAGTGGTCAGGAGGCCCTTCAGGGCCTGGATGGGTTTGGCGCCTCGTGTTGTCTGGGGAGACATCTGAAATGTCAAGGAAAGAGCAACAGACAGACATGCGGTTAGAGGCTCGAGTTTGAATACCAGCTCTGTCACATTCCAACTTGGGCAGGTCACATAACTATTGAGTTCCAGTTTGCTCATCTATAAAAGGGATGATAATAAATATATCACAGAATTGTTGAGAGGATAAAGGAGATAATGCATGTAGAATTGCTGAACAACTGGAGTTATTATTTGCAGCTCTTGTTAACTAGGGCGTGAAAATGCATACCAGTCTTGTCTGTAAACCCTTTATTGTTTAAATAAAAACATTTTTTAAATGTGCTGGCTGGTCCTCGATTTGAAATAATGGAGATCTGGGAACCAGAGGAAAAAAATTCCCTAGTTATCACAGGCAAAGAAGAGTTTGAGGTTGGCCAGAGTATGGTGCTGTGCCCTGGAGAGAGATGAGGGAGAACAGGCTCTGGCTAGAGAAATGGCCTCCAGTTTCTAGGAGAATGAGGAAGGCAGTCCTTGCCCTTGCTGTCCTGGTGTATAGGGTAGGGCTGGGCAGCTGAAAGTCTCGGCTTGAATTGCAGAGCACAGAGAAATGCCATCTGTCATTTCTGTCTGTGGCATTTTTTAGATATGCTAGCAACAGCACCTGCTCATTTACTTGTATATAACTCAAAAATGGGAGGTGAATGTCCTAGACACAGCCTAGATGGGACACAGGTGTGAGGAAAACATTGCATTGACTTTGCATTTTTCAAGGCTTCATCAGCTGCTTAGATTAAGGAAGGATAAAAACAAGAGAAAGAGCAAGAGAAATTAAGCAACTCATATGCTTTCTTCCCCTAAGAATCCTGATTAAAATCCAACCACAGAAGACTTGCCAGCAAGTTCCAATATATGGCGTGCTTTCCATAGCAGATCTGGCTAGTGGTTACTTGGAGGAAGGTAACGTGACAACCTATACAATATTAACTCATCCTAAATGTTGCTTAGTGAAAGAAATATAAATCTCTGAGATAGGTGACATGGGGATTTCATTTGGAACTGAAGCCCATAGTTATAAAAATTCAGTAAGGAGGAGAAAAAGAAAACAAAATAAAACTAGATTGAATCATTAATCAAAGACTGTGTCTATGGCTTAGGTTTATGTTTTTGAACCAACAGTAAATAGTAAGAAAGCATTTTCTTTTTTATGCATGTAACTAATATATTAATAGTAAAAGGACTGTTGGCTATAGTTCAAAGTGAACGCTTTTCCTAAAACATAAAAAGCAAGTAAAATAAAACCCACAAAAACTACAGTAAACAAATGAATGCATTTTACAAAATAAAACATTTCCCTTGGAAAGTTGAGTGAAAACAAATATGTAAATAGCTTCTGTTTTTATAGTTAAAGCTTTTTAATCTCTGGTGCATAACAATTGAAAGAATGAGAACTTAGACAAAAGTATTTGGTGGATTTGAGTTAATGGGCCAAGCAAGCTTTTTTTCCTTGGCTTCTCTGTCAAATGAGTCATAGATCGAGTCTTTGGTAATAGTTTTGGCCATGGAAGGGATTTCTGAAATGCCAACATAGTTTTTTTTGGCCATCCTTGAACTGGTTGTGATAGTATAGGCATTGCTTCGGTAACATTTCATAGAGGACATGCAAAAAGTCTCTTTCATCCCTCTCCGAAAATTGGCATTATAAATTGAATACAGAGTAGGTTTAGAGGCTGAAGAACTAAAGGATATCCATGTGATAGCTGTGAAAACAAGGGAACTTTTCTTATAGTCTTGTTCATGGGGGTGCCATAGCTGAGCTACATGAAAAGGCAGCCAGGAGAGCAAAAACAACAGATTTAAAATGAGGAACATCTTGATAGTTTTCACTTTTGTCCGAGGGACAATGTTCATTGTCCTCCTCACTGTTCGGCCATCTGTGCCTATTCTCCAAATATATTTTATGACCTTTTGGTAAAATAAAATTATGAGGACAGATGGAATCACAAAGCCCACCAAGAAGTGGATGACAGTATAGGCAGTGCCTTCCCAAGAGGAAGCGAGGAAATAGTTACAATGACCGTCCCAGGTGGAGCCATAGAAAAAGAGCACAGGGGTCACAAAGGCTGCATCAAAGATCCACGATGCTGCAATCATTTTCTTGGCTTTTTCTCTGGACACCTTGAAGCTCAGAGGATAGACGATTGTGTAGAACCGGTCTATGCAGATGGAGAGGAGAACGTAGATCTGGACACCTGGAGTGAGATATTGAAAATACCGCACAACCTTGCACATTGCACTACCAAGCGTCCACCTTCCAGTGGTGAACTGGAGCAGGACGAAAGGCGTGCTGGCAATGCTGATGAGAAGGTCAGCACATGCCATGGAGACCACAAAGTAGTTGGTGGTAGACTGAGTCCTCCTACTCCTATGGATGACCAAACAAACCAGGGAATTGCCGAAGATAGAAAACAACCACAGAATCCCAAAGAAGATGCTGGCTGTGGCCACTTCCCCGGGTTTCAGCACATAGTGAAGGTCTGTTTGGTTGCTCATCCAACTGTGCTCCTCACTTAATTCCATCAGGTATTGGCTTGGCAGAGGTGTGGCTGTTTCAGTGCAGCTGCGGTTTTGGAGGGGCACCAGAAGTGTAGGAATAATCAAATGTGGCTTGCTGTTATCCATTCTGTGAGCAAAAACCATATTCACTTTTTTTCTCTTAATTCTGGATGGGGAAAAGAAGAATGAGGCCTCCTGTTAAAAACGTGTCATACAGATTGGTTATGATTACTCAGGCTAACGATCTTATTTGACATTTAGATTGACTGTCATTTGTCTTTGTGTAGGACTTGAGCGTTGGCAGGAAAACATAACTACTATCCGGAAAAAATTCTGGCCCCCACTTTGTTTTCATTTTAGGAGCTGTTTCAGCAGATCTCAGCTCAGGCTCTCTCTGGCCTCACCTTCTCTTGACCCTTAGTCATACCGAGCTCCCCTCCTACACATATCCTTGTTCCTTCACTCATCAGGGATCACAGAAGATTAGGGATCTCAAATCTGGCTCATGGTAAGGGTGTTACCACCAACTGAAGATCTGCTGGAATTCTGGGCAAATATGTGAGAAGTTCCTAATTGTCCTAAGGTTGCAAAAGAAGAAAGCTTGAGCAGATGAAAACACACAGATTTTGACTATGGAAGTAGCTAACAGCAGTCTGTGAATGTAGACTGGCTAGCTACTGGGAAGGGTGCTGTCCTTACTTAGTGTAGATTTTCCATCACAGAAGGATTATGGTAACACATGGAGCAGTCAACACTGCTACATGAGCCAGAAATAGCTCCTAATTTAATGACATCTGAAAATAGCTTGCTTTTTCTAAAAGAGGATATAGTTCATGCACTAATAGCTTGCCACCTACCAGTGACATATATTTTGATGCTATTCTGTTGTTATTGTTTCATAAAATACTGACTGAAGAACATACAAGATGTCCTCTAAGAAATGTAACCAGGTTACGGGAGACCTTATGGCAGTCAGGTGATTAAAAACAACAAAAAAATGTAACTGTTAGCTAAGCACAGTGGGGAACACCTATAGTCCCAGCTACTCAGAAGGCTGAAGCAGGAGGATCAGTTGGTCCAGAAGTTTGAATCCAGCCTGGGCAACATAGCAAGACCCTATCTCAAAAAAAAAAAGTAACTTAAAATTACTAAGCACTTTTTAAAAGCTTATAAAGCTTACAAATCTTAGATACAAAAGAATATTTTAAAGTTTAGCCTTTATTTTGTACTTTTTGTATTATTCAGTGAGAAAAAAAGTCACACTGTTTAAATAGGCAAAAAGATTAAATAGTTGTGGGTCATTCAATTAAAATTGAGGTGATTTTGCTCACAGATTATAAAGGCTTAATTTGGTCTGAATCCAGGAAACAAAAAGAGAAACAGTAGCAATTTAATCCATAATAACCATAATAATTATGGTTATTAAGGTAAGATAAGGATAAACATTAATATTTTCAAAAATGTGCCCACTAAAAGTAAAAGCCCATGTGGGGTTACAGCCACCATTTTGCTGAGATTCCATCTGGCCTGTGGCACAAGGGGATGTGGCTCCAGCAACAGGCTTTTCTAGTAGTCACTAGTTTCTTTCCTGGTGGGCTCCTGTGTCTGCACCTCACAAAGAAACATTTCTCAAGTGACAGTCAGGATTAAATAATAGTTCATAATGAAAGAACGGTTCTTAACGACTAATATTTTCTTTTTTTTTGAGACAGAGTCTCGCTCTGTCCCCCGGGCTGGTGTGCAGTGGCGCGATCTCTGCTCAATGCAACCTCCACCTCCCAGGTTCAATTCTTGTGTCTCAGCCTCTCGAGTAGTTGGGACTAGAGGCGCGTGCCACCATGCCTGGCTAATTTTTGTATTTTTAGTAGAGACCGGGTTTCCCCATGTTGGCCAGGCTGGTCTTGAACTTCTGACCTCAAGTGATTCGCCCGCCTTGGCCTCCCAAAGTGCTGGGATTACGGGTGTAGCAATTGCGCCCAGCCCTCATTTTTTCTTTGAGGGATTTTTGTACTAATTTGTGGTAGAGAAAGAAGTGTTAATATATATAATCTTCACCAAAAATTTATATTCAATACAAGTCTAGTGCTCAAGGCAATATACTCAATGCCTGTTCTATATTATCTTTAGGCTTTTTTGTCCATGAGGCAACCTTACTTAAGAAAGCTTAAGTAAGATAATTAAAATTTAAAAAATTAAAAAAAAATTTTTTTTGCTCACCACACAGAAAGCAAAAATAATTAAACATTTTGACTACTAAAAGATCTTTAAGCATGCTGGGAAAATGATAGCCAATGGTAAGAATAGCAACCATACACTTTCCATATAAGAAATCAGGGCCAGGCGCGGTGGCTCACGCCTGTAATCCCAGCACTTTGGGAGGTCAAGGCGGGCAAATCACGAGGTCAGGAGATCGAGACTATCCTCGCTAACACAGTGAAACCCCGTCTCTACTAAAAATACAAAAGATTAGCCGGGCGTGGTGGCAGGCGTCTGTGGTCCCGGCTACTCGGGAGGCTGAGGCAGGAGAATCGCTTGAACCCGGGAGGCGGAGGTTGCAATGAGCCAAGATCGCGCCACTGCACTCCAGGCTGGGCGACGGGGTGAGACGCCATCTCAAAAAAAAAAAAAAAAAAAAGAGAAAGAAATCAGGACATAAGATCTAAAATTAGCATTGTCCTAGAAAATCTGGACTGCACCCTCATACATATAAGATTGAAATCATCTTTTCGCCTTCATGTGTGTAAAACCTATTAAACTTTTTAAAAAACCTTTTAGGATTTAAAGTTTAAAAATAAACTAAAACAGACAATTTCCCCAGACAGAAAACTGTTCTAACTTTTCTGGAATGCCTGTGGCCTGAATAAAACAGGAGTCCACACAGGCACTTTTCCTTAATGCACATACTTGAAAACCTGTGAACTTCCTTCTGTTTCTTTCTTCCTCTAACAACAAAACTCTGCAAATGAAACTCAAGCTCACCGCTTTAACTAAAGCCTGGAGGCGGGGGGCCCTTCCATCATTTCCTCCAGCTGCTTTACACCCATGAGTCTGTCTGCCCATTTCCCCAGCCCAACCACTTGGAAGCAGAGGATCCCAATGCTCAGAAACAGGACGAGGGAGCCCGAGGAGTTCCTGAGTCTAGGTTTCCCCTGCTGGTGGCATGAGTTCTCACTCCACCTAAAATCGCTGCAGTTCTGAATATTCATTCAATAAGCCGAGAAACTGGGCTAGGTATTAAGAAAACAAAGATCGGCCCAGCGCGGTGGCTCACGCCTGTAATCCCAGCACTTTGGGAGCCCGAGGCGGGCGGATCACAAGGTCAGGAGATCGAGACCATCCTGGCTAACACAGTGAAACTCCGTCCAACTAAAAATACAAAAAATTAGCCGGGCGTGGTGGCGGGCGCCTGTAGTCCCAGCTATCCAGGAGGCTGAGGCAGGAGAATGGCGTGAGCCCGGGAGGCGGAGCTTGCAGTGAGCCGAGATCGCGCCACTGCACTCCAGCCTGGGGCACAAAGCCAGACTACGTCTCAAAAAAAAAAAAAAAAACGTAAGGCCCATAAAATAAGCAGTGTGCCATATTATAACTCAATTTGATAATAATTATAATTCACTGCTAAGAACAGAACTTTGTACAAGGAGCTAAGTAAGACAAAAATAGGGACCCAGTTTTGCCCGGGTAAGGGGAAGAAAAGGAAAGCCTTCACAGAAGAGGTAAAGTTTGAGCTGGGAGCTTAGAGGATGAATAGGACTTCTTCAGGAAGACAAGTGAATAAAACATTCCAGGGGAGAGAGATAGCATGTGGATTGAATTTTGGGGTCATTTTTCCGGGTTGATCTTTTTTGGGGCCCTTTTCCCCTCAGAAACATAGTTTCCTTCAGACCATGCCTCCCAGAGTATATAGTTTCTAAATACCCTACAATCAAACTGACCTAAATTTTTCCCCTGGTTACAATGAGAGGTTATATTTGCTGCATTCATGGGCAGAAATGCGGTCAGACAGTGGATAAGAATATTAGCATATCCAGAATGGTTGTGGTACCCTTGCTCATACAGCATCTTGTTAGTCCTTTACTGCAGCATTTTCCAAGTTTGTTTTTCTCTAGCTTAGCAATACAGTAGATTGGAGTCTTCCAGGCAGCCTTAAGAAATATTGATGCCTGAGTCCCAGCTTCAGGGATTTTAATTTAATTGCTCTGGAGTGCACCCTCGGTGTCGGATGTTTCGAAGTTCCCAGGTGATCCTGAGTGTAGCCAAGATTAAGATCTCTGCTTTAGAAATACCTCCATGTTTCTGTCTTCTCCAATAAACTGTGGACTCCAGTAGGGAGATGGGGATGTTATTCTTTTTTGCCATGCTCTACAGCTTCCACTGAAGTTCTTTACATTAATAATTGCTTATTAGATGTTTACTAAATTGGATCTGTAAGGACAGAGAACTGAAATAAATGACTCTTACTCTGTGTGCCTCTGCTAGGAGAATTAAATGCAGATAGAAAATTACTATATATTCTCAGAGAGTTAAAATATTGGGGATTATGGTGATAGGGGAAAACATGACTCCTGATAAAAGCAGGGCAGGAGAAACTGAAGCTACCAGGTCAACTGCTATATGAAACAGATATCTCATCTAAGGGAAAGCCAAGGTAATTTAGGTGTCCTCAGACAGGTTCTTGCACTTTCCTCCCAGAAAAAAGGTCTGCCATATGATAACTAAATTCTAGGGTCCCAAAGTAAAGTTTCCAAAGGCCTCCCCTGCTCCATTAATTTAGATAAAAATAAATCTTCAAGGAGGTGTTTCTGAAATATAAGATCTGGTTAATTAGTAATTCTGTTCAGAGCCATCCATATGCAGTAATTTTAGGAGTGACAAGAAAGGCTTCTTCACCTCTTTCCTGTTCGACCTATCTCTTCCCAGCCAGTTCTGAGACTACCATTTGACATTCTCCCTTGGCTGAGGTATTGAAGGTCCTTATTTATCTCTACCTATATATGATCTAAAAGAGGAATCATTCATTTATCCTATTATCTACTTCTCATCCATCCAAGCTTTAAGATTAATACACAAGTGGGGAAAATGGTAGATGGGTTGTCATAGCACAGAACTGGGGGCCAGGCATGGTGGCTCATACCTGTAACCCTAGCACTTTGGGAGGCTGAGGTGGGCGGATCACCTGAGGTCAGGAGTTCAAGACCAGCCTGGCCAATACGGCAAAACCCCGTCTCTACTAAAAATACATAAACTAGCCAGGCGTGGTGGCATGTGCCTGTAGTCCCAGCTACATGGGAGGCTGAGGCAGGAGAATCGCTTGAACCCGGGAGGTGGAGGTTGCAATGAGCCGAGATCACGCCACTGCACTCCAGCCTGGGTGACAGTGAGACTCTGCATCTCAATTAAAAAAAAAAAAAAAAGAACTGGGGACTGGCTACCCCTTTAATGATGGGATCCTGGGGCACCTGGGAGGAGAATGTACCCTATCACTTTGCTTTGTAATTTTTATTTTGCATGTTTGTCTCCCCCATTAGGTTATGAGTTCCTTGAGGATAAGGACTATGTCTTTACTTCTATATCCCTGGGGCACATAGCTATTAAAAAAGGTTTAATGAATACATGAATGGGTGGATATGTTAGTAAAAATTATCCAATACTTGAAAATAAGGCAAAAAAGGACATATCCTCTTAAGATCTTGCTGGGACATTCTTAAATGGGCCTCTCTCTCTGGGAGAATGTACCTGTGCTTGACTTTGCTATTTAATATTTGACTAGAGCTGAGACATTGTGAAGATATTTATATGTTAACTTGTAGATTTCTTTCTAGCAGAAAATAATAACCCCAAAGGTTATGGACTTACTGCCCTCTAGGACATTAGCCAGTTTAGTGTTTACCTAGCAATCTTATGCTGAAATTCTTTTTTAAAAATGCCTATAAAGATGCATTCTTCAAATGCTCTTGGAACCAGCTTTATTGTCTCATTGGTTCCTTCGGTATTATGTTAATAAATCTTTAACATATGTTCATCCAATATTTGTAAAAGTCATGATTCTAACTTTTTGAAAATCATACTTTGTTGGATGGAATGGATGGATGAATGACTGGAAGCTAATAAGAGGGAGCGGAGGACCACAGAGAGGAATGGGGCATGGATGACAAACTTTGCTTCACAATTCTGCATCAACTGTTGGATAGGTTTTTTAGTTAGTCTATTTTTTAAGTCTAAAAATACCCTAACAACTAACTTTTTGTCCTCTTGAGATTATAAAGATTCACAAACATTCTCACAAGGTATAAAGACCATTTTTATTTCTTGAGATTTGTTTAAAAATTTAATGTCAAACAAGAATTTTTATAATATTGATTTTTTACATGATTTGGTTGAAAAGAAAAGCAGAAACATTTTCTGTAGAATGGGAAGTACCTGCTGGACCTACGTGGATACATATGGGTATTTACTAATGAGCAGTAAGATTACAATCATGACAGTAGTTATAGCATTAATACTACCAAGAGTTAATACTTATTTTTGTGCTTACTATGTGCCAGGCACTTTATATGTGTAACCCCTCAAAGTAGGTAAAATTACTGGCCTTGTTTTACAAATGAAAAAAAACTAAAGTTCTTCCCCAAAGTCATACCGTTGGAAAGTGGTCACTCCAAAGCCCTTGCTCTTAACTACCATCAGGGTTTCCTGACCAGTGAGACCACAGAGGGCTGGATCTGAATTGAGAGAGTCAAATTGGCTGTACACGGGTAAGTCTTTCTTGACTATTCATTCAAAGAGAGGAATACAAAGTTATTCCCTATAGCCTCTTGCCTACCCACAGATACATCTGTTCAATATGCTAGCTCAGAAATATGTGACATAGTGAACAGTTTTAAAAAATGATCACTCCCACAACGCACTGCACAGAAGCTTAGCATCAAAAGTGCGCCAGACATGCTGGCCTGGAGAAATAGCCTTTCTTCAGAATAAAGAATGTGAGAGTATTGGCATTTCAACATGCTGCATAATTAACTGTTGCCTTTTAAACAGAATGAAAGCAGAATTCTAGACTTCAATTTGAATTGAAGTGAGGAAAAAATTTGATCAATTGTATTATCCCAAGTAGGAAATTATCTTTTAAAATTTTAGTTGTTTAAATTCAAGAAATACCACGGTACGGAGATTTTAAGGTAACCCCTTCATTGTTGTGTAGGCTTGATTTGTTTACATGTGAAAATGAGAAATGCCTGTAACACTAGTGGGCTGGGACTGGCTTACATAGAGAGCACTGAGCCAACTGTATATACATTTCTTCCCAACTCCAGGCTCAAAGACATCATGTTGGCATCATGAAGCAGCCATGGTAGGAGTATGGCAAACACCAAAAATTGAAGTTTTGTTTTCTTTCCCCCCCTCTGCAGAGCCAGTTGTTAAACATTTACCCGCACACCACTTCCAGTAGGGCAGGGCTTTCAGGGCAGCCTATCCTAAGTCCTGAACTTACACACATTGCTGAACTTAAAAATGGCTCAGGAGGCCACACAAGCTCTTCTGAAGCTTCCTAACTGACTCTCTTGCTGTGTGGCCCTGAGATAAGACTCTGGTGTATGTGTGCTTGTGTGTGTTTTATAGAGATGAGGTCTTGCTATGTTGTCCAGGCTGGTCTTGAACTCCTGGGCTCAAGCAATCCTCCTGCCTTGGCCTCCCAAAGTGCTGGGATTATAGGTGTGAACCACCATGCCCAGCTGAGATAAGACTGATATGAACATTAGGTGATTTATAAAACTACATAAGGCTAGGTAGCCACCAGCATGACTGTGTGGGGTAACAGGAAAATCAGAGAGGGTGAGACATGTTCTTACAATGTCGACTCAGATGAGGTTGCTAGATAAAATACAGGATGCCCAGGTAAATGTGAATTTCAGATAAATAACAAATAATTTTTTAGTAAAAGTATGTCCCATGCAATATCCCATGCAACATTTTACTGGTGTCCTGTATTTTCATTTGTTAAATCTGGCAAACCTACACCCAGAATGTAATCTTCTGCTAAAAAAATCTCATGTTTTAAATCTCACAGTGTAGGCATACTGCAAAGTGGATATGTATGTAGGCTTTGAAGTCAGTTGCATCCTATTCCTGTCACTCACTCACTAGCTGGGTGACCTTGGGCGAGTTACCTAACCCTCTTGAGCTCCAGTTTTCTTCTGTAAAATGAAGATAGTCAGTTCCTATCTCATTTGATTATTATAACTAGATGAGAGAATATACACAGGACTTAGATGAGTTAATACATGTGCATCTGCCTGGTGTGAGGAAAACAACAGGTGTTATTTTTATATACAGTTCTACAAAACACCTAGTTCTGTGTCTGGAACAAAGCAACTGCTTCAAAAATTAGTCTTTTAAACCATATGACAAACAAATTTTAGTAACCATATTACACATCACATACTATAGTAATAATACTAACATTGGTCACATAATTTAGCTTTGTCAAGGGTAAATGGCTTTTGTGAAGGGGCCTGGGTACCTAATCATCATTTACAACAATGTTTTTAAGGGGGAAATCATTGAGGCCAAATAAATAAACACATTTTCTCCAAGTTGGGGATGATTTTATGTGACATGTTGTCAAGATCAAACTTTTTAAGGTATCCTACATCAAAATACATAATACAACTGGATTGAATACGCCTTTTTCAAAAGCCCATAGAATCCATTCTGCTTAAATTATTTGCATTAGAGGCTGGGCGTGTAATCTCAGCACTTTGGGAGGCCGAGGTGGGCAGATCATCTGAGGTCAGGTGTTCAAGACCAGACAGGCCAACATGGTGAAACCCCATCTCTACTAAAAATACAAAAAAAAAAAAAAATTAGCCGGGTGTGGCGGCTGGTGCCTGTAATCCCCGCTACTAGGGAGGCTGAGGCAGGAGAATTGCTTGAACCAGGGAGGCAGAGGTTGCAGTGAGCTGAGATTACACCACTGCACTCCAACCCAGACAACACAGTGAGACTCCCTCTCAAAAAAAAAAAAAATTATTTCCATTAGATACTTTAAATAATTGCAAAAGAACCTCACACCAGTGAAAACAGAGCTTCTTTCCACCACCTGAAACTCCTGGTGCCACAAGCTTATAGGCCTGGAATTTTCTCTACTGGTCTTTTTCCTTTCCTCCTTTTATATAATATATATAAGTATTCCTCCATAATAATCCAGCTCTGTACCTTTCAAACTGTTTCCTAACTGGCATCAAGCAGTTTCTCAAGCTCAGACTGGGTATATTTTCTTTTTGTTTGGAAACTCGATACGCTTTCATGGGAACATAATTTTTTTTTAAACAGAGATGTTTTCAAAACAGCTTCTTCTAACTTCACAAAATAGCTTAAAACAACCATGAACATTCCTGGCTCAGAAATTCTGCCTATGTAGATTTAAGGAACTATTACTCTCCTATCACATTTGCCTCTTTCTTTACCCTTCACATGAATTCAAAAAATCAGCCTCTCTCACAATTACAGCATCATCCTTTAAAGTCAAGATTCCTATTAAAATATAAATGTTTCTTAAAGACCAGTTGTACATTTTTTTTCAGTTTTATATTTTATCAGTAGAGTAGTGATTTCTGAGACCCATTCATTCTATCTCTGAAATCTATGATTAGTGAAAATGAAAACAGAAGAGATGCCAAAAGCAAAAGCCGTGAGGACCATCAGTAACTGAGAGAATTAAGATGGGGTGTCATTATGAGAAGGGCCGGGTGAAGGGTGAAAGGTGAAGTTGAAGAAGATAAACTTCACCTCCTTGACAGTTTTGTGAAGCAATGGATAACCACTGGGTAGATACCCTACCCAAAGGAATAAAACAGAAAGGAGCCTGAGCTTTACCCCACATGAAGGTTTAAGTTGACCACAGGCTGCAGTCCTCCCCTAATTCCTTGTAAGCATTGTTGCATGAAAAAAATGTTAGGTCATGTTGGCATCTCTTTGAGGGCCCCCACGGATGTATAAAGAATACTATCTAATATTTCTCTTCCCAACTGCTGCTTAGTAGCTTAGTAGAGTTCCATGTATACAGGACACAGCTGCAGGTTTAATACTGAACTTCCCTACCTCCCTACATTCACACAAAATCTGTAAAGTAAGATACAATGTAAAAAAAACGAGTGCAAAAAAATTTCACCCTGGCCGGGTGTGGTGACTCATGCCTATAATCCCAGCACTTTGGGAAGCCGAGGTGGGTGAATCACTTGAGGTTAGGAGTTTGAGACCAGCCTGGCCAACACGGTGAAACCTTATCTCTACTAAAAATACTCAAATTAGCCAGACGTGATGGTGGGTGCCTGTAATCCCAGTTATTTGGGAGGCTGAGGCAGGAGAATTGCTTGAACCCCAGAGGCGGAGGTTGCAGTGAGCCAAGATTGTACTACTGCACTCCAGCCTGGGTAACAGAACAAGACTCCATCTCAAAAAAAAAAAATTCACCCTAAGAAATGACCATTTTGTTATGATGGCATATGCAAAATAGTCTTCAATCATAACATTTATCCATTTTTTAAAAAGATCATTTAGTGTGGCCAGAGTTGTGTTCATTGCTGGGGACACAGACATTATAATAACTAGACAGACAAGATCCCTGTTTTTATGGAGCTTACTTCTAACATGGGAAACAAATAATAAACAGCTAAACAAATAAAAATGTCAATAATTCAGAAATGATTAGTGCTATGTAGAAAAAGAAAACAGAATGAGGGACCAAGAATTGATGGGAAATGGAATGGCAGATGGCTGGTTAGCTGGTTACCCAATGACCATTCCCAACTCCTCCCTCTCCTGCCTCTTAAGAGGCTAAAAAGGTAAGATAATAATTTCCCCACCATCCCTTTCAGCTAGGTGTGGTCACATCAATATAATCTTCTTCTGGCCAGAGACAAGAGAAAGTCTCCTGGCAGGGTGTTGGGAGGTTCTTGGAAAAATGTTTCTTCCTTGATAAAAGGAAAGAGGTGTGTAGTGAGTATTCTCATGGGCCTGGCTGCCTCTCTGCTTCTTGCCACTGTAAACTGTCACATGAAGATGTCAGGGCACTGGGTGGTATCTTCTGAGGTCAGGGGAAGTCCTGAGACTCACCGGGACATAGTGCCCTGACACCGTGGTGCTGCTAGGACACTCACCTCCAGACTTACTAAGTAAGCAAACAATGTCTTTATGGCTTAAGCCACTTTGAGTTTTGTTACTCATCTCTGAAAGCACCCTGGCTGAAACAGGGTCTGGTTTTAGATGGAGTGGTTAGAGAAAGGTTCTCTGAAGAGGTTATATGGCAGCTGAAACCCCAACGACAGGAAGCCCGCCATAACATTCAGGCAGAAGAAATGATGAGTGCAAAGACCCTGGTGTAGGAATGAGCTTGTTATGTGGCTACAGCATATGAATACCAAAGAAAATGATACCTGATATAACCGGAAAGGTGGGCAAAGGTAGGATCACACAGGGCATTGTAGGGCATGGTTTTAGTCTATTGAAGGAAAATTCATCGCAGGTTTCAGGCAAAGGAGTGAAATGAATATGACATTTTTTTTAACCCCCTCACGCAGATTTATGTTTTAAAAATACAACTTTAGTTGCTGTGTAGGTGGCCAAGCATAGAAGCAGGGAGAATAGTTAACAGGCTATTACACCCAGACTTTGGGAGGCCGAGGCAGGTGGATCACTTGAGGTTAGGAGTTCGAGACCAGCCTGGCCAACGTGGCAAAATCCTGTCTGTACTAAATATATAAAAATTACCCCAGCATGGTGGTGAGTGCCTGTAATCCCAGCTACTCGAAAGGCTGAGGCAGGAGAATCACTTGAACCTGGGAGGCGGAGGTTGCAGTGAGCCGAGATTGCACCACTGCACTCCAACCTGGGTGACAGCCAGACTTTGTCTCAAAAAAAAAAAAAAAAAGGCTATTACAGCCTGGGCAACATAGTCAGACCCTATCTCTACCAACAAAAAAAAAAAGTAAAAATTTGCTGGTTGTGGTGGGAGGCTCCCAGCTACTTGGGAGGCTGAGGCAGGAGAACTGCTTGAGCCTAGGAGGTTGAGGCTGCAGTAAGCTGTGATGCTGTGATCACACCACTGCTGATGATGGTGGCTTAGACCAGGGTGATGGCAGTGTAGGTGGAGAAAAGTAGATGAATATTGAAAATATTATGGAGACAGAGCCAACAAGATTAGTTTATATGTGATGGGGTTAGGGAATGGGGATGACCCCTAGTTTTGAGAGCGTGAGAGCAAGAGAGAAAAAGTTTAGGGAGCTTGAAATCAGTAATACTACTATACACAAGTTAAATTCCCACTAGATATCCATGTAGAGATATCAGTTGGCTATTGAATATGTACATTTGGAAAAATCTCTTTTGAAAACCTGTGCCCATTTGAATCAATTCATTCATCACTCCATAAATATACACTAAGATCATACTACACTCCAGAATGTACTATGTTAATAATTAGATATACAATGGTAAACCAAACTGTATCCCTACCCTCATGAAGATCTAGTATAATTAGTTGTAGAGAGGTAGAGAGTAGTAAACAGATAAGAAGAAATGAATGTATTAAGTTGTAGTAAGTCCAATGAAAGAAGAGTAGGCTGCTATAAGAGAGCATGGTGAGGACCCTCCCCTGGGCTGGGGTCAGGGAGGCAATGGAAGCAGCAGCAGAGATGATGAAGAATGGCTCATCTAAAGTAGACTCTCTAGGACCCCTGCTGCTGACAGATGACAAGAGAGTCTAGCCAACATGCCGCCTTGGGTCCCAGCCATGTTCCAGGTCCTTAACAATGTTCTAGGCTCCTTGAGGCCTGGACTTAGGACTGTTGTGATAGTCTGTTGTCCTGGAAGCAATTCAGAGGTTTTTTATAGACAAAAGAACCTAAATTATCATGTGGGGAGCAGGTTAGAGAGAAAGAGGGATAAGTGGAGCTGAGAGGAACAAAGTATCCCCATAGATTTTGTTCTGTGTAAGAACCCCAGGACTTAGGAAGGGGAAGAGAGTCTCAGTAATGTTTGCCATTGATGTTCCCATCAGCCTGGTAGGATACAGCCTTGCCATTATTTAAAGGAAATAATATGAGTAGTAGGCAGAATGGTTCCCCAAAGATATCCATGCCCTAATCCCTGGAACCTGTGAATTTGTTATGTTATATAGCAAAAGGGATTCTGCATAATAATTAAGGTTATGGACCTTAAAGTGGGGAGATTATCCTGGATTATCCAGGTAGGCCCAATCTAAGCACATGAGCCCTTAAATGCAGGGAACTTTCTCTGGCAGCAGCAGGAGAAGTCAGAGAGACTCCAAGCATGAGAAAGAATTGACATGCTATTGCAGGCTCTGAGATGCAGGGGCCCACATAGAGGGACCAGGATGAGGCCTCTAGGAGGTATGATGGCTCCCACCTGATAGCCATCAAGGAAATAGGATCTTAGTCTTACAACCACAAGGCACCGGATTCTGCCAACAATCTGACTGAGCCTGGAAGGGCAGTCAACCTCAGAGCCTCTAAAAAGGATCACAGTCCTGCTAAGATCTTGATTTTAGCCCTGGGAGATTCTAAGCAGAGAACTCAGCCAAACCCACCCAGACTTCTGATGTACAGAACTGTGAGATAATAAACAGTGTTATCTTAAGCCACTAAATTTGTGTTAACTTGTTACAGCAGCAATAGAAACTAATTCAATGTAGCATTTCTTATATAATTGAATTTGAGTACTAAAATTCATACCAGTCATTCTATCACCTTCTACTACCCTACTAGCACCTGAAATATTAGAAAACCAAAAATCTTAAAGGGTATAGTGCTTTCTACTTCACCTTACACATTGGGCTGGGGGCTAAGAAACCTGGGTTCTAATTCTGATTATAAGCACTGAACAAGTCAAGAGACCCCGGTCTTATTTTTTATTTCAGCATAAGGACCTTAAGTAAATCAATCTCCTTAAACCTCTGTTTCCATATCTACAATATGCATGAGTTGGCCTAGATGATTTCTAAGGTCATTTCAGCTCTATGAGCAAAAAGTGACAGGTGGACATCGTTATCTGAGATGAGCTAATTTAATTTATAACCCACCACTTTCATCTGGCAGAGAGCTCATCCTGAGAGTGCATTTTGATGGGAGGAGAGGGAAGTTGTTTAGGGCTGCTGGGGCCCAGCACTGAGAGTTTTTGATATCAAAGATCAGTAGCATGGGTCTCCAAAGGAAAGATGAATTTTACCTAGGGTCCAGCCCAGCTTTCCACAGTAATTATCCTAGATATGTCAACAACTTCTTACTGAAGATTCCTTGCAAGAAGTGGTCTGGTCAAAGAGGACCTGCCACCTGTGTTTGCTTTCCATTCTATCTAATACCAAACCTCTCAGAGAAGAGACACATTTCTAGAACCCCTGAGTGTCCTCTGTCAGTTTCTACATGTTTCTTCCCAGTATGAGGTCTTTCAAATTCTGAAGAAAACAATTTGGCCAAGGAATTTGCACCTCACTAAATTCAATTCACTACAGCAAACATTTTTTGAACACCTGCTGTGTGCTCATTGAGTTAGAGGGAACCAGTTGTTTTGGAGGTAAATGTTTGGTTTCATTTCTAAGTTCTGACTTCAGTATCAAGAGGCAAAGACTAGACTTATTAAAGTCAAAGCAAAGAACAACGAAGTAGTTGAGATTTACAGCTATTTGAAAAGGAGGTGAAGGACTTGTTAAGAAGCGAGTATAAGCACTGAGCAGGAAGTTACTAAGCATTATTTCTCAGGAGCATTCACCTTCTGTCTCACATCTTATTCACATCAACATTCCGGGTAAATTTTGATCTGTACCACTGTCCTCAGTCAGGGTTTTCTAGAAAGCAACCTTCAAGTTTATGAAGCAGATGTTAATTTTTTTTTTTTTTTTTTTTTGAGACAGAGTCTCGTTCTATCTCCCAGGCTGGAGTGCAGTAGTGCGATCTTGGCTCACTGCAACCTCTGCCTCCTAGGTTGAAGCGATTCTCATGCCTCAGCCTCCCGAATAGCTGGGATTACAGGCATGTGCACCACTTGCAGCTAATTTTTGTATTTTTAGTAGACATGGAAAATGAAAAATGAAAGTCTTTCCACTTATATTTGTATATTTGCTCTATTATTTGAGAATTTTCAATTCTGCATTACACCATGTTGGCCAGGTTGGTCTTGAACTCCTGGCCTCAAGTGATCCACCCGCCTTGGCCTCCCAAAGTGCTGGGATTACAGGCATGAGCCACTGCGCCTGGCCACAGATGTTAAATTTAATATCGCGTTAACATGTATTTTTTCATGGACAAATTATGTGACTATATGAAAACATGGCTGAACATGTATTTTCATATATTTCACATGGATAATATATATATTCAGTATATTAGACAGTTTATAAATGATCATTTCTCAGTGCTTCTTAATTCAATCCTCTCTGCATATCAGTAATGGTTGACTCAAATCACCTATGCTGGCTAGGCAGGGTGGCTGATGCCTGTAATCCCAGCAGTTTGGGAGGCCGAGGCGAGTGGATCACCTGAGGTCAGGAATTCGAAACCAGCCTGACCAACACGGTGAAACCCCATCTCTACTAAAAATATAAAAATTAGCCGGGCGTGGTGGTGGGCGCCTGTAATCCCAACTACTCAGGAGGCTGAGGCAGGAGAATTGCTTGAACCTGGGAGGCGGAGGTTGCGGTGAGCCGAGATCGCGCCACTGCATTCCAGCCTGGGTGACAGAACGAGACTCTGTCTCAAAAAAAAAAAAAAATCACCTATGAAGCAATTTTCAACCTTTCTTCTTCAGAGACACATGACAAATATGTTCATATGTGTGATATACCCCCATATATCCAGAATTATGTGCAATTCTAGGAGCTCGACCTGTAATTCCAACCCTTTAATCTCCATCTAAGAAATCATACTGAAAAAAATATTGTTATGTATATATCCTTAAATTTATTCCAATTAATTTAAAAAAAAACAATGATTATTTATTAGTAAGCAGTTATTTGCAACATGCTCTGTTTAGGACATAGCAATATATTTTGACACCTTTGTTGATATGCACGGTCCTGATATGCCACAAGTATAACATGAAATCTAAATTCTTGAAGGCTAAGGTGCTTGGCACAGAGAACCAGAGAAAGGTAATAAGAGAGAAAAGTGCACTTATTCTCTCTGCTGGGCAACTGTGAGCTTATAACTAGTTCTCCGAGTCTACTAATAAGCATTTAATAAGAATCTACTAATGAGCACTTTTCTTGATCCATAAAGTCACTATTGACATTCCAGCAAAGTTTCACGGCCTGCACCCAAATTTGAAGATTTATTTCTCTCTTTGGATATAGAACAAAATAACTTTATGTACATTTTATTTCACTTTATTTTACTTTATTGGGTTGGTGCAAAAAAAATTGCAGTTTTCCCATGAAAAGTAATGGCAAAAACTGCAATTACTTTTGCACCAGCCTAATATTTTATTTTGAGACAGAGTCGCGCTCTGTTACCAAGGCTGGAGTGCAGTGGTGTCATCTCAACTCACTACAGCCGCTGCCTCCTGGGCTGGAGAGATTCTTGTGCATCAGCTTCATGTGTAACTGGAATTACAGGTGCACGCCACCACGCCCAGCTAATTTTTGTATTTTTTGTAGAGATGGGGTTTCGCCATGTTGCCCCGGCTGTTCTCAAACTCCTGACCTCGAGTGATCTGCCCACCTCAGCCTCCCAAAGTACTGGGATTATAGACATGAACCACCGTGTCTGGTTCTTTATGTGCATTTTAAATATGAAGAGGCTATATAGTATGGTGGCTGAGAGCACAGGTTCTAGACTAGTGGTTCTCAATCAGAGATAATTCTGCCTCACAGTGAACATTTGGAAATGTCTAGAGACATTTTTAGTTGTCATGTCTGGGAGAGGGAAGTGTTACTGACATCTGGTAGGTGGAAGCCAGGGATGCTGCTAAACATTCTACAATGGTTTGGGCACAGTGGCTCATGCTTGTAATCCCAGCACTTTCGGAGGCTGGGGTGGGAGCATCACTTGAAGCCAGAAGTTTAAGACAAGCCTGGGCAACATAGTGAGTCCCTGTCTCTATCAAAAAAAAAAAAAAAAAAAAAAAAAAAATTAGCCGGGCATGGTAGTGCATGCTTACAGTCCCAGCTCCTTGGAAGGCTGAAGTGGGACTATCATAGACCTAAAGGGAAAAAACTAACAAGCATAAGATAGGGTATGTTGGGCCCTAGGAGTTTGAACCTAGGAGTTTCAGGCTGCACTGAGCCATGATTGTACTACTGCACTCGAGGTTGGGTGACAGAGTGAGACCTTGTCTCTGGAAAAAAAAAAAAAAAAGCCCAAAACACTACAATGACAAAGACATTCCCCGACCCCCACCACGACAAAGAATTATCTGGCCCCAAATGCCAATAGTGCTAAGGTTGAGAAAGCCTGCTCTAGAGTCAGCCTGCCTGGGGTTCAAGTCACTTATAATCTGTGTAGCTGTTGGTAAATTATTTTACATGTTTGTGCTTATTGGGTGTCTTCAACAATAAAATTAGAATAAATAATAACAATACTCACTTTATTGATTTTCTATGATAATAAAATAAATTACACAAGAAAGGAGCTAAGGACAATGTCTGGAACAAAGCAAGTGCTCAACAAATATTTGCTTTTGCTTTCATTATATGCATTGAAAAAAAATTGAGAAGAAATACACCAACATTTTAACAGTGATTGTTTCTAGGTGGCAAGATCACAACTGATTTTTATTTTCATTATCCTTTTATACTGCTTTATATTTTCCAAATTTTCTAGAATGATATTTGTATTACTCTAATATCCAAAAACATGTTTTAAAAGAATGCAGATAAAAGAACTTTATTTGTGATATAGTAAAAAGAGCACAGAATTAAAAAGACCTGGATTCAGATCCTGACTCTACCTGCCGTCTGTGGACATTGAACAGGTAAGTTAATCTCTTTGAGCTTCAGTTTCCTCAGTTAAAATTGGGGCTAATAATGCATATCATAGAGAGTTGCTATGAGAATTAAACATGACAGACATGTAGTGTCTGGGAGAGTATACCAAATGAAAGGCTCCAGGAGATGACTGCTTTAAAGGTTTGGCCAAGGGAAAATGACTCCACAAACAGGGAAACATATTCATGATGGTAACTCCCCTTTTGCCTTTTATTTTTTGTTTTTTGAGATAGGGTCTTGCTTTGTCACCCAGGCTGGAGTGCAGTGGAGCGATCACCGCTCACTGCACCCTCAACCTCCCAGGCCCATGCAATCTTCCTACCTCCGTCTCCCGAGGACCTGGGACCGCAGGTGTGTGCCACCACACCCAGCTATTTTTGTAGATCTCCCTATGACTTTTTTTTTTTTTTTTTTTTTGAGACAGAGTCTTGCTCTGTCACCCAGGCTGGAGGGCAGTGGCACAATCTTGGCTCACTGCAACCTCCACCTCCCGGGTTCAAGCGATTCTCCTGCCTCAGCCTCCCAAGTAGCTGGGATTACAGGCACCTGCCACCATACCCAGCTAATTTTTGTATTTTTAGTAGAGATGGGGTTTCAGCATGTTGGCCAGGCTGGCCTAGAACTCCAGACCTTAAGTGTTCTGCCCCCCTCAGCCTCCCAAACAGCTGGGATTACAGGCGTGAGCAACCATGCCTGGCCTAAGGTCTCCCTATGTTTAGCCTGGTCTCAAATTCCTGGGCTCAAGCAATCCTCCCGCCTTAGCCTCCCAAAGTGCTGGGATTACAGGCGTGAGTTATGGCACTCAGCCTCCCTTTTTCTTTTTAAGCCATCCTCTCAGAGAGCACAACTCCCATGTCATCCAATTTTTTGCCTTGGCTGATGGAGAAGAAACTACGTCCACACTCTGGTCCTTCTCTCTCCTCTCCCCTCCCTACATACACCCTAGGAAGGGATCTGATCATTCCCCTGGCAGGCCCTGACTCATTTGGCAGGGTTTACTTGCAGGCAAGCTGTTGTGTTTGAAAGGCAGGACCCAGGTATCACTTTCTCATAGTCTTTACCCACGCTCATTGTCCCTCTTCTTATTTCTGCTTTCACCCCTCACCTCTAGGTTGAAATCATACTTGGCAAGGCCTCTCCTCAAGGGGAAGCCTCTCCACTTTCTCTCCCTCTGTTCTATCCTCCCATTTAGCTGGTTGAGTAGGTTGCCCCCTTTTAGACTCCAGAGGGATGTGTAGGAAGCCCAGCTAGGCTTCCAGATCCATGCCTCATGTGTGTGCTAGCCCTGCTTATCTGAGAAGCCCTGCATGTGTAGGGGGCATGTAGCACTTGCCAGCTGGTTTGTGCTTCCATCAGGGCTGTTGTCTCTTTTGTGCAGCTCACTCAGCAGGTAATGCTTGAGGTGAGCAGCATGAGCTGGTAGAATTCAAGGACACACACTTTATCCACAACCCCTTAATGATTTAATTAGATGGAAAAATCATAGGTTATGTTTGTGTATATTATCAGGAGGGTGACTACTTTAAGCCTTACTATCTTGCTAACTTGAATTTAAATCCTGACCAAGCTTTCAAAATGCCCCAGGACAATCTTCTTCATTCAGGACAATCTTCTTCAATCATGCCATGGTTTGGGAAAGGTAGTCTGACCCTAACCCACACTGATACTCAAGATCCCAGAGTTCCCTAGGAAATAGTCCTGCAGTCCTGTGAGCTTTCTATACAGAGTTCTAAGGACTGGGAGCCAGACTGGATTAGGAGAGAATTGCCTGAGGCAGTAGTTGACTTCTCAAGACATTCACTCTCAAACTGAATTAAACTGTTTCGACGCTGGGAGATGGAACCACCCAAAACATCAGAGGAAAATAAGACTGTTAGGGGTGCTTCCATTTAGATATGAATGAAAATATCAGGAGAACTTCATTCTAAATATAAATAAAAATGTCAGGGGGATTGGTGATCTCCAGGAAATAATTTATGTATACTTTCTAAACTGTAATTTGTAGCTGCTCCAGGGCCAGCCTAACTATATAAACTTCAGGCATAATTTTGACTGTTGCCAAGTTCTTACTACACATGTGTCTCCTCACTGTCCTCTCTATAAATACATGCAAAATAAAACAGGCATGGACTCCCAAATTGGCACCAGCAGAATATGTCATTGTTTTGAGTCTTCTCAGTCTTCATTCACAAGAGTATATTGAGAGTTCACCATAAACCACGCCTGGTGATAAGTGCTAGAAATCCAAAGAGGAAAGGATACCATCCCTCAAGAAGCTCACTTCATGTGACTATAATAGCATCAAAGTGTTACTTGTTCCAGAAAAATGTAGATTTCAGCAGGGATCAAATGCTTAAGCTAAAAGACTAAAGTTCAATATTGTAGGGGACACAATTATGTTTTAAAGTACTGTGCAATGAAACCCTGAAGGGAACTAGTAACTTTTCTTAGTTTTTCCATAGCTTATAGGAATCAGATCAGTCATCTTTTATTATCAAATGCCAGAAGGAAATCTACACAGATCAAAAAAAGGAAATCTTTATATCTCAGAAATTTCTAGCAGTTAAAAAAAGTTATTAGCAAATCTCCTCTTTTACCCTTAAAAACCTAAAATAATTTGCAAAGATACCTATTCCCTTATTTTAAGGTATAATATCATTTTAAAAAATAAATCCAGTCAGTTTGATATTATAATTTATATACATAGTTTTAGAAGTTTTTAATCTATTTTATTTTGAGAACTAGGTAGGTGCTTTTAAAGAAAATATGCTTAGGCTGGCCTTGCTAGGTTCTAGGTAGGATGGAAGAGTGTTTCTACGTTCGATTTTTTAAAAAACCCATGATATAATTCTAGATTTCTTTTTTCTTGAGACATCAATTTGTCACCATAGTAACATAGCGTTTTACTACAGAAATCTATACAGCACAAGGGAAACAGAACAGCAATTACTTACTGGGTTACTTGGGGGTACAGAATGTGACTACAGGGATAATTTAAGATTAAATATAGATTTCTCTGGGGATCTGTTTTAGCAAAGCAAGCTGATTCAATCTTCTAGTAGCGTCAGCTGAACAAAATTGGAAGCCAAATTGACTGCTGACATCATTTGAAATAATATGAGCAGGCAAGCAGCATAGCTCAGTGGTTAAGAGCACAGGCTTTGGGGTCAAGTTTCATAGGTCCAAGTTCTGCTTCTACTGTTTGCTAGCTTTGTGACCTTGGGAAAGTTCCCTAACTTCTCTGTGCCTCTGTTTCTTCATCTCTAAAATGTGGGTAATAAAACCTTCCTCAAAGGGTTGTTATAAGGATTCAATGACTGTTTGTGCTTAGAACAGTGCCTTGCACATTAGAAAGAACTTTCTTAAGTATTTGTTAAATAAAGACAAAATAGAATTTAAAGGGGCTCCTCTCTTTGTGCTGAAAATAGTCAAAGACATGAAAATTTGAGTTCACGGCTGATTATTTTAGCCTGTAACTTTGGTAGATTCCTTTGAGAACTTCCCCAGGGTCTTGTTGCTAGCAATTCTACAAGATGTGAAATTCTGTGGCAGTCTACTGTCCTAAATCAGAGCTGGGAACAATCACAAGCACCCCTGGTTCCAGGAACATCAGAAGGAAGATGATCGCACAGCACAAAGGAACAGCACGCCTGCCCACTTCAGCTCCCCAAGCCACTGCCAATAACCTCTGGGAACATGGGCATAGAATAAGCAGCTGATAAGGGATGAAACAGCTTTTATTGCAGTGATGATGAAACCTAGTTGGTTTCGGTAATTTTTTTCCCCTCTTTCCAGGATTCAAGGGGAAAAAATCCTTTTCATCAATGAGTGCTTTGTTTCATTAATTATCACTATACACAATTTCCATCCAATTTTTCAACTGACACATACTCTGATGAATTTTCATTTTACAGAACTACCTAGGCATATTTTCTGGACTGGTAACAAACCTAAAGCCTCTAACCGGCATCTAAGGCAGGACAAAATCTCCAAATTGCCTGGAAAAAAAGAAGGCATTATGTCCTCTGAGCCAAATTTCAGTCGCAATACCAAGGGATCCCTATCACATACCTTCATCCGGACTTGATTTCAGAGACGTTCTCTTTAGATCTTCTTGGTCAGGAATAGCCCTTGCATAGGAGTTTGGAGAATGCCATAAACCACCAGGAAAGCCTGGAAACACATTCATTTCTGTCCTCTGCCTTCCCCTTGGCTCACAGCCTGCTTCCTGTTAGGGAGACAAGATGACGCTGTGCAGGGTAGACTGTTAAACCATCTTCCCGCCCCCAGCCCCACTCTCTTGTTGCCCCTCCCTTCTCCTTTCCAAGGCTCTGGAATGTGTCACATGGGAAATGGATCATGTGGCTGAAGGGGAGAATGTGGCCATCTTCTCCCTCCCTTCCCCCACTTTTCCTTTCAGGAGCAAAGCAGCAGAAATCTCTGTCTTGATTGGCTCAGACCAAAAATCTCCATATGAAAAGGGGAAGATTCAATCACCCAAACCTCCTTCCTTCTCTATTTTCTTTTTTTTCTATCTGAAGATTTATCCTGACCATTCAGAGTTGCTCAGTATGGGAGATAAATGATGCTTTCTTAACCTCAACCCCTCTCTTTCTTTCTTACAGTCAGTATCCTGACCTGGCAAGGTGTTCCTTAACCTCCCCTCTGGATCCCCCTTAGCACACATCTGGGACAATGGAGCGTTCAGCACCACGGACAGCATTACACCCTCTTCAAGTGCTTGTTAAAGCCATTTGTCTATTTCATTCTCAAGTAAATAAAAATATTTTTAAAAATTTCCCTGAGGTCCTGTGCCTAAACATAAACCACACCATATGTTTAGGGCTCTGACTTCCCCTACTATCAGCTTACTGTTACCTTATAAACACAAACATAATTTTCATATTTCCTTAAACCCAAAAGACCATCCCATACCTACCTCCCTGTCCCCATCCCATCACCCATCCTCACTCTCTAAATATGGTCTATGTTTTTTTTTGTGTGGGGGAGGGAGATTCCTGTAACATAGTTTACTGTATGCCCAAATATCTATGCTTATGGGGAAAACCACAGAAACACATAGGAATTCTGGGGTGTACAAGTCTAGATGTCATTAGCCCCATCCCTAGGCCTCAGGCAGGGCTGAACTGGAAAGGCAGGGAGGGAGCCTGCTTGGAGCTGTTTTGTGCAGGGTCTATCCTGCTTTGCTGACGTCCTAGTTGCCATGGTGCTAGGTAACTGCTGAAGAGGATGATTTCTTTTAAAACCGGTCACCATGGGAGCCTGCTGACTAAAGAAAGGAAGAGGGAAAAGGACTGAATTGCTGGGGAGGGAAAAGGACTGAATTGCTGAGGAGGGATTTAAACAGCATTCTCAGAGCCAAATTGGATTGCTGTCGGTCCTAAATCTTGAAAGGAATCTAGGAATTAGTATGGACACTGCAATAGTTACTCTCTCCATCCTCCACTGCTTCTTTCCTTAAAAATCTAGTTAGGTGCAACTGAATGAAAATTCCAGCTTCACAGATTGACCCTGAAGTGCCATCACAGGGTGGTGGAAAGAACTCAAGAAATCGATTTCTCCTCAGGTTAGAATATCTGACTTTTGGGAAGCCATTATCTAAGTCCTAACAGCCTTAATTGGGAGATACTTTAGAGCCACACCTGATTGTCGATGCTAGGAACAATGTGTGGATTCTTTATAACACTATGGAAGAAAAGACAATTTTTTAAATGTGAGTTGTCAAATTATTTTAAATAAATACAAATTTTATTAATACTTGGATAGCATTTGGATTACTCCAAGTCAGAAATATAAACTGGCTATACATTTGTCTCATAACACTGGCATATAACTTGTTGTTTCTAACTCAGAATCCTAACCAAGGCAATTCAGAATATTTATTTTTTGAAAGACGAATGCTGACTTGCAATGTGTAGAAATGAAAACTTTGTAAGCAAAGAGGTGGCACAAGGAAGCTGGAGTATAATTTTCAAGAAACTGAAGGTCCTTCCTGGATCAACATCCTCATCGTATTTTCTACTTTTATTTTAGGAGGAGTGAGGTTAATTCTAGTTTTTCTATGTAAGACTCAGAGAAATTCAACTGTTAATTTTAACACTTGACATTTTAAGAAAATTCATTTATCAAAAAAGTTAGATATTGAAGAAATTCTTTGAGTCAGCAGGTTGGTGACTTGGATATCATCTCCTCTCTTAGTCAAGAATAATTACAACAATAAGAACAACTAATATTTAACATGTGCCAGGTGTTTACATACATTATGTCATTTAATCCTATCAACCCAACAAGATGAGTACTATTACTGGCATTTCTGTTTTACTGATGAAGAAATGGAGGCTTGGGGGAATAAGTAATGTGCCCAAAGCTGCATAGTGTGGGAGCTAGGATTTGGAACCACTGACTCAGCCTCCAGAGCAGGCATAGTGTACTATGCTATTCTGCATCATGAATAGTAGACTAGATTAAAATTACTGGTCAATTTAATGTGTTGTGACTTACTACTATGGCCCCTTGACATGAGAAATCACAAAGATTGCTTTAAATTATTTGAGACAAAAAAAAATGACCAACATATTTATTCCTTCCAGGATGACTGCATGTATATATTATGGCTTAATGATATTTAAAATCATCTTGTAAGGAGTCATAACCCAAAATTTTATTAAGGATGGTCATAAAACATGTTACATAATATACTAATTCTGCTTAAAATATATTGCCAAAGTTATAATCACCAAATTTACTTTGACATTGGAAGAAGATAAAGAAACAGTTGTCTTCCATCCAAATGCACAAAATTCCACAATACTTGTGCAACTGGGGTAATATTTTGAACATGAGTAATGTGATCTTCTCATCTGCCTGGGGAATCCATTTGCCTTGGAGATAGTGTTTTGGCACTGTTTAGATGTTACAAAAGGAATGGAAAAAAAGAAATTAATATTTGGCTTTTGAAATTCAAAATAGAAACAAGACAATAGGCTTGAAATCCAGGCTATTGTTTTGAAAGCCAGTCTCTAAATTCCTTTATTTCTGCCCTTAGCTTGTCATCAACCAAACCTGGAAGACTTTGCTCAGTGTTCTTTCTGTACTATAGACCTCTGGCTTCAGGTAAAAACTTTCCAAGGGGTCCCAAAGCATGCAGAGTTTTATGGGAACTAATTTCTAGATCCTCAGCTTCTACAAGTATGCATTCTAAAACTGCTTTTCTGAGAACTGGTGCAGTCGAGATGTCATGCTGGTTCTTGGTTTCCACTTAGCTTTTCTTCTATCTTAGCACAGATTGCCGAACCTCTCTTCCACCTTTACATCAAATCCTGCATTACCTGAATTTAAAAACCTCCTGGGGACCAAATACAGGAATAACCGAAAATATTGGGGATAGTACTGAGAAAGTGAATAGCTCCAATAATTAGGTAACAAATCCTTTTAAAAATCAAGAGCTTTCCAAGTGCTTTCAACAAAATTGGAAACAAACCACTACCCAGTGGTCCACTGAGAAATTCATTAAAATGGTTTTCTTAAAACAGCGCTCTTACCAGGCATGGTGGCATGTGCCTGTGGTCCCAGCAACACAGAAGGCCGAGGTGGGAGAATTGCTTGCACCCAGGAGGTTGAGGCTTCAGTGAGCTCTGATGGTGCCACTGCACTCTAATCTGGGAGACAGAGCTAGACTCTGTCTCTTAAAAAAAGAAAGTTCTTCTTTACAGAAAAATGCTAGTTAATAAATACAGACTACTATAGTTAGAACACCATTTTTGCAACCCCCAGTGAAATAATTGACTCAGGAAAAGATCACAAAAGGTGTTCAAAGTATAAGATGAAAAGTTTTTGAACGGGTTATTTGTAGATTACTTATAAAGCGCAAAGGGACGTGTGTCCTTTTTCAGTGAAGAGAGTTGGGGGGGGGTCATCATCTTAACCAAGTGACCAAATTTAGCGTTACTAATAGTGAGACAAGCTGAAATTATGTGCCTAACATGAAATGATGTAACCTACTCAATGTTACTGAAGTATTCTTTCTAAAAATGTTTAACCCGAATATAATCAAATCTGTACATATAATGTCGAGTTTTTTTTTTTAATAAAAAGGCAAGGGTTGGAGAAACAAGTTATAAGATATTATGAGGAAATAATTGGCCAAATCAAGAATGCATAATATTCTACAAGAGAACTAGCATGGACTCATCAAAAAGTCAAATCATGAAATAAAAGGCTGCCTACCACAGTGAGTTACCTCCATGTTGAGAGCAGTGCTCAGGGTAAGGGATTTCTGCCTTGACTCCCTTTTTGAGACAACTGCCCAAGTCCCTCAAACCTCATTCCTTGCATTTCTATGGCTGTTCAGGCCAAGTCCACAATAGCATGGTCAGACACAGATATGACAATCAATTATTCTAAGCCTTTCTGTTCTCTTGAAGGATGATGCTAAACTAACAGCCAGTAGGCCTGCCACAACCAAGACAAGGTAACCCCACAGCAGGGGCCAGGGGTACTGAGTCTGCCAGGGGAGGTGGCCAGTACTCCCTGGGAGATTTGTCTGAATCCAAAGGTGGGCCACGAGTTCACCATGAGTTCACCAGCTGCAGGCTTCAGCATCACAGGACAGCATGTTCCCCAGGGATCAGGCAGACAAGGGGTATGTATTAGGTTGTTCCTGCATTGCAATGAAGAAATACCTGAGACTGGGTAATTTATAAAGAAAAGAGGTTTAATTGTACACATTTGCAGGCTGTACAGGAGGCATGGTGCCCACATCTGCTCAGCTTCTGGGTAGGCCTCAGGGAGCTTTTGCTTATGGCAGAAAGTAAAACAGAAGCTTGCATGTCACATGGTGAAAGCAGGACCAAGAGAGAGAGTTGGGGGTGGTGCCACACACTTAATACAGCAGATCTTGAGAGAATTCACTCACTATAGTAAGAACAGCACCAAGACATGAGGGATCTGTCCCACGACCCAAACACTTCCCACCAGGCCCTACTTCCAATACCGGGGATTACAATTCAACATGATATTTGGCAGGGACATATATTCAAACTGCATGAGGGTGTCATCCTGGAAACTTGAAAGTACCTCAGTGCATACTCTAGGTCCAGAATGAAGCCAGGAGGTACCCTCTGTCTGATCAGTGCCACAAGGATATGTAATTATACCCCCACTTCCCCCCAAACAAATGAACGTCATCTTCAGAAAAAAATGACAGGACCTCTTTGGGAGGTATTATGAAAGATGAAACATTTCATCCATAGGGTACTAATACTATCTAAAGGAACTGAATGAAATTGAACTATATTTGAAACAGGATTAGACACTTTTTTTTTTTCCTGTAACCTAACAGGTTGTGGTGGTTTTAAAATACATCCACAAATTCTTTGATATGCCTTCAAAGAATGCATCTAAGGTCTGGCTGCCACATTAGATTTTAGATGTGAAACCTAATCCACCTCCCCCTGAATGTGGGCTAGACTTAGTTACTTCTTTCTAATAAATAGAATGTGACAGAAGTGATTCTGTGACAGTTTCTACCTGGCTCTCACCTTCTTGGATTACTTACTCTGGGCAAGCCAGCTACCACGTCATAAGGAAACTCAAGCTGCCTTGTGAAGAGGCCCACACATAGCAAACCGAGGCTTCTCACCAACCAGCACCAACTAGCCAACCTTGTGAGTGAGCTGCCTTGGAAGGAGATTCTCCAGCCCTAGTCAGTGACCATACCCCTAGCTAACATCTCAACTACAGCTTTGTGAGAGACCCGAAGCCAGATGGCCTAGTTAAGCTGTTCCCAAATTCCTGATCCACAGAAACTACGACATAATGTTTTTGTTTTTTTGTTTTCTTTTTTAAGCTCTGTTGAACTTGATATTATTCTTTCAAGATATTAAACTGTAGGGAATTTTGTTATGCGGTAATAGATGACTAATAGGTGAAAACTCTAGACAAAATAAAGGACCTACATTTTCATGAGATATCTGTAGCGAGTTAAATAAGTGTCTTTGCTATATATGTGTATTCCTAATGTGGAGATACATGGTTTTATTAGGACAAAGAACATTAAGAGGGGAGAACATAATTAGGCACATAACACTGTTGTCTAAGGAGAAAAATGAATCCCCTTAGGTTGAGATGGATTTATTATGACTCAGAGGAAGTGCAGGGAAATCAAGAACAAAAAGTGGCAGCCAGACCTTAGATTAGACAAGGGTCCTGAAAGTGGTCAGACCCAAGGTAGCTACTGACTCTCTTTCTCTAGGAGACCACATGGTCTACTGCCTCCAATTCTCTCTGTTTCTTCATTAGCTGCATTCACCAGCTTCTCTTGAGATCAACTAGTTCTGCTTGTCCCTTATTGTATTACTGGCCCCAAAATGGCTGCCCCTAAATGGTGGCCTTGGATCTGAAATTCACATGTCCTTATAAATTCAATGCTTCTGTCAGAGTGACCCAGTCTCTCAATGTTCTGACTCTAAATTCTTAGGAGGCAGAGTCTGTTTGAACCAGCCTAACTCAGATACAGAGCCAGATCCAACCAGCTGGGAGAACGGGATGGAGAAGAGTTCCCATACTATCTTCTCAGCACTCTCTAAAAAGGGCTGTTGGCAATTTTGCCTTTTTGTAATTCTATTTGAGCAAGTTGGAAGTTTAATTAGCTTTCCAACCAACCAAATTTCTGCATTCGAGTCTTAACCATATATAAGTGTTACTGTGGCTTCAAAGAAAATATGGATTCTGAAGTAGTGGGTTTTGATTGAGTTGACTGTTTTTAAATAACTCTTTGGATTTTAATTGTGATGCAGAAGTTATAGTAACAAACATTTGGTTTTGTACAGACATTATTTCCACGCTGGTGGATAAGCTCAATAAAGGTCATATCCCAAACTAAAAAATATAAAATAAAATAAAATAAAAAATAAAAAAATAAAAATGGCTGTTGGTCAATTTTATAAAAGGCAAGGTCAAACAGAGGGAGGAATGACTGATAGATGAAATGACTGGTCTCTTGGTGCATCTGTTTCTAAAATTCCATTAACTTTCCAGAATGAGCCTGCCAATAGCTCTGGTCTAAGCTCAACCCCTGTGACCTCCATTTCACCTCCATTTGAGTCACCTGCTGAACAAGCATGCCCTTCACACTGCTTGTATTGCCTCCGTGGCTTAGACTTGACAGTTTCTCTGCCTTGTCCTCTTTGTGAACATCTACTCCTCTTTTCAAACCCTGCTGGGTTTTATCTTATCTGTAGTTCTATTTCTCTCCCACTCTGTATCCTTCCAAAATAAGTTAGTCACATTTTCCTTTTCACCATAGTACTTTAATTTTCATATATACTACTTATACGATTGCATATGTCATATTGCATTGACTTCATAGATTCTTGTAAGGCGGATGTCATCCAATTCATCTTTATACCTCTAGGATCTAAAACAGCAAAGTAGGTGCTCAGCGACAGTGTACCAGCACACTGAATAAGCATGACTTTTGAGATTAACCTAAAACCACCTAATTTTCATTTTCCACTGTCCCTTTGAAAACACCCTTCAAGGGTGTCTGGTTGCAAGGTTGGTTCTTCTCTTATCCCTGAATTAAAACTTGGGTGGTCCCGTTACTTTTTCTGGTCATTTTTAGTTAAGAGATGTTAATAACTAAAATATCCAGTCCTATATAACAGTCAAAAGTTGGCACCTGACTTAGTTTAGGCATTTCTCCCTCCTCCCAGTTTGTGCCTTCTGTAGTAGATTTAGCAAAAGAGTGTGGCCACTTCTCTTTTTTCCTGACTTGTTTCCTTAGATCTTGCCCCTCCTAGTTTCTGATCCCTCCAGGGTTTGAGAGGAGGATGAGCAATACGTCTTACTTTGTTGGTACTAACATGAGCTGCCATCAGTTTCCCTGTACCTCACAGGTATTAAAGACTGATTCCTTCTCTCATGGGCACTTATGTGGGTTTAGGGGGACAAAACTCTACTTCTATGAATTTTTCAACTATAGCTCCTTTGACCAGCTGGCCACTTACCTAACTCCAGAAAGACTTTTTAGCTTTTCCCTGCTGAAGTCTATTCCTCTCTTTGAGTGGTCATCTTGGTCAGGTCCAGTGATGACTTGCTGCTGGCTTCTCTTGTCTTTTTTTTTTTTGTAATATTAGCCAGGTTAATGGTGGGGTTTTGCCATGTTGCCCAGACTGGTCTTGAACTCCTGGGCTTAAGCGATCCTTCTGCTTTGGTCTCCCAAAGTGCTAGGATTACAGGCGTGAGCTACTACGCCTGACTCAAATTTAATTTCTTGTACCCCAAAAAGAGGCAGAAAGAAAGACGGACTGGATACCCTCATTTATAGAACCAGAACCCCATACTGGTACAATATGAAAGTTTCTGAAAAAGGTCCAACAGGTATTTGATATCCATAAAGCACAAAAGACCTAATTATAGTTGTTTTTTTGGTTTTTTTTTTTCTCCAACTGGGCTTAAGCCCCTTTCTCCTTTGCTTTCTGAGCAAAAGTACTACTGGCCTCCAGCAGCTGAAAAAGCCCTTAAGAAACTGAAGCATTACTTGTCTTTGGCTCTAGTCCTGGCTCACTCTAACCCATAAAAACCTTTAAAGACAGAGACCAATCTGTCTAGCATTCCTATCGGTCCCAGGAAGATTCTCTGTCACTCATGTGTGCCTGCTTTTCAAGAAAAGGAACCCAATTAAAGACAGGTAACTTCATGTGGCAAAAGATATTCTTGGCCATTATCACTACCTTTTTTGTCTTATATTCAATAACTAAAGTAGTATGGTGATTTCAACTTCTGAGTTATTTATAAACCTAGAAACCAGAATTGTCCTACTAGCAAGTAACTTGTCTCTTAGAAGCTGAAATTGCTGACCATGCCACTTGTATTCCAAGTGATTCTGTGTTCCCTGAAAGGCTACAAAGACAGGCTTGAACCTCACCTTTCTCATCTGTTAATAATAACAAAACCACTTGTGTGGTCAGAGCAGCCACATCAACCCTGATAGGCTACAGGAAAACACTTCATTATCAATGCCCTGCTGCACATGCATTCCCATGTACAGCAGCCTCTCATTGGAAAAGAACCCACATTTCAATCATGCCTTGATGCCCTCCCCAACCAATGAGGTATTGCAGGTTGTAAAGGTCCGCCCCAACCCACTACTACCATCAGCCCTGCTGATGGCCCAAGATTCACCATGTGTAATGCAATAAAGACATCATTATCTGTGTTGCCTGTGCTAGATCAAAAGACCAGCTTGGGAGACTGACACTCTTCTATCTCTACAGCTAAGCCTGTGTATCCTGGCAATTATACTAATGGCTTTATCAATGACCTTTCCCAAATTAGTACGTTAACCCCATTCTTATCACAGTGGCCTTCCTCCTGAATAGAGCTCATGATGCCCTACTTATCTGCCTGTCTCAAGCTCTAAACTTCATTCCTCCAAACGTGTTTTCCAAAATGGAGTCTTGCTCTATCACCTAGGCTGGAGTGCAGTGGCACGATCTCGGCTGACCACAACCTCTGCCTCCTGGGTTTAAGCAATTCTCCTGCCTCAGCCTCCGGAGTAGTTGGGATTACAAGCGCGTGCCACCACGCCCAGCTAATTTTTGTATTTTTAGTAGAGATGGGGTTTCACCATGTTGGCCAGGCTGGTCTCAAGCTCCTGACCTCGTGATCCCCCCGCCTCGGCCTCCCAAAGTGCTGGGATTACAGGCGTGAGCCACCGTGCCTGGCCCTAGAGGGAACTCTTAAAGCAGTGGCTCTCAACCTTTGTTGCAAAATGGAGGGTTTTAAGAAAGTACTGATGTCTGGGCTCCACTCGCAGAGATTCTGATTTAATTGGCATAGGGAAAAGCCAGGGCATTAGGATTTTTTTAAGCTCCCAAGGTGATTCTAATGTGTGCGCATGGTAGAGTACCTGTCTTTTTTTTTTTTTTTTTTTTTTTTTTTGAGACGGAGTCTCGCTCTGTCGCCCAGGCTAGAGTGCAGTGGCGTGATCTCGGTTCACTGCAAGCTCTGCCTCCCGGGTTCACGCCATTCTCCTGCCTCAGCCTCTGGAGTAGCTGGGTCTACAGGTGCCCACCACCACGCCCGGCTAATTTTTTGTATTTTTTTTTTTTTAGTAGAGACGGGGTTTCACCGTATTTGCCAGGATGGTCTCGATCTCCTGACCTTGTGATCCGACCACCTCAGCCTCCCAAAGTGCTGAGATTACAGGCGTGAGCTACCGAGCCCGGCCCGGTAGAGTACCTGTCTTAAAGCTCCCTAAATACAGACGGACCTACGATGCATAGAGCATCCACAATTCAACTGGTAGGTGGCATGTACTTTACACTAAGTTCTATGCTACCTCATTTTGTCATTACAATAATCCTATGGCACAGGCACTATTATCCTTATTTTATAAATAGAGAAACTGAGATTCAGACAGGACACACAGAGTGATTGGCAGACCCTAAAGTCAAAGCCCAGGTCTGATTCCCAATTGTACACACTTTATATGACATCATATCGAGATGTCATGCCTCTCAGAGCTGGATGATCCCACTCCCTAAAACAAGACACCCAGGCTTCAACCCTGAAATCCTATTCCATTGCCTCCATGGATTTTTCCTGCAGCATTTTCCTATGCACTTCACACATACAGCGCAGCTGCCAGGATATACTTTAGGCTGCCAAAATGAAATGAAGTCACTTTCTTGGTAAGTGATTACCATGCCTGGCTCTTTACTGAAGTACTTCCATTCTATATATTCACACTGGGATCCTTCTCCATCACTGCTAGCTTCAATCCTGTGGCTTTCCATATTTAGTTTTTCTTACAGATGAAGTGATACTCTTTACCTATCAGCCATTCCTTTGTTGGAGTAAAATTACGTATTCCATCAGCATTCTTCTGCCTTGTACTCCAGATAGTATACAAAGAATCAAATTATAGTAGCTAAGTGGCATAGAATTGCTGCCGATATCAAGATGGACTCTAATATCTAGTGAACTGGGAGGCTAGAGGCTAGAAGTATGTACTTCTGTAAGGTGTCAGTGACACATCTGAGTAATGTGGTAGCTAAATGCCACCATTTCATTCCATGAAATCCACATTTCATTCTGGCTAAAGGGTAAAGCTGGTGAGAGGTGGGAGGGGCCAGGAGGCTCCATCGGAAGGAGGCAGACACTTCAGGTGTTGGGTGGTACCTTTAAGATGTTGCGGGGCCAAATCCAATGCCGGTGCAGGTGTCCCATATATCCTGAGAGACAAAAAGAGGTCAGATTGGTCAGATCCCTCGAGACAGTTCCCAAATTCCTGACTTCTGTTACCGCGACTGTTCTTCCCAATTCCACCTCGGCCTGTGTTCAGGACTGTGGCTTTTAGAATCTTCCTCATTCCATTCCATTAGGGGCGTCCCGATTTCCACCTTATATACACCATGTACTAAATGCATGCCATTTCTGCCTGTTTACAAACATGCATAAGTTCACACTCTTTTAAGAAAAATGTCCTCTACTGTCAACTTCTTTCTAGTCTGGCCTCCCAGGTAGGCTACAGAGCTACTGCCTTCATTTATCTCTCAAATCTTCCCATCTTCTCCTTCCCACTGTTATTACCTTAGCTCACACTCACATCCTCTTGGTCACCAGCCAAAAAATAAATAAAACTCCTTTGTCCCTTCAGATTTCTGTCTTATTCTACAACCTCATTAATCGGCTCTCCCGCTCCCACTCCTTTACTACTTCAGTCGCTGAAACCTCCCCTCACAGAGTTCACGGCCAATATAAAAACGGAAAGAAGGGATGACCATACGAGCTTGTGGACTTTTGCCTACAAAGTCTCATAGAATGTGGTGTTGTGTACGTGAATCCATCAGATCAACGCGACGGACACTCCCCAAGGGCCAAATCGGACCGCCTCTCACTAGGAGGAAAGTTTTGAAACTTTTGCGCGCTAAAAATGATGAGCCAGACGCATGCGCAAACGTTCACTCCCGAGGTGGCGCTTCTCCTCAGGCAGATCTCGCGTGGTTTGGTGATGGCCGGCTAGTATGAAGGTTTTCCGTGGCGTTGAGATCCCACCCGCCCTTTTTTTTTTTTTTTTTTTTTTTTTTTTTGCTGCCCCAGTGGATTAGGATTAGCGCTGCAGTCAAATGAAAAAGGTCAAGACAAAAAATTAGGCTAATATAACTAGCCGACAGGCTAGCGGCATTTCTCTGGGGCCGAGGAATTTCACGAAGAAGATCTCTGCGAGGCCCAGAAGGCCGCACAACTACTTCGTCAGAAACAAAATTTTTTAAAAAAGTAAAAATAGAGGAAGTCAGCTAGTTTATCACCTTGGAACCAGCGTTTTGTTTGGCTTTTCCGCTTTTCACTCTACGAAAAAGCCCATTGGCGGCTACCCAGGTTACCGTCCTGTTGCCATTGCGCCTGCGCGGCGGTTTGTTTACCAGTCCAGGCGAAGCGCTGTGTCGCGGTTCTCGCCACCCCGAGCGCCTTGGTTTGCTCCCTTGACGTGTAATTCGTAATGAAAGTCATGTTTTCATTTGGGAACACGGATCGGAGGTTTAAAACTGGACAGTTTAAGTGTCAACGTGAGACCAAAGAAAATAATGGTAGGGAAAACACTGGACACTCAGAAATCGGTGCCGCGTCAGAGCTGTCACGGAAGATGTTTCTAATGAACCTGAGGAAAACAATAGCACCACCCTAACCAGAACTAAAAAGTGGCAAGCAGCCACAGTTAATGAAACTCATAGGTGGCATTTAGTTACTTATTTAGAATGTAGGCCTAGTTATGGTAAAAATGCAAATAAGACCAAACCTAAGGTCATCTTGCTCGAGCAAACCTCAAGCAAAACCTACATGATTTAAGACTGACTCTTGAAGCGAAGTAAAAAAAAAAAAAAAAAAAGCAGCCATGCAAAATTTGAAACTTAGAGACGACTCTAGAAGCATTAACCCAAGAAAGCACAAGCCAACAAACAAATTTTTGAAATGGTTTGAAGAGCTCTTCAAAGTCAGTTTCAGGTGGCTTAGAAAAGGATGTTGCTTATAAAATGAGATCTGATGGAAACTTGTTTTACAGATATGACTGGATTCGTTTGAAAACAAAAAAAAAAGGCAGGCAAAGTGACTTTTTAAAAAGTATTTTTATGGAAGGATTTCTAATGATACATTTTAATGTGCTCAAAAAACAACCTTAAATAACTGGTAGATTCAGCCAAACCTGGATCATTATTATCTTAGAGTTGGATAAGAGCATAAATGTTAACAATTTGGCAATTTTATTGGACTCTGTTATGTTTTTGAATGGTGAATTTGAAGACTTCAACTTGTAACAAGAAATTTTCTAAAAGTGGGATTTTCAAGAGATACGAAATTAAGCAGAGAATATGTATGGACATGTGAACAGATGGAACCAAATTTTGAAAGCTTTGCCTGTGTCCAGCATCGGTCACAGAAAATCCTTTTATCTCAAGAAACTAGCCTCTGGATTTTCTCATGTTCAATATGATAAAACTCAGTAAATCCAGCAGCTTGAATACCTTTTAACACGAATTTGTACCAAAATGGGAAGTAACTTTAAAATTCCGCTCCATTATCTAGAGGTACTCTGACTTGGTTAAGGTAAGGTGAAAATCGGTTTTCCAAACCAGTATTGAACTGGCATTTTCATCATGAAGAAAAAAAAAATGCAGATAAAGTGAATGGGTATCTTGTTCACTTTAATGATTAAGACTAACTCAGAAAGCTGGCTTACTTTGTCAAGGCAAACAAGCAGTATTAAACTGAATACCCTCATTGCACATAATGAGAAGGCTTGAATGAAAATTAAGTATGGGAGTGGAAGAGCTGATAAAGAACAGTGACTTCTTTGAGACTCCTAGTTCATTTACATGTGATGAAAATTATAGTGTAAGAATAGTAAGTTGTCAAATAAAACATTTTTCTTCACTGAAAAAAAATCTTTGGTGAGTAATAGAAACTGACTGATGGATTGGTAATTTAGTCTGCCCTGTGACTCAGAAAATATACTTACCAAAATTTCCACTGTCAGTAGCTGAAAAAGTTAATCATGGCATTTCTTTAGCCAGTATTCTGGGCATACTCCCCTGTGATTACTCTGATACTGTAAAGTAATGAAAAAACTGATGCCATTTGTATCCACATATTTATGTGAATCTGAGTTCTCGAATTATTGTGACCCCAGGACAAATGAAAGAAATTGCCAAATAATGAATCTGATATGCATCCCCAATTACTCAAACTTGGTTAAAGCAACACAATTTAACCTTATTAACTGAATGATAGGACATTTTTTTCATGATCGATAACTTAAAGCATTTTTTTTTTCTTAAGACGGTCTTGCTCTGTCACCCAGTCTAGAGTGCCATGGCTTGATCTCGGCTCACTGTGACCTCCACCTCCCGGGTTCAAGCAATTCTCTTGCCTCAGCCTCCCGAGTAGCTGGGATTACAGGTGCGTGCCACCACGCCCGGCTAATTTTTTTTATTTTTAGTACAGATGGGGTTTCACCATGTTGGCCAGGCTAGTCTCAAATTCCTGACCTCGTGATCCGCCAGCTTTGGCCTACCAAAGTGCTGGGATTACAGGCATGAGCCACTGTGCCCAGCCCATTTTATATAGCATTCTACAGTCACTCCTAACTAATATATAGGGAACAGTTTGGGAGATAGGGAATAGGGAAGATGAAAAATTTGGTTTATCACAGTCAGTATGAGCATTGAAATTAGCTTAATCTCCAGGGAAAAGAAAGAATGAACTTGGCCAGGCACAGTGGCTCATGCCTGTAATCTCAGCACTTTGGGAGGCTGCAGTGGGTGGATCATGAGGTCAGGAGTTCGAGACCAGCCTGGCCAACATGGTGAAACCCTGTCTCTACTAAAAATACAAAAAATTAGCCGGGCGTGGTGGTGCACACCTGTAATCCCAGCTACTCGGGAGGCTGAGGTAGGAGAATCACTTGAACCCGGGAAGTGGAGGTTGCAGTGAGCTGAGATCGTGCCACAGCACTCCAGCCTGGGCAACAGAGCAAGACTCCGTCTCAAGAAAAAAAAATTGAAAACATACATATTAGGGCCAAATTGCAGGGTTTGTGCATGAATCCCTAATGATAAGCCAAATAAATTTGGCTTACTTTTAGCTCTGCACTCAGGTCTTAAGTATTGGGGGTAATTCAGTACTCTTGTCATACCTAAAGAAAGGATGTTTCTGCTGGCACAGGCCCATGCCTATAGTCCCAGCTACCCAGGAGGCTAAGGCAGGAATATCCCTTGAGCCCAAGAGTTCAAGTCCAGCCTGGACAATATAGCAAGATCCCATCACTAAAACAGTGTTTCAATCAGAGGGAAGAGAATCTTCAGCACGAGAGGGGAAAAGGGAGAAAGAAGGGCAAATTTGGTTTGTGACTGGTCAAATAATGCCCACTGAGGACAGGAAGCAGATGCACTCTACTTCCTGCTAGGGAACTCTGCCCTTGCCTCCATCTACTGGCATGTTTGCATGGCTGACTTCATTCCATTTACATCTCTGATAAGGAGAGATACGTTTATGGTCTGTTATCTTCAATGTATTAAAGAGTCTATTATCATAGTCACAAGATAGCTGCCGCAGTTCCAAACATCATGTTCTCATATGAAATGTTTCAAATAGAAAAGAGAGTATGAGCCAAAAAAAACTTGCTTTCTTTTTTTTTTTTGTAAAGATGGGGTCTCCTCATGTTGCTCCTGCTGGTCTTGAACACCTGGCCTCAAGCGATCCTCCCACATCGGCTTTCCAAAGTGCTGAGATTACAGGTATGAGCCACTGCATCTGGCCAAAAGCTTTCTCCTTGAGGCCTCTCCTTTTTTCTCTCTCTCTCTCTTTCTTTCTCTCTCTCTCTGTCCCTTTATTTTTTATTTTTTATTTTTTTTGAGACAGAGTCTCACTCTGTTGCCCAGGTTGGAGTGCAATGGCATGATTATGGCTCAATGCAGCCTTGACTTCTTGGGCCCAAGTGATTCTTCCACCTCAGCCTCCCAAGAAGCTGGAACCACAGGCATGCGCCACCACACCTGGCTATTTGTTGTTGTTGTTGTTGTTTTGTTAGACTCTCTCATAAGGGCAAAAAATGTTTCCCATATGATGTTGCAGACTTCCCTTTATTTCTTACTGCCCAGAACTATGTCATATGACTACCTTTAGCTTCAAGGGAGGCTTAGGGAAGTATGTACAGAGAAAACAAGCATGTTTTTTTAATGGTGCACTAAAAATAACAGGACTTGTGGGAAATATAGGGTTAGAAGCAGGTCACTCAAAACCTTTGCAACTTTGTTAGTTGAGGGCTATAAAAATTACTATGCTAATAAAAAATACACAATTAAATTCCCTCTGACACTTGTACTCAATATCACAGTCATCCTTTAGGGCCATGCTGTCCAATACAGTAGTAACTAGCCATCTGTGTTTATTGAACACTTAGATGTGATAGTCCAAATTGAGATGGGCTGTTAAGTATAAAATATACACATAAGATTTTAAGAATTTAGTATAAAAAATAATGTAAAAATCTCAAATTTTATATTGATTACATGTTGAAATGTCACTTCAACATTTCTTTTTACTTTTACTTTTTAAAAATGTGGCTCCCAGAAAACCTAAATTGTCGAATGTTTCTGTTGGACAGTGCTGCTTTAGTTTCTTGAATCCTGGGGCACATGATTCTTCCTTGGATGTATATGCCCTTGAGGGTATTAATTCCAATTAAGAGCAGTTTCATCAAAATTAAAAATCCGATCGAGGATTTTGTCTTTTTTATCAATCAGTTTTCCCCCAATGGGGTAAAATGGTTTTGCACCTTCATTTACACTTTGCAGTTTACCACAGAACTTAATGTTGTAAAAAACTCTTGAAGCCACCAAACAAGCCTCTGTTTGCACCAAAGGAAGGCATTCTTACAGAATTTTCTGCTTTTTTTCTTAACATCTTTGTATGTTGCTAAGGTTTTCTCTTTAATTGTGAGAAGCTTGTCCCTGCTTGCCCCAAAATGTTAGTGTGCTGGGAAAAATAATGAATGAAGCAATGTAATTTCTGAATTATATTAACATTATCTCCCCATTTGTTGCTTGCCCATTAGCTAATAATGACTATATCTGGCATATAAAGCTTTTATTGTGGGAGATAGGACTGCCAGTAGACAAAAGGGAGAGAAAATCCTAATCCTATAATTTCAAAGAGTTGGTACCCAATTATGGGATATTTTGGACAGTGTCCTTTCTATTCACCAAGTCAACATTTAGTTAATCGCCCCATTTGATTTACTCAATTACCCCTTTCTCCCAGCTAAAATCCATTGAGTTCTAAAGAACCATTTCAAAGGCCAGGCCAGGTGGCTCATGCCTGTAATTCCAGCACTGTGGGAGGCCAAGGCAGGAGGATTGCTTGACTCCAGGAGTTTGAGAGCAGCCTGAGCAACATGGCGAAATCCTGGCTCTACAAAATACGAAAACTTTAGCTGGGTGTGGTGGTGCGTGCCTGTCGTCCTAGCTGCTTGGGAGCCTGAGGTGGCAGAATTGCTTGAGCCTGAAGAGGTCATGGCATAATCATGGCACTGCACTCCAGCCTGATGACAGAGTGAGACCGTGTCTCAAAAAAAAAAAAAAAAAAGAATGGACAAAGGCTGTCTCTTCAGTAAATCTTTTCCTGATCTCTCCTATAAGCATTTTGCTTGCATCATCTTTTTATAGAACACATATTTGGCCTTATGTTTATGTTATTGTCTGATTTTTATATGTAGAATAATATTTTTAATTTGCATATGTAGAATAAAGCTCCTCCCACTGAAGACAGTGATTGTATTTTATTCACTTTTCAAAATTCCTCTGATGACTAGCCTTATGGTTTGTACAAATTAGGCACAACTAAATATTTGTTGAATTTAATTGTGCTGTATCCTAAAATAATAGAATACTAATAGAATAGAATAGAATAGAATAAATAATATAATATTTCTAAAATATTAATAGAATCTTATTCTATTAGGAATAGAATAACAGACTAGATAGAGTATTTCTAAAATTCTAAATACACGTTGGTATTTGACTCACATCTCTAGTGCTTTAAAAAAGTGCAACAGAATACTCTATAAAATAGTGTTACAAAGTCAGGCTAAACATGTTAGAGTATGAACTGATGGGTTTTTAAAAAAATTAGTTTCAGTAATTATGATTAAATCCATGGTAAATATAGACCTGTGATAAATCTAGATCCTTACGGTGATGACTCATTTTAAAAGACCCTGGTTTTCTGGATCTCCATTCTCCTTTTACTCAGTGCCTTCTCGTTTTATTTCTCTATTTTAAACCATGTTTTCATTATTTCTCTGCTTTGATAATCACTCAAAACAAACCAGTAAGGGATGTTCAACTTAAATCTAAAACATCATAGTCACATTTAAAGTCCTGAGAACGCAGCATTCCTGTTAAATAATGGTCATAATGAACTTATTAATCCTGGCCCTCTAATTACACTATTCTACACCCCAGTGATAAAGGTGTTAAAAAATGATGATTTAATTTTGTTCTGGTCTTTTCACTTGGATGTACCGTATACTGACATGAATCTCATCATGACTGATAAACTGAACTTGGATAGAAGAGCTGTTAGGATGACTTAGGTGCAAAAGAGAATCTACCGTTTAGGCAATCAGTATACAGTTTCCTTAAATTTTCTATAATTTATTTCCTTTTTTTTTGTATGATGTTCCTATGCTTTTCCCACAGAGCTAGGAGCCCCACAAAAATAGAGACTTTGTCTTATTTGTTTCTGGTGCTTGTTTGTCTCTGTAACTCTAGCACTCAGCACAATGCCTGACACATTGTAGGTAATAAAGGATACATATTGAGTGAATGAAGTACACCTGGGGTCAAGTATCACATGTTCCAAATGAGCTTGGCTGAGGTTAGATTACACTTATATTGGATGTGGAAAGGATCTATTACCTAATTTCAACTTGCCTCTATGTCTGTGGCATTGGTGGTTGGGTAAGGTCTATTGACTGTGAGGTACAGTCTCACTTTTTACCACAAGTAATATATGGAGTATGCGTGAGTGCGTGTTCGTGTGTGTAACGGGAATCTTAGCCATAGGACATGAAAAGCCAAACTATGGGACCTTGAAAGGTTCGCAGGTAAATGGTAATCAAAGATTCCCAAGGTCTGTGAATTCTAGACATCTTTGCCATAGAAGCCTATGGCCCCTCGCTCTAGCACATAGTGATTCTGCTGGTCCCTACATGTCTTCTCAATGCACCTGTCTGTTTTCTTCTTACTGTACTTCCTAGTTCTTACTGTACTTCCTAGTTCTAGTTCTTGGCTTAGCTAATAACCATTTTCTTTCTTTTGGGTAGAGCAGTCTGTACCAGGCCCCATCATAAACCATAGTGCTGAGTTAGGAGCCCATGCCAGTGGCTTGGAGGTGGAGTACTTTTCTCTTGGAAGGGGCTATAGACTGTATAAGTTGCATGACTGCCATGTCTAGGATTCCTAATACCGTGCACTGGGAGCCATCTCTGGGATCTTCATTAGAACCATGTGTACTTGCCAATCATATCTACTGGGTGCTAATTACCTACTTTGCGGTTATTTTGTTTAGAGCATTAGATTAGCTTCATTGGAGGATACAAAAAAAATTAAAGACTAAATAGATTTATATCTGAAGTCAAAGTGAGTAAGTCATAGAGACAGTGTATGTGTTGGTGTGTATGTGGCGGGGGAAGCACTTTCTGAAAGAGCTATGTGTAGTGGAAAAGGATCAAGTTTAGGTTGTTATCTTGACTTTGCAACCAATAGTGTGTGACTATAGAGAAGTCACCTTTGATCTTTTGTTCTACTTCACTTGTTAAGGGTTGTAATACTTAACTTGACTGTATAGACAACTGTTAAAACACTATCATAAGGCCAGGCGCTGTGGCTCACACCTGTAATCCCAGCACTTTGGGAGGCTGAGATGGGCGGATCACTTGTGGTCAGGAGTTTGAGGCCAGCCTGGCCAACATTGTGAAACCCTGCCTCTACTAAAAATACAAAAGCTAGCTGGGTGTGGTAGTACAGGTCTGTAATCCCAGCTACTCAGGAGGCTGAGGCAGTAGAATCGCTTGAACCCAAGAGGCAGAGGTTACAGTGAGCCGAGATCGTGCCACTGCACTCCAGCCTGGGCAACAGAGCGAGACTCTGTCTCAGAAAAATAAAAACAAAAAATACTATCATAAAATAATTGTTAAATTCAGATTATTGTGTGAGTAGTGTATGAAAATGATATAAAAATGTTGAATAGGTAGAATCTATGCAAATTTAGAGTTCAGTTAAATTTGGTGGGGATTAAAACTCTTGTGTATGCATTTAGAAAAGCAGATTATAAATACAGTTGTGGTTTGGAATAGTTGCAGGATTAGGGCTGACAGTTCTGGCCTTGTGCTGCCCTCCTGTGCTGTTTAAACAGCACAGCAGGTCAATTACATTCCTGCTTCATGAATGTTCCGAATTGGGGGAGGGTAGTCTATCTCATTACTAACCCTCTTCTGTCCTCCTGTGGCCACAGAGCGCCTAACTATTTTGGATGTTTCTGTTTCTTCAGTAAAGGAAGGGAAGGAAAACTACTTGGAAACATTCTAGGTCAAACAATCTAATCCTGAGTTATGGAAAAAGGCAACTAACTGCAAATTGCATTTGACATTGGAGATATAATTGATACACCAATATAGAAGATCCTGAGCAGATTATCGAGGTTAGGAGAAAAACACCATCATTACAGCATTGGGAAAGGCTTTTTGTCAAGAATAAATAGAAATGCATCTTTTTTTTTTTTTTTTTTTGAGACGGAGTCTTGCTCTCTAACCCAGGCTGGAGTGCAGTGGTGCGATCTTGGCCCATGCCTGTAATCCCAGCTACTCGGGAGGTTGAGGCAGGAGAATCACTTGAACTTGGGAGGCGGAGGTTACAGTGAGCTGAGATCGTGCTATTGCACTCCAGCCTGGTCAACAAGAGCGAAACTCCATCTCAAAGAAAAAAAACATTGCTGAGAATTTATAATAAAGCCATACACTGTTTATCTGGTTAATAAGATAGTCTATTATGGTGGGAACAGAAGATGCTGTTCTACAGTGATTTTCTAAGCAGAACATTTGCCAGTTGAAATGAGAGACTCACAAGCAAAGCTAATTATTTGCTAATTCTCTTAGCATATCCTGCAAAAATGGTTACTTTTAAAGATAAGGTCATTTGTCAGCATGGCAATTTTTTTTTTTTTTGAGACAGGATCTTACTCTGTTGCCCAGGCTGAAAAGTGCAGTGGCATGTTTACAGCTCACTGCAGCCTTGAACTCCTGGGTTCAAGAGATCCTCTCACCTCAGCCTCCCCAGTAGCTGGGACTACAGGCACACACCACCACATACCCAGCTAATTTTTGTGTTTTTTGTAGACACAGGGTTTCACTATGTTGCCCAGGCTGGTCTTGAACTCCTGGGCTCAAGTGATTCTTCAGCCTCCACCCCCCAAATTGCTGGGATTAGAAACATGAGCCACCAAGCCTGGCCAGTATGATAATTTTTTGATGACAGTTAAGAAAAGATATTGAAGGAAACAGTGTAAAACCAGGCAATGAAAGAGTGGAGAAAGGCAGTCAATATATGGCACCATTTTAATATGCTTGCTTCCCCGTCAGCCAGCCCTCACCCCTGGCCACAGCCTGGCCTGTTGCCAGACTGGTTTCCTGATCAGAACCCATCTACCCTCTGCTTAGACTAGGAGTGTGTGTGCATAATTTATTCATGTGGGTATACAGCATGCATAACATGACTTTCTCTTTTTAACTCACACCAGTCAGGCTTTCACATCTTTACCAAGACTCCTCTTATCAAGTCATCAGTGAACTTGATGGCCAAATGCAATGGTCAGTTTTCAGTGCTTATCTTACTTGACCTATCAGTGGCATTGGAATCATTTGATCATGCTTTCCTCCTTGGAACACTCTCTTTACTTGATCCCTGGGTCACCTCTCTCTTGGCTCTCCTCCACTCTACTAAGGGCTTTTTCCCTATCTCCTTTATCTAGATACTTCTCATCTTGATTTCTAAAAGTTGTAGTACCCTAAGGCTAACTGCCTAGCTCTTTTCTATGTCTAAACCCACTCCCTTAGTGTTCTTATCTAGTCTCATAGCTTTAATATCATCTGAATGCCAAACATTTCCAAATGTGTATCTCCAGCACAGACCCTTCTGCCCTGAATTCCAAACTCACATATCCATCTGCTTACTCGACATCTCCATTTGGATGTCTATGGACATCTCGGACTTAACATGACCCAAACAAAATCTGTTCATCTCTCAATCAACCCTATCTCAGCAACTGGTCATACCTTTCTTCAGTTGCTTGGAGTCATCATGAACTCTTTCTCACACACACAGACCATTTCCAAATCTTCAGCAAATCCCATTGGCTGTATCTTCAAAAAACACACTATCAACTCTCTACCCTTCTTTTCATGTACACTGCTACCACCCCGGTCTGAGGCCCATGACCTCTTATCTGGATTAGTGTATAGTCTACTATAATACATGGTCTCCCTACTTCTCTCTTGCCTCTTTGAAATACTTCTTACTCAGCAAAGTGACAAAAGTTACCCGAAGTCAGGTAAAAAAAACTCTATGCTCAAGGATGACGCACTTCAATTGGCATAAAATCCAGCCTTTACCATGGCTTATAAAGTTTACATGATTGGGGTCTCTACTTCCTTCTTCTCTGACTTCATCTCCTACTCCCCAGCCCCCACTCACCATGTTTCCAGCTTACTAGTTCCCTTATTGTCCCTCAACTATCCCAGGCACATTCCTACCTCAGAGCCTCTGGATTTGCTATTTCCTGTGCCTGCAACACAAAATTACATGGTCCATGATCTCATTCCATTCAGGATTCTACTCAAATATCACTTTATTGAAAAGTCCTTCCTTGTTCATACAGCATCTGCCTTCATTACCCTCTGTACTCTTAATTAGTTGATTTGTCGTGTTAGCACTTACAGCGACATGACATATTATGCTTATTTATTTGTTCATTGTCTGTCTTCCACACTTGAGTGTAAGTTCTGTTTCATGACAGCAGGGACTTTGGCTATCTTTGTTCTCTGCTGTGTCCTCAGAGAGTCTGGCATCTGGTGAGGGCTCATTAAAAATTTAATGAATGAAGAAATGAACAAATATTAATGTGGATAATTATTCAGAGAGTTGGTCAAGAACAGCAAGTGGGTAGGTTCCAGTTTTGTTTTACATGGAAGTTTGTATAAACTGAAGACTAAGATCAGAATCAGGGAAAATGTTCTCCTTTATGTCTTCTCAATGTAAAAAATAGAATGTAGTTGAATGTGGTGGATTGGTAATAAATATGTTTATTGTTCCAAATTCCATATTTTATTTATTTATTTTTTTAGGGACAGGGTCTCGCTCTGTCGCCCAGGCTGGAGTGCAGTGGTGCCATCATAGCTCACTGCGGGGTCAAACTCCTGGCCTCAAGCGATCCTCCCACCTTGGCCTCTCAAAGTGCTGGCATTACAGGCATGAGTCACTGCGCCGAGCCCAAATTCTGTATTTTAGTCGTAGAAGTTGTCCACTTATGTTTTAACCATGGAAATTAAATTATGTGTGTGATCATGAATCCAAATTTTGCTATTTATTTCCTATTCTTTTTTTTTTTTTTTTTTTGAGATATGGCCTAGCTCTGTCGCCCAGGCTGGAGTGCAGTGGCGTGATCACAGCTCACTACAGCCTCAACCTCCCTGGCTCAAGCGATACTCCCACCTCAGCCTCCTGAGTAGCTGAGACTCCAAGCATGTGCCACCATGCCCAGCTAATTTTTAAATTTTTTGTAGAGATGGGGTCTCGCTGTTTGCCCAGGCTGGTCTCAAACTTCTGGGCTCAAACCATCCTCCCACCTCGGCCTATTTCCTATCCTTATGGTCCTGGCAATGCTGGTAAACTTGCATTAGTTCATTACATTTTACTTGGAAATGAAAATTTTCATCTAAGTAAAATGCCTGATGCATTTTTTTCTTTAAATTCTGACCCCACTAGATTAGTTTTAAACCCTTCTTGAATCTAATTTTTTCAAAGATGCCATTTTTCCAGGCATTTGAATACCATTTTCCCCAGAGCCTTTGTTTTGTGAATAGTGCATTCTAAGTAAATTAAACCAATGAAGCCTTAGTGATATAATTGCAAACCTATCAAGTCACTGCATTTTCTACAATGGATTCTGGACTCAGCTTAAGTAGGACTAATAAGTACACTAGTCCTAGTGCCTTCTCTGCTCTCTTTTGTGGCTTTGGAACACTCAGTTCTCTATTTCAGAGCTTCATCTGCAAGAGTGGATAATAGCATTTGCCTCACAGTTGTGGTCTTATGAGGATCAAATGTGATGACACCAGGGAACCTGCTTTAAAGTATTTAAAGTGGCTGGGCACGGTGGCTCACGCCTGTAATCCCAGCACTTTGGGAAGCCAAGGCTGGTGGATCACGAGGTTAGGAGTTCAAGACCAGCCTGGCCAAGATGGTGAAACCCCATCTCTACTAAGAATACAAAAATTAGCTGGGCGTGGTGGCACACACCTGTAATCCCAGCTACTTGGGAGACTGAGGCAGAGAACTGCTTGAACCCAGGAGAGGGAGAAGTTGCAGTGAGCCGAGATCACGCCACTGCACTCCAGACTGGGTGACAGAGCAAGACTCCGTCTAAAAAAAAAAAAAAATTAAAGTGTTGTGTTAATTAGGGATGACTTGGGTTCAACCAACAGAAACTCATAACAAGCTAGCTTGGAGCAAAGGGGGGGAAATTACTTTATAAACACAGTGCTATAGAACGTAAATGTAGAGAGTAGTACCTCATGAACTAATAGAATATAAATGTAGGGAGTAGCACCTCATGAGCTAATAGAACGTAAATATAGGGAGTAGTACCTCATGAGCTTCAGGATCCGGAAACTGAAGAGTCTTTGGTTGCTCAGGGCTGTCTGTCTTCCTAAAACTATGTGGTCTCTCTTCTCTGCCCCCTTTGCACATTTTTTTCTTTCTTCTGACACTCTGCAGACAGACATTATCTGCATCTTCATCACACATGGGCTGAAGATAGTGTCCTTTTGTTTTTGAGACAGGGTCTCACTCTGTTGCCCAAGCTGGAGTGCAGTGGCATGAACAGGGCTCACTGCAGCTTCGATCTCCTGGGCTCAAGGGATCCTCCGCCTCTACCTGTCGTGTAGCTGGGATCACAGGCACATGCCACCACACCTGGTTAACTTTTTAAATTTTTTGTAGAGACGGATCTTACTTTGTTGCCCAGGCTGGTCTTGAACTCTAGGATCAAGCAGTCCTCCCACCTCAACCTGCCAAAGTGTTGGGATTATGGGCATGAGCCACCATACCCCACTGAAGACAGTGTTCTTAAAAGGGTACTTTCAATCTCAAGTCTACATTACCTCATTAGTCTCTGTTACAATTTACTAATTGAAGTTTCTCAGACTTGATTCCAAATTTTCAGGAGAAAAAATTTGGCTAGCCCAGTTTAGGTCAAATAACCACCTCCTCTCCCCTTGTCTGATCAACTTCGGTAAGGGAATGGGAACAGGGTTTCATAATCTGCTGTCCCCCCAGCAGAGGTTATGGGAACAGAGTCTGAGAAGGGAGTACAGGACAACAGAGAAACAATGAGTGTTGCACACCTCAAGTGTGATGTGAAAGAATTAAGAATACCACATGCAGCCAGGTGCGGTGGCTCACACCTGTAATCCCAGCAACTGGGGAGGCCGAGGTGGGTGGATCACCTGAGGTCAGGAGTTCGAGACCAGCCTGGCTAACATGGTGAAACCTCGTTTCTACTAAAAATACAAAAAATTAGCTGGGCCTGGTGGTGCGCACCTCTAATCCCAGCTACTTGGGAGGCTGAGGCAGGAGAATCGTTTGAACCTGGGAGGTGGAGGTTGCAGTGAGCCAAGATCGTGCCATTACACTCCAGCTTGGGCAACAAGAGTGGAACTCCATCTCCGAAAAAAAAAAAAAATACCACATGCATCCTTATTCCTGTACCCGTGTAATTGTTAATCTACTCAGGATCCAACCTGGCCATATGATTAATGGCACATTTGTAAATATGGATAGGTGTCAGAGAGCCCCACCAATCATAACATCCCTTCACATTTTGTGTCAGATGCTTGTCTCCAGTATTGTCTCTTTTGCCCTCTTTTTATTTTCGTTACAGGCAGAGTCTCCCTCTGTTGCCCAGGCTGGAGTGCAGTGGTACACTATAACATTGAACTCCTGGGCTCAAATGGTCCTTCTGTCTCAGCCCCCCAAGTAGCTGGGACTACAAGTGCACAACACTGTGCCCAGCTGTTTTTTAAAAAATTTTTTTGTAGAGACAGGGTCTTGCTATGTAGACCACGCTGGTCTTGAATTCCTGGCCTCAAGTAATCCTCCTGACTCAACCTACCAAAGTGAGGGGATTACAAACATGAGCCACTGTGCCTGGCCTTCTGTAGCCCTCTTAAGGGACATACCTTTTCATTCTTTCTTTTCCCTGGGGATTAAGTTAATTTCAATGCTCATACTGACCATTGAGTGATAAACCAAATTCTTCACCTTCCCTATTCCCTATCTCCCAAACTGTTCCGTATGCATTAGTTAGGAGTGACTGTAAAATGCTATAAAAAATGGGCCAGTGTGGTAGCTCATGCCTATAATCCCAGCACTTTGGGAGGCTGAGGCAGGCAGATCAGAATATTGAGACCATCCTGGCCAACATGGTGAAACCTCATCTCTACTGAAAATACAAACATTAGCTGGGTGTGGTGGCACGTGCCTGCAATACCAGCTACTCGGGAGGCTGAGGCAGGAGAATTACTTGAACCTGGGAGGTGGAGGTTGCAGTGAGCTGAGATCATGCCATTGCACTCCAGCCTGGCGACAGAATGAGACTCCATCAAAAAAAAAAAGACCCCAAAATGAAAACTTATTTCTTCTCCCAAATCAGGTCAGGGACCCAAGTTGAAGGTGGCTCTGTCATCTTCAACATGTGGCTTCCAAGGTTGCTCTAGTATTCACCTTTCCAGCCCATGAGAAAGGGGAAAGAGAGTGGCGGATTCTGAGGGGGTCACATGACAGGTTCTATGCACTAGGCCTGGAAGACATATACCACCTTTGCTTACATTCTATTGGAAAATACTTCATCATAAAGCCACACCTAATTGCAAAGGAGACAGGGGAATTTCATGTTGCTGGGCAGTTGTATGCTCAGTTATAATTCTGCTACTGGGAAAGAAGGCAACGATGGATTTTGATGGACTGGATCCATCAGTCGCTTGAGAGACTGAGGCAGGAGGATAACTTGAGCCCAAGAGTTCAAGGTTATAGTCTCTCCTACATTCTCCTTTTCTGTTACCTCTCTTAGTTAATGGCATTATTCTCTCAAATACCCAAGCTTGAGTCCTTAAATTCGTCCTCCCTTTCTCCATCTCTCTCAATCCTCTTATATGTTCCAGCTACCTAAGTAACCACCCTGCATTTGTTCCTTGCTTTCCATTTCCTCTATAGCATGACTTAAATCCATTGTATCTGTTGATTGAATAACTCATCATCCTCCAAAATTACCTCCGTGTCAGTCTCTCCAGGCTCATCACACCCATCCTTTACTCTGCCGTCAGACACTACTTCCAAACACAAAGATCTGCTTGTCCAAGACAGCCTGGGCCCATTAACAGGCACCTCCCCACTCACAGTCAAGGCTGGAAGCACCATATAAAAAGCATCTGCAGCTATACCTTTGCGGCTCAGGAGATTATGGCAGACTGCCTCCTGCTTTCTCTGCCAAGCCCTGTCCTCCTGGGCTCAGGGTTCTCTGTCTCACACTTGAACTCTGCCCATCTCCCCACATCCCACTGGATGAACACCACAGTGGGACTGTCTGCCCAGCTTTTCATTTAGCCCTGTCCCTAGACACTGTCTGTGATATCACCCTCAGCCCCATCTTCGGCAGATCACCCCATCTCACAAATCCAAACTCCAGAGCTCCAACCCAGGCCCAGGGCCCAGGCTTGCTTTTGTTCAGGAGACAAGTTTGGACACTGATCATTCTCTTCACTAAAAGCTCCATCAGTTTGCAGTACTTACTGAGCAACAGATTTTTTAGCATGCCATCCATGGCCAACCACTGTCTGATCCCATCCCCACTTATCACCCCTACCAATTCATCCTTATAATCATCTTGACATTTTCTTATTCTTCAAGATCTGACTCATATATCACTTCTTCCATGAGGCCTTCCTCTTTCTCCTTGCTTTGTACTTCACAGCATCATGTTTTTCTATGTATTGCTTTCTACCTCTAGTTTATTTATTTGAGACAATGTCTTGCTCTATCACCCAGGCTGGAGTGCAATGGCATGATCATAGCTCACTGCAGCCTCGACCTGGGCTCAAGTGATCCTCCCACCTCTGCTTTCTGAGTTGCTGGGGCTACAGGTGCAGGCCACCACGCCTGGTTCCAACCTCTAGTTTTTGTGCACATGGTATATACTCCCCACAGGCAAGGACTGTGACAAATATTTCTTCACTTCCCACATTGCTGAGAATAATGCCTTGGACAATACCTTACACATGGTATTGATCACTGCTTAAAACCTCCTAATGCCCCAATGGCTTTCCATATCACCAGGCCAATAATAAAAGCCCTACCTATGCCTACCTGGTCCTATCTGATCTGATGCTCTTTTTTTTTTTTTTTTTTTTTTTTTTTTTTTTTTTTTAAGACAGAGTCTCACTCTGTCTCTCCCGGGCTGGAGTGCAGTGGCACGATCTCGGCTCACTATAACCTCCGCCTCCCAGGTTCAAGCAATTCTCCTGCCTCAGCCTTCCGACTAGCTGGGATCACACGCGTGTGCCACCATGTCCAGCTAATTTTTGTATTATTAGTAGAGACAGGGTTTCACCATGTTGGCCAGGCTGGTCTTGAACTCCTGACCTCAAGTGATCCACCCACCTTGGCCTTCCAAAGTGCTAGGATTATAGGCGTGAGCACCGTGCCCAGCCCTGATGCTCCTGTTACCACTCCCCGCTTGCTCCGCCCTATCCACCATGGGCCCCCCTGCTGTTCCTTGAACACATTAGGCAAGATCCCACCTCAGAGACACTTCATTTGCTCTTTCCCCAGATAGCTGTATGGCTGCTCTCTCATGTCTTCAGGGCTTCTCTCAAAGGCCACCTTTTTTGTGTGTGTGAGATGGAGTCTCACTCTGTCGTCCAGGCTGGTGTGCAGTGGCAAGATCTTGGCTCACTGCAACCTCCGCCTCCTGTGTTCAAGTCATTATCCTGCCTCAGCCTCCTGAGTAGCTGGGATTACAGGCCTGCACTACCATGCCCAGCTAATGTTTGTGTTTGTAGTAGAGATGAGTTTCATCATGTTGGCCAGGCTGGTCTTGAACTCCTGACATCAAGTGATCCACCTGCCTCTGCCTCCCAAAGTGCTGGGATTACAGGTGTGAGCCACCGCGCCTGGCCTCAAAGGCCACTTTCTCCATGAGGCCTTCCCTGACCACTTATTCACATTGTGATCCTCGAAACACTCCCTTTTCCCTCTCCGCTTATTGTTTCTCCATAGCATTTTTCACCTCCTTACATAGTATGTACTTCTTTCATGTGCTGTGTTCATTTTCTGTCTCCTCTCCCCTTTTTGGAATGTCAGAATCATTCTAGTTTAAATCTGTTTGTTTACTTCTGTGTTCCCAGAGCCTAAGGATAATGTCTGGCATAGAGGAGGCACTCAATAAATACTTGTTGAAAGAAAGAAGGAATAAGCAAATTAATAGAAGGTGCTCCGTAAATATTTGTGAAATTGAATTAAAAGTGTCAGAAGGAGATGACTGTGAAATTCCCAAAGTCTAAAAATATGTGAGCTTAGAAGAACGGTGGAGTTGAGTGCTGCCTCATTATAAACATCCTCGAGGAAGGACTGAAACTGTGTGCTTGCGGTGGGAGGGGCAGCTGGGCAAGGAACCGTGAACCTTCGCAGAAACATTTGGGGCTGCAGAATTCTTGGGTGAGAGCGCTGCATCTGGGAGCTGGCGATGCTGGCGGCTTGCTCATTCACCCCATCTGAACACTTGTCTATGACACAGGTGTTTTCTCTTAAGTTATTTTGGTCTTTGCCTCTCTCCTCAGGTTGTGAAGATTACAGAAATCTGGGATGGCTTATGGGACGCTTCTCAGCCCTAAGTAGGAAAACAGCAGTGAAAATGGCAACCAAAACATCACGCAGGACTGGGGGTTTTGGGGAAACAGCTCACTTTAGAGCAGTGCAGTGTAGAGCTTTCCTTCTTCTACCAGGTTCCACCTTTAACACTGTTTATCTGAAAATTTTCCCCCTGGCTTACTCGCTTGCAGCTGCCCACTTTGCAGGAGGATGGCGCTCTGATCTCTACGCTCCCTGTTCCTTCAGGGACTCCATAGTATTTTTTTTCACGCTTCGTCGCTACTACAGCAGACGCCTGCGTTCTCATTATTTGCTGTACAGATCTCCGGTGCCTTGACTGTAAACAAAACACTTTAGATCATTGTGAGGTCGATGTAAGCACAGCCTTTCTGCTGGCAGCCAGACTTCTTAAGGTGGCGTGACTGTGACTTGCTTACTTTTCGAGATCAACAACAACAAAGCGACAAAATGGTGCTCCTACATATTAGTTGAAAGATTCAGCATGTGAAGGGGATCGAAGTGTTTATTTTCCACTTCCATATAAGACATGAATTCCATGAGTAAAATCAAACTTCTGTGGCAAGGTGAACTACTCTAGAATGTCTCCATTTACATACATGTGGTAGTTTGGGTGTTTATGCATATGGATAGATGCACATATATAGAGTTCCTGTGTTGTCTAGCAATTGTTTTAAATTTGGACAATTATCTAATTTCTAGGGTAAGGTATAAATTATGGTAGGGAGGCCTACCCTAATTTTCCTGTCCCTTTTCCCCCAGTCTGCAGTCCAATAAATTGACAGCCTTAAAAGTAGAAAAACTAAAGAGGATGAGACCTCTTGCTTGATCCTAGGTGAATTCTTTTCTGTCAGTTAGGTAGGAAGTCCTGACTTGAAAACTAGTTCTGGGCACTGCCCCCTTTACTGTTCTCTGGGTATCAACCCCTGTCCTTCAATTTTAGTTGAACTAGTGGATGGTGATACCACAGGCTCAAGACAGCTGCATTTAAATATCAGTGACCACAGGCCACATCAAGGAAACATCTGCAGGCAACCCAGGGCCTGGGAAGGAGCCATTTTCAGTCACTTGTAAGACAGCAGGACCTGCAGACTACAGCACAATCATACTCAGACAAAACCCTGAACCAGTGAGAACCATTAGGAAGGAAAGGAACAGAAAATGAACCAACCTGAGTGTTAGGAGACCTGCATCTAGTCCTGACTCCGGTACCAACTGAATGCATGTCCCTGGACAGGAAACCTCTCTGAGTCTCAATTTCCTCCGTGGTAAAAAGGAGAGGGTTAAACCACAGGGTCCCGAGGGTCCCTTCCAGCTGTCACATTCTAGAGCGTATGAGATGAGATAGGCACACAAAGTGGACAAGATGTGGCTAAGAAAACAAGCTACACATCAAGCTCATCTGTAGCATAGGTGCTTAAGAAAACTTTGCTGCTGTGTAATATTAGAACGGAAGGTTGGTTTCCAGTAAAATGCATTAACTTTGGCTCAAACCAAGATGATGGGTACTGGGCATGGGGGTGGGGAGGCAGTTGAAGATCCACTGAGCTTTGTCTCAGGGCAGCCCTGCTCATCGTCCTACTTTACCTTCCACCACAGTGCCCAAGCCCACACTGAGAGAGAAATTTCCAGCTGCAAAAGGGAGAAGAGAAACGCTGGAATACTAGTATCGGACGTTAGGACATGGTTGTGGTGTTTTAAAAATCATTTCATCATCTGGAGTTTGACCCCGAGGGGAGTATTTTCACCCTTCAGCCCTCTGAAAGCATTCACTAGCATCTGAATATTGTTCTGAGTTTGTTGGAGCAGTGAAATCTGGTGAGAGAGAAGGGTGGAGGAAGGAAGGAGCTGTTGTATTTGGCGGCTGGACTCAGGTAGAGGAAACTGCTACAATCCCGGGAAAGAACAGAAAAGTAGAAAGGGACGAGTTCCCACACGCAGCCAATGTCCATGGCCTTAACTGTGCTTGGGAAGGAAGATCCTGGGCCAGGGGTGTACCCTCGTTTTTCAAAACTAAACGTGTCTGAGACAGCTACAAAGTTTATTAAGGGACTTGAGAGACTAGAGTTTTTTTTTTTTTAATCTTGAGTTCCTTTCTTATTTTCATTGAGGGAGAGCTTGAGTTCATGATAAGTGCCGCGTCTACTCCTGGCTAATTTCTAAAAGAAAGACGTTCGCCTTGGCTTCTTCCCTAGGCCCCCAGCCTCCCCAGGGACGGCAGAAACTTCTGGGTTAAGGCTGAGCGAACCATTGCCCACTGCCTCCACCAGCCCCCAGCAAAGGCACGCCGGCGGGGGCGCGCCCAGCTCCCCCAGCAAACGCTCCGCGGCCTCCCCCGCAGACCACGAGGTGGGGGCCACTGGGGAGGGCCGAGCTGGGGGCAGCTCGCCACCCCGGCTCCCAGCGAGCTGCCGGCGACCTTCGCGGTCCTCTGGTCCAGGTCCCGGCTTCCCGGGCGAGGAGCGGGAGGGAGGTCGGGGCTTAGGCGCCGCTGCGAACCCGCCAGCGCAGCGCCGGGCCCCGAACCCCAGGCTCCGCCCCAGGTTCCCGGCCGTTTGGCTAGTTTGTTTGTCTTAATTTTAATTTCTCCGAGGCCAGCCAGAGCAGGTTTGTTGGCAGCAGTACCCCTCCAGCAGTCACGCGACCAGCCAATCTCCCGGCGGCGCTCGGGGAGGCGGCGCGCTCGGGAACGAGGGGAGGTGGCGGAACCGCGCCGGGGCCACCTTAAGGCCGCGCTCGCCAGCCTCGGCGGGGCGGCTCCCGCCGCCGCAACCAATGGATCTCCTCCTCTGTTTAAATAGACTCGCCGTGTCAATCATTTTCTTCTTCGTCAGCCTCCCTTCCACCGCCATATTGGGCCACTAAAAAAAGGGGGCTCGTCTTTTCGGGGTGTTTTTCTCCCCCTCCCCTGTCCCCGCTTGCTCACGGCTCTGCGACTCCGACGCCGGCAAGGTTTGGAGAGCGGCTGGGTTCGCGGGACCCGCGGGCTTGCACCCGCCCAGACTCGGACGGGCTTTGCCACCCTCTCCGCTTGCCTGGTCCCCTCCCCTCTCCGCCCTCCCGCTCGCCAGTCCATTTGATCAGCGGAGACTCGGCGGCCGGGCCGGGGCTTCCCCGCAGCCCCTGCGCGCTCCTAGAGCTCGGGCCGTGGCTCGTCGGGGTCTGTGTCTTTTGGCTCCGAGGGCAGTCGCTGGGCTTCCGAGAGGGGTTCGGGCTGCGTAGGGGCGCTTTGTTTTGTTCGGTTTTGTTTTGTTTTTTTGAGAGTGCGAGAGAGGCGGTCGTGCAGACCCGGGAGAAAGATGTCAAACGTGCGAGTGTCTAACGGGAGCCCTAGCCTGGAGCGGATGGACGCCAGGCAGGCGGAGCACCCCAAGCCCTCGGCCTGCAGGAACCTCTTCGGCCCGGTGGACCACGAAGAGTTAACCCGGGACTTGGAGAAGCACTGCAGAGACATGGAAGAGGCGAGCCAGCGCAAGTGGAATTTCGATTTTCAGAATCACAAACCCCTAGAGGGCAAGTACGAGTGGCAAGAGGTGGAGAAGGGCAGCTTGCCCGAGTTCTACTACAGACCCCCGCGGCCCCCCAAAGGTGCCTGCAAGGTGCCGGCGCAGGAGAGCCAGGATGTCAGCGGGAGCCGCCCGGCGGCGCCTTTAATTGGGGCTCCGGCTAACTCTGAGGACACGCATTTGGTGGACCCAAAGACTGATCCGTCGGACAGCCAGACGGGGTTAGCGGAGCAATGCGCAGGAATAAGGAAGCGACCTGCAACCGACGGTAATGACCCTTTCCCAACCATAGAATGTGTTTGGGGCCCCGCTTTGCCTGCTGGAGGGTGTTAACCTTAGCTTGCTTTTCGGCGTATTCTGATTTAGCTTTGGGAGAGCGAACTTTATTGGTCTTAGGTGTTCAGTGCTACCTGGCCCACTGCTTGTCTGTTTGTGACTTTTAAGTCAGAAACTGGAGATGGTAAGATCCGATAATTTCCCTAACTTACTACATCGCGGTCCCTCTCACTAGCAACTCCTAGGTATGTGACAAAGTTGGGATGTTTATCAACGGTCCGCCTCCTGGCTAGGGAGAGAGCTCTGGGGCGGAGAATGCACTTTCTGTTTTTTGAAAACAACCTCATTTTGTGCCCTTAAAAGCCACTGGGGATGACGGATCCAGGATTGTGGGTGGAGGTAGTGGGTTTTTCATCCCCTGACTATGGGGCCAACTTCTGCCAGCCATTGTTTTTTCTAATAAAGATTGTGTGTTCTTTTTAAAAATTTCCCCTGCGCTTAGATTCTTCTACTCAAAACAAAAGAGCCAACAGAACAGAAGAAAATGTTTCAGACGGTTCCCCAAATGCCGGTTCTGTGGAGCAGACGCCCAAGAAGCCTGGCCTCAGAAGACGTCAAACGTAAACAGCTCGGTGGGTTGATCACTAAAGGAGCACGCACTGGAACCCGGGGCCTTCACACCTCACGATACCTGATCTTACTGGTTGCTGGCAAATTAAAAGCTTTTGGGATTTTGTTTTGTTTATACTTCGTGAGGTCAAAAAAGTAGCAATGGGGAAGGCTGGGGATACGGTAATTCCTCAGAGTTTCTATGCCCAGAGATACTTTCTTTTCAAACAGTAGACCAGAGCAGCTACTTGTAACCCAGGCCCCATCGGGTAGGAAGGTCGTTTCCCTGTGAGTCCCACTAAAACGTGTTGGGAGCAATAGGTTCTTTGCCCATCCGAACAAGAACTAGGGTACTCCCTCAGTCCGAATTAATGAGAATTAATTTCCTAGAGGTTCAGCTTGAGTCGGTAACAGATTTTGAGCCATACATGGAAAAATGGCAAATACATGATTAAGTTTCAATTTTGAGGGGGAATGTTTGGTAGAAATTGCTCATCTTTGGTTATGCAAGGGATTAGAGATGTGAATAGGATGGTATGTTGTGTTCTTTGACATTTTAATAAACTGTCACTTTCCCTGTTGTCTCCTAAGTTTGGAGAGAGAAGGAACCAGTATTTGCAAAAACCAAATGGAAAGATAAAAAAGTTACTAAAGTTTCTACAGAATTTCTGGTAACACTGAAGTTGCAAAGCAGAAGTTAAATTAACTCTTGTCAGTAAGCAATCCAGGAACACGTCAGCCAGTGTATGCTAATTGTGCCGTAACAGGGTGATTTGGATATTTGTAGGGGAAATGGGTAGTAAATATCAAGACTGGTGACCGTAGGTCAGCCCAGCACAAAGGAAGTGGAGACTTTTCCATGCACAAGAACCTGATCACTGTAAATAGCTAATTTGAATAATTCAGTCCCCAAATAACCAACATGGGTTGGTTATTCATAATAAACTACATATTTTAATAGTTTATTAGCTTCCTTTAGACCAAGACTGTGGCCTCTTTATTTTCTAAAGCACACACGTAGTTTAGCATATGAGGCGATAAAATATTGATGTTAACTTTTTAAATCCTCAGTTATAAAAATTTTAAAGTAACAGGGATTAAGGTGAGATTCAGGTTTGTTGTGTCTTTAAATTGTATATGTGACTTCACATATCTTTTTCAGTGCTTATACAAAACGGCACTATAGAACCTCCATTTTATAGCACCATATGAAGTGGGAAAATTAGGTGAAAATTTTCCTGAAGCAACCTTAACACGCGCAGCCCTTGTTGGTTTGTGACTTGTGGCCTAGCTCATCAGATGAGCCACGAGAATCAGACCTGGATTTTGATCTGGCCCTGTTCTGACATGCAATGAGGCATTTGTAGCATTTAGTAATATTGCTAGTTCAAAGAATACTAGAAATATTAGTAAGAACCTATTCAAAAGTATTCATGAGTATTTTCTGCATATGAATCAGGAATTAGAATATTTTGAAAATGATGTTAATAAAATTTTCCTCTGGAAGGCCTTTATAATTTTTATTCCCAATCATTTTTCAAATTTAGAAAGTTTAATCTGTCACAGGAGAAAAAAATTAAAAATTTTTAAAAATTTAGAAAATTTTTACCCGTAAGTATTACAGTTTCCTAATTATCCTATTTATTTCCCACTTGCCTTTGACCTAGATTATTTAGAGTAGGGTTTCTCAGCCTCTGCACTAATGACATTTTGGGCCGAATAATTCTGTTGTAGGAGGCTGTCCTGTGTGTTTTAGATTGTTTGGAATTATCCCTGGCCTCTCACACTAGATGCCAGCAGTATCCTCCTCCCCCAGTGTGACAACCTAAAATGTCTCCAGACATTGCCAAATGTTCCCTGTGGGGCGGGGGCAACATTGCCCACTGTTAAGAACTACTGCTCTAGACAAAAGAACACAGCACAGAGGAAAGGAAAAAAAAAATCCAGTTAAGAGAATGTTAGGTGGAGATGACTGTAGTCATCAAACTTTTTTCCCCATCAAGTATTTCCAAGCTAACATAGTGACAAAATAATTCCTGTACTCTACTGGTAACGTTAATCTAGTGCTCTTCCTTTAATTCTTCCATTTTGTTTTCTTTTGCAGAATTAAGAATATGTTTCCTTGTTTATCAGATACATCACTGCTTGATGAAGCAAGGAAGATATACATGAAAATTTTAAAAATACATATCGCTGACTTCATGGAATGGACATCCTGTATAAGCACTGAAAAACAACAACACAATAACACTAAAATTTTAGGCACTCTTAAATGATCTGCCTCTAAAAGCGTTGGATGTAGCATTATGCAATTAGGTTTTTCCTTATTTGCTTCATTGTACTACCTGTGTATATAGTTTTTACCTTTTATGTAGCACATAAACTTTGGGGAAGGGAGGGCAGGGTGGGGCTGAGGAACTGACGTGGAGCGGGGTATGAAGAGCTTGCTTTGATTTACAGCAAGTAGATAAATATTTGACTTGCATGAAGAGAAGCAATTTTGGGGAAGGGTTTGAATTGTTTTCTTTAAAGATGTAATGTCCCTTTCAGAGACAGCTGATACTTCATTTAAAAAAATCACAAAAATTTGAACACTGGCTAAAGATAATTGCTATTTATTTTTACAAGAAGTTTATTCTCATTTGGGAGATCTGGTGATCTCCCAAACTATCTAAAGTTTGTTAGATAGCTGCATGTGGCTTCTTAAAAAAAGCAACAGAAACCTATCCTCACTGCCCTCCCCAGTCTCTCTTAAAGTTGGAATTTACCAGTTAATTACTCAGCAGAATGGTAATCACTCCAGGTAGTTTGGGGCAAAAATCCGAGGTGTTTGGGAGTTTTGAATGTTAAGAATTGACCATCTGCTTTTATTAAATTCGTTGACAAAATTTTCTGATTTTCTTTTCACTTCGGGCTGTGTAAACACAGTCAAAATAATTCTAAATCCCTCGATATTTTTAAAGATCTGTAAGTAACTTCACATTAAAAAATGAAATATTTTTTAATTTAAAGCTTACTCTGTCCATTTATCCAAAGGAAAGTGTTATTTTTAAAGGAAAGTTCATGTAGAGAAAAGCACACTTGTAGGATAAGTGAAATGGATACTACATCTTTAAACAGTATTTCATTGCCTGTGTATGGAAAAACCATTTGAAGTGTACCTGTGTACATAACTCTGTAAAAACACTGAAAAATTATACTAACTTATTTATGTTAAAAGATTTTTTTTAATCTAGACAATATACAAGCCAAAGTGGCATGTTTTGTGCATTTGTAAATGCTGTGTTGGGTAGAATAGGTTTTCCCCTTTTGTTAAATAATATGGCTATGCTTAAAAGGTTGCATACTGAGCCAAGTATAATTTTTTGTAATGTGTGAAAAAGATGCCAATTATTGTTACACATTAAGTAATCAATAAAGAAAACTTCCATAGCTATTCATTGAGTCAAATTGTAATGTGCTTTACCAAACAAGGTATTTGACCTGGCATTCTAGTCATATTTACACAAATGTAAATGTGAAGTGGCAAATACCTAGGTAATTCAGGCCCACAACTCAGATGATGTTTTATGTAGTCCGAATGTAGTTAGCAGTTACTATTTTCCACTTAGCTCTGTGTGGGAGGACAAAACTTTAGAAGGTGAAAATGGAAAAGCTACATTTTCGTATGAATAAGGTTGTCAAAGTCTGCATTAGTAAAAATATTTATGTCTTCTAGGATATGAATGTGTCAAAACCAAAAAATCCTTACATAAGTGTACACTGACACATTTGCAGGGTTGAAAATGAAAGTAACATGGTGACTTCTCTAAATTCTGTATTTACACGTGAGAAGTGTGAGGAATTAAAGCAATTGTTTGGACCATCTAATGTATAAATCTTGTTTAAAATATTCAAACATATGGGCCCTTAAGAAATTGGTGTGCACTCTAGGTAGCTATTTTTGAAATTTAACTGGTCATACAAAAATTCAATTTCTATATTTAGAAACGGGGTATTTCCTTGTTATAATCTACACAACCAAAAACTGGCTAATGTAAGTAACCAAATCTGAGGATTTTGAGTCTCCATAGCCATACAGCAGATATATAGTTTTTACCTAAGGAAAAAAGTATAAGACAAGACATTTTAAAGTCAGATTACTAAAATAATTCCTGTAATTCCACATTCTCAAAAAAAAATGTGTTTAAGGTGTAATAGTAAATTCTTATAGGACTTATTCTAGTAAGTGGGTAAATCGTAAAAATCTAAATTTGGGTTAAATTTTTTCGCTCAAATACCTACATTTCCATTATCGTACCCCAAAAGGAGCTCTCAAAGAGTAGTTTGAACAGTTTTTGACCCGAAGATTTTTTTTTTTTTTTTTTTTTTTTGAGCAGGTTGGACTCTTCGGCTTCCTGGAAGGGAAAAATAGGTCCTTTAGTGGCTGGGCTACATCTTTCAAGTAGGTATTATTTTAATGAAAGACTAGAGGTGTTTTGTGATTTTGTTTGAAACTCGCATCCAAGAGTGTTTTTCGAAAACAGACTGAAGGAGCAAGAAAAACAATTCGAAATAGGAAGGAGAGGAGGGTCAGAAAATAATGAAATTAAAGTTCCTCTGAGTAAAAAAAGATAATTCAGAAAGTGTCTCTAACAGAGGAAAAAATATCGCCTGGATTGCTGCAGGCACCCCAGTCTCCTTTCCTAAAGAGGTCTCTTTAAACAGAATTTTGAGAGATTGCGTTTTAGTTATGCGGGCCAGGGAGAAGTGGATGCTCGCCGCGCCAGGCACGTCCACAGGAACGCAGCCCCGAGTCACTGTGTCCTTCGTCCTTTACCCGCCTGTGTCAAGCCTCCCAAAATGACCCGCAGTTCAGCTCGTCCTTCGCCGTGAACGTCCCTTTGCGGGGTTGCGGCCGCCGTCGCCCGCCACCCCTTGCCCCACTACCCAAGCCACTGCGCCGTCGTCTCCCCAAACTGCCCCGCAGTTCCGCGCCCGCCCGCCGCGGCAGTTGCGGGGTCGGGCTGGCTGGTGCCTCGGGACGAAAAGGCCATCAAATGTTGCTCCCTCATCTGTAACGTGCAGCCCCCGGACTGTCCCCGTCGTCGCGCGCAGTTCCCGCGCCCGGGCGGCCGCACCTCCGCCGCGCAGCCGGGCTGGGCGGTTTCTCAGAAACTTTCCTCCCTCCTCCTCTCCTCTGCGCTGAGAAAGCAGCGAAAGCTCCCACTCCTCTCCGCAAACGGACTCTCCACCTGAGTAACCGGCCGCCTCCCCGGCCGTGGGGATATCGGAGCTAAGGGGAGAGCCTTCCCGAGTTCGCGGACCCTCCGGCGCTGCAGCCCGCTCCCACCCCTACCCTGGGCTCCAATGATCCGCAGCCCCGCGCATTTCGAAAGCCCGCCCGGCTCGCCGGCGCCTGCGGAGGGCCACGGCGGCGCGCAGCCCGGGCCCCGCACCACGGCCGCCCGCGTGGGTTCCCTCTGCCCTCACCCCCGCTCGGCAACGTCCCCCCATCGCAACCCCGGCCGCCCGGCGCGGGGGCCTGGGACGGGGAACAACTGGGGAAATGTGGGTTTGGGGGCGTGTTTGGGGGACTCCGGGAGCGTGGGCTTCACAGGCGAGGAGCGGGGCGAGAGGCCTCTCAGGCCGGGGTGCGCCCACCGCCCCGGCCTCAGGGAGCGACTTTCCCGGAGGCCGGGTGACGCTGCCTTCGCCATTTCATCTTCATCATCACAGCGCCCACACTTGCTCTTCTCTCAAGCTCTTTGCACAGAAAAAGTGATTCTAAATCTCCTCTAGGATCTCCTGTCTGGTGTTCAGAGTATGAATTTCTTTTTAAAACTTGCTGTGTCTTTCACCTGGGCCACACCCTACGCCCACCCACCCCCTCTCCGCCAAAAGGGAGGTAAAAAATCCTGCGGGCCCAGCTGGGGGTGGGGAAGGGGCCCACAGTCCCGCTGGAAGACCTCAGCGGCCACCTCCCGGATCCGGGCTGGCCTGGGGACTGGGGTGGGATGGGGTGGGGTCCGCCTCAGGCCGACCCCGCAGAACCGAAAGTGCCGAGTTGACACGTAAGGCCCAGCCCCTCTGCGGCCGCCCGCGCGCCCGGCCTGTCACGCGTGGGGACACTGAGCAGCAGGCATCGGAGCGAGCAGTACAAAAAGAAATCAAGGCGTTGGGCGCGAAACCTCGACGCGCCTCTAAAGGAACGTTGAGAAAAGGCAGGGAGCAGGGCGCGCGGCCGGGGGATTGCATCATTGCGGCTCCCCCTCCAGAAAACGGGCTCCGAACCGCGGCGACCATCATGGCGCTCGCGCCGGGCTGCGCTCGACGCGCGCCTGCCCCGCGCTCCGGCCGCGGCCCCGGAGCCTCGGACGCGCATTTCACAAACATTCTCGACCTCTCCCGAGCGCCTGCCCCCACCCCCTCCTTCTTTCTGTGTGTATGTGCGTACGTGTGTGCGTGTGTGCGCGCGCGTATTTGTGTGTAGGGCGAACTTGCAGATGATTTTTTTTTTCCCTCCCGTGCTGCTGGTTGTAAACTTGATTGGCATTGGCTGCGCCCACTGACCCCGACGCTGAGTCCGCTGAAGATTTAAGGTGGATCCGAGAGGCTGCAGCTTCAGGCGGAGTCTCGCGCTCTAGTCGGTTTTGGGAGGAGAAAAAAAAAAAAAAAAAAAGCCCCGAACCGGGCGCCCGCCGCGTTTGCCGAATCTCCCGCGGCCCCAGCCCCCGCGCCCGTCCGGGGCCCCCTCCCCGCCTCGCGCGCCTCGCGCGCCGCGCGCGGCCTCCGCCCACCTCCCACTTCTTCCCCATTGGCCGGCGCGTGCAGTTTGAATTTTTTTTTTTTTCTGATGCTTGTTTTCTTGTAAAAAATACAGTCCCCCAGATCGTGTGACGAAACCTGCTTCGGCGGCCCGAGGTGGGGGTTTTGAGTCGGTTAGTGGAGGCAGTGGGAGCAGGATGGGCGGAGCTTCTGTTCCAAAAATTTCCCCTAAGTGCGGTTGACAGTGTGCAGGCAGGCGGGGGTGCGCGGGGCGGTCAGCGATCTGCAGCTTCGCGGGGACAGAGATGTAACCCAACTCGTTCACGGATGTTCCGCGCGCCGTGTCACCGGCTGCGGGCCAGGGGTACTCGGAAGGCGCGGGCAGGAGCCTGGCGAGGATGCACCTTCCCCTGCCTTGGAAAGGTAGAACTGGGGAGTGCGGGAGGGTGAAGGTGGCCCGGAAAAGAACACCTCTTCGCAACCAAAAAAAAAAAGAGGAAATAGAGGAAAAATGTGTTATTTCAACCGCCACTCAGAACCCATCATAATTCAGCCAGTCGGTGTCATTTTTATTGAATTAAATTTTAAAAAAGTTTTCTTTGATTTCCAGAGCGTTTTTGCGGGAGGAATATGTTAAAACAAACTCAAGATACGAAATGAGACTTTTGAAGTGCCTTTGATTTCTGGGTCCGGAAATTCTTTTGATAAAGCGTGTGTACGTTAAGATTTAGGATGACTTTTTTTTTTCTTTTTTGTAATACAGGTCTAATGGAAATGACATTCTTTATGAATTAGAACCCAATGATGTTTTAAAGTTTATAATAAGTCAAATGATTCAGTCCCTATGTCCATATTAGTGAAATTCTATCTCCATATTAGCGAAATTTGCATAGATACACACCTTTTTCTTTTTGTCTTTTAGTCTTGCTGCAGTGTATCGGACGAGTTTAACCAGATATCCAGCACTAGCCTTCTAACAGTTCCTAACTCAGTGGTGACATTTTTTAGTTCTTAACTCCCCCAATCCTTCTTAGCCTAACAAACCTCTTAATTAAGGTCCATGAAAGACCATAAACCAACCTGATTATGCCTTTAGCAAGGCTGTGTTCACTTAATCTCTAATCCCATATCATAAAGGTCTGCTAGTCACTCCTGACCTCCAGGAACCCACCTAACCAGGGTGGACACTATAAGAAAACATGTGCTTTAATGGAATGAGAACTTTTTTGAGTTGAAGACACGCTAGCCTCAGGAAGCAGTGAACTCACCATCCCTGGAGTGTGAGTCAAGCACTAGTCTTGGATGACCCCTTGATAGGAACGTTGTAGACAAGATTCAAATATCAAATAGTATTTGGACTAGTGATTTCAAAGTCTATTCCAGACCCCTGTGAAACTGTATTTCCAACCTTGGCATTTCTGGATTTCCACTAAATTAAGCCACTTTCCTTGCTCATTAGCATCTTGTAGAGCTGTGTGGCTATTTGAGCGCTTGAATGTGGCTAGTCCAAATTGAGATGTGTTATATGAGATAAACACCACGTTTCCAAGAATTAGTATGAAGAGAAAATGTTAAATATTTCATTAATAATTTTAATATTGATTACCTATTGAAATAATATTTTGTCATATTGGGCTAAATAAAATATATTATTAAAATGAATTTCATCTATTCCATTTTACTTTTTTAGTGGAGTTACTAGACAATTTACAGATGTGTCTCAAATTATATTTCTATTGGACATTACTGTTCAAGACTATCACCTGTGGTAACTTGAGGCCCCATCTTTAAAAGTGGTGACTATTAATACTGAGGAGTAGGTGGTAACTTCTAGCTGCCATCCTAACTTCTCAAATTAAAGTGAGACCCAAACTCAGCGTCTGAAAGCTTTATTATTTATTTATTTATTCTTCTTATTTTTTTTAAAAGATGGAGTCTCCCTGTCATCCAGGCTGGAGTGCAGTGGTGTGGTCATGTCTCACCGCAACCTCCAACTCCTGGGCTCATGCAATCCTCCCAACTCAGCCTCCAGAATCACTGCAATTACATGTGTGCTCTAAAACCTTTTTTTTTTTTTTTAACTTTGTAGAGAGTCTTGCTGTGTTGCCCAGGGTGGTCTTGAACTTCTGGCCTCAAATGATTCTCCTGCCTTGGCCTCCCAAAGTGCTGAGATGACAGGCATAAGCCACCATACCTAGCATCTCTGAAACCTTTAAATAGAATTCTGCCAACATCTAACACCTACTGTTTAATCTTTAATTAATTAATTTATTTATTTTTCTTTTAAAGACGGATCTCACTCTGTCACACAGGCTGGAGTGCAATGGGCATGAGCATGGCTCACTGCAGCCTCAAGCTCCTGGGCTCAGGAGATCCTCTACTTCAGCCTCCCATGTAGCTGGGACTACAGATGTGTGCCACCACATCCAGCAGTTTTTTTTTACTTTTGTAGAGATGGGGTCTTGCTATGTTGACCAGGCTGGTATTGAATGCCTGACTTCAAGGAATCCTCACACCTTGGCCTCCCAAAGTGGTGGGATTACAGGTGTGAGCCACTGAGCCCAGCCTGTTTAATACTTAATGTAGGGTTCAAGCCCAGACTATGGGAATATAGTATAGATATGTCTGATGAACTCAGACTTGGTCACCACAGCTTTTCACATTATGGCAATAGGAAGACTGGAGGCCGGACACATTGGCTTACACCTGTAATCTGCACACTTTGGGAGGCTGAGGCGGGCAGATCGCTTGAACTCAGGAGTTCTGGACCAGCCTGGGCAACATGGTGAAACCCCGTTTCTACAAAAAACAAAAAAAAATTTAACCAGGTATGGTGGTGCTGCCTGTAGTCCCAGCTACTCAGGAAGCTGAGGTGGGAGGATTGCTTGAGCCTGGAAGGCTGAGGTTGCAGTGAGCTGAGATCACGCCACTGCATGCTGGCCTGGGCAACAGTGAGACCCTGTCTCAAAAAAAAAAAAAAAAAAAAAAAAGAAAAGAAAGAAAGAGAAAGATTGGAAACTCCAATATGTTAGTTGTGACTCTGCAAAAAAAAAACTATTTAGACCCCACACAAAACCTGCACAGGCAGAGCCTCACTGTGACTCTTCAGGAGACAGGAAGAAAGTGGGGAGACCGAGCAGTATGCTCATTCTAAGACTGGGTCTCTAGCAGAAGCCTGCACAATGAAAAAGTATACCATATTCTTGGATGGGAACACCCAACATGACAAAGATGGCAGTCCTCCCTAATTCATCTGCACCTCTTTACACTAAATTCTGATAATAGGTTCTGATCATCCTGTTTCGTTCCTTTGTTGTAGCAGTCTGTCCACTCAGGACCATAATATAATTACTGTAAATTTGGAATATGTTTGAATTGCTGGTGGGACGAGTCCTCCACATCTCGATGGGTCCCTTTACTCCTTTTTTTTCCCCAGAATTTTCCTGTTTTCTTTTGCTTGCCATTTTCCCCATGTGGATTTAAAATGAATTTGTCTAGTTTTAAATATAATTCTGTCGGCATTAAAAAAAATAAAGTGGGATTCTTGTCTCACACATCAGGATAAATTCCTGAAGAATTAAAGAGGATGAAGTAGAAAGAAATGAAACCATAGACATGCAAGGAGAAACCTCAAAGGATTTTAAAAAATAAAATCTCAGAGTTGGGGAAAGTCTTTCTGAGTACGACAATAAACATAGAATTCATAAGATGTAATTTGTTTTTCTTTTTGGCAGAGACAGGATCTCTCTACGTTGCCTAGGCTGGTCTTGAACGCCTGGCCTCAAGTGATACTCCTGCCTTGGTCTCCAAAAGTGTTGAGATTACAGTTGTGAGCCACTGTGCTCAGCTGGGAGGATCTCTTGAGGCCAGGATTTTAAGACCAGCTCGGACAACGTAGCAAGACCTGTTTCTAAAAAATAAAAATAAATAGTTAAGCTATTCTGGAGGCTGAGGCAAGGGGATTGCTCTATCCCAGGAGTTCAGGGCTGCAGCTCAGGCTACAGTGAGCTATGATTTTACTACTGCACTCAGGCCTGGCAGCTCTAAAAAAATAAAAAATAATAATAATAATATAAAAATAATTTAAAAAGCAATGGTTTAAATGGTAAGTTGTATCTTACTTGTATGTAACCACAATAAAAAAGAATATACAACTACTGGGACATTTTTTTTTGAGACCAGGTCTCACTCTGTTACCTAGGCTGGAGTGCAATGACTCATAGCGGCCTCGACCTCCTGGTCTCAAGTGATCCCCCTGCCTTAGCCTCCCAATTAGCTAGGGCTGTAGGTGCACACCACCATGCCCAGCTAACTTTGTGTGTGTGTGTGTTGTGTGTGTGTGTGTGTGTGAGAGAGAGAGAGAGAGAGAGAGAGAGACAGGTTCTTGCTATGTTGTACCATGCCCAGCTAACTTTGTGTGTGTGTGTGTTGTGTGTGTGTGTGTGTGTGTGAGAGAGAGAGAGAGAGAGAGAGAGAGAGAGAGAGACAGACAGGTTCTTGCTATGTTGTCCAGGCTGGTATTGAACTCCTAGTCTCAAGTGATCTTCCTGCCTTAGCCTCCCAAAATGCTGAAATTACAGGCATGAGCCATCATGCCTGGCTCACTGGAAAAATTTAAAGTTCATCCATGGTATGTCTAAAAGAATTTCACACAGTGTACTGGGCCATATTATTTGTGAGATGCTGTAGTGGTTCAATTTCAGGCTCTGGAATCCTACTGCCTGGGTTTGAGTCCAGTTACTGAACTGCCATTTGCAAGTTACTTCACCTTTTAAAGTTTTTATTTCGGCCAGGCATGGTGGCTCACACCTGTAATGCCAGCACTTTGGGAGGCCAGGGCGGGCAGATCACTTGAGGTCAGGAATTGGAGACCAGTCTGGACAACATGGTGAAACCCCATCTCTACTAAAAATACAAAAATTAGCCGGGTGTGGTGGCAGGCACCTGTAATCCCAGCTACTCGGGAGGCTGAGGCAGGAGAATCGCTTGAACCTGGGAGGCAGAGGTTGCAGTAAGTTGAGATCGCGCCATTGTGCTCCAGCCTGGGGGACGAGATTGAGACTTCCTCTAAAAAAAAAAAAAAAAAAAGAAAAGAAAAAAGTTTTTTTTTTTGTCTATATAATGAGGATGCTTATAACTCTCATAGGGTTATTAAAAGTATTCGATGGAATAATGTATGTGTTGTATTTAGCCCAATACATGGTATATAATAATAACCATTACATATTTGTAAACAATCAAATTGGCCAGGCATAGTGGCTCACGCCTGTAATCCCAGCACTTTGGGAGGCCGAGGCAGGCGGATCACAAGGTCAGGAGATCGAGACCATCCTGGCTAACATGGTGAAACCCCGTCTCTACTAAAAATACAAAAAATTAGCTGGGCGTGGTGGCGGGCGCCTGTAGTCCCAGCTACTCGGGAGGCTGAGGCAGGAGAATGGCGTGAACCCGGGAGGCGGAGCTTGCAGTGAGCCGAGATCGCGCCACTGCACTCCAGCCTGGGCGACAGAGCAAGACGCCATCTCAAACAAACAAACGAACAAAAAATCAAATTAATGGGGATATCCAGTTTTTATTTTGTCTTCTCCCAGTAACCACAGCCAGTACTGTGTTAACCTTGTCAATATGTCTTATTATTTTTAATTACTGCTGATACTACCATTAAGAAAAACAAATATTTTAAATTGGCATTTAATAAAGAGAATTAGATATGCAAAAACAGTTAAAATGGTAAATTTTATGTATTTTTACCACAATAAAATCTTTTTAAGGCACTTGTTGAATTTAGTGTCACTTCCAATGATTTCTGAAAGGACTTGGTATAGATTTATTTGCGGTAATAAATCAGTAGCACATACACCCACATACATATGCAATGACAAATTGGGAAAAATGTTTGCAACCCACATATCACAGGGTTAATTTACCCAATAAATAAAGAGTTTCTATAAATCCATGAAGAAAACACAAACCAGTAGAAAAATAAGCAAAGGATATGAACACAGTTATCGGAAAAGAAAATATGAAAGGCTTTTAATAAATGAAAACATGGTCAATTGTAGACTAGTGGGATATAAACCATATACAGAATATATAAATATAGGTAAATTGAGGCACTCAGATACAAAGACGACCATTATTCTTTCTTGACAGTTTAATCTTTGCTTCCCTCCTTTCTACCTAAGGGTTAGTGATATTTTTCCAGCTTCATTGGTGACCGAAGAAGCAAAGAGTTTGCATGCGTGGAAGCCACGACCGTCTTTCAGGTTCAGTGTAAAATCCCTCCCATCCAAATGATCTTATCTTTAGCTTAGTGGCATCTCCTTACTTTGTACATAGAAATCCCCCGAATCAGCCTCTTAAGGCCAGCACAACTATAAGTATGTAAGAGGCTGATGCTCTCAACACATCCCCATCCATTCCTGCTTTTAAGTTTAATGCCTGTACGTTGCTGGTGATACCAGTCTCTCCAAAACCATCACCTTATTCTGGCTTTTCGTTCAAGCTCTCTATTCTCTTTTAAAAGCCTCATGAAAAGTTGATTACATGATAAACATAAATTGTCTAATTAGTAGAGAGAAACTATGCTATGCAATAAATGGTGTTAGGTTACAGCTAACCATTTGGAGAAAAATATTAAATCTCCCTTACATACACACACATTTTATATACTGCGCATTTAAAATGTATGTACTTTTCAGCTGGGCGCCGTGATTGTTGATTACTGCTGTTATTACCGTTAAGAAAAATAAATATTTTAAATTGGCATTTAATAAAGAGATTCAGATATGCAAAAACAGTTAAAATGATTTGGTCTTAATGTGTTATGGAAACTTTACACCTGTAATCCCAGGACTTTGGGAGGCTGAGGCGAGAGGATCACTTGAGGTCAGGAGTTTGAGACCAGCCTGGCCAACATGGCGAAACCCCGTCTCTACTAAAAGTACAAAAATTAGCCAGGTGTGGTGGTACATGCCTGTGATCCCATCTACTTGGGAGGCTGAGGCAGGAGAATCGCTTAAACCTGGGAGGCGGAGGTTGAAGTGTGCAGAGATTACACTACTGCACTCCACTCCAGCCTAGGCAACAGAGTGAGACTCTGTCTCAAAAAAAAAAAAAAAAAAAAGAAAAAAGAAAAAGTATGTACTTTTCTACGAATTTAATTTTGAGAAATAATCAGACGTATGACTAAAGATATATTTATCAAAGTAATCACTATAATGTTAAATATTAGATTTTAAAAAGAACAAAAGAGTAAACAACCAAATAAAAACCCTTTAGATGTAGGGTTACAGAATTGATTATTTGATTGAACTAACTATAGTATATGCAAGAAGGGTACAAATTATAGCCATTAAAACACCCTGGGTAGCTTTATATGTATTAACAGTTATATGTCTTGGCTGGGCAGGGTGGCTCATGCCTATAATCCCAGCACTTTGGGAGACCGAGAGAGGCAGATAGATTAAGCCCAGGAGTTTGAGACCAGCCTGGGCAACAAGGTGAAACTCCATCTCTACAAAAAACACCAAAAAAAAAAAAAAATTAGCTGGATATGGTGGCACAAGCCTGTAGTCACAGCTACTCAGAAGGTTGAGGTAGGAGGATCACCTAAGAAAGGAGGTCTAGACTGCAGTGAGCTGTGATCACGCCACTGCACTCCAGCCTGGGTGGCAGAACAAGACTGTCTCAAAAAAAAAAAAGTTATATGGCTTAATGTTAAAGTTTCCATAGCACATTAAGACCAAAAGCAGGCACAGAACAGTATCTATGGTATGAATGTATTTTTGTGAAAAATTTAAAAATTCACATGTATATAGGCATACAATTGAAGGTTACCCACCACATTAACATCTGTAGTTCCTATTTCTGAGGGCAGGATTATGAAGAGACTTTCCCTTAAACGTTTATGTACTGTTTGCATTTTAACAGTAGATTTTGACCAGGAAAAAACCATGAAGGTATTTCAATTTTTTTTCTTTTTTTTTTGAGACAGAGTCTCGCTCTGTTGCCGAGGCTAGAGTGCAGTGGCACGATCTCGGCTCACTGCAACCTTCGCCTCCTGGGTTCAAGCAATTCTCCTGCCTCAGCCTCCTGAGTAGCTGGGATTACAGATGCGTGCCACCACACCCAGCTAATTTTTTGTATTTTTAGTAGAGACAGCGTTTCTCCATGTTGGCCAGGCTGGTCTCAAACTCCTGACCTCAAGTGATCTGCCCTCCTCTGTCCCCCAAAGTGTTGGGAGTACAGGCGTGAGCCGCCGCGCCCAGCCGGTATTTCAAATTTGAAATAATTATTTTTACAATTTGTTGAACGTGGAATCAGAGTTTTTATGTCTCACATACGGTCTCATTCTTCTCGGACATTAGCAGAGCACAAGGCATTTCTATAATAATTTTTCCCCCATTTTTCTATCTAACTTCAGATGCCATTAAATCTGTACATGAGTTATGAGGAGTGTTTGCATGTTTATGTACATGGTTTGGCTTCTGGGGCACATAAATGAGGTATAAATATTATCCCCATTAACTCAAGGATATCTTAACAAACCATGGAAAATTGAGGTTATTCCATCTTTTTGCCATATGGGATTTTACTGGTAACATGATCCCAAAACTCACATTCCTTGATCTTTGGCACTTGGCACACTCAGGGAATCCGCCTGGGAATTCACCAGATCAACTCCCTGCCTTAGATTAGTTACTTAGGACATAGTGCTGGGAAAATAGTTTTACATTTCAAGTTAGCCGACTAATCTTTGGCTGTCCCTCTCCATGTGACTGACCTGGGGCAAATCTTAGAATCTCAGAATATTGGCTATGGGAGACCACTGTATCGATTCTTTCCATTTTACAGATGAGAATATTCTAATTCTTGATTTCCTGTAAAGTGGGGAAGTTAAACGAAGATGATCTACAGATTCCTTCTGGCTTACAGCTCTGTGATTCTTGTTTCCTAGTCAAGATCACACATTCCATCCCTGTGGATCAGGTTATTTTTCAGGGAAGCTAGAGTCCTGATTTTTGGCCACAAACCACGTATTCAGAATCAAAAGAAGATGATCTTATAATAGCGTAGGCTGAACAATGAACGTTTATAATCTCACCAGAAAAAAAGCACGTGAACGTGTAACCTAATCGTTGCTTAGTAGTGCCAGATATTGCTGCATTGTCGCGTGCAGTCTCTGGGAGCCTTTACTAAGGCCAGGCTCTGTGGGCTTCAAGGTCACAAACAGGAGTGCTGGCCTCCTGGAGCTCCACAAGGCGTCACAGCTGTAATTATTCCATGGAATTTAGGTGAATGTTGTGAAGGATGAGTGCCATGAAGGGACCTCAGAGCTTCTGCTTCATGCTGTAGCCGTTTGGATCCCAGACAAGGTGACTAAGTGAGGAAGCAAGCAGGGGCTAAAATCGAAACTCTTTCCCCAAGCCAGCCTGTGTTTACTGAAAAGAAAAGGGCCTTTAAAAATCCACCAACACTCCCTTTAGCTGAGCAGCCACTTATAGTCCCAGCTACTCGGGAGTTTGAGGTGGAAGGATCCCTTGAGCCCAGGAGTTCCAGTCCACCTGAGCAACAGAACAAGACCCCATCTCTAAAACAAACAAACAAACAAAATAAAAAATGCCATTCCATCCCCCTCACCCGCAGTGCCTTCCCCTATGTTCCAGTGGCTGCCTGTAGGATGCTGTAAGAGTTTGAAACAGGGGCCCTGACCTAGAGCGAGGGTTAGAGAATCCCTCCTAAAGAAATGACTTTCAAGTTGAGACCTGGAAGCTGAGCATGAGTTAACCAGTTGAAAGGAGGAAAGGAAGGAGAGTGAGCCAAGCAGAACTCAGTCCAAGGCTGCAAATCAGAGAAGAGCTTTGAAAGAAAGTGCTTGTGGCTGGGGGGCAGTGAGCCAATGGCAGAAGGAATGAGTGCTGTGGCTGGAGTGATGGGCTTTTTAAGCCACATTAGGAATTTTTGACTTTAAGTGCAATGGGAAGCCACTGGATAATTTAAAGGTGACTTGGCAGGCACAGTGGCTGATGCCTGCAGTCTCAGTGCTTTGGGAGGCCGAAGAGGATCATTCGAGGTTAGGCATTGAAGACCTGCCTGGGCAATGTGAGACCTCATTTCTACAATAAATAAATAAATAAATAAGCCAGGCATGGTGGTGAGCACCTGTAGTCATACCTACTTGGGAAGCTCAAGCAGGAGGATCGCTTGGGCCCAGGAATTCACAGTTTTAGTGAGCTATAATCCACCACTGCCACTCAGGCCTGGGTGACAGAGTGAGATCTTGTCTCTAAACTAAAATAAAATAAGCTCACACCTGTAATCTCAGCACTTTGAGAAGCTGAGGCAGGTGGATCACTTGAACCCAGCCTGGGTACCATGGCAAAACCCCATCTCTACTAAAAATATAAACGACTAGGCTGGGAGCAGTGGTTCATGCCTGTAATCCCAGCATTTTGGGAGGCTGAGGCGGGCGGATCACTCAGGAGTTCAAGACTGGCCTGGCCAGCCTGGTGAAACCCCGTCTCTACTAAAAATACAAAAAATTAGCTGAGCGTGGTGGTGTGTGCCTGTAATCCCAGCTACTCAGGAGGCTGAGGCAGGAGAACTGCTTGAACCCAGGAGGAGGAGGTTGCGGTGAGCCAAGATCACGCCACTGCACTCCAGCCTGGGCAATAAGAGTGAGGTTCTGTCTCAAAAAAAACAAAACAAAAAAAAACTAGCTGGGCATGGTGGTGTGCACCTGTAGTCCCAGCTACTTGGGAGGCTGAGGTGGGAGAATCACCTGAGCCTGGGAGGTCAAGGCTATAATGAGCCATGATCATGCCACTGCACTCCAGCCTGGGTGACAGACTGAGACCCTGTCTCAAAAGAATAAATAAATAAAATAAAATAAGAGAGTGACTTGAGCAGCTTCAATTAAATTTTATTGTTTCCTCACTTTATCTAATATTAGTTGAAATCCTTAGTCTTATGTTGGGGTTATCCCAGTAGGACGTGGGAAAGAAAGTTCAAGCCTTCGCCTTGATAGTTCTCCATGATGCTGCTTAACATAAACAATCGAGTTTTCAAAAACCAAAACTCTTGATTTCATTAAGTAAGGAGGGTGTAATGTGTAGTGCTTGGGCTGTTAGAGGGGATGGGGTCACAAGTGGTATATTTGAGGCTTTTGAAGGAGTGCATTCAAGGAAGAGCCCTGCTTGGTGTCAGCTACTGAACCAGAGATCTGAAGAAGTGGACCTCGCCAGCCTCCTGCTCCACCCCGCTACCAGTCTTAGCTGGAACTCCCTTTTCTTTGTCATACTCAGCCAGTTGCTCATTGCTGTTTTAGAGTCTGGCCCATGTTTTGCTCTTTGGCTGTGCGATTGGCGTGAATCTTCTAAGCAAATGAATAGCTTAGAGGTGAATACTGAATCTTTTGCTTCAAGTAGCTCAGCATTTTTGTCTTTCATTTTTACTAAGTGACTAGATTAGTATTCGAAGATGTTTTGGCCAAATGATTCATTATTTATTTGGCTTTAGAAAGAGACTTCAAAAGGATAATAGAAATAAACAACCCAGAGGGTTTTTTTTTTAAATTGAAGATTAATAAAAGAGAGACCTCTGCTGGCTACAGTGGTGTAACAACCTAGAGTTGGCCACTGACTCCACAGGAAGCTAGAATGGCTGTGACCCGCCCCATACGCTTTTACAGTTGTCAGCAAATTGATCACTATTTGTTCACGTCTTCAGCAATCAACTCAAGTTCTTTTGGAGTTCATCGAAGTGAGGTATAATTCCCAGTCCAATCACCACTGTTTCTGTTTCGATCTTTAGGAAAAGTATTAGTCTTTTATATTTCTCGAACATAATAGCTTTACATATGAGCCCCTGCCAAACTGAGACCTGAAATAATTCCTGCATCTTATCTTCTCTGTTTCCTTTCCCCTTTTTTTCCTCCACCTCTCCTCCTCCCCTTCTCCAGTAAAACAAAATAAAACAAATCTACACTCAAGAGAGAGTACTGATAGAAAGTGAGAAGGAGGGAGCCGGGCGCTTATCTTTGGCATATCCTCAGCTGAGGATCCAAGCTGGGGGGCCCAGGGTTGGTGTTAACTACCTGAGTAGAGCTGTAGTTCCTACTGATGTCTTCCGTGGGATTTGTTCAACCGTGGGAATGTGGCTGCACGATAGTGGAGCAAGATTCAGTGAATGCTTCAGAATATGGAGGGTCGTTATCTAGGGGGAGGAAGGGGACTGAATGTTCTCTTGAGACCTTTTGTTGGCAACAACAATAATGAGTGCCTACTATGTGCCAGGCCCTGGACTAAGTACCTTAAATACCTTAATTCTGTTTCCTGCTTTTCTTCTCTCTTCACAGTCTTAAGAATGTCTTTCTATGAGAAAAACATTGAATATATGTAAAGAACTTACAAGGCCTGCATAAAGTAGTAGCTATGCATGTGTTCACTATTTTATTGTTATGTTTTTACTCTGGAATATGCTGCCACTCCTACACATGAGGAGAGGCTCTCCCCATACTCACCAGAGCAAGCAAGTCCTTTTTTTTTTTTTTTTTAAGACACATGGAGTCTTGCTCTATTGCCCAGGCTGCAGTGCAGTGGCATGATCATGGCTCACTGCAGCCTCGACCTCTTGGGCTCAGGCAGTCCTCCTGCCTCAGCCTCCTGAGTAGCTGGGACTGCAGGTGTATGCCACCACATCTGGCTAATTTTAAATTTTTTTAGAGATGGGGTCTAACTATGTTGCCCTGGCTGGTCTTGAACTCCTTTGCTCAAGCAGTCCTCCCAACTTAGCCTCCCAAATCGTTGGGATGAGAAGCATGAACCACTGTGCCTGGTTAATTACGTAGATATTTACATATCTACATATCTTAAAAGGGTGTCCTTTTAAGAATTTCAAATGATGCTTTATAGTTTCTAATACGGTGCACTGGGTATACTGTTGATATTTAAAGTTTTGTGAATGATAAATTTCCCTACTTCAGTAGTGCCATAGAATTAATTGATTCTTGTATCTGAAATTTAATGAGTGCTTATGAAGTATGCTGGACTGCGCTAGGTTCTGACAGCATTTGAAAAGAAGTTTGACATCTGCCTGTCTGTCCCCTTTTGGCTGCCTATGAGGTGTGTAAGATGGCTGCAATTTGAGGAGGTATCCTTTATTCCTGAGGATAGAAGGTGCATTGTGGAGTAGAAAGATACAGGAACTATAGGCGATGCCACACCAACTCTGTGCCACTTATCTCCAGAATTCCTGTACAGAAAAGAAAAGTACACTTTTATCTTGTTTAAGCCACTATGATTTCTGGGGTCTGTTACTAGCTGCCAAATGCAAATCTTAACAGATATAGAAGTCCTTGAGGATTTTTGAGCAAGGAACTGACTGTAAAACTGGTGGCTCTGCAAGGGACAGATTTGGGGAGGGGGGTGTTCTGGAGAATCCTAAGAGATAAAGTTGGCTTGGTAGGTGGGGACAGATAGTAGGGGAGACTGAATGCGGAGAATACACATCTTGCACAGGTCACTGAATTTTGTTTCTTTTTCCCAGGACACCTCTGCTAAACTCCTATTTTTACCGTGGTTATTTAAATATGTGGTTATTGAGGAATTTGTATTCTGCTATCGTCAAGTGGCCTGAAAGCCAGGGAGATCGAGGAGATGAGTGTTCTTTGTGCTTTAAAAAGAAGCAGGCAAAAGCTGGAACGGGAAAGAGTATCAGTGTTACAGTGAAGTGAAGTTACTATGTTTTCTGAACTCCTGCAAGCATTTTCAAGGAAAGGAATGTTTTTTACAGGTGATTGTCTAATCAAGATACATTTGAAATGTATCCTTTACTGGATAGCAACTGTAAACAATATTTAAAAATTATATCTCAGAGTGACTTGCAGAGTAAAGATAATTTCATATGCTAAAATTTCTAAAAGGAGAAAAACCTTTTTTATTAACTTTAATGTTCATATAATCACATTGAGTAATGGCTATTTTTTTCCTAGTGAACTTTTCATTTTAGGTTGGGCAGGTAATTTTATACCTTTAATTACATGGGTTTTAAAAATATGATCCTATAGCCATAACTGAATATTATAAGCTTGGGTACTTTATGTTTCATCTTTCATTAAGGAGTATATTTCTCAGATCCTACCAGATCCTACTTTTTTTTTTTTTTTGAGACAGAGTCTCACTCTGTCACCTAGGCTGGAGTGCAGTGGCGCTATCTTGGCTTACTGTAACCTCTGCCTTCCAGGTTCAAGCAGTTCTCCAGCCTCAGCCTCCTGTGTAGCTGGGACTACAGGTGTGCACTGCCACATCCGGCTAATTTTTTTTTTTTTTTTTTTTGGAGATGGAGACTCACTCTGTTGCCCAGGCCAGAGTACAGTGGTGTGATCTCAGGTCACTGCAACCTCCGCCTCCCGGGTTCAAGTGATTCTCCTGCATCAGCCTCCTGAGTAGTTGGGACTACAGGTGCGTGCCACTACGCCTGGCTAATTTTTTGTATGTTTAGTAGAGTTGGGGTTTCACTGTGTTAGCCAGGATGGTCTTGATCTCCTGACCTCGTGATCCGCCTGCCTCACCCTCCCAAAGTGCTGGGATTACAGGTGTGAGCCACCACACCCAGCCTAATTTTTGTATTTTTAGCAGAGGCGTGGTTTCACCATGTTGGCCAGGCTGGTCTTGAACTCCTGACCTCAGGTGATCTGCTGGCCTTGGCCTCCCAAGGTGCTGGGATTACAGGCATGAGCCACTGTACCCGGCCCTCAGATCTTACTTTCTATGGACACCCTACTTTGCTTCAGCCCTGAGGTCCTAGCTGCCCCATTCAACATTTTTACCTTCCTTTTCTGCATTGTCCTAACCTTTAGGAAATCTGAACCCCAGTAGTTGACTGTCTTCTGAACTAGGTGAACCTAATATCCCAATCTCTCTGTTTCCCTAAAAATGGGTTGGCAATTCTAAAGTTCCTTTCAAACCTGGTTGGACAGATAATTATAAGCCTTAATGCAATGACAAATTTCAAGGTCCCTCCAGGCAGTGACTTTCAGCCTTCCCTCTACACATGGAAAGGAATGTGCCCAGTATTACCTGAAAATTCTTACTAGGTTTTACCTCAAAACATAATCTTTGGAATCTTTTTTTATAATTTTCCCACTACAAACTGGAGACAATCCATATATTACTATTAAAATTGAGTTGCGGCTGGGCACAGTGGCTCACGCCTGTAATCCCAGCACTTTGGGAGGCTGAGGCAGGAGGCTATTCAGTATTACCTGGAAATTCAGGCCACTTGATAATAGCAGAATGCCAATTACTCAATAACCACGTATTTAAATAGCCATGATGAAACAGGAATTTAGCAGAGGTTACCTGGGAAAAAAACAAACCCATTAATTATGTCTCTCAAAGTCCTTGTACCTTTTTGTAACTTTTTTATACCTCTTACCAAGAAAAAAAAATTGTATCTCCCTACCTTTCCCTCCCCATTTGGAAAAAGTACCCTAGAATGCAAGAGACTGAACATCAGGTTGTAACCTGGACTATCTGTTGCAAACTGTCATACTTTTTCTACCAACTTAAAGAAACATTTTAGAGATAGGGTCTTGCTCTGTTGCCCTGGCTGGAGGGCAGTGGCACCATCATAGGTCACTACAATCTCAGACTCCTGGGCTCAAGTGATCCTCCCATTTCAGCCTCCTGAGTAGCTGAGGCTACAGGCATGTGCCACCACACCCAGCTAATTTAGAACATTTTTCTTTTTTTGTAGAGACAAGGTATTGTTATGTTGTCTAGGCTGGTCTTGAACTCCTGACCTCAAGCAGTACTCCTGCCTTAGCCTCCCAAAGTGCTGAATTACAGGAATGAGCCACTGCGCCCGGCCCCAACCCAGTTTTTATTATAACGTGTGGATTGTCTACAGTTTATAGTGTGAAAAAGTATAAAAAATGATTCCCAATTTTAGGTTTTGAGTTATAGCTCCCTGAAGTTCCTGGGTTGCATTTTGCTACAGTCTGCACACAAGAAAAACAAAACAAAACAAGACACACAGTCTGATACGCAGAGAGATGTTCTCTCCTTACAGTTAAATAATAACAATAGCTAACATTTGTGGAGCACTCAGTGTGTGCTAAGCCAGTCATCTACATTGTTTCCTTTAATCCTGAGATTAAATAAATTCTGAGAAGTAGCTGTAATGATAAGGAAACTGAGCCTTGGAGCTGTAGCTCAACGTCACACGAGGCAGCTGAGTCTGGGCTCAAATTCAGGTCTTGGGGCTGTCCTGTCATTCTTATAAATAATCTCAACAGGAAGAAGGCCAGCAGGCTCAGTGTGACACTCGATCCTAAATTATTCCCTTTCACTTTCTGACCGATTAAAAGACCATATGGTAATTAAATATTTCTGGCCAGCAATGTCTTGCCATTTATTGAAAAATAATACCACAATATCTCTAATAATTGTTTCATTAAAAACAAGAACAAAGCCCCAGCTATGTCCGGAATGGCTCTAAGAACATCTTTCTACTTCTCTGCACCTTAGTCTCTCCTGAGGCAAGATGGAAAGAACAAAATTACGAGGTTGCTTTGGCAAAAAAAAGGAACAATGGATATTACTTTATTAGGACCAGGAGCCACTTTTTATGGCAGGTTGCAACTGTCAAAGGACATTTTAGGGTCGGGAAGCCCCCTTGCAAAGGACAAAAGATGTTCATGGTAAGAAAAGCACGGAAGGCCCAAGGGAAAAGTTTTAAAATGAGCTTTGCCTCTAAGCCTCCTTTGATGCTCACCTCCATATCGATTCAGGCATGTCTCAAAGGCCACCTTCTTCCAAGGTAGATAAGAGGGCCCTGGTCGGCCAGGCATGGTGGATCATGCCTGTAATCCCAGCACTTTGGGAGGCCGAGGTGGGTGGATCACAAGGTCAGGAGTTCAAGACCAGCCTGGCCAAGATGGTGAAACCCTATCTCTACTAAAAATACAAAAATTAGCCGGGTGTGATGGCAGGTGCCTGTGATCCCAGCTACTCAGGAGGCTGAGGCAGAGAATTGCTTGAACCTGGGAGGCGGAGGTTCCAGTGAGCTGAGATCGCGCCACTGCACTCCAGCCTGGGCGACAGAGCAAGACTCCATCTGAAAAAAAAAAAAAGGCCCTGGTCAGGGTCTCACTCTGTCACCCAGGCTGGAGTGCAGTGACATGATCTCGGCTTACTGCAGCCTTGACATCCAGGGCTCAAATGATCCTCTCACATCAGCCTTCTGAGTAGCTGGAACTACAGGCATGTGACACCACCCCTGCTAATTTTTTGTAGAGATAAGGTTTTGGCATGTTGCCCTGGTCTCAAACTCTTGGGCTCAAGTGATCCTCCTGCCTTGGCCTCCCAAAGTGTTGGGATTACAGGCGTGAGCCACCGCGCCCCGCCATGGTCAAAAGCTTTATCTTCGTTAATCTTGGTTGAGCTGGTTTCCCACTTCCTATATCATTTGCCTGAAAGGGGAGACCCAGCTTACTTTGGAGGTAGGTGTAAGTAGATAAGAGCCAAGTGTTGTTTGCTAATTTATTGAGTGAGGGATCTCATTAAAAGGTCATTTTATTTGTGCAATCAAAGAACTCCTTTGGAGCCCAGTATGGTGTCACACACTTGTATTCCTAGCTACTAACGGGGCTGAGATGGAGAATCTCTTGAGCCCAGTCAATCACTGATGCCAGCGTGGGCAACATAGTGAGACACCATCTTTAAAAAAAAAACAGGTGTGATTAATGTTAAGCACCTTGAGATGATGAGAGTGGTTTGGATTATCCAGGTGAGCCCAATCTAACAAAATAAATCCTTAAAAGCAAAAGCAGAGAGCCTTTCCATCTGTGGTCAGAGGAATAGGTGACTATGGAAGAGTGGTCGCTCCCTTTCCCTTGTCCCTGCTTTGTTTTCTCCACAGCACTTCTCACTCTGTGGGAGGCACAAGAATGCCCCCCTCCAAAGAGATACACATGCTAATCCCCAGAGCCTATTAATGTGGTATGTTATATGGCAAAGGGGGGATTAAGTTGCAAATGGAATTGTTTGCTGATTTGCTGACTATAAAATCGGGAGAGTATCTTGGATTATCCAGGTGGACCCAATGTAATCACAGGGGTCCTGAATCTTGGAAGAGGAAAGCAGAAGAGGGGTTCAGAGTGGTGTGACGTGAGGGCTTAGCTTGCCGTTGCTGGCTTCGAGGATGGAGGAAAGGGGCTAGGAGCCCAGGAATGCAGCAGCCTCCAGAAGCTGGAAAAGGCAAGGTAAGGGATTCTCCCCCAGAGCCTCCAGAAACATATGCAGCCTTGCTGACACCTTGCTTTTAGCCCGGTGAGACCCATGTTAGACTTCTAGCACACAGTACTGCAAGACGTTAAATTGATGATGGCTGGGCGTGGTAGCTCATGCCTGTAATCCCAACACTTTGGGAGGCTGAGGCTGGTGGATCACTTGAGGTCAGGAGTTTGAGACCAGCCTGGGGAACATAGCAAGACTGCGTTTCTACTAATAAAAAATTAGCAAGGAACGGTGTGCACCTGTAGTCCCAGCTACTCGGGAGGCTGAGGCAGGAGGATCACTTGAGCCTAGGAGATCAAGGCTGCAGTGAGCTATGATGGCACCACTGTACTCCAGCCTGGGCAATAGAGCCAGACCCTGCTTCAAAAAAAAAAAAAAATGGCTGGGTGTGGTGGCTCAGGTCTGTAATCCCAGCACTGTGGGCGGCTGAGGTGGGCAGATCACCTGAGGTCAGGAGTTCGAGACCAGCCTGGCTAACATGGTGAAACCCCATGTCTACTAAAATTACAAAAATTAACTGGGCCTGGTGGTGCACACCTGTAATCCCAGCTACTCAGGAGGCTGAGGCAGGAGAATCGCTTGAACCTGGGAGGCGGAGGTTGCAGTGAACAGAGATCGTACCACTGCACTCCAGCCTGGGTGACAGAATGAAACTCCATCTCAAAAAACAAACAAAGAACTGCTTGGTTTCTGATTTCTCAGCTCTCAACTCTAGGCAGGTGATTTATTTGTCCACTTAAGAGATGGGAATTGGACACTGCCACTGGGATCAGTTCTGATCCTGACTATAAATTTCCGGGGTGCTCTGCCTTAGAACTTGGTTTATTGCCTATTAAGTTGCTTTCCTGTTGCCTGTGCTCAGTGTCTGTCTAGCTCCTGGCCTCCTCTTGCCAGGTGATTTGGCCTTATTCTGAACCTGTTTTATGTAGAGTGTCTGTCTGCGCGACTTCATGGGGCAGATCACAGAACAAGATCCCTGTGCCACGATCTGCTTTCCCTTCACCAAATATCACTATGAACTTGTGCCTACCTGGATCCCATACTTGCTTCACCCTGACAAAGCTTTTTCTTCTCTCTACTTCTGGCCTGCTTTGAATTTATTGTTTTATGCCTGTGTGTCAGAGGGAAAAATGTATTAAAATAATGTACTGGCAATACCTCCCTTCCTGTCTTAAAAAAAGTGAATGCTTTGTGTACTCATCTCCCTAGAGGGCCTTTGTTGAATTAAGCAGGGTGATTGGCTGTGAGGAGAATTAAAAGGCAGAGAGAAGACCAAATTGCTCTACCCAACACAAAATGAGGAGATATTTGAAAGAGAATTTTACAAGGAGAAGACTGAAGAGGGCCGGGCGAGGTGGCACACGCCTGTAATCCCAGTACTTTGGGAAGTTGAGGCGGGTGGATCACCTGAGGTCAGGAGTTCGTGACCAGCCTGGCCACTAAACTCTACTAAAAATACAAAAACTAGCTGGGCCTGGTGGCAGGCGCTTGTAATCCTAGCTACTCTGGAGGCTGAGGCTGGAGAATCGGTTCAATCAGGGAGGTGGAAGTTGCGGTGGGCCAAGATCGTGCCACTGCGCTCCAGCCTATGCAATAGAGCGAGACTCTGTCTCGAAAAAAAAAAAAAAGAAAAGGAAAGAAAAGACTGAAGAGAAGAGGAAGGAGAGATAAGTGAGCTGTACAATTTTTGAGCAAAGAAAGAAACCCAAAGAATATTTTAATGGAAAGCTTCCTATATTGCGTGTAGTGTAACATTCTCTTTGCCTCTCTAAGCATCCAGTACACGTTGAATTTGTGGTAGATTAGGTGTATTAAGTGCTGAGATTGGCCTCAAAGCAAGGGCAGGATGACTCAGAATAGCACAAATAGTTTCAGGTGGGAAGGGGGAGGAAAAAGGGAAGCAAAAGGCAAGGAAAATGCCAAGTGGTCTTGCCTACAGCAGATCTTTCAGCCCGCATGCTTGCTCTGTACTTGGAATTCTCTAGAAAGGTTGCAAGAAGAAGCTGCACTCCAGAGTAGTCTGAGAAAGGGATCAGGAAGAGGGCATTTATCTGCCAGCTCCCTCCTGTCTCCATTTTTTGTGGCTGAGGTTCACACTACTTAGCAGAGCTAAATCTCCTGAATGCCATGTGGTGTCATCTGGCAGCTCCGTGATCACTCAGGAAATTAATTTTACGCCTTGCAGTGTGGCTATTTCATCCGAGTCTGGAAGTGAGGAGTGACCAAGAGAGAACAAAAGGAAGGGTGGTGGGAATCCAAGAAGGCTTAAAACGTATGTCTCTGTAGTTGAGAAAAGGTTTTACTTAAATCCTGTTCCAGGCCGGTTGCAATGGCTCACGCCTGTAATCCCAGCACTTCGGGAAGCCGAGGCGGGTGGGTCACCTGAGGTCAGGAGTTCGAGACCAACCTGGCCAACATGGTGAAACCCTGTCTCTACAAAAAATACAAACGTTAGCTGCGTGTAGTGGCAGATGCCTGTAATCCCAGCTACTCAGGAGGCTGAGGCAGGAGAATCGCTTGAACCTGGGAGATGGAGGTTGCAGTGAGCCGAGATCGCACCACTGCATTCCAGCCTGGGCAACAAGAGTGAAACTCCATCTCAAATAAATACATACATACATACATACATAAATATTGCTCCAAATGGTGAACATGTGCATGACTAAGTGTATGAACTCTGATGTCTTCATAAAGACATTTAAAAAAACTATTGGAAAACATGGGAAAACATCCTCTAACTTTTTTTAAATTTCAGATTCAGGGAGATACATGCACAGGTTGTACATGGGTATATTGCATGATGCTGAGGCTTGGGTTTCTGGATGATCCTATTGCCCAAGTAGTGAACATAGTACCTGATAGGTAGCTTTTCAGCCCTTCTCTCTTCTTCTTCCCCCTTCCCTCCTTTTGGAGTCCCCAGTGTCTATTCTTATTTTTATGTCTGTGTGTACCCAATGTTTAGCACTCGCTTATAAGTGAGAATATGCGGCATTTGGTTTTCTGTTCCTGCGTTAATTTGCTTAGGTTAATGGTCCCCAGCTACACCAATGTTGCTGCAAATGACATGATTTCATTCTTTTTTATGGCTGCATATTCTCTAATGTTAATTGATAATGCCAGATAAATCTTCAGACTTCTAGATTATAATCATGGAACCAGGTAGCAACCTCCACCTTGCTTTTTAAGTTATTTAATTACCCGTATAATAATACATATATATATTTTTCTAGAGACAGTCTCGCTTTGTCACCCAGGCTGGAGTGCAGTGGTGCCATTATAGCTCACTGTAGCTTCGAATTCTTGGACTCAAGCAATCCTCCCACATTGGCCTCCTAAAGCACTGGGATTACTGTGTGAGCTACCGTATCTAGCCCACGTCTCTTACTAGTTAAAAAAACAAAAAACAAAACCTGTCATTCCAGGTGAAGGGAGTTGCTTTAGTGTAACACCTGGCTTTTCTCTGCCCTTTCCTAACTCTGCTCCTGAGCTGTGATTTAATTGGCAAATTTGGGGAAAATAAAGTGAGCATGCTCAGCTTATCCTGTCCACTTTCCCCTTTGGAATCCAGCCAGCACGAGGCCTGCTGTAGGGGCAGGCTGACACTCTGGTCGCCAGGGAGGCAAGTCTACTTTGGACCAGAACTGCTAGATCTCATTCCGCAGCTTGGTATTGGGAAGCTCTTCTGACTCTCAGATTAAACTGCATCCTGCAACCCAGTCCTATCAGGAATAAACTAATAATTTGGTCGTCTCCCTCCATTCCTTTATCTTATTTCTTAGTTGGCTGTAAAATTTAAAAAGGAGGAGGGGTGCTTTTTATTGGGCCCTTCTTGCAACGTTTGGTTCATTGGCTAAAAAATTGAAATGTAAGAAAAAAGGAAGGAGCACAATTAGGGAGAAGCAAGTGAACACACATGGAGTGATTGAGGCTTCTGGAGTGGTGAGGGATTGGCCTTGGCACTGGGTCTTGTTCTTGGTATGTGTGCCGGACATGTTAATCTTGGCAGTTTTTATAGGCTTATATGGGGCTAGGTAGGTTTTTGTGGTGGTGCAGTTAGCGCTTAACAGCCATGGCCTGGGGAAAACTTTGGAAAAGTCATTCAGAGGCTGTAGCAGGGCCTTGACAAGGGCATGGGGCTATCAGAGGGCCTAAGTGGGGACTGGCAGGCTGAAGAGCGTTAATAAGCAGTCACAGCTGATGCAAGGATTCAATTATAGAAGGAAAGAAACAATCTTTTCATATACTATCCTTTTAGATATTAAGAGAGTGAAAAAAATATTTGCTGTTTTTAAACCATGGAACAGCTGGGTTCTCTATGGACCACGGAGCATTAGTGAGAGATTGGCTTCCAATGTGTTAGCACGAGGTAATGTGAACAAACAGTCCAAGTTTTAATTCCTCTTTTATGTTGTTTTGCACTATCCTTAAGGGCAGGAGAGGGCAAGGTGGAGGGGCTAAGTTTGACTTCATGTGGCTCAAGAATCAGTCCCTCTACTTGTTCTCAAGGTTGCTAGAAACTGGTTGCTTAGATTTTCTCTTTCTTTCTTAGCATGATAAAGTATCAAACAATAATTTTTTGTGAATTTTTAAAACCGATACATAATGCTTGTGGATATTTCTGGGATGCATGTGGTATTTTGATACATGCATACAATGTGTGATGATCAGCACCACCTCAAACACCTATCATTTTTTTGGGGAACATTCCAAATCTTTCTTCTAGCTATTTTGAAATATATAATTATGGGGTTTTTTTTAGGCCTAAGGAATTCCACAGAAAAAGATAATGGGAAAAGCCACTGTGGCATAGGAAAAAAATGTTTACTTGGTATTGTGGGAGCCCTCTTACTAGGCAGAAGTTCACTTCCATTGCAGCACTGCAGTGCAGGCACCTAAAGATCAAAGGGGACATGGAAATATAAAGGCTTTGAATATCTGGGTAAGAAAGAACAGCTCCTCTCAAATAAGATGTGATGACTGAAGATATTGCCATTTCATATTTCTAAACTTTACAAGAAGGCAGCATCCTCTCAAATACTCTGAGACAGGAGAAAGTACTCAGAGAGGGATCTTCCCAGATGTGGTAAGTGTGAGGTGCACAGTGCTGAAATTAACCTGTGACCAGGAGATTTCTACTAACTGGGTTTAAATTCACAGGCCGTGGAGTCTGTACTCTTGGCATTGATCAAGTGGCATTTTGGTGAGGCTGCAGTCTCTGCAACAGTCTTTGGGCACCCAAAGCACTGATTCTGGGTATGCGATTCTGCTTGAGCTACCTGCTAGGAATTGGCTTATTTTATGAAGATGGCTGGGATAGAGCCAGTGCTGTGATCATTTTACATGTTCTGTTAAATCTATAGATTATTTAGAAAAAAGTACATCCCAGACTAGGCTGATATTGAGGCAGGAGAATAGGGTCTGGAAACAGGGAACCTAAGGCCATTTCACGCTAACTTTCTAGAACTAAATTTAAAGAAAAACCCTAACATTCCACGCCTAAGTAACAAAAGGACCAGAGGCTACTCCCTTTGCAAACCCCCACCTTTTCTGCCCAGCAATGGGCAATTGGCTGTCAGCAACCAATCAGACTGATTGCAGGCAGAGTCTTAGTTTCCATAGAAGTGCAACTTTGTAATTTCACCTTAACCTCTGATTGGTTGCTTTTTGCAGCCAATTAGTTGTTTGCACAGGAGTGTGACGTTGGTAACTTCAGCCTCTAATTGGTGGCTTTCCACCACCAATCAGACCAACTGCGGACCACCACTTTGTTTACGTGAGGTGACCACCAAGTGGCCCATGGGAAACCTGTAGGGGGTATTTGGACCCAACAGAATTCTGTAACCCGGGTTTATGAGCCGCTGCTCGGGCCGCTCCCACACTGTGGAGTGTACTTTCGTTTTCAATAAATCCCTGCTTTCATTCTTTCGTTGCTTCATTCTTTCTTTGTTTTGCTGGGCATTTTGTCCAATTATTTGTTCAAAACGCCAAGAACTTGGACAACTTGCAGTCAAGACCCTCTACCAGTAACAATATTATCATTATTTTTTGACTTGGAGGCCCTGAAGGAAATGCCCCCATTCCAATGAAATACAGCTTAAGCTGTACTTGTCAAAAGATCCTTGACTCTACCCCCACATTGAAATCCCTTCCCGTAGAGACAAAGCATAATAAGAAATTGGGAAAGATGCCCGGGCGCGGTGGCTCACGCCTGTAATCCCAGCATTTTGCCAGGCTGAGGCGGGCAGATCACCAGAGGTTGGGAGTTCGAGACCAGCCTGACCAACATGGAGAAACCCTGTCTCTACTAAAAATACAAAATTAACTGGGTGTGGTGGCGCATGGCAGTAATCCCAGCTACTCGGGAGGCTGAGGCAGGAGAATCGCTTGAACCCGGGAGGCGGAGGTTGCAGTGAACCAAGATCGGGCCATTGCATTTCAGCCTGGTCAACAAGAGTGAGACTCTGTCTCAAAAAAAAAAAAAAAGGAAATTAGGGAAGATACATTTTGGACTTCTTTGAATTTTAACCCACACATGCAAGATAATTTTATTTTGAACTTCACTTTCTTTTATCTTTAATGTCTCATGATTTTGACTTATAAGGAGATGGATTTCATTTCTTGGACATTAATTTCTCCCTAGAAACTTGATAAAGGGAGGAGATTTATGTTAAAGTGTATTTTTTCTTAATATTATCGGCATTTTCTTATTGAGTTTTTTTGCGCATATTATTGGAGTGTAGTATACTTTTGTCATGTAATCTCATTGTTGATCCTCTGATATGTGGACAGTATGGATAAACATAATAAAAATTAGTAATAGAAAAATGGAGTTAAGCCTTGGATACAGAATGTCACTGAACCTTTTTTTTTTTTTTTTTTTTTTTTTTTTGAGACAGGGTCTTACTCTGTCACCCAGGCTGGAGTGCAATGGCGTGATCACAGTTCACTGCAGCCTTGACCTCCTGGGCTGAAGCAATCCTCCCACCTCAGCCTCGCAAGTAGCTGGGACTACAGGCATGGGCTACTGCACCTGGCTAATTTTTTTTTTTTTTGGTTGTCTTTTGGTAGAGACGGGATTTCACCATGTTGCCCCAGCTGTTGTTGAACTCCTGGGCTCAAGCAATCCACTTGCCTTAGCCTCCCAAATTGTTGGGATCACAGGTGTGAGCCACCACTCCTGGCCCCTGAAATATTAATGTGTTATAGTGAACTATTTTGGAAACTTATGTGAGCAAAATCGCCATTGCCTACCAGGGTTCCTGGAAAGGTACAAAGTAGGGTGGTATGAGAGGGAAGGGTAACGTCATGAAGGTGGGGCAAGGATGGTCCTCACAGGCTGTCAAGATGCTGTCTGGAGGATGTCAGCCACACCTCTGGCTGGCATAGGCTGAATGGTTAAACCAATGTCTTAAGAGAACAAACATCGAGAGAATATTAGTGGGAAATGATTCTTTTTTGTTTTGAGACAGAGTCTTGCTCTGTTAACCCAGGCTAGAGTGCAGTGGTGTAAATGTGGCTCACTACAACTTCTACCTCCCGAGCTCAAGGGATCCTCTTGCCTTAGCCTCCCAAATAGCTGGGACTACAGGGGCGCTCAACCATGCCCCACTAATTTTTAAATTTTCAGAAGAGACAAAGCATTGCTATGTTACCCAGGCTGGTCTGAAACTCCTGGCCTCGAATGATCCACCCACCTTGGCCTACCAAAGTGCTAGGACTATAGGCGTGAGCCAGCACGCCCACCCAGGAGTGACTCTTAGGCAACCTCGATATTACCTTCTGTGATAGGCTGAATAATGGGCCCCCAAGTATGTTCACATCCTAATTCTCAGAATCTGTGAGTATGTTATATGGCAAAAGGAACTTTGCAGATGTGATTAAGTTGAGGATCTTGAGATAGAGAGGTTACCTTGTGTGTCCAATATAATCCATTGATCTCTATAAGAAGGACAGAGGAAGAGTCAGTAAAATAAAGTGATGTGACGGCAGAAGCAGATTGGAGTGATGAGCTTTGGAGATGGAGGAAGAAGCCGCAAGTCAAGGAATACAGTCCAGTAGAAACTGAAAAGGCAAGAAAACATTCTCCCCTCAGAGGCTTCAGAAGGAACCAGTCCCTCTGACACCTTGACTTTACCCCTAATGAAATGGATTTTGGATTTCTGACCTCAAGAACTATTGAGAATAAATTTGTTTTCTAAGCATCTATATTTGTGGTAATTTTTTACAGTGGCAAGAAGAGACCTTCTGTAAGAAGGAACTTGATTTTATCTCCTGTGTTTTTGGACAGGGTAATTTAATCTGACTGGTAAATCCTAGAATAATAAACTGAACATGATTGGCTTAGTTTCCTTCTCTTTGTTCTTTGGGAGCCAGTCAAGCCCAAGAAAGCACAAGTTCTACTTCTTGCAGGGTAGGATGCTACCCATATGATGAGATGTGCCCCACTCAGTGCTGCTGGACCTGGGTGGCTAATTAAGTTTATGTAACTCTGTGGTTCAGTATTAGCATTTGGCTTTCATGTTAAGCTATATTCTCCTGTAGTTTTAATCAGAATACAGTGATATTTTGACCTCCACAGACCACTTCTTGGACTTATCTCTTTGCTCATCACTCAGGCATGACAAAATGGTGAATTTGAGGATAATGGATTGAACAAAAATGATACAATCTCTTGTAGCTCCCAATTTCTATAAGTAGTGGAGAAAATTTAAAAAAAAAATCACAACTGCATTGGAAACAAGAAATTTCCAGGAATCAGAAACTATGACAAATCCCTAAATGACATAGGATCAGGTGAAGGAGGTAAGCCACAGTTAAAACTAGAACAGTAGACTATTGCTGCAAAATATAGTGGACACTAAGAATACTCCTTGCCCCAAAGTGGTGGATAGCAGTGACAGGAAGTTCAAAGGTAACTAATAGATTGACTAATTCAGGTACCACAGTAGGACTATCTAGATGGTTCAATTGCTGCTTGCTATCCCTTCTCTATCTGTTTAGCCAGGTAATAGTGATGAGTGGTATCTATCTCCACTCAAGAAAAATGGGTAGGAGGGTGATGGTAAGATAAGGCAGTGCCCAACCCCCAGTGTCTGGCAATACCTGGGAGGAGGGGGGTGCACTCACGTTGGAACACTAGCCACCAAGGTATGGCCAGTGCTACATCCCATCCTCCCTCACAATAGGCTAAAAAAATAGATATGACATACATCTAAAAGGACATTGCCTCTGTAAAGATGAGTGACAAATCAAGAATGGATGAACTTTAAAGAAGGCTAACATGAAAGAGAGACAAGAAACTCAATAGACGATAAAACTTCCACCTGAGAAAATAGAATTAACACAGCAAGAAGATTAGGCCTTTTCAATAAGTATGACTTGTATCATTAAAGAAATGTGAAAGGGTAATATACATATATATAAGAATAAATTAGATATTGTGGAAATTTGATTGATTGTTGAAATAATTTAATAGAAGGGGGTTGGGTGTGATGGCTCATGCCCGTAATCCCAACACTTTGGGAGGCCAAGGAAGGATAGCTTGAGGCTAGGAGTTGGAGAGCAGCCTGGGCAACATGGCGAGACTACGTCACTACAAAAAAATAATTAAAAAAAATTTAGCCAGGCATGGTGGTGTGTGCCTGTAATCCCAGCTACTCCAGAGGCTGAAGTGGGAGGATTGTTTGAGCCCAGGAGGTCGAGGTGGTAGCAGTGAGCCGTGGATCACACCACTGCACTCCAGCCAGGGCCACAGAGTGAAACCCTGTCTCAAAAAAGTTCCAGAAAGAAAGAAATATGAGTAGGGAAGAGAGGCAGTGCATTTAAATAATTCAAAGAATTATTTAATCTCAGGCTTAGTTTCTGAGATGGACAGAACCTACAAAGTCCCTACAAATAGCACGAAATTTGTGAATAGAAAAGATAAAGAGAAAAGCCTTAAAATCTTCCAGAGGAAAAAACCAGAAGGAAGGAGAATCAAATTGAAATCAGACTTCTTATCAGCGATATTGTATTAAAAAATATCAGTGTGAGTCAGGTGTGGTGGCTCATGCCTGTAATCCCAGCGCTTTGGAAGGCTGAGGTGGGCGGATCACCTGAGGTCAGGAGTTTGAGACCAGCATGGCCAACATGGTGAAACTTTGTCTGTACTAAAAATACAAAAATTAACTGGGCGCCTGTAATCCCAGCTACTTGGGAGGCTGAGGCAGGAGGATCACTCAAACCCAGGAGGTGGAGGCTGCAGTGAGCCGAGATTGTGCCACTGCACTCCAGCCTGGGCGACAGAGTGAGACTCTGTCTCAAAAAAAAAAGAAAAAGAAAAAAAGAAAAAAAATCAGTGCAATGAAGCAATGAAATGTTTGTAGTTTTGAGAGACAGTAACTCAGCCTCCCAAAGTGGTGGGATTGTCCCAGCCTCCCAAAGCACTGGGATTACAAACATGAGCCACCACACCTGGCCAACAATAACTTTTAATTTAGGATTCTGTTAGACCCAATCAAATATAATAAAAAGAGAAGGGCCTTTCCTACCAGACATCTACCTTTATTTTTATTTATTTATTTAGAGACGGAGTCTTGCTCTGTCACCCAGGCTGGAGTGCAGTGGCACAATCTCTGCTCACTGCAACCTCTGCCTCCTGGGCTCAGCGATTCTCCTGCCACAGCCTCCAAGTAGCTGTGACTACCTGGCTAATTTTTGTATTTTTAGTAGAGACGGGGTTTTGCCATGTTGGCCAGGCTGGTCTTGAACTCCTGACCTCCAGTGATCTGCCCACCTGAGCACCCCAAACTGCTGGGATTACAGGCATGAGTCACCGTGCCTGGCCGAAATCTATCTTTAATATGAAGTTATTGGCTGGACATGGTGGCTCACACCTGTAATCCCAGGACTTTGAGAGGCTGAGGAGGGAACATCGCTTGAGGCCAGCAGTTTGAGACCAGCCTGGGAAACATAGTGAGACCTTTGTCTCTCAAAAAAAAAAAAAAAAAAAAATTAGCCAAGCATGGTGGCACACACCTGTGGTCCTAGCTACTCGGGAGGCTGAGGTGGGAGGATCGTTTGAGCCCAGGAGTTCAAGGCTGCAGTGAGCCATGATCAGCCACTGCACTCCAGCCTGGGTGACAGAGTGAGGCCCTCTCTCAAAAAAAAAAAATAAAAAATGAAGTTATTGTTATTAAAACAGTGTGATATAAGTGCAAGAATAGATAATTAGACATTTGGAACAGAATAGGGAGCTCAGAAACAGACTCACTCATATATGAAAACTTTATTTGTATAAAATCAACACTCCATACCTGTAGGAAAGAGATACATTAGTCTATCAGTAGTGCTGGGACAATTTGTTATATATAATGAGATCCCTAGCTCACTTCATATAACAAAAACAAATTTCACAGAAGGATTCAAAATAAACAGCAATTTTTAGGAAAAAAAGGATAATATTTTTATGGTCTTGTGTAGGGCAAAAGGAAGCCCTATACCCAAACCATAAAGGGAAAGATTGATAATTTCAGTTATATTAAGATGAAAAAATGTCTGCTTATTAAAAGGCATCATAAAAAGTGAGAAGTTACAATCTGAAAGAAGATATTGGTAACAAATATAACCCACAATAATTAGTATCCAGATTATATGAAGAACTCCAAACTGCAACATCAGCTGGGCGTGGTGGCTCACCCTTGTAATCCCAGCACTTTCCGAGGCCAAGGCAGGTGGATTGCTTAAGCTCAGGAGTTCAGGACCAGCCTGGACAACATGGAGAAACGTCATCTCTACCAAAAATACAAAAAATTAGCTGGACGTGGTGGCACATTCCTGTGTCTCAGCTACTCCAGAGGCTGAGATGGGAGGATCACTTGAGGCTAAGAGGTGGAGGTTGCAGTGAGCCGAAATTGCGCCACTGCACTCCAGCCAGGGCAAAAGAGTGAGACTCTGTCTCAAAATAAAAAAACAAAAAACATAAAACCTAAAAAACTGCAACGTCAATCCTTCCCTGAGTTTCTAGCCTGCCAGCCTGCTCTAGACATTTCAGACTTGCTCCTGGCACAATTGTGTCAGCCAATTCCTTAAACTAAACCTTTCTCTCTATATATACATCTATATCCTATTAGTTCTGTTTCTCTGGAGAACCCTGACTAACCCAAGTCAGAAGAACGAAGTCTGGTAGCAACTGGGAGACTCTGAGTGGAGAGAAGTGAAAAGATGCACTGTCAGATGAAGGCAGACCCTTGGGTGAAGAATCATACTGAAGAATCCTCTGTTAGATGAAAAAGCCCACGTGACTGCATGGATTTTGGTTTATGTTGTGTTTTTAACCTTCTGTTAATGCCAGCAATAGATTTTTCCAGATTTCTCTTTGAGTTCTTTTTCTAGAATAGCTGCTTTACCGTAGAGTACAGAATTAGACCCGTTTGGGTTTTCATCAGCAGCCTTCAGATCTGCTGCTCCCCATGCCTCTTTATGAAGGCTGGCACCTTTTAAGGATAATTCTAGGCCATCTTAATCTCTTTTAATTTGGTTAATCTTTTCAAGAATTTTTGCATTTTCTTTCAGTTAGTTTGGTAAATTGTATAGTGAATTCCCTTTCCTTCCTCTACGGATTTTTTGTATTTTAAAAAATTGTGGTAAACATAACATAAATTTATTATTTTACTGTTTTAACCACTTTTAAGCAATTTCTCATTGTTGTGCAACCATCACCACTATCCATTTCTAGAACTTTTAAAAAATCATCCCAAACAGAAGCTTGTACCCATTAAACACTAAGTTCCTATTCTCTTCTCCCCTGTCCCCTGGTAACCTCTATTCTACTTTCTGTCTCTATAAAGTTGTCTAGTCTAGGTACCTAATATAAGTGGAATCATATAATATTTTTCCTTTCTATAGCTGCTTTTTTTTTTTTTTTTTTTTTTGAGATAGAGTCTCGCTCTATTGCCCAGGCTGGAGTGCAATGGCACGATCTTGGCTCACTGCAACCTCCCTCTACCGGGTTCAAGTGATTCTCCTGCCTCAGTCTCCAGAGTAGCTGGGATTACAGGCGCCCACCACCACGGCCAGCTAATTTTTGTATTTTTAGTGGAGGCAGGGTTTTGCCATTTTGGCCAGGCTAGTCTCAAACTCCTGACCTTAGGTGATCCACCCGCCTCAGCCTCCCAAAGTGCTAGGATTACAGGTGTGAGCCACTGTGCCTGGCATACAGCTGCTTTTTAACTGAAGAAAAACTTCTCCAAAACAAGAACTATAAAAAATATCCAATAACTCTTGCCTGTACCATCATCTCCAAAGAGATTTGAAGAGATTGGACTCAGGCTCATGTTTTCAGGCCATGATCGTGCAGGGGTCTCCAGGAGAAGCCTGAAGCTCAGTTCTGAGGCAGTCACAATGCTTTTGGTGAGCCCAAGTTCACCACAGACCTGCCTCTGGGGGTATCGGCCCACTGAACCACAATAGACCACCCATATCATTCCACAATGTTCAGCTAACCCCGCATGACAGCTGGGACAGCAGGCTCAGGGCTCAGAGAGGCACATTGAAGAACCAGTCCAGCCCATGCTTTAAAAAGTAATAACTCATTTTACTTAACTTTTTAAACTGAAATATAAAACACAGATTCATAAAACTATGAGATAAATTATTGTAAAGAGAACATCTTTGTAACTACCAATCAGATCAAGAACTAGAACGTTGTCAGCCACCCCCGAAAGCCCCTCTATGTGTCCCATCCAATTTCAACCCTCTTCCATCTCCCAAAAGTAACCGCTTTCTTGCCTTTTTTTCTTTAAAAAAAAAAATTTTATTGAGAGGTAATTCACGTAACATACAATTCACTTATTTAAGGGGTACAATTCAATGGCTTTTGGCTTATTTACAGAGTTGTGCAACACCCTCCTGAGTTTTATAGCATTTCCTTGTATCCACTGGTATCTGTAGTTTCAGGCACCCACTGAAGGTCTTGGAACATATGCCTCATAGATAAGGGGGAACTGCTGTAACTGGTCACTTTTGAAGGATGGAAAGCAACTAAAGCAACTAATTCAATATCTTTTTTTTTTTTTTTTTGAGACAGAGTCTTGCTCTGTCGCCAGGTGCGATCTTGGCTCACTCTGCCTCCCGGGTTCAAGTCATTCTCCTGCCTCAGCCTCCCGAGTAGCTGGGACTACAGGCACCCACCACCGTGATGCCTGGCTACTTTTTTTTTTTTTTTTGATTTTAGTAGAGAAGGGGTTTCACTGTGTTAGCCAGGGTGTTCTCCATCTCCTGACCTCGTGATCTGCCCACCTTGGCCTCCCAAAGTGCTGGGATTACAGGCGTGAACCACCACGCCCGAACCAATTCAATTATCTTAAAAATTGGTAAAGTGCCGGGTGCAGTGGCTTATGCCTGTAATCCCAGCACTTTGGGAGCCCGAGGCGGGTGGATCACGAGGTCATGAGTTCAAGACCAACCTGGTCAACATGGTGAAACCTTGTCTGTACTAAAAATACAAAAATTACCTGGGCCTGGTGGTGCATGCCTGTAATCCCGGCTATTAAGGAGTCTGAGGCAAGAGAATTGCTTGAACCCGGGAGGCGGAGGTTGCAGTGAGCCGAGATTGCACCACTGCACTCCAGCGTCGGCAACAGAGCAAGACTCTGTCTCAGAAGCAAAACAAAACAAATCAAAACAAAAACTCGGTAAACAAAGGGACAGAGCCAGCATTTTTCCTGCCTTTCCTATTGAATGAACAGAAACATTCAATTTATCCATCCGTAAATGTGATGCCTTTTCCACTTCAACTAAGCACTTACGTACTGTGGCCTTAACTTTTGCAGTTTGAGATGCAACAGCAAAACTAGCATGATTTCTTTTTCCTTCTTCACAGTGTCACCGATAGAGTCATTCTTAACCACAGATCTTAGCAATCTCAGCATATGATTTCTTTTCTTTCCTTATTGAGAACCTTCACCTTTTCATTTAAAGGGAACACTTTACAGCTTCTCTTTGGCATATATGAATTGCCAGAGTCACTATTCTTGCACTTTGGGGCCATTAGGAAGTAAAATAGGGTGACTTGAACACAAGCACTGTGATATCGTCACAGCCAATCTGATAACCAAGAAGGTTACTAAGTGACTAATGGGCAGGGAGCGCCTACAGTGTGGTTCAGCTGGACAAAAGGAGGACTCACATCCTGTGCGGGAGGGAGCAGGATGGCACGAGATTTAATCACGCTACTCAAATGGCATGCAATTTAAAACTTATGAATTGTTTATTTCTGGAATTGTCCATTTAATATTTTCAGACTGTGGTTGACCGAATGTAACTGAAACCACAAAAAGGGAAACCATAGAGAAAGGGGAGCTGCTATAGTTGTTTGTTTTTAAACCATTATGAACACATGGATTTAAATATCTTTGAAGGGTTTCATTCTATCGTAATTATTATCCTTAATGAAGCTCAAGTTGTCCCATCTTGGCCAAAATTTCCTCTTGTGTCCCCTTGGCAGAACTGTAGTGGTCTTTGTTAGCTTCCTTGCTATCTTGTATGACAAGATGCTATAAAGTATATCACTGACTTTTGGTAGGATGTGATATTGACTTAGGAATAGACAAATATGTTGATGGAAATAAGGAATAGGATAATTCATAAGGTTATGCAATAGATATCTATTTTTGTTGTTGTTTTTGTTGCTGCTGCCGGCATTTATCGCACTTTCTACAAGGACAGTTTCACAAAATTTATTTGGGATATTACTCTTCATTCATTTAGCCTTATTGAAGTGTGTTGAAGGGACTGAGCCCGTCTGCAGCTCGGGCTGCCTTGACATCAGTATATCCAGTTACCCTGTTGGGAGTGACTAGTTTATAGATGGGCATGGCCAGAGCCAACAGGAGATGAGAAGACATTCACTGGGACTTCTAGGAAAGACATTAGGATAATTGGCCTTCCATTTGGAGGAAGATGCTAAATTTCTACTTCTTACCATTTGCAAATATTAATAGAAGTGAAATTAAAACCCTAGAAGAGTCTATGATTATTAGAAGAGGCAGAAAGGCAAAAAGCCATATTGATAGATTGATAATTTGATTACATGATGTTGGAACTATACAACACCATGAAAAAAATTAAGACAAGCAACTGAATAGAAGTAGACATGTTATATACATAACAAAAAACTTGTGTCCAGCTCATGCCTGTCATCCCAGCACTTTTGGAGGCCAAGGCAGGCGGATCACTTGAGCCTAGGAGCTCGAGACCATCCTGGGCAACATGACGAAACCCCCTCTTTACAAATGATACAAAAATTAACCACCACACCCACAGTCCCAGTTACTCAGGAGGCTGAGATGGGAGGATCACTTGAGCCTGGGAGGCAGAGGCTGCAGTGAGCCATGATCGTGCCACTGTACTCCAGCCTGGGTGACACAGTGAGACCCGGTCTCACAACAAACAAACAAACAAACAAAAACCTTGGCCGGGTGCAGTGGCTCACGCCTGTAATCCCAGCAGTTTGGGAGGCCGAAGTGGGCAGATCACCTGAGGGCAGGAGTTCGAGACCAGCCTGCCCAACATGTCAAAACCCCGTCTTTACTAAAAATACAAAAAATTAGCCGGGCGTGGTTCTGGGCGCCTATAATCCCAGCTACTCGGGAGGCTGAGGCAGGAGAATCACTTGAAACTGGGAGGCAGAGGTTGCAGTGAGCCGAGATAGTGCCATTGCACTCCAGCATGGGTGACAAAAGCGAAACTCTGTCTCAAAAAAAAAAAAAAAAAACCAACAACCAAACAACCAAACAAACAAAACCCTTATGTCCATACCACAGTAAACCTTCTATATGTGGATAAGAAAAAAGGCAAATCAATAGAAATATGTGCAAAATATATGAATAGATCATTTACATATGAGGATCTGAAAGGGCAACCCCCTCCCCCAACATATGAAAGTTACTCTACCTCTCTAATAGTCAGTAAAGCACATTTTAAAACTTGGTACATAGTAGGATATACCAAAGTTTAACCATACCCCTACTGGTGGAAAGTTAGATCATTTAAAACTTATTATTACATACAATGCTCATTGAAGATGTGTCTTGCCTCTTTGGAACATATTCGTGCTTTTGAGATGTTAAACCTTATAACCTAAACCTAGAATGTGATAGCAAACATCTTGGTGTCTGCGTCCCGAATAGAAGTTATATATTATGTGAACATACACTAAAATTTAGCATCAGAATGTTCTTTGAATTGTATTTTTAATCATGTGCTTAATCTAATACACTTGGGAACTACTGGAACTTTTGCTGGTCAGATTAGTTCAAACAGTTAGAAATTGTTCTCTTTCCTTGAAATAAAGCTGATTGAAGGATTATGTTGTCTGAATAGCTGTAGGATTCAGAAACTCCTTTATAAAGACTTACTTTATTTTTAGGTTTAAAAATATCCATGATTTCTTTTGGATTAATGGTCTAAACATGCATATTTGACTAAAGCCTTACTTTTTTATTTATCATGGCTATAGCTTGTTTGTTGTTCATTAGTTGTAAGTGTGTTCCAGGGAGAGGAAATTGTTTAATCTCTACTCAGTAGGGAAAGAAAATATTTATCAAATTCAAAATATGTATGCCTTTTGTTCAAGCAATTTCTATTTGAGGAGTCTTCCCTACAGAAATACTCATAAGCATATACACACACACATACTCACACACAAGGATGTTCACTGCACCATTGTTTCTAATATATAATTCAGTTGAAAATATGATAAATGTCTATCAACAAAGGAATGAATTAGCAAATCATGACCTGTCCCTAAAATGAGTGACAGCCACATGTATCACCTTGGAAAAATGTCTATATATGAGAGGGTACTGGAAGGGAACAGAACTCACCCCCAAATGGTTTGAATGAACATATATATATATGCCATATATATATATATATATATATATATATATAGAGAGAGAGAGAGAGAGAGAGAGAGAGAGTGTCTTGCTCTGTCACCCAGGCCTAAGTGCAGTGGTGTGATCATAGCTCACTGCAACCTCCAACTCCTGAGTTTAAGCAATCCTATTGACCCAGCCTCCCAAGTAGCTGGGACTACAGGTGTGCACCACCACCATGCCTGGCTAATTTTTTGAATTTCTTTTTGTAGAGGTGGGATCTTGCTATGTTGTCCAGGCTGCAAATGAAGACATTTTTAAGGAAGAGTTTACTTACAGAGATTAGGTGCCAAGCAAACAAAGAAGGGATGGTGAAGTGCCTAGAGACTAGCAATGGTGGAAAGTGATGCCCATTCCTAGGGCCTCAGGTACAAAGGAGAGGGCATAGCACAGTAGGAGCCCAGTGAAATTTGGAACCATGGAGGCAGGGCCACCCAGCGGAGTTATAGCTAAAGATGGAGACAGCTACTGCAAAAGACAGAGCTGATGCAGGTAGGAAACAAGGAAGGAATACCCTGACTTTTTAAAATTAATTAATTTATTTTTTATTTTTTCCAAGATGGAGTCTTGGTCTGCCACCCAGAGCTGGAATGCAATGGCACGATCTCGGCTCACTGCAACCTCTGCCTCCCAGGTTCAAGCAATTCTCCTGCCTCAGCCTCTCAAGGAGCTGGGATTATAGACGCGCACTGCCACGCCCAGCTAATTTTTGTATTTTTAGTAGAGATGGGGTTTCACCATGTTAGCTAGGCTGGTCTTGAACTCCTGACCTCGTGATCCATCCACCTCAGCCTCCCAAAGTACTGGGATTACAGGTGTGAGCCACCACACCCAGGCTTACCCTGACTTTTTTCCTTTTATTCTCTGATATTTTGCTGCAGAGACCTCTGCAGTGACCTCTGATTGGCTGAACCCAGTCGGAAACATTTGGCATGAGAGCCTGAGTAAAGTGGTCCACTGGCCAGAGAGAAAGGACAAACATGGCCCATGAAGATAGAGAATGACTAGCACGATGTTTTGAGGGTATTTTTGGTTTTGAAATCAATTAGCCTGGGCACCGTAGCTCACACCTGTAACCCCAGCACTTTGGGAGGCTGAGGCAAGAGGATTTCTTGATCTCAGGAGTTGAAGACCAGCCTGGGCAACATAGTAAGACCCTGTCTCTAAAAGAAAAATTTTAAAAGCCGGGTGTAGTAGTCCCAGCTACTCCAGAGGCTGAGATGGGAGGATTGCTTGAGCCTGAGAAGCAGAGGCTGCAGTGAGTCATGATTGCACTCTAGTCTGGGTGACAGAGCAAGACCCTTTCTCAAGAAAAAAAATTATTTTTAATTGACAATAAAAGTTGTATATACTCATTGTGCACAGCATGATGTTTAGATATATGTGTGAATTGTGAGATGGCTAAATCAAGCTAATTAACATATTCATTTCCTCACTTTTTTTTTTTGTATGTGGCGAGAACATTTAAAAACTACCCTCTTAACAATTCCTAAGTACAATTATCCCTCCATATCCAAGAAAAATTGGTTCCGGGACACCCTGTGAATTCCAAAATTTGGGGAATGTTCAAGTACCTTATAAAAAGTAGTGTAGTATTTGTATATAACCTATGCACATCTTCCAATATATAGTTGGCTTTTGTTATCTGTGGGTTCTGCATCTGTGGGTTCAACCAACCAGAAATTGAAAATATTGTGTGTGTGGGGGAAAACAATACAACAATAAAAAATAATACAAATAAAAAGCAATAAAGTATGATAACTATATAGCATTTACATTCTATCAGGTATTATAAGTAATCTGGAGATGATTTAAAGGATAGGTAGGATGTACATAGGTTATATGCAAACGCTATACCATTTTATATGGGACTTTAGCATCCTCGCATTTCTGTATCTACAGGGGGTCCTGGAACCAATCCCCCACTTATATGAGGGGGATGTCTATACTTTAAATCATCTCTAGATTACCTATAATACCTTATATAATATGTGTTATATAAATGGTTGTTATACTGTCTTTTTAAGTTTGTATTATTTTTAAGTATTTTTTCCCAAATATTTTTGATCTGAGATTGGTAGAATCATGGATGGAAAACCTGAGGATCCAGAGGACTGACTATGTATAGCACATTATTTTTATTTATTTATTTATTTATTTATTTATTTATTTATTTATTTATTTATTTATTGAGATGGAGTTTCACTCTGTCACCCAGGCTGGAGTGCAGTGGTATGATCTCGGCTCACTGCAACCTCTGCCTCCCGGGTTCAAACAGTTCTCATGCCTCAGCTTCCCAAGTAGCTGGGATTACAGGTGCCTGCCACCATGTCCGGCTAATTTTTGTATTTTTAGTAGTGACAGGGTTTCGCCATGTTGGGCAGGGTGGTCTTGAACTCCTGGCCTCAGGTGATCCACCCATCTCGGCCTCCCAAAGTGCTGGGATTACAGGCATGAGCCACCGTGCCTGGCTACAGTACATTATTAACTATAGTTACCATGTTGTACAAAAGATCTGTTGAATGTATTCCCCTTAACTGAAATTTTATATGCTTTGACCAATATCTCCCTAATTCTCCCTGATAATGTTTATGTTATGTTTTTTAAGTAGAAAAAAAGTTGCATAGCAATATATAATATGCTATTTTTGTAAAAGAAAACCACAACCACATATCTGAAATGCACACGGTTGTATAAACATCAGCATTATGTAAGAACACATAGCAAACTATAAACCTCAGTATTACCTCTAGAGGGTGAAAACAGATGGAGAAGGATTTATTTCTAACTTTCTATATTTTAACTTTTATAATATATTTTTTATTTCTACTAGGTGTGGGCTTTATTGGTTGATTTCTCGGTGAGTGCATTTCCAAGTGTGAAGGGACCCTTCCTGTAGTGTCTTATATACAATACAGTAGGAATGTTCCTTCTTTGCCACTCATACACCTTTATGTGTATCTCACATGGTGTTCTTCCCCAGGTGGATGTGATTCTCCATGCCAGTGAAGAGTAAGGAAGGCCACAGCATGGTATGGGGATAGAATAAACTCTGCTGGGCTAACAAATAAACCCTGAACTCTCAATGGCTTAATGCAATAAAGATTTGTTTCTTATTCATGCTGATGTTCCTGGCCTGAGAGTTCACCAGAGCAGCTCTTCTCTAAGCAGCAAATTCAGGGATCAGGGCTTCTCCCATCCTGTGCATCTGCCATCTTGGAACCTTCATTTCCAGCCATGCAGAGGAAGAGAGAAGGAGCCTGAGAGACTGGGAGAGGAGTTTTATGCAAGGGAGTGCTGGGAAATGTAGTCTTCCTGGTTCTGCAGGCTGTATAAGAGGCATAGACCAGCATCTGCTTCTGACGAAGGGCTCAGGAAGCCTCCAATCATGATGGAAGGTGAAGAGGAACCAGAGAGGAAGGAATGAAAGTTTCATTTTAAAAACTAGAGATGAGGTCTTGCTATGTTGCCCAGGCTGGATTCGAACTCCTGGGGTCAAGTGATCCTCCCACCCCAGCCTCCTGAGTAGCTGGAACTACAGTCTCATATCACCACATCTGGCTCAATATATTTTTATATTACAGAAATTTGTTATAAGAATTATGCATTTTTTGTGATTAAATGAATAAAGATAAACTATATTTTGCATAAAAAGAAAGCACTGTTACACTTAAGGCAAAGACAAAGGTAAGAAAACCCCTAAATGGTTATTAAACATTTAATTCACTTAAGGGCACTGCAAAGAGGAAACACTTTTAGAAATCTATGTTAATTCTGTTAACATTAAAGCCAAAGTGTAGGCTGGGCGTGGTGGCTCAGGCCTGTAGTCCCAGCACTTTGGGAGGCCAAGGTGGGAGGATTGCTTGAGCCCAGGAATTCAAGACCAGCCTGGGCAACATGGTGAAACCCCATCTCTACAAAAAATCAAAAATTAGCTGGGTGTGGTGGCACAAACCTATAGTCCCAGCTTCTCAGGAGGCTGAGGTATTAGGATCTCTTGAGCCTGGTAGGTTGAGGCTGCAGTGAGCCACGATTGCACCACTGTCATCCAGTCTGAGCAACAGACTGAGGTGCTGTCTCAAAAACACCCAAAAAACAACAACAACAAAATGTCAAAGTCAAAGAGTAGATCTTCTGTGCTCTAGTGTTGGTTAGGGTCCTCTGTTGCAAAGATCAGAAATCAAGTCACTCAAGGAATAAAAGGGGAGTTGAAAAAATAGGAATATATGAATGGCTCATAAAAGGGAAGGATGGCAAGAAATAAAAGTTAAGACTCTCTGTTTGCCTCTCAGGTCCTTATCTCTTAATTTTCTCCAGTAAACAAAACAAACTTTCTCTGCTCTTGGGGGAATATAATGGGAAAAATATGGCTGCTTCACAGATCCTGAGTTCCATATTTCAGTTCCAGTCATTGAGAAGACTGCCTGAACTCTCTTTAGGTCCATATTCCAAAATCTTGAAAGAATTTGATTGGCCAAATTTGGTTTGGACGTCCACCTTTAGTCCAATTAGCTATAGTCAGTGTGCAGGATCATGTAATATAGTACCAAGATACTGGAATATTTTAAATGGAGATAAAGAGATGTTGTCAGGTTAAGGTGGGGGCCATAAGTTCCCAAGCTGCCTACTACAGTTGCACAAAGGACAAAGAATATTATAGATTGATGAGCTAAAAATCACTTTTGCATTGCCCCACAGCTAAAAAATTTAAAAAGAGATTTCTGAGAGAGCCATAAAAAGGCAATAGTAAAACACTGATATAAAATCAACTGGCGCCAGACATGGTGACTGACACCTGTAATCTCAGCATTTTGAGAGGCTGAGGTTATCTGCCTGGATCACCTAAGGTCAGGAGTTTGAGACCAGCCTGGCCAACATGGCGAAACCCTGTCCCTACTAAAAATACAAAAATTAGCTGAGTGTGGTGGCACGTGCCTGTAATCCCAATTACTCAGGAGGCTGAGGCAGGAGAATCGCTTGAACCCGGGAGGCAGAGGTTGCAGTGAGCCAAGATCACACTCCAACCTGGGTGACAGAGTGAAACTATGTCTCAAAAAAACAAAACAAAACAAACAAAAACAACAAAACAAAACAAATAAACAGAAAAAAAGAATTAGCTGGTAAATCAGCTGGCATATACTATCAGAATAATAAATAAGAGTTGGCCCCCTGGGCTGGGTGCAGTGGCTCATGCCTGTAATCTCAGCAGTTTGGGAGGCCAAGGTGGGTGGATCACCTGAGGTCAGGAGTTCGAGACCAGCCTAACCAATATGGTGAAACCTCATCTCTATTAAAAATACAAAAATTAGCCGGATGTGGTGGTGCATGCCTATAGTCCCAGCTACTCAGGAGGCCGAGGCAGGAGAATTGCTTGAATTTGGGAGGTGGAGGTTGTAGTGTGCCAAGACCACGCCACTGCACTCCACCTTGGGTGACAGAGCAAGATTCCGTCTCAACAAAATAAATAAGAGTTGGCCCTCTGTATTTGTGAGTTCTGCATTTGTGAATTAAACCAACCACTGATTGGAGTTATTCAGAAAAATTAAAAACAACAGTACAATAATAAAAATAATACACATTTAAAAATTGGCCAGGTGCGGTGGCTCACACCTGTAATCCCAGCACTTTGGGAGGCCAAGGTGGGCAGATCACTTGAGGTCAAGAGGTTGAAAGTAGCCTGGCCAATGGGGCAAAACCCATCTCTACTAAAAATAGAAAAATTAGATGGGTGTGGGGGCCCGCACCTGTAATTTCAGCTACTCGTGAAACTGAAGCATGAGAATTGCTTGAACCCGGGAGGTGGAGGTTGCAGTGAGATCGTGCCACTGCACTCCAGCCTGGGCTACAGAGGGAGACTATGTCTCAAAACAAAACAAAAACAAAAACAAAACTAGTATAACAACTATTTACATAGCACTTACATTGTATTAGGTATTATATGTAATTCATAGATGATTTAAAGTACATGAAAGGAGGTGAGTAGGTTATACGCAAATCCTATGCCTTTTTTTTTTTTTTTTTTTGACGGAGTCTCACTCTGTCACTCGGGCTGGAGTGCAGTGGTGCGATCTCGGCTCACTGAAACCTCCGCCTCCTGGGTTCAAGTGATTCTTCTGCCTCAGCCTCCCGAGAAGCTGGGACTACAGGCACATGCCACCATGCCTGGCTAATTTTTTTATTTTTGGTAGAGACGGGGGTTTCACCATATCGGTCAGGCTGGTCTCGAACTCCTGACCTCGGGATCCGCCTGCCTCGGCATCCCAAAGTGCGGGATTACAGGTGTAAGCCACCGTGCCCGGCCTACTATGCCATTTTATACAAGGATCTTGAACATCTGTGGATTTTGGTATTTGTGGGGAGTCCTCAAACCAATCTCCCATGGATGCTGAGGGACAACTGTACAAATATTGAACAATTGAAAAGGTCACAGATAACTAGACGTAAAAAATAGTTACTGGCTTGAAAAAAGGTAAGAATACCTGATAATTGCACCACATTGTGTAGGTCTCACAGGGTTTCCATTTTCCCTTTCCAATATAATAAATAAAACCTTGTAAAAGCAATTGAGGCTGAGTGCAGTGGCTCATGCCTGTAATCCCAGCACTTTGGGAGGCTGAGGCAGGAAGATCATTTGAGTCCAGGAGTTCGAGACCAGACTGGGAAACCTAGGGAGTCCCTATCTCTACAGAAAATTAAAAACAAAACAAAACAAAACAAACAAAAAAAAACAACCAGGTGTCATGCACCTGTGTAGTCCCAGCTACTCAGGAGGTTGAGTTGGAAAGATTGCTTGAGACCAGGAATTCAAGGTGGCAGTAAGCGAATCACGCCACTGCACTCCAGCCTGGGTAACACAGCAAGACCTCATCTCTTAAATTAAAAAAAAAAAAAGCAATTGAGTCTCAATAAGTCAAGTCACTTGCTCGAAGTCACACACAAACCACAGACTTAGGACTCAAATTCCTCGTTTTCACTTTATGTGCAGAGGCCTAACTTATAGAAAATGCCTCCTACCTTTTTCAAAGGTAGTTTGCTTTTTTTTTTTTTTAGCATTGAAAGTAAAGGCAGAAATGACTTTTAAAGTGCTACATTTTCAGGGAAAAAAAGTGGATTAGGAACATTAGTTTCCATTCTGGCATGTAAGGAGCTTAGAAGTCACTACTCCTGGCTGGGCACCGTAGCTCATGCCTGCAATCCCAGCACTTTGGGAGGCTGAGGCAAAAGGATTACTTGAGCACAGGAGTTCAAGACCAGCTGGAGCAACGTGGCAAAACCCCATCTTTACCAACTATACAAAAATTAGCCAGTCGTGGTGGCACATGCCTGTAGTCCCAGTTACTTGGGAGGCTGAGGTGGAAGGATCACTTGAGCCTAGGCAATTAAGGCTGCAGTGGGCCATGATTATACCACTGCACTACAGCCTGGGCAACAGAGCAAGACCTCCAGCTAAAAAACAAAAACAAAAACAAAAAGTCACCACTCCATCTTAACAAGTAAAAAGCTGAGTAAACTGAAAAATCAACAGCTCTTCTTAGATCCATAAGAGATAGGAGGTCATAGAGCAAACCCCAAATTGGAAACACAGGTGAATGCAGATAATCACAACTTACTTACTGGAGCAGAAACCTTCATGGGAATCAGTGCTGGAGTGGGAAAACCTGAACTGTAATTGATAAATTGCTGGAGGCTTGGTGTGGACAAGTCTGTGAGATAAAAACTTTATTGGGAGGCTCCCACACTTTTGTAGTTTTACCTCCAGGAGCTCTACTAGGTTCTCACAGTGAATTTTGCCGAACGATCCTCTCATGCTTCCAACAAGGGGAGAGGAAAAGGAACCATCTTGAAATGCCCTAGAGCATTCTGTTCTTAAGAACAAGGTCTTCCCTCAGGAGAAATTACTTAACTGGTGCCTAACCTGCTGGGGTTTTATAACAGCCTAACTGATCTGGGGGAAGGGAAATACCCAACTCCAGCCTAGTCTAGCTATGTTGTCCCATCTTAGGAGAGGGGGGAGACTGAGAAGCACCTGTGAAGTTCACAGTCCAGAGACATAGGCTCACTAAAAGACTGAGACCTAATTATCGGACTGTAGAATGCTTCCTTTCCCTCCACACCTTGCCACCACATTACTAAAGTCCTATTTACAGTAGTTTCTTTAGCCCAATACATTATGCCTGGCTATCAAGAAAAAATTACAAAGTATACTAAAAGGCAAAAAAACATAGTTTGAAGAGACAAAGCAAGCATCAGAACCAGATGCTCTGGATAAAGTAGACAGCATGCAAGAACAGGTAGGCAATGTAAGCAGAGAAATGGAAACTATAAAAAGAACCAAAAGAAATGTTGGAGAGGCGGGGGCGGTGGCTCACGTCTGTAATCCCAGCACTTTGGGAGGCCGAGGCGGGCAGATCACGAAGTCAGTTCAAGACCAGCCTGACGAGCATGGTGAAACCTCGTCTGTACTAAAAATACAAAAATTAGCCGGGCATGGTGGCACATGCCTGTAACCCCAGCTACTCAGGAGGCTGAGGCAAGAGAATCGCTTGAACCCGGGAGGCAGAGGTTGCAGTGAGCCGAAATCGCGCCATTGCACTACAGCCTGGGTGACAGAGTGAGACTTCATCTCAAAAACAACAACAAAAAAATGTTAGAGATAAAAAACACTGCAATAGAAATGGAAAATGTCTTTGACTTGCATATTAGTATACTAAAGATGCTGAGGAAAAAATCGCTGTTTGAGGATATCTCACGAGAAACCTCCCAAACTGAAAAACAAAGAGAAAAAAAGACTGAAAAAAAAAAAAAAACCCAGAAAAGAATATCCAGGAACTGTAGGACAACTACAAAAGGTGTAAGTGTGTAATGAGAATACCAGAAGGAGAAGAAAGAGAATACAGAATAAATATTTGAAACAATAATGATTGAGAATTTCCCCAAGCCAGTGTCAGACACCAAATCACAGATCCAGAAAGCTCAGAGAACACCAATAAGAATACATGTTAAAAAAACAGAAAAATTCTACACCTAGGTATATCATATTTACACTACAGAAAATTTAAGATAAAGAAAAAATCCATATAGAAACCAGAGGTTTAAAAAATCTTATAGAGAAGAAAAGAATTACATCCAACTTCTCAGACAGTATGCAAGCAAGAAGAGAGTGGAGTCAAATATTTAATGTGTTGAGAGAAAAAAATCCCACCAACCTAGAATTCTGTACGCTGTGAAATCATCCTTTAAAAGTGGCACAGAAATAAAGGTCTTCTCAGACAAACAAAAATTGGGGGAATTTGTTGCCTTGCAAGAAATAGTAAAAGAATTTCCTTAGAAAAAAGAAAGAGTATATAGGTCAGAAACTCAGATATACATTAAGAAGGAAAGAACATCCAAGTAAGTGAAGATAAAATTTTAAAAACTTTATTTTTCTTATTTTTAATTGCTCTAACAGATAACATTTTTTTTTTTAGAGCTTTGGGGGAATTTATTAGAGCAGATTTTGTGTATGAAAAAGGTGCTGGGCTTTTATCTACCATTAGCAGGTGTCATGCCTGGTGGCCCCCTTATGGCCATCAGTTTGTTGGCCAGACTGCAATGGCTACAATAGCCATAAGCAGCAACAAAATCATCATTATTATCCCACAAGAGGTTGACTTTCTGTCCACCATGTTCAAATGCCTGGTTTCAGTGCAAAGTTTTTCATCTGTGTTTTCCAGCAAATTGGCAGAGATGTTAATTATCTCATTTTGTCCATCCAATTCATTCCCAATTTCCTGCCCCATTTGTTTTTGGCAACTTATGATGGAGGAAATGGCATCGAGGCCTGTGTCCTGTTCTTTGATAATTTTCTGCTTGCTATTGTCAGAGTTCATTAAAACCCAAGCCTCTTGTCTCCTCTGGCTCCTCAAAGAGCCAAGGGTAGGGCACTTCCTAACAGATAACAGTTTGTTCAAAATAATAATAGCAATAATGTTCTTGATTACATATTGCATATATATAGCTATGTATATTTATGTATAAGTGAAACAAATGACCACAATGATACAAGAGATGTGAGAGAGAAATTAGGATTATTTCTTTATTATAAGGTACTCACACTAACTGTGACGTGGTATGGCATATTCAAAAGTGACTCAGATTCGTTGTAAATGTATATTGCAAACTCTAGGGCAATCATTTAAAAAGGTTAGAAAAAAAAGAAGCATAACTGATATGCTAAAAAATGAGAAAAAATTAATTTATATGAAATGCTCAATTGTAACGACAAAAGGCATAAGAGAAAAAGAGTGAAAGATAAAAATAAGAACAAAGAACAAGGACAACAAATAGAAAACAATAAAAAATATAGTAGATGTTAACCAAACCATATTAATAATCACTTTGAATGTCAGTGGTCTAAATTCACCAGTTAAAAGAAAGAGATTGTCAGACTGGACCAAAAAACAAGACCCAACTATATGTTGTATATAAGAAACCCACTTTAAATATAAAGACACATATAAATGGGTAGAGAAAGATACACCCTGACAACAATAATCAAAAGAAAGCAGAATTAGCTATGCTTATGTCAGACAGAACAGACTTCAGAGCAAGGAAAGTGGGAAGAAAGAGGGACATTACATAATGATAAAGGGGTCAATTCTCCAAGAAGACGTAACAATCCTTTACCCAATGTATGCATCTAACAACGGAGTGTCAAAATATGTGAAGCAAAAACTGACAGAACTGGAAGGATAAATAAATGAATCCACTATTATAACTAGAGACTTCAACATCCCTCTCTCAGGAACGGACAGATCCTGTAGGCAGAAAATCAGTAGGGCATAGTTGAACTCAACACCACCATCAATCAACTGGATGTAATTGACATCTATAGATGACTTTATTAAACAGTAGCAGGTTACATGTTCTTCTCAAAGTCACATAAAACATTTACCCACATAGACCACATTCTGGGCTATAAAATACACCTTAACAACATTTAAAAGAATGAAAATAATGTAATGTCTACTCTCAGACCACAATGAAATTAAACTACATATTAATAACAGAAAGGTAGTTGGAAAATCCCAATATACTTGGAGATTGAACAATACAATTTTATTTGTTTATTCTTCTCAAGAGAAAATTAAAATATTTTAAACTAAATGAAAATGAAAGCCAGGCATGGTGGTGCACTCCTGTAGTGCTACTCGAGAGGCTGAGGTGGGAGGATCACTTGAGCCCAGGAGTTCGAGGTTATGGTAAGTTATGATCGCACCACTGCACTCCAGCCTGGGCATCAGAGTGATATCCTGTCTCTAAAAAAGAAAAAAAAAATTATATGAAAAACACAAGTTACCAAATTTGTGGGATGCAGTAAAAGCAGTGCTTACAGGGAAATTTTTGTAGCATTGAATGCGTATATTTGAAAAGAAGAAAGATCTAAAAATCAATAATCTAAGCGTCCACCTTAGGAAACTAGAAAAAGAAGAACAAATTAAGTCTAAACTAAGTAGAAGTGGCCAGTTATGGTGTCTCACACCTGTAATCCCAGCACTTTGGGAGGGTGAAGTGGGAGGATTGCTTGAGGCCAGGAGTTCAAGAACCAGGGTGGGCAACATAGTGAGACTTAGTCTCTACAAATAAATTAAAAAATTAACCAGGCATGATGGTGTGTGCCTGTAGTCCAGCCACCTAGAGGCTGAAGTGGGAGAATCACTTGAACCCAAGAGTTTGAGGTTACAATGAGCTATGACTGCATCACTGTACTCCAGCCTAGGTGACAGACCCTGTCTATTAAATAAATAAATGAAAAGTAGAAGAAAAGATTATAAAAATTAGAGGAGAAATCAATGAAATTAAAAATAGGAAATCAAAATCTGGTTCTTTGAAATGATTAATAAAATCAATGAACCTCTTCCCGACTTAATACTTCCTATAAAGCTACAATAATCAAGACAGTGTGGTATTGGTGAAAGACTAGAAAAACAGACCAATAGAATAGAATGGAGAGCCCCAAAGTGAACCCACATAAATATAGTCAATTGACCTTTCACAAAGGAGCAAAAGCAAGACAATGGCGCAAAGATAGTCTTTCAACAAATGGCGCTGGAAACCTGACATCCACATGCAGAAAAAAATGAATCTAGACACAGATCTTACACTCTTCACAAAAATTAACCTAAAATGGGTCACAGACCTAAGAGTAAAACATAAAAGTATAAAATTCCTAGAAGATAACAGGAAAAAATCTAGATGACCCTGGACTTGGTGATTACTTTTCAGATACAACATCAAAGGCACAATCCATGAAAGAAAGAATTGGTAAACTGGACTTTATTAAAATTAAAAAATGTTACTCTGCAAAAGACACTGTGAATTGAATGAAAAGGCAAGCCACAGACTGGAAGAAAATATTTGCAAAAGACATATTTGATAAAGGACTGTTATCCAAAATATACAAAGAACTCTTAAAACTCAACAATAAGAAGAAAAAGAACCTGGCCAGGTGTGGTGGCTCACACCTGTAATCCTAGCACTTTGGGAGGCCGAAGAGGGTGAATCACTTTGGGTCAGGAGTTTGAGACCAGCCTGGCCAACATGGTGAAACCCCGTCTCTACCAAAAACTACAAAAATTAGCTGGGTATGGTGGTGTGTGCTTGTAATCCCAGCTACTCGGGAGGCTGAGGCAGGAGAATGGCTTGAACCCAGGAGGCAGAGGTTGCAGTGAGCTAAGATCACACTGCTGCACTCCGGCCTGGGTGACACAGCGAGACTCTAACTCCAAAAAAAAAAAAAAAAAAAAAAAAGAAAAAAGAAAGAAAAGAAAAGTAAAGAAAAGAAAAGAAAGAAAACAAGGAACCTGAACAAAAAATGGGCCAACGACCTTAACAGGCACCTCACCAAAGAAGATATTGTTGGTAAATAAATATATGAAAAGATGTCCCAAATCATATGTCATCAGGGAATGCAAATCACAACAGCAATGAAGTACCATTACATATTGATTAGAATGGCCAAAATCCAGAACAATACTAAATTCCCTGATGAGGATGTGGAGCAGCAGAAACTCTCCTTCATTTCTGGTGGGAATTTGAAATGGTACGATGAGTTTGGAAGACAGTTTGGCAGTTTCTTACAAAACTAAACATACTCTCGTCATAAGATCCAGCAGTCATGCTCCTTGGTATTTACCCAAAGGAATTGAAAACTTATGTTCACACAAAAAGCTACACACAGATGCTTACCACAGCTTTATTTGTGATTGCCAAACATCAGAAGCAACCAAGATGTTCTTCAGTAGCTGAGTGAATAAGTGGTGGCGTATCCAGACAATGGGACATTATTCAGTGCCAAAGAGAGATGAGCTATCAAGTCACGAAAAGATGTGGAGGAAATTTAAGTGCATGTCTGTAAATGAAAGAAGCCAATCTGAAAAGGCTACATGCTGTGATTCCAACTAATGACATTCTGGAAAAGATAAAACTATGAAGACAGTGATCAAAGATCAGTGGTTGCCAGGGGTTAGGAGGGAGGGAGGGATGAACAGGCGAAGTGCAGAGGATTTCCAGGGCAGGTAAACTACTCTGTATGAGACGATGATGGTGGATACATGTCATTAAACATTTTTCAAACCCACAGAGTGTACAACACCAATAAGGAACCCTAATGTAAACTGCAGACTTTGGGCCAATGTAGGTTCATGAATTGTAACATAGGTACTGCTCTGTGGGCACTGGCAATAATGGGAGAAGTTATGCATGTGTGAGGGCAGGGAGCACGGGGTGTCTCTGTATGTTCTACTCAATTTTGTTGCAAATCTAAAACTGCTCTAAAAAATAGTCTAACAAAGCAAGTTTGGAGAGGAAAATAGATTACATAAAATCATTTTCTTACCTAATTCAAAAGCAAATAGAGTTGAAAACTCACCGTAGAAACTACATTTTGTAAAAAACGGTTGGGTACAATGGCTTACGCCTGTAATCCCAGCACTTTTGGAGACCAAGGCGAGAGGACTGCTTCAGACCAGGAGTTCATGACCAGCTTAGGCAACATAGTGAGACTTTATTACTACAAAATTTTCTTTCTTTAATTAGCTGGGTGTGGTGGTGTGCACCTGCAGTCCCAGCTACCCAGGAGGCTGAGGTGAGAGGATTGCTTGAGCCCAGGAGTTCAAAGTTACAGTGAGCTATGATCATGCCACTGCACTCCAGCTTGGGTGACAGGGTGAGACCCAGTCTCAAAAAAAAAAAAAACACAACAAACAAACAAACAAAACTAAATTAATAAAAGCAAATAAGGAGAATAATAATGACCAACTTTCAGGGTGTTAGAAGATACACCCCTTGCTTCGTCATATTGCTTAATGTGAACCGACTGAATTCTACTAAAAATAGACTTTAAACAAAGTTAGAAAAGAAAACAAGTATCCAACATTCTCTCACCTATAACAGGCATATTACAAATTAAACAATTCAAATAGTCTAAAAGCTAAGGGAAAGCTTAAGATTTATGATGCCTCTGTAGATACAAAACAAGCAGGTGTTATAATCCAGGCTGCAATACTGTTGTAGATGTCTGAGAACTCGGAAGATAATGACTAAGCCTGAGAAAGGGCCAGACAAAGGTAATTGTTTCCCAGTATCCTGGAAGATAAGAGAATCTTTATGGCTACTGGAGGGATGTGGACTCAGCTGCAGTCTTTCTGGCACCAGAAGAAAAGGCATGTGGTAAACTAGATATTCCGTAATAGGGCCCATGGGGCAAACGATTCTATATTAATGATAGAGTGTAGGTTTCACCCCCAGGATCCCAGGTGTTCTGTGCAGGTGCGCACACCTGTGGAGGAGGAAGCGGAGCAAACTTTAAACTGCACACATTAGGAAGCCTGGGACAGTTAAAGAGTTCCCAGCATCAGATATGTCCAAAAGAAAAGCAAGTAAGATTAGCAAAGATACATGCTTTTTTCCCTCAGCAAAAAGCAATGAAGGTTGAGTCTCCCTTTAAAAATAAAAAATCGGATTATGAAGCAGTAACATTCAAAATCATATTATATTGAATTAAAAACAGGTAAACTGTTTAGTGGAATAGATTTCCTAGAAGTAGATATTAACAATGGTAACAAATCAATATAAGACTAGCCAGCAATAACACATCTATAGAAAAGCGTATTTTTTAAATAAAAAATGATCAAAATTATATTCATCTGAAGAAGAATTAGCACCCGCTATGCACTGTATATAATAAACTCCAGGTAGGTCAAATTAGGCTAAAATGTTTATTGTGGATATTTTCTTTTTAGTTTTATCTAACCATCAGTTTCCCTTTCCCTGACATAGCAATCCCATTGTAATTTGCTGGTGTGAAACTTCTCCCTGAGTATATATGTAATGTTGGTGGGAAGGTCAAGTTCTTTTACCATCTCCCACTTGAAAGCTGAAAGCAATCACCCCTCTTCTCCCTGCCCAGTGCAGACAGTAGATGGGCACTTGACCTAAGCTCAGCCAACCCAGTAGTCACTCCTGGAACTTTGATTCTTAAACTGATACAAGCACAAAAGGAAACAGTGGTTGGTTAGTTTCATCACACAGCCTGTTCCAATTACAAAACGACTGATGTCCTTTCAGTTTCTTGGTTCTTTAGAACTCCATGGTCCTTTCCCATGCTCAAGTATGTGTTCCCTCAGTCTCATAGCAATAATTCGCTTATATTAGCCAGAGCGAGATTTTTACTACAAGTTGAGTATTCCTTATCCAAAAGGTTTGGGACTAGAAGTGATTTGGATTTCAATTTTGGCAGGATTTTAGAATATTTGCATTATATGTTTACCAATTGAGCATCCCTAATTAAAAAATCTGAAATCCGAAATGTTCCAGTGAGCATTTCCTTTGAGCATCACTCTAAAATCCAAAACTTACTGAGCACCAGGGTGACGCTCAAAGGAAATGCTCACTGCAGCATTTCAGATTTCAGATTTTTGCATTAGGGAAATTCAACCTCTCAACCTGTGTATCCAGATGGAGACTGCAATTCCAAAGAACAAACTGAAGAGGAAGAGGGTATAGGAGGTGGATGATGGTGTCACAGTTCACCTGGAAATATCTTCTCTACAAGGAAAGGTGTTTTTTGTTGTTGTTGTTGTTGTTTTTTGAGACAGGGTCTCACTCTATCACCCAGGCTGGAATGCAGTGGTACAGTCTCGGCTCACTGCAACCTCTGCCTCCTGGGGCTGAAGCGATCCTCCCACCTCAGGCTCCTGAATAGCTGGGACCACAGGGGTGCACAACCACACCTGGCTATTTTTTTTATTTTTTATTTTTTTGTGGAGACAAGGTTTTGCCATGTTCCCCAGGCTGGTCTTAAACTCCTGAGCTCAAGCAGTCCGCCAGCCTTGGCCTCCCAAAGTGCTGGGATTACAGGTGTGAGCCACTGTACTTGGCCAGGAAAGCATCCTGACAATGATCTGATGGTTTACATTTCTTCTGCTTGCTTCTCCCTGTGGGAGGCGTATACCTCTCTATCTTTTTGTTTATTTTATTTTACATTTTTGAGACAGGGTCTCACTCTGTTGCCCAGGCTGGAGTGCAATGGTGTGACCATGGCTCACTGCAGCCTCGCCCTCCTAGGCTCAAGCACTCCTCCCACCTCAGCCTCCCAAGTAGCTGAAACTACAGGTGCACACCTCCTCATGTGGCTAATTTTTAATTTCTTTTTTTTTTTATAGAGATGGGTTCTCACTGTGTTGCCCAGGCTGATCTCAAACTCCTGGGCTCAAGCAATCCTCCTGCCTCGGCCCCCCCAAAGTGCTGGGATTACAGGAGCCAGCCACTGTGCCTAGCTCCTACCCCTTTAATGTTGGGTTGGCCACAACTTGATTGGCCAATAGAATGTGAGTGGATGTGATGGCTACCCTGTCTGAGCAGCCTTAGGAATGATTAGTCAATTTTGCTTCCAAAACATATTCTGTACTTTATCCACTCCATTGCATCCTACCAACACTAGCCAAATCTGAGATAATCTCTGTCAACTACTTCAATAACCTTCTAACTGTCTCCTGGCTTTAGTTGTGTACCTCTGAGAACCATCCTTCACAAAACTGTCACACAACAATGTCAAATTAACCCTGTAAGGCCACAGATGAAAGCCTTCAATGGCTCCCTCTTTCCCACATGGCACTGCAAAGCTGTCATGACTTGTCTTCTACCTACCCCTTAAGCCTCATCCTTTGGCCTTCCCTGCTTCCCACTTTATGTTCAGCAACACTAAACACCCTGGACACTCCTCCATTCCTTTGTCCATTCTGTTCCTTTGTCCAGACTGCCCTCCTCTCTCTCCTAATTTTTGTCCAAATAACTTCTGTTTGACTCTCAAGATTCAGCTCAATATCAGTGCTCCCAGAAAGTCTTCCCTAGTACTTCCTGGGCATGTATTTGCCCTGTGCTTTCTTGGTACCAGCACACACCCCGGCACTTCCCCACCTTAAATTTAAATGATATATTCTGTCTTTTTCTCTTCCAATAGATTTGCCATCTCCTGGAGGGCAGGGACTATATCTTATTCAGCTTTTGGTCCCCAGACTCTAGCCTGATGTCTGGCACACAGTAGGTGTTCAATACACATTAGTGGAGCTGAAATCGAACAAATTAAACATTAATATAAGAAAATTCTGAAAGCCTTCTGCCTCTGTTCTTACAAAAGCTGGTGGCATTATAAATGGGTTCTTCTGGAAAGCAATATAGCACTATATAACAAAAACGATGAAGATGGTCATTCTCCTTGACTTGGTATTCTCCCATTTGTGAATACTCCTCAAAGAAATAATCCAAAGGAAAAAAAATGTACACAGATGTCCTGGCAACTCTAGTTATAACAGTGAAAAACCTGGAAGCAATCCAAGTGTCTAACAGGGAAATGACTAAGCAAACAATGGGATTATTACATAGCTATTAAAAAATGACAGAGGTGAGGACTATGTCAACATAGACAAGTGTGTATCTATCTGCAGGAACGTTAAGTAGAAAAAAGAACACAGGCTAGTGTTTAAACACTAGTGATTAAGGATGTGTGTGTACATTAACAAAGATTGGAGGCCAATTTGGAGAAACAAAAATGGCTGGAGTGCAGTACTTGTTGAGTCTTTATTTTCCTGTGCAGTTCCATGAATTTTTGACAGTAATACTTGAGATTCCATGCAATATAGATATCCTAGAAGTCTTCTGCAGAATAAGTATTCTAAGTTATACCAAGCTGTATAGTCCAAGAGAAAATTTTATGTTAAATTCTTATAAAATTGTTATAGAATAATTATATTTCTTTAAGTGAACAAAGCATTTTTCTTTAGTTAAATTCAACAAGCAACTATGAGAGCTTGACTATGTTCTAGAGCACTTACATTCTGGGGAAATTCAAAGAAATCATGGGCAAAAATCCTCAGGTGAATATGTGTTATTATTTTAATTTGCTTTTTTTTTTTTTTTTTGAGACAATGTCTGGCTCTATTGCCCGGGCTGGAGTGCAGTGGTGTGATCTCGGCTCACTGCAGCCTCACCTCCCAGGCTCAAACCATCCTCCCAGCTTAGCCTCCCAAGTACCAAGTAGCTGGGACTACAGCTACACACACCACCGAGGCGCCTGCCTCAGCCTCCCAAAGTGCTGGGATTACAGGCATAAGCCACTGTGCCTGGCCGAATTTATTTTTATTTTGGTGAATGTACATATTAGAACAGATGACAAAGGAAAGTCTGCAAGACCTTTGGACTAAACCTCACATTTACAAGTTGTCTCAATTTTATTTTTTATTTTAATTTTATTTATTTATTTATTTTGATACAGAGTCTGGCTCTGCCACCCAGGCTGGAGTGCAGTGGAGCAATCTTGGCTCACTGCAACCTCTGCCTCCGGGGCTCAAGCGATCCTCCCACCTCCACCTTCCCAGTAGCTGGGACTGCAGGCACAGGCCACCACACACAGCTCATTTTTGTAGTTTTTGTGGAGATGGGGTTTTGCCATGTTGCCCAGGCTGGTATTGTACTCCTGGGCTCAAGTGATTCTTCCACCTCAGCCTCCCAAAGTGCTGGGATTGCAGGGTCACCATGCCCGGACTGAATTTTATATTTTTGATGTCTCCAAAAGAGGTCCTATATTTAGTCACTGAGATATACAGTTAAGTATTAAAAGGAAAAAGTCATCATCACATAACTTTAAACTTGTGCCACTTTTCCACTTGGTGCACTATGAATTAATATTTTATAAATCCTGTGACTATATTGTGAATAGCAAAATACTGACCTAAGATATATTACATTGCAATTAAAAGAAATAAACCACAATTTTTTATATTCCATTATAGAATTTCTTCATTTTTAAAAATCAACTGAGAGGCTAGGCACTGTGGCTCACACCTATAATTCCAGCACTTTGGGAGGCCGAGGTGTGTGGATCACCTGAGGTCAGGAGTTCAAGACCAGCCTGGCCAACATGATGAAACCCCGTCTCTACTAAAAATACAAAAACTTAGCCAGGGGTGGTGGCAGGCACTTGTAATCCCAGCTACTTGGGAGGCTGAGACAGGAGAATTGCTTGAACCTGGGAGGCGGAGGTTGCAGTGAGCTGAGATCGCGTCATTGCCACTAGTCATTGCCACTAGTCAAGAGCGAAACTCCGTCTCAAAAAAATAAAAAATAAAATAACTGAGAGTCTCAAAAAATGGAGGTGGCCCAGTCCTCTGAAAGGCCTTGAGCGTAATTATCACTTTATCTTTTTTTTTTTTTTTTTTTTTTTTGAGACGGAGTCTCGCTCTGTCGCCCAGGCTGGAGTGCAGTGGCATGATCTCTGCTCACTGCAAGCTCCACCTCCCGAGTTCACGCCATTCTCCTGCCTCAGCCTCCCGAATAGCTGGGACTACAGGCGCCTGCCACCATGCCCGGCTAATTTTTTGTATTTTTGGTAGAGACGGGGTTTCACCATGTTAGCCAGGATGGTCTCGACCTCCTGACCTCATGATCTGCCTGCCTCGGCCTCCCAAAGTGCTGGGATTACAGGCGTGAGCCACCGCGCCCAGCATACTTTATCTTTAAAATGTAATGTTTTAAGTAGGGGCCTAAAGCAAATGGGTTGTTGATAACTGTATAAACACCTCCTAACATAGTCCTTTCCACTAAACTTACTGTTTCTGCTGCCATGTAACTGGTGGTCAGAAAACTACCAGTTCTGGCTGGCCATGGTGGCTCACGCCTGTAATCCTAGCACTTTGGGAGGCCGAGGTGGGCAGATCACCTGAGGTCAGGAGTTTGAGACCAGTTTGGCCAACAATGTGAAACCCCATCTATACTAAAGATACAAAAATTAGCTGGGTATGGTGGTGCGTGCCTATAATCCCAGCTACTTGGGAGGCTGAGGCAGGAGAATCGTTTGAACCTGGAAGGCGGAGGCTGCAGTGAGCCGAGATCACACCACTGCACTCCAGCCTGGGCAACAGAGCAAGACTCCGTCTCAAACAAACAAACAAACAAACAAACAAACAAACACTACCAGTTCCTAGAGCAGTGGTTCACAAACCCGGCTGCAGGTAGGAATCACCTGTATTCTCCCAGATCCCACTCCAGACCTCTTGAATTAGACTCTCCAGGGCTGGGGCCTGAAGATTCCTATGCTTAAAAAGCTGTCTCTCGTCCTTCCTACACTGAATTTCCTCATGGTTCGAGGACTCAGAATTCAAACTAGTATTGCTAATGCCGCGGTTCAGCTGCATCAAGAGTTTAACATAGTGACAACTTGTCTCTACAAAAAGTCAAAAAATGGGGCAGGAGGATTGCTTGATCTCAGGAGGTCAAGGCTGCGGTGAGGCGTAATGGTGCCATTGCACTCCCACTTGAGTGACAGAGTGAGACCCTGCCTCAACAAAACAAAACAAAACAAAAAAAAGAGTTGAACAGATCTGAAGGCTAGTTTGAGGGCCAACCACCATTTTCAGTGTAGTCTCTCTAGGGTGATGTGTTGGAAGTGCCCAACAAACAATTTAAAAGAGAAGTTTGAGGATGTGGTCCACAGATTTTTTTTGTGGAAACTGACCACACAGAACTTTTGAACAAAATGCCTTCATTTGTTCCTAAAATTTGTTATTGTGTCTTTACTATATGAAATTAAACAAATGCTGGCTGGGCATGGTGGCTCATGCCTGTAATCCCAGCACTTTGGGAGGCTGGGGCAGGTGGATCGCCTGGGGTCAGGACTTCGAGACCAACCTGTCCAACATGGCGAAACCTCGTCTCTACTAAAAATACAAAAATTAGCCAGGTGTAGTGGTGCACACCTGTAATCCCAGCTTCTCGGGAGGCTGAGGCAGGAGAATTGCTTGAATCCGGGAGGCGGAGATTGCAGTGAGCTGAGATCATGCCACTGTACTCTAGCCTGGGCGACAGACTGAGACTCCGTCTCAAAAATAAATAAATAAATAAATAAAAGTAAACAAATGCTGAATTGAAATTGCTAAGTTCAAGTGTCAGTTCTTATAAACAAGGTGAAGTACCAGTTGGGTTTTTTGTTTGTTTGTTTGTTTGTTTTTGGAGACAGAGTTTTACTCTGTTACCCAGGCTGGAGTGCAGCGGTGTGATCTCGGCTCACTGCAACTGCTGCCTCCCAGGTTCAAGTGATCCTCCTGCCTCAGCCTCCTGAGTAGCTGGGACTACAGGAGCACGCCACCACACACAGCTAATTTTTTTGTATTTTTAGTAGAGACGGGGTTTTACCATGTTGGTCAGGCTGGTCTTGAACTCCTGACCTCAGGTGATCCACCAGCCTTAGCCTCCCAAAGTGCTGGGATTACAGGGGTGAGCCACTGCACCTGGCCCCAGTTGGTTTTTTTTTTTTTTTTTTGCTTTTTTTTTGAGACAAAGTCTCTATCATCCAGGCTGTGTTGCAGTAGTATCATTATAGCTCACTGCAGCCTTGACCTCCTGGGTGCAAGTGATCCTCTTGCCTCAGTGTCCTGAATAGCTAGGACTACAGATGTGAGTCACTATGCCCGGCCAATTTTTAAATTTTTTGTAAAGATGGGGTCTCATTATGTCAACCAGGCTGGTCTCGAACTCCTGACTTCAAGCGACCCTCCCTCCTCTGCCTCCCAAAGTGCTGGGATTATAGGCATGGGCCACCATGACTGGGCAAAGTACCAGGTTTTTATGGGCAGTAAAACTTTAGCCCAAACTGTCAATTAACTCAATTTTTTTTGCCTCCATAAAGAGGCAAATACAAAGAAAATGGGCTTTCAACACAGAGAAAAACAAATTCCAAGATATGGGCTGAGGTCAGTATACACGCTATTCTCTACCTTCTGGTTCTTCATCCTACCTCTGTACTATGATATTGATGCTCTGAAGAAGACCCTGTATCCCAGCAATATTCCTCATCTATAAAATAAAGATGTAATTGTGTTCCTCTAAACCCAAAACACACAGGATGATGTCCAGGGAAGTTAGAGGAACATGTGTCAGCTGAAGAATCAGTGGTATGTTCCCTCTTGTCTACCTCCCCAGTTCACCCTGGCCCACATCCCATTTGGAGTGACCATGTCTATGGAGATAGAGGAGGATATTCTTCCACTTCTAACCTCAAAAGGACACACTGGAGGCATCTAGATTGAGGTTACAGCTATCCTTTGAGGAGCTGTAACAAGAATATTTGGAAGTGGACCAAATCTAGAATAATCAAGTTTGAAAGGACTATGGTTGTCCTTTCTGTTGCTACTGTTGTTATACTGTGTTGATAAATACAAAGTATAGTCATAAAGGTGGGGGATTTAATCATGTTCCAGAATGATATGGCTGTTAAGGCTTTCCAGGTAAGCCAGAGAGTTGAGATAATCCTTATTCAAGTGAGAAATGAATTTGGCCCTCCTTATCTGGAGGAGAGGGTTAGAAGGACGATGGATGGATTTGGGGACATGTAGTAGGACTGAATTCCTAGGCTGAGCTCCAACCACCTCTGAATGCCCCAGAGATATCTATGTTCCATCTGGTCTGGTCTGCAGCAAGTCCACAGAAGTTTCATTCACTTTTCCCTGCTGAATTATCAAAATAATTGCCCTTCAGCCCATGCCTCACGACCCTGTAGACAGAATCCACTCATTTCCCTATCACATGGGCTACAATTGCTACTTCAAATGAAAACCTGGGAAGCCAATGCCCTGTTGTGGTTGAAAGTGTACAATTAGCTCCTCGTGCAGCCTGACTCCACTGATTTTTCTGATGCATGTGACCTGGAGTGTGCCCTTTCTGAGACCGCCAATGTCTTCTCCACAGCTGGAGATGCCCAAAACTGCACGCAGCACTTCCTGTGGGTGTGGCCTTGCATTCTTAGGACTGCAGGGTACCCGCTGCATGCCAAATGATCCCAGGCTCCAGCCACTCACAGATTCACAACGCTTTTAAAAATACAGCAGTGGAGTATGAGCGGCTATGTCAGATATGAGGGTTTTCCACCCCCTCCCTTTTCTTTTAAAATATGATTTTGTAATGGTGGCCTCATGAAACACTATAATTGGTCAGCCTGGGGTGCGTTTGAAGGCCTTCCCTATCGCGTCATTAGCTATTCTCAGGAAAGGCAGGGTATCCCCCTGGGAGAATGACAACACACTTGTTTCAAGTTAGGGAAGAGCCTGTGGTTCTCTTCCTGCGTTCAGGGGAAAGCGAACACACAATGTTCGTTTCCTAAATACGGGATGTGCTGTGCTGGCAGGTCATTTTCCACCATGTCACGTCCTTCTGGATGAAGGCAGCAGGGGTCATGACAGGAAATGGCAAATTCTCAGAATGAGACAAGGCTTTCCCAGGGCAGCCATTGGTTCTCTGGAACTATAAAGCACACTCATCCAGAAACAGCCTCAGATTTTACTTTCCTGGAGGCAGACAGAAGTGAATGGTAAGTGGGGAACCCCGAGGCATATATTCAGGATGACTTTTTCTCATTTTCTCTTTTCACCTGGAAAATTATCCCTGGTGGGTTGGATTATGGAAGCATGGAAGTAAAATTAAGTCCTATGAATAAGGAGATGAGGATTCTAGACTGGGCTCTGTGAAGAATCAGCTGCTTCTAGAATCTGATGTCTGATGCATGCAATTCTTCCAGATGAGAATGATTTCTGCCCTGATAGCTCAGTTTTGAAATGCTCTATTTCTATGGCTCATTTGCCACTTTTAAGAAGTTCTTAATAATGAAGAGTACAGTGGACATGAAGGTGGGAATCTGCAACTAGGATGAATGTACTTTTCCCCCAAGATGTACAACTTGTTCATATCTTTGTCAGTCATCTTCAGTTGGCTTCAACGTGGTAGAATTTGTTGAACAAAAATTTTGGTCACTTTATTTTATTCAACCATTACTCATTTTTAAAAGAAAACTTTCATAACAAAGAGACATAATGGTATTAATTTAATGTGACTTAGTTTAAATCAAGCACCCAGCAAAGACTGATGTTTCTGAAGATCCAAGGAGCCCTAGTTAGAATAAACAGTGCAAATCTCATTTTAGGCTTGATTCTAAGAAAAGAGCCTGGAAGAATCACAAGCAGAAGAGTTGCTTCAGGCAAGCATCTAACTTAGATTAGTTTCTTCTGCTTGGTAGAAAATACGATTTTTGAGGTTTTGGTGAAGTCTTTTTCATTCATTAGAGAGAGAGAAAAGTGTGTTGCAAAACTCCTAGGATCCAATTTTCACATGATGAAAGGGCTTTGTAAACTGTACAACCCACCACTTACAAAGTGTTATCTTAAGTAGAGCAAAGGCCTCAGTACTGGAGAAGCCTTCTAATACCACGCCCCTCCCAGTTTAAATCTTATTTAACACATAGCTGATGAAGCCCATCGTTAACGTTCCCTGGGAGAGAAGCAGAAGATAGCATTATTCCTATTTTCATATGCAGAGATAAGGTCCTGAGAACTTGTGTGGCTCCCCCCGGATTCCAGAACAGGTCTTTGAGAACTTGTCTCATGATCCACTGGAAACACCCGTTCCCCTAGCGTGGCAGTGGCTGCTCCGCTGAACTCGTGCCAAGTTCCCGCTGGCGTCCGGGCAGCAGGGCGGGAGCGTCGGCTGGCACGGAGACTCCAGGCTGACCGCGTGTCTATGTCCCCGCAGGGAATGGAGAGGCCGGCGGCCCGGGAGCCGCAGGGGCCCGACGCGCTGCGGCGCTTCCAGGGGCTGCTGCTGGACCGCCGAGGCCGGCTGCACGGCCAGGTGCTGCGCCTGCGCGAGGTGGCCCGGCGCCTGGAGCGCCTGCGCAGGCGCTCCCTCGTAGCCAACGTGGCCGGCAGCTCGCTGAGCGCAACGGGCGCCCTCGCAGCCATCGTGGGGCTCTCGCTCAGCCCGGTCACCCTGGGGACCTCGCTGCTGGTGTCGGCCGTGGGGCTGGGGGTGGCCACAGCCGGAGGGGCCGTTACCATCACGTCCGATCTCTCGCTGATCTTCTGCAACTCCCGGGAGCTGCGGAGGGTGCAGGAGATCGCGGCCACCTGCCAGGACCAGATGCGAGAGATCCTGAGCTGCCTCGAGTTTTTCTGCCGCTGGCAGGGCTGCGGGGACCGCCAGCTGCTGCAGTGCGGGAGGAACGCCTCCATCGCCCTGTACAATTCTGTCTACTTCATCGTCTTCTTTGGCTCACGTGGCTTCCTCATCCCCAGGCGGGCGGAGGGGGACACCAAGGTTAGCCAGGCCGTGCTGAAGGCCAAGATTCAGAAACTGGCCGAGAGCCTGGAGTCCTGCACCGGGGCTCTGGACGAACTCAGTGAGCAGCTGGAGTCCCGGGTTCAGCTCTGCACCAAGTCCAGCCGTGGCCACGACCTCAAGATCTCTGCTGACCAGCGTGCAGGGCTGTTTTTCTGAGAACATCCTTTCCCCCTAATGACCGAGGCCAGCAAATCATCCCCGTGGGATGCTCCAGAATTTGTAGCTCCCTTAGGAAAACACCAAGCTGGGTTAGGAGCCGAAGGCAAAGGATGAGAAAAACTGTTTTTGAAGTGGGCAGGTCCCCAAAGCCCTTCTTTTCCCAACACTGTGACATCTGCCTGGGCTTGAGTGCTACGGACTTTTCAGTCTTCCTAGTGGAAGAATGTGACCCAAAAACTCTTTTTTCCTTTATCAAAACCTTTCTGTCTAAACACAGCTGGGCAGGCACTCCTGTTTTAAAGTTATTTCGGGGTCCCTGACCCTGCCCTGGTGGCTTGGCCTGAGACTGGAGAGAGTGCCATCCTCTGGGTCCTCTCCAAGTCCTACTAGTCTTTGAAGTCCTCAAAATGCGCGTGAGGAAGGCATTTGTCTCTCTTCCAGAATTTCTGATACAAAGAACTCCAGAATCCAGAGCAAATCAGCCCTTCTCTGAACGTTGTAAGATGGTTCAGAACCCAGAGAGGGCCCTGGTGCTGACATGTCCTCCTCTTCCCTTTCCCCTCAGCTTACCTACTCCCAGATGCGGCCTGGGTATAAAGTAGGCCTTTCCTGAGTGGCTCCCAATCCAGTCCTCCAAGTACTCAGAGGGGAAGCCCGTGAAGCCATCATCTAAGTCCTGCTCCCTCACATGAAGCTGAGGGCCAGATAGATGGAGCGACTGCCAACTTCATTTCCCGACATCATTGTGTTCAGAAGAGAGTGATGGGTTTTGAGTTAGACAGTCCTGGGCTTGAGACAGGCTTTGTCACTACTGTGTGAGTGTAGCCACCTAATCTCTCTGAGACTGTGTAAAACAAAGATGATAAAATCTCACCCTGTTGTGAGATATTAAATGAGCCCAAGTGCCTAGCATGATGGTGCTGGCTCATATAGTGTAGTCCCTGGAATGGCAAATTAACATCACCCAGGAACTTGTTAGAAAGGCAAATTCTTGGACACAACCCTCCTGATTTATGGAATCAGAAACTCTGGCTGTGGGGCCCAGCAACCTGAGTTTAAACAATTTCTCTGGGTGGTTCTGCGGCACACTAAGGTTTGAAAATCACTGCAACAAATGCTGACTTCTAATCCCCTTGATGAGCTTTCACTCATCAAGTGAAAGCTCACGGCTTTCACGAAGTCTCACGGCTTCTCTAGGGACTCCATGGTCTTCAGAGTCGTTCACAGATGACCAAGGACAGACTGTGTCCCAGAAACCAAAATGAGAGAGAGAGAGAGAGAGCACGCGTACGTGCACCCTGGGGCAGTGTCTCACCGTATGAATAAGGGATGTAACACTAAAAGCCCATTAGAGGGCAGTGTTTCCCGCCTATTGTAGAAACTGGTACAGAAAGGAATATGAAGTTCCTGAAACTGACCTTTGTCTATTATTACTTCTCTGAAAAGTGCCAGTCCATGTATTTTTTATTTATTTTAAGTTTGTAATTTAATTTTTAATTATTGTTTATTGTTTGCATTTAATTTTATTTAATCACCACATTTAGAAAATAATAAGAGCAAGTTTCTAAATGGGAGACTGCTGAGGCTCTTTGCAAGAGATGAGATTAAGTTTGAGTTTCTAAGGCAGGGCATGAGCTGGAAATAGCACTGCTTTCCTTGAATGTCTCTCTCCTTCAGGGAGATTCTTTTTCTCTAGTGTTTTAAGTGATCCTTTGAAGTAACTGTGGAGAGTCTTGAATAGCAAGACCAGGAGCTGAGTTCAAGCTTGTAATGGAAGCTTGCATTGTGGGATATATAACTGAGGAAGCATATTTATCCTGAAGGTATTTTGCCAGAAGGTAACACTTGACCTGGAAAAGGAATCTATTTAGTTCAGGAAAGATAAAAAGTTTAGAGGTATGTGAAGGAAGCACTTAGAACTTGCAAGCCTGATGTCCTATCAAGTTATGTCTTATGGGTGACAGACAAAATAGCTTGTCTTATGGTGGTGATGTGTTGCATTTTCACTTTGGGGTCTGTAAGAAACTGTCAGCAAAAATATGTACAATTCCTTCAATTTCCATTCTTAACAACTGTAATGTTGAAAAATAAGTTGAAAAGTCTTTGGGACCATACATGCAAAAACGGTGCCTCTGTTATTTAATTATTTAATATTCTATAAATGTACCCAATCTGTCCGCACCCTTCCCAGTGACGGCAGTATGTCTGAGGAAGTATAATTTCAGTACTGGGGTCGGGGAGAGGAGGCGATGTTTCTACATTTTTATTTTTTCTATAAATTGCAATTGGTCTGTATGCTGGTTTATTTTGAAATTTATATTGGTTTATTTTCAAGCTGGTGTCATCTCCTAGACTGTTTCACCCAGATGCTGGCATTTTTTTTTTTTTTTTTTTGAGACAGAGTCTCACTCTGCCACCTAGGCTGGAGTGCAGTGGTTTGATCTCGGCTCACTGCAACTTCGGAATCCTGGGTTCAAGCAATTCTCCTGCCTCAGCCTCCTGAGTAGCTGGGATTACAGATGTGCACCAGCACACCCGGCTAATTTTTTGTATTTTTAGTAGAGACAGGGTTTCGCCATGTTGGCCAGGCTGGTCTTGAACTCCTGGCCTTATGTGATCCGCCCACCTTGGCTTCCCAAAGTGCTGGGATTACAGGCATGAGCCACCTTGCCTGGCCAGATGCTAGCATTTTAGATCAAACAATTCATTTTAGATGAATTGTTTTGTTTCACAATCATTTTAAATCATTTTAGAATGTACTTCACATTATTAGTTGTGTTATGGCGTAAAGGTACAACCATTCCCTAACTCCATCTTTTATTAATGCTTAAGTTTAAATTATGTTCTTCCAATGCCTAAGCTATTCCCTAGAATTAAACTGGGCACTTCTGGAAGCAGCAACAGTAACAGCAGCAGCAAACTTTTCCTGTCATATTTTGGGTGTATCAAAAGTTCTAGACTTTTGAAGTTATGATTTCAGTGGCCCACTTTATTTCTAAGGAAGAGTGTCTACTTTGGAACGATACTTTGCACATAGTAGGAACTCAAGAAACACATTTGAATAATTTAATTAACTGTTTAGCTATCTTAATGAGAATTTGTTGACAACAAAAGATCATCCATCGCCTTATGTGTGAGTAAGATTGGAGCCTCTATCAAGATTTAGTCAAGTTCAGTTAGATTGATTCTAGAAACAAATATTTATTTCTTTCTTTTACGGGGATGTGAATAAGGCTTTTCCTTAAGGCCTTCATTCTATAAACAAACAGGTTGAAATGGTATGTTGTAAAAGAGAAGAAGGGAGAGAGGTATTTAGATGATAAGTGTACTTCACAAAAATGCCAGAGTTTGAAATATAAGTATGTTTGTTCTAAATGTTTAAGTGCTTCTCTGTTAGGTTCTGGGGTTTGCAATCATTTGAATTGTTTTGTTTCACAATAAAGGAGATTCACTGGGTTCTGCATTTTAAGGATTCAATAGAACTGCTCCATTAAAAAAATAATCCTTAGCAAGCATTCCAATCCTAACTGCTTTGATGCACTTGCCCTCGGGCACCTGTCATTTCCAATATGGTAAGTGTCAAAGTCAAAAGTATTTACTGGGAGAAAAAAGAGAGGAGTGGTTGTAGAAGTCTCCCTAAATCAGATATGTCAAGCAATCAGCCAACGTGGTGTATTTCTCATTCAATATTTTAGTGTGAATTGAGACACTGAGATAAAGACATTGTGCAGAGATAAATGGGGATACAGTTAAATGTAGCAACTCTTGAGTTCATTTTTTCCCACTGTAGCAAAATTAATGCTCTTTATTGAAATAAATTGCTCATTCCTCAAATTTTTTTATCTTTCTGTAATTAATTTCCTAGTTCTATGTTTCCTTGTGTATGAATTAGTAACTTTGAAAAAGGGCAGATGTTTAATCATTTGCACTTAGAATATTCAGATCAAACTATATGAATCAATTTTTTTAAATAATCAATGCATACACAGGAATTCCCTTTTGCCTAGAAATCAGACTTCCAGCAGTCTCAAAACCTTTGAACATAATTACAACCTGGGAAGGAATTGAAAGGAAACCTAGAATCAGCCAAATTAGCCTTCACAACATCCAAACACTAAAGACAGGTGGGCAGGGAGGGTGAAGGGCAGCATGTATATTAGGAAAGAAAACTTTCCCGTAAATCTCTGGGGGACTTCACCTTGCAAGCCACCGATCTTGACCATGCAAGGCAGGCTGGGAAATGTAGTAGTTTTAGCCGAGAACAACGCTGCCCCTAATATACCTAAGATTCTCTTGGTAAGAAAGAAAAGGAGGGTGATCATTAAGCAGGGGGTCCAGCAATTTAAACAAAAAGCCTATTGTGGTTGCTGCAGCCAGTTGGGGATGACTGCTCTGGAGACGACCTCACTATCTCAGTGCCAGCTGCACCTTGGAAACATTCCTGGGTCTGGAGGCTGCACTGTTAATAACTGTACAACCAAAAAAGGCTGTGTTGGCAGGCCCCTGACTGTTTGCAGAGGCCAGCCGCAAGCTGGGATCCTATCTTTGCTGAAGCATATGGTATTCCTGTAGTAACAAGTGTCCTTTTAGTTAATTGCAATAAATCTCTTGTTGAGTTGACAGGAGGTTGGGATGTTACTTTTTGCTCCTGGCAAACTCGTAAGAGGGAAAGTAAACCCTGCTGTGGTCTGGAATAGGACAAAGAGTGAGCCCTTAGATCTGAAAACAATCTCTTAGCAACCAGAGAGCTGTTAGGAGAGGGGAAGTCGTGCTGATGAAGTGAGACCCATCGTCCAGGAATGCACATTAGGGGTCCTCAGCACCCCCAAACCTGACTAGCATTAGCACTGGGTTGTGGAGAGAAGGCCCTCTAATGTGGTCTTTGCCTGCACACATAGAGATTATCTATATGAAGCTACGTTTGCAGAAAATGATGTTTAATCCAATTTTGTATTTACACTAGAACCCCAGAGGTGGGAGGACAGGCAGGCCTGTGACCTGATTCCCCCTGAGCTTTAGCCATGGGTCACGGCCAAGGCATCTGCCTCCCTTACACACAGGAGCAGCCAGATCCTGGCCTCCTCCAGCATTTGTGTGAATACGGTTGCCAAATTCACCAAAATAATTATAATTGGGAGAAGCTACACAAAAAGGGTAGGGGTGATGTCTAAAGTCTTTCTTTTAGGCGAAACTTCTTTTTCTACGCTCCCCGGTTGATAAGCAGACATTTCTTTCTGCCCTCACTTTTTATTAAAACTGCACTCTCAAAATATCATTTAAAAACAATATTTTTTTCAGTGCTTAAATAAAATGACATTTCAATAATATTGAACATACATGTGGGATATTTAACAATAATAATAGCTAACATTTATTGAGAACTCACTAGATACTCTTCTAAGTACGATTTGACCTGTATCATTTCATTTACCTTACAAAAATCTTATGGTGTGCACACTATAATTACCCTATATTATTAGATAAAGTAAGGAATTTGAGAGGTTGCATTGCCAGCATGAGGTGCCCCAGAATTTGAATTCTGGCAGCCTGACTCCAGAGTTATGCTCTTAGCTATTCTTTCCCTTTTTTTTTTGGAGTCTTGCTCTGTCACCCAGGCTGGAGTCCAGTGGCATGATCTCAGCTCACTGCAACCTCCGCTTCCTGGGTTCAAGTGATTCTCCTGCTTCAGCCTCCTGAGTAGCTGGGATTACAGGCGCCCACCACCATGCCCAGCTAATTTTTTTTTGTGTGTGTATTTTTAGTAGAGATGGGGTTTCACCGTGTTGGCCAGGCTAGTCTTGAACTCCTGACCTCAAGTGATCCACACACCTTGGCCTCCCAAAGTGCTGGGATTACAGGCATGAGCCGCTGTGCCCATCCAATGCTCTTGGCTTTTCTGATTTTTTTTTTTTAGACGGAGTTTTGCTCTTTTTGCCCAGGCTGGAGTACAGTGGCATGACCTCAGCTCACTGCAACCTGTGCCTCTCGGGTTCAGGCGATTCTCCCACCTCAGCCTCCCGAGTAGCTGGGATTACAGGTGCCCACAACCATGCCTGGCTAATTTTTGTATTTTCAGTAGAGACAGCGTTTTGCCATGTTGGCCAGGGTGGTTTTGAACTCCTGGCCTCAGGTGATCTGCCCATCTCAGCCTCCCAAAGTTCTGGGATTACAGGTGTGAGCCACTGCGCCTGGCCAATCCTAGCATCTTGGGAGGCCGAGGCAGGTGGGTTGCTTGAGTCCAGGAGTTAGAGACCAGCCTGAGCAACATGGTGAGACCTCATCTGTACAAATAATTTTTAAATGAGCTGAGTGTGGTGTTGCACACCTATAGTCCCAGCTTCTCAGGAGGTTGACGTGGGAGGATCACTTAAGCCCAGGAGGTCGAGGTTGCAGTGAACGGTGATTGGGCCACTGCACTCCAGCCAGCCTGGGGAACAGAGCAAGAACCTGTCTCAAAAAAAATAAAAACATCTCCTGGCAGTAACAGTCTCATCTAGGATGAGTAATCTTATGCCAGTAGGCTAGTCAATAAGAAAAAAATAAAATATAGCTTTGCAAGTCACTAGTATTTATAATAAACAGTGTGGGTGTGATTTGAAAGTTATAAAACTTTTGCTCTGATCATAAAAACCTATGTATGGGTTTTTATGGTGGCTGGGCACAGTGGCTCACACCTGTAATCCCAGCACTTTGGGAGGCTGAGGTGGGAGGATCAACTGAGGTCAGGAGTTCAAGACTAGCCTGGCCAACATGGTGAAACCCCGTCTCTACTAAAAATACAAAAATTAGCTGGGCATGGTGGCAGGCACCTGTAATCTCAGCTACTCGGGAGACTGAGGCAGGAGAATCGCTTGAACTCAGAAGACAGAGGTTGCAGTGAGCTGAGATCATGCCACTGCACTCCAGCCTAGGCGACAGAGCGAAACTCTGTCTCAAACAAAACAAAACAAAGCCTATTTACAGAACAATATTTTGTGATGCTCCCCCAAATCTCCCAAACATGGCAAAATTCTGGTGAACAAAACACCTGAAGAGGAAGGACATGATTTATAAGAACTTTTTGCTAACTGTAGATGCGCTGGAACTGAAGATATCAGTAGAGATGACACAGACACGAATGAAGGAATTACTGGTCGAACAGGCCTATCTAGATCTGATTTTAAAACCTCAAAAAATGAAACTTCTTGGGGTCATTCCATTGAAACTACTACTGACCCTGCTTGTCAAATTTCTTCCTGTTAGGGGTGTGTACTCAATTGCAGTCTAGCAGCTTACGGACTAAAAGTGTTGGAGGTATGTGGGTGAGTAGATAGGTATGAATAGGAATAAGACGTTGGGTATCATAAACTATTCAAAATCATAATGCTCTGTGGTTGATTTGATTTTAACATTGTCCCCTGAGGTTTTGCATAGCAAACACAGTTACTTAATTTTAATTCTTTCTAACTTCTCTGTAGCATTTGACTTTGCTGAATACCCAATTCTTTTTCTTTTCTTTTTTTTTTTTTTTGAGACGGAGTCTCGCTCTGTCACCAGACTGGAGTGCAGTGGTGTGATCTCGGCTCAATGCAACCCCCAACTCCCGGGTTCAAGTGATTCTCCTGCCTCAGCCTCCCAAGTAGCCGGGACTACAGGCTCGTGCCACCATGCTCAGCTAATTTTGTATTTTCGGTAGAGACGGGGTTTCACCATGTTGTTCAGGATGGTCTCGATCTCTTGACCTTGTGATCTGCCTGCCCCGGCCTCCCAAAGTGCTGGGATTACAGGCATGAGCCACTGCGCTTAGCCAAATACCCAATTCTTAAAGCACCCTTTTTCTTGAATTCTGTGACACCAGCCTTTCTTATTTAGTTTCCTTGACAGCTTTTTTTTCTTCTCCAGTCTTAAGGTTCAAGTTTCCCTGAGCCTCAGACCCAGGCTGCCATTCCCCTGACCTTGTCACACAGCCCTTCACTGAGCATGTTCGTTTCCAGGGTCTCACCCATCCTGGACTGGATGTTGGTATGGATGAAACCAGCTCTAAAGGATTCTTTGGGGTCAAGTTGAATTTGGTGGGTATTATGTCAAATGAAAACAAATGAAATCATTGTCTGAATGAAAAAGGTTGCAGGAAGAGTGCACCAAAACAAAAGCCCTAGCTGCGTTCCTACTATGCCATTCCTCTCATTGAAGTGCTATACCTGACTCCAGCCAGATGCAGTCTTGCTCTAATCTGAATGTCTAAGAGCAATCTGTGTGTCTCTTATGCAGATGTATCACTTGATACATTTTATTAAATATATATGTGCCTACCCCAAGGCTCTTAAGGTCAGAAACCACATCACAGATATTGTTAAATCTTCCAGTGTCTTTTCAGCTCCCGCCACAGGAGATGCCCAATAGCATTTATTGACTGAACAAGCACAGTTTATCCTCATGGATATGCTGGCATTCCTTCTCAGAACATCTGAAGCTAAATTTATCTGTAAAACTGGCTCAGTTTCACAACTCTTCTACTTCTACCAAAGGCAACATCAGTCTCCCAGTTGCCTACCCGGAAATATCATCATCTCCAAATCTTCCCCTTTCTTACTTCTCTGATATACTTTTCTTTTCTTTTCTTTTCTTTTTTTTTGAGACAGAGTCTCCCTCTCTCACGTGGGCTGGAGTTCAGTGGTGCGACCATGGCTCACTATAGTCTCAACCTCCCACCGTGATCCTCCCACCTCAGCCTCCAGAGTAACTGGGACCATAAGTGCTCGCCACCATGCCCGGCTAATTTTTGTATTTTTAGTAGAGACGGGGTTTTGCCATGTTGCCCAGGCTGGTCTCGATCTCTTGAACTCAAGCAATTCGACTGCCTTGGCCTCCCAAAGTGCTGGGATTATAGGCATGAACTAACACTCCTGGCCACTCTAATATATTTTTGCCAAAGTATTTCCTTCCCATTAAATGTCTCTCCCATCCATTTTGATCCATCCCACTGCTATCACACCCATCTAGGCTTTACCTCCTAACACCTGCAATGACCTTCAAGCTGTTTCTTCCTGATTCCAACTTCTTTCTGCTCAGATTCACACTATACTTCAATCCTTGATTCATTTACATAACTCCCAGATTTCTTTATATTCCAATCAAATGGAACATGACCTTATCTAAACCTTGACTCTGAATTTGAGTACACAGCCCAGAGAACTGCTGAGTTCCTGTGGTTTTGGCTGTGACGGACGATACCATGAAGGGCTAACAGGAACTCAATTCTGTGGTTATTTATTCATTCATTTATTTTTATTTATATTTATTATATTTATATTATTTATTTTTATAGTATTATTATATTTATTTATTTATTATTTTTATTATTTATTTTTGAGATGGAGTCTCGTTCTCCCAGGCTGGAGTTCAGTGGCATGATCTCAGCTCACTGTAACCTTTGCCTCCCGGGTTCAAGCAATTTTCCTACCTCAGCCTCCTGTGTAACTGGGATTATAGGCACTTGCCACGATGCCCAGCTAATTTTTGTATTTTTAGTAGAGACAGGGTTTCACCATGTTGGCCAGGCTGGTCTTGAGCACCTGACCTCAGGTGATCCACCTGCCTTGGCCTCCCAAAGTGCTGGGATTACAGTCGTGAGCTACTGCACCCGGTCTAATTCTGTGGTTTTAATGAGAAAACAATGTTGTAGTCTAGTGACTTTCAAAACAGGCTGAATCAGGAAGAAAAGGTCCCAGGGTGGTGGTGCAGGGCAGCCTCGAGAGGGTAGGAATGGGGAAAGCAGAGAGAGACAAGCAGGAGTCGGCAGGTCACGTCATCACTAGGTGAATTTCCTCCATGAAATTGAAGGCCTAGTGCTTCTGACTGACTTGGAGAGAGGACTCAGACCACCACACACCACCAAAGCAAACTGGCTGTACGACCTTTAATGATGGGAAACAAGAGCAGAGAAAAGGCAGTTGCATGTTGAACGTGATATCTTCCCTCCAAACGCTCTTCAGCATGTGCAGTTGTCATAGAAACCCAAAGCCCGGCCCTAGGCTGGCCCCAACTCCCTTGTTAATGCTGTAGGGTTTGTAACTGAATCAAAAATGTATGGTGGTGACAATGAACTTCCTGACCTTAGAAGAGCTTTCCTCACCAGACTGACCTCCTTTATGATGTTATCTTAAGACGGGAAGACTTCAGAGTTATCTGGGGCACCATGTTCCGTCTCCCCAGCATGGCCAGTTCTAAAAGCTTTCTAATCAAGTTGGTAATCCACATTGACCTCTCAGAAGAGGACGGGCTGGAAACGGTGGCTGACACTTGTAATCCCAACACTTTGGGAGGCCAGGGGGGAGGATCACTTGAGCCTAGGAGTTTGAGACCAGCCTGGGAAACATAGCAAGACAAAAATAGACTCTACAAGACCTACAGAAAAATAGAAAAAAAGTTAGCCAGGTGTGGTGGTGTGCACCTGTGGTTCCAGATACTTGGGAGGCTGAGGTGAGAGGATTGCTTCAGCCCAGGATATCTTGGCTGCAGTGAGCTGTGATTGTGCCACTGCACTCCAGCCTGGGCAACAGAGGAAGACCCTGTCTCAAAAATAAATAAATAAAAAGAAGAGGATTGGACTAGAAGACACCATTTCCCGTGGTGTTAAGGAGCTATTAAGGGAGACATTTTTTGTTTGGTGATTTACAGTTAGACCTTGTCCTCACATTCAAGTTGGACCTTGTCCTCACATCCCTGCTTCATACCTAGAAAGTTGTTGGGTCTCTTCTCTTTCCCAAGAATGAGGAATCTTGGCCTAAGGTAATAATCTGTCTCTAGAAGCTCAAGTTAGTGTCCTACTTCTTTTATATACAAACATGTGATCTTTCCACATCACAACTGTGGCCTCATCTCTCCTTTTCTTCATCCCTTCCCAATACACACCCACAGACACACAGATATTCATTTATTCAACAAAAGATTTATTGAGCACTCACTCAATACCTATATGCTAGGTATTTTTCTAGGCACCTAGCATAAAGTAGTCAAATATCTCTGCCATGAGGGAGTTCGTATCTATTGATGGTAGAGAATGCAGACAAAAAAAAAAAAAAAATGAAGAAGTAAATATCAGCCAAACATGATGGCTCATACCTGTAATCCCAGCACTTTGGGAGGGAGAGGTGGAAGGACTGCTTGAGGCCAGGAGTTCGAGACCAGCCTGGGCAACATAGTGAGCCCACATCTCTAAAAAAAAAAAAAAAAGAGAAGCAGCAGAAGAAAAAGTAGATATCTAGTTTGTGAGATGGTATATATATTTTTCCTATAACTTCTGTAAAAAATTACCAAAATTTTAGTGGCTTAAAACAACACAAATAATTTATTATCTCACAGTCAGAAGTCTGATGCAATTGTAGCTCAATGGGCTAAAATCCAGTGGTCGGCAGGGCTATCCTTTTTCCTAGAGGCGATAAGGGAGAGCCTGTTTTCTTGCCTTTTCCACCTTCTAGAGGCTCCTGCATTCCCTGGCTTGTGGCCCCTTCCTCCATCTTCAAAGCCTGCAATGATGGGTTGAGTCTTCTCACATTGCATCACTCTGACATACTCTTTTGCCTTTTCTTCCACTTTTCAAGACCCTTTTGACTACATTGGGCCCATTCAGACAATACAAAATAATCTCCTTATTTTAAGGTCAGATGATTAGCAACCTTAATTCTATCTGCAACCTAATTCCCCATTGCCATGTAAGATAACATGTTCACGGATTCCAGGGATTAGGATATGTGCATCCTTGGGGGCCATTGTTATTGTTTCCCACATGTTGATAAGTGCCATGGAGAAAAACAAAGCAGGGACAAGGGAGAGGGAGTGCTGGGGGGGAGAGGGGCTGGAAGTCTTTAATGACAAGGGATGTTTGAGTGAAGAGCTGAAGTTGGTGTTGGAGAGAGCCACGAGGGTATCTGAGTGTTCCAGGCAGAGGAAACGGAGAGTGCAAAGGCTCTGAGGCAGAAGCATGACCGCTATGTTATTTTGGTGTTTTTTTTTTTTTTTTTTTAGATAGAGTCTCACTCTCTGTCGCCCAGGCTGGAATGCAGTGGCACAATCTTGGCTCACTGCAACCTCCAGCTCCTGGGTTCAAGCAATTCTCCTGCCTCGGCCTTCTGAGTAGCTATGATTATAGGTCCACGCCACCAGGCCTGGCTAATTTTTTGTATTTTTAGTAGAAATGGGGTTTCACCATGTGAGCCAGGCTGGTCTCAAACTCCTGACCTCAGGTGATCCACCCACCTCCCAAAGTGCTGGGATTATAGGCATGAGCCACTGTGCCCAGCCATTTTTTGTATTTTTAGTAGAGATGGAGTTTTGCCATGTTGGCCAGGCTGGTCTTGAACTCCTGGCCCCAACTCTTGGCCTCAACTCCTGGCCTCAAGTGATCCACTTGCCTCAGCCTCCCAAAATGCTAGGATTATAGGCGTGAGCCACCGCGCCCAGCTGACTTATGTTTTCAAAGGACCCCTTTCTGCTATGTTGAGAATTGACAGTTGAGAGGTAAGAATCAAGGCAAGAAGACTAGTTAGGAGGCTACTGCCATGACCCAGGTCAGAAATGTCGGTAGCTGAGAGTGGAGAAAAGTAGTCAGATTCCAGATATATGATGAAAGTAGACCTGCAGGACTTGTTGACAGATTGGGTGTGGGAGGTGTAAGAGAGGAGTCCTGGCTTGAGTAATTTAGAAGGATGACATGGCTATTTCCTGATGTGGGGAAGACTGTGGGAGAAACACGCTGGGGAGGAGTGGAGTCAGGAGTTGAGTTTTAGAGGTATTAAGTTTGAGATTCCTGACATATCCCTGTAGGCAGCTGAATATATGAGTCTGGAACCCAAGGAAGGACTTAGAAGGGAGATATCAATTGGAGAATCCTGAGCAAGTAGGTGGTATTAAAAATCATGAGACTGCATGTGGCCACTAAGAGATGAGTGAAAGTAGGGAATATAGAGAATAGGTCCAAGGATTCAGCCCTGGGTACTCTGACATTTAGGGTGGGGAGTGGGTGGAAATGAGGAAGTACTAGCTAGGAAGACTGAGAAGGAGCGGCCAGCAAGACAGGAGAAAAACCAGGAGTCTCCAGTGTATTGAAACCCACGTTGGCTGGGCGTGGTGGCTCATGCCTGTAATTCTAGCACTTTGGGAGGCCGAGGCGGGTGGATCACTAGGTCAAGAGATCGAGACCTTGGGAGGCCAAGGCAGGCGGATCACAATGTCAGGAGTTCAAGAGCAGACCGGCCAAGACAGCGAAACCCCGTCTCTATTGAAAATACAAAAATTAGCCAGGAGTGGTGGCGTGTGCCTGTAATCCCAGCTACTCGGGAGGCCAAGACAGAGAATTGCTTGAACCCAGGAGACGGAGGTTGCAATGTGCCAAGATTGCGCCACTGCACTCTAGCCTGGGTGACAGAGTGAGACTCCATCTCCAAAAAAAAAAAAAAATAGAGAGAGAGATCGAGACCAGCCTGGATGGTGAAACCCCATCTCTACTAAAAATGCAAAAGTTATCTGGGCATGATGGTACATGCCTGTAGTCCCAGCTACTCGAGAGGCTGAGGCAGGAGAATCGCTTGAACCCAGGAGGTGGAGGTTGCAGTGAGCCAAGATTGTGCCACTGCACTCCAGCCTAGTGACAGAGTGAGACTCCGTCTCAAAAAAAGAAAGAAAGAAAGAAACCCAAGTCAAAAGGATTTTTCAAGGAAGGGGCAGTTGGATGCTGCTAAGGAATCAAGTAAGATGAAGAATGAGAATTGACCATTGGATTTAGCACATGGGGGTCTTAAAGGAAAGTTTCCATGGAAATAGTACGGGCAAAAGCCTTACTCAAGTGGATTCAAGAGACAGGAATTGGAGGCAGCCTACATGGACAACTCATACGAAGAGTTGGCTGTCAAGGAAACAGAGAAGTGGGCAGTAGCTCTAGGGAGATGTGGGGTCATCAGAAATTTTTTTTTTTTTTTTTTTTTTTGAGAAGAAGTCTCCTTCTGTCGCCAGGCTGGAGTGCAATGGCGTGATCTCGGCTCACTGCAACCTCTGCCTCCCAGGTCAAGCAATTCCCCTGCCTCAGCCTCCTGAGTAGTTGGGACTACAGGCTCACGACACCATGCCCAGCTAATTTTTGTATTTTTAGTAGAGACGGGGTTTCACCATGTTGTCCAGGATGGTCTCGATCTCTTGACCTTGTGATCCGCCCGCCTCAGCCTCCCAAAGTGCTGGGATTACAGGCATGAGCCACCATGCCCGGCCCCATCAGAAATATTTTTTAAGATAGGAAGAAATAATAGCATGTATAGATGCCGTGGGAATCATCCAGTGGAGAGAGAAACATTCATGGGTCAGGAGAGAACATAGAGACTTTAGAGGAATGTCCTTGATAAAGTAAGAAGGGGTGAGATTTAGCCCAGGTGCTCAAGTGGAGGGTTGGCTGCATTTGGCAGAGGCATTGACAGGACGTCTTCAAGAACAAGAGGGAAGGCAGATAGGTGATAAGACGGGCAGTGGAAACTTGTGGAAGTTTTTTTTAATTTTTTCACTGAAATAGGAAGCAAGGCCATAGGCTGAGAGTGACAACGGGAGAGGGTGTACTGGAAGGCTGAGCAGAGTTGTTTGGGAAAGTGGGAGAAAGATGCAGTAAGGAAACACACAGGCTTACCAGGCAGCACGAAGGAAAGGCCACCACAGAGGGACAGTTTGGTGAGTAGGTTTTCATAACGTGTGATCGGGAGGCTGAGGTGGGAAGATCAATTAAGCCCAGGAGTTTGAGATAAACCTGGGCAACATAGTGAGACCTCATCTCAAAAAAAAAAAAAGAAAAAAAGATCAGGCTGAGCCGTGGTGGCTCACGCCTATAATTCCAGCACTTTGGGAGGCTGAGATGGGTGGATCACCGGAGGTCAGGAGTTTGAGACCAGCTTGGCCAACATGCGGAAACCCTGTCTCTACTAAAAATACAAAGATTGGCTTGGTGTGGTGGTGCACACCTGTAATTCCAGCTACTCAGGAGGCTGAGAAAGGAGAATTGCTTGAACCCAGGAGGCGGAGGTTGCAGTGAGCTGAGATTGTGCCACTGCACTCCAGCCTGGGCCACAGAGTGAGGCTCCATCTCAAAAAATAAATAAATAAATAAAAAATAGATGAGAGAAGTATAGTTTTTTTTCCTTTAGAAGCTGTTAGGGTTCTTTGATGCAAACAGCAGAACCTCTTCTAGTTAAGCAGAGAAGGACTTTATTAAAGCCTATTAGGAAGCTCACAGAATCTCCAAGAAAGCAAAAGTCAGGCAAAGCAAAAGTCAGGCTCAAGGGCAATGCAGCCAGGAACAACACCTGCAGCCTGTTGTGAGATCACCACTCCAGCAGAAACCCCACTGCTGCTGTTGCTAGGCTAGGGCACCTCATACTGCACGCCTGGCACGGGCACTGGACATCACAGCCTTTGTGCTGTTGCCCCTTAAGCAGGACACCTCTGCCAATGCCTGTGTCTACGTCCTTGCATGACACATGTCTGAACTAAGCTCTGGTGTGGGTGTGTCTGTTTGGCAGAGGCCAAGTCATGTGTCTGGGACCCAGGTGCAAGGGAGGGTGGAGAGTGAGTTTCTGGTTTCTCCTTCAAGGAGGTGAACTTAGAATGGGAGAAATTTGCCAATCATTGGAAAAGATAATTAAAAGATGTTGGGTTATCATCAAGCATGAGAAATGTCCAGGATAGCAGTTAATGTTTTATTTATTTTAAACATTTAGATTTCAAATTTACTATATGAAATTCACATGCTTCTATTTTGAGTGTAGTTGGAAGCTGCTGTGTATTATACTCATTATTTCATTGTGGCCATGGTATCAGGATTGCCAAGGAACTTTATAAATACCTCCATTTCTAGTAATTTTTTTTAAATTGTGTATACATTTAAGGCTGGGTATGATGGCTCATGCCTGTAATCCTAGCACTTTGGGAGGCTGAGGCAGGTGAATCACTTGAGGCCAGGAGTTTGAGACCAGCCTGGCCGACGTGGAGAAACCCTGTCTCTACTAAAAATACAAAAAAATTAGTGCGCACCTGTAATTCCAGCTACTCGGGAGGCTGAGGCATGAGAATCTCTTGAGCCCGGGAGGTGGAGGTTGCAGTGAGCTGAGATCGCACCACTGCACTCCAGCCTGGGTGACAAAGTGAGACTATCTCAAAAAAAAAAATTGTGTGTACATTAAAAAAAACCTCACTTGTATGAAGGGAATACAAGGAAACCAGGAAATGACTCAAAGCTGCCCTTTCCTTTACTACCTGGCCCATAGCATGAACTGACCTTGAAACCCTAGCCTCCGTGGCTTTCTACGTAGGATTGTAACATGGCATTTGAATTTCCTGCTTATTGTTGACTGTAGGTTAAACTCATTCCTTATAAATTTTATTTGCATTATAGAACATCATTTGTCCTCTTCAGTTTAGTTCTCAGTCTGAGACACCAGATTTTTTTGGGAGCACTAGACATAAAAATCTGTTATTCCTCGTGGATCTAGGGGCTCAAGGGGCCAAATGGCAGGTTTGGTAGGAAAGTTGGCTTTTCTGCTACACTCCAACCCCAGCCCCTCTGTGCTGCTCCTAACCACTGCCTACGGGCTGGTGTCCACCGTGGAAGTGGCCACAGCTTTATTAAATTACCACACTCCTAGGTCGGTTTCTCTCTCTCTCTCTCTTTTTTTTTTTTTCCCCAGATTCAGAAACTCCCTATGACCCCTATGATTAGTAAATAAATAGGCTCTGGGGATTTATTCATGCTAAGCACACTCACAGGTGACTAATCTACAAACCAGTCTCATTCACCCATTGGGCAAGTATTTTCTGAATTCCTATTCTATGCTAGGCAATGGGAAGTGCATTAGTGCACAGCACAGACGTGTTCTAGTCACTGTTCTGGTAACCCTTGCTGTCGGGTGGGAAATCAAACAACAGTAAAATTCATTTTGAACTATGATGGTAGTGATGGAAAAGGAGGAGAAGTAATGGGACTCCAGATGAATTTTGGCAGCGGAGTCTATAAGACTTGCTGATGTGGAGCCTGCAGGAAAGAAACAGGTGAGATGAAGAAGATGGAGAGAAAAGAAAGTGTTGGGGAGAAATCCACATGCTAAAGTTTTCATGTTGATTGGGAGATATGGCTAAGTTGAGGCTCAAAACAAACTACCCACAGAAGAGACACCCCTTGAAGTGCATAGACTATGCAGGAGACAAAACAAATTGGCTTAAGCTAATTGAAAATGTTACGAGCCTATCACCGATATTTCCACTTATCATACTGGGGATAGCATAGTGACAATGTAGTATCAACAGACTTGGGGCCGGGCGTGGTGGCTCACACCTGTAATCCTAGCACTTTGGGAGGCTGAGGCGGGAGAATCACTTGAGCTCATAGATTCGAGACCAACCTGGGCAACACAGTGAGACGTCGTCTTGATAAAAACAAAAACAATAACAAAACAGGGCCAGGCACGGTGGCTCACACTTGGCCCAGCACTTTGGGAGGCTGAGGTGGGCAGATCACGAGGTCAGGAGATCAAGACCAGTCTGGCCAACACAGTGAAACCCCATCTCTACTAAAGATACAAAAATTAGGTGGGCGTGGTGGCAGGTGCCTGTAATCCCAGCTACTTGGGAGGCTGAGGCAGGAGAATTGCTTGAACCCGGGAGACCAAGGTTGCAGTGAGCCGAGATCACGCCACTGCACTCCAGCTGTGCGATAGAGCTAGACTCCATCTCAAAACAAACAAACAAACAAACAAACAAAAAACAAAATAGACTCCCCCAAAGCCCACACTAGGGATGGCATGGGAGGGTGATAAGAGAGAGCTCTGGATCGGACTCCTGAGTGTAGGTCCTGGTTCCTACTACAGCCACTACCTTTTGAACATGACCTCTTACCTTCCACATATTTGCCCCTCCTCCAGTGTTTCCTAGCTGTGTTAATGGTTCTGCCACTTTGCTACCTGCTCAAGCCAGAAATCTGGGAATCCCCGACACATTCCTGGCTTTCACCCTCCATGTTAAATCAGTCATGAGGATTTATCTAACCTGTATACACCCTTTAAGTGTCCATTGTTCTCCAACCCCACCGTCTCCTCTCTGCTCCAAAACGCCATCTTTTGCTCAAACAGCTGCTAGCTGATCTTCCTGCATCCACTATCCAAACCATTCTCCCCTGCAGCTGAGTGAGGAATCTTTTCAAATGCTTCTATGCTGAAATTTCTTCCACGGCTATTCATTGTCCTTAGAATAAAGTCCCACATCCCCAGATCCTTAACCTGCTCTATCTGGTCCTAGTCAGGTCCCTAACTGTACTTCCAGCTTTATCATAAATCGCTGCCTTATAATTTCTATAACCATCATTTGATTTTTTCCACTGTAGGGGCTTAACTTGGAAGATTCTTTCTATCTGTAGACCACTCCCTACACCCCACGCAGCTAGTAAGTGCTGCCCAACTTTCAAGTCTCAGTTTAAAAGTCACAGGAAAGAGCGGGCATGGTGGCTCATGCCTGTAATCCCAGCACTTTGGGAGGCCGAGGTGGGCAGATCACCTGAGGTCAGGAGTTTGAGACCAGCCCGGCCAACATGGTGAAACCCCGTCTGTACTAAAAATACAAAAATTAGCCAGGCATGGTGGCACACGCCTGTAATCCCAGATACTCAGGAGGCTGAGGCAGGAGAATCGCTCGAATCTGGGAGGCTGAGGTTGCAGTTAGCCGAGATCTCGCTACTGCACTCCAGCCTGGGCAACAAGAGCGAAACTCCGTCTTGAAAACACAAACAAACAAATAAACAAACAAACATTAAAAAAAAGAAAAAGTTTCAAATTAAAAGCCAAAAGAAAAAGAAATCAACAAATAACAAGGACTAGTTATTTTTTCTCTCTAGACAAGAATTGGTTAGATAACTAAGTAAATTGTACTTGAACTGTCTCTTTTCTAGATTTTATGTAGACTGCTGTCTTCTCGCTCTGCCTGCATTATTACATCATCTGTGTATGTCCTTTCTTCATCTGAACATACATATTCATAACAAGTTACCACTCACAAGTCTAAAGATAATTTCCTGACTGATTACATTTTGTATGGGCTCCTTCTTGAATAAAGGGCACTTTGTCATAAGTGAGCTTCCGCCAAAATAGACTTCTGGGTATGCAACTTCTCGGCCATTTCGTGTGGAAACTGATAACCAGTTTTTGTTTGAGTCCTCCACAGAACTCTTGTCCCTAAGTTGGGGGCTCACTTTACTTTGCACCAGGAACCACCAACATCCCAGCCTGCTCACCTCCACAGTGGTCGTGGGTTCCTGGCTTGGGCAGGCTTCCTCCGCGTTCCTCACACCCTTCCCTTACCTGCGGGGTGCAGTAGACAGAATGCCTACAGCCACAATACTTTTACATATCTCCAAAAACAGTTTTTCATTTCTTTCAAAATCAAAAGAAGGCCAGGGCAGGGCACAGTGGCTTATGCCTGTAATCCCAGCACTTTGGGAGACTGAAGCAGGTGGATCACTTGAGATCAGGAGCTTGAGACTACCCTGGCCAACATGGTGAAATCCCACCTCTACTAAAAGTACAAAAATTAGCTGGGCATGGTGGCACGTGCCTGTAGTCCCAGCTACTTGGGAGGCAAAGGTTGCAATGAGCCGAGATCATGCCACTGTCCTCCAGCCTGGGCAACAGAGTGAGACCTCATCTCAAAAAAAAAAAAAAAAGGAGGTGGGGCCAGGTGGCTCACACCTGTAATCCCAGTGCTTTGGGAGGCCGAGGTGGGAGGATCACTTGAGTCCAGGAGTTCAAGGTTGCAGTGGCACAATCAGAACTCACTGTACTCCAGCCTGGGCAACAGAGAGAGCCTGTTTCTAAAAACTAAAAAAAAAAAAAAAAAAAAAAATTTGTTAACTCAGAGAACAAGTTTTAATACATAGCATTAATATATTTATCTGTATACTAATGCAGTTGTAAAATATAATTTTTAATACTTTTCTGTGGAAGAAGAGGTGCGTGAAGGCAAAGGAGTCTGGGGCTCATGAAAACCTTTGAGTAAGATGGGGTCAGGCCCTTCGACCTCTCCTTCTGGAGCCCATATATTGTTTCGGGCTTGCTTTTCCTCCCTCATCATTTAGAGTGTTTATTTAGATTTCCTCTTTAACCTTTCTCATTGTTCTGAAAGTACAGGATATGACATGGCTCAGTGACTAGAACGGACCTCTGTTATTTCCATTCCCAGAGTATAAATATCCAAACTGCTTCAACCTGATAGGAATAGTCAAAAGCAGACAATCATCTCAGCTACTGCAGGCTTTCCTCTTTGGAACCCACCTATGGTCATCCTGTCAGTCTGACATGAATCTGGTCACTGGGGTGGGTGCTCTTCCAAGGCCCAAACTTTGCTGGCAGGAACAGACTAAAGAACTGAGCAGCGCTGACGCTGCTGTCACTGCATGCCACATCCTCTTCACGGCCCTCGATACCCTGGGGACACTGACACCAGAGGAAGTTTTAAAAACAGCCTGTGTCTGAATTATCCAAGAACAAACAGAAAAGACTTGCTTGGCTAAAATCAACACGGTTTGATGTTACAACTGCAGTTGAAAGGCTTAAATCGGTTCTCTTTAAAGCAGCAGGCACCCCCAGACATCTTATGGGTGATTCCTTTTCTTTTCTGTAACACATTTGAGCAAAACTCAGGTAACTTAGAAGGTATATGATATGCAAATTTATAGACCTTCCAGTTGTTTCCATCTGAGTCCCCTTTTCAGGCTTTTTATCTCTGCTTCCCCTCGCTCCCCAATCAGGATCCTCTCCTCTCAGCTCTTCTTTCCCATTCCACTCTCCTAAATGCAATCAGAGGATGAATCAAGGGGAAGCAAAATAAATACTGCAGCTGCTTTCTCTCTTTGTTTTTACAGAAAAGTCTGTGTGGCTGCTTTTGAAGAAGAAAGCTGGTTTCGATTATGTAAGATGATGCTCTCTTTGGTAAAAGTTTTGGTCTGGTCTCAAGAGACTTGGCTTTTTTTTTTTCTTTTTGAGACGGAGTCTTGCTCTGTTGCCCAGGCTGGAGTGCAGTGGCATGATCTCGGCTTGCTGCAACCTCCACCTCCCAGGTTCAAGCAATTCTCCTGCTTCAGCCTCCCGAGTAGCTGGGATTACAGGCTCACAATATCACATCCAGCTAATTTTTGTATTTTTAGTAGAGACGGGGTTTCACCATGATGGCCAGGCTGGTCTTGAACTCCTGACCTCAGGTGATCCACCTACCTCAGCCTCCCAGATTGCTGGCATTACAGGCGTGAACCATTGCCCCCAGTCTAAGAGGCTTGGCTTCTAGTCTTGTCTCTTGTGATCTTTACTCTTTCTTTACTCTTGTGTCTCTTTACTCTCTGGGACTAGAGTTCCTCATCTGTCAAAAGAGGAATACAAACTCCCCAGCCAGTCTATGTAACAGAGAAGAGGAAGAGGAAGAGCCCAATTTAGCTGGGTAGATTCTCTTTGGGAGAAGTTGACTTCCCCTTATCCCAAAGCATATGTATTAACTTTGGAGACCATCTAGAGTGGCCCAATTCCAAGTCATAGGAGAATGAGATGGTAGCCATGAGGAGGGCTAAATAGAGAGATGGAATGCCTTAGACTGGGCTAGCATAATTGTATGCCTGTGACTGCCCAATAGAACCAATTTCAGGGTGACCTGTTGTCTTATGCAGTGTGTATTTTCTCTCCTTTCCTGTAACTTGGAGTGAACTAATGTAAAAAGACCAAAGGCCCCAGCCTATTCTGCAGCAGTGTAATCTTTTTTTTTACTACATATATATGTGTATATATATATAATTAAAAAATATATAGTTTAGACAGAGTCTCACTCTGTTGCCCAGGCTGGTGTGCAGTGGCATGACCTCGGCTCACTGCAACCTCTGCCTCCCAGGTTCAAGCTATTCTCCTACCTCAGCCTCCAAAGTAGCTGGGATTACAGGTGTCCGCAATTATGCCCGGCTAATTTTTGTATTTTTAGTAGAGACAGGATTTCACCATGTTGGCTAGGCTGGTCTTGAACTCCTGACCTCAAATGATCCACCTGCCTTGGCATCCCAAAGTGCTGGGATTATAGGCGTAAGCCACTGTGCCCGGCCAGGAATGTAATCTTAAATATGGAAAAATCTCACTCCCTAAAAAACAAACAGTGAAGTCCTCTCTGGTCTGCTATGGTTCCTGATCCCAATGCTTTGCTGTTTTACTTCAGCCAGGCAGCATTTCCAGAGCATCCACTTTTTGCCAGGGCCTGTGCTTAGAGCCAGGGGTATGAAGATCATCCCTTGTCTCTTAGATTGTTGGGGACCAGCCTCAACACCACCCGTAGGGCACCCAAAGTCCAGTGGCAACAAAGGAATGAGAAGAGACAGGTTAAGAGTGCATAAAGAGTGGGGGCCGGGGGGCCAATGGCAAAATGGAGGCTGCAAAAGGCCCAGAGTTCTGGTCTTCACTCTATTTATTGAGTACAATCCCTTAGATCTAAGAAGCAGATGTTTAGGGTGAAACAGTGAAAGGGAGGCAGTATGTCATAGGCGTAATCTATAGCAATAGCTGTTTAAATGAGTCCCCTTTGTTCTCAAACAGCATATCTTTAACTTATCGAAGAGTAGCTAGTGGGAGTGGGCTTAACTAGGAGCCTGAACGTCTGTCCACATTTCAATGCTTCAAAGGAGTGTCTTTCTCCTTGAACACAGTGTTTATAGATAAGAGAGCAGGTTGCGCTCAGAGCATGGGAACATAATGGCGATAAGAAGGCTTTCCTCCTCAGAGGCCTTTTGTGACTTGCCACAACTTATTGTCCCATATTTTTATGGCCTGTTTATGCAGGCACCCCACAAGCCCTTTTCCCAACATAGATCAGGGATCCCCAGCCTCTGGGCCATGGACTGGTGCCAGTCCGTGGCCCGTTAGGAGCTGAGTTGCACAGCAGGAGGTGAGTAGCAGGTGAGCAAGCATTACTACCTGAGCTCCGCCTCCTGGTAAATCAGCTGCGGCATTAGATTCGCTTAGGAGCACAAACCCTATTGCAAGGGATCTAGGTTGCGTGTTTCTTATGAGAATCTAATGCCTGGTGATCTGTCACTGTCTCCCATTACCCCCACATGGAACCATCTAGTTGCAGGAGAACAAGCTCAGGGCTCTCACTGATTCCACATTATGGCAAGTTGATAATTATCTCATTATATATTACAATGTAATAATAATATAAATAAACTGCACAATAAATGTAATGTGCTTGAATCATCCTGAAACAATCCCCGCCCCGATTCTGTAAAAAAAATGTCTTCCATGAAACCAGTCCTTGGTGTCAAAAAGGTTGGGGACCGCTGTCTTAGATGGTCTCCTTTTCCCATTCTTTCTACAGCCTATCTCCATATAGAGTTAGAGTAATATTTTAAATGTGTAGGTCATGTCTCTTCCCTGCTCTAAACCCCCAGTGGCTTCCTTCTGCATTTAGGATAACATCCAAAACCCCAGACCTTTTACAACAGGGCCCTGCAGAGTCTGAGCTGAGCCCACTTCTCTGACCACATCCTACCATTTTTGTTGTTGCAGACACCGCTGTGATGCCTAAATCAGGGCCCTTTTTTAGTTGTGGTGGTGGGGAGGTCGGCAGGCTCATTGAGTTGAGTTCGTCACAATTCTCAGGTCAAGCACACTGGCATCACAAGTCCCCTCTCTTGCTTTGTGTATTTATTCTCTTTTTTTTTTTTTTTTGAGACGGAGTCTTGCGCTATCACCCAGGCTGGAGTGCGATGGCATGATCTTGGCTCACCGCAACCTCCGCCTCCCGGGTTCAAGCAATTCTCCTGCCCCAGCCCCCCACGTAGCTGGGATTACAGGCACACGCCACCACGCCCGGCTAATTTTTGTATTTTTAGTAGAGACTGGATTTCACCATGTTGGCCAGGCTGGTCTCGAACTCTTGACTTCAAGTGATCCATCCGCCTTGGCCTCCCAAAGTGCTAAGATACAGGTGTGAGCCACTGCGGCCGGCCTATTATCTTATACACTTAATTCTTTTATTCCCAATTCCCAATTTTATTCTAATTCTTCTCCCTCTGCAGGCAACCATTCTAAAATATTTCAAGTGTATCTTCTGTTGGATGTGTTTAAGCAGAATGTGATATCTGTGGGCCTATATTTTAATATACTTGATATATTTTATGCTTTTCTCACTCAGCACTAGGTTTTTGAGATCTAATCATATTGTTAAGGGCATGTTTGTAGACACCATGTTCACATTTTAACTATGCATTTTCCCAGTGACAGACACCAGATTGCCCCCGACTTCCCATCCTCAGGAATAAAACTGCAACAAGCACCCTGCGCAGTGTGAGACCTAAGTGACAGGCCACAGGAGGGCACTCGCTGGCCATGGGGCATGCAACATACAGCTTTGAATTTGCTGCTTTCCAGAATAGCCTTAGTAGCTTCACAGTCTTGGTACTTGGAATTCTCTTACTCTGGAATAATTATCTCCTGGGATCTTAAAGCGTTTTCTCCTGCTCAACAGTCTTAACTCAAATATCACTGTCTCAGAGAGGCCTTCCCAATCTCACAGTTACCCCACAACCCACCCTCCCCAGGTTACTCTGTAATTTTTACGTGAACAGGGTTTCACTCTGTTGCCCAGGCTGGAGTACAGTAGCACCATCTCCACTCACTGCAGCCTCAACCTCCAGGGTCAATTGATCCCTCAACCTCAGCCCCCTGAGTAGCTGGGATTACAGGCGCGTGCCACCATGCATGCCTGACTGATTTTTGTATTTTTTGTAGACACGGGGTTTCGCTATGTTGGTCAGGCTGGTCTCGAACCCCCGGGCTCAAGTGATCCGCCCGCCTCGGCCTCCCACAGAGCTGGGGTTACAGGCGGGAGCACACCCAGCTACTTTTCACAATTTGAAATGATCTGTGATAGCTTATTTATGATCTGTCTTCTTTTTCTCCACGAGGGCAGGGGTCGCTGTCCTATTCACCAGGCATCTAGCATAGCCTTAGCAAATGGTAGGCTCTCAACATTATTGAATAAAGTAATGACATAATAAAAAAATAGTATTGTAATATCAATCCGTTCCAAACTCTATGGTTAGAAAAGCGGGGAACATAACTGGCGACACACGTAGGGAAGGCTCTTTAAAAGGGACCTAAAGGTCAACTGGAGTCCCTGGTGATCAGCCCCTTCTGCACTCGGATCTATTCTGCAAGCCTACGCGCCCATATTCACTGGGCCCCACCTGCCTAGCGGACGGGTGCAATCCCCGGCAAGCCCGCAGGGGGCGCCCAGAGCACGTCGTCCGGGGAGAACTAAAACTACATTTCCCAGCATCCCGCGCGCCGCAGACCCACTTCCGGAGACCTCACACAAGATGGCGGCACCCGAGGAACACGATTCTCCGACCGAAGCGTCCCAGCCGATTGTGGAAGAGGAGGAAACTAAAACATTTAAAGACCTGGTGAGAATGGATGACGCTGGCTTCTTTTATGTACTCTGGTGCTAGGCTCAGGGAGACCCCAGTTACCTTAGATCCCGCTCTGATAGTGTACAAAAGCATCTTGGGGCCTAGCTTGGGTTTTCCCCAGAATTTCAGAGGGCTGGGTTTCGGACGTGCTCTGAGTTTGCGTGGTGGGAGGGCTGCTGGGCCCTGAGACCCCCTATTTGCCTTATTCGCCACTTTAGTGTGGCAACGTTTGTATGTGCATCCAGGAGGTTGTACATATGGGGAATGGAATTGGTCTCTTTATAACTGGAGCTTTGGAGTCAGATGAACCAACCAGATTTGAATTTTGACCCAGTCTCTTACTGAGGACAAGTTGTTACCTCTCTGTGTTTCTCTTTCCACATCTGTAAATTGGGGATAGTAATAAGTACTTACCTCGCAGAATTGTTGTGACGATTAAATGAGATGATACATGTAAAGCACTTGGCCTTGGCCTTGGTGAGCAGAAAGTGTTCGTTAAGTCTTGAGCTACTGTCTCATGGTATAGTTAAAGAGTAGGCTCTGAGATGCACAGTAAATACCTTTTAAATCAAGTGCAATGGTTGTACATGATGGTTCTGACAGTTAAGTAGGAGGGAGGTAGGGGTGTGCTGTTCTTGGCTAAGGTATATTTTTCTGAATTCCAAGGGTGTGACAGATGTGTTGTGTGAAGCTTGTGACCAGTTGGGATGGACAAAACCCACCAAGATCCAGGTTGAAGCTATTCCTTTGGCCTTACAAGGTAGGTTGTATGACTTCGTACAGATTTAATATAAAGTTATCTCAATTAGATACTTACCCCTTTTGAAAGCTGTTGCTTGCATACTTCAGGTGAAATAAGGATATGGTCACTAAAGGTACAAAGTTTGGGTAATGGTATTTGAAAATGTCATTCTCCAATTTTACTGAGCTTACTTTCTGTCTTAATAGCTGAAAGGGTTTGTTCTCTGCCACAGATGCTGACTTTAAGGAAGCCCTAGGTTAAAGTGTATTAACGACAATCTTGGTAGACTTTATGCATCAATGGGCGCATACTTAGGGAAGGATGCCTGGAACACATATGTGTGTCTTGAGGAGTTGAGAATTCTTGCTGTGAGGCATGTTTATCAGATTTGTAAAAGAGTGGTTAAAGCAGATTGATGGCTACTGGAACTGAAACTAATGGGATGAACTTTTTTCTTTTTGAGATCTTTTTTTTAAGATGGAGTTTTTTTTGAGATAGGGTTTCGCTCTGTCGCCCACGCTGGAGTGCAGTGGTGCGGTCTTGTCTCACTGCAACCTCTGCCTCCCAGGTTCAAGCAACTCTCCCGCCTCAGCCTCCCACGTAACGGATTACAGGCGCACGACCATGTCCGGCTAATTTTGTATTTTTAGTAGAGACGGGGTTTCAGCATGTTGGCCAGGCTGGTCTCGAACTCCTGACCTCAAGTTATCTACCTGCCTTGGCCTCTCAAAGTGCTGGGATTACAGGTGTGAGCCACCACATCTGGCTGTAACAGGATGAACTTTAATAGGAGTAGAAGTAAAGTCCTGCTCTTAGATTCCTAAAGTACCAACTTTACAGGATTAGGGTGGGTGATAAAAGAGGCCCAGAGGTCTTAGTTAACTGAAATCTATTAAGATCCTCAGAGAGAGTGAATGTAATCATAGCAATTGTTATAAGAGGGGTAATGTGGCTAATTATTGTTAGTATTAATGTAGCTATTACTGTATTACTTACTATATTATTAGTGATTAATGTAAGCTATAATTATTACTCATTAGTAATTAATGTAGCGATTATTATTGATAATAATTGAAAGATTTAATGATTTGAAGAGCTGTCATGTGGAAAAGGGGTTAGACTTACTCTACGAAATTCCATTTGCTCTTTCCATAAATAGTTACTATTTGTTGTAAATGTAAGGCACTGGAGGTTAACAGTCTGTCCTCTCCAAGAGTCTATAATCTATTAAAGAGATAATTATAAATTTATTACAAGTTGAACAGGGACCTAAGAAAGTTACATTCAGAGTGCACTGAGGGAGAAGAGATTACTTCTAATTAGGATGGATTAGAGAAGATTTATTTCATTTTATTTTTGGCTGGGGAGGTTGGGAAGACGTGAGCTGAACCTTGAACACTGACTTTAGAAGGATTTAGACATTCAGATATGATGGGAGGGGAGGACTTTCTAGGCATAGGGAACAGCATGAAAAAAAGCCATCTGGAAAACATGGGCATGTATGGAGATTTGCAAGTACTTAGCAGAGTGGTGAAAAAGTTTAGTAAGGTGATTGGGGCCGGATTATGAAGGATTTGAGTACTGGGTCAAGGAATTTGGTCTTCGTTTCATAGGCAGTGGGGCATTTTTGGAGATGAAGGATTTAGAGTTGTACTCTTGGAAGATTAATCTCATAGCTGTGAAAGATCATTAGAAACAAGAGACTGAGTCTGGGAAACCAATTAGTAGGTCTTTGTAATGATTTTTGCAATCAATAATGGGTAGGGTGGTGGTAGAATGAAAAAGAAAATGTTGGAAAAAGAATCATTATGATTTTACAACCAGTTAAGCAAGTGGAAGGCAAGAAAGGGGTGGGGAAAATCTAAGTTTCTAGGCTGTATGTTTAGGGCATATTATTGGTGTACCACTGATACAAAAAAGGAACAGGGGGAAAAATGCAGGAAAGATGAGTTCAGTTGGAAGTAATTGATTTTGGATATCAATGAGATAGAGTTGACCTTGTGGGAGGGGAATGGGGAAATATTGCTCAGGGTACAGTTTCAGTTAGCCAGGATGGATAAGTTCTGAAGATCTATTGAATAGCATGGTGACTACAGTGAATAATGTTTTGTGTATTTGAAAATTGCTAGGAGAGTGGATCTTAAATGTTCTCCCCACAAAAATGACAAGTATGTGAGGTGACGGATATGTTAATGAGCTTGATTTAATCACTTCACAAAGTATACATGTATCTAAACTTTGCATTGTATACCATAAGTATAATTTTTTGTCAATTAACAAAACTAGGGGACAATAAAAAAGGAAAAAAATACCCAGTTGGAATCCTGGGATTGGAACTTGATTGAGAGGCCAGAGCTGGATATAGACACTGTATCCAAAGAGCGGTTATAGCTGAGATTGGAAATGGATTAGATTGGCAAAGATGACAGAGGAAAATTGGAAGATTCAATAGAGGGTTGAAAATCATGAGAGTATAGTTTCACACAAATTAGGGAAGGGGAACTGTTTCAAGGAGGGATTAGTAAACACTTCAAACTTGTGCAGAGAAGTTTGGAGGATAAGGACCGTATAAAGGCCAGTGGTGGGAAAGAACTATCAGCGGCCCAGTGTTACTTTTAAATAGCAAGAAGCGTTCATGCATTTTAACTTTTCCAGCTTGCCCTACAGTGTAGGTGAGAAGGAGTCAAAATAGCTGGCAGTAATCCTAAAATTATTCTGATGTTTTCAGCCATAAGTTTAAATTTGATGCAGAAAAGAATAGGGAGGGGTCAGTGGAAGATTACCAGGAACTGACAGAAATGATCACCATAGAAATGTCTTTATCCTTATTCTTGGGTTTGTCTCATTCTAATGAATAGTTTATAAATGCTTCATTTGAATCTATAGAAATGATTCAAATAATCTGTTTGTTTTTGTTGCTGTTGTTATTCGGTTAAAATAACTTCTAAATTTGAATTTGGGACTACTGACGTTTTCAGTTTCTGCAAAGTTACTGAGCCCAGATTGTCCGCTGTTCTTAAACCTTATAACAACGCTGAATGGTAGTTAGGGATAATTATTTTATTAGTGAGGAAATTGAGACTCAGGGAGTTAAGTCCTTTGGCTAGAGTCACCTAACTAACTATTGCTAGAGCCTGAATTTGAACATAGAATCTTATAGCTCAAAAAACCTCTATTAATGGACCTGCATCAAAGTTTGTTACTATCAAGAGATCAAAAGTTGTTTGATGGTCATGGTGGTTCATGCTTGTAATCCCAGGACTTTGGGAGGCTGAGGTGGGAGGATTGCTTGAGACCAGGAGTTTGAGACCTGCCTGGGTAACACATTGAGACACCATCTATTTATGTCTGTTTCAGAGATCACTTAGAGTTGTCCTCAAGGAATTTCAAACAATTTATTAGTGGCTGCCATATAGCAAGCACTTATGTTCAGTGCCAGCAATGTGGCAGGTCTATATGACAAAATCTATTCTGCTCTTATGGAGTTTATGCATTCTGGTATATTCTCTACAGGTATAAACACTGAAAAGGCTTAGCGGTTTCTTCAGAGTTGAAGAAAGGAGATGACATAGAAAAATATATCAGTTTCATAAACTGAGGGTTGCTGTGAGGGACTTACTAAAAAACTGAAAGCAGTGCAGGCCTCAGCTGTGGGCAGTGAGCAGTGCTTATTGCTTCATGAACTAAGCGACTTCAGCTCCTTTACTTCCCTAAATCTTTCTTATGTACTCCTTTCTTCTGAAATGTTAAGATTTCCCTTGACAAAAAAAGGACAAATCCTAGTTCCCCCGCCTGCTGTTCCCGAAGGTGTATTGTGTTACACAGGCTGGGACGGCAGTATCCCCAAGGAGTTGAGGAATAAAAAGCTTTGGGAATCATTTTCTTGCACTGACCTTTATTTCTCAGATAGGTAGATGCTGTTGCAATTCATTGTTACCTACCCTGCCACTGGGAACATTAAAATAAGTAGATGAGTGAGACATTTTATCCCTGGATTGTCATATGTCTGTAATCTTTAAAAAAATCAGTCCATTGGCCGGGCGCGGTGGCTCACACCTGTAATCCTAGCATTTTGGGAGGCCGAGGCGGGTGGATCACGAGGTCAGGAGATCGAGACCATCCTGGCTAACACGGTGAAACCTCGTCTCTACTAAAAATACAAAAAATTAGCAGGGCGTGGTGACGGGCGCCTGTAGTCCCAGCTACTCGGGAGGCTGAGGCAGGGGAATGGCATGAACCCAGGAGGCGGAGCTTGCAGTGAGCCGAGATCGCGCCACTGCACCCCAGCCTGGGCGACAGAGCAAGACTCTGTCTAAAAAAAAAAAAAAACAGTCCATTGTCTGGTTTGACTTGTATTTCACATCTGTGCATATGCTTTTGAATGGAAAACACTGATGTTAATGAAAAGAAGGCTAAAGAATAGAATTCACTAGGATACACTGTGTGTTAGTCCTTTTTCACACTGCTGATACAGACACACCCGCAACTGGGAAGAAAAAGAGGTTTAATTGGACTTACAGTTCTGTGTGTGGCTGTGGAGGCCCCAGAATCATGGCAGGAGGTGAAAGGGACTTATTACATGGTGGCGGCAAGAGAAAATGAGAGACATGCAAAAGCAGAAACCCCTGATAAAACCATCAGATCTCATGAGATTTATTCACTACCATGAGAACAGTATTGGGGAAACCACCTCCATGATTCAAATTATCTCCCACTGGGTCCTTCCCGCAACATGTGGAAATTATGGGAGTATGATTCAAGATGAGATTGGGTAGGGACACAGCCAAACCATATCGCACTGTTGTCTGATCTGGCATGGCAGATCCTGGTTTAACTGATTAATGTTTAAGAGGTGGATCTTACAGGTCTGTTCTACTTGATCAGTGACATTGAACGCCTCTGATCACTCTTCTTTCTTGAAGCTGCCTTCCTCCTTAATTTCAAGACAGCATTTTCTTCTGTCTTTCTAGCTGTTCTTTCTCAGTCTCTTCTTCTGGTTCTTTTCCCTTTGCCTTACAATATTGATTCTGTCTTTACCCTTTTTTCTTACTCTGAAATACTACATAACATTTCTCATTCAGTCCTCAAGCTTAAACCCTGTCTGCATCAGTGAGTCTGTATTCATCAGAATCATCTATGGAGCTTTTTTTTTTTTTTTTTAAATAGAGATTTCTAGGTCCCAGCCAAGACCTACTGAATCAGAATTTCCAGGCATGGGACCGGGCATATATATATATGTAAGTCTCATCAATTATTCCGAAGCATCTGCCCCTGAGGAAGTACCAGTGGTAGGATACTCATGGCTCCCATGTCTGTTCTAACCCCCACTTTTTTCCTGAGCTCCAAACAAGTATGTCCAACTGGTTTTTAGACATACCTCCAAACAATTATGCCCAACTGGTTTTTAGACATATCTCTAAACAAGTATGTCCAACTGGTTTTTAGACATATCTCTTTGAGTTTACTACAGGAATCTTAAGTTCCAAGTTCCCTGTGTGGAAACCAAAGTCCTTATTTTCCTCACCAGGACTAATTTTTCTGTTGCCTATATTGCAGTTTTTGGCTTTTGAGTGTCCCGTACTAAAAATGTGTGAGTCACCCACATTTCCTTTTGTTAGTTTCTGAATCTCATTCCCATGCTCATCCCTGGCCTCAGTTCAGGCCACCATCATATCTCCCCTGAATTACATCCAATGTCCCAGTTAAGCCTTTGTTTTCCCTGTTCTGGTCATTTAAGTCATTTCTGATTGTAAGTCATGTTCAGGTTATGTCAGGGAAAAGGGATTTGTTTATTGTAGGATTATCTTCTAGGTAAAGAAAACTTCTCAGCAGTTACACAGTCAGAACAGGGGCAGCAACTGTAGGGGTCATGATTTAATAGAGAGCATTCTCACTGGCCACTGCGGTAGTGCATAGCTACCTCACGGGCTACAGCCAGCTCGGAGATAGTGATCTCGACTCAGGAGTTAATTTCCAAGTCTTATGAGTTGTGGCTTGAGTGGTGATAGCAAACAGTGGTGACCTGTTTAAAGAATTACTTAGAGCATTCTTCCCTCAGAAGGAGCAGTAACTGGCATGCACTGTTAAGTTCCTTGGCTCCTCCTTATGCCATCAGGTCTAGAGTTTATCTTCCTAAACAGTAATATTGATCATGATATTCCCTGTTTAAAATCCTTCAATTCTTTCTTATAGGAAAACATCAAAACTCTAGCCTCATTCTTCCCTCTTTCTCCCTTAACACTTCTGTGTTCCAGCCACATTGTACTTCTCAGCCTAACTATGCATGCTATGTTCTTTTTATTTTTTGAGATGGAGTTTCGCTCTTGTTGCCCAGGCTGGAGTGCAGTGGCACGATCTCCGCTCACCGCCGCCGCAACCTCCGCCTCCCGGGTTCAAGCAATTCTCCTGCCTCAGCCTTCCGAGTAGCTGGGATTACAGGCATGCACCACCATGCCCGCCTAATTTTGTATTTTTAGTAGAGACAGGGTTTTTCCTTTTTGGTCAGACTGGTCTCGAACTCCCAACCTCAGGTGATCTGCCTGGCTCAGCCTCCCAAACTGCTGGGGTTACAGGCGTGAGCTACCATGCCCAGCCAGCATGCTATGTTCTCTAAAGCCTTAATTCTCTTTCCTCTTACAGGAATATCCTTTCTTCCCTTCTTTGCTTACTTCCAGGTTTAACTCACTTATCACCTCTGTTAGCCTTTTCTGACTCTTCTGGGCAGTAGTTACTTTTCCTTGTGTTCTCGCTGTATTTTGCAGGGGCTTATATTAAAACTCTTATCACGTTATAATGCATTTGTATATTTGTCTCACCACTGGGTTTTGAGCTTATCTAAGAGACAGGCCATGTCTTTTCTGTTTATTCAACTTTCCTCTCTCCCCAGTTCATCAGATATTTATTAAGCGTCTACTTTGTGCCCAGCATTGTGTCATCGTAGAAAACACAGAAATAGCGCAAAGAGATTACTTGGCTGTTGAATTTCTTTTTCTTCTAGGTCGTGATATCATTGGGCTTGCAGAAACTGGCTCTGGAAAGACAGGCGCCTTTGCTTTGCCCATTCTAAACGCACTGCTGGAGACCCCGCAGCGTTTGTTTGCCCTAGTTCTTACCCCGACTCGGGAGCTGGCCTTTCAGATCTCAGAGCAGTTTGAAGCCCTGGGGTCCTCTATTGGAGTGCAGAGTGGTAAGTGTCTGAGAGGGAAGGGATCCTAGGTTGCCATCACAAGTGAAGAATGAGTGTGGAGGAAGGAGAATGGAGGAAAGTATTTCTAGCATAATTCGTTGACCTAAAGAGCTAATGTTGTATTTGAGCTTTGGGAAGAGTATTAATTGTAAGGGAAGAACAAATCTAAGTAGAAATCTGGCATTGGCTTTAAAAGATGTTCAGTGGACTGTGGAAAAAATTAAGGATCTTGTCTCTATGTTCTTTTTTTCTCTGTAGCTGTGATTGTAGGTGGAATTGATTCAATGTCTCAATCTTTGGCCCTTGCAAAAAAACCACATATAATAATAGGTGAGTAACTGACAAAGGTAAAAGACACTGGCAGTGATGAATTGGAGAAAATCTACCAGTGTTGGATAGAAAGACTTTGAGAAACAGATTTTGTAACTCTGTTAAATTTTTTAATTTCTTAAGTTAAATTTGGTGGAGAGCTGTGGGGTGGGGCAGATAACTTTGTTTATTTGTTTTTTTTTTTTCGTCCTGTTCTGAAACGTCACTGTTTCTCCTCAACCTTTCTTGGTAGCAACTCCTGGTCGACTGATTGACCACTTGGAAAATACGAAAGGTTTCAACTTGAGAGCTCTCAAATACTTGGTCATGGATGAAGCTGACCGAATACTGAATATGGATTTTGAGACAGAGGTGAGCTCTCAATTTCTTTCCTCCTCTTAGAGCATCTCAAGGTTCCTGTTTCAAAATTTGGTTCATTGCCCACTTGTTTTATGTAGAACATTGCATTAGTATCAGTTTCATTCTTGATATTCTTCAAATTGCAGTTTCTCAGCACCCTTTTATCTTTAGAATATAGTCTGACTCTGACTTCAGAAATGGGAAATATCAAAACCGGATTTTCTTTTCCCTTTCGTTTAATTTAGACCTTGACATACACCCTGAAATATCTTTATTTTCTTTGATGACCCACTAATCCCAGCTTACTTAGTTGATTAATACTTTTTCTTGACTTTTCTCTTAAATCAGCTCTGGTCTACTAATTTAAACTGTTCTTTTCTCAGAGAGGTATTTTTTTTAATAGTATTTGGTAGGGTATCAGATAGTAAATATTCAGTAAACTTTAGCTGAATCGAATTGAATTTTCGAGTCCCAAATCTTCACAGTGATATATTTAGTTTGTTAGTGTCTACCTCCTTCACTACCTAGAGGATTTGCAGCTCTTCCAGTCTGAATATCATATTGGCATCTTTTCCTCTTTGTGCTTTAGGTTGACAAGATCCTCAAAGTGATTCCTCGAGATCGGAAAACATTCCTCTTCTCTGCCACCATGACCAAGAAGGTGAAATTTGCTAGGACTTTTGTTTCTTCTTTATGAGAATTGATACATAAAGTATATAGTAATAACAATAAGTAAAAATAAATTGCTTTAGTCCATTTTCACACTGCTATAAAGAACTATCTGAGACTAGGTAATTTATACAGAAGAGGTTTAATTGACTCACAGTTCCACATGGCTGGGAAGACCTCAGGAAACTTACAATTATGGCAGAAGGCGAAGGGGAAGCAAGGCACGTCTTACATGGCGGCAGGAGGTGGGGGCAGTGCCACACTTTAAAACCGTCAGAAATTGTGAGAACTCACTATCGTGAGAACTGCAATGGGGAAAACCACCTCCATGATCCAGTCACCTCCCACCAGGTCCCTCCCGTGACATGTGGGGATTACAATTCAACATGAGATTTGGGTGAGGACACAGAGCCAAACCATGTCATAAATAAAGAGTGTTTAGGCATCAGTGTGCTATTCTGGATCTTCTTCCTTCAGGTTCAAAAACTTCAGCGAGCAGCTCTGAAGAATCCTGTGAAATGTGCCGTTTCCTCTAAATACCAGACAGTTGAAAAATTACAGCAATATTATATTTTTATTCCCTCTAAATTCAAGGTAAAATGTTTACTTTGATCATTCCTGCCTCTCCCTCTTCTTTTCACCAAAGCATCTGAAAATGTGTCAACTCTTGATTAGGTAAGAGCTGTAATGCAGATTGGCATCCTGTCTGTTTGCTTTAGAGTGCATATCGTGCTTATATTATCACCGATAAGCCAGACATGCCAGGAATTCACAACACATTAAACCACAATACTGAGGTCATGATGTAATCATATAATTCCTTCCCATCCCCATCCTTGAGGTAATTTTTCCTTTGTCTGTTTATTATGTGGCTTTTATTTAGGATGAAGCCCCTGGTTTTGTGCTTTGATATAAGGACTTCTCCTGTTTGCTGAGTACAGATCTCCTGCCTGCCTTTAGGCTAAGTGGGGAATATGTGGTTCACAGAGATGATAATGCTGGTTAAGGAATGCAAAGCTGGCAGCTGGAGGTCTGGATAATTGAAAAGCGACTATAGGCTTAGTCTTTACCTTATGTATATGCCAGGTCTCCAATCCTGTCTCCCAGGTTCAATGACATATATTGTTTTGGGTTTGTAACTTAGGATACCTACCTGGTTTATATTCTAAATGAATTGGCTGGAAACTCCTTTATGATATTCTGCAGCACCTGTAATAATACCCAGAGAACAGCTTTGCTACTGCGAAATCTTGGCTTCACTGCCATCCCCCTCCATGGACAAATGAGTCAGGTAAGGATTCATCATCATCATCAGCCATGCACTGGTGGCGTGAGCGAGATAAACCTCCTAACAGTAGGTTTGTACAATAAGGCCATAGGGCACCGATGCCTGTTTCCATAATTGTTGTAATTTTATGGGCTTTGAAGTGTTGCTCTAGATACTTACTTTCTCCTTTCAGGGTAGCAAGAGGCTCCCATTAGAATATTTCATATGTACCTGTCTGGTTTGCAAGCTGTTGAGTTGATTTATTCAGCCCTAGTGGTAATAATGACTCTGGTCTCTAAAAACATTAATAAATTATTTCCCAGTTACCTTTCTATCATGTCAAACTACCCTTATTTTGTATCATATATTTTTTTAATTTTTTGTTGCTTCCGTATTTCTGTTTTGACCTGTGAAGCCCCATTCAAAACTTAGGGGGAAAAACCTTTAAAAAATTTATGTCTGTTTGTTCTCGTGTTTGTCTATTTTGTGTTTTGTATTCCAAACCATAGGTTAAGTTTTCCAACATTTCTTTTTCATTACCTCAGAGTAAGCGCCTAGGATCCCTTAATAAGTTTAAGGCCAAGGCCCGTTCCATTCTTCTAGCAACTGACGTTGCCAGCCGAGGTTTGGACATACCTCATGTAGATGTGGTTGTCAACTTTGACATTCCTACCCATTCCAAGGTGAGTCCTATTGCTAACTTACCTTTCTAGTCCTAAAGTGTATTTCTTAATGGACTGTCTTCTGTCTTTCCTTAGTTACAGCTGTTTTTTTGTTCCTGGTTAATTAAGTATCAAAAAACAAGAAAGCCCTTGGTTAGTTCATTCACATCATCTTGCACAGGCCTGTGTATGTAACATTAGTACATATGAAAGAGGTAGCCAAGGAGAGTTATTAGATGCTCATAGAAGGGGCTGGTGCACCACATACTGATCTTGTCACTGTCATTTCTTGAGAATGACAGCTTGTAGTTTTTTTGAGGTGGAGTCTCGCTCTGAGTTTTCTGAGGTGGAGTCTGCACCCAGTCTGGAGTGCAGTGGCGCAATCTTGGCTCACTGCATGCTATGCCTCCTGGGTTCACGCCATTCTCCTGCCTCAGCCTCCCGAGTAGCTGGGACTACAGGCGCCCACCACCACGCCCGGCTAGTATTTTTAGTAGAGACGGGGTTTCACCGTGTTAGTCAGGACGGTCTTGATCTCCTGACCTCGTGATCTGCCCACCTTGGCCTCCCAAAGTGCTGGGATTACAGGCGTGAGCCACCACGCCCGGCCTACAGCTTGTAGTGCTTAGTGTATCTCAAGGTTTCTCAGCCTTGGCACTATTAACATTTTAAGCTTTCGAATTCCTTGTTGTGGGGGTTGTTCTTTGAGTTGAAGGATTCCTAGTAGCATTCCTGGCCTTTACCCAGTAGATAACAGCATCACACACTCTTCCACCTGTGATAATCAGAAATATTTCCAGACATTACCAGTGTCCCTTGAGGATGGCAGAATCACCCCTGGATGAGAACTGGTGTGTCTCTTGTCTTTGTATTTAACTGCTGTAGACAAGATGCTGTCTCATTTGATTCTCATAACAACTCTGTAATTTGGGCATGTATTTCTATTCCTGTTCACTAGATAGAAACCAAGGTTCAGAGAGGTTATGTGATTTGCAGGTAATTGTGTAACTGGCAGATGGGAAGGACCAGAGCTGTAACCCAGCTCTGCCTCGAGATCCAGTGCTGTTCTTTAAAATACCATGCAGCCTGTGACCATGTAGATATGCTTTGTAGATTTATCTGTCTGTGAAAGGAGGGAAAGCATTGGATCAATTTTGTGCTGCAAGGAGAATAAAAAAGATAAAGTAGATTTGTCTCAACAAATTGCCCAGGCCATTTATTTTCTCCATGTTACGAAATGAATCTATTTTCTTTTAAAGGTTTTGCAGCAGGACTTTGCATATGTAGTTTTTTTTTAAACTTATAATCCGTATAACTTGAATTTATTTACCCTTTTTGTTTTAGGATTACATCCATCGAGTAGGTCGAACAGCTAGAGCTGGGCGCTCCGGAAAGGCTATTACTTTTGTCACACAGTAAGTAAATCAGCTTTAGGGCCGAGCAATGTAGAGAAAAGAGCAGAACTTTCGAGCCACTGGCTGAGAACCTGACACTACCATTTACTACACTAATCACTTTCATACTGAAAACCAGGATGAAGGAGTTGAAAGATGGGAATAATAATACCTATCTAGCAGGGTTTTGGTGAAAATTGGAGATTATATATGTAAAAGATCTAGTATAGTATTTGGCATGTAGAATGGTACCTAGAGCTGGAGAGCAATTGCCTTTGTGTTAACTCAGAAAGTATTAGAATAACTATTTCCAACTGTTTTTTTTAAAGAAACAAATTTTTATGTACCCAAGGCTGTTCTGTGAATAAATACCTTGAGGGATTTTCTCTCTCCCTCCTTTCCTTTTTTTTTTTTTATTTGTCTTGCTCTGTCGCCTAGGCTGGAGTGCAGTGGTGCAGTCTTGGCTAAGTGCACCTTCCACCCCCTGGGCTCAAGCAATCCTCCTACCTCACCACAGCTTCCCAAGTAGCTGGGACCACAGGTGCATGCCAGCACACCTGGCTTTTTAAAAAATATTTTTAGTAGAGACAGGGTTTTGTCATGTTGGTCAGGCTGGTCTTGAACTCCTGAGCTCAAGCGATCCACCTGCCTTAGCCTCTCATAGTGCTGGGATTACAGGCGCGAGCCACCTGCCCGGCCGATTTTTGTTTCTTTTTCTTTTTTTAAGCAGCAAGGTTTCACTCAGTTGACCAGGCTGGAGTGCAGTGACTTGATCATAGCTCACTGCAGCTTCAAACTCCTGGGCTCAAGTAGTCCTCATACCTCAGTCTCCTGAATGGCTGGGATTACAGGCACATGCCACCACGGTTGGCTAATTTTTAATTTTTTATAGAGATGGCATCTCACTATGTTGTCCAGGCTGGTCTGGAACTCCTGGTCTCAAGTGATTCTCCTGCTTTGACCTCCCAAAGCGTTGGGATTACAGGTGCAAGCCACCATGCCTGGCCTCCCTTGAGTGATTTTCTAATGGGCTATGCACAGAGATTGCACTTAACCCATATTTAGAAAAGAAATAATATGTTCAATACTGTTTAAACCTATGGTTCCTATTGCGTTGTATCATATAACAATAGTTTGGGAATGGACAGGCATTTGCGTTACCAGGCAACCAGAGCTGTGCAGTTTTCCTTCCTCAGGTATGATGTGGAACTCTTCCAGCGCATAGAACACTTAATTGGGAAGAAACTACCAGGTTTTCCAACACAGGATGATGAGGTTATGATGCTGACAGAACGCGTTGCTGAAGCCCAAAGGTTTGCCCGAATGGTATGCATCTTTCTTTTCTCACCAGTGTCTGTGCAAACAATGTTAACTGTGTGCCACTTTATTATATTAATCCTCATACTAGACTGCAGAAGCTGGGTATTATTTTATTCCAAATTTAAGACAAGCAAACTAAGATGCAGAGATGGTAGGTAATTTGCATTAGACCATACAACCAAATGGTTGAATCAAGGTTTGGCCTCATTCTGACATTCACACATTCACAGCAACTGTTCATGTGTCACATGTGGTGAGATAGTTCATCAGACTTGAGGTCAGAAGATCCAGCTGTGAACTGTGTGAGCTTGGGAAATTTGCCTAATTTCTCAGAATCAGAATCAGTTTCTCACCTGTAAATTGGGAATAACACTTGCCTGAATACCTTATGGGGTTTTATGAGCACCAGAGAAGCCAATATAAACTACATAGTTACTAGTAGGGGTTGATCATACCTAATCCAAAAATTTGAAATCCAAAACCAAGATCCAAAACTTTTATTTTTATTTATTTATTTTTTTAGATGGAGTTTTGCTCTTGTTGCCCAGGCTGGAGTGAATGGTGCGATCTCGGCTCACCACAACCTCCGCCTCCCGGGTTCAAGCGATTCTCCTGCCTCAGCCTCCCGATTACAGGCATGTGCCACCATGCCCAGCTAATGTTGTATTTTTAGTAGAGATGGGGGTTTCTCCATTTTGGTCAGGCTGGTCTCGAACTTCTGACCTCAGGTAATCCCCCTGCCTCGGCCTCCCAAAGTGCTGGGATTACAGGCTTGAGCCATTGTGCCCAGCGATCCAAAACTTTTTGAGTGCCAAAAGGATTGCCGCAAGTGGAAAATTCCATGCCTGACCTCATGTGACAGGTTGCTATCAAGACACAGTCAAAATGTTTTTAATGCACAAAAATATTAAAAATATGGTGTAAAATTACCTTCAGACAATTAAAAATATTGTGTAAAATTACCTTCATATATAAGGTATATATGAAACAAGTGAATTTTGTGTTTAGAGTTGAGCCCCATCCCCAAGATAGCTCATTATGTATCTGCAAATATTCTAGAATCAGAAAAAATCTGAAGTCCGAAACAAACACTGCTGGTCCCAAGCATTTCAAATAAGGGATGCTCACCCTGTAGTAGTAGTAACAGTAATAGTGGTGATGAGAAGATTCTAGAGGAAAACCATTGGAAGTGCTGCCTGCTTTCTGGAGTTCTGGTCTGAGGGATGGAGAAACTTTGCCCATAGTTTGTTTTTGGAGTAGCTGAGGTGCACATTTGGTTTTTATTCTGTCCACATGGGATTTTTTTTGTTTGTAAAAGTATTACATGTGCATTGGGAAAAAAATTCAAAAAATACAGAAAGGATTAAAGTAGTAAGTGAAAAGGTAAACCATTCTTCACAGAAAACCATTGATAACATTTGGCTATTTTTCTTTCTTTAGCCATAATTAGACTTTATCTAATTATATAGGATTAACATTTTTCTGTTTCAACAAATACAGATTCATGTGATCGTTTCTTAATGGCTACAAAGAATTCCATCATGTGTATGAAATACTTACATTCATGGATGCTTACGCTTTTTTCTAGTTTCTTTCTACTTTGGTACAGTGTTAAACACCCTACTTTGTACAGCTTTGCATATTTACTTCCTTAGAATAAATTCCTAGAAGTACACTTGTTGGGCCAAGGGATATACACAGTTAAAATTTGAATTCATACAGAATGCCAAATTGTCCCCCGCCCCAAGAAAAGCTGTAGCAGATTGCACTATAAATGAGAGTATATGTGAATTTTTCTACACCTTGGCCAATACTGGGGATTATCCTTCTCTTAAGTCTTTGCCAATCTGCCATGTGAAAATAAAACCTTATTTTAGTGTTCACGTTTTGATTACTAATAAGGTTAACATCTTTGTATATTTGGAGTTGGGTCTCGTTCCTTTGCTAATGTCAGGCATCAGCAAGTTACTTGATACTTGATCTTAAGGAGAGGGGACGAGAATGAGTAACCTTCAGTGCCAGTAATTCATTTTCAATCCCATCCTCTCTTTTTTTCTTGCAGGAGTTAAGGGAGCATGGAGAAAAGAAGAAACGCTCGCGAGAGGATGCTGGAGATAATGATGACACAGAGGGTGCTATTGGTGTCAGGAACAAGGTGGCTGGAGGAAAAATGAAGAAGCGGAAAGGCCGTTAATCACTTTTATGAAGGCTCGAGTTCTGCTCTTCTGTAAAGGAGAATTGGAGAATGAAACCTGCTCCAACAGAGATCATGAGACTGAAATCGGTCAGAATTGTGTCCAGAATGTGCTCAGCTAATTCAGTATTCTTCCCCATTCTGGGTTGGAGTTTACTGCAGAGTAATTCTTACAGTGCTGATGTCAAGACTGTTACTGTTCTTCGACTTTGATTCCTTGCTCATGACATGAGTAGGGTGTGCTCTTCTGTCACTTCACACAGACCTTTTGCCTTTTTTAGCTGCAAGTCAAGGACTAGGTTGATGATGCCCATGACCTGTAATTGTAAAGAAGCTTGGACATCTGCAGATGATATTTAAGCCATCTTGGCTTGTGCTTTATTCAAACTAATGTGAAACAATAAATTTAAATATTATTTTTAAAAGATTCAAACTCCTTGAAGACCTTGGTGTTAAAGGGCCTTATAGATTTAAGTAAGATCTTGTTAATAGGTAAGAACCTGACAGTGTTGATTACATGGCAAATTCATTGGTTGTCCTAATTAAGATAAATATTTATTACTTAAAAAAATCAACAAGGAAACGAGATGATGGATGGCTTTGAAAGGGAAGTCCCGGCCGGGCGTGGTGGCTCACGCCTGTAATCCCAGCACTTTGGGAGGCCAAGGTGGGTGGATCACGAGGTCAGGAGATTGAGACCATCCTTGCTAACACTGTGAAACCCCATCTCTACTAAAAATACACACACACAAAAAAAACATTAGCCGGGCATGGTGGCGGGCACCTGTAATCCCAGCTACTCGGGAGGCTGAGGCAGGGGAATGGCGTGAACCCGGGAGGCAGAGCTTGCAGTGAACCTAGATCGCGCCATCGCACACTCCAGCCTGGGCAACAGAGTGAGACTGTCTCAAAAAAAAGAGAAGTTCTACTTAAAAAAGGAGGTTGTGTTTTTCTTGCAGATGGAGCAAAGTCTATCAGTAAGACAGCAGAGGTCTTTAAAATCCCTAAATAGATTTATTTCCTTCATTCCTGCAATTAAGCAGGTGGTTAGGAAGACTGGTTTCTCACGTAGACTCTTTTTTTTTTTTTTTTTGAGATAATCTTGCTCTGTCACCCAGGGTGGAGTGCGGTGGTGGTATGACCTCAGCTCAGTGCAGCCTTGACCTTCCAGGCTCAAGTGATCTCCCACCTCAGCCTCCTGAGTAGCTGGGACTACAGGCACACGCCATCACGCCTGGCTAATTTTTATATTTTTTGTAGAGATGAGATCTTGGCTTGTTACCCAGACTGGCCTTGAACTCCTGAGCTCAAGAGATCCATCTGCCTCGGCCTCCCAAAGTGTTGGGATTACAGGTGTGAGCCACTGCACCCGGCCTCTTTTTTTTTTGTTTTTTTTTTTTTTGAGATGGAGTCTTGCTCTGTTGCCAGGCTGGAGTGCAGTGGCACAGTCTTGGCTCACTGCAACCTCCGACTCCCTGGTTCAAGCGATTCTCCTGCCTCAGCCTTCCGAGTAGCTGGGACTACAGGCACTCACCATCACACCCAGCTAATTTTTGTATTTTTGTAGAGATGGGGTTTTGACATGTTACCCAGACTGGCCTTGAACTCCTGAGCTCAAGAGATCCATCCACCTCGGCCTCCCAAAGTGTTGGGATTACAGGTGTAAGCCACTGTACCTGGCTGCTTTTTTTTGAGACAGAGTCTTGCTCTGTTGCCAGGCTGGAGTGCAGTGGTGCGACCTCAGCTCGCTGCAACCTCCAACTCCCTGGTTCAAATGATTCTCCTGCCTCAACCTCCCAAGTAGCTGGGATTACAGGCATGCACCGCCATGCCCAGCTAATTTTTGTATTTTTAGTAGAGACAGGGTTTCATCATGTTGGCCAGGATGGTCTTGAACTCCCAACCTCAGGTGATCCACCTGTCTCGGCCTCCCAAAGTGCTGGGATTACAGGCGTACGCTACCGCACCTGGCCACTCTGCCTCTTATGTAGATTCTTATCCCCAGGTGACAAGAATAAAATCAATATGCCTCAGAAATGTATAATTCTAAGACCTAATTTCATCCACTTGTCATTGGTGCCCACTAGCCACTCGTCTTTTTTGTCCTCATCTATTAGGCGATGCAGGAGATGTAGAGCTGGGGCCTCAGCTCCAGGGGAGGAGGTAGGCATTGGCACTCTAGGGGCTGGATGTTGGGGGAGGGTTACTGAAATTCAGAAACAACTTTGAAATTCCCAGTCACAAACAGTCTCATGTTCTGAGGATGTTTACACATAGAAGATGCCTAATACTTTTTGTTGTCTATAACAGTTTTATTAGAAGAGTGTGTCTGGAGTGGCAGAACCAAGGTAAAGAGCGCCTAAATAATCACTTTGATGGATTAAGATTGGAATGAAGTTTGGCTGAAAAGAAACTTTCCTTATCCATCTAAGTCAGAGTATGTGGTGAGGAGTAAAGAGTAGGAGGCAGGCCGGGTGCGGTGGCTCACGCCTGTAATCCCAGCCCTTTGGGAGGCCGAGGAGGGCGGATCACGAGGTTAGATCGAGACCATCCTGGCTAACACGGTGAAACCCCGTCTCTACTAAAAATACAAAAAATTAGCCGGGCGTCGTGGTGGGCGCCTGTAGTCCCAGCTACTCGGGAGGCTGAGGCAGGAGAATGGCGTGAACCCAGGAGGCGGAGCTTGCAGTGAGCTGAGATCGCGCCACTGCACTCCAGCCTGGGCGACAGAGAGAGACTCCGTCTCGAAAAAAAAAAAAGAGTACAAGGCAATAAAATTCTCTGTGATGGTCCGGGGTGGACTGTTCACTGCAGGAAGATCTTTGCAAATATCGGGGCGGAGGGTTTTCTACCACAGATGCATTTTAAAATGGGCACCTGTGGGCAAGGCATTAGCAATGAATTGAAATACAGCGCATAACTTACTTGTTGTTTTGTTTGCTCTGAATTTCATTGCTGCTTATTATGGTACCTTTGTGTGAAGGATAATTTAGAGGAGATAGGAGATACAAGGGAAAGGAAAGGAGAAAGGGGTACCAGAATCGGGAGGCAAATGGTTGAGCGGGGCCGTACCTGTTCCTATTTGTTATGAGTTGTGCCTCCCACTTGGGGCTAATTCTCCATTAACATTGTGTTTTCCTGATGGGACTCTCCAGGGTGGCTTAGGATAGCAGCTCTCTTCGAGTCAGCCCATGGATGCTGTTTCAGCTCAGTGGAGGACTTCAGAAGCAAGCTGAAATGGAATTGGTGTACCAGTAGGGGGTAAGAAGGAGAGATTGGAATCATCCTCAAGGATGTCTGAACTTTCCAAATAGGCAGTGGTCTCTGGCCTGGGGTTTGTGGACCACTGAGGAATATGCATATTTTTGGGGAGACTAAAAAGGTTAAAAACCACTACTCTAAAGCTTAACTGCCATCTCTAATGTATGTGCATAATTATGCTTTGCTAGGATGGGAAGAAAGGACACTAGTGAAAGAAATGTGGACGGGTGTGTCTTCAGGTATATTAACAGGTCCAGAGCATGGAGTCCCCAGCAGAAAATGCACAGATGCCATTGCAAAAGGCAGGAGGTGCGGAAATGAACGTGATCCACCAGTAAGTAAAAACAAGACATGTAGGTTTGCTCTATTAGTCAGTCATTCCTGTGCTCTCCTGTCCTCTGAGGTGAGATAGGTCATGCTGCTGATACCCTTACAGAAGTATGTTTTAATGTCCTAGGACTACTGAAACAGAGTACCAGGAACTGGGTGACTTTCAATAACAACTTTATTCTCTCATGGTCCTGGATTTTAAGATGTTCAAAATTAAGGTGTGGGCAGGGCCATGTTCTCTCTGACACCTTTAGAGAAGAGTCCTTCCTGGCTTCTTAGCCAGCAATGCCCCTTGGTTGCCTGCAGTCCTTGGTGTTTCTTGGCTGTAGCAACATGACTCCGATCCCTGTCTCCATCCACACATGGACTTCTGCCCCATATATCTTTGTGTCTTCACAAGGCCTTCTTAGAAGGATACTAGTTGTTGGATTTAGGGTGCACCCTAATCCACCCTGGCCTCATCTTAACTAATGACATCTGCAAGGATCCTATTTCCAAATGAGGTCACCTGAGGTTCTGGGTTGATATGGTTTGGCTGTGTCCCCACCCCAATCTCATCTTGAATTGTACTCCCAGAATTCCCACGTGTTGTGGGAGGGACCCGGTGGGAGGTAATTGAATCATGGAGGCGGTTTCCCCCATACTGTTCTCATGGTAGTGAATTAGTCTCACAAGATCTGATGGTTTTATAAGGGGTTTCCCCTTTTGCTTGGCTCTCATTCTCTCTTCCCTGCCACCGTGTAAGACGTGCCTTTCACCTTACACCATGATTGTGAGGCCTCCCCAGCCACGTGGAACTGTGAATCCATTAAACCTCTTTTTCTTTATAAATTATCCAGTCTCAGGTAGGTCTTTATCAGCAGCATGAAAACAGATTAATACATGGGTAGACATGACTTTTCGTGGGATGCTATTCAGCCCAGTATTCAGAGGCATCTTTGTGGACTCTGCTACATTCTGCGGGGTTTAAGGTTGCAATTATGGAATAAAATGGTGGGGAGAACTAGTTACAAAGTGTGGAGAAGACAGGAGATGGGTCTTCAGAAGTATTTGGATAGGTATTAATAGGAGTATAGAAGAACGTTAAAATGTCATTCACTTAAATGACATGTAAATTGCCTTTGCAGTCAAGATACCAAAAGCTCTAGATTAGGAGTGGGGAATGAGGTCCCTGACCCCTCTGCTATTCCCTTCTTGGTACAACTCCTTAGTTCTGCATTCCTGATTTAAGAAACTGTGAGCTTCGCCAGCCGGGCGCGGTGGCTCACGCCTGTAATCCCAGCACTTTGGGAGGCCGAGGCGGGCAGATCACAAGGTCAGGAGATTGAGACCATCCTGGCTAACACGGTGAAACCCTGTCTCTACTAAAAATACAAAAAAATTAGCCAGGCATGTTGGCGGGCGCCTGTAGTCCCAGCTGCTGGGGAGGCTGAGGCAGGAGAATGGCGTGAACCCGGAAGGCAGAGCTTGCAGTAAGCCGAGATTGCGCCACTGCACTCCAGCGTGGGCGACAGAGCGAGACTCCATCTCAAAAAAAAAAAAAAGAAAGAAACTGTGAGCTTCAAAACAATCTTCTCCCACCCTAATTGTAAACAGATACATCTAACTTTTATGACTTAATAAAGGGAGTATCTTGGAATAGTCATGTGATATCAGCCCAGAGAAAATGTCTTCTTATTTCTCATCTGAATTATAAAACTGATTTATATAGTATTCATTGTATGCAGTTGCAGTAACAATGGCTTCATGGTACTAGCTAGCCTAGTTTTACTTCCTCTGTACAGAGCTGAGTGAGAGTGAGAATGAGGAAAACACCTCTCTATCTTATGAAGGGGTCCTAGGATCCTAGTGAGAGGGTTTCAGTTGGATAGGCTATTTCAGGCTTAAAGCAGGCCCAGAGTTCCAGGGAACCATGAAGCAGTCATCTAAGGGCACTCTGAGGGGATTGTAGTTGCTAAGAGGGGCCTAGACCCAACTAGATCATGATTATTCTTTCTCAGTCTCTCAAAAAATGCAATGAATATTCCAGAACTTGGCTGGCTCTTTAAGGACATCTTGCTTACAGACAGAGTGTTTTCCAAGTAGCTTGCTGCCTGCAGAGGCATCCACAAACCTAAATTGGAGACTTTATCTACCCCGGGTCCCTCAAAACCCTGGGAAATAGGACCAGAAAGAACCACAGGCTGTGGTGTTGGTTACAGAAAATGAAAGGATCCAAGTTATCAAAAGTGGGTAACAAAGCAACATCAAGAAACTGTGTCCTTAAAACTAAGAGAATATACAAGACATTCTAATCCACGTGGTTCTTAGGGTGAAATCTAGCCTCTGGGCAGATAAGAAATCAGGGTGTGAGTCACCCCTCTTTAGCTGGAATGACAAGAGACTCAGACCATAACTCTAGAGATTGAAGGGTTACCCACACCTGCATTCCTTTTCATGCCTCACCTATCCCAGGTATGCACTAAAACTACTGCTAAAAATAACTGCAGAAACTTGAAGTCTGGGAAATAGCACTGAACAGTCTCACCTGAAGTGAAGAGCTGGTTGGTGCCAAGTGGAAAGGAGACAGGAAGAAAATGGGCTCCTCTGGAACCATGCAGTCTCTAGGAGGTGGGCCCCAAGGTCTGCTCAGAGTCTTGGAGCTTTTGTTTGCTCGTAGCCATCCATCCCCTGATACCATCCAAACACAAAGGATGTCTCCTGTCACTATCACCCTTCAATCATCTGCCAGTGCCGTCAAAGAGGCTGGAAGGAGCAGGAGGAATTGGGAAAGGAACAGGTGGGGAAAGTGTAAGTCATCGGACTGTTCACTGTTGCTGTGTGACCTTGTGGGAGTTACTAAACCTCTCTGAACCTCGAGTTTTCTCATTTGTTAATATGGAAAGAAGACTGTCAAGCCTATCTCTGTCACAGAATCTTTTTTTTTTTTGAGATGGAGTCTCTGTCAACCAGGCTGAAGTGCAATGGTGCAATCTTGGCTCACTGCAACCTCCACCTCCCAGATTCAAGCGATTCTCCCACCTCAGCCTCCCAAGTAGCTGGAATTACAGGCATGTGCCACCATGCCAGGCTAATTTTTGTATTTTTAATAGAGGCAGGGTGCCATGTTCGTCAGGCTGGTCTCGAATTCCCGACCTCAGGTGATCCATCTGCCTCGGCCTCCCAAAGTTCCGGGATTATAGGTGTGAGCCACCACACCTGGCCTGCCTCACAGAATCTCGAACCTAGTTTTTAAAATTCTGTTTCTTTCCTCCTTCCCTTCCAGTGTCCACCATATCCTAGCCACTGTGCCAGATGCTAGGAAACCAATAGTAAAAAAAGAGTCAGATGCTATTTTTGCTGAACTTAGCCTTAGTATTGTATAGTGATTGTGCTTCCTACTAGGCAGGGACCACGCCTAATTTGTGGATATTACTAATATCATACAGGGCCCATACGCAGTAAATGTTCAATATCTGTCATTTTCTGAAACCTAAGATGTGTCAGGCGGCTTGACCTGTATTATTTCTAGTTCTTTGAACAATCCCGAACAGTCGATATTATTGTTCCCAATATGAGCTATGGAGCCAGTTTGCCAAATCGGCCCCTGACTAACTGAGACTTTGGACAAGTTGTTCAACCTTCCTGTGTTTCAACCTTCTTATCTGAAGACACACAGTTATAGTACAGCATTGTGAAGTTAAATGAACTATACTGTGGCTCATGATAACAATCAGTAAGTGTTAGTCATTATAATGATCATTAATTGTGGCTTTTAGCATAGATGAAGACTGGCAGCATACCCATATCATACAGCTGGTAAAGGGCTAAGTAAAAATTTGAAGCCAAATTGGATTCCAAGCCTCTGCCCTTTACACTAAATACACTGTTTGTTATGTGTGTGTGTATGTATATATGTGTAATTCCATATTACTCATTCAGTATGTTCCACACAACAAGTAAGTATTATGCAAATGAACTTTCAGGTTCCAAGCTATTTTCAAATTGGCAACAGGCGGGTAAGAAAATAAGACATTCTTGTTTTCACCAGTAGATGGCAGAAGGAAGAAAAGACCACTCCGGAGAGGGAAGGAGTTTTAATTCGGAGCCGAGTGATTCACAGTGGGCTGTGGCTGAGGCACAGGGGCGGATGAGGCAGACTCCTTGTATGACTACAGTGGAGGACAGCCCCACTGGAACTAGGGGTCAGGGGTCAGGGTGGGGAGGAGAACTACCTACAGGTATGTGAAGGGTGTCAGCCTTCAAGAAGATCTGCTAGGTTGACCCAGAGGATGGGGACTGGGAGCCCTGAAGTAAAGGCAAGTTCAGATGCAGTTAGAAAAAAAGGTCGCGTTCCTCTGTCATCTCTACTGCGCGGTCCCTGGCTGTGGGCCCTCCTCGTCAACTTCCAAACACTTGGTTCTTTTCCAAAGCCTGCCTTTCCCTCTGGGATGTTGATGAAGGCACTTGCCTTGTTTGCTCCTTTCCCCACCCGCTACCCCAGTCTGTAAGTCAGGAATACTATTTCCCCCGCCTATCCCAATACACGTTGTTTGTGAGCCACCGGCCCCCCTCACTGCTTCCCTCTCTCCTCACTGCATATCCATCCAGTAGGCTTGGTCCACAGCCCGTGCTCCTGTATCAAATAAGCTTGGTGCTGGGTAACCTGTGAGCTGCTTGTTCGTTCATTTTATCCTAGAGACATGTCCTTCAGCCCAAAGTGATGGGGAGTTGTCCTTCTGGGTCCAAAAGAGTAGTAGCAGCAATCAAGCATGGTGGTCATTTATACTGGGCCAACTCTCACTGATGTGACGCTGGCTCTTGTCCTCACACATTCTTTTGGGGGAGGAGTCCACTGGTAACTCCTGATATCTTAGAAACTCTCTTACCCAAGCTATTAAATCCAGTGCCAACTTAAAACCAACATCCCTGTCGCGATTTCTGGGTGGGTCAAGAGTGGGGACTATCCAAAGGTTTCTTATTTGACATACGTCTATTTGTACATTTGTAATGGTTGTTGGTTTGGTTTTAAATAAGTGATTCTTGGACAGGGCATGGTGGCTCATGCCTATAATCCCAGCACTTTGGGAGGCCAAGGTGGGAGGATTGCTTGAGGCCAGGAGTTTGAGACCACAGTTTGGGGTTCTGCTGGGTAACAAAGCAGAACCCCATCTCTACAAAAACAATAAAAAATTAGCTGGGCATGGCAGACCCTGCCTATGGTCCTAGCTACTTGGGAGGCTGAGACAAGACAATCATTTGAGTCTTGGAGGATGAGATTGCAGTAAGCTATGATTGTGCTGCTGCGTTCTAGCCTGGGTGACAGGGTAAGACCCTGTCTCTAAAAGGTAAATAGTAAATAAGTGATTCTTTACAATAGGGCTGAGGAGAGCCTCCTGTGTGTTAGGAGTTTGCCAGGTGACTGGCATATATTATTTCTTTTACTGGAGGTCATGAGTCATTTCTCAAGGAAACTGCGGATCAGGAAAGCTTGTTTGTCATATTTTAAAACTGCAGCCTAGTCTTTTTTGTTTTTTTTTGAGACAGAGTTTTGCTCTTGTTGCCCAGGCTGGAGTGCAATGACGTGATCTTGGCTCACCGCAACCTCTGCCTCCCAGGATCAAGGGATTCTCCTGCCTCAGCCTCCTGAGTAGCTGGGATTACAGGTGCCCACCACCATGCCCGGCTAATTTTTGTATTTTTAGTAGAGACGGTTTCACCGTTTTGGCCAGGCTGGTCTCAAACCCCTGACCTCAGGTGATCCACCCACCTCAGCTTCCCAAAGTGCTAAGATTAAAGGCATGAGCCAACGTGCCTGGCCTTTCCTTTTTTTGAGACAGAGTCTTGCTCTATCGCCCAGGCTGGAGTGCAGTGGCAAGATCACAGTTCACTGCAGCCTCCAATTCCCCAGACTCAAGTGATCCTCCCACTTCAGACTCCCAAGTTGCTGGGACCACAGCTGTGCACCACCATACTCGGCTAATTTTTGCATTTTTTTTTAAGAGAGAGGGTTTCACCATGTTGTCCAGGCTGGTCTTGAACTTCTGGGCTCAAGTGATCCTCCTGCCTTGGCTTCCCAAATTGTAGGGATTACAGGCATGAGCCACCGCACCCAGCCCATTCTCTATTTTCTGAAAGGTTTGTGTAAAAATTTTTTTATAAGGCCAGGCACGGTGGCTCACGCCTGTAATCCCAGCACTTTGGGAGGCCGAGACAGGAGGATCATGAGGTCAGGAGATCGAGACCATCCTGGCTAACATGGTGAAACCCCATCTCTACTAAAAATAAAAAAAATTAGCCAGGCGTGGTGGCGGGTGCCTGTAGTCCTAGCTACTTGGGAGGCTGAGGCAGGAGAATGGCGTGAACCCGGGAGGCGGAGCTTGCAGTGAGCCGAGATCGTGCCACTGCATTCCAGCCTGGGCGACAGAGTGAGACTCTGTCTCAAAAAAAAAAAAATTTTTTTTATAAACAAAATATTTTTCATACACAAAAGATTTTTCATTCTGAATTATACAAAAAACTTCAAACAAGTACTGTTTATAAGATCCACTAATGTTATATTTTTAAATAATATGATTACATAATAGCTTTCTTTAAATCTGAGTTCACTCAAATTTGATGGTTTTTTTTTTTTTGAGACGGAGTTTCATTCTTGTTGCCCAGGCTGGAGTGCAATGGTGTGTTCTCGGCTCACTGCAACCTCTGCCTCCCAGGCACAAGCAATTCTCCTGTCTCAGCCTCCCAAGTAGCTCGGATTACAGGGATGCACCACCATGCCCGGCTAATTTTTTTGTATTTAGTAGAGATGGGGTTCCGTCATGTTAGTCAGGGTGGTCGCGAACTCCTGACTTCAGGTGATCCACCTGCATTGGCCTCCCAAAGTGCTGGGATAACAGGCGTGTGCCACCACGCGCAGCCTTGTTTTATCTTTACTATGATTACCAAGTTGTAAAAACAAAAAATTACAACCACATTCTTGGCAGAATTTTGATGTCTGATAATACCTGGATATTGGACAGCATCCAATTAAAACATCAGTATAGCTTTCATGCATTAAATAAAGTATTTTGCTCAAGTTCCCAAAACAAACTTGAGTATGTTGGGTTTGAATGGAAGCAAAAGGCCAAGTTAAAATATGAAAGCAGATGGTTTTTATTTGGTAGGAGCTGAAATGAATATTTGCGTTCTAATCAGACATCTGTGCCATGTGGCATTTTCCAAATTTTTAAGAGTCTACCAGTCTAAACACTTCACTGCTTTTACCACCTTTGCTTTGCTCTTCTCCTTTCTTTCCTCTCATTTTGCCTTCAGACTTTTTCTTTTCTTTTTTTTTTTTTGAGACAGAGTCTTGCTCTATCACCCAGGCTGGAGTGCAGTGGTGCTATCTTGGTTCACTGCAACCTCTGCCTGTTGGGGTTCAAGTGAGTCTCATATCTCAGCCACCCAAGTAGCTGGGACTATAGGCTTGCACCACCACACCCGGCTAATTTTTGTATTTTTAGTAGAGACAGGGTTTCACCATGTTGGCCAGGCTGGTCTCGAATTCCTGGCCTCAAGTGATCTGCCTGCCTTGGCCTCCCAAAGTGCTGAGATTCCAGGCTTGAGCCACCGCCCCCGGCCTCAGCCTTTTTCTTTACCTCTACTTCTTCCATACTGGTTGCTGCCCATACTGGTCTAGAAAACCTTTTTTTCCTCTTAATATCAGCCTCCATTTTTGTGTCATCTTTTTCATCTTTCACCACACACTCATTTCCTCTTGGCAGTGTCTGGCATCACCACAGTTGCTGTCTCTTGAACAACTTTCTTTAAAACATCGCGTCTACTTTGAGAATACTTTCAAGTCAGCTGAGCACCTTTGGGGCATTCTTTTTTCTCTTTTCAGGCACTTTTCTTTTCCACCCACTCTGACACACCACATGATCACGCTGACCAGAGTTTGGTTTGTGTAAAATTGCTGTTATTTCTTCCTTAAATGTTGGATAGAATTGAACGGTGAAGCCATTTGGATTTGGGATTTTAATTATGAAATTGTTCTTCTTCTTTTTTTCTTTTTTTGTTTTCCAGACAGGATCTTGCTTCATCACCCAGGCTGGAGTACAGTGGCACAATCACAGCTCACTGAAGCTTCAACCTCCTGGGTTCCCTCCTGGGAGCGACTCTCCCACCTCAATCTCCAGAGTAGCTGGGACTACAGGTGCCTCCCACCACACCTGGATAATTTTTGAAATTTTTGTAGAGTCGGGGTCTTGCTAGGTTGCTTAGGCTGGTCTCTAACTCCTAGCTTCAAGTGATTCTCCTGCCTTGGCCTCCTAAAGTGCCAAGATTACAGGTATGAGCCAGCATACTTGGCCTGCATCCTGCACATACCGATACACTGTGTTTTCATCATCATTCAGATTGAAATACTTTCTATTGTCTTTTTTCGATTCAAGGTTATTTTGAAGAGTGTTGCTTAATTTCAGAATATTTGAAGATCTTAAAAACATTTTACTTAATTACATAACTTGGGCTGGGCATGGTGGCTCACACCTGTAATCCCAGCATGTTGGGAGGCAGAGGCAGGCAGATCACTTGAGGCCAGGAGTTCAAGACCAGCCTGGTCAACATGATATAACCCCATCTCTACTATAAATACAAAAATTAGCAGGGTGTGGTGGCACACACCTGTAATCCCAGGTTCTCAGAAGGCTGAGGCATGAGAATCTTTTGAATCCAGGAAGTGGTGTTAGCAGTGAGCTGAGATAGTGCCACTGCACTGCAGCCTGGGTGACAAAGCAAGGCTCTGTCTCAAAAACAAAAAAGAAAAAAGAAAAACCATAACCTGAATGAATTTGATCTTTTGCCATTTTTTGAGGCTTGTTTATGGACTAGCATATAGCGCATCTCAGTGTATATTCCATGAGCACTTCAAAAGAATGTGTACTCTGCAATTTTTGAGTATGATATTCTGTAGTCAATTAAGTCAAACTAATTGGTAATGCTATCAAATTTTCTATGATGTCACTTTTTTCCCCAACTTATTCTAACAGTTACTAAGAGGGGTTATTAAAATCTCCATATGTTTGTGGATTCATTTATTTCTTTTTAGTCTGTTAATTTTTGCTTTACGTATTTTAAGCTCTCTTATTAAGTGTATACAGATTTAGGACTTTTATGTCTTAACTAATTAAACGTTTTAGTATTAAGAAATATTCTTTATCTCTGGAATACTCTTTGCTTGAGAGATTTTATTTGGGCCGGGCGCGGTGGCTCACGCCTGTAATCCCAGCACTTTGGGAGGCCAAGGCGGGCGGATCAGGAGGTCAGGAGTTCGAGACCAGCCTGGCCAACATGGTGAAACCCCGTCTCTACTAAAAATACAAAAATTAGCTGAGCGCGGTGGCAGGGGCCTGTAATCCCAGCTACTCTGGAGGCTGAGGCAGGAGAATTGCTTGAACCCGGGAGGCAGAGGTTGCAGTGAGCCGAGATCGCACCACTGCACTTCAGCCTGGGTGACAGAGCAAGACTTTGTCTCAAAAAAAAAAAGAAAGAAAGAAAGATGCTTTATCTGATATTAATATAGCCATAAACAAGCCAAACATTGCCTTTTTTTTTTTTTTTTTTTTTTTGGGAGGGAGTCTTGCTCTGTCATCCAGGCTGGAGTGCAGTGGTGCAATCTTGTCTTGCTACAACCACTGCCTCTCAGGTTCAAGTGATCCTCCTGCCTCAGCCCCCCAAGTAGCTGAGATTATAATGTGTACCACCACACCTGGCTAATTTTTGTATTTTTAATAGAGACAGAGTTTCACCATGTTGGCCAGGCTGGTCTCAGACTCCTAGCCTCAAGTGACCTGTGCGCCTTGGCCTCCCAAAATGCTTAGATTACAGGCGTAAGCCACTGTGCCCAACCCAAATATTGTTTTCTTAAGTTTAGTGTTTGTACAATATATACTTTTTTACTATTTTGCTTTCAACTTGGTTGTGTCTTTATATTTCTAAGATGTTTCTTGTAAACAAAGTAACCTGAGATTTTTGTTCTCTGTTTTCTAATTGGAGGGGCTAGTCTATTAGCATTTTTTTTTTTTTTTTTTTTTTTTTTGAGACAGGGTCTCACTCTGTCACCCAGGCTGGAGTGTAGTGGCACCATCATGCCTCACTGAAACCTCGACCTCCTGGGCTCAAGCAATTCTTCCACCTCAGCCTCCTGAGTAGCTGGGCCTATAAGTATGCACCATCATGCCTGGTGAATCTTCAAACTTTTTTTGTAGAGATGGGATCCCACTTTATTGCCCAGGCTTGTCTCATTTGTATTTAACATGATTTTTTGGTATTTTTGAGTTTACTTTTAACAAATAAAAAACCCATAACATTTTTTTCTACTTGTTCCATCAGTTGTTTGTTTCTCTGTGATATAGCTTGGGTCTGTGTCCCTGCCCAAATCTCATGTCAAATTGTAATCTCCAGTGTTGGAGGTGGGGCCTGGTAGGAGGTGACTGGATCATGGGAGTGGGTTTCCCCTTTGGTGCTGTCCTCATGATAATGAGTTAGTTCTCATGAGATCTGGTCATTTAAAAGAATGTGGCACCGGCCGGGCACGGTGGCTCACCCCTGTAATCCCAGCACTTTGGGAGGCTGAGGTGGGTGGATCTCCTGAGGTCAGGAGTTCAAGACCAGCCTGGCCAACATGGTAAAACCCCGTCTCTACTAACAATACAAAAATTAGCTGGGCGTGGTGGCAGGTGCCTGTAATCCCAGCTACTTGGAAGGCTGAGGCAGGAGAATTGCTTGAGCCCGGGAGGCGGAGGTTGCAGTGAGCCGAGATTGCACCACTGCACTCCAGCCTAGGCGACAGAGCAAGACTCTGTCTCAAAAAAGAAAAAAGAAAAAAAAAAGTGTGTGGCACCCGCCCCTCTGTCCTACCCCTCTGTCCTTGGTCCTGCTTCTGCCATGTAAGATGCCTGCTCCGGCTTTGCCTTCCTCCATGAGTAAAAGGGTCCTGAGGCCTCCCCAGAATCAGATGCCGCCATGCTTCCTGTACAGCCTGCAGAACTGTGAGCCAGTTAAACCTCTTTTCTTTATAAATGACCCAGTCTCAGGTATTTCTTTATAGTAATGCAAGAATGGACTAATACACTCTGTTTCTCTTTTCCTGCCCACTTTTCAATAAATTGAGTATTTTTAAATATACCATTGACTTTTTAGCTAATCATCTTTTATTTTGAGTAGTTTTTCTTGAGATTACAAATATCTTTAACAATCTACCTTCAAATTATTCTCCTTTTGTGATTCTAACACTAATTCTATTTACCCACTTCCAATTCTTTTTACCCATTTCCAATTCTTTGAGCTCTTGTTGTCCTATATTTTACTTCTAAATGTTATATATTTTGAAATATATTGTTATTATATTGGCAGCCAATTGTCTTTTTAAAATGTGTAGAATAAGCCAGGAGCAGTGATCATGCCTGTAATCCCAGCTACTTAGGAGGTTGAGGTGGGAGGATTGCTTGAGGTCAGGAGTTTGAGACCAGCCTGGGAAACAGCAAGACCCTCTCTCTAAAAAATAGAAAAATAAAAAAATTAACCAAGGATGGTGGCATGTGCCTGTGGTCTTAGCTACTTGGGAGGCTGAGGCAGGAGGTTTGCTTGAGCCCAGGCGTCAAGCCTGCGGTGAGCTATGATCATGCCACTGCACTCCAGCCTGGGCAACAGAGTGAGATCATGTAACTAAAAAGAGAAAAAAAAGTATAGCTCTCTTTTCTATTTAGATTCATATTTATGCTCTCTGGGTCTCTTATCTTTTCCTACAGATCTATGCTTCCATTGACATTATTTCTGTTAATCATTTCTGGTAGAGCAGGTTTTCTGGAAATGAATTTCTCCTCTTTTCTGAAAATATCCTTATTTACCTTTAGGTTGAAATATAAATAGATGTGGCCAGGCGCGGTGGCTCACACCTGTAATCCCAGCACTTTGGGAGGCTGAGGTGGGCAGATCATAAGATCAGGAGATAGAGACCATCCTGGCTAACACGGTGAAACCCATTATCTACTAAAAATACAAAAAATTAGCCGGGCGTGGTGGCACACGCCTGTAGTCCCAGCTACTCGCGAGGCTGAGGCAGGAGAATTGCTTGAACCCAGGAACTGGAGGTTGCAGTGAGCCGAGATCATGCCATTGCACTCCAGCCTGGGAGACAGAGTGAGACTCTGTCTCAAAAAAAAAAAAAAAAAAGAAGAAGAAAGAAATATAAATAGACATCTAGGCTGACAGGTTTTGCTTTTTTTTTTTCAGTTATTTAAGAAAGCTTTTCTATTTTTGGGGGGGTGGTGTGGGGTGTACTGGTCTGTTCTCATGCTGCTAATAGAACACATACCTGAGACTGGATAATTTATAAAGAAAAAGAGGTTTGGCTGGGTGCAGTGGCTCACCCCTGTAATTCCAGCACTTTGGGAGGCCAAAGCGGGTGGATCACGAGGTCAGGAGATCGAGACCATCCTGGCTAACATGGTGAAACCCCGTCTCTACTAAAAAAACAAAAATAAAAAAGAAAAAAAGAGGTTTAATGGACTCACAGTTCCACATAGCTGGAGAGGCCTTACCATCATGGTGGAAAGCAAAGGAGGAGCAAGGCACGTCTTACATGGTGGCAAGCAAGAGAGAAGTAGAGGGGAACTCCCTTTAGAAAGCCATCAGGTCTTGGAGGCATTCAGCTGCTTCAAGATGAAGCTGAACATCTCCTTCCCGGTCACTGGCTGCCAGAAACTCATTGAGTGGATGATGAATGCAAACTTCGTACTTTTTATGAGAAGCTTATGGCCACAGAAGTTGCTGCTGACACTCTGGGTGAAGAATGGAAAGGTTATGTGGTCCGAATCAGTGGTAGGAACAACAAACAAGGTTTCCCCATGAAGCAGGGTGTCTTGACCCGTGGCTGTGTCCGCCTGCTACTGAGTAAGGGGCATTCCTGTTACAGACCAAGGAGAACTGGAGAAAGAAAGAGAAAATCAGTTTGTGGTTGCATAGTGGATGCCAATCTGAGCATTCTCAACTTGGTTATTGTTAAAAAAAAAAAAAAGTAAAGAAGGATATTCCTGGACTGACTGATACTATGGTGCCTTGTCGCCTGGGGCCCAAAAAAGCTAGCAGAATCTGCAAACTTTCCAACCTCTCTGAAGAAGATGATGTCCGCTAGTATGTTGTAAGAAAGCCCTCAAACAAAGGAGGTAAGAAACCTAGGACCAAAGCACCCAAGATTCAGCATCTTGTTACTCCACATTTCTTGCAGCACAAAGGGCAGCATATTGCTCTGAAGAAGCCGTGTACTAAGAAAAATAAGGAAGAGGCTGCAGAATATGCTAAACTTTTAGGCAAGGGAATGAAGGAGGCTAAAGAGAAGCGCCAGGAACAAATTGTGAAGAGACACAGACTTTCCTCTCTGTGAGCTTCTACTTCTAAGTCTGAGTCCAGTCAGAAATAAGATTTTTTGAGTAACAAATAAATAAGATCAGACTCAAAAAAAAAAAAAAGAGAAAAGAATAGAAAAGAAAGCCATCAGGTCTCGTGAGACGTTATCACAAGAACAGCATGGGAAAGACCCACTCCCGTGATTCTATTACTTCCCGCCGGGTCCCTCCCACAACATGTAGGAATTATGGGAGCTACAATTCAAGATGAGATTTGGGTGGGGACACAGCCAAACCATATTAGGGGATGGGGAAGCTTTTCTATTGTCTTCTGGCCTCTACTGTTTCTGATGAGAAATTACCCATCATTCATAATTTTTCTTTGTCTGCTTTTAATAATTTGTTTTTATCTTTGATTTTCAACACTTTGACTATGATGTACCTGAGGCTGGTTTTCTTTGTATTTATTCTGCCTGGAGTTCACTGAGCTGATGCAATCTGTGACTTGATTTCTTTTAATTAGTTTTAGAAAATTCTTGTCTATTATCTCTCCAAAGATTTCTTCTGTCTCACTCTTTCTTTTCCTTATGGGACTTCAATTACAAATATGTTAAACCATTTGCTATCATCCTAAGGATCATAGATGCTCTGTTTTATCCCCCCAACATTTTTCTATTTGTGTTTTAGTTGGATTACAGTCACGTGCTGTATAATGACAGTTTAGCCAACAACAGACCACATATATGATGTTGGCCCCATAAGATTATAATAAAGCTGAAAAATTCCTATCACCTAGTGATGTTGTAGCCATCATAAAGTTGTAGTGCAACACATTTCTCCTGTGTTTGTAGTGATGCTGGTGTAAACAAACCTACTGTGCTGCCAGTTGTATAAAAGTATAGCACACACAATAATGTATAGTATATAATACTTGATAATGATAAAAAAAGACTATGTTACTGGTTTATGTATTTAGTATACATACTTTTATCATTATTTTAGGGTGTACTTCACATATATATAACATTACGTTATATATATATGTATAAAGTTGACTGTAAAACAACCTCAAGCAGAAACATAAATAAGAAATTTTAAAAATAGAAAAAAGCAGCTGGGCATGGTGGCTCATGCCTGTAATCCCAGCACTTTAGGAGGATAAGGCAGGGGGATCACCTGAGGTCAGGAGTTTGAGACCAGCCTGGCCAACATGGCGAAACCCCATCTCTACTAAAAACACAAAAAATTAGCCAGGCATGGTGGTGCACACCTGTAGACCCAGCTACTCAGGAGGCTGAGGCAGAATCGCTTGACTCTGGGAGGCAAAGGTTGCAATGAGCTGAGATCGTGCCATTGCACTCCAGCCTGAGTGACAGAGCGAGACTCAGTCTCAAAAAAAAAAAAAAAAAAAGGAAAAAGCCTAAATAATAAGGATATACAGAAGGAAATATTTTGTACAGCTGTACAATGTGTGCTTGAAGTTAAGCGTTATTAAAAGAGTCAAAAAGCTAAAAGATGAAAAAGTTTATAAAGTTAAAAAGTTACAGTAAGCTAAGGTTAATTTATTATTGAAGAAAGAAAAATTTTAAAAATAAACAAATTTAGTGGCCAGGCGCAGTGGGTCATGCCTGTAATCCCAGCACTTTGGGAGGCTGAGGTGGGTGGATCACCTGGAGTTGGGAGTTCAAGACCAGCCTGACCAACATGGTGAAGCCCCATCTCTACTAAAACTACAAAATTAGCTGGACATGGTGGCATATGCCTGTAATCCCAGCTACTTGGGAGTCTGAGGTAGGAGAATCGCTTGAACCCAGGAGGTGGAGGTTGCGGTGAGCCGAGATTGTGCCACTGTACTCCAGCCTGGGCAACAAGAGCAAAACTCCATCTCAAAAATAAACAAATAAATAAATAAATAAAATAAATTTAGAGTAGCCTAAATGTCCACTGTTTATAAAGTCCACAGTAGTGTGCAGTAATGTCCTAGGCCTCCACATTCACTCACCACTCACTCGCCCAGAGCAACTTCCAATCCTGTAAGCTCCATTTATGGTAAGTGCCCTGTATAGGTGTACCATATTTTATCTTTTATGGTGTATTTTTATTGTAACTTTCCTATGTTTAGATTTGTTTAGATATATAAATATTTACCATTGGGTTACAATTGCCTGCTGTATTCAGTACAGTAACATGCTGTGCAGGTTTGTAGCCTAGGAGCAATAGGCTATTCCAAGCAACCTAGGTGTGTAGTAGGCTGTGTGGTATGTGTGAATATACTCTATGATGTTCACACAATGACAAAATTGCCTAATGATGCATTTCTCAGAATGTATTGTTAAGCAATGCATGACATATTCTTATTGATCTGATTTTAAGTTTACTGTTCATTTCCACTGCTGTGTCCAGTCTACTGTACATCAAATTACTTCTTCATTTCTGATTTTTTTTTTTTTTTTTTGAGATGGAGTCTTGCTCTGTAGCCCAGGCTGGAGTGCAGTGGCGCGATCTCGGCTCACTGCAAGCTCCGCCTCCTGGGTTCACGCCATTCTCCTGCCTCAGCCTCCCGAGTAGCTGGGACTACAGGCACCTGCCACCACGCCCCGCTAATTTTTTGTATTTTTAGTAGAGATGGGGTTTCACCGTGTTAGCCAGGATGGTCTCAATCTCCTGACCTTGTGATCCACCCGCCTCAGCCTCCCAAAGTGCTGGGATTACAGGCGTGAGCCACCGTGCCCGGCCTCTGATTTTTTTTTTCTTTTTTTGAGATGGAATTTCGCTCTTGTCATCCAGGCTGGAGTGCAGTAGCATGATCTTAGCTCACTGCAGCCTCCGCCTCCTGGATTCAAGTGATTGTCCCACCTCAGCCTCCCAAGTAGCTGGGATTACAGGCACCTGCCACCATGCCCGGATAATTTTTTGTATTTTTAGTAGAGATGGGGTTTCACTATGTTGGGCAGGCTGGTCTCGAACTCCTGACCTCAGGTGATCTGCCTGCCTTAGCCTCCCAAAGTGTTGGGATTACAGGCATGAGCCACCATGCCCGGCCTGATATGTTTTTTATTTCTAGTATTTTCAATCTTTTTTTTTTTTTTTGAGATGGAGTCTTGCTCTGTCGCCCAGGCTGAAGTGGAGTGGTGCAATCTCAGCTCACTGCAAGCTCAGCCTCCCGGGTTCACGCCATTCTCCTGCCTCAGCCTCCTGAGTAGCTGGGACTACAGGTGCCCGCCACCACGCCTGGCTAATTTTTTGTATTTTTAGTAGAGACAGAGTTTCACCATGTTAGACAGGATGGTCTTGATCTCCTGACCTCGTGATCTGCCCGCCTTGGCCTCCCAAAGTGCTAGGATTACAGGCGTGAGCCACTGTGCCCGAGCTAGTATTTTCATTCTTTAAGTGTCTACTCTTTGTTAAAATTTCTCATTTGTTCATAGAAGATGTTTACCTTTTTCACCAGGTCCTTTGTCATATTTGTTAATGTTATTTTAAAGCCCATTTATAATTGCAAAATCTGGGCCTACTTGGGGCCAGCTTTTATTGATGATTTCCTCTCTTGATAATAGATTATATTTTCTTGTTTCTTTAGATGCTTTGTAGTTTTAAATTTGTGCTGGACATTGCATAAAATGGAAAGCAGAGGTGAAAGTAATATTTGCTCTCAACAAAGGACACATCCTACAGGAAGCTGAGTAAGTATAATCTGAAGTTAAAGTGAGCCTGGGGTATTTTGTGTTTTTGTTTTGTTTTTTTTGCAGTTTTAGTTAGATTCCGATCACCATGGGCTTCAGATGTTTTGACAGCGGGATCAAGATGTTCTCCTCAGCAAAGCTTAGTATATGACACCTGCAAGAGCACAGAGATCCCTTTATGCTTTTTATCTAGCCACCAGTTTTACAAACCATGGCGATCCCTGTCGTTGGTATTGGAGTGTTACTGCTCCTATGCCCTCTTAGTGGACAGAGCTACGGAATGTATGTATGTGTTTGTGTCCATATGAATATACATTCATACATGTATATGTATATTTACATTTACCTATTTTTATATCTATCTCTCTATACTGGAAAACATAGCTTTAATAGTTCTAATTCCAATTAAACAGCCCAGGGTTTATTCTAGTTTTCTTCCTCTCCCCTTTCCTAACTCTCTTCTCCAAGAATGATGGTTTTTATTATTATCCTTCGTATTTTTTTATTTGATCAATCCCTGTCTACATAACCAATAGTTGTTACTACCCCCACTTCTGCATAGATGGTCTTGCCACTCTACCTGGGCTCTGACACACCATCCTGGGCTGCCTCCCTGCTGGGATGCCTTGCTCGCCCCATTTCCTCTCTAACTTCTCACCCCGGGCTGCTTAGGTGTGGCCCTGCTCTCCCTGCTCGGGCTCCAGTACCTGACTCCAGGCTACCCTTCTATGGGAACATCTTTATCACTCTGCTTAGACTCCAACATCTTGTGCCAGGCTGTCCCATAGCATGGGTATCCTCCTCTCCTGCACGGGCCCCAACATCCCACGCCAGTCCACCCTCACACATATGCCCCCATCACCCTGCATTCACTCAAACACTTCACACCATGCTGCCCTTATGTGGGACACCTTCCTCATATTCTGGAGCTCCAGAAGCCTGTGCTGGTCCAATCCCCCCTGTGCATGCCCTCCTTGCCATGCTTGGGCTCCAACTCCTGTGGCTGGCCCATCCCTCCGTTCTTCCTTCTCCCATCCCTCTGTGGATGCTTTCCCAATCTTTCAGGCTTAGACTTGCCATTCTGGGCCACCATGATTCAGGGACATCCTTCTAATTCTGCATGGGCTTCAATACTCAATATTAGGGCTCTTCTTCTGTGGGGATACCCTCTTCACCCAATCTGAATTTCGAAACCAATCCCATGCCTGGTTGTATATATGAGACAATATTATAGTGTTAGAGATGAAAGGCAATAATTATATCATTAGATTAGATCCAGTTGAGATGGGTTGAGAGCAGTTATTCACAAAATAATTAATTAACTCCTCTGGAGTGCCTACTATGTGCCAGGACCTGTGCTGACCGTTGAGGTGACCATAACCTCTTGGCTGCTACATGCTAATTTGTTAGGATTAGTTGCAAGTCTGGCTTAACCATCCTATCCCTCCTGTAGCCATGACACTAAGATTTAACGGAAGTCACCCAATTCCATATTTCTAGTATAATTGTCATCCCTGGCCGGGCGCAGTGGCTCACGCCTGTAATCCCAGCACTTGGGGAGGCCGAGGCAGGCAGATCACAAGGTTGGGAGTTTGAGACTAGCCTGGCCAGCATGGTGAAACCCCATCTCTACTAAAAATACAAAAATTAGCCGGGTGTGGTGGTGCACGCCTGTAATCCCAGCTACTCGGGAGGCTGAGGCAGGAGAATTGCTTGAACCCAGGAGGCAGAGGTTGCAGTGAGCCAAGATTGTGCCACTGCACTCCAGCCTGGGTGACAGAGCGAGACTTTGTCTCAAAAAATAATAATAATTATTATTATCACCCCCAACCTCAAGCCATAATTCTGCCTGCCTCACCACCTTGAACCTCCCCAGAGAACTATTAGCTGTTTAACAATTTTCTCATAGAGACTCTTGGGATTAATCCCATCCTGCCTTATATCCTTTTTTACTTCAGTTACTACCTGAAGTCCAAGCAACCTAGAGAACAGTGTATAATATGCTATCATGGTGCTAAAACGAGTATATTTGGCCAGGCACAGTAGCTCATGCCTATAATCCTAGCTCTTTGGGAGGCCAAGATGGGTGGATCACTTGATTCTAGGAGTTTGGGACCAGCCTGGGCAACATGGCAAAACCATAGCTCTACAAAAAATACAAAATTTCGCCGGGTACATGGCTCACACCTGTAATCCCAGCACTTTGGGAAGGCGAGGCGGGTGGATCACCTGAGGTCCGGGGTTCGAGATCAGCTTGGCCAACGTGGTGAAACCCCGTCTCTACTAAATATACAAAAAATTAGCCGGGCATAGTGGCGGACGCCTGTAATCCCAGCTACTCGGGAGGCTGAGGTAGGGGAAACGCTTGAACCTAGGAAGCGGAGGTTGTGGTGAGCCTAGATCATGCCATTGCACTCCAGCCTGGGCAACAAGAGGGAAACTCCGTCTCAAAAACAAACAAACAGAGAAAGAAACAAACAAACAAAAATTAGCCAGGCATGGTGGCATGAGCTTGTGGTTGCAGCTACTCCAGAGGCTGAAGGGGAGGATCACTGGAGCCTGGGAAGTCAAGGCTGCAGCGAGCCATGATGGCATCACTGCATTCCACCCTATCTCAAAAAAGAAAAAAAAAGGAGTATATTCAAAATATTTGTTTGAATATTCATGAAATATCTCTCAAAAATTACACAAGAACTATGTAACAGGTAACATTGATACCTCCAGGGAGGGAAACCAGGTGTTCAGTGGGCTAAGGAAGGGAAATTGTTGACTTTATATATCCTTATGTAATTTTGAGTTTTGATCAGTGTGAATACATTTACCTATCAAATATATATATATACATATATATATACATATATATAAAATATAAAAGTACTTCATTGACTGAATATGCTCAGTTAACTAGGCACCATGCTAGGGGACTTGGAGTATATAAACAGGTGGTTAATCACAGTCTCTACCCTTAAGGGGATGACCACCTGATCAGAGTGAAAGTTAAGTATGAAAATTACTACAAAGTAATTGATGCAATGATAATTGCTATATCAGAGATGAAAAACCCGGAAGCCACTATCTCACAAGTGGCTTTTTTTTTTTCTCGGAGTCTTGCTCTGCTGCCCAGGCTAGAGTGCAGTGGCACGATCTTGGCTCACTACAATGTCTGCCTCCCAGATTCAAGCGATTCACCTGCCTCAGCCTCCCGAGTAACTGGGACTACAGGTGCCTGCCACCATGCCTGGCCAATTTTTGTATTTTTAGTAGAGACGGGGGTTTCACCATATTGGCCAGGCTGGTCTCGAACTCCTGACCTTGTGATCCGCCCACCTCTGCCTCCCAAAGTGCTGGGATTACAGGCATGAGCCACCATGCCCGGCCTACAAATGGCTTATTATTTAGGTATAATATATGTATTATATAATTATATAATATGACTCGTTTCCTAATGGTTTGGGGCATTTCAATTTTTACTGATTTTTTTTCAGGACATAAGGCTGACATTGGTTTTTTTGCAGGCTCCTCCTGCCCATCCCTTTGCCTCCCATCCTACCCTTTGCCATTTCTTTCTTTCTTTTTTTTTTTGTTTTTTTTTGAGATGGAGTCTCACTCTGTTGCCCAGGCTGGAGTGCAGTGGCATGATCTTGGCTCACTGCAACCTCTGCCTCCTGGGTTCAAGCAATTGTCCTTGCCTCAGCCTCCTGAGTAGCTGGGATTACAGGTGTGCACCACCACACCCGACTACTTTTTTTATACTTTTGGTAGAGATAGGGTTTCACCATGTTGGCCAGGCTGGTCTCAAACTCCTGACCTCAAGTGATCCACCTGCCTCAGCCTCCCAAAGTGCTGGGATTATAGGCATGAGTCATTGCGTCCGGACCCCTTTGCCGTTTCGGATCTAGGAATTATTCAGTTGCTGTGTTTTTGTTTTTGTTTCAATTCAAACAAACAAAAAAAAGGTTAACAGCTTACTGATGTATTATTTACGTAGCATAGAATTCACCCATTTTAATTGTACAGTTTGAAGAGTGTTAACACATTTATGCAGCCATCACCATAATCCAGTTTTAGAACATTTTCATCACACCAAAAAGTTTCTTCATGCTCATTTGCTTTCTGTCCTTATTGTTTTGCCTTTTCTTGATTTTTTTCTTTTTCCGTTTCTTTTTTTTAGTGATGGAGTCTTGCTGTGTTGACCATGCTGAAGCGCAGTGGCTGTTCACAGGCATGATCATAGTGTACAACAGCCTCCAATTCCTGGGCTCAGGTGATCTTCCTGCCTCAGCCTACTGAGTAGCTGGGACTACAGGTACAGGCTCTGCACCCAGGTCTCTTGTATTTTAGTTTTTATTTATTTATTCAATTAATTTATTTATTTTAAGACAGGGTCTCACTCTGTCACCCAGGCTGGAGTGCAGTGGTGCAATCATGGCTCACTGCAGCCTCGACCTCCTGGGTTCAAGCCATCCTCTTACCCCCTGAGTAGCTGGGACTATAGGTGTGCATCACCATGTCTGGCTAATTTTTATATTTTTTATAGAGATAGGGTCTTGGCATGTTGCCCAGGCTTGTCTGGAACTCCTGGGCTCAAGCCATCTGCCTGTCTTAGCCTCCCAAAGTGCTGGGATTACAGGTGTGAGTCACTGCTCCCGGCTGTATTTTAATTTTTTAATAGAGATGGGTCTTACTATGCTGCCCAGGGTGGTGTCATCCTGGCCTCAAACAATCCTCCTATCTCAGTCTCTCAAAGTTCTGGGATTACAGGTGTGACGCACTGCATCCAGCCTCATATATATGTGTATATATATATATATATATATATATATAACCAGAGTCTCGTTCTGTCACCCAGGCTGGAGTGCAGTGGCATGATCTCGGCTCACTGCAACCTCCACCTCCCAGGTTCAAGCGATTCTTCTGCCTCAGCCTCCTGAGTAGCTGGGACTACAGACGTGCGCCACCATGCCTGGCTAATTTTTGTTTGTATTTTTAGTAGAGATGAGGTTTCACCATATTGTCCAGGCTGGTCTCAAACTCCTGACCTCGTGATCCGCCTGCCTTGGCCTCCCAAAGTGCTGGGATTACAGGCATGAGCCACGACTCCTGGCCGTATTATTTTTTAAGGGGGAAAAAGAATCATGAATTCATACTGATATTTTCAACTCAGGTCTTCAGGTAGGTGGCATCTTCTTTTGCCCCACCTTGTAAATCTGAGACAAATTGGTTGGCATTGAAGCTGAGCCTGGAATTTGCCAACATGTTAAATGGTGTGTGACCCCCTCACTTTCCTCTGGAAGAGTTACTGAAGTTGATGCTAACAATACTCATTTATCTTCTCCTCCAAATCTCTGCCAGTTCACCTTGGAGTGGCTTGGCTCGATTTCCTTTTAATACCCGGATTTAGAAAAACACTGACGCATATGAGACCTATCATAAAATGAGGATCCATCCTGCAAGATAGATGCCAAAACAAATGCAGTGATGCCACATTAGGGTTTTCTAATTTAACTTTTATCAGATGCCAAAATGCACAAAGTACTGTACAAAGCACAGCATTAAGCAGAGTCTCTAGCTACAGGGGTTGCAGTGGGAATGTGGAAGCCAGCAAAACCCAGGGAAATGTATGATACAATCCCAATGATTGGGAGGAGGTTATTATGCAGAACAGCGACACTGAGCCATTCTACATCATGGAAGTGTAGATTTCTGATGAAGACCCCTTCTTTTCATCTCTTGTTTTTCAAATTAGCTAGGAGATAGCAAATGGGGAATTCAGGAAATTTGCTTTAAGCCATTAGCTAGGTGGAGTACAACACACCCTTGCTTGACCTGGGTAGCGCACTGCTGCTTGTGGTGCAGGGTGATGTGCAGGAGACTTCAGAGGAATTGAGACAAGGCTAGGGAGATCCTGCTCAGTCCCAAGGGTGATGGCAGAACCCAAAAGTCCTTGATGATGTGACTGTACTCCACGTGGACTATATCACAGCAGGTGGGTAAGCTAAGCTCTCTGCTTTTTTTTGGGGGGGCCGGGGACAGAGTCTTACTCTGTCACCCAGGCTGAAGTGCAGTGGCGTGATCTCAGCTCACTGCAGCCTCCGTCTCCTGGGTTCAAGTGATTCTCCTGGGTTCAAGTGATTCTCCTGAGTAGCTGGGATTACAGGCACCCATCACGCCTGGCTAATTTTTGTATTTTTAGTAGAGACAGGTTCTCACCATGTTGGCCAGGCTGGTCTCACCATGTACCTTCCCTTACAGTAAAATATAGTTATTCTGATGATTAAATGAGTTAATTCATGTATAGTTGCTCTATGACTTATGATGGGGTTGCATCCAGAGAAACTCATGGTACAGTAGAAAAATCCCACATCAAGGCGTGTTAAGTCGGGGACCAGCTGTACTAATTGTAGACACTCAGTAAATGCTAACTCTGATGACGATGGTGAGGATGATGATGATCTCTGTTTCTTCATCCTGAGAAATTTCTTTCTTCTTTTTTCTTTTTTTTTTTCAGGCGTGGTCTGGCTCTGTTGCTCAGGCTGGAGTGCAGTGGCATGATCTCATCTCACTGCAACCTCTACCTCCCAGGCTCAAGCCATCCTCCCTCCCAAGTAGCTAGGACTACAACTACACGCCACCACACCTGGTGAACTTTTGTATTTTTTTTTGCAGAGATGGGGTTTCACCATGTTGCCCAGGCTGGTCTTGAACTCGAGAGCTCAAGTGATCTGCTCACCTTGGCCTCTCAAAGTGCTGGGATTACTGGCGTGAGCCACCGTGCCCTGTCAGTCCTGAGAAATTTATGAGAGTACCCTGGTACCTGCTCTTTGGATCACTCAATGCTGAGGGACAAAGTTTGTAATAGAAACCAAATTCCCTTATTCTACATCTTTTCACTTGCTCAGATCATCCTCCCACCTTCCTATACTGCCTCCATCATTCAAAATAAAGTGAGTGGGCCGGGCGCGGTGGCTCACGCCTGTAATCCCAGCACTTTGGGAGGCCGAGGTGAGTGGATCACGAGGTCAGGAGATCGAGACCATCCTGGCTAACACGGTGAAACCCCGTCTCTACTAAAAATACAAAAAATTAGCCAGGCGTGGTGGCAGGCACCTGTAGTCCCAGGTACTTGGGAGGCTGAGGCAGGAGAATGGCGTGAACCTGGGAGGCGGAGCTTGCAGTGAGCGGAGATCATGCCACTGCACTCCAGCCTGGGGGATAGAGCAAGACTCTGTCTCTAAATAAATAAATAAATAAATAAATAAATAAAGTGAAAGTAGATGCAGACTGAGCTCTGAAGAACTAATCAATCAACCAATATTTGCATCAGCAGCACGTTAGATGGCTAGTGATCTAACAGCTCTTGCCTTTAAGGAACTTTTGGTCTTACTTGGAGAGTTACAATTAAGAAGCGCACAATTAAAGAATAACTCAAAAAATTAAAGTGGAGTGATGATTATATGGCATAAGTAATTAAAGAAAACCAATAATGATTTGATACTTAAGATATAATAATAAAATAAGAGCTAATATTTCATAGCCTGTGCTATGTGCTTTGTTTAGTGCTTTATATGCATGATTTGTTTAATTCAATCTGCACAAGAGTCCTCTAAGGTAGCTACTATTAGCATCTCCCTTTTCAGAAGAGGAAGCTAAAATCCAGACAAGTAGCTTGCTTGAGATCACACAGCTGGTAAATCGAGGAAGATGGAACACAGAAAATACGTAGTATATTAGTCCATTCTCACATTGCTATAAAGAGCTACCTGAGACTGGGTAATTTATAAAGAAAAGAGGCTTAATTGACTCACAGTTCCACAGGCTGTACAGGAAGCATGGCTGGGGAGGCCTCAGGAAACTTGCAGTCAAGGCGGAAGGTGAAGGGGAAGCAGGCATGTTCTTCATGGCTAGAGCAGGAGGAAGAGAGAGCGAAGGGGGAAGTGCTACACACTTTCAAACAACCAGATAAGGCCAGGTGTGGTGTCTCATGCCTGTAATCCCACCACTTTGGGAGGCCGAGACAGGCGGATCACCTGAGGTCTGGAGTTTGAGACCAGCCTGGGCAACATGGTGAAACCCCATCTCTTAAAAACACAAAAATTAGCCAGGTGTGGTGGCAGGCATCTGTAATCCCAGCTACTCAGGAGGCTGAGGCAGGAGAATTTCTTGAACCCGGGAGGCAGAGATTGCAGTGAGCCGAGATCATACCACTGCATTCCAGCCTGGGCGACAGAGCAAGACTCCATTTCAAAAAACAAACAAACAAAAAACCAACCAGATCCCATGAGAGTTCATTCACTATCAGGAGATCATGGGGCCGATGGGAATCCGCCCCCATGATCCAATCCCCTCCTACCAGGCCCCTCCTCCAACACTGGGGATTACAATTTAACATGAGATTTGGATGGGGACACAAATCCAAATCATATTACATAATAAATGAGTTCAGGCCGGGCGCGGTGGCTCACGCCTGTAATCCCAGCACTTTGGGAGGCCGAGGCGGGTGGATCACGAGGTCAGGAGATCGAGACCATCCTGGCTAACACGATGAAACCCCTTCTCTACTAAAAATACAAAAAAATTAGCCGGGCGTGGTGGTGGGCGCCTGTAGTCCCAGCTACTTGGGAGGCTGAGACAGGAGAATGGCGTGAACCCGGGAGGCAGAGCTTGCAGTGAGCCGAGATCGCACCACTGCACTCCAGCCTGGGCAACAGAGAGACTCCGTCTCAAAAACAAAACAAAACAAAAACATAATAAATGAGTTCAGAGGTGGCAGATGTTAATGTCAGCTTAAGTTGAGGTAAGCCACAAATTCTCATGTTTTTTTCAGAGTTCCCCATCAAGTGGAACAAAACTTGTCCTGTTACCTCCCCTCAAAGACAAACCAGGAACCAATTCACCACCCATCCACCCTTTCAGTGTCTTCTTGTTGATCTTTGGAGAAAGGCATGGCCTGGCAGGCTCTGCATGGTGCCACAGGCCTATCTAGCTCATGTCTCTCCTGCATTTCCTTCCCTACTGGCTGCTTTCACTCTTTAAGCTCCTGCCCACCCCAGGGCCTTTGCACATGCTATTTTTTCTACCTCCTCTGCTCTTCTGCCCTCTTTATTTAGGCAACTTCTACTCATCCTTCAGATCCCAGGTCAAGCATATCCTTCTTCAGGGAAGGTTTGCTTGACATCGCTGATGGGGTCAAATCCTCCTTTTAGAGGCTATCACCACATGCTGCATCTCTATTTTATAACACTTGTCACAGTATTATATTTGTCTGGTTCTTTGATTGATATCTATTACCCTCACTAGATTATAAGCCCCATAAGGAATGAGACTGAATCTATTTTTACTCATCATTGTGTTTTCAGCACCAAGCAAAGTGCCTAACACATAATAGGCACTCAATGAATATTTGTGGAATAAACTGAGGAATAAGTAAAGAAGACAGAAGATCTAAAACATGACGGGGGCTACAGATAGGAAAGGGCTGGGGAGGGAAGAGGAGATATTCAAGAGAGGGAAACGAAACCAATGAGGCTACTTGTAAGTGATCTTGCAGTGTAAATGAGCTGAACACAAACAAACCCCCAAAGCGGCAGTCCATAGACCCATAGAAATGGTGACAGTGCCTGCTGAGTTGGTTAGCCTACCCCACGCTTCTATTCATTGCTAAAGGCATCTCCACATATAGATAACCGCTCACTAAATTATGCTTTTGCTCAGGAAATGCCTTTGCAGAAATTCTCCTTTGCCACTTCTGAAATGTGTAGACAACTCCTCAACCAAGACCTGGAGGCTGGTACCAACATCCAGAATGTTCTGGGTCTCAAAAAAATAAAAAAAGTTAAATAAATAAATAAGGAAGAAGAACCCTGGAAGTTCTGGGTCTCTAGCTTTCCCACTTCCCAGCCAGTCCTTGGTGAGGAAGTAGGTGCTGCACAGGGTTTATTCTTGCTTAAGGGAAATGAAGCACAATCTTGTGCTCTGTCATGGGTAGAACTGTGCCCCCCTCCACAATAAATGTTCAAGCCCTAGCCCCCAGTACTTGTGAACGTGACCTCATTTGGAACTAGGTCTTTGCACATGTAACCAAGTTACGATGGAGTCATACTGAATTAGGGTGGGCCTTAATGCAATAACTGCTGTCCTTCTAAGAGAGATTTTGTTGGTACACCGAGGCAGGTAGATCATGAGGTCAAGAGATCGAGACCATCCTGGCCAACATGGTGAAACCCTGACTCTACTAAAAATACAAAAATTAGCTGGGCGTGGTGGCATATGCCTGTAATCCCAGCCACTTGGGAGGCCAAGGCAGGAGAATCACTTGAACCTGAGAGGCGGAGGTTGCAGTGAGCTGAGATCCTGCCACTGCACTCCAGCCTGGCAACAGAGCAAGATTCCATCTAAAAAAAAGAGAGAGAGAGAGAGAGATTTGGACACAGACAGAAGACAAAGCCATGTGATGGCAAAGGCAGAGACTGGAGGGACGCATCTACAAGCCAACGAATGTCAGTTCTTGCCGTCAGCCACCAGAAGCCAGGAAGACTCAAGGGAAGGGCCTCCCCTGGCACCTTCAGAGACATCATAGGCCACTGACACCTTGATTTTTGACTTCTGGCGTCCAGACTGTGAGAGACTAATTTATATTGTTTTAAGCCATCCAGGTTTGTGATAAATTTGTTACTGCAGCCCTAGGAAACAAACACACTCTCTGCTCTGTTTTTGTTTTTGTTTTGATACAGGGTCTTGTTCTGTTGCCCAGGCTGGAGTGCAGTGGTGTGGTCACAGCTCATTGCAGTCTCGACTGCCTGAGCTGAAGTGATCCTTCTGCCTCAGCCTCCTGAGTAGCTGAGACCATAGGCGTACACCACTACACCCAGCTAGATCCATGCTCTCAGAAGGAAAAGTTACCATTGAAGCTCAGATAGGAAAAATCATCTAGGATACAAATAGAGACCCAGTTTTATTTACCAAGTTTCTGTAGAATAGAGCAAAGAAAACTAGGTGCAGTGGCAAAATAGACTCTGGAAATAGCAGACACTCTTGACATTGGAGTGTACAATTTTTGTAAGGTGCATTGCTACATATAGACACTTATGTTTGGGTTAACTAAGAAATACTCAAGGAGAAGTAGAAGGTAGTTTAGGTTGAAATTGTATTTAGCTGGATAAAGCAGGTAGGTAGAACAGTGATGACGAAACCATATGAAATCACTGAGGAGAGCTAGGACATTCTGGGATCTGTCTTCCAACTTTAAGGTTGCTGCTAGGCAGGGTAAACGTGGGTACCTAAAATCCATGCCCACTTCTTTGTACTCTGTCAGATACGGAGTGCAGAGCCCTGATACAAAAGTCTTACCAACAATAATTTTCATTTTGTTTTGTTTTGTTTTTTTTTTGGAGTAGGAGGGAAAGAGTACATGCTTATTCTTTTCTCCACATAGAATATTCTTTTTTTTTTTTTTTTTTAGGTGGAGTCTCCCTCTTGTCACCCAGGCTGGAGTGCAGTGGTGCAATCTCGGCTCACTGCAACCTCTGACCCCTGGGTTCAAGCAATTCTCCTGTCTCAGCCTCCCGAATATCTGGGATTACAGGCACATGGCACCACGCCTGGCTAATTTTTGTATTTTTAGTAGAGATGGGGTTTCACCATGTTGGCCAGGCTGGTCTTGAACTCGCGACCTCAGGTGATCTGCCCGCCTCGGCCTCCCTAAGTGCTGGGATTACCAGGCTCACCTGGGGTGAGCCACTGTGCCCGGCCGGAATATTCTTAAAATTAGGCAGGTGTGGTGACGGGCACCTGTATCCCAGCTACTCGGGAGGCTGAGACAGGAGAATCACTTGAACCCAGGAGGTGGAGGTTGCAGTGAGCCGAGATCGTACCACTTCACTCCAGCCTGGGCAACAAGAGCGAGACTCCATCTCAAAAAAAAAAAAAAAAAAGAATATTCTTAATATGCTTTCCTTTCATATGTAGGTACTGTGCTCGTTATCAATTTATGGCCCCTCAGCCCCAAATTTACCCTTCAGTACTTGTTCTGCGATAATGGACTGGACGCTAAGCATTTCTCCTCTGTGGTGAGATTGATGCTAAGTTGTCTCAGTAGAAGACAATGGAGGGAAATTGCAGGCTTCTCTTCTTAGTTCTGGTGTGTTGCATTTTTTCTTTTTGTTACTCTTCCTGCATGGTGATCAGTGGTTCGGGTCTGTGAGGGTATTTAATGGTGCACTGACCCCACTTCATGTCCAAAATGTGCAGTCTTTCGGTGACCATGTACCACCAACCCGGGCCCAAAGACCACCTTCCTCTGGCGCTCTGATGAGGATGCTGCAAGCTCCAGGCCTTGCCTTTGCATTGGTGCCCTGACTCCTCCTGCACACCTTCCCCCCAGCCTCAGCTCACCTGCCCTCCAGGCTCAGCTCACCTGCCCTCCAGGCTCAGCTCACCTGCCCCTCAGGCTCAGCTCACCTGCCCCTGGAGGGTTGTTTCCTGATTACCCCGTGACTGTGGACCACCTCTGGCCTGGGCAACTTCTCTGCCATCCAGTGGGCTGCAACCACACCTTCTCCAAAGAGATTTGAACCTCAGTCTTAGGAGGGAGCCTTCCCCCTAAGTATGTCTTTCCTTGGATGCTCTCCCTCAGCCCTGAAGTTCCCTTTAGCATTCTCTTTATATCTTATAGTTATGCTCCTATCCTAGCTTCATCATTATTTGAATTAGATGTCCCCCATTTAATTCAAATTAAATGTGGTTTAAATTAAATGTGGTTTAATTAATTTAAATAATTAAATGTGGTTTCTGCTTCCTGATTGTACCCAGACTGACATAGGTATATTCTCTCTTTGACAGAAAGCACAAATGTAGGGACTTCTCAAAGAAGAAATGCAAAGACTTTCCTCAAAGAACTAGAGAGGTTATTTGAATAAGTCTCTTGACATCTAGTTTGATCTCCCCAGTTGAAATTCCTGCCATCCATGAATTGCAAATATCCAGTAATGGCCTTGAAGGGATCTAGATGTGTGGCTCCCATTCTGCACCAGTTACTGGATGGGTGTCTCAGCTCTATTTCCTCCACCAGCTGATCTAAACTTTCAAAGCTTATTCACGTGTATATGTAGCAATTTGAAGACAAACTTTGTGTGGCTGTGAGAGCCTTCTCTCTGGCCAGTAAGACAAGCCACACTTCTCCTCTCTGAAAAAGATCATCCCTGTGTTTGTGTTATAGGAAATGTTGAACAAAGTGTTGAATACAGGAGAATGGTTTCTGTCAGGAACAACTGTGTTCCCAGTATCATAGGATGGTTGTGAAAAGTAAATGAGATTCTCTAGATAAAATGCTCAGCCTAGTCCTGACACTTTGTATGTGCTCAGGTATTGTGAGTTCTTCTATTCATTCATTCATTCATTCATTCACCCATTCATTCATTCATTCATTTCATACTTAGCAGCTACCATATACAGGTGCTATTATCAGCATGGGGATATGAGGATGAACAAGACGCATTTTCTGCCCTCACGGAGAGGCCAGTTCAGTCTCCTATTTAGTACAAGCCGAAGTGTAAGAATCAGTCTTCCTCTTCATTTTTTAATATATAGAAGGATATGGGCTTTCAAGTAAGAGAAATATAATTAATAACTTAATTATACAATGTAAAGCATTGAAATAAGTTCACATATCTAGAGGGACATGTTTTCTGTTGTAGTTTGGCGTGAGTTTTGACAAGCCCTGATTATTACTAGACCAGATTCTCTTTCTATAATTAGCTAGAAATATATTTAGTCACATGTGATATATAGATATATATATATTATAGATATATATATTAGGTAGAGAATGTTACCATACAGTAGGCTACTGATAAACATTATAAACAGTACTTAATTTAATCTTTATAACTATTTTATTTATTTATTTATTTGAGATGGAGTTTCACTCTTGTCGCCAAGGCTGGAGTGCAGTGGTGCAATCTTGGCTCACTGCAACCTCCGCCTCCTGGGTTCAAGGGATTCTTCTGCCTCAGCCTCCCAAGCAGCTGGGATGACAGGCGCATGCCACCACACCCGGCTAAATTTTGTATTTTTAGTAGAGACGGGGTTTCACCATTTTGGCCAGGCTAGTCTCGAACTGTTGACCTCAAGTGACCCACCTCGGCCTCCAAAAGTGCTGAGATTACAGGCGTGAGCCACTGTGCCTGGTGAGACCCCCATCTCTTTTTTTTTTTTTTTTTTTTGAGACCGAGTCTCGCTCTATCGCCCACACTGGAGTGCAGTGGCGCAATCTCTGCTCACTGCAACCTCCACCTCCCGGGGTCGAGTGATTCTCCTGCCTCAGCCTCCCGACTAGCTGGGACTACAGGCGCACGCCACCACGCCCGGCTAATTTTTTGTATTTTTAGTAGAGATGGGGTTTCACCATGTTAGCCAGGATGGTCTCGATCTCCTGACCTTGTGATCCGCCCGCCTCGGCCTCCCAAAGTGCTGGGATTACAGGCATGAGCCACCGCGCCGGTGAGACCCGCATCTCTTAAAAACAAATAGTTATGTAGGGCGAGGTGGCTCACGCCTGTAATGCCAGCACTTCAGGATGCTGAGGCGGGTGGATCACCTGAGGTCAGGAGTTCAAGACCAGCATGACCAAAATGGAGAAACCCCATCTCTACTAAAAATACAAACTTAGCTGGGTGTGGTGGCGCATGCCTGTAATCCCAGCTACTCAGGAGGCTGAGGCAGGAGAATCACTTGAACCTGGGAGGCGGAGGTTGCAGAGAGCCGAGATCGCGCCATTGCACTCCAGCCTGGGCAACAAGTATGAAACTCTGTCTCAAAAAATAATAATAATAATAATAATAATACCAGATAGGTAATTTTTCAACCCATGTCCCTGTTATAACCCCTCCCCACTAGTAGTCTCCATAAAGATTGTTGCCATCCTTTTTGTTTTTTTGAGATGGAGTCTCACTCTGTTGCCCAGGCTGGAGTGCAATGGAGTGATCTTGACTCACTGCAACTTCTGCTTCCTGGGTTGAAGCAATTCTCCTGCTCCAGCCCCCTGAGTAGCTGGGATTACAGGCACCTGCCACCATGCCAGGCTAATTTTTTTTTCTTTTTTCGTATTTTTAGTAGGGACGGGGTTTCACCATGTTGGCCAGGCTGGTTTCGAACTCCTGACCTCAAGTGATCTGCCCACCTCGGCCTCCCAAAGTGTTAAGATTACAGGCGTGAGCCACTGTGCCTGGCCATGTTGACATCTTTATGTTCATATTTACTCACTGTTTAGCTTCCACTCACAAGTGAAAACATATTATATTTGGTTTTCTGTTCCTGTGTTAATTTGCTTGGGATTATGGCCTCCAGTTCCATCTATGTTGCTGCAAAGGACATGATTTCATTCTTTTTTATGACTGCATAGTATTCCATGGTGTAGATGTACCATATGTTTTTTATCTAATCCACTGCTGTTGGGCATCTAGGTTGATTCCATGTCTTTATTATTGTGAATAGTGCTGTGATAAACAGGTGGGTGAATGCATCTTTTTGGTAGAATGATTTATTTTCCTTTGGGTATATAGCCAGTAGTGGGACTGCTAGGTAGAATAGTAGTTCTCAAGTTCTTTTATTTTTTGAGACAGAGTTTCACTCTCGTCGCCCAGGCTGGAGTGCAATGGCACAATCTTGGCACTCTGCAACCTTCCCCTCCTAGGTTCAAGTGATTCTCCTGCCTCAGCCTCCTGAGTATCTGGGATTACAGGCGCGTGCCACCACGCCCAGCTAATTTTTGTATTTTTAGTAAAGACGGGGTTTCACCATGTTGGCCAGGCTGGTCTCGAACTCCTGACCACAGGTGATCTGCCCGCCTCCGTCTCCCAAAGTGCTGGGATTACAGGTGTGAGCCACCACGCCTGGCAGTTCTGAAGTTCTTTTGGAAATCTCCACACTGCTTTCTACAGTGGCTGAACTAATTTACATTCCCACCAGCAGTGTGTAAGCATTCCTTTTTCTCTGCAACCTTGCCAGCATTTGCTATTTTTTGACTTTTTAATAATAGCCATTCTGCCGGGTGCGGTGGCTCGTGCCTGTAATCCCAGCACTTTGGGAGGCGGAGGCGGGTGGATCGCCTGAGGTCAGGAGTTCGAGACCAGCCTGGCCAACATGGTGAAACCCCATCTCTACTAAAAATACAAAAAACTTAGCCAGGCGTGGTGGTGTCTGCCTGCAATCCCAGCTATTCGGGAGACAGGCAGGAGAATCGCTTGAACCCAGGTGGCGGAGGTTGCACTGAGCCGAAATCATGCCATTGCACTCCAGGCTGGGCGACAAGAGCGAGACTCTGTCTCAAAAAAAAAAAAAAATAAATAAATAAATAAATAAATATATATAATAATAGCCATTCTGACTGGTGTAAGTTGGTATCTCCTTGTGGTTTTGATGTGCATTTCTCTAATGATTAGTGATGTTGAACATTTTTTCATATATTTGTTGGCCACATGTATGTCTTCTTTTGAGAAGTATCTGCCTCATATCCTTTGCCCATTTTTTAATGGGGTTGTTTATTTCTTGCTTGTTGAATTGTTTAAGTTCCTTACAGATCCCCAGAGTGACTTTTCCAAGAGACTTGCGTGGAATTCGCAAGGCTTTCTATGACCTAGCCCTGGAATTTATTCAACATCCCTTCTGCTGTATTCCACGGTGAGTCACAGGGTCAACTGAGATTCAATATCCGAGAGAACTACGTAAGGCCATGGTTATGGGAGGCATCATTCAGTGGGTGCTGTCTTTGGAGTCTAACTGCCATTGAGGGGAGATAGCAGCCTGGCAAGCGAAACCTTCTCAGAGGAGGAGATGTTTACAGGGGAACTCTCGGACGAGGAGGAGGAGTTAGCCAAGTGAAGAATGGGGGAGGAAAGGAAGGGTCTTCCAGGTGGAAGGAGCCTCGTGTACAAAGACCCAGATAGAAGGGGTGAGGGCACGGTAAGCAGGTTGTATTCAGGTTCTATATCATTTACTTGTTGAATGACTTTGGATAGTTATTTAACCTTTCCACGTCTGTTTTCTCATCTCCGAAATGGAGATAATTATAGTTAATATCTAGTAGAGTTGTAAATATTAAATAAGTTAATGCAGAAAGTCTTTTATTAATCTATTTTTATTTGTCTTTCTTTTTCAAACACCAACTTGAACCAGAAGGAAGAGTTTTTTAGAACAAACCTGATACATAGGAAACAATAGATGGTGGTCATTGTTGCTATTATTAGTATTATACAGGGAGCCGTGGGTATGTAAATATACAGCTGGAACATAGAATTTAAGAAAGTGAATGGAGAGGCCAGGCGCAGTGGCTCATGCCTGTAATCCCAGCACTTTGGGAGACCGAGGTGGGCGGATCGCTTGAGGTCACGAGTTCGAGACCAGCCTGGCCAACATGGTGAAATCTGTCTTTACTAAAAATACAAAAATTAGCTGGGCATGATGGCGTGTGCCTGTAATCCCAGCTACTTGGGAGGCTGAGGCTGGAGAATTGGTTGAACCCGGGAGGTGGAGGTTGCAGTGAGCTGAGATTGCGCCACTGCACTCCAGCCTGGGCGATACAGCAAGACTCAGTCTCAAAAAAAAAAAAAAAAAAAAGAGAGTGAATGGAGAGAGAGATATCATTCTGGAATGGTAAACAGGCGCCAGATCACGAATGACTTTGTAAGCCATACATGGTTTTCTGAACTTGTCCTAGAGTAAGTGAAGAGAGGTTGTGTTTGTTTTTGAGATAGGGTCTTGTTTTGTCACCCAGGCTGCAGTGCAGTGGTGTGAGCACAGCTCACTACAGCCTCGACCTCCTGGGCTCAAGCCATCCTCCCCACTCAGCCTCCAGAGTGGCTGGGTCTATAGGTGAGCACCACCATGCCCAGTTAATTTTTTATTTTTTGTAGAGATGGTATCTAACTATGTTGCCCAGGCTCATCTCAAACTCCTGGGCTCAAGTGATCCTCTCGCCTTGGTCTCCCAAAGTGCTGGGATTACAGGTGTGAGCCACTGGGCCAGGCTGAGAGGTTATGGATTTTGAGGAGAGTTGAGCAGATTTGGGGTTTTAGGAGGATCTCTACACAAAAGGCTTCTAGAGTGGGGAATGCTTGGGAGAGAAGAAAAACTAGAGACATGGAGATCAGCTGGAAGCCACTGTGGTGGTCCAGGAGAGGCTTGTGGGGGCTGGGCCTGAGGTTGTGCTGAGGGGGATGAAGAGAGGTGGACCTGCTAAAGGTCACAGTGCTGGTTAGTGACGGACCAGGGGCGGGAGCTGTTGACTAATTACATAAGAATTTCCTGCCAGGAAATTAGCCTTTTTTTCTTGTTTATTTAGGAATGAATTTAATATATGCGCTACTTGATAGAAACAGATAAGTAACTACAAGTAACTGGGCAGGGATGGTTAGCTGGGAGGTATGGATTTCATTTCCATTACTAATGCCTGCAATTGCTGATAATAGACGTGCCCCAGGAATCGCTGCAAGGGAAATGGAGCAAGGTGAGCCATTCTCTTTGAAGGAGTTTTTTCCAGCTCTACCGGTTTATGTGTATAGGTTCACACCCTACCTTCTTATAACTGCCTCATTTGTTCTCCTTTGGGTCAGGCTGAAAGTGTTTGTTTGCTTTTTCTGGTTTTATTGGCATGGAAAACTCTAGCAAGATGTGATTGGCCACTCTGTGGGGGCATCGCTGGCCTTTCAAGCTGTGTTTCTCAAACATTCTCTGTGGACGCAGATTGGTCATGGCATCTGCATTCTTGGAAGGTGCAGGCCTGGATCCAGGCTGATGGGTGGAGCGGAGGAGTTTTGAGGAGCCAGATGAGATGAGGCACCTGGGGACAGGTGACCCCAGCGGCTGCCGCTTGCAGGAGAGAGCTTCTGAGGAAAGACATCTGAGACAGCAGGGTGACTGCTGGGACTGGGCAAAGCATGAGCCCAGCGGTGTTCTCATCCACCCATTTAGGCGACCCTGAAGGTCTATGATGATAATCTAAATGATCCCTGAAAGGATCTACTCTAATCTGTTCGCTGGTCCATGAACCTGCCAGGCTTGTTCTGATTCTATATGGGAATTTGATTGATAAAGTCCTATGCATTCTTGAGTCACCCCCATCACCCACCCTCTACTCCCTTTGAAGAACCACAGAGGGAAGAGTAGACACCATACAGCTCACACTGACTCACTTCTGTGTTCAATGCATTGCTCCTCTTAGTCTCCCAGCTTTTCTAGAAGCCCTCTGAGGGCTTTTTTTTTTTTCCTTTTCTTTTTGAGACAGGGTCTCTGTTGCCCAGGCTGGAGTGCAGTGGCATGCTCTCAGCTCACTCTGCCTCCTGCGCTCAGGTGATTCTCCTACCACAGCCTCCTGAGTAGCAGGACTACAGGTGCGCACTACCACGCCTCGCTAATTTTTGTATTTTTGGTAGAGATGGGGTTTCACCATGTTGCCTAGGCTGGTCTCAAACTCCTGACCTCAAGTGATCTGCCCACCTCAGCCTCCCAAAGTGCTGGGGTTACAGGCGTCAGCCACCGCACCTGGCCCTTCTGAGGGCTTTTTATTCTTTCTATGTTCTCGTAACTCCTCTCAGAGTTTTTAGGTGACCTCTATTGATTGACAGATCCGGAAGTTCGGAAGATGTGTCAGCCTGAATTTACAGATTGGGAAGCCGAAGAGGAAGGGTTTAGCCACCTGCCCAAGATTGTGAGAATTGGCAGTTATTCACCAGATAACCAGGAACAGTCCTAGAGTTAAACATTTTACATACATTTGTTGTTTAATCCTTTCAACAAAGCCTAAGAGGTAGAAGGTCTCATTATCCCCATTTCATAGCTGAGGAAATTGAAGCTTACAGTTTTTAAATAACTCCACTGCACTTACATGTCAAACTCAGAATTAAACCCAGTCTTATTCCTAACTGCTTCTCATTTTCAGCACTTCCTACATTGTATTACAGCTTCACCTACTTGCCTTCTCTGCATATTAGACTATTACCTTTTCTAAAGGCAGGAACAATACTTTTTATTTTAATCAGGACCTAGCACACAACCTGATACATAGTTGATGTTTAATGAATGATTATTAACCAAATGTTAAAAGAATAAAGAGCTGGTGATAAAGCTAACTTCTAGTCCAGGTATGCACTGCCTCCCTGCAAAGGCCAGCCTGCTCCCTTTCAGAATGGGATCTCATAGGAGCCTCTTCTCTACTCAAAGTGACACCGTCAGACCCCATATATGGGGAACAATGTTACTTCCTGGTTTCCTTTAAAAGCCCTTTGGGAGGAGACTGGAGGTACAGTGAGCAGGCGTCAGTCTTGGGGAGACTCTTCAGCCCTGCAGGGTTGGGGCCTCCTTTCTGTCTCTCCTCCATGGCACAGAGCTCCACTTAGAATCCACAGACACCCTTGGAGGCAGTGAGCGTCAGCCTCCATCTAAAGTGGTGATGACCAGCCTAGTCTCTGGCTGGAGAAACCTGGAGTTGATTCTGGTTCTCTTGGGCCAGATATGAACCTTTTGAAGTCTCAGTTTCCTCCCTATAATGTGGGGATACATATAATGTGCATTTCATCCAGTTGCCATCAAGATTGAATGAGAAAATGCATGCCCAGTCCTCATCACAGCATGAGGTGAATGGCAGCTATGGTTACTGGAATTTGAAGGCCTGAGAGAGGAATGTGAAAGAGGAACTAATAATAACATCAGGCACTGCAGGGCGCTTTGCCAATCACTCTTTTTTTTTTTTTTTGAGTCAGGGTCTCCTTCTGTGGCCCAGTCTGGAATGAAGTGGTGCAATCTCGACTCACTGCAACCTCCGCCTCCTGGATTCAAGTGATTCTCCTGCCTCAGCCTCCCAAGTAGCTGGGATTACATGTACGCACCACTATGCCCAGCTAATTTTTGTATTTTTAGTAGAGATAGGGTTTCAACATATTGGCCAGGCTGGTCTCAAACTCGTGACCTCAAGTGATCTGCCCGCCCCAGCCTCCCAAAATGCTGGGATTATAGGCGTGAACCATCACACCGGGCCATTCCAGTCACTCTTCATTTCCTGCATCTCAAAGCAATGCTGTCAAACAGTTGGAGTTGTTTTTCTAGGCCTTTCTGTTTTCCCCCTCCTGCTTGCCATTGCAGGGCCTCCTCTGGTCACTCGTACCAGTGAGAGATCAGGCTCCTTAAGGAAGTACTCACAGCGGAAAATCAGATTGAAACTGCCTTTGGAAAAGTATGACTGAGACAGTGAAGGAGATCAAACTTAACTGACTCCATCTTGCTCCTAACCTCCAGACTGTCCTTATTCATTCCTGGGTGTAGGCCGAACTAACTTTGGGAGAAACTTAGTTTATAGTTTAAACAAAGACGGTAACAACCCTTTCTTAAAGCAGACCTCCTTCTTGCCTGGGGACTAGATTGCCTTTGTAGGATGAACATTAACCACAAGATTAGAAATTATGGTTTAGGAGTCATGCAGCTGGAGGCTACAAGATTCCAGCCCTCCCCTAAACTGCTCCTAAGATCAGTGCTTCTTTCCCAAGCGGCTGCCGAAGATGGTGGAGGTACAGGTCCTGGTGCTTGATGGTCGAGGCCATCTCCTGGGCCACCTGGCGGCCATCGTGGCTAAACAGGTACTGCTGGGCCGGAAGGTGGTGGTTGTGTGCTGTGAAGGCATCAACATTTCTGGCAATTTCTACAGAAACAAGTTGAAGTGCCTGGCTTTCCTCCGCAAGCGGATGAACACCAACCCTTCCCGAGGTGCCTACCACCTCCGGGCCCCCAGCCGCATCTTCTGGCGGACCATGCGAGGTATGTTGCCCCACAAGACCAAGCCAGGCCAGGCCGCTCTGGACCGCCTCAGGGTGTTTGACGGCATCCCACCGCCCTACGACAAGAAAAAGCGGATGGTGGTTCCTGCTGCCCTCAAGGTTGTGCGTCTGAAGCCTGCAAGAAAGTTTGCCTATCTGGGGCGCCTGGCTCACGAGGTTGGCTGGAAGTACCAGGCAGTGACAGCCACCCTGGAGGAGAAGAGGAAAGAGAAAGCCAAGATCCACTACCCGAAGAAGAAACAGCTCATGAGGCTATGGAAACAGGCCGAGAACAACGTGGAGAAGAAAATTGACAAATACACAGAAGTCCTCAAGACCCACGGACTCCTGGTCTGAGCCCAATAAAGACTGTTAATTCCTCAAAAAAAAAAAAAAAAAAATCAGTGCTTGAGATATTTTGCAGACCCTGCACTTGGTGGATCAGCTGGCACCACCCAGATCAATAAACTGGCTTATCTGATCTTGTGGCCCCCACCCAGAACTGACTCTGAAAGAAGACGGCTCCGACTTCCTACGATTTCATCTCTAACCAATCAGCACTCCTGGCTCACTGGCTTCCCCTCATCTGCCAAATTATCCTTAAAAATTCTGCTCCCCAAATGCTCAGGGAGGCTGATTTGAGTAAGAATAAAACTCCAGTCTCCTGCACAGCCGGCTCTGTGTGAATTACTCTTTCTCTATTGCAGTTTCCCTGTCTTGATGAATCGGTCCGTCTACGCAGCGGGCAAGGTGAACCCCTTGAGTGGTTACAGTAACCGAGAGAGGGGACTTAACTTTTTGTATATGTTTATAAATTAGTTCCATTTGTATGTTCATTCTTTTTTCTAGTGTCTTATCTTTGGGCTTATTTTATAACTTAAGTCTGTAAAGCAGTCACTCTGAACTTGTAGTGAGTTGAAGAAGCCCTTAAAACATCTCCTCTGGGCCGGGTGCGGTGGCTCACGCCTGTAATCCCAGCACTTTGGGAGGCTGAGGCAGGTGGATCACAAGGTCAGGAGATCGAGACCATCCTGGCTAACACGGTGAAACCCCGTCTCTACTAAAAATACAAAAATTAGCAGGGCATGGTGGCGGGCGCCTGTAGTCCCACCTACTCCGGAGGCTGAGGCAGGAGAATGGCGTGAACCCAGGAGGCGGAGCTTGTGGTGAGCCGAGATCGTGTCACTGTACTTCAGCCTGGGCGACAGAGCAACGCTCCGTCTCAAAAAACAAACAAAGAAACAAACAAAATCTCCTCTGAAAAATGTCATTATTACCTTTCCTTAGTTCCAGGAGTCCGGGAGCCTCCTTTGTGCAGAGATCTTTGTATTGCCACATTAGTACAATGCCCTGCACATAATAGATGCTTAATATATAGCACTGCACTGAACTGAAATGAGTAGTGACACTTGCCAGACAGTCTTGCAAAAGAGGAACAGGTGAATCCTTAACACAATTCAAGGTCTTATAGGAAGAAACTGCCAGTCAACCAAAACTAAACCGAGGCATACATTTCTTTCCTCACCTGGCTTACAATGCTGGAAGGTCTCTGGTTTCCTCTAAAGTGCCCTGGGTTTAGCTCATTAAACCTTATCTGTCTTATAAACCTTGCCATGAATATGCTTATCAGCTTCTTCCTGGGAGCATTTGGATAATGACTATAAAGCGCTGGAATAAGGAAGGTGCTCAACAGATGTTGTTAGTGTAAATAAGAGCAGGTTAGAAGTGAGAAGGTGCTCAGAGGACAGAGGAGATATGGGGAAGGACTTGGAATTAGTGGGGTGGAACTGGGGAGGAGAGCAGGAGGCCTGGCACTGAAAGCATCTCCTTCCCAGCTTGTTCTAGACAAGAGTAGCCTTGACTGCCAGAAGCCCTAAGATTACAGGTGAGCTGGATCCCAAGAAATGAAGTCCCTGACTAATAGCAAATAAAGACACGGCCATTTGATAGTTCTGTTCTACATCTCGGAATGGGTAGAAATACAATAATAGCACCAAACATGAATTATGGAAAACAAGCTGTGAATGGAGACATTTGCTAAGAGATGCCAGCCCGGCTCAGCGAAGTCAATTCATCAGCTATTTTCACTTGGGAAAGAGAAATTAAGGGCAGAGCCGCAGTCCCTGGCAAACCTAACAGTCTAAAAAGCAGACTGTGTAACTTACCAAGGCCTCAGGGCAACATTAGCTGCAAATGAGCTCAGCAGGGCGGGGGCCTCCGCACAGTTCTTTGGGGGGAGAGATGGCAGGGGCCACAGCCTCTAATGTTAAAGCCACCTACAGAGCCAGAGGGCCTCTCTGGAGGCAGAGGGATGCAGCAAAGACTACTTGGCTCTGCAGTCAGGGCTGGGCCGGGTGGTGCCGCACCACTTTCTAATGGTTACTTAACCTCTCCAAGCTTCTTTCCTCATCTATAAAATGAGGCTAATAGCATCTGCTCTGCAGAGTTTCTCTAAAGATTAAAAACAAGACAAAGCAAGCACAAGGGCTTTGGAAACTGTAAAAGCTCTGGATGTCAGATGTCATTATCATGAAAGAGAAACAATACTGGTTAAAAACAAAAGTTTCCTTCTGATGACTATTCCATGGTGTATTTTAGTGAAAGGGAAAAAAAATCCTACCGTCTATAGATAAAATATATATATTTTTTCCTGCAGTAAGCAAATAGGCTTCCGATAAAAAGCTGACATAGGGGCCAGGCACAGTGGCTCACGCCTGTAACCCCAGCACTTTGGGAGGCTGAGGGAGGAGGATCACTTGAGGTCAGGAGTTCCAGACCAGCCTGGGCAACATGGTGAAACCCCGTCTCTACTAAAAATACAAAAATTAGCCAGGTATGGTGGTGCGTGCCTGTAGTCCCAGCTACTCAGGAGGCTGAGGCAGGAGAATTGCTTGAACCGGAAGGCAGAGGTTGCAGTGAGCCGAGATCATGCCATTGCACTCCAGCCTGGGGGACAGCGTGAAACTCTGTCTAAACAAATGAACAACAAAAACAAAAACTGACATAGGGAAATGTTTTTCCCCCTGGATGGACCCTGTCTTCCTCTGCCCTGTGTTGGTCTATCCCTACCAGCCCCTTTGTGTCACCTGGAGAGGCAGCCTTTAACATCAACAGCCAGGGGCACCTTCTAAGGCAAACCTGGCCTATGCTGGCAGGTACACAGGTGAAGGGATACAGGTTCATAGCGCTTCTAACCTTTTTACTCTCTATGGATTCCTTTGAGAACGTGATGAAAGCCATGGGCATGGAAAATGCTCTCTTTTCTTCTCTTTTCTTTCTTGGGGTTTTGCCTAGGCTGGAGTGCGGTGGCATGATCATAGCTCACTGCAGACTTGAGCTCCCAGGCTCAAGTGGTCCTCCCACCTCAGTCTCGGGAGTAGCTGGAACCACAGGTGTGTACCACCACACTTAGCTAATTTTTTTGATTTTTAGTTTTTTTTTTTTTTTGAGACAGAGTCTAGCTCTGTTGTCCAGGCTGGAATGCAGTGGTGCAATCTTGGCTCACTGCAAGCTCCGCCTCCTGGGTTCACGCCATTCTCCTGCCTCAGCCTCCCTAGTAGCTGGGACTACAGGAGCATGCCTCTATGCCCCGCTAATTTTTGTATTTTTAGTAGAGATGGGGGTTTCACCATGTTGGCCAGGCTGTTCTCAAACTCCTGACCTCGTGATCCACCTGCCTCGGCCTCCCAAAGTGCTGGGATTACAGGCGTGAGCCACCGTGCTCGGCCTAGCTTTTTTGATTTTTAGTAGAGATGAAGTCTTGCTATGTTGTCCAGACTTGTCTGGATTTCCGGAACTCAAACAATGTATTTCTGACCACAAGGGAGAAGGTTCTTAACTTGAGGCCCATCCTTGAGTCCCTGTGTGTGTGTGTGTGTGTGTGTGTGTGTGTGTGTGGTCCATGGACACTAGGTGTCTTAGTCTGCTGGGGCTGCAATAACAAAATGCCATAGCACAGGTAGTCAAATAACAGAGATTTATTTTCTCACAATTCTCGAGGCTAGAAGTCCATGATCAGGGTGCAGGATGGCTGGGTTCTGGTGAGGGCTCTCTTTCCAGCTCATGGACAATGGCCATTTTTTTGGTGTGCTCGCGTGACCTCTTCTTTGCATGAGAAGGATGATATATATATATATATATATAGAGAGAGAGAGAGAGAGAGAGAGACAGAGAGAGAGAGAGAGACAGAGACAGAGAGGGAGAGAGAGAGAGAGAGAGAGAGAATGAGGAAGCTCTCTGGTGTCTTCTAAGGGCACCAAACCCTATCATAAGGATCCTACCCTTATCACCTCATCTAAATCTAATTACTTCCTAAAAGCCCTACGTCCTGATACCATCACACAGGAGGTTGAAACTTCAGATGTGAATTTTAGAGGGGCACAATTCAGTCATTGGCACCAGGTTATGAACCCTGCACTACAGAAGATAGGGAGCCTTGGTCTCTGAGCTCATGTGTAACATTTCTTTCATTTTTTTTTTCCTTTGGGTGAAAGCAGAAAATGCAGGACTAAAAAAATGCAGAATCTGGTGAAACCCCATCTTTACTAAAATACAAAAAAAAAAAAAAGAAAAAAAAAGCGAGCGTGGCGGCGTGTGCCTGTAGTTCCAGCTACTCGGGAGGCTGAGGCAGGAGAATTGCTTGAATCCGGGAGGCGGAGCTTGAAGTGAGCTGAGATCGCACCACTGCACTCCAGCCTGGGTGACACAGCGAGACTCCGTCTCCAAAGAAAAGAAAAGAAAAGAAAAGAAATGCAGAATTAGGCCGTGCGCGGTGGCTCATACCTGTAATCCCAGCACTTTGGGTGGCCGAGGTGGGTGGATCACTGGAGCTTAGGAGTTTGAGACCAGGCTGGGCAACATGATGAAACCCCGACTCTAACAAAAAATACAAAAATTAGCTGGGTGTGGTGGCGCAAGCCTGTAGTCCCAGCTACTAGGGAGACTGAGGCGGGAGGATTGCTTGAACCCAGGAGATGGAGGTTGTGGTGAGCTGAGGTTGCGCCACTGCACTCGAGCCTGGGTGACAGAGTGAGAGCCTGTCTCAAAAGAGAAAAAGAAAAAGAAAACAAAATGCAGGATGGTAGAGTTTGCTATCTAAAATGTTATCCTTGGGCAGGTACTAAAGTGGGAATTAGGGTGCTATAGCAGCTGGATGCTAGGAACAAGAGTCTAGAGACCTGGGTTCTTAGTCCTGCCTCCCCAGCCAACCCGAATTGGGACCTAAGACACATCATTCCGTATCTCTGAACTTCAGTTTTTTCACTGGTCAAGCTTATTCCCATCTAATGCTACTACTTATTGATGCCATATCATGAGCCAGACACTAAGCTATTTCCTCCCTGTCCCCCCACCCCCAATATAATTGCTGATGTGTTTAATATTACTGCAAAGCAAGTCTTATTATACCCATTTTACAGCTAAGGAGGAGATTAAATAGTTGGCCCCAGGTCATATAACTATTTAAAGAATGAGCTGCAATTGGCATTCAGGCTTAGCCAACTCCAGGCTCAGCCAACTCCAGGCTCTTGCTATATATGGTTGTATTGACATTATGGTTATGCTGTGAGAATTACACAGGACACCATGTAGAAAATCTTTTGAAACCATGAAACATTTTCTCTCTCTCTGCATACAGACACACACACACATGTACTGTTATGATTTTGTGGGAAGACAGCCATACTTCTTTACAATGGAAAATAGAATTCCCATAGGTCTCAATTCAAAAATTCTTTCTCAGGGGATCTAGACGTGCCTTGGTTATGGGAAACCAAGTGGTCATACTCCTGGGGCCCTCATCTTTAGCGAGATGAAGGTGGCTTGGTCTTCTCCCGCTTCCCCGTAAGATCTCTTCTCTCCTCAATACCCACCTTTGTCAGGCCCTATTTACACTGTTCCCTCCCAAGGCCACACCCATCAGTTTCTTGAAAAGGCATTTCAGGCAGTCGTGGTTTTGCGTAGTACAAGAAAAATAAGGAAATGACTCATGGGTGAGTGGAGAGCCCAGTGGCACCCTTGTTCTGCCGCCCCCCTGCCGCAGGCCAGGGTGGTTCGGAGCTGCCACTGCAGTGTGTCCCTGATGGTGGGGCTCTGGGGTGTTTCCTTAGCAGCAGCCCAGAGTCTCTCCGCAGGAGTTTCACTCTGGGTTGGGGTCTGTGTTGTCTTTGGAATGAGCCCGTTAAACAGAAGATACCAGGCCAGGCACGGTGGCTCCACTTTGCGAGGTGGAGGAGGAAGGATTCTTTGAGCCCAGGAGTTTGAGACCACCTGGGCAACATTGGGAGACTCCGTCTCTATTAAAAATTTTAAAAATTGGCCGGGCGTGGTGGCTCACACCTGTAATTCCCAGTACTTTGGGAGGCTGAGGTAGGTGGGTCACCTGAGGTCAGGAGTTCAAGACCAGCCTGACCAACATGGAGAAACCCGGTCTCTAAAAAATACAAAACTAGCCTGGCCTGGTGGTACATGCCTGTAATCCCAGCTACTTGGGAGGCTGAGGCAGGAGAATTGCTTGAACCTGGGAGGCAGAGGTTATGGTGAGCTGAGATTGTGCCATTGCACTCCAGCCTGGGCAACAAGAGTGAAACTTCGTCTCAAAAAAATTTTTTTTAAATTAACTGGGCGTGGTGGTGGGTGCCTGTGGTCCCAGCTACTCTGGAGCTTGAGGTGGGAGGATTGCTTGAGTCCGGGAGGTCGAGGCTGCAGTGAGCCATGATCGTACCCTGCACTCCAGCCTGGGCAACAGAGTGAGACCCCATCTCGGGGTAGGGAAAAAAACCTAATGAACCCAGGCAATATCTTGTGTCTGCTGGTGCCACTGGCCCATCTCTGGGACAAGGCTAGAATAGACTCAGCCATGGCCTGGGAGAGCAGACTGAGCCTGTCTCTTCCCACCCCTGTGGGACCCTACCCCTATCCCTTTTGACTTTTTTCCTTGGGATTCCCCTACCAACACACCAAATAAACTTAGCAACCAAAAGAACAGGCAGCACAAGGTGGTAATCGGATTTTCTAACCCAAGAGAGGAGACTAAGGACACTTTGATGCAAAGGTGATTTTTTTTCTTATTTGAAGGTGGCCTGTTTGTTTATTTACTGATTCAGTTTCATCTAAAACACTAGCCATACCTGGCATGCAGTAGTTGGTTTATACAAGTTTGTAGAGAGAATACATGAACAGTTCTCCATAGTCCTTTTGTACTAAAAAGGAGAGCTAGCACACAGTACGACTTCAATCAATACTTGGTTCTTACCTCTGTCTTCCCTGAGGTGTTTCACTCTTCAGATGCCTCAGGAAACCATGAGTGAGGCTGTATTAAAGAACGTGTTTAAGGCCGGGCGCGGTGGCTCATGCCTGTAATCCCAGCACTTTGGGAGGCCGAGGCGGGCGGATCACCAGGTCAGGAGATCGAGACCATCCTGGCTAACATGGTGAAACCCCGTCTGTACTAAAAATGGAAAAAAATAGCCAGGCGTGGTGGCGGATGCCTGTAGTCCCAGTTACTCAGGAGGCTGAGGCAGGAAAATGGTGTGAACCCGGGAGGCAGAGCTTGCAGTGAGCCAAGAACACGCCACTGCACTCCAGCCTGGGCGACAGAGCGAGACTCTGTCTCAAAAAAAAAAAAAAACAAAACAACAAAGAACATATTTAAAAACCTCAGGCCAGTCTGCACTGAAAAGCCAAATATTTCCTCTATGCTCGGGGGAGAATTAACTTTGTTTACTGACCGTCTTATCTTGGTAGAAATGCTTTTCTGTGTTCCACTGACTCATCAAGTAAATTTCAGACAATTTACTTTTCTTTTTACAGGTCTTAGCCCAGCCCACCCCCTTAGGGATACAGGAGATCTGAGAGCATTTGGGAAGCAAGTTTATTTGAGAACAATTTCAAAAGTGAAGGTGTTCCTTGTTACCCTATATTGAAATTCTGGATTGTTCCAGTCAATGAGAGTAGAAGTGTTTTCATTTCTCTCACCTTCTTTTATTTGCTGGGGGATAAATGTTGTGGCTTGAAGGCAGAGCAAGGAATTTGTGTTCTATACTGGGACTCTAAGTGAATCATCTCACCTGTGAACTATTGTGAAAAAAGCCTATGACTTCAAACTTGTGCAAGATGGTGCCGTAGAGGATAAAAACAAGATGGAGGCAGGATGGGATGGCTCACGCCTGTAATCCCAGTAGTTTGGGAGGCCGAAGTGGGTGGATCACCTGAGGTCAGGAGTTCGAGACCAGCTTGGCCAACATGAAACCCCGTCTCTATTAAAAATACAAAATTAGCCGGGCATGGTGGCGTACACCTGTAGTCTCAGCTACTCGGGAAGCTGAGGCAGGAGAATCTCTTGAACTTGGGAGGCGGAGGTTGCAGTGAGCCAAGATTGTACCACTGCACTCCAACCTGGGCGACAGAGCGAGACTGTCAAAAAAAGAAAAAAAAAAGAGATAGAAAATATTATCATTTGTGCTTCTGTGATATTTTCCCTTTTTGGATAAATGATGATTGATTTATTCTAAACTCCTCTGGGGATTGGCAAACTTCATGTTAACTTCTATATCCTAACACCTGATGTGTCACCAGACTCTTGCCTCACTGTCAGGGTGTTCCATTCCATCCCACTCAGCCGCACCAGCACGAGTGATTTTACCGTGAAGTAGGAAAGAGAATTAATGAGAAAGCATTTCCAGAATTCTGCTGGGGAAAGTAAGAGGTTATAACATTTTAAGGGATCATCCCAGTTTCAAACATTCACCCCAAAACTGATCCCATAAGCCTTTACAATATCACAACAGCGGTGGGCAGATTGCCTAAGCTCAGGAGTTCGAGACCAGCCTGGGCAATAGAGTGAAACCCCATCTCTACTAAAATACAAAAAATTAGCTGGGCGTGGTGGCGTACGCCTGTAGTCCCAGCTACTTGGGAGGCTGAGGCAGGAGGATTGCTTGAACCCGGGAGGTGGAGGCTGCAGTAAGCCAAGGTCACGCCACTGCATTCCAGCCTGGGTGACAGAGCGAGAAAAAAAAAAAAAAGAAAGAAAGAAAGCATAGGAGTGTTTGTGGAGGAGGAAGTGAGGATGAGGCCTGACCAAGGGGAGAGGCTGGAAGGCAGTTTTGCCAGCTCCACCGCCTGTCTTTATGTGCCGATTCACGAAGCTACCTTCCTTCTTGCCTTTGATGTCAGAAATCCAAAAGCGGGTGAGTAAATGTTACTGAACATCTCCTGAGTGCTAGACGTAAATTACATCTGATGCTCACCACAACCCTGTGAATTCAGTGTGGTGAGTGCCCTTTCCTTAGATGAGGAAAAAGACCATCATGGTGTTGAGTAGGGTTCAAGCCAGTTCTTCCTAACTCCAACGTTCAAGTTCACTCCCAGTTACTGCCTCTAGGTCAGGCAGAGGCATTTAAGCAGCAAGAACCAGAAGAACAGACTGATTTATGAGGCCTGATCAAAAATGAGGCTGAGGTATGAGCCTCCCTAGCCACTGGCTCCCCTCCCTGCCCTGAGACAGCCTCAGAGAGAGGGCGAGAGAAGTCAGAGGAGATTCATGGAGTGGGAAGGAGAATCCCACAACTGCGCTGGGTTTCATGTCACTGAACCAGCCTGGGTACTTAATGGGATTCTCTAACCCAGCCTTGGGGTTACTGGTAGCACCTGTCTGGTTTCAGCGAGGGGGCTTCGGTTTATGAATTTCCTTGGAGTTAAGACCCTGGGAATGAGTGCAATCTTAAAGTCCATCCCAGAGAAGGTGGGGAAGTTTTTAAAATAGCCTGATAACAATGAGAGGCCCCCTGAGAGGCAGCGCTGGGGCTGGCCAGCCTCCTGACCGCAAGCGTTCCCTACAGACTGCATTCCGGGGCTTCAGGTGTCATCTCTCACTCAGCAGGCACGTGTTTGCCCTCTGCACGTGCCACTCCTGTCTCCATTCCACCTGGGGACTGGGTGTGGGGGGTGGGCGGCAGGGAGGGGCGGGGGATGAAACCAAGGCATTGGAGATGAAGCCCTAGAGACTCCTGCTGTGCTAGGTGGACTCTTTTTAGCATGTCACATGCTGGCATATGCAAAAATTTCAAAGGTGTACATTTCAAAGGTGTATTGTTGCTGTAACAAAGTACAAAAAACAGGGCAGCTTAAAACAGCAAAAACACGTATTGCCTCATAGTTCTGGAGGCTGCAAGTCCAAGATCAGGGTGTAGGCAGGGTAGGTTCCTTCTGGAGGCTCTGAAGGAGAAGCATCCCATGCCTTCAGTCTTGGGTTCCTCGGCTTGTGGCAGCATCACTCCAGGCTCTGCCTCTGTCTTCCCAAGGCCTTCTCTGTGTGTCTGTCTCCTCTGTGTCTCTGTATCTCTCTTCCTATAAAGACACCAGTTATTGGATTTAAGGCCACAGGAATGGCTCTTCCTCTCACATATGGCATTGTGACCATCCCTACTTCATGCCTTCAGTGCCCCTCTGCTTCTGAGTCTGGGACTCTAGACTCAAGCTGGCCACTGGACACTGGCCAGCTGTCTCTCCTCTTGCCCACACGTTGTGCTCATACTTTCTTTCTTTTTTTTCTTAGAGTCTCGCTCTGTTGCCCAGCCTGGAGTGCAGTGGCACCATTATAGCTCACTGCAGCCTCAGCCTCCTGGGCTCAAGTGATCCTCTTACCTTGGCCTCCTGAGTAGTTGGGATTACAGGTGTATGCCACCAGGCCTGGCTAATTTTTTTTTATTTTTGTAGCGAGGAGGGTCTCACTATGTTGTCTAGGCTGGTCTTGAACTCCTGGACTCAAGAAATCTTCCTGCCTCAAAGTCTGGGATTACAGGTATGAGCCACTGTGCCCGGTGTGTGCTCACACTTTCTTAACAGGCAGGGCTGACACATGCCTCTGTGCTCCTGTGCATTCTGCCCCCTCTGCCTGAAATGCCCTTCCTGATCCTTGCCCCTCTTGTCTTCTCCATCTGAAAAGCCTTAACTCATCCTTTACGCCTCCCCTCCTCAGTAGTGGCTACTCTGAATTCCGGGGTGAGTATTGACTGCAGCTTTTTGTGCCTGACCGTGGTCCTTGTGCATTTTTCTGGTGTGACACCTCACACAATGCATTGGTTTTTTGTTTTTGTTTTTTGAGATGGAGTCTTGCTTTGTCGTCCAGGCTGGAGTGCAGTGGCACGATCTCAGCTCACTGCAAGCTCCGCCTCCCGGGTTCACACCATTCTCCTGCCTCAGCCTCCCGAGTAGCAGCTGAGACTACAAGCGCCCTTGACCACGCCTGGCTAATTTTTTGTATTTTTATTAGAGACGGTGTTTCACCGTGTTAACCAGGATGGTCTCGATCTCCTGACCTCGTGATCCGCCTGCCTTGGCCTCCCAAAGTGCTGGGATTACAGGCGTGAGCCACCGCGCCTGGCCCACAATGCATTGTTTTTGGTTGATTACTGCCCATCTCTCCACCAGACTGAGCTTCTTTTTTTTTTTGAGATGGAGTTTCACTCTTATTGACCAGGCTGGAGGGTAATGGCACGATCTTGGCTCACTGCAACCTCTGCCTCCCAGGTTCAAGTGATTCTCCTGCCTCAGCCTCCCAAGTAGCTGGGATTACAGGCATGCACCACCACACCTAGCTAATTTTTTTGTATTTTTAGTAGAGACGACGTTTCACTATGTTGGTCAGGCTGGTTTTGAACTCCTGACCTCAGGTGATCCACCCGCCTCCGCCTCCCAAAGTGCTGGGATTACAGGTGTGAGCCACCGTGCCCGGCCCAGACTGAGCTTCTTAAATGCAGTTTTCTTTTGATTCTCCAGCATAGTTACATAGAAGACCATTTATAGTTGCTAAATGACTCACTCAATAAACGGACATTCCCTTCAGAGGATAAAGATCGAGTACGGTCTTTCTCCTACTTCTGTTGTATTCCCTACAATGCATGGTGCTTAGGTGGCTCTCAAATGCTTCCAGTGATTGAATGGAAGAACCACTATTAGCAGGAACCTGGCGGGAGCTGTGGTTCACTGACACTAGCAGCTCCAATAAAGTAATAACCTAAGGAAATGGAATTCCCCTCCGCCTTCCTCCAACCAACTCAGGTACTTCTTATATGAGATTTAATTGAGGTCAGGGAGGGGAACAAGTAGCACCTTCCATCCTGCCAGTAAAAAAGCAAAGGGAGAGAAAGGGGAAGCCCCAGGCCTGAGGTTCTGCAGCCGGGAATTCCAAGGCGGCATTAGGAAGGGGGTCAGGATCAGGGCACTGGCAGAGCCATCTGTGTTCTTGCTTCCTTCCTGCAATCAAGAGTGGGGATCACGGTGGTGATGGTTGGTGCACATCAGAAGGGAAGGGGTCAGCAGGGACTGAGTTCTGGGACTTCCTGAATGAGGCAGACCCAGGCCCATGATCTTGGGCCATAGGCCCCCTAACCCCTGCCCACACTTTGCTGGCCTTGCAGCTGAATGAAGGTCCTCTACAGCATCAGATCAGCCTCTCTTTTTGTGGGAACATGGCACCCTTATTGTGGGGCTCTCTCTTCTCCTCTCCTCATTTCCAGTCTGGTGAGCTTTCTTCTGTGTTGCTCAACAAAGCTACCCGTCACTTTCAACCGGGTGACACTCTAAGGATGATAACTAGAGTTGGGAGTGAAACATGGGTCTCCAGACCCCCGTCCTACTGTTTCTTTCATTTATTCCCAAGAACCCTCAACCTTGGTCTGCAGACCATTTTAATAGGATGAGAGACCTAGGAAGTGAATGATTCCATCTACTGGTCCTGTCCTCCTTCTCCTCTGGGGCATCTCAAAATCACTCAGATACCCCAGAATCACTCAGCTATTCCACCTGCCCTAGTCCTCCCTGTCTTCTTCCAGAGAGCCAGCCCCCAGGGACACAGGTGCAGGTCCAGGACTGGGAGAGGCAAGCAAGGGGCCTAGAGCTCAGGATTTAAAGGGGCACTCACTCTTAAAGTTGTGGAGTGCCTCCTTGAAATCTGTGCTCTGGGTGCCTCATTGGCCTCATCTAGTCCTGGCTTTGTGCAGGCAGGTGTCTCCATAAAGGGATAGGAGGAGACCAAGAGGTTAAGAGGAGAGTAGAAAAGAGAGTACTAAGAGGACAAGGTGGGACATCAAAAGTCAATGGCACCACTCAGGAGGCTGAGGCAGGAGGATGGCTTGAGCCCAGGAGTTGGAGGCTGTAGTGAGCTATGGTGGCCTGTGAATACCCATTGCACTCCAGCCTGGGCAACATAGTGAAACACTGTCTCTAAGAATAACAACAACAACAAACAAAGCCAATAGCAAAGTGAAGAACAATGACTGAAGACAGGTTCAGAACAAGCATCCCCACACATGCTCTCTGTCTCACACACCCTGGACCTGCCAGACAGACACCATCCAGAGAACAGTGAACAAAGGAAAGATCAAATACACTCATCACATTCTCATTAGGAGGACCTAATGGGAATGTGGTCCTGGGGAGGGGGTGTAGAGATAGGGTAGGATCCCCAAAACCACATCATCTTTGTTCTTTCACCATCCTCAGACTTGACGTCTTTTGCTCGATGTCATGAAACTCACCCTAGACATGGTGATTCAGACTCCGTGCTGGAAGAGCCACCAAGGACAACTAGTCCTCACTATCCAGTGTGGTAGCCACAAGCCACACACACTTTTTGAGCGATGGAAATGTGGCTGGTCCACACTGACAGGTGCTTTAAATATAAAAGACACACTGGGTTTTTGAGGATATAGTTGGAAACCAAAGAAGTAAAATAGCCCCTTAATATTTTTAAAAATATTGATTACATGTTGAAATGATCATATGTGGGATCATATTTGGGTAAAAAATATACAGTATTATTAAAATTAATTTTCCTGTTTCTTTGTACTTCTTTTAATGTGACTAGAAATTTAACATGACATATGTGGGCCAGGTGTGGTGGCTCCCACCTGTAATCCTAGCACTTTGGAAGGCCAAGGCAGGAGGATGGCATGAACCCAGGAGTTTGAGACCAGCATGTGCAACACAGCGAGACCTTGTCTCTATAAATAATAAAAAGAATTACTTGGGAGGCTGAGGCGGGAAGACTGCTTGAGCCTGGGAGGTAAAGGCTTACAGTGAGCCATGATGGTATCACTGCACCCCAGCCTGGGTGACAAAGTGAGAGTGTCTCAAACAAGAAACAAAAAAATTAGCCAGGTGTGGTAATGCACACATGTGGTCCTGGGTACTTGGGAGGCTGAGGTGGAAGGATAGCTTGAGCCTGGGTGATTGAGGCTGCAGTGAGCCGATTGTGCCATTGTACTCCAGCCTGGGTGACGGTGAGACCTTGTCTAAAAAAGAAAAAACACACAAAAAATAAAAAACAAATGTGGCTTATGTTTGTGGCTTGAATTATAGTTCTATTGTACGATGGTAGTCTAGTTCAACTTCTTGAACAGACGAGAACGCTGGGGTCCGGAGAGAAGCCCTGACTTAGTGGATGGCACACACTATAAAGCACTGTCATTTGCAGTCCCACCAATCTCTCAGTACCCACCCCCACTCTGCCACACACACCCCGGGAGTCTTAGGTGTGAAATGGGTGGACGCACAGACCCCTGGGCTGCATACCTCAAAGTGTTCCAACACTCAAGGCACTGCCTGTGGTTTTTTGGGAGTGAAATAAAAACCTAACAACGGTGGGGTCACAGTCTCCAGTAGGTCACATTTTAAAAGCACTTTAGGCTCTGGAGACTTGGGGTGTGGGGAGAAGTGAAGAGAAAGCTGGGGAGCCCTGGGCCTTCCCCCATTTATTCATATGCAGAATAATCCAGATTAGTTTACCAAGCGCGCTGATAACCACTTTAAAAACAGAGTCCCTCCTGCCTCCCCGTGGCATGGGGTAGAACCTGGCTTGAGCCCCGACACAGGCGGGCAGCCACTCCAGGATCGTTCCACACGTAAACAAAGACGAGTTTCGGTCCGATTGGCTTGATCCTGGAAGAGGAGTGGGCAGTGGAGGGAGGGGAAACCAGGCACCAAAGCAAATTCCTTCATTTCATAATTTCATCTGGCGCCCCCGTTCAATCAGCCTGCATTGTCGAGGCTTTAGGAGAGGCAGTTAGGAAAGGAGAGATACTGATCTCTCAGCCCCAGGGCAGCACTAATGGTGCCTGTCTAGACTCTGACAGGTGGAGCTGCTGAGCTAACTACGGACCTGGTGGAGAAGTTTTCCTTGGCTTTCACGTGGCTTTGGCTGGGGAGCCCTGAGAAGGTGGCTGCCTCCTTTTTCTTAAGCCTGGCTTCCCATACGGCAGTGGCTGGGGGAGAGTGATGGAGAGAAAGGCTAAGCTAAGGTCAAAGAAAGTGGAGGAAGGCTGGCTTGTCCCGCTGGACTTCACGGCGGAGCTGCTGCAATCTCGCGGGCTGGGCCCTTGCCCCGGGTGGACCAGAGTGCCTGCGGGGAGGCGGGTGTGGCTCCCCCGGGAGGTGACAGCTGGCGGGGCCCGTAAGGAGCTGGTCTGCTCCGGCTTCCCTCTCGTAGCCGGCCCCCTGGGACCAGCGCGTGAGCACGTCTCGGAGGAGTCCGATGCGCTGGGCAGGGCCGGGTGGTCACCCCCGCCCAGCTTCCAGGGGTGACTGTGCCTCTGACGTCAGACGGTTTTTGGGTCATTCCCTGGCACGGGGACTTTATTTTCATAACAGCATAAAGTGCCGTGGAACTGGAATAGGCGTGTCCTCTCCCTCGACCCTCCCCCTCCTTGTCCCTCTGCTCACCCCTCGCTCGTTCCCTCCCTCCGGCGAGGGCCGCCTTTATAACAACTGCTCAGAGTGCGAGGGCGGGATAGCTGTCCGAGGTCTCCCCCAGCACTGAGGAGCTCGCCTGCTGCCCTCTTGCGCGCGGGAAGCAGCACCAAGTTCACGGCCAACGCCTAGGCACTAGGGTAAGTGAGGCGCCAGGAGCCCAGAGCGCTCGGGCCTCCGGATTTAAATCGTCTGGGGAGAGCGGGGCGTTGGGAGGGGTGGGATAGAAGAGGAGAGAAATCCTGGTAATGGAATACAGTTGGCTATGAGAAAAAAATTCCCTAGGAAACAGTTCCTCTAGTTTAACAACGCAGATTTTTTTTTTTTCCTTTGCGGGTTTCCTAGGCTAAGATAGAGGCAGAGAGCAAAGAGATAATCAGGGTAATAGTTTCTGCTCGGACACATTCTACAAACTTTGAGTAGATGGAATCCGGCCAGGCAGGAGGTGAGCAGCTCTGGGATCACTCTGAAGGAAAAGAATAGAGGGAGAAAGATCTCAGAGGACCCGAAGGTACTGGGAGTGGAGGGGGAGTGGGAAACAAGGGGCAGGGGCAGGAGGGAGGACACGGTGACAGCTACTATTTTACCCAGATGCTGCAAAAGGCCTTCTGAGTTTTGGGAATTAGATCTAGAAGCCCATCCCTTTTCTGTTGATGTGTGGGCGGTCAGTTCCACTCTGGTGTGCCTTGAGTTGCTCAGGAACCTGGGACAGATGAAAGTTGAATGTGCACTGAGAGCGCACCTTCCACTACCGACTTTATGGATAGGATTTGGGAATAGCATAGATGCTGTTCAATCTGGTCCCTTAAACATCCATGGGGAAGGCTGGCAAATAGCTTTATTTTATTTTTTGAGATGGAGTTTCACTCTTGTTGCCCAGGCTAGAGTACAATGGTGCGATCTCAGCTCACCGCGACCTCCACCTCCCGGGTTCAAGCGATTCTCCTGCCTCAGACTCCCGAGTAGCTGGGATTACAGGCATGCGCCACCACTCCTGGTTAATTTTGTATTTTTAGTAGAGACGGGGTTTCCCCATGTTGGTCAGGTTGGTCTCAAACTCCCGACCTAAGGTGATCTGCCCGCCTCAGCCTCCCAAAGTGCTGGGATTACAGGTGTGAGCCCCCGCGCCCGGCCACAAATAGCTTTAAACATCCGTGGGAAAGGCTAGCACATAGCTCTAAATATCCATGGGAAAGGCTAGCACATAGCTCTAAACATCCATGGGAAAGGCTAGCTAACAGCTGAAACCTGCTCAGAATCAAGGAATTTGAAGGACTTTCCATTCCTGACTTCTTTCCAGGCTGATTTTCTCCTCAGAGGCTTGTGTAAACACCACACCTGTTGAAGGGTTCGGCGGAATCAGCCACTGCTGTGGGTTCATTCCTGAAGGGGAACACTTCAGCTACTTCAGATACAATGGGCTAGGGACCACGGGAGGGGTGAGGGCGGAGGGGGCACACACCCTCCAGGTTTGCATGCCGGTGTCTGCTAGGTGAGGGAAGGAATGAGGGGAAGGAAGGGCCGGGAGAGGCGCTACGTGGGAGACAAGGGGCCTCTCCAAGGGTGTGGAGAGGTGAGTGCTTCAAGGGCAGAATGGAATGAGCAGAACCCTTTGGTTTCCCGGGAAGAGCTCTCAACCTTGAGTCAGGAAGACTGATTTCTCCTCCCAGCTCCGCAGGAACATGGAACTGTGATCAGGCAAGGGGCTGGGCCTGAGTTCCTCATAGGGGTCTTGGGGAGGCCCCCAGTTTCCCCTCCTGTGTTTCGATTCTAGCCCCTCTCCATCTGCACACGTCGCCTTGGAAGTTCTCTTTAGAACTGGTTTTTTTGTATTCTAGTCTTGAATGGTAATCGAAGACAACAGGGTATGAAGAACAATTTTGACGGCGTGATTTTATTCTTCTCATTCTGGGTCCACTACTATTTAAAGTCCAAAGATTAAGCTGAGGAATTAATATGGTAGTATAGTAAACAATAAATTGAATAGTATTTTTGCTTGAGGAATCTTTGACTTACTGAGTAGTTCAGGGTGTTTGCTTATTTTATTCTCATTTTTATTGCACTGTGGTCAGACTATATGGTCTGCACATTTCTTATTTTTGAATTCCAGATTTGTCTTTGTATTCTAAATATGTTCATTTTTGGCAAATGTTCCATTTGGACCATGAACCATAGTTCCTATTAAGCAATCATAATAGAGTAGGGATGGCAAACTATGGTCCATGGACCAAATATGGCCTATAGCCTCTTTCTGTAAATAAAGTGGTTTGTTTTGTTTTGTTTTGTTTTCGTTTTTGTTTTTTTTTTGAGATGGAGTCTCGCTCTTATTGCCCAGGCTGGAGCGCAGTGACGCGATCTCGGCTCACTGAAACCTCTGCCTCCCGGTTTCAAGCCATTCTCCTGCCTCAGGCTCCCAAGTAGCTGGGATTACAGGTGCCCGCTACCACGCCTGGGTAATTTTTGTATTTTTAGTAGAGACAGGGTTTCACCATGTTGGCCAGACTGGTCTCAAACTCCTGACCTCAGGTGATCTGCCTGCCTCGGCCTCCCAAAGTGCTGGGATCATAGGCATGAGCCACAACCTGTAATCTGCTATTTTACTAAAACATAGCAATGCTCATTTGTTTATGTATCATCTATGCTGCTTTCATGCTACAAATGTGTGGCTTGCAGAGTCTAAATTGCTTATAACCTGGCCCTTTATAGAAAATCTATGCTGATCACTGATATAGAGGATCTGAATTATATGATTAGTAATGGAGGTCTAATAAGATATGAAGATAGAGAATATTTCTATTTAAGTATCCATAGAACATTTACACAATTTTACCATGTTCTTATTCATATTGTATATTTTATCTGCCAAGGACTGGTAAAGAAGTATGAAAGTCTCATGCAACTATAGTATTGCCTTTGGGTTCTCCTTGTATTTTCAGCAGTTATTTATTTATTTTGAGACAGGGTCTTGCTCTGTTGCCCTGGCTGGAGTGCAGTGGCACAATCTTGGCTGACTGTAACCTCCACCTCCCAAGCTCAAGTGATCCTCTTGCCTCAGACTCTTGAGTAGCTGGGTCTACAGGCACCTACCACTACACCTGGCTAATTTTTAAATTTTTTGTAGAGATGGGGTTTTGCCGTGTTGCCTAGGCTTGTCTCAAACTCCTGGGCTCAAGCAATCTTCCTGCCTTCACTTCCCAAAGTGCTGGGATTATAGGTGTAAGCCTCTGTACCCAGCCTTCAGTACTTTTTGTTTTATGTATTTTGGTGCTATATTAGTTGGTGCATAAAAGTTTAGGATTTTTTTTTTTTTTTTTTTTTTTTTTTTTTTTTTTTTGAGACAGAGTCTCGCTCTGTCACCCAGGCTGGGGTGCAGTGGTGCGATCACGGCTCACTGCAAGCTCTGCCTCCCGGGTTCACGCCATTCTCCTGCCTCAGCCTCTTGAGTAGCTGGGACTACAGGTGCCCGTCACCATGCCTGGCTAATTTTTTGTATTTTTAGTAGAGACAGGGTTTCACCGTGTTAGCCAGGATGGTCTCGATCTCCTGACCTCGTGATCCGCCCTCCTCGGCCTCCCAAAGTGCTGGGATTACAGGCGTGAGCCACCGTGCCCGGCCCAGGATGGTTTTATCTTCAGTATAGAGCATCCCTAATTGTTATAAAACAAGCCTTTTGGTCAATATAATATCTTTTTGCTTTGATTACAACTTTGTATGATATTAAAACCTTAACTTCTACTTAATTATTTTACCTTGAACAACTTACTTAACTTTGTGCCTGACACATAATACTTGTTAAATAAATATTATCTGTTAGTATTTCTTCTTTTTATTTTCATTTCTTTCTGTTCTTTTGCTTTTAACTCTTGTGTATCTTTTTGTTTTAGGTTAGGTTCTTCTAGGTATGATATAGTTTAGTCTTTTTTTTTTTTCAAAATAAAACAGTTACCATTTACATTTCTTGTAATAATAGTTACTTGTTGTCATCTAATTTTAGGCCATATGGTTTGGTCATCTCCATCTCCTTCTGCATTAGACAGTATATATCATATTTTTAGATCTACTAGGCAACTGAGTAGATGGTAGTGCCATTCTCATGGCTTTGAAAGATAAGCTTGTAAGGACAGGTAATCAGTTTAGCTTTGAACTTGTTGGATCCAGTGAATATTACCCTTATGTATCAGAATGAGATATTTAAATGAAGAGATCTTTGAGAGCCTTAAGATAGTATACTAGTAGAGGGCCGGCGCGGTGGCTCACACCTGTAATCCCAGCACTTTGGGAGGCTGAGGCAGGCAGATCATGAGGTCAGGAGTTCAAGACCATCCTGGCTAACACAGTGAAACTCCGTCTCTACTAAAAATACAAAAAAAAAAAAAAAAAAAAAATTAGCCGGGCGTGGTGGTGGGCGCCTGTAGTCCCAGCTACTCGGGAGGCTGAGGCAGGAGAATGGTGTGAACCCAGGAGGTGGAGCTTGCAGTGAGCCAAGATCGCGCCACTGCACTCCAGCCTGGGCAACATAGCGAGACTCTGTCTCACAAAAAAAAAAAAAAAAAAGATAGTATACTAGTATACTTTATTTTCCTATTTTCTGGAAATTTCATTTCTGTGAATTCTGGGCATAAGAGATTTAGAAGCTTCACTCAAATATTAAGCTTTATTTAAAAAGATGATTTCCAGTATTTCATTTTATATTCTCATTAATCAAGTCTACATGTTTTGTTTAGAGTAACAGGAAGATGGTAATACGCCCAGGGAACTACCTGGAAGTGTAGAAATTGGGATGAACACCGTGGTTATACTTGTTTTGATCTGCCTGTGGTGCTATGATGACTTATTTTCTCTCATTATTGCATAGAAACTCAATTCAGTGATGTTATTCAGATGTTATTCATAAGTTATTGCCATGATTCATCACTTTTATGTCATCAGAGTCGGGATGGCTACCCAGAATAGGGGATCCTGGAGATTTCCCTGTAGACGCTTTGCATTTATAAATAATCCTTTATCAAGGGCAGAGGGATTTCTGTAGGACTTCTCCCTTAGAAGAACTCAGCCTGAGTAGAAATATGAGGATTAACATCAGCACATATTCATCTCCAAAAAATTTTCCTCCCCATTACTCACACTTGCAAATAAATAACTTGCTTTGGGTAAATATTCAGCACTCAGTCTTAGTCCAAAGCATTTGCTCAGCAATCACTGTGTAGAGTACAGAGTAAGGGGGATACCAACAAATAGAAGTTTGCTCTATTTTCTTAAGAAGCTTGTTGTCTGGCCAGGCACGGTGGCTCATGCCACCTTCCTATCTTCCTAGGAGATAGATGCCACAAAGAAGCTTGTTGTCTGATAGGCAGCTCAGCAGTGATATTAATTTGTAATATGTAACACAGATATGGAAAAACTTGAGTGCCAAGAAATATTTAATTGTAAAAACCACGAAGAGATCGACACATTTAGAGTGCAATAGGATTTCAAGTCCAGGTGCGATGGCTTACTCCTGTAATCCTAGCACTGTGAGAGGCTGAGGTAGGTGGATCACTTGAGCCCAGGAGTTCGAGACCAGCTTGGCCAACATAGCAAAAACCTGCCTCTACTAAAAATATAATAATTAGCTGGATGTGGTGGCGCATGCTCGTAATCCAAGCTACTTAGGAGGCTGAGGCACAAGAATCGCTTTAACCTGGGAGGCAGAGCCTGCAGTGAGCTGAGATCATGCCACTGTACTCCCAGGCTGGAGTACAGAGCAAGACCCTGTCTTGAAAAAAAAAAAAAAAAAGGCTATAGGATTAATAGTAATAATGATAATAATTTTAAAAACTCATGATAGAGGTTAAATCTTGGGCAAAGTTTTGCAGAAATATGGTAAGTGGATCATAAATAGGAGGGAGAGGATCTTTCTGGTTAGGAGAATAATTCATGTGTTGAGGCAAAGAGCATGAGAAGACCTTAAATGAACCCACATTCCCTTCCAGATGGAAAATACGGAACTCTAGGAAGATTTGCTTGCCTTGCATAGAGGTGGAGATGGGAGTTAGGAAGGAAGGAGGAGATAGGTGGGAGGACTAATTGGAGAAAGGCCTTGAAGCTCAAACTGGGGCTGGATCTGCCGTGACAGACAAAAAGGAGCGAATACGCTTCTTTTTTTTTTTTTGAGACCATGTCTCGCTCTGTTGCCTAGGCTGGAGTGTAGGTGGCATGATCTCAGCTCATTGCAGCCTCTGCCTCCTGGGTTCAAGCGGTTTTTGTGCCTCAGCCTTCTGAGTAGCTGGGACTAGAGGCGTGAGCCACCATGCCTGGTTAATTTCTGTATTTGTAGTAGAGATGGAATTTCACCATGCTGGCCAGGCTGGTCTCTTAACTCCTGACCTCAGGTGATCTACCCGCCTCGGCCTCCCAAAGTTCTGGGATCACAGGTGTGAGCCACTGCGCCCGGCCGATAATTTCTTTTTAACCTCCTTTGCGGACTCCTACCTAGATGAGATGGTGCTCCACATGGTTCTGTCCTTGGCTTCCCATGTGATCTTGTCTCCTCTTGAGGCTTCAGATACCACTCTAGGTGATGACTGCCAGTCTGTGCTTACAGCCCAAACCTCTTTGGAGCACCAACCCATATGCCCACGGTGCAGAGACAGCACAACCCAGTGTCAAGGAGCCTGGCTTTTAAGAGTCATGTAATCTTGGGCAAGTTATGTAATTTCTCTGTGCCTCAGTTTCCTCAGCTGTTAAAGGGAGGCATAATAATAGGGTTGTTGTGAGGATTAAATAACACCATATATGGCCAGGAGCAGTGGCTTGTGCCTGTAATCCCAGTACTTTGGGAGGCCGAGGCGGGCAGATCACCTGAGCCTCAGGAGTTGAAGAGCTGCCTGGGCAACATAGCGAGACCCCACCTCTACAAAAAATACAAAAAGTAGCCAGATGTGGTGGTGCACACCTGTCCCAGCTATTCAGGAGGCTGAGGTAGGAGGTTCACCTGAGCCCAGGAAGTCGAAGCTGCCGTGAGCTGTGATTGTGCCATTGCATCACTCCAGCCTGGGCAACAGAGAGACTTTGTCTCAAAAGAAAAGAAAAAAAAAGAGAAAAGAAAGGAAACCATATATGGCTCAGAGGAGACTCTCAAGAGGACTTGGGTCTTTTGACTCTTGTTATTCCTGGATAGCTCCACTTGCAGGTCACATATTTATCAAAGACCCAACAAAGCTACACTTAGCATTTCTCCTTGCAAGCCTGTATTTCTAGGCTCTGACAATGGTGCCACTCAGTTGCCTAAGCCAGAAATCTGGGAGTTAACCTGGGCTTTTCCATTACCAAAGCCCTGTCTCTTCTACCTTCATAAAAATCTCCTACCATTTCCTGTTCATCTTTCATGTTTCATCTCCCTGCTTTCTTCCCTAAAGCATTAAAAATTAAAAATAATTTTTTTAAAACCCCACTAGGTAGAATGGGTCACTGTTTTCCATGTGCCCTCAGCATTCCTAATGTATTCCATAACTTCTTAGTTGTATGTCAGTGTGATTATTATTCATTCCAAGGGCAGTGGCCACAATTTTATATTTATTTATTTATTTAGTTTTTGTTTTGAGACAGGGTCTCACTCTGTTGCCCAGGCTGGAGTGCAATGGCATGATCATAGTTCACTGCAGCCTCGAGTTCCTGGGCTCAAGCAATCCTCTTGCTTCACCCTCCGAGTAGGTGGATCACAGGTGTGATCCTGACTAAATTAGCACCCGGCTAATTTTTAATTTCTTTTTGTACAGCGGGGGTCTCACTATGCTGCCCAGGTTGGTCTCAAACTCTTGGGCTCAAGTGGTCCTCCCATCTCTCGGCCTCTCAAAGTACTGGGATTACAGGTGTAAGCTACTGCCCCCGGCCAGGGTTGCTTGTTTTGGAGACTTCTCAGCAAGCCAATGCTTGAATATATGGTGGTTTAAATGGAGAGAGGTTGGGGTCAGGGAGAAAAGCTCTAGAGATGATGACAGTGATTTAGAGGTGAAAAGGAGGATTGAATTATGATTATGACTACTCAAAGAGCTATTCTTTCTGACCATGTGACACTGGACATGTACCTTCCTCACTCTGTTAGGTTTCTCCCCTATAAAATGGGCTGTAGGAATGTTAAATGAGATAATGGATGGAAAAGCATGTAAATGAGAGAATATGTGTAAAAACACATAACTACTCAGCATAGTGCCTGACTCATAATAGGACTCAGGAGGTGACAGTGGCTGTCATTATTCTTACTCATAATTACATCATGACTGTTATTACTACTGATTGAATGTAGCAATTCGAGAATAGAGAAAAAATGAAAATGCTAGAAAGTCACACATTTTCGGGGCTGGGCTGGCGCGAAGACACATTTTGACAGAATGAGAGAAATCTCATAGGAAGGAAGACAAAGTCAGTTTGTCTTTGCAAGGTTCTGGGCCCCAGATGATTCATTCTCAGATGCTCTGGGAAGGACTGCGTAGAATAAGCATGGGCAAACTTCCAGGCCTAGTCACAAGCAACTCTAGACACTTTCCCCATCTCTCTGGTTGCGAAGAGGAGTCTCAGGTTAGAAACCCAAAGCGGGAGACTCATCACATGTTCATGTTTGTCCCTGCACAGTGGTCAGTGCTGTGTGTCAGTCAAGGCCACGTCTAGGGTCAGTGCTGCTCCAGGAGCCTCTGGCTTTGTCCTTCAGGTGGGCAGTCCCTTGGTGTGTCTCTTCTTCAGACCCTTCAACCTTACCTCTAGCCCTGGCTTTTAGTTTGGGTAGGAGTTTGTGGCACGTACTCTTTTAATGACAGGAGATGGGGCAAGAATGAGGATGAGGGGGAGAAAGAAAGACATCTGGAAGTTTTGTACATGAAGCTCCCCAGGTGGGTGAACGGTGGAGCTGAACATGAGTTCAGACCACGTAGTTCAGCAGCGTGTCCTGCATTTTATAGATGAGAGGAAGCTGTGAGAGGTCAAGTGACTTACTTGTTCACACAGCCTGGCAGCTGAAACCCCTTCTCCCTAAAGGGGAGGAGGAACAGAGGACTTGGAGTTGACCCAAGAAATGACTTCGCCCTCCTCTTCCTTTCCTCCCTCTTCCTCTTGTTCTTATTCTTCCCTTCCCTCTCCCTCTTCCTCACTGGTTTTTTAAACCTTTCTTTTGGGGCCGGGCACAGTGGCTCAGGCCTGTAATCCCAGCACTTTGGGAGGCCGAGGCAGCCCTGAGGTCGGGAGGTCGAGACCAGCCTGACCAACATGGAGAAACCCCATCTCTACTAAAAATACAAAATCAGCCGGGTGTGGTGGCACATGCCTGTAATCCCAGCCACTCGGGAGGCTGAGGCAGGAGAATCACTTGAACCTGGGAGTTGGTGGTTGCAGTGAGCTGAGATCACGCCATTGCACTCCAGCCTGGGCAACAAGAGTAAAAACTCCGTCTCAAAAAAAAAAAAAAAAAAAAAAAAAACCAGAAAAACCCAAAAACCAAACAAACAAAAGAACCAAAAACCCCTTTCTTTCATGCCTAGATTCATTCCAAAAAGGTTTAAGACAGCACCAAGTGATTCCAGGATCTCAGCTGTGGGCATCCTTGTGTTACTGGATGGCTGTGTGTTAACTGTTAGCAGCTGGAATAAGTGAAGAGGGTCTCGTCCTCATACTCAAAGTCCTTTTGCTCATGCCCAAGGCCAGAGGCTACTCATGCTGAAACATTACCATCTCCCTCCAAAGTGCAGGGTTTAGTCACTGAGTGCTGGGTGGAGCACATGACTGGATCCCAGTTAATCCCTCCCTGCTTACCAGTAAAACCTCAGGATTCATGCTTTCCTGGGAGCCACCTGCAGCCACTAAGATAGGAGCGGGGTTCAGACATGGCCAGGCGCTCCTAATCTCAGACCCAAAGTACAATTTTTGGCAGCCTGCATGAGAAGGAGGGTGGGAGGAAAGGTGGTTAGAACTAAGGGTAGCAGCCTGGGGGCTTGAGAGGAAACCAGGCACAGCCCATCCTACCCTGTCTCACGAGCAGCCCGTCCTCCTCCTGACTCCCCTTACCCCACACACCGAGCGCCATTCTCTTGCTGCCTCATCTATTCTGGTTAGGTACTTACTGAGCATCAGGTGCTAGGCAAGTGGCTGGGGAGAGACAACGTTTTAATGACTCAGTCTCCGCCTGCACAGAGCCTTTGAGTCTAGAGGGAGACACAGACTTACTGACAGGCTGGGTTGTGTAATAAGTGCTACGGGAGGAAAAGCTGAGAGTGTCTGAGAATTTATGAGATGTGTGTCTCATCAGACTTGGGCATCAAAAAAAAAAAAAAAAAAACCATCTTGGAGGAAAGGACCTCTACGTCAAGTGAAGGGTGGGGTCCATTTGGTCTTTATAGGAGCAAGTTCTTTGTTGGCTGGACTCTAGATCTCCCGTCCTTTGACTTTGGTTACAAATAATATCCAAACCACCGCTAGTCTCATTCTCTTTTCTCTTTCCTGCTCTAGCCCTTTGCTCCTCTCCCAGGGTGTTTCTCTAGCTCCAGACAGTTCATATTCCTAAATGCTGATCACTTCTCTTTTCCCTCTCAAATATTGCTTTCTAGAAATCATTTTCAGTTTTTCAGAACCCTGTCCATCTCTTCCAATCCCCTGGTGTCTTTCCCTTACCTGGGTCATTCTCTGGGCAACATGGCACCCTTTCAGTGCAGACTTGTTTATTAATAACTCCAGTGAGTTTTATTTTCCTCTTACTAAATTCAAAGTACTCAGAACATTTTAGACTTGTTGAGCAATCCCTATCAGCTTAGGGATGGGGTTGGGGAGGCTAACAGAGGTGAATTAAGAATGATAATTCCAAACTAATTAGTCATCCAGATTAAAAAATAGACTAAGATGGTTTTTTTTTAAAAAAGACATTTGTGAGAGAATTGGGAAATATGAATCCTAACTAGATAGTTGATAATAAAGGATTCTTGTTAGTCATTAAAGTGTGGTTAAGAAGGAGTTTTTATCTTTTAGAGAGACATTCTAGACTGGACATAGGGGCTCACACCTGTAATCCCAGCAGTTTGGGAGGCCGAGAGAGGGAGGATCCTTTGAAGCCAGGAGTTCAAGACCAGCCTGGGGAACATAGCAAGACTCCATCTCTACAAAAAATAAAGATTAAAAAAATTAGCCAGGTGTGGTGGCATGCGCTTGTAGTTTCAGCTTCTTGTGTGTGCTGAGGTGGGAAGATACCTTGAGCCCAGGAAGTCAAGGCTCCAGTGAGCCACAGTCACACCACTGCACTCCACCCTGGGTGACAGAGTGAGAATCTATCTCAAAAAGAAAAAAAAGGGCTGGGCACGGTGGCTCACGCCTGTAATCCCAGCACTTTGGGATGCCAAGGGGGGTGGATCACCTGAGGTCGGGTATTTGAGACCAGCCTGATCAACATGGAGAAACCCTGTCTCTACTAAAAATACAAAATTAGCCGGGCATGGTGGCGCGTGCCTGTAATCCCAGCTACTCGGGAGGCTGAGGTAGGAGAACCGCTTGAACCTGGGAGGTGGAGGTTGCCGGGAGCCGATATCGCGCCATTGCACTCCAGCCTGGGCAACGGGAGTGAAACTCCGTCTCAAACAAAAAAGAAAAAAGAAAAAAAAATACACATACTATTTATAGATAAAATTATGTGATGTCTGAGACTTGCTTAAAAATAGTCTAGGGAGTGGGGTGGGGAATGCAGACGAAGCAAAATTGGCCATATAGTAATAATTTTTGAAATGAAGTGCTGGATACATGGGACTCCATTATAAAACTTTCTATAATGAAAACAAGTTTTTTTTTTATTTTTTTATTTTTTTTTTGAGACAGAGTCTGGCTCTGTCGCCCAGGCTGGAGTGCAATGGCGCGATCTCGGCTCACTGCAAGCTCCGCCTCCTGGGTTGACGCCATTCTCCCGCCTCAGCCTCCAGAGTAGCTGGGACTACAGGAGCCCGCCACCACGCCCGGCTAATTTTTTTATGTTTTTAGTAGAGATGGGGTTTCACCGTGTTAGCCAGGATGGTCTCGATCTCCTGACCTGGTGATCCACCCGCCTCGGCCTCCCAAAGTGCCGGGATTACAGGCGTGAGCCATCGCACCTGGCCAATGAAAACAAGTTTTTTTTTAATTTCTAATTTTTTAAAAATAGACACGGTCTTATTCTATCTCCCAGGAAGAATTGCAGTGATGTGATCACAGCTCACTGCAGCTTCGAAATCCTGGGCTCAAGCAATCCTCCTACCTCAGTCTCTTGAGTAGCTGGGACTACAAGTGTGCCGCTCCGCACCTGGCTAATTTTTACATTTTTATTTTTCTAGCGACAGTGGTCTCACCATCTTGCCCAGGCTGCTCTTGAATTCCTGGGCTCAAGCGATCAGCCCGCTTCAGCCTCCCAAAGTGCTAGGATTAAAGCCACTGGGCCTGGCCTAAATAATGTTTAAAAGGAACTTCAAGAACTATTTCTCCATTCCCCGTTGCATGATTGGGAGGAGGGAGGTGGAGGTGACATTTGGGGAAACTGGTTTTTTCTTCTCTTTACACCCACTGCCATTACTTTTGTTGGATCCTGGTCTCTGGGTTCTGTAAGGCCCTGAGACTCAGCACCCTCCTGCGCAGCTGCGCTGGAAGAGGAGCCTATAGGTTCTAGATGGGGGCTCTGCCTTACCTCCTGTCTGTCCAGTACCAGAACTGTTCTTGAGGCAAACACCACATCAATCTCTGTCAAGATTTAGAGTCATCAGGTTCAAAGTCCCTCATAACGATCCAGTCCTCATAACAATCAGGTAATTATGAAAACAACTACTTGTCCACAAACAGTAATACCTGATGGGTGGGGAAGGAGCAATTGGCAGGGAGGGGCAGGGAGAGGGAGAGATCAAAGGGAAGAGGGAAATACCTTTCCTGCTAGACAACACCCTGGTGATTAATCTGCCGGGGTGTGGAGAGACACAGTGAAGTGCACAGGGCCTGAGTTCCTTCCCCTCGCCGCCCTTGAAGGAAATAGGGTCTTCCTCTTCCACATTCACGGTGTAGCCTGGGAGAGCCCTCATACCTCCTCTTTCCTATGTCAAAGAGGGGACCAAAGAGGGGACATTTGTAGGCAAGACGGATCAGACTTGGGTGCTTGGATTGCAGGGGCTGTCTATATCTGAACCTCATTTGCCTTTTTCTTCCTGTTTCTCATTCTGTACTGCCCTGTAGAGGTATAGCCCATTCTTTGTGCTCTGCTTGTGGTAGCGATGGCTGTGGTGTAGATTCCAGGAGGGTAGAGTGTGCAGGTGACAGACCCACTGTGAGGGAAGGAGGTGGGAGGCCTATGACCATAGTGACAGGTGCCATCTGTCTCTCTCTTCTACTGTGGTAGAAGTGGAAACGTGTCTGTTTCTGCCTTTACCACAGAGTGCTTAGAGCAGTGATCAGCACATAGCGGTGCTCGGTAAATATTTGTTGAATGAATGACTACATAAAATAAAGTTAAGATTGGAGAGCCAAATTTTATTAAAACTCAGGAAGATCGATTTAAGCTATATCTGGTGTCACTTTAACACACTATACATAATATTGTAATAATATATATTCACATGATATTCACATATGTATCATACATATGTATGTATATATATATATTGCATATATACATATGTACAATCTTTTCCTACTTGCTATATGAATTAAATAATTTTGGTAAGATGACTCTCTCTTCTAGTGGAAAAGAAAATTTTGTGGTTTTTTTTTTTTTTTTTTTTTTTTGAGATGGAATCTCTCTCTGTCACCCAGCCTGGAGTGCAGTGGCATGATCCCTGCTCACTGCACCTCTGCCTCCCGGATTCAAGCAATTCTTCTGCCTCAGCCTCCTGAGTAGCTGGGATTACAGGTGTGTGCCACTATGCCCGGCTAATTTTTGTATTTTTAGTAGAGACAGGGTTTCGCCATGTTGGCCAGGCTGGTCTCAAACTCCTGACCTCAGGTGATCTGCCCGCCTTGGCCTCCCAAAGTGCTGGAATGGCATGAGCCACTGTGCCTGGCCAAGAAGGTTGTTTTTTCTGAGCTGTTTTTTCTGCTCTAAGGAAAGAGGCAGGATTCAGGGGATGCTTTGTATCTTTTCCTGCTTCCCAACCCCAGTCCTTCCTCTTGTTTTGGATTTCTTGCTGCATCATCTCTGTCCTTCTTTAGGGCTGGAGGTGACCTCTGTGAGCCTTCCCTTCCTCTAACTCTGGCCTCTTTCCTGCCGCAACATAGTTCTCTTCTAGTCCGTTCAAAACTTTTTAATGCCATGTGAACAATCTCATTGGGAAACAAAAAACTCAAGAAAAAAAATCCCATGCCCAAAAAGCATGGAACACAACAAAACGAATAGTGTAGAAGACACTTAAATAAGCAATAAAATAATTTGAATGAAATTGTTGACAAACTGGACTGTAGTTATGTCTAGCCTTGTTGAATCTCAACATCTTATTCGACATTGACTTTGGAATTTGTGAGCCACCTGTTTTGAGGAAATGGGGACACTCCTTTCTCTTTTCCAATTTCCCAATTTATCTTCCCACTTGTGCCCTGAATCCTGAGGACTTAGATTTCCTAGGGGTATGGTCAAGGAGCTGGGTCTAAAATTCACACAAAGATTGTAGGGGCAGAGAAAGAAGCCTTTCTCCTGACAAAGGACAGATATATGGGAAGTAAACTGTAATACAGTTAGTGGATTCCTGATTATCCGAATGAGTAAGTAGATTTCTCACTTTGTGGATGGTCCGTTACCTGGGATCTCCTATCCTCCTGGGGCTGAACTAGGAGAGTGGAACCAGAGTTATAATGAGGCATCTGATGAGGGGAGGGGTAGGGAGAGAGAGAAAGAGACGTAGAGAGGAGAGAGAGAAGGATATCTCAGATCTCATTTTAAGGCTAATTTGAGAGGAGACATGTAGAGTACTTGAGAACCTGGGTCCTGGCACCAGACAACCTGGATTCAGATCCTGGCTGTGCCATTTCCTGGTTGTATGATGTTGGGCATGTAACTTGACTTCTCTCTGCCTCAGTTTCCTCATCTGTAAAATAGGATAATAGTTTTACCTCATAGGGTTGCTATGAAATGAAGTAAGTAATGTATATATAGAGTGATTAGAAGTAAAAATTCGAGGCCGGGCGGGGTGACTCAACACCTATAATCCCAGCACTTTGGGAGGCCATTGCAAGAGGATTAATTGAGCCCAGGAATTTGCGACCAGCCTGGGCAACATGGTGAAACCCCATCTCTACAAAAATACAAAAATTAGCGGGGTGTGGTGGCACACGCCTGTAATCCCAGCTACTCAGGAGGCTGAGGTCGGGGGAGGATGGCTTGAGCCCAGGAGGTGGAGGTTGCAGTGAGTTGAGATCCAGCCTGGGTGACAGAGCGAGGCTCTGTTCCCCCCATCCCCCCCAAAAGGAGTAAAAATTGGAGCAATACTAAAAATGAACATGTTAGCTATGAAGATTATTTTTTGTTGGATTACCCGCTATTTATGTGCCATCCAGGACGTTCCTCTTTATAGGTAGCCAATTTAGAGCTGGTTATGACAGACAAGACCCCTTTCATAACTTTTTGGAATTAGTGGAGCCATCTTTACACATCTTAAGGAGGAGGCGGGGCACGGTGGCTCACACCTGTAATCCCAGCACTTTGGGAGGCTGAAGGAGTTTGAGACCAACCTGAGGTCGGGAGTTTGAGACCAGCTTGACCAACATGCAGAAACCCCATCTCTACTAAAAATACAAAATTAGCTGGGCGTGGTGGCGCGTGCCTGTAATCTCAGCTACTCGGGAGGCTGAGGCAGAATTGCTTGAACCCAGGAGGTGGAGGTTGCGGTGAGCCAAGATTGTGCCATTGCACTCCAGCCTGGGCAAAAAGAGCGAAACTCCGTCTAAAAAAAAAAAAAAAAAAAACTCAAAAACAAATCTTAAGGAGGAGGGGCAGAATAATTCTGAACCACAGAGCCTAAGAAGAGGACCCAGCCACTGGCTCAGAAGGGAATGCTCGGCCTTCTGTAGAAAAATCTACTATTCAGAGACCATCATGGGTAACACGGTGAAACCCCATCTCTACTAAAAATACAAAAAAAAAAAAAAATTAGCCGGGCATGGTGGCACATGCCTGTGGTACCAGCTACTCTGGAGGCTGAGGCAGGAGAATCACTTGAACCCGGGAGGCGGAGCTTGCAGTGAGCCGAGATCGTGCCACTGCACTCCAGCCTGGGCGACAGAGCGAGACTCTGTCTCAAAAAAAAAAAAAAAAAAAAAAAAAAAAAAAGAGGAAAGAAAAATCTACCATTCAGATAACTCCTCTTATCCATGAGAGAATAGGATGCTTACAAATGATAACTGTATCAGGGCCAAAGGTAGAGGCTGCAACATTATGATTAAAGTGTTAACTTCAAGTTTAGATAGTTCCATGTTCACTAATTTCTAAGAAAACACTAGCAAAAAAATATCAGGAACCCTGGCAGGTTATTTGTAATATATACATGTATATATATTTCAAGAGACAGGGTCTTGCTCTGTTGCCCAGGCTGGGGTGCAGTGATGTGATCATAGCTCACTGCATCCTTGAACTCCTGGACTCCAGCGATATTCCCACCTCAGCCTTTTGAGTAGCTGGGACTACAGGTGCGTGCCACCATGCCCAGCTAATTTTTTAATATAAAGATGGAGTCTTGCTATATTGCCCAGTCTGGTCTCAAACTTCGGAGAGCAAATGATCCTCCTGCTTCAGACTCCTGAAGTGCTGGGATTATAGGCATGAGCCAACACGTCCAGCCCTGTGAAGTTTTTTGAGATTAGGCTTCAAAATACCTCTTCAGAGTGTTAGGTTCTCTGGCTTTAAGGTAAATATTAATATAGTTAAACTGGGGGAAGGGACATATGGGATTTCTTCCTGGTTCTTCAACAGGTTTTAGAATTTACTACAGGAGGTAGGGGAAAGTTAGTAGCTTTACTTAATGTAGTAAGCTCAAAGTCAAAACCCTGGCTAAACATGCAAAATTGGTTTCCTAATCCTTTTTTAGTCTTCTGTGTCTGAGGACTGTGTTAGGAGATTCAACCTTCTCCCCACTCCAGCATTTCTTTTCTGCAGGTCCAGAATGGCTACAACAGTCCCTGATGGTTGCCGCAATGGCCTGAAACCCAAGTACTACAGACTTTGTGATAAGGCTGAAGCTTGGGGCATCGTCCTAGAAACGGTGGCCACAGCCGGGGTTGTGACCTCGGTGGCCTTCATGCTCGCTCTCCCGATCCTCGTCTGCAAGGTGCAGGACTCCAACAGGCGAAAAATGCTGCCTACTCAGTTTCTCTTCCTCCTGGGTGTGTTGGGCATCTTTGGCCTCACCTTCGCCTTCATCATCACACTGGACGGGAGCACAGGGCCCACACGCTTCTTCCTCTTTGGGATCCTCTTTTCCATCTGCTTCTCTTGCTTGCTGGCTCATGCTCTCAGTCTGACTCAGCTCGTCCGGGGCAGGAAGCCCCTTTCCCTGTTGGTGATTCTGGGTCTGGCTGTGGGCTTCAGCCTGGTCCAGGATGTTATCGCTATTGAATATATTGTCCTGACCATGAATAGGACCAACATCAGTGTCTTTTCTGAGCTTTCCGCTCCTCGTCGCAATGAAGACTTTGTCCTCCTGCTCATCTACGTCCTCTTCTTGATGGCGCTGACCTTCCTCATGTCCTCCTTCACCTTCTGTGGTTCCTTCACGGGCTGGAAGAGACATGGGGCCCACATCTACCTCACGATGCTCCTCTCCATTGCCATCTGGGTGGCCTGGATCACCCTGCTCATGCTTCCTGACTTTGACCGCAGGTGGGATGACACCATCCTCAGCTCCGCCTTGGCTGCCAATGGCTGGGTGTTCCTGTTGGCTTATGTTAGTCCCGAGTTTTGGCTGCTCACAAAGCAACGAAACCCCATGGATTATCCTGTTGAGGATGCTTTCTGTAAACCTCAACTTGTGAAGAAGAGCTATGGTGTGGAGAACAGAGCCTACTCTCAAGAGGAAATCACTCAAGGTACAGATGCAGCCTGGCTAGGCAGAGAATCCCTTGTAGAAAGGTGGGGGGAGAATCATAGGATATTATAACTGTAAGGAACATGCAAGATTTTCCAGATTATACCCTTGATAGAATAGATAAGTTCCTTAAGGCTCAGATCTTGCTTAAAGTCGTCCAGCCTGTTAGAGACAAGTAGAACACGAAGCTGGCCTCTGGAGTCTTTATTGAGTACTTTGTACAATTGGTGTAGACTGGGAGAGCCCTCCTCACTTCCCCTTTCTTGTGCTGTAATTTCCTGTGGGGCAGAACACCTCAGAGGTTTCTGTGCATCAAAATAAGATGCAGCAAAGACATGGAAAAGGGATAACGAGACAAATTCCCAGCAATAAGTAGGTGAGGTTGTGTTTTTTATAAAAGATAACGAGGCATTCCTTCCAGAAATGTGGAGCCTTTGTAGATTTCAGTGCATAAAACCAAGCCATGATTTCCTGCAGTGATCACAGAGCAGAGAAGGGAGAAAGCCCTTTTATCACAAACCAGCAGGAAGTCTCTGTAAAATTGGTAAGGATTCTGGTTTAGTGCGAAGAACCACATTTTTTATGTATGTTTCTGGGCCCATGGGAAGGAACAGATCATATTTGACATACAAGAATCAAATGATTCAGGCCAGGCATGGTGGCTCACTCCTGTAATCCTAGCGCTCTGGGAGGCTGAGGTGGGAGGATTGCTTGAGCCCAGAAGTTTGAGACCAGCTTGGGCAAAATAGCAAGACTTCATCTCTATTAAAAAAAAAAAAAAAAAGAATCAAATGATTTTGCTTTTATCTGGAGTTGAGAGAAGCCAGATGTTCTCGTGTTGTTTTCATAAGCAAAAGAGGCTAAACTGATGGCCAGAAAGTACTCCTGCTCATAGGGACCTATTCACTGGTCTCCAGGGTTTACACTGACCTTTAAGTCTAATCACAGGGGGTGGGTGGTTTTGGGATAGGAATGAGGAACCTCCAAGGCCACGTTCTTAGCTCCAGCTAAAAATAGGTCTTTCCTTTGCTCTTAAGCCTGAGGTGTGGAACTTACTGGTGCTACTCACTGCAGCTATGGTCCCTGTCTAGGGCACTTGGAAGTCTGAAGGGAGGCGGAGGAGGGCAGGAGGGGTTATTTAACCACCCAGCCCCTTCTGTCCGTTCCGTGGCTTCACTCCATCACCTCACTCCTGTACTTCCTGTTCTCATTCACTGATGAGTCTTCCTTCCTTCATTCATTTCAAGGGCCACTGTCAGCTTTCTCCCTTTAAATGCTTCTCTGGCCTCCATGCTTTGCTGCTCACTTTCCTCCCTGGGTCCCCTGAGCCACCCCATCCCATCAAATCCATCCTGAGCCCTTCCACAGTTGGAACCAACAACCTCTGAAGCTTTGCTTGCAGTCCAGATGAACCAAGTCGCTGTGCTTTCCTGCCTGTGCCTGTGCTCCAGGTGTGTCTGTCCTCTGCCTGGTGTGGCCATCTCCCTCTTCTGCCCTTCTCCAGGATCAGGCATTCCCCAGTTTCCCCTGGTAATCACTCCACCCTGTGCATCTGTAGGACTTTGAAATGCTCTTATCAGGGTCTGTCTCATTGCACTGTTATTTATGTACCTGTCATATGTTCCTTACTCTCCAGTGTCAGCTGCAAGGAGGGATCATTCTGGTTAATCCTTATGTGCTTCACCATCTCTCTCTTTTTTTTTTTTTTGAGACAGAGTATCGCTCTGTCACCCAGGCTGGAGTGCAGGGACACAATCTTGGCTCGCCACAAGCTCTGCCTCCCAGGTTCAAGCAATTCTCCTGCCTCAGCCTCCCGAGTAGCTGGGATTACAGACGTGCACCACTATGCCCAACTAATTTTTTTGTGTTTTTAGTAGAGACGGGGTTTCACCATCTTGGCCAGGCTGGTCTCGAACTCCTGACCTCATGATCCGCCCGCCTAGGCCTTCCAAAGTGCTGGGATTACAGGCTTGAGTCACCGTGCCCGGCCACGATCTTTTACATAAAGGCGTTTAAGTGTTTGTTTGGCAAATTGGGCCCATAAATTTGGTGGGAAATAAATGAATTGCTTTGAACTGCATTCATGATGATTGCATGTGTTTATCCTTGTTTCCCAAGCCTTTGGTTTTCCCCAAAAACACAGAAAACAGTTGCTCATCAATCCTGCCTCTTCCCAAAGAAAATGATACAAATATATACATATTTTCCTTGTCAGGCAGTTGAAATAGGTAAATCCCCAGTGAGATTCACTCTAGGTGCACCCCTGGCCAGATCTATATCTGAAATGACTGGTTTTTATGACTTTTTCTTTTTTTTTTTTTGTTTGAGACAGAGTCTTGTTCTGTCGCCCAGGCTGGAGTGCAGTGGCACGATCTCGGCTCACTGCAAGCTCCACCTCCTGGGTTCACACCATTCTCCTGCCTCAGCCTCCCGAGTAGCTGGGACTACAGGCGCCCGCCACCACGCCTGGCTAATTTTTTGTATTTTTAATAGAGATGGGGTTTCACCTTGTTAGCCAGGATGGTCTCGATCTCCTGACCTTGTGATCCTCCCAAAGTTCTGGGATTACAGGCATGAGCCACCATGCCCAGCCCATGACTTTTCAAATGTGCTTTTGAAGTGGTCCTAGGATGAGGTGGGGCTCTGGTGAAGTTCTGAAAAGGGGCATCCCTAGTTATCGTAGTTATTCATTCATTCAACCAATACTGTGTTTGCTTTGTGCCTGGTCCTAGGCTTGAGGACCTAGTCTCTCTCCCTCCAAGAAACTTAAGGTCTGCTGGAGAGACAGGCAATTAAATGGGCAAGATGTCACACTGTGATAAGTGATACAATGGGGTGAACATAGGTGGGGGCCCCAATGGTTTAATTTCTCCTCTTCCTCCGTTTCAGGTTTTGAAGAGACAGGGGACACGTTCTATGCCCCCTATTCCACACATTTTCAGCTGCAGGTAAGTGATTTTTTTCTCCCTCTTCATCAAAGGCATTAGCACCTCAGGAACACTGATCCTTTGGAAACAGACGATGTTAACTTTCTCATGGCCCCGAGATGGCCACTTGAAGGAATGATGGGTCTTCTTTCCTCTAAGCGACCTCATGGGGTTAGTGGGTAAGAATGAGTGCTTGGCATAGAGAGGACTTGGGGGTGGGAGGCCTGGGAGAAAGGGAAGGAAATGAGACTCCTGCCCAGACTGGAGACCTGTTGAAATGGCAGGAACTGGAGTGGGTTTCACGATATGACTGTTTCCTTTTCAGAACCAGCCTCCCCAAAAGGAATTCTCCATCCCACGGGCCCACGCTTGGCCGAGCCCTTACAAAGACTATGAAGTAAAGAAAGAGGGCAGTTAACTCTGTCCTGAAGAGTGGGACAAATGCAGCCGGGCGGCAGATCTAGCGGGAGCTCAAAGGGATGTGGGCGAACTCTTGAGTCTTCTGAGAAAACTGTACAAGACACTATGGGAACAGTTTGCCTCCCTCCCAGCCTCAACCACAATTCTTCCATGCTGGGGCTGATGTGGGCTAATAAGACTCCAGTTCTTAGCGGCGCTGTAGTATTTTTTTTTTTTGTCTCATCCTTAGGATACTTCTTTTAAGTGGGAGTCTCAGGCAACTCAAGTTTAGACCCTTACTCTTTTTGTTTGTTTTTTGAAACAGGATCTTGCTCTGTCACCCAGGCTTGAGTGCAGTGGCGGGATCACAGCCCAGTGCAGCCTCGACCACCTGTGCTCAAGCAATCCTCCCATCTCCACCTCCCAAAGTGCTGGGACAACAGGCGTGAGTCACAGCTCCCAGCCTAGGCCCTTAATCTTGCTGTTATTTTCCATGGACTAAAGGTCTGGCCATCTGAGCGCACACTGGCTCACACAGCTCTAGGGGCCTGCTCCTCTAACTCACAGTGGGTTTTGTGAGGCTCTGTGGCCCAGAGCAGACCTGCATATCTGAGCAAAAATAGCAAAACCTCTCAGCCCACTGGCCTGAATCTACACTGGAAGCCAACTTGCTGGCACCCCCGCTCCCCAGCCCTTCTTGCCTGGGTAGGAGAGGCTAAAGATCACCCTAAATTTACTCATCTCTCTGATGCTGCCTCACATTGGGCCTCAGCAGCTCCCCAGCACCACTTCACAGGTCACCCCTCTCTTCTTGCACTGTCCCCAAACTTGCTGTCAATTCCGAGATCTAATCTCCCCCTACGCTCTGCCAGGAATTCTTTCAGACCTCACTAGCACAAGCCCGGTTGCTCCTTGTCAGGAGAATTTGTAGATCATTCTCACTTTAAATTCCTGGGGCTGATACTTCTCTCATCTTGCACCCCAACCTCTGTAAATAGATTTACCGCATTTACGGCTGCATTCTGTAAGTGGGCATGGTCTCCTAATGGAGGAATGTTCATTGTATAATAAGTTATTCACCTGAGTATGCAATAAAGATGTGGTGGCCACTGTTTCACGGTGGTGGCAGCAGTTACCAGTAGTGAGCATTAGACTCCGGGGGATAGAACACGGGCTGCCCTGAGAGCTTCATGTTGGAGCTGAAGTTCAAGGTTCACTTCCTTTGGGTTTGTACTTGACCCTTCTTCATGTGTCTCTCCTGTTGCCTCTAAAACAAGTGTGTTTCCCCTCATTTTTGAGGCTGTCAATGGTGTGAGAGCCAGGATCATCACGGGGCCTGAGGTTTTACTCCAGAAAGGCAGAGGAGTGGCAACCTTGGCTTGGGGTTTGGCAGCCCAGGAAAGGCAGGGAGGAGAGCTCAAAGCCGGTTTCATGTTTCACCCAAGGTCTAATTGTGGGAGAGGACAAATCCAGATCCCCTGTTTGACAGAATTAGTTCACAAATGTCTCTCGGCAAAGACATGTGACACCTAACCATGATAATTGACTTAATCCAAGAAAGAGCTCTGTAGGGCAGAGCAATAGGAAATCTCTCTTTCGTTATGGAAAAAAAATAATCCCTCTACATAGAAACTGAGTGACATGTAAAAATGTGTAGCTAAGTCAGGGAGTTACTTCCTAAGAGCCTGACGCTCTGCTTTTCATCAAAAGGAAAAACCAGTGTGAGGCAGAGGCGAGGGAGGTGGAGGTGAGCGGATGATGTGCTGAGTTAGGGATGTTTATATGCCGCAAAGGTTTGGTTGGTAGGCTTCGCACTAAGATTCGCCTGGCTTTGTACTGAAAAGGGGGAAGGACACATAGTGACACAGATCCTTCTGGTCTTTCCCAGGAGGTGTGACCTAATGAGGTTTGTTGTGAGAAGAAAGCAATGTGGTTTCACATATATTATCTATCATAGGCTAGGGACTCAAGAAATGCATATTCCCTCCCCACTTTCTTGCTCTCTTTCCTTCCTTCCTTCCTTTCTTCCTTCTTTCTCTTTCTCTCTCTCTCTCTCTCTTTCTCTTTCTTTCTTTTTGAGATAGAGTCTCACTCTGTCACCCAGGCTGGAGTGCAGTGGCATGATCTCAGCTCACTGCAGCCTCCGTGTCCTGGGTTCAAGCAATTTTCGTGCCTCAGCCTTCTGAGTAGCTGGGATTACAGGTGTGCGCCACCACGCCTGGCTAATTTTTGTATTTTTAGTAGAGACGAGGTTTCACCACGTTGACCAGGCTGGTCTTGCCCTCCTGATCTTAAGTGATCCGCCCGCCTTGGCCTCCCAAAGTGCTGGGATTACGGGTGGGAATCACCATGCCCAGCCTCCTTTCCATCTTTTCTTTCCTTCTCTGGTCTTCATACTACCAACCAAGCAAGGGAGGAGGAGTAAAAGGTAAAATCACAAAATACTCTGGATCGGCATTTTTTTTTTTTTTTTTTTTGAGACAGGGTCTAGCTCTATGGCCGAGGCTGGAGTGCAGTGGCACAACCATAGCTCACTGCAGCCTCAACTTTCTGTGCTCGAGTGATTCTCCTGCCTCAGTCTCCTGAGTAGCTGGGACCACAGACGTGCACCACCACACTCGGCTAATTTTATTTTTTCAGAGATCGGAGGATAGGGAGGACAGGGTGTCAAGAACAGCATTTTTACCAAGTTGATATAAAAATGAAACAGGATCCAGGCATGGGTCTTTACACTGATAGTTACAGTAAGTTTTAAAATCTGAGCAGCAATTTGAATTACTTCTTGAAAAACACACAAAATATATTTTTTGTAGAGGTGGGGGTCTTGCTCTGTTGCCCAGGCTGGTCTTGAACTCGAGATTCTCCTGCTTTGGCCTCCCACAAGTACTGGGATTACAGGCGTGAGCTACTGCACCCGGCCTGCTTTCTTTTTAGGGAAAAGGATCTGTGGGAGCTTTTATCCCCATGGCTGCCTTCCTCAAGTCAACCTCTTTCCCCAATGGCATCATCTCTGGACTGTTGTTTCTCCTTCTTCCTTCTTCCTTCTCCTCCTCCTCCTCCTCCACCATGCCCGGCTGATTTTTGTATTTTTAGTAGAGACAGGGTTTCACTATATGGGCCAGGCAGATCTCGAACTCCAAACCTCGTGATCCACCTACCTTGGCCTCTGAAAGTGCTGGGATACCTTGGCCTCTGAAAGTGCTGGGATTACAGGCATGAGCCACCGCGCCCGGCCCCGTTGTTTCCCTTCTAAGAAACGCAGTGGTCTCTGGAGTCTGCAGGAGCAGGCCAGCCCTGCACTGAACGCCTGTTCTTGCCAGGTGGCAGAAGGTTGCTGCTCATTTGAGCAGTACCTGTCACCCCTCCTCCCCCTGCTGCGGCTGTTAACTCATCTTCAGGTCTCACACTTTCTGCACATAAATAAGCTATTTTTAAAAGTTATTATTTTTTTACTCTTTCTTTTCTTTGGAGAGGGTACCAAAGGATAGCTGTTCTGTTTAAGTAGGGACCTCTCATGGCCTACAGGCTTTGACATCTGAGAATCAAACTGGAGAAGATTCCGAAGCCGTTCTTATAAGTGTCTCCATCTCTACCTGGGCTGAAATGGAATGTGCAAATGTAGCCCAGCCTGGTCCTTGGGTGTTGCCAGTTGATTGATGACTGGGAGCCAAAGTGGCATCTCCTTTGACCTAAACGGGCGATGACGAAATAAAACTCAACAGCCTTTCTCTCATCTTTCATTGTGAGATGCGAAATAGAGCGTGTCTCTCTGCCTCTCATTTTAGGCTGAGGCCGTCCAAAGCGGCCATTTCCCACGTTTCCACTAGATGGCGCTGACACTTCAGGCATCAACCCTCAGGGCCTCTGAGCCTTGCAAAGGCAGCCACTTAAAGCCGCTTTCCTGTGTGGGGCACCAAGCTGAGCTGCAGACACTCAGTAGGCGCGAGGCAAATGCGTCCCATTTTAAGAGGCTTTATGAGCTCTTTGCTTCCTCCCTCCCACTATCTTTAAAGAATTGCTCTCCATCTCCTTTGGCAAAGTTCCTTTGCCCTTTGTCTTATTTTTGTGAAACCCTCCAAGGTATTTCCAGTACATTTGCATGCAATCTGGCATCTTTACGGACAACGGTCTCATATGCTGTTGTTGTTAACGTGGACTAGTATTTATGTGTTGAGAACACTGGCTGTTTGTCAGGAAAAGTGTGCCAAAACAAAGAGTACGGCCGGCCCTGGAAATGCATCAGCAAAACCCATTTCCCCCGTGCACTCATTCTGAGCTTCCTTCCTTCATTTTTGTCATTACTGCTGAGAACTGGACTGTGCCCAGCTGACCTTTCCCTTCCTTGCCCTCATCTTGCTGCCAGGGTCTGCAGGTTTTCCACCGTCCTGGCACCAGTCTGAAACATGGGATTATTTCAGAATTGGAGGTGGCAGCTTCAGAAAAAAATCCTCGTGTGTTGACTGCTGAGATCCAGGAACTGGGAAATCAACCCCCAGTTTGTAGATTGCTCTCTTTGGAAATTCTGTGGCCCAACCTCGTGGCTGTTTTCTGGAATTCCTTCTATCGGGGCAGACAGTGCTGTGCCCTTCTTGACTTCAGGATGTTCCAAGGATGCTGCTGGATCTGTGTGTGTGTGTGTGTGTGCGCCTGACCCTGATTTCTGCAACCTCCAGATTTCTTTCTTGACCATTCAAAGTGGAACAGTCCAGTGCCAAAAATTTTAGAGTTTGAGAAGGTCACAGAAATCCTCTAGTTGGTGCCTCCACAGTCTTCATTTTACAGAGAACTCAGGGCTAATGGAGTTAATGCAACTAGATCAGGGTTTTGGGTCTGTGTTCTTTCTGCCGTCAGCACCTGTGTGGTCAATTCTGGACACTTCCCAGAGAAGCCTTTGAGTAGAGAATCCTACTCAAATTTCACTGTATATTTTAAGCATTCCTCTCCTTTCCCTTTGCCTCCCCTGTTGCCTTTTCTTCCCCTGATTTCTCCTCTGGTCATCTCCTCTCCCTTCTGCGTGTAAGCCATGGGAAAGGGATGAGGGAGGACAGCTTCTGGTTAAACACAGGTCCCTCTTCCACATCAAATGAACACTGGCTTCCTGGGACAGAAGGCCTTCAAAGGAGGGATTGCAAAGCAAGGCAAAGCGTTCTGTCTTCATTTTCCCCACCCCCATGAGACAGGACTGATGGAGAGGGTGGTGGGGCAACACTGCTTAATGGATGCCTTTTCACATCATTTCAGTGTTTAGCCCTCATGACTGTATTTTCTAATCAGAGACAATAACATTTTAAATAAAACAACGACAAAGAAGTCTGAATCAGGTGGTAAAATCCGTTGTTTTCAAGCACCATCTTTTGATATACTTGGTTTCATATCATAATGTATTCAAGGTTTCAACCGGTTCTTACATGCTCCCCTTTACTGAGATTTTCTTTTTCTAAAAAAAAATTTAAAAAATTTTTAAAGTAATTTTTTTTTATTTTGGGATAGGGTCTTTCTCTGTCACTCAGCCTGGAGTGCAGTGGTGCGATCACGGCTCACTGTAGCCTCGACTTCCTGGGCTCAGGTGGTCCTCTTGCCTCGGCCTTCTGAGTACTGGCTGGGACCACAGGTGCACACCACCACACATGGCTAATTAAAAAAAAATTGTAGAGACAGGGTCTCCCTATGTTGCCTAGGCTGGTCTTGAACTCCTGGGCTCAAGTGATCCTCCTCCCTCCGCCTCCCAAAGTGCTGGAATTGCAAGCATGAGCCACCATGCCCAGCCTGAGATTTTATTTTCCATTCATCTTTTGACTCATCTCAGAATTGACCAGATTCAGCCACTCTTACAAGAAAGCTCAGGATCCAGTAAACAGTTAATTCTCTATTTTTATTACTATTTTTAAGACAGGGTCTTGCTTTGTCGCCTAGGCTGGAGTGTAGTGCTGTGATCTCAGCTCACTGCAACCTGCATTTCCTGAGCTCAAGTGATCCTCCCACTCAGCCTCCTGAGTAGCTGGGACTAGAGGTGTGTGCCACCACGCTTGGCTAATTTTTGAAAAAATTTTTTTTTTGTAGAGATGGGGTCTCACTATATTGCCCAGGCTGGTCTTGAACTCCTGGGCTCAAGCAATCCTCCCACCGTGGCCTCTCAACGTGTTGGGATTGCAGGTGTGAGCCACCATGCCTCCAACCAACAGTGAATTCCTATTCACTTGTTTGTGTTATTGATTCCTTCAACTTCCCTGAGGCCCATAGTGAGCCAAAAACCCACACCCATCCCCCTTCTTTCTCTTTGCATGGAATTCTGGCTCCCTTCAGGGAGTAAGTGCCACTCCTGGAAGAGCCCTCCCTCCCCATGCAGCTTCTGAGAGCAGGCGCAGAGGTAGTCCTTGGAGAGCCGTGCAGATAACTTGTGTTTGTAATGACTCAGCCAAGATGTTTGTCCCGAGCCCAGTGATTCAATCCAAGTCCAATCCAGTCGTGGTCTTCAGCAGAAAAGAAGATGACATGTTAGTGAAATTTAGTTGTGGCATATGCCACACCAAATTGCCTGGTTCCAGTTGCTTCTAGTGCAACCCCCTTCCATGTGATGATCTGTCAATCCTGCTGGGTTTGTATCAACTCAACTCAGAAAACTCCTCTGACAAGCCCATGTAGCCATGCTGTGAGCTCTGGGACATGATTGTAGGGGCTAGCACCATGTTTCCTGACTACTACCTTTCTCTTTCTAAGAAGAAATGCTTCCAGGCCAACTTTTTTTTTTCCCCACCAGGAGTTGAAAGAGAAAAAGCACATGTCAATTTTTAGCATGATTTCTTTTTTTTTTTTTTTTTTTTTTTGAGGTGGAGTTTCGCCCTTGTTTCCCAGGCTGGAGTGCACTGGTGCGATCTTGGCTTACCGCAACCTCTGCCTCCTGGGTTCAAGCGATTCTCCTGCCTCAGCCTCCCGAGTAGCTGGGATTACAGGCATGCGCCACCACGCCCGGCTAATTTTGTATTTTTAGTAGAGACGGGGTTTTTTCCATATTGGTCAGGCTGGTCTCGAACTCCTGACCTCAGGTGATCCGCCTGCCTCGGCCTCCCAAAGTGCTGGGATTACAGGCATAAGCCACCGCGCCCGGCCAGCATGATATCTTATGAACAATGGAAAAAAGCAGAGATCATGATAATAGAGTTAGATGGAGTCATAACTGAAACATTCAAGAAGAGATCCTTTACTAGATGGAAGTCTCTAGTGATGTGCCACAGGGCTCTGTCTTTGCATCTGTTTGGATAACGTTTTCATCAATCACTTGGATAAAGATAAAGCACATTTATCAAGTTTTGCTCATGACACAAAATTAGGAAAGACTGAATAATAAAACCAGAATACAAATATGTTGCAATAAGCTGGAATAAAGATCCCAAACCAAGAATTTACCTTAATAGATGTAAATGTATTCGTGCCGTCAAAGTAAATTACATAAATACAAATTGGAAAGACTTGGCTTGACAGTAGTTTTTATGAAAAAGACTTGGTAGTTTGAGGTGTCTAGAAAACTGAGAAGGACCAGTGATGAGACAATAGCCAGAAAGTCAAAGCAATCGTAGGCAGCACTGACACATTTGTGAAGTCCAAGTCAAGGCATGTGCTGTTCCCCTGAGGTACCACATCACAGCATAAAATCCACATCTTTGCAGCTCACTCTAATGGAGGAGGAGCTTCTAACAGAGAAGCTATTTTTGGAATTTCATGACATGCAGAATGGCTGATGGGACTGGAGCTAGTTAATCTGGAGAGGAGGAGATGTTGCAGGGGCATGATCATCACCATCACTAACATTTACTGTGCGCTTACTCCGTGCCAGGCTCTGTTTGAAGTGCTTTATTTATTTATTTGTTTGTTTATTTATTTTTGAGATGGAGTTTCGCTCTTGTCACTCAGGCTGGAGTGCAGTGGCGCGATCTTGGCTCACTGCAACCTCTGCCTCTTGGGTTCAAGCGATTCTCCTGCCTCAGCCTCTTGAGTAGCTGGGATTACAGGTGCCCGCCACCATGCCTGGCTAATTCTTGTATTTTAGTAGAGATGGGGTTTTACCATGTTGGCCAGGCTGGTCTCGAACTCCTGACCTCAGGTGATCCGCCCGCCTCGGCCTCCTAAAGTGCTGGGATTACAGGCGTGAGCCACTGTGCCCGGCCTAAGCGCTTTAGATGTATAATATAATTTAATATGTATAAAAACCTCATGGGTTATTACTTTTTTTTTTTTTTTTCTGAGATGGAGTTTAGCTCTTGTTGCCCAGGCTGGAGTGCAATGGCGTGATCTCGGCTCACCGCAACCTCCGCCTCCCAGGTTCAAGCAATTATCCTACCTCAGCCTCCCGAGTAGCTGGGATTACAGGCATGCACCACCATGCCTGGCTAATTTTGTATTTTTAGTAGAGACAGGGTTTTGCCATGTTGAGGCTGGTCTTGAGCTCCTAACCTCAGGTGATCCGCCCGCCTCGGCCTGCCAAAGTGCTGGGATTACAGGCGTGAGCCACCGCGCCTGGCTGGGGTTATTACTATTGTTATCCCTTTTTTATTTAACACCTGCAGACACTGAAACACCCAGGGGCTAGGTAACAGCGAAGGCAACACAGCTGTCAAGTGATTGACTGGGAGCCAGGGTGGGGTGGGGTGCCTCCAGATTTCTTATCCATAACTCCCTGCTGCCTCCCAACCGTCTTTAATAACGATTGCCTAATAGGTGGCTCTGTGGTTAGAAATTTTAGGCAAGCAGATTCCAGAAGAGCTTCCTGCAAAATAGCGGGTCCTCTCTTGGCTGGTGATGTTTAAGCTCAATGAACTAATCAGTTCAATGCTATTCAAATAGCATGCGCTCCATTCCCAAGGCAACTTGCATTCTAAAGCAAAGTTACGAAGCAGAGAATTGTCTTGTAACACACAACTACCAGTGACATCCAATAATAACACTTATTAAAAGGTGAGGACACATCCTCCAGCTCTGCTGGGGACAATGTGGGGAATTCTGTCTGGAGCAAGGCCTTAGATAAGCTTGAGGCAGCTTGTAACTCTTAGCGTTTAGACTTTCATTGGCTGAGTTATATGAGGAGTACTCAAATATGAGTACTCCTCATATTTGAATCTAAGAGCCATGGAGAGTTCTTAGATTGTTAGTTTTCCTGGACAGTTTTCTTTCCCTAAACCTCCAACCCAAACACTTCCTTTGCCCTTCAGGTGAAAATGGAAATGCTCTTCACTCTTGGGATGGGCCCTCACATTTTAGTAAGTGTTATGGTTGGGTGTCGATTAAAATTAAGGGGGCTGTGTGTTGCAGGACTACTCCCTTGTTCAGAGCCTTGCTTTAGAATGGGAGCTGCCACGGGAACAGAGCCACGCTATGTTAATGTGACTTTATTGCGGACACGGTGATGATCTAAAATCCTTTGCAAAGGCACTTGAATTTTGTAAACACCACTGTGTTCTCCCACCCCAGATACATGTAGTCAATGTCTGAATTATTGCTTGATTTCATTCCTTAGACAAAAACTACTGTCTTTTTAAGAAAAAAAAAACAAAAAACTGCTACACGTTGTCTTTGAGGGTGATTAATTGCATAAGAAAGAACCCCATGATTCGTGTTACTCAGCAGAATCAAAAAGGCTTGTGCGTTGTACTTGGGTAGCACGAGTTTAGTCATTTGAGTCACAAACCCATGACCTCTGGATACTTGGGAGCCAGAATGAGGGTCCAGGGGAGCATCTGACTGTACTGAATTAGAGGGAGGCAGAGGAAGGGGTGGGGTGCCAGGGCTTCCTTGGGAAGAAAGTGTCAGAGTGAGGGTGAGGGGATGGGGAGTGAGAGCCGATAAGTAGGAGGAAGAGTTGTAAAATCAGAGGCCTGGCAAAGTAATGAAGATAAAAGAATGTTACACTAAAGTTAAAATTAAGGACTTAAGAATCAGGAATTTGGCCGGGTGCAGTGGCTCGTACCTGTAATGCCAGCACTGTGGGAGGCCGAGGCGGGCAGATCATGAGGTCAGGAGTTCGAGACCAACCTGACCAACATGGTGAAACCTTGTCTCTATTAAAAATACAAAAAATTAGCCAGGCATGGTGGCATGCGCCTGGAATCCCAGCTACTCAGGAGGCTCAGGCAGGAGAATCACTTGAACCAGGGAGGCAGAGGTTGCAGTGAGCTGAGATCATGCCATTGAACTCCATCCAGCCTGAGTGACAGAGCAAGACTCCATCTCAAAAAAAAAAAAAAAAAAAAAAGAATCAGGAATTCAGGAAAATATTAAGTTACAATTCCCAAAGGGTCAGACCTGTGTGTGAAATTGGGCAGATGGGTTTGACCTCATCATAGAACGTCCTTCCAGTTTTTCCTCTACGTTTCTAGAATGCCCTGGCTTCATGAAAGACGGGGGACAAGGTGAGGAGGAGCAGCCTGCTAAATGCACAGAACCCGGCATGCTCAGAGATGGTTCTTTTGATTATGTTGGCCGTCCCCTCCCCGCCCCCAAAGCCCTGGCTAGGTCCTCTGTCCTTTCCTTTCTCTGACAAACCTGGCGGCAGTGCCAGAAACAATGAATTGAGGAATTGGTACCTGTATATTTTTCCCAGATCATCAGGGCTACAGTCTGCATGCGTGGGTGTTGCATTTAACTTTAAAAGAAAACTACAGTTTAGAAAGAAAAATGGCTGTTTATATATTCTGCATAATGGAGAGGTTTCCTTCCTTCCTTCCTTCCCTTCTTCCCTCCCTCCCTCCTTCCTTCCTTCGTTCCTTCCTTCCCTCCCTCTTTCCCTCCTTCTTTTCTTCTCTTCTCTTCTCTTTTTTCTTTTCTTGACGGAGTCTCGCTTTGTTGCCCAGGCTGGAGTGCAGTGGCGCGATCTGGGCTCACTGCAAGCTCCGCCTCCTGGGTTCACGCCATTCTCCCGCCTCAGCCTCCCAAGTAGCTGGGACTACAGGCGCCCGCCACCACGGCTGGCTAACTTTTGGTTCTTTTAGTACAGATGGGGTTTCACCGCATTAGCCAGCTTGGTCTCAATCTCCTGACCTTGTGATCCGCCCACCTCGGCCTCCCAAAGTGCTGGGATTACAGTCATGAGCCACCGCGCCCAGCCTCTCTTCTCTTTTCTTTCTCTTTCTTTTCTTTTCTTTTTTCTTTTCTTTTCTTTCTTTCTTTTTCCTTTCTTTCTTTCTTTCTTTCTTTCTTTCTTTCTTTCTTTCTTTCTTTCTTTCTTTCTTTCTTTCTTTCTTTCTTTCTTTCTTTCTTTCTTTCTTTCTTTTTCTTTCTTTTCTTTCTTGTCTTGCCCTGTCACCCAGGCTGGGCAATCTACCTGCCCTAGGCTTCTGAGTAACTTGGACTACAGGTGTGCACCATCACACCTAGCTTTTTTTGATTTTTTATAGAGATGGAGTGGGGGGGGGTCTCTCTATGTTGCCCAGGCTGGTCTCGAACTCCCAAGCTCAAGCAATCCTCCCGCCTTGGCCTCCCAAAGTGCTGAGATTACAGGTGTCAGTCACCATGCCTGGCTGTGGAGCAGCTTTCATGCTCCCCAGACATCTTCTTCAGTGGTCTGTGAGAATCTCAGAAATTCCTGGTATGTGTGGGGTACCTGCTGGTGGCTGTGTGTACAGACACACCCACACATCCACCCACATCCATGTCCACTCCTGTATACACCAATTGGCCGTAAGCCTAAGGTATGGAGAGTCATTTCTACACGTGAGATGAAACCAGTGCCCTTGCCTCCTCACACCGTATGTGTATGTGCACACTGTCATGCCAAATAAAACACATTTCCATTCAAGGCAGTAGCAAAACAGGGTTGCCGATTGTGTGGCTGAAAAGCAGTGCATGTCACCAACTGTCCCTAACTCACGGTGAGTGATCCATCCCTGTGACCTTGATTTTCACGATCTTTCATTTTTATTTACCTTTTATCTTTTGTAGAGATGGGTTCTCACTATGTTGCCCAGGCTGATCTTGAACTCCTGGGCTCAAGCAGTCATCCCACCTCGGCCTCCCAAGTAGCTGGGACTACAGGCTGGCCCAGATATAAGCAGGCAGTTTTTTACTTTTTTTTATTATAATTTTTTGAAATGAACTCTCTATTGCCCAGGCTGGAGTGCAGTGGTGCGATCTCAGCTCACTGCAACCTCCACCTCCCAGGTTCAAGAGATTCTCTTGCCTCAGCCTCCCGAGTAGCTGGGATTACAGCTACTTGGCTGTACACCATGCCCGGCTAATTTTGTATTTTTAGTAGAGACGGGGTTTCACTGTGTTGGCCAGGCTGATCTCCAACTCTTGATCTGCTCACTTCAGCCTCCCAAAGTGCTGGGATTACAGGCGTGAGCCACCGTGCCCGGCCAGAGCAGGCAGTTTAATGCTGGGCTCCCATAGTGGTAAGTCTTTAGGGTACTGAAATTTTGAATTTAGATTTATTTGTTGGTTTGTGTGTTTTTCTCTATTATATAGGCTTTAGAAGGACAGAAATTTGTTCTGTTTTTCTCAGTATTCCCTGAGCCTAGGACAGTGCCTGTACACACGGGTAAAATGAATAAACTTTTTGGGAGAAGGGCATTTTGTTTTTTCTTTTGTTACAGGCTAGTTAGAATGATGTCCTTTCACTCAGAGAACACAGCTCTCAGGTTCCTCTCTTGTCTATTCTGGTGTCTTGAATGCCAATTTGTCTTCAAATAATTTTGATGAATTTCAGCTGATCAACCATCAGATTTTTGTGTGTGTTTCCATATAAGAACACTTAAATCCAGTGTGATAAAAGCAACTTACAAGTCCGAGGCTTGGAAGAAAGGAAAGGAATTTTTTACTTCTTGGGCTGAATACATTTCATCACATCCCAGTTTATTTCCCTGAGGCTTTTCTTTGTCAAGCTTGGGAAAGTGCTGTTTCCTAGGAGAACCACACAAGAACAACCTTTAAATATGAGAAAAGAGAAAAGCACACCCCAAAGCAAAACAAAACAAAAAAACCCCCAAAAAACAATAATAAGAGAAGCATTTTAGATGGATTTTCTTCAAAGATCGATTGCATTGTGTTCCAAACGCATTTCTTTTCTTTCTTTTTTAAATTTTTTTTGAGATGAAGTTTCACTCTGTTACGCAGGCTGAGTGCAGTGGCATGATCTTGGCTGACTGCAACCTCCACCTCCTGGGTTCAAGCGATTCTCCTGCCTCAGCCTTTCGAGTAGCTTCAGGTGCCCACCACCATGCCTGGATAATTTTGTATTTTTAGTAGAGATGGGGTTTCACCATGTTGGCTAGGCTGGTCTCAAACTCCTGACCTCAAGTGATCCACCCGCCACAGCCTCCCAAAGTGCTGGGATTGCAGGCGTGAGTCACTGTGCCCAGTGTAAAGTGCATTTCTTTTCTAAAATGACTTGAACCAAAATGGATGAACAAGGACCCTTCAGATGATATACACCAAACTGGAAACAGATGAGAATGCCAGCAAGTAGGCTCAGGAGGAATTTATCTTCTTGAATTTTCAGGCATAAGCTGCTTTTGACAATGTTTTCTCTTACAAAAACAGGGTGAGCGTGTTCTGGATGGAGGCTGGGTGGGAACCCCAGGTCAGAGCAGATGTGGAACTGGGGCATGGGGAAGACTACCCCAAAGAGGTGGGGGTGGGGAAGAAGATGAAAAGTGAAAGACGAATGTTCCCAGGGGCAGGAATTCATAAACTTTTTCCATTGATTCTGCCCTCTCAAGCCAATCACTTTCTGCCCTTTTGGACCAAATTGGGAAAGCCTGGACAGTCTGCTACAAACCAGAGCAGAGACTTTCCTTGTCAACAGAGCAGAGCTTCCTAAACTTATACTGCGTTAAAAATCACATGGGAATTTGTTAAAAATGCAGTGTCTGGAGGCCTCCTGGAGGTTCTGATTTAGTCGGTCTGAGTCAGGGTCCAAGAATTTGTATCTGGAGCAAGTATCCCGGCGATTCTTCTGCTTGGACAGTGTTGGGACAAGGCGTCGGCCAGTTATCCACGTTGTCTTTGTGCAGATCCACTAATCTTCCATGCAGGCTCCAACAGCTCCTTCCCGGCCTGGGAACCCAAATCCGCAGAAGAATCTCGGGGTGTTCTCTTGGCTTATTCATTCAGAGCTGTCGTGTGTGGTTCTGCAAACAGTACTCAGATTCGTTCCCTCTCCCCGTAGGGATCTTGCTGGAGATGCCCAGGGTTAACAGTGGAACTCCATATGGAGACAGAGGCATGGGGGGAGCTTCGCTGGAGATGGGACAGCCTGCTCCACCGCGAAGCCTACTGAGGCTCTCTTCTTACGTACCCCTCGCAATCTCATCTCCCTAAACAACTTCCACCTCCACCTTTCAGCTCATTCCCTAATGTCTGCCTCTGTTGGAACTCCGCAATCTCATCTTTATCTGCCTAGGTGCGTTACAGTAGGTAGCTGTCAGGTATGAGCAGGGCAGGAGAGGGTCCGTTCCAATACCAGGAACCTCAGGTGACCATCAGGTGATGGTCAGGCGGCTGTTAGTCTGTCGCTCTAAAATAATAATCGGTCGCAGCCGGTGCTAGGGAAAGACAGGCTCTCAGTAGATAGAAAACACCTGAAACGGGTGATAAGCAGCTTCCCGATAAGATCTTAGCAGTTGGGCGAGTGGACTCAAGCATGAGCACTAAGAGGCAGAATGGCAGAGTTTAACTGGTATATGACCTTCTAGGGACATTCGACTGATAAGGGAAGAACGCCTCACGTGAGCATGTGTACAACTCCTGCATGCGTACAAACACACTGCGCATGCTCCCCTCCCAGGCGCTGGCAGGCCACACACTGCGCATGCTTCCCTCCCAGGTGCTGGCAGGCCACACACTGCGCATGCTCCCCTCCCAGGTGCTGGCAGGCCACACACTGCGCATGCTCCCCTCCCAGGTGCTGGCAGGCCACTGCGCAAGTGTGGACAGCCCACACCAAGGGAAGAGTCAGGGGAGAAGGAACGCAAGACTCCGGAAGCATGCCAGCTTATAAAACCGTAAGTCAAAGGTCAGACTGTCCACTGGGTGATCTCTCAAGTCGCCCGCTTGGCCTCTTCGAAGTGTACTTTACTTCCTTTCATTCCTGCTCTAAAACTTTTTAATAAACTTTCATTCCTGCTCTAATGCTTGCCTCAGTCACTCCTGCCTTACCACAATATTTTTAAAAACAAAATCGATACCAAAAAGCCCATGATAAACAACATATCAAAATTTTATAAAAGCAGGCTGTTTGGTTTGTTTTACGACCTTGCGTTACTGCAAGAGAGGAGCCGTTTCCAATCAGGCTTCGGATCCTGGGCTTGTGTGGCTGCTGTGTCCCTGCCATGGATCTGTGAGGGTTGACAATGGGGTACAAACAAATTGGGCAATGAAGGGCTTTATATATATATATATATATGTGTGTGTGTGTGTGTGTATGTAATGTATGTATATATATGTATATGTACATATGTATATGTATATATGTATATGTATGTATATATGTATATATGTATATATATGTATATATGTATATATGTATATATATACACACTATATAGATACACACACACACACACACACACATACATAGTTTGTATTTTGAGAGGGAAGAAAGAGAGATGAAAGAAAGGGAAGGCTTAAAAAATTTTTTTTGAGACAGCATCTTGCTCTGTTGCCCAGGCTAAAGTGCAGTGGCACCATCATGGCCCACTGTTGCCTCAACCTCTCAAGCCCCATCAATTCTCCCACCTCAGCCTCCCGAGTAGTTGGAACTATGGGTGTGTGCCACCATTCTTGGGTACTTTCTAAAAAATTTATTAAAATATTTGAGACAGGGTCTTGCTTTGTTGCCAGGCTGGAGTGCAGCGGTGCAATCACAGCTCACTGCAGTCTTAACCTCCTGGGCTCAAGCAATCCTCCTGCCTCAGCTGCCTGAGTAGCTGTGTTCACAGGTACGTGCCATCACGGCCAGCTAATTTTTTTGATTTTTAGTAGAGATGGTGCCTTGCTGTGTTGCCCAGGCTGATCTTGAACTCCTGGAATCAAGCAATCCTTCCGTCTTAACGTCCTAAAGTGCTGGGATTTCAGGCATGAGCCACCACGCCCAGCCTCTTGGATATTTTTATTAGATATATATATATATTTTCTTTGTAGAGATGGGGGTCTTGCTGTGTTGCCCAGGCTGGTCTTGAACTCCTGGGCTCAAGTCATCCTGCCTTGGCCTCCAAAAGTGTTGGGATTACAAGTGTGAACCACTGTACCTGGCCTTTTTATTTTTGTTTTTGTTTTAAAAGAGAGAAGAAAGGGAGATGGGGGGAAGGAGGCTTTATATATATATATAAAATTATATATATATACAATTATATATATACAATTATATATATACAATTATATATATACAATTATATATATACAATTATATATATACAATTATATATACAATTATATATATACAATTATATATACAATTATATATATACAATTATATATATAAAATTATATATATGTATAATTTCTTATTTTTATTTTTTTGAGATGGAGTCTTGCTCTGTTGCCCAGGCTTGAATGCAATGGTGCGATCTTGGCTCACTGCAACCTCTGCCTCCCAGGTTTAAGCGATTCTCCTGCCTCAGCCTCCCTAGTATCTGGGATTACAGGCGTATGCCACCACGCCTGGCTAATTTTTTTGTATTTTTAGTAGAGATGGGGTTTCACCACATTGACCCAGCTGGTCTCAAACTTCTGACCTCAAGTGATCCACCTGCCTCCGCCTCCCAAAGTGTTGGGATTATAGGCGTGAGCCATCGTGCCCGGCTGAGGCTTAATTATTTTTTGATTGGAGACTTTTAAATGAGGTTTTTCCACTTGGTTCAAAGCATGGGAAGATATTTTGATAAGCGCATATAGGGACACACACGTTTCCTTCTGTCTCGGGCTCCAAGAGGGCCTAGCACAGCAGTGCTCACTGATGATCAGGCCTCTCCTTCCAGTGCTCTTCACACACAGACCATGTCTAGATTCCTCCTTTCAGGATGGAAGCCCTGTGGCGGCAGAGCCAACCTCTCCCATTGCTTCTCTCTTTGTCCGTCTCTGCTCCAGCATAAGGAGGTCTTGCAGCTCGCTGAATGAACCTTGGTTTTCCTTGCAGCCTCACCTTCAGACAGACTTTTCTGACCTGTATACCTGGTCCAATGCTGTCAGTTGACTAGTTTGGGTTTTTTGCACTGCTCAAAGGCACCCAGCTGAGATGGTTGGGGTGGGGTTGGAATCCAGCCTCACTGCTGGCCAAGCCCTGGATGCTGGCCTGAGGTCACATCCTTTGGTGTGGGGGCACATTTTCAAATTCATCCACTCAGAGGGGGCACATGTTTCTAACTCACACACAGTCTCCCTGTGTGTGGCTGTTCTGAGTACCATTCCCAACATCATCTGCTCAGGGAATTTCTACCCCCCACCAACCCCGTGTAAGACAGAGCTTGAGCTTTTGACCTCCTCTATGAAGTCTATTTTGCTCTCAGTCTCTTAGACAGAATTGCTTTTTGTCTGGGAGACTGAAGTTTCTAAGTGCTTACTCTTGAGTTCTATACTTACTTTGTGGCAGACTAGTGACAAACCATCAGCCGACCAGGCCCAGGTCTGGAGGCGACACTTCGAGGGCTCCACCTTAGACCAGCCCTCTGCTGCACACAGGGTGACCTTCTACATGTTTTTATGATGGAAGCAAGCTATCTCTGTGAATTGTAATTATGTGGACAAGCACAGAGCCACATGGCTGGCAGAGCAGTCTGGCATGCATCAGTCAAGAGCAGGGCAGTTCTTCTTTGATCTAAGAATGTCTTTGAAGAACAATAGAATAACAGATGGTAAAGTAAAATGTTCAGACAAGTAACTCCTTGCTTTACCTCAGGATACCAAACAACTGGTTAAGTGGCTATGTCAGTCAGGATGGGCTGGGTTAGCTGACGTAACAAACAGCCCCAAGTCTCAGTGGCATAAAGCAACAAAGCTTTATTTCTTGCACACGCTGCATGTTCATCATGGAACCCAGATGAATGCAGCAGTTGCTATGTGGAATATTGCTTACCACCATGGGAGGAAGGAAAAAGCCCACAAGGGTCTTGCATCAACAATTAATTGCTTGGGACTTGGAAGTGACATCATTTCTGCTTTCAACTTGTAAGACAGAATTAGCGTCATCATCCCCCACAACCTCAAAAGGTGCAAAAGTGCAAACTGGCAGTGTACCCAGAAGACAAGAGAGTTTGGAAATATTTGGAAAACAGCACTTATGACTACCACAGTGACACGTTCCATAAAGTTGACAGATTTTCCTAATTTTCTAAATAACCACCCCTACTAGTTGTCTTGGTGTCTAGAAAAATGAGTTGTCAACAGCAGGACACAGCAGTAACAACTGCAGTTAAAAACAGAAAGCACAGTCTTTTTTGAATATCATGCAGTGACATCTCTGCCAGTAGTAAAGATTCTCATGGGGTATGTGTCTATTTTATGTTATAGAGGTGGCTCAGATTATGCTGTAAAAAGCAGCAGAGTGATAGTGGCCCAAATGCAGTTTATTAGGTGAGAGTCTTAGCATCTTAGTAAAATATATATTATAAAATATATGTATGTCTCTGTGTGTGTGTGTGTGTGTGTATGTGTGTATTTCATAATTGAAAAGCATTGGCTAATCCATCCAATGGATCAGATGAGATGGTGGATGTGAAAATTATTTGTAAATTGTAAAGAGCTATAAAATAGAAAGCAAAGCACTATTTAAAAAAATTGTTGTTACCCTAAAAGATCAGGCATCTCATCATAGGGTCATCATTGGACACTTATGATCTAAGATCTTATTCTGCTTTAGGTATATACTCATTTCTTTTCATTTGCTTTTAAAACAAAACTCTAATTATAGCAGCACTATAGCAAACATCCTTTTTTTTTTTTGAGACAGTCTTGCTTTTTTGCCCAGGCTGGAGTATAGTGGCATGATCTTGGCTCACTGCAACCTCTGTCCCCTGGGTTCAAGCAATTCTCCTGCCTCAGCCTCCCAAGTAGGTGGGATTACAGGCTCCCGCCACCATGCCTAGCTAAGTTTGTATTTTTAGTAGAGACGGGGGTTTTGCCATGTTGGCCAGGCTGGTCTCAAACTCCTGACCTCAGGCGATCCACCCTCCTCGACCTCCCAAAGTGCTAGGATTACATGCGTGAGCCACCACGCCTGGCCAGCAAACATTCTTTTAATCTGACCAGCTATATATACTCAAAACAAAACTGAAAAATTCAGTTTTTCTGGAGATAAATTGCTGTGTGATTAATGCCACTGAATTAAACATTGAGAATTTTTGTTTGTTTGTTTTTGAGATGGAGTCTCACTCTGCCGCCCAGGCGGGAGCGCAGTGGCGTGATCTCGGCTCACTGCAACCTCTGCCCCACCGAGTTCAAGCGATTCTCCTGCCTCAGCCTCCCGAGTAGTTGGGATTATAGGTGCCTGCCACCGCACCTGGCTAATTTTTGTATATTTAGTAAAGACAGGGTTTCACCATCTTGGCCAGGCTGGTCTTGAACTCATGATCTCATGATCCACCCGCCTCGGCCTCCCAAAGTATTGGGATTACACGCGTGAGCCACCACGTCTGCCCAAACATTGAGAAATTTAAAAATTAGTTGCAGATAAAGTCTACACAAATTTCTTCTACATACAAATAAAGCCCAGGTGGAAACTACAACGAAATGTTCCATTTGTAGCATATACTTTAAAAAGTTCAGCCCCCTCAATACATGTAGGTGGGTCTTGTTTTAGGAAGATGTGCAAATTTTCAAACTCTTAAAACAGAATAATTAAGGGGTGAATTGCACATTAAAAAGTTATGTTAGGCTAGGTGTGGCATCTCATGCCTATAATCCCAGCACTTTGGGAGGCCGAGGTGGGAGGATTGCTTGAGGCCAAGAATTCAAGACCAGCCTGGGCAACATAGCAAGACCCTGTCTCTTAAAAAAAAATTGCCAGGTGTGGTGGTGTGCACCTGTATGTAGTCCTGGCTATTTAAGAGGCTGAGGTGGGAGGATGCTTGAGCCCAGGAGTCTGAGGCTGCAGTGAGCTATGATTGCAACACTGCACTCTATCCTGTGTGACATAGTGAGAGCCTGTCTCTAAAAAATATGTAAATAAAATAGAAAGTAATTAAAAAAGCATAATGTTCTCCCTCAGTGCATTAATATCATATAAAAAAACATGTGAGTAAAAAATTATGTCAGTTCTACAAGTTGAAATATATATACAATTCTATGGATAGCTTCCTCTGTATGTATGTTGTAGCATATATGCTATCATCTCACAATTAGTGGGCAATAATAGATGCAACTGAAATTCCTACAGTTTAGTTGATCTTGAATCCTAGGATGACACAGTTACCTCAAGAACCGTATCATTTGCCAAACCTAGACTTGATTGAACTAGATACTAAATATGATTCAAGTTCTAATAGTGCTTACGCCTGTAATCCCAGCACTTTGGGAGGCCGAGGCGGGCAGATCACGAGGTCAGGAGATTGAGATCATCCTGGCTAACACAGTGAAACCACATCTCTACTAAAAATACAAAAAATTAGCTGGGTGCGGTGACGGGCGCCTGTATTCCCGCTACTCCGGAGGCTGAGGCAGGAGAATGGCATGAACCCGGGAGACAAAGCTTGCAATGAGCCGAGATCACGCCACTGCACTCCAGCCTTGGCGACAGAGCGAGACTCCGTCTCAAAAAAAAAAAAAAAAAAAAGAAAAACCCAGAAAAGATATTCGATGGCACTTCCAAAGTGCACTTGGAAGCTCTTTTAGTGACGATTCAGGTGAATATTAGAAATCGTCATTGTGCTTGCCTCTCTGATCCAACAGTTTGATTATTGCTGTCCAAAAGACCACCACGATGGCTAAAAGGTAGAAAGAAGACCTTTACTGGTGATATCGCTTTGCCAGCTGGGAAGAGAAAGTGTCCAGTGTGTATCCAAGGTGCTCTCTCTTCAAAGAGGGGAAGGATGGTTGGGTTTTATGCCTCACAGGGTCTGTATTACACACTAGAGTCATACATATTCAGCAGGTTTGGGGAAAAGCTATACATATTTATGAAGGCTGCCTAGTGCTTGAGCAATGGGTAAACATATATGCAACATACATCCCCTGTGCACTTTGGGGTGGGGTTTTAGCATTAAAATGAGGTAGAATTTGGCTCTTTATGTCAAAAGGTGAACTTTATGACTCAAAGACGGTTTGTGCGCGGCCTCTACAAGCTGGCTGAAATTGGCTTAAGGTCTGCAGTTGTTTGTCAAAAAAGAGAATGTTTGTAAGGCTGATCCTCTGTCCAACAGAGTTGTAGTGGTCTGGGTTGTAAACCAGAGTTCAGATAATCTGCCTGATAGCTTCTGTTGTTAGGGGGTTTAGTGAAAGTGCGGTTTTGCTTGTAGAAATTTAGAAATTTGTCATGCCACCTGGCCCCTGAATCCTCTATCTCTAGGTAATATTTTGGTTTCTTTACCCTTAGGGTCCATCTTAGTTGATAAAGGGGTGTCTGTTTTGCTCTCTGAGGTCACATCATCACAGTAATCCAGTCACACGGATTTTCTTGAGACATTCCTGAAGGCAGCCCCAGGAAAGGCATTCTGATAATACTTTAACAATGGCTGCAATTTTGTGCCTCCTGATGTAACCACTTTGAAGTCCTTTAAATAAAGAAGTTCTGATATATGTTACCCGACAAACTTAATGTCACAGGTGGTAACTATCTGGGGCCAGTGGCGCAGGTGGTAAAGGAATTTATCAAGACAGTTGTACATAAAGGAATGCAGATTTATTGAGAAGGAATGAAAATACTTTGCAAGGCCGCAGCGGGCAGCACAGCAGAAAAGGAGCCGTCGGCAGAGAGGGAGGGGCTGGAGGGAAGTTTTATAGGGTTGTGCTGGAGACGCTTATGTGCAGAAGGAGGTCCCCCAGCAGGTCCTTGTGCCCGCGGGTTGTTTGTGATTAGCCATCTCTCAGACCAATCATTCATTCATTGATATTCCCCACCTGCCCCCACCCCAACCAGCGACCCCTTCCTTGTCGTTGTTTACTTATCAGGGCTCCACACTTAATTCTAAATAAGCTACCTTTGATGAAGAGTGGCAGATATGATCTCTTAAAGGCCCGAGCCATTAAGACATTTTTAACAGCTGCAGGAAAAAGTCTGCCTTTATTCAGACGTCAGGTGCATCTTCTCAGAGGTCCAGGTCTCCATATGGCCACTGTTCAGCGTTCATTGAGAAGCACCTCCCACAAGTGCAAAATATGAGGTGTTGGACCAAGGAAACTGGACAGCTCTTTTCTAGTTTAATTCTCATTAATTGTGTTCTTTTAAAATAGGTGATTATGCTTAATCTGAGGAGGATGCCGCAGCCACAGAAGTATCTGGTTTATATCATTCTGCCATAACTTAGGTTGGGCTTAGTCTATGACAGCCCTGTCTCCTAGACCATCAAAGGAAGTTTCCAGGAAAAGGTAGATCTCGAATTAGTTGTGGAAGAAGAAAACAAAGAAGAAGAAGGCACGAAGTTGGCCGATATAGAATAGATATTACTCTAAGCCCTTTAAGTTTATGGGATGATCATGAAATTTAATATGCAGGGAAATAAATCTTTGATGTTCTTTGGATCAGGAAAATATTAATATCCTCAAGATGAAGGATATATTAACTCTATCCAGGCAAGTATTTTGTTAGCAGTATGCTCTAACCAGCTGAGCTAACTGGCTACTTTATGCCAGGCAGGCATTTTAAAATAAAAATTTTAATTGATACCTTTTCTTTTGGATAAAGTAAATAAAATCAGAGGGATACTACCTAAAATATTTAAGATGTAAGATGAAATGAGCCACCCATAAGAAAAATTAAAAATAAAATATTTTAGAGAATATGTACCTATCAAATTATGTAACCCATTACGTATAAGTAAATGATTTTAGATGGCTGGGCATGGTGGCTCACGTCTGTAATCCCAGTACTTTGGGAAGCTGAGGTAGGAGGATTGCTTGAGCCCAGGAGTTCAAGACCAGCCTGGGCAACATGGTGAAATCTCATCTCTATTTTTTTTTTTTTTTTTGAGACAGAGTCTCGCTCTCTTGCTCAGGCTGGAGCGCAGTGGCACTATCTTGGCTCACTGCAACCTCTGCCTTCTGGGTTCAGGCGATTCTCCTGCCTCAGCCTCCTGAGTAGCTGGGATTATAGGCACCCACCACCACACCCGGCTATTTTTTTTTGTATTTTTAGTAGAGACGGGGTTTCACCATCTTGGCCAGGCTGGTGTTGAACCCTGACTTCAAGTGATCCACCTGCCTTGGCCTCCCAAAGTGCTGGGATTACAGGTGTAAGTCACCATGCCTGGCCATCTCATCTCTATTAACAACAAAAAAAAAGTAAATGAATTTAGATCTTCAAATAATACTTGTCAAATTGAGTAATTGAGTACAATATGTTAACCATAAATAGTTTTATGTTTTATTTTATTATTTTATATTTTTAGATAGGGTCTCACTGTCACCCAGACTAGAGTGCAGTGACATGATCATAGCTCACTGCAGCCTTGAACTCCTGGGCTCAGGGGATCCTCCCACCTCCTGAGTACCTGGAAAAATCTATTTTTAAAAGCAGGTTCCTCATGGATCTCTACTTAGAGAGTTCACAGTTTTTGGCTTTATGTGAATTGCTGCATAAACTTGAAATAAATTCAACTGTATTTTTACAAAAGTATTCCATAGCCTGGGTGTGGTGGCTCATTCCTGTAATCCCAGCACTTTGGGAGGCCAAAGCGGGTGGATTGCTTGAGCCCAGGAGTTTGAGACCAGCCTGGGCAACAAAGCAAAGCCCCGTCTCTACAAAAAATAGAAAATTAGCTGGGCATAGTGGGGTGCACCTGTGGTTCCAGCTACTTGGGAGGCTGAGGTGGGAAGATAGCTTAAGCCACTGCACTCTAGCCTGGGTGATGGAGTGAGACCTTGTCTCAAAAAAAAGTATTCTCTAATTTTATAAAATTATGTTTTTATATTTTTCAGGATTAATTTCTCCTGTATTAGTTTCTCATGGTGCATGTTATGGCTTCCCCTGCTCCCCAGAGAACATTTCTTTGTCCACAGCTTCCCACAGAGGAAGCAGGCAGATGTGACCAGGTCTGTCCCACATAACCAAGCCAGGCACAGCTGAATGGACCAGTGGTGGGTGCCGGACCCAAGGGCAGCCAATCCACAGGCTGATTCAACCTAAGAGAACAGCTGAATTATGGCATGTGAGAGAATCAGTCAGCCGGCGGTGGGCGGATAAGTGCAAATACCCACAAAAAGAAGCAGAAAAAGTGTAGAAGTGACCGCAGGAGACAGCAAGCCTCTCCCAGTGCTTGACAGTGCTTACTCTCCGTCAGGCCAGCTGAGAGGCTGTACTGTGTATCCTGAGGAAGTTTTGTTTCCCCGTCATATGTAACTTTAAAATAAAACTCCAGGCCGGGCGTGGTGGCTCACGCCTGTAATCCCAGCATTTTGGGATGCCGAGGTGGGCGGGTCATGAGGCCAAGAGATCAAGACCATCCTGGCCAACATGGTGAAACTCCGTCTCTACTAAAAATACAAAAATTAGCTGGGTGTGGTGGCAAGCGCCTGCAGTCCCAGCTACTCAGGAGGCTGAGGCAGGAGAATCGCTTGAACCCGGGAGGCGGAGGTTGCAGTGAGCCAAGATCGCCCCACTGTACTCCAGCCTGGTGACAGAGCGAGACTCCATCTCAAAAAAACAAAACAAAACAAAACAAGACAAAACAAACTTCATTCCTGAAACAGCTTGAATGAGACACTTGCAACCTACAACCCCCCAAATCTAACTAATAGGTAGTCTGAAATTAGATAAATTGTGGTGTAAATTTCAGAGGCAGTTTGGTAAAAAGGTTCAATTTTAGCCTTCATCAGTTTTAGAAAAAAACATTTTGGGAGACAATATTAGGCCCTTGCATGTGGCTTCAATGGGTTTTTAAGAATTTGTTAGCCAACTCTGTAGAAACATCTCCTGCTTGCAAAACAAAACAAAATTATGTTGAAGGTATTATTATGATTATTAGGATAAACATCAGGAGGATGTGTTATAATGGTTTTCTTTCACAACAGGTGGAAGTTTTTTGGCTTGTTTCTACCTCTCAAATTAGGGTCTTCATGTGGATGCCACCTAATCTATAGACCAAAGCATTGCTTAATGCTTAAACATTTTTTCTCCGTTTTTCATTATCAATAAGGGCAGTAGGTCAAACATTTTTGTCATTTACCTAGGTCCTGGGTTGTGCTGATAATATTGCTTATGGCACAGATTTTGAAAAACAGCAGCGAATTTTAGTGCAGCAGAAAAACATACGAAAGTGTTGGAACAGGTTGGGCGCGATGGCTCATGCCTGTAATCCCAGGACTTTGGGAGGCTGAGGTGGGTGGATCACTTGAGGTCAGGGGTTCAAGACCAGCCTGGCCAATGTGGTAAAACCCTATCTCTACTTAAAACAAACAAACAAACAAAAAAAAAAACAAAAGTTAGCTGGGTGTGGTGGTGGGCACCTGTAATCCCAGCTACTCAGGAGGCTGAGGCAGGAGAATCGCTTGAACCCAGGAAGCAGAGGTTGCAGTGAGCCGAGATCGTACAACTGAACTCCGGCCTGGGGTGACAGAGCGAGACTCCGTCTCAGGAAAAAAAAAAAAAAAAAAAAAAAAGAAAACGTTGGAACATTGTGTAGAGATGAGCACTGGATAGGGGTTTGGAAACCTGGATTCTGGTCTTGGTTCTAGTGCTAACAAGCCATGTTATACTGGGCAAGTCCCTTCTCCCTGTCTGTAAAAAACAAAGGAACTGTGTTCCTGAAATTCTCTGCATTGTATGATCTTCTACAACAAAAATACAAGCTTTGCTAAAGCAGTGTCGTACGCCTTGTCTGGGGCTGAGTCCTAGAATGGTTCCTGGTAACTTGCAGATGCTCAGGAAATATTTATTGCTGTTGAACAACTTATGGTGTCCATTGGCCACAGAAAAGGCTCTGTTGCATGTATAAAGCTGTAGTTATTTTTCAAAAGGCTTTCAGTTAGCAGACACTCAACACTCACGGGTCTGAAATATTCCATTTGTTCTCAAGGGGAACACACCTTACTTGCTCATACAGAAATATGGGCATGGAGGAGCCTAGTGGACGGGGGAAGAAGACAGGCTTAGGAGTCAGAAAATCTGGCTCACCACTAATGACTGTGTGGCTTTGGGTAAGTCATTCTGTTCTCCAAAGTTCTGTGCTCTCATCTGCAAGGTGAGAGAGCTGACTCAGACCCCGGGACCCTTCTAGAGGCACACCTCTGACTCTGGTCCTCTTATTCTTGTAATAGATAACAAACGAGTATTAAGCGCAGATGAAAGCATTCAGAAGAATATGGGGCTGATGAGGAACAAAGGCAAGAAAATTAGCGCAGAGGCACCAGCTCATTAGAAACATCGAGACAGGCAGACTATGCTTTTTATGTTCACCACATAAAATCCTTTATGAGCATCTGCTGGGGTGTCTCTTCCTTTGCTGTTACTGGCTCAGCAAAGCAGGTCATGCCCTCAGCCATGTCTGCTGCCCAAGTAGCTGTCACAGGGAGGTAGCACCAGGAGAGAAAGCCTGCCAGCTTGCAAGTCCATGGCAATGTCCGTGTTCTTTAAACCGCCCAATTGTGGTGATCCTGAGGATTCGGCCTTAACTTTTGTAGACAATTCTGGACCTATCATATTTTGAGTTCCTTTACAAAAAAATTACTAGATGCCTCACACTCATTAGGGTGACCACTGTAAACCAAAAATAAAAACACCCCAGGAAATAACGAATGTTGGCGAGGAGAAACATAGAGAACTCTGTGGAGAAAGTAGAACTCTGTGCATTGTTGATAAGAGTGTAAGGTGCTGTAGCCGCTGTGGAAACAGTGTGGACGTTCCCCCCAAAAATTAAACATAGAATTATCATATGACCCAGCAATCCCACTTCTGGGTATACACCAAAATAATTGAAAGCAGGATTTCAAAGAGATTTTTGCACATCTATGTTCATTGCAGCTCTATTCACAATAGCCAAGAGGTGAAAGCAACCCCAAATGTCCACTGACAGATAAATAAAAAAAATGTGGTATAGACATACAATGGAATATTGTTCAGCCTTAGAAAAGGAGATCCTGTGACATGCTACAACATGTGACATGGACCTTGAGGACATTATGCTAGGAAAGATAAGCCAGTCACAAAAAGACAAATACTGTATGATTCTATTACATAAGGTATCTAAGTAGTCAAACTCACAGAAACCAGAAGTAGAATGGTGGCTGTCAGGGGCTGGAGGGAGCTGTTCAGTGGATTGAGAATCTCAGTTTTGCAGGATGAAAAAGTTCTAGAGAATTCACAACAGTGTGAATATGATTAACACTACTGAACTGTACACTTAAACATGGTTGAGATGGTGAAGTTTATGTTCTGTGTTTTTTAGCACAATTTAAAAATTGACCAGACCTGTAACCCAGTAGTAAGCTGCTACTAACCTCGTTGTCACATTAGAATGCCCTTAATTTCTTCAGACAGGGTCTTTCAGTTCTGTGAATAAGAGGCACCAATTCTTTTCCAGCATTGCTAAGAAAGGGAATTTTGCAGTTACACGAATGAAGAAAGAGACACAGTCAAGGTAGGGTGGCCAGCAAGATTGTAATTATGCTCAAAATGGTGGTCTTCTGGCGGAGGGTCCTGGTGGATGGAGGGGTTAGGAAACAGAAGGTGGGATGCTGACTCTTCATTGGCAGCGTGACTCTGTGGGCCCCCGTGGGCTATCAGGGCTATGCTACCCAGGACGGTCTGCTGGGTTTTCTCCACTTGTGTTTCCTGTAGATTTATACTCCTCCTGCATCTTGCTGGGGGCTTAGTTTAGCCTGTGGGATGAAACACTCTTGTATGGGATCAACAGTCTGGAAAGGAAGAAATGCCATCATCAACTTTCTGAGCAACAAAAGAAATGATATTCTCCAAAGTTATGTTTTTGTTTTTTTGAGACAGAGTCTTGCTCTGTCACCCAGGCTGGAGTGTAGTGGTGTGATCTGGGCTCACTGCAAACTCTGCCTCGCAGGTTCAAGCAGTTCTCCTGCTTCAGCCTTCTGAGTAACTGAAATTACAGGCATGCTCCACCATGCCCAGATAATTTTGTAGTTTTAGTAGAGATGGGGTTTCACCATTTTGGCCAGGCTGGTTTTGAACACCTGACCTCAAGTGATCCGCCCACCTCACCCTCCCAAAGTGCTGGGATTACAGGCATGAACCACTGTGCCGGGCCCTGAAGTTATGTTTGAAGTATTATTATCTCACCTTCATTTACTTCTTTGTCAATAACAAAAGAAGAAACGTACTGAGCCTACCTATACCAGGCTACCCCTTAGCCACGAACAAGAATCTTTTTGCAAGCAAGGTTCTTGAATAGCTGATCACTGGAAATTGAAATGAATCCAAGAAACTCTTGGAGGGGATAATAAAGATGTTTTCATTATGTAAATGCCCTCCTGAGGGTTGATTAAAGCACATGATATAGTTATGGCCTGGTCCATGTGTCATTCTAGGAAAAGGCAAATTCTCAGATAACATACCAGAGGGGTTAGCTTAGTTAGTGGCCTAGTAAATTCATTGAACAAATGATCTGAGGGGTGGCTTTCACGTTGGGGCTTTAGTTACTTTTGATCCCCATAATGTAAGAATTGTGTCCCAGTGTGATATTTTTGGCTGTTTAGATTTGTATGTCTTCAAGTCTTCACAGCCCAAATGTGAATTACCCCCAAACTACTCAGCAGTGCTCCCTCTGTTTTTGCCTGAAAGGATTAAAATTTGTTCATCCATCTGGGCATCCAGATGATGATGACATACCCTGCCCAGTTCTTAGGGCAGCCTGGGCTGCTGGAGCTAGACAGTGACTCAGAGAGGCAGTCAGGGGGGCTCAGGTGATAGGTTCAGACAACTGCTACTAAAAGCTGACCCCAAACTCAGACATATTTACAATCCTGTATTGTCCCTGAGGCAAAATTCGGTAAGCCTGCTGCTCTTCACCTTCACACAAAAGCTTCAAGCTGCCCTTCCTTTCCAGGAACACGCACTTGCATCAGAATGCTATATTGTTGCTGGCGATGAAGACTGGGAGGGTTTGGGTGAAAGCTGTCTTGTGCCACCTGGTCTGGCTTAAATCTGGGTGGCTCAAGCTCCACATGCCTTTAGGGATGCTCCTGCTCTGTCTGTCCTCTCTCAGGTCAGTAAAGCCATTAGAAATGAAGCCTGAGGCTGTCCTAAGGAAGGAGTGCTTGCTAAGTCCCTCCTGGGTGAATATAGGCGAGTACATTTACCTGCGGCTGAATGGGAGTACCATATGAAGTTAATGCTACATCCTCCTCAGCTCCATCACTGTCTCGGGCTGAAAGCCAAAGGAGGGAAGGGCTGGGTTAGTGTCCGAGAGTCAATTGGAAACAGCACATGAGGACTACAGGAAAACTCCATGGCTTGCAAACAGGCTCTTCACTCTTTAAAAGGAATTCTGAGGCTGGGCACGGTGGCTCACGCCTGTAATCCCAGCACTTTGGGAGGCCAAGATGGGCAGATCACTTGAGGTCAGGAGTTCGAGACTAGCCTGGCCAACATGGCAAAACCCCGTCTTCACTAAAAATACAAAAATTAGCTGGGCGTGGTGGCGTGCACCTATAATCCCAGCTACTTGGGAGGTGGAGGCAGGAGAATTTCTTGAACCCGGGAGGTGGAGGTTGCAGTGAGCCGAGATCACGCCACTGCATTCCAGCCTGGGTGACACAGCGAGACTAAATAAATAAATAAATAAGAGGAATTATCAATCAGTTGTAGCTGTTATTGAAAAAGTTTATGATTTAAAGGAGTGTATTTAAAGTTGATGTAGAAAGCGTGGGTAGCGTGTGAGTGTTTAGGAGAAGCGCATTGGCGTTGGGAGACCACTAGCTCCAAGTCAATTCTTGCTCTCTCAGTATTACCGTGTGGCGTTGGGCATCTCACTCTTTTCAACAGTCCCTTTAGGCTTGATTCTCTACAAGCTTGAATTCAATTTTTCAAAATTTTAAAAATTTTGCCCAGGTTGATCTTAAACCCCTGGCCTCAAACCTCCCACCTTGGCCTCCCAAAGTGCTGGGATTATAGGTCTGAGCCACCATGTCTCGCCTGAATTCAATTTTTAAAATTGGGCATAATAAAAGAGATCACTTGAGACAATTCTGTATTGTTGTAGGATCATCACAGACATAGGTATTTGTTTAATGGCTGCCTCCTCAACCAGCCTGTAAGCTCTGTGAAGACAGGAGCTGTGCCTGTCTCTAAGAGCAGGTACTTGCTGGATACCTAGTTGTTTTTTGATGATCACAGACATAACCGTGTTAGTAGGGTTCACACTTAGGGGTTTCATGTTGAGTGGATGGACTCTGGAAAAGGACTGCTTGGCTCTCTCATTTGTGTTACCTACCTAGGGCCAAGTTCCTTAACCTTTTGTTGCCTTTGTTTCCTGATGGAAATAAAAGAGGAATAATGACAGTCATAACAGTAAGTCTATCTCATAGGATTGCTTTGAGGATTATGTAAAATGTTATATAAAGTCCTTGGAACAGAGCTATCCTTTGTGTATGATAATTGGTGGTGGTGCTGGTGCTGCAGTTATAATAGATGCTCTGACATCCTCTTCCTAGTGGCTTTTTACTTTTTTTTTTATTTTTTAAAGGGGCTGTTGCTGTGATACATGAAATGCTTGTCTTTCCTTCGTGGCAGAACAAACTGAATCCTTGGCTCAACTTCATTCCTTGTGTCATAACAAGGCTCCTTCACACTCAGTCTCTTGAGAACCAGCTTTCAGCCAACATTCTCATCAAACCAGATCATCAGTTAGAAAAGCCTAATTCTTCCAGCTCTAGCTATAGTTGATGAGTTTACCAAAAGGCTGAGCGTTTTTTTATACTAAACCTGCACCACTGTGTGATAGGAAGTCCGAGTTGAGTAAGACCTTCCATTTATCTGTGGAGAAGGCAGGGAGGGAGGTGATGAGCAGCATTTAAAGATGAGGAATCTGAGGCTCCTAGGGTTTGAGGACCTTGGTTTGGTCTCGAGGTTGGTAAGAAGCAGAGTCTCAGAGCCTGGGCACATGCGGCCCGATTCTGCACTCTTTCCACTGCCCTTTGCTGCCCAATTATGCTCTCGCTCCCTGAATTTGTTTTTTTAAATTGAAATGTAATTTTTTTAGAGTGTGCAGTGGCGCAATCATAGCTCACTGCAACCTTGAATTCCTGGACTCAAGTGATCCATCTCACAGCCTCTTGAGTAGCTAGGACCACAGGCGTGTGCCACTATGTCCAGCTAAGCTCTCTGAATCTTTATGAATGACACCATCCTTGACTTATCTGTCCTCAGACCAAACAAATCCTGCCTATGACCCCACTGTCTTCTTCCTTGCTTTAAGCTAGTTCTCTCTCTGTGACCTGTAACTTGAGGGTGACAAAAAAGAACTTCCCATGAAAGAACAAACAAACATGACACCACCTGGGACCATTGAAGTTGGATTTCCCCTGGTAAGGTGAGTGTGCCTTGAAGAAAAAAATGTTGAGAATTGTCAAAAAGGGCTATGTTCAGCAAAAGTTGGAGTTTGCTAGGGAAACAACCAGAAGGGCTTATGTTTGCAGGAATAGTGTTCTCTTGGTTCATCTCGTTTTATACTCGTTGATCCATTTTTACATTATATAGACTCATTGATTATCTAATGCCTTCAAAAAGAATCATATGAGGTTTGTCTGTATGCATCCAAACACTGGATGGAAAAATGCCTACAGTACTGTGACACCTTTCTCCCTTCCTTCCTTCCTTCCTTCCTTCCTTCCTTCCTTCCTTCCTTCCTTCCTTTCTTTCTTTCTTTCTTTCTTTCTTTCTTTCTGTTTCTCTCCCTTTCTTTCCCTTTCTTCCTTTTCTTCCCTTTCTTTCCTTTTCTTTCCTTTTCTTTCTGTCTTTCTCTCTTTCTCTCTCTCTCTTTCTCTTTCTCTCTTTCTTTCTTTCGAGTCTCGTTCTCATTGCCCAGGCTGGAGTGCAATGCATGATCTCAACTCACTGCAATCACCACCTCCCGGGTTCAAGTGATTCTCCTGCCTCAGCCTCACAAGTAGCAGGGATTATGGGTGCCCGACACCATGCCCAGCAAATTTTTTGTATTTTTAGTAGAGACAGCATTTCACTATGTTGGCCAGGCCGATCTTGAACTCCTGACCTCAGGTGATCCACCGTCCTTGGCCTCCCAAAGTGCTGGGATCACAGGCATGAGCCACCATGCCAGGCCAACGCTTTCAAATACAGATGGGTCTTAGTGTTAGCAAATATGATATAACAATATTCCTGTTAGTCTAAAACAGATAAGGCAGGCAATAGTTAGAAGTTTTCCACTCATAAAACAATTCATAGCTGATATTCTACTCTAAGATTTCTGCTCTTTATATCACATTTAAGATTCTCAATTAAAAGACCTACTGATTTTATTCTATTTATTTATTTTGAAGGTTAGTTATCATTTATTCAGGAAGAGAAATATTCCAAAATTTACCAACTCCAAATTAAATATAAAACAAGTATTATATTCATCAACTAATTAATGAATATGTTAAAAAATAACATAATCCCAGGATCATGTAAATGGAAAGTAGTTAAACATCAAAATAATTTCAGAATTACATCTCTATTTTATTTTGCATTTTAATTGCTTCATTTCTTGTACACAAATTCTTTACCCTAATCTTTTTGTTGAAGTTTCCTGTACCTAACAATATGCTGAGCATGTTAAATTTCAATCAAATGCTGTGAGAGGATGTATCTATATTTTTGGCTCAAGATTTTGATTGAGGCCAACTGATTTTTAAAAGTCCAATCAATATACAGCTTTTCAGGGACACACTTATAACACAGAGCAAATAATATTTATACCCATTTGTTTGGTGTCCTACAGTAATACACCTGATTGCATTTTCATTCTCCATCCAGATGTTTTTGTATCTTAAAATTAAGTCCATAATCCACTTCGGAGGAATAAAGCCTAATCTTCTTTAGAAAGACTTCCAGGGAAATGAAATTCTTAATCCCCTTTGCTGATCTGTTTCTGTCTACCAACTCTTATTTTCATTTTTAATCTAAATCTCTCATGCCTTTGCGTCCATTTCCACCCACTATCTTTAGTTGGAGATGGAAAACAACAGGACAACCGCCTCTTGGGGAGAGGTCTTGACACTTGTGAAATTTTCTTTCTTTCCTTTCCTCCTTCCTTCCTTCCTTCCTTCCTTCCTTCCTTCCTTCCTTCCTTCCTTCCTTCCTTCCTTTTTCTTTCTTTCTTTCTCTCTTTCTCTCTCTCTCTTCTTCTCTTTCTCTCTCTCTGTCTCTCTCTCTTTCTCTTTCTCTCTTTCTCTCTCTCTTTCTCTCTCTTTCTCTCTTTCTTTCTTTCGACGCAGCCTTGCTCTGTTGCCCAGGCTGGAGAGCAGTGGTGTGATCTCGGCTCACTGCAACCTCTGCCTCCCAGGTTCAAGTGATTCTCGTGCCTCAGCCTCCCGAGTAGCTAGGATTACAGGCATGCGTCACCATGCCCAACTAATTTTTGTATTTTTAATAGAGATGGCGTTTTACCCTGTTGGACAGGCTGGTCTCTAACTCCTGACCTCAGGTGATCTGCCTGCCTTGGCCTCCCAAAGTGGTGGGATTGCAGGCGTGAGCCACTGCGCCCGGCCATACTTGTGAAATTTCCAGCTAGGGATCCCTTGTCCTACTCTCCTTTTAGCTGAATAATTCTGGTCTCATAACCCAGTGGTAAATTAAATAATTATGTGACTGGAATCACAGCTACAAACAGCATTAGTCAGAAGTGTGACATCACAAATGCATGCCTCATGGACTGAAACAACATGTGTTTTGGGACAGAATTTCGAGAGAGAACTTCGATAGTCTGGTAAAGCACATAAAACTTAAGAATGACCATCTCATTCTCACTGTCTTCACCTTTCCACACAGGTCTGATGTTATACCCTTTAATCATCTTTGTTGGGTTCTGCCAAGCCTCCCCAAACTTCCCACACTTCTCATTAGTGGATCAGTGGGTATCCTTGCTAGAGACTGACCGATTGCGGGTACAATGGCACGGTTGTTCTTGCTGACCACACATCTGTTTATACAGTACCATGATTGTTTCTTGAGCAAACAAAAGCAAAGACAGTGGTAAGTTGTTTCCCTACTATCAGCTCATGACCTACCATAACACTTAGGACGTTTCAAGTTATTGTTATTATACTTCTCTAGCTCTTACCTATTTCGTATCTATTTGTATGTTTTTCCTAGCTAGGTGGAATCCTGCACTTTTAATTGAGTTTTAATCATTCCTCTAAATTTTGGTATTTGTACTTCTTCCAGGTGACCTAAATTCTGATTTTACTTTCTGAGCTTAAGCTTCTGGTTATTTTGCCCAATCTTGGAGAGCAATTCCTTCCCTTCCTTCCTTCCTTTCTTCCTTCCTTCCTCCCTCCCTCCCTCCCTTCTTTCTTTTATTTTAAATTGAGACAGGGTCTCGTTCTGTCACCCAGGCTGGAGTGCAGTGGTGTAACCATGGCTCCCTGCAGCCTCAACCTCCCAGACTCAAGTGATCTTCCCACCTCAGCCTCCTGAGTAGCTGGGGCCACAGGCCTGTGCCACCATGCCCAGCTAATTTTTTGTAGAGACGGGGTTTCGCCATGTTGCCCAGGCTGGTCTTAAACTCCTGAGCTGAAGTGATCCACCCGCCTCGGCCTCCCAAAGTGCTGGGATTACAGGTGTGAGCCACAGAGCCCAGCCAATCTGTATGTTCTTTACAACACTATTGATTTTTTTCCACAAAATTTCAAATTACATTGATGATGGCTATCATTGGCAGACTATTTCCTGCTCAGAGATGGATTTTCTAACCTTGCTTGAGTAATAGGATACTCCTGGCCAAACCAGGAATCGTCATATTTTGGCAGGCCCTTGCTCTTCAACTGAGATACTCCTTCGAACCTGTTCAACACTTGCCTGGTACTTTGTGGGGTATGGAATATTGATCATTACAAAGATCAGTGTATTTTGGTTTATTGTTAAACTCTAAGAATTTTTTTTGCTCTGACTTTTGTTTCCTGGAAACACACAGCAGCAACAAAAACACAAAAAGTTTTATCTTCTAGTAAGAACTATGAGAAGTATTTTCAGGAAAGATTGACTCTGCAATTCTGCCACAAAACTCAGTGATGTGATTATGCATCACCAACAAGCAATGGAAAACTTTTATGGGAAAAAGTGTGTAGTATCAATTTCCAACTTTTGGTCAACTGAACTGAAAAGAATTAATGGATGTATTTATCTGAACAGGATTTAATTTGAATGCGCAATTAGCCACAGATTACAGCTCAAAAAAAGTGTACGTACTTAAAAGGAAGCTTATGTGAATTTTTTTGAGCCTGGTGAACATTATGTGTGCTGTACAATATATAAAAAACATCATCATTACATATTAGAAATAAAATGTGAGAAATCAGATGCCTATTAAGACACAAAAATTGATGTAAAACTATGATATTGGGTTTTGGATAATAGCCCAGATGTTTCAGAAAAGGAATTAATGAGTTTTGACATATTTCCAGATAATTAAAATTAGCCACTATTTCCCCCAGGTTGTTGGGGTCCAAGCATCCTTGTTGCCATGGATAATGTATTTTATTCCTTAACAAAGTGGAGTCAGGTGGCTTGAATCAAAATATGACCCAGAAATTATTATGAAAATGTCACATAAGCAAGTTACTTTCTTTCTCCTAATGATCACACATCTGAGTCTTTACTCAGAATTAGGATATAATGGCTCTTCCTCTCGCTTTTTGTAAACCTTGAAGGATTTTAAATAGTAAATGTTTTGAAAAGTTGAAATCCAGAAGTGATTGGGCTTTATGGCTTTAATGAGGTGGTGAGTCCTGTGAATCAGTTTAAGATTACGTTTGGGCAAATTAGCTTTGAGACAAATTTTTAAAATGTCCATCACTGCTGCCAGGATTGGCTTTTGCACTTGAAGGCCAATACATCTGGACTTAACATTAGATGTCATGCAAAATCGCATGGTCCAGGCCTAATTTAGGGCCAGTTAACTCATTTTATAGTGGATGCCTTTCTTTAACCAGTGTGAACATTCAGAGTCATACCCTCTTTATTTAGGGCCTTTGATTCATGTATGTCTTGGTCTCTCCCCATAAAGCTCTATGCTTTGGAAGAACTCATTTTTCATAAAAATTTAACCTTGATTCTGGGAGTCTGCATTTCCATGCTTGAACTATGAAGCCACCGACCCCAAATCTGACCATTTTCTTTTAGTTTCCTCTTGGCTCATCCTACTGCATGATTTTTCTCCTGCTTCTCCTGTAGGAGCACCTCCCTGCTCCCTGAATCCCCCAGGAATGTACCTCTGGAGAGCTCCTGGTTCTCCACTTGGAAGCTGTGTTGGTAGGCTGTGACGGGGCAGGCATTGCCTTGTAAAGGGCACTCCTGTCTACATGATCTGTAGAGAATGCAGAGCTCAGGGACGATGTACAGCAGCAGGAAAACCCATGCGTTGGTGACCAGAGCAATGCAGACGACCGGGTCGTCCCACTGGGGCTGTCGCTGGAACTGCGGGTTGCCTCTCAGGAGCATGGAGATCCACACCATCCAGATGATGATAGAGAAGAGCACAGTGATAAAGATGAGCCTTCCATGCTGCTTCCAGTTCTCACACGGGCCACAGAAGGTGGCTTTGGAGACGAAGAATGTGAGGGCCATCAGGAAGAGGACATAGACCAGGAGTACAACAAAGTCCACATTGAGCTCGCAGGGTGTCATATTCACAAACATCATACCTCTGGTCATGATGAGAGTCACATACTCAATGGCAATAATGATTTGCAACAGACTGCAACCAATAGCAATGCACAGAATTGTCGTCCAGGAGAAGGAGACACAACCCCGAACCAGCTTCACTAGGTTGGAGGCATGAGCTAAGAGGCATGAGAAACAGAGAGCAAAGAGAACCCCAAAGAGAAAGTAGCGTACGGGGGCAGTTTGTTGATTGAGCTCGATGATGAAGGCAAAAGCGAGTCCGAAGAGCCCCAGGACACTCAGGAGGAAGAGGAGCTGGGTGGGGAGGACATTCCACTGGCTGCAGTCTTGGATCTTTCGCATGAGGAAGAGAAATGCTAAGAGTAGCAGAATTGTAACCACGATGCCAAGTATGGCCAGGGACTCCAGAATGATGCCCCATGGCCCCTCGGCATCACAGAGAAGAAAATAGTCTCCAGTGGACTCGATGCAGTCCTTGTACATGGTGACTTATGGGTGTGGACCTCACCAGAATGGTTTTCTGACGCCCTGCAGAAAAAGGATGAGACAAATTGACAACTCTGCATCTCTTAGGTTGGTGCAAAAGTAATTGTGCTTTTTGCTATTAAAAGTAATGGCAAGAAGGCTGGGTGCGGTGGCTCACTCCTGTTATCCCAGCACTTTGGAAGGCTGAGGCGGGCCGATCACTTGAGGTCAGCAGTTCAAGACCAGCCTAGCCAACATGGTGAAACCCCATCTCTACTAAAAATACAAAGATTAGCCGGGTGTGGTGGTGCACACTTGTAATCTCAGCTACTCGGGAGGCTGAGGCAGAAGAATCGCTTGAACCCAGGAGACAGAGTTTACATTGAGCTGAGATTGCCCCACTGTACTCCAGCCTGGGTGACAGAGTGAGACTCTGTCTCAAAAAGCAGAAAACAAGGCAGGGTACAGTGGCTCATGCTTGTAATCCTAGCATTTTAGGAGGCCAAGGTGGGTGGATCACTTGAAGTCAGGAGTTCAAGACCAGCCTGGCCAACATGGTGAAACCCCATCTCTACTAAAAACACACATAAAAAATTAGCCGGGCATGATGGCATGCGCTTATATTCCCAACTACTTGGGAGGCTGAGGCAGGAGAATTGCTTGAACCCAGGAGGCAGAGGTTGCAGTGAGCCAAGATCGCACCACTGCACTCCAGCCTGGGCGACAGAGTGAGACGCTGTCTGAAAACAAAAACCGAAAAACAAAAAACACACAAACAAAAAAAGTAACGTCAAGAACCGCAACTACTTTCGCACCAACCTAATACCTACAAGAATGCCTATTGGGTGGTCCATGCTGGGCACTGTAATTTCTCTCATTCTGAAATGAAGACACCTGGGCATATGAAATAAATGTCCTTACCAAAATTGTTCCTAGGACACTGTCAAGAGCCTGAGTTACCTTTTGTTTGACTCCTGATACTTATCTAAATGCTAAGCTTCCCTGGGGGAAGAAATTCAGAGATATATGCAAACACAGTCTAAGGGGATGGGAAATGCCATCACACATATTACCCCAAATTTATAGCAGTTTTATATAGGATGTCAGTAAAGGAAATGAGAAAGGCAACCTAAACCCCTCAAAACTATCTTGGCTTCATCCTGCTGGGAAAAGCTGAACAGACTTCACTTGATAATATGTCCATTTGTGTATGCTAATTTCCAAGGCTTTGAAAGCTAATACAAAATCTTTTTCATAAAAGGAGGTGTATGAGAATGTTTGCATGATTGATGGAATTCAGTTATATCAGACTCCAGAACAAGGACTGCCAACATTAATGGATCATTGGATCGTTCTAGACACTGATGCACTGCTTGAAGGAGACAGGCAGATAAATTACTGGGAATAAAATTTCCCAGTAATTTTAATGACTGTTTCTTCTTTCAGTTAATTCAAGTCAATCCAATGCAACAGGTTGTAATTAAACACCTATTGTGTGTTCATCAAAGAATTGTACAAAATGGTCCCTTTCTTTAAATACCTTTTTGAACAGTTTAGTACGAAAGTCCATGTCTTGACTGAGGTAGCCTAGGAAAAAGATCCCACATATTCATTTGAAAAAAAAAATCAATTGCAATTGAATACCCCTTAGCTCTACTTCCCTTCAGTTATCCCCAGACCAGATGGCTGGAGTGACCCAGGTTTACAGCTGAGAACATGGCCCCCCAATTCCAACTTACCTTCTCCGTGTCCACTCTGGAAGCTTAGGCTGTAGTGCTGGCGAAGTTGTAACTGCCAATGAGTAAGAAAGAGCCAACCTCAGCTTCTTTAATCTCTCCCCAAATGGGCGGAAGAACCGTAGGCTCTCACTGAGGTTCCTGCAGTATCTATAAAAAGAACCGGAAGGACAGAAAGACACACCTATTCCAGTTTCACAGCAACTTTTCTACAGAGATTTCCTTGGTGAGAATAATTCTTTTTCATCCTACTGCTGACCAGAGGCACCTTGGCCTTAGGGAGCGGGTGTAAATCTGAAAGTGGGTGTAAATCTAGGAAAGACGGCTTCCTCCCTGTGTATTGCAACACATTCAGGGAAGCTACACAAGGCCCTCAGGTGACTTACACCAGGATACCTCGTCCTTCTTCTGACCTATTGCCTAAAAAGCCATCTCTGGAGACTTTCTCACATCTTGATTTTTTTTTTTTTTTCTTTTTTTTGAGATAGAGTCTTGCTCCATCACCCAAGCTGGAGTGCAATGGCATGATCTCGGTTCATTGCAACTTCTGGCCTCCCGGATTCAAGCAATTCTCCTGCCTCAGCCTCCCGAGTAGCTGGGATTACAGGCGCATGCCACCACATTTTGTATTTTTAGTAGAGACTGGGTTTCACTATGTTGGCCAAGCTGGTCTCAGACTCCTGACCTCGTGATCTGCCCGCCTTGGCCTCCCAACGTGCTGGGATTACAGGCATGAGCCACCTTGCCCGGCCCCCACATCTTGATTTTAATTCAAAAGAGCATCCATTCAACAAAGTACAGGTAATGAGGGTTTCACTGGGCCATAAGGAAGGGTGGTTTTGTCTACTACTGGCATTAAAATGGCCAGTGGCAGGCAAAACTGTGAATCAGTCTGTGAATTTATCCCAGGATAAAGAACTGACAATTAAAGGTCACCGGCTGATACTTGAATACCATATTCCTTTTCTTCTATGGTGACACAAAATACAGCACAGCACAGTGTCCAGCCTACACCCACCAACCGCACCCCACCACCTCCAATTTACTCCTTGATTTTCTTCCTGAATATATGTTTTTTTTTTTTTTTTTGAGATGGAGTCTCGCTCTGTCGCCCAGGCTGGAGTGCAGTGGCGCGATCTCAGCTCACTGCATCCTCCGTTTCCTGGGTTCAAGTGATTCTCCTGCCTTGGCCTCCCGAGTAGCTGGGATTACAGGTGCATGCCACCACGCCCGGCTAGTTTTTTATGTTTTTGGTAGAAACGGGGTTTTACCATGTTGGCCAGGCTTGTCTTGAACTCCTGACCTCAAGTAATCTGCCTGCCTCTGCCTCCCAAAGGGCTGGGATTACAGGTGTGAGCCACCACACCCAGCCCCTGAATATATGTATTTTGACAGAGGACTGCTGAAGACCCCAAACCAGTGTCTGGTTTCAAGGTGCTTGTGATTTGGCTCTCCCGTTCTTACCCACCTGTACTTCCTTCACATCTCCAGGCTCTATGGTTTAGAGCCTCCTTGGTTTTCCCACTGGCTCACAAAAAAAAATAAGTTCCCAAGTGCTCACCTCTGTCCCTGTCCGAAACTGCCTTGTGCTTGATTCCCATTTATCCTATTTTTGACCCAAATTCATTCCCTCCCTGTAGGATTTTGTTCACCTTATCTCCTCTGTGACTCTTCCTGCCTTCCCTCAGCATTCTAGCCCTCGCTGATCACCTTCCACCAGGAACTATACAAGACTTGGGGTCTGTTCTGTTCAAAATTACAGAAACCCTATTTTCTGCCTATTAGTTAACTTATGAATACATATTAAGTAATAATGAATTGAAATAAATGAATAATAAATGTCTCAATTTCTGTTATTTGAATTAATCTCATCTCCTGATTGGATTTATAGCTGTCTAGGGGTCAGGTTCCACATTTTATGTCCCCATAGTACCTGCTTCTATGTGGAGAACCTCCTGGGTGATGGATAATTCAATTAATGAAATGATTCTAAAGATAAAATTCCAGATCTTTCAGAAGGTCCTTTTTAGTGGTGTGGTTTTTCAACAGATGTGTATTAATGGAAAACACCTGCAAATAAGTGAGAGACTTAACAAACCCTTGACAAAATCATTCTGAAGTGGTGTTCTATCTTTAGAGTTCCTTAACTTCAAAAAGCCATTTTCTCCTATGAGAGAAGAAGATTCTAGGGATGATAGAATTTTCTTACATCCACTTACACCTTAAGCTCCCCTTTACCTGCTTTGGGTATAATAGCAGTCTTTCCGAAGCTGTGAAGGCTAATGTTTACGTTAAGGGTAAAGGGATTTTTCAGATGATGAAATGTGACATCCGTGAGCATCCACTCAAAGAGCATAGTGAGTGGTTAAACTGCTGTCAGCAGAACTGGAGGATTTTCCATTGAATTCTTCCAGGAGTACTATTTTGTTGATCCTGCACCTCCCACCCCCTTCCTGCTGGTTAGTCATGGTTGTCATTCCTCCTCCTGGTGATGTTTTAGCTTCTGGTGTGCTTGTCTTCTACGGAGATTCCTCTTGAGCTCCTGATGCCTTGAGACCAGTGGATTTATGGGTTAATGACCACAAAGCCCTTTAAGTACCTTAGATAAAAGGACGTGTCCCAGGTATTAATTATTGTTATTTTAAAATCTAGCGTTATAGAATTAACCCATCTGCAGCTAGGCCTTAAGGATATGAGGGGCCTTTTTGCCTACACACATCCAAATTACTCACAGCTCATTTCTTTTGGCTTCTGTGCTACAATAACATCAGAACAAACAGCTCAGATATGGCTTTGATTAATCAAAATACACTGATTACAATGAGTCCAATAAAAATGGAAATAAAACAGTCAGGACACCAAACATCTTATGTCAAACACCTATTTATGTTGTTTCCTTCTCACAGAAACAGAGCTGGAGGGAATGTTAAAGGTTACCTAGCCTAACTCCTATTAATGATTAATAATAAGGAAGCCAATGTTACAACATGAGGAATTTAATAATAAGGAATCAGAGGCCCAGGGATGAAGGGGTGTGCTTACCATATGGAATGTTGAAGATGACAGCCAAGGTTTGTTGTCTCCTGGCCATATTCTTGCTGTTGTACCAGGCAGCCTTTCCTGACCCTCCCACCTTATAAGGACAGGCTTTTAGAGAGACGTGAGCCTTTAAGCATGATTTGACCGGCATACACACACAAGAATATGAAAGCACATCACATATTCTTCATCCTGCAGCTATCATGACTGGCCGTGTGAGGACAGGCTGTGTGGGACGGAATGCATCAGTCAGGAGTGGCCCATTTGTTCTTTTGCTCACTGGCATCTCCAGGGCTGGCTTCATGAGGGTGTAACCAGTGCAGTTGTATGGCAAACCCCATTCAGAAGGGTCCTGTGCTTGGAATTGGATACTCTGTGGTTGCCATATTGAAATTGTTAATACTTGCATCTTTGAATTTGTGTTTGGTAAGTGAAGTGGGGCAGGACACAGAAGCATGTGCTGAGGCTTGAGTCTTGACTCACACCCCACCCTGCCTTCCATGGCCTCCCCTCCTTCCTGAGACAGGTTCTTGGCCACCCACTCTATGCCACCATGTGGTGTCCTGGGTTGCCCAGCTAGCCTCCCCATTTGTGCTTCTGCCGTGTGATTACTGCCGCCCCTCACCTGGGCTCACCTCTCTGCCATGGGTTGGGACAGTGGGCCCTTAGAAAGGGGGTATTGACTTGTTCATTTCCAAGCAGGGCTGCATATTTTCTTTCTTTCTTTCTTTCAATTTCTTTCTTTCCTTCAATTTCTTTCTTTCCTTAATTTCTTTCTTTCCTTCCTTCCTTCCTTCCTTCCTTCCTTCCTTCCTTCCTTCCTTTCTTTCTTTTCTTTCTTTCCCTTCCTTCCTTCTCTCTTCCTTTCTTTCCTTCTTTTTTCTTTCTTTCTCTTTTTCCTTCCTTCCTTCTCCTTCCTTCCTTTTTCCTTTTCTTCTTCTCCTTTTCTTTCCTTTCTTTCCTTCCTTCCTTCCTTCCTTTCTTTCTTTTTCTTTCTTTCTTTCTTTCTTCCTTTTTCTCTCTTTCTTTCTCTTTCTTTCCCTTCCTTCCTTTCTTCCTTCTTTCTTCTCTTTCTTTCCTTCTTTTTTCTCTCTTTTTCCTTCCTTCCTTCCTTCCCCTTCCTTCCTTCCTCCCTCTGTCCCTTCCTTTCTTCCTTCCTTCCATTTTCCTCCTTTTCTTCTCCTTTTCCTTCTTTTTCTTTTCTTTCTTTCCCTTCTTTCTTCTCTCTTTCTCTTTCTTTTTTCTTTCTTTCTCTCTTTTTCCTTCCTTCTCCTTCCTTCCTTTTTCCTCCTTTTCCTTCCTTCCTTCCTTCCTTTCTTTCTCTCTCTCTCTTTCTTTCCTTCTTTCTTTCTTTCTTTCTTTCTTTCTTTCTTTCTTTCTTTCTTTCTTTCTTTCTTTTCTTTCTTTCTCTTTTCTCTCTTTCTCTCTTCCCTTTTTCTTTTTTTCTTGAGATGGAGTCTAGTTCTGTTTCCCAGGCTGGAGTGCAGTGGCACAATCTCGGTTCACTGCAACCTCTGTCTCTTGAGTTCAAGCGATTCTCATGCCTCAGTCTCCTGAGTAGCTGGGATTACAGGCATGTGCCACCACACCCAGCTAATTTTTGTATTTTTAGTAGAGATGGGGTTTCACCATGTTGGCCAGGCTGGTCTTGAACTCCTGACCTCAAGTACTCTGCCCACTTCAGCCTCCCAAAGTGCTGGGATTACAGGTGTGAGCCATGGCACCCAACCTGGGCCATGTATTTTTGTTTTGCATTTGGCTCCAGAAATTATATAGCTGGCCCTGGGCATCTTATTCGGTTTTCTGGTATTTGATGCCTAGTTTGATCAATTTTGTATCAGGATGTGAACACTGTCCAGTTTAATTTTATGTTGATATAATGTGGAATTAGTTGTGAAGTGCCGTAGCAATTGATCAGCAAATTGTCAAGACTCTCAACTGAGTATCACTTAAGAATGTCAGGATATTTTTTGGAATGGAAGTTATTCTACTTTTTTTTTTTTCAGTTTGTAGCTATTATAACACTTTAATTGAACTAGTATACATTCTGTTATACAGAGCTGCTTTATTATTAGAAGAAAGCAGATGATATAAAAATATAGAGGTATATTCAAGTTCAGCTTGTTGACACCTGTACTATTACAGAATAATATGAGGCAATTTTTTTAATGGAATTACAGTCTGGTACAGATTTTTTGATTCAATTAAATCACAACACTGATGTTGCAAATTGCCAACACTTTTAGTCAGACTAGATATGACTGACAAGACAATTTTTATGAAAAATTTGTTGTGCATCTGGAAGTATAAATCTGACAATACTGAGAAAAATGTTGACTCTAATAACATTTTTTGGGCTAGGCTAGGTGTGGTGGCTCAATCCTGTAATCCCAGCACTTTGGGAGGCTGAGGCTGGCAGATTGCTTGAGCCTAGGAGTTCAAGATCAGACTGGGTAACATGGCAAAACCCATCTCTACAAAAAATACAAATATTAGTCAGGAATGGTGGTGCACACCTGTAGTCCTAGCTACTCAGGAGGCTGAGGCGGGTGGATCGCTTGAGCCCAGGAGGTTGAAGCTGCAGTGAGCCGAGATGGCGCCACTGCACTCCAGCCTGGGTGACAGAGTGAGACCCTGTCTCAAACTGACTCCGCCAAAACCCGAAAGAGAGCCCTATTTTTTATTTTATTTGAGTTGCATTCTAAAAAGGAAAAAGTACATGGAAGACCTGATAGTGAAGATTATTTAAATGCGATTTTATAAAATATACAAGGCTTAACAAAAATGACAGACTCAACATATTATTTACAAAAAATTTTTTATAATTGAAAGCTTAGGACCTTCAAAATAAAAAACATACCTGGAAATACAACATAATATCTTGTCAATAAGTCAAAGAAATGTTTCCAAAGGAAAAATACATACGATTACTAATAATTTATAAGTTGCCAGCTACTATTAATGAAAGAGCCATATAATCACCTATTTAGTAGTGTATTAGGGGCAAAAAAGAAAATGGGTCATGCACCTGTCAAAAATTATTCTTCCAGAATGGATGAGATGGTACATAGGATTTTTTATGATAAAATGATAAATCAGCTGAAAAATTAAAAATTATACCTTTTAGTATCCCATAATATCTCATCAAATCTATACTATTACAGAACAATAAGAGGCAGTGTTTTTGAATGCAATGACAGTATGGTACAGATTTTGTGATTCAACTTAATGAAAGCACTGATACTGTAAGTTGCCAACACTTTTAGTCAGATCAGATACAACTGACAAGACAATTTTTATGGAGAATTTATTGTGTTTAAATTTTATTTTACTTTATTTTATTTTGAGATGGAGTTTCACTTTTGTCGCCCAGGCTGGAGTACAATGGTGCGATCTCGGCTCACTGCAAACTCTGCCTCCTGGGTTCAAGCGATTCTTGTGCCTCAGCCTCCCAAGTAGCTGGGATTACAGGTGCACACCACCATGCCTGGCTAATTTTTTTGTGTGTTTTTAGTAGAGATGAGGTTTCACTACGTTGGCCAGGCTGGTCTCGAACTCCTGACCTCAGGTGATCCACCTGCCTCGGCCTCCCAAAGTGCTGGGGTTGCAGGCATGAGCCACTGTACCCGGCCTTAAATTTTATTTTACCCTCAACTGGATTAGATATAATCTCCTAGTTGGAAAAGTATATTGTTTATTGAACATTTAAAAAAAATTTTTAGCTTTTATTTTAGGTTTGTGGGTACATGTGCAGGTTTGTTACATAGGTAAACACGTGTCACGGGGGTTTGTTGTACATGTTATTTCACCACCCAGGTATGAAGCCCAGTGCCCAATAGTTATATTTTCTGCTCCTTTCCCACCTCCCACCCTCTCCCCTCAAGTAGACCCCAGTGCCTGTTGTTTCCTTCTTTGTGTTCATAAGCTCTTATCATTTAGCTCCGCATTGTAAGTGAGAATCTGTGGTATTTGGTTTTCTGTTCCTGTGTTAATTTGCTAAGAATAATGGCCTCCAGCTCCATCTATGTTCCGGCAAAAGGCATGATCTCATCTCATTTTATAGCTGCATAGTCTTCCATGGTGTATATGTCCCACATTTTCTTTATCTAATCTGTCATGGACAGTGCATTTAAGTTGATTCCATGTGTTTGCTATTGTGAAGAGTGCTGCAATGAACATTCGTGTGCATGTGTCTTTATGGTAGAATGATTTGTATTCCTTTGGGTATATAGCCAGTAATGGGATTGCTGGGTCCAATGGTAGTTCTGTTTTTAGTTCTTTGAGGAACTGCCATACATTGAATATTACTTAAACTGAAAAAAATGTAAAGGAATTATGAGTGTGGACAACAAATACAACCAGAAAATCTGGCGGAATTAATAAATATTGTTAAAAAACTACTAACAGCCCTGGTTTATTCAACATAAGGCTTTGGCACCTAAAGAAATTTAACTGAACTTCATGGATTTATTGAAATCGAGATGCCAGTGGGCAAAACTTGTAGAAATATTTTGTTCAGATATTGGAGCTGACATATCCACTTACCACACATAGTCAAAGTCCTGGTTACCATGAGGAAAAATACTCAAATATAAGATTTAGATTTTGTTAAACTGAAAAACTATCTCATCTGGCAAATATTTTTGAATATGGTATTTGGATAGTAAAAGTGCACATTTAGCTGATTTGGGGGCATTTTCCTTTTTTTTTTTTTTTTTTTTTTTTTTAAGACAAGGGTCTTGCTCTGTCACCTGGGCTGGAGTTCAGTGCTGCTATCAAAGCTCACTGCAGCCTGAAACTCCTGGGCTCAGGCATAACTGGAAATACAGGTGCACACCACCATGCTCAGCTAATATTTTTTTTTAATTAAAAAATTTTGGTTGGGTGTGGTGGCTCATGCCTGTAATCCCAGCACTTTGGGAGGCCAAGGCCGATGGATCACAAGGTCAGGAGTTCGAGACCAGCCTGGCCAACATGGTGAAACTCCATTTCTACTAAAAATACAAAAATTTGCCAGGTGTGGTGGCAGGTGCCTGTAATCCCAGCTGCTTGGGAGCCAAGATCGCGCCACTGCACTCCAGCCTGGGACAGAGCGAGACTCCATCTCAAAAAAAAATTTTTAGACTGGGTGTGGTGGCTCATGCCTGTAATCCCAGCGCTTTGGAAGGCCAAGGTGGGTGGATCTCTTGAGGCCAGGAATTCGAGACCAGCCTGGCTAACATGGCAAAACCATCTCTACTAAAAATACAAAAATTAGCTGGGTGTGGTGGTGCACACCTGTAATCCCAGCTGCTCAGGAGGCTGAGCCACGAGAATTGCTTGAACCCAGGAGGAGGCAGAGGTTGCAGTGAGCCAAGATCATGCCATTACACTCCAGCCTGGGTGACAGAGCAAGACTCTGTCTTAAAAACAAAAACAATTAAAAAATTTTTCATGAAGACAGAAATTCACTATGCCAGACTGGTCTTGAACACCTGGCATCAAGCAGTCATTCCACCTCGGCCTCCCAAATTGCTGGGATTACAGGTGCGAGCCACTGCACTCAGCTGTATGATACACTTTAAAATGTTAAACACATTTAAGGAATCTAAAAGGCAGCAATTTTAAAAGGTGGCTGTAAGTATCACACATTCCTCCCACCAAGAGGTGGGGTCTATCTAATTCCTCTCCACTTGAATCTAGGCTGGCTTTAGTGACTCTCTTGTAACCAATAAAATGTGGTGGGAGTGAGGATGCGTGAATTCCAAGGCTAGGTGAAAATTAGCCTTGCAGCTTCTGCTTTGATCTTTTGGAATACTTGGTCCAAAGGCTCTTCCTAGGACAAGCTGCTGTGTTCTGAAAACCCCAAGCTACATAAGAGACCACATATAGATTCTCTGGTCAATAGTACCAGCGGAGCCCAGCCTGCTAGCTATCCTTGACAAAGCACCAGGCATGTGAATGGAAAAGCCATCTGGGAAATTAATACTCTTGTTCCAATTCTTCAATTGAAACTCCACTGAGCAGAATTTATGTTTATGTCTGTATGCAAGAATTATTCACATTGCTATCAGTTTTCCATATGTTGACTTATATTTCTAGAGTTTTAAAATAGCCTAGTCAAAATCAAAGGCACATATCCCTATAGGATCAAATAATCCCAGAGGCACCAGCATTCCAATGAAGGGATGTTCATTCCTAAGTCTTAAAATTGTCCTTATAAAGGTCATAATTATGCTGCTGTATGTTCCCAACATTGCTGCAACACATAGAAGAGAACATTATAAAATCAGTTTGAGAAATAAAATTCGAGATATTGCTACATCTCATTTTTCTTTCAAAGTCACAATTATTACTTTTCAGAAGAAAATATGAAGCTTCAAAGAAAAGCATTTCAATAAAAGGTCTATTTTCTTTTCAAATCTCTGAATCAATAATTGAATTAAACCTGGTGAACAAAGAAGAGAATAACTGATTGTATTTAATTCTTTTTTAAAATTTATTATTATTATTTTTTTGAGACAGGGTCTCATTTTGTCATCCAGGTTGGAGTGCAGTGGCATGATCTCAGTTCACTGCAGCTTCGACTTCCTAGGCTCAAGTGATCCTCCCACCTTAGCCTCCCAAGTAGCTGGGACCACCATGCCTGTTTAATTTATGTATTTTTTGTAGAGATGAGGGTTGCCATGTTGCCCAAGCTGGTCTTGAACTCCTGGGCTTAAGTGATCCACCTGCCTCAGCCTTCCAAAGTGCAGGGATCATAGGTGTGCCCCACCATGCCTGGCCTGTATTTAATTCTTATACTGAAGAATGATTTAAAGACATCATGTATATTATGTGGATTAAGATTGAAGAAAAATTTCAGTGCTACTATCATAACTGGTGTATTACTATTGTTAACAATTGCTACAGCCTATTTGTGTGAATTTTTAGGATTTCAACTTTGACTGGATTTTAAAAAGAAAAAAACTAGGTCGAACAATGTATCAGATGTACTTATTGCCTCAGGTAGTGCACAGAATGAATTTATAAATGCTTTAGCATATCTGTCCACTACATAAAAATCATGTCTACATTTCTGTTTTGTGTTATTTTGGATTTTCATAATCTATATAAATATCAATAAAATAATATGTGATATTAACTTTGCTCTGCTTTTATTTTACATTGGTAGCAATGGTAAATATTATTTTGTGAAACGTTTGAGGGGTATGTGTATGTATGTGTGTGTGTGTTTGTCCTGGGTTGAATGTAAAATTATTTCTGACTGGGGACTAGGGTAAAAGAAAATTTTGAAGCCAGGCGTGGTGGCTCATGCCTGTAATCCCAGCACTTTGGGAGGCTGAGGCAGGCAGATCACCTGAGTTCGGGAGTTCGGGACCAGCCTGACCAACATGGAGAAGAAACCCCCTCTCTACTAAAAATATAAAAAATTAGCTGGGTGTGGTAGTGCATGCCTATAATCCCAGCTACTCAGGAGGCTGAGGCAGGAGAATCGCTTGAACCTAGGAAGCGGAGGTTGTGGTGAGCTGAGATCGCGCCATTGCGCTCCAGCCTGGGCAACAGGAGGAAACTCCACCTCAAAAAAAAAAAAAGAAATTTTTTTTTGAAAATACTAGTCGCATCAAATGAGCAATGGCTTGGAGTCTGACTTAATTTTGGATGCCTGCTCTCTGATCTTGGGCAAGTTTCTTGATTTTCTGAACTTAAACAAATGTTTCCTCTTCCCTGTGGCATATTTACAGAAAGGAAAACCATCAATGATGGTTTTCAGGTAATTTGGTCTGAGCTGAGTTAAAGGGTTTTGAAAGCAAAGTGATGATAAAAACCATATCTGAGGTTAAGAAAGAGTGCAACTTACTTAAGGATTCTAACAAGTTTATTTTATTGTTTTTATTTATTTATTTATTTTGAGATGAAGCATTGCTCTGCTGCCCAGGCTGGAGTGCAGTGGCGTGATCTTGGCTCACTGCAACCTCTGCCTCCTGGGTTCAAGCAATTCTCTTGGCTCAGCCTCCTGAGTAACTGGGATTACAGCCACGTGCCACCACACTTGGGTAATTTTTGTATATTTAGTAGAGATGGGGTTTTACCATGTTGGCCAGGCTGGTCTCGAACTCCTGACCTCAAGTGATCCACCCGCCTGGGCCTCCCAAAGTGCTGGGATTACAGGCGTGAGTCACTGCACCCAGCCAGGATTCTAACAATTTCAAAGGATTTTTATACGTAATTGTCAACATGCAAATTATTATGTTAAATTCAAGTGTTAAGTCTACATATTAATGTAGTCCATTTATTTACTCTTAGACTCTCTCCCTAGAAATATATCGTTAGTGTTCATTCATCTGCTTGTTCTTTCTTTTAATGACTTTTTTTGAGCATCTATTTTGTGCTGAGTGCTGTGCTTGTGCTTGAGATACTACAGTGAACAACACTCAGGGCCCCCTACCTGTATTTAAGTTACTTACCTACTGGGTGGGGTGGAAGGTAGGCAGGTAATGAAAACATCATTAGACATTCAGCGTATTCTGTGGGTTCATAGGCGCGAGGTTCAGAGAAGACCTTTCAGGAGAAATGTCTAAGTCAGGTCAAGTGAGGTGTAGGAGAGCTCTGGATGGAGGAAGCAGCCTGCACAATTTCCACAGCAAGGACGACCACAGTCTCTTCCCCAAATAACAAGTGGGTGAGTATAGTGGGAGGATGGATAGGTGAGAGAGGAGGAGGAGGCCCGGTAGCCGGATTATCCAGGGAGGGTGTGGCTGTGTTGAGGGGTAGTATGAATGTTATTCTGAGAGTAACTGTCTTTATTGTATTTAAGCTATAAAGTGCATTACAGTTAATATTCACTCATTCATTTATGCAACACATTTTTAGGGGCATCCATAGCTGCTCATTGTGCTTAATGCTGTGGATATAGTGGTAAACAAAGCAGGCACAGTTCTTGGCCTCAACGAGCTTACAGTTTGGTGGGAGAGCAACCAACAGAACAACAAATAAAACGTGTGCATATATAATCACTAGTGTGAAAATGCTGTAAAAGATGTTGTGGTAGAGAATAATAGAGTGAGGGTCCCTCTGATAGGTTGGGTGAGGAGGGCCTCCCTGAGTAGGCACCATTTAAGCAGAGACCCAGAGGATATGAAAGATCCAGCTGTGCCCATGCAGAGTGGGAGGAAGAGCATTCCAGGTGGAGAGGGCAAGATAAACAGGAGCCCTAAGATGCCAAAGAGCATGGTGTGTTTGAGAAATAGAAAGATCCACTGTATCTGCAGCAAGGAGGGGAGTAGCAAAGAATGAGCATGGAGTAGGAAGTGGGCATCAGATGATACAGAGAGCTTGAGTCCCAGGGAGAGAAGTCTGATGCAACAGGAAACCGTGAAAAGGTGTTAAGCAAGAAAGTGACAGCTTCTACTATAAAGATCAATCTGCTTCAGACTGTCTAATGCATGATGGGACACCAGGCATTGAGAATGGATTAGAAAAGACGAGGGTAGGAAGCAGGAGACCATCTCAAGAGTCTGGGTGAGGCATGATGGTGGTTATTAGTCCACCAGGGTTGAGTGGAGTGAGGAGAGAGACAATAAGATTCAAGAGACACGTTGGAGGTGGAATCTCTGTCTTGCTCGTGGTTGGGAGACAGAGAATGAAGAATGGCTCCTGGAACCCTAGATCTGCTCCACCAGCCCAGATTTTTTGCATCTCAGTTAGTAGCAAAGCCATTCTTCTAGCTGCTCAAACCAAGAATCTTGGTGGCATCTTGAGTCCTCTCTTTCTTTCATGTACAGTCCACCAGGAAATCCTTTTGGGTCTACCTTCAGAATATCACGGACTCTGACCACTTCTCACTACTTCAGTGACACCATCCAAGTCCAAGTGACCATTACCTCTTGTCTGCTTGACTGCAGGAAACTCCTAACTGGCCGTCTGCTTCTGACCTCATCCCCCAGCCCCAACTCCGACCCCTTTACAGTATATGATCAAAAGAGCAGCCAGAGGGATTCTTGCAACAGTTGAGTTTGATTTTGTCACTGCTCTGCTTGAAATCCTACAATGGCCTTCTCCATTTTGTACAGAAGAAAAGGCAAAGCCTCTGAAGTGACTTCTAAGTCCTTACCAGACCTGCCCACTCCTGTCACCTCTCTGTACTTCCCCTGGGCTCTCTGTTTCAGCCCCTCCGACCTCTAAGTTCCTTTACCACACAGGCCTGCCCTGTCCGACAGCCTTTGCGCCACCTAGGATGGGCTTCCCTCAGGTTGCATCTGGCCAACCCCTCACTGTTTTCAAGTCTTTCTTCTCCAGGAGGGCTTCCCTGGCCACACCAGCAGGAACTGCCCACCACCGTCTCCATACTGACCTCCCAAACACTGCCCATTCTCTTTGGTCTACTTTTAAATTTTGCCATTGCACTTACTTCTTTCTAAGATATAATATAATATGCTATTAAAATTTACATGTCTATTATTTGTTATCTATATACCCTACTCTACAAGGGTAAGGATCTTTGTTTTGTTCGCTTATAAACGGAATTGCCTAGGACAGTGCTTGGCATACAGGAGAGGTTCAATACATGTGAAATGAATGAACATGAGAGGGAATCATGAATGTGTTAAGCCAGAGGGTGGGCCAAACACCACAAACAACGAGGTGCAGGCCAAAGCCTGGTTAATAGGGAGGAATTATAGGCAGGGGTCAGCAAAATGCATGTGGCCTCCCAAGTTCTCTCTCACTCCTGGCCAGGCAGGGCGAGAGCCACTGTAGGTTTGTGCTCCAGGAGACATCCCCACTCTTTTCCACCTATCCCTCCACTTTATGTAAGAGAAGTTAGGGGGAGACAGGAAACAGCTGGCTGCCTGATCAAGTGCAAATGTGAGGTTCCCAAGGAGGGGGATGACACTGTTGCCCAGAGGAATATTCTGAGCTCAGATGATAGTCACATAGGGGAGAAAGATGATGCCTGAGGGCCGTCCAACTAACAAGGAAGATGTCTGTCTATTCAGGGTGATTTTGTGTTTTGATTTGAGCACGTAGGTGAATGGTAGTGCTATTTAGAGATATGGGGAAGATGGAGGCATGAAAAGGAGGGTGGAAAAGTGTGCAGTGAGAGTTCAGTTTTGGACGTGCTGTTTGAGGTATCTGCAAATTCCTTGTATGAATATGTCAAGTAGGTCACTGGATATACGCATCTTGAACATCTGGATTTATTTCTGCATTTTTGTACTTTTCTTCATGTGCCAACTTCCTGTTGGCATCCTAAGCAGGTACCAGGCTGGTGCCACTGTCAGGACACCCCTCTCCATCCTCATTCGTCACCTTTCTTTCGACAATTTCATGAATTGGGAAACACATTCATTCATTTATCCATCCCACAATCATACACCAAGCTTTCACTATATACTGGTACACAGCTGGGAACTGAGACTACAAAAATAAATAATATTAAATATCAGCACTCAAGAAAACCACGTCTAATGGGGGCTGGTAAATTAAATAGTTGAGATTTATGCACTGTGAAGTATGTGTAACTTGAAGAAGAAATTAATATTTCCCTGACCCTATCTCTCTTCCTACTAGAAAAAGACCTCAAAAAGAGGGTGGATCTTAACCATTCCTTAGAAGCCCTTACAAATGGCACTTTTACAACTTTTGTTATGTTTAGGTCAGGAGCAATGGCTCACGCCTGTAATCCCAGCATTTTGGGGGCCTAATCGGGCAGATTGCTTGATGCCAGGAGTCCGAGACCAGCCTGGCCAACACGGTAAAGCCGCGTCTCTACTAAAAATACAAAAATTAGCGAGGTATGGTGGCACACGTGCCTGTAATCCCAGCTACTTGGGAGGCTGAGGCACGAGAATCACGAGATTAACTTGAACCCAGGAGGCGGAGGTTGCAGTGAGCCTAGATTGCACCACTGCACTCTGGCCTGCGTGACAGAGTGAGACTCCGTCTGAAAAAAAAACCCAGAATTTTTGTTACGTTTTTGTATCAGTGAGGAATTGTTCAGTGTATGTCTCAGCAGTGAACCCATTTCTTATTTCCGTATACCTGAGGGTGACATTTTGAAAGGAGATGAGATGAAGAAAAAAATTAAGAAGAGAGATGGGCTGTAAATAAATACTTAGGAGTCAATAGGTCATGGATGGTCACAGAACCCATGTGCACGATTTTCATGGTCATGGATGACCTGCTGTTGGGAGTGGGCACAATGACATGATGCAGCCAGAAGAGGGTAGAGAACCCTGTCCTGGGGACACCAACATTTAGGGCTGGGCATGGAGAGATGCGCTTATGAAAGAAGTGGGGAGGTAGCCTGAGGCAGGTGCACCTGGAGAATGGCAGGTCACAGGTACCAGAGGAAGAATACCAGGGAGAAGGAGAGGTCTCAGTATTGAACAGTACAGAGAAGCTGTTCGGCCTGATAACGGCCAACTATGCTGGACTTCATGATGATCAGTTTCAGAGAAAGTAAATGTCAATGAGTGGAGGAAATGAGGGGGAAGGATGTAAACACTGTGTAAAGTCATTTGTAAGACAATTTATAGAGGTAATGAGAGAGCTGAGATGTACCTGGAAAGCAAGATTAGACTGAAGGAAGATGTTTTTTGTTGTTCTAATTAAAGAGGTGTGAGCATGAATTTGTGTTGAGAAGGAGGAGGCAGAGACCAGGGAGAGACTGAAATAAGGACAGAGTAGATGGTAGAATGAAATTCCTGAGCAAGTGAGAGACCTGGCCTCCAGCACAGATGACACAATGAGCTTTGGATGGAAGGTGGGACACCTGATCCTCTGAGAGAGGGAAGGAGGCAAGGGTAGTGTTCTCCAATGACCAAGAAGCCTCTTCTCCTAATAATTAAATCAACTCTCGTAAGTCCACTTCCTCCGTGGAGCCTTTGCAGATACATCCAAGTGCTGAAGCTTCCTTTTGATTCTTAGAATGGTCGAGGCTTTGCTGGGCTCTGCCTCCAGTTTAGGGCCCCCCTCATAAGACACATTCTGCTCACACCGGCAGACACCCTGATGTGAATCCACAATCTGCTAGCCCCTAAGAAAGGGCTCTAAAAAGTAAGCAGAGACAACAGGATCACAAACAAACAGTATATTTTCAGAAGTACATCATAGACATTATGTAAGAAGGGGCAATAGTCTTGTGTTTGTATTGGTGGCATAAGAATTTATTTTAGCTGAGTTTTACTATATGAGAGAAAACAAGGGCTGCTAATTTGACAAGCGGCAAATAGGTTGCTGCTGGGTATCTATGCTGCTTCTGGAGTTTTGATCTCGTGGAGTTTGTTCATCTAAATTCCAGGCAGTGTCACATACCCTAGGGACATAGGGATTATCTCACTGCCACTCTGGCTGAGCCACGGAGTAAATTATACAGGGATGAGGGAACACCCACCCAGCGTACTCACTGGTAGATTCACACCCTGTCTTATTTCCTTTCTTGCCAGCCAGGGAAACCAGCCATTGAACTAAGCATTTAGTGTTGTACTGCAGAGCAGATAAGAGCATGGGCTCAAATTCTGACTCTGTCACAGATCATCTGCGTAGACTGGAGCATGCTAACGAGCCTCCCAAAGCTGCCCCAGTTCATCTGTACATGGGGTAGAGATGACAGTGCTAGTGAACACCTCATAGGGCTGTGTAGAATACATAAGGTAGTCCATGTAACAAGTTTGCACAGTTCCTGGGACGTGGTGAATGCTCAATGAATATTAGCTATCAGTAGCTCTTATTTTTTAAAATTCCAGCCAATCTACATTAATACAACTGAGCATCTATGGTGCACACATCCTTTATGCTATGGGTGTGGGGTGGGGATTATAAATCATAGAGAAAAAGGAGTGTTCCTGAAGAGACCAAGGAAGAATTCAAAGACTTTTGAGCTGGACTCTAAAAGGATTGGGGATTGTAGGTATGGGAGCAGTGTGAGTGAAGGCATGAAGGAGGGGCGGTGGGGAGGCTACCAGGGGAACCAGCAATAATTCCAGTGCTGCTGGAGGGTAAGGGACCCAAAAGGGAGCAAGAGGCAGGATATGAGAAGAGGCTGGGGTTTGAGCCCACTCTTGAAACGACTTTTTTGGCTGGGCACGGTGACTCATGCCTGTAATCCCAGCCCTTTGGGAGGCCGAGGTGGGCAGATCACTTGAGGTCAGGAGCTCAAGACTAGCCTGGCCAACATGGTGAAACCCCATCTCTACTAAAAATACAAAAAAATTAGCTGGGTGTGGTGGTGCACGCCTGTAGTCCCAGCTACTCGGGAGGCTGAGGCAGGAGAATCGTTTGAACCGAAGAGGTGGAGGTTGCAGTGAACCGAGATCGCACCACTGCACTCCAGCCTGGGCGACTCAGTGAGACTCCATGTCAAAAAAATAAAAAATAAATAAAAAATAAAAGACTTTTTTGATGAGGGTCTAATTCATTCATTGCCAAGGAGAGAGGAGGTCTTTTTACCCGACGTTTGATTATGCAATAGCTCTTCATTGCCTACGCAAATTTTTGCCATACCTTCAGCCCATTCCGGCATTTCCACCTTACATGGTTTGATTCTTGATTCTGAATTTGTGGATATTGTTTGGGTCTGTCCCCAGTTCCTCTAGAATAATGTTGCTATAGAAACAAAATTACTTCTAAGGAAAAAGGCTAAAGCTAGTTAGAAATATAAATTCAAAGGCAAGATCCATGGCATTCAATCAACTATATACCCACCAATGTGGCATGCTATGAAACTTTAATTACTGTGCTCAAGATCAAAGTAACATTACTCAGGAGTGGAGAAGCCAAACGTAATTAAGGAGGTCTTTCTTAAACAAGTGATGACCAACTAACTCCCTGAGCTCAGCCAGGCCTTCCACTGTATTTATATACAGTCACCCAGGGCCCTTAAACACTCACATGAGCATGAGAATGTGGTGTTGTGCTGTGGGACATCCAGAACAAATTTTACTGGGTGAGGCTCACAAAACATACAAGGAATATTCATGCCTCGGGAAGATGGCTTCGGGAGGAGGGAAAACATCCTCATATATGCTAATCTGCAGAGGCAGCAGCTTTATTTATTTATTTATTTATTTATTTTTTTTGAGACAGAGTCTCGCTTTGTCACCCAGGCTGGAGTGCAGTGGTGCGATCTTGGCTTACTGCAACCTCCACCTCCTGAGTTCAAATGATTCTTGTGCTTCAGACTCCTGAGTACCTGGGACTACAGGCACATGCCACCACACTTGGCTAATGTTTGTATTTTTAGTAGAGACAGCATTTCACCATGTTGGCCAGGTGACTCTTGAAGTCCTGACCACAAGCAATCCACCCGCCTCTGCCCCACAAAGTGCTGGGATTACAGGTGTGAGCCAACGCGCCTGGCCGAGGCAGCAGCCTTAAGGCTGTGGTCCTGAGCATTAAACCTAGAGTACAGTTTAGATTTTATTAATATCTGTATTCTCCTGGTTACTGCTTTCCAATTTACAATCTAAAATATTAGCCGTATGCTTTAATCCAGGCCCTAGAGAGGAGTGAGATGGGGCCAGAGGGTTTTTCCATCAGTGTATTTTGGGAAAGATACTGACAAGAGGATGACTGGGAATCAGGAAAAAAGATTGCTTTACTAATCTACAGATGGACAATTAGAAATCCTAGTCTCATTGGTTCTGTTTTTCATTCTTAAGTCCAAAACAAGGATAAACTTCCTTCATTTTCTTAGCTCCTAATCCCTTTTTCTCTTAATTCACTCTATCACTATCATCCAGTCACTTGCTATGGCCTCGCTGTGGGTAAGGGACTGAAGATGCTTCCTCCTTTCCTCATCTTGACCATGCTCCACTGTTTTGGGTTTTCAAAGTGGGAGAGAGGAGAGATGGGGGAAGCAGGAGACATCATGAGGGGAGGCCGCTACTGCTCCTGAGCACTAGCTCATGTGCTTGGTTCAGAAGTGAGAATAGGCCGGGTGTGGTGGCTCATGCCTGTAATCCCAGCACTTTGGGAGGCTGAGGCGGGTGGATCACTTGAGGCCAGGAGTTCGAGACCAGCCTGGCCAACATGGTGAAACCCCCATCTCTACTAAAAATACAAAAATTAGCTGGGCATGGTGGCATGTACCTGTAATCCCAGCTACTTGGGAGGCAGAGGCAGGAGAATCACTTGAACCCAGGAGGCAGAGGCTGCAGTGAGCTGAGATCATGCTACTGCACTCCAGCCTGGGTAACACAGCGAGATTCTCTCAAGAAAAGGAAAAAAAAAAAAAAAAGAAGTGAGAATAGAGAATTGAAGACTATGATCCTCTGCAATCTGGCCTCAACCCATCTCTCCAGCTGTTTACCATCTTCCCAAACTCTTGACCTCAGGTATACGCATCTTTACATAGTCTCCTTGCAAAAGACACTGTTGATCAGCTACCTCAGAGCCATTCTGAATATTCTTCTTCCTTGCTGCTCCTCACTATAGAGGCTACAAAACCCAACACACACTCTCTCTTGCAGCTATGGATGGCCCTGTGTGTTAGTTTTGGCCCATGAGATAAAAGTAGAACTCTGATGGGGAAACTTTTGGGAAAGCTTCTGTTTCTTCATAAAATGGGACAGATGCAACTGATACAGCCTGTCCTCATCTCCCTAATTTCCTGCCTTAAACATGGATGAGATGGCAGGAGCTGCATCAGCCATCTTGCAGCCCTGAGGGAGAGAGAAAGGCAAGTGCAGAGACATCAGCATTGAATACTGAACCTGTCTCTGGATTTCTTGCTATGTGGGAAAAGAAAACCTTCTTGGCTTAAGCTACTGTTGGTTTTCTGTTACAGTTTCATGCATTCTTAAATGATAGATCCCTGAGCTAGGTGCTGGGCATACAATGGAGAACAAAGCAGGTATGGGGCTCCTCCTTATCAAACTTACAGTCTTGTGTAAGAGACAAAAAAAAAAAAAAAAAAAGGAAATGAATAAGTTAAAAAATTACATTCCATGATGTCCAGCACTGGGCTCTGATCACTCCGGAGGACACAGTTTTCCCCAAGACCATGGCTACCTGGGGATCTGAGAGAAAAAGGAAAATAATTATACAGTGGCTTGTATTATGAAAAAAGCAAAAATATAATGGTATGATGGAGAACTATAGGGGAGGCTGACTCTATTTTAGCTAGAGGGGCCATTGAAGGCCTCTTTGAAGAGGAGGTAGTTAGGATCTGTAGGATGAGAAAACCTGGCCATTTGAAAAGGAAGTGAAAAGGGTTTTAGGCAGACAAAACAGCTAGTGCAAGGGCCCTAGGGCAAAAAAGGGCTGTGTGTGTTCAAAGTCCACTGTGGCAGAAGAGTATTACGGGAGAGATTGGAAAGAAAGAAAGTAGTCAGAAGGGGCCAAATCACACAAGGCCTTGCAGGTCATAAAATGGAGTTTGAATTTTAGTCTAAGTGCAAAATAAGAATTTTAAAGCAAAGATCCATTTGGAAGTTGTGTAGAAAATGTGTCCAAGGGGGCAGGAGCAGAAATGTGGAGACCAATTAGAAGGCTGTTGCAGGACTTCAGGCAAGAATGATGGTGATACATCCTAAGATGGTACCAGCAGAGATGGCTTCAAGATGATTTAGGACTTGGGTCAGTAGCACTTACTGATGTAGTGGTTTGATACACACTGATTACCTTCTTCCTTTTTTATTCTCTGGCATTTCTCCTATATAACTAGCCACTTTTAAAAAATATTTGTCGGCTCTTTTCTTCTGCTTGTCTGTAAATATTAGGGTTCCTGAGTCCTTACCTAGATTTTCTTCTCTTCTTACTCCTGGCCTTTCCCTGGGAGAGTTCATAATTCACCTACTCCATCTAGATATTTATGATGTCCAAACACATCTCCACGTTAGGCTTCTATTTGTAGCATCAGACCCACACTTTCAACTGTCCACTAGATAGCCTCACTTGGATGCTCTGCAGGCCTAAATAACCTTTGTGGACACGCTCGCCAATCAACCTGCTTCTCGCTTGTGCTCTCTACCTCAGTGAGTGGCAGCCCCCTCCATACCCTTGCCCAAGCCAAAATCCTGGGCATTGTACTTGATGCTGCAGGGAAGGAAAGACTTTTTCCTCTACCTATTTAAGTTCCGTGGCTTGGGTCTCTGAATTGAACTGCCAAAAGACAGATTAACAGGGAAAAATATTAATAGGAAAAAATATAGATTTTTATCTGATGTTAATATTTCTATGTGGCATGGAGGACTTCACAGAAAAAAGTGAAAACTCTAAAGCAGGTAGATTTGAGAATTATATACCATTTTAACAAAGAACAATACATTGTGGAGACATGACAAAGGAAAAAGGGGTTTGGGCTGGAAGGGGGATGGGAAAGTGACTAGGAAACATATCGGGGAAACTGATGGAAGAGAAGGGCAATTTTAGTAAGGTTTGTACAGACTCATCTTGGCATTGACTCCCCATCCCTGGTGATAAGCATGTTTTCCTCTTCCTAGTAGAATGAGAGCACCTTTCTCAGGGGAAATTTACATACTGCTTTTAGGTAGAAAAGGGGAGGGCAGACAGCACTTCCTGTATCTGCCATTTCTCCATTGCCTTCAGCTCAAAATAACCAATTTGCCACAGTGGCATAGTTTGGAGCAATGCTCCGATCCTCTTCAAACCTTTTCCTTATCTCATTCGCCAGTCAGCCACCAAGTCCTGTTAACCTCTTCTCTTGCTCCAAACTGTCTACTTCTCTCCATCCCCACTGCCATGATCTAGTTTTGACCTCCATCATCTTTCTCTTAGTCTTGTGACTGGTCTCTCTGTCTCCAGTCATATCCTTTTTTCAGTCTATGTTCCACACTGTAGACAGAACTTTCTTTCTAAAACATGACAGTATCACGTTCCTGCTCAAAGCTGCCCATGCACTTTTCAATTTTATTAAAACAAAACTTAAACTCCTTGACATGTAATAAGGCCTCTGTGGCTGCAATTTTGTCTTGGCTCCAAGGCTTCTCAAGTGTGGGAGCCTGTGGAATCCTCAGCTTCCTCACCTGTGTGTGGGAACATCAGTATCTTTCTCACAGAGTTGCCCATGGAATAAGTGGGGCAATGCATGCAAAGTGCTTGGCATGGTGTCTGATAGTCAAGGCTGGGTGGCTGATGGTTTTCACCCTGGATCTTCAGAAATGGTCATGGCCCATCCCTCAGAAGACTGCTGAAAGGACTCCAGGAAAGATGATGACATATAGCTCTTGTTCCTCTCCTTAGGAAACCCCACTTTATGTCCAGTAAGAACTCTTCATGGTGAGGATTAAAGCTCATTTTTCTGTTTCCTATAGAAACAGCAAATGGGGTGTGGGTGGGTGCTAAGGTGGGTTTCTCCCTGAAAACCTGTCCAGCTGTCGTAGGGAGGGCTGCTGAGAGCGTGGGGCCCTGATGCACTATGAGGATCGGAGTACCTCCTACATGCCCTGGGGCCCACTGAGAGCTTCATCCTCCCCTGCTCACTCACGGGCTCTGCTCTAGCTCAGCTGCCATCCGGCTTCCTGCTCACAGCCTTGCATCTGTGTCCTTCTCTGCAGGCCAAACTGCACCTTTTCTTTCATTCCTATCCTCTTCAGTTAATGAAACTGGACCCCAGCTGCTTCTCATCTCATCCCCCTGAACCAATCCTCCTGGCAAATCTCCTGTCTCCAGGGTAGTCTGTGCACCATAGTGCAATGATTTTTCTTCTCAGTCTGGTCTTGTGACTCCTGGAACCCTTCGCAGACCACAGCTGCAAACAAAATCCTCAACTTATAATCACAGAGTGCTACATAACAGTCATGGGAAATGTCTAGTTTAGGGATGGTGTGTGTCCTGGGATCTTTGCGTTTATATTCAGAAGGACTTGGGAGCTCTAAATATAGGGTTCCTGCAATGGTAAACACCATCAATAGTACTCATACCTATATTACCTTCAGGACTGTAGAACCTTGGAAATAATTACACTTATGATTTGTCTCAGCTGTTTAAGTCAATGCCTTTTATTTTTAGTTTTTCTGAAGACAAAGCTCTTATAAGAATCACAGATGAAAGATCAGGCACAAATCACATTTTCCCCCTTAATAACAAAATACAAATCCAATAATTTTAGAAAATCAGTTTTTAGTGACCCAGATGGCTGGAGAAAAGCTTCCAGGATTTTTCTGGTCTACCGCAGAATTTTCTAAATCAATGAAAAGGATGCTGCATATCTTGGCTGTATTATTTCCTACCGTGAGAAAAGAGACTTAGTATATGGAACATGCTTTTTTCAGAAAATTAGCAGTAACTGACTTTGAAGGAAAGTTGGTTAAGTTGGACTTGCAGCTGGAACTTGGGAAGCACTGTCCCCCCCTGACCCCCAAGGAAGGAGACACAGAGGCACACTTCCAGGAAATTCTTGGTTCAGTGGGTCACTCATGTCTTCAACAGCCAGATCTCATTGCGCCGTCCGTAGGGCTTCATGGGAGGGTCATAACCCGTGCAGAAGTAGATGTCCCCCCGGTAGGTGGCTGTGCCCTCCAGGGCAGCACGCAGACGAGTGGCTTGTGCTACGTAGTCTGCTTCCTTGGCATAACCACCAAACTGCCTGGGGGTTCAAGAGCAAGGGCTGGTTATGAAAGGACATGACCTCTGAGAGAGGAGGGATCTTTAGAAAAAAGAAGTCACTCACCATGTTTATTATGACAAGTATGCTAGAGTGGTAAGACTGGGGACTGAGTCACCACTTCCTAGATGGGTTGATTTTACCTCTCTGAGCCTCAGTTTCCTCATCTGAAAAAGGAGATATATTTTCTTTTTCCTCTAGAGTTTTGAGTGTTAAAAGCAGTAATGGACGTGAAAAACTCTAATGTGGGGCCTGAAACAGTAGCTGAGTATAAACGTGAGCCTCCCTTTCTTTCCTGAAATACCCAAGGGGACAGCAGGTTTGCTTTCCCAAAGGCCAAGCCTTCACCCTTTTCTCTGGCTCCCTCTACTGCCCGGCTGTACCTCTTTTCTGCTGCTCTGTCACCACCTCTGGAAGGAGGAAGTCTACAGGGGACTTTGGGCAGAGCTGCAGTGAGTATGGTGGCTAATGCCCCTTCCACAGCAGAGCAGCTCTAGTGACTGAGTTCATCACAGCAGTGACTTGTAGCAGCTTCATTTAAAAACAGAGCTAGGCTAGCCTGGGCAACACAAGACCCTGTGTCAAAAAAAAAAACAAAAAACAAAAAACAAACAAAAACTAAAAAAGTAAAAAACTCAGAGCTAACAAAGGCAAAGACCCAAGGAAGACTTGGGAGGGCCCCACGCAAGCTTTAAACATGCCCCAAATAAAGAAATCACTTCTCATAAATCCTTTCTTCTGCTCAAATCATGAAAGCCTTCTTTTTCTAGTAAGGAAAGAGACTGTTCCTAAATCTGGTATTTCTTTTGATGGCAGAAATTGGGGACAGAGAAGCAATAAAGCCTTTCTTTTCAAGATTATTATTCTCTCCCTTACGTCATCTGCTTCTGTTCCAAAATTCGTCTTGTAGCCTACCCTAAATATACCACTCTAAATCTGGGTTGCACTAAAATTTTTATTAGAGTCAAGTACATCCCGATTTCTAATGAGCTGTATGACTCAAAAGTCTGAATTTGCACCAGGCCAAGATTAGGCCAAATAATGCATTATTTTTGGTGGAGTCCTCTGAATCATGCTTTGCTCTTTTACAAGTGGTTAGTCATGCTGGACAAGCATTCAGCATGTTGATTGCAGCGTCACTGATGTGAACACCCAGGATGTTTTCTGTAATGGATTGGTTGTTCCAATGTCTAGACAACAGCTACAGAACATGGATGAAACTGAGACCAATTTTGAATAGCAGAGGCTTGATTCTTCAAATATATTGAAGAGATTATAAGGGAGAAGAAGAAAGTTGGGCTCTAGCTTCACTGAGGTTCCAATGAGAGGAAACTGGGTTAGTAGACAGACAACGAACATCCAGGAAAGACTTTTTTCAGGCAATAAGAGCCTGTAAGACACTGGAGTTTTTTATGAACCATGTCTTTAGATGGAGAACCATTTGTCTGAAATGAATCAAGTGCTGGAGGTGGAAGCAGGTGTTGAGTGCTCTCTGCACCCCCTACTTGTGCTGTGACACTGAACTGTTCTCTAGGAAAAGGGACAATGTTGGCTCTTTAAATACTGATTTTGGAAAGCTCCAAAGGAGTGGTCCTCAAATGTCTTCCTTCATCAGTTAGAGGCAAAATGGCTAGTGTGTGCTCAAATCCTAGTGCTGCCCTTTCTAGGTCTTAAGCTAATTCTAAAATTTCTCAAATCTTCAGGTTTTTCAGTGGTAAAATGGGGATAGTGATAACATCAATCTTCAAAGGCTACTGTAAAGATTAAAGGAGAAAAGACTATGCAAACTGCTCAGCGCAGAGCCTGTCACGCAGTTAGCTGACAACAAACAGTAGCTATTATTGTTACTTGGCAATTTGCTCAGAAGAGCCTTTTAATTCCCTGACTCCAGGGTGAGGGACATGATGGTAATCTAAAGAAATACCATGTAGGTGAGTGTTGTGGTGCATGCCTGTGGTCCCAGCTACTTGGGAGGCTGAGGCAGGAGCACTGATCAAGGCCAGGAGTTGAGGCTGCACTGTGCTATGATCACATCTGTGAATAGCCACTGCATTCCAGCCTGGACAACATAGTGAGACCCTGTCTCCAAAACAAAAACACAAAATACAACTAAAAAAAACATAGTAATATTATGAACTGGCTCAATGAACAATTCTCACTCTCTCAATTAGGCCTATTCTTAAAATGCTTTGTTACCTTGTAACCCCATTCTCTAACCCCATCCCAATCTTCTTCCTATGTTTTACTTTTTCTTTCTTTCTTTTTTAACAGCACTTATCACCTTTTAACATTCTATATAATTTACTCATTAAGTTTATTGTTTATGGTTTGTGTCCTCTGCTAGAATATAGGCTGCACAATGGCAGGATTTTTGTTATTTTTTGGCCACTGATGTACACTGAGCACCTAACACAGTGCCTGAATATGTTGGACCCCTTGGTTAAATGAAAAATTCTGGGCTAAACAATGAAAGTGATGTCTTCAGCCTGATAGAGCTAAAGATGACAGCACTTAGGACCTAGTGAGTGAAGTGGTTACATAAGTTTCACTCACTCATTCACATAATAAACATCTGAGGGGACAGTGGTGGGAACTGAAACAGGAGAAGTGGATCCACTGCAGCCAGATGCGAAGGCCTTGAATGCCATGCTAAAGAGTTTGAACCTCATCCTAGATGCACAGGTAGACCTACGAAAGGGTTTTTTTTTTTTTTTTTTTTTTTTTTTTTTTGAGACAGAGTCTCGCTCTATTACCCAGGCTGGAGTGCAGTGGCGCAATCTCGGCTCATTGCAACCTCTGCCTCCCAGGTTCAAGTGATTCTCCTGCCTTAGCTTCCTGAGTAGCTGGGACTACAGGCACACGCCCAGCTAATTTTTGTATTTTTAGTACAGATGGGGTTTTGCCATATTGGCCAGGCTGGTCTCAAACTCCTGACCTCAGGTGATCCACCCGCCTCAGCCTCCTAAAGTGCTGGGATTACAGGTGTGAGCCACCATGCCTGGCCTGGAAAGGGTTTTAAAGTAGAGGACTGGCACGATCCAACTGTGCTTTGGAAGGATCCCTCTGCTGGCAGTGGAGGGACAGGGGAAATGGCAAGGGGTTGAGAGATGTGGGGCCACCGGAGCCCAGGAACAGCCAAGTGTGAGATGATGAAGGTGGGAGAAAGGCAGATTTGAGAGGTACCCGTATGTGGAGGGAGGTAAGAGAGAGGAAGGAAGAGAGGATTCTCCAGGGCTTCCAGTTAAGCCTCTGGGTAGAAGAAGATGCCGCTAACCAGAATAGGGATTAAAGCCTGAAGAGTAACATTAGGCAGGAGGGGCAGCTGTAGGGGTGTTCATGATTTAGTTTGGGGGGCATATGAATATTAAGGGCCCTCTGTGAAATACATTCATGAAACAATTATTATCTAAATGTGTGTCTGACCATGTAAAAATCTCCTTAGACTTGGGACAGAACTGGAGTCAGAGATACCAATTTGGGAAGGAGAAGGATCTAGTGACAGAAACTTGGGAGTGCCCAGTGGGTAGGTACTGGCTATAATCATGGTAAGAAGTGACATGTGGTAGAGATGTTGTGCAAACAGCAGGCCAGAAGCTTGCTCCTTAGAATCCTAATATCTAAGTGGTGGGTGAAGAAAGAGGACAGGGCAAAGGACAGTGAGAAGGGGCTGAGAAGCAGAAGGAAACCCAGCAGAGAGTGAGATGGAGAATGTCATCATTCAGGGATTCCTAAAATTCACTCCAGGAAAACCCCCAATTCTTTATATTTATTCCCAGGCAGACTGAAATGCTGGTAAGGCAGATAAAATTTTCCCTATTGCTTCATCATAGAATCCTTTTACTGGAAAACAAACAAACTGGGTGGGCTATGGGAACAGATACATGAGTTCTCCTCTCTGCTAATTTAACCAACCACACTGACTCCCATCACAGAACTGCACAAACAAACCAGAAACCGAACCCTACCGGGAACCCCCTGGTGTACGAAGGGAGCCTAGCTCTGGCTGACTCTGCTTGTGTTCACAGACACTTTGCCTCATTGGTTCGTGCCTCAGCTTCCAATCTGGACATGGAGCACAATAACAGTGGGCCCACTGCTCTCCAAATTCATGCGCGCACTTGAAGGTGAGTTAAGAAATGCTCATAAAGTGCTTTGGGCCCCTAAAAGAAAGAAACGTGAAGTCTATACATTATCTTTGTAAGCCTGTGAATATGTCTTTATCTATAAATGCCTCATCTTGAAAGAAGCTCTCCTCCAGGGCAGTGTTTTATCTCACCCAATGTCAGAGCTCAGTATTCTGAATAAAGAATTTGGTTACCATGGGAACTGAGGAATCTCAAACATACACACACCCCTGCTTCCAGAAACACAAAAGGAGCTGACTCAAAAGGTCTGGAAGAGTTAGAAAGGGGAAAGATGACACAAGCAATAGTGAAGGCTAGTGGAGGGAAGCGGGGCTTTCGTCCAAGGAAGCAAAAAATCATAATGTATTATTTTTTAGGGAGTGTCTGGTGCAGGCATGCAGGGAGGAAGAATGACTCTGAGCTTGACCATTCAACTTTGAAACTTTAACATCAATGGATCAGCACACACTGGTGTACGGTCTGCTATGCATGCAGCCCTGTGCTAGGCAAAAGAAGTATCAGACCAGGAACTGACAGCCTCACTGCAACAGGAAGAGAGGCTTCACACAATAAGCGTTTCATTCAACCCGGCTGGACCTGTGCTTATTGAGTTGAACATCACTGAGCACAAAATGCAAGCCAGACACCATAAGAGCTGTAAGGATGATAAAGATGTCTTTCTACCCTCGAGAGCTCTAAGTGTGGTCAGGAGAGAAACACATGCAAAGATTATGCTGGCTGGAAGGAAATGCTGGAATGAAGGTGGAAGGTACATCCAGAATGTTCTGGGGGTGAGGAATAGCGAATGATGGGTTCTGACTTAGAACATGAAGGGAAGGTATTAAGAAAGAGGTGATATTAAGCATTTATTGAGCATCTCTAGTTTTTTTGTGTATGTGACCTCGTTTGGAAATACAGTATCTCTTCTTGATGCTGGCAGTGAACAGTATGACAACCTTCTGTCCTCACAGAGCTTCCAACAAACAGAGGCTGTGGAGGGTTGAGAGGAGCTGGGGACATATGAGCAAAGGTCTGGAAGTGGATGTTGTGTCCAGGGTGGGAGGCATGTTGGGTGGTGGTGGGTGGGATGCTCTGAGATCAGGTTGACATGGGAGTGGTGCTATGTGTGGAGGGTGGTCAGTGCCATCACAGGGCATTTTTACTAGGCTTTACTGCCTGGTCAAACATTTGGCACCCAAAGTTGATCCACCCTCTCCTAGTGGAAATGAAGCATCTCATTACTAACTGGGCTTTTGTTCAAACACCAACATCTGGTTAGATGGGCCTGAGGCCCCCAACCAGAGCTGAGCAGCCTCTGGGGAGGCTCAGTTTCTGAGCAAAGACAGGCGATGTGATCAGTCCTGTGCCTTAGGCAGGTGGTGATAAAAGGACACTTTAGAAGGGTCAGAAATGGGAGAGCTGGAAGCCAATGCCATGGCAATCATTTGCGCAAGAGATGATGAAGACCTGTGTAGATGGAAGGGAAGGAAGGGACAGCTGGGAGCTGACCAGGATGAGCCAATAATTAGATGCAGAAGTGAAGGAGTCAGAATGACATTGGAACAGGGTGGGTAGGAGGAGGGAGGGGACCATCAATAAGACAGACAACACAGAAAGGGATCTGATTTTGCGTGGAAATCTGCGTTGTGTTTTGGACATGCTGATTTGGGAGATACTTGAGGTGGTGATGCCTCCTGGGAGCTGGAAATATAAGGCTGGTGCCTAGGAGAGAAGGCAGCACGAGACGTGTTGACCCGGGCATCATCTATAGAGAAACAGCCTGAAGCCCCTGCCTGGTGGGAGTTTATAAAAGACTTACGGGATAACTGACAGCTATCGGGAGAGAAAATGGTGATTAATTAGGCTGAGACACAGAATCTTATCATTAGCAAGGCTTTTGGATGTGACGTGGCTTAAATATTAGAGATATTTAATAAATGTTTGTCAAATCAAACCAAACTTCCCACCTAGTGCAAATGTCACATGGCATAAGTGTCACCCGTCTATCCAGATGGCACTTGAATTCTTCCAGGGGCAAGGACATTACCTCATGATGTCCATTTTACTGTTAGACACCTAAAATAGTTCCTGGTACAGAGTAAGTGAACAAGGAATCCACTATCTTTTGAATGAAGGAATGAACGAGTGGGTAAATCACATTGTCTCAGGCTCCATGCTGAGTCTGATGGGATGACAAGACATTCAGGGGAGACAGACAGAGGTTAGGCTGGAAAGTTACCAACACACTGGTGACAGCTGAAGCTATGATGGGGACCAAGATCTTTATGGGAGAGAGCAGAGAGAGAGGAGCACAGGAGAGGCAAGGATGAAGCTCTTTTGTTCATGTATCCATTCACCAACTTGTTTTTGTTTTTTGTTTAGAGAAGGGGTCTCATTATGTTGCCCAGGCTGGTCTCAAACTCCTAAGCTCAGGTGGTCCACCTGCCTTGGCCTCCCAAAGTACTAGAATTACAGATGTCAGCCACTGTGACGGCCAATTCAACAGCTTCTTATTGAACACTTGTTATATTCTAGCCAAAGGCCCTGCCCTTGGGAAGCTTGCATTCTAGTGGGGAGAGGGCAATAAATAAATGAGCAGATAGAGATATATAATGCAATTGATTATAAGTGAAGCAAAGCAAAATAAAGCTGGATAAGAGGACAGAAAAGGACAGGGTGCTATTTTCAATAGAACGGCTGGGCAAGGCCCCTTTTAATTAAAGTGAGGGGGCAAAGCAGGGTGCTAAGACTGAAAACCCTTGGTCCCAACTTCCTGTGGTTACAAACAGGGTTGAATTATCTAGGAACATGGGCAAACACTGGTCTGTAAATCTCCTAAGTGGTAATGTGGGAACCCCCTAAGAGTTTAGCAGTTGAGCTCTTTCTTCCAAACTTCTCTTTCTCTAGGCGGAACTTCCCAAGCTGCCAATGGCCTCCATTGGGGCCTGGTCATTTAGAGGGAAAAATGACATCAGCAACCTAGGTGCTGACAGCTGACAAAGTTCTTTCAAATGCACAATGAAACCGGCTTTCGCAATCATGCCTTAGAAATCTTATTTTATAGATGAGAAAACTGAGGCTCAGAAAGATTAAACAACTTGCTGCAAGTTACAAAATTCATAATTATTGGAGTTGAGTTTCTAACCTAAGTGTATCTGCAGTAACTTTGACTTTTTTATTGTTAATTCTAATAAAACTTGATCAAATTCTCAAAGGGAGGTGAAGTTAGGAGGAGGAGAATAGGCTAACATTTACTGAGTGTCTACCTCATGTCTAGGATTGAGTAGGTATTTACAGGTATTATCATATTTTATCCTCACAACACCATAAAAGCTAGGTACTCATGCCCATCTTACAGATGAGGAAACTGAGGTACAGTGAGGCTGGCAATATACCAAAAGTCCTATGGCCACTGAATGATGAACTGGGTTGGAGCATAGGTTACCATGAAAATAAACTCCTGGTTTCCAACTTTTTCCTTTATATCTAGACATTTCATTTAAACCGTGAAAGTTTCATTAAGACCATCAAACTTCTCCTGCTGTTGGTCCCTATTGAGAACCTGGTGCTGAAATGAGCTGAAAAGGGCAAACTCTAACCTAAGTGCACAGAGAAAGGACAGTAGTCTGGAATGTTGCTGCTGGTCTAAGTGTGAGGATAATTCTATTGCCTCTTGTGAATACTAAACATATTCTGATAGTGCTATTTTTTTCACAGCATTCTATTCATCTAAAAGCACCAGTAATTAACGATGCTAATAAATGTGTAATCCCTTTGTAAACATCTCTTCACAAGGTCATAAAGAAGGAAGACTGAATGAAGGACGCCAGGCTTTCATTTTAGAATTAATTTTGTCATTGAATGCACTCACTGCATTATTTGATAGAGTACTTTTGCATTTGAAGTAGTACATTTGCCTTCTACCATCTCATTAACATTGCTTTCAACAGAATCAGAAATAACACAAATCACTGCAGGGTAATTTTGAATGCTCATTTGACTATGCCGTGACATCAAGTGGCGAGTTGAGGAATGATCATATGCTGTGTGAGAACTCCATGTTAAAAATTCCATGGAGCCAGGCTAGACACCACATGTGGCACTTTCAGCTGTTTAGATTTCAGAGAATTAAAAGGAAATGGTCACCGACCTGCCTTTGATAGTACCCTTATACCCCTTCCCACCATAAGAAACCAGCGTTCCTTAGAGAAATGGCTAATTCTAGCTCTAGGGCAAGAAATGCTAAGATGTGCTCAAAACATCTCATTATCCCTGAAAGCCAGGGAGCCATCAACGACTACTGGAGCTGTGTCAAAAGGACCAACAAACCAACTTGAAGAGGCTCCCGCTGGCCAACAGTGGGGCAATTAGAGCATCAATAAGAATAATATCTGTAACAAACTGAAACGTATCAAATATGTTTAAATTCATATGTTTATGATTACACTCAAAAAACGAAGATGCAGACCACTTCACCTTGAGGATGTTACAGAATGAAATTATCATTCTGAAAACTGGTAAATAAAGAGAAGGTATCAAGCAAGCATGTATCTGGCTTTTTCTATATGAAATAAAGGAAGCCAAGTAGTAAACGAGGGGAAGTTTCTCTTTACCGAAATACTGCAGGTAAGAAAAGAAGAAGGAGAAACAGAGAACATTATCATTTTATGGCCTCTAATGGAACAAGACATCTAGGCAATGATGAACTATGGTCACCAACATCACTCAATCAGGGACAATCAGACGCTGTGGGCCCCTGAAGGAAGTAAACACCACCACCTAGGAAATATCCTCACCAAAACTTCAAAAACTTGAATCTGATCAAGTCTTTAGTTTCAACTACTAATTTACAGGCAATACGGGGCTCAGAGGGATGTGGTAAAATGTCACAGAAATATAATCAGCAAAATCCAGTACAGATAATAATAAGACAAATGATCCACAGATGGAAAGGAAGAATGTAAAGTTGTGTTGGTAAAGAAATTCACAGATTAATAAAAGCTTAAAAATGTACCATCAGCCAGATGTGGTTGTGTGCAACTGTAGTACCAGCTACTTGAGAGGCTGAGGTGGGAGGATTACCTGAGCCCAGAAGTTTGAGGCTGCAGTGAGCTATGATCACACCACTGCACTGCAGCCTGGGCAACAGAGCAAGGCCTTGTCTCAACAAAAAAAAAAAAAAAAAAGAAAGTACTACAAAACCTTACTTGGATCCAGATTCTAACAAAATATTAAAAAAAATGATGGCCAGGCGTGGTGGCTCATGCCTGTAATCCTAGCACTTTGGGATGCTGAGGCAGGTGGATCACAAAGTCAGGTGTTCAAGACCAGCCTGGCCAAGATGGTGAAACCCTGTCTCTACTAAAAAACTACAAATATTAGGCACAGTGGCAGGTTCCTGTAATCCTAGCTACTTGGGAGGCTGAGGCAGGAGAACTGCTTGAACACGGGCAGCAGAGGTTGCAGTGAGCCGAGATCGCACCACTGCACTCCAGCCTGGGCAACAGAGAGAGACTCCATCGAAAAAGAAAAAAAAAAAAGTAATGGGGGAAATCTGAGCATTGAATATTTTATATTACAAATTAATGAATTACCATTGAAATTTCAGAAAAAATAAGGTATCGTGATTATATTTTAAAAAAATCTTCAGTAATTACCTGAAATATTTATGAATGAAATAATATAATGTCTGGAATTTGCCTAAAAATAATCCAGGGTAGGGCTGGGTGAATGCTGTGAAGATACACATGACACAGAATTGGCCTTGAGCTGATTGTTGCTGTAGGTAGGGGATGGGCACATATGATTTCATGATCTTATATGCTTCTACCTTTCTATAAGTTTGAAAATTCCCATACTAAAAAGTTAAAGACAAAAGAAAAAAAATTATATCCACTCATTACTCAGGGTCTGGTAAAACAAATGATCAGAAACTAGCCCCATCTGCTTGAAGTCTTAATGTGAACTGATTCAATCATGTCTATCTCATTCCTTATGAAATAAGAATGAACAGACAGAAGGGGTAATTGCCAAAACCTGCTTCAGGTCATAAACATTAGGTAACACACAAATAGTATCTTAGTAAATATTGAAAGATATTTAACAATAATCCTATAAGGTTACATTACATGCACACACACACACATCATATATAGGTGGTTATATTATCAGCACTTAACAAATGCAAAAGCTAAGTCTTAAAGTGGCTAACTTCCCAAGCATCATCCTGCTAGTAAGCAGTAGAGCTGGAATTCAAATAAAATACAAGTTCATTTTATTATACCTGCTGCTTCCCAAACACAGGAAATAGAATGGAAAAGACAAGCAGACATCTAACCCAGGGCACAAGATTTAAGGAGGCGCTCACTCTTGGTCCCCATCCTGCACTTGGACAGCTGTGAGAGTGAGTGCTTCCTTAAATGCTGCACCCAAGGTGCATCTCCACCCTAGGAAAAGATATTGTTAAGTTACTTTGCTTTCTCCACACCCTCTGAAGGGAAGCTGGGAAGTCTGAATGAGGACTGCAAGACAAGCACAGGAGCTGAGGCTCCGGTGCCAGCTCCCAGCTGCATTACATTCACTGTCCTCTGGGGGGCCCTGCAGTCACCTGGCCTAGGACTACACACAGCAGTGAAACTCACATTCTCAGAACATTCACACAGCTCCGGGGAAAATGGTCCCACCATCAGGTTCAGGGTTGCAGCAGGGCAGCCAAGTTTGAAGGTCCCTGAAGTGGACCAATACTCAGTCCAGTGCAATATTATATGTATGTGAATTTTTCATGAGGTTGCTCCTGAGCAGAGCCAAACCACCTATGGTTACTTCTGGTGAAGATCCTGGTCTTCCCTTGAGCCTGGTTTGGTGCCTGTCACATGGGAGGATTTTAACAAATGTGAGGAGTCATCAATGATCTAGAAGACTTGGTTTCTGAGGGCAGTTTGGAGCACAAGAGATAGAAACTAGTAACCATTTGCACCTGCTATTCTCTACAGTCAAGGGAAAATGACCCCACATGAAGTCCTGGAAACAGGACCAGGATGACAAGAGAATAGATGTGTGCTCTGCTCAAAGGACTACCGTCCAGGAACAACAAGGAGGATGGAAGCCCAGCTCTAGCAAATGCTCCCTGCTCTCTGGCATTCAAAGGGAGTGTGGGGTAGAAATCAGGTATTCCTCAGCCCTTTATGCTTCCCATGTGTCCACGAATCCAGACCATGGCTTGACTTAAGATATTTGCTGAGTCTCCTAGAACCCTGCTATGGCTAATGTAGACATTCATTGTAAGCTTAAGCAAAGCTTAAGCTCGTCCCATCAATTTGGCAACTGGCCAAGGCATTTATTCTGATAAAATGCAAATGTGTGTGTGCTGCAGCCTGAAGAAATTAAAATGAGAAACTATTAGGATTCAGCATTTCCTACTTAATTCAGCAACCATAAAAATTTGACGCGAATGCTTGCCAGAAGTGATGCAAGGAGTGGTACGGGAATCAAGCGCCACCCATGGATGCCTGAAGGATTGTCTCCTTACGTGGAATAGACAGTGATGCCTTCCCGTTCCTCAATCTTAACGCTTTTGTCACTGGGAGCTGGTGGGTCGCTTTGAAATTGGTTTGGAATCCGGAACCAGACTTTTAGTTTCTTCTGCAGAGAGCCATCTTCATTGGGGAACACAGCAAAGGAAATAGGGACTGTCATCCCCATCCCAATTCCTGAAAACACAAAAGCACAGAGTGAGGCAGAGATCAGAGACAGAGCTTGCTCAGGGCTGTGGAAGACACATTAGTTCCATTCGTCTTTCAAAGTGGTATGTTTTTGTTCTTGAAATTAACAATGAACATTTCAAGTGTTAAAAATACAGAAATACATGAACACCTGTTATTTGTATATGCTGTTGGTAGGAGTATAGTGGTACAACTCTAAAAAATGATTTGGCAATATATATCAAGACTGTAGATTATCAGTCTCTCTCTCTCTCTCTCTCTCTCTCTCTCTCTCTCTCTCTCTCTTTCTTTCTTCTGACAGTCTTGCTCTGTTGCCCAGGCTGGAGTGCAGTGGCATGATCTCGGCTTACTGCAAACTCTGCCTCCTGGGTTCCTGGGTTCAGCCTTCTGAGTAGATGGGATTACAGGCGTGCGCCACCACACCCAGCTTATTTTTGTAGTTTTAGTAGAGATGGGGTTTTGCCATGTTGGCCAGGCTCGTCTTAAACTCCTACCTCAAGTGATTTGCCCATCTTGGCCTCCCAAAGTGCTGGGATTACAGGTGTGAGCCACCATGCCTAGCCAGTATTTAATTACTGCCTATTTAAAACATCAATCTAAAATATGGAAAAGGCTATAGGTAGTAAGATATTCATTACGGCAGAATTATAAATTCTGTTCAAAACAGGAATATGTGTAAATTACAGACACATGATACAATATAATGTAGCTAGGAATTATGCTTAAGAAGACTCTGGTACTAGTGGAAAATAATTATGAAATAATAACTAACAGAAGCAGGATATGTAATTATAGGAACACTAAGATTACATTAAAAAGCCCTAAAAAATATATTCAAAAGACAACACTGATTGTATTGAATGGGGGAATTAGGGAATACTGTTTTGTTATTTTCAAGGTTTTCTTTAGTGAGTTTTATAATTCTTATACACATTTTCATTTAAAAAAATGTTAAGACAGTGTTAAGAAGGAAAAGATTTCTTCCTGACCTCCTACAGGTTAACGTATCTTCCAAAGCCTGACTACTTTAGTCCTGGTAAATTTTTTTTTTTTAAAGCAAGTGTTTTAAGTAAGTAAAGGAATAAAAGAATGGTTACTCAATAGACAGGGCAGCTCCTAGTAAATGTTATTAAGGCTAATACATGTTTTTAGCTCTCTAAATTATCAGCTTGAGAAATATCCTAAAAATTAAACACATCTCTTTTTTTTCCCCTTGCTTTCTGACCCATTTTTGTTTTGCAGTGATTCCAAAATGCTACCCAAATTAGAGGGCTTCTCACGAGTCAAACTCATTTTTAAATATGGTTTACATCTAACAGGTACACCTTTCATGAGACTTCAGGCTTATCATTTTAAAAGTAGAGAGGTGGCCAGCATGAACTGCCAAGTTTTTAACAGCAGGATGGCCTAAGAATTCTCAGACCCTTCATTTGCCAGACAGGGTCTGGAACCTTACTGCTCACTGAGCCTCAGGACCCAGCAGAATCTGAGCTACCAGGGGCTGACTCTGGGGATCTCCAGCCTGATGCTGGCCTTGCTTTGTGCTGTAGCTCAGCTTACTGTGGGCACACGCCACCTAGTCAACCAATCCAAAGACATAATAAGCACTGCAGGGTTAAAAAAAAAATAGAGCATATGGTCCCACACCTGGGAGTGAAGCAGGAACTTGGAGATATTAAGCAGGGATGCCTTCAAGTGAGGGACAGACTGGGCTGATACCAGAGTGGTTTCCCCACATTCCTGCAATAAACTGCTTGTTCACACAGTGCAGGAGGTTCACAGGTCACTGAAACAGGTCACTACAGGTGCCTTGTAGCCCTTCACTTGCGTTTACCACTGATGAAGTGAGACCTTGCAAAGCTGGTCCCCGAGACCAGAGCCACGTCCTGCAGGGGTACTCACCCTTGTCATTGGTGCCCCCCGCATACTTTGCGACCTTGGGCATTGCTTCCCGTAGAGCCTCATCTACAGGCTTATCTGTCACTTCTACTGTGGCAAATTTGCCGCCTTCACAGGCCCTTTCTTCATAGGAGACTTCTTCCTAGAGAGAGAGAAGGTACAGTGTTTAAGAGGTACAAAGTAGCAACTTGTGATGTCTCTAGAAACAGTAACAGAGGGCTAAAAAACTTTCCTTGGTGGGTATGGCCATAGAGCAGAAGGGACAGGCCTGAGTACGAAGGGCCATGAGAAATAGATTCTGGGATTCTTGTAGAGACAACATCCAAAGCAGGAAAATCTTATACATTATATTCTTGGGGAGATAAGAGAAGATATTGCATCCTGAAAACCAGAATGCTACAAAAATGGAACATTCAGAGAGCAAAAGAGCTCTCAGAAATTAAAAATCTGATAACAGAGAAGAAAAATTCAGTAAACAGGTTGGAAGATAAAGTTAAACAAATAGGAGATTCAGAAAAAAAATACAGATAAACTTAGAAGGGAGGAAACAAAAAATACAACGATGACAATCCAACAAAACTGTGAAGCTCCCAAAATTAGGCTCATTCTAGTAGGAGGACTGCAGTTCAAGGAATCAGAGTTCATTTGTCCCTTGGCCTCCTTGGGGGATTGGATCCAGGACCTCTATGGATACCAAAATCCATGGATGCTCAAGTCCCTGATATAAAATGGTGTAGTATTTTGCATATAACCCACACACATCCTCTTACATACTTTAAATCATCTCTACATTACTTATAATACTTAACACAATGTAAAAGCCAAGCAAATAGTTGCTATTCTGTGTACACACACACACACACACACACACACACAAACACACACACATATATTTTATTTATTTATTTATTTTTGAGACAGTGTTTCACTCTGTCACCCAGGCTGGTGTGCAGTGGTATGATCATGGCTCACTAGCTTCGACCTCCTGAGCTCAAGCGATCCTCCTACTTAGGCTTCCTGAGTAAGTGGGACCGCAGGTGCATACCACCATGCCCTGCTAATTAAAAAAAAAAATTTTTTTTTTTTTTGGTAGAGTCTCCCTATGTTGTCCAGGCTGGTGTCAAACTCCTGGGCTCAAGCAATCCTCCTGTCTTGGCTTCCCAGTGTTGGCATTATAGGCATGAGCCACAATTGAAACTGCCTTTGCAAAAATTATAACTGAGGAAATTATGACAGTGAAAGAAATCAGACTTCACTGATTCTATCTTGTTTCTAACCCTTAAGCTGTCCTTGTGGGATTCCTGGGCTTAGGCCGAACTAATTGTAGGAAGGAATTCAGTTTGTGGCTTGACTCTGAAAGAAAATTGGTAACAGCCCATTCCCAATAAGACCCCCTTCTTGCCTGGGGTCCAGTCTGACTTTGCAGGGCTAACAAATTAGCTACAAGATTAGAAATTACAATTTAGAGGTCATGCAGCCTCTGGCTCCAAGAGTCTGAACCTCCTCAAATTGCTCCTGGGGATAACATCACTATTGTAAAACCTAAGATCAGTGCTTGAGATATTTTCCAGACCCTGTACTCGATGGATCAGCTGACACCACTCAGACCAGTAATCTGGCCCAACCAGTTCTGCCATTGCACCGAGGAACAGAAGACAGCAAGAAAAACCTAACTTGGCATCCCCCATGATTCCATCTCCAACCTGACCAATCAGCACTCCCCACTCCCCAAGCCACTACCTGCCAAATTATCTTTAAAAACTCTCATCCCTGAATGCTCAGGGAGACTGATTTGAGTAATAACAAAACTCCGGTCTCCCGCAGAGCCAGCTCTGCGTGAATTACTCTTTCTCCATTACAATTCCCCTGTCTTGATAAATTGGTTCTATCTAGGCAGCAGGCAAGGTGAACCCACTGGGCAGTTACACCACGCCTGGCCTCTGCTGTTGATTTATGTATTTTTTATTGCTGTATTGCTATTATTATTTTTTGAATATTTTCCATCTGTGGTTGGTTGAATCGTGGATCCAGAACCCACAGACAGGAAGGGCTGACTGTAGTTCTGTTCGCACCGTGCTCCCAGACACAGCATATCCTCTCCCTAACTCTTGTCTCACTAAATCACAGCCTCCCAATCTGCTTAATGCTCAGCTCCACTGTCTCTTTTCACATAAATCCTTCTTTCATCTCCCCATCACCACTTTCTGCATTGAGGCCCTGTCCTTGGACTGTCCTTTGCCTGGTGTTTACTCATTATGGACCCCCACAGCTCTCCTTCAGTACATCTCCTGCTCCTTGCCACGTGATTGCTCACATAATTTAATTTTGTATTCCTGGACATACTGTAAGGCAGTGTTCTTCACACTTTGAAAAAAAATCACAATCGACAAGAAGGAAAGCATTTTTTACAGCCTGTCTTATCATGAATATACACATAGTTAAAGTTTCACAAAGTAATGCTTTACCCTTATGGATGAGATGCATCCTGGTTTTTTTTTTTTTGTTCCTTCCCCTATCCTGTTTTCTTCTCTTCTACTCTACTGGAGTGAATTTTATTCTATCCCATTAGAAGAAGGAAAGTTGGTCTATGTTAATTTTACCATCTGGTAATGAAACATTATTATAGTTTTAACAATCTGCAATAAAGCCTTTATGGGCAGAAACTATACCACAGAGCTTTACATGTGAGAAGTGCAACAGATATTTATTTGATTAAGGTGCTGTCTCTCCTAACAATGATTATGAAAAACAGACACATGGTAGGGAACCTGGCTGCCCTAGACTGGTCAAATAGGTTTTCATATAATATCCTAGACTGAAGATTCACAACTAGGGAAGAGGGTGTGACTCCCAGGGGGACAGAAGGTGTCTCTGGAGGAAGGCAGGACTGTACGGCTGTGAGTGGCAAGTGTAGTCTCAATGAGCATATTTAATATTTATTTTATTTTTGAGACAGAGTCTTGCTCTGTCACCCGGGCTGGAGTGCAGTGGTGTGATCTCTGCTAACAGCAACCTTCACCTCCCAGGTTCAAGTGATTCTTCTGCCTCAGCCTCACAAGTAGCTGAGACTACAGGCGAACGCCACCACTGCCAGCTAATTTTTGTGTTTTTAGTAGAGATGGGGTTTTGCCACATTGGACAGACTGGTCTTGAACTCCTGACCTCAGGTGTTCTGCCCACCTCGGCCTCCCAAAGTGCTGGGATTACAGGTATGAGCCACTGTGCCCAGACTTAATATTGTAATTTTAACCCTGAGTGCCAAGTTTGTACTTAAATCCCCCTTCATGTGGGGTAGAGGAAATTGCGCCAGACCAGGAATCATGAGGCAGCAAGTCAGCCTTGACTGTGGGGCACCGTGCTGAATCATTCTGAGGCTGCTGTGAAGCCCTCCATCTGGTGAATCTGACACTTCCAAAGAGCCTTCAGTAGCAAACTGTTAAGTAAACTTAGGGTGTTTTGCTCTTTCTGTTGCTGCAGAGAATTCCAGAACTCCCCTTTCATTTGAGAGCGCACCTACCCTTGGCACTTGTAATGTTTTAAATTCCAGAAACACTATCCTGTGAATCACAGAAGTTCAGAACCTAAAATGGTTTTTAAAGTTTACCTAATCTAACTAATTTTATCAAGGAGAAAATGAAGAACCAGAGAGACTAAGTTGCTCAAAGTGACGTAACTACTGAATGGTGAAACTGAAACAAAAATTCCAGTTCCCAAACTCTAGTCTACTCCAGTCTAATACTCATTGCAAGGTTCTCTAAAGCTATGGGGGGTGAAGTGAGCATTTAAACCTCTCTTTCTTTCCTTTATCCTCCTTTCTTTCCTCTCTCTTTCTTTTTCTCTTTCATTTCTTCCTCCCTCCCTCCCTCCCTCCCTTCCTTTCTTCCTTCCTTCCTTCCTTCCTCTCTCTCTCTCTCTTTCTTTCTCTTTCTTACAGGGTCTCATGGTTGCTCAAGCTGGAGTGCAGTGGTACAATCTTGGCTCACTGTAACTTCAGCCTACTGGGCTCACTGTGAGTACAAATATTACAAATAGTTGTGGCTGGAGCAAAGACTGTCAAGCAGGACACAAAAAAGGTGTTCTGGCAGGGGCCAGATCTCAGAAGAACTCAGAGGCTGTTGTGGGAGTTGGATTTTGTAACCATTAGTCCAGTGATGGTGATTTGATAGCAAGCCAGGTCATCTACTCTAAATTAGTTCAACTGACATTTGTGACCTAAACATAGGATTTTGCAAGTATGTCTGGGTCTTGAATGGAGGGTCTCTGCAGCAGAAAAGAGATCTATAAAATGGCACGAGCAAGCTGTGCTCTTGGCCTGTTCTCCAGGCACAAAGTCCACAGCAAGGAAAGAAAGGCTGCCAAGAAGGGACTCCAGCTTGACTCGGAGAGCCAAGTCCCCCATGATACACCTATCATCCTTCAAGGCTTGGCTCAACTTCACCACCTCCTCCTCCTGAGTGATCCCTCCTTTCTAGGAACCCCTAAAGTCAGATAACTCTAGAGCTGGAAGGGGTCTCATGTGTCCATCAGTTCATCTCCTCCTGATACAGATGAGCAAACTGTCCATTGGGTAGTTGGGCACACAGGTCTGGAGCTCAGCAGGGGACTGGCATAGAGGTGTAAATTTGGGAGTCATCAGCATAAGGGGAGACTAGAGCTGTGAATGAGGTTGGGATTGTCCAGAGAGCATATATAGGGCACTCTACACCAATCTAACTGTGTTAATTAATCCGCTGCCTAAAGGCATTCATTCACCAAGTTCTTAACCTGCCCTTGATGATGCAGGCACCACTGAGCTTCTACCTACTTTGCCAGCCACACTCACAGCACCTGCTCTGCAGCTTTCTGCTGTTTCCTTTGATGCCATGGTCATTTCCACGCCAGGGCCTCTGTGTCTGCTGCTCCCTCTCCCTGGAGCATTCTCCTCCTGCCTTTGCCTGGTGTCTCCCTATTCATCTAACAGGCTCCAACCTAAAAGTTACTTCCTCAGAGAGGATCCTGACTTAAAATAGGTTCCCTGTGATATTCTTACCCACCCTGTACTTTCATAACACAATACTTATTGTAATTACAATTAAATGATGTGTTAAACTCCCACCTCCACCCACAAGCCCCACAGGGTAAGGACTGCTTCTCTTGTTCACCGCTGTATCTCTCTGTACGTAGACGTACCATGCCTTGCGTATTGTAGGCACTCTACAAATATTTGTGAGAAAGAGATGCAGAGTAAAACCTAGTTTTACTCTAATGACAAGGAATACAAGAGCCATAATAGATGGGCAGAGAGATGAGGACCTCGTCTAATAGGATCTCCTGGAGAAAAGCTGGGCCACAATGTATCAAACCAGTTCTAGTGCAGGGATCACTTGTTTTCATAGCATCTGTATCCATAACCACTCATTTGAACCACGGGACCACTGTGAAAATTCAGGCTTGAGAGATGGAATTGTAAAACTATTCTACTTCTCCAGGGAGCTCTATTTAAATGTATTTAACCAGAATTCTCTACTGCTGTAGAGAATAAGGCAGCTACGTTAATACAGTCTTGATTCTTAAAATTTAACATCTTTAGTGCATTTGCTTGTGACATGGAACACAATAGTAGCCCTCCTTCACCCCATCTCCATTAGTCTATGCTCCCAATCAGTTCCTAGATGGAGATTTTGGCCTGTGGCTACAAAAACCAATTTTCAACATTCAGTGGGAACCTTGGTCAAGTTCAAGTCCCAGACAAAGTTCTAACAAGAACGCCTCTGGCTATGGGATTTGCAAGTCCTTTGAAAGGTCAGTTTTTTTCTTGCCACTTCATGTAGTGGGTATACGTGCTAATGTTGGAAGCCTGCTTTCTCATTACAAGAAAATACTGATCATAACAATTAACCTAACAGAGTACTTTCTATTTGTCTGGTGTTATTTTAAATGCTTTACGTGGATTCATTCATTCAATTTCTCCAATAACCCTGTGAAGAAGTTAGGGCTTTAATCTTCATTTTCAGATGAAACTGGGGAACAAGAGGTTAAGTAACATGCCCAAACTGCAGCGGGTGAATAGTGGAGCCAGGACTCAAAGCCAGGCTATCAGGTCCTAACCTGTGTGCACAGGCCGGACACAAATCTGATTAAGGATGTCAGTTACTAATATCAGTCCTGCCGTGAGCATCCAAAGGCCCACCCAATCCAACACAGAGAGCTGTCTACCCTCCTCCCTCCCTGAGCAATTAAGAAGGCACCTGATAAGGTCTGTGGCAGCACTGGCCTCCCTGCTAAGTACTTGGAATCAGTCCCCAACATCTGGTGAGCCTGAAGCCCATGCTATGTGGGGAATATGGTATGCCATCATTTGCCCAGGAGAGTGGACAATAGTTTCCGACCCAGGCTGTTTCCAGGATAAAATATAATTTCAGGGAGAGGTTCTCTTCAAAAATAATACCCTTATGTTTGTATATTAAAAAAAAAAAGGTTTACAAGTATCTATGCATAATTAATTAATTTCACATTGGCATTGTTATTCTCATCTTAGAGTTGAGGAATTCAAGGGCTCACGGGATGTTACGTAATTTACCCAAACTTTACTGTAAAACTAGGGGGAAGCTAACCATTACCATCTCCAACCAAGTACTAACATTGAACAGTTTTATAATTGGTTATCTCATTTGAACTTCAAAACAATCTATTAATATATGAACTATTATTTTCTTCCACAATCAGCTTCAGAGGGGCTAAGTTGGCCTGTGACCACACAGCTAGAAAGAATGAAGCTGAGATGAGCACTGATATAATGCTATTACTATATTTGTAGGGTATGTATACTACTTTACAAAATGTTTTCATGGTTTTAAAGAATTTAATACTTACAGTAACTCTGGAAACAGATGGAAAAGATATTTTTATACTCATTTTATAGCTGTAGAAACTGAGGTTCATTTGGGTTAGATGATTTGCTTTAGCCTGGTACCAATATCCCATATGGCCCCATATTCCCATCAAACACTGAGAGAAGATGCTTATTAGGGAGTTCTCCTTATCCCAGAGGCCCCAAATTAATGGCAAGTGACACTGTATCAATAAGAGTCAAACAGGAAACAGAAACTACTGGAGTATTTAGAGCAGAAGCACTTCGATGCAAGGGATTGGTTGCGCAGATAACAGAGGGGCTGAGATACCAGCAGGGGACAGAGAGGCAACCTAGAGGTTAGTAAGCACCCCAGGAGACACAGAGGGAGAATTACCTGTTACCTAAGTTCAGATACCTAGGTTACTGGGTAGAAGCTAGAATCATGGTGGCCTGTGTAGTGGAAGCCAAAGCCACAGAGAAGCTCCTAGTAGTATGGATCTGATGGGGTGGAGAAGGAGGAGAAAGACTCTGGTTTCTCCCTTTTTATCTCCCAGTAGAGACTCCCACTGAGCAGACGTAGCTGGGCGCCGGCTGACATCTGGCTTGGGAAACAGGCCGAATGGGTCAGCTTCCACTCCACAGGAAGACAGCAGAGCAGGGAATGGGTGAGGAAGAAATCTGAGGGCACAGGCCACGAACCAGCCCAGACCCCTCTCCGCCTGTGTGGGCCATCATCATTAACCCAAAAAGACAAAGCAAGCCCCATTCCATGACAAAAGCAAGAACACATGGATTCTTAAAGCGTTAGAATCACAGGAGCCTTCATCAGGGCTGTTAGCAGAAAGGCTGTGGTTCTGAGTAGGGCAACTACTTGATGGGGAGGCCAGTGATGCTGCAGACCATATCAGGTGCCTTTTTCATTGCCCAGGGAGGCGGATAGACAGCTCTCTGTGTTGGCTTGGGTGGGTCCTTTGGATGCTCACAGCAGGACTGATATTAATAACTGGCATCCTTATTGCATTTGTGTCCAGCCTATGCACAACTATGTCAGTTTCCCTACTCAAAATCACAGCCTCACTCCTAATACTCCCTATTCCTCACTCCCCTTCCCTGCTTGCTTTTCTTCACAGCACTGATCACTATCTGATCCATGATACATTTTATTTGTTCATTAGCCGATAAAACATAAGTTCCATGAGGGCAGAGAATTTTGCTGGTTTTAATCTTTTATCCCATTGCCTAGAAGAGTGCCTCGCACATAGCACTCAAAAAACAGTTTTTGTCGAATTAATTTTAAATTGGGTGATTTCGCTAAGAATCTGGATATATGGTTTTCCTTAAGAATTTGGCAACACTGTTTCATATATCACTGCATAGCAACAAGTGGCTGGAACTGCAGTTGAGAGATGGGGACCTGAGTTCACTCTCTGATTTGCCTCAGTCCCCACTATGCCTTATAGTCTAAAACAGCCAGCTTCATCCATTTCCATTACCTGCCTGGCTGCTGCAGGTATTCAAATGTGGGACCTCTGATCAGGGCTAAACTGTTCATTCTACATAGAGCTGGGGAAACGGAGATAAGAACAGGTGAAAGGTCTTTGGTTGTCAAAGAGTTCAGATTAGAGTCTAATTGAGGGCTTTCGTGATATGAAGATCATTGTACTAGGTATCAGAACTTGGCCCCCAGGCAATACAGTCCTTTCACAAATGAGGCATCGTATTGGGAGCTCTGTATACAGCTGCACTGTTTAAACTACCTGTCCACCAGGAGATTATAATCTAGCAGCACTCTCCTTGTTTTCAGGAGTGCAGTCCAGTTAGCCCATGTTAGCACTGATATAAATTTGGGGGAAGACAGCAATTATGCTCTTCTCACTCATTCTGTATTCTAGGTACCCAACTCCAGCGGATCTAACTGGCCAAAAGCGGTGGTATAGCTCTGGGCCTTTGTGCATGCTCTTCTCTGTTGTGTGCACTCCTGCACATCCCTGAGGCCCAGCTCAAGACGCTCCACTGAAGTCCCCATCATAGCCCCCTGGCAGAATTGACTGCCCCTGTGCTCCCTGCGTAGCGCATTTATATCTATTCTGCACAGATCTTGTTCTTTTACACAGTAGTCCCCCTTATCTATAGTAGATACCTTCCAAGCCCCCCAGTGGATACCTGAAACGGTGGACAAAACTGAACCCTGTATCTACTGTTTTTTCCTATACATACATACCTATGATATAGTTTAACTTTATCAATTAGGCACAGTAAGAGATGAACAACAATAATAAAATACAGCAATTATAACAATATGCCAGCATTGCTAAGCTTGCACTTTGGGGCCATTACTAAGTAAAATAAGGGTTACTTGAATACCGCCACGGTCGATCCGATCACCAAGCTAGCTACTAAGTGACTAAGGGCGGGTACTAGAGATAGGAGGCTGACCTTGGACAAAGGGGCATTCCGGTCCCAGGAATCAAGATTTCATCCTGCTACGCAGAATGGCCGGAAACTTAAAACTTAGGACTTCTGTATTTCTGGAATTTTCCATTTACTAGTTATGGACAGCAGCTGACCACAGGTAACTGAAATCGCGGATAAAGGGGGCTACTATCCGCAGTTCTCTAGTACCTGGGAGTTTCTTTCGACACTCATTTCTGCAACCGAGTGTCTCTCAACAAATCAAACTGTTCGGAATGTTTCGAATATTTTAAACGAAAGAATGCATTCAACAGGCAGTGCCCAACTCCCCAAGTTGGGATTCTCTCCTTGGATCAGTCTCTCCTGTTTACCCCCGTCCTCTCACCACCGGCTGCAGGGGGACCTCTCACTCCTTTCCTTCCCAGTCCAAATGCTGGGCGGTGGAGAGCCGCACTCGCGACAGACACCAGAACGCACCTTCGATAGCACATTCCTGCCCCACCTGCCCCTCAGCACCCGCTGCAGCCCCGACGAGGGTGGGGGTGGGAGGCAGCAATCCTTCAGGTCCTCGGCAGCCCTGCGGGCCTACCTTGTCCCCTTTGCTTAGGACCTGCCAAGGCCACGTCTCTACGCTTCCGAACAGCGAGTTCTTGATCATGCCCAACATGTTGTAGCCGAGACGCTCCCGACGCACGGGAGGACGTGGGGTGGCGGGGGCGACGGAGTACCACGGGCAGCGACCACCGGCGGCAGGGCGGCAGGGCGGCAGGGCGGCAGGGCGGCAGGGCGGCAGGGCGGCAGGGCGGCAGGGCGGCACGGCGGCAGGGCGGCGAGATGGCGAGGCGAGAGGCGGGGCTAGAGGGCGGGGCGGCAATTCAGCCGGGCGGTGAGGCAAGGGGGCGGGACGGCGAGGTGAAGGGGCGGAGAGAGAGGGCGGGGCGGCGAGGCGAGGGGGCGGAGAGAGGGCGGGTCAGTGATGCGAAGGGCGGGCAGCAAGCAGGGCAGCAGGGCAGCAGTGCAGCAGTGCAGCAGTGCAGCAGTGCAGCAGTGCGGTGAGGCGAGGGCTCGAGGCGGCTAAGCAAGGGGTGGGCCCGCCGTGGCGAGCCGCTGGGCCGTGTTCCGCCTCCTTTCGGGCTTTCCGCGGGTGTCTGGGGAGGGAACCCGGCAGCGGGCCTCAGGCCGTTCCCCTCCGCAGACCCCTTCTCTTATTCTGAGTCTAACCTATCCGCTGGGGCCCTGGAAAGCGATGCCTGGAGTGGCTTTAGGCAGCGGTGGTGGGGAACGTCCTCTCTCAGGTGCCTGGGCTCCAACCTCCGAGCCCCGGGTTGCTCACGCTTCTCCGGTCCTCTACCCGAAGGCTCGATCCCGCTGGTACAGCGGCGGCCAGGCTCCCTGTCTTGGTAGCCGTCCCTCTACCCCCGCCCCATGACCTCTTCTAGACCATTGAAAGAGCATCCAAACCACTTTCCTGCTGCCACTCTTTCCTACCATCCCTCTAAATCAGTTTCCAGGTGACTTTTCTAAGCGTGGCTTTTCTCGTTCACTCCTATTCAAAAATCTTCTCACCAATTTTGTCACCATTTACTCAGCTGAGTGCCTGCTTTCTGTCAAGTATTTTACCAATAAATCTCTACTCCACACACCACCGACAAGAAATATTTTGGAGCCATTTAAAAAGGAGGAAACGGAAGCTTCTGCCGCTGCCTGATCCTCCATTGCTCCGAGCCGCGCGGCTGCTGCGGGCTGTGGAGCCGCCGGCCGAGCCCCGCCGGAGCGCCCGCGAGCCCGGGCGTCCCGGGCGTCCGTCGGGGTCCGAGGTCCCTCCCTCAGGGAGTCCCCTCTTGGCAGCGCTCTCGCGTTTCACGCAGCGGCCGGGGATCTGGGACAGGCGGGGCTCCGAGGCCGATCCTGGCGCTGCCCAGCGGCCGGTGCAGGCCTCAAGCTGGGCCGGGCGGAGGGGAACCGGCGAGTTGAAGCCCCGGGGCCGAAAGCCGGAGCCTGTGGCGGCCGCGGGGGTGGGGAGGGGGGTGGGGCGGCTTCTTGGGCAGCGCCACACGGCGGCGCGGTGATGGATGTTAACAGCAGCGGCCACCCGGACCTCTACGGGCGCCTCTGCTCTTTTCTCCTGCCAGAGGTGGGGGCAGGATGCCCGACCTGAGCCCCGACGGTGGCGCCGAACCGGTCGCGGTCTCCGGGACGCCGCATCTGCTGAGCGGGGCCCCCGAGGTGACGGCCAGCCCGGCGCTCACCTGGGACGCAACCCCGGGCAATGCCTCCGGCCGCGGGGAGCAAATCAAGAAAGGGCCGAGAAAGTTGTGGTCGGCTCTGTCCTGACGCTCATCTCTCTGCTGACGATCGCGGGCAACTGCCTTGTGGTATCTCCGTGTGCTTCGTCAAGAAGCTCCGCCAGCCCTCCAACTACCTGATCGTGTCCATGGCGCTGGCCAACCTCTCGGTGGCCATGGCGGTCATGCCCTTCATCAGTGTCACCGACCTCATCGGGGGCAAGTGGATCTTTGGACACTTTTTCTGCAACGTCTTCTTCTCCATGAATGTCATGTGCTGCACGGCCTGGATCTTGACCTTGTACGTGATCAGCATCGACAGGTACCTTGGGATCACGAGGCCTCTCACGTACCCTATGAGGCAGAAGGGGAAATGCATGACGAAGATGATTCTTTCTGTCTGCCTTCTTTCCGCCTTTGTCATTTTACCTACCATTTTTGGTCGGGCTTAGAATGTAAACGATGATAAGGTGTGCTTGGTCAGTCAAGACTTTGGCTACACGATTTACTCCACCGCAGTGGCATCCTAATCCCCATGTGCGTCATTCTTTTCATGTACTAACAGATTTACAAGGCCGCCAGGAAAAGCGCGGCCTAACACAGGTTACCCGGCTTCCCTCGAGTGGAGCCAGACAGCAGTAGTCACCCTGAATGGCACAGTGAAGTTCCAGGAGGTGGAAGAGTGTGCAAACCTTTCGAGACTCCTCAAGCATGAAAGGAAAAAATATCTCCATCTTTAAGCGGAAACAGAAAGCAGCGACTACCCTGGGGATCATCGTCTGGGCCTCCGCCATGTGCTGGCCGCTCTTTTTCCTCCTGACAGCCAGACCCTTCTGTCTATGGCACTGCCTGCAGCTGCATCCCACTGTGGGTGGAGAGGATATTTCCATGGCTGGGCTATGCAAACTCTCTCATTAACCCTTTTATATATGCCTTCTTCAACTGGGACCTGAGGACCACCTATCGCAGCCGGCTCCAGTGCCAGTACCAGAATATCAACCAGACACTCTCAGCTGCAGGCATGCATGAAGCCCTGAAGCTTGCTGAGAGGCCAGAGAGACCTGAGTTTGTCCTACAAAACTCTGACTACTGTAGAAAAAAAAGTCATGATTCATGACTGAAAGAGGGATAATGGAGATGAAATAAACAAGGCAAAATAGAGGTGGAAACAGAAGAAAGTCATTTGCCAAGACTGCAGAATGGAATGCAGCTTCTGTCCTTTCTTAGGATGGCTAAAACGTGACAAACAGCATGACCTGATGTACAACATATCTTATGAGGGAGATGGTGACCTCTCCTTTTTTCTGTGGATCAGTGTTACTGTGTGTTCTCAGTTTAAGATAGCAGATCATCTCAGCAGTAAGCACACTGACAGAATTGAGTTCCAGAAAGGAAGCAGTTTCAGGTTCTTAGCACATGTCCAAATCCATGCAAGTGGGAGAAAGTTCCAATGCACACTTTCCATGCTTCCGAGTCTAGGTCTCGTGGTGAATATTCAGCAATCATTCATGAGACAGAATGTATTTTGTTGCATGACAGAAGGGTTTACCAAGCAAACTGTGGTAAGCATAGTATTGAATATGTTGCACGTCCATGTTAGAAAACAGAGCCCAGTCATCAGCTAATACAAATGATTTCCCAGAGCAGTGTTTGTTTCAAGCTTCTGTCAAATAGTTTGGCTTTTCTGCAGGGTCCCTGTAACTTCCCCACAAATGTACTTCTTTGTTAATTCACTTATTGTTATGGTGTGGCTCAGGAACAGGTCTCAGGAAGGAGAGCAGCATACAACCTGAACAAAGCTTTTTCTTGTGCTCTGAAGGGTCCTGAGACGTGAGGGGGATGCCTTCCATGAGGATTTTTATCTCAGTGAAGTGCGAATGGTACCCAACTGTATTGTTGTTAACATGATTATTGGCATGTTTTTGACTCTTATTTTTCACAAGGGTGCAGTGGGGTCACGGACCATCCCATGGGATGGTCCATAACTGTATGTTATATGGAAATAGTGTGGGAATAATGGGTTTTCCATGAAAGGTTGTGATGCTTCTGGAGATGGGGGCATTAACGTGCTCATTCTTGTTGAGCAGCATTGTGTTAAACCAAATTGTGTGAAGCGGAGGTCACCTGGACCACTCCTGGGAAATGCTCCAGAACACCAGTCTGTTCCTTCTAGAAATTTGTTCTCTGTATTTATTTTTATTTTTTATTTTGAGGCAGTGTCTCACCCATCCTGTCTCCCAGGCTGGAGTGCAGTGGTGCGGTCTCGGCTCACTGCAACCTCCATCTCCTGGGTTTAAGCAATTCTCCTGCCTCTGCCTCCCAAGTAGCTGAGATTACAGGCACCTGCCACCACAGCTGGCTAATTTTCGTATTTTTAGTAGAGAAGGAGTTTCACCATGTTGGCCAGGCTGGTCTCAAACTCCTGATCTCAGTTGATCCACCTGCCTTGGACTCCCAAAGTGCTGAGATTACAGGTGTGAGCCACTGTGCCCAGCCTGTTCTCTATCTTAAATCAACTGTGTGCCAAAGCAGTTCTGTCCCCTGACTCCCACCCCTACCCACCAAAATATGGTAGACATGAAGGGAAGGTAAGGGAACAGAAAAGGTCTCCTTGCAGATATATATATTTTAAACGAACGGTGTAATAAGTATGAGCTAAGGAGACAGAAAGACAGTAGATGAGAAAAGAAGAGTACCTATACCTACAAGGGGCAAAATGAATGCAATCCTTCATTTGATAAGAGAGAACTGAAAGAGAATATTATTTTTCTACAATAAAGCAAGCTGTCCTCTCAGGATAAAGTGGAATTTCGACATGGATTATGGACTTCTTCCAACTCCCATTGACATTGCTTCTTACCACACATGGGGAAGGGCTGCCTTTCCTGAAAGGGGAAGAAGGCACTGTCCTTTCAGACAAAGTTTGTACAAATTCCTGAACTGCAGATTTGCTAATGTGACCGCGTATACTTATAGTCATAATTTAAGTGATTATTTATGGTCAGATACATATTGTTAAACTTGAAAATGTTTTATTACATTACATCAAATAAAGTCTATTTGTAGCTGAAAAAATTAAAAATAATAAAAAGGAGGAAACTGAGGCTTAAAACAATTAATAACTTTCCCAGGCAACAACTAATGTGCGGCTTGGTGAGGATTTGAACTCATGTCTGTGGTGTCAGCGTCCATAATGCTTTGTACTCTGTCACCCTGGCTTTTCCGACCTGTATCTACATCTACATATGGCACTGCTTTCCAAATACTTTCTGAATGTCCAGCTTCCCCCTTGGACTCACTCCTTGAAACTGACTTCTCTGAAAGTGTCCCTCAAACCCTGTGTCCATGAACACTGTGTGGTTCTGTCTGAACTCTCTTGTCATCTCATTTGTTCTAATATTCTGCCTACTTGAGGATTCTTTCTCTTTTCTTTTTTTTGATACAGGATCTCACTCTGTTGCCCAGGCTGGAGTGCAGTGGCATGATCTTGGCTCACTGCAGCTTCGAACTCCCTGGCTCAAGTGCTCATCCCACCTTAGCCTCCCGAGTAGCTGGGACTGCAGGTGCACACCTAATTTTTCTATTTTTTGTAGAGACAAGGTTTCTCCATGTTGCCCAGGCTGGTCTCAAACTCCTGGGCTCAAGCAATTCATCCAACTTGGCCTGTTGAAGTGCTGGGATTACAGGTGTGAGCCACTTTGCCCAGCCTATTTTTCTTTTTTTGAGAGAGGATCTTGCTCTGTCACCCAGGCTGGGGAGCAGTGGTGCGATCGTGGCTCACTGCAGCCTAGAACTCCTGGGCTCAAGTGATCCTGCCACCTCAGCCTCCTGACTACCTGGGACTACAGGTGTGCACCACTACTGCCAGTGAATTTTTAATACATTTTTGCAGAGAAGGGAATCTCACTATGTTACCCATGCTGGTCTCAAACTCCTGCCTCAATTGATCCTCCTCCATCCGCCTCCCAAAGTGGTTAAATTAAGCCAACCTGCCTGGACTTTATGAGGATTCTTTATGCATGTTTTACCCATTGGTTGCATTGTCATTTGAAATTGTTAACCTAATTGTCAGACTAATTTGTGGCAGCTGCCCTAAACCAGAGCTGAGGGATTGCCTGCTGTGCTTTCATCCTGAGCAAGGGGAAGTTGAGCCGGAGCCAGGTAGTGGCAATCAATAATAGTGGTACTGTTGACCTCTAGCTTTGTGGTAAAAGATATTAACTTTATTAACTCCAGACAAAAAATATTTGCCCTTTGACAAATATTTGTTCATTGCTATAAAGTAAATTGCCATTTAATTATTTCATAGTTCCTTGACTGTAAGATGCTATTGATTATAAGACAGGCCCTGTTATTTTATGTGCCACCAAGAAAAAAAACAAATGCTGCTAAGTAAACTATGACATTCAATTGATTTTAAATGCATCCAGAGACATTAAAATGTGAAATAGCATGCAGCTTGGAGTTCATAAGAGATTCTTAGGTTGCTTTGTAAGGGTCTCTTGAGTATTTTTGCTCACAACCATACCTCCTTTATAACAAACTAATCTTTTAAAAGGCAAGATCTATTTTTCTTTAGCACTTCCCTCACTAGCCACACACAGAGGATGCTCAGTAAGTGTGGAATGATTTAAAACATTCTTGATATTAGAGCTAGTCATCTATTTTAGTTACTAAACTAGATACAGTGCAATGGGCTCTATTACTCAGTATGGTCAAGTAGCGAAAGTATTTGGGAATCAGAAAACATCGGGTCAAAAGATGGGGATTCCAATCTGGCTGTGTCCTACCAGTGTAATGAATATTTCTTCTGCAAATTTCCTAACCTCTGCAGAACTCACTTTCTTTCTTTTTTTAAATTTAGAGACAGGGTCTTGCTATGTTGCCCATGTTGGTCTCAAACTCCTGGGCTCAAGTGATCTTCCCACCTCGGCCTCCCACAGTGCTGGGATTACAGGTGTGAGCCACTGCACCTGGCCTCAGAACTCACTTTCTACATCTGCAACACTGGGGTAATAATGCCAGCTCACAGTGCTGTCGGGAGGATTAAAGGAGTCCAGGCAATAAAAAGCACTGTATACACTGTTAAGGGCTAGATTCTCCCCACACCAGTGGTCAAGTTTGTCCTGCTACCAAGGGCTGAACATTGCTGCTTCAAGAGCATTGTGGGGAAGCATCATTTTAAAGTCCAGATTATTTGGTGTCTTGCTTTTTTTTTTTTTTTTTTTTTTTTTTTTTTGAGATGGAATCTTGCTCTGTCTCCCAGGCACGATCTCGGCTTACTGCAACCTCCGCCTCCCAGGTTCAAGTGATTCTCCTGCCTCAGCCTCCCAAGTAGCTGGGATTATAGGCACATGCCTCCCAAGTAGCTGCGATTACAGGCACATGCCTCCCAAGTAGCTGGGATTACAGGCGCACACCCAGCTAATTTTTGTATTTTTAGTAGAGACAGGGTTTCACCATGTTGGCCAGGCTGGCCTCGAACTCCTGACCTCAGGTGATCTGCCCGCCTCAGCCTCCCAAATTGCTGGGATAATAGGCATGAGTCACCACGCCCAGCTATTTGGTGTCTTTCTTTATCTGAAGAATTCGGTATGCTGTGAGATATTTTCCTTTGCAATTTATTAGGTATTATGATTGAATACTGTTGAGTGTGTATAAACTGAAAGAAAAATTCTAAGCCCCCCACTCGACTGAATGGACCCCTCGTCTCAGCCAATGGGATTCCAAAGAAACCTGAAAAACTAGTTCAGGCCATTATACCTTCCTCCTTTTGGAATTCAGGCACAACTGACCAGCATTAACATTAAATCTTAAGGCTGAAAACACAGACTCTTTGTATCAATAAGATACCAAATTGTAACCTTGTATAGCATCATAATGACAGATAGCAGCTCTGAAAAAAATAAAAATATTTTAGATGCTGGGCGCAGTGGCTCATGCCTGTAATCACAGCACTTTGGGAGGCCAAGGCAGTCAGATTGCCTGAGGTCGGGAGTTCAAGACCAGCCTGGCCAACATGGCGAAACCCCGTCTGTACTGAAAATACAAAAATTAGTCCAGTGTGGTGGCTCATTCCTGTAATCCCAGCTACTCAGGAGGCTGAGGCATGATAATTGCTTGAACCCAGGAGGCGGAGGTTGCAGTGAGCCCAGATTGCATCACTGCACTCCAGCCTGGTAAACAGAGTAAGACTCTGTCTAAAAAAAAAAACCCAAAAAACAAAAAACAAAATCAGATATGAATAAGAACATGGGTGGTTAGACATCTCTCCCATCATAGGAGGAGAGAGGGAGGAAAAGGTGGGTGTCTGCCTATGTACTTACGGAGGTTGGAGGTGGCAAGTTATGGGAGCTCCTGTCAGAAGGCTTTCATTTTCTCTGTGAAATAGGTTATGAGAATGATGGAACAGGAAGCAGGAGAGAACAGCTACCACCATTCTTTCCTTATAGGTAAGACATGGGCAAATCAAATAATATTTGGCAATAAGGCATCAACACACAGTTGCATGTAATAAAGTAGGCTGGAATTTATTCTCAAGGTAACGAGGATCTATTCCATTAAGATTTTTACATATGGTGGCTAAATAATTAGTGTTTCTGCCTCAGTTTAGCAGTAGTATTTTCTGGTGCACCTGAGACTCTTCTGAGTCCTGGCCCAAGAGTATAAGGCTCACAGAGAAGGGGTATTTCCCCCACATTGCCCCCTCTCTCCTTTGTGCAGTCTGCACAAAGACTGCCTTCCCAGTTAGCATTTTTTTTTTTTTTTTTTTTTTGAGACAGAGTGTGGCTCTGTCTCCCAGGCTGGAGTGCAGTGGCTTGATCTTGGCTCACTGCAACTTCCGCCTCCCAGGTTCAAGCAATTCCCCTGCCTCAGCCCCCCGAGTAGCTGGGATTACAGGCGTGTGCCACCATGCATGGCTAATTTTTTGTATTTTAGTAGAGATGGGGTTTCACCACATTGGCCAGGATGATCTTGATCTCCTGGCCTCATGATCTGCCTGCCTTGGCCTCCCAAAGTGCTGGGATTACAGGCGTGAGCCACTGCGCCCGGCCCCCAGTCAGCTTTTAAAATTTTTGCATTCCTATATTTTATTTTTAAGTGACATTCAAAATTGTATATATTTATCACGTACAGCATGATGTTTTGAAGTATATACACATTGTGGATGACTAAATCTAGCTACTTCATGTATTCATTCCCTCATAGTTATCATTTTTGTGGTGAGAAAGCTTAACATCCACTCTTTTAGCAGTTTTCAAGAATATTTTGTTGTAACTATAGTGTCCATGTTGTACAATAGATCTCTTGAACTTCTCCTTTCTATCTAACTGAAATTTTGTATCATTTAACAAACATGATCCCAATACCCACCCCTCCCAACTGCCCCAGCCCCTGCTAACCACCGTTCTACTCTCTACTTCTATGAGATCAAGTTAGTGTCCACATGAGTGAGATCATGCAGTATTTATTTTTCTGGGCCTGGCTTATTTCACATGACATAGTATCCTCCATTTTCATCCCTGTTGTTGCACATGAGAGGATTTTCTTACTTTTTTATGGCTTAATAGTATTCCATTGTGTATATATACTACATTTTCTTTATCCATTCATCTGTTGATGAACACTTAGGTTGATTTCATATCTTGCCTACTTGAAGTACTGTTCATTAAGCAAAGCCAATAGCTTTGATTCAAGTTAAGTACTATGAATAGTGCTGCAATGAACATGGATGTGCTGATATCTCTTCAACACTGATTTCATTTTCTTTGAATATATACCCAGAAGTGGGATTGTTGGATCACATGGTAGTTCTAATTTTAATTCCATGAGGAACCTCCATACTATTTTCCAAATACACAAAGGATGGAAATTAATGCTGTACTAATTTACATTCCCACCAGCAGTGTGCAAGGGTTCCTTTCTCCACATCCTTGCCAACACTGGTTGTCTTTTTTGTCTTTTTGATAATAACCTTTCTATGACGTAGGAGGTGACATCTCACTGTGGTTTTAACTGGCATTGCTCTGATGATTAGTGATGTTGAGCCTTTTTCATAAACCTGTTGGCCATTTGTGTCTTCTTTCGAGAAATGTCTAGTCAGGTCAGGTCCTTTGTCTATTTTTTTTTTTTGATACCGAGTCTCGCTCTGTTGCCCAGGCTGGAGTGCAGTGGTGTGATCTCAGTTCACTGTAACTTCCGCCTCCTGGGTTCAAGTGATTCTCCTGCCTCAGCCTCCGAGTATCTGGAATTACAGGTGTATACCATCATGCCTGGCTAATTTTTGTATTTTTAGTAGAGACAGGGTTTCACCATGTTGGCCAGGCTGGCCTCGAACTCTTGACCTCGGGTGTTCTGCCCGCCTTGGCCTCCCAAAATGCTGGGATTACAGGCGTGAGCTACTGCGCCTGGCCTGCCTTTAAAATTTTTAAAAATTTTTTATTTATTTTCATTTTTTGAGACAGTCTCGCTGTGTCACCCAGGCTGGAGTGCAGTGGCACAATCTCGGCTCACTGCAACCTCCACCTCCTGGGTTCAAGTGATTTTCCTGCCTCAGCCACTTGAGTAGCTGGGATTACAGGCATGCGCCACCATGCCTGGCTAATTTTTGTATTTTGAGTACAGACAGGTTTCACCATGTTAGCCAGGCTGATCTCGAACTCCGGGCCTCAAGTGATCTGCCCACCTTAGCCTCCCAAAGTGCGGGGATTTTAGGCATGAGCGACTGCGCTCAGCCATATTTTAAAAATAAGATTATTTGCTGTATTGCTATTGAGTTATTTGAGTTCTTTATACATTTTTTGGTATTAACCCCTTATCAGATGTATAGTTTGCAAGTATTTTCCCCTCTTTTGTAGGCTGTCTCTTCACTCTGTTAATTGTTTGCCCTGCAGAAGCTTTTTAGTTTGATATAATCCCATTTGTTTATTTTGCTTTTGTTGCCTGTGCTTCCACCAGCATTTCTCATCCAGGACAGGGCTTCTCCCAGGGTGTCTGACTGTGGGCATGCTCCCCTCTTCAGGGTGGGCCCACCCTGAAGCACTCCCTGCCCACAGTGGCGTGCTTTTTCTTCTGTCTCCCATCAGACCGTAGGGTACCAGCAATATTTACTCACTAAGAAATTGTTTCCTTTCATCTTTCTTTCTAAATTATAAAATGAAAAGTCATCTTCTTTAATGTTCAACATTTCTAAATGTCTGATTTGTTTAAATTTATAAATAATTTATAGATTTAAATTTACTGATTTGTGTTAAATTTATTCACCACTGTTTATTTACTACTTAACCAGTTCCCAGGTAGTCTACGGGGTTCTAAACTGTAGCAGTGAACAAAACAGACGAAAACCCCTGCTTTACTGGAGTTTACATTTTGGCGTGGGAGACAGGCAGTAAATAAACACATTCATAAATATGTAATAGGTCAGGTGGTGTGTGTTGAAGGCCAACGTATGTCAGTGTGTGCCACTTTAGATAGGGTGGTGACATTTCAACAGAGACTCCCCAAAAAGTGAGGGCACCACTGAGAAGATAGCTAGGGGAGAAGTTTTCAAGTCAGTGGGAAAGGCACGTGCAAAGGCCCTGAGGTGGGAGAGTACCTGGCATGTTGAAGAAAGCAAGGAGGCCAGTGTGGCTGGAGTTTACTGAGAAGGAAGAAGGTTACAGGCAAGGGCTCCAGAACCAGGCTGCCTCGGTTCAAATCCCTGCTTGCAAGTCGGGTGACCTTGGGCAACTTATTTACTCTCTCTTTGCCTCAGGGCTCTCATCTGAAAAATGGAAATAATGATAATATGTACCTCAGAGGCTTGTTATGAGGATGAATAATTGCAAATCACTTAGAACAGGGCCTGGCACATAGTAAGTGCTCTGTAAGTGAATCTTAACCTAAAAAAGGAGAAGAATGATGAAAAATCCAAATTGAAGCAACTATTTCAATATCATAAAATTACTAATCTATATTCTTTTAAAATGTCAATGTCTTAAAAGACAAGAAAAGGCTAAAGAATTGATGCAAATTAAACGAGACTAGAGAGACACTACAAGTAAATGTCATCTGTGATTGTGGGCTGGACCCTGTGCCAGGAAAAAATACTCTAAAGAACATTAGTAGAATTAAATTGATTAAGTTAGCATACAGACTGTAGATTAGATAAAAGCATTATATCAATATTAAAGTTCCTGACATTGATAACTATATTGTGGTTGTGTAAGAGAATATCCTTGTTCTTAAGAAATACACACAGGGGTATTAAGGGGATAAGCGGACATGATATATGCAACCTACTATCAAATGGTGTAGAGATAAGCTGTGACACACACACACACACACACACACAGCCTACTTCTTTAACCTAATATATTAAGTATCCTTTTCCTAGTTTCCTATACCGTAGCTGCATTGATCTCCTTGGTATTCCTTAAGAATACAAGTATGTTCTAGATCAGGGTGTAGGTATTCACTGTTTCTTTGCTTAGAATTTCTTCTCCCAGAAATTGACTTGAATGGCTTCTTTTCATCATTCGGGTCTCAAATCCCCTTTTCAGAGAGAGCTTCCTCGACTCCCCAACCTAAAGTGTCTCCTCTCCCTAGAGCGCTTATCATTATCTGAAAATAATTAATTCATTTCTATGCTTCTTTTCCTTTTTGTCTTTTTCTTCCCACTAAACTGTACATGTCATAAGAGGAGAGATCTTCTGGATCACAACTCTATCTTCAGTACCTAGAATAGTGTCAGAAACATAAGCTCTTAATATATATTTGTTGAATGAATGGGATGGGATGGGGTGGGTTGGTGTGGGATAGGAGAAGACTCTAGGAGGAAGGTCGGCAGCATGAACACAGTTATTGGAGAGACTGCGGGTGCATTAGTGTCTATCATTCCATCCTACTACAGGTACAACTTTTTAAGAAGGGAGATATGTTTAAAAGAGGTTGGGAGGAGAAAGAGAGAGAAAGCACAAAGAGAAAAAAAGTATAAGATATGCTTATTTGAAACTTAGAGGTTGATCATAATTGGCAATTTTAGAGAAAAAGAGGAATCAAAGGAGAGGAACTTTGTTGACATGTCCAAAACAATTGTAATGTCAGCTATTTCTTTCTTTTTTTTTTTTTTTGCCAGAGTTTTACTCTTTTGCCCAGGCTGGAGTGAAGTAGCTTCCGCTCCCCAGGGTCCAAGTGATTCTCCTGCCTCAGCCTCCTGAGTAGCTGGGATTATAGGTGCTCACGACCACCCCTGGCTAATTTTTGTATTTTTAGTAGAGACAGGGTTTCATCATATTGTCCAGGCTGGTCTCGAACTCCTGACCTCAGGTGATCGACCAGCCTCAGCCTCCCAAAGTGCTGGGATTACAGACGTGAGCTACCACACTCAGCCTAATGTCAGCTATTTCTTTTTGATGACATAATCCACATTAAAATTGTATCTAGAACAGTAAGAGGAACCAGTCTCCAATGACATCTAAATGGGTGTATTGTCCTTTATTTTGGAAAATTCCCCTTCCATCTTATTTAGGACAATGTTGTAAGTTTCCCACTCTTGGAATCAGCACCTGGATGTTGTCTTTGGCTCTCTTCATCCTTACATTTTCTTTTTTCCCTCCTAAATCCTCAATTCTTTGTGATTCTTCTCTTATATTACTCTCACATGTGGACCTATGATGTGGGTCAGTGTTTCTCAGTGTGCTCCTTGCATCTGCTGTATCACTTGGAGAGCCTGTTAATCATGCAGATTCCTTGGCCCCAAATCAGAATCTCTGGGAGGGGTCAGCAGGGAAACTGGTAACTTTTAAAATTTTTCATTTTTTTAAGTAAAATATAGATTTCAAAAATTCAAAATATACTAAAGGATATGAAATAAAGAATTTTTCTCCTAGACTCTGTTTCTCAGCTACCCTTTCCCGTTTCTTAGAAGTATGCATTGTTGCATTTTTTTTTTTTTTTTTTTGAGACAGGGTCACACTCCTCCACTCAGGCCTGGAGTGCAGTGGCACGATCTCGGCTCACTGCAACCTCTGCCTCCCGGGTTCAAGTGATTTTTGAGCCTTAGCCTCCCAAGTAGCTGGGATTACAGGTGCATGCCACCATACCCAGCTAATTTTTGTATTTTTAGTAGAGACGGGTTTCACCATGTTGGCCAGGCTGGTCTCAAACTCTTGACCTTAAGAAACCACCTGCCTCAGCCTCCCAAAGTGCTGGGATTACAGGTGGAGCCACCACGCCCAGCCTAAAAGTATGCATTGTTATATTACTTTCATATATATTTTTCCAGAGTTTTTTGTGCATAGACATACAAATACATGAATATATTTTTTTCTCTACTTTCTCATTACACAAATGATAATGTACTATACTTATGGTTTCTGTAAATTGTTCTTTTGTTGTCATGTGCCAATGTATTTTGGAAATCATGCCATAGTGATATATGAGTAATGATTCACGTTTTTCCCAGTGGTATGGATTTTCATGTATGGATGTGCCGTAAATACTTAACAAGGAGCCTATCAATGGAGGTTCACATTGTTTTCAATCCTTTGATAATAGGAACAATATTGCAATGAATAGCCTCCGACATATATCATATCCCACATGTATAAATATACCTGAAGAAAATTTTCCTGAGCCAAAGGATATGTACATTTAAAATTTTGACAGATATTGCCAAATTATTTTCAGTATAGGTTGGCAAACTCACCAGTGAAAACATCTGGGCCTTCAGATTTCTTTCTTGGAAGGCTACTAATTATTGATTGAACTTATTTAATAGAGCTAAAGCTATTCAGATTATTTATCCTTGTGTGAATTTTGGTAGTTTGTGTCTTTCAAGGAATTGGTCCATTTCATCTAAATTGTCAAATTTATTGGCATAGAGTTGTTTATAGTATTCTTCTTTTCTCCTTTTAATATCTGTGTGATCAGTAGTGATAACCCTTCTTTTATTTCTGACATTGGTAATTTGTGTCTCCTCTTTTTTTCTTGGTTAGTTTGGGTAAAGGTTTATCAATTTTATTGTTCTTTCCAAAGAACCAGTCTTTGGTTTTGTTGATTCCCTCTATTGTTTTTCTGTGCTCAACTTCATTGATTTCTGTTGTAATTTTTATTTCTTCTGTTCCTCCATTGTCTTTCTTGCTCTAGTTTCTTAGGTGGAAGCTTATTGGTTTTACATCTTTCTGTTTTTCTAACACATGCACTAAATTTCCCTTTAATCACTGTTTTTGCTACACCTCACAAGTTTTGATAAGTTGTATTTCCATTTTCATTTAGTTCAAGATATTATAAACTTCCCAAAAAAGATAAGTTGTTGAGCCTGCATAACTTAAAAACTGGCATATTTGCTGACTACCTGTGCTTAGAGAAAAATGCAGAGAGCAATGTGAGGCCGAAGTTGTGGAAACAACGGAGGTTGTGAACCAAGAAAATGGAACAGGTTTTAGGTTAGCAGGGAAAGGTTAGAGAGAATTCCAGGGAAGAGTTCAGATAGTAATGCCTATTGGGAGAATCTCTATTTGGAAAGCATTTTATTTTAAATATATAAAATACACAACAAAATTACCAATTTAACATGCAATTATGGGTATTCGTAATAATATTTTCTTTTTTCTTTTGAGACGGAGTCTCACTCTGTCTCACCCAGGCTGGAGTGCAGTGGCGCGATCTCAGCTCACTGCAGCCTTCGCCTCCTGGGTTCAAGCGATTCTCCTGTCTCAGCCTCCTGAGTAGCTGGGACTATAGGCACGTGCCACCACACCTGGCTAATTTTTTGTATTTTTAGTAGAGACAGGGTTTCACCACGTTGGCCAGGCTAGTCTCGAACTCCTGACCTCGGGTGATCCACCCGCCTCAGCCTTCTAAAGTGCTGGGATAACAGGCATGAGCAACCAAACACAGCTCATAATATTTTCTGATTAATGGCTATAAGAAAGTGCTTTAAAATAATCAAAATATACCTTTTAAAATGAACAAATGAAAAAACAAAAATATCTTTGAGTTTCTCTTGAGCCTTATTCTTTGACCCATGTGTTAGTTAGAAGTGTGTTGTTTAATTTCCAAATATTAGGGGGATTTCCTAGCTATCTTTCTGTTACTGATTTCTAGTTTAATCCCATTGTGGTCTGATAAATTCCTTTGTATGATTTCTATTTTCTAAATTTGCTAAGGTGTGTCTTATGGCCCAGAATGTGGTTTATCTTGATGAATGTCCTGTGTGGGCTTAAGAATAACCTGTATTCTGCTGTTGTCGAATGGAATAATCTATAATGTTAATTAGATCAAGTGATTGATAGTGCTGCTCAGGTCAACTATATCCTTACTGATTTTCTGCCTGCTTGATTTATCAATTACTAACAAAAAGTTGTTGAAGTTTCTAACTATAAATAGTGGATTTGTCTGTTTCTCCATTCAGCTTGGACTTGGGCACATTTAGGATTGTTATGTCTTCTTGGAGAATTGACCCCTTTGTCATTACAGAGTGCCTCTCAATCCGAGAAAATTTTCCTCATTCTGAAGTCTGTTTGTCTGAAATTAATATGGCTCCTCCAGTATTCTTTTGATTAGTGTTAGAACGATTTATCCATCTCTATTTTTATCTCTCTTTCTTTCTTTTTCCATTCCTTTATTTTTAATCTGTCTTTATATATAATAAGAATGGTTTTCTGGTAGATAATATATAGTCTTGCTTTCCTTATTCATTCTGACAGTGTCTTTTTTTTTTTTGAGACAGGGTCTTGCTCTGTCACCCAGACTGGAGTGCTGGAGTGCAGTGGCATGATCACTGCTTACTGCAGCCTTAACCTCCTGGGCTAAAGTGATCCTCTCACCTCAGCCTCCTGAGTAAGCTGAGACTACAGATACATGCCACCATGCCTGGCTAACTTTGTTTATTTTTTGTGGAGATGGGGTTTTGCCATGTTGCCCAGGTGGTCTTGAACTCCTGGGCTCAGGCAGTCTGCCTACTTTGCCCTCCCAAAGTGCTGGAATTACAGGCGTTAGCTGCTGTGCTCAGCCTCTGTCTTTTAATCGGTATAGTTACTGATATAGTTGGATGAATATCAACTGTTTGCAACTATTTTCTATTTATTGCCAGAGGCTTCTCTTTCTGCCTTCTCTGGTTTCAACTGAGCATTTTGTATGATTTTATTTTATCTGCTCTCTTAGTTTATCAATTATATTTCTTAAAATTTTTTTAAGTATTTTCCTTAGTTTCAGTATGAATTTTTGACTAATCTAAGTCTATCTTCAAATAACACTATACCATTTCACATGTAGTGCAGATACTCTCTTTAGGTTGTAATCTTAAGCAACTCTGGAGGGTTTTAGAGATAAATGTGTGGAGGACGGAATAATCTACCTTATCTTTCATGGGTGGAAAAAGAGGTTAAGAAGTCCCAGACTGCCTGCTTCTCCTTGTATCACCTAAATGTTTGTTTTTTATCACTTTTTGATGCTATGTGATTTGGTGCACAGATACATGTAACTCATATCTTCATTATGCATTACATCCTTTATCATTATAAAGTGCTTTAAAAATCTTGTTAATGGTTTTTGCTCTTAACTCTGATATTAAGATCATATCCCCAGCTTTTATACAGTTAGACTTTTCAGACACACTCTTGCTATCCTTTTATTTTTAATTTTTTTGAATTTTGAGCACACATATTTGACTATGGACAAAGAATTCCACCTCTGCCTATATGCTGTATAAAGCACTGTACATCTGAAATCACACTTTTCTTGTGCAGAGATGCATTCATATGCATATGATCTTTACCAGAGAAGTTTCCAAATTTATTTGTGATGGATGAGAATGTGTATTCAAAGGTAATATAGTACTGGAGTTATCTTCAGGGGTATTATACTCCTCTTGACTCAGCCCCTATCTCGCCACTAAAGATTCGTTTTTAAATGAACAAAGCAATAGACAATAGAACATCTCTTTTAGGTGTGCCCAAAACAGAGCTTTGCTTTGCAATCCAATTTGAAGATTTTTTAAAAAGTGTATTTAGCTATTTCACATTAATTCCAAGACAAATGTTTGGTTTTTGTCATAAAATTTCAAGTTATATTTTCTGTTTTTGCAATTTATAACCTCTTTGTTTTTTGTTTCCTGTGCCAACACTAAAGCATTTGTATTTTTGTGCAAATGGTTTCCTTTATAATTATGTTATTTATAACACCCTATTCACCTGCATTTCTTGAGATAAGGCCAATTAATTTCCTACAATGAGCAGCAATAAAATTAGCATCTTTGTTCTTCCACCTCCCTCCTGGTGTTAGTTTGTAAGGGGTGCTGTAACAAAGTACCAAGATGTGGGTGGTTTAAGCAACAGAAATTATTATCTCACAGTTCTGGAGGCTAGAAGTTCAAGATCAAAGTGTCAGCAGGGTTAGTTTCTCCTGAGGGCTGGGAGGGAAGGACCTGTTCCATGTCACTCTCCTAGCTTCTGGTGGTCTCAGGTATTCCTTGGCTTGCAGATGGCACTCTCTCTGTGTCTTCACATTGTCTTCACTCTGTATGCAGCTGTCTCTGAGTCCAAATTTCCACTTTTTTTTTTAATAAGGGGGCAGTCACACTGGATTAGGGCCCATCCTAATAACTTCATCTTCGCTTAATCATCTGGAAAGACCCTATTTCTAAATAAGGCTACGTTCGTAGGCTCTGGGGGTTAGGATTTCAACATTTTTTTTGGAGGAGCACAATTCAAACTATAATACTCTTCTACTGCTAAATTTTAGCCACATTACTCACTTCCTAGTGTTTACCTTTGAACTAGTAAATGTACTATGGTTTTATTATTAATTTATCATTTTTAAGTTATATTTTTTACTTCCGACTCTAAATGATGAAGAAATCAAATTACCTACTACTTTCTCCCTTCCCTCTTGGTTGCCACTCAATTTTTGCTGATTATACACTGTAGAGCTTCATAACATTCACATTTTATTCTATTATTTCCATGTTTGTTCAGCTCTGCTTGCTTTTCTCATTCCTGCCTTCTTTTTCAGTTTCCGTAGTCTATTCTTTCCCTCATTTTTTTCATTTCTCTGATATTTTTATTTCTGCTTCTAACTGAGCTCTGTCGAGTTTTTGTATTTCTGCTTTTTAGTTTTGTTCTACAGTGATAATTGTTTCATTAAATTTTTGTAATTCATGACAAAATATTTGGCCTAAATTTTCACCTGCTCTATAGGGATATTTTTTCTGGTGTTTTTTGATCCATTCTTTTTCTGTTCCTTTTCTTGATTTTTTTTCCTCTTATATTTCTGGACAGCTCCTGTGTTGGTTCTATTTTGAAAACTTGTTTTTTGTTGTTGTTGTTTTTTTGAGACTGAATCTCGCTCTGTCACCCAGGCTGGAGTGCAGTTTTGTGATCTCGGCTCACTGCAACCTCTGCCTCCTGGGTTCAAGGGATTCTCCTGCCTCAGCCTCCCGAGTAGCTGGAATTACAGGCATGCACCATCACACCTGGCTAATTGTTGTGTTTTTAGTAGAGATGGGGTTTTACCATGTTGGCCAAGCTGGTCTCGAACTCCTGACCTTAAGTGATCCACCCACCTCTGCCTCCCAAAGTGCTGGGATTACAGGCATGAGCCACTGTGCCCAGCCCTTGAATACTTAGTTTTAAATGAATACAGTGTTTACTGTATCAGCGATTCATGGTAAATCAATGTGGAAAAGGGGCAAGAATGTGTTTCAAGCTATGGATACTTTAAGAAACAATTCTCAGGTTTATATGGGAGTTTATTTAGCCTTCCCCACACCCAACAAGATAAAATCTGTTCCCAATGTAAATTGTCTCTTTTCTTAATACTCCATGGACAGATGATGAGAAGGAGGAGAAGAGGAAGAGAATGTGGAGGAAGTGAATATGGCTGCATCAAGGGATTCTTCTTTTAAACCTACATAATTTTTAAAAATCAACCTGTGCATCCCAGCTCCCATTGGTGCAAACAAGTGATTTTGATTTTGTACTTCAGTGCATGCCCTTAACCTTGGTGAAATGTCTTTGCCACTTCTTTCTGAGATGTACAATCCTGAGTGATTGCTCCCTCTCTGAATTTTTTTGAATCCCTGCTTAATCTTCTCTACTTTTGGCATTCTTTTGCATACTTTGAGGTTCAAGGTTTTAACTGTTAAGTATTATGTTTGTATTTGCGTTTCTCCTTCTCCTTGCTATTTTTGGATAATTTTCTAAGAGGCAATAGAGAAATTCTGCTTTTATACCACAGTATTTAATTGAAAAGATGGAATCTGCATTTTGAAGGTTTCAGTGTGATAGATGACCTCAAGTTCTTTGATGTTCTTTCCGTTGAGAGGTGGGGTCCACTTCCCCTTGAATCTGGACTTGCTTCAGCCACTCACTTATATAACTAATAGAAGGTGGGAGAAATGACGGAGCATGACTTTTGAGTTAAGTCAGAGAGGCCGTGCAGCTACTGCATTGTTTGCCGGTACACTTGCCCTTGGAGCCCTGGGCCATCATGTAAGAAGGCTGCCATGCTGTGAGAACACCTAAGCCACATGGAGAGGCCACATGAAAAAGCTTGGTTGATAATCCCAGTTAAGCCCAACATTCGAGTCATCCTAGCCCAGGTACCAGACATGTCAGTGAAGAAGACTTCATCCGCAGACATTTGAGACATCCCCAACTGCTTAAACCTTTCCAGTGGCATCCCCCAGACATTGTGAAGCAGAGACATGCTATCCTCACTGCGCTTTGTCGGAATTCTTGACCCATAGAATCCTTAGGTATAATAAAATGGCTGTTTTATGGCATTCGTGTGAAGGAGGATTATTATACAGCAACAGACAATCAGAATGTCTGGTGAATCTTTTGCACAATAAAATTTGAAAACTACTGTCGGAGATAATTTTCACTGTACTCAAGAAAGTTGACGTCATGGTTGTATGCTGTTTTAACCCAGCTAAAGTCAAACAATTCTCAGAATTTCCTTCCTTGTGTGGTTCCAGGTTGGAGCTGGCCACAAAAGAAATTTGTTCAAGATTTCAAGTGTGGAAATGAAGAAGCAGTCACCTTTAATGCTCTAAAGGACAGTGTAGGGCATCAATTGCCATTGCAACCTAGACACATTATCACTGATCTGCTGATTTACCTTGTTGGCGTGGATCCTCAGCTCCTTCAGCTCATTTTTTTTTTTTTTAAGTATAATTCCCATTTTATTTTTCTCCAGAGAATAGTCTGTCTTCAGTCTTTAAGAACGCAGCTCCTAGGCCGGGCGCGGTGGCTCACGCCTGTAATCCCAGCACTTTGGGAGGCCGAGGCGGGCAGATCACAGGTCAGGAGATCGAGACCATCCTGGCTAACACGGTGAAACCCTGTCTCTACTAAAAATACAAAAAATTAGCCGGGCGTGGTGGCGGGTGCCTGTAGTCCCAGCTAGTCGGGAGGCTGAGGCAGGAGAAGGGCGTCAACCCGGGAGGCGGAGCTTGCAGTGAGCCGAGATCGCGCCACTGCACCCCAGCCTGGGTGACAGAGCGAGACTCTGTCTCAAAAACAACAACAACAACAACAACAACAAACAGCTCCTTACATGGGCTTGGTGGGGGTCGTGGGGCAGCATCCGCAGGTCTAAATCTGGGTGGGGGTGTTTGGTCATTATGGGCTTCACGAGGTCAATTCCTGACTACTTTGCTGTGAATCGCACAACCCACACAGTAATGCAGCTTCACATATAGCTTGGGAAGCACATAGGCATCGAAGATGCTCATTTCAGAAATGTCCCTGACTGTTGCAGCCTCCACTATGTTTCAAATGACGAATTTCTTAATGGCCTTGTCCTTGGGCACGCATTGGGCACAGTTCGTGCAGCAAATAAGCTGCATGTGGCCATGGCCCATTTTGGCACGACCATTGTTCCTTCTTTTCTTTGTCGTCTTGGAGGTACAGACTGGAGACTCCTTCAGCTCTTTGAGTTCTGGGTCAGGTGAAAGTGCTGCTCCGTGGTGAAATATGCCAAAGAGTAGGATAGTTAACAGAGCCCTGGGGCAAAACAGTGAAGGAGTATTGCTGCTCATCTCACATTAAAAGCAAAAACCTGAAAAACATTTGGCCCTCTTTCTTGCTGAGGATTGAAAAGAACGCCCTTGCCAACTCAATAATGTAGACCAAGCAATACAGAGCTGTGTTGTCTATTTCAGTAACATGTGCCATATTGCAATGTATCTGGGTTGCAATGGCAGTGGTATAGCAGCTGGGTATGGGACTACAATAACGGTTCAATTTCTATAAGTTCATAGTAGTAGTCCAGCAGCCAGTTAATTTTTTTCTTTTTCTTTCTTTCAGGGCCAGAAAAGCAAATTAAACTGGAATGTTATGGAGACCACTATCCCTGCCTCCTTTCCTTTTTTAAAGGTGGCACTAATTTCTGTAATTCTTTCCAAGATGTGGCTTTCCTTCTGATATACCATCATGGCTGGAAGAGAAGACATGGGTGAGCTTAGAGGCTTCCACTTGGCCATTTTTACCATAATAACTCTATTCAACAGGTCAAGAGAGAAATCTGAGGACTTTTCCAGTTTTTAATTATAACCATCCCAATTATGCACTCAGGGGCCTAACCATCACTGGTAGGTTTATGTAGCCCATGTGAAATAGACTTGGACTGGGACTCCATATATCTCCTGGCTTTCATAAGCTTCTGCTCTAACTTGGGGACTATGCTGGCATTTCAGGCCCCCTGGCAGAATTATCAGCTAAGACTGTGTGTCTAATAGCCCTCAAAAATCTGGGTATTTCCGTTTTCCCTAGTGTATCTGGGAAAAGGCTGCAGGTCCCTTTGGGGAGGGAATGCAAGCATGCTTATTGTATGTATTTGCAGTGGCATTGCAGGATTCCTTATCAAGGAGATTAGACTTCCTTTTCAATCAGTAGGCTTTGGTTCTGAGAACTGGCCTAAGATCTGAAACAAAGGATTGTAATTACCCATTTGGTGACTGACATCAGCCTTTTGCTCACTAGTTTTCAATTTTTGTGTGGTCATATAAACCAAGCAGTAGTCTAATTGGTTGCCCTTCTGTATTGCTCTTATTAGCCATTGCCACAGATCCTGGTAGGTCAAGAAACCTTGACTGTCACTCTAGCTTTGGTCTGTATTACAGTAATTATGTTCCTCTTGACTCTTAAGATTAGATGCCACCATCTGGTCTCTGCTATTCTTGAATCTTATCATCCCCATTGATAATAGCACAATTCCATTGCAAAATCTCTTTCTCTCAAATGTGATATAGAGATGTACTGAGGGACACTTATGGCTGAACTCAAAAGATGCTGGCGCCTCACCACCACTGTTATTACTTTCTGTACCGGTTATTACTTGGGCCTTCCTGGGGGACCTAGTCAGGTGGTAGGTTCTCTGATTCACATCACAAAGGATTTTAATATTTATACTTTTCTGGACTTGTTGACACCTTTCTCAATACTCTGTTGAGGCAATTCCAGCATCTCTATCTCACGAGATTCTGACACTGTATCCAAGCCTCGAGGAGTCATCCCAACAGCATTTTAGGACTGACTCCAAGTGTTCTTATCAGGACATTAAGTTCCAAGTGAATTAACATATGTTTTATCTCATATACTTATTGTTTGTGGCAAGAACACATAAAATCTACTCTTAGCAATTTTCAAGTACACCACACGTTGTTATAACCATAATCATGTTCCACAATCACCATCTAACATCATTATATTCTGTGATAGATCTCTTAAACTTATTCCTCTTATGAAATGGAAATTTTATATCTTTTGACTGACATCCTCCTTAATGATCCACCTACCCCTCACCATTCTACTCTCTGCCTCAATGAGTTTGATTTTTTTAGATTTCACATATAAGTGAGTTCATGTGGTATTTGTCTTTCTGGGTCTGGCTTATTTCATTTAACAAAATGTCATCCAGGTTCATCCATGTTATTGCAAATGACAGGATTTCCTTGTTCTGTTTTCAAGGCTGACTAGTATTCCATTATGTAGAGCTACTTCTAGTACCAACTGTTTAGCTTAGGTTTCTTCAAAGCGCTGAGCCTGAGACAAGGCTTGTGTGATGGTCATTATTTTGGAAAATGATTCTCCAAAGAAGAATGAGGGAAGAATGAAGCAGGAAAGGAGAGAAAGATAACTTAAGAGCACCTTACTGAGTGGATGGCACTGTGGAGAACTGGAGATTAATCCTTGTTAGGGACTGTCTGGGAAGTCATGTGCAGCGCACTTAAGAATCATCTACTTGAAGGGGAAGAAGGGAATATTTACCGCTGACTCCTATATGTTGCTGGCTGAGGATTGTCCCATGGGATATAACTCTCACATTTCCATTTTTGGAAAAAGCATTTGGTTCTTTTTTGTCCTTTAGAGATGATCAATGAGACTTTTTTTAAAGTATCATTATGAACTTATGGATTTTAACATATTTAAGTCTGTCTGTTGTACTCATTATTCTTATTAATAATGTCCCATTTTGGCTATTGTGAGTGCCTTCAAATTGGTTCCTGTGACCTTTTAACATGAATCCAGCAGACTTTAGTAGCTTTCTTGTTTTCTAGTATGACAAGGTCTTCTAGGCTCATTCCTGCTCCAGACATGAAATCATCCATTTTCCCAAGGAGCCCTTCAGAGATCACGATCTGGCACTAGAGGTCCTCATTGCTGTTGGGTTGGTCAATGTATGAAGAAGGCCTGTTCCCTGGACAGAGCTAGAAATATGTTTTTGTTTAATGAAAAAGAGAAATACCTCATGAGTTAGTACTCATGTTTCTAATTCAAATAAAATATTACAGTTTTTCTTTACCTACCTTCTTTGGTTTTATATTTGCACTTCTTTACTCTTACTAATTAACATAATTACTTATTTGCTTGTTAAAAGAAAAATTTTAGACATATTAAACAGTTTAATTGAGCAAAGAGGGATTCACAAATCAGGCAGCGTTCCCATCTCCTGGATCCAGAATAGATTTGGAGCAACTGTGGAGCTGTCACGTGGTTGGATAATATTTATGGACAGAAAAAGGAAAGTGGTGGACAGAAAACAGAAGTGAGGTACGGAAACAACTGGATTGGTTACAGCTCAGTGTTTGCCTTGTTTGAACATGGTTTCAACAGTTGGCGACCTGTGATAGGTTACAGTCTGTTTACATATCCAGTTAGGTTACAGTTCACTATGTAAGGAGAAACCTTTAGGTCAAACTTAAAATACATAAGGAGGCAGCTTTAACTTAATTCAACACAGTTTAACCTGTTCTATTTGTATATAGAATTGTTTCAAACATCATTAAAAAATTACTTATTTGCTATACCCTATCATATATGTGTGTATAATAGTTTCATACTGACTATATCAATATTGTTATTAACAATATGATCCCTGAATACAATTTAAGATTTCTTTGCAATTCTATTTTTCCCTTAGAATATATCCCGCTAGGAGGGTACAGTCAAATTAATATATTTTGAAGTTATTGAATTAATTGGATATCACGTTCTCTATATGTTAATAGCTAAACCATCAACTTAGTATTTATTTTGTTTCCAATTTTTAGGAACGGATATTTTCCCACCTTGATTTAATTTTATTTTTTAGTTATGTAAACCGTTTATGTGGTTTGTAAGTCAAAAGCTCTAAAACAAAGTATATGCAGAGAAGTTTAACTAACTTCTAACCCTATTCCCTCTAACTTGTTTTTTCCTTCCATTTTTCATTAGAGTTTAATTTATTCTTCCAGTTTTTTGTTTGTTTGTTTTTGTAGAGACAGGGTCTTGCTCTGTCACCCAGGGTAGAGTGTAATGGCACAATCACAGCTCCCTGTAACCTTGAACCCCTGGGCTCAAGCAATCCTCCCACCTCGGCCTCCCAAAATGTTGGGATTACAGGCATGAGTCACTGTACCTAGCCCGTTATTATTCCATTAAAAAATCTATATATATATATGTATAGATAGATATATTCGCATTCCTTCCTTTCTTAGGTAAAAGGTAGAATACTATACACCTTAATCTGCACCTTGCTTTTTTTCGCTTAATCATACTTCATGGAATTCACTTCGTAATGATGCTTAGAGATTGTATTCCTTTCTAGAGCTTCACAATTCTCCTTTTTGTGAATTTATTGAGATATAAATTGAAGACGGTGCAAGCAGATTTGGAAAGTAACGGAGTCCTTAACTAGAAGGATAGATTTATCACTCATTGCAATGTGGAAGACTGCAAAAGGAACAAATTTTGGGGAAATATCAGAAATTTAGTGGACATATTTTGCTTGAGATGTCTATTAGACATGCAAGAAGGACTACAAATAGGCAGTTTTGGATACCCTAGTCTAGAATTCAAGGGTGAGGTCCAGGCTAGACATATAATTTGGAAGTTAATAGCCGGGGAGTTTGGTGAAGGAATGGAAGAGTAAACGCTCTAGGCTGGTCATTTCTCCCCTGATTTTATTAACTCCTAAATGTAGGAGATTTGGGTTGCCTGTTTTGAGCCCCTGGACTCCTGTTTCACTGATTTCCATGGTGAACAGGTAGGCAATCATTGTCTCCAATCAGAGTAGGAAAGGGGCAGAGGAAAATGCAATCTTGTTCTTGCTAACCTATGTCCCCTGCCAGTATTCTCTTCTGGGCTACAGTCAACCCTTCTTCCCCCTCCACCTTCAGGTGCAGGGCTTCCATCTCCCAGGGTTTCTTACTGTTGATGTAATTAGTTCCTGGAATCTATGTTTCCTTCTGAGCTTCTCCTTGTTTGATTCTGGGGAAGGAAGCCAGTAACTCATGCCAGTTTTCCATCTTTGCAGGAACTCAAAGTTCTATTAGATTTTAAAAATTAAACAAGGGGGAAGAATATTTTTTTAAGAGAAGAAAGATGGGGAAACTGATTTATCATCTCTTTCAAATGTCCTGTGAAACTATTCCAAGGAGGTTGATTCTGATTAGACTCAGACTGGGGAAAATAGGGATTCAGCAAAGCTGGGAACTGCATACTGGGTAAGAAAATAAAGAACTGACTACTTGCCAGGAAACAAAAAGTATTCCATGTGAAGACATGCTTTAACTCTAAAACCTTTCTGAAATTCTACCTTGGGTAAACATGTATAGTATTTCCTCAAGAGCTACATTTCCCCAGCCTGCGGTAAACAAGGGGAAAGATACCAAGTTCATCACAGATTATTTCTCTTCAATCTTGTATGATTCACTACAGTTATGTAGAGAAAATGTTTTAATATTATAAAGTCAAGCATAAACACCTACAAAGTTAAACACGATGAACATTAAAATAAACAGGAGAGGTAGTTTATAAAATTAAACTAGATGACATAATTGGAAGTTAATACAACTTAAATAGATCTTAGAAAAGTTTTCTGGTGAAAATTAATATCTACATTTTTATATAGTTTCTCTTGATTGACTATGTCCTTAGTATACTCTGTATTTTGTTTTCTATTTTTGTACCGGTGGCTTTTGAACAATTTTTTACAAGAAGTATGTTTATTATCTACCAATACAGATGAAAAAGAGTCAAAAGTGAAAGTTCCCCTATGATAGCAGAACCTTCCCTTCATGGGTGCAAGGCAGCATACCTCCCAGAGATAACTGCTCTTGACAGTTTAGTATTTATCTTTCCAGACTTTAAAAACACAAATTAACATTTTTACATATACACACATATACTGAATGCGTACATATTTCAGATATAGGTAGAGAGATAATTACATCTCTATATATCTGAAACTTATGATTGGTATGTTTATATATTATTAGTACATTTAGATCTATGTCATTATTTGAAATAGCTGAAATTCATTTTGCACATATATTAATAAATTATATTTTATTTCATTGAAAAATACACACAAAAAGGGAAAATTAAAATAAACCTGCCTGTGGTCCCAGCTACCCTGGAAGTGGAGGTGGGAGGTTTGGGCCTGGGAGGTGGAGGTTGCAGTGAGCCAAGACTGTACCACTGCACTCCAGCTTGGGTCACAGGGCAAGACCCTGACTCAAAAATAAAATAAAATAAAATAATAAAATAAAAATAAAATAGAATAAAATGAACCATATCTTTTTATCTCTTTTTAAATTAAAACATTATAAAAATAATCTGAAAAAGTAGTATCTGGTCATTGGTCCCAGTTGTATCTCTTCTTTTCTATGTTGCCAGTTTGTATTTTTTGCACATTCACTAAAAGAGAGAAGAAATCCACAGATCTGTAAGGCTAAGGTGTAAAAAGGAATACATTCATAACAGAAGCAAATAAACTCTTGAATGCCTGGTCTTTAAGACTGGGGAGTGGAGGAAAATATATTCAACAATTTATCCGACAAGAGAACAGAGAAGGAGGATTAAAATTAAGGTTAAAAAGAGAATTTGAAAGCAATTATATGAGACAGGCAGAAAAACTTCATGCAAAAATCCTTTCTTTAAAATGTTTACTGTTATTTAAGGTTGGCCTTGTAATGAGGAAAATAACTTCACTCTTAGAAATGAGAACACACTTCAGGTTTTTCAGGCCAACCAATGTAGAAAAACAAGAAGTGAGTTCTGTGATGAGATAGGTTGAAGTAACCCCCAGTACATTCACTTCTCTAAAAATAGCCATTTCTTTCATGACAAAATACCTATAGAAAAATAATGAAAATTGCCATTCTTGGTCTTTAAGCCTCTACTAGTGGAAATGGAAATTTCCTCAGCTTTTAGAGTCCATATCTAAGGTCTTTAAAGACCTAAAGCCCATGCAGTGAGAGAGAAAACATTTGTGAGAGGCAGGAGGAATTAACTCCATAAAGAAATACCTCTCTAGGGAATGTAAGGCTTGATTGCAGAAGTAAATATTAGCCTCAAAGGAAAACCTTTTGCAGTAAAATGACAAAACTTCATGTACTTAACGCAAAGGGAAGGGGAATTTCTTTTTTGTTTTGAGACAGAGTCTTGCTCAGGCTGGAGTCGCTCAGGGTGGAATGCAGGAGGGTGATCATAGCTCACTGCAGCCTCAACCTCCCAGCTCAAGCAATTCTCCCACCTCAGCCTCCTGAGTAGCTACGATTACAGACATGTGCCACCACGTATGGCTAATTTTTTTCTTTTGTAGAGATGGGGTCTTGCCATGCTGTCCAGGCTGTATTTTTGATAAAAAGAAGAAAATAACCTTAAGCAAAATTTCCTAAGAACCCTGCATCAATATTTCAGGCATTTTCAGGGTTGATGTATGGAGCAGGGATTTGGCCTTGCTCCCTCTGGCTTCAGAAGACAGCATCAGTTCTCCTGGGAGGCAGTCACAGGTGTAGTCTCCAAGCCCTACAACAGTGGCTATCTGCCGCGTGCCCTGAGCTCTGGGGAGCTGAGAATGTCCCAGCAGAGATAACATGACTGAGGATTAAAGAAGCAGTTGCTACCCACTGGGGATTAGATTTGCAGACCTCTGAGATCCGTTCCAACATTGAGATCAAATGTTATTAAAAGAAACAACCACACACACACAAATCCCCTTCAGCAGGGCTGAAATGGGACCTGGGTAGGGGTGAGGTGGGGTGGCTATTTGGGTTGGGAAGATGGTAGGGATGGGGGAAGACCTGGGGAAGTGTTTCTAGCAGAGCCTCATCAATAGAAACAGTTTGGTTTCAAATGCATAGCTAAATTCACCAGCATGTGGTTGGGGCAGGTTCCCCAAGGAGAGAAACAGGGAATAGCAGGGGCATGCTTCAGTCAATTGGCATTGCAGCCACTGGAGGGGACTTAGATTTCAAGGAAGACACCCCATAGCGTGGCATTCTCTGAGGCATAATGCTCAGAATTAGGGCCCCTTTTGTGTGAGGGCTGTACTGCTTGCTCTTCACTCTGAAATTGTCATTCTGGATTTACCGAGAAGGCATGAAATTAAAGTTGGTAGGTGAACGATACCTCTGGCAAATACATTGTATTTAGGAGTAAAGAAGATTTTTGTTTCTTATTCCATCTTAAACTAAATGTTTACCAAATTTTCTCCTTCATTTCTTCACTTAAATTAAAACTGAAGAACATGTAGTTTTTCGAGTACCAGAAACTGGGAGAGATGATAGATCACCAATGAGATGAATATTTTAAAACCTGAGTAATAATGTAATGGAAGATAGATTGAAAGTTAAATTGTTATTCTACTTGGAAAGAATTATGTACTAGGAAACTAAAGGGTAATACAATTCTTCAGTGTCTAATATTTTAGCCCCCGTTTCAAGGTGAAAGAGAAAAGATGTGTACAGATTTTCTCAATAAGAAAACTCAATTGTAAGTTTTTACGGCTGAGAAAAAAAATTTGTAGTCTTAAAGAACAAGTTTGGGTCACATGAAAGTTCTTTATGAGAAACCTATTTGTCTTACAACCTCTATTAGTGAAAGAGGGAGTAGCTTTAGGTAAATAAAATCTCTGGAATAAGACAACAGAGTTTCATGATTTTCAGGCCAAGGCGTAAAAAGAAATACAGAAATAAATTTTTTTTTTCATTGAAATAAGTAACTTTATGCACAATCTCCTGAATAAAAGAATAAAATCTTAGATTTTTGAGGCAGAGGGTGATGGGGGGTAGGATGAAAATAAAGTATTTGTGATGGTAATAAGAAAATAGCTTCATGTGAATCTCTCTAAGAATCCTACTTAAAAATCTTTAAGGAATTGACAAGGCAAAACAAAGAGCCAAAAAAACCAAACAAGTCTTTAACTCCAGGGTAAAAGAAAGAATGAAAATGAAATGTCTAATTTCATGGAAAGGTAACTCCAGGCAATATCATCTCTCTAAGAAATTCTCCTGGGTTTCATTTTTAGGCTCTTCCAAAATTAGGACAAGAGCCCTTTCTTACCTAGGCTGTACCTTGGTTCTTTTGATCTTGAGATAGAAATTTCAGACACGAAGGGACAGAGGCCATTAGAGAATTTCTTATCACCTTTATCCTCATCATACAGTACCAGGTATGACCCTCGTGGCTCCTGTCCTCTGCCTGAAGAGGACTTTTTGAAGTTTCCGGTGGTCTTTGGCCCACATGTGGTGTGTCTTTGTTCGTCAGGACATGGATGAAAGACAGGTTGCCGACCCCTTGCAATTAAGTGTCTGCAGGCACGAGCTCGTGACTATTTCAAGAAGGATTGCTTTTCACTTCAAATATATTACTTTGTTCAAAGCAGATCCTGTGGGCTTACAGAGATATCACATCTTATCCTCTACTTCATTTGGTTCACCGAAGGACAAGTGTATGCCTGTCCTCTTAGAAACAGGAAAAAATACAAAGCACAATTTCTCAGCAAAGAGGGACTCCTCATGGTGAAGTTGTTAAATAAAAAAAAAAGGCGACGTTTTCCTCTTTGTGTCAGATGTGCAGCCTGGCTTTTGGGAAGAGGTTTATAAATCTTGCAGTGCCTTGTTTAAGAACAATAATTAGTAATGGTCTGTTAATCCCATCTGCTTCCCAGAAGGAGAAAGAGTCACTACAGGGATGGATTAGGGCCTCTCTCCAATCCTACGTAGGGACATCTGCAAAGACTCTCGTAATGTTAAAAGCTTGACTAGAGAAGAAGAAAGTTGCCTTAGAGAGAATCTCTAAGGTAGAGCAAGAAGTAGATAAGATAATACTACTGGGAAAATCTACTATATAAGAGAACAAAACTTCACATCTACTAAGCAGAGATAAATAAAAGGAATACTTATGATTACTGAAGGTTCAGGGGACTCAGTAAATTAATACCCATCTTCTCCGCATAGCTCTGATTGATCTGGGAATAGACTGAAGAGATGGACAGATGGAGATAAAATATCAGCTTCACTATTGAAAGAAAGCTACGCTGAATGACATGGCTTAGATCTGTTGTAAAAGGGGCTTGCAAATTCTTTCTTCGAATTAGAGAGGTGTACCCAGGCTAGCACAGCAGGACAACTGCAGGCCCTTAAACCACAGCAGAGTAGAACAAAGTGTGTGCTCTCTGTAGGCAGGCACGTTACTCTTTAGCCTTTTCTTCCTTGATCTCTCTGTGGCATTTAAAATAATTGACTATGCTTTTCCCAAAAACCCTTTTTTTGCTTGGTTTCAGGGACAACAAACTCTCCTGGTTATCCTCTGACCGTACTGGCTATGACTGCTGCTTTCTCTGGCTGGTTCCTCCTCTTCTCCCTGAACTGTGAATGGTGAAATGCTGCAGCGTTCACTCTCCCCTCCCCTCCTGCATTACACATGCTTTCTGTGACCTTATTCCATTTCCCAACTTTAAATATGGGTTATGTGCATTAGCTACCAAATTTACTATCAAATCTACCAAATGACTACCAAATTTATATCTCCACCTAGGACTTCTCCCTGAACTCCCAAGACTCATACATGCAACTGCCTGGTCAACATTTCCACTTGCATGTCCAGTTGGATGTTGAATTTGACACATCCAAAACCAACCCCTGATGTCTGCTTCCCATCCCACTCCTCTCTCAGTTTTCCCCTTCTCCAGTCTTCTGGTTGCTAGGTCAAAAGACTCACCACGGTCCCTGACTCCTTTTTCTCTCATGCCATACATTCAGTTCTTCAACAAATCCTGCCGGCTCTACCTTCAAATTAAGTTAAGAATCCTACCACTTCCCCCCACCCTCAAAGATACTACCCTAGTCTAAACCACCATCAGTTCTGGCTTGGGTCATTGTAATAGTCAAAAGTGATTCATCACTGCCAGTACCCCCACAGTCTGTTCTCAGAACACCAAAGTGATCTCAAGGAACACTTTTAAAATCTAAGTCAAATAAACACTTCTGTGCCTCAAAGCTTTCAAAGTCTCCCTATTTAATCTAGACTAAAAGCCAAAGTCTTTACTTTTCCCTACCAAGTCTACAGAATCTGTTCCTACTCTGGCCATATCTGCCCTCATCTAATCTCTAATCTCTCCCTAGAACCATCCTTTCCTGGCTGGGCGCGGTGGCTCCCACCTGTAATCCCAGCACTTCGGGAGGCCGAGGCAGGTGGATCACTTGAGGCCAGAAGTTTGAGACCAGCCAGGCCAACGTGGTGAAACCTCATCTCTACTAAAAATACAAAAATACAAAAATTAGCCAGGTGTGATGGCGGGTGCCTGTAATCCCAGTGACTCGGGAGACTGAGGCAGGAGAATCGCCTGAGCCTGGTAGTTGGAGGTTGCAGTGAGTGGAGACAGCACCACCACACTCCAGCATGGGAAAACAGAGCGAGACTCTGTCTCAGAAAAAAAAGAAAAAAAACAAAAAAAGAAGAACTATCCTTTCTGGCAACCTTTTTGCTGGTCTTCGAACAGGACAGGTATGCTTCTGCCTCCAAGTTCTTGTTATTCATGATGCCTCTATTAGATCTTTCTTCCAATATCATCCTCTTACTGAAGCCTTCCCTAACCACCCTATTTAAAATTGGACATCTGCCCACCACTCCCTGCGACTTCCACATTGCATCTCCCCTTCTCTATTCTATTTTTCTATAATACTTATCACCATCTGACACAGCATATATTTTACTTAACTATTTCTCTTCTCTGCTTGACCTCATAGCTCCCACAAACATACATGATGTGGACAAGGACTTTTGTCTGTTTTGTCTGGTCTGACATCCCCAGCATCTAGAATAGGGCCTTTCAGTCATGACTGCTCAAATATTTGTTGAATAAATAATTTTATTTTTTATATTATATTATTTTATTTTAGAGATGGAGTGTCACTCACTCTGTTGCCCAGGCTGGAGTGCAGTGGTGCTTACTACAACCTCTGCCTCCCGGGTTTGACCGATTCTTCTGCTTCAGCCTCCTGAATAGCTGGGATTACAGGAGCGCCACCATGCCTGACTAATTTTTGTATTTTTAGTAGGGATGGGGTTTCACCACGTTGGCCAGGCTGGTCTCAAACTCCTGGCTCAAGTGATCTGCCTGCCTTGGCCTCCCAAAGTGCTGGGATTACAGGCGTAAGCCACTGCATTCAGCCTGGATAAGTAATTTTAAAAATGAATCAGTGAATGAGTCTCAAGGGGAAGCAGCTATGCTAAGCATGACCTGCTTCCTTCCTTTGAACACTAGTCAGGAGACTCACAAGATACTCTAGTGAAAACCCTTCCACATGGGAATCTGAGGGTTGGGGAATAAGTATTCCCCTAAAAAATGATGGGGGAAAATTTATCACAAAATATCTCTTCAAATCAGACCAGTGTTGTTCTTTAAGATTGCGGAAGTGGAAAAAAGATTAGCTTCATGCAAAATCTCTCAGGAGAAGAATAAAACTAGGGTTTTAAAAATTGAGTCAGAGAAAGAAAGAAAATGATTTGTGTTAGGAAATACCTTTCAGCAAAATCTAAACAATCCTCCTTTGGTCATTAAGGCTGGGGTAAGAGACCAAAAATTAATAATTTGATTACAGAATAAAATTCCCAGATCTTAAAGACTAAAATATAAAAGGAGAATATTTATGGTAAGAAAGAAGAAATAGAAGTGAGTGAGATTTTATGAACTGGACAAGTAAAAGGTAGCTTTTCATACAGAGGTCCTTGAAAAGTTCCAGAGCCTTTAGTTCCTTAAAGATAAACTCTTGGGAGGCATAAAACATAAAAGAAGAAATAAAACTATTTGCGGTGGCAAAGGTACAGTAGATTTATTTGTCTCACAACTCTCTCTAGTTTGTGGTTACATGCATACTTTTAGCTCTGCCATTGTGATTATTCCTCTCAGAACCTCAACTGGGCCAGGCATGGTGGCTCACACTTATAGTCCCAGCTACTTGGGAGGCTGAGGCGGGAGAATTGCTTGAGCCAGGAAGGTCAGGCTGCAGTGAGCTGTGATTGTGCCACTGCACTCCAGCCTGGGCAACATAATTAAACCCCATCTCGAAAACAAAAAACAACAACAACCAAAACAAAACAAATACAAAAATCCTCAAATGTCATCCTAGAGAGAAATTAAGCCCCACATCAAACCCCAGGTTGACAAACCATGCTTGCTTCCAAACCCAGAAAGCTGCCAGAAGTTAAAGATGATCAGGTTTTATTAGATTATCTTGGAGGCAAGATTATAATGAAAAATACTTAAGAAGTATTTCTTGGCCGGGCGCGATGGCTCACGCCTGTAATCCCAGGATTTTGGGAGGCCTAGGCAGACGGATCACAAGGTCAGGAGATCGAGACCATGCTGGCTAACACAGTGAAATCCTGTTTCTACTAAAAATACAAAAAATTAGCTGGGTGTGGTGGCGGGCGCCTGTAGTCCCAGCTACTCGGAAGGCTGAGGCAGGAGAATGGCGTGAACCTGGAAGGTGGAGCTTGCAGTGAGCCGAGATCGTGCTACTGCACTCCAGCCTGGGTGACAGAGCAAGACTTCGTCTCAAAAAAAAAAAAAAAAAGAAGTAATTCTTAGGTCATTCATAAAATTACATTAAACAATGTGCTTCAAATAAAGAAAGCTGAAAGTGTTAACTCTGTAGGAGTGAGACTATGGATAGTATTTAGCATGATTGTGTGTTAGGGAGAATTTATTTTTATATTTATTTATTTATTATTTTTTGAGACGGACTCTTGCTCTGTCACCCAGGCTGGAGCGCAGTGGCGTGATCTCGGCTCACTGCAACCTTCACCTCCCGTACTCAAGCAATTCTCCTATCTCAGCCTCCCAAGTAGCTGGGATTACAGGTGCCACCATCATGCCCAGTTAATTTTTGTATTTTTAGTAGATACAGGGTTTCACCACGTTGGCCAGGCTGGTCTCCAACTCCTGACCTCAAATGATCCACCTGCCTCGCCTCCCAAAGTGCTGGGATTATAGGCGTGAGCCATCGTGCCTGGCCTATTTATTTATTATTTATTTTGAGACAGGTTCTTGCTTTATTGCCCAGGCTGGAGTGCAGTGGTACAATCATGGCTCACTGCAGCCTTGACCTCCTGGGCTCAATCAATTCTCCTGCCTCAGCCTGGGGCTACAGGTATGTACTACCACGCCCAGCTAATTTTTAAATTTTTTGTAGAGTGGGAAATCTCCCTATGTTTTCCAGGCTGGTCTTGAACTTCTGGCCTCAAGTGATCCTCCCATCTCAGCCTCTCAGAGTGCTGGGATTATAGGTATCAGCCACCACAGCTGACTGATAATTTATTTTTATATAGTATATCTCAACTGATGGCTGTTTACCTTCCCTTCATGATAGCTCAATTTAGAGGGAGTTTATTTCCATATATTATGTATTGGGCTGTCACCTAATGCAATGGTTCTAGATAGCCCTGGCATCTCTTAGGGGAGAAGAGAGCCAGGGAACCTCAGTGTCTATACGATTTGGTTCAGTCCCCAGGTGAAAGCTGATGGAGGCTGCAGGAAGACAAGCTGCTGGGGTGGCAGGAATGTGTCAGGGTGGGTATGGGTGACTGTCTCATTTGCAGTCAGGCTCGCAGGAGAAGAAACAGGAGTTCTGTTAGTCTTAATAGTTTGTGTAATAAGAGAAAAATAAATAGGACCCATATTTTCTTTCTTGCCAGAACAGGAAAGCAGGTGAAAAGTGAGAATTTGTGCACACGTTGTGTCTGGGAGACAAAGCGTGAGTAACTGAATCCACCACCAGGACCTTTTGCTTGTAACTGTCTGGTCTTCCTGTCTCCATTCTTGTTCTCCTCCAGTCTATTCCCTGCATAGCAGCCAGTTGGATCACATCAACTTTGCTAATTAAAGTCCTTCAGTGTCAAGGCACCTGCATGATCAGGTTCCTGTCTGCCTCTTGCTTCTCACATCGAAACTATTCTCAGGCACACTGGTTTCCTCCATAGGACCAGGCTTTTGTCTTTCTTTTTTTTTTTTTTTTTTGAGATGGAGTCTCTGTCACCCAGGCTGGAGTGCAGTGGTGGAGTCTTGGCTCACTGCAACCTCTGCCTCCCAGGTTCAAGCAATTCTTGCGCCTCAGCCTCCCGAGCAGCTGGGATTACAGGCATGTGCCACCATGCCTGGCTAATTTTTTGTATTTTTAGTAGGCACAGGGTTTCACCATGTTGGCCAGGCTGGTCTCGAACTCCTGATCTCAAGTGATCCACCCCCTTCGGCCTTCCAAAGTGCTGGGATTACAGGCGTGAGCCACCGTGCCCGGCTGAATCAAGCTTTTTTTCTGACTCGACCTTTACACGTCCTGTTATTCAGCCTTTACGTGAACAACTTCTACCCATTCTTCAGGCGTCAGCTTAAGTATCAGTTTCTCAGTGAGTCATTCATTTCCTCACTCCCCAAACTAATCTATGATGTCCCCGTGATTCTTTCTCACAGTACTAGGTTCTTTTCCTTCATTGTGCTTGCCACACTTTGTAATGATATATTTATTTATTGCTTGCTTAATGTCTGTCTCTCCCCTAGATTGCAAGGCCTTTGAAGGAGCTTACAGGATTTGTTTACTCTTTTATATCCAGCTGCTTGAAAGCATTGGCTAGGAATGGCCTCATGAGAAGGCTGTAGTCAGTGGACTCCAGGAGCAGTAACTTGATACTAAGTGTCAACTTTTACTATTTTGTGTTACCATTCCTTTTTTTGTTTTGTTTTGTTTTGAGATGGAGTTTCACTCTTTGCCCAGGCTGGAGTGCAATGGGGCGTTCTCGGCTCACTGCAACTTCCTCCTCTTGGGTTCAAGTGATGCTCCTGCTTCAGCCTCCCGAGTATCTGGGATTACAGGTGTGTGCCACCATGCCTGGCTAATTTTGTATTTTTAGTAGAGATGGGGTTTCACCATGTTGGCCAGGCTGGTCTTGAACTCCCGACCTCAGGTGATCTGCCTGCCTCAGCCTCCCAAAGTGCTGGGATTACAGGCGTGAGCCACCGCACCCGGCCTTATAATTCTTTACAGATGTGCAGAGATGAAATGGGCAGAGGTAATTACCAGAAATGCTGAGTCCACCTAACAGGAGGGATGGGGAGAAGTGACAGCCATGAGGCATATGTGGAGCATGTGCACACTGCTGAGATTCACATGCAGAGGGACGGCGTTTCCCCAAGTCATGCAGCCTGGGTGCTTGGACTATGACATTGGTATGGAGAAGAGTGGTGAAAGAACATGAGAATATTTGCATTACCAAAGCAGGGAATATGAGCGTAGGAAAAAAGTTTTATTAATTATAAAGTCCAGCTGGGCAAGGTGGCTAACGCTTGTAATCCTAGCACTTTGGGAGGCCAAGGCGGGCAGATCACTTGAGCTCACAAGTTCAAGACCACCATGGGCAACATGGCAAAAGCCCCATCTCTACAAAAAACACAAAAATTAGCCACGTGTGGTGGTGCATACCTATAGTCCCAGCACTCGGGAGGCTGAAGTGGGAAGGATTGCTAGAGCCTGGGAAGCAGAGGTTGCAGTGAGCTGAGATTGTGCCACCGCACTCCAGCCTGGGCAATAGAGCCAGACCTTGTCTCAAAATAAATAAATAAATAAATAAAATAAATAAGGTCCTCCCCCTCTTTTTTTTCTAAATTGATTTTATTCTTTTCTCATAATGTGATGGCTATTTATTCTTACATTCACATTTATCCAATACATATCTGGGGCCATATGCTATGCATTATGTAGGGCTAAAAAGATACAAAATTTCACTTCCATTCTTTAAGAACTCAACATTTAGTATGGGAGTTTTAATATAATACACATATTCGAATTTAATATTAGACAGATATTCAAATTTAATATGGTATATATATTCATATTACAACACACAGCTGCCTATAATACATACTTTAAGATGTGCAGAAAAATGAAGTATTCTAGAACTTCAGTCACGTAGCCAGTGGTAACCTGATTTACTAACTTTTAGAGGATTACTTAGGACTTAACCAGTGAGCTAGACATGCAGAACTGAGAAGACTCGACAGGGATGTAATCTAAATATGAAAAACACTACAGAACAAGACCTTGTCTCAAAAAAAAAAAAATCTTGGTTATATTAAAAAAAAAAAAAAGGAAAGAAAAACACAGTACTGCATAGGTCCTGCCTAACCAGAACATGTCTGACTAATCAGCTAGCACTCCCAACAAATGAGAACAAATGTTGGCCAAATATCAGCTACATTCAGCACTAAAATCTGTCATGAATCAAGTACTTTTATAAAAGAGTTTATAGTTTGGTTACAATGCCATAAGTGAGGCAGGGATTACAAATAGTTTTCAATTTTTGAGCTGAATCCAATTGATAGGTAGTGGCTCCCTGGACAGTGGAGTGAGGGATTCTGAAGCTATGTCTGGGCCCACTGTCAGAGTGTGGTGAGTGACATGTGCCCTGGAAGAAGAAAAGACAAATTGAAGCACACATGCCATGTATCTGACGTCACTGCTTGTGATTAAAAGACAGAAAAACCTGCATTCAAATCCTTCTTCAAGTCCTTGGGAATTGTGTCACTTTGGGCAAATGGCTTTATCCATCTGAGTTTACCTTCCATGGAAAGGTTCTGCCCATAGGATGGAGGTGAGACTACAGCCTCCTGTTGAAGCTAACGGCCGCAGAAGGCAGGAAATAAGGGAGGAGGAGAAAGCCTGAGAGTGGAACTGACCCAAGAGGTCTTAGTGGTGGGGAAGATGAAGTGATGCGGCCAACAGCAGAGACCTGGGAGAAGAGATGCATCTAACAGAGCTCTTTGGGGGGGGGGGCAGCGGGGGGGGGGGGGGAATGCTGTGTGCCTTGACCCCTTTCCCTGGCCCCTTGAATCTTCAGGAAAACTCCCCAAGTCACAATATGCTTGGCCCATTGCATTTTCTTTTGGAAGGCAGTGAAGGGGCTGATCAAGACTGGCAAGACTCCAAAACACTGTCTTCTTTTATAGGTGACGAGTGCTCAGCGAATGGGGGCTGTTACCATCTACACTGCTACTACAGGTCCTTTGGCTGACATGAACATGCCAGAATGAGGGATGGGAGGACCAAGAGCTCATTTGGCCTGGGTGTGTCTGTCCTTAATTACACTGTTCTCAAACATATGTTCCAGCCAGAGGCTTGTTAAGAAGAAGCCTTTGTTTAAATTTCAGGGCCCACAGAGCATTTTATAGTGTAGACTCTAGAAAGTTTTATAGGCTAAAAGTCTGTATGATCTGAGTGAGATGAGCCCTTGTGTTTTATCAAAGGACATTCTGGGAACATAAACCTGTTTGTCTTCATGACAAGCCATGCAACTCCTGGGCAGAGTTCAGTTCTCTGTGAAGAGAAGTGAATATGCCACTGGTACACATGCGTTTCAAACTTCCTGATCCTCACGCAAGACTGATTTCACAGGCTCCTTGACATCTGCATTTAACTCCTAAATGTCCTCTGCTGTGCACCTCTTTCGCTTTTCTCAATCTCACTGCCCTCAGTGCTATTTGCTATGACATTCTCTTTTTGCTTTTTGAATCTCATACTAATTACTGCTTCCTGACCCTTTTTGGCACCAGTGTAGCAGAGGGTACTACCCTCAGCTTCAGATAAGTCAGTGGAGTTCAGATTTGTCCATCCTCTGCTGATAGATGTAGGAGTGGCTTCCAGAAATCTCTCTGCAGAGGGAGTGAGGAGCCTCCTGGGAGAGCTTCAGCTCAGACCCATAAGTCATTACAAGAAACTCAGCTCAGGAACAAAGCCTTAGTCCCTACAGGAGAAAGGCAATCCTAAGGAGAGCGGCGCCTGAACCCTTTCCTACCATCAAGAACTCAAGAACTCAGGTCTGTAATTTACAAAGGCGTGGGGTGACCAGTGTCGCAGACACTGGCTAGATGCTCCCCAAACTCGTCTCCTTTTCTTCCTGGGCTCATACCTTCCTGGCACACATACTCTCTGTCTGAATTCTAGCCTAATAAATGTGGGCAGAAGTCACACACACCAGCTCCAGGCCTGGCCCATAAAACTTCCTGCATGATCTGGGATGCAAACGATCCAGTGGAGGCCTCCGAGGCCCTAAGGATGAAGCAGCTGGAGACAGAAGGGCCTGGGTCCCTGAATGGCTGGGAGGAATAGAGCCCCAGTGCAGTCTACTTGCACCCCCACCTTGACTGTGACATAGGCAGAAATAAATTTTTGCACTCTAAAATCATTGGAATCTTGAGGTTGTTTGTTACAGCAATTATCTTGCTCTGGTTGACCTGCTAAGTAAAAATAGAAGCTCTGTCTAATGAAAATACTGCATTCAACCTGAAGGAGTAGCAGCATAGCATTGGCAATTTCCTAGTAAAGTGTAATATGAAAAGGAGAGAAAGGCAGTCTTCCCTGGTTTCCTTTGCCCCTCACAGCTTTGACATTTTAGGAGCACTAAAATATGAGGTGGCATTTAGTGGGAGATACAGGAAGAGGCAGCAGTTTTTGAGAGGAGGCAGTTTTTGAGGGGCCTGGCAGCGCAGTGGAACCAAGGAGGAAGGGAGGCGGCCGCTGGTAGATACAGTGGCATTGGTTCCAAGAGGAGGTGGTGAAACCTAGTGGGGATAGTCAGGACCAGCAGAAGTGGCCACACTGTCCAGGGAAAGGCAAGCATTAGATGGTCAGATTTGATCATAAGCCCATGCAGGACACTTAGAGATTCTGAGCAGTACCTGGAGTATTACAAAGGTAATAACCAGCAATATGGGTTCCCTCTATGAGTTATGGGAAATTGAGAAGGTTGGGGAAGAACACTCTCACTGTAGATCAATGTAGGAAAAATAGAAGGTGATTTTCTGACTTCAGTTGTGATTTTTCAGAAAAGTAATTTCTTCAAGCAGGCACAGCCGCCAGGCAGGTTAGGCTATTCATAGGCATCCTGCCCCAGTCACTCTTGTACTTGTCAGGAAGGCAAGCCAAGTTCAGAAGTCAGAGAGGGCCTGGGTGTTTGCATTTTCCACAGTGACCTCAGTGGGTGTTTGGGCAACAAAGGTATTCACATTCCACTAGGTAGCTAGAAAGGAACTCACAGGTATTCTCTATGTGAAAGGTAAGGATCCTGATTCATTTGGCAGCTGCTTTGAATTTTTTTCTTTAATTGAAAAGAAAGTACATTAAATTTGAGAAATACTATTCTAAGCTGCAGGTCCTATGTTAAAATGGAAAAAAGTTGTGGAGGGATGAAACAGATTTCTAGAGGGACAAGGAAGACAAAGTGGAGGAAAGCTCAGGAAGCCAAGGAAGGAGGAATTCCTGGGCATCGGCCTCCCTGCAAAAATCATTCGGGCAAAGCTGGGGTGATTACGGGGAGCGTGCAGATGCCTTAAAGGTCAAGCATTGAAATCTGAGGAGCTGGAGATGCTGCATCTATTGGATGTGTGTACACTGACACATGTTTATATGTACACATGTAAGTGTGTACATGTACATGGGCACTTTGGGTAACTACACAGTTTGAAGCAAAGTTTTTTTTTGTTTTGTTTTGTTTTTGAGACAGGGGTCTCATACTGTTGCCCAGGTTGGAGTACAGTGGTTCAATCACAGTTCACTGCAGCTTCCAACTCCTCAACTCCAGTAATCTTCCCACCTCAGCCTCTCAAAGTGCTGGGATTGCAGGCACAAGCCACTGTGCCTGGTTCTGAGGCAAAGTTTTTAAATAAAACTTTAAATTATACATCTTTATTTTATTTATATCACAGAAGAAGGTACTCTCCCGGAATATACCTTTTTACTAAGAAAAGGAGACAGATTTTTCATCTTTCTTCCTATCCTGTGTGACCTGGCTATTCCTTTCCACGCAAACTTTCTCCTAGAAGCTCAAGTTCTTGTTCTGCAACTAAAATGAACATTTTTCTACATCCCTGTCACATTCACAGGTTATTTTTCTCAGTCTTCATATTTCAGGAATGCGTTCCATTTAGTTAAACTGATATCAGGCAAGCTACTACTGGCTCATTGTGACTTGTAGTGTTGCTCCTTTTAGATGACCTGCATAGATGTAAAACATGTCTTTTAATCATGCCTCCAGAGAAGTGGCGAGCAGTAGAAATTTTGGGTATTGTAGAATGTTGAAAGAATTAATAAATAAATACATTACTAAACCATTACATTACTATGAAATGTATTATTTGTTATTAAGTTACAAATTTTAAATTGTTAAAACGTTAAGAAATTATTGATAAAAGAAGAGTGAATACTTAGAAAACACTAAGTGCCCGGCACTGTTGTAAGTGCTTTCTACATATATATTTAATTCTCAGGAGAACTCTATAAACTAGGAACTGTTTTGTCCCCATTTTGCAGATGAGAAAATTGAGGTGGGGAGAAATTAAGCAACTAACCCTCTGCCTGGCATCTAGGAAATGATAAGAGTCAGGATTTGATCTCGGGAGGCCTGGCTCCTGGCTCCAGAGCCTGTGCTCTATCAGAGACAATGACATTTTTTTTTCCCATGGGAAGAAAGGAGGTGAGACTGATTGCTGGAGACTCTCAGATTACTCCCACAGGATAGTCCTGTCTGCAGTTTCTCACGGGAATTAGGCAGCCTGCAAATGAGATGTATCTTGGAGCTTTTGTTGTGACACTCAGAAGTTACATTACCTTTCTATTTCTCAGCTTTCTCTTAAACAAAACAAGGAGAGTGGGACTAGATAGCCTCTAAGATCTGTTCCAGTTCTAAGATAACATAGTATTAGCATTCCTGCACTAAAATGCTGATCACTTGCGTGTGGGAAAGAAGCAAGTCAGTTCTTCCTTCTACACCACTGTGCCTGGTCCCGAGGCAAGCCAAGTTCAGAAGTCAGAGAGGGCCTGGGTGTTTGCATTTTCCACAGTGACCTCAGTGGGTGTTTGGGCAGCAAAAGTATTCACATTCCACTCGGTAGCTAGAGAGGAACACACAGGTATTCTCTATGTAAAAGGTAAGGATCCTGATTCATTTGGCAGCTGCTTTGAATTTTTTTCTTTAATTGAAAAGAAAGTACATTAAATTTGAGAAATACTATTCTAAGCTGCAGTTCCTATGTTAAAATGGAAAAAAGTTGTGGAGGGATGAAAGAGATTTCCAGAGGGACAAGGAAGACAAAGTGGGGGAAAGCTCAGGGAGCCAAGGAAGGAGGAATTCCTGGGCATCGGGCTCTCCGCAAAAATCATTCGGGCAAAGCTGGGGTGATTACCGGGAGCGTGCAGATGCCTTAAAGGTCAAGCATTGAAATCTGAGGAGCTGGAGATGCTGCATCTATTGGATGTATGTACACAGTCGGATCCTCCTTCTACACCCTTCAACTAGAAGCTGCAGCGTAGGGTGCTGAGTAGACACCTGTAAAGAACTGGGAGCAATAAATGAGGGTTCGAGCTCCAGGAAACTTCAACTTCTACCTAAGAAGCGTAATAGAAACACTCTTACTAGGTGCCTACTGTGTGCTGTGTGTTTTAAACAGGTAGTATCATTTAATTCTCATTGCAAGCTTGTGAAGTAGGTAGTATGTCTTTAATTAAAAAAAAGCGGCAGCTCAGACGCCCCAAGGGACTTGCCCAAGATGGCCCAGCTAGTAAGTGATTCAGGCAGGATTCAAATCCAGTCTGCCTGATTTCAAAGCCCACGCACATTGCACAATCCACACCTCCTTAAATATCTCGTTCGAATCATTTTCACTGCAAGCTTACGGGGTATTTTCTCCCCATTTCACTGACGAGGCAAGTGAGACTCAGAGTGGTGAGGTGACCTGCATAGGTAGGGTGGGAGAAAAGCCTGCGGAGCGTGTACTGTAGCTTGGCCTCCCTCGGCTCTGTCCCCAGCAAGCGGGTCCCACCTTTCCCGGTCCCAGCCCCACGCACCGCCCGCTCGGAACTACACTTCCCGGCAGAACGCGGGCGCGCGCACGCGCACCGGGGCCTCCGCCATGGCGACCGTGCTGTCCAGGGCGCTCAAGCTGCCGGGTAAGGAGTCGCATGCTTGCGACCACCCTGTCCCCGCCGGTGTTGGAATAAGGGGAGGCGAGGCTCTGGGGGCGAGGCCGGTCGGGCCCTGGCCTCAACCCAGACTCAGCTCCAGGCGCCCGGTGCCGAGGAGGGTGCAGTCCCTGGGGGCTGGGGTCTCTGTGCCACCAGAGGGCGAGAGGGGCGCCCAGCGGGGCAGGGGTCTCGGGCGCGGGGCGAACCCGGAGACGCGCGGGGAGAGGGCGCCGAGCAGGTGTTACGGCGGGGAGTGTCAGAACGCCGGTCGCCGCTGTCCCGAGGGGAGGCTGGCGAGAGGAGCATCCTTCCCGAGCGCCGCGGACCCGGCACCGCAGGGACTCCGGCGCCTTCTGTCTTGGCTGGACCTGGGCGGGGGCGGCGGGACGGCGAGTGGCCCTCTGTGGATCATCCCCTCCACCTAACGGCAGCAACGACGCATCCATGAGGCAGGTGGGACGGGTATTTACGTCCCTTCCTAGTTTACAGAAGAGAAAATGAGAGTTATTTGGCTAAGTGAATTGTCCAAGGTCTCACAAGTATTGGGAAAGCTCGGCCTTGAACGTCAGGGGTCTTTTCACTCTAAATCCTGAGCTTTTGATTCCACTTGGTCAGTCTCCAGCTGCCGAGATTAAGCATGGGAAATGATTTGGCACCTATAAGTTGAAGATAATGTATGGAATCTTCTTTAAGGCAGCATTAGGGGTGATGACAACTTCCAGAGCTGATTCAGTACTTTGGGCAGCAGCTCCAAGTTTTTTTTCCTTTTTTTTTTTTTTTCCTCCTAAACCTCCAGAGTAGGATTGTACTGTTAGAAACTTGATATTTAAATAAAAGTATATTTATTCCACCCAAGTAAATTTTAAACATTAGGCTTTAGAAAAATTGATGGCTCTACCTAGGTAAGTTTTAAGCATTAAGCTATAAACATTTATTTGCTGATAATTTGTATTAGAGGGAAAAGCAGTTGCTTTCATAGCTATCTCTAGAGAGGGCTATTTGGGTTTTGGTTGGATAGCTAGTTTGAGCTTGCAGGGGGATTACAGGGTCCTTGTTCTCAAGGAGCTTCCAGTATGCTACCCTGAAGCGAACCTTGCCATTTGGATGACGCTAGGTTGGATATTAATTTGCATTTCTGTCCCCAGACTTCATGACCTCAGACAGATTATTATTTTTTTTAATATGGGCTCATTGGAACATTGGAAGGAACACTGATAGTATCTGCCTTGGAATGTGTGCATAACACTGGAATTAAAGGAGAGACGTGGCCCTTTACCTGCAGGATTAATTTTTTACTTTTTTACTTTGTATATCCTTAGTGTAGAATGATATCCTCCCAGAGGGGTAATAAGATGTCAGACACATTTAGCTTTATTTTTTTTTTTCTTTTAGAGTCCTTTTTTTAAAATTTCAGTGTAGGTCATTGTTATTCTCTAAGAATGAGAATGCATGAAAATCTTGCTTTAGCAACTCTTGAACTCTTTTGTGTTCTTATGCCCAAAGGCTGTGGTGTTATTACTCCCTGGAGTATTAGTCGTAGGAACTGGTTGGGGTTCCCATAGCCCAGTCCATGGGCCTGTTTGGCAGGCAGCTTGGCCCTGAGCCCTGAGGTATGCTTGATGCTTTTTTAGGCCCAGTTATAGTAGGCATGTGTTCTTTCATGTGATGTGGGTTTTAAGAAAATGTTCACTTGCGTTTTTCCTTGTCTCCTTCTTGCCCTTTCTTCTTCCCTCCACCCAAAATACTGTTTTTAGTTTTTGCATAGGTACAAGTTGTTTTTATGTAGCTCTTTTTGGCTCCCCTGTAATTGGGGTCCTGAGACTGCTGTCCTGTTTGGGCTACTGTGTTATGTTCCTGTAGTTAACATCCCCACTGTTTTCTTTGTTTGTTTTGTTTGTTTGTTTGTTTTTTTGAGATGGAGTTTTGCTCTTCTTGCCCAGGCTGGAGTGCAATTGTGTGATCTCGGCTCACCGCAACCTCCGCCTCCTGGGTTCAAGCAATTCTCCTGCCTCAGCCTCCCGAGTAGCTGGGATTACAGGCATGCACCACAGTGCCCAGCTAATTTTGTATTTTTAGTAGAGACAGGGTTTCTCCATGTTGGTCAGGCTGGTCTGGAACTCCCGACCTCAGGTGATCACCTGCCTTGGCCTCCCAAAGAGCTGGGATTACAGGCATGAGTCACTGCGTCTGGCCCCAACATCCCCACTGTTTTCATGTGTGAGGAAGTCAGGATGGAGTGGTGGCTGAGAGCATGAGACAGGCTCGGGTTCAAATCCAGTCTTTACCTAATTAGTTGCTTAATCTCTTTAAGCTTTAGTTTCCTCATCTGTAACAATAACATTATTATGGAACATTCACTCTATGCCACACATTCTACTACATATTTACCTCCTAGGGTTATCTGAAATAGTAAAGGAGATGGATGTACTTAGGAGGTTTAGTAACCTCTGACATATGTTAATTAGTCAGTAAGTGTTAGCTGTTGTCATCAGCAGTGTGCTCATTTATGAATGTGATACCTGAAGGAAGACTTGATGTAATAGTGAGCTATTGACAGATCTCAGCAGTCTTGTTATGAAAGAGCAGTTTCGCTAAGCTCAGGAAGGAAAGATGTTTGGCTCACATGCATAAAATGAGGTTAATTAGTAGCAGAAGGCCAATATGACATTCATAAAGCCTGTAGGGCAGCTTATCTCCTAAGTATATATATATTTTTTTCCTTAGGCCATTTTAAAGTTTGAAGGTCAAACACTGGAGGGAATATCAGAGCAAAATGATTTTTTATGATTTATTTTGTTTGTGTAACTTAGTCTTTATATGCCCTTGGGTAAACTAACCCATGATATGAATTATTTACCTTTAGTTGCAGTAGAGTGTATTGTATAGTATATGCACAGTATAGTGTATACTATAGTATAGTATATGTTATAGAATAGTGTATGTTTTAGTATATTTCCTGAAAACATTTGGGTATGGTATAGTTGCATCACTTTCGTATTTGTGTTTTCCTCTCTACCATTTTGGGAATCCTATTATATTTAAGCAGCATCTTCAGTCTTCCTAAGAGGAAAAGCAATAGCTGTGGAAAGCTCATTTATAATGATTTGTTATGAAATCAGTGCCCTCTCCCTTATTCTTTGAAAACCTTTCATTCATTAAAAATTTGGGTGGTGGCCGAAAGTAGCAAGGAAGCGAGTGAGTGCTAAGTGCCCTAAGCTTGGAAGCTGGATTTGACGCCTAGCTCCTCAGCCTGAGTAGGACTTAAGGCAAGTTGGTGGACTTCTTTTAAGGCAAGTTGGTGGACTTCTTTTACTTCACTCTCTCTTATTGTCTTTCTGTAAATAGATAGAAAAAAATATTATTAAAGACTTCTCTAATCAAAACTTGTAGTCTGTAATCCTTAAGTGGAGGTTTGTTTTTGCACTATCTGAAAAAAAAAATTAGTATAAAAGTATTTATTCCTCTCAAAAGGCTGGCCAAGAACTGGCCCCTAGTCTTCTGTAATGTAAAGAAAGCATAGGAATATGATAACTCAGAGCGCTTGTGTGCTTGTCTTTATATTTTGGTGATGTCATGGCTGGGTCAGAATGCTTGGACATCAAATTGCATGTTCTTTCTCTGAGGACTTTTTGGACATTGCTCCGCTATCTTTTAATAGTGTATGTTACTATGGAGAAATCTTTGCCTGATTTTTGTTCCTGTCATTAGTGACTTGATTCTTTTTCCTTTGGCCTGGCTGCTTATAGGATTCCTTCTTTGTCCTTGAAGTCCTGTGCCTTTACTAGGATATATTTCAGTATTGATTCTTCTGAATCAGTTTTTCTTGGGACTCTGTGTACTCATTATTCTGCAGTTTTAGGTCTTTATTGTAGGAAGTTTTTTTTGACAACTCTTTAAAATACTGCTTTTGGTTCCATTTTCTTTTCTGTTATCCTCTTTGGTCATGCATATATTGGCTCACCTTTGTTGTCAGTATCTATCACATTGTTTCTAGTCTTTTTAAAGCCTTGATTTTTTTTCCATGGGATCATATGTAGCCCGTACAGACTTTGAAGCCAGACTGGTTTTGAATTGTTACCTATCACTTGCTGTTTGTCTGTGGGCCAATGTATTAGTCTGTTTTCACACTGCTGATAAAGACATACTTGAGACGAGGCAATTTATAAAAGAAAGAGGTTTAATGGTCTTACAGTTCTGTGTGCCTAGGGAGGCCTCACAATCATGGTGGAAGGTAAAAGGCACATCTTACATGGTGGCGGCAAGAGAGAGAATGAGAACCAAGCGAAACAGGTTTCCCCTTGTAAAACCATCAGATCTTGTGAGACTTATTCACTACCATGAGAACAGTACGGGAGAAACTGCCCCCATGATTCAATTATCTCCCACTGGGTCCCTCCCACAACACATGGGAATTATGGAAGTACAATTCAAGTTGAGATTTGGGTGGGGACACAGAGCCAAACCACATCCGCTAATTACTTAAACTTCCAAGCCTCAGCTTCCTCATCTTGAAAGTGAAGACAGTAATGTGTCTACCTCACATAGTTGTTATGAAGATTTACTGAGATAAGAATTTTTTTTTGAGACAAAGTCTTGTTCTGTCGCCCAGGCTGGAGTTCAATGGCATGGTCTCGACTCACTCTAACCTCCGCCTCCCAGGTTCAAGCAATTTTAATGCCTCAGCCTCCTGAGTAGCTGGGGTTACAGGCGCCTGCCACCACACGTGGCAAATTTTTGTATTTTCAGTAGAGACGGGGTCTCGCCATGTTGGCCAGGCTGGTCTTGAAGTCCTGGCCTCAAGTGATCTGCTCGCCTTGGCCTCCCAAAGTGCTGGGATTACAGGCGTGAGCCAGCAACCCTGGCCTGAGATAAGACATTAAAAGGGCTTGGAAGAGTGTAGGATAAGTGTTCAGAACTGCCAGCTGTAGTTATTTCCATTACATTTTGCTTGATTTTCACTAGTCTATTCTTTTTATGTCTCTGACTCTGTTTTCAGCAATATCTGTTCCTTTAGCTGATTCCAATAAGGATTTCTTTTCTAAAACTGGTTTGTTATTTTTTTCATTGTTTTCCTGAGTGCTTATTTCAGAGAAGACGATTTTCCTAAATTTCTCAGACTCCACGGGGAAGTATATGTTCATTATTTCTTCCATCTTGTGGTGTGATTTGTCCAGCATTTGCTTTTCAGCTAATCGTTTGTTATGTTTCGTTGTTACTTCTTTCTTGAATATTTGTAGAGCTTTGTGGTATCTTGTGGAATGAGTACTAAACATGGCTCCTTTCTGATTATTACTTATATTTAAATGGGGCAGTTGTTTGACAGCCTGGGTATTGCCAAAGGGGTGATCTAGGGCCGTTGGAAGCAAGAATGTAATCCAGGCCTGTTAAGTCAGCTGGCTCCCCACCAGCACTCTTCCTGTGTGGATGTCTCTATCCTGGCTAGGAGTGGCTTTTCACAGGACTGTAGGCTGCTGGTTTGGCATTTCCTTCACTGACTTTGTTGTGCCACTTATCAATTTATTGCCCCTGAACTCCAAATTCACCTTTGTTGACTGATTTGTGAAAGCGGGTCTGAGCCCTTTTAAATATCAAGTTTGTCCTGCCTTGGATATTGTCTCTCAGTCCTAGGGGACCTTTTAGAGTTCTCTTCTCATCTTTATGTTTACTCTCCTGTCATTGCTTAGTTATTTTTTTTATGTTAAACTTGTCCTCTTTGGACTACTGTTTGGCTTCTGTCTCCTGACTGGGCCCAGTCAGACTGATTATGCCCAGTTACTTTTCTAACCTGCCGTCCTGACAGTGTGCTTTTTGTGAAGATGTCAGCTTGTGCTTTTCCTCACTCGGTCCTACTTCGATTTGACTCTGTGGTGTTGAATGGGGCTCATTGGTGCTTCTGTGACCCCAGACTTTGTCTTTCCAAGCAAGCAATTACTGGTTTGGCTATATTTGTGGAACAAGGGAGGTAGTATAGCTTGTTGGTTAGAACAACAAATGGACTCTGCAGTCAGATGCCTGGGTTTGAATCCTGGCTTTTCTTTTGGCTAGTTCTGTGATCTTAGTCATTTTACCTCTTTAATTTTATTTTTCTTGTTGATAAAATGGGGGATAATAATAATAATAATAATATCTACCATATAAGGTTGATGTGAGGATTAAATGAATTAACACATGCAAAATGCTTGGATCAGTGCCTGGGACAGTAGGCACTCAATACACTTCCAGTTGTCATCATCGTCATCATCTTATTGTTGTCATGATTATTAATTCTGTGAACTCTGCTCATTGCTGAAGATCTGCAATATATGTGCAATATATAACTGCAAGATGTATATGCCTGCTCTTACTGAGCTTTCTCAATTGAGTACAAGTTTCAGTGCATTTAGTTCATAAATTGTGGTTTGGGAATGTGGCTGTTTCCTATTTTGTGTTCTATTTTTATTTTTCTGTATTTGTTTTCCTGGTTTTAGGGAAGACAGTGTGACAGAAATGCCCACTTTTGCCATCATTAACTAGAAGCATGTAATCTTGCTAAACAGACCAATCTGACAGCAGCTTTTTTTCTCAAAGAATGCTTCAAATTGTTTTTATAAATTTCCTACAGATTGGCCGGGCGCGGTGGCTCACGCCTGTAATCCCAGCACTTTGGGAGGCCGAGGCGGGTGGATCACGAGATCAGGAGATCGAGACCATCCTGGCTAACACGGTGAAACCCCGTCTCTACTAAAAATACTAAAAATTAGCCGGGCGTGGTGGCGGGCGCCTGTAGTCCCAGCTACTCGGGAGGCTGAGGCAGGAGAATGGCGTGAACCCAGGAGACGGAGCTTGCAGTGAGCCGAGATCGTGCCACTGCACTCTAGCCTGGGCAACAGAGCGAGACTCCGTCTCAAAAAAAAAAAAAAAAAAAATTTCCTACAGATTTTATAAATTCCTGTAGCATATGCTTCTCTTCCTCCCTGCCTGTGATAGTACATAGCATGATAAAAATGAATTTCCTTTAAACTGTTTTGCTGGGAAGTGTTTTATTAATGATTTCACTTTGACAAAGGTGCTGTTTTAGCCTGATATGTTTGTTGCAAGGTGGAGACTGACTAGCAAGATTGAATTTGATGTCGATGCTAAATTTTTCACTTGGTGCTAAAAATCCAATTGCACAATTATAGGGTGGCTTAAGCATGTGTTCAAAATGCTTGGAAGTTTCAATTGAATCAGTAGGTGATGTGAATGCCAAGAAAGCTCTCAAGATCTTACGTTATAGAAATTGAATTGTTGTTTGCTATCTGGAGTAGGTAGGAAATAGCTCTGCCCTCCCTTTCTCTGGTCAGACTGTACCTGGGATTGTATCTAGTTCCAAGAACCATATTTTAAAAAGCACAGACATATCACATTGTGTCCAGAGGAGAATGACCAGGATGTTGAGGACACCTGAAACAATGCTTCTTTAAGTAATGGGTTGAAAGAGGTGGAGGTGTTTAAGTTGGAGCTGAGAAGAGTGGGGGAGGGCACTGGGGGATACAATACTGGCACCAGTGATGGTAATGATAATAATAGAAGCTAAAATTTATTGTGTGACTATAAGCCAGGCACTAAGAACCAGACATATATTATCTTATTTGATTTTCATCACAATCATATGAGCTAAAAAGAATAATTATTCCATTTCATAAATAGGGAAATTGATGCTCAATAAAGTTAAGAAATTTGAGATTACATAGTTCATAAGAGATATAGCCAGGATTTGGCTTGATGTTTGATTGTGAAGACTTGAGCTCTTAAATACCATATCATATGTCTCTTATGATTGATACTTTTGAATGTTTGAAGGACTTACATGTGAGAGAGGGATCCCAGAAATTGAAACTGGGACAGATAATTGGCAACTTCCTAGAAAAAAATTCTTGAATCAGTGTAAAGAATTGGTTTCTAGATTGGAGGCCAGTGGATTCCCTAATACAGGTTACATTCAGGTGTTTGCTAAGTAACTGGTTGGTAGGTCTTTGTAAGTAGCTAGTTGTAAGTTTGGGATAGGGGTGGGGATAGATTATGTGATCTTTAAGGTCTCTTGCTGTGCTTTCTCAAGTAACTCTAGAGTTGAGAACTCTGTGTGCTTTCCTGTTTTTCAGATATATATATATATTTAAACATTTTAAATTGTCAAAAAATACATACACCATAAAATTTACTATCTTAACTATGTTAAGTATACAGTTCAGTATTAACTGTATATGCACCCAATCTCTAGTACTTTTTCATCTTGCAAAACTGAAACTCTATACTTACTCAGTAACAACTTTTCCTTCTACCTCCAGACCTAGGCAACAACCATTCTACTTTCTGTTTCTGTGAATGTGACTACTCTAGATAACTCATATAAGTGGAATTACACAGTATTGCCTTTTTGTGTGTGGCTCATTTCATTTAGCATAATGTCTTCAAGGTTCATCCATTTTGTAGCAAGTGTCAGAAGTTCCTTCCTTTTTAGAGCTGAATAATATTCCATGGTATGTACATATCACATTTTGTTTATCATGTCAGGTGTATTTTAGCTAAAAAACAAAACAAGAACAAACAATCACTTTAAAAAGTATTAGAGTTAATATTATTCTAACAACCCATGGCTCTGTATGCAAATTATTATGTGTAGAGTTATCTGGGATGGTTAGGGAATGGTGTGCCCTAATTAACCAAATAATTTGGTTCATGGAGTAGAAATACAAATTGTAGGAGATTATCTGGAACCTGTACTGACCCCGTGGCATATTCTGAAAGTACTATTTTGAATTAAGTTTCTAATAATTGATTTATTTTCTTGTAATTTGTGCCCTTAAAAATCAAGTCTAATATTTATTGGGCAAAGTGTATAGCTTTGAAAATAAAAATAAATAGAAATAATTTCTAGTTATTAGGATGACAGATTATTCAGTATTTTCTTTGGATTTTTTTGAAAGTACTTAATGTTATAATTCTGTGGAATGTTCATTTTAAAAAATCTAAAATTTATTGATTTTTTTAATGTACCAAATACCAACTTTAAACATCAAAGGTTTTACTTCCAACATCTGGTATTGGGGGAACCAGCCCCCAATATTTCAACGTAGGTTCTTTCTATTTTCCTTAAGTGTTGGCCGGTCTGAGAAATAAAGAGAAAGAGTACAAAGAGAGGAATTTTATAGCTGGGCCTCTGGGGGTAACATCACATATTGGTAGGTCCGTGATGTCCCCTGAGCCACAAAACCAGCAAGTTTTTGTTAGGGATTTTAAAAGGGGAGGGGGTGTAGGAACAGGGAGTAGGTCACAAAGATCACGTGCTTCAAAGGGCAATAAAGATCACAAGGCAAAGGCAAAGTTAGAATTACTGATGAGGGTCTGTGTCCTGCTGTGCACGTATTGTCTTGATGAACATCTTAACAGAAAACAGGGTTGGAGAGCAGAGAACCAGTCTGACCAAAATTTACCAGGCTGGAATTTCCCAATCCTAGTAAGCCTGAGGGTACCTGCAGGAGACCAGGGCATATTTCAGTCCTTATCTCAACCACATAAGACAGACACTCCCAGAGCAACCATTTGTAGACCTCCCCCCAGGAATGCATTCCTTCCCCAGGGTATTCCTTGCTGGGAAAATAATTCAGCGATATCTTCCCTACTTGAACATCCGTTTATAGGCTCTCTGCAAGAAGAAAAATATGGCTCTATTCTGCCTGACCCCGCAGGCAGTCAGACCTTATGGTTATCTTCCCTTGTTCCCTGAAAATCGCTGTTATTCTGTTCTTTTTCAAGGTGCACTGATTTCATATTGTTCAAACACACGTTTTACAATCAATTTGTACAATAGTGGTCCTGAGGTGACGTACATTCTCAGCTTATGAAGATAACAGGATTAAGAGATTAAAGTAAAGACAGGCATAAGAAATTATAAGAGTATTAATAGGGAAGTGATAAATGTCCATGAAATCTTCACAATTTGTGGTCAGAGATTGCAGTAAAGACAGGCATAAGAAATTATAAAAGTATTAATTTTGGGAACTGATAAGTGTCCATGAAATCTTCACAATTTATATTCTTCTGCCGTGGTTCCAGCTGGTCCCTCCATTTGGGGTCCCTGCCTTCCCGCAACAATCTGGTCTCCATATAGTGTTTTATTCTTTCATTTTATTAATTGAACAAACTGAGATATAATGTATGAAATGACATCACCAAGGCCATAGTGACCCAGAGGTAGACACTAGCATTAATAATTATTCTTTTCCCCTTTTTAATTAGCTGGGTTATGTGGTCTTTTTTATATTTCTTCTGAACAAAAGATTTAACGATAGAGTTTACATTAGTGATAGATTACCGCATAAAGTCTCCCCAAAAGAAACATTTTCTTGGTTGTTACTTGGTGGTAACATGAAATAAAGGCATAAAATCATTCAGTCATTGGCAGTGAGGCCAAGGGGTGGGTGGCTTGGGAGGAGGTGTACCTAGGCTCTTCTGTAATTTCTCTCTCAGCTATCCCAAATCAACACTGCAGGCTAAGTAAAAACAAAGTGCTTGCCATGCAAAGCACCTTCAAGACAAGTCCCCTACCTCTGTGTACTGGCTAGATCACCACCCCTCCCAGAATACTTGTTCAGAAGAGCAGTTTTTGGGGTAAACACTGTTTACTAAAAGATAGACTGAAAGGGCATTCAAATCACAGGATGGTTCTTAGAAGTGAGATTTCAATACATCTTCAGATGAACATTCAGTGTTCAACTTTCTAAGTTGTTTCCATAGAAACAGTTGGGAAGCCACAGATATTGGGCTGTGAGAAGCAGCGTATGGAGAAGAATTGTTCTAAAAGTTTACCAGGAAAGATTAGGATGTCACAGATCTAAGAAAATCTGAGGCAATATGCACATTAGGCACATGGAGAGTTGATGTGGAGCCATGATCTTTTTCTTGAGTGAGATTCAAACACATTAAGAGAGCTTTCTTTTTAAACTAAAGACATTTTAAGTTTGCTAACTTCTGCCTCCTTTTCCATTGTCTTAAACTCATGCAGGCAGTGATCCTGGAGCACTGTGCTTTTGTTTTTCCTTCCATTCCTAACCCCTGCTTCACTGGCTTCTGTTTTACAGATAGCCACCAAGGTTCAAACTTGATGTAAACCTGGATTTTTTTTTGTTTTAGTTTTCCGTGTTCTTCTGGGTATTTACAGTTGCCATATATTTGGTGAGGGTGTCTTCTCCCCAGTTCCCCTTGACTCTCTGTTTTTCTGTATTTTCAGGGAAGAAGAGCCCAGACCTAGGGGAGTATGATCCACTTACCCAGGCTGACAGTGATGAGAGCGAAGACGATCTGGTGCTTAACCTGCAGAAGAATGGAGGGGTCAAAAATGGGAAGAGTCCTTTGGGAGAAGTGCCAGAACCTGACTCAGATGCTGAGGTTGCAGAGGCTGCAAAGCCACATCTTTCAGAAGTCACCACGGAGGGCTACCCCTCAGAACCCCTTGGGGGCCTGGAACAGAAGGCGGCCTCCTCCCTGGTGTCATATGTGCGCACGTCTGTCTTCCTGCTGACTTTGGGGATCTCGATGATCCTGGTGCTCCTGTGTGCTTTCCTGATCCCCTGTCCTCCCAGAGATCTGCACAGCACCTGGAGCCGCCACTTGGGCTCCCAGGGAGGTAAGCTGCAGAATCTTCAGCCCTAATCCTGTGAAACTTCATGCTATGTCTGATTACATTTAAATTTTCCTCCAAATCTTAAAACTTAATATGTGTCATGCGGCATTCCCCACCCTGCCGTCCCCGCTGTGTGGAGGTGGCAAGGAGATTAAGATTTGAAAGAAAACAAACACCTCCAAAAACCTGGGAATCATTGCTCTGTTGTGTCTGTTGGCATTGGTCTTTATTAGATCCAGAGAGGACAGGGCTGGTTTGCTGGATTCCTGCTGTGGAGCCAGCACTGTATCAGGGGAATGCAAAGCTGTAGGAAGGGCTATTTACAGAGAAAAGCAAGGTTCAAGGCCTGGTTGCACCAGGGATAGAGCTCTTGCAGAACCCTTTGACATTCTTTGATGATAGAGGTCTGATCTAATTTAAATTATAAAATAATTTCATTTCCTGTAAAAGATAGTTGCTATCTTTTCTTTCTTGCTCCTCATGGTTAGGGCGGTGCTGTCTGAGTAATTCCAGCTATTCTGTCTCCTTTTTGGAGCAGGCTTCTTTAAAACCTCTTGCTCTGGAATGGGACTTATGTCTCACCTGTGTTGAGTAGTCCTGTCTCTTGTGAACTGGATTAAGCTATCCTCAGACCCCTGGCATCCTCTTGATCTAGAAATGTTTATCTCTGCCACTTCTCTGATCCCAGTTGAATTAGCTTCTGATGAGTTCTGTGTTCTCATCTTTAGTTTCTCTGAAGGCAAGTTTCATTTACATATATTTATATACAGTTTAAAGGTAACAAATTGTTGGTGTGTCTACCACCCAGCTTTAGAAATAGAACATCATTGAGACCTTCACAATCTCTTGTGTGTCCCTCCTGACCACATCCTCCTCTGCCCAGCGAAGGCCTCTGCTATCCTGAATTTTGTGTTGATTATTCCTTTTTCTGTAAAGTTTTACCATGTCAGTATGTACCCCTAAACTGTATATTCATTACTTTTGCTGGTTTTTAAATTTTACATGAATTTAATCATGCAGTCTTCTGTGAACTGCTTTTTTTTTTTTTTTTTTGCGACGGAGTCTTGCTCTGTCACCCAGGCTGGGGTGCAGTGGCATGATCTCGGCTCACTGCAGGCTTCATCTCCCGGGTTCAAGTGATTTTTGTGCCTTAGCCTCCCATGTAGCTGGGATTACAGGAGCTTGCCACCATGCCTGGCTAATTTTTGTATTTTCAGTAGAGACGGGGTTTTGCCATTTTGGCCAGGCTGATCTTGAACTCCTGACCTCAGGTGATCCACCCACCTCGGCCTCCCAAAGTGCTGGGATTATAGTTGTGAGCCACTGCACCCAGCCTGTGACCTGCTTCTTTGTGCCACTTAATTTTTTGAAAACAATTTATTGAGATTCATCTATATTGATGCATTATACCTGGAGTTTATTCATTTTCACTACTGTCTGATTTTCCCTGGTATGACTATCCCATGATTTATCCATTTTTCTGTTGATGAACCTTTAAGTAATACTTCCAGTCTTTTTTTTTTTTAAATAAATAAATGATGCTGCTAAGAACATTTTTGTATATGTTTCCTATTGCAGTGTATAAGAATTTATCTAAGGCATAAACCTAGGAGTAAAATTGCTGGATCATACCATAGGGTGTGTGCATGTTCATTATTAGCAGTTTATGTTAAATTATTTTCCAACATGGTTGTACCAATTTACACTTCCACTAGCAATGTGTGAATTCTCTCCAAATTTGGTGGGCATCCTCTGAGTCCACACTGTTGGGTGGTGGGGGGATGGAAGTCCAGACTCCTCACTAGGCCTCTGCTGACACCACCCCCGTGGACAGGAGGGAGAGGGCTGCCTTGTTGATGCTAGTTGGGGTGGAACTCCTTTGGTCCTGCTAGATGAGGATGACAGTCCTTGCCCCCACCTGGCTTTCTCTGACATGATCCTGATGGTGGTGGTGGTGGTGGGGTACCTTGTTACATCCAGGAGAGGGTGGGAGCCAGGCTGCACGTTCAGCCTTTGCTATATGAGTGGGTGGAGCTGGGCCGATAATTTTATCTGTTTGGTTGGAGTAGAGCAGTTATTATCTAAAACTTTCCTGTCTTGCTGGACTGCACCTTTCTTGGGCTTTTAGCTAGGGAAGCCAGCCTTTTCTGGGGCTTTTTTTGTCTGTACCTGTGGTGTTTCTGGGTTGCTGGCTTTTCCAGCACCCTATCTGGGTATTATGAGGCCAAAAGAAAACCCAGGGGACTCATCACCTTGTCATTCCTTGGGTCTTGCAGTCCCTAGCTGGTCTGCTTCCTTCTCTCTGCCTTTTAGAGTTGTCTTATGTTTGTTTTATATACAGTGTCCAGGGCTTTTCCATGCACTTAGCAGGGGGAGTAGGGAGAGGTGTGTCTACTGTACCTAGTCGAGGAACTGGAGTCTGCCTGGTGTTTATAGAGCTACTGGCAACAGAGAACTGGTTTGTGGTAACTTGCTCAGGACCTTTTTGGTTTTTTATGTGTATAACAGGTGGGGACCTGTCTCCATTGGAATTGGCTGATGTGAATGGAGATGGCCTGCGTGATGTGCTTCTCTCCTTTGTGATGTCAAGGAACGGGAGTGCAGTAGGTAAGAGACATGTTTTTTCAAGGCTGCTACAGGGGCACTGTCAGCTAGGAGAAAACATCAGAGCTGTGTCCCAAGTGGTACTGCAGAGAAGGAACTGCAGTGAACAGAAAGTTACCATGGTTCTGGCATACATGAAAACCCTCATCAGAAAGCTTCCACAAAGCTCAGTCTAAGAAATCGGAGGGAGTTAGAGCTGGAAGGAATTTTTAGTGGTGACCAGGCCAGTGAAGAAACTGTGATGCAGAGAGGAAGTGACTTGTCCACACACTTTGCAACGAACAGTGTTAGTCCTCAGGTTCCTTGGGTTTTCTCCTGGTTTTCCATTGCCTCTTAGATTATAGTGAACATTGACTTTATGCTACCCTCCTATCCCTGGCAGAAAACTTTTGTTCATAGACTTATACATCTTTACACAAATACCTCTTGGCCGGGTGTTTTCCTTTCCCCCTTCAGTTTACACTTGTAGACCTGCTGTCCATCCTGCTCTCTGCATGGGGAAGCTGAGCTGTATGGATGGTATCAACAGGCTTCCTTGCCTGCTGGTCTCCTTTCAATGGGGAGCACAGCTCCGGAATGGGAGGGGAGTAAGAGTGTGAGGGGAGGTATTCACTCCCCTGGCTCCCTCCCCGCCGGGGTCACCGCAGGATGGCTGCTACAGCCTTGACCCTGGGTCACAGCTCGTTTCAAGGTGGCCCTCCTATAGGACTTTCCTTTTCTGGATTCCAGTAATTGCATCCTCTCCTTGTGTCTTTGTTTGGGAGCCTAACAGTTCTGAGGGTCTGCACTATCACTTGTGGTGTTTCTACATGCTGGCCACATCTTTGTGAATAGTCTCCTTAAGAAACCGTCCACAACTTACCCTCATTTAGGGTGCTGTTTCTGGGATCCCAGCTTTTACACATGTCAGCTGTAGAAAAAGAAAAAATGCCTTCTGATTTCAGCCTAAGTACACAAGGCTTTTGGTTGATCCTGCAGCCTCCACTACAGTGGAGTCAAACTGCAGCCTGTGAGCTGATGCAGGGACCTAGTTTGATGCTGAGGATGCCGTAGTGACTGCTTTTAAGTCATCTAGGCCTTGGAATACATGTCTAGGTGTGTTTTAGAGAATTCTAAACCACATCTCTTACATTAGTAGGAGTGGCTTTCTGAGGCCCACGTGAGATGTGGAAGCAATCTGGGTGGAGATCTGCTGTAGAGAGCATCTCCAGCCTAGGAGTAGATTTCCGTGCAATCAAAACTTGATTACACTTTTCCTGCCCGTGACTTCTGAAGTAAAAATCTTCCCCATCTACTTAAATTTAGAGATGTTTTTAGTCATTTGGTATCTTACATAGTTTGCTTCATACCAAGACTCATAATGGCAAGGCCGTGGGTTTGGACACAATGTGGACCAGGCTGATTTGGCCACAGACTGTACAAATAAGGATATAGCGAACATATGGTGCTTTCTATGTGTTAATACACCATTGTCAGCACATAACGTATGAAGGAATTTATCCTTCCACACAGTCCTGTGAAGTAGACCCATTATTATCCCCCTTTTGCACATGAGGAAGGTGAGACGTTGTGAGGTTAAAGAACTTGCCCAGTCCTACTGCTGGTAAATGATAGAGCTGGGGATTCGGATCCAAAGAGTCTGGCTCTGGAGTTCATGTCCTTGACCCTCATGCCAAGCTGCTGTGCCGATAACCCACAAAGCTTTGTGCTACTGGACACAGAGGGATTGAGTTTTTTGTCTATTCACTTGTTCCTTCATTCAGCAACTCTGTGTTGATACTAACTGTGCGGCAGCCACTCTGCACCTTCTCTAGAGTTCTGATGGTTACACACAGACTGCCGAACAAGAGGAGCCTGGCTTTGGCCTCGAGAAGTCATGGTCTAGCAGGAAGGGGTAATCCATCACCATCTGGGAAAAGACGAGTCAGAGCATTGTAGGATGGAGTAGGGTCCTCCAGTAGGAAGAACCGCACAGGATAGGGATCCTAACACCTTTGAGAAGCCTGGAAGTTACCATATACCACCTCTGTTTGTCATATATATCTTCTGGCAACAGGGTCTGAAACAGCCAGCCATTGTTTGTCACTTGTTTTTAGGTTGTATATTTAATTAGTCGTGCTGAGGAATAGGTAGAAGGAAGCTCTAAAAGTTTTGTTTCCTTATCCATATTAGTTGTTGCTGAAAGTGGGAACTGTATGAAATGAGTCACGTGTCCCTATCCTGAGAATGAATGTGAAACTGACAAGGGAGAAAGTTCTGAGTCTGATGTAGTAATTAAGTGGCATAAAGGCTTATTTACTAAGGACATGGCTACTCTAATCCCTTACCAGCTGTACTTGGATCTAGGTATTAGGTCTTCCCAAATATTTTTTCCTGACTGGGACCAAATCAATTGATTCCATAGAACTCTAGACTAGCAAGACCCACTCATCATTGCTATATGTAATCTTCTAGTTTATTTTTTCAAAAAAGAAAATATTTTTCTGCTCTCAGGAAGCATTTATTAGTGATGAATAGAATTCAGGTATTTTGCTCCCTGCACTGCACACGTTCTGGATCAGTCTCATGTTTCCGAGCATATCTTTTCCTCCTGGTTTTTTGTTCTTAACTACTTTTTCGCATTATTGATTTTGCTCCTGTCTCTTATTAGGCAAACAGTCGGTTGCTGTAGGTGCAGAGATTAGCGAGACAGTCTTTCCCCTTAAGGATATCACCATTTAGTTGGGGCCGAGGTGGCAGACATGTAAAGAGAAGTGTTGGGAAAGGTGCAGAAGCGGAGATGCATTCGACAGTGTAGAGGAGGCCACAGCTCTTGTCTTACATGAGAAGCGTGTTCAGCAAAGATGACAGGCACTCTGTGTTCACATCTTGCTGCCAGAAGTGTGAGAGGGAGCTGAATACACAAGTGTGGTTGCTGCCTTACCACCATCCACTTGCAGTTTTCTGGCCTCTTGTTCATCTCTGCCTCTTATCTCCTCTGCCTGCTTTCCTTTTTTTATCTCTCTTGTGTGCTTTTAGGTGTCTCAAGGCCAGCTGCTAATCTTGTATGCCTTTCGGGGATGAATGGCAGCACACTGTGGTCTAGTCTTCTCCCTGAGGAGGCTCGAGATATCACATGTTTGGAGCTGATGCCAGGAAGCTTGGCTGAAACCATCTGCCTTGTGACAGGGACACACAAGATGCTCAGCGCATTCAATGCAACGTCAGGTAAATACCATTTACCACAAAAGAACTTTGCTCCTACGAGCCATGCTTTTGGATTGGAATAATCTGTTGGGTAGGGGACCTTTTGACTCTCACATGGTGGAATGTCTGATTTACTGATCTGGAATATGGTTATTAAGAGAAATGAGAGAAAAGGTTTGGGCAGATTGAGTAAACAGATCCATGGTTCAACCTGTTTGGTGATAGGATGGGGCTGGAACTGAATTACCCAAACAGAAACTACCCTGAGGCCTTTGGTGTGTAAATAGTCTCCCAACTCTGTTCTTTGTACAAAAGACGACTGAACTTTAATTCTTCATATTTGATATACATGGGGTCCATGTGTAAATTTGGCATTAACTACTTAAAAAAATACGTCAGTGAAGAAATAAAGGTTTGTTGAGGCTTGTTGACTGGCCTTTTAGCTTCTTACTGCATTCAGACATACATGACAAAAGGGAATGAAAAAGAATAACATGTCCTGAAGGCTCTTACAGAATCCTAAGTATACGGCCCATAGGCTTAATACTGCTGGGCCGTGTGCTCACGTGGAGCAGAATAAATAACATCCTTCCCAGGTTTAGAGGTTGGAGTTTGGTCGCGGGGTGCTTCTGAGTGAAAAAAACTGGGATTTGAGTTAACTGTAGAACTGAAGCCATGTGGAAAACTTCCTATGATGCTGTGGTGCTTACTTATGTGACCGTGTGGGGGAAGGAAGCAGAGTGGTCTGGTCGGCTGCCCCTGGATGGTTCCTTAATAGTTGTTATAATCTCTAACAGACAGTTCCCTCACCCCAGGCAAGTGAGCCCTTCTTTGTTGGAAAGGATTTAGCACTTCCATTTTATCTAAAAAAATCTAGGTGAGAAATCATTGCATGGATTTGTTAGCCAGATACTTGAGGATTCGGATCACACTGCCTGCTCCCTCCTCCTCAGTAAGACAAAAACGAAAGGCAATAAGTAGGTAGGAGTTGCTGTCTGTTGTTCAGCCCATTGCGTCTTTCTTTTCTGGCCTGGGAACATGGCATCTGCCTTTTCCAAAGGCAAGAAGTTGTCATAGTGACCAGCCTATGTGTCCTTCCTCAGGGAAAGCCATTTGGACTTTAAACCCAAACTACTTGTCCAACGGTACCTTGGCTGCCCCAGTTGTGGTACTGCCAGACTTGGATGAAGACGGTGTTCGGGACCTTGTGGTTCTGGCCATTGGGGAATTGCAGGTATGATCTCTATTAAATGTTTTTTGTTTCTTATGGGGAATGCTTCTATTTTAGTTGTCTCAGCTCCTAGTGTTACATTATAAATGCTGCTTGAAATGTTCTTTTTACAAGGGTTTAGGTTTAAGTAAATTCTCTTTGTGAGGTTAAGTGAATACTTGACCATTATGAACCCATTTTCTCTGGCAGCCTCATGGCTCCGTGGACTGGGGTGTAGTGGAGCTTTAGAGTTAGTTAGGTCTGTATGCGAATTCCACCTCTACCACTTTATATCTTTGAGGCCTTGGGCAAGCCGTGGAGCCTGTCCAAGCTCTGGTTTCTTCATATGTAAAAAAGGCATGTTATATCTACTTACATCATTGTTACGAAAATTACAGCTAACATATTTAAAGTGCCTAGAGTAGTGCCTAATTTTTACTGTGTATATGTATTTTTAGTTTTACTGTATTATATATATGTACATTTTATGTCAATTATAAAACAACAGAACAGGCTGATACAAAGTTCATAAAAGATACATAGGAAAAAATCTAAGTCAAGCAATAATAACAACAATGACCAAAGAAAGGAGTGTCGTAATCTAGGCTGTGACAAGGCAGACTTTGATTCAGGACAGTGGCCCTTGAATTATGGTCCTAAATTATGATTTGCAGGAACTTCAGTGTACTGGTTACTCTGCACACAGATAAAATAAGAGTAGTCTTTCCCCCAAATCACAGGAAGGAATAAATTAATGAACAGAATGATCTCAATTTTAAGTTTTTATTCTGGAAGCGTTTTTCAGAGCTTTTGTCAAAGTTTCTCTAAGACTTTTTCTCAGACTTCCTAGTGTGTCTGCCAAGGAAATGCTTGTGCACAAAAGAGTCAAACAATCGGCAAAGAATGTTTGTGGAATAATGTGGATATGGCTAATTTTGCCTCATTTGATAACCTATTTTAATTTTAATAGACCTTATGTTTGCTGTTGTGATCTTTGTATTGCATATATGGAGTAGAGTTGTAAATTCTGGAGGTGAAATTATGTAGAATGGAATGAAATCTGTTAAGATTTTGTGGCTTTCTGCCAAGAGTCCCCCAAACTTAAGAGTGCCCCATCAGTCATGAGTTTTGAGGAGCACTGCTCTGGCACACTAAACTCTCCCTCACATTTGCAAGATAAAGGCAGGATCCAGAATGAGCTAAATTTCTGAAGCCTACTTAGTTTTAAGGGTTTTAAGCTTTAAGCATACTTTATGTTCGTTTTCTTCAGCTAGCCAGTTGGTCTCAAAGTGGACCTGAACCAAGGATTCAGGAATTATTCATGTAATCTTTTTTATCCTAGCCATTGTGAATAAAGAGATTGGGGACTAGGGAAAATTTGAATTATTACTTCCATCAGGGAGCAATTCTTTGAAGGGAACATATGGGGAGACACGGCAAGCCATTGAACAAGTTTTTATGTCGTGATTGAATTTAGAAATCTTGGTCTAACCATCCCGTCTGGCCACTTATTAGCTGGTGGTGGTTGGCAGGATAGTGGCTCAGGCCCTTGGGGACCCTCCATAGTAAGGAGGTCTCCACTGGAGGAAGTGGCTTCTTGCCCACTCTTACTCTGTGCCCTTTGTGTTGGTCTCCACTCAGTGTATTCCCCATCTTGCCCTACAGAATTTACTTGTTTTCACAATAGGGTACAGCTAGGGCATAGTCTCAGTTCTGCTTGAAAAGTGGTAGACAGTTCTAGGAAAACCTTGTAGAGGCACTAGGTATATAGCACAGCAGCTTCATCCTTGTACTGACCTCTTTTGACCTCTCTGCCAGCAACAAGGGACCCCAGGAACCTGTATAAGCTCCTGAGATGGAAGACTCTCTCTTCACAAGGAAGGAAACCTAAGTCTGTGACTTATAGTGATTGCATTCGTTGATCTGGGTTTAGAGTGAAGTGGGCTTGGAGAACTGGACCTGGTTTTTGATTACAGGAACTGATAAGGTCTAGAACATTAGTGGGAAGGGACCTTGAAGACCATTTGGTTAACTTTCTCACACCATGCTGTGATCTCTGGTTCAGCATTACAGACATGTTGGCACCCCCACTCTCTTGGCGCACTCAGGCTGATGGGAATAACACTAATTTGTGAGGCGGTCCATTTCATTTTTGGGCCAGCTCCAGAAAATTCTGTCCTAAGCAGAAAGAAATCTGCTTTCTCATAGCTTCCACTCATTGTTCCAGCTTCATTCCCATAGAGCTACTGTGAATGAGTCTAATCCCCTTTCTATAGGAAAGCCCTTTAACCATTAGCCTAGTCCCTCTAAGCTTGCTACTCAGGACTAAATATCCCCATTTCTCATACTGTTCCTCATGCAACCAGGAAGTCCAAACCCCTCTTTTTCTTGATTTCTTTCCCTTTGCATTCTAGTTTGTCCAAATCTCTTTTAAAATGTGGCACTTATATCTAAAAACAGCATTTTATTTGTAGTATAATTAATATATCAACCTAAGGGAATTGTTTCTTATTTTGATGTAGACTCTGTATTTCTGTTTTTGCAGCCAAAGATCATAATATTTTTTCTAAGATTTGCTTTCTGTTTGTAATCAGCTAAAGTACCTATATCTTTTAATGATTAATTATTAATAGACCAGTTTATTTTTTTCTGGCAGATTTTGACTCATCTTCCAGCCTAAGGTTTTTTTGAATTTTGAGTTTGTCATATGCCATATTAGCTATCCCTCTCAGCTTTGTGATAAACTTGAATTCTATTCTTTCAAGTCGTTGATAAGAATGTTTAATAGGAATGGGGCAATAGCACAGTGCTATGACATTCCTCTAAAAACCTCCCTCTAGGCTAGTATTGATCCCATAAGTACCTTTTCCTGGTACATGGCAAACCACATTTCTTTATCTTGTCCATAGAGTTCATGATGATAAACTTTGTCAAAAGCTTTACTGAAGTCAAGATATCAGTAAAATCCTCATATTTCTTAACTGGTGACTCTACCCCCGAAAGAAATCCTCTAGAGCTGAAGTTGGCAACTGTGGCTTGTAGGTTAAATTTGGCCCACTACTTGTTTTTATAAATAGAGCTTTATTGGAACATCCTCACACCCATTCATTTATGTGTTGCTTATGACTGCTTTCACACAAGAACCGCAGAGTAGAATAGTTGCTACAGAGATCATCTAGCTGGCAAAGCCTAAAATATATACTATTTGACCCTTCACAGAAAAAGTTTGCTGTTCTCTCTTTGAGAATAAAGTTAATGGTGTCCAGGCCAGACATCTAGTGTTCTGATGGGAGAGCACTGCCTCCATTAACTCTAGCTGGAACCAAATATTACTGGGGATTTCTGGTATTGAAGTAAAGACCCAGGGGCCAGCCATCCTATGTTAAGCTGTAGGCTAGAATTCTGTGCCTCAGGAGACTATTCAGCAAGCAACAATTCTGCTTCAGAGAAGCTGTCTGAGGTGCTTTGAAGATGCCCTTTGCCTGGCTCTAGTGAGGCAATGGGACATTTGCTTCACTTGCTTACTTGCAGGGAAATAAAGCGAAGCAGGTTTGGCTTTGTGCTTTCCAACTTGGGGGAGTGTTTCTGAGCCCATGGCTTATGAGGAGGCAGTGACTGTCTGGAGAAGCCATTTCATTAGGAAACGATAGGGCTTCTATTGACTCCACCCCCCTCTCTTACTTCCTCAGCCAGATCTGTGCTTTCTGCTGGTGTCTGGCCGGACCGGAAATCCAGTGGGTCGACCTGTGAAGTACAACATCGTTGGAGTTGGGAATCTGATTGGTCCTCAGGTTTACATCACCACAAACGGGGCTGTCTACATCCTGTTTGGCTTTGGTAAGAAGCAAGGCTAGTTTTTGCTCCTGTTCCCCACTGGCGTATGTGATGAGGCCTTCCTTGTGAGACAGGGTGAAAGCTCAGGAACTCCTGACACCAGCCTTCCCATTGCTTTCTAATGCAGGGGCCTCTTACTGTCCCCCACCGATCACAGGCTATTAACTCTGCCTTCCCTTGCTGCCTCCTCTGAAGGGAAGACTCTTGTCCAGCACCCACTTAATCACCTCCCCACTTGTTCCGTGTTGTCCAGTCTGGGCGGGCTCTGTTAGACCCATCTGGTAAGGCTCTGTGTCTCTTGCTCAGATCCTCACCATGGGACAGTTCTGTTAAATTCAACTTCTCAGTGTTGGTTCTTCCTGTGGTGCTAGGAAATATACAAGCTGTCGCACTGCGGGACATTTTTGTTCAGGCCCAAAATCGAGACAGCTCACCACCTTCTCTGCAGATAGAAGAGCCAGAATGGGAAAAGCGAAGATCCATCAACCTGTCTGAGCTCATTGATGTTTACAGGTAGGGCAGATGTCTGTCCTTGGTCACAGTGAGATCTCTTGTGAACTCACATGCCTTTGAGTCTCTAAGTTTGGTTGGGCTGGTGAATATGTGGGTAGAGGTTTAGGGGAAACAGTGCTTATCTTAATTTACCATCTTCTGATCTGGTTAACATGAGTTAGAAATTTTCTTCTCTTGGTAACATAATGCGTTGATATCTATGTGTTGGTGACCACATGTGATCACTCCTCAGGTAGGATGCAAGGAAGGATACTTAGGGCTCTGAGTCAGAGTAGGGAGGGAAATAGACTTATCTAACTGTTTGTGAAACTGTGCTGAAGGATATGACCTACTCTTTTGTGTATTTTTCTCTTGGTTGAAGCATCGTTTTGACAGAAGCAAGGATAGTGTCCATGAAATCTTATTTTTTATTTTTATTTATTTCCTAACTAGAAGCATGTAGTTTGTCACATGCAGGGGATTTTACCCATTTAACCCCAAGCCTGGCTAATAATTGTTTCATTCTTTCCTACCAGAAGTTCCAAATCATTTTCTAGCATTTTCTTAGGCAGTATCATGGTGTTTTGGTGACTTTGACAGGTATGAAGTAGAATGGTCCCAGTGGCACTGAGCAAGAACTAATTCAGTGAAATGTATGCCATGGGCTGCTGCCCAAGCTCATTGGCAACCTCTGGCCTCCTGTCCAGATCTCTGTCTGCCTTCCCTGTGATTATCCTTGGCTCTGTTGCCTTTCCCAGAGTATCCAATGTGAGAGATATTGCACTGTAGCACTTTTCCTGTGAGTTCCTTTTGAACTTGTATGGAATTTCCTGGGGATCCTTGGTTTCTAAGGTCAAGAAAATGAGATTCAACTGAAACAACAGTACATCCCACTTGATGAGATAATGGTGGGGCATGAATACAAGAGTGTGTACAGGTGTACGTATACTGAGAGAAAAAGCCAAAGTAAATGGCTCAAAAATCTCATCCAAGCCAGAGACTAACTGTTGGGGTCTTATTTAACCCAGTGATGGTGTTGAGCTACTCCAGATGGTGAAGGCACCAGATTCCAACTGCAGCAACCTTCTGATTACAACCAGACAAAGCCTTGTGCTGCTTCGGGGGCAAAATCTGACACCTTACTGGGCATTGAGACTTCAAGGCCTGCGCAGGTTTGCATTGTGTTCCTTCTTGTGTTTGCTGTTGTGATCCACTTTCCCATGTTTAAAAATTGTCCAGGACAATTGCTTGCAATTCTTATATCTGGGGCCAGTGCAAGAGAAGGGAGGGAGAGTTCTTAGTTTTCCTGTTTTTCTTGTTCACTATTGATTTCTTACTTTGTCCTTATTTGCAGCCAGCCTACTCCTGGATATTTCACTGATGATCAGACATTAGACTTCCTTCTGCAGATACAGGATGGAGTTGGGATGAAAAAGGTAAAACTTTGGGCCTCAGATCAATCAAAGCATATGTAAAGTATATACTTTGTGTCCAACCCTGTGCTAGGCACAGCAGGGAATAAAAAGAACCTAAAATATGATCTCTACCTTCAAAGAACTCAAAGTCTCACTGAGTGGATAAAATGAAAACTCACAATTCATTGCTAAAATCTGTAGCACTGGAAGCCTTTCTAGGATAATCTCCTTCCTATGTAGGAGTTTCTTGTTTTGGATCCCTAGCTTACAGTTAGGCAGTGGGAGCCTTCTGAAATCTCTTGGTGGGGAAAGACAGGTATAAAGAAATGTAATGCTTTAATACACAGCTATACGTAAGATTTCAGAGAAGTCTGTGGTGACTGGGGTTTTATGGAAGACCTTATAAAGGAGGGAAATATAAGCAGGGCTTTTTAAAGCTGAATCGTATTTATGTAGACAGGAAAACATGCCAGGTCAGGGGTGCCAAGAGCAGAGGCCCAGAGACAGAAAGGATAGAGCATGTTCCAAGGACACGGAATAGATGTTTGATATTGCATGAAGTTGCATATTGTGAGAATATAATGATTGGATGGATGACTTTCATTTCTTTAACATTACAGCAGAATTACAGAGTTACAATTTTTTTTTTATTATCGACCTTGCATTTTGGTTTATTTTCACTGTGAAATATATATCTATTTCTATACATTGCACATTGTTCCCTGAGAGAGAAAAATAATTCAACAAACACTTTATCATCACCTCTAATGCGTGCCAACTTCTATGCTGAATGCTGGAGACACAAAATTAATGAAGACAGAGTCACTACATAGCTCTACCATGCGGTGGAAAGTGCTGTTGTGGAGGTTCGCACAGGGGTCCACCGGGAACACAGGGAGCAGATGGAGTGCAGGCGAGCTGGAGGGCCAGGGAGGCAAGAGATGCCTCATGTTGGTCAGGGGTTGTATGTGCAGAATCATGGGAGCAGAGAAAAGGTTTGCTGAATAGATAAGGGTGGGCTGAGGTGCACTCCCACCAGAGAGATGAGAATGAGGTCGGCTTACAGAGGGCCCTGAAAGCACAGCTGCAGAATCTGGAGGAGGCGTTGGAGGCCATAGGGCTATTTGGTTATGGGCAGAGGACAGATACATTGATAAAAACATCATGTTAGGGAGAGACTTCCAGCAGTGTTATATAGGAAAAGCCAGTGCCTGCGTGTAATTCAAAGGAATTTCTGATACACTGGTGCTGGCAGGATAACGGAAGAAGGGTGTATAGTAGGTATAGTAGGTTGAAGGTGGAGATGTTGAGTTTCAGCCCTGGGTTTTAATCCTGACACCATTACTTATTGGAGACCTTGGGCATATTACCTAATCTTGCCTAGCTGCAGTTTCTGCATTTATAAAACAGGGGTAATAATATTGCCTGCCTTCATAGGATTATTGTGACAGTTAAATGAAGTTAAACTATAATAATAAAAAAGATATATATATATATATATATATATATATATATATATATATAAAATGAAATATATGTTTGAGTGGATACAAGTTTTTAGTGCAGTGTCTCTAGACTTCTTTTTTCCCCAAGATTGCCAAAGGCAATCTTGAAGTGCTTGTCTATTTTTCTTTCTCTGCTGGTTGAGAAGATTTTGTCTCTGCCGGGTTGATTCCAGGAACTTGCGTGATGCAGAGTCTGAGCATAGGCAGAGAAAGGCAGGACTCAGGAGCCTGGAAGAATAGGGCAAGTGGTTGTCCAAAGAGGTTAGGTTCTCCACTTACAGAAGTGTGGAGACACTGAGCAGGAGGGAGTAAAGACACTTGGGCTGGAGGAAATTGGGGAACTTCTTGGGGATTTTGGTAAATGAGAGGCTCCAGATTTGTGAGGCATTTAGGATGAAGAGCAGACATATGCCAGGATTATGAATTTGAACCCCTTTGTCATTATCCTTTGACAAATGCAGCTAAGCAATGAATTCCCTCTTGGATTATTTTTTTTGCCTGTTTAAACAGCACTGCTTTACATTTGAGACTTCCCTAGGTCCATATGCCACGACACCAAGAGTCAGATCCATAAAACTGGGAACACTGTGCCCTAGGACAGTGTTCACTGGGCCATTGTTTTCTGAGTGACTGCTGTGTTGTGGGGAATAAGGTGCTGCTGTTGGCATTTGCAGAGTGGCTGCTGTGTCTCTCTGAGGACTGTCCTAAACGTGGACAATCCGCGTGTCCACATCACTTCCTGTCTCTCAGATCCTCCTTTTCTCACCTGTAAAATGGGGTGGACTACATGATTTAAATGTCCCTTTTCCACTTGAGAACTTTGCAGTTCTTGAAATCTATTAAATGGGAACAAGGGCTGCAGAAGCCTGGGGCCTGGTCCTTAGCCATTATTCGTGCTCTCGGAACACCCAGTTTGCTTGCATCTTGAAAGCGCAGCGTGTTGGTATTTGTGTTATTTGAATACCTGTGCATTTTTGTGTGTGCATTTTCTGGGCCTGCTGCTTTTTTGAGGCCTGGCCATGTTTACTCTCTGTCTTCTCTTTTGTAGATGATGGTTGTGGATGGTGACTCTGGCTCCGTTGTTTGGAGTTACCGTGCTCCGTGTCACGTGAAAGAAACGCCAGCCACCTCAGCAGTTACTTCAGACCAGAAGTCTGTCTTCCTCTTCTGGGCCGAAGGGCTGTCAGCTGCATCTCCCAATTCCGTGAGTGAGCCTGGGAGGGTCCCTTTTTTACTTTGTCAGATGGCAGCTGCTGTGCAGGGCTGACTGTGTTCTGGAGATGTTATTTGACCCATCACTTTCCAAGGGGTTGGAATAGAAACAAGTCAGCACTCGCTGGGGAAAGGCAGGAACCCTGTGTCCTCCTGAGCCACACCTTTGCCTTTTAGCAGAGAATGTGCAAGCTGACAACAGCCCCTAACTGCTGGCTACTGACAGTGGGAGGCTGAATAAAGAATAAAAAGTCCTCCCAAGATACTAGATCCAAATTTACAGATAATTCACATATGCTACGGCTGTTGAAGAGGAGAAATCATTATGACTGGTCTGAAGTGGGCAGAGAGAATTTCAAGGAGGAGTAAGGCTGGGCTTTGAGGCACATGCCCTGAGACTGAAGGAACGGGGATGGGGGAGGGTGGCCAGCAGTTGGAGAGGGACATTGACCAGATAAAACTGAGAGGTCATTTGAGGAACTATGGGAGAGAAGGTCTGACACCTAGAAGGCAGATTTTAGAGAGTCTTAAATGTTACGCTGCAGTATTTTCATAGGGTTGGTGAGGCAGGGTGCTACCTGTTTTAGGTACTGGGGAGTTTTTAGTAAGACCCACCCTGCCTTAGTTCAATGAAACACATCTTGACTCAGCACTTTCTGTGTGCCAGGCACTGTGATCTCTGTAGGGACTAAGGATAAACTGAAAATAATCTTGGCCCTCTAGAGAAGACAGATGGTCCACAGATAATGGGGGGAACCTGATGGAGGCAGGATCCTGAATTCATCAACCAGGCTCAGTCAACAAGTCGCTCAACTTCTCTGAACCTCATTATCTTTATCCATTAATGGTTAATGAACATGCTAATATATTTACTCATTTTGAGGATCAGATTTACCTAAAATCTAGATTGTATTTCTAACTCTGACATGGCCTAACAGTGTGACCATGGGCAATTTACCTAACATTTCAACTTCCTCCCCGCCTATGAGGGGACTTCAGAAAATTCATGGAAAAATGTAATTAAAATATAAAAATAAAAAATATCGGCTGGGCGCAGTGGCTCATGCCTGTAATCCCAGCATTTTGGGAGGCCGAGGCAGGAGACTCACAAGGTCAGGAGTTCGATACCAGCCTGGCCAACATAGTGAAACCTCGTCTCTACTAAAAATACAAAAAATAGCCAGGCGTGGTGGTGGGCACCTGTAATTCCAGCTGTCCGGGAGGCTGAGGCAGGAGAATCGCTTGAACCCGGGAGGCAGAGGTTGCAGTGAGCCGAGATCATGCCATTGCACTCCAGCCCAGGCGACAGTGCGAGACTTTGTCTCAAAAAAAAAAAAAAAAAAGAACTTTATTTCTTAACATAAGCTCCGTAAAGTTCAAGACAGTTTGTAAGCATTGATAGCAGCCATTTAGTCCATCCCTAAAGAACTGAGGGTCCTGGGAGTTTCATCATGTCAATGCAGTCTTTTTTTACATTATAAACTGAGAAAAATGAGAGCCCTTTAAAGATTTCTTAAGATTAGGAAACTAAAGAAAGTCACAAGGAGCTAACTCAGAACCATAAGGTGAATGCCTCATGATTTCCCATTGAAACTCACAAAATTGCTCGTCTGATGAGAGGAATGAGTAGGAACATTGTTGTGGTGGAGAAGAACTCTCTGGTGAAGCTTTCCCAGGTGTTTTTCTGCTAAAGCTTTGGCTTTCTCAAACACTCTCATTTTAAGCAGATGTTATTCTTTTTTTGTCTTTTTTTTTTTTTTCCTTTTTGTGGAGAACGGGGTCTTGCTGTATTGCCCAGGCAGGCCTCGAACTCCTGGGCTCAAGCTGTCATCCCGCCTCTGCTTCCCTAAGAGCTGGGATTACAGGCATGAGCCACTGCACCCAGCCAGTGTTATCATTCTTTAGTCCTAACGTCAACATAATGTGCATTTCTTCTGCTGTAGAGAGTTTGAAGACTGACACTCAGGCCTTGGAACTTTTGTTTTATAATTGATGATTTGCCTCTGTCTGGTCAACAAGCAAAATGCCTTGGGCATCCCTCCAAAATACTGTCATGACTTTTGCTGTTGACCTTTCCACTTTTTCTTGGACTGGACCACTTCCACCTCTTGTAGTCATTGCTTTCATTGTGCTTTGCCTTCAGGAGCACACTGGTAAAGCCATGTTTCATCTCCTGCTACAGATCTTCAAAGAAATGCTTCCAGGATCTTGATCCCACTTGTTTAAAATTTCCATTGAAAGTCCTGCTGTTGTCTGTAGCTAATATGGGCCAACAGTTTTGCCACCCATCCCATGGAAAGTTCGCTCAACTTTAATTTTTCAACCAGAATTACGTAAACTGAACCAATTGAGGTGTCTTCAGTGGTGGCTATTGTTTGTGCTGTTAATCATTGGTTCTCTTCAGTTAGGGCATGAACAAGATTAATTTTTTCCTCACAAATTGATGAGGATGGTCTGCCATTGTGGGTTTAATCTCCGACATCATTTTGTCTCTCGTGAAAATGAGCTATCCGCGTCTAAGCTGCTGATCTCTCTGGGGCATTGTCATCACAAATTTTTCAGAAAGCATCAATGATTTCACCATTCTTCCACCCAAAATTCACCATAAATTTGATGCATGTTCTTGCTTCAACTTTTTGGCAGAATTCGTGTTACTTTGATAGGGGCTGTTTTCAAACTGATATCTTACCCTTCTTGGTGCCTCAGACTAGCTCCTGTTCAGGCATGTTATAACAAGTTAGTATGAGTTTCCTTTGGTGCAAAAAAAATTTTGAAGTCCTTGCATAGTTTTTTCATAATCTGCATTTCCATGAACTTTTTGAAGACCCCTCCTGTAATAAAATGAGGGTATTGGGCAAGATAAGTCTCAAGTGTAGTCTTCTATAAATAACTACAAAAAAAAAAAGAGCCATGTTACAAATGCTTTAATAGAGGTACAAGTAAGAAGTTTACATGGAAGCACAAAAGAAGGGAGATGTTAATTTTGCCTAGGGTAATAAGGGAGCTTTTCCTCAAAGAGGGGCGTTCAGTGTGGGCACCTAAGGACGAGAAGTGTAGAGATGGGGTAGAGAGGATGGTTAGACAGTCTAAGAGGCAAATAAGATTGGCAACGGTTAGGCAGAGTAAGGTGAAGCATGGATTGAGGATGATGATCAGACATTTGTGCAGCATGAGGTGGGCAGGTGAGTCATAGCAGCTCAGTCTGGAAAAGGCATATTTTGGTTAAATGGTGTAAGACTGCTAAGGAATTTGTGCTTCATTCTGTAGGCAGTGAGGAAGGTGTATGGCTGTTTTCTTCTCATGTTAGCTGAGCCGGAGATCTGTCCTTTCATACCTGGGATCCTAAGGGTGTGTGGAAGATGCCCTCTTCTGCTTTGTGGGGATGTGTTGAGAGTGAGGTTGCAAGCTTCCTGCTCACACTTCTCCTCACTTGGGGACTTCTTCCCATGCAGCGATATGGAAGCAGGGGTAATATTCATCCCTCAGAGCTTCCATTTCCTCTACTGCAGGAGGCCCAAAGTAGTCCCAGGGGAGGAGAGGCACTTGGGAAGCTCTGGAGAGCAGCCACTTACTAACTCACATGGGTGTACTTCTGTGCTTTAACAACTGCATGGCTGCACACACATGTACCTGCCAAGTCTCAAGTCCCATCCCCACATAGAAGTCATACTGATAAAGATAGTCCCAATGTGCATTTCTACTGCTGTAGAGAGTTTGAAGACTGACACTCAGGCCTTGGAACTTTTGTTTTATAATTGATGATTTGCCTCTGTCTGGTCAACATTCCACTCATTTCAGGAACAGATAAGATTTTTGTAATTTTTAGCCTGATGCTTGCAGTTGGCTTTGACACCCAGTGAAAGGAAATATCTTTGGCTCACTGTGTTTTCATAAATAGATTACATCTCCACAAAGCCCCATCTGCTGCAAGGGATGAACCAGTATTCCAGTACTTCCATGGGCAGAAGACTGGGACATCTTGTCAGATTCCTCTCTTGGGACCTGTACATTGCCTTTTCTTTTCTTTTTCTTTTTCTTTTTTGAGACAGAGTCTCTCTGTCACCCAGGCTGGAGTGCAGTGGCACGATCTTGGCTCACTGCAACCTGTGCCTCCCAGGTTCAAGTGATTCTCCTGCCTCAGCCTCCTGAGTAGCTGGGGCTACAGGCATACCACCAAGCCCAGCTTTTTTTTTCTTTTTTTTTTTTTTTTGTATTTTCGGTAGAGACAGGGTTTCTCCATGTTGGCCAGGCTGGTCTCGAACTCCTGACCTCAGGTCATCTGCCCACCTCGGCCTCCTAAAGTGCTGGGATTATAGGCATGAACCACCGTGCCAGGCCTGCCTTCCTTTTTTTTCTTACAAGGGAGAAAGCATTTTCCAGCTGTAGATAGTGGTTTGAAAGAGTTAGTGATTAGTATTTTGAGCTCTTTGAAATATGTCTCTTATACAGGGGAGTTTCTTTCAAACACATTCTTGTAGTTAGGATCAGGCATTAGCATCTGAGAGGAATGAGTAATCACCATTTTCTACTCTGCCTTTTCACCTGAGGACTGTCACGTGTGGGAATGTAGAGTTACCTTTGCTCTTCCTTTTTGCGGCTTATTGTCAGGATATCATCCTAGGAACTGAGCCGCCCAGCCTTCACCACCTTTACCTCCTGCATCCTGCGTTCCCCTCCATCCTTCTGGATCTGGCCAACACCACCGGCACAGTGACGGCTTCAGAGGGTGAGTCCCAGTGCCAGTGGGAGTCTGTGTATGCAGATGGTGGGAGAGTATGTGTTGGCTGTGTGTAATGAGACCATTGCCCCACCCAGGGAAGGATGTGTGCTTCTCAGACGACAGCAGGGCACTTTCCCTGGTGTCCCTGGTGCCTCTTTGCTGGAATGCTCCGCTGGGTGGAAGCCCCGGGCTCACAGGGTGAGAACCCATATGCTCTGAATGTGGAGGTGAAAGTGCGTCCCATTCCAAAGGGTCTGTAAGGTGATGATTCATCCAGCCACTCCTTCAGCAGACATTTAATGAGCATCAGCTGTATGCCAGGCACTGTGCCAGGTGCTGGGACTACAAATAAGACTAGTTTCTTGACCCACTCAGAGATTAGGATTTGGAATTAACTGAAGGACATGATGGAGATAGAATGTGTTTTGCCAGGGCATTGATTTAGAAAACCTTTTTTTGAATATAACTGCACCTTGCATAGAAATTGGAGAAAGAAGAAAAATCAAAGGAAGAAAGAAAAATTGGCCATAATCTGGCCACTTATAACCACTATTAACATTTTGGAAGTGTTCTTCTACTTTACATATCTGTCTAAATAACACTGTAAATAAAATGGGATCCTATATGGGAGACCCTCAACTCAGGAAACCAAAGCATTGGGATTGCAGCCTCTGCTGCCTGCTAGTCTAGGTTGTCTGGTGATCTCCTCAGCGATTCCTTCCCTCATGGAATCTGCTGTTCCTGTTGGGAGGTCAGGGAGTGCAGGAGTGGGAGAGGACCAGATGACCACATCTCCTTTCTTTCTTTCCACATTCTCTTGCTACTTATGGACTTGGCTGTCTACTTACAAACTCATTGGCCTTGGGCTGCAGCTGGTGTTTGTAGCTCTCTCGATTTATTGGGATACATGGGGAAGAACAGCTTACCTGGAACTTGCAGGCACACCTGTCCACTGATTGGGGGGTGGGGGCAGGGAGGTATGAGCTTGGAAAATCCTGTGATTAGATCTGAGTGAGCTGTTTTTTCAACAGTAGCATAAAATATTCAGTGAACATCAAATAATGGTAATTAAGAATCTTGACACCATTTTTATTACAACTTGTATTTTATTTTATTTATTTATTTATTTTTTAAATTTTATTATTATTATACTTTAAGTTTTAGGGTACATGTGCACAATGTGCAGGTTAGTTACATATGTATACATCTGCCATGCTGGTGTGCTGCACCCATTAACTCATCATTTAGCATTAGGTATATCTCCTAATGCTATCCCTCCCCCCTCCCCCCACCCCACAACAGTCCCCAGAGTGTGATGTTCCCTTTCCTGTGTCCATGTGTTCTCATTGTTCTATTCCCACCTATGAGTGAGAACATGCAGTGTTTGGTTTTTTGTCCTTGCGATAGTTTACTGAGAATGATGATTTCCAATTTCATCCATGTCCCTACAAAGGACATGAACTCATCATTTTTTATGGCTGCATAGTATTCCATGGTGTATATGTGCCACATTTTCTTAATCCAGTCTATCATTGTTGGACATTTGGGTTGGTTCCAAGTCTTTGCTATTGTGAATAGTGCCGCAATAAATATACGTGTGCATGTGTCTTTATAGCAGCATGATTTATAGTCTTTTGGGTATATACCCAGTAATGGGATGGCTGGGTCAAATGGTATTTCTAGTTCTAGATCCCTGAGGAATCGCCACACTGACTTCCACAATGGTTGAACTAGTTTACAGTCCCAACAGTGTAAAAATGTTCCTATTTCTCCACATCCTCTCCAGCACCTGTTGTTTCCTGACTTTTTAATGATCGCCATTCTAACTGGTGTGAGATGGTATCTCATTGTGGTTTTGATTTGCATTTCTCTGATGGCCAGTGATGGTGTGCATTTTTTCATGTGTTTTTTGGCTGCATAAATGTCTTCTTTTGAGAAGTGTCTGTTCATGTCCTTCGCCCACTTTTGGATGGGGTTGTTTGTCTTTTTCTTGTAAATTTGTTTGAGTTCATTGTAGATTCTGGATATTAGCCCTTTGTCAGATGAGTAGGTTGTGAAAATTTTCTCCCATTTTGTAGGTTGCCTGTTCACTCTGATGGTAGTTTCTTTTGCTGTGCAGAAGCTCTTTAGTTTAATTAGATCCCATTTGTCAATTTTGTTTTTTGTTGCCATTGCTTTTGGTGTTTTAGACATGAAGTCCTTGCCCATGCCTATGTCCTGAATGGTAATGCCTAGGTTTCTTTCTAGGGTTTTTATGGTTTTAGGTCTAACGTTTAAGTCCACAGCCAATATCATACTGAATGGGCAAAAACTGGAAGCATTCCCTTTGAAAACTGGCACAAGACAGGGATGCCCTCTCTCACCACTCCTATTCAACATAGTGTTGGAAGTTCTGGCTAGGGCAATTAGGCAGGAGAAGGAAATAAAGGGTATTCAATTAGGAAAAGAGGAAGTCAAATTGTCCATGTTTGCAGATGACATGATTGTATATCTAGAAAACCCCATCGTCTCAGCCCAAAATCTCCTTAAGCTGATAAGCAACTTCAGCAAAGTCTCAGGATACAAAATCAACGTACAAAAATCACAAGCATTCTTATACACCAATAACAGACAAACAGAGAGCCATATCATGAGTGAACTCCCATTCACAATTGCTTCAAAGAGAATAAAATACCTAGGAATCCAACTTACAAGGGACATGAAGGACCTCTTCAAGGAGAACTACAAACCACTGCTCAAGAAAATAAAAGAGGATACAAACAAATGGAAGAACATTCCATGCTCATGGGTAGGAAGAATCAATATCGTGAAAATGGCCATACTGTCCAAGGTAATTTATAGATTCAATGCCATCCCCATCAAGCTACCAATGACTTTCTTCACAGAATTGGAAAAAACTACTTTAAAGTTCATATGGAACCAAAAAAGAGCCCGTATCACCAAGTCAATCCTAAGCCAAAAGAACAAAGCTGGAGGCATCACGCTACCTGACTTCAAACTATACTACAAGGCTACAGTAACCAAAACAGCATGGTACTGGTACCAAAACAGAGATATAAATCAACGGAACAGAACAGAGCCCTCAGAAATAACGCTGCATACCTACAACTATCTGATCTTTGACAAACCTGAGAAAAACAAGCAATGGGGAAAGGATTCCCTATTTAATAAATGGTGCTGGGAAAACTGGCTAGCCATATGTAGAAAGCTGAAACTGGATCCCTTCCTTACACCTTATACAACTTGTATTTTAAAGATGAGGCAAAATAAACACTGGCAAGGTAAATCGCCTCTGTGACTGCGCACTGACAGTCTGGGAATTCTCAGGCTCCCTAGTGTTTCGGGCTTGCTTTTCTACTGAATTCTTGCCACAAGGGGCACATTCTCTCAGTTCCTGAGTTGAGCTTTTTTGGAAATAGCTTCAGAGGAGTAAAGGTGCAAAGACCAGGAAGAATGTGCTGCTTTACTGGCGTCCAGTCCTTCCCCTCTTTGCACCCGTGGGCTAGCTCACTGCCTTCTGTTTATTCAGTGCTCAGTACATTTCCTGTATGAACTTATGAGTAAATAAATGTATTGTTGAACCAAACCCCTCTCCTGTTAGTGGACGGTATGTGTCCAAGTTAACTGCTCTTGTTTTTGTCCTTCCTCAGTTGGAATTAACGACCTCTGGAAAGATGCCTTTTATGTTACCAGGACAACAGGGCCAAGCTCCGAAGGCCATCCAGCAGCCCTGGTGGTCAGCAAGCTTAGTCTACGGTGGGCACTAATGGAGGGCCAGATGGCTCAGCTACAGGAGTCCACCCCCAAAATTGGCCGTGGGGAGCTGCGAAGATTTCTGTCTAGGATAAAGTTTGTTGAAGCTCCCTACGAGGTGAGTGGCTCCAGAAATATTGTTCCTCTTGAGGGTTTAGGACAAATACTACCAATTCCAGCTTTGTCTTTAGAAAGTAGGCAGAATGGGGAACTTTCTTGAGTAGATGTGTATCAAGACAGTTGTTTTGGACCAACACTGTTTCCTATGGATGCCTTCTGACCATGAAGAAATGATTCTCAGTTGTTTTCAGCTGGAAATAATAGCATCTTCCTTAGGGGACATTTGACAATGTGGGGTCGTGGTTTTTATTGTCCCAATGACTGACAGGGGTGGCTACGACTGGTATTTTCTGGGTTGGGGCTAGTGATGCTAACATCATGCAGGGCTTGTAGCAGTTACATACTACAAAGAATCATCTTGCTCAAAATGCTAATGTTCCCTCCCCATCCCCACTCCCAAGAAATATTATAGTCTAGTGCAAAGTTCAAAAGCTTATCATGGAAAATAACAAAGTTTCTGGGCCTTTCTGGAAGGAGGAAATGTTTACAGACTATTGGAGCTAAAGAAAAGGACAGGAAAATAGAGAAATATTCTGACCTTTAGTTTTCCTGCTTTTCTTTGAACATCTCTACCATGAAAAACAATAAAGTCACTGATAACTCTTTTTCCATAGATCTAATCTGATGGAATCTTCAGTTGCAGAAGAAGTGAACAGAGTGGATACCCTCTCTACTCTCCTGTCACTGTAAAATCAGTTCTATGGAGAGAAGACTTCTTCGTCCTCATTTACCACCTCCCTGATGGTTGCAAAGGCTTGGGAAGGCATGTTGGAGTCTTTGACGGCAGCATGATCTGTTTGGCTGGGGCATCTTACCTACCTTTTCAGTCCCTGCATTAATCCCCTCTAGGAACTCTGCGTGGATCGTTTGGAAATGTGAATCTCTTAAGTATTTAATTTTTTTGGGATGTCTAATTTATGAAGTCTTGCTGGGAAAGCCAGTGAAGTCTATGACTAGGAAACATTTTGTTGTACATTATGCTGTGTGTGTGTATATTTTAGTGTTGTGGTGAAGTTATTTTCCAGGTATGTCCTAAGCTTCAGGGATCCAGTTTCTTGTCCTTCTGAAATATATCTGGTTTGTTTGGTCATTTTGAGACTTCCAGATGCCCTACCTCTGATGTTGAGGGCCACTTATTTCTCTCCTTATTCTTTCCCACCTGTACCTTGGCTACTTCCAAATTGTAGACAGAGTGAGAAAGATTTATAGTGGAAGACTGAGTTAGCTATCCAAGCATTTTCATCTCTTTTGTTTTATATCCTATTTCCTTAGATTTTCCATCCATGTCTATTAAGTGACCACAAGAATAACTATATTCCTATCACAAGGGGAGCAAGAGGATGTAGTCTCAGTGACCCATCTCTGACCAAGTCCACATGTTGTGTTATATGTGGCTCTGATGGTTCTGCCAGTCATGATCTTTTTTCTGTGGCGACATCAGAAGTGTATGTTTGCATGCTGTCTTCAACTTAGAGGAGAACTGGAAGTCAGGAGCCTTTTATGTCCTTTTCCTGCTGTATGTCTTCTCTGCATCTTTTTCTATAGGGCACCCTCCTTAGCTCCCCTCACTCTGTTTTCTCTTCTATTCAGGGATATGTTTCTGGACTTTTTCTTCTGCTACTTGAGTCCAGGATGCAACCATTTTGTCCTGCATCTCTCCTTTCCTGTAGAGCCTTTGAAGCATTGTATTTTGGGAAAATTCTTCTGTAAATACTATAACTTTTATAAATGGTTAAGTTATTTAGAATTATCTCCAGTGCTTACTTCTCCCTTCTTCTGTATAAATCTGCTACTTCGATTAAGTTCTCCTCTAAACTTTTAGGTCATTGTTTATATAGCAGAAAATTCAATGTTAGCGGATGGAAAACTGCTTCTTGAATAACCTTGATAGGTCATCCCTGAGTGCACCTCAGGTTCTCTCTTTACCTGGGCTTGTATCATTTTTTTTTTTTTTTTGAGACAGAGTTTTGCTCTTGTCGCCCAGGCTGGAGTGCAATGGCGCAATCTCGGCTCACTGCAACCTTCGCCTCCTGGGTTCAAGCGATTCTCCAGCCTTAGCCTCCCAAGTAGCTGGGACTACAGGTGCCCGCTACCATGCCTGGCTAATTTTTTTTTTGTGTTTTTAGTAGAGACGGGGTTTCAACATGTTGGCCAGGCTGGTCACGAACTCCTGACCTCAGATGATCCACCTGCTTCTGCCTCCCAAAGTGCTGGGATTACAGGTGTGAGCCATCATGCCCGGCTGGGCTTGTATCTTTTAGCTTGTGTTAGTAAAACGATTCTAGAAAATCATGAAGTCCAGATTTAAAGGGATCTCTGTTAATTACTTACTGACAGGCATTATGACCTAACAGGAGGTTGGTAGCAGTAGATCCAAGCATGCATGTTGCCTGGCCTGTAGATTGGCCTTATCAGGTTTCTGGGTGCCTCTGCCTTAAGATCCTGAAGGCAAATTTTGTTTCAACAGTTTGGAAGTCATCTGTGGGTCCAGCTTGACTTTGGAGGAATAAGAAGATACTTCTAGAGTATGGGAATGATTCCAGATAATTTCTGGGATTTGAATCTACTTGAGTTTAAGGGCCTGGGACCTAATTTGGTTTAGTATAGAATTTGAAGAATTAATTTATAGGCAGCTGAATACCCAAAACTTGGGTGGTGGTTCTGTGGTCTGGCTGAGCTGTCCGGGCATAACCTGGTTCTCTGTTATGTTAAGACTTTCTGGGAAGCCAGCCACTCTGCGCAGGAGTGAAATATGAAGTTGTTTACCGAGGACCTGTTTTGGTGGGATTGTTTGGGCAGAGGACTGTGTTTATGCAGGGCAAATCCCAGAAAGAGATAAGAGGAAGCTAGAGAAACTTAATGTACCTGAATTCTTCATGGTGTATTTGCAAACTAACTTAACATAGATTCTTTTGACTATGATAAGTTTGAATCTGTCCTTGCCAAACAACATTATAAGTTTAGTTTTCTTCTTCCTCTTGCAGCCGGTACAGAAAGGTGTAAGTGGTGGCTGAAAATTGAGGAAGCTTCATCTGACCAATGTGGGTGCTGGTTTCTTGTGAAATGTGTCCCTAAGCCTCCTTCTCCTTGCAGGCAGCCACCCACCCAGCTGTCTAAGATAGGACGTGCTCCTTTCTTTCTCTAATCCCATCCTGAGGTTGCCGGCAAAGCCAATATGACCACTACTGAGAAATAGTGATGACTTCTACAAATGCAAGGGTCTTACCCTCCTCTTTCCCTTAAACACCCTCCCTTTTCCTTAGACCCCATTTTTGCCATCCCCCAAATGTGTGGTATGGTGAAACTAATCCCCCGAATGTGAATTGCTATCCTTATTGCCCTATTAAAGAAGAGCCAGCTGGTATATTGTCAGGAAGCACTATTTAAAATGTGAACTGTTACAGAGTAAATAAATAAATACTCTACAGGAATACACTTGTGTGCCATTCTCATTCGTCTTAGTCATCAAGGATGGTTTGTTTCCCCATATGGAAAAGAGAACGGGCAAATAGATGGGTGGCATTCTTTTTTTTTTTTTTAAGTTCTAGGGTACATGTGCACAACGTGCAGATTTGTTACATATGTATACATGTGCCATGTTGGTGTGCTGCACCCATTAACTTGTCATTTACGTTAGGTATATCTCCTAATGCTATCTCTCCCTCCCTTCCCCCACCCCATGACAGGCCCGGTGTGTGATGTTCCCCACCCTGTGTCCAAGTGTTTTTATTGTTCAATTCCCACCTGTGAGTGAGAATATGCAGTGTTTGGTTTTCTATCCTTGTGATAGTTTGCTCAGAATGATGGTTTCCAGCTTCACCCATGTCCCTACAAAGGGCATAAACTCATCCTTTTTTATGGCTGCATAGTATTCCATGGTGTATATGTGCCACATTTTCTTAATCCAGTCTATCACTGATGGACATTTGGGTTGGTTCCAAGTCTTTGCTATTATAAATAGTGCCGCAATAAACATATGTGTGCATGTGTCTTTATAGCAGCATGATTTGTAATCCTTTGGGTATCTACCCAGTAATGGGATGGCTGGGTCAAATGGTATTTCTAGGTCTAGATTCTTGAGGAATCGGATGGGTGGCATTCTTTATGAAGGAAATAATAGGGTACATTTCTCAGAAGGGATGAAAAGGTGGGATCCAGAGAGGAGCCTATGCTCCCTTGTTCACTGGGAAGTCCCTGGTGTGACTGTCCAGAAGGGAACCACAGTCCAATCTGAATAGCCTTGGTGGGCTATTTCTAGAAGTGACCCTGACCCTGTGTGCTGTTGGTGCCTTCTCATATTAAACCACTCTCCTAAGGGCTCCTGGGACAATATTTAATAACACTTTTACTGGGTACCTACCGTGTGGATGCAGGACACTGTCCCAGGCAGTGTGGAGGACTTCTGTGCTATATGACAAAGCACTCAGGGGCGCTTCTGTCTTCCCATCTGTGACTTCCAGAACAATTCGCGTGTACCATGGAAAGTTGAGCCACAGCCACACTACCGTTAATTTGCTCACCTCCATTTCTCCAATTTCCAGACCAATAACTAGATGTATCAGACCCTTAAGGTCGGGAAGTGTATTTACTCTTCTTTTTATCTCCATGGTTTAGCCCAGAACCTGGCACAGAAACTGTCAGTAAAGAAGGGAATTCTGGATGTGTGAGATGTGGGGTGGGTGAAACAAGATGGAGCTGTAGAGGAAAAGAGAGCAGTGGCACCCAGGAATCCCTTAGGACTTAAAGATAACCCTTATTCATAGCCTTATTCATAGCCTCTAAAAACCATGCTCAAGAGACGGACGTTGGCTTAAGCACATGTTGATAATCAGCAGATGTGTAAGGTAGGGCTCAAGCCTACTCCCCAAACCCTCTTAACTCCTAACACTGCTCTTCCTCTACAGATGATCTAACTGCTTCTTTCAGCTCCTGGCTGGCCCCTCGTTGAAATCCCTTGTTCCGCAGCTCGGAGTAGAAGTCGACTCCCTCAGAGACAGAGTGGATGGGCTGATTATGATACTGGTGGTAGCTGGTCAAAGGACCCGCGGTGGGGGCTGCACTTGACAGCCGCCGAGGGAAACACTGATGGTGATGTGGTAGGCAGTTCGGGTTTTCCTTGAAGCTCTTACTATGCTTGCACTTGAACTCCAGCACCATCCTGGTGTACGTGTTGAAGGTGGTGACAGCCGACGCCATGCAGCAGGTGAAGGAGAGCCAGGCCATGCTAGGGACAAATGCACAAAAAGATTGGACAGTAAGAATAGGACTTTCTTGAGAGAAAAATGCCATGACCTCTTCCTACTAGTGGACTAGCTTATTGCCTTGTAGGGATTTAGGGACTTTCCACCATGTTTCAGGTAAAGAACTGTGGGAAGAGAACTTACTGGTTTCTAAAAAGAGAATGACTCATGTAGTCCTAGTATCAGACAAGGAGCTTAATGGATTTGTTTTCACTGAATTGAGTTGTCGGTGCCATGCCCTTTTCTATCTGGTGTGCCTATTGTGTGTGTATGTCTGTGCATATTTGGACTCCTGTTTCCCAAGCTGCATTGACCCTTGTAAAATCTCCAAGATTCCCCAGGCCTGAAGCTGAGCTGTATGCAGTGGACATAACCTACTGCATACCCTCCCTCTCCCACCCCAACACACACACACATGCCCTGCCAAAGATGTCCCCCCACTCAGATGCTGGGAGGAATCATCCCTCTTCCATCTTCCTTTGTTTTGAACTTAGCAGTCTTAGGGTCCACAAAGGTGAGCCTCTGAAAGTCATTCAGGAAAACATTTACTACAAATCAGGAGGTATTATAGGTTGTACTAGTGGAATTTGCTTCATATGGAAACAGTGTGGTTTTGGCTTAAGGGAGTTTGTAATGGATGGGAGAGGAGCTGGAGATTAAGAGAATGTGGATGGATTCAAGAAAGGAAAAGAAGACATTAGGCAACCATATTAAACACATTCCTGAAAACTTGGAAAGTCAAATCCCTAAATCTCCCTGTGGTTCTGGGAAGCTCAGGAAACAGGAAGTTTTGTGAGGTTAGGGAGGGATTTCATGAGGCCAAGTGATGGTTAAAGCCAGGTCACATGCGGGCACTGTGTGTTCATATCTGCTGCCTCTGACAAATGCAGTAGGTTCAGTCTGGGATGCTTCTGGGAGTTGACTAATGGGCGTTGCCTAGCCTGAGCTCCACAGCCGTTAATGCCAAGAATGGCCTGAAGACAGACAAAAGGTGAGAAATGCTGGATCTGGGAGCTGCATTGAGCTGATGCCCTGGCTGGTGTAGTAGACTCAGACTCCCAAATTATTAGCACAGATTGTACCACAGGAAAGGGGATAGGGCCTCACAACAGACGTGCAGGCTTCCTTCCCCAAATGGAAACTTGAGCCCATCACTGTGTCTTTTCAGTGCTCTCAAAGTACTTAGCACTTAGACAGTAAATATCAGTACAAGTTGGCAACTTGCTGTGAATAAAGAGTGCTCCTTAAGGGAGAAAGTAAGAGCTCTCAAAGATAATATTTAACTTGAATGTGTTGCTTTGTGATGGTTGCTGTCACTCTCTTTTTAAGAGAACTCTAAAATGACTGACCCCTTAGTTCTTTAAGGGTTAGAGAATGACCCTAGGGTAGTGAAGTTTTATTTCCAACATGGTTCAGTAGAATAAGAATGGATATAGAAGGAAGTGAAGAGGAGAGGAGTAAGCCATTTACAGAGAATGCAATTCAATCCAAATTTCAAAGCGATTTCTCTATTTCTCTGTTCTCTAATACCTTGAATCATAAAAAAAAGAAAAAAAAAAGAGCACATTTCTATAAGGCCTACAGAATCAGTCTTGTTTCCCCAGGGTGACAAATATACCAGGTAAAGAGGCAACTGCCACAGCTGATGAGCAGGAAAACTGGACAAAATAACATCCTCCCAAGACACACTCGAGGAATCCTTCCTGTACCCCCTCAGAAGGCAGGGAAGAATGGATGTGTCCTGATGATGCAGCCCTGTGTGGTTGACAGGCTCTTGGGATGAGGGATGAAGAGAAGGCAGGGCTTCACCGAATAAGCATCTAGCTGAGGGCAGAAAATCTCGTGAAGGTTGGCTGGGGCTACAAAGGTTCAGGAGATGACAGCACTTACTAGAAGGCCCAGCCATAATTCCAAACATGTGGTCTCCAGTCTTCCGGACCCAAGTTGGCAGTCGCCTGGAAGACTTGTGAATACATCATGTGGGCCACCATCCCCAGGAGACCTACGGAGGAAACAGGAAGGCAGAGCCCTTAGAGAAAGGCTTTCATGCCATCTTCCAGGAGTATGATTTTGGATCACCCTTCTTGCAGTCAGGAGCAGCCTCTGTTGGAGTAGCCCATTACCCTATGCCACCACATTTCCCAAAGACTAATTCACAATGGGGGCTTCTCCTTAAATACACATCTTTGCAATAGGTGACCCCAGACTGTAGGCTGAGAGCTATGGAAAAAGTCTGAGTTAAGGCTGCACCCAAGGCCACTGCACACCACCCCTACTCCTTCCCACCCACACCCCAATGTTGGCTTAATTCTTCATCTTATATGTGCATCTTTCACTTTATCCAAATGGAGACTGGTCTTGAAAAGCTGTGTGTGTGTCACAACTGAAAAGTAACCCAAACAATAGATTTTACATATTGAGAAAGCTTGCAAATAAAGGAACCTAGAGGTAAATCATTTTGTAAAGTACACGGTGATCCAATATACAATTTCGTATGTTACTTCAATTTAAAATTAAAGATGCCTACCTCCATTCTTTAAAGAGCCTTTGGGCTCCTCCCCTTCAGGGCAAAGACTCAAGCCCTCCAGCTAGGGCTTCAAAAGTGGCCAGGGCCAACCACCCTCTCTCACTCCAGGAGCAACTCACCTGACAGGACAGAGGAAACAGCAGCAAAGGCGCTCAGTTTGAGCCCACAGGCAGGGTTCCCAGTGAGTAGCAAGTCCGTTAGTAGCAGGAGGAAGCTGATGAATTGAAGTCCGATGTAGGTGATCTGCGTTCCCAGGGATAACCATAGGATTTCTGCCAGAAACCAGAGGAAGAGGGAGCACTCACCCTGACAGTTAAAAAACTGAACAAGCGGTGAGCATAGGATGCCTATTAGGAGTTAAGACCCTAGCAGCATCTGAGAAGGGGAGAATGAGGCACAGCTGAAACCAGGGAGGAAAATTACTTCATTTCTAGTCCTTTGACGTCACTCACAGCTCCCACTCCATAACCAATATATACCCAAGTAAGCTTGACTGACTGTAAATACTGTTGGGGAGATTTGAGAAGAAATCATCGAATTTTCATAAATCCTGCAGGGAAATAATGTTGCTCTAGTTATCATTTTTTGTCTCTCTTTTTCCTCATTTAATTTTGGGGTGGTTCCCTCCCTGCCTCCCTTCTTCACTCTTTTCCTTTCATTTTACCAAATAATAATAATAATAGTGGAGAAAAAGGAGGAAAAAGCTAAGCCTTCCTACATGGTTACTTGGCAACAAGAGTAGGTTAGCACTGTTGGTGGTTTTCTATTTGTGAATCTTATTTATCCCTGCTGTTCTGTTTTTGCATTCCTGCATATGAATGAAAGTCAGCTCAAGGAGGAATTTGTGTCACTCTGTGGGGCTCAGAAGAGAAAAGTGGGAGATCACAGTGCAGTTTAGATCTGGAGAGGCCCAAGTCAGTGGTAACTACTGTAAATTCCTTATTAGACACATACTTGCCACAAAGCCCCAAGGGAGGGGAGGGGAGGGAAGCCTTCTCCATCAACTGCTTCCCTCCAAATCGGAGAGTGGGGTGACATGGGCCTTGCAACGTGGCAAATTCCAGTAGTCCTTTCTCACCTCTCTCGGCTGGTGGTGTAAGTTCAATGAAACTTCGGCACCTCTCCCCTGAAACATACAAGGTACAACGTCATGGAGCTACTCCCTGGGATGGTTGGAATGAAAACCTTCCCCACCCCATAACTGGTACTGCTCCCTCTGCTCTGACAGCACCTGCCCCGCACAGAGCAGGAAAGCAGGAAAGAATGCCTGGGTGAATGAATGGCACAGCCAAGAGTCAGCCCAGGTGAATTTCTCTCTCTTAAATCTCTGATAATGCAGAAGATGTTTCCATGAGAGCACCTACATAGCTTAATGTTCCCATTTCCCGTGTCCAGAAGAGTTAATGATCTTAGTGTTAACTAATACCTTTTGCTGCCGCTGTACCACTGGACTGAAGGGCTCTAAATTGTTTCCAGGACTGGGGATGGAGCAGTGCTAAGTGGCACAATAATAAATATAAATGTAAATACACACATTTTTTTAATTCCTCTTCCATCTCCCTTTTAGCTGAAACAGATATCAAATTGTTCATGATTCTGGGCATTAGAAGAACTTCAGTACCAGGTGCTTTCTTCCCAGGCCACAGTCACCTTTCAGTGCTCTTGGGCAGGGAAGAGGAGGTGTCTTCAGCTTATTCCTCCAAACCCGAGGAACACACATCGACCAGCACCTGCCTGCTTTGCTAGTGTGCACTGAGGGGCAGGAGAACTGGCAGATCTGCCTTCAGCTCCTTGAGGGCTCTCTTACATGATCAGTTACCCTGGCTGGCTGGCTTCGGTTCCCCCACTTTTAAATGGTAGCGGTAATACTTAGAATGAGAAAATACTTTGGGGCCAGGAAGAGGCTGTAAGATGATCTGCTGTGATGCTTTCATCTCACAAATGAGCAAATCAAGACCTATAGAAACGAAGTTATAGGCTGGGCATGGTGGCTCATGTCTGTAATCTCAGCACTTTGGGAGGCCGAGGTGGGCAGATCACCTGAGGTCGGGAGTTCGAGACCAGCCTGACCAACATGGAGAAACCCTGTCTCTCTAAAAATACAAAATTAGCCGGGTATGGTGGCACATGCCTGTAATCCCAGCTACTTGGGAGGCTGAGGCAATAGAATCGCTTGAACCTGAGAGGCGGAGGTTGTGGTGAGCCAAGATCACACCATTGCACTCCAGCCTGGGCAACAAGAGCGAAACTCCATATCAAAAGAAAAAAGAAATGAAGTTATTTGTATGAGGTCACAGTTGAGCAGAGCTAGGGCTTTCCTACAATATTCCTCTCCCTTCGTTTTGTTTCTAAACAGCAATTCTAGCTCCCTAGACCAGAAATTCTCATAATGTGAAAGGTCTAAATGAAACTTTTAAGGTTAATTCTATTTTTAACATGCTATTTTGAACCAACAAGTCTACTACAGAGGGAGGAAGTGAAAATCCAGAGGACTTTCAACCTTATTAAAAGGGGCTCCTATAGAGAAGGACACTGGACAGAGGTGGAAGGTTCTGTGCTGGGAGAAGGGAGTGAGGCCCACTGGGGTGTGGGCAGTGCTGCACTTCCAGGGCAACGCCAGCCCTAAGCGGGCCTGCATTAGATCCCTTGCCCGCCCTGACCCCGTTGCTCTTATATCCCAGAATGTAGGCTACCTGGTTCTTCCACAGTTTCCTCACAGGATAGCCACATGCCACTCCGGAAGCTCCGGAAGGAGAACCGGTCATCCCCAGTCTCCCAGTTGTATAGTACCACCTCCTGGGTGGATGTGTTGGTATCTCCATCCAGGGACAGTGGCATGTCAAAGCACTTGGCTGCCAGACCTTTCTCGCACAGGGGCTTGGGCACCTTCTGTGTGCCCACAAACCAGTAGTTGCTGAGCAGGGATGTTGTGGAGAAGCTGAGTGATAGCATGCTGAGGATGGCAGATAGGAGTGTCCGCTGGCCAGAGAAGGCCTTCGCGAGCTCCATCTGTAATAGACAAGCACAAGTGGAAGGGAAAGGAGCAGGGGAGCTTGACTCAGAGCCGCCTCGGAGATGTGGCCATCCTTCCCTGCGCTCCCTCCGCTCAAGCCATACTCCTCCAAGGCAGATAGGCACAACCCGCCTCTGACAGTTTTTTCCGGGGGCCGCATGGAAGCCCTGCTTCAGGAGTGGTCTGCAGCAAGCACCCTGAGGGTGTCAGAAAACCATACGCCCAAATGGGGGCCTCAGAAGCAGCTCTCTCTGACATTCTCCTGTTCTCCTGTCTCAGTCCCACTCTTTCCCAAGGCTAGCCACAGAAACTAGAATCCCTCTTCCTCAAGGTGGGTTGTAGAAACCAGAGTCCCTTTCCGCAGAGCCAGCCATAAAACCTAAAAATATTACTCTAACTTCCCCTCTGCCTTCCCGTGTCCAAACTGGCCCTAAAGAAGTTATCTGACCTAGCTTGTGTGACTGTAGGTCATAAGACTCCCATTCCAGAGAGGGTACTGCCCCGCACCCAGAAGGAAGAAATGCACGCTCAGAGAGGCCAAGGAGAAGCAGCCCTTGCTGGGTTTCCCCACTCAATCTATTAACATTGTTAGACCAGGCCAGATGCAGTGGCTCATGCCTGTAATCCTAGCACCATAATCCCTTCCAGAGGTGGGAGGATCGCTTGAGTTCAGGAATTCATGACCAGCCTGGGTAACATAGTGAGACCCTGTCTCTACGGAAAATAAAAAAATTAGCTGGGCACGGTGGCGCGTGCCTGTAGTCCCAGCTACTTTTGAGGCTGAGGTGGGAGGATCACCTGAGCCCAGGAGGTTGAGGCTGCAGTGAGCCATGATCATGCCACTGCACTCCAGTCTGGGCAACAGGGCTATCTGTCTCTAAAAAATAAATAACAATAATAGATCATGGCCTTGATGTCCAATCATATTTCTATGTGACTGTCCATACTTTGTTGAACCTAAGCATAAAAATAGACAATTTTCCCTTCATCTTTGTGGCTTCATTCTGAAGGTTCCCACGTCACGTGAAACTACGATCAAATAAACTTGAATGTTTTTTCTCCTATTAATCTGCCTCTTATCAGTGGTTTTCAGTGAACCTTCGGAGGGCAAAGGGAAAGTTTTCCCCTGGCTTTTACACAACACAGGGATGATGCATCTTTAAGTTGAACCTTACACAGATCCAACTACAGAAAAGTGGTGATTTGCATAGATTGAATGACAGGGGCTGTCCTCTGGGCATGATATGCAGCAATACACAGAAGTAGGATAAAGGTGATCCACCAGATAGGACAAATTAGAATGAGGAATGCAGAAGTCAAAATGAATTGAATGTGAATATGTTAAAATCTTCCATTTCTGCCTCAAATGGTGAGAGTGGAATCAACATAGCCTCCAGCCGGCAAATCCTAGGGAGGATGTATGTGTGTGTGTGTGTACCTTTATGGTGAGTGCCATAATGACCCCACCAACAAACAGCAGGGGGATCATTCTGAGTAGCAGTGATGGATCTGCCAGCAGCCACTACCTGGAGTTCTTGGACCAGCAGATTGAGCGAGAGAGAAGGTGGATTGCTGCAAATTTGATACCACTGCTGGCCAGGCCCTGTCTACTGAAGTCCTGCCCCTTCTGAGGCTCACCCCAAGTCCCAACTGCTTCAGGGAGGTCCCCTAACCAGCACCTTCCATGGGAAGTGAGGCTTGGAAGGGCTTCAAGGACTGTGGTGTGTGCCTTCTTAATAGTACTCTTTTCACATTTATTTTTGGTCATCTCTTATCTTCCCTCCAAGATTTGAAGCTGCCATTAGGTAGCAAAAACGTGTCTTTGTAATTTTTATCTTTCCCACAGCAACTAGCACAGTATTTTACACATTAGACACTCAATACTAAACTGCTGAGTAAATTGAGGGTGTTCTGAATAAGCATCAGATAGCAATAACCTCAGTCAGAGGATATATAAACTTTTTCTTTTTTTTTTTATTGAGACGGAGTGTCACTCTTGTTGCCCAGGCTGGAGTGCAATGGCACAATCTCGGCTCACTGCAACCTCCACTTCCCGGGTTCAAGAGATTCTCCTGCCTCAGCCTCCCGAGTAGCTGGGATTACAGGCGCCTGCCACCATGCCTGGCTAATTTTTTTTTGTATTTTTAGTAGAGACGGGGTTTCACCATATTGGCCAGGCTGGTCTTAAACTCCTGATCTTAGGTGATCTGCCCGCCTCGGCCTCCCAAAGTGCTGGGATTACAGGCGTTAAGCCACCACGCCTGGCCGGTTATATAAGCTTTTAACTTTATGTAAAATAATATTAATACATATAAATATATAATTATATAATAATTGACAAGGCAATTGATAACTTCTGGAAAAGTTTTATGTAAAGTCTAAACTTTATATAAAAGTTTAGAAAAAAGAATTGGGAGCATTCCAAATGCTCTTTGTGATAATCGTTTTTGGCTTTGTCTTCACTGACAGGTAGTAGCACTGACTTGCTGAAGCATTTGCTGTTATAACAAAGTGAGCTATTGGTGTCCTTTTCCCTGCATTACAGATTCCTCTGAAAGGAGTCATAGCAATGAATATTAAACTGGAAATCTCCGGGGGAAGCAGATGGCTGCTTTGGGGCCTGGAGGATAAAAGAGGGCAGTGAACCTACTGGGATGTGGGGCTATTGAAACCTTTGGAGAGGAGATGGGGCTTATGGTTCTGGGAGAGGTAGCAGTCGGGCCCAGCTTCCATCCACTGCTGCAGAGACAATAGAGTTTCAAATGCGAGGTGGCTGTGTGGTGCCTGTGTAGGCTGGACACCAGGTTTGGTGTCCACAGAGCCATGGGTAGGGTGTCGGCAGCCAAGCCCTTGGTCAGTGGAGAGGAACCTGGAGGGCCGTGTCTTCCAGCCTGGTGCGGAAGTGCCTGCCTCACGGTGGGGACATGGGGGAGGCTGCCGAAAGAACTGAAGCCCCAGATGGCTCTGGCAGGAGCCCCTATTCTCCATGTCATTTTCAGCCTAAGAGAAGAGGAGGGCAAGCTAAAATATGAGTGGTATCAGACGGCCGACTTTGCTGAGTGGTGGCTTGGAGCCAGATTTAATTGGACTTAGAGAAGTAATTTGGCAAGTCTCTCACTTTGTGTTAGAGCAGTTTATACAGTTATATTAATGCACACGGAACAGAAAAGAAGCCCATGGTTAGTTGCTGACAGACGCTTCTTAAAGTAAACCTTCTTGAGCTTTCCAGGGGATCCTTCATATCAGAATTAATCACACTTAAATCTGCTTAGCTTAAGAGCCATAAATAAAACCATAGCTAAATGGACAGGTCCATAAATTTCCCTCCCTTATCACACCCAGCTTAATGTTTCTACATTTAACACAGAACTTTACCTTAGAAATGAAACAATTTGTTCTTCAGAATTTCCAGGGACTAAGACAGTGCATATCACAAAGTCCTTATTATTTATGGCAATGAGAAATACACAAAGATCATATGTATGTAAAACCAATATATAAAACATGATAAAGACAACTTCTGAAAAGCAATCTGCTAATATGATTTTACTTTTAAAGGCACTCAACAAATTAACTCTGCCAAGAATTGTCAGTTCTTGCAAGACTCTGGGTGACCTTGACTAAGGACAAAAAATCCGCAGCATCTGGGAGGAGGAAAGATTTTCTGTTGCTAGACACTGAAGTTGCGTGTTGCCCAGTTCCCCTTTCCTAAAATGTTTTCATCTTGGTTTTAGTTATGAAAATCCTATGGGTTTTAGTCATCATTCTCTTACTGTGAGTCATCCTTTCTAATAATTCTTACGTTGCTTGAATAAGAAATGGACTTCCAGGTAAAACATCTTCACTAACTATTTGGTGTAAAGACTGACCTAAAGACTTACGCAATTCTAACTTTTGTGACCTCAGCATTCATTTTTCAACAGTCATTTTCATTCTGGTTTGGAAATTTGTCTATGATCACATCAGATTTTAACCCCACACTCAATCCATTTCAAGTTATACTTGCAAGATTTTTACTCCACATTCAATCCACTTCAAGTTATATATATTTGCAAGTTATTCTCGGGGTTATTCAGAACTAAGAAAGAATAACGAACCCCGTACTAAGATACACCCACTTTGTGGCACCAAGGTGACAACCAATTTAAGGAAGAGGCAATTTGAGAAACAAAGAATAAAAAAGAGCTTGGACTGAAGCTCAAAGAGGTTCCTTCCAGAAGGAGTGTCCACCAGGGAGAGACAAAAGGAACCTCATTCAAAAATCATCTTCTTGATATCGAATGATCGTCTCATTCAAGATTTTTCAAGAATTATCTCCAACACCTATAGTACCATGCCCTTTGTCACATACTTTACTCCTTTCCCCAAACATGCCTTTTCCTGCTAGGATCCGGATACTTCTTGAATTGGAAGAACAAATCTAATTTTGCAGTGGTTTCCATAAAGTGATCCTGAAGAAGTAATGGCCATAAGAACAACTCTATCTTTGTGTATGCAACAGATCCCATGCCAAGGTGACTCTTTACTCTCTAGAAAAGGGACAGAGTGGTTTCTCTAACACTTGGGCCCTTAGATCATTAGGAAGTGCGTAGGCGCCAATGTATAATCAGTAACCCTTACATCAACATATATTAACAGAGTAACCCAGAATTAGCATAGGCTAGGAAGGACAACAGATCGATGAGGCAGGTGCACTTCTTAAAAGAGCCAGGTACAAAATAGCTGTAGACTGCATCCTTTGAGCAATAAGAGGGGAAGCCAGTTACCTTGGCCATGGTCAGCGTCTTGCAGCTTGTCTGGAAGAACCGAAGGATGCCATCTGCACTCCAAGTCCCTTTGGTTTAATGTTGCAAGAATGCAAACTGTCTTCCTATCCTCCTCTCTCTCCTCCTACCCCTCCCCTTCTATCTCATATTCTTTGGAGTGCCTCATGATTAAATGCTGCCTTACAGGGAACAGGGGCATTTAATAATTGACAAGGCAATCAGGGCCCAGCTGTTCTGGGAGATTACACCAGAGAGCTTGCCAATGGGGATCTGGGATTAAGCACAAAGAAGCAAGGACCTGCAATTTGCAGAGGAAATTTTCTTTAAAAAGTAAATGATGGTTTAGTTTCCACTGCCTGCCATTCCCTAGGTAACTGGTGTGAATGGATTGGGCTTGGATTTATGGCAGACATGAAGATATGGCAGGTCACCATCACTGCAGAAGTTTACCTTCCCTCGAGTAGGGTTTCCCATCCCTTTGAAGAAACTCTATTCTCTGCAATGTCGGGGCCTCATGGAGCCATGAACAGGAAATAGCTTCCTTGTTCCATGGGTGGTCTCCACCTTCCAGTTAGAACATTAGAATAAGTACTATTGCCGGGCGCGGTGGCTCACGCCTGTAATCCCAGCACTTTGGGAGGCCGAGGCGGGCGGATCACAAGGTCAGGAGATTGAGACCATCCTGGCTAACATGCTGAAATCCCGTCTCTACTAAAAACACAAAAAAATTAGCCGGGCGTGGTGGCGGGTGCCTGTAGTCCCAGCTACTCGGGAGGCTGAGGCAGGAGAATGGTGTGAACCTGGAAGGCAGAGCTTGCAGTGAGCCGAGACTGCGCCACTGCACTCCAGCCTGGGTGACAGAGCGAGACTCTGTCTCAAAAAAAAAAAAAAAAAAAAAGAATAAGTACTATTAAGTATCTCCCTCTACACATGGAATGCTGAGTGAGAATGTTGGCTGGGGATGCGGCAAAGATGCAGATAGAATAGGATTGGAGATAAATGAATTCCAGGATCTGGAATGTCATGGCTATTTACCATTCCTCTCCCAACCTTCAGGCAAAGGAATGACAATATTTTATATTTCAAAAAAGAGTTTCTACAACGCTGAAAAAGTAATCTAAGAAACCAGTAAGGGGTCGTTTGCATATCTTCTTGCCACCAGTCAGCCAGAAGTACAAGTTGTTCTTTCTCTCCTCAAAATTGTACAAATAGCTGGGCACGATGGTTCATGCCTGCAATCCCAGCACTTTGGGAGGCCGAGGCAGGTGGATCACTTGAGGTCAGGAGTTCGAGACCAGCTTGGTCAACATAGTGACACCCTGTCTCTACTTAAAAATACAAAAAAATTAGCCAGGCATTGTGGCAGGCACCTGTAATCCCAACTACTTGGGAGGCTGAGCAGGAGAATCTCTTGAACCTGGGAGATGGAGGTTGCAGTGAGCCGAGATTGTGCCACTGCACTCCAACCTGGGCCACAGAACGAGACTCCATCTTAAAAAAAAAATAAAGTGCAAATTAATTGGGACACCAATGTTGAAAGAGATTCTGTCGCTGTTTGTGAGTCCCTAAACCCTGCATGGACTTTCATCCTCCAAGCCTTTGCTGATGCTCTTCCTTCTGCCTGGACTGCCTTCAGTCTCTTTTTACCTGGTGAATTGCCTGCCTTTCAACGAAATTAGTCTAAAAAGTCATCTACTCTTTGAAAATGTTTCTTTTCTCCCTAGGACAGACGGCTCCCTCCTCATGATCCTTGTCACACTATATCTCTCTTGCAACACTTAATTTTTTTTTTTTAATTTTAATAGAGACAGGGTCCCACTATGTTGTCCAGGCTGGTCTCGAACTCCTGGGCTCAAGCAATCCTCCCACCTTGGCCTCCCAAAGTGCTGGGATTACAGGCGTGAGCCACTGCACCCGGCCTTCTCACAACACTTTCTGTATTCCATTATAACTACTGCATTTGTCTGAAATGTAACTTCCTCAAAGTTCTCACTTTCATTTTAGAGCAGTCGTTCTCAGTTCTGATGGAGTATCAGAACAATCTTTGGAAGTTTGGAAAATATGCCGATTCCTGGACCCACCCTGAGATTTCATAGTAGTTCTGGGTGAGGCCCAGGAATTGGTAATTTTAGAAAGTTCTTAATATATACCCAGGGAATTCATGTAAAATGGCACCTGTTCAACTCATTTTGGGCTTACATTTAATAAAACCCTCTGTATCCCCCCGGGCCCTTCCTCCCCCTCTTCCAGACTAGCCATGAGGTCATGTTTTTCCCATTCTATATTTGTGCAGTTCGTTTAGGGAATCAAAGGCAGGTTCTTCTGAACTTAATTGTTTGAATTAGTCCACGTTCTAGCCAAATGAGTTGCTTCGGATCCTGCTTTTGTCACCTGTAATGTCTGCTCTCCTCAGACTGATGTTAACAAGCAAATTTGATAAACATGTGTCATGTTCAGGTACATTTTCTGCATCGCCCAAACAACCCTTTATTTGTTGTGACAGAACTCACTCTCCTTTGGAAGGAGAAGCAGGAATTTTGTGTTCTTTGTTTTTTTTTTTTACGGTTGCGTTGGCGGTTGGTTTCCTGGCTAGTAGTTTCATCACAACGCTGGGTGGCGCTATCTCCTCGTCGTTTCCGCTTCCGTCACGTGCTTCCCCCACCAGTCGGCAAAATGTGGGTGGAGGTGGCTGCTCCTCCCCATAGGATCCTTTTATTGATTTATTTTTAATTTGGCATCCTCCCTGCCTGCTAATCTACAGAATGCCGTGTGTCAGCTCTATGGAATTCAGGGCTCAGGCTGAACTTTGGGGGCATCCAGCCACTCCCTATAGGAGTCTTGTAGGATTGTTTCCTGTAGCCCAATTTTTTTTTTTTTTTTTTTGTGCGGCCAGTTCCAGCTTCAGTGACTCAGTAGATCCTCAAATACTTCCCATGGGAAATACAACTCCACGGTATCAGAAAATACAGTTAGCCAATGTTTCCTGATGAGTTTTGTGCACATTTTTCTTGATTGTATCTTCATTCCCTTTCCACCCCAGAACAGTGAACAATTATTTTCCCCTCTCTGTGCTTACACCCTTCACATACTTGCAGACACTTCTCATAGCCCACTTGAGTCACTGTTTGGCACGGCCTGATGTCTTTGGTTTTTATTGCCTCTGCTCATAAACCGCACCCCCTGTGCCTTAATAGCCTGAAGTTCGCCTTCTCCAGGGAAATGGGGATGGGAGTGGCAGACTCTTAAGTGTGTTATATGAGGAGGCTCAGGGGTGGATTTAGAGTGAAGCTAATGAAACTTCAGCTTCCATGTCCCCTACTCACTCCACCTCTTCTAAAACCTTGTTACCTAATTTACACTTGTAATTGTGTACTCTTTTTCTTAAAGAGGGCCTCCAAAATTATATTATTTTAGGCCTCCACAAAGCCTGGGTCCACCCCTTAGGAGGCTGTGCATTTTGTGTGTGTACTTGGCTGCCTGGCTGCTGAATGTGACCAGTCTTGATCTCTCCCTCCCCAAGGACCCTGGGCCACAACGTCTAATTTCCTCTTTTTGACAAAACATGAGTTTCTCTGACTGGCCACAAACATCAGAGCCCAGCATCCCACTCACTTCCTTTCATTGTAATTTGGGCATGTTAATATTTTTTTCTTCCCTTTCCTCTCTTAGAACAGAAGAAGTAATTGCTAGTCAATGTGACATAAATATAATTAGGTTCGGCTCAGAAGCTCATGACTCAGCACAGACACGAAGATTCCACACCTAAAAACAGTATTTAGCTCTGGCATGTTGGACTGTGACTATTCCAAGATGACCTCCGCAGGAATATATATGCACTTCACCATTTATGACACCACAAGGCCAACAGTGGGGACTAACCCATATTTGCTGAGGTCCTCAGTCACTGTTCCCTGTACTGGACAAAACCACGTTTACTAGGCTGTGCATCAAGAGAAAATAGTGGTGTTGGGGCACCTACACATACTTCGTAAATGGGAATGCAATTTATTGTTTTGTGAGTTCACTGCAGGTTAGAGGTGATTAAATGACAAGCGTGAATGCTGAGCCGGAGAGGAGGTTATATACCACACCACTTCTCTAATGCCAAGGCCTGGGGCTAAGGGATCCGGTGTTTTTTTTTGTTTGTTTGTTTTTTCTTCATGTCATCCATACTGGCATCTTCCCGGAAAGGTTTGTTTGCCCTCCCTGGCAGGAGTATCTCTGTCCTCCCAGGAGCTAGATTTCTGACCCACGCGCCATTAGCTCCTTTCTGTTACTCAGTAGACAAAGGCTGGAGTGGGTTGTAAATGTTTCGGCTATCGCCGGTCTGATGACCATGCATGCCCCTGGCCCTGTTCTTTGCTTCTGCATGTCCTAGCATGTGCCTCTCTCGTGTAACTCATCACATGGCTTACTTGTCTGTCATGCTCATTTGACTTTAAGTTGCTTGATATAGTAGCAGCTATGTTTTATTCATTGTTGATCCTCAGAGCCTAGCAGTGTTTTAACATCTATGAATGAATGAATGAATGAATGAATGAGATTTGTAATGCAAAACGGCTTATGGATACAATTAGAAATCCTGAATGAAGATGTGAATAAAGAAGTGTGTCCAAACAGCCTTCTGTTGCTAAAGGAAACAGGACGCTTCTGGATTCACATATGTAAGAGCAGCGAGAAGCTACAAAGGAAGCCCTGGGTCCACAGGCACACCCTAAGCCTTTCCAGGCAGATGCACCCAGAGTTTCATCAAACAGATTCTCTGCCAATCCATTTCCTCTCACCTGTGGAAACATTCCTGCTTTTAAATGAGCAAAGCCCAGAAAACAGTGATGATCTCATGAAATAGTATATTATCTTTAGTGCACAGAGATCAGGAGACAAACAGATTGCTCAAAAACCAGTGACAGATTGGAAATGTTATGTCCTTTTCCAAGCTGGGTGGTCCCCTACTGATTAGAGCCATTTTGGATGATGTATCTCCAAACTTCTGAGCTTTTGCTGCTCTAACTGCAATGTTTACATCAGTGCCTGACCTTATACTCTCTCACTGATGAAGACAAAGATGGTCTTCACACGGGACATTTTCACATTTGTTTCCCAGCCCGGAAGGGAAGAGTAATGCCACCAAAATGCCCGTGCTTAGTGTTCAAAATGACTACATCACTGTAGGACACTTAGCTCCGGGATTTATTCTCAGCTGTAACCACGTTTAAGGGGCCACATCACCTCAAATGGTCGCACAATCAAATGACTCTAGTCTTCCTAACGTAGGTCCCGAGTTTTGGGAACACTTCAATTCAGTGGGAAGGACCCTGGAAAAGCGTTTCGGGGCCTCGTTCTCGTCTTTCCCTTTCCGCCTTTTAATGGAATTGTTTGAGGACTTTTGCTAATGCAGCCATTTCCAGGAGAGGAAGCCGCCTTTCTTCCAGGCCCCAAGCAGCTGGAGTGAATCAGAGGGGCAGCCACATCTGCACATCCTGTGGGGCAATCGCTCACGCGCGGGTGACGGCGCCAGCAGGCCGGCTGGGGCCGGGGGCTCTTGGGGACCGCGGGGCGGGGGCGTAACGGGTGGGGCCTCTCGGGGGTGCCTGGGCCGCGCCATCTCCACTTCCGAGCGCGCCCTCCCACCCTGATGAGTAACGCGCCGTCTCTCCCGTTTACTACGGCGCCCGGTCGCCTAGCAACGGGGCGCGTTGCCGCGGCGACAGGCCGGGCGTGTTTGGCATTGTTTGCGAGGCCCCGCCCCGCGGCCGCCAACCACCCATGGCTTCCTGACCGGGTGGGGCGGGGGTACCTGGGCTGTTTCTTCCTCTGGGTCTTCCTCCGTCGGTTGAGAACGGTGTCCCGGGGGCCCTCCCAGAGAGCAGGGACTGCCAGGGCAGGCCAGGGACCCGGCGAGCCGCGGAGGGCGGGGCCGCATGTGTCCCGGAGCTGGGCCGGGGCGCTAGGCCACCTGAGGCGCGGCCCCTCTGCCGCCTGGCGAGGCTGCGCGGGAGGGCGGAGAGACTGGGTAGTCGGAGGGATTCCTTACACCCAGGCCGGTGGGCCAGGGCTCGGGATGTGTCGGGCTGCTGGGAGTCCAAAGTCAGGCATTTCCCTGCCTCTGCCCGGTAAAGCTATGGGTCCCAGCCTCCCGTTCTAAGGGAAGGGGATGTCTGCGTCTCATTGGGAGGACCCCAGGGCGGGACTTCGCCACCCAGACCCCTCAGCAGATCCGAGTTCTATTTACGACCCAATGCACGACTGCACTGAGGATTTTGGCCAAGTTACTTAACCTCCCAGAGGGTTAAATTTACCCTCAGGGGTAAATGAGGGCAAAGAGTTGTCCTTCTTAGTTCTGTGAAAATCGAAAACAGGTAGAAGAAGAGTGCCTCTAAGCAGAAACGAAGGGGAAGTGCACCTGTGCTACCAGCAGACACCTTGCTAGACCCTTCAGACATCTTCCTTAATCCTCACAACCAGCCTGAAAGAGACGTGGCATCCCCATTCTACAAGTGAGGGTTCCGATTCGGAGGGTTTGACTTGCTCAAGGCCACAAAGCTAGTAAATGGTAAAGTCAACACTGGCAATCTTTGAGGACTGTTCGCCTGACTCATCACCAGGCTGCCACTCAGTAAAAGCCAAGGCACAGTCACCTTTAACAAAATGTACAGATTGCAGGCCAGATTTATGGGACCTCCTGCAGATTGAGGCAATGGATTAAGTGTACTTTATACTTCTCAGGTACATATTAGCAACCAGACGCTCCCATATTCCCTGTGTGTCTCTCCTGGAAAACCACTGATAAAGAACAATAATAAAATTTATTCTAAGCCATGACTGGCTTTTTCTGTCATGTTCACATCCACTTCTTTATCATCTATTCACTTGGGGCTGCTTCTGAATTAGGGAAGCTGCCTGAACCCACACTCCGATGGCTCTTCAGAACCACCAGCTCAGCTCTGCAGTCCCAGAAGTGCCTCTTAAGTTATCCTGTTCTTTCCTTTGAGATCCTAACTTCCAGCTGGTCAACAACATACCACATTGCTCCCTGTGTTGGAGTGTATGTATGTGTGTGTGTGTGTGTTTGTGTATGTGCTAGTTTGCTGGCTAACTGCAAGCTTCATTTTTCTCTCCTGAGAAAGGCAAGATATCTGAGAATGAACACCATTTGTTTTTTTAAGTAATCCTTAGGGCTGAAAGTTGGGAGGCTGGTCGTTTCTGAATGTAGGTCAAAAGCTAAACGAGCCACAAATTCTCTGCAGAGTGTGAGAGTCTTCCTGGGTCTGGAAGGATCCCTGAAGACTCTCCTGGATTCTCTGAGACCAGAAAGAGCTTGACTGTGTGTTGTCCTTCCCAGTTCCAGATCAGAGCTGCCTTCCAGCAGGACCTTGGGGATGCCCCACTGTTCTCTGGCATAGAGCTTGATGTCTGCTCTTTCAGCTCACTGGGGTGACACACAGCTCTATTGTTGCCACCACTACTGGGCCTTTACCAGGCTCCAGATTTTGGCAACAGGAATAATGCAGATGAAAGGAAAAAAGGAGAGGCATAGGGAGCCCTGGGAACAGAAAGGAGAAGGAAGATGATGAGACAAGGGAAGAAGAAATGGAAGTTTTAATGAAGGAAGATGAAAAGGTAATAGGCCAAGGTATGGACATACCAGTTTTATCTATGAAAACTGGGCTGAGTGACACATTTTCATTCCATTTTGTAGAACCCTATAGTGCATTTCCAAGCTCTTTACTGTGACCATGTGAAACACATGAAATTGATGAGTTAGTGTAACCTGTGTTACAAATCCAGCAGTAAAGGTATGTGTATGAGATGTTCATGAGATTTCAAAATCACTGTACCTACCTCCTGGGTGAGGCAAACATTTTGAGTCAGTTGAGAGGGATCGCTCATTCACTCTTGCAGTGGGAAGGCAGAGAAGTTTCAGTTTATCTTCTGTTTTGTCTCAATCAGTTGGGTAGAATGAGTGTTTAGCGTGAGGATGAATCAGGTCCCCTCTTGCCAGCAGAGGGGTAAGGTGGTGTGTGGTGGATTGGAGAGGATGTCCTGAGGGCCAGACACCAGCCAGGGCGGGGCTGGGTGACCCGTGGGGTTTATTCTGTGATGTCACAACGGCAGTCAGGGGTCTCCCTGTTGCTCCCTCAGCCTCCTCCCATAAGGATTGGGGGGGGGGGGGTCATGCTGGGTACCTACCAGTGGCTGGATGTCTTCTGAGGTCGTCCAGATCAGTGCTTATCTTATTGTGCATAAGATTCACCTGGGGAACTTAGTCAAGTGCAGATCCTGACTTAGTCAAGTGCAGAGTCTGGGATGGCTCTCACGTGAGTCCAGCCAGACCACACTGAGTTGTGAGACTCTAGACCAGTGCTGTCAAAGCAAAATGCAATGTGGGCAGCATATGTCGTTTAAAATTTTCTAGTAGCCACATTAAAAAAAGTAAATTGGACACACATACTGTGATACAGCAATCATATGTTATACAATACTATGTTTAAAATGTAGCCCTCCCCAAACAATAAAGTTGGGTTTAATGAAAAATATTTTATATTACTTTCATTTTAAAATTAAAATTTAGTGAATTCAAATTACATAAAATTAGAAATTCAGTTGCTCAGTTGCACTATCCATATCATAAGGGCTCCACAGCCACACATGGCAAGTAGCTACTGTATTGGATGGCACAACTCAAGGCCATTCCCTGAAAAGGTAACAATGTACAGAAATTACCATTCTAAAGGGCTAGTATCTGGAAACCCAGCAAACATTCACTAACATCATTTTAATGAATACATAATTAGTGTTTGGGGACTGTTAATATGGAGGCATAACTCTCGGAGACTGGAAGAGGGCCTCATCCAGGATTCCAGCTAACAGTCTGGATGGGGCCCTCTGCCCTGTGAAACCTGTCACACTCAGTCCTCCTCTGAGCTTTTGCCAGGGTTCCCCTCACTGGGATCCCTTCCTCCTCCTAGCTGCCCTGCCTAAATCTTACACAACCTCAGGGCACATGATTCCAGTCTCACTACCTTGTGGCTCTAGCCCTCCTTACTCCCCATTTCCTCTGTGCTCATACAGCACGCCTGCTTTGCTTTTGGTGTGTTAGTCTGTTTCTCTCGTGAAATTCTAAGCTGCTTGAGGACAGAATCTGGTTTTTTACTTCTATCGTGCTTAATATAGTGCCAAGGGCATAGTAGCTGCTCAATAAATATTTATTATTTTATTTAATGACCTAAACTACCTAAGGAAGTATCTAAGAGAGAACATCGGATCTCGAAGTGCCAATAACTTGACCAATGGAACAACATGCCTTATTTTTGGCACATCTTAAATTGATCAAGATGTCCGTTATAAGTTAATTTATAAATTTAATACAAATAACCATGAGTATTTTAAAAGACCAACACAAGTTGATATTAAAGTTTATATGGGAAAAAAATACACAAGACTAGCTAGGAAAACCCTGAAAAGGAAGAGCTCTGAGGTGGTGCTAGCCCTAATTGATATAAAGCATACTACAAAGCCCCTATGATTAAAACAACATGGCACATGTATACATATGTAACAAACCCGCATGTTGTGCACATGTATGCTAGAACTTAAAGTATATTAAAAAAAAACAAAAACAAAAAAAAAACAAAAAAAAATGTGGTACTGGTGCATGACTAGACAAACAAGCCAATGGAAGAGAACAGAAAGTCTAGAGATAAACACAGCTATGTATAGACTTCCAGTATAGGACAAAGGTGATATCTGTAATCACTGGGGCACAGATGATTTTTTTAAGAAATGTTGTTGGGATAAACTAGATAGCCATTTAGAAAAATACAAGTTGTATTTATTTAAAAATCATATACAAGAATTAAACTCTAGATGGACTAGAGATCTGAATTTTAAAAATGAGATTATGGCCGGATGTATAATCCCAGCACATCAGGAGGCCGAGGCAGGAGGATAACTTGAGCCCAGGAGTTCAAGACCAGCCTGGGCAACACCGTGAAACCTTATTGCTATGAAAAGTACAAAAATTAGCTGGGCGAGGTTGTGAGCGCTTGTAGTCCCAGCTACTTGGGAGACCGAGGTGGGAGGATTGCTTGAGCCCGGGAAGTTGAGGCTGCAGTGAGCCATGATCCTGCCACTGAACTTCAGCCTGGGCGATGCTGGGTGACAGAGCAAGACTGCCTCAAAAAAAAAAAAAAAAAAAAAAAAAGAGAGAGAGAGAGAGACATATGAATGACCCTAAAGATATGAAAAAATGTTCAACTTCACATATAGTAAACATAATGCAATTTAAAACTAGAATGAAATATCACTTCTCATCCATCAGACTGACAAAATTATAAAGTTTGACAGTGCAATCTGTTGATGATGCTGTGGGGAACAGACGCTCTCACTCATTGCTAGTGGGAATCCCAAATGGTGTACCCCTTTGGTGAATTTGGCAATATCTAACACAACTGCATGTGCATCCCATCACCCAGAAATCCTACTTCTAGAAATTTACCCTGAAGATACACCTCCAACAATAGGCATGAAGCTATTCATTACAACATATTTGTAATTGTAAAATATGGAAACTACCTAAATAAGAATTGGTGGAATTAATTATGGTTCATACACACAATGAGGTACTATGCAGCTATAAAACACAAAGCAAACAAGGGAGATTTCTATGAACTGATATGGAATGCTAAGTACATAAGAGGATATATAGTATACTATCTTTTGTGTAAAAAAGAAAAGAGGGGAAACAAAATGTACATCTATCTGCTTATTGTCACCAAACGAAATTCAGGAAGGATAAACCAGAAAACAATAAAGTTGGTTGTTTGCTGGAGGTGGGGAATGGAAATGATTCTGGAAGGAGTGACACTTCTCTGAGAAGTTTTTATGATATAGTTTTGACTTTTGGGAGCATGTTAATGTTCCACATGTTTGAAAATAAAATTATAACAAGTTGAGAAGGAAAAGAAAAGCCTGAAACCAAAAGCAAATGGAAACAAGTGACCTCAGTTGTATTTCAGATAAATACTATAACCACGCAGAAAGGGAAAAAACAAAAGAAAGAACAAATCCAAGGAACTCTTGAATACAGTGCTTGACTATCTACCGGTCAGTCTTGGGTAAAGTTGAGTGGGGGAGAATTGCAAACAACTCCTGAACTCTTTTTATTTATTTATAACTGTAAAAAATTTATTTTATTTTAGATTCAGTGGGTACATGTGCAGGCTTGTTACATGAGTATACTGTGTGATGCTGAGGTTTGGGCTGCTAATGATTTCATCACTCAAGTAGTGAACATAAGTGAACATGGCATCCGATAGATAGTTTTTCAATACCTGCTGCCCTCTCTCCCTACCCCCCTTTAGAATTCCCAGTGTTTATTGTTCCCATTTTTGTGTCCATGTGTACCCAATGTTTAGCTCCCACTTATAAATATGCTGTATTTGGTTTTCTGTTTCTGCATTAACTAGCTTAGAATAATGGCCTCCGCCTGCATCCATGTTGCTGCAAAGGACATGATTTCCTTCTTGTTTATGGCTGTGTATTAATAGTATTCCAGGGTGTATATGTACCACATTTTAGGAATCTAAACCACCATTGATGGGCAGCTGGGTTGATTCTATATGTTTGCTATTGTGAATAGTGCTGTGATAAACACACAAGTACGGGCTGAGTGAGATGGCTCACACCTGTAATCCTAGCACTTTGGGAGGCTGAGGCAGGAGGATTGCTTGAAGCCAAGAGTTCAAAACCAGCCTGGGCAGAAAAGTGAGACCCTCTCTCTGAAAAAAATAAACAAACCCCTCAAGTCAGCTGGGCGTGGTGGCCCGTGCCTGTAATCCCAGCTATATGAGAAGCTGAGGGAGGATGGCTTGAGCCCAAGAGTTTGAGGCTGCAGTGAGCTATGATCATGCCACTACATTCCAGCCTGGGTATCAGAGCAAGACTCTCTTAAAAAAAACAAAATAATACAAAACCCCAAAAAACATACAAGTGCAGGTGTCTTTTTGATAGAATGATTTATTTTCCTTTGAGTGTGTACCCAGTAATGAGATTGCTGGGTTGAATAGTATTTCTAATTTTAGTTCTTTGAGAAATTTCCAAACTGCCTTCCACAGGGGCTGAACTAATTTGCATTCCCAGCAACAGTGTATAGGCGTTCTCTTTTCTCTACAACCTTGCTAACATCTGTTATTGTTTGATTTTTTAGTAATAGCCATTCTGATTGGTGTGAGATGGTATCTCATTGTGATTTTGATTTGCATCTCTCTGATAATTAGTGATTTTGATAATTTTTTCATATGTTGGTTGGTGGCTTGTATGTTTTCTTTTAGAAGTGTCTGTTCATGCTTTTGCCCACTTTTTAATGGAATTATTTGTTTTTTTTTCTTGTTGATTTGTTTCAGTTCCTTATAGATTCTGGATATTAGGTGTTTGTTAGATGCATAATTTGCAAATATTTTCTCCCCTTAAGTAGGTTGTCTGTTTACTCTGTTGATAGTTGCTTTTGCTGTGTAGAAGCTCTTTAGTTTAGTTAGGTCCCAATTGTCAATTTTTGTTTCTGTGGCGTTTGATTTTGAGGACTTAGCCATAAATTCTTTGCCTAGACCAATGTCTAGAAGAGTACTTCCTAGGTTTTCTAGGATTTTTATAGCTCGAGGTCTTACATTTAAATCTTTAATCCATCTTGAGTTAATTTTTGTATATAGTGAGAAATAGGGTCTGGTTTTGTTCTTCCGCATATGGCTAGCCAGTTTCCCAGCACCACTTACTGAATAGGTTATTCTTTCCCCATTGTTTAATTTTGTTGACTTTGTTGAAGATCAGCTGGTCGTAGGTATGTACCTTGGTTTCAGGGCTCTCTATTCTGTTCCATTGCTATGTGTTCATGTTTTGTACCAGGTACCATGCTGTTTTGGTTACTGTAGCCTTGCAGTATAGTTTGAAGTTGGGAAGTATGATGTCTCTGGCTTTATTCTTTTTGCTTAGGATTGCCTTGGCTATTTGGGCCCTTTTTAATTCCATGTGAAGTTTGAAACAGTTTTTTTCTAATTCTGAAAAAATTAATGTTGTAGTTTGATAGGGAATTGAATCTGTAGTCTGCTTTAGGCAGTATGGTGATTTTAATGATATTGATTATTCCAATCCATGAGCACTGCATGCTTTCCCATTTGTTTATGTTGTCTATAATTTATTTTAGCAGTGTTCTATAATTCTCCTTGTAGAGATCTTTCACCTCCTTGGTTGGCTGTATTCCTAGGTTTGTGTGTGTGTGTGTGTGTGTGTGTGTGTGTGTGCATGGCTATTGTAAATGGGATTGTGTTTTTGATTTCTTGATTTGGTTCTCAACTTGAATGTTATCAGTGTATAGAAATGTTATTGATTTTTGTGCGTTGATTTTTTTTTTTTTTTTTGAGATGGAGTCTCGCTCTGTCACCCAGGCTGGAGTGCAGTGGCATGATCTCAGCTCACTGCAACCTCTGCCTCCTGGGTTCAAGCTATTCTCCTGCCTTAGCCTCCTGCATGTAGCTGGGATTACAAGCATGCACCACCATGCCCGGCTCATTTTTGTATTTTTAGTAGATACGGGGTTTCACCATGTTGACGAGGCTGGTCTTGAACTCCTGACCTCAAGTGATCTGCCCACCTGAGCCTCCCAAAGTGTTGGGATTACAGGCATGAGTCACCACGCCCAGCCTGTGCATTGATTTTATATCCTAAGGCTTTGCAGAAGTTTACCAAGACTAGGAGTTTTTTGGTAGAATCTTTAAGGTTTTCTGGGTATAGTTTCATATTATCAGCAAAGAGATAGTTTGACAACTTCTTTTCCTAGTGGGATGCCTTTTATTTCTTTCTCTTGCCTGATTGCTCTGACTGGCACTTTGGGTAATGTGTTGAATATGAGTGGTGAGAGTGGATATTCTTGTCTTGTTCCCACTCTTAGGGGTTTCCCATTCAGTATTATGTTGGCTGTGGGTTTGTTTTAAGTGCCTGTTATTATTTTGAGGTGTGTTCCTTTGATGCCTAGTTTGTTGAAGGTTTTTATCATGAAGGATGCTGGATTTTATCAAATGCTTTTTCTGAATCTATCGAGATGATCATATCATATGTTTTTTGTTTTTAAGTATGTTTATGTGGTGTATCGCATTTATTGATTTGCGTATGTCGAGCCATCCTTGCATCCCAGGAATAAAGCCCACTTGATTGTGATGAATTAAATTTTTGATGTACTGCTGGATTCAGTTTGCTAGTATTTTTTCAAGGATTTTTGTATCCATGTTAATCAGGGGTATTGGTCTATAGTTTTCTTTTTTTGTTGTGTCTTTGTCAGATTTGGGTATCAGGATGATACTGGTTTTGTAGAATGAGCTAGTGGGGAGTCCCCCCTCCTTGATATTTTGGAATAGTCTCAGTAGGATTGGTACCAGCTCTTCTTTGTATGTCTGGTAGAATTTGGCTGTGAATCCATCTGGTTCAGGGCTTTTTGTGGTTGTCAGTTTTTTAAAATTATTGATTCTATTTAATTACTCATTCTTGGTCTGCTGAACTATTTTTAGTGTATATACCTTATTCATCTTGGGGTAGGTTGTGAAACAATTGTGGAACTATTTTGGATGTATTGTGGGATTGGGCACATGAATAAATGCTGTTGAGAGCCAGAGTTCTCATTATGGGAAAGGAACATCAACATATGGAATGGAGGAAGGCAAGAAGGAACCTATGGGTTTGATTGGAATTAGGGGCATCAGTATGAAGTCATGATTTCTTATATTTGTATATGAAATACACACATGTACATACATGCATGTACACATAAACACGTATGCATGTATATTTGTCTATGTATATATGCGTATTATATTTGCATACGTATGTGTAAATAAATGAGTATTTTTTTCTAGTTTTATTTACTAAAAGGACTTAGAAAGAAAGATTCCCTAGTAGCAATGAAAAACTAGCACTCAAATCTTGGTCTCTAACACTAAGAGGAACCAGAGCTCCTCAAATAAATGTCCAATTCCAGAGCCTGGATAGGGCAGGTAGAAGATGAACCTGGAACATCTTGATATGCCAAAAAGTAAAGAAATGCCTGTGAAAAAATGATGGGGACATTTCACAGGGACACACCAGCCCCCTGAAGGGATTCCTACTGGCTAAATCTGGTACAATTTAAGCACCAAAATAATTAAACACAGTATTAAATTATAAGCCACTGGAAAAAAACAGGACTTTGTGAGTCCATATGGATGATAAATAGATAGGCAGATAAATATATACATAAATGAATGAGAAGAGAAGACTCTTGCTTACTGTACAAAGCAAGGAGCTGACTGGTGAATATGGAGGGTGTGCTGAAGTTGGAAGATCGTAATTTTGCACCTATTCTATTAAATATGAATTTAGACACGATCATCAATGGATGCTAAATACAGAGGAACATTTTAATGAGGAACAGGCCAGTTGCATGGTCTTAAACTGTCTCCCCACAGATTGCTTATTAGTTGTAAGGGAAAAAGTAGCCCTACAATAGGGAACTCAGATAACACTTTACACAGTCAAGAAATCGGATAACAGCTTGAACTGGTAATTAAAATTGACTTCAGCTTGAGGAGGCGGATGGCCATTGTGTGTCTCCTGAGAAGGGCACAATGTACTTATGTAGTATTCAGGCAGTGACTGTATAACCTGAGTCTAATTGCAAGAAATCATCATACAAATTCAAAATGAGTAAATACTCCATTTTTAGAAGTTGGATTTGTATTCTTCAAAAATGTCAATGTCAAGACAATATTAAAAGCATCTAGGGACCCCCTATACAGTTCTCAACTGTTTTCTAGGGGTAGATGTGAATACATCCGGAACATCTGACATTAGATCCTTTTGGGACTATAGGCTCAGGTCCCACTGTGGCTTCCAGGTGTTCATTGCTGTTGATTTCTTGTTTACTCTCTTATTTTTCATATAGGGAAGTGGAACGCTGTTTTTTCTAGTTCCACCTGGTTCATTCCTGGGGGCAGAGAATATATCTTACTTATCTCTGAAATTCCCACAGTGCCCGAAACACAGGTGCATGCTCAGTTAACATTTGCTGACCTGAAATGGATTGAACGAATCCAGATTGTTCTAGTATCAGAATTTTTGTCTGGAGGTCTGGGGGAAAGACCCCTTTAAAATCAAGGAGTGTAATCTAATCAGCAGTATTTCCAAGATCTCCTTTTTTTTGGATCTGGTGAAAGTGGTATAAGCAAAGCTGGATAAAGAGTTTAGCAGAAAAAGTGGTTGTGGTAGGCTGAAAATACTCCCTGCGACCCCCTGACCCAAAAGATATCCATATCCTGGGACTGTTATCTTATTTGCCAAAAAAGGACTTTGCAGATGTGATTAAGTTAAGGATTTTGAGATGGAGACTATCCTGGATCATCAGGGTGGGCCCTAAATATGATTACATGTATCCTTATGAGAGGGAGGCAGAGGGAGATTTGACACATACTGAAGAGGAGCAGGCAACACGACTGTGGAGGCAGAAGATGCAGCCACAAGCCAGGGAATGCTGGCAGCCACCCGACGTCAGAAGAGGCAAGGAAGGATTTGCTCCTGAGCCTCCAGAGAAAGTGCAGTCCTGCTGATGCCTTGATTTTGGCCCAAGGAAACAGATTTTAGACTCTTGGCCTCCAGAATTTTGAGAGAATAAATTTCTGTTGTTTTGAGCCACGAAGTTAGTGGTAATTTATTACAGCAGACTTAGAAAATTAATACAGTGGTAAAATGGAAATTACTTCAATTTCATTTCTACTAGTAACTCATACGCATACTTTCAGGAAGGCATGTTCTCTGAGCCTTATTGTTTTAATTTATGACATAGGAAAATTGAACACATCAAGATATAGTGCATAAAGGAGCACAAGCATGAAAAACACAACTTCTTCCTGCAAACCTCTCCTCCCTCTAATAGATAAAGGCAAGTGGTTCCCATCCTTACCTGGTTTCCTTGATCCATTCCAGTATTACGGACCACAACATGATCTAAAGTGACCATATGAATAATTCTACCTCTTGCCTTTTCTTTGTTAAAGCATTGTTAGTCTGAGAAAGATCCCATTCAGACTTAAAAAAAAGAATCCCATTGCATATTCTGATTAGTCACACTCTCCTTAATGAAATTGAACAGACTTAAACTCCTCATCCATAATAATAATAATATAATGTTGACTGGCTAATATTTATGGACTACTTAAAATGTACCAGGTACTATGCCATAAACTTTTTTGCTTATTGTCTCATTTAATCTCCATAATGCAATAAGGTAGGTCCTATTAATATTATTTTACTGAAGAGGAACCTGAGGATGTGGCTTTATTGATGGTGACATATGACTTTCTGATCAATTACAGCAGGACCACAGTTTTTATGGGGATTCATGCGAGTGGGAGTACTATGGCCGAGATACACATTTTGTCCAACTTGCTATGGTGATTAGCAAATATGTCAGAGTTTCAGAGAGGGTGACTCTCCATGGAGGCAAACCGAGAGTGGGCAGGATGTATGGAGAGAATTTCCAATGGAGTTTGGACTCTGCTGAGTCATCAGGGACCCAGACATAACTGCTATTTTAAATTGGATATTGCTCAGGGGAGTCTGCTCGATTATCCAACCACCTCTGGCATCATGCAGCTTTGAGAAACGGGCAGGGCAGGACTTTTATCAAATGTAGGTCATTTGCAGCGTGGCTTTGAAGATTCCAAACCATCTGCATTCTCTATTGAGGAAAAGGTAGTTTTTAACATTTGGATGTGATACTATCCATGAGGCAAAGAACAATTTAAAAAATGCACAAATTTCACTCCTGTTTATATTTCACTCTCACGGCTAGTTATGACACTCTTGCTTTTCCTCTAAATGCAAGTAGTTGCTGTTACCTTAGAAAGATGATGGGACGGATTGTAAGTAGAACTGAGTTGCAGAGTTTGTGGCAGAACTCTTGGGTAAGTCGTGGAACCTTTGGGTGTTGCCCCTTTAAAAAGTGAATTGATACAACCTTCCCTACTTACTGCATAAAGACATCATAAGCTTAAAATAAGGAAATATAAACTTCTTAAGAGCTTTGGATTTAGACTGATCTTGGTTTAAATTCTGCCTTTTCCACTTATATGCTATATGACTTTGGAGAAATTTATTCAAAATCTTTATTTTGAATACATTTAGTCCTCAGTTTCTATATGCAAAGAGTGGAGATAATAAAAGCTACTTCATAGAGTCTTAGAGGGGATTTAATGAGATGACAATTGTAAAGCATTTACATGTGCACAGAGTAAACATTTAATTAATGGAAACTATTATTAATGTTCACAGTTTATATGTTTATATAAAAGGAATTAAAAGGTGAAAAAGAATTAAACAGTATATTAGTTGTAGTAGTAGTAGAACATGCAAGGCTTGCGAAATTAAAGCATGTGTCTGAATCTATGCAAATGTGTTTTGATTTACTAATGACAGTAAGCAAGGTGAATATGCTTGTTCCAGTGATTGGCTTCAGACATAGGAGTATGACCAAACTCTAATGAGTTTTCCTTGGTTGAGACATAGCACACCTATGTTTAGACTTCATGTACTGGTATTTGGTGAAGCATTTTATGTCCTGTTAACTTGATATTCATCTTCTTCTATTTCCTCTTGAGACTGTAAATTCCTTGAGCATAATGACAGCATTTCCTCTGTGGCCGTAAAGCCCTGAAGGGCTTGGTGAGGACTGTGTGGGTGTTCAATATATTAAGTACTAATTGGTGCCAGAGGAAAGCTGAGATTGTTATTAACTTTTCCACCCAATGTGATTCTGGGGAGCTGAATGTGGTGCACACAGGGAGCGGGCTCTAGAAAGCCTAATGATTTGCCAGGAATTCGGGGCCACTTACAAAGGAATGCTTGAGCGGCTCTCTCCCCAGGGCTTCCATTGACAGTGGCGTGAATGAAAGTACATCCTATAAAGCAAAGAGGATTGGTTCTGCCTCCTTTAGTTCTCTTTTGAAGTGCTGCCTTTCATTAATTTAGACACCGAAGTCCATGCCTCGCCACTCCCTAGCCGTGGGAGCTTGAGTATGTCATTAGGTCACTTTGAGCTTCAGTTTTTTTATTTTTGAAACAGGAGTGATAATATCAATTCCGTTTACTTCACGGGGTTGTCATCAGCATCCGATGAGATAGTATACAGACAAGCTATGCACACTGTCAGGCATGATACACATGGAAGATACTGTAATGATGTCATCAGCTAGGGCCTTGGTCTTTATTGGTGCCTTCCTTCCTCAGAGATGACAATCAGCTGCATTCAAAGCTTTACATGCTTCCTTGGCTTCTAGGAGGGATGGCTGTACAGAGCACTCTGGGGGCTGAGCCCCTTGGTGGCCCCAGTTCTCCAGTGCATGGACTGTGCTTCGATTGTCCCCAAACAGCACAGATGCAAACCTGTCTGTCCTTCAGAAGTAAAGGAGATGTGCATGAATATATTCCCCCATTCCAACACACGTTTGTTCACATGGACTAGCCACTGTTTCACGCAGGGTCCCTGGGAGCACTGGCCAGCATTTAGGAAATGGCTGGCTGTGAGTGGGGTGCTTTTGAGGACCCCAGAGCAGAATTTCCCTGCGGGAAGGTAACCAGCCCCTAGTGGATCAGGGCTCCTGGTGTTTTCTGGGTCTTCTGCTAGTATTTCTACCCTGACACATCCCTTGTCTACTCCACATTTTGCCAGATTTCTCCTTTGAGTGTCTCTACTTTAACTTATGGTATGGGGTGAAAGAATGATAAGCCACTGGTACACCTGGCCCATGGAGCTTTAAGCCTGACTTGCCTAGTGACAAAGTCAGTTGCTGATGCCAGATAGGTCTCCTATCCATGCCTCCTCAGGTGCCTCGGGAAGGGGACACCATCAGCTCTCAACATTACACCCACCACCTCATTTTTCTGGGAGATTTCCGAAAGACAACGGGCATCTGAGCTTGCTTTTGCCCCTCCTGTTGGTAACTATAAGACACAGAGAAAGACAGAGGTGGCTGGTCCCGTGGAAAAGTCTAGGGGCTTCCTTGCTTACATTTCTCATCATGTGTGTTCCTATTAATATTTACAAACTCTTCAGGCAGCTCATGAACAAATTCCCTTCTTGCCACTTTGTCCATTTCATTGCTTTACCTGGAGGAAGGTGTTTCCAGGGCAGTCACAAACTCCTTTAAGCTTAAATCACAGCATCACTGAACTTCAGAGTAAGTAGGGGCCTTGGAAATATCTATCCTAAAGATTTCCTGTGAGCACATGTGGACCCTGAAGCTCAAAGAGGAGAGATGATTTAAAGTCCTTCAGCTGAGCAGGGCAAGAGAGACTCCCACTCTGCACTGGACTGAAGTTCCTCTTTGCAATAATCAAAGAATCATAAACTAGAAAGAAACTTGAAAGATCCTTGCTCTACTCCTTTAATTGAGGCAGCATTACTTCATCTTAGATGATTTCTTTTACTGAGATCCCTTCCAAGCCTCTCTCTCTTTCTCTTTTTGCTTGCTTTTTCTCTTAACTCCTCCCTCCCTATAAGCTGTAACTAAAAAATTACTATTTTAGCCACGAGGTATGTGATGCATGCAAAAAATAAATTAGCAAAACGGAACAGTGCTGTAATCTGAAAGGACAACTGTCTCCTGGACACTGTTTCCTACCTGGCCCACAGGGACACCAGGCTGGGCCCTTCTCACGCCCCTCCTGCTGTTGCTGCCCATTTGTTTTGAACTTAGATCCCTTCATCAGGTCCCCTATGCCCCAAAGAACACCCTGTTCAGAAAGCTGTATCACTCCTCCACCCTGCCTGCCCCAGCCGCGGAATTCCAAGCCAAACAGCGCTTTCCTGCCTTTTCCATTCCGTACAACATTCCTGGGCTTGTTTCCGCTGCTGGCATGCAGCTCATAGGTAGAGGAAAATGGAGCAAACCTTTGAAGGAATATGTTCAATCATCACAATGGAAATGATGAAAAGTAGATAAAAAGTATAAGCCATGTAGTTACAAATCCTTAAAAAGATTGCTATCTCAAAACATCTTGTATATGCAAATTTAATAATTGCAAGCTTGGAAGTGTTGTGAAGCCAACACAAGCTATTTGGGAGCTGAGGGGCTGTGGACCCTCTTTCTGGTGACCAGTAATTGAGACCCAAACCAGGACTCTTTTGAGAGTGAAAAGGTGTGTTACTGATGAGGATGCCAGTGGGCTTCTAGCTGGTACTTAAATACTTTACTGAGATCAGGAACTTCATTTGTCTTTGAATATGTCTGAGCATTTCCTGAAATTAGCATCTTTGCCTTTGTGTGACTTCTCCCCCTTGGGATCCCCAGGCAGGGAAAGCCTCATCCGTCTTCCCAAGAGGACAGCTGAGCTATTTGGGAACAGCTCTCCCATCTCCTGTGTCTTTTCTTCTTCAGGCTAAACATCTCTAGGTCCTTCAGCAGTCCCTTATTTGGGGTAGTTTTCTGGCCTTTCATTGGCCTGGTTGCTCCTCTGCATGAGCTGCCTTTGGCCCGTGTTTTACAGAGTCTGGCCAGAGCTCGGTGCAGCTTCCTCCAGCCTCTAGTTCTCGTGTCTCTCAGCCTGACCTGACATAGCCGCTTCTTAGACTCAGGGAGCAGACGCTCAGCCCCCTCATTTCCTTGAGCTTCTTTTCACATACTTTCTTGGGCACAGCAGATGGGATTGGCGCTCATCAATGACAAAACCAGAATTAGGGGGAGGAACAAGGGCAGCAGTATGGGGGCTTTATTCACATCTGAGTTGCTCAAGGGCTTTATGAAATGAATATGATTCAATACCTGTGTCTCTTTTGCTATGTCAAGAGCTTCATTTCCAGAATCAGGCTACTTGGATACAAATCCTGTCTTGTCCTACTTAAACAATGTTTAAATTTGAGCAAGTTACTTCATTCCTTTGTGCCTCAGTTTCCTCCTTTGGGAGATGTAAAATCGTACAGGATCAAATTAAAAGTACTGAGAACAGCATTTGGCAACATGGTACATCTCAACCCATGCTGTAAATATTATCGTTATTATTCTCCCTGCCCTCCTTTTCTCTTGGTGCTGTTGGTTACTCTTGGGGAGATTTTCCAGAGCAGCAAAAACTGCACCTTGCATGAGTGCTTCAGGCTGAAAAGTCACCTTCTGCCCTCTAGATTGCAGGTGTCTCTGGGGGAGGAGAACAACACCTAAAGCCTGTCATTAATGCCTTTCAGGCTCCTGAGGCCTTTCATCCTGAAAGATTCCAAGGCCCTCGAATAAAAGAAGCAAAAACATTCATTAAAACATTAACAATTGCATGGCAGGTACAACAAGTCATCCCGATGATACAGCCCATTATGAAACATGCTCGTTATCTGGAGCATTCAAGCAGTTTTAAGAGGTTTTGCTTATTCCAAGTAATCTTTGAATTTCAGTGACCAGTTGAACCCAGAATCTCCTTTCCATTCCTTCTTCCCCTCTCCCTTGGCAAACCAGAGACAAAGGCTTGGTCTGAAGGTCCCCTCCAGCTCTGTTTTCTCAGATGGGGCAAAGTGGAAAGCACAAGACAAAAGAGGGAGAGGGCAGTCATACTGGATCCCCACAAAATAACATCAACAACAGCAGAGAGAAATGGGCCTTTCATCTGAAGATCTCAGATCTATTTATACTCAACATATCTGATATCTGCTGTTAGGCATAGCTGTGCTTAATTTCTGACTTGACCCAGGTTAGAGTGTCACTTCTTAGGTGTAAACAGCAGCAACAGTAATGTGTTGGCTTGTGAAAAGATCAGTCCATTGTTTCTCATTTTTAATCAACTCTGGAACATTCATCAGTCAAGGATGTGCAAAAGATCTGCTCCAGTCTCAGTTCTGGGCTGCGTGGTTGGGCCAGCTGATTGCACTGTAGTGACCACATGCGTCATTTGGAGGTTGGCACATGCACAGCTGTGAATTGTCCAAGGCTGACTCAGTCTAATTCACTAGCACTCAGTTGCATTGCAAATCCCTCATTTTTGGTGAAAGAAAGTGATGGCAAAATTTTATTTCCTGATCACCCATGTGAACAGTCTCAATAGGGTGTGCCATCTGCTAGAGATAACCCGAACCTATCAATCAGAAGGATTAGGGTTCATTGATGAGGGCAGATCTGCTCACCACACGGGCTTTTAAAGACATACATTCCTGGGCTGGGTGTGGTGGCTCATGCCTGTAATCCCAGCACTTTGGGAGGCCGAGGTGGGTGGATCACTTGAGGTCAGGAGTTCGAGACCAGCCTGGCCACCGTGGCAAAATGCTGTCTCTACTAAAAACAAAAAAATTAGCCTGGCATGGTGGTGAGCACCTGTAATCCCAGCTACTCAGGAGGCTAAGGTAGAAGAATTGCTTGAACCCGGAAGGCAGAGGTTACAGTGAGCCGAGATCGTGGCACTGTACTCCAGCCTGGGCAACCGAGTGAGACTTCATCTCAAAAAAAAAAATAAGTATATATATGTCTATATATATATAAAATCATGTTTATATATATACACACACACACACAAACACACACACACACACACACGTATATATGATTTCCATTTCCAGTGGCAACAGATGCCACTAGATTTTCCTCTTGCCTGCTGCCCTTGTCCTCTGCACCGATGGGTGTTCCTTTTGTCCTCTGCTCAATGCATGGCTGGCAGGCATGGAGGTGGCACTCAATGAAACTGGCTGTTGCCTCTCACTGTCACCACTCTCTTGGGTTTGGTGGTACATTCTTATCCCGCATTTCTAGTTTCTTAAGGGAGATGGAAAGAGAGAAGCGAATTAACATTCAGTGGATGCTTATAATGAATCAGACGCGTTACATACATGAGTTCAATTAATTTTGCAGGTCGTAATGTGACCTGAGAGCTGTGGTGTTTTTGAAAATCCAAGTTAAGGAACACAGTGGGTAATACACATATTAATATACATTTAGACCAGAACACAGGAGATAAGAGGGCAGGGAGATTCCCTGTAAGGCCTCCTCTATTCTTTCTGCTCACAGGGGATGAAAGCGCTGAAATGCTGTCAGATTCTAGCATTGGCATACTTCCACATTTGGGTACTTTTTGGGGTTACAAATTCTTGTTTGCAGGTTCCTGAAATGATAGATTTATTTACATTCTGGACTATCATACCATTGGCAGTGGCATTTTGGATCTGTGTTAGTGTCTCTGTAGAAACACTTTAGTATCTTTAGTCTAACTCATTGGGAGAACATTCTCAGCTCTTAGTTAGCCACATGTCTGAGGATCATAGCTGTTAGACCATGAGGCCATAACCAAGGCATCTCTCTCACCTTGCAGGACAAACATCTTGGAGGAGGAAGTAAACTGCTTGTATTACCGCCAATCTGTAAAAATGCAGGCAATGGCATAATAACCATTTGTAATGTCAGCTGATTTTGGTTCCTATTGCTTTAGTTTTGCTTTTGCTCACAAGAATTATTTCTTGCTGATCATAATAGCTTAGACCTTAATTCCATTAACATGTTTTTGGAGTAGATGACATGCTTGGTGGCTCAGGGATCCTAGGAATGGGGCAAAGATGTGGCTTCTGAGGTTTGACCCTGACTGTTTTCTGTAGGTGGGCAAATGGCCTGTTCCACATGACGAGTTGCTGGAAAGAACTAATATGAATTATTGCAGTTGACTTTGCATACATAAATACTTAAGTTGTGCTTAATAATACACTCGATGCAAATATCCTGCAAACACATTTACTGCTAAACCAGCTTCAGATAAGTTCAATGGGTTTTCCATCCCACAAACAGTTTTTACCAGCCTACCCTCTCTCCAGGATATAAAGCCTGTATCATAGAGACAGTAAAACTGAGTAAAAATGATTAACATTCTTTCCTATTGACTTTTCTTAAGCTTCCCCTGGAAATAAGTATGTAGAATGGTGATGTGTGAGACTCAATCCATACACAAGTGTTTACTGCCATCTCGTGTGTTCCCACCATAAAGCTAAGCATAGATGCTTGATCCAGAAGAGGTGAAAGATATGATCCCTGCCTCCCTCGTGCATGAATAATCAAGTCAGAGAGCTAAAAATAACACTCAAGAAGCAAGCATAAAATTTTTTGACAATATGTATAAGTGATGTGACTAACCTCTGTCCTGGAGTATTTGAAAAGGTCACCATGAAGACAAAGGGATGAGCAGGGCCTTGAAGAAGGTTTGGATTATTAATAATAATTACTTATAATGGAGTACATTAGCATTTACAGTGAGCTGTTTTTATAATCCCTCTGAGAAAGGAGACAGAAAGAGGGAAGACAATTTGTTGAGTAACTGTGCAAAGTGGACCAGATGACAACTGCTCAGGAAATAGGGTTCATTCTAAGAACTTACAGAACCCAACTCTTGTTTTCTTTTGCCCTTCCTTCCTTCCTTTCTTTTTTCTTTCTTTCCTTCTTTCTTTCTCTTTCTTTCTTTCTCTTTCTTTCTTTCTTTCTTTCTTTCTTTCTTTCTTTCTTTCTTTCTTTCTTTCTTTCTTTCTTTTCTCTCTCTCTCTTTCTTTCTTTTTTTTTTTTTTGAGATGGGGTCTTGCTCCATTGCCCAGGCTGGAGTGCAGTGGTGTGATCTCAGCAGCCTCTACCTCCCAGGCTCAAGCAATCCTCCCACCTTAGCCTCCTGAGTAGCAAAGACTACAGGTGTGCACCCCTATGCCTGTAACTTTCTTATTTTTATTATTGTAGAGATGGGGTTTTGCTATGTTGCCTAGGCTGGTCTGTAACTCCTGACTTCAAGTGATCCTCTTGCCTTGGCCTCCCAAAATGCTAGGATTATAGGTGTTAGCCACCATACCTGGCTTCCCAACTCTTTTATAATGGACAGTAAGTCTGCTTGACTTCTGTTCCAAAGGAAAATTCTACTCTGTCTTACAAGGCTGCTTACTATACAAACATCCTTGAAAAAGTAATCTGGAACAAAAGATAGTCCGTGCCTTTCTCACAAAACATGGAAAAATGTGAGAGACCCATGGAGAATTCCCTCCTAACAACTTGCTCAATGTTCCCAAGCTAGCAGCAAGCATCTGGGTTAGGATTAGAAACCAAGCAGGCCGAGGAAAATTTAATGACCTCACTGACTCCCTGTCCAATATCATCAGACTCCAATCTATCCCAATTTCTGGGACCACCTCTCTTCCTGTTTGGGCAATTTTGGCATTTAAGCAACACGGCCTTTATGTTGCTAGCCTGGCTCGTGTGGGGTAGCCCCGTGTCAGTGATTATGTTCCTTCTTTGTCCCTTGGGGCCACACCCTGATCCTGGACTCCACTTTTGCGGTGTTTCTTTCCTAGTTCCCCAGGATGAAGTGCCTGCCTTGTCCTTGACCTAGTCCCACAATCCCAAGAATTCAGCTGCCGTGTTCCAGGACACTCTTGGCCAGCATGATGCCTGGATCATTGTGTCTTCTATCCCAGATGTGCTGCTGTATGTGGGCCACTTGTCACGCTTGCAGGAGCTCCTCCATGTTGACCTACCCACCGAGACCTTTATCCTGTCACTTCCTCTGCTGACCTGAGACTGCTCCACAGGTTCTGTTGGATTTCAAGTATCTTCTTCTATAACATCTACTCCCATGTGCTTGTCTCACCCTGTACCATGTATTTTGTTGCTGGATCATTGTCTTGATGCACTCAGGCAGCAATAAAAGAATACCATAGCCTGGGTGGCTTATAAACAGCAGAAATTTATTTCTCACAGTTCTGGAGGATGGGAAGTCCAAGATCAAGGAGCCAGAAGATTTTGTGTCTGGGGAGAGCTTACTTTCTGGTTCAAAGACAGCTGTCTTCTCACTGTGTCACCACATGGTGGAAGGGGTGAGGGAGCTCTCTGTTTTTTTTTTTTTTTTGTAAGGGCACTAATCCCATTCAAGACCTAATCACCTATTAAAGGCCTGACCTGCTACTGCTGTCATATTGGGGGTTAGGATTTCAGCATATTGATTTTAGAGGGACACAAACATTCAGTTTCCAGCAGTCATTTGTCCAGTTGTTTACGTGGTTTCATTGCAATGAGGGGAGGGAGGTGGTGATGGGTGCTTCAAGGGTGGACAGCAAAGCAAAGTGCTGCAGAGAAATGAGTGTATTGGGCCAACCAGGAAGCCAGTCTGATCTGACCCAGGGTAAAGAATGGGAGAATAGAGGCTTCCAATGCCAGGGTGAAGAATGCAAATAGAACTCAGTGACTGAATCATTGAACATCACAAGAGACTTCATGATGGTGTGGACTGGTGGATAGAGTGTGGCTTGGGCATCGGGTAGAGATGGGTTTGAATCCTGGATCTGCTACCTATGAGGTGTGACCTTGGAAGTTTTACTCTATGTCTCAGAGTTTCTCATCTAGAAAACTGTGGTAATGATACCTACCCCATGGGGCTGTTATGAAGATTGTCCATAAAACACATACATCTAGCATGGTGACTTCGAATTATAAATGCTCGATAAATGGTAGCTGTTATAGATTGATCCTGATGGAATGCTAGCACTGGAAGGACCCTTACGGCATATTTAATCTAACCTGTTTATTTTAGACATGAGAAGAAATGAAGCTCAGAGCAGTCAGCTAAGTGACCTGTTTGCTCAACCTTGCCAGGGGTGACAGAAACTTACTCATTGAACACTGATTACTTATCAAGGGCTTGATCGTGTGCAGTCAGACATTTATTGGTTGCTGACTCGCTGCCAGCAGACAGACAGCAGCATCCTCTGGAGACACAGGTGATGTGTTTGGTTATGGCTTACCCTGTAGTGGGGGCACTGTCCTCTCTTAGCTATGGACTATCTGGATGTAAACCAGTGAAGTCCTCTGTGATGTAGCCAGCCTACCAGCCCTTCAGCCTCACCGCCTTCCTTCAGTTCCTCAAAACTGCTCTACTCTTTGCTGCCACTTAGGGCCACTTCACTCAGCCAATTCCCAGTCATTTTTTTAAGGTCTCAGTGTAAGTGCTGTTTTTCCAGAAAAGCCTTCCCAACTGCCAGCAGTGAGGTGAGGTTGCCTGTCATCTGCCCCCTTAATGCCTGGGTCTCCTCCTTCACTGTGCTTCTCCTGACATCATCAGTACCCACCTTTTCCACTAGGGAATCTCTGTAAGAGTGGAAGTTGGTTGGTGTTGTTCACTGGGACACCCCCAGGGCCTGGCAGAGAGTAGATGCTTAGTGAATGTTGGTTAAATGACTGATTAAGGTTTGCTAACTGCAAACCTTAATTGGTTGTTCCAGAATTTTGGAGTTGCTGCTTGGGATGTAAAAAATACACTAAAAATGGAGTAGTTCTTAGAGTATTTCTTCCCAAAAAAGGCAATGAGGAAGGTTATACTGATAGGTACATATTTATGTAATATGTATTCTACCTACCTGCATAGAAACAGGCATTGCATTGCCCTTATGCTTCTCAGTTTATCTTGCAGTGACACTTCATCGTGGACCACTTGGTCCAAGGACTGGTATTTGGAAACTGCTCTCCTAAAAGTCACAGCCATTAATTAGCTGTAGCAATTGCCATTGCTCTACATTACTAAGGAAAGCAAATTTCTGAGTCCCAAAGGTTTCCATGACAAATTTACCAAATATACAACCTTCTTTTATATCTTCATGGCTCAATTTTTACCCTAGCTCTACTTTTTATTTTTTAAATGAAAATCTTACCTTGTCATGGTGGCTTATTTAGTTCTCAGGTCAGTTCACACTGTCCAGTGTACAGTGGTGCAGGTTGCACCCTGCCAAGTGTCCCCAGTTGAGGGAAGAGTGGGCTCCCTCACCAAACTATGTACCCAAGTGGGGTCTGGGTCTGTCAGGGAGACAAGGCCACATGTTTCTAGTTCACACAAAGGAGAAAGGGCAGGAGGTGATGACCGTCCAAGGAGTCAATAGAGTGGATTAATTTGGAGCATGTGGGCTTTGCAGGAAGATATGCATAGGTTTAGATCTTTGCCCCCACCACTATCCATGTGACTTTTGGCAAGTTTGTAAGCCTCAGTTTTCTCATCTATAAAACAAGAATAAAAACAACAGCAACAACAAGATCTGTTTTATATGGTTGTTGGAAGGATTAAATGAGCTAATGCAGCAGAAGGCTCAGCAGAGTGGCAGGGCTTCATAAATGCTGCCTGTGTTGATCATTGATGGTTCCAGGAAGCCCTGGAATGTCTTATGGACAGAGAACTCACGCGCTGTTTCCTGTTTCTTCCTCCTCACCTTATTGCCCTGTCCAAACAGGTGACTCCCTTCGTGTCCCTACCATCTCATTTACTAAAACCAGAAACCAAGACATCACCCTAGACTTCTCTCTCTCCTCCTCCCTCACTTCAACATCTAAGCAGTCTCTAAAGTCTATGAGTTCTACCAGCTCACCCTCCTTCCCCCGACCTTAGCCCAGCTACTTGGTCCAGAGCAGCGTCATTCCTATTTTGGACAATGGCAGCACCCTCAGACTGGCCCCTGCTCCAGTTGTTCAGAAATGCAAATCTGAGCTGATTGCTTCCTTGCTTGAGACTATCCACTGGTGCCCTCTTTATTTACAGGATAAAGCCTGCATTTCTTTGGGATTAATTATGGTTTTGAAAGACCTAGCCTGTCTCCTTACTGCTGCTATCACAATTCCTGTGTCCATCAACAGGGCATTCTTGGTGCACTTTCAACAGCTTCATGGCATTTCCAGTCTCTATGCCTTAGACATGTTGTTCCGCTTTCTAGGAATGCTGTTGATGATGATGATGAAGAGGAAGAGGCTGAGAGTAACAGTAACAGCTGCCATGCATTGGCGATTTACAACAATAACCGTTTTCTGTGCTCAGTGCTTTGCATTCATAATCTGTCTTTCCCCAACCTTGGTTACCTGGTGAACTCCTAAAATAGAATTATGATTTTTCTTTTTTGAGATGGAATCTTGCTCTGTCACCCAGGCTGGAGTGCAGTGGTGCGATCTTGGCTCACTGCAACCTCCGCCTCCCAGGTTCAAGCAATTCTCCTGCCTCAGCCTTCTGAGGCATGTGCCACCCCACCCAGCTAATTTTTGTAATTTTAGTAGAGATGGGGTTTCACCATATTGTTCAGGCTGGTCTTGGACTCCTGACCTCATCATCAGCCCGCCTCGGCCTCCCAAAGTGCTGGTATTACAGGCGTGAGCCACTGCGCCTGGCCATAGAATTATGATCTTTAGAACTATATCGTTGTGTTGGTTTATGGGAGTACTTCACCTGGAATACAGAGGGCTTGACTTTACTGGGCCCTTATTTGAGCCCACATCGGCATGTGTGGTAGTCAGTGATGCCCTCCTACTCATTTTAAAAAATAGACTTTGGTTTTTAGAGCAGTTTTAGGTTCACAGCAAAATTGAGCAGAAAGCACAGAGTTCCGATATATCCTCTGAGCCCTTGCCCCAGCCTCATTTTCAGCATCCCAAGCCAGAGTGATACATTTGTTATGACTGATACATTAACACATGAGTATCACCCCAAGTCCCTAGTTTACATTAGGGCTCCCTCTTGGTGTAGTACATTCTATGGGTTTAGGCACACGTGTAATGACATGTATCCACTATTATAGTGAGACGGAGTACTTTCCCTGTGCTACATATCCTCTGTGCTTCATCTCTTCATCCCTCCCTCAAACCCCTGGCAACCACTGATCTTTTTATTATCTCCATAGTTTTCCCTTTTCTGAAATGTCATGTAGTTGCAATCATATAGTACATAGCCTTTTCAGAGCAGCCTCTTTCACTTAGTAACATGCATTTATGTTTCCTCCATGTATTTTCATGGCTTAATAGCTCACTGTTATTTAGTTCTGAATAATATTCCGTTGTCTGAATGCAAAACAGTTTTTGAAGGACAAAACTGAAGGACATTTTGGTTGCTTCCAAGTTTTCGCAATTATGAATAAAACTGCCGTAACATCTGTGTGCAGGTTTTGGCATGGACATAAGTTTTCAACTCATTTGGTTGAAACCAACCAAGGAACATGGTTGCTGAGTCATTTGATAGGAGCATGTTTTGTTTTTTGAGAAACCGTTGAACTGCCTTTCAAAGTGGTTGTCCTGTTTTGCATTTCCACCAGCCATGAATGAGAGTTTCTTTAGCTCCACATTCTTGTCAGCACTCGATGTCATCACTGTTCTGGATTTTGACAATTCTATTAAATAATAAGTGCATGGTAGTATCTTATTTTAATTTGCAATTCTCTAGTGACATATGATGTTGAGCACCTTGTCATATGCTTATTTGCCATCTGTCTATCTTCTTTGGTGAGGTGTCTGTTCAGATCTTTTCTCCATCTTAAAATCAAATTGTTTTCTTAATTGTTGAGTTTGAAGAGTTGTATATATACATATATATACAGATATATATGTATATGTATATGTATATATGCTCTGTCACCCAGGCTGGAGTGCAATGGCACAATCTCTGCTCACTGCAACCTCTGCCTCCTGGGTTCAAGTGATTCTCCTGCCTCAGCCTCTCGAGTAGCTGGGATTGTAGGCACCTGCCACCATGCCCAGCTAATTTTTGTATTTTTAGTAGAGATGAGGGTTCACCTTGTTGGCCAGGCTGGTCTTGAACTCTTGACCTCAGGTGATCCACCTGCCTCGGCCTCCCAAAGTGCTGGGATTACACGCATGAACCACCACACCCGGCCTGCATTTTGGATGACAGTCCTTTATAAGATATGTCTTTTGCAAGCATTTTCTTTCAGTCTGTGGCTTGTTTTCTCATTCTCTTGAGCTCCTACTCATTTTTCTTTCTTTCTTTTTTTAATTTATTTTTTTCTACTCCCCAGATTGGAAGAGCTCCTACTCATTTTTAAAGCACAGCTTGGGACTCAACTTCTGTGATACTGGAACTGTCTCTTTCTGTCTCCAGAAGTTGATCACTATTGACTCTGTGCCATTACTGTGCCTTTTACAAATATCCATCATATTGTAAATATTTACCCATCAGACTGTAACATTCTCGGGAAGAGGGAGGGACATGCCACTCATAATGCATTTCCAGAGCGAAGCATAGTATCTGGCACTAGCTAATGTGTGTCGTAGTATATGTGTGTCGAGTGAGCTAAAGGTGTACAATGAGGACCCAAGTGAGCAGGGCACCCCTGCTTCCCTGAAAAGCACTGGGTGAGTTTTCCTTCAGCAGAAGTAGTGAGAAATGTGCTCTGTCTTCTGGTCTTGTTTCCATTACATCCTTACCTGGACACAGCCTTTTTTTTTTTTTTTTTGATGGAGTCTTGCTCTGTCACCCAGGCTGGAGTGCAGTGGTGCGATCTTGGCTCACTGCAACCTCTGCCTCCCAGGTTTAAGTGATTCTCCTGCCTCAGCCTCCTGAGTAGCTGGGGCTACAGGCATGCGCCACCACGCCTGGCTAATTTTTGTATTTTTAGTAGAGACTGGGTTTTACCTTGTTGGTCAGGCTGATCTCTAACTGCTGACCTCAGGTGATCCACCCACCTTGGCCTCCCAAAGTGCTGGGATTACAGGCGTGAGCCACCACGCCCGGCCTGGACACAGTCATTTTTAATAGATCCCAGATGTAAGCCATCCCTCCCCACCAGAAAAGGGATGGGTGATTAGAGGCCGAATTCCTCCCCAGTCAGGGCAAATACATTTATAAATTGCTCTGGGGGTCTTCGTAGGCAAGAAGCGTGTCTGTCGCCTGCATATAATTTTCTAGAGTGTGTCCCGACTCAGCTCTTCCCACTCCTTTTTCCATTTCTGCTTATCATTTAGCTAGAATCTTCACTGTGAAGGAACAATTACCATTCTGTCTGCCTCCACAAAGTCTCATCTCCTGAATGGAGCTGTAAGAGTGTGTGCATGTGCGTGCTCAGGTGGTGAAATACCTTCTGAATTCTTCCATGGGTCAGAATCTTGCAAACTGAAGTCAAAACCCTTTCCTTGCTCTCTTCTACTCCCTCTACTGTGACCTTCCTTCTGTTTTTTTCTTACTTCTCATCTCTGCCTCCCTCTTTCCTTTGGCTTGCAGTGTTTTTGTAAAATTCTCCCCTTCTTGACCCCATATAATCCCTGGCATCTAGCTCAGAATGCATTCCATTATATCTAAGAACACTTTTCTCTCAATGGGGCTTCTATTAAGACCAGACCTTGCACCCAGAGTTGGTTTGAGCCCTAAGGGGATGAAGTTGGGAGAAGAAAGAATTTTCACATGATTTATAGGCTTGTGACCATTTGACTTATAGACATGACTGCTGAGACATTCAAATGAAAAGTAAAGAAAAATCCAGTAAAAGATCAGCAGATGTTTTGTCTGCAAGGCTTGAGACTTTCAAAGTTAGGCAGGAAAAATGTGGATTCTTGACTGAACTTTGCAATTTTCACAGGGTATTTTAGGGATATTTAGGTAATGGTCATTATTAGCATCTTGAGTCAGTTTAGATAATTAAAAAAGTTAGCAAACTATTGCAAGATTACTGTAAAAAGTCCAAATAATATAGAAATCTACAGAGCAGAAGCTTAAATGTCCCTTCTGCCTTCCTTCCTCTCCCTCCATTTCACTCTTTTCTGAGACAAATTCAAGGATTGAATATGTGCGCTTTGGGACAATTTTTTTCCTGTGCATTTGCACACACTTGGTTCTATTATTACTTTCACATAAATGGTCATTGTGTACAATTTATTCTATGATGTTCATTTTTTCATTGAATAATAGACCTTGGAGATCTTTCATGTTAGTACATACAGAATGATCTCCCTCTTTAGCTGCTGTGGAGGGTTCTGGAACATGGGCATAATAACCTTTACCTAACCATTCTCCCAGGGAGGGTTGTTGGGGTGACATCATTCCTATTCTCTCTTTCCTTTTTCTATTTCGAACCATAAAGCAATAAATATCTTTACACATATATTTTTTCTCATATATATTTTTGTGGATATTATAAAACTTTACAAATTTTTGCTGATTCCAGGTGACATTGAGCCTCTTGCTTTCTGTTCATTTTTTTTTTTTAAATTTCAAATTGCCTGTTCATTTGCTTTTTTTTACTGTTCTTAGGAATTGTACATATTTTCTTATTAATTTTTGGGGGTTCTTTTCTAAGACTTTATGATGAATTTTTAAGCATGCAGAAAAATTAAAAGAATTGCATATATAGTAAACACCCGTGTATTCACCACCAAGAATTTATAAATAACATTTTGCTGTTTTGACTTTTATCACATAGCTTTTCACATATCCATCCTTTTATTCATTTATCAATCCACCTTCTTTTTATGCATTTCAGAATAAGTTGCAGGTATCAGTATACTATTTCAGATTCTTATCAATAACAGAATTCAATATTTGTTTACAGTCCTTTTTATTTTTTATGGTAATGTTTACATACAGTAAAATGCACAAATCTTAAAGTTTAATTCAATGTAGGGGGCTTTATATATATATGTTAAGGGTAGTAATTGTCCCTTTTTATTTATATTGCAAGTATTTTCTTCAAATCTGGCACTTACCTTTTAACTTTGTTATCATATCCTTCACACACAGAACTGCAAAATTTACGTAGTCAATCTGTCAATAATTTTCTTTATGGATTCTAGAGCTTGCATCATCCTTAGGATGTCTTCTCCCGTCCCAATATTATTTTAAAAATTCAATTTTTCAGTGTTCTGGTGGTTATATTTTTAACTTTAAAAATCCATATTAAATTATATTTTTGTGTAGGGAGTGATAAAACCTAACTTTTGCAATAACAAACCAATTGTCCCAAAGTCAAAGACTCTTTTTAGATTTATCTGCTGTAGTCTTTGATGGATGATTTTCTGCAAAATTTAGAAGAAGTTGGAAGAGTGGAGGAAGAAAAGTCAGCAAGAAAGTAGGAGAAAGCAGTGCAGAGGGGATGGAGAGAAAATGAGATTTTGGAGTGAAGATTCTAAAAGTCTCACTAAATTTTTCTGCAACAATTGAACGAAGTTATTTTTTGCATAAAACTGTGAAAACGCAAGTTTTGTCTTCAACAATATCTCCCACATAATTTTATTTGACAGAATAATAAGGTGATTCAGAGCTTGGGAATTATATAAAAACCAGTTTCTGTATCTTTTTAGTGGAGACTTATCTGTGAAAGCGTCGGAGTCAAGGTGTGCAATTTGTCAGATATCAACTGCAGCATTAGTGATTGATCAGTCTGGGGACATGTGAAAGGAGAGAGAGAGAAAGCAGCAGCCAAGAGCACAGCAGTCAGAGGGAGGGTCTGGCTACACTTTGCAGTTTCACTTTTGAGGTAGGGGACAAGGCAGCCTCTGGCAAGGGAGCATGACCTAGGGTCAATGTTGCCATTTGAGAAACAAGGGAACAAAAGAAATATGGATATATAGTTCTTTTGAGAACACAGCTAGACTATCTCATCCAGTCTTGGAAATGTTAGTGTTGTTTAGCAGACAATCAGTTGGAGTGAACCAGAGAAAGAGAAGAAAAAATTACTTATAATGACGTGTTAAAAGGAATGCAAAAGAATTTTTGTCAATTGCACTGCACAGCACAAAAGCAAATTCTTTCTATTACTAACACAACATAAGGAAAGAAGAAGAAAGTGTCAATGTTTTACTACCATGATAAATACTTGCAGGGGTTCAAAGAACTATAAATAAGGGTTCACATGTGTCATGCTTTCTACAATACACTATTTATTCAGGATCTAATACAAAGTGAATATTGTACAGCAGGTCCTTGAATAATGTCATTTCGTTCAATGTAGTTTTGTAATGATACTGATGAGGAAAAATAATCGCTTCCTGGCTGGGGCTGTTGTCTGTGTGGAGTTTACTCCTTCTCCCCTTGTCTGTGTGGATTTTCTCCAGGTATTCCAGTTTCCTTCCGCACCCCGGAGCTGTGCACGTTAGGTGAACTGGCGTGTCTAGTTTGTCCATTCTGATTGTGTGTGTGTGAGTGTGTGAGTGAGTGTGCCCTGTGATGCAATGGTCTCCTGTCCAGGGTAGTTGCCTGCCTTGTGCCCTGAGAGGCTGGGAGAGGCTCTGGCCACCCATGACACTGAACTGGAATAATTGGGTAAATAACAATCTTGCTTGTTTTTATTAATCTTTCATAAATGTATGCATAACTCATTTTTATTTTATTTTATTTTTTTGAGGCAGGGTCTTGCTCTGTCTCTCAGGCTGCAGTGCAGTGGCATGATTGTGGCTCACTGCAACCTCGACTCCCGAGCTCAAGTGATTGTCTCACCTCAGTCTCCCAAGTAGCTGGGACCACAGGCACGCGCCACGACACCCAGCTAATTGTTTTGTATTTTTTGTAGAGACAGTGTTTTGCCATGTTGCCCAGGCTGTTCTCAAATTCCTGGACTCAAGCCATCTGTCCACCTTGGCCTCCCAAAATGTTGGGATTACAGGCATGAGCCACCATGCCAGGTCCACTTTTATTTGAGTGTTTAATATTATAATTGCTTTTGTCTTTATTTAAAAGTTTGGTGATGTTTTCATGATCAGAAATATGCTGTAGGAATTTAACTATGGTGTATATCAATTAGCCTATGTTCAAACTGATTTTGTTATATGTTGTTTTGCTTAAAGTCACAATTTCCAAGAAGCTATCAATGACGTTAAACAAGGACTTCCTGAACTATATGACCCAGCCATTCCACTTCTGAGTATTTACCTGAGAGAAATGAAAGGGTAGATCCATATAGAGCCTAGTACATGAATGTCCATAGCAGCTGTGTGTGTGTAGTAGCTGTGTCTGAAATAGCCTAAATGTCCGTCAACAAGGGAATAGATATACCATTGTGGAATATCTGCATAATGGGATCTTGGTCAGCAATAAAAAGGAAGGAACTATGATACACCCAACAACATGAGTGAATCTCAAAATAATTATACTGAGTGAAGGAAGCCTGGCCGGGCGCAGTGGCTCATGCTTGTAATGCCAGCACTTTGGGAGGCAGAGGTGGGCGGATCACTTGAAGTCAGGAATTCGAGACCAGCCTGGCCAACATGGTGAAACCCTGTCTCTACTAAAAATACAAAAATTAGCCGGGCATGGTGGAGCATGCTTGTAATTCTAGCTACTTGCGGGAGGCTGAGGCAGGAGAATCGCTTGAACTTGGGAGGGAAAAGTTGCAGTGAGCCGAGATCATGCCACTGCACTCCAGCCTGGGTGACAGAGACTCTGTCCCCCCCCAAAAAAAATAAAAAAAGAAGGAAGCCAGACAAAAGAGAGCACATGCTTCATGATTCTATTTCCCTAGAATTCTAGAAAATACAAACCATGGAGGAAGGGAGACAGTGAGCCCTAACAAAAGTGCACCAACAGTTTTAGGTGTAGTGGATATGTTCATTATCTTGACTATGTTGATGGTTGCATGGATGTCTATGTATGTCAGAATTGTTCAAATTGTATAATTTAAACAGTGTATGTTATTGTATGTCAATTATATCCCAATTAAGTTGTTAAAAAAGATAATGTCAAAAGGTATCTATTCACTTTAAAAAACATGATCTTTTCTAAATGATTCAAAATTAAATGTTTTAAGCCAGCAAGATTTACTACTATGTTTAATCCACAATTTTATTTAGAAAAATTTAGTTAATCCATTTTTTTTTAAAGATGAAGTCTTGCTCTGTCACCCAGGCTGGAGTGCAGTGGCACGAGCTTGGCTCACTGCAACCTCCGCCTCTTGGGTTCAAACAATTCTCCTGCCTCAGCCTCCCGAGTAGCTGGAACTACAGGTACATGCCACCATGCCTGGCTTATTTTTTGTATTTTGGTAGAGATGGGGTTTCACCATGTTGCCCAGACTGGTCTCAAACTCCTGAGCTCAGGCAATCCACCTGTCTCAGCTTCCCAAAGTGTCAGGATTATAGGCGTGTGCCATTGCGCCCGGCCCCCAAATATTTTTAGAATTAAAATTATTCAAAGAATTTTTCTTAGAGTTGAATGAGTCTATGTTGGTCATCTATGAGAAGGAAAATCAGTCAGAAGGAAATAGAAGAGGTTTGTAAATGCATCTATTTGCCACGACACTCTTAGGCTTATAGAATTAACTCTCCAAAGGGAAATTGTAGAAGCCTCATTGCCATAAAACCCAACTGTACAAAGACCTCAGCTAAGAACAGAGCTCAAAACTTATAAACCCTTTCATCCGAAGATACAAGCTTTTCCAGATACCAATTAACAAAATCTTGTACCATGGTATGAGCAGAGGGGTACACTCATTGCTGTTTAACAGATATTGAATTGGAACCCCCAAGAGCTCAGACAACCTGTCTGAGGTCATCTGGCGAGGCAGCTCCTGACTCGGGGTGAAGCTTAAGAGTTCTGCCTTCTGGCCCTGCCCTGCCTGACTCCAACCAACAAAGAACTCTCTGGCCCTAAACCAGACCAAGTAGGGGGAAGAAAATTCATGGTTTAACCAGTTTGCATTGGAACCAATGTGGTGTTAGAGGCCACACCAAGGGTGGGAACCAGGGGTCCAATTCTAAATCCATCTCATTTCTCTACTTTTTCTCTCCCTACTTTGGACCAGTCCATTGCTGTCTTCGTTGAACTCTTTGTGGCTTGACAGAATATATTATTGCATCCTTTTTGCATAAAGGAGAGATTCTTACAATTTCATTGGACTGTGAGAAACTCAATCCTACTAGATTGATTATGGTGATAAATTTGGAGACTCCTGGAACCTGGGAGGGAATTACTGTCAGATCCAAAGCAACAGCAAATGGAAGATTTACCAAATACTGGGAGAAGTTTACCCTGGACTTTTGAGGAATATTGTAGCCTTTAGATGTGTCAGGGGCTCCCCCTTGTCTGGACTGGGATTCCTGGTTGGCTTTGACTCCCGAGTGTGGAGGAACTGGTTAATTTAGATGTTGGATTCTATAATTAGAAGCAGTCTTTTTCCTGGATGACATATGGTGAGATGTTTTAACCAATGTAGAAGGTGTCTATTATGCATTTCTTCTGCAGTTCTTACAGTAATATTTGACTTATTTGGCAATTATTCATACATGGCAGATACAGCCATCTGAAACACAGCTGAAACCAGCAGGATGCAAAAAAGGCCTTTGGGTGGCCAACATGGACATCAAAAAATCTTCGAACTATTCTATATCTCTTCAACACTATTCACTTTTATTTCAGGCATGACCTAGTAAGCTTAATTATGATCTACAGCGGATTAGAACCAGCACATTAATGGGGCAGGGGGAAACTTTAGAAACAGAAGCTAGAAGTTAGCAGTTTTATGATGAGGGAAGAGACAGGAGAATTATAAAAGCAGAAATAATAATGCAGAAAATGTAATAATTTGAGGTAAGGGCAAACAGCTCTCCAGAACTCATGAGTCCAAGAGTTCATTATTTTTCTTCATCGAAGTTAAATATTAGAGGTTGTAATTATTTCTTTTACAAACATATATTGGAAGCCTGGATACTGTACCTGGCACTGGGTATGTAATGACAGACATGGTCCTGCCCTAATAGAAGGTAATAAATTATGTTGAGTAAACTTTAGAAAAACGGAGAATAATATATTTAGAAAGATTTCCATAACAATTAAAAATGTTTAAATGACTTCATTCCCCAAATTGTAAGCTCCAAGAATCTGAATCAATTATGTAGAACAGCTGATTTCCCACTAGACCTAATAAATGAGGCATTAATTATATTAGCATGACATTGTTATTAGTTTTAAATGAAGAGCAGTAGACATATATGTTCTAGTCTGAAGACACAGATGTCTGCTGTATTCTTTAATTATTACCAGCTCCTGTGACCTTACATATTTCAGCTCAATTAATGCAGCCCAGTGCCCCTGGGGTGAGGAGGCTGGGCACAAGCCTTTGGTGATTGGAGGTGACATATTCAAGGGAAGAGAAAGCAAAGACATGGAACAAGGGGTGCAAGGGACCTTCCAATTTTCCTCTTTACAGGAGACCCTTATTACATTACGTTCTCTTGCCGCCCTCTGTCCTGGTTTCCCTTTCTCATGCATAGAAATAAAGGTCCAAAAGGAATAGATTTAATGGGCTTAGATCCGAGGGTGGAGCTGCCTGGGGATGTGCTGTGCATTTAAAGTAAAACAAAACAAAATGCCTCTTGATTGCCAGGGCAGGAAATTTCTGCCTAACTGGAAGGGCTGGTTGCTGGAATGCAGGAGAGTCCTTGAGAGGACTTTCTGGAAGGCTGGGGGAGGTGTGGCTGTGGGAGAGCTCCTCCGGGCACCCACGCCTCCCTGCGGACTGGCCGAAGAGTGACTCAAGTACCACAGGGGTGTCAGGGCAGTGAGATGAGTCGGAGCCAGCCCAGGGATCCGGTCGGAATGTGACCACATTCTGGCAAGGTCATCTCCGTGTCATGGAACACTGTGTGCCCAGCAGGCCAAAGACGACTGAGTTGAACAACTAGTTTAGAGCAGAATCAGGACCCAAGCCAGTGTTCAGCCATGCAGGAGGCCTCTCCTCACTAGCCTACTCACACTACAACCTTTTCTGTGTATTTTTCTCATCACTTACCCTTAGTACCTAGCACAGCTCCTGGTATGAGGGAAGTGTTCACTAATGAATGGATGGATGGACAGATGGATGGATGGATGGACAGATGGATGGGTGGATGGACAGATGGATGGGTGGATGGATAGATCGAGTAAGTTCTTTGTTATCCTCATATAATATAACCAACTGCATTTCTGAAACGACTTGCCATTCCTGATTTAAAACACACACCTCCCAAGAAATAAAGCAAACAACACCATCCTGACCTAGGACATTTTGCAAAGCTCAAGGAAATTAATCAGATGCTAAAATTGGGAGAAATTGGACAAATTACCTCCAAATTATTATTATCCACTACTTCACAAAAATTTCCGTAGAATGAAAATAAATAGTTTTTTCCTTTCCTAGTAAAGAGTTTGGTGGTTTTCTGTTATAATTTTATTTTCCTTTAGTGATGAAATGTATACTCAGAAGTTGATGGTTAAACAAGTTTTGCGCTGAGGAGTGAGCAGTCTAATTATAATGAACACAAACAAGCATAACACACATACATGCTTCTCTCATCAAAATAACCTGCAGGCAGGGCCTCCGTTCTATAGCTTCTGAGTACCTTTTAAGTATGGTGTCCAGGACGTCAGTCTGTTATGGAGGGAAGGACGGTGGCTTCGCCTCCTTGGAGCCTGACCTTTGAACCCACAGGTAAGCTGTAGCTGTCCTTCCCCACTGCTCTATGGACAGCACTGCTCAAAGTCCATCACAGAAGCCGGGCCACAAACTGCTACCAGTTACAACCAGTTAAGGTGCTTGCACCAAAATGTAAACCAATGATGTCAGGAAGCACACTTTCAGATTCTATTGATTTTTTAGAATAAGGCTTTCTAGACCAAAGATTGGTGCATTTTTTTCCATAAAATGCCAGAGAGTGAGTATTTTAGGCTTTGCAGGACAGTCTCTGTCACAATGACTCAACGTTGCTGTCTAGGGGTGCCAAAGCTGCCAGAGACAATGCATAAGCGAATAGGTGTGGCCGTGTGCCAATATAACTTTTTTTTTTTTTTTTAGATGGAGTATTGCTCTTTTTTGCCCAGGATGGAGTGCAATGGCATGATCTCGGCTCACTACAACCTCCGTCTCCTGGGTTCAAGTGATTCTTCTGCCTCAGCCTCTCAAGTAGCTGGGATTACAGGCGCGTGCCACCACGCCCAGCTAATTTTTTATATTTTTAGTAGAGATGGGGTTTCACCATGTTGGCCAGTCTGGTCTCGAACTCCTGACCTCAGGTGATCCACCCACCTTGGCCTCCCAAAGTGCTGGGATTACAGGCATGAGCCACCATGCCTGGGAACTTTTTATAAAAATAAAAACAGGCACAGGTTGGAGATACCTAGTGGGTTGGATGGGCTTTGCTGGTGGGGACAAGGGACTGTATAGTTTGCTGACTTCTGTTCTAGATGAAGGAAGCTATTAATTGATTACATTCTGGCTCAAGCTCCTTGTTATGGAATAGACACCCCCTGAACACCACTGGACTGGACAACTTAGGAGGAGCCACACCAGACAGGGTCCCAAGGCCCTCCCAGCTGTGGCTGGTGAGACCACCAATGCAAATACTATGAGGAGGACCATAGTTTTTCTCCATGGATTTTTTTTTTTTTTTTTTTTTTTTTTTTTAATGAGATGAGGTCTTGCTCTGTCACCCAGGCTGGAGTGCAATGATGCAATCATAGTTCACTGCAGCCTCAACCTCCTGGGCTCAAGGATCAGGGACTACAGGTGCAGGTCACCATGCCCAGCTAACTTTTTAAATTTTTGGTAGAGACATGGTTTCACTATGTTGCCAGGCCTGGTATTGAACTCCTGGCCTCAAGTGATCCTTTTGCCTGGGCCTCCCAAAGTGCTGAGATTACAGGCATGAACCACCACACCATGGAAAATGTTTTTACACCAGTAAGCATTTACCTACCCCTGGCTATATTGGCTTTCCTCTCAAACTCACCAATGGTGTTATCATCATTGCCAGCCTCATAGCTTCATTTAGTAAATGCCCACCAGACAGTTTCCTTGACCTGTGTTCTTCTCAGTCCTCTTCTTCACCACCACCTACCTTCTTGTCTTTTCTCACTTCTATTTCTCTGTTCTGGTTAACTTAGTTTTTTGCAATCACTCCAGCTTCCCACTTTCTACCATTCACGGTGCCTGCTTCTACCAATATCACCCATATCACCCAAGGAAGATGCTCTTTTTCCCACTTATAGTCACAAAATGGCCAGGGGCATGTATTTTTTCATCTTTCTTTCTTCTTCTTCTTCTTTTTTTTTTTCTTTTAGAGATGGAGTCTCACTATGTTGCCCAGGCTAGTCTCGAACTCCTGGCCTCAAGCAATCCTCTTGCCTCGGGTTCCCAAAGTGTTGGGATTGCAGAGGAGAACCACCATGCCTGGCTACTTTTGTCATCTTTCTTTCTGTTTAGGTGTCCACATCCTCTCTCTGAAGTTCTGTGATATTCAGATCTCCTGCCTCTGACTCCTCTGGGCCCTGGTTCTTAAAGACACCCCTGCCTTTGCCAGGAGTAGGTTTCCATGCTATGTTTCTCATTGCTGAGTCCTTCTTTCCCTTTCTACCTAGTTTGCTAAGTTGCTGCCCCTGGCCTCTTGGTCCTCTCTTCTGGGTTGCTATCAAGAAGCACCAGTGTTTTCTCAGTCTGAAAAGTTAGTAGGTTGATCCTTCCTGTCTCTATCTTTCTTGTTCCATTCAGGGTCTTTGACACTGAGCCTTTCTGTTGGTTTGTACTCTCATAGTCAGCACGCTGAACCATACATTTTTGCAGGAGCCAACATCCCCCACTGGATTGACAGGGCTTTTTAAACACGGAACCCTTATTATCTAGCTAGTACCTGGCACCTGGTGTATATTTTATAAATTCATTAGGCTGAGGACTGTACGGATCCATCCTCAGCTCCATGATTTCTTGTAAATGGACAAAGAAACTCTCAGACAGGCAGTAGTAGTGCTGCAGAGTTGTGTGGCCCTTGGCCAGTTGGACTCCAGGTAAGGTCTGTCTTCTGTCTCTAACTGGGTTTCTCCTTGATTGTCCTAATATTTGCCCTGTCTTCTTTGGGGTCACCCTTGGCCCTTGCAGGACTTTGAGAACGCCTAAGGGCTAGATTGTAGACAGCAGTAGAATGGCTTCATGTACCTGACTGTGGTGGAGAATTGGATCTGGAGGGATGGGAGGCTCCGACTTCTTCCCTTCTCATCCCAGTGGTGGATACTCTGGATGGGGCATTAACATCTCCATGGAGCTGCTTGTCAGTGATTGGCACCACCTCTCATTTGTCACCCAAGCCAGAAACCCAGACGTCCCCTTAGATGGCCCCTTCTCCTCACCTGCTTATATCCAATCCTTCATCTGGTCCTATATTGAATCCCTCATCCTGTCCTACATCCAATCCCTCATCTGGTCCTGCATCCAATCCCTCATCCGGTCCCACATCTAATCCCTCATCCTGTCCCACATCCAATCCCTCATTCCGTCTAGCATCCAATCCCTCATCCCGTCCTAAATCTAACCCCTCATTCGATCCTACATCCAATTCCTCATCCCGTCCCACATCCAATCCCTCATCTGACCCTACATCCAATTCCTTATCCTGTCCAGCATCCAATCCCTCATCCTGTCCCACATCCAATCCCTTATCCCGTCCTACATCCATTCCCTCATCTGACCCTACATCCAATCCCTCATCCAGTCCTACATCCAATCCCTCATCCTGTCCAGCATCCAGTCCCTCATCCTGTCCCACATCCAATCCCTCATCCCATCCTACATCCAATCCCTCATCTGACCCTACATACAACCCTTCATCCAGTCCTACATCCAATCCCTCATCCTGTCCAGCATCCAATCCCTCATCCTGTCCCACATCCAATCCCTCATCCCATCCAGTATCCGATCCCTCATCCCATCCTACATCTATTCCCTCATCCAATCCTACATGCAATCCCTCATCCGGTCCCACATCCAATCCCTCATCCCGTCCTACATCTAATCCCTCATCTGATCCTACATCCAATTCCTCATCCCGTCCCACATCCAATCCCTCATCCGACCCTACATCCAATTCCTCATCCTGTCCAGCATCCAATCCCTCATCCTGTCCCACATTCAATCCCTTATGCCGTCCTACATCCAACCCCTCATCTGACCCTGCATCCAACCCTCATCCAGTCCTACATCCAATCTCTCACCCGGTCCCACATCCAATCCCTCATCCTGTCCAGCATCCAATCCCTCATCCGACCCTACATCCAATCCCTCATCTGGTCCCACATCCAATCCCTCATCCCATCCTACACCCAACCCCTCATCCCGTCCTACATCCAATCCCTCATCCCATCCTACACCCAGCCCCTGTGCCGTCCTACATTCAGTCCCTCATCCCGTCCTACATTCAGTCCCTCATCCCATCCTACATTCAGTCCCTCATCCCGTCCTACACCGGACCCCTCATCCCGTCCTACATCCAATCCCTCATCCCGTCCTACATCCAATCCCTCATCCCGTCCTACATCCAATACCTTATCCCGTCCTACATCCAATCCTTCATCCCATCCTACATCCAATCCCTCCCCTGATCCTACATCTAATCCCTCATCCGGTCCTACATCCAATCCATCATCCAGTCCCACATCCAGTCCCTCATCCCGTCCTACATCGAATCCCTCATCCGATCCTACATTCAATCCCTCATCCAACCCTACATCCAATCCCTCATCCGGCCCTACATCCAATTCCTAATCTGATCCCACATCTAATCCCTCATCTGCTCCTACATCCAATCCCTCATCTGCTCCTACGTCCAATCCCTCATCTGGTCCTATATCCAATCTCTCATCTGGTCCCACATCCAATCCCTCATCCAGTCCTATATCTAATCCCTCATCCTGTCCTACATCCAATCCCTTTTCTGGTCCTACATCCAATCCCTCATTCAGTCCCACATCTAATCCCTCATCCCGCCCTACATCCAATCGCTCATCTGGCCCTACATCCAATCCCTCATCTGTTCCTATATCCAATCCCTCATCTGCTTCTACATCCAATCCCTCATCCCGTCCTACATCCAATCCCTCATCTCATCCTACAGCCAATCCCTCATCCCGTCCTACATCCAATCCCTCATCCGGTCCCACATCTAATCCCTCATCTGGTCCTACATCAATCCCTCATCCGGTCCCACATCTAATCCTTCATCTGTTCCTACATCAATCCCTCATCTGGTCCCACATCTAATCCTTCATCCAGTCTTCTCATCATAGGCCTTCATGCCTACTTCGCTTCCCCCATTGCCGTTACTTGGTTCAGTGACTGGCAGCCCTCTGGTGCATGACCATAACAACTCTCTTCTCTCTGGGCTTCTTGCCTGTAGTTTGAACCCAATGAATCCACTATCTCCACTCTAGCTAGAGTGACCTTTCTAAAAGGCAGACCTGACCCTTAATGGTTTCTTGTCTTTTTCAGGTTAAAGGCCGAATTTCTTAGCCATTCTTGACTGCCACCTGCAGGACCTCATCACTCCTTGGTCTCCCGTTATGGGTGATGCCTCCACTAAGTTCTGGCCAATGTGCTGTAAGCAGAAGTAATGTGTAGCACTTCCAGGAAATCTCTTTATAAGACAGTTGTCAGATGCCAGTTTTTTTCCCCTTCCACTGCATTATTACTGCCAGGTTCATAGCCATTCTGAGGATTTCAGAAGGCTGATCTCTGGAGAACTGAGGGGTTCGAAAGATTGACTTCTCAGGAGCATGGCTGAGAATGGAATGGGCCCTTAATACCTGACAGTTTCCCAAGCTCTGATGACACAAAGCCAGTGTAATTAATTCAGAACATAAGGCTTCTGATTCCATTACTAACTCATCATCAGTAGTGGCAGCAGCAGCAGAAGTCACTTAAGCTTCTTGTGCTCATGGCGCCATGATGGGCATCTTGCATGCTCCTGTCTGCTGACAATGGCACATATCTGCAGTGACGTGGGCCGCTTTGGAAAGTGAGTAGCTTGGGTTAGGTGTCTTCAGAGATGGGGTTGGATGACAGTTTGCAAAGGCTGTGGTAGAGGTATGCTGCGTGAAACAGCTTCCTTCAGATTCTGACTATGGTACAGCCAGTGGGAAACACTGGAATCATTCAACTTTTCTTCCAACAAACATTTCTTGAACACTAATTGCGAGCTTGGCACTGTGCTAGGCCCAGAAGATCCCCAGGTAAATATCACCAGTTCCTGCCCTTCCGAAGCTCACAGCTGAGAAAAGGAGGCACTCCAAAAAGCCATCCCCGGATGCTGTGCAGAGGAGTCATGTCGTGTTCAGACTTAGTCCAAAGTCAGCACAGAAAAGGAGATGACAAACAGCCCAGAAAACTCCTCCCTCAAAAATCCCATAAATCGATTCTAAATAGCTTCCTTTGTTTTTAGCTAGAACCTCCTTTTAAAAAGTTTTTTATAAAAATGATGTATAAGGTTGATTTTTTAGAGGATGGGGAATAAAGAGATCTCTTTCTTTTCTTTTCTGTTTACTGAGCATGCACAGTTAAATTAATGCAACTCAAGCATGCGTATGATGCAGCCCCTTGGCTGTCCCTAAAGATTGAAATTTACTTGAAGACAAAGTGCTTTGGAAGTGTAGAGGAGAAGTGGTCTAACTCTGCCTGAGGAAATTTTGGAAGGCAGGGGAGGTATTATTTGCACTGGTGGAGGTTTAAGAGCTTCCTAAACATGGGGAACAGCATGAACAAAGGCTTGTTGCTCTGGAAGAACATGGCTGGTTCAGAGAATAAACTGGAGTTTACGTTTGGGGCAGTGATGGGGGCAGTGATGATGGCATTGGAGACCATGCAGGGACCAAAAGCACACCCCATGATGGGCACAGCTGGAGGAAAGGGTGGTCAGGAACACTGTGTCCACTCCCTGCCAGCCCCACCCTCCAGCCTCTCTCCTCTTCCTTTGCCACTTCCCTCCACTGCCAACTACTTCCCGAAATGGCCAGATCTATCATTCTCCAACACAATTGTGTTGTGTGGGCTCTGACTTGCTGAGTGTTGCTTTCTAGCTGAAGACACGGATGTGTTTCTGTTTCCTGAGCGTCTTTTATCTAAGGATCACCCAGTAATCTGGAGACATCAAATTACTATTAATCTCTAGGTTGGTTCTAAATGTAGGTGGGTCTTATGTTTCTGTTTAATAGTTACACTGTGGCACAGCTGCCCCCAGGGAACCCTTGAACCAGGATAGGGACTTGAATGATATTCCATTTTCTCCTTTGTCATTTAGACCATGAAATACACATCTTCAAGGACCATGGAAATATTGCCTCCACTTCCCTAGAAAGAAAGAGAAAGTGCCTTCCATATTGAGACACCTCTGGAAAAAATTAAGGAAATGACAGTGTAATTTCTGAGCAAGAATTTATTTAAGATAACTTACGTGTCCTACCTAAAGCCTGGAGAGATTTCTTTTATCAATTAGAATCAGATCAGGTCACATATAACAAAGAAACCAAAATAATAGTGTTATAGACAAAGTAGAAATTTATTTTCTTTTTAAATAGAAGAGGTCTAGAGATAAGCAGTCCAGGGCTGATATGATCATACAAACTGTCGGGGATTCAGATTTCAGTCTTAACACCCTTACCCTCTGCATGTGGCTTCTACCTAACAGTCTGAGGTGGCTGCTCAAACTCCAGCCATCACATCCACATTCTAAGCAGGAGAAAGAAGGAAGGAACAATGAAGGAGGGGAAAAATGGCATCTGACAACTGACTTATAAAGAGATTTCCTGGAAGCACCACATGTTGCTTCTGCTTATAGCACATTGGCCAGAGCTTAGTGGAGGCTGGGAAATATTGTGATTTCTCCAGTTGCCATGATGAGAATAGAGAGAAACTGCAGTAGGCAACTAGCAGCCTCTGCCACAAATCCCACTATCAAGAGTACAGCACTGTACCTGTGATCAGCGAACTGACATACCCTTGCTTATCCCCCATCCCTGGTGGCAGTGAGGCCCAGGGGCCTCAGAGAATCATGTCATGGTGGCAGGGGCTCCTCTAGAGTCCTTAAGCCCCATACTCCATACTCATAGGCATGATCTCTGTGATCTGATTCTTACTGGCTCTAATCTAAACACTGGAGAAAGGAGAGGCCGTCCCAATTTGTGATCACAGTAGCCCTCCAGGTTTCTTGAGCACATACCTTGGAGATATCCTACCTCTTAGGGTTCCATCCACATGACATGCACTCATTCCAGGCAGAGCTAGAAATATGAGGGCTCTTATGGAATTACTTTCTCAGATTCCTTAATTTTTTTCCCAGAGCCTCTGGTGTTTGGATGTTACATAAGAGGTACCTGGCATCTTTTTTTAGGCAATAGTGAGCATGGGCTGCCTGTGTAACCTGAACTGTACATATATGAGTAAAAACAGCAGGAAAAGAAGAGGAGGAAGTAGTGGTTCATGTAAAGAAGTAATGGCAGGCAGGGAGGAGGAGGAGGAGGAAGGAAGTGGGTGGGCCAGACCAGCCCTGCACAAATATGTGAATGAATCCAGTTTCCTTTCAGGGCCTTTCCCTATCTTTGGGCACAATCCCCTCCACTTACTCTCCTGTCTGCACAGCCCTGCACTCACCATCCTCAGCGCCCTCCTTAGTACTGCCATGACCAAGCTTCCCCTCCCTCTTCAGAACCTAAAGCAACATCTACTGCACTGTCTTGAGGGATTCACAGAAGCAGTAACACTTCAATAATGGCAAGTAAATGGCAGGCTCTCAAAATATGCTATATTTACCCGCTGTTTCCAACAAGTTTGATAAGCTCATTCACTTCCATAATGAGCAAGATAAGAATGTACTTCTTCTACAAGCCATATTTACATTGTAAGAGAGATTTCTAAGCCTAAACCCAAAGATATATCAATCACCTTCAGTAGAATTAGCAAAGGGAAAAGAATTGGGTAGGAGGCACCTCTCTAGGGCTGGGGCTGGGGTTCCAGGGCCCTAGCAGGAAGGAGGGAGAAGTGACACAGGGCTCATGTCCACCATGAAACTGGCGTGTGCCTAGCACGGTGTCAGCTTCACACTAAGTGAATAATCCATAATGAATAAATACATGACAGGGGATTTAATGAGTGGACACTTTACAAAGCTGTGGGTTAAGTCTGAGAACCAGGAAGGGATGGTGCAGTATGCAGGGATTAACAACGTGGAAATCCTTACATCTCTCAGCCTGAACGGGCACAGGGAAGGAGTGGCTACCAGATCTGCACTGTGGCTGTTGGAGAGGGGGCATCGGATAGGAGCTATGGCATTTAGTAGAAGAACACAACCACTGCTTAAAGCACAGCCTGGCAGGAGGGAATAAATACCTGGACTCTCTCTCTTCTTATCCTCCAATCTTTCATCTGCACCTCCCATTGGTCACACCCACCAGCAGCCACAGGTGCAAGGGACCCAAGGTGGGTTGGTGGGGAACTGAAGAGTTCATCCTCCCAAGGGCAGGATGGAGAAGTTGGAAAGTGGACCTGGAGGGACAAATAGGAAATCTAGTACATTAGTCTTTAGGTTTATATTGTAGTTTGAGAGACAGACTGATACATAATTCTAACAAAAGACAGTGAGATAAGACAGTAATAAGATCAGACAAGGTGACTTCATTGGGGTAGAGGATCCCCCTTGGGAGTGGAGAGAGATAAAGTGGGATGGATATCAGGACCACTCAGCAGAATATTTTTAAAGGACTTAGGGCTGAAAAAAACAAAACAGCACAGAATGTCCATCAAGGTCATTAATAGAATGTATTATTGACTCATTTTATAGAAAAACTTTTCAAAGGCTACTAGCAGGCCCTGAGTATGGTCTGAGGTCTCCAAATCCTCATATCAGATGTAACTATCCATCAAGGTAATCCTTCCCTACCTCCCTCCCTCCTTTCCTCTCTCCCTGTGTCTGTCCTTCCTTTCCTCCCTTCCTCCTTCCTTTCCTGCCCTTTCTCCCTCCCTCCCTCCCTTCCTTCCTTCCCTTTTTCCTCCCTCCCCTCCCTCCTCATGGGAGGCAGTGTGCCTGCCCTTGGCTCTTGGTTGGTGTCTGCCCTCACATGTCTTCATCACAGGACAGATTTTCTTTCTGTCCCATAGACCAGCCTTTCCAGACCCTTTTTGAGGGACAGCAATGCTTCCTTGTTGCTGGCAGGCAACCATTCTTGTTTAGGGAGATGTGAAGGTTTTTCAAAAAAACAAGCCATGTGGACAAAGGAGTGGAAGGAAAGGTTAGGATTCTGGAGATACTGGGCTAGAATACAAAGGCTACAGGTCTATAGGGAAGAGGAATCTGGGGGAGACTTAGCCAAATGTTCCAGGGGAAAATATTGAAATGTCAGCGGGTATCTCTTTCCTTCTTCCTTTCCATAAGGAACAGGCACAAATATGAAGGAGAACTGACCTCAGAAGTTGGAGGCAGAGCTTTCTCTCAGCTCACTTGACCCAGAACTGACCCTTTTAAAGCTTTGCACCAGGAATTCAGCAGTATATAAGATCCATTCACATAGTCCTAGAACCATTAAGCAATGCAGACAGACTCTTGGAACGTGGTATGGATTTCTGGCAGTTCCCCTTGTGACATGCGCCCCTCAGCCTGTCTATTGGGACCTGCTTGTTTATCTTTCTCTCACTCTGCCAGTAGTCATTGACCTGGTTTCATCATTGCTTTGGAGAGCTATTCAGTATGTTCCTCCTCTGTCCCTAAAAGCCACTGCTCCTTAATAACTCAGTGTGTGGCCAGCCTATTCTGAATTCTCTCTGAGGCATCCCTCTAGATTCCTGTTTTTATTGAGTAGCTACTGTGTGCTAGACAATGCAGTTCACTATTTTTACTCTGATGGGTCTTCAGATCTCAACAGGGTCTTCATATTGGTCTCCATTTTTAACAGCATAGTGGTTAAAAGCACTGATGTTGAAGTCGGCTTCTGCTATTAGCAGCAACATGATTTTGGACAAGTCCCTTAACCTCTTTGAGCCTTAGTTTCCTAACCTGTAAAATGAGATTGATATTAGTTCCAATTTCATAGGACTGTTGTGGAAATTAAACGAGTTAATATGTATAAAATGCTGGGCTCCATATCTGACCCATTGTGAGTTCTCAATAACAACATGCTTTTATTATTCTCATTTTGGGGGTGATTATAATGACCCAGGGCACAGGGTAGTCCTCTTTGGAGTAGAGTGTGCAAATTTTCTTCTCTGAATTGCTCTCTGTGATGGGATTACAAGGATCTTCCAGCAGAGAGGATCTAACAGTTCCCAGGTTGATCTCTCCGTAAAACTCCATTTTCCCATGAAGAGGAGACTATAGAGTAAGTTCCAAGATCATTAAAGGCAACTGTAGGCATCTTGTAGAGCTTCCTTGCAATCAGAGAGCCAACTAATGTTGGAGTTAAAGGTCCTTAGAGAGCACTTAAAAAAAAAGAGAGAGACTTACAGGTTATGATCACATCAGAACTAGTGGCAGCCTAGGCCAGAAGTCATTTCTCCTAACTCCCAAGGCAGCATTCTTTCTACCCCACCAGGATTTCTCATGTTGTATATGTTTTGCCTATCTCTCTCTGTCTTGGTTTACCTTCCAACCTTCATTCTTTCTATCTATCTATCTATCTATCTATCTATCTATCTATCTATCTATCTATCTATCTATCACCTATTTAAGCCAGCTCATCTATCAGGACCTTTTTCTCTAAACTGAAGCTTTTTCAGATCCCAGTTTATGAGGCGTGAAAGCTGAGCTGCTCGGGCCGCAGGCAGAAGCAGGCCCAGCTCCCTGCTTACTGCTTTTCTTTTGCCCTCTGTGGCAGCCCTCGAGACTGCCCACACTCTTACCTTATCAGTACTTGTGCGTCTGTTTCTTTGACATGGTTTCAAATTCCACTTTTCTAACCAGTTTTTCTGGTACATGGAGTTTTTGAAGCGGTTCTGTCTTAAAAGGGGGCTGTCACCTAATTTTCTCCATATGATACATTGTAAAAGGAGAAGTATTTGGACAGATCACTCTGAACTTTGATCTTTCCAAGGAGCCTGGAAGCCAGTCTGACTCTAACACTGGCCAGAGTTCTGTAGGATGGGAAGGACCCTAAAGTAAACAAGCCGACACCCCACTTTCAACAGTCCAAATATTTCTGTCCTCAGCTTGCAGCACACCCAGGATCAAGTTCCAAAAATTCCATTTAATTTTTCTTGGCTTCTATATTTACTTAGTTACAATTGGACCAGAAGGGGTCTTGGCACCAAAAACCTGTAAGGAAAAAGCTCTTTCTTTAAACTTTGTTGCCCAATTTTGTAGACATTACAGGTTCAGATAAGGTTGTGGGTGGCCCGTCAATTCTTTCTACATGTTGTTCTAAAATGAACCCAAACCCTGCCACCTCCTGAGATTCCCTAGTCAGACTGTGGCAATAACAAGCGGACATTCCTGATTTTAAAGCCAAGTTTTCCTAAGGGTCAGCTCTTCTCAGTGCTCTTTCTCCTAGCCATGTATGTCTCTTGACCTGGAGGTGAGGGGAGAACAATGGTCTGAGCCTCTTCTTCTGGCCCCTGCGCAGCTGCTTAGAGGCATCTGTGTGAATGCGCACTCGTTGTTCACCTGAGAAGGTGAGAGAAGTTTCTGGAAGCGTTGCTTTAACTTTCTTAGTTACTTCATACTTTTAAACCCCCAAGCTGTGCCCCATCAATTCAGTCTTCTACTATAGCAGTTTTAATGATAGCTATGTAAGTAGTTTCTTTCTCACTTCGGGTAGCCGTGTGTGTGTGTGTGTGTGTGTGTGTGTGTGTGTGTCTGTGTGTGTGGTGTGTAGGAGGGTAAGGGCAAGTTAAGGAGCTCATTATCTTCTGAGCTCCATGAGGTCAGGGAACATGTCCGCCATGTTTAGTGCTGTGTCCTCTATCCTCTGGGCTTATCACATACCAGATACAAACAAGACAAGGATGTTGCTTTTGTGAGCTTCAAATAAATATTGGCTGAAGGAATGAGTGAACATCTGCCTTACTGTATTAATAGGTCTTTCCTTCCACTGCAGAGTTAGAAAGTAAACCATTCTCTGAGACCCAGGACATGGACTTTAGTGGACTGTCGGTTTGTATCCATAGGGCCTGGTCAGTGGGGCTACCCTTAAATCAAAGAGGTCATTCATTTGATATGTTTTGAAGGGTATTGGGAGTTCTTAACATCCAAAATCATCCCATATTTTAAGGCTTGACAGTCCAGCATTTGAGATAAATTTATTTTGGTCTTAAGTGTTGTTTGTTCGGCAGTAGTTCTCTATGGGAACGTCAATGTTCCTCATGGGACATCATCTTTGGATTTGTTAGTTAGATGAAACAACAAGATATGGTGAGCAGAGCATTGTTTTTGGAGTCAAATGGACCTGTGTTCTAACGCTGTTTCCACCATTAACCATCTGTGTGACTTGGATAGTTATTTGACCGCTCTCAGTGGGTTTACTTTCTGTAAAATGGGGATAATAATACTTGCCTGTCAAACTCATGGAGATAAATTACGTAGTTACAATTGTACATTACAATTGAGTGTGTAAGGTGTCCAGCTATGTATTGGCACACAGAAGACCCTCAAATCACATGAAGTATTTTCCCTACTTTTCTCCTTCCTAAGAGCCAGATCCTGAGGAAGAGGCTGTGGGTGGCATGGTTTGGGTGGGTGATGATGGTAAGAACAGAGGGTAATGAGAACGAATCTTGTCACGGATTTAAAAATTTTTCTGGGTGGGACAAGTCTCATTGACTAATATTGGTTGATGGCATATAAAACTAGAAACTAGAGAAATACAAAACTTTTTCTAGTTATTTTATTGGAACAACCCAACCGGCTTTATGCAATGCCTTTGTGCACATGTGAAAAGGTAGCACAGGCCAGGTATCAGTTACCATTTGCCCCATCAGCCACTTGCCCTGTGCAGTGAACTACCTGTCCAATATATGAGATGGGCCTGCCAATCAAAGAGATCAAATTTGTGTAAACTTGGCTGAGTCACTAAAGATAGAAATTTGTGGAGGAAAATTCATGATTTAAGTCAGAAGATCTGGTTCAAACCACTTCCACTACCAACTCTAACCCAGAGCATGTTTGTGAGATAAGTAAATACTCCAAATGCCAGTTGCTTCATGTATAAAACAATGATAATGATGCTATCTTTGTAATCTATTCTTTATAACAAATTACCTTAAAATTTATCAGCTTAAGAAAGAAACAGCATTTATTATCTCACACAGTTTCTGTGCATTGAGAATGCAGGAGCAGATTAGCTGTTAGGTCTGGCTCAGTGTGTCCCATAAGGTCATGGTCAAGATGTTGGTGGGTCAATGAACATAATACAGCACAGCAACAGAATGAAAACCAAAAGCCCACGGTCATATCAGTAGATGCAGAAAAAATATCTGACAAATCCAAAACACTTCCCTGATAAAAACACTCAACAAACTAGGAACAGAAGGGAGCTTCCTCAGTCTGGCAAAGAGTATCTGTGAAAAGCCTACAGCTAATACCGTATTAATGGTGAGACTAGATGCTTTCCCTTGAATTTCAGAAATAAGACAAGGATGTTGCTTTTGTCACTTTTATTCAGCATCATATTCGGGGATCTAGCCAGGGCAATTGGGCAAGAGAAAGAAATAAAAGCCATCCAGATTGGAAGAAAAGAAATAAAACCATCTCTGTTCACAGATGAAATGATCTTGTATATAGAAAATCCTAAGGAATCCACTAAAGAAAACTATTAGAACTAATAAATAAGCTCAAGAAGGTTGCAGGATACAAGATCAATATACAAAAATCCATTGTATTTCTAAATACTTGCAATGTACAATCTGAAAATCCAATCCAATCAATTCCCTTTACAGTAGTATCAAAATGAATAAAATACATAGAAATGAAATTAAAAAAGTGGAAAACTTATACTCTGAAAACTACAAAATATTGTTGAAAGAAATTAAACAAGATCTAAATAAATGGATATTCCATGTTCATGGATCAGAAGACTTAATGTTGTTAAAATGGCAATATTCTCCAAACTCATCTACAGTTTAGTGGTTGCTTAGGGCTGGGGAAACTGGGAAGATACGGAGGTGACATCTGAAGGTTATGGGTTTTTGTTTTTGTGGTGAAGGTGTTCTAAATTTGACTGTGGTGATGGTTGCACATATCTGTGAATGTACTAAAAACTAGTGACTTCTATCCTTTAAATGAGTGAACTGTATGGTATGTGAATTACATTTAAAAATGCTGAGCATGACTGCAGTTATCTGAAGGCTTGATAGGAACTTCAGGATCCATTTCCATGTTGTTCCTGCCCCACTGGGCCACTGAGCATCCTCACAAGATGGCCGCTGGCTTCCTCCGGAGGGAGGAACCCAAGAGAGTATGAGGGGAAAGCCAGAAAGTCTTTAATGACCTAATCTTAGAGGCCACACTCCATCATTTCAGGTGAGCCCTATTCAGTGTGGGAGTGGCTACAGAAGGGCATGAATATCAGGAGGAGAAAATCATTTGGAACAGCTCGGAGGCTGGCTACACAAACGCCTGCCTCACGGGGTAGCTTTCATGATCACATGAGGTAATGGGTATAAAACATATTGTAAACTTTAACCTGCTCTATCAATATTCAATATTGTTCATCTTATAATTGACATGGATTCATTGTCCAAAGCTAACTGAAGTTTGCTTATTAATGTTTACTGCTTTAGTTAGTCAGAATTAGTGTCCTAGAACTCTCAACTATCTGCAAAATTAAGGTATGTTTTTGAGACTATGTCTTTATTGACATTTAGATATGATGGAGAAGCTAGTAGTTCTAGAATTTACCAGGAGTGAGACCCATACAGCCCTGCTTGTCAATTCAGCACCTCATTTATCTCCTCACAGATTTATTATGTGGGCCGAAAAGAGGCAAATTATGTTGTAAAATTATCAAAGAGAAGGGGAAAGAAACCCCAAAACTGGGACCCAAGAAGAAACACTGACTTTCTTTGGGTTATTATCCAGGGAGATGTGCTTTGCTCCTCAACTTGTGTGGAATCTGGTCCAGCTTCAGGCCAGCCCCAGGAGTGCAGTTTCAGACAGGATGGAGATGAGGGTGTGGTGGAACTTCAGCCAGATGTCTGGAAGCGGCCAGCTCCCTGGCTTTGTGGCTGCCTCTCCCTCCCATGTTTATGGCTCCAGAAACACAATACTTGTGGCCACTAAAGCCCAGGACAGCAGTGGATTCCAGGCTGTCTTCTGGTGTCTACTGGTTATGATTCTATCACAGGCAACACACAGAGTTTAGGTTCAACACCATCATGAGACTGCAGTCACAGGTTCGCAAGCTAAGGGTAGGGGCTGGTTATTTAGACAGTTTCCCTAACTGGTGTGTATGTTTCTCTCCAACTTACTCAGTCTAGTGCTTTCTTGATTTCCAGGGGATCTCTTAGGAGAACGCTAGTCTCCCACCTGCTTGGTCCAAGCTTACTCCCCTAGTTGCCTAAGAAACCTATTCTCTCACCTACCTAGGTATTCTCTTTCATAATTTTACAAATGTTGTTTAACATCTGTGTTAGGCATTTCCAGAATGTTCAGAAATCTAATCTCACGTAATCATCAATGGAACCCCGTGGTGTAGGTAATGCTATCATCATTTGAAGACTGAGGTAATGACAACACGAAAGGTTGGCCAACGTGTCTAGTAGCACACAGCTGGTAACTAGTTCCCCAGCCCGGATTCTCTGGGCTTCCTCCTGACTCTGCCCCTCTTTTCTTTGGCCCCAGACACTAGGATTTTCCTAAACCTATGGCATCTCTACCCTTTCTGGGGGAAGAGAGTGACCTGCTACAATTAATCCTCATAGAAATGGATGATGTTTCTATAGGCTGTGGAGGCCATTCTCCCTAAACACTCTCTTCTGGTTTGAGTCGTTGCCAGGAGCTCCAACCTAGCCCTTTCAGAAGTTAATGAGGAGACAGCGAATCCTGGGAATAGCCAGCGACCACTGCAGGGTAAGCTTACAGTAACTGAATAGCAAGGACTGCTCTGTAAGCCCCAGGTGAGCTCTGGAATCATTCCTGCCTTCTGAGTCTCCTCCCCACTGGGCTTGTTCAGAGGGCACCTAAATTGGTTTGGGCTCCATCCTGGTGTGCTTTCCTGCCTCGTGATGGGGTAAAAACTGGGCCATCCTCTGCGGGCCTGCAGAAGCAGGAGGGAGGACACAGTGATGCCTTATGTGGAGATCTGGTCACTCGTGCTGCCTTGTGACCCTCTTTAGCACCGAGGAAAAGCTATGACAGAGCAAGTACTCAACAACTGCTTTTTGGATTTAATGAAATTGTAACCAATATTTTGCCTCCCCCTACCCTCACCCAGAAAACTTATTCAAATAAAATACATGTAAATGAAATTTCTTTCTCCCTCTCTTCTTTCCCCCTCCCTTCTCTCCCTTCCTTCACCCAGCTTTTTTTTCTCTTTTTTTCTTCCTTACCTTTTTCTATACCTCATAACATTTATAAAGAATGTCAACACTCTCCAAGTACCTTTCAGTCTCCCAAGCCCTACACACAAAGGGCAGATTTTGAACAAATAATGAACCTCCCCCAAATAATCTCATCTGATCTGTTTCACCACTTTTACCCACAATGCATATCAAATATAAATGATCACTAATTCATTTCATCCCAAATCCTAGTGCTTGTCCTATTTTATTTTTTCCACCTTCTGCATTAAAATACTATGATTCATAGCCCTCCACTCCCACCCCCGGGGGTGGGGTGGGTGGGAGGAAGAAACAACCCAACTTCTAGTTTTCTGCCAGTGGCCTGTGAGGGTTTCTGAGCAGATGATGAGGGAATTAGCTTCCAGCATTCATAAATTTGTGGCTGGATCACTTTGGTAATCTGTGAGTATTCAGTAAGTTGCTACCTAGTACCTCCTCCTACCACTTCTTTTACTTTTTTTTTTTTTCAGTTTCATTCTATTATTTAAAGGAACACTTCTACTTTTTGTGAGTTTCGTTTCTTACAGTAATGAGTACCAGTTGCCTAATATTTGGGGCAGATGTCAAATTTACTTAAATTGTATTATATACTGGCAATTCTGTTCTCAACCAATTCAGGAACTTTAAGGACTTCAGAAAGGCATGATTCAGCAATTGACCTCAAGAAAATGTTACACAGAGAATCTCTTGACCAAGCTCCAGAGTTTTCTTTAAACAATTTACCCAAAGTTCTTCAATACAGAATGCAATAGTGTAGCCCAACAATTTTTGCTGATGTCTGACTTGAAAGGAGGCTATATTGAAATGATGTAAAATCAGTTCTTAGACTCTCTTCAAAGAAAAAGCCATGTATGACAAGTGGCAGAGAAATCAAACTACAGGAATGAAAACACAACTCTTAATGCCGTAGTCATGCTCAGGGAGTATTTGAGAATTTGCACCTGGCAACTTAGTTAAAAGCAACCATACATTTATGTATTGTAAAAGGTATGATTCTGAAGGACGAAAGGAGGAATCCTGTAGGAGAGAAAAAAAAGGAACATCAAGCAAGTGAATTCCAATAGTTTAAAGGGTTCTCTGGGAATAATTTTTTTAAAAGACAAAGAAGTCCAAGGGAGCTGTTTGTTCCATAAGAAAACAATATGGTTCTAATAATATAAGAAAAAATGATCTTGATCCATGAGAAAGCAGGGAAGGGTAGAAATAAATTAACTTGGCAGGGCTAAGGGTTGCTTTGAAATGATCTCAGAAGTGGTAAGTTTGCCAGGCTACCAGTAAAAAGGGTGGAAAAAAATGGAAATAATTTGCTTAGAAAACCAGAAAAGCCGAAGTAGGAAATGAAATGCAACTCTCAAAGGACATAAAGAGAAACAGAAAAATGCCATATATTAGTTAAATACTTAAGACATAAATGAGAGATGTAGAAAAACATCCTTCACAAGTGAAAAAAGAAAGCTAAAAATATGGGATACTTAAATGCCAAATTTAAAAAGATTTTTAAATTGTGAAAGCAATTTCACACATCGAGTTCATATATGAACCATTTTGTATGGATTTTGAAAAGCAAAATTTTGGTGCATTTTCTTCCAGACCTGAGCCATATAGAACTTGAAATGTGGCTAGTTCAAATTGAGATGTACTGTAAGTATTAAATGCAGACTGGATTATGAAGATTTAGTTAAAAATCTCATGAATAATTTTATATCGATTACATGTTGAAGTTATTATATTTTGGATAGTTATGTTAAATCAATATATTAAAATTAATTTCATCCATTTGTTCTTAAAATTTTTAACGTGTTTCCTAGAAAATTTAAAATTGCATGAGTGGGTCACGTTATGTTTCTATTGGACAGTGTCATTCTATTTTTTGTCTTCTATATGAACGATCAGGAAGTTTTTGTTAAACCAAGATAACGGTACTAGAAAATGATCATGTGAAGTTAATTAAAATAGGAGTGAAAATTTCATAATAAGCAGTTAAAAAGATTATGATTTTATCTTGGGAATGTAATGAAATTATAAAAATAATTTTATTGTAAGTATTTTAAATAAAATTTAAGTTATACTTGCAATTTTATACCAATTCTTAGAAGAAAATGTCAATAAATAAGGAGATTTGGGGTGACATGGGGCAGACAATTTTTTTTTTTTTTTGAGATGGAGTCTCGCTCTGTGGCCCAGGCTGGAGTGCAGTGGCGCGATCTCGGCTCACTGCAGGCTCCGCCCCCCGGGTTCACGCCATTCTCCTGCCTCAGCCTCCCGAGTAGCTGGGACTACAGGCGCCCACCACCACGGGCCCGGCTAATTTTTTGTATTTTTAGTAGAGACGGGGTTTCACCGTGTTAGCCAGGATGGTCTCGATCTCCTGACCTCGTGATCCTTAAAAGAAAATAAAAGCTTCAATACCACATCTTTGACCGCATGTTTGATTTTTTGGTAACAATTAAAAAGGGAAATTTTTTGTAAAAATATTTGAAGAGTTCATAAATTCCTCAAGAGTCTCTTTTAAGACTTTAACTGTTACATCATTCTCTTTTGCAGGACCTGTCTCGTATCATCCTTGTTGACTTTCTCTTTGGTTTTTTACCACTCTAACTCTCCAGCTCCTTATCTGCTAGTGGTTTTGCATGTGATTTGTGTAGTTCTCCAAACTGCCTCTCATACTTCATGAAATCTTGCAACTGTGGTGACTTAGATAGTGAATATGTGGGTAATGAGGACCCTTGTATATATTTACATAGCTGGGGTGACACTGTTGTACACTGCAGTGTACAGGTCTATCGTATACTGCCACTTAATATTACATCACAGTTATTTTTCCATATCTTTAGGAATTCTTTTTTTTGCATCCTTTTTACAAGTACTTTAAGAATTCTTTAGAAACATCATCTTAAGTGAATGAGTACATAATAATCGCTCTTATGAGTATACCATAATCTATAATTTATGGAATCGTTCCCTATTGGATGTTTATGCTGCTTCTTTTTTCCTCTTTTTTTTTTTTTGCTATTATAAACCATGTAGCAAATAACCTCTCTGAACACAAATCTTTATTACATTCCCATTTTTGTTTCTAATTACAGGGTAAAAAGTTAGACATTGTAGGCTGAGCGCAGTGGCTCATGCCTGTAATCTGAGCACTTTGGGAAGCTGAGGTTGGTGGATTGGATTGCTTGAGGCCAGAAGTTCAAAACTACCCTGGGCAACATGGCGAAACCCCATCTCTTCAAAAAATTAGCCAGGCATTGTGGTGTGCACCCATACTTTCAGATCCCTGGGAGACTGAGCTGGGAGGTTTGCGTGAGTCTGGGAGGAGGAGGTTGAGATCATGCCACTGCACTCCAGCCTGAGCAACAGAGGGAGACTCTCTCTCAAAAAAAGTTATGGACATTTTAATCCAAACTGCCAAATGGTTTTCCTGAAGATTAATAATAGTTAATGTCCTTACTAGCAGTGAATAACCTCATGGAATCATACTCTTGCCAACACTGAATATTACCAAGAAAAATATTTTTGCTAATCTTATATGTGAAAATAATATCCATCTATTTTAAATTAGAATTTCTTTGATGATGGCTTAAAATGTTCATTAACTATGTACAATTTTTTTGGATTCTCTGTTCATTTTTTTTCATTTATCTATGGTGGATGTTTTTGTCCTTTGTTTGTAAGAGGCTTTCTTCTATATTAAAGGCATTAACACTTTGTCTAGCATATTCGTAAAAACTTAGGTTTTTACTTTCAAAATTATTGTTAAATAGTTTAAATATATACAAAGAAATAGAGAATATTTATAAGAATTCTGTATACTCACCACCAGTTTTACATATGACCTTAGCCAAAAGGCTGAGAAGCGATCGCTGCCAGTTTTAAAATCTTAAAGTTTGCCATATTTCGCAAAACATGTTAGAAGTAATTGAATCCGTGGTGGAACTCCCCTCACTGCTCATTGCCATGCTCCACTATTCTTCTGTCTGACCCCAACCAGAAAAGCTTCTCCTTCTCCTTCTCCTTCTCCTTCTCCTTCTCCTTCTTCTTCTTTCTTCCTTCTGCTTTCTTGTGACAGCGCCTCACTGTCACGCAGGCTGGAATGCAGTGGTGTGATCATGGCTTACTGCAGCCTTGACCTCCTGGGTTCAGGTGATCCTCCCACCTCAGCCTCATGGGTAGCTGGGAGCACAGGCACACGCCACCGTGCCTGGCTAATTTTTGTGGTTTTTGTTGAGGCGGGGTTTCGCCATGTTGCCCAGGCTGGTCTCGAACTCCGGGGCTCAAGCAGTCTACTTGCCTGAGCCCCACAAAGTGCTAGGATTACAGACGTGAGCCACTGCACCTGAAAAGCCACTTCTTTAGGCTTCTGATGGTAGTTCCTGTGCATGTTTTGATGCTTTTACTGCATACTCATGTGTCCTAAGTTACAGTGTTGTTTTTTGCATTTTATAAATGTGTATAAATGGTATCATATTGTAATATGCCCTTCAGGAGGTGGTTCTCGTTGTATTTTTATTTTTTGCTCCAAATTACATTAAACAATATTTATTTTAAATAAACAAATAACCAAATTAAGTTTCTGAAGTTTGTCCACTTTAACTACTGTAGATATTTAATTATAACTCTTCATTCTTCTCTTAGGATTTTTTTGGCTATCACAGAAAATGCTGCAAAAAATTCTTTAATGTGCCTCCTTGTGCACTTGTGCTATAGTTTTTCCAAGGTATATATACAGAGAAGGAGAATTGCTGGGTCCTAGGACATGCATATCCTTAATTTTACACATATGGCCATATTTTAATCCATAGTGGGTTTTACCAATTTACATTCTCACCAGTAATTTTTGAGTTCTTCTTTCTCTGCATCCTTGAGAAGATTTGGTATTGAGAAGCTTTAATTTTTTTTAACTTCCATTTTCATAATTCTAGTGAGGTCAAGCGTTTTTCACAAGTATATTGGCCATTTGTTTTTCTCCTGTGTATTTCCTATTGTATATTTTAACTATTTTGCTATTGTGCTACTTGTTCTTTCATATTGAATTATATAAGTATTTTATATTTTCTAGACATCCTTTGTTGATTATATGCATTGAAAATATGGTCTCTTCATCTGTGACTTATTTCACTTTTTCTCACATCTATAATAGTGCAGAATTTAAAAAATAATCAGTTTGTATTTTTTTCATATAAATTTAGTGTTTTCTTGCCTTGTTTAAGACAAAAGACGTCTTGAAGATATTTTCCCAATTTTATTCTAAAATTTGTGAAGTTTTCTTTCCAAATTTATGTTTTAATCCACTTGGAATTTATGTCTGTGACTGCTGGGAGGGAGGTGATATAATTTTAGGGGTACTCAATTGTATTAGGACCACTTACTAAATATGCCATCTTTTCTCCACTGATTTTTTTAGAGAGACTTTTCTCATTTATTACATTTTAGTTTATATGAGAGTCTGTTTCTGAGCTCTCTGCTCTGTTGGCTTACTTGTTCATCCCTTATTAATGCACTGTCTTAATAATTTTACTTTATAAAAAATCTTGATTTTTTTTGCTACTATAAACCATGCAGCAAATAACCTCTCTGAACATAAATCTTTATTACATTCTCATTTTTGTTTCTATAGATACCTCGAAGTGTAATTAAATAAAGTGAGGGACAGGACCAGCAAGCCCTGTCCCTCACTTTATTTATCTACTTCAGGAGTATCTTGGCGATTTGTGGGCCTTTTCTCTTCCATGTGGATTTTAGGACCAAATAAAGATTTTAATAGAATTGTATTTTTTTCAAAGACTTATTTCAAGAGAATTGATGTCTTTTTAAATCTGGAGTCTTCAGGCCAGGCGCTGTGGCTCATAATCCCAGCACTTTGGGAGGCCAAGGCGGCTGGATCACAAGGTCAGGAGATGGAGACCATCTTGGCTAACACAGTGAAACCCCATCTCTACTAAAAATACAAAAAATTAGCCAGGCGTGGTGGCGGACGCCTGTAGTCCCAGCTACTCGGGAGGCTGAGGCAGGAGAATGGCATGAACCTGGGAGGTGGAGCTTGCAGTGAGCCGAGATCACGCCACTGCACTCCAGCCTGGGCGACAGAGCAGGACTCCCATCTCAAAAAAAAAAAAATTGAGTCTTCCATCCATGAACATGAACATGTTTTATTTCTCTATTTATTCAGGTCTTTTCTTGCTTCAACATTGTAATTTTCTTAATAAAGGTTTTATATAATATTTATTAGATTTGTAGACGTTGTACAGTTTTTGTTGATTTTATGAATGGAATTCTTTTTCCCACTAAGTTTTCTAACAGTGTATTACTTATTTATAGGCAGCTATTGAGTTTTAATAGCTTTATTGTTCACACAGCATACAATTCACCCATTTAAAACGTACAATTCAATGGTTATTAGCTTACTATATTCAAAAATTTGTGCAACCATCTCTATAATCAAGTTTAGAACATTTTCATCACAGCAAGAAACCCAGTATCCTTCATTTCCCCACCTTCTCCTGTCCCTCCCTACCTCCTCCAGTCCTAGGCAACCACTGATCTACTTTCCTTTTTATAAGATGGAGTCTTGCTCTGTCGCCCAGGCTGGAGTGCAGTGGTGCGATCTTGGCTCACTGCAACCTCTGCCTCCCAGGTTCAAGCGATTCTTCTGTCTCAGGCTCCCAAGTAGCTGGGACTGTAAGTGCGTGCCACCATGTACGGCTAATTTTCGTATTTTTAGTAGAGATGGGGTTTCACTGTGTTGGCTAGGCTGGTCTTGAACTCCTGACCTCGTGATCCACCTGCCTCAGCCTCCCAAAGTGCTGGGATTACAGGTATGAGCCACCGTGCCCGGCCCACTGATCTCCTTTCTATCTTTCTATGTCTCTCTCTTCTGGGCCTTCATATGAATAAAATTATATATGATGTAGTCGTTTGTGACTGGCTTCTTTCATTTAGCACAATCTTTTAAGGTGCTTTTCATGTTGTAGCTGTATTGGTACCTCCTTTCTAAGACTGAATAATATTCCATTATTCAGCACTATGAATATGGATATGGATACAGATATATACTGTTGATTTTTACCCATTGATTTTGTTTCTAATAACATTGCTGAAAGCTTTTATTAATTTTACTGATACTCTTTTTTTTTTTTTTTTTTGAGACAGAGTCTTGTTCTGTCAGCCAGGCTAGAGCACAGTGGCATGGTTTCCGCTCACTGCACCCTCCACCTCTCAGGTTCAAGTGAGTCTCATGCCTCAGCCTCTAGAGTAGCTGGGAGTACAGGCGTCCACCGCCACACCTGGCTAATTTTTGTATTTTTAGTAAAGACGGGGTTTCGCCATGTTGGCCAGCTGGTTTCGAACTCCTGACCTCAAGTGAGCTGTCTGACTTGCCCTCCCAAAGTGCTGGGATTACAGGCGTGAGCCACCATGCCTGGCCAATATTCATTTTTAATGTAGATTTTCTATAGATACTCCTCTTCTCTGCCAGTAGGAGCAGTTTTGTAAATTCTTTTTTTTACTTTGTGCATTTCTTTTTCTAATCCTTGTCTTATTTCACTGTCTAGGACTGAATGGAAATGTTGATATAAGCATTATTGTCTTACTCCTGACTTTAATGCAATTGCTTTTAAGATTTTACCATCGAATATAATGTTACCTATAGTGTTTTAGTGAATACACTTTTGAGATTAAGACTGTTATGTTTTTTTTCTTTTTTCTTCATTGGATAGGCATAAATGTTTTACTGTTGATGTTTTTCATGACAAAGTTAAATTTTGGCTATTTTCCACCTATGAGATGATCAGATTTCTCCCTTTAATCTACTAATGTGGTGTGTTAAAGAAAAGATTTTCTAATATTGCATTCCACATCATTAAACAATTCTCTAACATTTTTCAGCATTCATTCAACATCTTCAATCCTTCAATGTTATGGGTTGGATATCTATTATGTCAGGTGTAGAAATAAAGATAAATAACACATAGTCCCTTTCTTCAGAAAGCCTACCATTTCTTTTGAAAAGTAAGAGAATGAGAAGGGGGCCTGTAAGTAACATGTATTCAGTGTTTGCTATGTGCCAGGTATTCTTTTAGATGCTTCAGAAATGTATTCCGATTTAATTCTCCCAACAACTCTATATGATAAGTACAATAATTTTATCCATTTTATATATTAGATATCTGAGGCTTCCAGAAATAAGTGATTTGCTCAAAATCAGCACTCAAACCAAGACTCCGTGGCCCTAAAGACCAGGCTCTTGCAATATAAGTATCGTGGTTATTGAAAGCACGGAGAGTCATGTTTAAGTTAGGTTTATGATTTCCAGAAAATATTGGATTTAAGTGATTCCTTCAACGAGGGGGCAGGCATGAGATAGAGGGGAGTGGTAGACAGCAGTTGAAGCAGAGGAGGCTATGGGAGGTGAGCAAAATCTCAGGGTCAGGAAAGCACAAGATAGCCCAGGGACCAAAGGGTAGACCAGTTAGCTATGATGTATACATTGTGTAAGATGATGTTGGGAAGTAAACGTAGAGAGATAGATTAGCAGATTATCCCATGAAAACTCTTGTGATGACATGCAACACAGATTGGAGTAAGGAAAGCCAGAATCTCAGCAGGAGGCCGTGGCTACTGTCAAAGTGAGCAATAGTAACAACTCTTCCTTTGCTCCTCATCTTAGGATGAGGAGCATCTTAGGATGCTCCATCTTAGGATGGAGTCCAACCAAATACCTTACCTTGGTTGACCAGACCTGACATAGTCTGTCCCTTTCTTTCTTCTCCAGTCTCATCTTACCCCTTGCCCTCTCAGCTCCAGCCTCATTGGCCTCTCTGTTTCCCGAACCTCCTATATTCCTTTTAACCAAATAGTCTTAGAATAAATTGTTCCATCAGTAAGCAACTTTCTTCCTCTTCTGAGCAGGACACCTCCATTTGTCTAGTCAATTTCTACTCATACTTGATGTTTCAATCCTTAATTGTGTTCTTCTCTTTCAGGAGTACTAATTTCAGTTTATAGCTCTATTTTCATTAGAGTTTTCCTGAGCGATGCTTGTCTCTTCTCCCAGGTTATAAATTCTGTTGCTGGAATCAGGAAAGTCTGAGTCTGTTTTTGCTTACCTAATTCCTAGCACAAAGCCTGGCTCAGAGTAGACACTTGATACATATGCATAGTTGTTAAATGAATGAATAAAAAAACAATTTATCTGAACTATGGAGGGTGAAGTCAGTAGAAATAAAATGAGTAAGGAGGAAAGGAGATTGCTTTAGAACTCTCCTTTTTACTTGTTAGAAAGAAGAGCTGACTTACTTGGTGATTGACTGAACATGGGGATGAAACAGGTGAAGGAATTAGGAATGGTTTTCAAGCTTAGCTTCCAAATGATTAATTGAGAGAGAAGAATTATTAACAGAAACAGGGAATCCAGAAAGATGATGAATTTAATTTTAGATATATCAAATAACTACGAAGACCCTGAGGAACATATCCAATAGGCGTTTGTAGGTCAGAGTAGTCATATACGGAGATACAGATTTGGGACACGCTTTCAAAATGAAAAGCCATCCATTTAAGAAAGTGGAATTAACAAGAGAAACAGAATAAACAGAATAGCAGAGGCCCTGGGAACTGCATATTGACACATGTCTATTGAAGGAGGCAGTAAAGAGAAGAGGAGTTGATTAAGGGGACACAGCAGCAGACGGGGATGACATGAGGGTTGAGTACTGTCACAGAAGCCAGAGGAGAAGTGGATCCCACTGAATGGAACATCAACATTGCAGAGGAAGAACGAAGACCAAAAATTAGGCATTGACCTTTAGACAATTCCTCAGTGACCTCTGGGAGTAGAGTTTCTATAGAACATGAAGTGGGACAAAATACTGATTTTCGGGAAAGAAGAGACTGCTTGTACAGACCACTGATTGAAGAAGTGTGGCAATGGCAAGCAAATACAAATAGGATTGTAAGTAGAGTGAATGGTGGAGGAGACATCAAGGAACATTTCTCGAGTTATTAGAAGTCTGTACATGCTTATAAACACAGAGGAAGTCTGTGGACAGGAGAAATTGAAGGTGCAGTTGGATGGGAAAAGGGAGTATACAGGGCCAGCCGTGCTTATTGAGGGAGGAGTTTTCCAGAAGAGATGAAATAGGTGGTGTGGCTAACTTGAGTAAAAGAGCTTGCTCTCTCTCTGAGACTATCATTTCTCATCAAGACTGCGGAAGAAATTGAGGAGGGAGGGGAAACTGAGTGCGCGAAGGAAGTGGAGTAATAGGGAACAGGCTTCACATTCCCAGCATTCTCCACTTGCACAAGCTCACACTGGGGAAAAGCATGAGTTGTTGCCCTGGAGCAAGCTGCCTGTCTGCCAGGCCAGTAGTGAACCAGCCCCTTTCAAATGCTCCAGACCTATGAGAACCAAAAAAAAAAAAAAAAAAAAAAAAAAAAAAAAAAAAAGAAGAGAAAGAAGGTAGCTTCAGGGCTGACACATGGCAGCTGCGTTCTGGGAGTTGGGCTACTGCTGGCCCTGTCCATGCCCCTCTCTGAGGGCTGTTGGAAGAGGCGCTTTCTTATGTACACAGGTGGAGGAACCCACATTTCCAATCTCCAGCCCCACCTCTGGCCCAGCCCAGCTGCAGACACCCTTCCTTTGGGCTGTGAACTCGACTGCATGGTCAAGCCTAGGGCAGCCTGAAGCCAGTAATGAAAATCCCTGGCATTTCCTCTCATAACCATTTCCAAAGGGCTTTCCCCAAATATGATCTCATTCCATTCTCATGGCACCACGGCATTTTCATCTCCAATTTAGAGATGCCAATCACTAAGCGCCTCTAGAGAGGCCATGCAGTTAATGGTATCTAGGGCTGCTGATTTGAAAACCTGGGCTCTTCCAGCCATCTCACATGGTCTGCATCTGACTGATCTCCTTTGGTGGTGAGAAGGTGGGCTCTGGGGTTTGGGAGATGAGAATGACGAAAAACACCTGTATTAGCCATCCCGCCTGAGTTGCCAAAGGTAGCCACCTCCGTCCGTGGGTCAGGAAGCCATTTCCATTTCTGCTAGAAGGAACTGATGGTGCCTATAGATTAAAAATCTTCCCATGAAAAGAGAAGCAGAGCAGGCAATTGTTATGTGTTTGGTGGTGTTGGTATGTGGGGCATGAAGAGGAAGGAGAAATGTCTAAGACTACATTCACCAATCTTGAGCAAACTTCATTGCTTGAAACACAAGAGGGAAACGGCTGACTTCCTTTGTCTTCACCTTGGATGTGTGAAGGTTCACCCCAGGTGAAGGGCACTGACCAGATGTGTGACCTTGGGCAAGTCACTTCATCCCTTTAGGCTTGAGCTTCCTTTCCTGGAAAACAACGAGGCTGAAATAAATGCCTAAGGTCTTACTAACTCGAATAGTCTCTGAGTCCAGGATTCTTACGAAAATGGAAATCATTAGAGCAGGAAGGGAAGAGTTTCTTCTTGGGGACTTCTGGTTCAAGGCCTGCCTTCCTGAAGGGGCAGTTCAATCATTAATAGGTCTGTGAAAAAGCATCATTTTCTTAGGGATGGAGCATGCCCTTATACTATTTGCAAAACTAGCTGACTAACTAACCAACCAGCTAACTAACCACCTAACTAACCAACTAGCCAATTAACTACCTAACCAACCAGCTAGCTAGCTAACTAACTAACTAACTAACTAACTAAAACTAACACCTGAACAGCAGCCACAGTGTGGGGAAGGAACAATTGCAAATACCCTTTTCTTCCATTGCAAACAGGGACGGCTCCAGCAGTTGGATGGCAGCCCTGGGTTTCCTGACATAACCTGTAACTGCTTGGTGCTCCTCAGCTTGCAGGGCACAGGCAATTTTGGTTTCATGCGGCCATGCCAAGTGCAGACAGAGGCCCCAGCTGCACTTTCAGTCATGTGACCTGGTGACTCAGGCCCTTTCTGGTTCCTGCTTGTCTGGGTATGGGAAAGATGAGAAACTACTTTGCAGTGGCTCTTTGGGAGGGTCTAGGGTTGAGCAATAGTTGGTTATTATATAGGTTGCCCTGAACCCTTTTTATATGAGCATAATAAAGTTATCTTATAGCCCCAGAATTGCCGTTTTCAGTTGATGTCTGCAGAGTTGCTGTGTTCATCTCCTGTCTCCAGGAGTAAGCCAAAGTCATCTGAGGGGAAAAAAAACAATCTACATTTCACCACTTCCTTTAATGAAATAGTTTGGTATTTAACCACCTCATCACCAGAAATGTCTTTTATGCTAACCTGAATCCACCCTGCCATGTTTAAGCATAATTCCTCTTACTTTGGTAGACAGAGTGGAAAATTTGTTCCACAATGGCAGGAATGTCTACATAACCTTAAGAGAAGATGCTAATTCCAACTTTATTTTCTCTTCTCTGCCTATCTGTAGCCTCTGTTCTTTCAAACTAGGTTTCAAATTTACCTCTTTTAGGAATCTTTCACTGTTGAACCCCTCCTTTCTACAGAAGAGACCAGAACACACAGGCTCAGAGTTTATTTTCTAATGCGTTTGTTCTTATTGATGTGCTATTTTGAAAACGCTTTTGAGTCTATTTCGGGGCACAGTGCTCTGTATTTGCAGGTGGGATGGATTCTCTTTAATGCAACTGTGGTGTTGTGAAAAGCGCTGTGGCCTTGGAGTCAGGAATCCTGGATATGTCACTTACCAGCCGTTACTTGAGGCAGGTTCCTCAATCTCGGAGAGGTTCAGATTATTCCTCTGGAAATCAGAAAATGAGGCTCTAACTCCTGGAGTCACTGTGAAGATAAATGAAGGAATGTATATGAAAGTGCTGAGGATAATGGCTTGCATTTAACAGGTGGCCCATTGACACTCACATACTCTGAGGGACCAAAACTTCTATTTCTATTGTTTTTCTCCATAAGGTCTCACTACACTGCTCTGTCCACAGCATAAGCTTAATGAGTGCCACAAACTGACTATCTATTTGGTACCTAAGAACAAGCAAGCTGGAAAAGGCTTAGGGCCACTTTACGGTCTGGGTGAAGTCTTGAGAAGTCCAGGATGCGGGTCCCCATTCCAAGTAGGTCACAGGAGATGGCTCAGTGTGTGTCTCTGAGCCAGGGAACCGGATAAGAGGCAGGATCCATGAAATAGGAATCTAGGGGAAACAGAGGATTTGGTCCTAAAAGAGATGTCTGGTGCAGGCATGTGCCAGAGAAAAAGGGGCCAGCAATGTTTCTACTAAAATCTATTCCTTGTAACTTCACCAGCTCTTAGAGTTCACCTTTGCACTGCCGGCTCCATTTTCCTGCGTCACTTCAACAAGCCAATTTCCGGTCCTTATTGGGACTGTGGGAGGTGGGGTTTCTTTATCCAGGTGCTCAGTTTGATTACCTAGGAGAGATAGATGTTATTGATGCTAGAGTAATTTCTTTTCCCTGGGAAACACAGGCTTTCACCTCTGCCTGGTTCCTTAGCCCTTCCTGCACACACAGGTCAGATGCTCGGAGATGGCTGTGGCCGTGCTCTAGTGACTGCAGGTGACAAATCCCAACACTGATCCAGTTTGACTCCAGGGTGAAATGGGCAGGGGTGACTCACAGGTTGAGGAACCCGCTCCACAAAGGCTCTGTGGAAGGAAATGATGTCTGGGTGGGAAACGGGCTTGCAGCCTTGGGATGAACTAAACCTGGAGAGATTACTGAAGGCCAGGGAGGGGTTTATTTATAGAGGGTGAGGCCTTCTCTTTTTCCCACTAGGCCAGATGAATGGAGAGGTGAGGAAAGAAGCCTTTTGGGAGGCCACATCTATTCCCCAGCTCATCTCTTCAGTCAAAGCCTGGCAGAAGCTGCTCATTTATTTTTCTACCACCAATTCCCTGACCCAGTTCCCTGACCCAGGGTAGGATATCAGGTGGTAAATCAATGCTTGCATGTGGTGATTTTTGTTTTGTGGACCCTCAGATGCAGACAGCCAAGCTAAACACATTCCTCAGCCACACTGTTGTTTGTAGGCTGTGTAAGGTCACATTCTGGTTTTATTTTGGTCATTTGCTTTTTTCCTTTCATCCCTTATCTTCACTTCCATTTCCCTTCTGTACCTCCCTTCCCTATTCCACACTCTACCTGTACCCCTGACTCACTCATGGCATTCTAATGACAGAACAAGAACCCCGTGCATGCGCCCCTATGGCTTTGGCAAGAGCTTCTCTGGGTGTATACCAGCCTGCGGGATCATTGGGCCATAAGGCATAGGGGTAGTTCATTTCACTAAATACTCCCTGGTTGCTCTCCAGAATGGCTGCACTCCAGCAGTGAATGAATGAGCCTGTTTCCTGGAATCTTCTCCAGAACTTGCTATTACCTGGCTTTCTAATCTTTGTATACTGCGTGTGTGTAAAATAGTATATCATTGTTTTTAAATTTGTGTTTTTCTGATTTCTAGGAGGGTTACATATCTCATCTCTTACTTGTTATCTGTTCTCTAATTTGTGTATTACATGTTTTGCCATTGTTCTTTGGGGTCTCCAGTCTTTTTCATGTTGATTTGCAGGAGTTTTTGCATATATTAGATATATAATTATCTATGTATGTAGATACTATAATTTTTTGGATATTGTTCTTATCCAGTTTTGGAAGCGAGATTATCCTTAATAGCCTTGTCAACTGATTACTTTTTTAATTTCTATAATGGTTATCTATGCAAACCTTCAATTTCTTCTTCTGCCAGTTTTGGTACTTTATAAATTCACTATAATGTGTCTAGGTGTGGACCATTCTCCCCATCTATGTTGTACAACATTCCATAAGTCTTCCCAATTGAAGTCTCTCATTTTCTTTAATTCTAAGAAATAATATTTATTTCCTTAAGTATTTTCCCCTTTCATTTGTTTTTTGGTCTTTTTGGAGAGCATCTGTTGTATGGTTAGTGATTCTTTTACTTCTCTAAATGTAACTTCCACTTTTGCCTCTTTTTTAGAAAGAAATTAAAATTATATGGTATTTATTTATTTACTCTTAATAAAAATAAGTCTCATAGTATTCCCTTGTATGTATTTCACTTCTTCCTGGAGTACTTCTTCTAAGAGAATATTGAAAGAGGTTTTACATGTGCCTGAGATAACATTAATTTGCCCCCAAATTTAAAGACAGTTTAATTGGAGTTAAAATTCTAGGTTGAAGGTTTGTCTTTCAACACTGAAAAAATTATTCTATTACCCCACATCCAATGTTGATAGTAAGGATTCCTGGTTGTCCCCCAACACCTCCCACCCTGTCCCAGGGGATCTGAACCTTCTCTCTGGAAATCAAGAGAATGTGGAGAGGATCTTTGGAGGCTAAGTGATGGTGTGCTATGTGGATTGCAGGAGTGGCAAAAGGACCAAGAGCTAATAGGGTGGGGTGGGCAGGGCAAGGCACAGGGAAGGAGATGTGCAGGCAAGAGGTGGCTGTCGAGGGCTGATTTTTCCTGCAGAACCCTGGAAGGTTACAAAATTCTCAATTTAGAGGACTCAAAAACTCTAGATTTGATGGTGAACAAGAGTGAGATGTGGGCTGAAACTCCTCACTTCTCTACCCTATCATGGGGGATGGATTGCTCCTCTGTAAAGAAACTGAACAACCTGCTCCTGGTGTGGGAGCTGATGCCACATCCAGGCTCCATTCCCACTGACCCTGTAGTGGAGCCGGGTAGTCTGCATGACCTCCAGTGTACTCTTGAGTTCAGCCAGTTTTGCTTGCATCACCAACTGGTAGGCATTTGAAAGAAACTATGAAACACAATTAAGAAAAAGAGAAATGACTCCACAGGAAAACAAGTTAATTCAGGATACATGAGGAACTTGAAAGAAACTCAAATTAGTATATTCAGAGACATTTATGAAGATATCACATCAATTAAAAGAAAAGAATGCTATAAAAACAATAATTAAAAAGTTGGAGGATAAAATAGAGGAAAAGTAAAATAAAAAGACAGAGATTTAAAAAAAATGAAAAGGACAAAAAAGGTAACACATAGACTAATCCAGGGAACCAAGATCTAACTGATAGAGGCTCCAAAAAGAGATGAAGACAAACAGATGAGGGAAGGAATTACAGAAAAACATCACAAGAGAATTCCCCAGAGTTGAAGGACACAAAATTTAAGGAAGACATATTCACCTTGTGCTCACTACAATAAAGAAGAGTTGGCAAATGAAACAGCATAAAATTCAGGACACTAATACTGAAAAGAGAGTTCTTAAATGTTTTCTGAGAGAGAGAAATGGAGAAAAAATAATGCCAACCTACAAATAAATGAGCTCCAAAGTTTTCTAACAGCAGCACAGTTTGCTAGAAAACAGTTTTTAACTGCTTTAAATTATGAAGGAAAATGGTTTTCAACTAGAATCTTTATTTTTTTCTTCTTCTTATTAGATGAATATGCTTGTGTATCAACTAGAATTATATACTCCTCAAGAATATCTATGAAACTTGAAGGCAGAGGAAAAGACATTTTGAGACAGATAAGAAGTCAGAAGGCTTAACTTTACACACCTTTTTTTTGGAAGTCATTTGAAAACACACTCCTGCAAAATGAGAAAGTAGAACAAGCCAGAGGAAGACATAAAATTCCAGAAGCAGTGTATTCAACCTGGAATCATAGTGAAGAGTAACACGCAATGACAGTTTTGCTGCAGGTCTGGAGAGACCAGTGACCAGTATAGATTTTACAGCCTTTCAGGAAACACTAATTTGTGTCTTCAAATGTTTTTTGATGACATGTAAGCACAGAGACGTTAAATCAGTTGGCCAAGATCACTCAGTGGTAAGCAGTAAGTTAGCGATCCGACTCAGCCTGTCAGGCTTTGGAGCCTGAGCTCTTACCTCTTACTATACAGTGCTTCTCCTGGTAACCTGCCTTAATGCTATTAACGGTTTCCATTAGGAAAATGAAAATAGTGATATGTTCCATGTATGCTAAACCCTCATTTATTATAGTCAGAATGCAAAAAAACGCTATGTAAAATTGCTAAATTAAGAAATAGCTTTATAGAAATCAAGAAACAGTTTTTAGAGAAATAAAAGTAATCACCAGGAGAGAAAACTCAAAGAGAATGCAAGGTGATTAGGTAGAGGGAGTGGGCAGGGGGAAGCAGAGAGGGAAGAGGAAGGGAAGAGACTGTTGCTTTGCATTTTAAATCCCCTGCACCTTAAAAAAATTAAATTATGTGCATGAATTACTTAGAAAAACTGTACATTTGTGTATCTTTTAAAAGGGTAAATAGGGCTTGTTTGGAAGATAAGCCGAAAGGGGAATGATAGTAATGTTCAAAGGGTGAGATGAGTTGGAAGTTCATGGCCTGATGGGGAATGGTGTGATCTAGTGGCTGGACTCTAGGGAGGTTGTTTTGGCAGTGGGTGGGTGGGGGGAAGATGGGGAGCGGCTGGAGGTGACTCTGGAAAAGTGGGCTAAGGCAAGGCTGTGGAAAGCATTGAATGCCATGCTAAGAAGTTTGGAATTTCCTCTGTTGACCATGGGGAACTATGAAAAAAAGTTTTGAGCAACGTGATTCCATCTGTGTTTCAGAGGAATCATCCTTATGGCAAAATGCGGTAGGATTTGGAGTGTGGGAAAGGCAGGAAGCAGGAAGGCCAGATCAGAGATGGTTACAAGCTTAAGGGACTCTTTAGGGTCCAAATTAAGGCTTTCAACCTATGTAGAAAACTGAAGTTCCATAATTGCAACTTGAATCAAAACTCTTCTACCACTTTCCTCACCCTCCTGTGGACTGGGGTGTCCTCTGCCCAGGATGACGCTGATGGGGCGGTAGGGTGGTGGTGGGTGGGCCACAGGGAACTGCCCACCCCTCCTCATTCAGGGGCCACTAGAACCTCCTGCCTGGTCCAAGTCTCACTTCAGATTTTTAGAATCTTACTACAAACAATTTTTTGGCCACATTTCAAGACATGTCTTAGTTTTTAGCACAGGATTTTTACCAATCTTTCCCTACCCCCCTCCACACCCTTTAATGATTCCCTTGGTTTTTATAAGTAGTTTTCCAGTTTTTTCCTCCTGCCTGCCAGCTCATCTAAGAAGTAGGATTTTTTTTTCTCCTTTTTTATTATTGGTATTTAAAAAATAATAAAATGGAAAAAATGAATGTTTTTGCACTTCTGGCCTCTTGCTTTCGAGGTTCACACCCACTGGCGCCCTCCCTCTGAGGCTCACTAACATTCCACACTGCTGGGCGTGTGTCTGTGTGACTAGGAGTCCTTGGCTGTTGTCTCCTGTCATCATAATTTCTCCCTTACCTCCTCACCTACTTGCATTCCTCCCTTTCTCCCACCCTCTGGTTGCCAGGCAACACAGCTGAGGGGCAGGAGGAGCTGGCAGGCAGTGCCCCCGTGGAAATACTGGCTGCCTGTCTTCCTCTCCCAGCAGCTTGGCTGGGAGTTGGGCAATTGCTGAAGGTCAAAGGCAGCCATCCATAGTTGTGTCATTCCCTCCACTAGGTATAAACCTGATGCAATCAGGGAAATACTTGAAGGTAGGGAATGGGGTAAAGTAAGGCAGTTAGTTTTCCTTTCACACCCAAGAGGCTGGCGTGACTCCTACCTTCCAGCAGAAGAGGGTAAAGGTGGAGACGAATTGGCCTTTCTGCATTTCAGAAATGTGAATTGCATTTCCTTCCACACCTCTCTGTCCAGTGGCTGGGCTTGAGAATTAGAGTCGACCCTGCAAAATGACAAATTCATTTGTTAGCAGAGGTTGAATTTTTTGAGTTGGGGCCCATTTCTCTAGTACCAAACATGATCTGGGGACTCGCAGCATGGACAGCCTCTGGGAGCTTGTTAGGAATGCAGACCTCAGTCCTATCCCAGACCACCGAAACAGAAGCTGTAGTTTTTCAGAATGACTGGGTAATTTGCATGCATGCTGATCAAATACTGTCAATTTGGTCTTGTGTTCTTGAGACTTCTTCCTTTCTCCTGCTCAGTGGGGCGTCATGGAGTCCTATGTTGGGGTCTTTCTTGGGTTTACGGAGAGATGAGTGAGCAAATGCAGAGACTGTCTTAGCCTGACACAAACCCCTTCCCCTTTCTCCATCTATCCTTACCCTACACAGGTATGAGACAAGGCATGTCCAGATATGTTACCTCCCTTATCCTCACACACTCCTGTGTCTATTTTTAAACAACGAATCCCAATTTTATTGATGAAGAAATGACCTAGGTTGTTGAAGCTTACAGAGCTTCAATGGACTTGCCCTGGTGATTCAGCTTGCTTTCACCTTCCTTTGGTATGTGTCCTAGGCTAGAAGTTCTGTCCTTTTAAACACGTAGCTCCAAAGAGTCATTATTGAAAAAAAGCAATCAGAAACAGAATGTTGGGTTTGGTTTGAGTCATAAATTCCGCCATGTAGGGATGAAATTAAGGACTTTTTCCTGAGCCTCTGCAAATGATTCCAGTAGTTCAGAGGCCCTTTTGAACAAGAGGTTACATGGATTGGGTTTCAAAGAAAAGAATGTCGAAAGACATCTTCCAGCTGAGAATGGGCTCCAGATGTGAGCATTGCTCTTCCAGATGTGTGGACGAATGGAGCGGGACTGAGATGCCTCACATGTCTGCAACATGAAATGGAAAATCCTCTCTCAGCCACAGGGGAAAGTAGGACAGGGTGAAGACAAATGGAATCCAAGTTAAACTCTTCAAGGTGGGGCCAGACTAACTCGAAGAAATCATTCCCAGGTGGGCTGATATTTTACATATGCAGTATGTGTAGAGGCCACACCTCAAACTGTGCTGCTGAGCAGAAACTCAGAAGGTATTGTGTCTGCAGGAACTCACTCTTCTCAGACCTGCATAAATCTGATTCAGCCCCTTAGAGGAGCCTCACTGAGAACTGTTGAGACTACAGGCAGATCCAGCAGGACAGGCGGCGAGACTTACTCAGCGGAGCTGAGAACAGAGCCCAGAATGCGGAAGGGGAAGGAGCCAGGAGTCACACAGTCCTTTCTTTCTTCAGCTTCTGAATCAGCAACTCATGCTCTCGGGGATGACTGGGTTTGTTTCTTTACAATGGCTAGAAGGTCCCATGTTTCTCAGATGAGTAAATTTGAAACCACAGAAAACTGAGGCCTTGTGGCCAAGTCCTCTTGGTTTGTCACATCTCTGAAAATCTGAGCCATTGTCAAACTCCTGGCTGCAGGGAATTAAACCCTTTATTTCCCTCTGCCAGCATCTTCACCTTCTCTAGGAAGTTCTGCCAAAGGACTGCTCCAGGTGCAGGTCCAGCCACCTCCCCACTTTCCCAAACCTTCCTCCTTTTCCATTTAGAGGCTGTCCCTGAGTCCCAATTTCCATGTCACTCTGGAAGTGTGAAAGTGATCTTTATTCCCCATACCTTCTCTATTTTTAAGCAACACAATTAACTCACTCTGTACTGGTTCAACTGGTGAGGATCCATACTTTTATTTTCCCCTAAGAGTTCCCAGCATCTAAACAATACATTCTGACAAAACAGGTTAATTTAAGTTGCTAATTATTTACATTATTAAAACATTATTACATTTGCACATGTAATAATGTCTACATACTGATTACACACACACACACACACACACACACACACAAACCTAAACTGGCATAATCCCTGGTTAATATGCTAATAATAAAATTGATGATTACTAAGTTGAAAAAGTTAATTAGCTGTCTTCTGTTTTTGTATGTGGGGCCTAATCCTCCCTGTGATCTTGGGCCCAACACATTTCTCAAAGGCCACACCAGTCAGAAGGTAGATTTTCCAGTTGGAAGGTATCAAGAGCATTGCAGGGGTAAACCCAGTACCAGTCCACCCTGGGAGGACATATGTCATTACACTGAGAATCAAGTATCAGGAAGTATAGTATCATCATCATCATCATCATCAATCAATGACTAACTGTGAGTTTATTTCCTTTTGTTTTTATTTTTTAATTTTAATTTAATTTTTTTTTGAGACGGGGTCTCAGTCTGTTGCCCAGGCTGGAGTGCAGTGGCATGATGTTGATTTACTGCAACCTCTGCCTCCTGGGTTCAAGCAATTCTCCTGCCTCAGCCTCCCGAGTAGCTGGGACTACAGGAGTGCGCCACCATGGCAGACTAATTTTTTATATTTTTAGTACAGACAAGATTTCACCACATTGGCCAGGCTGGTCTTGAACTCCAACTCCTGACCTCAAGTGATCTGCCCGCCTCAGCCTCCCAAAGTGCTGGAATTACAGGCATGAGCCACCGCACCCAGCCCATTTCCTTTTGTTTTTAATTAATTTAGAACTGAATTCTCAAGCTGCTGTTTGTTTTGATTCTAGGCATATTTTGATATTCCAGTTAGTACCCAATTCAGTTTATATATGTATAAAATTACACACCCTGCATCAAAAACATCTTTACATATTTTTATACTTAAACCCAGTTCAAATTGATTTAAGGCTTAGGAAAATAAGTTAGGTTTAGTTCAGTATGTGGTTTAGAAAATGTGTACACTTTATTCTGGCTTCCAACTAAAACTGTGGTGTATTTCTTGCCTCTGAATTGGACAGATTTCTATGTTTGGCCTGTATTGTGGCAATGGTATATTATTTTGTTCTTGTCAGTTGCATTCATCATTATTTGAAAAAGATTCCAGAAAGCCTGGTGTTACAGTTAGCCCACCTTGACCCTAAATGCTGCACTACTGCATTTTGACCAAGCATTGGGATCATAAAAATTATCCACCTTCTGTTTCTAGGCTTTCCCCACAGCTCGCAGCCCAGAGTCAGGAGAAATGGCGTTTTACTTCATGTGCTTCCCTAGAGTGAGCAGGGCTGTCCAGACTGAAGGGAAATGGCATTTCTCCTTCTGCAACTCAGGACCCTGCTGGATTAATTCTTGCCTAAGAGGGCATCTCAGCCCTGTGTTCTCCAGCTCATTAATCCTCAGCAGTGACTAACACTGAAAACCCAACCCTTGTCTTTGGCTGCCAAGGGTGTAATTTCGCTTGGAATGTTGCTTTCAGTTGACTTGTTCTCTACCTTTCTTTTCACCTGTCTGTTATGCTTAGCTCTACCCTCCTGCACGTGTTAATTCTAATCCTTTGGTGATCTAAACTAAAGAAAATGCCTCAGGAATAAACTTTTTATGGATAAGGTTTTTTTTGTGTGTGCTATGACACCTATACCTCTAATATTAGTTTAAATCTACCATTTCTCGAATGCCTATGTGCCAGGTAACTTACACGTATCACATTTGTTGTTACTAACAACCCAATATAGTGTTGTCCCCATTTTTTAGATGAGAAAACTGAGGCTCAGAGAGTCTGAATGCCTTGTCCAAGGCCCTGCAGCTAGAAATCAGATTAAACCTCGTCTGTCTGACTCCAAAGTTTGTGCTTCATGGACTTCCAGCTCTGGTTCATGTTACCCCAGTAGAGCCCTGTGACTTCAAGAATTTCTCAAATGTCCAAAGCAATCTATTTTAATTCACTTTATTAATAAAAATAATAATTCCTGTCTGTCTCATTGGTGGTATAATGAAGTGAAAGGAAGCAGAAGAGAGTGTTATAGCTGGAAAGGTGGGAAATCACCCCCTCCATGCTGAAGGGAAGATTTCAGGTTCCAAATGACACGTTTCCCTCAGAATGACTTTTGCTGTAGGTATGTGAACCTGCCACCACCCTTTTAATTTGGTGGATTGATTTAACGCTGTATCTGAACCTGACTGAGGAGATTCCTTCCTGGTTCATGACCCCGCTCTTGGAGATGCAGGATCTTGAACCGGAAGACTCTGAGTGACAGAATGAAGAGCTGGAGGAATCAGAGTGAGATACAAGAGGGTTCTAGATTTGTTCCTCATTTTATCAGACAATTGAGTGTTGATCTTCCTTCTGGAACTTTTAACAAGAGAGTGAACAGCAAACATGGACCGTTTACCCTCAAGTTTGTTTTCTTGTGCATACCCCCTCTTCCTGACACCTTGGAAGAACAGCCTCTCTTGACCACCAGAGGACAAGCCTGTGTAGGCGTAGAGTAGATGCGTGGCTGAGTGCATGTTTGCACCCTCATTTCACATCCGTCTATAAAGCATTTGAGGCAGTTCAGACAATAGCATGATCACCAGCTGTGCTGCCATTTCTTCCAACAGTGACCATGGATATCTTTGCTGTGTTCCTGAAACTCTGCAGACAGTCCTAAGGGATCCAGTGGGTCCTCTGATGGACCTCAATGCTGGAAGTCACGCATATAGCTCTGAAGAGTTGTCACAAGAAATGGCGTTTCTGGAGGATGCACAGGAAACTTTTCATTTGGCACGAAAAAGGCTACTGGATTTGCAAAGACTGCAGAGGAAGAGTTTAAATTCTGAGCCCTCAAAACAGATTTTTAGAAAAGTGTCTTCCAACCTTTGTTTAGTACAAATAAGGAAGATAAGACAACACCCTTCCCAGGATCTTCCTCTTGGATTTTTTTTATTTTTATTTATTTATTTATTCATTTATTTTTTGCCTATGATGGGGGTACTATTAGGAAAGGGAGATCAAAACCTCTCGCTCCTTAGGTTGTATGTAATGCTTACTCAGGAAATATGAGCCAACATTTTGGAATCTGTATCATTATATATTAGTTGCCTTACTGATGAACTCTATGGAGACTATCGTATTTACCAAAATAGAATGACATCTCTGCAGAATCTTTTATCATAGGATTTCCTGGTCAAATCACCTTCCCTCTAATTTGCAGAGATGAGAATAAAAATCAAGAGAGGTCACTAGTTGAAGAATAAGTCATCAGCAGAAGCTGATGATCTCATCCTCCTTCAATCTGGCTTGGAGCCAGGCGATGGGTTCAGCGCACGAGCCTGGCCTTCTTTACCAGCCCTCAATATGCATATTTGCTGCAATGGGTACATGTAGTTAGTGCTGAAAACAGGTGTGGGGTGGAGCAAGTCCAGTGGCTCTTTAATTATTTGAAAATTTGAGGTCAGTTAAGTTTCTCAATTATTAATGATCATCCTTTGGACATCAATATGCCAAGTACTGCACTTGTCACCCAGAAGAGGAGGTGAGGTTGTGACGTTTCAGCATTTCACTAGGATGGAAGAAGAATCAGGCACGAATCCACCAAAGAAGGACATGGACGGTCATCAAAATGGCAAAGAAAGCAATGTGAAGGGAGTGCTAAAGGGAAAGGGTGTCAGTGTCCTGGCAGTGTAGCCAGGCTGAGCCTGGAAGAAGCCATGAACAAAGCCTGGTTCAGAGAGAAGGGGAAGCCACGTGGTAACATTATTGTCCAGGCAAAGGGCAAGAGTCTTCAGGTGCATAAATGACTGGATAAAGAACGAACATGATTGGAGCCACAGGGCCGTATTGTGCCGCAGCAGGTGCTGACGAGGTGGGGGAGGGTGCGGGTGGAGATATCAGGAGCTATGCACAGGTTCTGAGCCAGATATGAAATGGGCTTTGAACCTAGTTGGTCTGAGCAGCTGCATTTGGCATCAATTAGCATAAAAAACAATTGAAACCAAAGAAATCTGCAAGAGGACAGCTCTAATAATCTAGCATTGAGAAGCATAAAAACTGAACCTGTGTTGAGACATTTGGAATGGAGAAAAAGACCCTAAGACAGGACATAGGGCAGAGGAACCATTAGCCAGGGCTCAGCAAAGAAATGGTGATGGAATTGGAGGAGAGATATTACATGTGTTTTTTGCCTCTTGGAATTTTTGAGCTGGAAGAGCCCTTAGTCTAATATCATTATTTTACAAATGGGAAAACCAAAGCACAGAGAGGCCAGTGAAGAAGTTGTATCTATAGACTTCCAGGTGGGCCAATGAAATTCAATTAGGTCTATATTTTATTTGGAAAATAACATAAATATGTTTTAGGTTTCAGACACAGAAGCTTAATTAACTAATACGGTGTGTCAAGCAGAGCACTGGTTTCAGGCTTTTGACTTTTGCATTCTGATTCCAGAAAACTTGACCCCTGATAAGCTCTGACCCTTGATCCCTGGAGACCTTTGGGAGGTAGTGAGTTACTTTGCATTGGGGCTACTACGGATGGAGAGGATCAGGTTCTCCAAAAGCCATTGGAAAACATGGTGGGGCAGAAGACTGGCGGGATCTCAGAGCTACAGCCTGCTCCCTGGGGCTCTGAGATCTGGGAGCGGTCAGGCTAGACTGGATCTTTCCCAGGATGTCCCATTCTGGTCTGGGTCATCTGGCTTCTACCCAGACTCGCATCAGCCTCCACACTGTGATTATCCATGACACTTCAGCCAGCAGCATCTCCACAGCACAGCTTATCCAAAAAAAAAAAAAAAAAAGATCCTTTCCCAGGAACTGGGAACGCGTTTCATTTAGCTTCATTTAAAATACATTGTTAAAGCGATGTGCTCCACGGAGCTGCCAAATGCTATAAATATGTATGAAGTCGCAGTGGCCTCCTACACCCATGGAGAGGCCAGTTTTGGGATGGATAACAGACAGGGGGAATTTTAAGTACATCCTGTTCCACTAACAGTTGCTTCTTTTCCATTCTGTTCTTCCTCCTTTTGCTCTCTCCTGCTCACTAACCCCCCTCACCCCAGCAGAAAAAATAATTGCTACGAGGGCTGAGCCTGAAGATTTCTTTTTTTTTTTCCTTAAAGTGTTGCAAAACCTTAAAACTGTAAGGGAATCACAGCTTTCCCCGCAACACACAAACACAGCTCTCCTCTGGCAAACAGGAAACACTCCCAGGGCTGTGGGCTCCTGAGCCAGGAAATGGGTCTTTGCTGCTCTGGTTACCTTCTCCTCAGGTTCTTCCTGGGCATTCAATGCAGTTAAAAATAGTAACCACCAAAACCAGAAGAAAAGATGATTTCATTGTCTAACTGCTGCAACTTGTGGCCTGATTTGGGTGGTGGCAGAGAGGGAGCTAATCCTCTGAGTTGGCGCCTTGGGAATTCTCTTAGGGTCGAGCTGGTCCCTCCCCCAGGATTTCAAAACGGGGTATCCCTGAGGAGCCAGCCCAGCTCAGGAGGGCGGTGTGTTAGGCAGAGCCAGCTTACCACACTCGTGCACATTGTGGGTGAGGCAGCTGGTGGAAATGCAAGATCTCTCCGTGGCCCAGCCTGTGAGCAGTGCAGGTGGCACACACCCGCCCTGGCTTGGGAAGGCAACGCTGGGGGCAGAGCCTGTCTGCTATCTGAGCTAGTCATTCCTGTGGTGGTCTGGGTAGTGTGCATCCTCAGCTGGCCCTGGCAGGCATAAGAATTTATAGAGTATGCTGAGTTCCACTCAGCATAGGGAGCTGTCACAGTGACAGGTACAGAAGGGACCCAGTGGGCTTCTAAGGCTATGTGAAGACAAAGATAGTTTGAGAAGGTACTTTATCGGGGAACCTGCCCTGATATTCACATAGGTTCTTTTCTATTTTCCCTAAGCATTGGCCAGCTTGAGAAATAAAGGGACAGAGTACAAAAGAGAGAAATTTTAAAGCCAGACATCTGGAGGAGACATCACATGTCTGTAGGTTCCGTGATGCCCCACAAGCCACAAAAACCAGCAAGTTTTTATTACGGATTTTCAAAAGGGGAGGGAGTGTGTTAATAGGTGTGGGTCACAGACATCAAGTACTTTACAAGGTAATAGAATATCACACGGCAAGTGGAGGCAGGGCGAGATCACAGGACCACAGGACTGGGGCTAAATTAAAATTGCTAATGAAGTTTCAGGCACCATTGTCATCCATAACATCTTATCAGGAGACAGGGTTTTGAGATCAACCGGTCTGACCAAAATTTATTAGGTGGGAATTTCCTCTTCCTTATAAGCCTGGGAGCGCTATGGGAGACTGGAGTCTATTTCACCTCTGCAGTCTTGACTGTGAGAGATAGGCACACCTGGGGGGGCTGTTTATAAGCCTATACCTCCAGGTGCGTATTCTCTTTCTCAGGGATGTTCCATGCTGAGAAAAAGAATTCAGTGATATTTCTCCCATTTGCTTTTGAAAGAAGAGAAATATGGCTCTGTTCTGCCTGGCTCACCGGTGATCAGAGTTTAAGGTTATCTCTCTTATTCCCTGAACAATTGCTGTTATCCTGTTCTTTTTTCAAGGTGCCCACATTTCATATTGCTCAAACACACATGCTGTACAATTTGTGCAGTTAATGCAAATATTACAGGGTCCTGAGGTGATATACTTCCTCCTCAGCTGACAGGATTAACAGATTAAAGTAAAGACAGGCGTAGGAAATCACAAAGGTATTGACTGGGGAAGTGATAAGTGTCCATGAAGTCTTTACAATTTATGTTTAGAGATTGCAGTAAAGCCAAGCATAAGAAATTACAAAAGTATTAATTTGGGGAACTAATAAATGTCCATGAAATCTTCACAATCCACGTTCTTCTGCCATGGCTTCAGCTGGTCCCTCCGTTTGGGGTCCCAGACTTCCCGCAACAGTACTTGAGGGTCTCCAACAGTTAATCATGTTGAATAAAAGAGAGATCAGTTTTTACAATGAAGAACCTTGCTCCACCCCTGCCATGCAGATTAAAATCCTCCAAAGCAGAGGTAAATTCACAGTGGTGAAAAGATCCACATACCTCTAAATAGGTTTATGGTCCTTAATTTTTAATTTGCTTTTTTTTTTTTTTTTGAGACAGGGTCTCACCCTGTCATCCAGGCTTGAGTGCAATGATGTAATCATGGCTCACTACAGCCTCGGACTCTTGGGCTCAAGTGATCCTTCCACCTCAGCCTCCCAAGTAGCTGGGACTACAGGCATGAGTCATCACACCCAGCTATTAAATTTTTTTTCTAGAGATACGGTCTTGCTATGTTGCTGAGGCTGGTGTTTAACTCCTGGCCTCGAGTAAGCCTCCCAAAGTGCTGGAATTACAGGCATGAGCCACTGCACCCAGCCTTGCCACTCATTGGGCAAGGGTTTTAAAAATAAGTTCTGTGTGCCTAGCACCTCCTGAAGTGTTGTGGGGATACATAAGAGATATAAGAGCTGTTTGCCATCTTTGAGGACTTTATAGTTAAGGAGAGAGAACGAACTCAGCTGAAGCAAACTGGAGAGAAGACATGCAAAGCATTCAGCCAGGAAGTACTGAGTGCCTACCAGACACTGCTCCGGGGAGGGCAGCTGTGAAATAGCATAAAGAAATGCCTGCTGTCAGGAGCTCATGCTCTAGTTGGGGGAACAGGTGGAATAATAAGTCGGGTATATGCCATATGCTGGCTAATGCTGGATAATGGATAACAGGTAAGCAGAAAAATAAAGTGGCAAAGGGGGATAGGAAGTGTTGGGGAAGGGTTGCAATTTTAGAATAGGTGACTGGAAAAGTTCTTCCTGAGACAGTGACATTTGAGTCGAAACACGAAAGATACAAGTACTGAAACTGCGTGGTTCAGGCTGGAAAAGGACAATCGTAGAGCGGTAAATTGGGAAATAAGCAGAGGACATTCATGCAGAGGCTGAGGCTATATCCACACCCTTGAAAGTCGGAAAGGCTTTATCTAGTAAGAAGAAGGGATAAGAGGGACAGAATTGATATCATTACCTTGAAATTTGTATAATCCAATAAATGTTTTCTCTGCTCTGTGTCTTATATATTACACAGTTTCAAGAAAAACAATTCTATTGCCTACTTATACCCTTTGGGTGGATACATCAGCACTTGGACTTTTCCCAGGGATGTCCGGCAGTCCCCATCACAGCATTGGGGATTGGGAGGCAGCACGAGGATTGCTTAGCAATGTCCACCGGGGAGGTAGCCTGGGTGGGAGGGCAGTGGCTCTGCCCTCACCCAGAGGGACATGGGCTTGAGAGTTGCTCAGCCACTTTCTAACCTTGTGACCTGGTGTGCTAATTTTCTCATCTGTAAGTTGAGAATATTACCTTATTATTATTACTTTTTACAGGGTTGTTATTAGGTACACATTAAGAGCTCAGCAAGTCATACCCATGATTACTGTTATCATGATACCACATAACTATGTGAAATAAAATGACGAGCCGACAACTGTGAAATCTGTCATAAGTCTGAAGGGTGCTAACATCAGTCAAACTTGTATTTCACTGTAGAACTGCCAGCCTCGGGTCAATGACTAAATCAGGCACAAAGAGAGGCTAAATAATGCACCCCTGTCCACCACACTTGGGAGGTGTGGTTGGATGCATGCTCTGACCTGGGGCACCAAGGTGGAGCACTTTGAGGGTTTGGGGCAAGTCCTGGGGAAGAAGAGTGGAGAAGAGGTGGGGAGGAGGCAGGTGGGGCTGACCAGGATGTAGGTCTGAATCTGGCATCAGCCTCCGGGCCATGAACTCCTGTGAACCTTCCTACCAGAAGGTGCTAGCTCACCAGCATCATGGGTTGTCCATCCATCCTTCCCTGGGGAGTGTCACTCAGGAGGGGACCTGGGGAGAGCTGGCACTGGGACTTCTGCTTCCCCGTGCACTATCTCTTTCCCTCTTATTGATCTTGACACTTCACCATGTGAGTGCTCAAAAGCTTATGATAAAAAACCTGATCAACCTGATGGTGAAGCTGTAGGAAGTTTCAGGCATTTAAAACTGGTCTGGATAAGACCTGGGGGAGTCCTGTGGTCAGCGAGTTAAGAAGGATAGAAGGCCCTCAGAAGATTGAGAAAAGAAGCATGGGGCTGCAGAGAGCCGAGTGTTTCAGAGCAAATAAAAAGTCCATGGCGTGTGCTAGAGGCTCACACTCTGCGTGGCAGGAAGACCAGGTCCTGCTGCAAATCTTACATGTGGCTTCTTGAGTGTTTAAGTCACTTTGCAATGTCATGCTCATCACTGAGCTCTGGTCTCCCTTTGAGCACAAGGGACAAGCCAGGCTCCTCACATGCACAATTCTGTGTCTATTGCTGTTGAAGGTTTCTCTTGACTTCCCATAGGTTGAATGGGCAGGCATTCAAATACTTGATGATTCATTGATCAACAAGGCAGTAACTGGGACTTTTTAACAATCTATTTTTAAGGTTTATGAAACACTTATTACATGCTAGGCACTGTGCTTTACACACATTATCTCATCTTATAAAAACTTTATGATACATGTACTCATATTTGTTTTGCAGGGAAGGAAATGAAGCCTCAGAGAGGTTATGTGATATGCCTCAGCCTCACAGTTAGTAAGAAAGAGGACTCCTGGGGTGGGGTTACTCATTCTGCCTAGGGTGAGGTGGAAGGATGAAATGGCCCCACAGAGGAGGTGACATTGAGACTGGCTCACACCAATGGCTGTGAGCTTGAACGCAGTGCAATACTGCCTCAGCATCCACCAGTGTTTAATTTTTGACTTGTTTATGTCTATAAAAGTAGGTTACCAAGGATGGGTAGATGTGTGATCTTTTGGGGCGAGTAGGACAAGGAGATAAACATATTTATAGTGCACTAATGTTACAACCAATCCATTTTCACAATCTTTCATTCATTTATAAATCGATTTTGTTCAATAAAAATAATAAAGCATGCACTAGGTTTAAGCATGGCTGGCCATTAGTGAGGGTTCAGAGACAAAAGATCATTCCTGCCTTCAGGATCTTGCTGTCTCTTGGAAACAGGGAGACAGAAAAGTGAATATTGGTAAACTCAGGTGTACTTAGAGGCTGTGGGAGGTCCCAGGAGGGGCATCAGATCCACACTAGGGCTGCGGGTGTCTTCCTGGGGATGCTGATGGCCAGGCTGAGTCTTGTAGACTAGGCCAGGCAAGGGAGAGCAGGCCAGGGGGAAGGGCATTTCATCAGGCAGGACATGGAAGGCTTGGAGGTTTCAGGCTCAGGCACAGAGAGAGTTCAGTATGGCTGGGACATAAGGCAGGGAGAAGAGGGTGACAGGCTGGTGGGCCTGAGAGACAGGGACAGTCAGACCAGGGAAGGCCTTATGTGCTGGCCAAATAGTGGGTCCATATCCTAGAAGCAATGGGGTGCCATTGAATAGCTTTCTACGGAGGAAAGACTTAGTAGTTTTAGAAAACCACTCCGAGAGCAGGGGAGATCAACCAGGACAGGGCAGCTGGAGAGGAGAGACAGGCTAGGAAGCAATGAGAGGATCCAGGACAGTGAGCTAGAAGCAGGCTGCAGAGGGCTTGACTGGGGGAGACAGCTCTCGACACTCAATTGCCCTCCATCTCAAATCAGAAAATACATAGACTGCGTTTGTTCTCATAGCATTGTCATATTTAGTTCAAATTAGTATCTCTATTTGTTTACATCTAATGCCTATTGGTTATAACAGTCTACAAACAACAGTATTGGGAGCCTCAGTGGCAGGTATTCTTCAAGGTCTTTACATATGTCGTGTCATTTCGTCTTCCTATCAACTTCCTGGGATAGATTTCATTATCTTCACTTTACAGATAAAGAAGTCGAGGCTCAGAAAGTTCAATAATATGGCCAGAGGTGGACATGGAGAGTGGAATAATGGACACTGGAGACTCAGAAGGCGGAGGGTGGGAAGGCAGTGAGGGATGAGGAATTACTCAATGGGCACAATATGCACTGTTTGGGTGATGGTCTCACTAAATGCCCACCTTCGCTGCTGTGAAATACATCCATGTAATAAACTGCATTTGTGCTCCCTAAATCTACAAAAATTACAAATAGAAAAGAATTTGCCTAGAGTCCTTCAAAGTGACAAAGCTGGGATTCCAACCAAGCATAGCACTCTCAGTGAAGTCCCATGGTGGGTTTTTGTATTTGTTTTGAAGGGGGTGAATTCCTCCCTTTTTCACCCTCCACACTTTTTAGCTGTATGTTAGCAATCCAGGTCCTTTAAGAAATTCATTTTTATATCTTCAAATTTTCCTAATTAAATAAAGGTCAAAGATTGCACCAGGTGCTGAAATGGAGGTTTTGTAATTTGTAAAATGTTTTCATCTATGTTGCCCTTGCTGGGTCCGCCTATGTTCCACTGAGCTTGGAAAGACATTGTTATCTCCAGATGATTGATGAGGAAACTGAGGCAGAGAAGCAGACGTCATGTGATTAAATGGCATAGCCCGTGCTATGAATTTATCCTTTGCCTTTTGTCTCTCACTGACTACACTCAGGTGGCAAATGGTGTCACATGAACATTCTTTGGTGCATAAAACTGAGGGAAAATGCCATTTAACTCTCCGAATGTTTCTGCCTTGGCATCCAATGCAACTCATTCAAGAAACACTGAGTACCTAAGGTGTCCAGGTACTGGGAGTTCAAAGATGCCCAGCTCAGCCCTTAGGGAGCAAGTGGTGCAGAGAAGGATGGACACAGGGGAGCTGAAGGTGCGACAGGGTGGTAAGTGGCATCCCAGAGGTGTGGCCAGAACAAGCCAGCTCCTGGGGTGGGGCTACTCATTGTGCCTAGGGCGAGGTGGAAGGAAGAGATGGCCCCACAGAGGAGGTGACATTGAGACTGGCTGTGGAGGTAGAACAGCATTTCTTTAGGGAAAGAAGGGCAGAGACAACAACATCAACAGGATCACTGGTTAAGTCCTTGCTATGTGCCAGGCCCTGTGTTAAGAACTTCAGAGATATTATTCATTTGCTACTTTCAATAACTCTATAAGGCATCAACTGGTATTAGGCCCATTTTATAGATGAGGAAATGAAGGCTTAGGGAGGATTTGCACCTAGGCAGTCCGATTCCAGCTCATTCTCTCAACCACCGCAGCACAGGGCAAGCACTCAAGCTAGAGAACAGAGCTTGAGCAATGCCTCAGAGGTGTAAAGGTGCCTAGCTCACTCAAGGTGCAGGGTGGATGCAAGGAGGGAGGAGGGCATAGGCCTGAAAGGGGGATGGGGCCAGTGAGCCATGGGCCTTGTGTGAGTTTATCTTCCCAGCAAAGTTAGATAGCAGTCATGTGATCCGATCTGATCGGGTCTGTGTTTCATCTAGATACTGTGGTGCCACAAACTCAGTGCCTACAGGGGGCCAGGCCCATAAGGCAAATGAGGCAAGCAGGCCAAGCGAGAAGGAGGGGATGTTTGGCAAAGCAAAATTTTATTTGAAATGTCCTGATTTTAAAATATAGGAGACTAATTCAGATTCCTGTTTTAGAACACTTTCAGGACCAAACAAACTATGTGTGTGGGCTGCAAGTTTGCTACTGCTGACATGGAGGATGGATTGGAACAGAGAGAGCTCAGAGGCAAGGGGCTCAGTGTCAGGAGCCCATTGTAACAGTCTAGACAGAGGAAGAAGACTGGAGCATAGGCCACAGCATAGGGAGGAAGTGGAGGGGTCAGGCCTGAGATAGGTTTTAAGTAGATTAAATAGTGTTAGTTGACTTTGAATGTGGAGAGTGGGAGAGGGAGGAGTAAAGGTTGACCTGGTAGATGATGGAGCCATTCATTCATTTAATTTTTGGACAATTATTTATTGAGTACCTACTATATCCAAGATATGGCCTGAGGAGCAGAGCTACCACAAGGAATAAGACATGATACCTTGCTGTGAAGAAGCTCTGAATCTACTGAGAAGGTCTGTTGAAAGATAAGGTCTGTTGAGAGACTTGGGGGCATGTAGGAAGAGCACCCACCCTAGTCTGAAGCAGCAGGGTGTTAGGGAAGGCTCTGCTGATGCAGGAGAAGTGCAGGTGTGAGAGAGAGGGGCACACATTGGATTTTGGATGTGTTGAGTTGGGTTTTAGCTACAGCCCAGGTTGTTCTGTGATCTGATACCACTGCTCTGTGATGCTTTTAGTTTCATGACACATTTAGAGTCCAGACAGCTTGCTCACTCATATGACACATTCCTTTCTTGAGGTCATGCATTCCCCGTATCCTCTTTTAAGATACTTGGCATACATGTGTATACTGCTGAGAGTGTAGCAGATGCTGGCGTTACTGTCAACGTCCATTTCTTTCCTGGGTCCCTGCCCACTTGTCATCCATCTTAGGTGTTGCAGTATTTGCAAGGTGAACCTGGGCTTGTTTGTTTAGATTACTCATTGCTGTTGTGGAGAATGATCTGCTTTCTTCCAGGTATTATGATTATCATATGGTGGATTAATTAGGAGGAAGACACCCTGTGCAGTTCATCACTCCACCTCCTGTCTGAGAGTGCCACACATTCTTTATTCAAACCTGGGCAAGGTTTTGCTTCATTCATTGAACACACATTTGTTGGGCACCCACCATGTGCCAGGCACTGTTCTAGGTGTTTGGGTTGCATTCATGAACAAAGAAGGGCTCTTACCCTCGTGCAGCCTTGCTTTCCTGCAGCCTAAATGATTTGTTCATGTTTATTTCTGTGTTGCTCTTTTGGGATGTGCACAGATGTGTGGCCCCCTCCCAGCCAGAAGAATGTTCCCACCAGTCCACTCTCAAGTGAGGCTGTGTTCCCCATCATCTGAGGCTCTCCATTCTGTTCCCCTAATATGAATTGTCTGCAGCATGGCAGCTCTTTACCTTGGCTGTTGAAATCTCCACTGTACCAAACAAAACCTTAAATACTTTGCCCAAGTTCTAAATATCACTCTTCCTCTATATACTCTGAAAACAATTCATGTTCTCTTTTGATAAGATAATTTAACTGTATCCTTAAACCAGACCCTTTATCCTTCCCATGGATCTACTCACCAGATGCACACCTTCTGTCATAAAGCCCTTGTGGTCTTTTGTTCTCTGTCCTCAGCTAAAAGTCCTTCCTACGGGAAAGTGTCCAGATAGACCCAAAAGGGGCCTGGAACTCAGGCTTGAGCTGGTACACTGGTGTGGATTTGGCAGAGCAGGATACTCAAGAAAACTTTTCTGGGGAGGTTGGTTTTCACCAGGTCACCTGGGATGCAAAGATAACCTGGGGATGAGGAACCAAGAGGCCATTGCAGGGGTCATTTGGGCTGGGTGAGTGTCCTGCTCAAACAACAGGGGTGCAGAGACCTCTCGGAGTCATAAGCTGCTCTGTGAAGGTCTAGGAAGCTCTGGCTCGGATTGCTACCAACAGCAGTAGTTAAAAAAAAAACCACTCCTCATATCTGCAATTTCTTCATCTATTTGTACCATCCTTGATCTATGGCAGACACTTCATAGCTTCCAGGAGCCACGAAAAGGCAAGCATTGTAAAGGAAAGAGAAAAGTTAACAGCAAATAAAGAGTTAAAAACTCTAAGAAACTTAGATGCTGTTCTTTAATAGATCTGTGGCTTCGATCAAGCAAGTAGGCTTCCCTAAGCCTTGATTTTACCTGCCCAGTAAGACTTTTTTAAAAGGTTGGAATAGGAGCGGTGTGTGTGCATAAGATGTTATGCAAGTAGAAGTTGTTTTTTGCTGTTGTTGTGATTATTATTTTCACTTTTAGCAGGCTTCCCTCCTAAAGCCTACATTAATCTGGACCTGGATCTTTGGGGCTGCTCCAAGGGTTGTCCCTCTGTGGCCGAGGACAGTCCAACAGCCATTACCCAGTGAACCACCCCCTGTCCTGCCCATCAATCAGCCAGCACTGGGCTGAGGAATCTGTGCAGCTGTGGCCTTGCCACCAGCTAGGAGGGACCTTGCACTTTCTTGCTTCTGCACCAAGGCTGGAAATTCCTTGGCAGGGGCTCCACCAGCATAGACTTGCCTGTTTCACTGCACCCAGGGTGCTGAAGGAACCCCCACCATACCAGGATATAGGGAACTATAAGCTCATTAGGGACAATTCACTAGCATACCTCCTGCTGCCCTGCAGAGCTCTGTGTGGGCTCCAGCCTGTGGAACTGACTAGAGTCACATGCTGAGCTGTGGGAATTGAGGCATAAAGTGAAGTTCAAATGATGCCAGGAGTCTGAAATTTTGGGAAATGAATGTGCTGGAACTGAAAATGCTAATGGAGTAGTCTGGGGAGATTTAGCCAGAACTAAGGGATCTTTAAAAGATCAGATTCCTGGCAACAACTCAGCCCTATGTCTTTAAGGTTAGGCAGACTCCTTTGGCTTCATGTTCTCAGAAGAAAGATCAGAAGGACAGCAATATGAACTGTCAATCACTGCTCATGACATAAAAAGAAAAGGAAAGAGGCCAGAGAGAGCTGGTTGGCATCCATTAACACAGGCTTCGCCTAAGTTTTTAGATTTGGGAAAGTGACCATATAATATTAATACTAGAGGGGACCCTCAAGATCATGAGAAATGACCCCATGGAAGAAACTGAGACCTGGAGTGCTTAAGTAAGCTTTCTAAGATTGCACACCATTGAGTGATATGATCAGTGCTGTACACCAGTCCAGTGGATGGGAAACAGAATAGTTAATAAGGTGGCAAATATGTTGTTACATATACAGATATGTTATGTACAGGAGTTCCACTATGGTGTTGTTTATCATAGCAAAAAATTGAAGCAGCATAAATATCTATTATCCACTAATAAAGAATTGCTTAAATGCTTTATGGTATATGCACTCAGTGGAATACTACATAGTCATTATGAATAATGATGTGGATCTACATTTATTGACATGGGGTGCTGAGGGGCTTAGCTAGAGGGACACATAAATTTTGGTATGTAATAATAATGGATGTCAATGCAGCATGCACATCATTTTGGGTAAAATTTCATATGCATATATGAATATATATATATGAAAGAATGTTTATAATAATTACCCAAGATGTGAGGTTTTGGATAATTTTAACTTTTTATTTACACTTCCATGCATTGTTGGAATTTTGTTTGAAGATCATATATTATTTTTTATAATCAGAAATCAAACAGTAAAAGGACTTCCTCTTTTTTTGGTCATGGAACTCCATGTGCAGTTTCAGAGCTTCCCAGGACGGTGGGAGTGAATTTCCACACCCAGTTGGTTTATAGTTGCTTTCCTCAATAATAGGCAAGTGCTGCCCAGCACACAATCCAGGGGATGGCCATTCAGAGAGCATGGTGCCTTGGATCTTCCAACGAAAGTTGCTGGTGCAGGAAGTAGATTAAGATGTCCCCAGAACTTCAAGATAAAGTCTCTTTTGAAGAGTAAAAGTTGGAATGAATGTAATGGTTGCTTTGAGCTTCTGTGGAGGCGACTACCTTTAAAATAGTCACAAATAGGTGGCAGGAGAGATTTAGGAACCCCCTACCTCTAATTAAGATGACCGGGTATAGTCACAGGCAAGCATGACTAGAGTGGAATTATAGCTGGAAAGGTGAGACTGAATCAATTGCATTGGCTAGCGCTGTAATTTGGCTGAGGACATAGTATGTTAACCAAAGAGGGCTGATCAGCAGCATGTCCAGAAAAGAGAGCTTTGTGTGTTCGTCAGAGTTTATCTAGCTTTGTCCAAGGAAGAATAGCTGTAAATCCTGTGGCCATGGACTCTGCCAGGTTAAGAGCATTGAAGTTCCTCCCTACACATCATCCTACAAGAAGAGGCTGGACCTGGCATCTGTGTTTGGAATGGCAAAGGCCAACTTTTGTGCATGTGCATGTCTCAAAGGGTGGAAAGAGGTCTCGTTTCATCCTGTAATATTTTTTTAAAAATTGACCAATTATCCTAACATTTAACCAGGATGCATATTCCATTTTCCAGTGAGGCTGAATAATCAAGTCACTCTACTTAGTACTTGTTCGTTTGTTTGTTTTCACCAAGAACCAATTTGTGTCTTTGAAGGTGCTAACTTGGTCTCAAAGATTACTCTGGCACATCTCTGGGTCTCGTGTGTTTTGTGGACCACACAGTCTCATGGGGAATGTGCTTTAGGATTCTTAGGCTGGACCACTTGGCTTTGTGCCCCTTCCATGGCAGTTTTTCTCAGGCAAATTTAAAGACATGTACTAACTACTTTCCCCACAGCTATGGTGGCTTAGCTAGATGGGTGCTCTGACCATGCGGCATCTGAGTTTGAGGAACCGAGATCCCATTACTTGGTTATTTGACACTTCATTGATTGAATGTACTACATTTTAATGGAATGCCTACTATGTAGCCAGCATCTGCTTACTGGACCTGCTGCTCACTGTATGCAAAGGAAGGGCTAGTCACTCTTTAGTTCTTATGAATATTCAGTTCTTTACCTGAAATGGTCCATTAAGCAGTAAGAACAATGCACTCAGTAACATGAGAGCTAAGGTACAAAAGAAAAACATTTATTCAGTATACCTTTAATATCTGTCTTCTAGTATTACAGCTGGCGTTGGTTGGAGAAAGGATCTCTTCATTTTTCATTTTGGCTACAATTGCTTTTACTTATTTTCTTGTTATTCTTCTCTTGTCATAAAGCTGTATCCACACTGGAAATGGCTCAGCTCCCTTTGTCAGCCATTTGGATCAGTCATGCATATCCCAACTGCCTGAAAAAACTGGGTTCAGCAATTAGTATCAATCTGGTAACTGTCTAATGTGGCAAGGGTGGCTCATTTCTCCTGCAAATTTAGATGTCATTGTTGACATCACCACTTCTCCTCTCTAGCCACATGCCACTTTCCTCTCTGTTCCACCAAAAGTGTCAGGCCATGGCCCATATTCTAGAAAGGCTCTTGGTATTTCATCAGTGTTCTCTTTCCTAAGCAGTCTAAGGACCAGCTAGCTAAGAGACCAGAAAGTGGGGTACTAGGAGGATTTTAGAGACTTCTCATTTTGTGAAACTATATTAAAATTACATCTTACTGAGAGGAATTTAAGAAAGTAAGCAATACACGCCTGTAATCCCAGCACTTTGGGAGGCCAAGGCGGGTGGATCACCTGAGGTTGGGAGTTTGAGACCAGCCTGACCAACATGGAGAAACACCATCTCTACTAAAAATACAGAATTAGCCGGGCGTTATGGTGCATGCCTGTAATCCCAGCTACGCAGGAGGTTGAGGCAGGAGAATCGCTTGAATCTGGGGGGCAGAGGTTGTGGTGAGCTGAGATTGCACCATTGCACTCCAGCCTGGGCAACAAGAGCAAAACTCCATCACAAAAAAAAAAAAAAAAAGAAAGAAAGAAAAAGAAAAAGAAAAAGAAAGAAAGCAATAACAGCCAGAAGAAAATGGGCTGGGTGTGGTGGCTCACACCTGTAATCCCAGCACTTTGGGAGACTGAGTTGGGCGGATTATCTGAGCCCAGCTACTCTGGTGGTTGAGGTGGGAGAATTGCTGGAACCCGGGAGGCAGAGGCTTCAGTGAGCCAGGATTGTACCACTGCATACCATCCTGGGAGACAGAACGAGACTCTGTCTCAAAAACAAAGCAAAACAAAAAATTAGCCAGGTGTGGTGGCACACGCCTGTAGTGCTAGCTACTCAGGAGGCTGAAGTGGGAGGACCGCTTGGGTCCAGGAGGCGGAGATTGCAATAAGTCGAGCTTGCACCACGGCACTCCAGCCTGGGTGACAAAGCGAGACCCCGTCTCAAAAAAACAAACAAAAAACCCAAAAAACAACAAACCCCCCCCCCCCCAAAAACCATAAAGAAAGCCAGAAGAAAGCCTGAGAGAGAAATAGAGAGAGGAGTGTTGGAGAAAGAAAGAAAGGAAAGGGAAGGAATACAACATTTCTGGTAAATTCTCAAATTTCAAAGAGGAGTGGTGAGGAACAAACATTCCTTTGACTTGGGAAGATACTGTGTAACTTTTTCCCCCATTCTATTTACCTTCCAAGCAGTGTGTGCTAATATTAATATTGACATCCCTGTTCATATAATAGCTTTGGGGAACATGTTGCATAGTTTGGGATTCTTTTCGGTTAACTGAGTTTGAACAAAAACAAGTTCAAGCTATTATTAGTTTTCTTTTCTGTGGGCTGTAGGGGCCAGACCTGCCTTAGGAGACTTCTTGTATCCGTCATTAAAAGCCGTCGTTTCATGCATTCATTAAAATGTTTACGCCGGTTCAAACTTGAAAATCTGCCCCAAATGGCAACGTGCCAGAAGTTGATTCTTGTTGCTTCAGAAAAAGGGGAAAATATCCCTTTGCTGGAGTAACATTTGCATTGGGTGAGAGGGACATTCCCTCCCAAGAATATATGGCTTTATTGAGTGAGGTCAAATGAAACTTTGCCCGGTTCTTTGCCCATGCGGAAAATGAATGTGTCTAATTTACCTTCCAAATGGGGGAAATGGGAGCAGAAAGGCAGCTTACTGGACATTGTTTGGAAAGACCATATAAACGCCAGGGGAGCTGTATGTCCAGCCCCATGTGGTTTTAGGCCCTGAACCGTTTACTGTCTGTAGTCTCAAAATTGTCTGCTCATAGCCACAGGAACACTCAGGCTTAACGAGTTAATCACATCCAGAGGCACAAAAAGCTAGAACTTCAGCCAGAACAGATCCAATTTCTTTCCCAGATTGGATAACTTTGTTTTATAAAATAAGCTCAGTGATATTTCAAGGGTTAATTATAAGTCTTTAGAAATCCTGGACTTGCATTCATCTTTTAAAAATATTTACACAACTTGGCTTTCTATGGCACCACTCTGTGTGTGTGCATGTGTGCATGTGTGTGTGCGTGCATGTGTTTTTGCATGTGTGCATGGGTGTGTTTTAACAGCTCAATGCATTTAATATTTTCTCTCCAAACCTACACATCTCCAAAAGCACACAGGAAGGTGAGATTTATCAGACCCATTTGGAAGGTGATGCTGTCTACTCACTTTAAGGTGAAATGGAGGCAGGCAGATGCCTCGCTCACAGCCACTGCCAGGTAGTAGGCATGGAAACTGGGCCTCCTGCTTTCTGTGTCCTGTTTTGAAGCCCCTCCCTGAGTCCAGCATCTCTCTTTGTGAAATCCATGGAAATCCAGATAGACTGAAGGATTCCTCTACTCAAGTACTTTAAGAAAAGTTCCTGATTTTTCCCCTTGTTAAGCCCGAGAAGGAGGTGGGAGGGAAAATGCCTCCCCTCTGCTATTCCTTGGCTCCAGGTTTCTCTTTAAGAAATGCAATCAGACCACATACTCCTCAGCATCTGAGAACACTTCCTCTGGAGTCCAGTTCTCCTTTCCAGGCAGCTGAGGGAAGAGAGACTTTAAAACTGGCAGAGGGCATCAGGGGTGAAAGGCAACCCTGAGAGTAGGAAAAGGCCAGGGAGACAGGCCGATTCCAGCAGGGGAGACTGGCCCATCTGGAGCGCCAGCACATGCCTGGGGGTTCCCTGGCCTCACCTGCACACACCCTCCCCTCCCTGAGGGTTGGGATGCTCAGAGATCACAGGGACTCTCAACCCACTGCTGGGAGTGGCCCCTCTCAGACAGGCATTTTTATTATCAAATGAGCAATGAGAGAGGGCAGAGGTGAGGAACTGTATGAGAAACATGCAGTCTTTGATCACGTCATCAGTTTTCAGTGAGAAAATCCAGACCTTCTTACTTTTACAGAGATAGAATTCAGTTCTCAGGGACTTGTGAGGATGCAGCATCATCAAATCATTGTGTGTGTGTGTGTGTGTGTGTGTGTGTGTGTGTTGTGTTTTCCTTATCATCCACCTTAGAAAATATTCTCTACATTCCCATGTTAAAATATTTTTTCCTAAAATCCATCCATCCACATGCCAACATCCTAAAGAAAGTAATATAGGTTCATTGCAGAGGATTTGGAAAATACAGAATTGTGACCAGAACAAACTAAACTGCACCCATAATTTTATCATCGAATTTGATCAACATTTTGGTGAATAGCCACCAGTCTGTTTTCTATCTTTTTAGGGAATATAAGTTCCAAGAGGCAGGGATGTCATTCACTTCTGTGACTCAGTGCTCTGAATCAGGCCCAGTGAAGACTGACGTGCAGCCTGTATTGGCGGAATGAATGAATAAATACTACACACGCATATTTTGAATTGAAATAAGTTGTCAGGGTGCAGCAGAGAATAACAGAAATAGAATTGCTTGGATGTGCTGACCTAGATCCAAGCTGCTACTGGTAACGTACTATATCTCCTTGAATAAGTCACTTCACCTCTCTGGGCCTGTGCTGCTTCTTCAGTAAAATAATCCTTGTAGCTAAGATTTGTTGAGCGCTCACTATGCACACTGCCATAAGCCCCTATATGTGTATTTCTCATCATAGCTCTATGAGTTACGTACCTGCCATCTCCATTTTATGCATGAGAAAATAGGCATGGAGAAGTTAAGTGGTTTGCCTAAAGTCACGCAGCAAATTTGTGGAGAGCTGGGCTTGAACTCAGGCATCTGGGCTTTTACTCTCTCCAGTGGAATGCCTGGGCTGTGGGATGAGATGACTTCGCAGGCCTCTCCCAGCTCCAGTGTTGAGAGAGAGAGAGAGAGGAGTGGTGCAGGGAGGTAGTCGGGATGATTATGCTACTGGCCAAGTTCAAGAAAGTCAATTGTGGAACAAGGTGCAGCTGATTATTACAGAGAGCAAAGTTCTTAACTAGAGGACTTCCTCCTGGAATGTGGAGAGTCCACACGGGCACTAGCAGAGCATAATGAAAGACCAGGAATTGTCTGCTGTTCAATCAGTGCTCCATCACTCAGAGGCAGGGCTGCAAGGGCTCCTGGTGTGTCCCCTTCGCCTTCAGGGCCTCCCTGTACAGCCACCCACAGGACAGTGCACCAGGGTCAGGCAGGGAAGTAAATAAAAAAAGGAATCTGATAATTCCTGACAGTGAGAAGCAGCTGATGCTTTTAATGGGGGAGGAAGACTGGGAATCTCGCTTGATGATGACCTAGGACTTCAGTCAGCAGGACACTGGCCCCTTTCCTCCCCCTCCCAGGCTGAAACCTTGTTTTGCCTTATGTCCATGGTAACCAAGTCTCCTTTTTGGTGAGGAGAAATGGGCTTCAGTAAACAGATCTATTTGTGTGATCCTGTTACTCATTTGAAGCAATGTCCCTCCTTTTTTCCACTGTGGTCTGTGTGTCTGAGTCAGAGAGAGCCTACAACAGGGTTCTTTGAATTGATGGCTCACTCCCAGCCACTCTTGACTGACTGCCAGCTTAGCAGGGCGTAGCTTACCAACAAATCTTTTTTTTTTTTTAAAGCCAGACTGATTCATAGAAACTCCTTTAAAACACGGTGAAAAGAAACCGCCCATTACACACCCCAGTACACCAGCAGAGGAAACTTATAACCTCGGGAGGCAGGTCCTTCCCCTCAGTGCGGTCGCATACTTCCAGAAGAGCGGACCAGGGCTGCTGCCAGCACCTGCCACTCAGAGCGCCTCTGTCGCTGGGACCCTTCAGGTAGGACAGCTCCCAACGCCGTGGGGACTCTCAGCAAAACTTCTCCTTCCTTTCCACGGCTCTGCTTCTTCTGACCTCATCTTAGCTTTGCTTTTTATTTTTTTCCTTTGCTATTTTTCTATGATCCTCTAAGAACCAAGTCCTTGAAACTTTTGGCTCAAAGTGGATACAGAGACAACTTTTTCTAGAAAGTTCAGAAAAGTGTATTTTGAGGACGGAGTCTGGGGAAATCAGTGGGATGGGGCTAAAATCGTGCCTGGCAGTGACCGGGTTCTTGTTCTAGGATGTGGAGGGAGCAGGGACTTTGAAACAAACTGGGATAGGATCCTGTTTATGGAGGAAACACCACACACCTTGGAAATGACATCGGGAACTGGCCAGATGTTTTTCACCTCCTCCGTTTTGATTCCGATTGCTTCAGGACTTGAATTGTTTCTCTGCTCGCTGGTTGTTGGTTGGGATTTTTTGGGTGGTGGTGGATAGATAACTGGTTTTCAGTTTATTTTTGACATTGCTTTTCCTGCCTGTTTGCTTCTCTATTCACTTCTGTTTAAATTTAAGTATTTTTTTCTCCTCACAGGATGGGAAGAGGGGGATTGGTTTGTTTAAAGAAAACCATTGGCCGGGCACGGTGGCTCATGCCTGTAATCCTAGCACTTTGGGAGGCTGAGGCGGGCGGATCACCTGAGGTCAGGAGTTCAAGACAAGCCTGGCCAACATGGTGAAACCCTGTCTCTACTAAAATACAAAAAGTAGCCAGGCATGATGGCAGGTGCCTGTAATTCCAGCTACTTGGTAGGCTGAGACGGGAGAATTGCTTGAATCCGGGAGACGATGGTTGCAGTGAACTGAGATTGCGCCACTACACTCCAGCCTGGGCAGCTGAGTGAGACTTCGTCTCAAAAAAAAAAAAAAAAAAAGAAAAAAGAAAAAGAAAAAAATGAAAAAAGAAAACGTTAGAGAGAGAAAGAGAGGGAGGCAAATGGTGTTTTAAATGAAACGTGGGAGGGGTTCACTTGGTCGAAGCAGGAGCTGATGAGGATTCCAGATGCCTTCTCTTGGCCAGATGTGGAGGGCGGGGGAGGCAAAAGGGAAGCTGGGTTTGGAGAAGAGGGTGGGGCAGGAGAACTTCATCTGTGCCTGTTAAAAATTGTTGAGTGGCTTTGTGCTTTCACCCCAGAAAGAGCTGCCTTTCAGTGCTGAGTGAAAAGATGGCATACCAGAAACGATAAAAGAACTTTTAAAAGAAAGTGGATGTGGAATTTCTTTGCATGGAAGGCAGTGATTGTTTTGAAATGCTTATCTTTTCTCTCGTTCCCGAAATGTGATTGTATAAATGCAAACACTCATGCTAATCATGAAATCTGGAGGAATGAAGAAGGGTGCTTTTTCTTTTTTTTCTTTTTTTCGGTTAGCATTTTGGGTGAGTGTCTACTGAGGTGTGGCCCATTTCAGCATAGACACTGGTATATTTTTTCCCCAAGTAAACAAGATGAGAATGACAGGATTCAGCTTGTCTGACAAAGTTAGGCTTTTCCTTTAGAAAGGCAGTACGTTGGGAGAGAAGTTAGATGTAATCAACCCTGTGTTGAGCAGGCAATGCTCCTTGTAAAACTGCCCCAAGGGGGATGATTGAGTAGGCATCAGGGCAACTTTTCAAGATGAAGGGAACTCCTACATTTGCTTCACATGTTTATTATTTCCACATTACATGGATGTGGATTAGCCATTATTAAATCAGTAGTGTTAATATCCTGTGAAAATTATACAAATCTTTTAGTTCTGTGCAGGTTAAAACTAATAACCAGTCAACACACGGAAAGCCCTGACAATGTTGGGAGTGTAAACCATCATGAATTGCATTATTTGTGGCAACGTTTCACATGATACTGTAGGTTTATAAAGGAGAAAATATGCTACATGTTACTTCCTGGAGTTTGAAGACAATTTAGAAAAATGCCGTTCTGATTCCTGCTCTCTGCTCTTCCTCCAAGAAGTAGTGAAAGAGTCCCTTAGCTGTGAGAGTTTTTCTGGATTTCAGCTTTGACAATCCCGAAATGTGAGGGTTATTTTTCCCCCCAACTCTGCCCGCTGCCTCCCACCCTCAGGGGCAGATTCAATTCCACCCAGATCCGAAGAATGGGGCGGGGGCGGGGGCTGCAGGACATCCTGTCTGGCGCCCTGGTCAGAGGGCCCCCCACATTTACATTGTTTGTGGGTACTAAACTGTCTTGGGAGTTGGCAAAAGGCCATCAAGAACCAACTTGGAGCAAATCACATCCTTAGAATCTGGCTATCTCCCAGGACTGCTGGGCAGACCGCTGGGGAAAGGAAAGACATCCCTTCTGTGGAGAGTGGAAAGGACTCACTGCGCCTTCCTCAGCCCTTCCTGCTTCCTCCAGAGACCAGATTAGGCCCATCAAGTTCCCAGCCTTGTCAGTGGGCTTCATGGAGACCCCTCACCCGGGAATGCAGACCCTCTTGGCTTGCTCTGGGTGGCTCTAGGGATTTCAGGTAGTGCCAGACCCACAGGGACTACTGGAGAGAGACACGTTGAAGACTGGGGAAAACTTGTGGATGAGGCAAGACTGCTTTTCTGTAGACTCTATGGAGCCTGGTGGGGCACATAACTGAAACGTGGACACAGGAAAGGGCAGGAGGCAAGTCAGTTCCATTTCATCCTTCATTTCGTTCACAGAATTCTAAATTTGGGAGGGATCTTGGATCTCATTCATTCTCCTACTGTATGCAGAAATCTAATTTTTACACCATCTTGAACAGATGGCCATCCTACAGATCTTAAAATTTCCAGATGCGGGGAGCTCAGAACCTCAGTGTGTACCTCCACACTCGTTCCCCTTAGCAGGCCAGCTCGAATTTTATTAAAGTTCCTTAAATCAAGCAAAATCAACTTCCTTATAACTTCCTGATTCTGCTGGCCTGAAACAACTCAGAAAATATCTATTCTGGTTTTGTTGTTGCTCCACCCAGTGATTCTTATCCTCTAAACACTTAACGCCTATTTAATATTTAATGAATACAACTTGATGGATCTACATTGCATTATCTTTTCTTCTTCTTCTTCTTTTTTTTTTTTTGCCTAAGGCTCAGAAGGGCAGGAAGCATTTTTGAAGTTTGGAATTATGCACATAGTCAATCATACTCACGGGGTTTTTGATTTGGAGGTATTTAATTTTCTAAATGCATGAATATGGTTCCTTCTTTAACCTCCCACATGTATGTACATAGCTGCCTAACACAAAAGCTCAGGCCTATTTGGGACTCTCAGATGTACACACTCGGAGGGACTCACCCAGTGTTGCTACCTACTAGGTCATGGTTAGATCAATCCAATACCAGGACACAGGCTTCTAGCTAGGCCTTTTGGGGATTGTCCCATAATTTGGTCCATAGTTCATGTAGCCCACACCTATACATTGTCACCACCCATCATAGTAATTACGGGAACAGGCTGCCCATCAAATGTAGCCTCCTTGTAATTGCTGGCCAGCGATCTGGGTATCAGCCCCTTGAGAAGAGCTCCTAACCCTTAACCAGTGTAGAACGGGAATTTTCTCACCATAAGCTGCCCTTTTCTAATACTCTTCCCAGATCCGCCCAGTTGATCTTGAATTTCTGGACTGCACTTGCTATTCAGTAATCAAGGAAGCCCAAATATGGTTCCAGTTAGGGGTTTACTTGAATCTTCAGCACCCAGCCCCGACATACACACGTCCTGAGACTGCTCTTTGCAACACTTCAGTCCCTGGTGTCCTGCCTGGGTAAAATCATTTCCTTCAATTTACCTGGGAGATTCACTGATACTGAAGCAGAAAGATGAAAGCACAAACACCTGTGGTGATTGCTGCTTCTCTCTTCCTTTTTAACAAAATGTTTGGGTCAAGGTTTTCTTTTGTGTTGTGGAGATGGCATTTCCCTGGAACTGCAATGGAATCCTCTGCTGTTGGTGCGCTTGGCCTTATGTGGCTGTGACAGTTTTTCTATTTGCTGAGCCTGTTTCATGAATTGTTTCTTCAAACCGGGTAGTTAAACTAGAGAGCCCTTTCAGCACAGGTTGAAAGTGTGGCAAGAATCCTGGAGCAGATAGATGTAAGACAGCTGACTAGGAAGACAGAGGGGCAGTGGTGTTATCTTGACGCTGCCATGTAACCACAGGCGAGGCACTTGTCTTGCTTTCGGAAGTTGAACTTGGTGGTTCTTTCAGACCCCTTATGGCTCTGAGATTCTAAGATTCACCCAGGCGTGGTAATCCCAGCTACTTGGGAGACTGAGGTGGGAGGATCACTTGAACCTAGGAGTTTGAGACCAGTCTGGGCAACATAGTGAGACCCTGTCTCTAAAAGAAGAATTTTAAAAAGCAGGGCGTGGTAGTGCATGCCTGTAGTCCCAGCTACTTGGGAAGCTGAGGCAGGAGGATTGATTGAGCCCCAGGGCTTTGAGGCTATAGTCAGCTATGATTGTACCATTGCACTCCAGCCTGAGCAATGAAACAAGACCCTGTCTCAAAAAAAACAAAAACAATACAAACCAACAAACAAAAACACCAAAAAACGAAAAACAAAAAAATTAAGATCCTACCATTTCTATTTTGAGAAATCCCTTGCGCTGATGCTAGCAGCTGGTTTAATCCTTAAAAATTGATAGAAAAGTGAAACAGGGCAACGCGTGGCATTGAAAAGGGCATTTTGCAGAGGATTCTCGTCTCCTGGGTGCCTTGAGGACCCACGGAGCCTCCTCTGCCCCATCCACTCACAGATTCTTTAGGTATGGTGTTCCCCGGACTTACCCTCAGCCATGAGCATTCACTCGGCACTAGGAATAAAAGAAAGAGGTTTGAGTAATTAAACGTAAAGGGTGCCAGCTCAGATGAGGAGGGCAGGCTGAGTCTGCGAAGACATTGACAACAGCAAAGCATTCACCAGGAACAGAATCAGGCTCAGGGAGAAACTGAGCTGGCTCTGGGAAAGAAACTCCACCCTCTTTTTGAGGAGGGAGACCCTGCAGCATGAAGGTGTGGTGTACAGGTGTGGACAGGAGCCAATGAGGAACAGTTTGAGAGGAGGAAGAGGAAGGTGCAACTAGGACAGGAGGGAGGGAGGGCAAGTGGGATGCTGTTTCCCAGGCCTGTGTGTTGAGGGAGGAGGCAGGCAGAAAGACCTAGAAGCGGGAGAAAAAGCTAAGTGGATAGAGAAAGACAGAAAGGGGGCAAAAGAGCAAGGGAGAAGTGATGAGGCTGTCTCCCCTTCCATCCTTCCGCTCTTGTTTGGGGACCACCCACCCTCAATGTTACAAGGCAGTCCTTCGGTCAAAATTCGATTCTTTGTCCCCTGTGAAGAATCTTTTGTCGCACTGGCTACCTCTTGTTTTTTCAGGATGGTTGACACCTCTTTGGTATCATTTTAGTTTCCATTACGTGTGCCCACCAGGCTGGAACCTCTTCAATGTTTCTCCTCTTCCAGGTCAGATCAGAGCTGAGAGCAAAACGGGGTCCTTGATCCTTAGACTTCTCATTTCAAAGAATCAAAGACCCTTCCCCAGGATGCTGGAGAAGGGGAGTTGGAGAGAGGTTTGCAACCATGAAACAACTAGTTTGGGGCAAGGCAGTGTGTTCACATTGATCTCAGAGAAAGCTCTGAAGCTGAGACCTGGAGCTTCCCTTTGCTGAAAGATAGTCTCCATGTCTGGGTGGGGTGGGGACTCCTGTGCTGAGGGTTAGAAGGTTGCTCGGAGTTTGCAGGGGGATTTTGTTCGGGCCTGTTGTGGTCAGGCAGGCTGGCTCTGCTGGGTGGGACTTCTCAGCAGAACGACAGGGAGAAGCAGTGGCCTCTGAAGACCCTGTGTTTTTATAATTGGCACAGTTTTAAGGGGTATATGCTGACTCTCTGATTAACTCAGAGAGGGTAGGAGGAAAAGAGAGAACAGTAGATCTGGTAGAAGTTCTAGAACTTCCACCAAACCCTAAGCCAAGAGACAGGAGAGAGAAAATCATGCCAGGTGGAAGAGCCCTGCCTGGAAGGTGCGAAATGGCTTCAGTTCTGATTCGATTCCATTTCTCCTTTGGGGACGTGCGTTTCCTTCTTATCAAGGGGTTGGACTGAATGACCTCAATGCCTCTCAACCTCTAAAGAACGAATTGAAATGAAGCCCTGAGCCCACCTGATGGGTCGGGGGTGTCTCTAGGCGAGGGGCCTCCCCTCCCAGCTTGCCGCCTTCCAGGAGGCTGCAGCTTTGCTGGTTGAAGCATGTTGCCGCCATCTACTGTTGGTCCCACCCAAGAGCCGCTGGGGCTGGGCCACACCTAGGTTTTCTTCCCAAACCCCTAGTTATTATCTTGGCAACCTCTCCCTTGAAGACATTCTGGCTGCCAGAACACTCGTTTGTCAAAAGCAGAAGGCAACTCACGCTTCCGTCCTCGCCCAGGGAACATCGCCTGATCCCTTGACCAGCTGCAGTCTGGGGGAGTGGGCTGGGCCCCAGCGTCAAAGCCCAGGTCTGGCCTCAGTCTTTGCAGATGTTGCCCAGATCCACCCCTCCCCTGGACACAAAAGAGGACAAGCGGAAATAAGAGAGAGAGGTTATTCTCCTTGAGAGCATTTGCAAAAACAATATTCATGCCGCTTGTTTGCTTTTAGCATAATTGTTGGCCCTCAGCCTCTGCCAGAGAAGCATAAAGCCCATTTCCCCGGCCCGAGCCTCTCATTTTACACAGAGGAAGAGACCAACCAACCAGGAACTGTGTGGCCCCCGCTCTGTGCCTGGCACAGGCCTTCAGCCCTCATGCTAATCCTGTGAGGTCTACAGGTCACAGTTCAGATGTGGTGGAGCCAGGATTGGAGCTGAGAAGCCCTGCTCTGTGCTACTTAGAACTCTGTGCCTGTAGGAGCCACTGACCAGAGAGGTTATGTGATTTTTCCAAAGTCAGAAGTTGGTCAGAGGCAGATTTATTATAAGAATCGGGTTCTCCAATAGGTTCTCTCTCTCTCATACAGTGTGCTTGCCCCACTCCTAACCCACACCTTGGCTCCTCACCCCTGACTATGTGAGACTCTGTGCTAGTCTACACAGCACCAGACCAACACGACTTGCTGTATAATAACCCCCATTTATAATAGCCTGCATTTGGGAGATGAAAAAAATAATTGTTTTCCCTGCAGCATGTAGGTCCCTATTACTTTTGCTGCTTGATTGACGATATTTCTCCTGGTTGTAAAAACTGCCCTGTATTTTCCAACATCAAGTCCTACCTGAGGTTCCTTCCTTCCACACCAAACATGAGCTATGCAGAGGCCGGAGGAAATGGCCCCTGAGAATCCTTTTTCTCCCCATGTTTCCCACGGAGAAATTAATACCCTGCTTTCCCACCCCTGCATAAAAACAATATTGAGAATGGAAAAGTACACTTGATATAAAACAACAATAACAATGGCCAGAGAGGCTCATCCAAGGTCTCATCCACTCAGCCTGCCTTTAATCCCAGTCTTTTCCTCCTCCAGACACATCCTCTCCGGCTGCCCCCAGAAGGGAGTGCTTCCTTTTCTGCTTTTGTGTTACATGCGCATCCATTTTGCCAACCAAATGATCCTTCATGGGAAACAAACACATCAAAACCAAACCAACAAAAGCAAAATGCTCCCGACTTGCGCAGAGGACAGAAAGGCTTTCGTGCCACCCTGCGTGGTGTCTTAGGAAGGAGAGGCAGCTGTGGAGTTTCAGGTGTCACACTGAGGAAGGTGGTGTGGGGTCATCTGACTCATGGGGGTCAGTTGACCAGAAGCGGCTACGCCTCTCCCTCTCCTCATGCTTTGGAGGAAGCTCCACGTCTTTGGTCAGATGCTGTGAGAAAGCTTTCTCCAAAGTTTACAGTTATCCAGAAAGAGATCAGAATTTCACTGTCAGAAAAACACTGGCCAACAAAAAGACAGGGAGTGTCTAGCAGTAATCTCAGGACTGTGTTATGACTTGACTGAGATTTTGAGATCTAAGGTGAAGGCCTCTGGTGAATCTTCTGATAACCTGGTAGTTCTGCTGTGAAGACAACCATGCTAGAAAGAGGAAGAATTAGTCTAGTCGGGTAATCTCACCAGCAGAATTAAAAGTCATGGTGGTCGTTGCAAAGAGCACACTCGGACGTATTGTCAGAAAAATCTTTCTAATCGGGGAAGGGATCCTGGTAGGTAGTGAGCTCTCCATGACTGGAGGAGGTTAAGCATGATTCAGATAGTTCTTTGGTCAGATTTGTACATGACTTTCTTGAATTGAAAAGGAATTTTAAACACCTCCCTTTTCAGTCCTGAGATTCTATAATTCAAAGAAGTAGAGAGAAAGATTAAATCTGCAGACAAACTAGTGTTTAGAAATTTAAGACATTTTCTTTGCCTTCACTTATTTCCTCTTGAACAAAAGGCAACACACACATATATACCCTTGTATATTCAAATGCACTCAGGAAACAGTCACATATTTACATAGGTATTTATATAGAAATATATAACAAAGTTTGCATACAATAAGATGCTCAATACATAGTTGTAGTAAAGTATTAAACAATTTCTGAAAAATAATAAAGGACTAAAGTCTATGTATGTTAAAAAAAAAAGGAAATATTTTCCCTCTATAATTCTGTGTTTATTATGAAGTCTTCAGTCATTTTGACATTGATTATTTTTCCATGGGGAAGAAAATATGGCCATCCTTAATTCATTTATTTGTTCATTGAACAGATATTTATTTGGTACCTGTCACAGGCAAGACTCTCCCTTCAGGGACTTAAAGTCTTAGGGCTGTCATCAGTGGTTTTAATAAAAAGCTATGTGAGGGCAATAGAAGAAGAGAGAAAAGAAAACTGCTCCTAACCTATGGATCTGGGAAGGCTTTTTAGAAGAGGTAGGATTTTAGCTTGGTTGAAAAGAATTTGATACACTGTCACTGAAAGAAGAATACAAAAGCAGGGCTTTTATTTTTGGAAATCCAAGTCCTGGGATTGCAAGGGCTGGCTTGAGGTGCGTGGAGCCTCTTTCCTGCTGATTGGTGGTGGTTAGAGGTCGGGGTTTGGAGGTTCTTGAGCAGGGGAGTGCCATGGTCAGATAACCCAGTAGCAGGGTAGAAGGATATGTTAGAGGAGAGGTGTTCAGAGACAGGGTCATGGGTGAGGCTGACGCCATGGTCAGGCTAGGACCTGAACTGGACAGTAGCAATGGGAATAGAACATAAGGAAGCATGTGAGATAAGTAATGGAGGTAGAAACTCAGGGTAGGACTGTGATGTTTTGGGCAACAAAAGTGGAATGAGGGGAAGGGAAGATAGGACATTTGGCAGTGGTCATTACTGCTCTTTTCTCCCCAGAAAAAACCTGGCCTTTCTTAAGCTGCCAGGGAAATGCCAGCCAGATCCATCCCCTGCTTCTCAGAAAGCTCTCTCGTGCCTTTTGTAGAGAAGGTCTCCATGATGCCTTTCATTCTGGGAGAATCTCACCCACTCTCAAATGAATCATGGAAATTTGAGCCCTGAGGGCCTCCCCCAGTGTTTGCATCGTCTTCAGCTCCTGATTTCTGAGCATGCTCCCCTCCCACCCCTCAGCTAAGGCTAATTCTTCAGTGACTCAAGCCCCAGGATTTTGACCACTTCCTTCACTGGAGAAGTGGGTTTTTCGTTGCTCTATTCTATTGTGTTGCTCCCAGTTATTGTGTTTTAGGCCACTCTTAAAGAATTGCTGCTGCCCCCAGGCCCCATGGCAGTTCAATGAACCCACAGACTTCTGGACAGGAAGAAATTATCTGACTCCTAGGTTAGCAATCAGGGAACCAAATTATGCACCTCTAAACTTCCCTTCTGGTCCTTAGAAGTCAATTCTTCTCAAAGTCTCTGCAGATTTAGTTACCCACCAGAAAAGGAAAGGCTCCCATGGGGGCCTGAGTAATTTCTCACTGGTCAGAGAATCCTCAAAGTGTTAGGCTGCCTGAACAAAGGCAACAAGGCAATGCATGGCAGTCTCAGGGCTGTGTTCCTTTGATTCTTTCATTTGTGTGTGTGTGTGTGTGTGTGTGGTGTGTAAGAGGGAGGCAAGAAGCCAATAAAGATTTAAATGGATGGAGATAACTTGAGAGGTTTGGTTATCCCTCTTTCCCTTCCCTCATGTCTCATATTAGTTAGTCCTTTAGAGCTATAGTCACGAGCAATTTTAATCCTCAGGGTTCTATTTTATTTTATTTTGAGACGGAGTCTTGCTCTGTTGCCCAGGCTGGAGTGCAATGGAGCGATCTTGGCTTTTTGCAACCTCCGCCTCCCTGGTTCAAGTGATTCTCCTGCCTCAGCCTCCCCAGTAGCTGGGACTACAGGTGTGCGCCACCACACCCGGCTAATTTCTTGTATTTTTAATTGATACTAGGTTTCACCATGTTAGCCAGGATGATCTCGAACTCCCTCAGGGTTATTTCTACTGACTATAACTATATTAGCTATTCTGTTAGCTAAGAACTTTATCTGAATACTGAATGGTCAGTGTTTGTGAGGTTTGCATTAGAGCTAGGAGCACAAAGACACCTCTGCTGTAGTGTGGTCTGGGCAATGCAGAAGGAAAAGGAGGAACAGTGGTCAGAAACAAAAGATGGTGGTCAGAGGTAGGGAACTGCAAGCCTGTCCATTAGGGCAGAAAGAAGAACAGAAAAGGGATATCAGAGACCTGTGTGTGGCTCCGAGGTGCTGATCTCCATTTCTCTTAATAATACTTCTCTCCAGAGTCAACATACATGGGTCCTATACCTTCCTCAGTGTCCCACCCAGCCCCTAACTGCCCCTGTGCCATGTATGTTAGGTAGACGAGGCTTAAGAAGGAGATCATCCTCCACTCACAGTGGTGGGTACAGAAATGTGTTCCTGGCATCCACATAGAAGTCAGTGGATGGCCTGTTCTTTAAAAATGCAATGAACTGATAAGCTCTGCTGGCCTAGGTCTGGGAGTCTAAGCACCACAAATGAATGCTGTTATGAGCATTCCCCTACAACTTTGGAACTGCCCAGTGCACCAAATGCTCTGCAAAAAGCGGGTCTTGCTTCAAAGTATTCAGAATTGCAATGCTGTGATTCTCTGCATCTTGGTTTGCACTGCCTCACTAGGACTAGGGGTATGCTTTCCACTGGAGAGTGCCACCCATATCATTTTAGAGAGGGCTAAGGGAGAAGTCTACTATTGTTTTAGTGAAACACATTGCTAAGAAATAAGTAGTAGCCACCAATACTTCCAATGGTATAAATTCTCATAAATGGTATTTTTTTCAGTGCCTTTGTATGAAGCAAGATTCACAATGGGGCAGAGAATGAATCTCCCCACAAGCTACCTTGCAAGTAATGGGTGGGTGGAAGTTTCAGAAGCAGGGGTTCTTCTGTTTATTATACTCTGCTATTTGATAAATGCCCAGACATTTACCCATTAGGTACCACTAATGGCTTTTTCATAAAGACCTCAATGATCACCTCCTCCCAGACTGAGGGTTTCCCTGGGGGCAGGAGGTATCTAGCACAGTGTAAAGACTGGGTAACTAGGGATGATTCAGCCCAGAAACTCAAGAAGATAATTCATTCTGTTTTCACCTGTGTTGGGGGAAGTCAACTGAAAATAATGGAAGCCCCTCTAAACTGACAGTGAATGATATTAGTAAAACCTGACAAATAATGGGCCAGTGAAAAGATGGAGAAGTTGTAGCTTAAGCTAAACAGCCCCTCCTTCTGGCTGGATACAGCAGCTAAAAACAGAGAGAACTGTGTGTTTTGCACAAGACCGCTTGCTAACTCAAGACATTTTGCTTCTTTCCGTGGTGAAAAGACAGGGAGGGCACCATCACAAAAATCTAAGATGAAAGAGAGTCGCTGTTTTGCTTGATTCTCACATCCATTCTTCCAGCCTGCAATGGGCAGGGCATATGGTCAGGTGGATCCAGGGGCCAGGCACTTGCACGCACCACCAGGGCTGTGATGCATGGGCCCAGGTAGAGGTGCCGTGGGAGGGGTCATGGAGACAGAGAGTATGAGCTGGGCAGAGGAAATCAGACTTGACTTTAGGGGTTACAGAGCAACCCAAGGAGACAAAATGCTGCTGAATTCCCAACAGCCTATCAGGGAGGGAATGTTTGCTGTGACTCATTTAAGTGGCCTCACTTGGTGGATTATATTCTGTTATTGGTCCCTCCAGCCCTTCCCCCTTTTAAGAAGAGGATGTTTGTAAATTAGAAGCAACAGGAACAAGAAAGTCATTTGAAGAGCCCGAGGAGGATTAAACATAGGTATTCGTTATGTAATATTTGTAATTCCCTGCAATCAGCCTGTTCCTTTCCCCATAGGGGGCAAGGAGATCAGGATCTGGTGAGGTGTGAATCTTGGGGGGTATGAGGAAGTTGGGCTGAGAAAGTGAACTTTCTCCTGGTCTTTCCTGAGGGTGTGCTCTTAGAGGTCTCCCCCCTTAAGGGGCAAGGGTTAGACAAATGACAATTTCTAAGAGGACCGAAAGGATTTTTACACCCTGCCTCGTGAACTAGACAGCAGATATCTTATTACTTGCACTTAACATGGGGCAGCCTAGCGATTGAGTAACTGGGTTGGGTTGGCAACAGCTACCTGGCTTCACTTATGAATAATAGTAATAATAATAACCGCAGCTAAAGCAACCCCATTATTAGTAGCTGCCATGTGTCAGACACTAGGTGTTTTACGTAAACAATCTGAATTCATCCTCACATTTCCCTTTGCAATTGACATTGCGACTTCCACTTTCTAAATGAGGAAACAGATGAGCGGTCAAATAACTGGAGATGATTCTAATTCAACCTCTGTCTGATTCAAAAAACTCTTTTTACTGTGCATTTAAGTCAAGCAGAAAATTGGGGAGGTGTGCTAGAACCTGAGAAAAGCAAAAATGAATTTGAATGTGTGGGGGGATTACTAATAGCAGACACGAAAGCTCCAACCTCTCCCCTGAAGAGGCAGGATAAACGTCATAATTTTTGCATTCACAGTTAAATTGGACACATTCCTAAAAAACAGCCTGGGTTGGAAGGAAGTGGCCAGATTGGGAAGGGGCTGTTGGAGACGGTCAGGGAGAATGGTGGAAGCCATTGTCTGCCTCTCATTCCTTGCTTGCAGAGAGCAAGGCACCCTGATGTATATTAGATCATTCTAGATTTTTGGTTGCCTGATAAACAAAGTGAGAGGAGATAAAAGGCATGTGAAGTGTTGGAATTATAGTATCAGTGCTCTCTAATAAATACCTGATGTGGCATGAAAGTGCCTCAAGCACATTCAAAGCATCAATTAAATTAGGTGGAGTGAGAGAGGGCAGTGGAACAATTGCAGGATGCGCCTGGCCATCTCCTCCCTTGGTTGGGGCATCCACACATCCATTCTGTCTAGGGTGTGAATAACCTCAAGCCCTTTCCTTTTGATGTCCCTCTGAGCCTGCACTGCTTTGTGACAGTCTTAGGCATGACAAAGCTCTCCTTCTGTAGCTGACATAAATCAGAATAGCCTCCCCCATGTGTATCCTTCACACTTCCTTTATTTCCTAGGTTTTATGATCAATGGGCTCCCTTCTCTGCTGTGATTATGGCTGAAAGCTTTTGTTTATCCATGCACATTCTTAATCGATATTAGTTCCCAATCCTCCCACCCTGTGATTTATGCATTTGCCTGTCTTCTGTATTGAGTCCTGAAGGACTGGAATTTGTATAAATGTCATGTACAAGGAGAAGGCACATTTGGTGATATCTCAAGTTGCATTACTTTTAAAGCCCCCAGAACCGTCACACTGAGCTGTGGAAAATATGACTCTCTGCCCAGACCAATGGCAGGCTTCCTGCCATGAGGCACACAGAGCCCAAAGGCTCAGGTGTAGTAATACTAGTCTGAAATGCTCAGTCAGAGGGTGACCAGACCATTAAACTGTAATTAGGTTGTTATAATTATTGAAAACCAAACAGCATTATAATAATAGAATTGTGCCTCTCACATTTTATATCTCGCCCAGGATCATATTAGTAGCCTATTCGGTATATGGACATTGAGTAATAGCTGCTATTCTTCAGAAGGCATTTACTTCTATTAAAAGTGCTGGGTGAGCAATTTGATGAAAGCATGGACATTTTCCTAGTGGAAAATGGACATTTATATGACATTGTTCAGAGACCTGGAAATTATAAAGGCCTACTTCTTTGAAAATCAAAGTCCTATTTTTAACCTCTAAAACACAAACAAAATAAAATACGAACAGTTATCATAAAATGTTCTTGTTCCTTTTTTGAAATAGAATGTATTAGAGAAATGAGTATGTAAATACCCAAGAAGAAACCAAATTCTGTTTCCATGTAGGTATGTATAACTGGATGAATAGGCACTTAGGCAAATCAGAACTAGGTTACAGGGGTGTTTTCAGGAATTTATGATTAGATTGTGATGGTTTTTAGTGCAGCTCTTCCCCATGTTAGCAGATAGCCCACACGTGTGGGAAAGCTGAGTCGTCGTATTGAATCTGACAGTAACCGTTTTTGTCCCTCTCTTTTTCTTTTCAGAACTCTCTTTGCTCACGAGTTACCAAAAAAAAAAGAGCCAAGATGTTGGTATTGTTGGCTGGTATCTTTGTGGTCCACATCGCTACTGTTATTATGCTATTTGTTAGCACCATTGCCAATGTGAGTAATGTTCTTTTGTTCATTCATTCATTGAGAAATCATTCGAATATTTACATGAAGTGCACAAAAGAAGTTTAAGCCACAGCCCTTGCCCTTCATGAACTTACAGCTCAGTTGTGGGAAAACAAAATAAACACACGCTTGCTCTTCAAACAATTAAATAACAGGAGCATAAAAGTGAATGTCCACAGGAGTGATCCTGCCAGAGCTGTAGGTGGTTAAGGGCTTGGAGGATCTAGTGCAGCTTCTTCGGTCTCTAGAAGAGCCTTCCCAGCAGCAGGGGTGAGTGGAGCTTGAGGTGAACCTGGAGGAGTGGTAGATGGCTGAGGTTTCTCTTAGTGAAAGAGGGAAGGTGGAAGGATCATAGGGATGCATTCAGGTGGGAGTGCTAGCAAAGGAGCACATGTAGGAAGGACAAGCTTTGGTCAGAGGATAAGGAGGACACACACCTATGTGGCTGGAGCCGAACTTCCCCTCCTTCTGAGAAGCTTGATTAGAAGGATAGATGGGAAGAAGAGGATGCCAGACTGACGAATTCAAATTTTGAGCAAAGAGTAGCATGTGAAAGTGGAGTTTTGCAAGATTAACCCAGTGCCACTGAATTAACTAACAGACAAAACAAGAAAAAAAGATGGAGGTAGTGTCTTTTCTCTCTGAACCCTGGGCTACTCTGACCTCTAGTGGTGGCTTACAGCGCCCAATTTGCTTTTACTTGTGCTTTTCTCAGAAAAAAGCCAGCTCCTTGGACCTAAAAACCAAGGCCACCAATCACTAGGCAGGCAAACCATGGTTTCAGAATCTGTTTAGGTCCCTATCACAGTTAAAGTATAAGTGAGTTTTAAAGTTCAGATAGAAGAGCTTTGCAAACATTAGTGGGTGTGATCATAAGCAAGGCTAATTAAGAATAACTGTGATAAGACAACCCCGCCCACACGACCTCCTCATTTTGTAATTTAGCCATTCTATATGTCAACTCCTATATCTATCCAGATAAATCTGATAAGCTTCTTCAAAGTGTATTAATGAGCGCCAAAGCGCTGCGTATCTGTGAATTACCAGCCCCTAATATAAGGCTAGGCACACAGTTGTTTATTGAATGAAGAGCAAGGATTGGCGTAGGTGATGCATGTTCCCGGCCCCACCTTTCCAGTGTGTGCATTTGTGTGTGTGTAGACAGGACACTGCACTTGTTTTCTCTTCCAGAAGGATAATTCCTTTTCTTGGGCCAGGCAGGAAGGGATGGCGGCACCATGATCAGTCTGGGGGAATCCATTCAGGTCACCCTTCAGCTTTTAGTAGCCCCTACAGGAAAGCACTTGCTGTAGTATTTTACTATCAAATTACTTTGCATGTTGTGACAGTCAAGTTTGATCCTTCTGTTTAGATGAAAGTGGCTTATTAACCACTAGATTCATTGTTATTTTCCCAGTAGGTCTTATGTTTCTTAATTGTTTCCAGTTGGACATTTCACTTTTTTCCTGGTTAACCAGGGACTTAAATGAAACAATCTTGTTAGAGTATATGAACTGCACATACCTAAGCCAGTTTCCTCATCCTGGACTTCTGTTTCTCAGAACTTTAGAATTTTAAACCACTGTGGTTGAGTTACTTCCATTTTTTTTAAGTCATGAAGAATGTGGAGGCCAAAGAGGGCTAGGTGATTTCTTTCTGGGTTTCACATTCTTCTATGTCTCTTCTCTTGGCAACTTTGTGAACTTCAGTTTTAATCGGACCTTATTTCCACCCACAGATAAGCTGCATAGCCATAGTTATAGCTAAATAGAATGTCTTTATTAAAATCTGATCCCGATGCAAGCTGATTTGTTATTTTCTTTTTAAATCAGAGGGCCAGCTTTCAATCAACATTTTCTTTCCTTCTGGTTTCAGGTCTGGTTGGCTTCCAGTACGGCAGATGCATCAGTAGGTCTTTGGAAAAACTGTACCAACGGTAGCTGCAGTGACAGCCTGTCATATGCCAGTGAAGGTATATATAAAGATATTGACCCAGTGCTGACAGTAGGTGTGGTCAGGGAATGTTCAGCCCCTGGAGTGACCTCATGCCCTTGTTCTCCTCGTCCTGTGTCTACAGATGCCCTCAAGACAGTGCAGGCCTTCATGATTCTCTCTATCATCTTCTGTGTCATTGCCCTCCTGGTCTTCGTGTTCCAGCTCTTCACCATGGAGAAGGGAAACCGGTTCTTCCTCTCAGGGGCCACCACACTGGTGTGCTGTGAGTATCTCATGGGTAGACTCCAGTTTACACTTTTAAGTCCATCTTACCATGGGTGTTTCTGGCAACTTGAACAGATTAGCACATGGTTCAGTGAAACTTCCTTGTGCAATTTTCTCCTCTGGTTATTTGTTCTCTTGTGGAGAACCTTGAATTGCTGCTTAGGTTGAGAACCCTCATCTGCTTCATTGTTCAAAACCAGTGCTCCTGGGTAGCTACCAAGTGGCAGTGCATATCTGTTAGTAGCACGTGTGTACAAGACACTTCAAGAAGGCAGAAAGGTAGGAGTTCTCAGAAAGATGAAACCACTGCCACAATGCACATCATTATTGTGATTCTCATTTAATTGTTGTTCTTTCCCAATATACTCGGTTTGGTGGAAGGACATGCTCTTTTGCATCCCTGAGTAGCTTTCCTAGACCCACAAGGGCCAGACAGGACAGCTGGATGGTAGGCATGAGGTTCTGTGTTTTACATCACACTGTGGCCACACAAACCAGTGCAGACATGAGAGCTCAGACACCTCTAATTTATCAACATACCGTCGAGCTTGGCCCAGGGGACATCCATCAGAACTCCTGTTTAGAGACAAACAAGCAGAGTTCATTTTCCTATTGCTAATGAGGGAAATAGGATCTTCTTAAAATTAGTAAAACTTTTTCTCGACTTTAATGTAAGAAAACACACCGCCAAATCTCCTTTTCCCCTGCAGGGCTGTGCATTCTTGTGGGGGTGTCCATCTACACTAGTCGTTATGCGAATCATGATGGAACGCTGTATCACCACGGGTATTCCTACATCCTGGCCTGGATCTGCTTCTGCTTCAGCTTCATCATCGGCGTTCTCTATCTGGTCCTGAGAAAGAAATAAGGCCGGACGAGTTCATGGGGATCTGGGGGGTGGGGAGGAGGAAGCCGTTGAATCTGGGAGGGAAGTGGAGGTTGCTGTACAGGAAAAACCGAGATAGGGGAGGGGGGAGGGGGAAGCAAAGGGGGGAGGTCAAATCCCAAACCATTACTGAGGGGATTCTCTACTGCCAAGCCCCTGCCCTGGGGAGAAAGTAGTTGGCTAGTACTTTGATGCTCCCTTGATGGGGTCCAGAGAGCCTCCCTGCAGCCACCAGACTTGGCCTCCAGCTGTTCTCAGTGACACACACTGTCTGGGGCCCCATCAGCTGCCACAACACCAGCCCCACTTCTGGGTCATGCACTGAGGTCCACAGACCTACTGCACTGAGTTAAAATAGCGGTACAAGTTCTGGCAAGAGCAGATACTGTCTTTGTGCTGAATACGCTAAGCCTGGAAGCCATCCTGCCCTTCTGACCCAAAGCAAAACATCACATTCCAGTCTGAAGTGCCTACTGGGGGGCTTTGGCCTGTGAACCATTGTCCCTCTTTGGAACAGATATTTAGCTCTGTGGAATTCAGTGACAAAATGGGAGGAGGAGAGAGAGTTTGTAAGGTCATGCTGGTGGGTTAGGTAAACCAAGAAGGAGACCTTTTCACAATGGAAAACCTGGGGGATGGTCAGAGCCCAGTCCAGACCTCACACACGGCTGTCCCTCATGGAGACCTCATGCCATGGTCTTTGCTAGGCCTCTCGCTGAAAGCCAAGGCAGCTCTTCTGGAGTTTCTCTAAAGTCACTAGTGAACAATTCGGTGGTAAAAGTACCACACAAACTATGGGATCCAAGGGGCAGTCTTGCAACAGTGCCATGTTAGGGTTATGTTTTTAGGATTCCCCTCAGTGCAGTCAGTGTTTCTTTTAAGTATACAACAGGAGAGAGATGGACATGGCTCATTGTAGCACAATCCTATTACTCTTCCTCTAACATTTTTGAGGAAGTTTTGTCTAATTATCAATATTGAGGATCAGGGCTCCTAGGCTCAGTGGTAGCTCTGGCTTAGACACCATCTGGAGTGATCACCTCTTGGGGACCCTGCCTATCCCACTTCACGGGTGAGGCATGGCAATTCTGGAAGCTGATTAAAACACACATAAACCAAAACCAAACAACAGGCCCTTGGGTGAAAGGTGCTATATAATTGTGAAGTATTAAGCATACCATATTTCAGCCATGATAAGAACAGAGTGCCTGCATTCCCAGGAAAATAAGAACATCCCATGAGATAAATAAAAATATAGGTGATGGGAAGATCTTTTCTTTAAAATAAAAAAGCAAAAACTCTTGTGGTACCTAGTCAGATGGTAGACGAGCTGTCTGCTGCCGCAGGAGCACCTCTATACAGGACTTAGAAGTAGTATGTTATTCCTGGTTAAGCAGGCATTGCTTTGCCCTGGAGCAGCTATTTTAAGCCATCTCAGATTCTGTCTAAAGGGGTTTTTTTGGGAAGACGTTTTCTTTATCGCCCTGAGAAGATCTACCCCAGGGAGAATCTGAGACATCTTGCCTACTTTTCTTTATTAGCTTTCTCCTCATCCATTTCTTTTATACCTTTCCTTTTTGGGGAGTTGTTATGCCATGATTTCTGGTATTTATGTAAAAGGATTATTACTAATTCTATTTCTCTATGTTTATTCTAGTTAAGGAAATGTTGAGGGCAAGCCACCAAATTACCTAGGCTGAGGTTAGAGAGATTGGCCAGCAAAAACTGTGGGAAGATGAACTTTGTCATTATGATTTCATTATCACATGATTATAGAAGGCTGTCTTAGTGCAGAAACATACTTACATATCAGACATATCCAAAGGGAATACTCACATTTTGTTAAGAAGTTGAACTATGACTGGAGTAAACCATGTATTCCCTTATCTTTTACTTTTTTTCTGTGACATTTATGTCTCATGTAATTTGCATTACTCTGGTGGATTGTTCTAGTACTGTATTGGGCTTCTTCGTTAATAGATTATTTCATATACTATAATTGTAAATATTTTGATACAAATGTTTATAACTCTAGGGATATAAAAACAGATTCTGATTCCCTTCATTGTGTGAATGTTTTTTTTCTAAAAAAAATGTGGAGAAATATGGATAATTATGACATTTATCCCTCATTAAGCTGCCTATCAGTTTGATTTGGACAACTTGACGTTTATTTGAGACATTAAGCTACTTTCTGGTAATATATTAGGCATTTCTGCAATAGCTCTTTCAGGTAACTGAATATTATTAAGCATAGTTTTATCTTGCTTTGATTAAACCTCTTAGGCAAAAAATGGAACTTCATAAGCTAATACATTAGAAAGGGGTTATGATTATAAATCAGAAATGCTTGTGACATTAAGAAATGAGGCACTTGTGAAATTTCTTTGAAATAGCCAGCTCCTCTAATGTGTCTTCAAAATATAAAGTGATTCACAAAGGCATGCATCACACCTATTTGTAGCAGCCCATTCATTACATAAACCAGGGCATACCTGTGTGGGCTCTGTGAGTGAAGGGAGGCTTCACTACTTTCTGTGAGCAGTAAGGACTGGATAAAGACTGCATATCCTTGTGTCGTGTCAGCACCAATACAATAAGGAGGGTTTTAATGTGAAGCAGGCAATCTTCCAGCCCCTTCTGGTCTTGGATGAAATAGTTGCACAGAGTATTGCACCAAAAATACACAATGGAGGCTGAAAAGTTCAACATATTTTAAGTCAATTAATCAAATTGCATTGATTCTTGATGCTTTCTCAGAGGCCTACGTGATTTCTTAGATTGCTCTGATAAACTATCATAAGGGGTCCACTTCCCCTCATTTAGCTCCCCCAGGGATTTCTTTTCCCCCATGTCATACACCCAGTCCTAAATCAACCCCCAAGGCTATCCTTCCATCCCTTCTGCAGAGGGAACTTTTGTCAGACTCTGCAACAAACTCCTAGCTCTATCCAGAGTGTCCTCTGCTGCTAAGATTGGTATCTTTCTCCTCAAAAGCCTGGATGGTGAATGGGGGTGCATTAGTCAGAATTCTCCAGAGAAACAGAAAAAATAAGATTCGCATGTGTGTGCAAACATATATATATAAATAAATAAAAATATATTTATTTTAAGGAATTGACTCACATGATTTTGAAGGCAGGCAAGCCCAAAGTCTGCAAGGGGTGGGCCAGCAGAGAGCTGGTGCTACAGTGCAGGTCTGAAAGTTGCCAGAGTCCCTTTTATAGAGAAGCTTAAAAAATATTTGTTGAATTAAATGTCTTAGGTAGAGACAAATTGAATTAAAGTGGTTAAGTAAATACTCTTAGGTGAAATTTGTGCAAATTATGAGTATAAAGAGGGTGAGATACAGAAATCTCCATGACCACTCAAGAATGGGACCCAAAGGCAAATGATAACTTATTCATTCATCAAGGGATAAACTTGAGTTATCAAATGGTTAATAGATAAAGATCCCACTCTGCCTTGGATTTAGCCATCGCAGTCCCTGTGTAAAACCCCACCGGCTTTCAGGCATGGAAAAAAATTTCACAAAGGCCTTGAAAGAAGGCATATGAAGACCAAAAGGATATTGAGCAGGGTTCCATACTTGAATAAAGGAAGAAACTCCCTTCAATGTTTACTAAGAAATAGTTAGAATATAGCATATCCTGTATAGATGAAATGTCCTAGCGAAAATGTTTAAATGTATTTAAAGAAGAGCTAGATTTTGTGGGGGGAGAGAAGGGAATAGGATAGGCTGGTGGGAGGAAGAATGAAAAGAAGAAAACTTGTTGGAAATTTTGGAGTAGATTGTGAGGAGGGGTGACTCACTTTAAAGATGTATCATTTGGAGGTAGACACGATTTTCAGAGCACAAAACAGATAAGGAAAGATGCATGCTGATTGTGTGGAGCCCAAGGGAAGGAGGGTTCTTGGAGTCTTACGTGGCTTTGTTTCTGAAAGGGAGACATGTGAAGCCTACTCCTGAGGCGGGAGGCTGGAGACATGACCATCAAGACCTATAATTGATAAACAACTAGGGGCTGGGTGCTGCACCTACATGCTGGGGAAATAGAAAATGAAGCAGACATGTGTCCCATCTTCTTCCAGCTTTCAGTCTAGCTTGGAAATAAATCTCATACCTAGAGAAAATGGAGGATCTGTGGGATGTAGACGAGGTGGGAGCATGAATGCCTAGGGAGGGAAGAAGAAAGATTTTCAGTTCTTCAGCTCTTCCTCATGACCCTATCTCATGCCGTGAGCAATTGTCTGGCATCTCCTGTGGGTTGGACCACTGCTGCATTTCTTACTTGCCAACATCACTTTGTCCCAAATGCCATTCCTTTGTTCCAGTGCCTCCTTGTCTTCCATCTGGGGAACTGGAGGTGAGAAGCATTATAATAGCCTCTCTGCCTTTATCTACAATCTCTCCAACCTGTGCTTTATGCTGATGTCAGGATGGGCATTGATGGATGCTTCTATCACTGTCGGGGCAGGCAGGGCCAGAACACTAGCATAAGATGTCAATATGTCTATCCATATGTCAGGTCCATACTCAACTCAAGCTTCTGGTTAACTGCTGATCTATTGGCAACTCCAGTTCCCAATAAGTTCCTCATCTCCTTCCGAGACCACCTCAGCGTGGACTTAATCATCCACATCACTGTCAGCATTTTGGTCAAAACCATTCAACAAGTCTCCAGGAAGCTCCAAACTTTCCTTCATCTTCCTGTCTTCTTCTGAGCCCTCCAAACTCTTCCAACCTCTACCCGTTACCCAGTTCCAAAGGTGCTTCCACACTTTCAAGTATCTTTATAGCAATGCCCCACTCCTGGTACCAAATTCCTGTATTAGTCTGTTTTCACACTGCTATGAAGACATATTTGAGACTCGGTAATTTATATAGAAAAGAGGTTTAATTGACAAAAAAGCTAACAAAGTGAGCCCTGATTCAAAAATGACCGTCTACACGTGGCACATGAGGGACTTTATGATATTAAGAGATTAATTAAACAACAGTGGATGGGGAGGAAGAACAGACTTTTGAGCTCTTCCCAATATAGGAATGTGTTAGTTCTAAAAATTTTCTTAAGTTGTTTGCTTGGAACTCAGAGTATATTTTTCCATGCGAAAAATTCAGAACTATTTTATTTATGATATGGGCTAAAAAGACTTCTGTAATCTAGCTTGGAAACTTAATAATCATTAAACTTATTTTCAATGAGATATGACTGTTTAAATTCTGAAACCTGGAACCCTCTGTTGCCCTGCAAATGCTTTAGGAAAAGAAGAGTGTGTCTGATGGAGGATAAGATGGAAAGTGAATATGGATCCATATTCAGAAGACACGGTTGCATTACAGCAAAGGAACAGCTTTTCGCTGGCCATGCTAAGCATTTGACATTGATGTGGGAGAACATGGCATTCAGTATGACTCTGTCTGGATATATATAGTTTTGTAAATTGGGTGTTCTTAAGTTGAGACTGCATGTTTTATTCCAAAATCAATCTTAGTTTTCCCACTTGCATTAGCATATTGTATTAGTCTGTCTTCACGCTGCTATAAAGACATACCCGAGACTGGGTAATTTATAAAGAAAAGAGGTTTAATTGACTCACAGTTCTGCATGGCTGGGGAGGCCTCAGGAAACTTATAATCATGGCAAAAGGGGAAGAGGTACGTCTTACATGGTGACGGGAGAGAGAGCGTGCAAGAGAAGGGAAAACTGCGTTATAAAACCGTAAATTTTATAGAACCCACTATCCCAAGAACAGCATGAGGGAACCACCCTCATGATCCAATCACCTTCCACGGGGTCCCTCCCTCAACACATGAGGATTTGGGGGATTACAATTCAAGATGAGATTTGGGTGGGGGAACAGCCAAACCGTATCATGTATCAATGCTTAAATTCAGTTTATCTGGGAATTTTGAATGATTCCAACTCCTTAGTATAGACATTTACAGGCTTTTGGGCATTATGAAATCGTACTATTTTTAATTTGATTTCACCACTTCTCCTCTGTCTTATAAAAAGCTGACATCGAGCACATATGTACTTATAATTTTTAAGGTGAATCAAAAGTAAACCTGTTTTGAGTATTTGGATATAGTTTTGCAATAGCTCTTGAGGTTACTAGGGTGGCAAAATCAAGTTTGAGAATTATAGTGCTAGATTTATGGGTGAAATGGATTACACTAATTAGTCTGACATTTAGTCACCTTGTTTTAAAAAAGCAAGGCAGTATTCTGGCAGTGATATTGAACTCCAGATTTCTTTCCATATACTCACTTATGAAATTTACTTCAACTTGGCATACCAGAACTGACTACTAATTTCTTTCCCCAGAATAATTTAAATTCTTTACATCTCATTGTATTTAGTACTTGTCAGAGCTCCTGGAAGGACAGATAAAAGATAAATGCAGACAATTATTCATTGCTCAGCTTAGGTTCATTTCAGCCGGTCATTCTCTTGACCTTACCCTGGACGTCCTTATTCCCCAGAACCACTCTTCCTAATTCAGAGGAACGTGCGTGGCCCCTAATTTCTGGAGCTAACACCCACTACCACCAGTTTTGAACTCCATGCTCTTTTTTATTTTCCAGATGGAGTCTTGCTCTGTCACCCATGCTGGAGGACAGTGGCGCCATCTCTGCTCACTGAAACCTCCTCCTCCTGGGTTCAAGCAATTCTCTTACCTCAGCCCCCCAAGTAGTTGGGATTATAAGCGTGTGCTACCACACCTGGCTCAATTTTGTATTTTGTATTTTTAGTAGAGATGTTGGCCAGGCTGGTCTCCAACTCCTGACCTCAAGTGATCCACCCACCTCGGCCCTCCCAAAGTGCTGGGATTACAGGAGTGAGCCACCGTGCCTGGCCAGAAGGCTGTGCTCTCTTAGCTCTTCAAGGATGCTCTATTGTTATTCTCCTTCTCCCTATATCTCTACTGGAGATTTTCTCTTGTGGGTAAAATACGCTTAAGTTTACCATATCTTAAGCAAAGAAAACACACAAACAACAACAAAAAAATCACTCCTCTCTATACTAATACTTTGCCTCTTGGTCTCTTATTATCCGTCTCCACCAGGCCCTGTCTCTGGGGTCAAGGGTAAGAGCTCACATAGAGGCACACCGTATATCTACATATTTGAAAGTTGTATATCAAGTTAACAAGCCATTAAATAAAAGGTGTTCTATTGTCCTACCTTGATAGAGATACCTAGAAGGTCAGGTTAAATTGAAAAAGCTCAGACTCCTTGGAGTCCTGGGGTAGAAGTCGGCTTACTGGGGGAGTGGGTGTCAGGCTCTCTGCTCATAGCTTGACTTTCTTCTCCCTCCCTCCTCTGCCCCATCTCCCACCATGAGAGACACGGAGTGCATGTGAGTGGGTACTCCGGCCCACACATCCGAGAACAGCCCTCACCCCTGCCCCATCCTGCAGACAGCTGCCCCTGGGCCATCTCATAGGCCATCCCATAACACAGTCCACTCTCTATTTGACAGGCCCAGGGAGAGGGGCTTAGTCATGAGCATGAGGACATTTGGCCAGGGACTTTGGCAGCACGAGCAATCAAAATGCAGTCTGGCAGCAGGGTGTGGCCTCCAGGTGGGTGTGCTCCTTTGGTCCTGAGCCCAAGGACTTCTTGCCTCCGGGAGGGTGTGGCTGGAGGAGGGTTGGAGCAAAGCCAGGAAAGCACAGGCCTAGAGAAGGCCTCCTGCCTGATCTAAGGGTGCAAGGCTCTGGCCTCTCTTCCCACTCCCTCACCTCGGGCCTCCCTGGAGCCAATCAGCTTCTGCCCTCAGCACTCTAAAGTGATAGCTCTGCTGAGGATCAAGATTCACTTTATATTCTCCAATCCAATGGGCACTCTTAGTCTGTACCTTTTTGTTTTTTTCTTTGCCTGCTGCTTATTGTATCTTTGTATTTTGCATGGGTTTTAATTAAAATTCCTATAATGAATGATCATCTATATTGGAATGAATCCAAAAAGCATCTAGACTCAAATCAGTTTTCTGAAGCCAGGGCTGTAAGAACTACAAATTCAACTGAACCCCTGAAGTTCTCCTCCCTTTCTTTGACTTCCCCATCTCAGGAAATAGCCACCTATCACTTAGAATTACAGGCCAGATATCCAAGCGTCACTCACCATTCCTCCTTCTCCCCCATTCTTCACATTTAATTAATAACTGTATCTTGGTGATTCTAATTCCCAAATATTTCTAGACTCTTTCCCTTTCTTTCCATTCCCTTCAGTGTGATCTTAGTTTAGACCTTTAATTGCATTTATTTAAAGTAGCTGAATAGGCTCATAAGAATTCACTGCTGCAACTAATTTTCCACTCTGTTGCAAAAACTGATTTTCTTGCAGTGCAAATATGAGCGTGCCATTCCCCTGCTTTTAATCCTTCATTTTCTCCTTCAGGTTGTGCAGGATAAAATTCAGAACTTGTCTATTGCTGCCTTTTCCCCCATGGCCACTCTATCCCAGGGCTAAAACACACACTTATACCATGTTGTGGGGGTTTTCCCCACATGTCATTTGTTTTTCTGAAGGTCCTTCCCCTGGTATCCGGCTACCTCATCCTGATTTCACAGGATCAGAGCACATTCCTCATCTCCGAAAGGGTGGCCTGATGCCCCAGGCCCTACTGAAATGAGCTTTGTCAATGTTTACATAATACCATATGTGTATTTCATCAGAGCATTTGTCACAGAATATTTGAATAGTGGGTTAAACTGCATGCTTCTCTCACTGGACCATGAGCTCCAAGAGGGCGGGGAACTCATATTTCATTTCCTTTCCTTCAGCATTTAGCAGGATGCCTGGCAATTAGCAGATGTTCAATATAATTGTGTGAGAAGGGCTGGGGAAGGTGCTGGGACACATCATCATGGGTGACAGAACCGGTCCCCTGTGGCACTCACTGTTTCGGGGAATTGGACAGGTGGTTCCAATGCAGGCAGAGTGCCGTTGATGCTGAGAGAGAAGGGAGGAAATGTGCCTCTGGGGGTTGTCTGTTACTATTTTTAGGGTCATTAAAAGTGATTAAAGCCCTCTCTGTAAAAGTGTACACATATATATTTTTTTCATAAAATTCTCCTAAAACATCCATGGGTTTCCTAAGTAGTACAGCCCTTAGGCCTGGGCAGAATGACCTCTGCTTTAGAGCATTGCATTTATTTAAAGTAGCTGAATAGGCTCTGGTCCTCATCCAGCTGTGCATATATTTAAGATGAACTTTAAGGGTGAATAAAATGTTGGAAGTTGTAAAGAAGTTGGAAGTTGAAAGATCAGCCAACGAAATCATAGCGATGGAAAAGCTGGCTGGAGCAAGTGACCCATTTGGAAAGGTAGACTGGGGGCTTTACTGCAGAAGGTCTTGACTCTCAGGGTTAGGAATTTCACAATGATTTGGAAGGATAATGGGAATTCCTAAAACGTTTTTGAGCAATGATATAACTGGAATGTGCTCTGAAAGGATGAATTTGGCAGATTATACAGGGGGTTGCAGGGGAAGTGAAGAAGGTGGAGAAATAGTTGGGAGGCTACTGTAGTACTTGAGGGAAGAGGTAATAAGAACTGGACAAAGTGGGTGGGATGGGAATGGAAGAGATGAATATAATACAAAAGGTATGATTTAGATGTCATGTGATTCAGCAAGATTTCAGGGAGAAGGCAACAAAGATTACTCTGATTTACCAGACTGGAGTTGGGGGAACTGGCCACGCCATGAACAAAAGAGGGAAGCTGGAGGAAGAATTTGAGGGAGAAGATTATAAACTCAGATCTAGACATGTTAAGTACAAGGAGCTGCTGGACATTTAAGTATCTTGCTCCTTAAAGTCTAAAGATGTCTTAGGTTACTTGTGAAGGGTTACTTTCCAGAGGGATCCTGGGGGTTCCCCAGAGCACCCACAAATGTAAGTTTCTAGGAGGCTGCACATTTCCCACATTTAGACTCTAGCTAGGTAAGCTTTTCATAGCACTTCCATCAGCCTGGGTCAACTCACTTGGGACTGACCTTATATCTGTTTGAATTCAGCTGTCTTTTGTTTTAAATTTTACTTTTAAATTGTTTTATTACCAATTTTAGCTCCCCCAAATTAGCATCACACTTTCTCCTTGTGTTAGTTCCAACCTGGATCCTGTAGGGGTGGACATGGGAGGGTGATGGGAGGACAGGGCATGGATCTGGGACATGCTTGGAGTTTTAATTTAGTATCCCATGAAACTTCTTGTTTAAAATATCTGATTTGCTAAAATTTGCTTTTCAAAAATGTTGGCCTTTTACTAAATTTCCCTTTTCAACATTTTAAACATCTGCTTTAGTTTTAAAATTGCTGTCTTTTTTCTTTTTTAAAAAAACATCTTTTACGTTTGTCCAGACTTCCCTATCCCTCAAAACAGAGGCTTCTGTTGGGCAAATTATTCTGATGTGAAATCTCTGAACAATCTCATTAGCAAGAGATCTGGAATGATGTCTGAACACAGGTAACAGTGACCTGGCATGGATGTAAATCAAAGAATATTATGAAAAACCCCATGTAATACCAGGACATATGAAGAAATATGAAGATGAGAGGCAATCATTCCTTTAGATTCTGCATTAGTCAGATTATGGTCTGAGTTATAGAGTACTATGTTCAGTGTTGGTCACCACTGTTCAAAGAGATGTGAAGAAATTAGAGTGATTGCAGAAACAAGCAACCAAGATGATTAAAGGGTTGGATAATAGGTTCCAGGATAAAAGATAAAAAGGTTTGTTGCTGTTTCCAGAAGAGAAGACTAAAGTAGAGCGTGATTCTGCAAGGTTTTTATAAGACATGGTTAACAGAAACAACATATGATGGAGAAAGATTGCGAGCAAAGCTAAAAGAAGAGAAAATGCCTCGTTTTGGATAAGTCAGGCCAGAATCAACCTTTTACCCTTTCCTATACTGTTACTAATTAATCACAACATTTTTTCCTGCAGGGCTTGGGCCAGCCATATAAAATACCCCAAACGGAACTCCAGGCAGCCTCTCCCAGTTCTTTGAAATTTTTCCTTAGAAAGATAGCTGTTTTCTCCTCTATTTTGGGCATCGAATGTTTTGAGAGCTTGAGGCTTTACCAATGGATTTCTCAAAGATCTTTCTAGCACCATGATTCTACCAAATAATTTGATTAAATGAGTTTCACAAGGAATGGACTTAATCTGTAGATGATAATGGATCTAGGCCCTTTGATGAAACTGGGACATCTCTGGAATGCTTTTAGTGAAGGGATTGGAGACTTGGCTACTCTTTCAACACAGAAAGTTTAATTGTCTTCTCAAAGAAGCTCTTCACAGACAGCCTAGAAAGCCTCATAACGCTGGAAAAAAAAATATTTGGATGGAGCCAGAAGTAAGGAAAGAATTTCTACCAGGATCTCCTGTGTAGAATCTACTATTTGGCCCTGGAGAGGAAAACTGGGCTCTAGGAGGAACCTGAACACTGATTGGCCAAGGAAGGCATTGAGATGCCAGAATGAAGCTAGTTGAAGTCTCCGCTTTTTCTGTAGCTCTTTATGTGTTGTTATGAAAGCCTGATGAACAGTGGTTTTCTGACACGAAGTTTCTGGGAGGTAAACAGTGATAAATGGCAGTTCAAGAAGCTGAAGGGCAGAAATCAATACTTGCTGTTACTCTGCAGTAAATTATGAGAAGCCTTCAATGAGAGGGACAGATGCTGTTTTTCCAATTGCATGGTTTGAACTTTAGTTGTATATAAATTTTCTTTCTCCCTGTGGGTCTAAGTTTCTGTCTTTGCCGTATATACCCTAAATGTATGGTGATAAATATCAGGCCACTTAAAAAGGTGGTAGGTAATTCACCATTAGTGTCTGAATTTTATTCTCTACCATTGACTTTCTCTAACTTTTCTAATGATGATTAGCATGGTTTGTTTTGTCAAAGGACAGCCTTTGGACCACAAAATGGATGAAAATAAAATTAGAAAAAAAAGAGCTAAACTGCCTTTAAAAACCGTTAAGAATCTCTTAATACTAAGTTTCAAGGGCAGAGTCTTTCTCAGTGCCATTTGGCTCACAGACATGTATTCCGGAGCCACCAAATTTGAAATACAAAAATAAAAAAGATTTTACAAAAGCCATTTCTTCCAATGAGGTCAGCAACAATTCTCGTCATTTCTTTTTTAAACAAATTCATCATGTTCCACCAAGTAAGATATTTACATATACTAACTTGAAATTTCACTCCTGAAAAAATAATAAAGGAAAAAGTCTTCTGGGATATTTTTGCTGTTTTATGGCAGTTGTTGATCTTTAGTGTTTATTAATTTTTTAGTCTTTTCCTTATTTATATCCACCCCTCCCTTTACAAAAAATAGACTAATTTCCCAAAACTGGAGCTAAGAAGTCTGCTCTTAGATGGTGCTCCTGTTTTATAGCTGCTGATTAGGCTGGCAATCAGGAGAAATGTACAAACGCATTGGAGGAGACTTCTTGCAGCCTGTCCATCACACACACGTAGACAGCACTTCTGTTGCTGCTTACCTGAGACAGCTATGTGATACTTTCTAGGATAAGTTCAGATGCGAGTCTCGAGTCATGATGGCAGAGAGAATATACACACCACACTGCTCCAATGGTCTAGGGGCATTGCAATCACAGAGGGAGGAGCTGGCTCTTCCTGCCCCTTCTCTACTCCCTGCTCGCTAACTGCAGGTTCACCTGGCCAACCTGCAGACTAACCTGTGAGGAGCACTCAGATGGGGGGAGAACCTCCTGCCAGATGTAATAACGATTATTTTGAAAGGCAGAGGGGAGGAAGAGGGCAACCAGGAGAACCTTATAAGACTTCAGGGCTTTCAGGCAAATAAATGATGGTTTGATGGTTTGAGGGGCTGTGACTTAGAGCCAGATCACACAGACTCCTGAGACATAATCCAATCAACACCAAGCACACCTCCTTTGACTGTAAGTAACTTGAGTGCTTGTTCTAGGACTTTTGTCTCCTCTGTTTTCCCAGAACCAGACACGTTGCCTGGTTCATAGACACTGAGTAACATTACATTAGACCAATGAAAGGATAAAAGAATCCTAGGTTCTACTGAAGGAGAAATGGGCTTACACTGAAATATTGGGAAGAGAGGGTATAGAGGGGGAATTTATTGGCAAGGAACGTTGTTGTATTATTATAGGTCTGTTATGGGTTATTGATGAAGTGCCATGTAATCTAAGGAGATGCATCATCACAGCAGAATTTCAAGCATTCTGGAATGATTTCAGTGGGCTGCCTGGAGAAAGGCATGAACTGACCACTGTAGGCTTTCATCCTTCCCTTGATGTTGATGATTCTCATTCTCAGGAAGGTGCCCTACACCCACCCCACCCCCAATTTTCTTGGAAAATTCTAATTTCCTACAGTCCCTGCAGTACAGAAGCCACTGATTCTGGACATTTTTGACATTTTTGACATTTTTGACAGTATGGTATTATTGGTATGCTCTGAAAAAACCAATGCTTTTTCAGAGCAAAGACACTTTATCAAATACTATTAAATATTGATTACATGAAGTCCTCACTTAATGTAATCGAGGTTTTTCTCTTTTTTAATTTAAGAAAGAGTCTCACTATGTTACCCAGGCTGGTCTTGAACTCCTGGGCTCAAGGGATCCTCCTGCCTCAGCCTCCAGAGTACCTGGAGTTCCCACCATGCCCAGTCACCAATAGGTTCTTGGAAACTGCAACTTCAAGTGTAACCACATACAACAAAGCCAATGTGATCACACGCTAATTGAGATAAATAAGAGTTAAGGTCCTGTGGCATATTTCAAGCCACAAAAGCACTACCAAACTTCTAAATAAAGACCAAAACACTTCTTAAACGTTGAAATAAATATAAGCTATACAGACAATTAAGAAAGATTAATAAAAATAAGATAATTAATTACCCAATTATTTCAGTTCAGGTTTTGGATTGCTGGAGCCTCCTGCAGCAGCTCAGGACACAAGGTGAACTCGGACAAGACACCATCCCACCACAGGATGCGCTCACACCCACACCCACACCCACACTCACACTGGCACCACGTAGACAAGCCAGTTCACCTAATGTGCACAGCTTTGGGATGGGGGAGGAAAGTGGAGTACCCAGAGGAAACCCACACAGACATGGGGAAAGTGTGCGAACTCCACACAGACAGTGGCTCCAGCTGGGAAGATATTTTATTTTTCTCATCAATGTTATAATAAAACGATGACGTTATTCAAGCACTGTCTGTACATTAATGGTGCCATCTGCTGAGATGCTTAAAAAACTAAAATGTGAGAAGGACCCAACAACCCCTCTGCCAAAAAATGGAAGTGCATCATTGTGTCTTGGTGCTAGCAAGTGTTGAGAAACAGAAGTTAAAAGCGTCTCCTACTTTTTTTTTTTTTGCATTGGCGTCTGTTGACCTATATTGTGCATTCTGTGTAAATTTCATATGCCAGAAAAATCAAGAGTAAAAAGGTCATGAGAAGGCAGAAGAGTGGGTTGGAGAGGACTCTGAATAAGAGAACCTGGGATAAGACAGTTTATTAAGATACAAGCAATGATTTCTGACTTTTTTCAGCCAGGAGATACATAAGCACAGAGGATGTGATATCAGTCTTGGATCAATAAGGGATCTTGTACAATGAGAAAAGTGATGCATTTTCATCTCCCAGGTGCCTCTCCACCCCTTCTGTCTGGGGGCTGTGAGGTAGGGAATCTGCTGGCTATTCCTTGATGGACCTCTCAGGGTTACTAGACCAAGAGGCAACCTTGAGGAATGCTACTCGTTAACCCAGTTAACAAATAAATTAAAATCCTTGTCCTAGTGGGTGTCTGATTTCCAGTCTGTCATTTCACACGTTGACACTAGATGTCAGGGAAAGACTTAGCGTTCTAGTTTGCAGGTCTCAGATCTCTTCAGCAGGAAGCAAGGCTGCCTGAGACGGAAATCAGGTATTGAAGACTGGCAGATTTCCCGCTGTGAGCCACTGGGGACACCAGGGCTCTTATGCCAGAATATCACTGTCCTGCTCACGCCCTGTTGGACATACGCTTGATGCTGTTAAAGCCCATAGACAGAACAGGTTAGATCAAGGTCATTTCACCAAAAAAGTTTTTTTTTTTTTTGAGCAGGGGGAGGGGGAATGAAAGTCATTAATTTACCCTTTCCATTTTATTATAAAAGAGATTCAATTTTACTTTTCAAAAAAGGACAGAAGGTATAACATGGTCGTGTTTTATAATCCTTTTCATTAGTAAATTAGGAAGGAGGTAAACCAGTTAAAAATTATATGGGAGTCTCATAAGATCGTTCTGATGCTCTGTAGTACTTCCTTACATTTTGCAAAAATGACATTTTGTTTTAAATGATATTAAGCAAAAATGTGTTTTTACTGCAGAATAACTAAATCCTGACTTGCTTTCATTATGTTGCTATTATGATTCCCAAGGCTCTCAGCCCCTTCACAGGCTTCCTGATGTAACAAAAAACGATGGGCTTTTATAAAAAGTACGGATAACACATTCAAAAATTTTCCTTCTTCCTTCCTTCCTTCTCCTTCCTTCCTTCCTTCTTTCCTGCCTTCCTTCTTTCCTCCCTCCCTTCCTCCTTTTTTCCTTCCTTCCTTCCTTCTCTTCCTTTTTTTTTTTTTTTTTAGCTTGTAAGAAGGCAATGTGAACAAACTGGAACCGGGAAGGATGGTGGTAAAGGACAAAGCCAGAAAAGGGTACAGGATTTCCCTTGTCATGCATATATTTTTGCTCTAGTCCAAAAGGTCATGGCCGTCGTATTCTCAGCCACCCTTTGGAAATAACTAGTCATCTACCCACCCAAGTTTAAAAATAGCCCTTCCTTGGTAGGAGGAGCCCACAGTGGGAGGAGGGCCCATCCAGATGCTGGGGAGCAGCCCCGCCTATGGAAAGATGTTCCAGGAGCCCCCTTGGTGCATCTGGGAGCCATTATATCATCACCAAAAATAGTATTATTAATACCGTATGGGTGTGTCCTTCATTTATTTGTGAACTGGATGTTGTGCAAGTCACAGGGGACTTGAAAAGAAAAAGACAAGTTTTTTTGCTGGCTCACAATGGAGGCAGGAGAGAGACATGCTGGAAAACCATTCTAATGCTTATGATAGATATTTACAATGGTTGGTCGTTGTTACCTACTGCAATCCAGACAACTCCATCTTCTTGGAACTTTCAGATAAAGATTGATGTGGGGTATGGTGGCTCACGCCTGTAATCCCAGCACTTTGGGAGGCTGAGGCAAGAGGATCACTTTGGGTCCAGGAGTTCAAGACCAGCGTAGGCAATGTGGTGAGGCCTCATCTTTACAAAAAAATCAAGATTGATGTGGACAAAGAGTTTCAAAGTGTAAGGCAGATTAGAGAATTACTTGAGCGGGAATGAAAATATGGAGAGATGTCAGTACTACTTATTTATTGATCAAGATTTTGACTGGTTTATTTATAAAAATACCCATATGACACATACTATGTGCCAGGCATCATTTTAAACACTTTGCAACTGTAAGCTCCTTTCATCCTTACAACTCTCTAAGTAGGTACCAATATTAGTCCCATGTTGGAGATAAGTAAATTGAAGCACAAAACGGTTAAGTAACTTGCCCAAGTATTCACAGATAGAGCTAGAATCCTGAGGGTCATTTCACTTATCTTTTCTTCTGCTCAACCTGAATGCTCACCTAACAACATGCTTTTTCTTTTCACGTAGGAAGAGAGCATTATGTAGTTTAACAGTTTGTGATGTTGGAGTCAGTCAGATCTATGTTTGACAGTTAGCTCTGCCACGTAATAACTGACTTTGGGGCAACTTTTACTAAAGTTCTCTGAGCCTAGTCTTTCTTATAAGGAAAGATGGTAACTAATTCCTATAGTTGTTGGAAGAATAAAAGGAGATATTGTAGTAAGATTACATACTCTTGATAAATGTTCTTACTTCCTGTGGAAGCCAGGCTCTACGATCACCCACATGGATTCTCATTTCCTGGTGATGAGGCCCTTGTGTAGTTCTTCCCACTTGGATAAGGCTGACCTATGTAACCAGTAGAATATTGTAGAGGGACTTCTGAGGTTAGAGCATAAAACACACAGCAGCCTTGCGCCCTCATTGATCTGGGGAAAGCCAGCTGCCATGCCATGGTGATATGATTTGGCTGTGTCCTCGCCCAAATCTCAACTTGAATTGTAGCTCCCAGGATTCCCACTTGTTGTGGGAGGGACCCAGGGGGAGGTAACTGAATCATGGGGCTGGTCTTTCCCGTGTTATTCTTGTGATAGTGAATAAGTCTCACGAAATCTGATGGTGTTATCAGGGGTTTCTGCTTGTGCTTCTTTCTCATTTTTCTTTTGCCACCTCCATGTAAGAAGTGCCTTTCACCTCCTGCCATGATTCTGAGGCCTCCCCAGCCATGTGGCACTATAAGTTGAATTAAACCTCTTTTTCTTCCCAGTCTCAGGTATGTATTTATCAGCAGCGTGAAAACAGGCTAATACACATGGGGACTCCTAGGCAGCCCAGTGGAGAGCTCTGGTAACAGAGGCCTCCTGCTTCATTCATCCTGCCAGCCAGGTGAGTGGACCATTTTAGAAGCAGATCCTCTAGCCCCAGTCAAGCCTTCAGGTGACAGCAGCCCTGGCCAAGATCTTGACTGGAGCCTCATAAGAGATACTAAACATGAACTGCTCAGCCAAGCCACTTGTGGATTCCTGACCCATAGAAACTGTATGAGATAAGAAATACTTACTGTTGCTTTACACCGCTAAGTCTGGAGAAGTTTGTAACACAGCAATAGATAACTAATATACTTTCCCTCATCTATTCTTTCACCAGTAGGTCAAGCTGGACTCTTATCTTGTCTCCACTTCTCACAGCACATTCTGCTCCAGACATAAGTGCAGCGGGTGAAGTTTGTCCTGGGGACATACCCCCTTGCAATCCATTTCACTTGACCTTTCTGCTGCCAGCTGAAAATATCTTGGCCTCCTCGTATGCTCAACCAATCTTCACTGGCATTCAGCAGCCCACTAGGTGTTCATGGGCATGAGCTCTCGTGTCTCTTTCTGGGGACATTTACACTGGAATAGTGGACACAGAGGATGAAGAACCTTTTTAAGATAGCCTAGGGTTTCCCTTTAAACTCTTGTTTTGGGCCTCAAACATGTTAGGTATGGGTCTGGACCTAAGTTGGAATAACTCCCTGTAAAAAAATCTAAATTCCTTGTAATCACCTTCATGGCCAATTGGGCTCTGGCTGCCCCACCCCTCCAATTCGTCTTTTACCAGTCATTCCTCACTCACTGTGCGCAGCCCACCCTGGCCTTCCCTTCTCCCCGCCCCTCCCCTCCCCTCCTCTCCCCTCCCCTCCCCTCCTCTCCCCTCCCCTCCCCTCCCCTCCCCTCCCCTCCTCTCCCCTCCCCTCCCCTCCCTTCCCCTCCCCTCCTCTCCCCTCCCCTCCCCTCCTCTCCCCTCCCCTCCCCTTCTTTCCCTTTCTTTCTGACAGGGTCTCACTCTGTCTCCCAGGCTGGAGTGCAGTGGTGCAATCATGGTTCACTGCAGCCTCAATCTCCTGGGCTCAACTGATCCTTCCACCTCAGCCTCCTGAGTAGCAGGGACTATGGGCACACGTCATTATGCCCAGTTGATTTCTGTATTTTTAGTAGAGATGGGGTTTCGCCATGTTGCCCAGGCTGGTCTTGAACTCCTGAGCTCAAGCGATCTGCCCACCTCGGCCTCCCAAAGTGCTGGGATTACTGGCATGAGCCACAGTACCCAGCCCACTCAGCCCTTACTGTCCCAGGAGAATGTCAAGGTTATTCTCTCCACTGGGTTCTTGTACCTGCTGTTCTCCCTGCCTGCAGTCCTCTTTCTGCAGGTCTTCACTTGATTGGTTTATTCTCATCATTCAGATGTCAACTCAGTGGCACCTGCTCAGAGAGGCTTTCATTTATTAAATAAATGAAGCCCTCCCAGGCCCACTATTCCTGCTATACTTTACAATACTACCATGCTGTTACCTTCATAACAGTTACCATTAGTGAATTGTCTTATTCATTGGTTTGCTCACTCGGTCTTTGTTTATCTCCCACTCCCTTGTGTCACATATGCTTCATGATGGCAGGGTTGTCTTGGTCACACACTGCATGTCAAGTGCTTGGCATATATATAGTATCTGAGAAATTTATTCACTGAGATGCAATATGTGTGTAACTCAGACTTGGTTTTGTTGGCTATAAGATGAGATTATGCCTAGTCCTTGTTTACAATTCACATATAGATTAGAAACAATAGAAATGCTCATAGCACATGTGCATGGTATGCTGTGTAGTAGTAACAACATTAATGCAATTTTCCATCGTCTCTGGCCCGTTTCCTGAAACTGTAAAAATTCCATGCATTGGGCCAAGTCTCCCCCACCTGGACAGCCCTACTGCCCCTCACCCTTCCCATCCATGTTCTGCTCTAATTCTCTGCGTCTGCACCCCTACAGGACCTTTTCCTTTTCTGGTTTCTACTACAGTTGTTAATGTAACTGCGTCTCCTGGTGGCCACTTCTGATATGACACATTGTGGAGTTGGGAGGACATTATTGGAAACCTGTTTGTGGGTCATTCTCAAGTCGTTTCAGGAGGAGAAACACCAGCCTCAAGTTCAGATAAAAAGTCTAGGCCACAGAAATTACGGTCTCCATATCCAGCCTTTCCTGAAATCTGCATCCCCCTCTGTGACCTTACTGCCTGGCCTCGTTCAAACCCCAGCGTCTTATCTGGCTTATTGCCTCCTCCCATCTAAAAATATCAGCTTGTAATTGATCTCCCCTCCACACATTCTCCTTCTTCGCATATACATTTTCCTGATGTTCATATTTTCTCAGGCCACTACTCTGCTTAAAAACAAGCAATGGCTCCCTACTGTATGAAGAATAAAGTCCCAGCTCCTCAGCCTGGCATCTGGGACACTTCAAAGCCTGGGTTCTACCTGGCTTTCTAGTTTCACTCTCTTCTACACTCCCGCCTCCTCAATCATCGCATGCTCATGCATAAGGCATCTGGACCATTCCTCGAAACTACGCCTCTACATCATCAAAGCCCTGTCGGCCTTCATGCTGTTCTCTCTACCTGAAGTGCTCTGCTCCCACTTTTACCTGACAGTTGAATCCCATCCCACTCAGAGCCAGCTCCAAGGCTCCATCTTCCATGAACTGCCTCCTGCCCCGCCCTCCCCTGCACATTATGTCTTGGTGGAAATATAGCAATTATGCCTACTAGCCTCTCGAACAATGCTAATGGGCATAATTGTTCATATTTCCACCAAGACATCATGGAGTTTTATTTACTTTAACACTGTCATGTGCACAGTAGGTCATTAACATCTGTTAAATGGGTCAATGAATATTGGAAGCTACAGTCCATGTTTCCCGGAGCCCAGTTAGGCTAGTCTGAGAAGTGAGAGGCCACATATGGTGATATTGGGACAGAATCTTTGAAATTGGCATGGCCTTGGTCAACCTGGGGTGCAGAGTTACTTTAAACTGGAAGCAGAGCTTCCACTGAAATTCTATGAGATTTAGTTTCCTTAAGGGATTACTGGGCACAATTATTTCTGAATCTCCTTTTTTATCTTGAGAGAATGAAGGTGAAGATCTTAGAATAATGGTTTATGTACTTTGACATGCCAAGATAAAAGGCAAAGTGTAAAAGTTAATACTGGAATATTAACTAATATGTGTTTGGGAAATTGTATTCCTGCAACACTATTTCTTTTTTGAAATGTAGTTGCATTTCATATTTCTTTGGTTTGTATCCCAAGATAACTGTGTGTTACTAGTAGCTGAGATGAATGGAGCTTATGCAACTATACAATCTTTCAATGGCTTTTGAGACAAAGCATTTAGTATTCTGTAGTGAACACAATAATCCTAGAGATTCAGAAACCAGATACATAAATTCATCTTTTTTTCTGAGTCACTTTGTTGTGTCTCTTAGTGATCTTTTGACTCAGTTTTTTCACCTGAAATTTGGAAATATTATTTGATTTCCCATATATTTCCAGTAAGTTAAATGTTCAGTGAACACTAATTGAGTCATACCCATAGAGCTGAAGGTTTTCCAGAAAAATGTCTCAGAAGAAGTTAAATTTGAAGTTACATATTTGTGGCCTGTTTTTCTGTCTCATACACCTACACCCCAAGACCAGCATTACAGGGTGCACATCTTCTGTTACTCTTCTTGGCTATTGGGGAGATTACTTGCCTGGCTCAGAGAGGAAACCTTCCTCTGTTCTTTGATAGATTTTATACATTAGAGCCCCTTCTTGCTCAGAAGATAGCAGCAGGTGGCTAAGCTTGGAATATCTACTGTCAATTCCATGTAGAGAGCTACATCAGACCAGGTCCCAACAACCCAACCTTCATCAGAGACCCAACCTCCATCAGAGACCCAACCTCCATCAGAGATCCAACCTCCATCAGAGACCCAACCTCCATCAGAGATCCAACCTCCATCAGAGACCCAACCTCCGTCAGAGATCCTACCACCGTAGAGACTGGTAGGAGTTTCATGGTAGGCATTAAGCATGAGCCTGTCTCTGGGTCTGTGTCTCTATTTCTGGGTGAAGGAATATATATATATATATATTCTCTTGGGAACATCCTACTTAAAAAAAGGAGATTAACCATATTACATCCCTGACTTACACCATATGGCTTAATAAGCAGGACATGTCATAAAGTTAACAGTTAGTTCTATGGCTTATAGCAGTGTAAACTAAATACCTGAGTGTAGTTTCTAGAGTAATTAGAGTCTGGTGGGATTCGGACAGGTTTCCACATTCCCTAGGGTTTCTGAATATTCCTAGGCCAAGCTTGGATCTTAAGTACTTTTTTTACTTTTTTTTTTTTTGAGACAGCAGCTCACTCTGTCACCCAGGCTGGAATTCAGTGACACCATCACGGCTCACTGCAGCCTTGACCTTCTTGGCTCAATCGATCCTCCCACCTCAGCCTCCCGGGTAGCTAGGACTACCGGTGTACACCACCATGCCCAGCTAATTTGTTGTATTTTTTGTAGAGATGGATTTTGCCATGTTGCTCAGGCTTGTCTTGAACTCCTGGGCTCAAGCAATCCACCTGCCTAGGCCTCCCAGAGTGCTGGGATTACATGTGTGAGCCACTGTGCCTGGCCTGATCTAGGTATTTTGAAGACCAATTAACTGGGGTTTCTTCTTGACTGTCCAGGGATACTTTTTGTTTACTACTGATCTGTCAGAGACCTTGAAAATCATCCCTGGCCAAGGCTCAGAGGTTTCTTAAGGGGCCAGCTAGAGCTTGGCATTATCAAGGCTTGCCATGAAGAGAAAATGCCCCCAAGACCCACCCAGGATCAGATCTTTCATGCTCATGTGAACTTGTAGAATAATTATTCCAAAGTCCCAGCCACTACCCAGAAAGCAGTATATAGTTAATACATTCCTGGCAAATATAAGTCCCTCTGTATGGCTCTGCAATTTAGACTACCACTCATGAGAATAACACCAAGGCCTAGACCAACAGCATTGCGTATGTACCCTGGGAAATACTTCAGATCTCATTGATTCATCTCCCAACCAGGTCAAGTATGTGAGGTAAACAGCCAGTTCCATGGGATACAGTTGCTTTGTTTTATTTGAGATTGTGTTTCAAACACACCACCCACCAGTACTACTACCAGTGCTGGAATATTTGGGGTACCCATTCCTAGGCTATATGTGAGCCAAGTTCAACAGGTTGTATGATTCCCCACCAAGTTCAGAGGAAGGGTTGCCCACCAGGTACTCGCCGGTCTGAGCTAAGCAACTGCAGAGTGAGGGAAACACACTTAACAGATGAGGCTGTGAATGCCGGTGCTGATGTCCTCTGTTCTAAGAGCAAATGATGTCTTCCATAATATGGATGCAGTCATGGCCAAATGTATATTCAGCAGTATGTTCCTCCCATCGCTGTTCTGGGGAGATAACGGATAATGCTATTCCTCCAGTAGTGCGAAGTGAGAGGGGGTCAAGAAGACATTTTCAGTTTAGAGCAACAGGGCGTGAGATGCATCCAATCTTATGCAATACTAAGTCCCTGGGCACGAATGGAATTTGTAACCAGCAAAGAAATTCTTTATAATAATTTAATTTGTATGTGAGATTGAGCTTGTGAGAGTGACTGACAGAGAGGTAGAGGGGAAAAGACAGAGGGAATGAGAGGGGAGAAAGACAATGAAAAAGATGAATAAGAATGAATAATGGGAGGCAGATAAAGGAAAAGCAACATAAAGCAGAGAGGGGAGAGAAAAGAAGTAATAACTTCTGATAATTGTGGAAATATATCACAAACATAATTGTATAAAAGGAGGGATTTAGATAGTGAACAGGAAAGTTGAGAGCATGGCTGAAGGTAGAAGAAAGAAGGAAGAAATGAATAACAGGAAAACAAAGAGAGAAAAAAAGGAAAACATTTCAAGGAATAGGTAGGAAACAAGATGTGCCTTGGGAATTTCAATGAATTATTTTGTCTCCCAAGTTTTAAACTTACAATGTGTTCTGCCATGACGGTCTAATTCTCAATTAAGATATGCTAATAAGGCTGACCGCATACCATATACTCGCCACGCCTGATGAGCAGTTTAGCTTCTTTTTGGGTTTGGTGGGAGAGCAGTTATGTTTCCACACTGAAGTTTCTCATTGGCTTTCCTCCTACAAAGGCACAAAATGACCACATGTTGTTCTTACTAATATTTGTTTTAGTCTGACACACTTCGATCTCTGCCGAATTGACTACTAACTGCTTCGTACACACTTCGTATTCCTCCACCTGGTTTCACTTACCTTCATTAAAAATATTCACATAAATCTTTATTAATGGAGAAAAATGGATTCACTCTGGTTTATTTATCTGTGGGTAAGTTCAATTGTTTTCCAGTATGCAAAGCATCTTAGGAGACTGCAAACATGGCTCAGAAGTAACATTGCCAGAAAAGGGGAAGCTTGTGCCATAGAGTCAACTTGCTGACCTGCAAGTAACAGACAGTGAATATTAGCTGAATGATGGTAATTGAGTGAAAATTTGGACTGCCCTTCAAGGGATGTTAGAAAGAGCATCAGAAAAGGGCAGGAAGACTTAACATATATAGTGACCAATTACTGAGCATCCAAGCATAGTGAAAATCACCATGCATATATTATCACATTTCACAGAAGCAGAACCCATTCTTTTTCATATGCAAATTTCTCCTTAAGAGTCTCTGTCCTATGATACTGTGGGAACTCTAGGCTACTTCTCGATGGCTTCTAGGCATCCCCAGGAAGTGCGTATATTCTCCTGAAATCATTGCCAAGGGCTTGCTGCAGATTATCCCAGGTTTCTCCTGCTGGGCTCACCTTGCCTCTCCACAGTGCACCACAATTTCTGGTCCGCTCCATCTTAAGATGTCATTGTAGATCTTCCCTTTATTTCCAAAGCCAATGCAATCACAAAGATATGGAGAGTAGCAATGGTTAAGATTATAAGCTTTGCAGTCAAACTTCTTGAGTTCAAATCCAGGCTCTGAATCTTACTAGTTGTATGACCTTAAGTTACTTAACCTCCTGTACCTCAGTTTTTTACTCAGTTTTTTACCTCAGTGAAATGAGGCTGATAATAATACTTTTTTCCCTGGGTTGCCATGAAGATTAAATAAGTTAACTCATTCTGCGAGTTAATTTTTATGTGAGATTGAGCCCTTGAGAATGAGTGACAGAGAGGTAGAGGGAAAAAAATGGAGGGAGTGAGAGAGGAGAAAGTGGGAAAGACAATGGAAAAGATAAATGAGAATGAATAATGGGAGGTAGAGATAAAGGAAAAGCAATAGAAAGCAGAGAAGTTAGTTCATTAAAATATGTAGAGCACTTTGAAGAATGCTTGCTATGTTGTAAGTACTTAATAAAGTTTGTTATTAGTGACAGGTTGTAAGGGTTAGGAAATTTTTTACTGAACACATGCATTTCTTAGGTTATAAAAAAGTATAGCTTTGAGGAGAAACAATGTGAAATTGGAAAACAGATTCTGCTGCTGCTAGAATCCATTGGCCAGTCCCTAATGCAGTCTCCCAGGGTTGTCTCCCTCCTTAGTCTCTGCCACCTTGCTGGAGCCATACTCTTCCATAGTCCATGCATTCTTGTCTCCCATTATTCCCCATGTCTTGAATCACAACTCCTAGAGTCTCAAGGAAGCCAAAAACAAGTAAATAGCATGACAGTCTCTGCCCCCAAGGCCTACAACTCTTCCACTTTTGCTGTTTAGAAGTCAGAGGTCTTTATGGTATTAATCCCTTTCCCTAGATTGGACACTGAGTCTTACATCTGCATAACCACAAGTCCCACTCAAGTGTTTCACAAATAAAACGACAGTCTTCGCCCCAAAGATGAATTCTCCTGGCATTCCTAGGATGAGGATAGGGTTGTAGGGGGGTGGGAACCCCTCCAGAGGCTCAGGATTTGTCATTAGCATTGAACATACTAAAAACATATGCTTTGACTAAGGCAGGCTTGTTCTGAGCCCTTGAAGCATGTTTGGTGTTCTCGATGGCCATCATCTTGAAGAAAAACCTGAGGTGCTTCCAAAAATGTTCTAGGCACTAAATTAGGGAAGATGTACACTTTGTGGCAATGAGTCTGCAACTGTTCCTTGAAAACATCTGATGAGGCTGGAAAATAAGGTAAATGATTATATATATATATGCTTCCCCTCGCTACAAAATATACTGCCATAATCATCCTGGCTTGTATTTCCACCACTTTGCAGAAATAGTTTTTTTGAAAACTGTCAGTGTTCTCCAAGTTGCTGTGTCATGTGGCTTTTCTTAACCCACATCTCCCTTCTTGACTCTTTAGGATTTTTGGGATTATTGAAATTCAGTTTTTATTGGATCTCCTGGTCCTTCAGTCTCCTGATTTTCCTTGATCCTCTGTTGCTCCTTCTAAATTTTTTTTTTTTTTTTGGCCTTCTCTTCTTTCCCCTTTCCTTCAAGTGTTATTATGGCCAAGGTTTTGTCCTGGACTTTTTTTCTGTTTCTTACATTTTCTCCTTTAGTAACCTGATTCATTGCTATAGCTTCACATATAAATTCTCTGTAAATGAATCCCAAATTTATATCTCTAGCTTTGACATTTCCCGTGTCCATTTCATTTCATCTTTTTTTTTTTTTTTTTTTTTTGAGATGGATTGTCGCTCTGTAGCCCAGGCTGGAGTGCAGTGGCATGATCTCGGCTCACTGCGACCTCCACCTCCCAGGTTCATGCCATTCTCCTGCCTCAGCCTCCCGAGTAGCTGGGACTACAGGCGCCCGCCACCATGCCCGGCTAATTTTTTGTATTTTAGTAGAGACAGAGTTTCACCGTGTTAGCCAGGGTGGTCTCGATCTCCTGACCTTGTGATCCACCTGCCTTGGCCTCATCTTTGTTTTTGGATATTCAGCTGAGACTTTAATCTCAAAATCTTTATCTTTAAAATCAATGGCATTTGTTAATGTCTTTTTTTCTTACTAACAATACCACAGTCTTTCACTGATACAGATTTAAAATCTCTAAGCCAATTTTTTTTAAATCATGATGCACTATAAGAAATGCATTTTACATCATACACACACCCCCACACACATATATATACATGTGCAAACACACATGTAAGTGAAACAAAATTTTCCCCAAGAGTACTTACCCTTATTATGTTTGATATACTGTAATCTGTTTTATTCCAATCTATTTCATTCCATTAAAGAATTTGGTTGTAAACCATTAAATTAATTTCATGACCCACTAAAGATATGAATTGCTGTTCCAAAAATACTACTTTTAAATACTTTTTCATTCATCTTTCTCTTTTAACTCCCAAATCTAATCAGTAGTGAGTTTACTTTCAAAATGTCTTGTATATTCAATCTTTTTCTAAAATTTTCTCTCTGATGCTTTCAAAAGTTTACTTTTATTGGGAGGCCTTCTCCACTTTCTTCAGCTAGAGGCAATTTTACTCTCCTCTAAGTAACTCTATTTATCGGATTGTGTCTCTCTTAAATTACTTAATCACCGAAAATATCACACCCCATAACTCTGTTTTCTTATCTTACTTCATTTTTTCTTCTTAGGTCTTGTCACTTGACAATTATATTAGTCAGGATTCTCCAGAGAGACAGAACAAATGAGATATTTCTATATTTATATGTGGATGTGGATATAGATGTAGATAGGTGAGAGGCGATTTATGAGGGGAATTGGCTCACATGATTTTGGAGGCTGAGAAGTGCCATGACCAGACATCTATAAACCAGAGACCTGAAACACCAGTAGCATGACTCAGTCCAAGTCCGAAGGTCTCAGAACTAGGAAAGCCCGGGTGTAACTCTCAGTCTGAGACTGTAGGTTTGAGAACCTGGGTGATTGCTGGTTTAAGTCCTGGAGTCCCAAGGCTGGAGAGCCTGGAGTTCTCACGTCTAAGGGCAGGAGAAAGAGTGTGTCCCAGCTCCAGGAGGGAGAGTGACGAAGTCCTTTTTTCTCTGCTTTTTTTTTTTTTCTTGTTCTATCCTCACCCCAGCTGACTGGATGGTGCCTGTCCACATTGACAGCAGATCTTTCCCACTTAGTCCACAGGCTCATACACCAATCTCATCTGGGAAACACCCTCAGAGACACACCCAGAAGTAATGCCTTACCGGTTCTCTAGGCATTCCCTAATTCAGTCAAGTTGACACCTAAAATTAGCCAACATTAAGTCTACCCCTTGCCAACTTGGCACTAATATACATCTCCTTAAGCCATACCTGACCTCCAAATAAGGACACTAACAAGGTATTAGTTCCACTTAATGTGGTATAATTATCCTGCATACACTGAAAATGGACTAATCCTGTCCTCAGAAGAGGAAGTAAAGTCCCTGGGTGATGTTTACTCTTCTCTGATATCCTATAATTAAATACTGTGATGTAAAAATTAACAATGCTTAAATATTATGATATAAAGTCAATGTATCTTATGTTACATGATAAAGGAATAAGAGAGAAATGAAAACAAAGATATTTGCTTAACCTATGTAAATATACGCAAAAACACATAACAAAATAGGGAAGAAATATTCATGACAATTACAGTCCTTGTTTCTGTAATTGTTCACATGGCCATAGCGGGTATTTATAACCACCATTCAGCAAATACTTGGCTAGCTGTGGTTCTTTACTTGGTAGGGTGACCCAAAACTTCATGCCTGAAGTGTCTGGGCCATTTGTAGTCCTGCCTAAATTGGGTTGTTGTAATTTCCTATTTACCTTAATCACAGGGCATGATAATATTAAGAGATACTCTAAGAGCTCTCCAGATACTCTTTCTTACCCCCATTGTGGAGGAGTAGTCCAATTTCCCCTTGGTAGTCTGAATCAATCACCCTAGTCAACACCGTAACTCTCTCCTTAGCCTGTTGACTCAGAGGCACGCAGAGCCCAAAATGGCTGGGTGGCAGTCTTGACTTCCAGTTAAATGCGATCATTATTGTGTCTCCTGCTGGTAGCATTCCTCTTTCTGGAACCAAAATCTCTAGGCCAGCAGGAGATAAAGTCATGGGAGCAGGAAACAAAACTTTTGCTAGTGGGTCACTCGGTATAATATTAAGTGGTGCCACTCCTGTTTCCACTTCTTGATTCCTGCCCACGAATCTTGGCTATGGGAGGAACAGCACTATATATTGGACCCTGATTTAGAGCATGTATAGCCATCTGGGGAGACTTGCCCCAGCCCTGCAAAGTACTGTCACCTACCTGGCACTGTAACTACATCCTCAAAAGGACATTCCACCGTTCTGTCAAGCTAGCTGCTTCAGGATAGTGGAGAACATGGTAAGACCACTGAATTTCATGAGCATGAGCCCACTGCTGTGAAGTGAGCTCCATAATGAGAAGCAGAGCTGTGTATGTCAACCTAAATAATAGAGAGGGAGACTCACTAGAAGAAAATGTTGTTTATTTGAGAAGGTGCATTGCAATGGGAATATGCATACCCTAGTAAATGATGTGCATTTCCAGGGAAGTAAAGGAACATAAATATTTTTAAAGAAAAAATGAGGAGGATTGCATAATTGTTTTGGGATAAATATCCTTGGCTACAAGAATCAATAACAAGCCAGTTAAGGCTGGAAAGGTAGTTTCTGTATAGATGTTCTCACAGAAGTATTTTTTTGTGTAAGATTGTGTTGGCATTTGTGCAAGTCTGTGGTTTTTGCCGAGTGTTTTGTGATAGTTCTTGTTATCAGGAATTCATGCACAAGAACACTCCCTCTGTGGCCTTTCTCAGCTCTATTTGTTAAGGTTATATTTTTTAAAAATTTATTATCAATCTATCTATTTATTTTTATTTTTTGAGACAGAGTCTTTCTCTGTCATCCAGGTTGGAGTGCAGTGGCACAATCTTGGCTCACTGCAACCTCTACCTCCCGGGTTCAAGCAATTCTCCTGCCTCAGCCTCCTGAGTAGCTGGGACTACAGGTGCACGCCACCATGCCTGGCTAATTTTTGTATTTTTGTAGAGACAGGGTTTTGCCATGTTGCTCAGGCTGGTCTCAAATTCCTGGCCTCAAACGATCTACCTGCCTCGGCTTCCCAAAGCGCTGGGATTACAGGCATGAGCCACCGTACCCGGCCTCTGTTTGTCAAGGTTATTTAAACATAAGTGACTCAATTTTTATTCTGACAACTTTCACATGTGGAATACCATGATGGTGGACAAAACAGTCTGTGACACCATGAATGGTAGTTTTGGCAGAAGCCAAACTGTGCAGGGAAGGTGAATCCATATGCAGAGTGTCTATTCCAGTAAGGATAAAATGCTACCCCTTCCATGATGGAAATGGTCCAAGTAGTCAACCTGACACCAGGTAGCTGGCTGATCATCCTGGGGAATGGGGCCCTATCGGAGACTCAGTGTTAGTCTCTGCTGCTGGCAGATTGAGCACTCAGAGGTGGCCATAGCCAGGCTGGCATTAGTGGGTGGAGGTCCATGTTGCTGAGCCCCTGCATCACTCCATCCCAGCCATGATGGCCACTTCATTCATGAGCCCATTGGGCAATGACAAGAGTGGCTGGGGAAAGAGGATGACTGGTATCCATAGAACAGGTCATCTTATCCACTTGATTATTAAATTTCTTCTCCTCTGACGTCACCTTTGGTTAGCATTCACATGGGACACAAATATCTTCACAACTTCTGCCCACTCATAGAAGTCTATCCACATGACTCTTTCCCACATTTCTTTGTCACCAGTTTTTCAATCATATCCTTTCCAAGTCCCTGACCCTCTGGTCAAACCACTGGCCACAGCCCATGAATCGGCATACAATCACACTTCCTTCCAAGAGAAGTGCACGACCAGGTGCGCTGCCCCAAATTCTGCCCATTGAGAAGACTTCCCTTCACCACTGCCTTCAAGAATGTCCAAGAAAAGGGCTGTAGTGCTGCAATTGTCCACTTTCAAGTGGTGCTTGCATATCGTGCAGAAATATCTGTAAACCAGACCTTACTCTTCTTCTGTCAACTGGTTATAGGGTACTACCCAAAAGGCCATAGGTGCAGGCAGGGAGAGAGAAGGCAGTGTAGCAAGAGTAGGAACCATTTGTGCCAGTTCTTCATGTAACTTACCTGTGCCTTCAAGACCCAATGGGCCTGGTCACATATATATCACTTCCATTTGATGATGGAGTGCTGCTGTGCACATCCAACCTCATGGCTTGGTGAGCCTGAAAACACCCAGTTTATGGCAGGAATTCAGACTGCATGGTAACTTTGTGGCCCATGGTCAGGCCTTCAGTTTCTACTATGGCCCAGTAGCAGGCCAAAACTGTCTCTCAAAAGGAGAGTAGCTGTCTACAGATGATGGCAGGGCCCTGCTTCAAAATCCTAAGGGCCTTTGCTGTGATTCACGTATAAGGGCTTGCCAAAGGCTCCAAACAGAATCCCTGTCTGCTGCTGACACCTCAAGCCTTATTGCATCTGCTGGATCATATGACCCAAGTGGCAGAGCAGCTTGCACGGCAGTCTGTACCTGTTGCAGAACCTTCTTCCATTCTGGGGCCCACTCAAAACTAGCAGCTGTTCCAGTCACTTGGTAGATAGGCTAGTAACATACCCACTAGACCCCTAGAAATTTCAATGAGGCGGAAGTCCCCGAATTTCAGTTAGATTTTCACCCTCTGACATGCAAATGACTCACCAATAAGTCCAGGGTAATTGCTACTTCACGCTTACTAGGTCCAATCAGCATAATGTCATCAATGTAATGGACCGGTGTGATAGCTTGTGGAAGGGGAAGGTGATCAAGATCCCTTCAAACTAAATTGTGACACGGGGCTGGATCTACCCCTGAGATAGGACAGTGAGGGAGTATTGCTGGCCTCATCATCTAAAAGCACTCTGCTTTTGGTGGGCTTTGTGGACAGGTATGGAGAAAAAGGTATTTTCCAGATCAATAGCTGCATACTGGTATGAGGATATGTGTTAATTTGCTCAAGCAATGGAAACACATCTGGTATGGCAGCAGCAATTGGAGTTACCACTTGGTTAAGCTTAATAATTTACTATTATCCTCCAGGATCCATCTATCTTCCGCACAGGCCATAAAGGAGAGTTGAATGGGGATACGGTGGGACTCACCACCCCCGCATCCTTCAAGGCCATGATGGTGGCACTCATCTTGGTAATCCCTCCAGGGATGTGATGCTGGTTTTGAGTTACTGTTTTCCTAGGTAGGGGCAGCTCTAATGGGCTTCCATTTAGACTGTCCCACCATAATAACCCTCACCCTACTGGTCAGGGAACCAACATGGGATTCTGCTAGCTGCTGAATATGTCTATTCCAATCATGCATCTGGAACAGGGGAAATGACCACAAGATGGGTCTGGAGACCCACTGAGCCTGCTGTGAGTTGGACCTGAGCTGAAACTCTATTGATCCCCTAACTTCCATAAGCTCCTACTCTGACTGGTGAACCACAGTGATGTTTTGGGTCTCCTGGAATCGATGTCAGTTCAGAGCCAATGTCCAGTAGTCCCCAAAATGTCTGATTATTTTCCTTTCCCAAGTGCACAGTTACCCTGGTGAAAGGTCGGAGGTCTCTTTGGGGAAAGATCAGAGAAAGATTAACAGTATATATTTTTGGTAGTATACCAGGCTCCTTCCTGGAGGGGCCCTGGCCCCCCCTTCATTCGAGGGGTTTTGGACCTGTAAACTGGCTCAAATCTGGGAACTGATTGAGAGGCCATGATTTTCCGTTTTTATGATTCAAGTTAGAATTTTGTTCACTTGACCTGGAAATGTTCTGCTTATATAAATCAAGTAAGAATGTAGTAGGCTTCCCATCTATTTCACTTCTAGGAACACCATGATTAACTAGCCAATGCCACAGATCTACGTAAGTCAGACTATTCTGATTGTTGCTTTGCCTCTGCTGTTTATTATGGTAAACACATCCACCTTGCTTTGTGATTGAGAGCTGCAGCTTGGCCCCAGCCACCCAGGATCCAATGATTCCCATTGCATTTATGTTTTCCAATTGAGTAACTGTGCCTCCCGCTCAAGGTCCATCCTCTGGAGAAGAACAATCACGGAGTTCTTCAGGGATGCTGGGGCTCTGCTCACAAATCTGTTTCTCACAGTATTGGTGAAAGGTACATCTTCAGACCCTCCCTTTATAGGTGAGCAGATTTTAAGTGAAAAATCCAGTACAGGCTTCCATTCTCTCTAGGCATTTTAATCCCTTCCTCTACAATAAACCAAGGGAGAGCAGGCATCTCCAGCTCCCTCACGGTGGGCCACCTTTTGATCCATGTTTCAGCCAACCAACCAAACAGATGGTTAGCACCTTTCCTAACTCCTGGAGCTGCAACATTAAGCACAGAATCTCTGCTTAGTGGTCCCATATGAATAAATTCAGCCTGATCCAACTTTGTGTTCCTTCCACCATTATCTCACACCCTTAATATCCATCTCACACATGTTTCCCAGATTTCTGCTTGTATAAATTAGAAAACTCAAGTCATTCTTTTGGAATGTAGCTTACCTCCTCATGAGTCACGTTTTCTACCTCACCTTTAGGGCCCTGCTGGGACTTGAGTCTGGTTATAGGGCTAGAAACAAAGAGGGGAGGTGAGGGTGGGTCCTGAGGAGAATCGGCCTTGTCTTGCTTGGAAACTGCCTTGGGACGCCATTACTGTTTCCTCGGGCAAGGAAGGGCTAACCCCTTCAGACACAGGTGGAAAGGCTGATATTGATACTGTTGTGGGTGGGAAGGCTGCTGCCTGGGGGTGAGGGGTGTAAGACCACCTCTGCTTGGCAAACAAGTGTCATCAGAATTTAGGGGCTCAATGTCCCCAGTTTCATCAGAGTCTTTCCACACATCCTCATCCCAATTTACAGAATCCCATTCTCTCCCAATCAATGCCCTTAATTTCACACCAGACACTCTGAGAGGCTGAGTCCAACTTTTGTTGTAAATCAGCCAATCAGATGATAAGGGCTTGTGTTTGATTTTCAGCAATTTCAGCCCTGCAGTTACAGAAGAGAAGATTCTGGCTCAGGGCACACTTAGAAGCTTGTAGGTTATTTATGCAGAACTGGAGCTGGAAATTTGAATCTCTGTTATTTTTTTCCATCACTTTGACCAGTGACATTAGAAGCAGCCCATCAATGTTATTATTTTCCTTAGTTTTCCACAAATGTTTAAAGGTGTCATGTACAGAGTCATCAAGTTCCTTGCATTAATTTGGATTTAGATTTGGAGCATCAAATGCAGATATTTTGCGTATCTCTATAAACAGTTTAGGACATGAATTAGCAGTGCTCTCTGTACTGTTAGAAGTAGAGTTCCGAGCATTTTTAGGTGTGGTCACATTAAAGAGACAATTTCAGAAACCCCAAAACCGATTAGGGGAACTCATTTTTAAAATTCTGTTCCTCTAGAACCACTCCTGGTACCAAAATCTGTACTAATCAGAGTACGGCAGACAAAGAATATCCTAAGCCTCCCAACTGACCTAACAGACCCCCTTTTGGCCAAGAGTACCCAGAGAAACCTTAAAAACTGAGTTCTGGCCAGGACAGGATGGGAGTTCGGACATGTCTCAGTATACTCCTTCTTTATTAACTTTTTTTTCACCTCACTCTGTCACCCAGGCTGGAGTCCAGTGTCATGATCATAGCTCACTGCAGTCTCAAACTCCTGAGCTGAAGCAATGTTTACTGCCTTAGCCTCCTGAGTAGCTGGGACTACAGGCATGCATCATCATGCCAGCTAATTAACATTTTTTTTTTTTTTATAGAGACGGGGTCTCCCTATGTTGCTCAGGCAGGTCTCAAACTCCTGGCCTCAAGCAATTCTCCTGCCTCAGCCTCCTAAACTGCTGTAATTATAGGTGTGAGCAACTGCACTGACCCTTATTAATCTTTAGCCAGAATTGCTTCCTAAGGAGTAAGAAGAAACCAGCTATGAAAAATAAGAAACAGACAACTCATTCTCTTATCTCCTTTAGTCTATCGTCTGAGGCTGTGACTGGACTCCCCTTCCATCTTTGCAGTTTTGAGGTGACAGATGACCAGTTTCACAATGTGTCCCTTCCTAAAAACTGACCACCAGCTCCAGACTGTTTTTGGCTGATTTGAAGAGGATGTACAGTGGGGTTTTTTCGGGTTCTCTGCTTCACCTTTTGATATTAGAGGCCTGAAAACTCCACTCTTGGATCATGCTATTGCTAACATTTTTTGAATGTGCAACCCATGAAGAGGCATGAAGCTCAATTGCACATGTGCATGTTTCTCCTTTCATCAATATTTGTGGCTCCTATAGCTTATTGAATATGTATACTTAGCCAATTCATTTAGCACAAATCCTTCTTATCCTTCCCTCCCTTGGAGCATTTGCTCTGGGCTTCTGCTGAAGTCTACACTTCCCAGACTGCAGGATGGCTAGGCTGCCCCTTTTTTTTTTTTAATTTTACTTTAAGTTCTGGGATACATGTGCAGAACATGCAGGTTTGTTACATAGGTATACATGCGCCATGGTGGTTTGCTGCATCTATCAATCCATCATCTAGATTTTAAGCCCCACATGCATTAGGTATCTGTCCTAATGCTCTCCCTCCACTTGCCCCCACCACCACCCCAACAGGTGCTGGTGTGTGTTGTTCTGCTCCCTGTGTTCATGTGTTCTCATTGTTCAACTCCCACTTATGAGTGAGAACATGCGGTGTTTGGTTTTCTGTTCCTGTGTTAGTGTGCTGAGAATGATGGCTTCCTGCTACATCCATGTCCCTGCAAAGGACATGAACTCATTCTTTTTTATGACTGCATAGTATTCCATGGTGTATATGTGCCACATTTTCTTTATCCAGTCTACCATTGATGGGCATTTGGGTTGGTTCCAAGTCTTTGCTATTGTAAACTGCAGGCTGCACCTTTTATGAGAGATAAAGCTCTCCTCTCTAAATTCATGAACCTCATGATTCTTCCATTCACAGAACCTATAGGAGATAGATAGATAGGTATGAGAGGTTATTTACGAGGGGAATTGGCTCATGTGATTATGGAAGCCTAGAAGTCTTGTAACAGGCTATCTGCAAGCTGGAGACCCTGGGGTGCCAGTAGCATGGTTCAATCCAAGTCCCAAAGCTTCAGAACCAGGGAAGCCAGTGATGTCACTCTCAGTCTGAGGCTGAAGGCCTGAGAACCTGGGTGACTGCTAGTGTAAGTCATGGAGTCCCAGTGCTGAAGAGTCTGGCGCTCTGCTGTCTTCAGGCAGGAGGAAGAGAGTGTCCCAGCTCCAGGAGAGACAGAGAGGAAATCCTTTCTCTCATTCTTTGTCCTATCCTGGCCTCCAGCTGACTGGATGGTGTCTGCCCACACTGAGCAGGTCTTCCCTCCTCAGTCCACTGACTCACCTGCTAATCTCTGGAAACACCCGCACAGACACACCCAGAAGGAATGCTTGACCAGTTCTCCAGGCATTCCTTAATCTAGCCAAGTTGACATCTAAAAGTAACCATCACAGTGTATAATGTATTTAGATGTTTGTTTATTTTCTGCCTCTTCCACTAAATTGTAAGATCCAGGATAACAATGACTTGGTACCCCCAGCACTTAGAACTAAACTTTGCTTGGAACAGAGGCCACCAATAAAACATGGCTAGAGAGAAGAATGAAGGAAGGAATGATTACCAGCAGCAATAGAGACTAATGCTTCTTCTAGGGCTAGGGAGAAGAAGGCTCCCCACAATCACTTTTTTTTTTTTTAGCATCTTGTGCCCACCCACATGGCCAAAGGATTAACATGTACTGATGAACTTAATGCCTCAATTTGTTGCCGGGCACTGAATCATTCACTGTGAATGGTTCCAATTAAGGTTTACCCTTAGACTAGGAGTGGGGTCTATTCAACCTAAACACCTGGGCTGTTACACAGCAGGAATAGCGGACAGGTTGGAATGGATGTTGAGAGGCAGCTCCATTTCCCGCTACAAGAGTTCAGAGGCGGTCTATCAGAAATAGCTAGCTTCAAACTGGGCATTGCGTTCCAACTTGCACATGATAAGTGGTCACCATACAAAGTCAATGACAGAATACATACCTCCCCAAGCCTCGCTCCTCCCTCCTTCTTCCAGCTAAATCCTTTGGTCTAAAACATACAGTTTGTTATTCTGTAAAATAAATAAAAAGGATACACTGTCACACAGTTGCTTTGAATGGGATGAAAAAAATGAATGAACAAACCAATGGTTAAAATTCTGTACAAATGGACTGCACACCAAATGGGAACGGGCATGATGCAGAACACCTGAGTAGCTGGGGTTACGGGCATGCACCACCGTGCCAGGCTGGATTTTTTTATTTTTAGTAGATATGGGGTTTCACTATGTTGGCCAGGCTGGTCTTGAACTCCTGGCCTCAAGTGATCTGCCCGCCTCCCAAAGTGCTGGGATTACAAGCATGAGCCACTGCGCCCAGCCAGCAGATTGCCTTTGAACTTGAACTCCAACTCTTCCTGGTTTCCAGTCTGCTGGCCTACTCTGCAGACTTTGGACTTTCCAAGCTTCCACAATCACGTGAGCCAATTTCTTAAAATCTCTCTCTCTCTCTATCTCCCCACACCTATCCTGTTGGTTCTATTTTTCTGGAGAACCTTAACTGACACAGATTATCCCCTGGGGTACTGATGATAAAATTGTGGCAAAAAACAATATGTTGTCGAGGAGCCTATGTTGTTTTCTAACAGTAGCAGTTGTGCACACCTCTGCCATGGTGACAGATAAAACTTGTGCATATTCTAACTGATAACTGTTACTACTGGTCCTGGAGACTCATTAATTTAGGGAACTATAAGCAGTTTATGCATTTTCAAAACCACTGGGGTGGTCAAACAGACTAGAAAGATCATATTCCTAGAATCTATTTATGGGAGCAAGCATAGAGTGATCAGGCCAGGCAATAAGACCAGGCACCAGAGCAAGATTCAATAAACTGACTGGACTATGATTCAATTGAATCATTGTTTCTGGAGTCTCTGTGCCTTTGTACATGCTGTTCCCTCTGCCTAGAAGAGTCCTACTTTCATTGTGTATTAGTCGGGGTTCTCCAGAAAAACAGACCAATGGGATATGTATATATCCAGAAATAGATTTATTTTAAGGAATAGGTTCATGCAATTATGGAGGCTGTCAAGTCCAAAATCTGCAGGATGGGCCAGCAGGCTGGACACCCAGGGCAGAGCCAATGTTGCAGTTCATTTCTGAAGGCCATCTGCTGGCAGGATTCCTTCCGGCTCAGGGAGATCAGTCTTTTGCTCTATTCAGATAATTGAGTGAGGCCCACCCACATTAAGGAGGGCAATTTGCTTTACTCAAAGTCCATCTATTTAAATGTCAGTCTCATCTGAAAACACCCTTACGGAAACATCCAGAAGATTGTTTGACCAAATATCTGGGCACTGTGGCCCAGCCACACTGACACATAAAATTAACCATCACCTATTATTTGCTGGGAATTTCTCCTAATTCTTTAAGGTTCAGTTGAAACATCTTGGCAACATCAAGCTTCTTCTTCATTCCACCGCTCGTACTCAGGACATTCTTATATTTGAATCCCTGTCCCACAGTACAGTAATGATTTACTCACATGTCTGTGGTCTCTCCTAGACAGTGAGCTTCCAATGGCATGGACCATGGGTCTACTGGAGACAATATTGCAAGATGATATTCTAGACTCTACCCAATGCCTAGCATACAGAGTTGCTCAATGCAATTCATAGAAGAAGGTGATAAATTAATGGAGGGGAATCAGGAGCTAGAAATAATAGCAGCATTAAGTTATTTGATCTCCAAATAATGAGCTTCTTCTCCCCACCCCCCGACAAATATTTGTTGCTTCGGAGATGCAACAGAACTAGCGGATCTACCTGGTCACTCTGTCCCAAGAACACATGTACACACATACCCATATTCATTATGACAGACCATGAGATGATTTGCCAAGTCAGCTTCTTGCTAAATACCTGAACTTGGGCATGATGCTTACATTCCAAAAGCTTGTTTTCTTTTAAAATCAATAATATGAGAACAACAATAATAATACCTATAGCACAGTGTTGTTAGAAAAATTAAGTGCCTATCATATAGTGGGTCCTTAGTAAAAGTTGATCCTCTTCCCTTAACCATGTTTGTTTTTATTTTTGAGACAGGGTCTTGCTCTGTTGCCAAGGCTGGAGTGCAGTGGCGTGATCTCATCTCACTGCAACCTCCACCTACCGGGTTCAAATGATTCTCATGCCTCAGCCTCCTGAGCAGCTGGGATTACAGGTGCCCACCATGACACCTGGCTAATTTTTGTATTTTTAATAGAAACAGGGTTTCACCATGTTGGTCAGGCTGTTCTGGAACTCCTGACCTCAAGTGATCCTCCTGCCTTGGACTCCTGAAGTACTGAGATTACAGGCATGAGCCACTGTGCCTGGCCCCCTTGACCATGTTTGAGTTAACATCTAGTATATCGTGCATTAACTATTGAAAGTAACAAAGAACGTGTCAGTGAGTTCCAAAGATACTCTTAATGTCTCTTGATGACCTGGCCTTCTTATTTGTCTTCTTTCACTTTTTGACCAAAAGGAAGAACATAGATTGTGTAGGCAGTGGTCCCATACGAAAGAAGGAGAAGATAACTGGTGTGTGCGCTATTTTATAATTTATTGAAATCAGTGATTCTTAATCTTGTCAGGAACACAGGCACTTTTGAGGATCTGAAGATAGCTAAGGACTGTTTCCCCAGAAAAATGCATATAAATGTGACACTTTGCATATAATCCTAAGATGTTCATGGACCCCACACACTCAAGGTTAAGAACCCTGAATCAAAATCTCCTCATTTGCTGCCTGTCCCTTGCTTCACATGTTCTGTCTCTCTCTCTATATAGATACACACACATGCTCTCTGTTTCTCTCTCTCTATGCGCACAATGTTTCTCTATCTCTCTCTATTTCTGTTTCTCTTCCACATCTATATATTCATTCATCTGCTTAACTCACATGTTTAGGATTAGGATAAAGCTTATGGATTGCTAGGTGGATGGATAGAAAAGTCAAGGACCAGAAGGAGCTGTGGAAAGAAACACTGTAGACAAATTTAACAGAGTTTAATTGGGCAAAGAAAGATTCGTGAATTGGGCAGCTCTCAGAACCAGAATAGGTTCAGAGCGACTCCCGGTATTCACAGAAAAAGGAAAGTGTCATACAACGGAAGTGAGGACAGAAACAGCTGGATTGGCTACAGCTGGGCATTTGCCTTATTTGAACCTGCTTTGAACAGTTGGCTGCCTGTGGTTGGCTGAGACTTAGTTACTTCTTACAAGAGTAGGTTACAGTGTGTTTACTTATGCACATCAAGTTATGTTACAGTTCATTATGTACAAAGAATGGCTCCTTTTGTAATTATTATTGTTGTTTTCATATGATTGATTTTAAAAGAAAACAAGCTTTCAGAATGTAAGAGTCATGCCCAAGTTCAGGCAATTAGCAAGGGGCTGCCACACAAGTCAAAGGCAAATTTAGGCCAAACTTAAAATATGTACAGAGACAGCTTTAGGCCAAACTTAATTTAACAGAGCTGTGGAGTTAGAATGGTTCGTTTATTTTCACAGATATGTCACCTTGGAGATGTTAATCTATTATAAGTCAGAGTATAGTAATGGGTAAACTCACCTCCTGGGGCCATTTAGACAGCTTCACATATTCTGTGCAAGCTTGGACCGGACTATTAATTCTGTCTGTATCTCAGTTTCCCTAACTTTAAAATGGGGATAACAGTAGTTCCACCATCTTGAGCTGTAAGGATTAAATAAACTAAGACATATACAGATTTTAAAATCATGTATTTTAGTAAGCGTTCAGTAACTGTTAGCTTTCATTTTATTTTGATGACTTAAAATCACTTGTACTATAATTAGTTAGATACAAAGGACAGCATTCTACAAATAATAAATTCAACACCACTAAGAGAAAAACTGCCACTAGAAATGTGTTTTCAGAAAAAAAGCACTTCCCTTAGGTGATTTACTCTTAAATAGGGATTTTAAGTTAACAGGGTAGCTGGGATACCAGTCTTGATTTTTTTTTTTTTCCTGGGAGCCAGTGAAAAAGGAATCCATTGTCTATAACATGTCTTTTCTATAATAACAAGACCTTCTCACTGGGAGAGGAATCCAAGTCTACTTCTAGACATCACTAGCAGGGTTTTTGTCTTTTTGTGTCTTTTACTTAGGAAGGGCCTCTAATTATTTTTATAGCAAGGCAAAAGGTTTACTATTATATAAAATTATAAAGCTGACACTTTCTCATGAAAGGTTGCTTAAAAGAAAAAAAAGATGAAAAAGGAAGTGTAAACGTGCAGTCATCACTGCTAAGACTTCACATTTCTAAGGCAAAAAACTGTCTAAGATTGAATTTATTTTCCCTAATTTATAGGTCTTGTTTATCTTCGGCCCTTCACTCTTCTCTTACAATGTTCGCCTTGTTTTTTTTTTTTTTTGAATATAAAATATTAACCACTGCAGAACTGCGGCAGAATTACCCAGCAAGTGCAGTGTTACCAGTTGGGGAGGAGCCATCTACCCTAGGCCAGCTCCTGGCACCCCCTTGCCCCGCCGGGAGGGGGAAGGTGCAGCTGAGCCTGCGTCCAGCAGATGGCGCTGCCTGCAAAACCTGGAAGGGTGGGGGAAGTCAGGGCAGGGAAGCAGGCAGCTGAGTCACGGGACAAAGGGAGAGGAGGCGGCAGGGAGGAGAAGGGGAGGGAGGACCCGAGCGGTGGCAATGGTCGGAGTTCTGATGGTTGCAAAAGTGTGAATTGTTAATTTTGAAGTGAACATAATTTCATTCTAATTGTAATTAAGGTGGGAGGAGACACCCGCTTTCTGTCTTAAGTGCATTCAGACTTGTTTGGGAACGTCAAGAAACTCGATGAGCCAGAGCTCCTAGTAGCTATTTGCATAAGAATGGAGGATCCTCCAGGGAGGAATTCATCCCATGGGAAGATGGAGCTGCTACCGAGCTAGACCAGGAGCAGCTGGGGCCTGGATCACTGAGTGCTCATTGTGTGAATAGCCAGGAAGTGGCTCATGACCCCCCGGAACACAGCTCTGCATCTTGCAGGGGAGAGAGGGGAATCTGTATAAAAACTATAAGCGATGTTTTACTAAAAATCCCAGAAAGCACCTAGGTAGAAGCCTCTCAGCCTTGGGGCTCTTCCAGCAGAGTGTAGCACCAGAGGCCCTCCTAGAGCTGGCCCAGGCTGCCTGGGACTGTGGGGACGTTGCTAACGGTGGTGGTCATCAATGCACACCCAGAACTGATTTCCTGCCTGGCCCTGTGCCAAGTGCTTTACCTTCATCGACTCATTTAGATTTCAAAATAAATCTAGGAAGTAGATTCTATTTTCAGTCTCAAAATTTTACAGAAGAGGAAACTGAGGCTGACCTAACTTGTGGACAGAGCTAAGCAGTTGTTGGAAGCCAAGTGGGCCTGGTCCCAGGACACATGGCTGCCGCCCTCCTTGCCTTCCGTGCCTATTTAGGCTCTGGGAGCAACCAGGCGTGCCCATATTATTCACCCAGAGGACTGGGTGAGGTTGTGGTGGAGGGTGCTGAGCAATTGTACCTGGCTTTGCCATGAGGTCTTTGAGGTGCTCCTGGACTTGAGATAAACCTTGGAGATCTGGGTTTTGGAAACGCATCAGGTATCAGGCAGGGGCCCAGAAGGAAGAAAGCAGTAAGAGCTGTGGAGGGTAAGGTGTGCTCAGAGGCAAGAGAGGCCAGTCTGACCTGGTGGAGGGGGCGCAGTATGAACCTGGGCAGGAGGAGTGGGAACTGGCAGGCTGGAATAACCTGGCACCCATGTTGGCACACTTGGGCACAAAGAGAACCCAGTGGAGGGAGGAGAAGGTGACCTTCACTGCCCCGGGGCCCCTGAGGCCTTTGAGTTCTTCCGTCGTGGGCTCACTTGCCAAGCTTTGAGCTCTTGGTGCTGACCAAGAAGGCACAAATTGTTTATGGGCCTTGGTCAACGCCACGTGAAGATGGTATCAGAAATGAAAAAAAAAAAATTTTAAAGAAGGTTGCAAAGAAACTAACATTATTGTCAATTCTCAATTATCTGTGAGGGATAAGGTTAATTGAAACACACAGATTTCAATAGCTAATAGCTTTTCTTTCTTTTGCAACCCATCTTTTACTACAGCTTCCAGAAAAAATAGCCAAAATGACTAATCAGATTTTCACACTGATTCCTTCATATCCCCCATCTGAAGTGCTAATAAGCAGTGAAATAGCCTCAGTGTGGACGCAGGAGGGAGAGGAAGGAAAAGCAGAGGTCTGGGGAACTCCCTGCCTGGAAGTGAATTTCCTAAGAAACCCAGAGCTGAGGACCAGGATATGAGGGGCAGATCTGGGCACAACAGTTGCAGCTGTCACTGAACCTCACAGCCTCAAGGGCACCCCATAAAGCCGAATATCTTCGGAGGTGTGAAAAACAGCCTATTGAGGGGGCTTAAGGGGGAACATAGGTATACAACTGGGGTGGGCTGAACTGAGCACCAGTGAAAGAGGGAAAGAAAATCAGTGACAAACTCCATGCCTCATATCATTCCTCTTCCCCTTTGTTCCTCAGGACAGTGGTTCTTGTCTGGCAAATATTTATCTAATATCTGAATTATTGGTGATGTCATGCATGCCCTTGTGTCTTAGAACATACTGTGATTTAGAATTGAAATCCTTTATCGTCCCCATTTCTGCTAAGCTGGATCTATTCTTGATGTAAAGATTTGGGATCTTGGGAAGAACATTTATATCTGAGAGGAAGGGCCTGGTGTGTAATCTCAGAAACACCCCTCCCTTTTCTTATAAGCAGGGGAGATGGGTTTTGGCTAAATAAAGGGGTTGTAAGTGAGGGTGACTGGGCAAGGGGCTGGGGACAGGGAGGGCAAGTGTTTCCCACCTTTCTTGATGGTAGGGGCTTGCCAGAGAGGGAGGCAGTTGCTCCAGGGCAGGAAGAGGCAGTCTGCAGCTGGGGGAGATTAAGAAAGAGAGTGAAGCCAAGACTGCCTGGCCAGGAGAATTAGAGGCAGGGGGAGGGAAGGGCTCTGTGTGGCTATAGCCTATGTTTAAACCCCTGTCTGCTGTTCAGACAGCAGCTGCCCAGAGAGAAGGCGCCACAGCCTCCCTCCTTCCTCTTGTAGCACATCGCCTGTTCTTCCTTGGCCTATGACTTTCTCACCTCTGAAAGCTGTTGCTCTGGCCTCTTACAGCCCAAGAGCCCAGGAGCAGTGCCCTGACCACTGCTGCGTGGTGCCTCACCAGACACGCCCTTGGAGCCAAACCAAATGGGGAGTCCCAGAGCCTGCTGGGGCCGGTTGCCTGGGGCTACATATCACCGTATATCAAAGCGGAGGAAAGAGGGTGACACCCTCAGGGGAGAGAATTCTTGAGGGCAAGCACCCACAAACGCTATTTCCATACTCTTGGTAAAACCCCCTCTTACTATTATGGGATGTGGGCAACTATGATGAAGATGAGGAGGGGGAGTTGGGCAGGAAATTTGAGCACTGTTATAATATAGAGAGGGGGTTTTTATGAATTGTGATGAAAGTTTATTCTCCTGTGAGTGTGTGAGCTGTTGTGCTGCTTATCTTCCTTAATGAAATCAATAAAACTCCCTGGGATTCTATAAGCAGATGTTATCCCTAGCCATGACCCTGCTGGCCCTGAGGAGGCAAGACTTTTGAATCGCAGGGTGGGAAGTCTCAGTAGTGGTGCTGTGTTCCTGGAAAAGCAGGACTCGCAGATGGGAACGGCGTATATCCCAAGTTGTCAGGGCCTTTGGGGTTTGTCTTCCACTCCAGGGAGGGCTAGGTATGTTATTATTTGGCCACTAATGATGCGGTCTTGGGAAAGCCACATCACCATCCCGACTTGAGCTTCTTCATCTGAAAAATGAGAGGGTTGCATACATAGTGTCAAAGGTGATCATTCACCTCTAATAGGCTTTTATTGTAAGTCTTTGGACAAACAGCTTACCTCTCTGACTCTATTTCCTTATCTACAAACGGGGATAATAATATCCACCCTTACCTTCTAATCTATGTGAAAGCACTTAGCACTCTGGGAAGGAAAAAGCATTATTTAAATCCAGGGTAGAATTATTATTATATTCTATTTGTTCTCGCCTAGTCATTCATCATTGCTCTGCTCTACAATTATGCCCTGGGGTGAGTTATGTGAATAAACAGTCACACCTGGCAAGTTTCTTGGGAGGCTGAGCATTCTGATTGTGCTAGGGGGAAAGACACCAAAAGTCTTTTATTTAGTTATTTTAGTGTGCAACTTGCTATCTATTTAGTATATAAGGCAGAACTGGAATACATTACTTTCATGCGCGTCCGTGTGTAGAGACCACCAAACAAGTTTTGTGTGAGCAATAAAGCTTTTAATCACCTGGATGCAGGTGGGCTGAGTCCAAAAAGAGAGTCAGCGAAGGGAGATGGGGTGGGGCTATTTTATAGGATTTGCGTAGGTAAAGGAAAAAGGGGGGTTGTTCTTTGGTGGGCAGGAGTGGGGGTCACAAGGTGCTCAGTAGGGGAACTTTTGAGCCAGGATGAGCCAGGAGAAGGAATTTCACAAGACAATGTCATCAGTTAAGGTAGGAACAGGCCATTTTCACTTCTTTTGTGGTGGAATGTCATCAGTTAAGGCAGGAACCGGCCATCTGGATGTGTACGTGCAGGTCACGGGGATATGATGGCTTAGCTTGGGCTCGGAGGCCTGACATTCCTATCTTCTTATATTAATAAGAAAAATAAAACGAAATAGTGGTAAAGTGTTGGGACAGTGAAAAGTTTTTGGGGGTGGTATGGAGAGATAATGGGCGATGTTTCTCAGGGCGGCTTCGAGTGGGATTGGGGTGGCATGGGAACCTAGAGTGGGAGAGATTAAGCTGAAGGAAGATTTTGTGGTAAGGGGTGATATTGTGGGGTTGTTAGAAGAAACATTTGTCATTTAGAATTATTGGTGATGGCCTGGATACGGTTTTGTATGAACTGAAAAATGGAATAAGAGAAGGAGAAAAACAGGTATAAAAGGTCTAAGAATTGGGAGGACCTAGGACATCTGATTAGAGGGTGCCTAAGGAGGTTCAGCATAGCCTTGCCAGCAAAGATTATTTATTTACTTTAAGAGTTAAGAGTGGCGGTTTGGGGATAGCACCAGGAGATATCAGCTGTGATGGCTTGGAAAAACAGTGTAAACTGGCAGTATAAACAAGAGCAGGGCATGTATGAGTAGTTGAGAACGGTGAATAGGAGTATGACTAGACAGAAGATAGTAGGGATGACAAGTTTTTTGGGGCACAGTCCAAGTTGGTCTGCTGTCTGGAATGAGAGCAGGGCCTAATAAAAAGGAGCGTCTATACAGGAGCTCAAATGGGCTGTACCTTGTAGCATTCTGAGGACAGGTCTGAATTCTGAGAAGGGAAAGTGGTAAAAGTATTGTCCAGTCCTTTTTAAGTTGGTGGCTGAGCTTGGTGAGGTGTGTTTTTAAAAGACCATTAGTCTGTTCTACCTTTCCTGAAGACTGAGGACTGTAAGGGATATAAAGGTTTCACTGAATACTAAGAGCCTGAAAAAATGCTTGGCTGATTTGACTAATAAGGGCTGGTCTGCTATCGGACTGTATAGAGGTGGGAAGGCCAAACCGAGGAATTATGTCTGACAGAAGGGAAGAAATGGCCATATTGGCCTTCTTAGACCCTGTGGGAAAGGCCTCTACCTATCCAGTGAAAGTGTCTACCTAGACCAAGAGGTATTTTAGTTTCCTGACTTGGGGCATGTTAAATAAAGCTAATTTGCCAGTCCTGGGTGGGGGCAAATCCCTGAGCTTGATGTGTAGGGAAGGGAGGGGTCCTGAATAATCCCTGAGAAGTAGTAGAATAGCAGATGAAACACTGAGAAGTTATTTCTTTTAGGATAGATTTCCATGATGGAAAGGAAATGAGAGGTTCTAAGAGGCGGGCTAGTGGCTTCTACTATAGCATAGCCTGCCTTTGCTGGTGTGTGGCGATTAGGCCTAGTGGAACTGCCATCAATAAACTAAGCGTGATAAGGGTGAGCAACAGGGAAGAAGGAAATGTGGGGAAATGGGGTGAACGTCAGTTGGATCAGAGAGATGCAGTCATGAGGGTCAGGTGTGGTATCAGGAATAATGTGGGAGGCTGGAATGAAGTCCAGGCCAGGAACAATGGTAATTATGGGACTTAACAAAGAGTGAGTACAGCTGAAGGAGCTGGAGAACAGAAAGTATATGTGTCAGGTGTGAGGAAGAAAATAGATTTTGGAAATTATGAGAGCTGTAGAGAGTGAGTTGAGGATAGTTTGTGATTTTAAGGGCCTCTAAAAGTATTAGGGCGGTAGCAACCACTGCACGGAGACATGACAGCCAGCCTAAAACAGTAAGGTCAAGTTGTTTGGACAAAAAGGCTACAGGATGCGATCCTGGTCCTTGTGTAAGAATTCCAACTGCACAGCCCTGCACTTCAGCTGTGTGTAATGAAGAGGGTTGGGATGAGTCAGGGAGAGCTAGGATGGGGGCAGTCTCTAAAGCTGTCTTCAAGGAACGGAAAGATGAGTGAGGAAAGGATTTAGGATCTATGGGGTCAGCTAGGTTTCCTTTTGTGAGTTTACATAATGGTTTTTTTAGGATGGCAAAACCAGGTATCCAAAGGCGAAAGTATCCAACCATGCCCAGGAAGGAAAGGAGTTGTTGTTTTGTAGAAGGGGTTGGGGTTTGAGAGATTAGTGGGACACGATCAGCAGGGAGGGCATGTGTGTTTTTATGCAGAATTATGCCGAGGTAGGTAATGGATGGAGGAGAAATTTGAGCTTTGGAGGGAGATACCCGATATCCTTTGGAGAATAAATGCTGAAGGAGCAGAAGTGTGTCTCGTTGAGAAGATTCAAAGGAGGGGCTACAAAGAAGAAGGTCATCAATATATTGAATAAGGTGAGAAGCAGAGGGGTGGAAAGAAAGTAAATCATGAGAAAGGGCTTGGCTGAAGTAATGAGGGTTGTCCCTGAAGCTTTATGGCAGCACAGCCCAGGTAAGCTGCTGGGACTGATGGGTGTCAGGGTCAGTCCAGGTGAAAGCAAAGAGAGGCTGGGACTAGGGGTGCAGGGGCATAGTGAAAAAAGCATCTTTAAGATCAAGAACGGAATAGTGAGTTGTGGAGGAAGCTATTGAGGACAAAAGAGTGTACGGGTTGGGCACTGCAGGGTGGATAGGCAAAGCAATTTGGTTGATAAGGCATAGATCCTGAACTAACTTGTAAGGCTTATCTGGTTTTAGGACAGGTAAAATGGGGGAATTGTAAGGAGAGTTGAGTTTATAGGCTTTAAAAGGCCATGGTGTAGCAGGCAAGTGATAACAGGCTTTAATCCTTTCAAAGCATGGTGTGGGATGGGATATTGGCATTGAGTGGGGTAAGGGTGATTAGGTTTTAATGAGATGGTAAGGGGTGCGTGATCGGTCACCAGGGAGGGAGTAGAGGTATCTTATACTTGTGGGTTAAGGTGGGGGGATACAAGAGGAGGATGCAAAGGAGGCTTTGGATTGGGAAGAAGGGCAGCAATGAGATGTAGCTGTAATCCAGGAATAGTCAGGGAAGCAGATAATTTAGCTAAAGTGTCTCGGCCTAATAAGGGAACTGGGCAGGTGGGGATAACTAAAAAGGAGTGCTTAAAGGAGTATTGTCTAAGTTGGCACCAGAGTTGGGGAGTTTTAAGAGGTTTAGAAGCCTGGCTGTCAATACGCACAACAGTTATGGAAGCAAGGGAAACAGGCTCTTGAAAAGAAGGTAATGCGGAATGGGTAGCCTCTGTATTGATTAAGAAGGGGACGGACTTACCCTCCACTGTGAGAGTTAACCGAAGCTGGGCATCCGTGATGGTCTAGGGGGCTTCCGAGGCAATCGGGCAGTGTCAGTCTTCAGCCGCTAAGCCAAGAAGATCTGGGAAGTAGTCAGCCAGAGAGCCTTGGGCCAGAGTTCTAGGGGCTCTGGGAGTGGCTGCCAGGTGAGTTGAACAGTCCGATTTCCAGTAGGGTCCCGCACAGATAGGACATTTAGGAGGAATCCCAGGCTGCGGGCATTCCTTGGCTTGGTGGCCAGATTTTTGGCACTTGTAGCAAGCTCCTGGGGGAGGAGGTTCTGGAGGAACGCCTGGCCGCTGCAGTTTAGGTGTTTGGAAGTTCTTGTGTGCTGGAGATACGACTGGGGTTTGTCTCACAGTGGAGGCAAGGAATTGCAACTTTTTTCTATTATTATACACCTTGAAGGTGAGGTTAATTAAGTCCTGTTGTGGAGTTTGAGGGCCGGAATTTAATTTTTGGAGTTTTATTTAATGTTGGGAGCAGATTGGGTAATAAAATGTATATTGAGAATAAGACAGCCTTTTGACCTCTTAGGGTCTAGGGCTGTAAAGCATCTCAGGGTTGCTGCCAAACGAGCCATGAACTGGGCTGGGTTTTTATATTTGATGAAAAAGAGCCTAAATGGTATCTGATTTGAGATAAAGAAAAAGGAGCATTAACGTTGACTATGCCTTTAGCTCCAGCCATGTTTTTAAGAGGAAATTGCTGGGCAGGTGGGGGAGGGCTAGTCACGGAATGAAACTGTAAGCCAGACTGGGTGTGAGGAGGGGAGGTGATAAAAGGATTATAGGGTGGAGGAGCGGAGGCTGAGGAAGAAATGGGACTTAGCTTGGCCTGGCAAGGAGGGGAGAGGTCAGATAGGTCTGTAGAAAAGGAAGATTAGAAAGACTCAGTGACACTTGGGGTTGGGACTGAGGGGACAGGCGGGAGGGAAAGAAGGAAGATTTGGGATGAGTTGCATTGGGAACAGAGACTAGGGAGGGCCCGATGTGTAAAAGAATGCCTGGACGTCAGGCACCTCAGACCATTTGCCCATTTTACGACAGGAATTATTTAGATCTTGTAGGATGGAAAAATTGAAAGTGCCGTTTTCTGGCTATTTGGAACTACTGTCGAGTTTGTATTGGGGTCAAACAGCATTTCAGAAGAAAGTAAGAAGCTTAGATTTTAGGTCAGGTGAGAGTTGAAGAGGTTTTAAGTTCTTAAGAACACAGGCTAAGGGAGATGAAGGAGGAATGGAAGGTGGAAGGTTGCCTATAGTGAAGGAGGCAGGTTTAAAGAGAAGGGTAGAGACATGGAGGGAAGGGGTTCGGAAGTTCTTACCCTCCAGAAAAGCAGGAAAGGGGTTGGGGCATGGAAATAAGGGGTTGGGGTGCAGAGATAAGAGGTCAGGGCATGGAAATAAGGGATCAGGGCACAGAGATAAGAGGTCGGGCCACGGAAATAAGGGATCAGGGTGCAGAGATAAAAGGTTGGGGTGTGGAAATAAGGGATTGGGGGTTCTTGCCCCCTAGAAAAGTGGGACTTGCTGCTAAGGGTGAAGGACCAAGGCAGGCGTCCCTGCGTGGTCTGACACCTCTGAAACATGGGTGAATAATCAGAGAGGCATCCCTGGAATGACTAAACACCAAGGGAAGGCTGCCTTCCCAGTCCGTGACCCGCGCCGGAGTTTTGGGTCCACAGATAAAACATGTCTCCTTTGTCTCTACCAGAAAATGAAAGGAATTGAAATTAAGAGAAGGGAGAGATTGAAGTGTGGCACCAAGATTGAAAGGAGAAAGAGGTTGAGGGATAGTGAGGGAGGTTGGAGAAGAGAGTAAAAAGAGGCCGCTTACCAGATTTGAAATTGGTGAAATGTTTCTTGGGCTGGTCGGTCTGAGGACCTGAGGTCGTAGGTGGATCTTTCTCACAGAGCAAAGAGCAGGAGGACAGGGGATTGATCTCCCAAGGGAGGTCCCCCAATCTGAGTCACGGCACCAAATTTCATGCGTGTCTGTGTAAAGAGACCACCAAACAGGCTTTGTGTGAGCAATAAAGCTTTTAATCACCTGGGTGCAGGTGGGCTGAGTCCAAAAAGAAAGTCAGCGAAGGGAGATAGGGGTGGGGCCATTTTATAGAATTTGGGTAGGTAAAGGAAAAAGGGGGGTTGTTCTCTGGTGGGCAGGAGTGGGGGTTACAAGGTGCTCAGTAGGGGAGCTTTTGAGCCAGGATGAGCCAGGAGAAGGAATTTCACAAGATAATGTCATCAGTTAAGGCAGGAACAGGCCATTTTCACTTCTTTTGTGGTGGAATGTCATCAGTTAAGGCAGGAACCAGCCATGTGGGTGTGTACATGCAGGTCACAGGGGATATGATGGCTTAGCTTGGGCTCAGAGGCCTGACAATTACTACCTCTAGAATATAAGACTTGTAGTTATTTGGCCTTTGCAGAGATTTTCTCGCCCTTGGATTTCTGTGGGTGTTGTTTTGACCACTTCCAACCCGGAAAAGCACACCATGAGTTCTCTGTGGCTCCCAGCAAGACCTTGATAAGGCCCCAAACTCTGACACTTGCTGGGGTTCACAGCGTAACGAGGGTCCCCATTTCTTGGAAAATCTGCATAGCCCCACATGCATGAATAAAAGCACATTTCATTTAGCTAAGCAAACACACACAGGCTTATAATTGCTTTTATCTTTTACCATTGTAGCCACCAGAGGCCTCCCAAATTGTGGTTGATTTTACTGTCAGTGGAAATCTACTGGGAATTAACAAAAAATTATTTTAAAATTGAATAGAATGTCTGCAAAAGTTCAAAGTCTGTTACCTTGTTCATTCAACATCGCTATTCATGCAAAATGTCATGCAAATCAGTTCTTATTTACTGAGTACTTTGCTTCAGTAACCAAAAAAATGCTAAGAAAAAAATTGCTTATGTTTAGCCATCTATTTTTCCAAAAATAGGACAGCAATTAAAGTAGTACCACATGATGTGACTGATGATATCAGTACAGAAAAAGAACACCATCTCGGTGCGTGGTGCTCAGGGCTGAGCATCTGTCTCTCATCAGGGACTGAATGGGGCGTCAAGAAGAGAAGTCCAGGAGCACTAGGACAGTGAGCAATGTAGATGTGATGCAGGGCACAGAATCATGAAAGTACCCTTTGTGGTGAGCAATCATGACAAATGTGTCTTCCAACAGGGCACCTCAGAGATCCCTTGGGAAATTGATTTCACCTCTCTGGGCCTCAGTTTCTTCTTTGACAAAAAAGAAGAGGGCATATTTTGGGCTATGCAATTTCTGTCTTTAGAATTCTAAGACAGTTTTCTAAAATATTTAGAACCACTTATTGTGCGTATGTTATATGCAATTGTAACACAAGGTGCATTGCAAAGGTCTTCTTAACCCTCATCTAACGCTTTGGGGTAGGAATAGACAGCTCCATTTTTCAGATGCTGAAACAAAGCTCAAGGAAGTTAAGTCACTTGCCAATGGTCACACAACTTGGAGGTGGCAAAGTCAGGTTTCACACTCAGATCAGTTTGATTCTAAAACTTCTCATTGCCTGATCCTGTCTTTCATGCATTCCTCAAATGAGAGAGTAAAGTTAACTAACCTAAGGAATTTAGCTCCTGGGGTGTAGCTGTATCAGTTTGGAATTGCACAAGTGGTAAGGAACAGGCCAAATAAATAAAGGCTTAAGCACACATGAGCTTATTCTCTCACATGAAAGTATGGAGATCGGCAGTCTAGGACAAGTGAGGTGGCACTGGAGCCACTAGGGCCTCTGTCTCCTTCCGTCTTTCTGCTTCACTGTCCTTGGATGTGATTTCCATTCTTAAGACTGATTCATGGTCCAAGATGGCTGATGGAGATGCAGCCATCACATTTAGGTTGCAGGAGGAAAGCAGAAGAATACAGTAGGCAGGAACTCCAAGCTGGGTTATCTCCCTCGAAGCAGCGTTTCAGAAGTTCCACACAGCTCCTCTGCTTATATCTCATTGGTCAGTTTTAGTCACATGGCCACAACATAGTGGTGAAATGTAAAGCAGAGAAATGGAATCTTTATTCTGGGTGGCAAACTTTACAGCTGAACACTAGGGTTTATGTTATTAAGGAAGAAGAGAGAGTGGGAATTGGGAAGCAAATCTCAGTCTTTGCCGCAATAATCAATTCCACAGCTACCCTCAGCTCTTTTCTGCTGATGGAGCCTGGCTTTGATCAAATTTCTACCTCTCCTTAGCCTCTCAGGTAATCCTGAATAGTCAAAGTCAGTCACAGTGGTATCACTCATCATACCTGGGATTTGGTGGTGATTAGCATGTAAACTAGTTTCGGATAATGAGATATGAAGGGGCTACTGGGAGAGGCTTCTTTGCTTTTAACAAAGAGATGCTTGGGAAGAGACTGACTTTCTTCTTCAACTAGACATTGTATTGTCTGGCAATAACACCTGGAAATCTAGTAGCCATCTTCGTAATCATATAGAGAACCTACATCTGAGGACAAAGCTGTACCTGGAGGATGGCAGAGGGGAAAGTCAGAAAGAACCTGGGATGAACTGACCAACTCTGGACTTCTTATGAAGTGCTTTTCCATATTGTTTAAGCCAGTCGAATCAGGGTGTTGTTTAACTTGCAGCTAAAGGAATCCTGACTGATGTGCAGGAGAAGGAGAAAAGTGACCCTTCACCCATTTCTTTATGCTTGTATGAGTCTGTTCTCACATTGCTATAAAGAACTACCAGAGACTGGGTCATTTATAAAGAAAAGAGGTTTAATTGACTCACAGTTCTGCAGGCTGCACAAGAAGCATGGCTGGGGAGGCCTCAGGAAACTTACAACCGTGGCAGAAGGTGAAGGGGAAGCAGCCACATCTTACATGGCTGGAGAAAGAGGAAGAGAGAGCAGGAGGAAGTGCTACACACTTTTAAACAACCAGATCTCATGAGAACTCATTCACTATCATGAGAACAGCAAGGGGGAGATCTGCCCCCATGATCCAGTCACCTCCCACTAGGGCCCTCCTCCAACACTGGGGATTACAATTCGACATGAGATTTGAATGGCGACACAAACTCAAACCAAATCAATGCCCATGGGATGGCAAGCTAGACATCAATCTGTGCCTGTCTTTGAGTTGTACTCTCTGTATTCTGTTTCTTACAAGCAGTATCTTTGCTTTTTATTTCTATAGAGAGAATATCTTGAGATAGAGTATTTAACAGCTCAGATTAGAATCAGAATATTTCAGGATTACAAGGGACTAAACTCCCTTGCTCAAGGCTCTGAGAGAGTCAATGATTTTCCTAGGGTCACACATTTAGTTAGGGGTAGAATTTGGACCAGGAGCCAGGCCTTCTGAAGACCTCCCAGTTCTTCAATCTCTCTCTTTGTTTGCCTCCAGTCCAACCACTACTGAAAGGTCTGGAATGCTGTTGGTCCTGTGTTGGTCATGGTTAGGACTCTTTTTCCTTAGAGACGGCCTCTGTGACCATGTCTTTCTGCCCTTTCCTTGTAACTCCTCTTGATTCCAGGCATCAGGGCCCATCATGTTGAGAATGTAACTTAAGACTGTAGGCAGGGGTGATTTTCAGCTTCAGCTGTTGCCAACCACATCAGCCATGGCTGTCACCCTGCCTCCCTGCCTTCTCTGCCAACGCACACTGGAAATCATTCAGATGGCCATGTCACCTTCTCCTGAAATCAGAACCCAAAGGGTTTCGGAGCACTCAAGCCCCATCTGCTCCTCATTCCAAACCATGTCATGTCACAGTTACTCCCAATCCTGTCTCATTTTGCCAGGCGGTGCACACCAGACTGGGAAAAGCTCCCCCAGTGAGTGTCAGAAGTGTGTGCAGCTGTACGGGGCAGTGGGGGAGACGCACTGGGACCTAGGTGACAGGCTCAGTCAGGCTATGTGGATCTTCTTCAACACAGGCAGTGTGGCAGTCATAGGCTGGAAGTCAGACAGACCCGGCTCAACCCGTTGCGAACTGTAAGAACTGGGACAGGCTATTCAAATTCCTCCAGCCTTAGTTTTCTCACCTGTAAATGGAGCATAACAATACCTGTCTTGTGGAATTCTAGTAAATACCAAATGATATAATGTCCATAAAGTATCTAACAGACACTCAATAGACTATTAATTTGAGGAAATATCTAGGAGGCACTCGATAGACTGTTAATTAAAAAATAAACTTTTGTCATGAAGATTATAAAAGCATTTAGGCTTCAATTTGTGTCTTGTTTTTTCCGAGTTAATACTCTTTGCTCAGCTGGGCTTGGTGGCTCATACCTAAGTAGTCCCAGCTACTCAGGAGGTTGAGATGGGAGGATCACTTGAGCTCAAGAGTTTGAGGCTGCAGTGAGCTATGACTGCACCCTTGTGCTCCAGCCTGGGCAACAGAGAGACTCAGTCTCTCAAAAACAAACAAACAATCAATCAAACAAACAACAACCAAGAAACCCAACTCTTTGTTCTTCTGTTTACTTGATACTTACAGGTTCCTTGGGATCTAAGGAAGAGGTTAAGTCTCCTCCTGCCCAATCATAGCTTCTTAGCATGAAGGGAACTTGGAGTTCTCTAACCTGATCTGCTTGGTCCTGACCTCTCATGGACTCTGCTTAGCAAACAGGACCAAGACAAAGGAAGTCAACCCAACAGGTGGAGTTTGTTTTTCCATAACCCCATGAGTTATTTTCATCCCACCAGAAGAAAATGTCTCCCAAGAGACCACTGAGGTACCATAAAAAGCAGCAGCACCCGGGTGAGGGCCTATGGGGGCCATTAGCCCGCTAAGCCATCTTATTTCTCCCTAACTACCCCAGCCACTGCTCTGATTCTTAATCAACTGGGCTGCCCCTTTCCTCTGAGATCCCTTGGATCTCATCTGGTCTTTCAAAGGGTAGACAACCCTAGAGAGAGGACAGCCTCAGGTATTGTCTTAATCACCTTAGGAAGAGATTAAACCAAAGGAATGAACTGGGCAAATAACAGAAATGATCCCCCTTTTTCTCTGTCCACTGAGAGTTCCATCTCCTGAAATGTTGACCTACCTAATGTGACCTTGAGAACTTAATATTATCTTTGATGTTTACCATTCTCCCTGGAGACGGAACGAAGAGGATCGAGGACCTTGAGTTTTCTCTTGAGTCCCTTGGATGTGATCAACAATGACATCATTATAGCTGGTGAATTTGGTTAATTCTGTTAGTGTTCTCGATTTAATTGCAGTGGTCATATTAGCTTCCGTTCAAACACTGCCATATGGCTTTCCTCTTGCTATTAGTCTCGTGTCTGAACTGATGACTTAGGGATACCAGTTCTCCACTATGGGGAGCAGGATGTCCACATCAGCACAAGCATTCTTGAATAAACCTCATCATTCAGGGAATACCTTTCATGATTTCTACTGAAAAGAAAATAGGCCAAGGAAATAATAAATGAAAAAAAGCTAAATAGATTCTTAAAAGGGAACATTTGCTATCTCAAGATTTAAGTACCTGGAGGATATTTGATGACAAAGCCAGTTAGTCCTCCTACCATGGGGACACTTGAAAGGTCTTCATTAGGCACTTGTTTCAGAGATTGGTAGGGGCTTACGGAACAAAAGCTGCTGGGCAGAGATTTCACTGCAGTGTCAGAGGGCCAGCCCCTGAAGCCTTCTCAAAGTCCCTGTTCTTTTCTGGCCATCTGGTCTTAAGTACCAGAGGACATACTGGGAATTGGTGAAGGACAGAGAGAGATGTCTTCAGGAGCATGGTCCACTGAGGCTCTTGTGACACAAGTGGCTGTCTTTAATTTGCCCAGAGTTTTAAATGGGAGAGTGGGCACTGGCTCTGTGTTGCCCCGATGTGATCCTGCCTCCGCGAGTCCTCCCTTTTCCCCAGTGCTTTACGCTTCTCTCTGGAGGCAGTAGATGGCTCTCTTGGGTACTGATTTCTCCATCATTTGCTCACTCACACCTCCAATTCTTTTGCTGTTTTTCTTGTTTTCCCCCCTAAAGTGTATTCATGAATATAGATCCCTCCCTCTTATGTTCATTGTTTCTTTACTTCTCCATCAGCTTTTTCATTCTCCAGTTTTCAGCCTTTTCTGGTCTCTCCCTCTCATCCTCATCCTCCAATCTGCCCTTTCCTCTCTCAAGCTCTCCTTCTCCTCTGTATTCTACTCACCATTTTAATTCTGTATTCTCTCTCTCCGATTTTCATCCTAATATCTCCATCTTTTTGTCTTCTCTTTTTACCCCTTTCTCTCTGTCTCTTCTCCACAAAGCACTCTCTGAATGCTGAGTGTGTGTTAAGATAGACTTTATCCGTGCTTTGATAAAAACAAGAACTCGACGCAGAAATATTTTACCGAGAGAGCCTTAGCTCTCCGTTAATCTTTAGGCTCGGCGGTGGCTCGCACGCTCATGTCCCATGTTGTTATTCCACAGGCATATATTTAAGGTTGTATTTCACTCCAGGATAAGATTGATTTTTCCAAGATTAGTTATTAGTTCCTGAAGTGGGCCATTATTATGGATGAGGAAGCTAAGTGGATTGAGCTTGGTGTTGTACGAAATACATAACAACCAAGCCGGAAATAGCACTGCCTCATGAAGCTGTGCGGGGGCTTGGAGGTCATGGCCTCTGCAGAGCCTCCTTGACTCCTCAGGCTAGGTCAGGTACTCTGCCTAGGTGCTGTTGTGCTATGCATTCTTCTCCTTCATAGCCTCTATCTCCTGCCTATGTGCTCAGCTATCTCTGCCAACGAAGCATAATCTCACACACTGTCTAGTATGCAGTGGGCAATCCATGCATGGAGTCCTCAGAACTCCAGGAGATCCTCGTGAGAGCCTTCCTCCTACACAGACTCTTGTCTGCTCACCTCTAGAGTGGTGGAGTTTCTATGGGTAGCTGCATTAAGAACTCCCATTCATATGAGAAACCTGAGAGCATTTCACTTCAAATAGATATCCCCACTGATTATTCAACATTTTACTCCCAGGCATGTGTACTAGGAAATATAGGCATTAAGGACACCAAAATAAAGAAAGACCTAGCAAGAGGTCCTTCTCCAATCTTTAACTTTCCCAATCCCAATGCCACATTTTGTCTCTTTGCAATTGTCTGAAATGACAAGTCTCCTTGGCTTTGCCCTTCTGGCCCCATTGGATGTGAGCTGTGATCTCTGCTGGTGTGGTTCATGGGCCTGGATGGAGGAGTCACTTCTGCTGGAATTTTCCAATGTATATTTTCACCATTTTAATTGCCAACATATCTTCCTGATCAGGACTTGTGTAAAATATGCTGTCAGATTTTCTGGAGATTAACATCCTCACATGATTTTTGTTTGCAAATAGGTCTGCAGCCTGTCTTTTTTTCCCAGAATTATTTTCAGCATTATGAACAAGTTTCAAAAATCACTTGGTTTTAGTGCGGCATTTAGTACACAAAAATGTCATTGAGCCCCACTATGGTTATGGGAGCCACCCTTATCCACAAAGTCACATTGCTTACAAACTTGCCCAATTTGAGGAATTTCAAAAACTTACTTGTCCTACAAGAGTTACTTTCTGAGGATGACAGGTAAGTTTATTATTATCTTGAGTGTAATGATGGTTCATGGATGTCTACATATGCCAAAACCTATCACATTGCACATTTTAAATATAGGTGGTTTATTGTGTGTCAATTAAACCTCAATAAAGCTGTTTAAAAAAAACCTCACTGGATCCAAAATTCTCTCCCTTTCCCGTACCTGAAATGTAATTATTTTGTTTTGTCTCGCTGTCTTTGGCTTCATCAATCACAGTCATTTGGTTCTATCAGTTTTGATGAAGCAAACACGGCTGGTAGAATAAAAATACACCCGACAGATTCTCTCACTCTTGTGCCAATTAAATGAGTTTGCTTACTTTTTAACCACTGGGATTCAGAGCTGTAAGTAGACAGAACTGGAATTCAGATGAGGAGGGAAAAGAGAGAGAAGTAATTTTGGAGCCTAGGAAAGTTTGGAGAATGAGGGGACAGGGTAAAGCCACTGGGTAACCAACCAGGTTCTGGAGAGGAGGACCCAGAGATAAAAGCGTTAAGTGAATTTGTGTCACAGGTCCACGTCGTTACTGATCAAAGAACAGTCCTCTCCTTCTTGTGTTCGTTAGGGTAAATGGTGGATATGCAGCTTTGAAGTCAGGCACACACGGACATGACTATGGGCCCCATTACTGATTAGATGTCTGACCTTTGGTAAATTTCTCAACTGACCTTAACTTCAATTTCCTCATGTGTAAAAGGGCATAAGAATCTTTATCTCACAAGGGTGTTGTGAGGTCCAGGCAGGATGATATAAATGAAGAAATTGCCTTGCACAGAATACTTATGTTTCTCCCCATTCCTTTCTAACTTTTTCTTACTTAAAAATATTTTACATATATATTTTAAAGCTTCATTAAATTTATTTAAAAATGTGTATAAATGTGTTTTTTTCTAATTACGTAAGTAATCCATTCTAATCATTTTGAAAAATGCAGAATACAAATCAATCAATTGGGAGGGCAGGAATCTCCTTCCCTGTGAGTTCTTAAGAGAAAACAAGCACGCCAACATAGCCAACGTGAAGTGCTCACTGTAATCTGGAAAGACCCCTGTTACAGGAAAGTGGCTGTGGAGTGATAAGAGATGGGAAACTGCAGGCATGCGTTAGGCTCACTACGTTATTACCTTTGGTCAGCTCTGATTTCCTTTCTACTTGTTTTTAGAGATACTGTTGTCTTATTTTAAACACTAGATAAAATAAAAATTTGGGATACTTTTAGATTGTAACGTTCAAGAATGCTTGCTCAGTGTTGAGAGCAGAGGGTGGATGTACCACGTGATCCAAAGCGGCTCTTGCTGTTCTGCTGTTTCCTTTTTAATAAGGCCAAACCCGGAGCACCCAATCGTACTCTTGACTTGCTGATTTTCCTGACTTCCAAGCACAACAGAATTAGCCTGCAAGCCCCAGAGCCTCTGCACTATCGCTCACTCCTCTTCCCTCCAGCTCCGGCTCTGTCGCCCAGCCCTGCCTGGTCTCTCTACTTCACACGTCTGCTCCAGCATCTCTGCTCCCCTCCAGTTGTCACATCACTTTGCACACACACAATATTTTTTTTCCTTGCCAACCACTCCACCATCAGTGCCAACCAACCACTCCTTTATATTCCTCAAATTATAGTCATGCTATCAAGAGCTGGAAGAGACTTCAGGGTCTTCTACCTCTAGCGTTGCATTAGTGCCTAGTTTGAGTAGGTACTACTCGAGTGCCCTGAATCTGATATCCTTTCTCCCAGCTGCGTGTGGCCTGGAATGCACCGGGAGGATGGGGCAAAATGCAGCAAGAGATCACTTGCTATGTGCAGCTGGCCAGGATCCCCTGGCACCACTGACTCTTAAAGCCAGCGGAGGTTCAGGAGCCCCTTAATTTTGGCATCTTGTGTGTCACAAGGAAAAACTCTTCTCTCTAAAGAGTGCATCTGCCTGTGCTTCTCTTAAATCTAAAAACCTCCTGTGTACTTCCATAACTGGAGGGTCCGTTTCAATCCCTACCCCCTAGCCGTCAGTGTCCTCACAGTCCAGCCAGAGTCCACTGTGCCCCCACTCCCAGACATGCACACAGGACACCGCAGCCACATACGCACTCCCTTGTCTACGCTGTAGGTCTTTGCACATGCTGTGCCCTCTGACTAGAATGCTCTTCATACTTTCCTACTTGGAAAATGTCTGGTCAAACCCTTCTTGGTGTTGCCTTGCCTATGTCTGTGGGCACCTTGCATGTTACCATGAGCCCCTTAAGACCCTGATAATGGTAATAATAATGAAAGAGACAACATTGGCAACCGATGTTTATTGATTATGCTAATAAAGACTCATTATTTTATTATCTTCTGAAACAACTTTATTATAAAGCTACTTTTAGGGATAAGGAAACTGAGCTTTCTAGAGGTTTAGTCATTTACCCAAGGTCACAGCTAAAAAATGGTGGCCTGGGGCTCAAACTTAAGCTTGTCTCATTCCAGAGCCCAAATGTCACTGTGCCTCTCACCACTTATCATGCTGCCTTGGCAACTGTCTGTGAGCAAGGCTTGCTTCTCGAGGACAGGAACCCTCAGCATATCACCAGTGCCTAGAACAGTGCCTGGTATATGCTAAGTGTTCAGTGAGTGTTTGTTGACTAACTGAATAAACAAATAAATTTCAACAGAGCCCTCCCCTCCTCCAATAGTCCTTGAACCAAACCCAGGGACTTGGGTGGAGATAAGTTCCTCTGTGCCCAGGAGCAGCAGCAGCAGATGGTGCTGCGGGGATATGCTCTCTCTTTACTCTTGCACTGAGCTGCTCTCTCTCCATCCCCTCTCCTCCTTCTCCGAAGCAGCCCCATGTGCTAGGAAGATGGCCAAGTGAGGCCACTAGCCTTCCAGCAGGAAACACCTGGCTGGTCAAAGCCTTTTGCAGTGCTTTGTTTCCACAATTACCTTTTATTTGCCTCTCTCTCTTAGATTTCATGCAAAGCCAACTGGTATTTTTTTTAAACAGCTGAGAACACCAGATGGAAGGGTAGGGGGAGGTGGAGGCACAGTGAAAGGCAGGAAGGGGGCAAGCAGGGGCTGTGGATGAGAGGGACGTCCTGAAACATGTGAGGTCGGGAAAATGCCAGACAGGTCAGCAGAGGTAGGGAAGGAAAAAAGAGCTGAAAAGACCAGCAGCCACCATATGTGTGCATGCACATGCACGCCGCACTTTCAACATACCATTAAAATAGAGAAAGAAACGTTCTGGTTTCCGTAGCAACAAGGCCTATTGGTGCCTCAGCCAGAGAAACTTATTGGAAAGAAAGGCATTTGCCTGTTAAGGAGCCTGATGAATCGGGAGATAATTATACAGCATTCCACCACCACTAAAGACACACAAATACACTCCAGAAAATATTTTAAAGAACATAGATTGTCACAAATCCCACAAAGGCAGGGGGTGGGAGTGAGGCAGCAGGCGAGGAAAAAAGGCGACTGGAATGGTTCTAGGTGAACACCCAGGGAGGGGGCCCATGTGAGGCGGAGACTGGAACCAGCCCACAGGTCAGTTGTCAGAGGCAAACATAAGGCAGAGCTTGACATACTTGTATTTGATTCTAAGGGGCCAGCACACTGAGTCCTATCTTCTTTGTCCTTTTGGGAAGTGGGTGGGTGGATCTGTCATGTCTAAACAGTTAGATCCAGTATGAGAGGGTTCCCTGAGAGCAGTGGGATCAGCGCTGTTAGGGCACTGCTTCTGCGGCAGAATGAACTGTGTGAATGTCATAGGACATCTGCTCCCCTAGATGGGGTGGGACAGAAGAGGAGAATCTTCAACACTGAGTAGAGGATTGTAGAGTCTTCCTTAGGGTAGAAGGAAAGGAGATACACAATTGTACTTCTCATAATACAGGACACTGGGCCGGGCACCTAACAATTGCTATATAAAATACATAGTGAGTGAATGAAAGATGGAATGGATACGTGGATGGATAGATGATTATGTGAGTGAATTGATGAATAAATGGACAAAAAAATTGTGAATAACTGGGTCCCTGACTTCTCTCCTCTTGCTCATCCCTAGGAACTTAATTGCAAATCAGTTTTGTCCTCCAGAAGAAGGTCACTGAGTAGTCAGAGGTTCCGTGCTGAAGCCTTTAGATGAGTCATGCCCCGCAATAAGCCCCAAGATCTGGGGCTAAAGACAGCCCGGCATCTTCAAGAGCCTATTACCTTTGAAGATTCAGATGTGTTGCATATGTTCTCCTTCCTCCTCGTGGATGATACACCTTGTGATATGCCCTTCCAGTGTTCCACCCTGAATTAGAGGGAAGAGCTTGCCCACTTCATCACAGCGCCAGGACCACTTTCTGTAGCTCTTGGGGCTCAGGTGAGCTCTCAACTTCTGTCTGAGGGAGTTTTCCTATCCTCTGATCGCTGATAGTGCTCCGTGAGCCCCTCAGCTGGCCCTTTCTTTACACATTGGTGTCTAGAATCATGACTTCTTACTCAGTTTTTCCTGTGTGTATGTTGCGCCTCTCCCACTACACTAGTGGGAGAAGCCACTTGGAGAACCTCTTCATAGCTGGAGCCACTAGCAGGCCGCATATCGAAGCGTTGCATATTTGCAATGCTGACACCAAGGAGAAGGACATTGATCTGTAGCCTTTAAGAATTGGCTGAAGGCATCAGACTCCACCCTCAGCTAAGATCAGCTCTGTGCCAAGAAACCCCTTGTACACTAAACACACATACACCATACGCAACATTTTGTGGGTGCTGCCTGGTTGCCTTGCATGGCAGACACGGGCTAGAGGGCTGCGTGAACTGAAGAGAAAGAAAGGGAAGGAGTCAGGGAAAGTCCCGGAGGACTCATCCCCTTGCTACTCACAGGCACTTGATCTATTAATGAACTGAGTCTGTCACAGTCACAACACAAAGTGGTCCTGCCAGGGAAGGGAACGCAGAACCACAATAGACGGCTTCTTTGTCCTGGAAGTAGAGATGAGGCAGGATTCTCTTTATCACCACAGTCTTAGAAGTGCGTTTTGCTTATATTTTGTTTTTTGAATAAGGAAAAGAAGGTTCAGCGAGGTTGAGCAAATTGCTCAAGGTCACATAGTTAGCGTATAGATACGTATTGAATTTACACTGTCCCTCTCCAATGTCCAGGCTGTCAACTCTGGTATTATATTGACTGTTTGGACTTAGGCTCACTGAAGGCACTGGAGGAAGCCAAAGTATGTTTTATTTCTTTGAATGAATGCCTCTTTGAAAACACAGCCTGGTTTGGGAGTATGAAAGAGAAAAAACAGGTCAGAGTTCTCTTGCTACTTAAAATGAAGATGAGGGAAACGGTTCAGAACAGAGAAAAACTTATAAGTCTTATTTTGTGTAAGCATCATATTAAACGGATTCCATTCCAACTATAAACAGATTTTCACATTTCCACCTTCCCCCTCCCATTACCCTGCATCAGCCCCCACCATCCCCAACAGATTGTTCCCTTCCTTCCTGTTTATATTATAAGAAAGCAAAATTGGCTTCCCCTTCATTCTCCACCTCCCACCCTGCACCATCTGGGGGTGCATAGCTCTTACCCCGTTTTTTTTTTTTTTTTTTTAATACTCCCTCGACTTCGTGTCCAGCGGCCCATTCGATTTTGAAGCTCCGCAGAGAGTGCCTCCAGCGGCCGCCAGGGGTCGCAGTCGAGCAGCTGGCGCCGCCTCTGCGCAGGGGAGCAGGGGCCGCTGGCCGGGAATCGCAAGCCGGTCTCCTGTACGTATTAGCGCGCAGCATTAATCAGGCCGCAGCCTCTGCAGTGCTTTCCGAGGGGAGTCAGAGACTAGGGCTGGGAATGAGACCGGGCCTTTTCGGGCCACTAGAGCCGGGCCACCTCAACTCTCCCGCCCTAGGCTCAGAGCACACAGTGCTCAACGAAGTGCAGCGAGGCCAGCCGCTCGCCTGGCCCAGGGTCGAGCCTTGCCTCCCAGGATTCCTAAACACACGGGACCTGTGAGTCTGTGGACAGCAGTGCCTGCCAGGCCTGAATTCATCAGGAGTGGCGGGAGGTGGCGTAGAGGGGCAGCTCTTGATGTAGATCGGGAGGACACCTCCTCTCCCTCCCCTGCCCTCTTACTGACCCCAGCCCCTCGACAACACAGGCCCCTAGAAGCCAAGTGGCAGCTCTGTCCCTGCACACGGTGGGCACTCCCCAGACCCCTGCCAGTTCTCAGGTCACCCTCAGACAGATTTGGCCAAACCTCCCATGGTCTTCTCATGTGCCTGGAAAGCCAGGCCTCTGCCAGAAGCTTATCAGATGGGAGGCAGAGCAGGGGAGGGCCAGCACGTGCTTCCTCTAGCATGAATTTTTCAACATTACATTTTCATCTCTCTGCCCTATTTCTCTCAATTCTCATCTCTGAAAAGAGCAGCGCAGTTCCCTCCCACTGCTCTTTTTAGAGACGGATCTGCTTCTTCAGATTTGATGCAATTACTGGGCAACTAAGATGGAGGCACTAGGGGAAGAAAGGGGGAGCGGGAACAGAGGGGAGGGGAAAGGGCTTGTCAGCACTGAGACCCGCAGGTGCGCCCGGGAGAAGCTGTGGCTCCGAGACGCTTGCCACTCCTGGGCAACACTGTTGAGCCCTTTTACTCAAACCATTGAGGTGAAACACCAGGGGCCCACGATGCGCCTCCACTTTTCCTTCCTCTTTCTCCATCTGCCTCTCCCTTTCATCCCTTCTTCCCTTCCTTCCTTTCTTCTTTCCTTAGAGACAGACACAAGCACACATATAGACATTCCTATGCATGTGCTTATAATACAAGTCATGCTTGGATCTCTTATAATAAGTTCTAAAGGGATAAGATACTATGGGGGGGAGAGAGATCTGATCAGTTTCGTGAAATAAGTGGGATTTGAGTTGGATCTTGAAGAATGGGTAGGACTTCTGCAAGAAGGAGGAAGGCAGACCAGTGAGAGAGAAAAGCTTGAACAAAGACATAAAAGTGACAGATGCCACAGCAGTTGGAGAGAGCCATGAGTAGGCTGCAGTCGCTCTATAGAAGGTAGAGGAGAAGAGGATGTTTTGGGCACAAGCCTGCAAAAGTTAGACCAGAAAATGGAGAACCCTAGAGCCCAAATGAGGAGTTAGTGCATTGGTCTTTGGACTGCAAAGCCCATCAAAGGTTTTCATGGCACAACAAATCTGTGGTTGTATTAGTTCATTCTCACACTGCTGTAAAGACATATCTGGGAGTGGATGATTTATAATGAAAAGAAGTTTAATTGGCTCACTGTTCTGCAGGTTGTACAGGCTTCTGCTTCTGGGGAGACCTCAGGAAGCTTACAATCATGGCAGAAGGCAAAGGGAAAGCAGGCACATCTTCATATGGCTGGCAGGAAATAGAGAGCGTGGTGGGGAGCTGGGGGAGAGGTGCTATACACCATTAAACAAGCAGAACTTGGGAGAAGTCTATCACAAGAACAACAAGAGAGAAGTCCTCCTCTATGATCCAACCACCTCCCACAAGCCCTCTCCTCCAACACTGAGGATTAATTACAAGATTTGCGTGGGGACACAGATGCAAATCATATCAGTGGTTTAGGGATATTTCTCCAAAGGATGGGTAGATAAGGGATTGAGGTGCTGGGGGTTGGCAGCTGGGCATGGAAGGTTTGGGGGGCTGTTGTGGTAGTACAGATGGAGACAGTCAGGGCCTGACTTTGGGCTGCCACACTGGAGCAGAGAGTGTGAGACACCCTGAGGAGAGGCTTCACACTTGCTCCTCAACACCCTCTTCCCACCTCTGCCCCTCCATCACTCCCCATCACAGCTGATGATCTCTTATCACTCTTCACTGAGAAATGGGAATGATTGGAGAACTCCCTTTTCTCCCAACCACCTGGTCTACACATGAACCTGTGTGTACCCAGTGTACCCATTTTCTCTTTTCCTCCTCTTAGTATGGAAAAAAAATTCCCTTCCTTCCTGTTTATATTATAAGAAAGCAAAACTGGCTTTCCTCCACTCTGCCTTTCTCAAGGACTTTTCTTCCTCATTACTCCTTTTTTCTCCTGCATCATCAGTCCCTCCCACTTTAATGTTCGTTCTCACCAACACATAAATATGCTCTATCATTCTGCAGCTTCACAAAAATCTCCAATGCTACATCCCTCTCCACCTAGAGCCTCATCTGTAATAAAACTTTTCCAAAGTCTGCACACACTGATTCTATCTCTTCACCTACAAACGACTCTTCAGTTTGCTCCGATCTGGCTCATTACATTACTTTACCAAAATTACCCTTCAATCTCTAACATTCTAAATCCAGCAGGTAGTTTTCTGGCCTTATATTGGTTCTTTCAATAATATTTGGCATACTTGACCCCACTGTCCTCTGTGAAACACTCTTTTTCTTAGTTTCATGACATCACAGCTGCTTGTATTTTTTCTATATCAGTGGCCTCTGCTTCTTATACAGTTCTAGTGGCTTCTGCTTTTGGAAAAGATGAACAAATACTGAAGTGCCCCAGGACCTTGTCCCGGGCTCCCTTTTCTTCCTTTCTCTTCCTGTCTTATCTACTCTCTTCTCTTCATCGATGTACTCCCATGGCATAAATACCATCTCTCCAGTGATGCCTCCAAATAGATCCCCATCTCAGAGCCCTCACCATGGAGGCCCAGGCTCTTACATCCAACTGTCAAATTGACATCTCCACCAGCGTGTCTCATTGGAATCTTAAATTTAGCATATCTAAAACAAAACTCTTAATTCTCTTCTGTACCCAACTGCCAGCTGGTTCTGTTCCTCTCTCTATGTCCCCAATTCAAGAAATGTCATTATCATCCACCTAGTTGCTTACACTAGAACTCTTGAGTCATCCTTGATTCCTCCCTTTTCCTCATCTCTATATCCCATCCATCAGCAAGTTCTATCAGGTTTACTTCCAATATAGGTCTCAAATTGGCCCATTTCTCACCATGATCACTGCCATCCTGTAGTTTAAGCTGCCACGATCTCTTACCTGGCCTGGTGCAAAAGCTTTGAACTTGTCTCTCTGCTCTGCCTCTTGCCCCTTCCTCCCCATAATTCATTCTTCATGCATCAGTGAAAATGAACTTACAAAAGCATAAATCAGGTCAGATCCTTCCCCTGCTTAAATGCTCTTCTTTGATTTCCCATCACACTTAGAATAAAATCCAAAGGCTTTGAATGGCCTCCAAGACTGTCCACAATGTGGCCTTGCCCCGCTTCATCCTCACCTAGTTATGATCACTCCCTTCTCAATATGCTCTATATACAAAGGTTTCATTGCTGGTCCTTGAACATGGGAAGCTTTTTCTCTATATATGGCCTTTGCATCTCCTGACCCATGGACCTGGATTATTTGCTCTCTGCCTGGGTCTTTTTATAAGAGACTCCCTTCTCGTCCTATAAAGATGCCTTTTCTGCTCATCTTCATGCTCCCAGCTATCCCACATCACCTTGCTTACCTCCTTCATGACATTGCTCACACTCTGCAACACAGAAACTTATCTGTCATCTATTGTCTGTCTCCTGAGAATAAGAAACTTGTCTGTCTTGCTCACCCCAATATTCTCAGCACCAAGCAAAGCCCCTGGCTGTGAATTAGCAGTGTTATACATTGGGTAGAAATGACAGAATCTGGTGAGTTATCCTGTATATAAAGCAGAGTGATGGAGAAGGGAGGAATTTCATTAAGGATGGGAGTGAAGAACCCAAAGAATGCAAATACAATTCCAGTGAGAAGAGGCAAAGGAGAAAGTACAAGCTTTGGGTTGGTGAGGTGGGTAAGGTGCTGATTTTATGATGGGTTTGAGGTGCCTATGGGACTTTTAGCTGTTAGATGGAGATGTAAGCCTATAGCTTGGGAAACAAGTTAGGGCTAGAGATATAGATTTGGAAAACACTGGCTTAGTCTATTTTGTATTGCTATAGCAGAATACTACAGACTGAGTAATTTATAAGGAACAGACATTTAATAGCTCACAGTTCTAGGGACTGGGAAGTCTAATATGAAGGTGCAGGCAGGATTGGCGATTCCGATTCCAAGATAGCGCCTTAAACACTGTGCCCTCCGAAGGGGAGGAAGGCTTCACCTTCACATGGCGGGGGGTAAAGAGACAAAAAGGGACCAAATTCACCTTTTGATAACACCATGAATCCTACTCATGAGGACAGAGCCCTCATGGCCTTATCACTTCTTAAAGACCCCAGCTCTTAGTACTGCATTTCCATCTCAACATGAGCTTTGAGGTGACAAACATTTGACCATAACAACACCTTTGCCAAAATAGTAATGAAAGCACCCGGATAGCATTGGATGAGATGATTGTGGTGGGTCAGGTAGCGTGAGGGCAGAAGAAAGACTTATAATGAAGAACAAGAAAGGGGAGGGGCCTGTGAAGACTGAGGCAGCAGGGAACCAGGAGGATGAAGTGTCACTGAAGCTTAGAAAATGTGAGATTTTAAGAAAAAGTGCTGCAGGTTGAGTATCCCTTATCTGAAATGCTTGGGACCAGAAGTGTTGCAGATTTTCAGTTTTTTTTGGACTTTGGAATATCTGCATTACATTTACCAGTTGATCAGACCAAATACAAAAATCTGAAATCTGAAATGCTCTCATGAGTATTTCCTTTGAGCATCATGTTGGTGATCAAAAAGTTATGGATTTTGGAGCATTTGGATTTATGATGTTTGGGTTATGGGATGCTTAACCTGTAGAACAAATTCAGTTCAGTCCAAAAAATACTTCTTGTGCCGTCCCTCTGTTCCAGGCTACATACTTTTTATGGAACTACAAATATAAATAAGCTCTCATCTTTTCTGGGGGGAGCGGGGAGGAATTACAGTCTGTTAGGAGAAATAGATATGTGAAAACATTTATGTAAATAAAAATATGTATTCACACAAAACAGCACTATGTACTTTATAAGAGTATATCCAGATATAAAGATAATATGTCAAATGTGTTAACAAAGTTTCCTGTTGGACAGAACAGGAGTGGGAAATGGAGATAAAAAGAAATCAATACATAAACAAAGCAAAATGGAGGTCTCAACCAAGCAAGGATGTAATAGTGCCATGAATGGAAGCTTCTGATGATTCAACCATCTGCCCACCCTGGTAGATCCTTGCAGCTTTTTCTTTAATATCAAAAATGTTTTATTTTTACTATAAAGTGCCAAATATTTATGGTAAAATCTTCAAATGGTAAAGAAGTTATAAGTAAGAAAGCATACATCACTTGGGATCCTACCTCCCAGAAATAACCTATGCTAATATTTTTGCCATCATTCTTTCTGACAGTCCTTTCTGTGTGTATACATGCATGGATATTTTTAGCACTTACAGTTATTTAAAAATGGCTAGTGGTTTTTCTTTCAAACCACATATGAGTAGCTCTTCTTTTTCTGAGAAGAGCAACTTGCACATCTCCTTTTAGATAATGGATAGAAGGCTAGTATTCACCTGTCCTTTGTTGTAGGAGAAAAGCATAATAGAACATGTTTTGGTTTCAAAGGAGCCTAAAGCTTAGACACTGGGGCTGGTGAAATTAAATGGTGAACTCCCCCAGTGTCCTTTTGCCTCCAATAACTTACAAAGAAGTCAAAGAGCCTTGCAGAAAAAGGGGACAAACACTCCTTTCACTTGAAGTCTGAGGTTATTAGTACAGGTCTAAGAGCCTGATGGAAGCCCAGGTAGCGGAGAAAGAAGAAGGAAGAAAGGTGTCCTGGCCAGACCCACAGATGGCATTCAGGAAGGGCTGGAACCCTCACTACTCCTGTTCCCTGGACTATAATCACATGTTGGTCAAAGGTTGTATGTGACTGTACACTAGAAATGTTGTGTCCAAAGAGCTTTGACATTGGAGCCCAGGTCTGCTTAGTATGAAGTGTATGCAGCTGAACAGAACTCTGGGAAAGACTTATCACCTCCTTTCCATCCTAGAGAAACTGCAGCCACCATGAAAATAACTGTCAGCCTGGGTTACGTCTGCGCTTCTTGTGGTGAGCAGGGATTTGGCTACTGAGTGCTTCCTGCAGTGTGCAGGCCCTGAGAAAGGATTCATGGACCTCCTCCCGGTGCAAAGGCATTGAGCGATGGCGACAGAAGCTATAGCTGCAGGATTGGACATTTGGCACATTCACCAAACTTTCCATTTTCATTTTTCTCTTTCTTAGGCAGGAAAATGGTACCACTCAGTAAGAACCTACCTTTGGGACTTTTGAAGGGAGTCACCTGGGAAGAAGGATGAATTGCTAAGACTGAGGAAGTGAGAGTTTAAAGCCATTTATTTTTTACTATATTACGAAGCCATAGTAATCAAACCAGTATGATACTGGTACAGACCACGTAGACCAGTGAAACAGAATAGAGAGCCCAGAAACAAACCCAAACATATACAGTCAACTAATTTTTGACAGGGGCACCAAGAGAGCACAATGGGGAAAATAATCTCTTTAATAAATGGTGCTGGGAAAACTGGATTGATACATGCAAGTGAATGGAATTAGGACTCTTATACACAAAAATCAGCTCAAAATGTGGAAAATACCTAACTGTAAGACCAGAAACTATAAAACTCCTAGAAGAAAAGAAAATCATGGAAAATCTGGGCATCGGCTATGGCAATGATTTTTTGGATATTACACCAAAAGCTTAGGCCACAAAAGCAAAAATAAATGAATGGAACAACATCAAACTAAAAATCTTCTGCACAGCTAAGGACAGAATCAACAAAATGAAATGGCAGCCTACAGATTAGGAAAAATTATTCACAAAACATGTATCTGATAAGGGGTTAATATCTACAATTTATAAAGAGCTCATACAGCCTAATAGTACAAAAACAAATAACCTGATTAAAAAATGAGCAAAAAACCTGGATAGACATTTCTTCAAAGAAGACATAAAAATGGCCAACACACATATAAAAAGGTGGTCAACATCATTAACTTTCAAGGAAATGCAAATCAAAACCGCTATATCACCTCACATCTGTTAGGATGGCTGTTATCAAAAAGTAAAACAATAATAAATTTGGTGAGGGTGTGGAGAAAAGGGACTCATATACACTGTTGGGGGGAATGTAGATTGGTGCAGCCATTATGGGAAACAGTATGGAGTTTCATAAAGAAATTAAAAATAGAACTACCATATGACCCAGCAACCCTCTTCTGGGTAAATATCCAAAAGAGATGAAATCAACACCTCATAAAGATATCTGCACTCTTTTGTTCACTGTAGCATTATTCACAATATCCACAGATACGGACACAACCAAAGTGCCTGTCAATGAATGAATGAATAAAAAAACCTGTGGTATATACACACAATGGAATATTATTCAGTGCTAAAAAGGAATAAGATATTGCTACTTGCTATAACCTGGAAGAGCCTGAAGGACTTTATAGTAAATGAAATAAGCCAGATACAGAAACAAAAATATTGTATGATTTCATTTATATGTGAAATCTAAATATATATATATTTATATGGAGATAGATAATAAAGCAGTGGTTACTGGGCTACTGGGGTATGTGGGGAGAGTAAATGGGGAGATGGAAGTCAGAGGACACAAAGTAGAAGATCTGGAATGAACAAGTCTGGAGATTTGATTTACAGCTTGAGAACTGTTGGTAACAAAATTGTATGTTTTTTGGGATTCTTGCTAGGTGAGTAGGTTCTAGCTGCTCTTGTCACACACATATGATAACTATGTGAACTGAAGAATATATTCATTTGCTTCACTATATTAATTTTAAAAAATCATTTACATATATTTCATAACGTTTTATACTTTAAATATACACAATAAAATTTATTTTAAAAAGTGAAATGTAACTTGATATTTACCTCAAATTGGTAAGGTAAAATAGAACTCTGTGTGTGTGTATTTGTGTGTGTGTGTATGTATGCATGTATGTGTATATGTATATATGTATGTCTATGTGCATGCGTATGTGCGTATGTATGCATGCATGTATGTGCGTGCACGTGTGTGTGTGTATGTATGTGTGTATGTGTGTGTGTGTATGTATGTATATATATGTACATTTGTCTGTACTGCTAGGGCCACAGACAGAATAAGACAGCCAGTCTATTTTCTGTACCCCAGAAGTTTATGTTTTAGTAGGACAGTACATAAATGCATGGTAAGGAATTTGGCCTCACCCAAAAAAAGGTCTGGGCTTTGTTTTGGCTTCTTGGAGGTAGCCTGTAGATCCTTGGCATTTCCCTGGTGTTAGGAATGTTTTTCTTATTTGTGGCAGGCCCCCCCAGACCCCACCTGGTAGTTTTGCTTACCAGGGTGATGAGGGTGGGCTGCTCAGGCCATGTGATATCAGCTTCACTCCTGGGAGAGTGGGGTGGGGGAGCTGTGGATTGAGTTCTGCCATGTGGACAATGACTCAGTTGATCGTGCCCACAGAAGGAAGCCCCCATAAAAACCCTGGACACCAAAGCTCGGGTGGGCGTCCTTGCGCAGCAGTACTCCACATGTGATGTCACATATTGTGGCTGGGAGGGGCAACACCAGCCATGACACCATGGGAAGGGAATGGCCGGAAGCTCCAGGGTGGGCTCTGCCCATACTCTCCCTGTGCGTCGATTCCCTTGGCTGTTCTAGCTTGTATCCCTCCCCTGGAATAAACATGACAATGAGTATAATTGATTTCAGTGAGTTCTGTGACTCTTTCTAGTAAGTTACAGAATCTGAGAGTGGTTTTGGGAATCCTTCAACTTGCAGTTGGTATCACAAGTATTGGGCAGACTCAGTAACCTGAAGGATTACTTCCTAAACCCTGCAGTTTGGCTAACTGCAGGTGATAGATAAACAAAAAACAAAATAAATGGCAAAGTTATTAATACTTTCAGAGTGTGATAAGTTCCTAAAGAAATTAAAACAGAATGTCATGAAAGAGAATGACAGAGGTGGGACTGTGTGGACTGGGTTGTTGGGGCCCCGAGCTGAATCTTCAATGACAGGTAATGCCCACCAGACAAACATCTGGGGACACAAATGGTTTGTGAGGTGGGAACAAACTATGTGTTTTCACGAGATCAGACGAGATCAGGCGCATTCAGGGTGGTATGACCGTAGACACTAGGTATTTTCAAGAAACAGGAAAATGGTTCAATGTGGATGGAGTGAGTGAGGCAGAAACAGAGGAGGAGTCAGAGAAGTGGGTGGGGACCTATTCTATAGGGCTTTGCAGGCTTTGTGTTTTGTTAAGTACAATTGGAGATTCATTGGAGGATTTAGGGAGGTGAGTGACATGACCTACTTATCCTTCTATATGCACATATATAGTTTTGCATAAAAGGGGTCATACTATCCATACTATTCTGTAGCTTGCTACTTTTACATACAGGAGTATGTAATATCCAGCCATATCTGCTTTGCATGAGATGTGTAATGGCATGCATTTACAGAGAGGGCTATGGGAGCATGGAGGGGTGGGGTATGTCCAGCCTTAGGGAGCCATGGACGCTTTCCTGGAAGGCAATGCCTGAGCCAGGTCACAGAATATGACAGGTAGCTGGCCTAGAGAAGAAAGCAGTGAAGGGAATCTCAGGCAGTGGGGTACCTAGTATAGGTACAGGGGCAGAAACAGAGGAGACAGCATAGGTAAGTGGTCACCTGTGTGGAATGCTGCAGAAAGATTATTAGAGGGGATGATCAGCAATCTTTAAAAGATCAGCTTCAGGAGAGTTGGAAGGATATGACTTAAACAGGCATTGTTGGGTAGCAGGGACAGAAACCACTCAAAAGAGGACAGCTGGTTATTTTAGAGATACCACAGACAGTCTGATGGTTATCCACGAGCAGAACACATTGGGATTGGAACTGGACATCAGCAAGTAAAGCCACTCCCTGTTTTCTACAATGAGAATCTGACTGGGTGAGTCCAATCTACCACTGGACATGTCCACTCTACTCTTATCAGCTTGGGCAGGTTAGCAATTTCCAAGAAAGGAAGAGGGGTTGGGCAGGCTTCCCAAGTATGCTTTCTGCAGCTGTTCTAATGATGAAGCATGCAGACTCCAGAGCCAGAGTGCTTGCATCAGAACCCCAATCTATCACCTGCCAGCTGTGTGATCTTGGGCTAATAAATTAACCACTCTGTGCTCAGTTTCCTCTACTGAAAAATGAGGATGCCAATGATAGTGTTTACCAGGCAATATTATTGTGAAGATTAAATGAGTTAGTATATAATATGTAAGCACTTAGAATAATACCAGACAGACAGAAAAGTGTTCCCCATTATTTTTGTTAGGGCCTGCTGAAAGAATGAGAAAATTGGGGAAAAAGTGTGAAGAAGTTTGACAGTGAGGGAAAGGAGAGGGATGCAGTAGTGGTTTCATAGAAAATCAGTAGGGACGTGGGGAATGTATCGGGACACAGGAAGTATGAATGGCTTTATCGATTCAGGGCGCAGAGCCAGGAATGATGCCACATGTGTGAGAGAGAACGGAAACTGACAGAGTCCATCAACAACAGAAACAGAGAAGGAGCGAAGGGTGGTGGGGATGCAGAGGGGCATTGGAGGGGAGAAAATTAGAATCTGCTGACCCTGCTTACTGCCATAAAGGAGCTGGCAGGGCCTGCTGCCAAGAATGAAGGTCAAAAGCATGTTTGGGGGATTAAGGGAATCAAGAAAGCTTCAGAGTAATTTAGATGCTCCTCCTCCATGAAATTACAAAAACCAAATCTCAGTGGCATAATGAGTTCCTCTCTTCTCCGTGCCCCAACAGCATACTCCAATGCACACCTCTTTTACAGCGCTGGTCACATTTCAGTGTAGTGATTTGTCTATCTGATCCGACTTCTTGAATGCCATCTCTATGAGGTCACAGACCTTAGTGGGGTGCAGAAGATTTCCCTTAGCTGTAAGTGTGAATTAGAAAAAGGACCTTCTCTGGATGAAGACAACTCAGAGGAAGGGGTACCTTTTCCTAATCTGCACAAAAGTGCTATCTGCTTGCCATGTTCCTCTTCTGTGAAATTAAAAAAAAAAAAAAATCGTAGGCAAGCAGTGCCTTGGGCCAGATTCAAGGACTGGTGAGTGAATTTCATCTCTTTCCTTTCTTTGGCTGGGATCCCTTCTCTGTGCATGGCCTGCACAACCAGGCACTGGGCCTGGATATTTCCATCTCCCTAGTGTGTTGCACAGTACCTAGTGCAGAGTAGATGCTCAAAAGAACTGTTGAATAAACAAACAAATTATGTTGATGAGGTGAATTATGTATAGAACCTACTAGGAATGGGAAGAAGGAATCATTAATTGCTGGACACATTCTAAGCATCTAAAACATGTTTGTTGAATGAATGGGTATGTATAAAAATGATGTTGAGTACTCCACTGAGGTTAGGAAGAATGTATGTGTCTTCCACTCAAGGCTTCCTGGTTTTGGATTTACATGAGCAAGATAAATCATCTGATGTAAAGAGGCTGCAAAAATTACTGGTTGGATCAATCCAGGGTTCAGATTGGCAGAGTGGTTTGGAGGAGGATCCAGGGCGTATTTTTTTTTCTACAGGTCCTCAAAACCTCTGTAGTTGAGCCCAGAAGGGGTTTCTTAAGGATCTTTCTTCAAGACTTTGTAAAACCCTAAACCTGGCATCTTCTGGATGAATAGCCTACTAGGTTCTGAGGTGCCTTGGGGTCACTCTGGGTACCAGGTGACCATCATCTCATGCTGGTTTGCAGGCAAATCAGGGGCACAGAGCACCAATTCTTCCCTGTGCTAGCTTCTGCCAGTTCTTTCCCAGCCCAAAGAACTGACCATCATTTAATGTAGTATGCTGTAGGGTAAAAGTTCTCAAGTTTTAGAGTGGATCAGAATTACCTGAAGAGACTTGATTGCTGGGCCTCAGCCATAGAATTTCTGATTTAGTCAGCTTGAGGAATCTGAATTTTCTTCTTCTTCTTTTTTTTTTCAGGAGACAGAGTCTCTCTCTCAGGCTGGAGTGCAGTGGCATGATTATAACTTACTTCAGCCCCAAACTTCTGGGCTCAAGTGATCCTTCTCTCTCAGCCTCCCAAGTAGCTGGGACTACAGGTGTGTGTCACTGCACCCAGCTAATTTAATTTAATTTAATTTAATTTAATTTATTTTTTTTGTACAGACACAGTCTTGCTATTTTTCTCAGACTGGTCTGAAACTCCTGGCCTCAAATGATCCTTCTGCTTCTGCCTCCGAAAGTGGTGAAATTACAGGCTGGGGCTACCATGCCCAGCCAGAACGTGAACTTCTAACAGTTTACCAGGTGATGCTGCTGCTGTCTGTTCTGGACCACACTTGAGTTGTCTTTCTTTGCATCTTCCACCCAGCATTGCTTAATAGAGAGTGATCTGTCTCAGCAAGGCCCACGTCCTCTACTCTCCACGCAGGCTTTCCTCTGACCCCTCTGGTCCTTGTTCACTGCAGTCTGGCAGCTGTGGGCTTTACAGTGTGAGGAACTATGGAGGATCCACTACAGAAAATGCAGAGGTATGGTGTCTTTTCACTTGGTGGGGTCAATTCAGGTCAGGGGACTCAGAGCATTCTTCCACCCCTGTTCGCAAAAGTTAGGGCACAGCATTGCTTCTCCTCAAAGAACTTTCCTGCTGGGGGGTGCCCAGGTCTGTGGCTGTGGCCTCCATTGATAGTGGAGCTCTCGTTTTCACCCACGTAGTATAGTAGAGGACCCCAACTGGCTGAGAAAACTCCCTGGCCTCCCCTTGTACAACTACTCCATGTGTCTCGGCTCAGTTCCGGGTTCTGCCCCTGCTTCCTCCCAGCCAGTCCCTGCAGACCCAGCTCAGGCAGTCCTCCATGCCTGAGGGATCTGAAGTTGCTGTCTCTGGCAATCGCTACTGTTTTCCAGTTACTTATGGAATCATTTCCTCAGTTTGAACATCCCCCGAGGGCAAGGACCGCAGCTTGCTGCACTTTGAGTGTCTCCCTCCCATTGTGATGTCTAGCCCCGTGTTGTGGGGGTACACAGTGGGGCCCAATAAAGAACTGCTCTCCAAATATGGGAAAGAAGGTCTCAGGCTTATTCCACTTAGACACGGCTCACGTGGGCTTCATTTGTAACATGCCTTTCACAGCACACCCTTGCATTTCCAAGCTAGCTCCCAGAGACTTCCCTACTTCAGGAAGTTCTTGCAATTTGAAAATTGGAAGATATGAACTCCAGCTTCTAATTAGGGGTTTGTCCCCCAACATGATAATCATTGTTTGGGGAAATATTTTTACTGGTGTTCTGCTTGATATAGGCCTTCTTCACCCTGGGTACCCGGTCCAGGGGAACCTGAATGGAATGCTTAAATGCTTAAGACTGTGAGTTGGGGAAGGAGGTTTCTGATTATTGGCAACCAGGTAAAGACTACTGTGAACTGAGAAAAATGCATGTCTGCATTTTTATGCTTCAGTTTTATTTTACTTTTTATTTTTTTGAGACAGAGTATCGCTCTGTGGCCCAGGCTGGAGTGCAGTGGCACAATCTTGGCTCACTGCAACCTCTGTCTCCCGGGTTCAAGTGATTCTTGTGCCTCACACTGCTGAGTAGCTGGGATTACAGGCGCCCACCACTAGGCCCAGCTAATTTTTGTACTTTTAGTAGAGACAGGGTTTCGCCATGTTGGCCAGGCTGGTCGCCAACCCTTGACCTCAAGTGATCCACCTGCCTCAGCCTCCCAGAGTTCTGGGATTATAGGTGTGAGCCACTGTGCCCGGCCTGTGTTTTAATTTTATATCTTTGTACTTCATCGGTGAAATTGGATAATGACATCTGCAGAACTTATCTACTATATGTGTGATTTTAAAATTTCTAAAATTATGAAAATTCTCAGAAAAGTATAAGATAAGTTGCAAATACAAGGTATTCTATTTCTACCCACATTCAGATTCTAAGTATTCAGTTCTGGCATGATATGTATGTCTTAACTACTGAGGACTATCTGTGGGCCATTATGTGTGTGAAATATACTTTTAAATAGAGTGTATATCTGTATATCTATTTTTATGCCAACAGAGATTTTTTTTTTTTGAAAGATCTGTCCATGGCAAGTACATGTCAGGGATCTCATGCTGACTTATTTAGATGTCTAGGTTTAATGAGGTGAACTTCAAACCTGTCCCTGAACATAACTGGCTAAATTGTACACATAGTTATTAAATACAATTACACTTATAGATTCACATACACTATAGGTTACATTCTGTCCCCTCTGAACACAGCAGGCACATTTTGCCAATGTCTGATTTAATAGCTTCCTAGGGAGGTGTTAGTTTTATTCCTCCAACCCCAGCATTTTGGAAGCATTTCTTCTGTGCTTTGGCCTTTGATTTTGGATTAATCTCCATAAATTGGCACTAACTGTTATAAGTCAATTTCTCAGAGACCTGCCTATATATCCTCTCTTATGAAAGATGGTCACTGGCCTAGCCCAAGAGGGTCCCTATGCTTTGGTGGGAGCTGTCATTCCAGGAAAAGGACACTGAGACTGAGTTCCCCCTGGGAAAAGTAAAACTTTGCATTTCAAACATTCCTGGGAGACTCAAGCACGCTGCTGCTGACTAATAAGCAGTAGAGGCTTATTATAAGTGGAGGAGGTCCTATTTCACAAACTGATTGTACTCGACATGAGAAGTGCAGTCCAGAACTTGATCCCGATTAATGAAATTGCCAATTGCTATTTACAGACATTATCCCCGTGCCTCTGAAAAGACTGTAAAACCTCTTTCATTCAGGCTCCATTAATTTAGAATTTGGGTTCTTATGGAGAGGGTCATCCTCTGCATTGATCTGAAATGTTTTTTTTTTTTTTGAGATGGAGTCTCGTGCTATTGCCCAGGCTGGAGTGCAGTGGTTCGATCTTGGCTCACTGCAACCTCTGCCTCCCAGGTTCAAGCCATTCTCTTGCCTCTGCCTCCCAAGTAGCTTGGATTACAGGCACTTGCCACCACACCCAGCTAATTTTTGTATTTTTAGTAGAGACGGGATTTCACCATGTTGACCAGGCTGGTCTCAAACTCCTGACCTCAAGTGATCTGCCTACCTTGGCCTCCCAAAGTGCTGGGACTACAGGCATGAGCCACCGTGCCCGGCCTGATCTCTTTATTAACTATGGAAAAGATTCTGCTGCAAGAATTAGGAATGTGGACAATTATAGTGGGGGCACATTTAACACACATATACATTGCTTCAGCAAACTGAGTGTCCTCTGTGGGTATTTACCAGTTTGTATTTGAGTTGTCCAAGAAAAAATGAGTGTGGGGTGGATATAGCAGTGTTGCATGAAGATAATAACCAAAAAGCTGTCAAACCACAGGCTCTTCCTTCTCTCCCATGACTACATGGTCTCTTGCTGATGGCACCTCTGCTTCTTTCTGATGTTTGCTCCATTTTTCTTCCTAACCAATTCCTCTGCAGGCTCATAGTTTCTGGGGCCTATTAGCTTCATGTTGTACCTGGTCATCGTGTTCTTACTGGCTCCAAACGCCAAATGCCAAGTTGCCCAGTGTTGTCTATTCCAACTCTCCTACAGGCCAACTGTGTTAGCCTGTAGACTAACACATAGTTATAGACCATATGTTGCTGGCCAGTCCAAATATTGATGACTGCTGTGGTCTGCATGTTGGTGTCCCCCACTAATATTTCTTTTTTTGAGACAGAGTCTCACTCTGTCACCCAGGCTGGAATGCGGTGGCGCAATCTTGGCTTACTGCAACCTCTGGCTCCCGGGTTCAAGCAATTCTCTTGCCTCAGCCTCCTAAGTAGCTAGGACTACAGGTGCACACCACCATGCCCAGCTAATTTTTGTATTTTTAGTAGAGATGGGGTTTCACCATGTTGGTCAGGCTGGTCTTGAACTCCTGACCTGTTATCCACCCGCGTTGGCCTCCCAATGTGTTGGGATTACAGGCATGAGCCACCGCGCCCGGCCCCTCCACTAAATTTATATGTTGGAACAGAATCCTCAATGTGATAGTGTTAAGGGGTGGGGCCTTTAGGAGGTGATTAGGTCATACGGGCTCCACCTTCACCAGTGGGATTAGTGCCCTCATAAAAGAGGCCCCTTCTGCCAGGTGAGGACACACAGAAGTTACCATCTAAAAGCAACGGGCCCTCACCAGATACTGAATCTGCTAGAGCTTTGATCACGGACATCCCAGCCTCCAGAACTGTGGGCAATACATTTCCCTTCTTTATAAATTATGCAGTCTAAGGTATTTTGCTATAGCGGCCTGAATGGACTACAATAACCCTTGGTCCAACAGTATTGCCAAGCTGGAGTGGAGCCATGTGTTAGGCGCCATGGCCCCCTATGCAGGAAGTGTCCCTTAAGACTGGGACAACAGGCAAGGCAGGTGTTTAGTAGTTGGCTGCTCCAGTTGACTGTGTCAGGGGAAGGAAATACTGGCCCACACAGGGTAAGAATTCAGCTGTAACTTCAGTCACATACTCGCCAGGCATGCTTTAACTTTGCCTCCCAGCTGATTTGGTGCCATGTAAAATCAAAAGAAAAAAGTCAACCTAAGGTCCATTTCAGTGGTGAGGGACAGGACTTCCCATGCCCGTGGTGTCTTCCACTGCCGTTACGTATGGCACCTGTTCAGTGCTGGGTCCTCACCCCTCATCTCTTCCACAGACTGTCCCTGAGAAATCCTTACCCAAGCCCAAGACTCGGTCATCCCCATGATGACCCTAAAATCGATGTCTCCAGCTCAGCTGTTCTCCAAGCTCTGGACTATTGTATTCACTTCCCTCTTAAGACATCTCATCTGTATGTCCCACAGGCATCTGAAATCCACAGGTGCAAATCAAATTTGTATCTTACCCAAAGCCTCTTCTTATATTTGCCAACCTCTAAATTTCCCAATTTAGTGAATATCAAGAGCTTCTCTCCAGTTGTCTAAGTCTGAGATGTTCTAATAATTTTGAGTCTTCTCTATCAACCATATCCATTCAGTTACAGCATCATATCAACTTTCCTTCCCAAATAGTTCTTGAATCAACCCCCTTTCCATAATATCCATTGCCACTGCTTTTGTTCCCATCACCTTTATTTCCTAGTAACTAGAAATCCTAACCATTTTATTTCTCTCCAATGTGTCTGTCATACCACTCACTGCCAGAATTATCTTTCTAAAAATTACCTAATGTCAATTCCTTAATTAAAACATTTCCATGGATCCCTGTTGCCTATAAGATGAATTCTAAGCTTCTTGGCATAGTTTATTACAGCCTTTATGGTCCGTCTCTAACTACCCCTTCCCTTGTGCCCCAGGATTTCCCCATCACTTCCTGGGCCCCAGTCACACTCAGTTCTCTCCACGTGCCAAGCTCTTCTGCAACTTCCTATACTTGAATACCTGCATTCTGCCTGGAATATCCTTGCTCTACCTATCCACAAGGGTTAACTCAAAATCTTATGACCCCAATCCTAAGGCACCTTCTAGGAAGCACTGGATGTTTGGCCGATTTGGGTGCCTTAGGGTCTGGGAAGGTAACATCAATGAGTGATCGGGCTGAGTCACCACGACTGAAGCTGTGGCAACCTGAAGAGTGCTTGGACCAACTAAAGGCCTTTGTAGTGGACGTTGCTCATTTTGTTCCACACCACATTTGAGGACCTTTTCTGTATTTCTATCATTTCCACACAGTGAAGGCACTGCCAGAAAACCAGGGGGTGCAGATATGAGACCCCAGTTTCACCAATGAGAAGTGCCCTCATGAAACGTTATATGGACATGAGTGGTATGAGTGTGGGCTGTGCCAGGGCACGAATGTTCTGGCCAGCCTGGCAGTGAGGGCATCAGGTTTTGTGGATGGGTGTGCTTCAGCATCACGGGTGCCAGGCAGTAACTGCGGCATGCTGTGCTGGAGGAACTTCTGGGATGCAACTGGGCTCACTTCTGGCTGTGAACTTTCAGAGTTAGCCTCTCTGGCCCTCCTGGGAAGTTTCTGAACTACCTAATACCCTTTAATACATTTCTTTGCTGCTTAAACTAGCTAGAGTGGATGGTGTCATTTGTACCTGAGAACTCCTGATTGAAAGATAATCAATGAAAACACACACAAACACACACACACACTCACTCACAGAATCTATATTTCTCTCTCTATTGTATTAGTCTTCTATTGCTGCTGTTACAAATGACCACACACTGACTGGCTTAAAAGAACATACGTTTATTACCCTACAGTTCTGTAGGTCAAAAGTCCGACACAGGTCTCACCAGGCTAAAATCAGGGTGTCGGCTGGGATGCACTCCTTTCTGGAAGCTCCAGGACAGCATCTCTTTCCCATCCCTTTTCAGTTTCTAGAGGCCACACACTTCTCTTGGCTCAGGGCGCTCATCCCCCACCTTCAAAGCCGGCAACAGTAGGGCAGGTATATTTCACGCTTCAGACTTCTCCTGCTGCTTCTTTTGTCCTCCGCTCTCTCTCTGGCTGACTGAAGCTGGAAAAGGTTTTCTGCTTGTAAGGACTCCTGTGATTAGACTGGACCTACCTGGATAATCCAGGATAATCTCCCATCTCAAGGTCTTCAACCTTAATCACATCTGCAAAGTCCCTTTGGCCATGTAAGGTAACATATTTACAGGTTCCAGGGATTATTCTACATAATACTACTTGATATTATATATATACATATATATGTATATATATATGTGTGTGTGTATATATGTGTGTGTGTGTGTGTATATATATATATATTTCTCCACACCCACTACTTTCTCTGAAAATGCTGGAATTGACTCATGTATCATGTATGTATATCTGACTCACATATCATATATGTATATTTGACTCATGTATAATGTATGTACCCATGTGTCCTGTATGTATATCTCCTGACATTTCCAAGAACATTTTATGAATCCTGGTATTTATGTCTGTCACTTCCAGTTCACGGTATGCATCAGGTCTTATTTATCTTCATGTTTCCAGCACATAATTGATGTTTACTGAAAAGGTTGTTGACTGTAACAGCAACCAGATGAACTTTTCTGGAAAGCTATGCCGCCTTTCCTACCCGTCTCTGCGGGAGTGGCCGAGGCTGCAGCAATGTACATGTGGTCCTGGCTGGCAGGCAGCTCCTCCCTGCTCCCCCAGTGTTGTTGTCCTTGGGTACTTCTCCGAGGCACTTTTTCCTATGTACATGTACAGCTGTTACCCCAGCACCTGGGAAATGTCACACCTCATATCTTTAATTTAATTATTCCTCCAACATCCTAGGGAGGTGAGGCAGACTCAGATGCCAGATGCAAAGATGGAGACACAGGGGGTCTTGGACTTTTCCACAATCCTCAAAGGGGACTTGAGAGGCCAAGAAAGGATACTGCTGGCTTCTTGCTCAGGCTTCCCTTGGGAACCCGCAGCTTTCCTTTCTGCCATCCCCAATCTGTCACACGGTAACTGGGTTCAGTGGTGGAAAGACAGACTGTGAGGGGGAATGGCAAAGACATTTTCGAGAAGCCCAGGGGCACTTGTCAGGAACAGCACATCTGGCAGTTCTTCAGACTAAGGCTGGCCTAGATTCCGTGGTGAAATAAACAAACATGGTGGATGCCTGTAACTCATTGAGAGCTGGTTAGAGATCTCAAATGACTTCCTACTGCTCTTAGGATAAAGTTCCAGAACCTTAACAAACCTTGCATGATCTGGCCCCTGCGTCTCTCACCAACATTTTCCTGGCTCTCAACAGCCCAGCCAAGCTAGTCATCTTTCAGTTCTTCAAAGTGGCCATGCCCTGTGCTCATGCCTCTTCCTTTCCATGGACCATTTTCCTCCATTCCCTTTCCTATTCTTCCATCTAGCCAACTCACAGCACACTGCAGGTCTCTGCTTAAAGTCACTTCTTCATGGAGGGCTTTCCAGACACCCTAGGCTAGGTTAGGTTCCCTTGCTATACAGTCTCATAAAACACATCACAATTGTAATTAACTAATTAATTATCTGTAGTGATGTGATTACTATTTTAAGGTCAGTCTTTCCTCTTTAGACTATAAACTTCATAGGGAACTTATCTTGTTCACCTCTTTATCCTCATAGGATAGCATAGTGGTGGAATAGGGTTGGTACTTGATAAGAATTTATTGAATTAATAGCTTTCTGGTAAAATTCCACTGATATGCTAAGGAAGATATTACTGAAGAGATTGGGAAGTGGTGCATTTCCAATTCTACTTCAAATTCTGAGGCCAAGCACTTCATCTTAAATTATTTTATTCCCCCAAATTTTATCTCCCTTATTCCTTCTTCCTAAGTACTAGCAATTATTAAACACATGCTCAATGACAGAAGGAAGATAACTAATAGTATGCTGTTGAGGGGGTGGAAACTCAAGGAGCAGGCCTGGGTCTAGGGTTGGTTTTGTTAATAACCTATGAGACAACTAGCAAGTTATTCAACTTGCACGTGCTTCACCTCTAAGCTTGGCTTGTGCCTCCGTACTGTTGCTCTCCAGGCCAGGAAGAGAAGGGCTTCTCCATCTCTGTGCTTAAAGAGGGAGGAGTGGTGGACGCATAGCTTCCCATGGATGTGCATTGAGAAATCTTAACTTTGCTCCCCAACTTTGTAAAAGGGCAGAGAGAGGCAGCTAATCAAGGGAAGGTGAACTCAAATGGTTAGGGAAAAGTGGGAAGGCAGCATGAGTGCTCTGAAAAGTTGGAGCTGGTAGGGGCCATAGCTTTTGTCTGGTGCTGCAGGTTCATAGTTTACAGGTGAGGCCCTTGAGGACCAGATAAGCTCAACAGTTCATCCAAGATCAGTGACCAAGCCAGGACTCAGATCCACCTCTTTAGATTTCTAAGTCAGAGCTCTTGTTTCTCTGTCATTTCCATCATCCACTCTGATGGCTTGCACTGGTCAGCTCAGGCTTTAAATTCCTGCTTCAGCTGAGTCAGTTCAATTTGTGGATCTCCTGGACAACCTGTGCATGCCTGGTCTTATCCTCACTGTTACTTCTGGCTGGATGTGACTCCTTCACCCCCACCAAGTGGCATCATCACAAGGCTAGTGTACAACTATCTCTAAGTGAAGGCTTAGGGCCATGGAGGGGGTTTCCATTGCAGCATCACAACTTTACTATGTAATAGACACCTTGTTCTTCAGTGTTCTTGGGCATTTCCTGCTGGCTGCTGTTCCCAGCAAGAGACAACCCTAAGCTATGTGACACAGGCCTCTCTCTCCCCTCTTCTCTCTCATCTGTCTCTAAGTTCTAATGCTTTTTTGAGCAAAAGAAATCTAGCTATGTCTTTGATGGTCTCCTTTCAGACTAAGCCCTTGGGGCCCATCTTTTGCACTTGGTAGGCATAGCACGGTATTTTCCTAACTAAAGGCAGTTCTCTTCCCTAAATAAACTTTATCTAGTGTCATCTGTGTGTATGTGTGTGTATAAATATATATGGCTCATTTTTTAAAACATTTTCTTAATTTTTGTTTTTAAGTTATTTTAATGTATGAGATTCTTTTAGAGAAGGATAAAAGCTCAGAGGAAGACCAGGAAGAGAGGAATGTCCATGGTCACTCTAGGCAGATGAGGGTAGAAATCTTGGAGACACCTGAAAACCACAGAACCAAGGAAAAGGCAAATCCCAGATTAAAGGTAGTGTCTGGAGTGGGTGCTGGTGGTAGGGCACATAAGGCCAGGATTTTGGGGTTGGGAGTGGGGTGAGGGGTGGAGTAGCTGAAGCCCCTAAGATGGGGAGTATGTCAGATGGAGATTGGGAAGGGAGGAGAGGATTCATTGAACCAGTGGACTGGAGTCCCACCCTTACAGCTGTGGCTGCAGCTGCCAGAGACTGACTGCCAATTACCATTAAACAGGACCTTGGGAGGCACATCAAAGAGGTCTGGGATTTGGAGGCCTAAATAGAGCACAGAGATTTTGTGAACATGGCCAGGGGTTGGCTGCAGCAGTGTGAATAGGAGGTGGGGTATGGGAGGATGGGTGGTGGTGGGTATTCAGAGGAGGGTCATGACCATTCAGGGTCTTTATTGCTTCCTTCCAAGACATGAGTAGGAGAATGAAACTGGATCCTCATCTCTCACCTTATACAAAAATCAATGCAAGATCAATCAAGGACTTAAATCTAAGACCTGAAACTATAAAAATTCTAGAAGATAACATTGAAAAAACTCTTCTAGACATTGGCTTAGGCAAAGACTTTGTGACCAAGAACCTAAAAGCAAATGCAACAAAAACAAAGATAAATAGGTGGAACTAAAGAGCTTCTGCACATCAAAAGGAACAGTCAGCAGAGTAAACAGACATCCCACAGAGTGGGGGAAAATGTTCACAATCTATACACCTGACAAAGGACTAATATTCAGAATCTACAAGGAACTCAAACAAATTAGCAAGGAAAAACAAACAATCCCATCAAAAAGTGGGCTAAGGACATTAATAGACAATTCCCAAAAGAAGATATACAAATAGCCACAAACATGAAAAAATGCTCAGCATCACTACTGATCAGGGAAATGCAAATCAAAACCATCATGCAATACCACTTTACTCATTCAAGAATGGCCATAATCAAAAAATCAAAAAATAATAGATGTTGACGTGGATGTGGTGAAAAGGAAACACTTCTTCACTGCTGGTGGGAATGTAAACTAGTACAACCACTGTGGAAAACAGTGTGGAGATTCCTTAAAGAACTAAAAGTAGAACTACCATTTGATCCAGCAATCCCACTACTGCATCTCTACCCAGAGAAAGGAAGTCATTATACAAAAACATCCTTGCACATGTATATTTATAGCAGCACATTTCACAATTGCAAAAATATGGAACCAGCCCAAATGCCTGTCAATCAACAAGTGGATAAAGAAATTGTTGTATATATATGTGATGGACTGTTACTCAGCCATAAAAAGGAATGAATTAATGGCATTCGTAGCAACCTGAATGAAACTGGAGACTATTATTCTAAGTGAAGTAACTCAGGAATGGAAAACCCAACATTATATGTTCTCACTTATAAGTGGGAGCTAAGCTATGAAGATGCAAAGGCATAAGAATGATATCATGGACTTTGGAGACTTAGGGGGAAAGGGTGGGAAGGGTATGAGGGATAAAAAACTACAAATTGGATTCAGTGTATACTGCTCAGGTGATGGGTGCACCAAAATCTCACAAATCACCATTAAAGAACTTACTCATGTAACCAAATACCACCTGTTCCCCAAAACCCTATAGAAAAAAGAGACATAGGTCCAGCCCAAATGGGAAATACTCTCATTTGTTTCCAGAAACTCCTTCTGTTCTGTTTCCAGAAACTCCTTCTGTTCTGTTTCCAGCTGCCTCAGGCCTGGGCAAGGTATGCTACTCAAGAAATCACAGAGCCCGAGTCTCTTTCATGTTAATAATTATAATAATAGCTAATATTTAAAATGCCTTACATGTGTTTTGTCATAATACATTTATGAAGAAGGTATTATCCCTATTTTACAACTGAGGAGACTGAGACACAGAGAAGTTGGGGAGCTTGTCCAAGATCACACAGCCAGCAAACACTGGAGCTGGGAATCCAACCCCAGTCTGTTTAGCATCAGAGTCCAAGTACCTAACCACTACACCAGCGGCCTTTGAGTAGACACTTGAAGAAGCATGAACTGTATGTTATTGTGTTTATGCCTGGATAAAAGATAACTTGAATATAAGCTACCCCATTTCTCAATCAGAAAAATGGCAAAAGAAATAGTTTGATAACTTTGGATGTATAAACTTTTAATCAAATATCAACTTGTAATCTTAAGTTAATTATTTATGTAAAAATTATGCAGAGTTGTGCCAGTTAGGGTTCTGAGTTGCAAGGAACAGAAATAGACTCTGGCTAATGTAAGGGGTAATGAGGGACAGGAGAACCAGGAGACAGAACAGAGCTCAACCCTAGCACAGCTCCCCAACTTCACGTCATGAGGGTGCTGCTGACCAGGCTTGCACTGCTGTTGCTGGAGATCCCAGACCTTGAACACTGCTGTTGATCCTGATAGCACTGAAGTCAAACACGTATTCAGAAAAGTGCATAAACATAAATACAGCTCAATGAATTGACACAGAGTAAACACACCCTTACACCCAACACCCATCAAGATACAGAACCTTATCAGCACCCTATATGAAGAATTTCAGTGTCAACAAATATTTGAAACCATTTCCCAAAGTGGTGTGCCAGTTTATACTTCTACCAACAAGATAGTACCAGGTTTAACCTGGTACTACTCTTGTGTTCATCTTAGCCATTCTGTTGGATTTGTGGTGGTGTCTCAGTGTGGTTTTAATTTGAATTTCTCTGATAATTAGTAATGCTGGGAACCTTTTAACATCAAATTGACCATTTGATATTCTCTTTTATCTACTTCTTTTCTATTGAATTTCTGCACTTTCCTTATTGCTTTGTACAAGTTCTTTATATATTTTGGATACAAGTCCTTTGATAGATAACTATTGGAAATATCATCTCCTACTCTGTAGCTTATGTTTTCACTGTCTTATAATATCTTTGAATGAAAGTTCTTAATTTAACATGGTCCAATTTATTGATTTTCTTCTCTTTAATGTTAGGGCTTTCAGAATTCTATTTAAGAGCTCTTTCCTTACTCCAAGGTCAGGAAGATATTCTTCTCTGTTTCCTTCCAAAAGCTGTATTATTTTTGCCAGGGCATTGCTTCTGAAAGTGATCTTTAAATGTTTCAATTATGATAATAAACAGTTTCAATTCCTCTGAGAATAATTACTAAATCTATGTTAAAATGTTTTGTCCTGTTTTAAATAGATCATGTCAGATTTATGTCAGACTGCATCAGAGCACCAAATACTAGCAATAGTTGAGATCATTTAAGGCTAGTGGGCTTTCCCCAAACAATTTTTAGTGTTTGAAATACAGTAATTAAGCAAGAGTTTCATGGGTACAGGAGAAACTCTCACTTTATAATTGAGTAAAAAAGATGTATATTAAGCCCCTTTTGGTTTTAAATGTTAAAAGTTTGACTCCAAGTAGCTTAAGAGGTGAAAAAACAATGAGACAGATGGAAATTGACCTGGTTCTAAACCCTAATAACTAGGAAGGATGAGATGGATCTGCTTTCAGGCACAGCTGGATCTAGGTATCAAAACAACATATTAATTAGGGCTCTGCCTCTGCGTCTCTCTACATCTTTATGTGTGCTTCCCTCTGAGTTTTGGCTTAATTTTGGTGAGGAAGAAAGGAGGCAACTAGCAGCTCTAAATCTATATTATGATAATTTACAATCTAGGAGGAGAGATCATTTTCTCTGCATTCACATGATATTACATTTCAGAGAAGGCTTTGATTGGACTTCTTTGTGTGATATGCTCATCCTTGAACCTGTTACTGTGGTCTTGGAAATGGAATGCTCTAACTTGTCAGCCTGGGTCATACGCCTAGCCTGTGACAATCGGGGGAGGAGGTCAGGGTTACTGCCATGGATGGGCCACTTTGTGTGGAGGATGGGTAGTTCTTCAGTAGGAAAGTGAAGCAGTATTTTCAAGCATGTACTGAAATTTATTTCTGTTAAATGCAAGTGGCAAGAAAAGGAAGAATCTTTCAGTACCAACCATTTCCCTAGCTTTTCATGGCATTTATGCTTCTTATAGATTTCTATATGGCAGGAGCTGTGCTAGGTGCTAGGGATACAGACATGAAAAGCCATTTTTATGCCTTTAAGGTCTACACAAACTTTTAGCTGGATGGAGACATCAAAAGACAAATGCGAGACAGTGTGACGTTTGCAATATGGAGGCCTATGCACGTTGCAATGGATGCAGCTAGTGGTGTCTAGGGAGTCCCAGATGAGGAGCAACTTGAGCCAACTTTTAAGTAGGTGAAGTTTTCTGGTAAATAAGTAGAGAAAGGGCAAGGGTGCCTTCTAGGCAAAGAGAACAATTTGCAAAGGCAGAGAAGCACAACATAGCAGGACCCGTCCAATGGAGACCCAAGTTCAGTGCATTCACATAGTCAAGAGCCCTTTGGCATTGCCAGCTCCATCCATGCCAGATGAGGCACAGGTGCTGGCATTAAAAGGGCCAGCAGGGGACCGCATCTTTGGTAGGCAACATTAAGGCCAGTGGAGACTTTAGTCCCTAGAAGTGGTTGCATTTTGGCCACACCAAAATGGAGTCCTGTCTAAAGAATCTGTTAAGGGCTTTTGGGAAGAGTGCATGAAAAAACTGAACCCTCCCATAGCTTCTTATCAAAATAAGATGTCCACTGCTAAGCTTTTGCTACTTAGGGGCACTTTTATGTTTAAGCTAAAATCAGTGCTGCCCCTTTAGTGAGGTCTTTCTCTTCTCCCTCTCTTCTCCCTCCTCCTTGTGTGTGTGCGTGCACGCCTGCCTGCTCTAGTGTCTTTCTCTAACTTTGAAGGGCTGCCAGTCCTGTGTCATATTGACAAGGAGAAGACATGCTGGGAAAATGTTATAGCTGAGTGGTCCTAAGGGAGATAGCTTTGTGAAATGCCAAGCATGTGGGAAGGACAAAGGTTCTCTGGGCTCTGGAGTGACTAAGCAAGTGTAAGCTAGGGGCTGCCACCACTGGTGTCTCTGAAACAGCCTTAGTGCTTGTTTCAGAGCAAGCTAAAGACAGGCAGCCATCATTAGGAAAGGGTGGGGTGAGGCTTTTTTTAAAATTCAGCCCTGGCAGCCCTGGACTCTGGGGATAATGAGGGAGACTGACATGTGAGTTTAGGCTGAGAGAATCTGCAGCCTTTCAGGGGTCTAGAGAGGGTAGCTTCTCAACGAGAAATGACAAATTTGAATCCTCCAAAGGGCTTTTGAGCTGACTCGGTAGGAGGAGCAGAAGTTGAAGAGAAGGTGTAAGTTAGTTACATGAAATTTTCAGGACTTCTTTTCCAGTTCCACTTTGGAATGATCAGTTTGGTTTTTCCAAGACCTTACAAATTTCCAGGAGCAAATGGACCCAACCATAGGTACTTTTGCAAAACCACAGTGTCTGTGGTTTTTAGGTAGGGATTGGTTGTTTCAGACATTTTCTGGGTCGTATTGAAACCAAAGAATGCAACAGATTGGATTCCATAAGAAGCAATGCTCATGCCTTTTACAGGGGGTGACAAGAAGGCTTTTTCTCTGTATACCATACTTTAGGGGTGATTATAAGACTACTAAGATGGGTGGTAAAGGGTCATCTCCTATCTCTTCCTCCAAGCAGCATGTCAAATAGAAGGCTTATTAAACAAAGGCCACATCCATCCATATCCCTGCGTCCTAGTTGGGCACGGACACAACCCAAGGCTGCGTCCTTTCCTGGGCTGTTGAAGGAAACAGCCTCAGGAAACTCAGGTGCCATATAGAAGACTATACCATTCATCTTCCAAAACACTGATTTAGGCAGTGATTATTCCCTTTTATTCATACACATTTCCCAATTTCATGAAGCACCTGATCATGGGAATAGGGCTGGCCTTTTTTTTTTTAAATTTTTTTTGAGATGGGGTCTTGCTTTATTGCTGAGGCTGGACTGAAGTGGCATGATCATAGCTCACTGCAGCCTCAAAATCCTGGGTTCAAGGGATCTTCCTGCTTCACCCTCCTTAGCAGCTAGAACTACAGGCATGTGCCACCATGCCCAGCTAATTAAAAAAAAATTTATGGAGACTGCATCTTGCTATGTTTCAAACTCCAGGCTTGTTTCAAACTCCAGGCTTGTCTCAAACTCCTGGCCTCAAGAAACCTTCCTTCCTCAGTCTCCCAAGTAGCCAGGACTACAGGTGCAAGCCACTGTACCTGGCAGACAATGTACATTTTCTAATATTTCATTTATTCATTCAGTCAGTCAGGTATTGAACACACTATAAGAGCTTATGTTCCATGCTTTGGGGGCATTCAAAAAGCAGCGATACATGATTGCTTTCTTTAGGAATCTCACAGAGTCACAGGGGAAAGAAGATATGTAGACAAATAAGGGTAATTCAATATAAAAGGTAACGAGCATCATAACAAAGGTTTAAAGGGCTGTGCATGCCACATCTCATTGGCTACAATCAAACTATGGCTACCCTAAGCAAAAAGAGATTTATTAGGATCCTGAGATAACTCAAAGACTAAGAGCTTCAGAAAGACAGAAATAAGGACAACGCCTGGGGACCCCAGATATTGACTTAATTTTTTGGATGCTGCCTGAAGCTCCAACCACATTTCATCTTGCTCTCCTTTCTGTTCCATTTAGGCCAGCTTGCACCAATCCCTGTCTCTTTCTTATAGTATCCTACTGGAGGCTTCCAGAAGTAGCCAAGAAACTGTAGGATCCTAGAGGAAGGTAGCTCATCTCATCAGCTCAGACTATCTCACATTTTAGGAGCAGTCACTTTCTAGTGTTGGTATCAAGACAATCTGTGCAAACTACAATGCTTGGCTTAGCCTGGATCAGTGCTGCTTCTTGGCCTGAGGGTGGAGGGGGAATCTGTTAGAAGGAGAAAAGTTGGAGGGAAGGTACTCAGCAGAAAAGGACATCAAGCTGTCACCTACTATTGAAAGATACTCAAAGACGGAAGGTTATGTCTAGATGGTGGAATCAGAGGAAGCTTCAAGAGACAGCTGGAATTTAGGCTGGATTTTTGAAGTAGGAAGCTTTTGGGGAGTCTGCCTAGATCACGTCCTGCTTCTATGAGAATGTTGGCCTCTCAGCAATGCACAGAAGCACTGCCAAGTTGTACTGGAGGCTCCCACTCCTTGGCCATGACTGGCTGGAGGGGAGTTAAACAGCTGAGAGGCAGTGCAGTGGGCAAGTTGACCTGCTTTACCATACACTGGGAATTGAGATACACTGTGGGTGCTAGTCAGTTGGTTAGTGGGCTTGAAGCCGAGAAAACACGTAGGAGCCTGAGGTGGCCATGAGAAAGTGGAGACTGAAAACAACAGAGCATCCTCAGGGGAGAAAGTAGAGATAGCATATTTGATTAGTGAGGAAGGAAGGGAGGAGGAGAGAGGGAGAGAAATGAATCATTGCTCCCTAGGGCTTCCCAGTTTCTTTTTCTGGTCCCTTCTAAGGTCTGGGTGTACTTGGTGCTTTTGGTCTCCATGAGATATTCTTCTGTCTTTCCAATCAGTTCCTTTTGGGTCAATTTCTGCCTCTTACTATCCTTGGACAGTGGGATGTGGACCTGCAGAGATGGGTGAAGAGGTGAGGAAGACATGACAGGCAGCTTGAAAAAAGTCTAAAGGTGGGTGAGTGTGGGACTTAAAGGGCAGTAAGAATAGTTCATCTTGACTTGTTCATTTTATAGACAAAGCCCTAAAAGATGGGAACGTAGGTAAAGCCAGATTGTGGAAACCAATGAGTCTGGAAGTGAATTGGGATTTAGGGTTGAGCTATTGAATTTTTGAGCTGGAGAATGAGATGCTCTGACCTAGTCTTTGGAAGATCACAATGAATGGACACCACCTTTGTATCCAAAGAGGGTGCAAAACTCCTGCTTTCCTGGGAGAGGGGAAGGAAATCCCTTCTGTGCCTCATTTTCATAAGATCCGCCCTGGGACAGCTTGTTGCATGCTGGATATATACCCCTTCCCTACTTTATAGTGGGTAGCACCCAACACAGAATCTGAGATCCTTCTACTCTGTTTTCCAGATCAGTTGCCTAAACTGGGTGTGGGGGTATAAAAACAGGATTTTTTCCAGCTTGAATGGTCAAAATCTTTAAAGAGATCTATTATCAATATTTCTTATCTACGAAAAGCAGATTATATAAAATCATGCATTCTGAGATTTTTCTGGTTTTGAGGATATCATTTGGATGACCCTGAAAATGCAGAGAGAGGCTGCTTAACCATGGAGGTTGTTTATCGTTAATTTTTAATACTACTTGCACAGAAAAACATTTTCATGCTCACACCCAAGATCGTTCAGCTATGGAAAAGAAGGAAGGTGGTGGATCTGCAGTCTTGACTTTGTGACTATCCTGTTTGTCGCTACATGCTCACTCACTTTGATGAGTCCTCTGTGATAGGAAGAGAGAAATAAGGAGTACAGGAAAAGTGAGTATCAACTAATTTAGCCTCTAGCCTGCTGTCAGCAGTGATGGCTAATAACCAGGTTAGAAAGCAGAGATGATTGCAAGTAAAAAGTATTGCTAAGGGCAGGTGGAAGAGCCTAGGCATGGCCTAGTTAGGCCAGTATGTTCTGGGGAAGCTGTGATGGGCCTAGAGGAGCCTCTTTAGTTTGAGGTGGGGGGTTCCACACAGATAGGATAAGAAGGAGTAAGCCAGGGCAACGGAGATCACGCTCATCCCTACTGCTGCTTGCCGGCCTCACAGCAGTTCTGGCCAATTAGCCTGGGCTTCTCCCTACCTCTCCTGCTTGCCAGTGCTGCTAATGGTGGTGAGGTCAAGAGGGCATACCTCACTTCAACATCCTCTTCATTGCCTGAGTCTGCTTACTAACAGGCAGCTCTGCAGCTGACACTTCTCGCAGTATAGGCAGAGGTAGCTGTGGGGAGGGAACACTCCCAAAAGGCACATGGAGAGAGGTTAAAACTGGAAATGCTGGCAAAATACAGAGGATTAAGGGAGAGCAAGGGGTCCATTTATTTTTGCCCATATTGTGTGGAAATAAGGCCTTGCCAAGGCACAAGGATAGGTACCCTTGCTCTGGTCTCAGCCCCATGGCCTGTGAAATATGCAGCTTGGAACAGAAGGTCTTATGGCCCCTTCTAATGCATGTGTGTGTGATTCTGGGGATCTCTGACCTCACTGGGGTTCGTTCTCCATGGCTTGCAGAGGAGGTGAGAATAGCACTGTGGCTTCGAATGAGGCCATTTTCTGCCCAGAGAGACTTGGATCATAGTTTGAAGAGGAAACCAGGCACAGTAAAGTGTGACTGGCTTCCTGGGGGCTGCACCTGGTTCTATTCTGATAAATGCATGGAGAGAACAAGGTCTTTCTCTGCCCAAGTTTCTCAAGTGTGAGCCAAGCCAACTCCCTGTTCTTTGGGCACACAAAGGAGAAACCCTATAGCCATGGTCTGTAGAATGGGAGCAGAGTATTCCACCTACATTTTTTCAAGGTTTAAAAAGTATTGGTTCAAGGTTTCTTTTTTTAATTTTAAACAGCAGATTCCATATCTCTTTGGCTGATGTGATTTAAATTAATAGTGTGTCAAGGAGTCGAACCAGCTGACCAGTACAGAAATCCTGTCTATACTTTATTTCTCCCTTCCTCCTTCCCCTCCAATAGACATATTGAATATATGTGCTCAGGGCAGAACAACAAGGAGGGACAGAAATTCAAGTGGCTCATATGTCTAGTGTGAGGAACAGCCATGTAGACATAGCAGAATATTGATCAAAGCACAGCACCTGGCACATGATAGAGTTTACTCAATATATTTGTGTCTAAAAAATAAAGGAAGGAAGAAAGAAATACATTCTCAGTGAGTTTGCTTGCTCTGCTTTTTGAGGAAGCCTTGAAAACAAAATTGAATAATTCTGTTAGGAAACTCTTTCTTCCCTCATTGAACTGAATCTTGCGTCCCTGTGTTTTTGTCCACTGGCCCCTGGGCTGCCCTCTCTTCCTCTCAAAATTCTTTTCATCTTTGAGAGCCATCTCAAGTATCACCTTTATTTGCCTCTCTCCTCCCATATTTCCCTTCCTCTGTTAGCCAGGGAAGCAACCAAAATAATCTCTGCAAGATGCTCTGGAGAGTGAAAGTGTGGGTTCTGCTTGGCTGCCTTTGCCAATCCCCTTTATTGGGGTATTATTTTCTAGAGGCAAAGGTTCAAAGAAAAACACAGCTTAGATGCGCCTAACTGGCTGCTTCTGCACCGTGGTCCACGCACATCACCCCTGCAATCCTACATGCCAATTGTAATGTATCTTCCGTGGAAAGTGCAGTCCTTTACTCCCACGTGCACCCAAAATGCTAAGTGTAGTCTTCTCTCTTTGCTATGCTAGGCCTTTAAGAATTCTGCCATATTTAGGAGCAGTAAAATTTCACAATGAATGAGAGCAGCCATGAAACTTAAAGACCATCTCTATTTGTCCCAAAGTAAAAAGGGAAAGGGGCAAGCTGTCTAGCTGATAGCAGAGTGAAAGGTTTGTGATGGGGACTCTCGGCTGGATTTCTAAGTCTGGCCTGAGCATCTTCCTCTTAGGCTCTTCAATGTGACAAGACCTTTCTCTTCCCCATCTCCACTGTGGCCTTATATTCCCTTAGTAGAGTTTATGTCCACTGTCCTAGTTCTAAACCCAAGCTCTTAGCCCGTTTCTGATCGTCTAAATGTCAGTTTTTGCTCCTAGCAGCCCTTGTTAGTTTACTAGGTCACAAAGGTTTTTAAAATGAAATCAAACATTTTCAAGTTTATGAGGCTGAAGTTTCTTGGCTATAGATTGGTGATAGCAGCAGCAAAAACGGAATCAAGTTTTGAAAGTTGCTTTGAGGTCTTGAACAATTGTATCTGTAGTGATTTTACAACTGTGAGGGCATTTATTTTGAAGTTATTATTTGATGCCATAAGTTGGCCACTTACATTTTCTCAATCGATTTCTCTTCTAAGGTCTGGGTCTCAGCTCAGCACAACAGTGGCAATCTTTAAAGCAGAGCAATATTGTGTAGTGTATCCATTTCCTGCCCTCTATTGCTTATAAATTTTTAACAGATAAAGCTAAAATGTGCCACACTCAGAGACTGAGGAGGTAGCATCAGTTCAGGGTGGTCGGAAAAGACAGAGAAGCCCCTTCTCTTTCCCTGCCCCCAAACATGGCTGGGGCAGTGTTTTCCTTCCTCTCCGTAGATCACCGCACCCCCAATACACGAACCCTAAGTAGTAAGACAGTGGGAGTCAGACACTCCCACCAGCACATAAAGTGCTGGTGTCTCCCACCAGCACATAAAGTGCTCTGAGTTTTGGGCTTTGCCTGAGTTGACATGTTGAAGACTTGGTGTGTGGCAGAGCAGCAGGGAAAGAAAGAGCTAAACCGAGCACTGTTTTAACTATTTGCCGCATGGCCTGGAGAAGATCCCACAGAAATATTAACCATCCTGCTCTTTAAAATTTCAGTTTTCCATTTTGGTGTCTCCTCCCTTGCAAAGGTTTTCTCAGCTCTTTATTGGCATGGGAAAAAACTTAATCTATATGCTGATGATTCTCCAATTGCTGTCTGCATTCCAGACCTCGAACTGCCTCATGACATTCCCGTTGGATGACTGATGAGTAGCTCAAATTTAACATGATCAACACTAAGATGCTGAGAGCCCCCATACTTGTTGCTTTTAAATGCCAATTTTTTAAAAATACTGTTTAGTAAATGCTAACTCCAACCTGCTGTTGCTGAGGACTAAAACCTGATGACTTCCTGAAGTTTCTCTTTCTCTTGCGTTCAACATTGGCTACAACTGCAAATCTTATTAGCTCTACATTCAAATCATATCCAAACTCTGACATTTCCCCCTGCCTCTGTTGCTGCCATCCTCATTCAAGCCACCATCCTTTATAGCTTGAGTTATTGTAATAGGCTCCCACTCAATTCTCCTGCTTCCACCCTACATCCTATTCACAAAGCAGATAGAGTGATCCTTTCCAAATTAAGTCAGACTGTGACCCTCCTCTGCTTAAAATCTACCTGTGGGACCTAAAAGGCCCTATGTAAGTTGTCCTTTGTCTCCCTGACATTACCTCCTACCACTGCCCCCCTTGCTGGCCTCACTCCAGCCTCTCTGACTTCTTTGCTGTGTGCAAACATGCAGGATGCTTTCCTCAATGCCTCAATGCCTCTCATTTGCTTTTGCCTCTTATCAGAATGCTCTTCTTCCAGGAATCTGAGTGTTTTGCTCCCTCATTTCCTTCAGATCTTACTAGAAGATTATTTCCTCATCAGCAAGGCCTTCTGTCATCATCCTAACTAAATTATGCCCCCACAGAATAGTTCTCATTCTGCCTTTCCATTTTGTATTCTCCTCTTGGGACTTACCATCACCTGGCATACTGCAAAGGCGGGCTATTGCTGAGTAACAAACTACCCCCAAACCAGTGGCTTAAAACAAGAGTCATTTATTTTCCCACTAAATCATCTGGAAGTTGGTTGAGGATTAGGCAACCCAGGCTGGGTTCGGCTTCCTACTCCGCTTCCAGCTGCAGGTGCCTCTGGCCTGGCCTCCTGTCTGCAGGAAAGGCTGTGGTGGGCTCTGTGATGTCATTCTGGGCCCCAAGCAGAAGAAGCAGCAGCTACCCAGGGAAAGCCCCTCTCATGTGATGGTGGAGGTGCCAGACAAGCCCACTCTGCACACTTTGAAGACATCTTCAGCCTTCTCTAGTAATGATAGCATGTCTACGATCAACATTTTTTTTACGATGTGTTTATTGTCGCCTTCTTGTCTTGAGATGAAATGTTTATGTTTGTCAGTTAGAACCCCCTCCCATGGCTCCCTCTGTTACTTTTTTTGTTCAGATATCACCCCTTCAGAGTGATTTTCTCTGACAACTGTCTTTAGCATAGCATACCTCGCTCTTTATCTCCCTGTGCTGCTGAATTTTAACATAGCATTTCTCTCTACATTACAGGAAATATTTATTTGCTTGTTTCTTCTGTCTCTCCTACAAGAATATAAGCTTTGTGAGGGTAGAGACTTTGTCTTGTTCATGGCTGAATTCTCAACACTAGAAGGAGAGCCTAGAAGGCTTTCAATAAAAATTGCTAAATAAATGGTAGACCAATGATAAAAGAGGTCTAAGATTGTGTCAGAGGAGCAGCTGGAGGAGAGAAGTTTGTCCCTGAATCATGTGGTATTATCCTGCAACATGCATTTATTCAGGGCAAAGCTGTTTTTGACACAACATCAACAAATTCTGCATTTGGCGTTTTTAAATTTGCTCATAAAACCCTGTCTGTGCTCCTGTAAGAGAATCTCTAAATTTTTCTTGATAGTGCATGTGATGTTTTGATTATTTCTGAAGCCATTCTCTGAGCCTGTAATATATCTGTACCTCTTGTCTGCAGATACTTTGAAAGTGGTGGAATTGAGCTAAAAATATTCAGAAGTAGCTAAGCAGTCAGACTGGATTCAACCTTGCATACTGACTGCTTTTTTTGTATTATCCTTACATCTGGTATCAAAACAAAAATCTTTAACATGGGAAGATATTCTAGTCCAAAAGAAATCTATTACTGTTACAGATAATGAAGAAGGCAGCTCTTAAAAACACCCAATGTTCTCTAACCTATCGCTCCAGTCACCCACCTTGATTCTACAATGATAATGTTATAATTAATTTCATCCCAAATAGGCTACTTTTAGATAATTTAGAAATAAAATAATTTTAAAAATCTCACATATTTGTATAGTGTTTGTCCTTTTTCAGAGCACTTTTACATCACATATTTTTCCTTATAAGGCTAAATGGGCATGTCCATTCCCATTAGACATGGGAAAAGCCAGGCACAGAGGGGTCAGATGACATCCTGAAGTCACTTGGCTAACTAGTGAGTAAATCAGTGCAAAATCTCCAGCCTTCTGTGCTGTGCAAATTTCAAAAGTTAAATGTTAACTTTCCAGATTTGAAAACATATCAGTAAGCTTAAAAAAGTAAACTTAAAAGGAATAAAAAAGTGTCCTAGGCAAGTCTATGAGTCTGGGGTAATCTATGTTAGGTCCTCCTTTTCCCTGCCCATTGCGATACTTATGAAAATGAAGCCAGGACAGTTTTAATGGGATAGGGTGGGCACAGAAGGGTGGTGTGAAATATGAGGGAAATGTGTGTGAGGGGAGAAAGCTTTGCTAGATAGTATATATAAGACAGGAATATGTGTGATAATGTTCTAGTGCTGCCTTTGCCAACCCTGTCTTTCTCAGGCTGCCTCCAACAGGAGCTTAGTCCTGTGGAGTACTGGAGCCAATACTGCCCAGAGTGTCAGCCACGTTGTTCTTCCCAATGGTGAGGTCTAGAATTTGCTGTCATGGATCAGGTATCTGATATGAGCTATGAGCAGCCATATACCCCATGAAGTCCTTGCCCTCTTTTGACCCCTGCAACAGTGGGTTCATATGACTGAGTTTCTATTTGGAGCCCCATCCTGAATATCAGACCATTTGTCTGGGATCCTGATGCTGCAACTAGCCCCTACTAGCTCATCCCCTGATGGAGTGGCTGGGTTTTGCTTTCTGCATACTCAGGCACTGGTTGAGAACATGAATGGGTTGATCACTGCTCATGCGATTACCACTGCCTAACTGACTTTACACGTGACCTCCAGTGCTTACTGCTGGAACCTCAATGCCTTACATTCTACCTGGAGCATAGTAGAGAGTCAATGAATAAGTGAGTGAAGAAACAAACATTGGATTCCTGTGTCCATTCAAGGGAGAGAGCTTTTTTAGATAGGACAGCTGTCTGGACAAAACCTGAATTACATCATCCTTTTAGATGATGAGTCTTGTGTTCTCCACCTGCCCCCATGGGGCCCATGTGCAGCTAATTCAGTATTCCCACTTCTGGACTCATGGGCAGGTATGTACCTTACAGGGATCTCCCATTCTCTCTCCCCTTTGCCAAACATGCTGCCGATGCTCCCTACCTCCACTGCTTGACAGTGAGTAGAAAGACCGTCTCTGTCCACTTATGGGGACTGTGAAGGCCATTTCAAAAACCAACAAGTGTACCCTTCCTAAATGGATTCTAAAAATGCTTTTTGAGGAGAAGGAAGGAGAAATCTCTGGCTCATGCTCAAGATTTTGAAAGCAGAATTAGACTTGGCAGTAAGAAAAATTCAATTCCATTTAACAGAGATTTATTTATTTTTAAAGTACTTTTACATGCCTGGAACCACAGGGATGAAAAAGAGGAGTCAGTCATGGACTCTGCTCTCTAGGGATTAACAATCTAGTGACTGGAGGAAACCCAATAATAATTGAGGTAGGCGCAGTAGTTCTAGTTCCAGACAGATTTAGCAAGTGCTATCGTGGGGAAAGGACAGAACCTGTGGGGTTCAGTGGTTATATATTTCTGGAAGACTGAGGAAATGAGGAGTCCTGGAGTGCTGTAGCTTGTCCTTGGTGTCTTCTCACTTTCTTGGGGGGAGATTCTCTCTTTTAAATAAAATGAAATTTAATTTAATTTTTTGATTAGTTAATACATTCTAATGTTCAAAACCCAAAATAATTTCATCAGACATACATTAAGAAGCCTTGCTGTCACCATGTTCCCATTCAGACCATTTCCTCCACTCCTCCTCCTGTTGCCTCCACTCCTATTCCATTCCATTCCCTCCACTTCTGCATGCATTTCTATCAATTTCTTGCATATTCTTCCATGGCTACTTTATGTAAACAAAGCAGATAAGAATAGGTATTTTTATTCCATCCCTTTTCTTACACAAAAGTTATGATATTATACATGGAGTCTCCATCTTGCTTTTATTCCTTTATGATAAATCCCAGAGATGATTCCACATTAACAAATAAAGAGTTCCTTCATTCTTCTGTAAAAATGCATAGAAAGTCTTCTGATTTCTTTAACCAATCCCCTGTAGGTGGACACTTGAAGTGCTTCCAATTGTTTGCTATTAAAAATATTGTTGCACAAACCATTACATACATGATTTTATATGTGTTCAAGTGTGTCTGTAGGCCAAATACCCAAGTGCAGCTACTCTGAGACCTGTTCCCTCACTTTTTCTTTTCAGAGCAAGCTTATCATTATGCCCAGTTTCAGGGAGATTTGTTTTGTCACAGAGACTCTCAAAGACCAAAGGAATTGGTCTCTTATGGTTGGATTCCAGTTTTGGGAGGCTGTATTAGGTGGTTTTTAAGACAAATTAAGACATATAGAAGTCACTTATTGTGACAGGACCTGCTAATATGATTGACTGTAGTATCAGATTTTGATTTCCAAGTCCATTAATATTTGCTTTGGCCCAGGTAGTGGCTTTCTCTGCCCTCATTAATCTGTTTAGCTGACAAATGTTTATTGGCACTTATTAGATCTCTGGTTGTGATAGACACGGAGTTAGTGTGCACGTGAGAGAGGTTAGCCAGCTCACTTTAGGCAGAGAGTAAGGGAAGGGTCCCCAGAGAACCTCCGACCCACCCAGGTCATTGCCCAATCCACACATACCACACGAGGGCTTACACCAGGTGTTTTGTGCAGATAAAGGAACATGCACGGGGGCTTGCCTAAATTCCGCCTCTTGACACATGTGCAGTAAGGGAAATAAATCAATATGTAGTAACTCAGGCTAAGGGCCTGCATACGCACTGGAAGGATGGGGTGGAGCCACCAGGAATTTGCACCTTGTGCAAATAAGGAGCCCAGCCCCATCAGCTTTTCTATAAAAGCCCTTGTATTCAATTGTAAAATGGCAACCTGCTTTCAGGAACCCTCTCTTTGCTGAGAGCTTTCCTTTTGCTTAATAAATTCTACTCTGCCCTACTCACTCTCCAGTGCCTGTGTGCCTAATTCTTCCTTGTTGTGGGACAAGAACTTGGACCTAGCTGAGTTAAGGAGCAGGAAGACCGCAACAGGCTGATACTTGGTCTGGTCCCTGTTCTCTGTCTCATAATTCATACGGAGGTGTAAACAGCCAGCTACATGGTCAGCATGGCAGGCATTGCTATAAACATATCTACAGGTTGAGCCTGCCTCAGCAGCCCTGCCTGCCCTGTGTGTGTTCTCAGACACTAAGGGGGATCCCTCACTGCCACTTGCCATATGCTCCCCACAAAGCACAGAAATTGGAGTCTGAAAACCTGGATTTTGGTTTAATCTATGTTACTTATTAGTGTGTAGCTTTTCTGAATACCAAAACCTTCATTTGGAATGTAAAGTGAGTATCCAATGATATAAACGTTTGAAAGTGCTCTTTAAATTACTGTTCACATCTTTCTTCCCCAGGAAAGAGCACTGTGAGAACAATCAAAGGCTGCGGGAATAATTTTAGTGGTAATTATAATATTTGTCTCTGGACCTTCAGAAGCTCTCAATCCCTTCCCTTTTCCAGGTGGATTTGTCTGGGTCACAAGCAATTAAAGGCAACCTATAAAATTCTCCTGCAACAGCTGTCAATGCAATTTCCCTGCTCTACCAGGTGATGGGCTTGGCATGCTGCTTATGGACGGAGGCACCAATGTTGGCCTGCCTGTCATTGTTACTGTCAGTGTTGACTTCATTACTGTTGAGCCACTGAGCTGACAATCTTGCTTTCACCAGCTTTGGGAGGGCCTTTTAAGATGACATCCCTGGGAAGTATGCCAGAGCTATAAGCGTTGTACCACTCATGCCTATAATCCCAGCACTTTGGGAGGCCGAGGTGGGTGGACCACAAAATCAGGAGTTCGAGACCAGCCTGGCCAAGATGGTGATCACTTGAACCTGGGAGGCAGAGGTTTAAGTGAGCTGAGATCGCACCACTGCACTCTAGCCTGGGCAACAGAGCAAGACTCCACCAAAAAAAAAAAAAAAAATTGTACCCAAAGTATTCCTGCATGCAGATGGTATGCCAGTGTCAGCACACGGTCAGAGTCAGGCATCTGTATTAGCCAGGGTGAGGTCAGGAAAAGAAAGTCCAGGCCAGGGAGTTTGATAGAAAACATAGAGTATGGGGAGCTCATGTTAAAGTGTTGGAAGAGCTGAAAAGTCAATTTGAGGATAATGAGACGAGTCAGAAATTAGCAACATCAACAACCTGCTACCATCCCTAGCATTAGAGGCAAAGGGGTGGAGGTAGTTCTATTAGAGTCCAAGAGACAGACCTGCTGGATCACAGAGAAGGCCCAGCCCACTGATGAGGCTGCATGCCATGCCTGAGGCAGAGGGAGGGAGATATTTCCTGTCCTCTCCTTTCCTCTTGTCTCCAGTTTCCTGCTAGTGCCTTCCAGGAGCAGAACCTAGTGAGAAGTCAATTGCATGTTTGCCAGAGAAAATTAGGGAACGAGCTTGAGAGAGGATAGGTAAATGACCAGCACAGAATCTCCACTCACTCTTAGAAAGTGTTCCCACTAAGTGGAAGAAGGTTGCCTATAACTTTCCTCTTATTCCTGAGGCCGAATTCTTGTCTGGAGGCCTGACTATATGTTTTCAAATTCTTTATCACAGCATTCTTTTTTCAAGGCCTATTGTGTCCCTGCCAGGAGTTCCTGGCAGTTTCTGTCTGGGACCATCAATCTGTGTTATTCTACCCATTCTCCTTGACACCTACAATTATCTAGCCAGCCTTTGCCTCAGGGGCTTGGTTGGATGCAGAAGTTAGAAAGGCAGAGCTGGAATCAACAGGTCACATAAGAAGTCAGTCCCATTAACTCTCTTTGAATCATAGAGAAGCCACATAATTCTGAGAAGGAAAAGCTGATTGACTGCAGAGGTCTCACATTGGTTATCACCATCAGACCCAGCGCTCCTCCCCCGGGTTACAGGAAAATCTCCCTGAATAGCTTTACCATTTAGCCACTATCTTTTAGTCTTGATTAGACTTATAGAAGTGGAGAACTAGAAATGTTGTTAGAAATCCTCGATCTCAACATTTTATTCTCCTTCATTTTAGAAACAGCAAAAATCAGGTCCAGAGGGGTTAAGTGACACGATCAAGATCACATAACGAGTGAGTGATGTGAACTGATTTTAAAACAACCCTTTTTCATCTGCCTGAGCCAACTTCACTTCAGCTCCATATTGATTCACCGTCTTAATACATTCTTGTGAAAATATTTAAACAGTTCTCCTCCTACGACTTCAGAATATCTCGGTGTTGAAGATCAGTTTAGTTAGCCTTCTGGGTTTCTGCTGCAGATCACATTCAGCAGATTTTTTTCTCCCCTGCTGCCTTCACCTCACCTGATACAAATTATTCTGAATTTCAGAATATATTAATTGAGCTCAGGTTCAAACTGGCCTGTGACTTGCACTATTATAGGGAGGGGTTGTGTGGCTTTCCTTCTCCCCATTGTTTGCGGTTCAAGCAGGCATGGGCTCTTTTTGTGAGAAGAAGTTCTGCAACTTTCTTACTAGTAAAGTAAAATGGAAAACCAATACTCTCATTTTCACTGTAGGTTTTATTTCCCTGGTGATACATGAAGAAATTGGTTCAGTGAAGACACCAACTATCCAGAAGTATGAAAATCTTCAGACTCCGGGCCCATGAGAGCCCACAGAGGGTGTGGTCAAGAAAAGGAGGCAAGCCTCCGTCCTTGGTAGAGGGCCGACTGCTGAAGGCTTCTCACCAGCTTCAGGACACTGGTTTCTGAAGTTCAGTTTCTATCTCAATAGGGGAGGAGAGGAAAGCAAAGAAGCCAAGAGGATAAAGATGGAAAGAAAGGAGGAGGAAGGATGTAAGGGAGACAGAGAACAAAGGAAGGAAGGAAATGAAAGAAAATGCTCCCATAGGATCAAAGTGGCCATGGGAAAATAGGAATTTAAAAAGGGGGCCGTGTGTCAGGCAGAAGTGCATTTAATGAAAATAGGACACTTTTTTGGGGGTTGGAGTGGTCAGCAGCATGAAGGTTAATTATTTTTATCTGTGTGAGATAATCAGACTCAGGCCACATTTCTGTGGCTGCAAAGAAATCAGAGTGCTCCAAAGACTAGGTCAGTCCAGTTTGCAGATGCGGGGACTAACACATTAAGTTCTTCAGTGGAATAGAAGGTGAGAATGGGGAAGGAGGGAGCAGGAGGAAGAGAGGAGAGCTGTCTTAATACTCTGAGGTGAACGGGCTCTTGCGCATTGCGCATACCAGGTGCTCAGTAAGCACTTGCTAATCTTGAATTCTTCCCTTTCCTATTTGTTCAGATGCAATCACGGTGACACCAATTTAGAAATACACACAAAGATGCATTCATATATATTTTTTCAGTTGTTGTGGTCAGTACTTGGTTGAAAATTAGGTGCCCCTGTAATCCCAGCACTTTGAGAGGCCGAGGAGGGCAGATTGCTTTAGTCCAAAAGCTCGAGACCAGACTGGGCAACATGGCAAAACCTCATCTCTACAAAAACTCCAAAAAAAAAAAAAAAAAAAATTAGTCAGGCATGGTGGTGCATGCCTGTGGTCCCAGCTGCTCGGGAGGCCTGAGGTGGGAGAGCACTTGAGCCCGGGAGGCAGAAGTTGCAGTGAGTTGTAATTGTGCCACTGCACTCCAGCCTGGGCAGCAGAGTGGGACCCTGTTTCAAAAAAAAAAGGAAGAAAGGAAAAGAAAAAGAAAATTAGGTGTCATCAAGGTTAGGGGGTAGAGGAGGAGTAAGTGGGAGGGAAAATTTCATGTGTTAACATAAAGGTAGGAAAGTGTTGCTCTTCCAAGAGATAGTGGAAAAGAAATCTTCCAGAGTAGGGTGGTGAAGGTGAGTACAGAATAGAAAACAACTGCATTTTAGTCAGCTGGAAAAAGAAAGGAGATAACTGGCTTGATATTTTCTTTCTTTCTTTTTTTTTTTTTGAGACAGAGTCTCGCTGTGTTGCCCAGGCTGGAGTGCAGTGGTCCTTTATCGGCTCACTGCTGGCTCCGCCTCCTGGGTTCACACCACTCTCCTGCCTCAGCCTCCCGAGTAGCTGGGACTAAAGGCACCTGCCATAACACCCGGCCAATTTTTTGTATTTTTAGTAGAGATGGGGTTTCACCATGTTAGCCAGGATGGTCTTGATCTCCTGACCTTGTGACCCACCCGCCTTGGCCTCCCAAAATGTTGAGACTGCAGGTGTGAGCCACTGTGCCCAGCCCCATGGTTTGATGTTTTCAAGGCACTTTGTAATTACTTTTGTTGGTGGGGCTATTGGTCATGATGTTCTAACTGGACTCTCTCTTGGAACTTGGAATCATTAATGGATGGAAAGAAAAAAGTTGGATCTAATTTATCCCACGGCTGTACCCTAAGGAGACCACCAATTAGTGCCTGTTACTTGGATTCCCAGGGATGTCCTGGCTTCTGCCCTTCTTGAATCTGTTTGACACTTTCATACATTTCTGCCAGTTTGGGAGTTCTGCCCATTTTTCTGGTATGTTTGCTCTATCTCTTTTTTTTACTTAAGATAGGAAGAATCTGTTTCTGTTGCTTTTAGTCAAAAGACCCTGAAACAAACAATAGATGCTCAACCTTGCTATCAAACCATTGGCTTTCTCCACCAGATCTTTTGAATCTCTAGCTTCTCCAGTTATAAATACTTGCTAGACCTGAGATAGATTGAGATCACCTCGGTCTAATGATGCCTCTAATAAGCCCTGGACTCTCTCAAAGCCTTGAATGAGCCATTCATTCTACCCTGTTAGGCTACAGAAGGTTTATAAACAGCAGTGGGCTGAATGTTTGTCCCCCCACAAAATTGTATGTTAAAACTCTAATCCCAAAGTGGTGATATTTGGAGGTGGGGACTTTGAGATCTGATTAGGTCATGAGACTGAAGCCCTCATGAATGAGATTAATGCCCTTATAAGATGAGACCAGAGAGATACACAGCTGTCTTTCTGCCACGTGAGGACACAGCAAGAAGACAATTGTCTATAAACCAGGAAAACCAAAACCAAAATCACCAAAAACCCTACTATGCTGGCACCTGGATCTCAGATTTCCAAACTCCACAACTGTGAGAAATAAGTGTTTGTTGCTTAAGTCACCCAGTTTATGGTATTTTGTTACAGCACCCTGAGCTGACTGAGACGTAGACCTCCACCAATAAACATATGGATCAGACCAGGAAAGACAGCAACATGTTGGGAGAGGTGACCTCTCACTCTGCTACTAAGTGGCACATTGCTAGTTAGTGCATAATTTATTAACAGTTTCCTTTTTATTTGACATGGCTTGATACCTGGTTCACAGCTTTGAGAACAAGGTGGTTGAGCTCATGTACATAAGGGGCCACATTGCCCCCGGTACATAATGGGATGAGCCTCCACATAACCCTATTGGAGTGGAAGTGCCAAACATGTGGGCTTGGGAAAATGCATTTATCAGGGTCCATAGTGAATCCAGACTAGGGATTTCATAATCCTTAGAAATGTGAATGCTTCACCAGAGCCACTGAGGTCAAAGCTTCTGACCAGAGAAGAAGGGAGTGGGGGAGAGAGAGAGAAAGAAAGAGAGAGAGAATGAGGAAGAGAAAAAGGACTTAAACAGAGCAGTTGAGAGACAGAAACTCACAGCTAGAAATAAAGTGTGTCTTTTGAGCATTCTCTGATTCTGAACTCCTAAGTTGTTTTGTAATCTAACATTGAAGGGCCGGAGAGAATATGGAAATCCTGCCCCAGGCTAGAAAGACCAGAGCTGGCATTAGCATGAGGCAAGGACTTCTGCACGGCCAGAATTTCTGCAAACTAGTAAGACTCATTAAACAAACTTTAATTTCTGTGTGTTTTCTCCACTGTACCTTAAAATAAATGTATTCTTTATGATCTGGAGAGATGCCTACTCTTCTAATTTGAAAGAAATATAAATGCTGGTAGGATAGTCTCTGGAGAATGTTACTATCTATGGTCATTAAGGGAGAAAGTAATGAGGAAGCAGGAGATTAACTAGTTAGTTGGGGAATCTACTAAAAGAAGGGAATTGGCACCTGAGGGCCTAATCTTGAAAATTGTTCCAGCACAGGCAGCTGTATGATGAGCAGAAGAGGAATGGGATGGGGAATGCAGAAACAAAAAAAATCATAATCAGAAGTGCTAATCAAAATATAATAAATACAAAGTGCTAAACTCTTTTAAATAACAGCAACAGTATTGCTATGACATCTTTATTCAGCCATCTATTACATCTATTAAAAATGCTCTCATTCCTCAAAACTCTTCCAGCACATGGGCCAGATAGAGAAACCCAAGAGTTAAACTGGTGATGGCTGCAGCTACCTTCTTCATATCTGTGCACTGCATGGGATGTGATGCTTGATGACAGCAGCAATAGCTAAACACGTCTCTGAATTGTAATTGTCACAGGGCTCTTTCCTGGGTTTATCTACCTTACTTAGCATTTTAAGTCTCAGCTACTTAATGAAATGTCATCTTTTCATAGCTGGTGACCAAATAATTGTTTAAAGTGAATCAGCATGTGAAAGGTGAAGGTGTTTATTACCTGAAACATAATTCATCGTGATACTTCGACTCACGTCTCAAGCTAACTAAAGGATGTCATCTTGCAGGACACGTAACCTTTTACTACCTCACACTTCACCAATTATAGCAAATTTCCCTTTATCCAGAGTAGCTGGAGATAGGTGGTTTTTAATTTCCAGTATTCTGATTAACTGGGGATTGACATATCATCCCATTTTCAGAGAAAGAAAATTCATTTTCTCTGGATGATGGTCATAGCTTTTTGACCTTTCTGTTTCTTCTAGTCTCTCTTTGGGTTAATCTTCTTAGAGAGGAACTCATTTCTCCCCAACTCAAAACCTTCAATAACTTGATTGAATAAGCTGTCATTCAAGGGCATTCATTGTTCCCAGCATGTCTACTTTAATCCCCATTTATTTACCGTTTGTGCTCTCACCCTCCTCCTCATAAATACCCTGACCTTTCTCCATGCCTGATGTTCTCTCTACAGAGGATGCTTTTCTACTCTGTTTCTGTCTATTTCAAATCTACCCACCCTTAAAGACTCAGACCAATTCTCTCTTCTTGATGAGACCTCTTTTCACCTCTTCCTTCCTCCAGGTCCACTTTTTATATCTTCCTCCTCTGAAATTCCATAATCTTTTTTTTTCCTTTTAAGACAGGGTCTCATTCTGTTGCCCAGGCTGGAGTAGAGTTGTGCTATAATGGTTTACTGCAGCTTTAGCCTCCTGGGTTCAAGTGATCTTCCCACTTTAGCTTCTCAAGTAACTGAATAGCTGGGACTACAAGCATATGTCACCACACTGACTAATTTATTTATTATTATTATTTTTAAAATTTTATTATTGTACTTTAAGTTCTAGGATACATGTGCACAACATGCAGGTTTGTTACGTATGCATACATGTGCCATGTTTGTGTGCTGCACCCATTAACTCGTCATTTACATTAGGTATATCTCCTAAAGCTATCCCTCCCCACTCCCCCCACCTCACAACAGGCCCTGGTGTGTGATGTTCCCCATCCTGTGTCCAAGTGTTCTCATTGTTCAATTCCCACCTATGAGTGAGAAAATGCGGTGTTTGGTTTTCTGTCCTTGCGATAGTTTGCTCAGAATGTTGGTTTCCAGCTTCATCCATGTCCCTACAAAGGACATGAACTCATCATTTTTTATGGCTTCATAGTATTCCATGGTGTATATGTGCCACATTTTCTTAATCCAGTCTATCATTGATGTACATTTGGGTTGGTTCCAAGTCTTTGCTATTGTGAATAGGGCCACAATAAATATAAGTGTGCATGTGTCTTTATAGCAGCATGATTTATAATCCTTTTGGTATATACCCAGTAATGGGATGGCTGGGTCAAATGCTATTTCAAGTTCGAGATCCTTGAGGAATTGCCACACTGTCTTCTGCAATCGTTGAACTAGTTTGCAGTCCCACCAACAGTGTAAAAGTGTTCCTGTTTCTCCACATCCTCTCCAGCACCTGTTGTTTCCTGACTTTTTAATGATTGCCATTCTAACTGGTGTGAGATGGTATCTCATTGTGGTTTTGATTTGCATTTCTCTGATGGCCAATGATGATGAGCATTTTTTCATGTGTCTGTAGGCTGCATAAATGTCTGCTTTTGAGAAGTGTCTGTTCATATCCTTCGCCCACTTGTTGATGGGGTTGTTTGATTTTTTTCTTGTAAATTTGTTTAAGTATTTTTATCTTTTGTAGAGACAAGGGTCTCATTATGTTTCCCAGGCTGGTCTTGAACTCCTGGACTCAAGCAATCCTCTTGCCTTGGCCTCCCAAAGTGCTGGGATTACAGGTGTGAACCACCACACCTGGCCCCTGAAATCCCATATTCCTGATCTCTGTCTCGTCTCTTGGGAAATGACTGTTTCCTATAAGCTATCATCATTTACATCAATTTTATCTTAACCTACTAGTCACAATTTCCTTGAGTGTATTATTTGTGACAGACACATCTCTGTTAGTCCCCTAGGTGGCACCACATGCGTTGCACACAGTAGGCATGCATTAAATGGATGAACCAAAGAACCATAATTTTATCACCAAAATGGGACAGAATGTGCTTTTCTCTTTCTTGGATGATTCATAGAGCACTTCAGGATCTCACAGTGCTTTTGATTTATTATGATTAGCATCAACTATCATTAGAGGGGATGCAAATAAGTCTGGATATATGAATTTTCTGGTTTCGATTTCTGAACAAAACTGAGAGCAAGTGCATTTAGCAACCAGGGGACTGACAGAACCTGAGGGAAAAATACAAGTGTTCATTGACCTCACATAAAACACAGTAAATGGCACAGAGAATTAGGAGAAAATTAAATCCATCCAGACTTGGAGTAATTTTGCCTAAGAGAGTCTAATTAGTCACGCTGGAGTGTGATCAGAACCTCCATGTTAATACAACCCACCCACGCCCTCTCCTTCAGATTGTGACTTTAGGAAACACAGCTGTACCAAGGGAGAGTACCGTCTGAGCACTGACCAGGGACTAGACAGAAGTGAGGCAATTTCCCCCTCAATTGTTGCCACAGCCACACTGGGGATTGCAATTTTACTGTGGCTCCTTGCCCCAAGGGCTGCAGGGCATGGCATTTATTTCAGAGCTGGCACTGTCACTGCCTATGGAGCCATGCCTGTAGGGCTGGCAAACATCCAAGAAGAATCATTTACTTGCAGAGAAAAAGAGGAAAGAGGCCAGTTAACAAACAAAGGTGAGAGGGCCATGTTCATGATGGCAAGCCATGCTGTGAGCAGGATCAGGTGAAGGAGGCTGAGGAAGAAAGAAAAAGGGAAGTAGAGGGTTATGAAGGGATATGATCAAGGTAGCAATGGTGCAGCTGCCAAATAAGCTATTAGAAATCAGTCAAGGAGAATTAGGTGTCAGAAAAACATAGGAGACCAGCCCAGGCAGAGAGTCAATGCCTCTGAAATCTGCAGAAGTTGAAGAAACAAGGCAAGATGGGTTGTCAACATGGAGAATTCTGGAGTTTTTACCCCAGAAAATAGCTGCATGATCTCAGCATCCAGGAAAGGACCCAGATGCCAAGGGAGCTTGCTATTCCAGCCCCAGCTGCATTTATATGCCCTCTGACTCCAGTGAAACTCAGTTTCAGGTCTGCTGTTCTAGATAGTTGGGAGAGGGGTGCTGTCTGAAAGCTGGTGGCAGGAAGCTGGTGTGATCATGTAGAAGTGATTCTCCAGGCTAAGTCATTTTCCCAACACAGGTGCACACAGTTGTTTGGAAAAGGACCCTCTCTGGAGCATTAAGCTGACTGATACATTGCAAGGGGATTCTCTTTCTTTGACTTGTGTCTGATTACTCCAAGAGGCTGTGGGAACTGAGAGCTTACGTAGTAGACAGAAAGCCTCTTGAAGCTCTTTCTGTCATGATCTGCTCTTTTCTGTCGTGATCTCTGACACTGATCAATTCTGATTATGATCTTCCCCACAGCTGGTTATATTATTAGCAGCTATGGGCAGCAGGAGCCAGGCTCACGTGCGCTTCCAGAGGACCCCAAGCTTGCCCCAGAGTAATTCTGGGGTAGACAGCCAAGTACAGGTGCTTGTGAAATGGGGCCTGTAGAATTACAGACTCTACAACATGAAAGCTAAAGAGACATTTTTATATATTACAAATAGAAAAACAAGCTTGGAATTAAGTGATCAGCCCAAGGTCACAGTATCAGAACCTGGGAACCCATATCTCCTGAATTCCCGTCTATTAAATCATATATACATGGTCTTCAGGGGTCATGCCAAATCCATGTCAAGCTTTTTATGTTCCCATCTGATTTGTCTGAAGCAAATTCCAGTCCATCTTCTATGAGGTGGAAATTGATTCTTAAAACAATTACAGTGAGGATATGTACAAATGAGTGAAGACATGCATCCTTGAGCAACTTGCCAAGCCACTCTGAATTCCATTCTTTTTATGCAGAAAATGGAGACTGAGCATCCCCCTTAAGAAATTATTGCTCAGACTGAATAGATGAAAACATAGGTAGAGCATCAGGTACATAATAGGTCCTCGCACCATCAGAAAACAAACAAACAAACAAAAAGACTCAAGAATGTTTAGTTAGGGGCCGGGTGTAGTGGCTCATGCCTGTAATCCCTGCATTTTGGGAGGCTGAGGTGGGCAGATCACTCGAGGTCAGGAGTTTGAGACTGGCCTGGCCAATATGGTGAAACCCACTCTCTACTAAAAATACAAAAATTAGTCAGGGGGTGGTGGTGCACGCCTGTAGTCATGGCTACTCAGGAGGCTGAGGCAGGAGAATCGCCTGAAGCCAGGAGGCGGAGGTTGCAGTGAGCTGAGACTGCACCACTGCACTTCAGCCTGGGCCACATAGCGAGGCTCCATCTCAGAAAAGAAAAAAAAAAAAAAACCAAAAAGCCAAAAACCAAAACAACAACAACAACAACAAAAAACCCCACACCAAAAAGAATGTTTAGTTTTGGTGCTATGTGTATTACTGCATTAAGGATTCTTGGAATTTAGTTAACTCCTGCAGGTTTTCTTTTTGCAGTGCTCTGCTGACCAGAAAGAAGGACAATGTGAAAGGAAAAAAAAAAAAGAAGAAGAAGAAAAAAAAACTCTTACTAGACTAAGAATCAAGAGATCAGGTTCTAATTCTAGCCCTGCTACCTGCCAGTGGGATAATCCTGTTTAAACCATTTAGAGTCTACAACAGTTTCTTCCTTTTTAAAATTCAGTAATAGACTGTGTTTTCCCTGTGTATCTTACAGGATTGTTGTAAAGATCAAACAAATTAATAAATGAGCAAATGTTTTGACAATTAACTCACAATTAATTAGCAGTGGCTTGGTATTGAGGGTGCCATCTCTCCTTTAATCTCCACAATAGTTCCATGCAGCAGGCATAGCTTGATCCCTTTGACAACTTGAGCCCAGCGAGACATCCGGTGACTTGCTAGAGCTTAATAGCCATAGAGCAGGACAGCCAGGATTCAAAACCAAGCCTCCTGATTCTAAGTGCTTTTCTCACTATTATGTTGAATCATATGAAATTGCTATTTTTGTAGGTCAAAAAAAATCAAATGTCAGCAATTTCATATGATTTAACCTGATAGAACACATCTGTACAAAGAACTATTGAAATTCAAGAGAGCAGAACTATTGAATAGTAGCTTAGGCTCTGATTAGCACCATTTAGGAACAGTGTTCCCTTATACCATGCAGAGGATCAGAAAAGAGTCCTAAATTGCCTGTTTCGTTCGAACCAGAATTGGCAGAACCCTGCTCTAGGGGGTTGGGGAGATAGTTACACAATGGTTCGGCCATAGCTCACGCATAGGAGGCAAGTTCTATTAGTTAGCACCATCCTTAAACTGGGGTCTGTCTTGATATGGTATTTTGTGTGTAATATTCACTCATTATCTTATAAAAAACTGTGAATCTGTAATGAACCTAAATTCAAGTGCAGACTGAGATACTGAATAATCATTACATTTAGTAATGTTAAGTGTATGTCTTTAGCAAAATTGAGATTTTTTAAAATGCAGATTTAGATTGAACTATTTATGAAAATTATGGTATTTTGGTAGGGTAGGTCAAAGTATTTGCTCACAGGATCCTGGGAGATCAGACAATGACAGGGAGGATGCTGGTTTGAGCTTCTCCTTAGTTATTTTGGAAAAGAGAGATTGAATTTGTTCTAGGACGGAACTGGCCTTGCATCACCTAGATTGGAATCTTGATGTTCACATGGCATGATATAAAATTGGAGAGCTGACCAATGGGGAAAATGTATACAAAGTATCATGGCTGCCTTGCCTGGATCCCAAAGGCAAGATTACACCCCATGGATAAGGGTGGGAACTTTCTATGAAGATAATGCGTATTTATAGTATTGGTCATTGTGAGACAGGGAGAGAGGAGGGCTTTGGACCAAGAGAGGGGGAATCTTCTCTCTGGAGCTTGAAAATGAATTCAGAGCCAGCATTTAAGTAGGGGAGAAGTCCGTCTGGATATCCCTGTAGGATTGAATTCAGCTGGCTACTTGCAGAAGGTGGGCTGTTACTGTAGAATTTTGAGAATTTCCCCTTGGAGTTGTATATCTTTTACAACAGGACTTCAGTACACCTTCCCTGATCATTACGGATCAGCTTCTAGGTAAAGCAGTGAGTTGACCACATGTATTTACTTTCAGTTCCTTCTGAAATTCCTCTGAAATAATAGAAAGGGATTTTAAAAATCTTTATTCATAAAGACAAAGATGATAGAAGGGGAGACAATGACAATTAAATTTTGGAGGTTGGACACCAGCTGGATGAGTGATAACTGATTCAGCAGGTCTGAGAATGTATGGGAAATGAGTGGAAAAGACTGAAAGTAATCGGAGTTAAATTGATGAGCTTCAAAAATTGGTGTCACTACAGAAGTGGCTGTAAAAGTGGGGGCTAACAACAGAAAGATTTGTTGAAAGTCTGGGAAGCAGTTAGGGCCCCAAATCCCTGCTCCCATACAATGAAGCTGGAATCCTCCCTGTCTTCCATCCTGGCAGATGATTGAAGAAGGTAAATCAGAAAGTCACTAAAGTGAGGAGACACTAGGCACAGTTGAGAATGGAGGTATCACAGTGAAAATGAAAGGTTGGCCAAGCTAATTCTCTCTATAGTAAACCCCTTTGCTAACAGCCTGCACACTTGCCCAGAGCCATCAGTTGGCCTTTTCACCCTCTCACCCCACTTTGACATATAAACAGACTACCAAGTTTACCATGCATGCCAGAGGGAAGCCCATAGCATGACATCTATAGATAAGAAGAAATACACAAAATTAAAACCACTTTGAGGAAACAAAAATTAAACAGGTGCAAGAACACTTAAAATAGTTGATATTTTCAGAGATGTAAGAGAGGATAACATATCTGTAAAACAAGGATACAATATTGTCTACAAGAGAACATTCAGAAAACAAATAAAAAAGCTCTTGGAAGTTAAAAATGATGGCAGAAATGCAAAACTTGGAAGAACCGAGATATAAGATTGAGAAATTTTCCAGAAAAGAAAGAAGGCAAAGAGATGATAAATAGAAAAAAGGGAAAAAAATATATCAGTGCAGAATGTCTGCACCTAAAATATAGGAGCTGTAGATAAAAAAAAGGACAGGGAAATTTTGGAGAAGACATTATCACAAAAATAATTAAAACAAATTTCACAGAATGGAAGGGAATGGGTTTCCAGACTAAAGTGGCACACACCAAGGCACATTGTGAAATTTTAGAATATTGGCAACAAAGTAAATATCCTACATGCCTCCAGAGTGGAGAGTAAAATTTCATACACAAAGTACGTGGAATTGAGATGGCATTGAACATCTCCACAGGAATACTGGAAGCTAGAAGACAATGGAGAAATGCCTTAAAATTTCTGAAGGAAAATGACTCCCCGCATGGAATACTATACCATGCACGCCAAATTGTAAATTTAGGGTAAAGGTAGAATAAAAGACATTTCAGCCACAAGTCTCAAAAAGATTATCTTTTACATACTTTCTCCTAGAAAGTAACAATTAAACAAGTGATTAAATCCAGAAAGAGGAAGACACTGGACTCAGGAAAGTGACAATCTATCAAAGGATAGAAAAGAAGAGAATTCCTAGAGCAATTGTCTTAGTCTATTCAGACTGCTATGACAAAAATACCATAAACGGGGTAGTTAATAAACAACATAAATTTATTTCATACCGTTCTAGAGGCTGGAAAGTCCAAGATGTAGGTACTAGAAGATTCAGTGTCTGGTGAGAACACATTTTTTGATTCAAAGGGACAAATGAGCTTTCTTTGGCTTCTTTTTTAGGGCACAATCCCATTCATGAGAGCAGAGCCTCTCATGAATAATCACCACCTAAAAGGTCCCACCATGTAAGACCACTGCATTGGGGGTTAGGATTTCAACATATGGATTTTGAAGGGACACAAACATTCTGATTGCAGCAGCAATGGTGAAAGGAGATCTCAAGATGACAACTGTGCACCGGGTACAGAGAGTTACAGGCCCTAATTGGAGCACATCAGAAGACTCTAGGAAAGATTTCTTTAAGCTAGAATTGATAGAACACCTGATAAGAGGATTTAGACAATTGGTGGAGGGCTTGAAGTCAGCTGGATTAGTGATAATTACATGGAAAACTAAACAAAATAAACAATTGTGGACTCTGAGGAAGTAAAAATTGTGTTTAAAAGTGAAAGCAATTCTCTCAGTCACTTAGTCAATTCAGGCTGCCATAACAAACTACCATAGCCTGGGTGGCTTATAAACAATAGAAGTTTATTTCTCACATTTCTGGAGGCTGGGAAGTCCAAGATCAAGATGCCAGCAGATTTGGTGTTTGGTGAGGGCTCACTCCCTGATTCACTGATGGTTGTCTTTTTGCTGTAATCTCACACAGTTACTCTCTGGAGCCTTTCTTATAATGGCACTAATCCCATTCATGAAGGCTCAGCCCTCATGACCTAATCACCTCCCATAAGTCCCCACCTCCTCATACCATTGTATTGGAGGTTGGGATTTAACATAAAAATTTTGGGAGGACATGAACATTCAGTCTGTGGAAGCAATCATAATACATTCTATATCTCAGCTGTGAATAGCATTTATATATCCACAACAGTCTAACAATTGAGTATTGATAAAACCAAAATTAAATATTTTGGGAGGATAGCAAGATGGTAAAAGTGTAAGGGATGAAAGGTGGGAGTAAAAGTGGGGGTTTAAAAGGCAAAATATTCATCATCTATTATGATAAATTAACAACAAATACACTTGAATATATTATATGTAAATCAATATATATTAATATAAGCATTGTATATTATATATGTGTTATATAATATATGCCTATAATATATACAATGTAAATATGTGTATTACATACGTGTATATGTATTATACAGTTGAACTTTGAACAACATGGATTTGAACTGTGAGGGTCCACTTATACACAGATTTTCTTCTACCTCTGCCACCCCTGAGACAGCAATACCAACCTGTCCTCTTCTTCCTCCTCCTCAGCCTACTCAATGTGAAGACCATGAAGATGAAAACCTTTCTGATAATCCACTTCCCCTTCATAAATAGTAAATATATTTTCTCTTCCTTATGATTTTCCTAATAATATGTTTTTTTCTCTAGCTTACTTTGCGGTAAGGATACAGTATATAATACATACACCATACAAAATATGTGTTAATTGGCTGTTTTCTGTTATCAGTAAAGCTTCTTTCTGGTTATCAGTAGGTTATTAATAATTAAGCTCTTGGGTAAGCAAAAGTAATACTCAGATTTTTGACCGTGCAGGGGGGTCAGTGCCCCTAACTCCTGTATTGTTCAAGAGTCAATTGTGTGTGCGTGTGTGTGTGTGTGCGTGTGTATTGTGTGTATGTGTAAAAGACTAGCTGCCTATGGGTAGGGAGAAATTGATGAGAGGAGGTGGGGAGGGTAAGGGTTACTAATTTTAATAACCTGCTTTATGATATTATTTGATTCTTTAAATGATGTGCAGATATAACTGCTAAAACAAAATTCTTTTTATTTATTTAAATTTTTTTTTAAGTGAAATGGGGTTTTGCTGTGTTGCCCAGGCTGATCTTGGACTCCTGGGCTCAAGCAATCCTCCTGTCTCGACCTCCCAAAGTACTGGGATTACAGTTGTGAACCACCGCACCTGGCCAAAGTGGAAAGAACATGGACACTTGATTCAAAATTCTTTAAAATGTTTAGACCATGCATAGCTGTAGGCAGAAGGTCCATGCCCCCTCATGGACCTTGGGTAGAAATTCAGAGGAAGTATTGGGACTATGAAGAAATCAAGTATCTGGAAATAAGAAGTCATTTGCCAAGCTATTGAGCAGGGATGTCTGGCAAAGGGATCAGGGACCAAAAAAAAGGTAGAGTTGGGGACCATGGGAACATTCTTTTTAAAAAATTCTTTATGCAGTGTATCCTCTTACATGTGAACATTCTTTAAGGCTGCTGGGAAATGATATGGAGAGGAAAACCAGTTGAAGAGTGAATTTCTGTGGTGTCCAGGATCATGGCACTCAGAATGGCACCTAGAATAGTACCTTGTTATTTGAGAATTAAAAAGGGAATCTATGAAGGCTGGAGAACATGTGTATATCTGGATTACATGCCTAAATAGCTAACATTATCTAGATCTAATTACTTTACAAATTATACAGCATATTGCAATATATTACATACCACACTGCCCTACAATATACTATATAGCATATCTTAATACTTGATGCTATGGCTTGAATGTTTGTCCTCATGTTGAAATTCACTTGCCATTGTAATAGTATTAAGAGGTAGAACTTTTAAAAGGTGATTAGGCCATGGGGGCTTTCCTCTTATGAATGGATTAATGCCATTATCATGGAAGTGGATTCATTATAGCAGGAGTGGTTTCTTTATAAAAGGGTGAGTTTGGCCCCCTTTTCTTTCTCTCTCTCTTACCTTTTCTCACCCTCTCATCTTTCACCATGGGATAACACAACAAGAAGGCCCTCACCAGACTCTGGATGCTTGATCTTCGACTTCCCAGCCCTCAAAACTATGGGAAAATAATTTTCTATTCTCTATAATTACCCAGGCTCAGATATTTTGTTACAGCAGCACAAATGATACCAAGGCATTTGTGTATGTTGGTTGACACTCTGTATGCAAATACTCATGCCTCTAAGGTTGCCCAGCTCATAGTGGTGTCTTTCCACCAAGGTTCAGGCCACTTAGCACATAGATGGCTATTGACAATTCCACTCATTGATAAAGAGGAGCTTTTGGTTGTTCATTAATTAGTACTCAAGGCAAGTGTGTCTATTTTATGTAAATGTAATTTAAATTCCAATCAACTCTTCTATTTTAGCATGGAGTTATTTATGCCAAGGTACGAGCACATTACAGGGTGAGGATGCACTCTAGGGATACAGGGCCAATCTGCTTAGCTTGGGAAAAATGAGAGTTATACAGCCTTGGAAATTGCTGCCCAGGGTTAGCTGCCCACCAGAATTATAAACAGGCTTTATCCTCCACCAGCACTTAACTAGTGAGTAAGGCAAGAATGTGTGTATACAATTCCCTCACATCCTCTCTCCCCGTTATAACCAGAATGGGAGGATTAAATAGCACGAAAACATGGAGTGATGCATCAAGGTGTTATTTATTTAATGCACTTACCTTCATATCTATAATATCATTGATTCTCATATTCCTTTTATCAACAGTATTAATACTTCAACCAGGGTTTTAGGTTTTAGGAAATGTGGACTCTATTCCTCTATTCCTAGTTCTGCCATTCTGCCACTAGCTAGCTGAGTTAGAGTACAGTGAACTGGAAGGTATCCAGAAGTCCTTTCATCTCTGATATTCTGTGAGCAACGTCCCTTATCTCATTTAAGAGCTCACAACCATTTGGACTTAAGGTTTCAGGACTTGCTTAAGACCACACAGCTAAGAGATGAGAAGCACAGCATGTGCTAAAGCCAAGCTCTCCAACGACGGCTCCAGAACTCTTCTCATTATCATTACCTTACAGAGAAGGAATGGAAATGGAAAGACACATGCTTCACTATCTGTGGTACCTTCTCATGCCTCACTGAAAGAACTTACTGTCTCCCATGTCAAAGATATAGCGTACAAAGGTAGCAGCAGAGGGGTTCACTTATTCACTCAACATGTGTTCATTTAGAAAAGTAGGAATAGGTTATCTGTTCTGATTTGAGTATCATGCCAGGTCATCACCTGGGCTCACAGTCTAGTGAGATAGAAAGATAAACAATGTGAAAATGGCCGTGATACAGGGAAGCACAGGCTGCAGGAAGTGCTGAATTTCTGGGCATCTCTCTCAGGAGATGCCATAAGCTGGGAGATTTTTTAATTGACTTGCAGCAACTTTGTGAGGAAGCCCACAAGTGGTGAGCAGAGAAGAAGGTAGATGGAAAGACCTTTTGTGATTCATGGCTGCTATCGTGATGCTGTCCGGACAGCTCCAAGAGGCCCCCCATTCCATGTATATAGGTGTTCCTCAAATAACAGGGTGGTTCTGACATGCAAAAGGTTCTTCTTTGATCACCGAAGGCTGGAAAACCTCATTCTCTGGAGTCAGTGTGTATCAGTCAAAATAGGCTAGGTTATGCTGTGGTAACAAACAACTCCCCAAATATCAGTGGGTTAACACAGCAGAAGTTTGTCTCATGTGGGCTGGTCAGAGTTATGCTCATTATAGTCACTCAGGGACCGAGGCTGATAGATGCTTCACCTCTACACATTCTTCCAAAATTCTGAAAGAGAGAAAAATGGGATATAAATGGGATATGGTAACACATGTTGTTTCTTTTTTTTTTTTTTTGAGATGGAGTCTGGCTCTGTCACCCAGGCTGGAGTGCAGTGGCACCATCTCGGCTCACTGCAAGCTCTGCCTCCCGGGTTCACGCCATTCTCCTGCCTCAGCCTCCTGAGTAGCTGGGAATACAGGCACTCGCCACCATGACCAGCTAATTATTTTTGTATTTTTAATAGAGATGGGGTTTCACCATGTTAGCCAGGATGGTCTCGATCTCCTGACCTTGTGATCTGCTCACCTTGGCCTCCCAAAGTGCTGGGATTACAGGCATGAGCCACTGTGCCTGGCCCCACATGCTGTTTCTTAAAGACTTCCACCCGTAAGTCATTTACTACACTCCCACTCACATTTCATTGCCTAAAGCAAGTCCCATGGTCATGTCTAACTTTCAAGAGAGCAGGGAAGTATAATTCTACCTTGTGTTGGGAAAGAGAGAAGAATTGGAATTTCTGTGAATATCCCTAAAACTAGCAGTGTTGTAAGAGTCTCCAGTTAAGTCCTCACCTTTTGGGGTTTCACACTGGTCTGTGAGCTCCTGGACGACAAGATATACTTTTTGCATCTCTCTATTCCAAGGGCCTTGCACAATGCCTGGCATGGAATAGACTCTCAGTAGATGCCTGTTGGGTAAGTTAATAAGTGAAAGGACAAAGACTTTTTCCTAAAAGAAGAATCCCCCCACACCTGTGACCGTGAAAGTCTATACACCTTTCATATTTTTAAACTTGGCTTCAGGATCTGAGCTCCATCCCTATGGTGCTTTTCTAAAATAGTTAGAAAGACACCTTGCCAGCACTTTGGGAGGCCAAGGTGGGCGGATCACGAGATCAGGAGATTGAGAACATCCTGGCTAACACGGTGAAACCCCGTCTCTACTAAAAATACAAAAAATTAGCAGGGCATGGTGGCAGGCGCCTGTAGTCTCAGCTACTTGGGAGGCTGAGGCAGGAGAATGGCGTGAACCCGGGAGGCAGAGCTGGCAGTGAGCTGAGATCACGCCACTGCACTCCAGCCTGGGCGACAGAGCGAGACTCCGTCTCAAAAAAAAAAGAGAGAGACACCCTGATGACTTACCCAGTCCTGCTAGGAGACACAAGCTCAAGTAACTGTATTTTGAGCCTCACTGATGAATTTTGGGAATACAACCAGTCCAGCCCCTTGTGTTCAAGTCGAAGGGAGAGGCAGGGAAAAGGTGGGCAAGCAACACAACCCTTCCAAGTGATGAGCAGAGCACAGCCCCAGAAGAGCACCAAGGCTCCCAGATTATACTCCAAACATTGAGGAAAGTCAGTGGTGAAATCTGAATACAGGACCCTGGCTCTGTGTGACTAGACATCCCTAGAAAGGCTCCTAGAATGAGATACTCTGATTTCCAAAGTAGCAATGCCAATGCCAAGTTTCTGGGCCTGGAGTAAAGGCCACAAAATCAAATAATATAGCTGCAAATTTAGAAGACAGCTAAGTCACTGGCTGACTGCTAGATCATATCTACAGCGGCCACAAAAGTCACCAGAACAAGATGGGTAACAAACGGGCTATAATTTGGTATACTACTCATTCATCATTGTCCTTCATGTTCCAGCATCTGGCAGTGATTTCTATCTTTGTTGTGCTGCTGTAGACAAAAAGGTTAGTGCATGACCATGGGTATGTACGCAATAAGACTGACAAAAACCTGTGTCTTGGGAGAAAGAACAGCATCACTCTGCTGTGTGCAGAGTGTAAACCTGAAGTGAGGCACAGGAGCCAAGCTGTCTCCCTTTGGTTATGTTTGTGGTGGGGTTGGCATACATGGGACAAATAACGCATGGCCTTTTCTCTGAGGGGAGAAATCTGGGGCTACCCTAGACTGAAAGATGGGGCAATTTATGGTCATCTGCTGCTGCTACCAGGGGCTGCAGGCTTCACCAGTGTAAGTAGCTTGTCTGTCTGCACACAGGTCTGCTGTGCACCTCTCAGGGGTTGACTAATCATGGCATCTGAAGTGCATGGCATCTGAAGTGGCAATCTGAAGTGCACGGGAACTATTTAGGGTGGTAAGAGGATCAAGGGGGTGCACAAAGAGATGTGTGTGGTGATTTTCTTCCAACCAGTTTTCCCAAGCTGGGTTCGAGGGTGCTGGGAGTCTGCCACCTGAGAATGGGGGCATGTGTCCCTAGGGCAGTATCCCCCATCTTTCATCCAACAGGCTTGGCCGGGCTGCTTGGGCTAACTCCTGAGTGGTTTCCTTTTCATATTTCTTATGCTCAGAGAGTAAAGATACTAAATGGACATTAGATCATTGGAGAGCAGCAACCTGTGACTGAGGGGTCACCTACAAAATCCTAATGTTAACTTCCTAACTTGATGAGCTCTCAGGATCTTAGAAGAAAATGAGGGTTTCAATTTCTTCTGAAGAAGGATAATTTTGTTAAATTGATTTGCTTTGAATGAGCCCTTGGGGATAATAGAGACTCTCATCCCAAACTAATTTATGAATTTGATACAATAGCTCCTTCTTTACTTTTTCTGAAAAGAGTAAGATAGTAAATTTTTTAGGCTTCGTCAACCACATACGGCCTCTGTGTGCATTCCTCCTCCTTCTTTTCTTCTTCTTCCTCCTTCTCTTCCTCTTCTTTCCTTCTCTTGCACCTTATCTTCTTCTGATCTATTGAAAATGTGAAAACCATTCTTAGCTCAAGGATCATACAGAACAGGCCTTGGGGCCTGGCGCGGTGGCTCACGCCTGTAATCCCAGCACTTTGGGAGGCCGAGATGGATGGATCACGAGGTCAGGAGATCGAGACCATCCTGGCAAACACAGTGAAAACCCGTCTCTACTAAAAATACAAAAAATTACCCGGGCGTGGTGGCGGGTGCCTGTAGTCCCAGCTACTCGGGTGGCTGAGGCAGGAGAATGGCGTGAACCCAGGAGGCGGAGCTTGCAGTGAGCCAAGATCGTGCCACTGCACTCTAGCCTGGGCAACAGAGCAAGACTCTGTCTCAAAAAAAAAAAAAAAAAAAAAAAAAAAAGAACAGGCCTTGGGCTAGATTTGGTCTTATAAGCCTTAGTTTGCTGGCCCATGCTTTACAGCGAAATAAAAAAAAAATTATCTAAGCACCATGGCACTTACCAAAGGTTAAGCTAAGTGGGACCATGGCAGTTAAGTTTGTGGCTCTCAACACATTTATATAGGTCAAGCCAGTTTGAGAGGAGCTGGCAACTCAAAAGTTCTTCTTATTCCATCTAACAAGAAGAACATGAAATCCTACCAGAGATACTTGTTTCTGCAGGTTGAGGCTTACACATCCAGGGGTTCCTAGTTAAAAGATCAATAGTCTGTGGAGATTACAGTTCAATTCTCTACATGGGTTTCCCACATGAAGAGGTGAGTTAAAACAGAGTGAATTGCAAGACTCGTAGGTTGAGATGCCTTCTAGACAAAGGTAAAAATCATGAGTGTCTGGTTTAGAGAGGAGGAGCTAGGAAAATAGGTCAATTACAGCTTTCATGTTCCCATGTTCCTGCCACCACCAGGGTCAACCTTGGAATTCAGTGTGTGGTAAACACACCAAGATAGATGTGCAGGCCTCTGGGACTATTGTGGGTGAAGCCATGCTTCCCCAGCCCACAGAGGCTGCCAGCCTATCAGAGGAGCCCATAGTGAGTAAGGGGCATGCATGACAAGAGAAAGGGTGGAGCCAGCACTGGGATTGGGGAGCTGGGCATGGTAGTCCTTTGGCAGGCATGATTTATGTGTGACATGCACGGGACTTGATAGTTCCCATAACCCCTGACTGGGGGACAGAGAGTATGACTAATAGGATAGGTAGACAACTCAAAGGAAGGGTGTGTTAGTTTCCCAGGGAGAGAATGTGGAGTTCATCATCTGTGGACTCTAGCAATGCCTCTAGCCAGAGTCAGAGGACAAGGTATGGACTGGGAGTGTGGCCTCACCCTCTGGCGACTAACATCACAGTGCTTTTTAAATATTTGAAAACTTAGGTCCCCCCTACCCACCTTGGGAATAGGAATGGAAAAGGGGAAGGAGGAAGAAATACTGACTGTCAGATGATCTTTACCCTAAAGGGATGAAATCTAACTAAAAGAGACTTTTAAACCAAAGGATGCTGAATTACTGTCAGTCGATAAATTTAAATTCCCCCACCCTCTCCCCACACCTCCATCACCAGGAATAGAGTCTTAAAAGTGGAAAATAAAGTTCTCTCCATATATGTCCACCCCCATCTGAATCATACTTTGATCTCCCTCTATGTATTAAACAAACATTTATTGCCAACATGTGCCAGACACTGCCTTCCCTGGGGATACCCTGGAGAACAAGCCTGGCGTGATCTCAGCCCTCCTGGAGCCAGAAGTCTCCCTCTGGGCCTGGCTGTCATTGGAAAGGCAGTGGTCATCCCATTCACCCTGTACATGGGCCTTAAAGGGACCTACACGCTCTCTTCCACCATCACACAGCTCAAGCTATCAGAGGCAGGCTCTTCATTTTCTCCTTCCAATCTTAGCACAACTTAGCTCCAGTCAGTAATAAACACAGATGGCATCACATAGGTAGTTTCAGCCATGGCCTGTTGGTCACTGCATGGTTGCTTGATCTTCTCTCACCCCTTTAGAATTCAGAATGCTGGTAGGAAGACAGCTTCCTCCTGTCACTCTAACTGTCCTCCTTCCCAAAAAGTCACTTGTGTAGTACCGCCCACTCAAGCCAGATTTTTGAGTGCTATTATAACCACTTTAGATTGTACCAATGGGCTGTCAGATCCTTGATTCCAGCTTCTAAGTCTCTCCCATATGCATATTTTCCTGGCCATTCCCACAGACACTGCCCGCAATAGTCTCTTATTTGTTCCTCTGTCTCAGCACTGCCCCAACTGAAATCTGTCGGCCATGCTGGTAGCAGAATGCTTTTGTAGAAAATGCAAATCTAATAATGTTCCTCTTTTTTTTTTTTTAAAAGCATTTAATGGTCCTCTATTGCCTCTATTGTCTTCTCTTCATTAGACAACCCCAACAGGAACTTCATCCTAGACGTGGAGTTCTTGCTGCTCTCCATTTGGATGAAGCTGCTTGAGTCTTCAGAGCTTGAGCTTGGCTTACCCCGCTGTGCTGTGAGATTCCTATTCATTCTTCAAGTCTCCTTTTCCGTCACTTTGCTGAAGTCCTCAGAGGGACCCACATCCTCTTCCCCATCATCACACAGCTTGAGCTCTCAGAGGCAGGCTTTTCATTTTCTAGGAATCCCTTTTTCAAGCTTCACATAGCAATTTATGTTGCTAGAGCACTTACCATACTGGAGGGTCATTGTTTTTTAGTGTATCTCTCCCATTGGACATCCATTCCTTCGTTTGTTCTTTCAATTAATATTTGTTGAGGATGTACCATGTGCTAGGCGTCGAGAAAACACAGTCCTAGTCTTTAAGGAGCTAATATTTTAGCAAAAACGGCATGTAATAAATTTATAAGGCACCATAGACTGAACATTTTGGGTCAGGGGTGGTCTGCTATGGTCCAAATGTTTGTGCTTCCCCAAAGTTCATATGCTGAAACCTAATTCCCAATGTAATGTCATTAAGAGGGGGGGTCTTTTGGGGGTGATTAGGTCATGACGGTGAATACCAGATGAATGGGATTGGTGCCCTTATAAAGGAGGCCTGAGGGAGCTTTCTTACCCTTTCCATTTTGTGAGGGCACAGTAAGAAAGCACCATCTATGAAGCAGAGTGGGCTCCCGTCAAATCTGTTGGCATCTTGATCTTGGACTTCCCAGCCTCCAGAACTGCAAGAAGTACATTTCTGTTGTTTATAAATTACCCATTCTAAGGTATTTTGTTATAGCAACCCAAATGGACTAAAGCAGGATCTTATTCATCTTTATGTCCCTGGTACTTAGCACATGCTTGGCACACATGTGTTCTCAATAATGCTTGTGAATGAATGAATGTATGTATGAAGCAGAATGTTATGGTATTGGCTGCACAAGAATGTAGAGAAATGCCTTTGATATTATTTGGTTTTGGTTCATCTAAAATTGTCTCCTTTTCTCAAAATGCTCTTCCATCTTCACTAGTAGAATTCTCACTTATATTCCCTTGCAGACTTTTTACCAGGTTCACCTTCTTTCCCCTTCCCTTGTGTCTCATTTTCTCGTCATTGTCCTTTCCCCTCATGACATCTGCTTCCTGGGAGATTTCTTATTTTTCTCCAGTCGAAAGCAAACTGTCAGCCTTTCTGGGGGAAAGAGTGGTGTCTCCTGTTGCTCTTTCCCTCTTATTTTGTAAGGATCAGATAGTCCTCATTATCACACACAATAGTATACTCACAACCAAGGTAGGGCAGAGCCACACTACTCTCATGTAACAGAATCTCATGAATTTCTGTTTCTCCAAAAGGCTCAGAGAAGACAAACATGATATTCACACACAGAGACTCACATGTCCCCCCAGATGGGAAATCTCATGGGTACATGTGCATGACAGCACATAGCCATGTGGAGTGGCCCACAGAGCCACAGTGCCACCCCCAGACCCTGGGACACACAGAAGCAGAATTCTGTCCGAGCCTCCTTTCTCCAGTCTCAGACTTCTCTGCAGCCTCCAGGGGCTTGCTAGTCTCCCTTCTCTACTTCAGACCTGCTTTGAACCCTCTCTTCGGTTTTCTCTCCTGATTCTTGGGTCAATAATCCTTCTTCATTGGCAAGGTCCATACTGAGATAAAATCCATATCTGCTGATCCTTTTAACTGAGCTCTGTCACCCACCATTTCCTAAAAGTTGACTATGCACATCCCTACTCTGACACTGTGCCTTCCTATACACCTGTGAGGCCCCTTATCACTGTGGTCACCCACCCTACACTGTGGAGATCCTATACTGAGAGCAGGACACAGTTTTATAGCCCCATCTCGGCTGTAAAAATGGACACATGACTTTTCTCAAGACATAGAGCTATGAATAGTTACTCCAGAAGTTTTCAGATAGGAGTAGAGAAAGATGGCTAATCCTTTAAAAAATGATCTATTGGTAAACTTCATGTAAATATAATGTCCCCACAGGCATCTTGACTCAGTCAGAATGGGCTAGGTTATGTTGTGGGGGCAAACCCTCCCCAAATCTCAGTGACTTACAGTAGCAAAGGTTTCTTTCTTACTCATTCTACTTGCTCACCACAGATTGACGATGATATGCTCCAAACCATCTCCACTCTAGGGCCCAAGCCAACTGAGAAGCCTCTGGGTTGAACACTGAAAACCTCAGAGTAAAGAAAAGGGAGATCTTGGCGAAGCATAAGCCAGCTGTTGAAACTTCCCCCATGTTTGCTCACGTTTCATTAGCCGAAACAAAGACACATGACCAAACCTGGTGGACATCCTGGGTGAGAAGCAGCAAATAATTTGGTTGTAATACAATCTATCACATATTGGAAACTTAAACTATTCCTAAATAACTCATCCTCTTCATCCTCCAAGCTGTCTCTACCTTCACTCTGATTTGAGTGAACAGCACCAGCATCCACTCAATCACATTTTTCCCCAGGATGCTGCCAGAATTGTCTCTCTGATTCATACAATGACTCACAGAATATCCTTGCCTAAAACCCTTTAGTACCTGTCCCTTGCTCATGGGATTCAGTCCCAGCTCCTCAGGATGGCCTATGTAGTTCTTCATAGTGGGGCTCCTGCCAAACTTTTATCTCCAGCTATGACTTCCTTACTACACCCTATGCTGCATCAAATCTAAGTAACCTAAGATTGCCTTCAAAAATCCGATTTTCATGGCTTCATGCCCATTTTTGTCATTCATCCCTCAAAACCTGGTCTACTCTTCCTGTTATTAGCCTAGAAAAGCCTTCCCTGCCTTTGAACAATTGAAACCTATATCACCTACACTACAAAACTTTGGCTGTCATCCTGTATTCCCCAATGTCAGGGTCATATTACCCAAGTCCTGACAGCTGCCTTCTTTGTGCCTCTGCTGCATCTTACAGAATAGCAACTTAAAAATTCTTTTTGATTGTGTCCAAGGGATAAACTTGACATCACAACCCAGAGCCCAAATAACATTCATACGTTATATGTATAAATGTGTATATGTATGTATGTTTATATGTATACACATATATAGAGGTATGAGTATTAGGAAATAATATCAACCTTTATAACATGATAAATTTTAATTTTCATTGTTTTATTTTATTCAAAAATGCTGCTAGGTCCTACCAAATTGGTTTCATGAATCACTAATGGGTCATGACCCACAGTTTGAAAATCATGGCTATATAACATGGCTAGATTTTAAGAACACAGTCCTTGGTAAAAAAAAAAAAAAAAAAAAAAGGTACGAAGTAGATTGTGATTTGTAATTCAGTACCATTTATTTGAATTAAAAATACATGCACACAGAGTAACAACACACATTTTGCAGGAACATACGTAAAGAAAAAGCATACACTTTAAAATGGTTGTCTATGAGGCAGAGAGAAGAATGGCAAATGTGGTATAGAGATATAGAGGATAAATACATGAAAAAATGGACAAAGCAATCAACCAATTGATGGCAAGCCCTTGCAAGGACAGGGATAATAACAAGTAGAGACTTTGTACCTAAGGTCCAAAAGAAACTAAAATAAGAATTCACTATTATGAACACATATTATAATATCTAAGATTTTAAAATTTGTCTTTGGTGTTCTGCAGTTTCATTAGCACACGTAGAATGTGGATTTATTTTTGTTTATCTTGTTTAGGGTGCATTTTACTTCCTGAATCTGTGGATTTATGTTTTTTAACAGTTCCGGAAAATCTCCAGGCATCAGCTCTTCAAATAATGCCTCTCTTTCATTCTGTCTATTCTCTTTCTTTGGGGCTCTGATCAGGCAGACAGTAAATGTTCTCGTCTCTCGTCTACATCACCGAACCTCTCATATTTTTCATTTCCTTAACTCTATATGGTATTTTACAGATAATCCTTTCTTATTTATAGTTTACTTATTTTGTACTTAGAGGTGTATAATCTACTGTGTATCATATCCTATGAGCCTTTTAAGAATTTTTTTCAACAATGGTATTTTTCATGTCTGAAGTCCTATTTGATTCTTCTATGATCCCATCCTTTATTTCTATAAACATTTCATGCATAACTATTTCACATTCAGTATCTGACAATTCTGTATTGGAAGTCTCTGGGGTCTAAATCTGTTATTTTTTGTTTCAGCTAAAGGTAGAATGACAAGTAGGATTGCCTGTGAATGACCCTAGATTCTCTGATTTGTCCAGCAATGAGGTAGCAGGGACCAGTGACTCCCCTTCTCCTGGCCAGAAGGGCTACAGCTTCCCTTGGGACCAGGGGTTACTTCTTCCCCTGAGATGTTCTCAATCCAGAGATGTTCCACTGAAATTGAACTTTTCAGAAACCGATGAGCCCTCAGGTTTGCAGGTACTAGGTACTGACATTTCTCAGCACTGCCCTAAACAGATAGCTCCTTAACTTCACCACTTGACTGCTTGGCACTTGAGTCCAAAATTCCTCTTTTAAATTTATCTTAAATTATTATGGATATATAATAGTCTATGTATTTTCAGGGTACATACAATATTTCCACACAAGCACACAGTGTGTATTGATCAAATCGTGGTAATTGGGGCATCTATTACCTCAAGCACTGATAATTTCTTTGTGTTAGGAACATTCCAATTCCATTCTTTCCCAAAATTCTTATACCACTATGGATAAGGCTTTTTTTTTTTTTGAATACTCACCCCTTCCCTGCAAAAAAAGAGAAAGCAGCAAATAGTATTGCAAACCTGCAGTGAACCTAGCTTTGCCTTGGCCCAAGCATGCTTGTCTTTGGAATGTCAAGAGCCTGGGGAGCTCATGCTCTTGCTGCCCTTCTATCAATAGTTCCAGCTTGTATGGATGACAGCAAAAGGGTGTGCTTGACTCTTGTACTATGTGACTCTGATTCTCAGTCATGGTGGCTGCTTTGTGAGCTCACTTTTGCTTGCTCTTAATCAGTGTAAATCCTGAAGCCTTCAATCAGGGATATTTCTCTCCAGAGAGAATCTGCATCTACTTCTGCTGGGAGGCAGGATCTCCTAGTGACCTGTGACCATGTTAGCTCCTTTCAAGGACCTGCAGGTGTCTCAGGTTTAATTTCCTCCATTGCTGCTGGCCTAGTATCAATATCCTAATAGCACTGTACTATTAAGATTTTCCCTTAAGGCCTCCCCAGCTTCCCATTTGCTTATAGCTCTTCCCTCTCTGCACCCAGCTCACTTTTTGGGGACGGTGGGGAGAGTGAGAGTGAATAAGTCTTGGAGATTTCTTGTGAGTCCAGTAATACAATATGAAGTGTTTTGTGTCTAGTTTCTAGTTGTTTGGTAGCAGAAGGGAGCTTTCAGGGTATCTAAACAGTCATATTGCAGGAAATTGGGTTTTACATGTATGTGTCTCCCCTTCCTAGACTGTGAGCTCTTTGAGAAACAAAATATGCCTATCTCCAGTACCTAGCATAGTGCCTGGATAGTAATAGACCCTCAAAAAATATTTGTTAAAAGAATATATGATATAATAATGCTTTCCTCCCTCAAAACACTACCAGAGTACCCTCCGCATATTCATAGCATATACTCCTTAGTCTGATTGTTTTTCTTTGATATTTATTTTCTGAATTTCTACTTTTATGAGAGAAATTGAGGCCAAACTACAATTCCTTGTCTATCACCCAGCTTCCCACCCCTTGGAGCAGTGGTTGATGGTTATTACTATGAAGTTTGGAGGATAAGTTTACTTCATGATAAAGTTCAGTCTGCCTAGGTACTTCAGAATCCTTGGGAATGTAATTGGTTTATAGATTTTAAATATCTGTATTCCACACATACATCACTGTTGATATCCTGAGTCTCCTGAAGTTTTCTGGTTCAGATACTCTGATCTGTCCTGCATTCCCTGTTTCCCAGTAAAATAAGAAATAAGAATTCCCTGTAACTAAGTCCTAGGGATTGGCAGAATTCCAAGGTGGTATTATTGCCAGGCTAATAGTGCGTAATAATTAATTAGGCGTATTCATTAGTATTATTAAGTCTCTCCCCCCAGCACCACCTGCAATCATTATTTGATGGCAGACAGATGTTTTTCAGGTGCTCACATGGCCATCTTGTGGGTTTTTCTCACTCAAATCTGGCAGGCTGTGAAGATGCCTGAGATGGGGAGACAGGGGTTGAGTGTGGGAGTGGAAAGATGGTTAGAGCAATGAATGAGCACAGATTTTCCAAAGAAGAGTCATGTAAGCCAAGCCTGTTGTTAATTAACACTGAGTTTGTTGAGAACGTGGTGTCCAGACTGTGGCAGACAGAAGGTGCACCCCATCTGTGACTAGCTCCCCCTAGGGAGGGGCTGGTTAGGAGAGAACCACTCCTTCCCTGGGTGCCCTCCCACTGCCTGGTGAGCATATTCCACCCCCATAGGGTGGGAGGGTGGTGGGTTCCACGGTGACATGACACACAGTTGTCTGGAAGTGGGGACTGTGAGCTTCTGGGTGAGTCACGGTTGCATCACTCGTACATAGACCCAGGGAGAGCTTTTCTAAACTGTGAAACTGAAGATCTTACTGCAGTAATTTGGTTACATTACAGCTGCTGATCAAAATCGCCCTGTACTGCTGAAGGTATCTGGTGTGGTGAGGTAGATATCATAGCCCAAATTTGTGCCCCGCATGTGCCTTTTGGCTGACAGAGCCAATGCATCAATTAGGGGCAGACAAGGCTGTGTTGCTTCATCACCACCACTGACTGTACCCCAGCCCTGAGGCTGTCTTTCCTGAGGCTCTCCTTCCCTGCTCCTGATGGAAGCAGATGGAGAGTGGGAGTGAACAAACCGCTCCGACAGCCACTGAGTCTGGGCACTGGACATTTGTAGTAATTATCATAATAAAAATAAAATTGTCACCCATTAGTGAGGGTTTGCCAGGCATAGGTTTCACCCTCACAATGATCCCATAAGCATTGTGGCATCATTATTCCTATTTTATAGATGCAGACACAAGTCCAGAGAGTTTAAGTCTGCATTTAGGTTATACAGTTGCTAAAAGTTGCACAGTCAGAATTCAGACTTGGTTGCTTGATTCCTAATTGTGCCTTCACTTCTCTGTTCTATAAAAACTTACCATTCTTGACCCTAAGGTTGCTTTTTGGCGATTATGGGGGGTTGCCAAAAGGTTTAATACAATCTAATTTTGGTGGGGGATGTTCAGAATTAAAATATGATGTAGTCAATGGGCAAGGAATTCTTCTAAGCTAAGAACTTGTGAATATATGTAGCTAAGTTCTGGTAGAAAACAGGGGGAGTGGTGTTTATAGATGGTGCTATTTTTTTTGAATTTAGACTAGAGAAACAACAACAAAGACACACACAGAGACACACATACACACACACACACACACACACACACACACACACACACACACACACACACACACACACACACACTCTTTGTAACTGAATAACCTATTTGGCTGCCTGGGAGCAAGATGACCTCTGAGAACAGAGGGTTCAAACAAAGGAAAAGAGAGTGTCAGGAAAGCATAGGTGGTTGTTGATTCCAGACAAAGCCCCTGGCTCCAGGGCTGCCCCCAGGCTCTTTCTCCAGAAGGAGTTCATCCCATCAGTTCCTTGAGTGAGGTCTACTAGGAGAAGGCCTGGCGTGAATGTGCACCCAGGCTGTTTTCTCATTGGAGAATCCCTTGTATTTGTAACAAAGGCTCTTCAGAGTAAGTGGGAAGCACCAGGGCTGTGGGGACTGTGAACTCAGACTCATGGAATTGCTTGACTGAAGCCCTTACTTGCTATACATGGAAGGACCTGAATGCTGAATCTCTGGTGCTCTTCTGGCTCCAAGGCAGAGGGGCTGCCAAAGATTGAGTCTTTGCTGGGAATGCCCAGCTTGCTCATCTCTCCACCATTACCCTTGACACACAGTAGGCACTAATAACGGTTCCTCAATAAACTAATAAATGGTAACTCATTCACTGAGCAGTAAGACAGAGATCAAGCTGTGGAAAAACATTTCATACCATGTTTAATAACATTATTCACTCAGTATATATCAAGCTCTTTTATACATAGACCTGTGCGAAGCACTGTGAAGGCTACAAAAATAAAACATATGGTTCCTATCCCTAAGGAACAGAAACTGTAGTTGAGAAGGCAAATGATAATTTAATATTCTTCCCTTGACCTGGATTCTCTTCCCCTAATCTCCTCATCTAGATTCTTCAAGAAGTATTCAAGAGGGTCTTCAAGACCCTTTTCCAATAATGCCTCTTTCATGAAGCTTCTCCCTCCTCCAGCTCCCTAGAGGGTATTATAATTATTTCTGTATATGCATCATCTCCTATTTTAGGTTAGAAGTGTTTTCAGAATATGCTTGGATCTGAATCATTGCTGTATTTTTCTTATCCTAGAGCCTAATGTAAACCTAGAACATATCAGGATTTTTTATGTGTATTAAATTAATGAACTGTTGAACCAATGAAAATACACACAACAAACAAAACAAGTTTTGAGCAGGACATGGGTATGAGGATAGGCAAAGAGGGAGGGGAGGAATCTGGAATGCTAGAAAGGAGTCTCTGCTTCATGGAAAGGGAATTAATCATGAAGCCTATCTAGGGTGGGGAGGTGTTGGAGCTCCATGATGAAACAAAGCATTGTGATTGGATCATGCTGGGGTTCATAAAAGTCTGTGATGCCATCAGGAAAAAGCACCTTAAAGTCAAGATTCTAAGAAATTTCAATGAGGATTTGGAGGCCATCAAGAATGTAGTGTAGACCCAAGTAGAAAAGAAAAAGATCCTTCAGGGGCTTTAGTGAACTAAGAAGATGCTATTGAGTAAAACGGGCTATCTGCCCGATGCGCTAGAAGTCAATACTACGACACTAGCTTTTAGAGAAAAGAAAACCTTTATATTGAAAGTCAACTCCCAAGAGACAAGAGTGTCAAGTTCAAATCTGTCTCCCTGTGCTGGCTTCAAAGCAGTATTTTTATTAGGAAAGTTGGATCCACCAGGTGGTGGATTCTGAAATTAGCAGGTGATTGGTGGACGGAAAGAGGAGGTTTGGAAAGCCCTTGGGCATGCGTAGTTATCTCTTCATGCTATCTCATGGGTCCCATGTGCAAATTAAGGGGAGTTAGCAGGAAACATGCTGTGGAAATTCAGGCTGTGACTTCAGCAAACTTGTTCTGTGGAGACTGCAGTAGGCCATATTGGTTCCAACCTATTTCAGCCAGTTTTGTTTTTTTTTTTTTTTTGTCTCAGAAGCAGAGGGAGTTTCAATGTTTCAACAAGTTGTTTCTTCTGTTCAAATCTGCCATCCTGCAAACTCAAGAATTTCTATTCGTCATTGGCTTCTCTAACTCTTTGGGGGCATGGTTTCAAAGGTGCAACTGTGTCTAGGGTGGAGCTGGGAATCTCAATGGAAAAGGGACACTAAAGAGCAAGGGTTTGACAAGCAGAATGGATTATTTCATGGGTAGAACTGTTAAGAAGTTCATTAGTCAGCACATTAGTCTGACTTTCCCCACTAGCTAACAGTGGGGAAAGTTAGCTATTCAACTGTCCCCATAGAATCCAGCAGAGCAGAGAAGCTGAGGGTGTTCAGAGATAAATAAATAGGAGGGCTTAACCTACATGGAAAGGCTAGTTATATTCATTCTGGGCAATAAGACCCAAGATAAAGTTGATAAGTTGATCCAGGCTAGAAAGGGGTTTAGGAAATTTCTGGACAAGATGCCATTGAAAGTTGACTCTTTGATGCCTTCCTTTTCTACACATAGGACATTTTAAAAAGAGACAAATTCAAAGGCAAAACTATGTTAAAACACAAAATAAACACTTCTGTACAGCATAAATAAAACAGAAAAATTGTAAGATGGGTTGAAACTGGGACTTGCTGAGCTTTGGGTCTAGAAATAGGCAGAGATAGCCAGGAGTTTTGGGTATTGCAGGGTAACATAGACAAAAAGGGGCTGCATTCCAGGTAAGGAGTCAGAAACTGTAGGGGTAGGGGTGGGGAACATCACCCACAAAAGAGGCTAACAAGATGTCAATTGACTGTTTACTGGTGCTCTGGTTTATATCAAGGTGGGAGGAACTAACCTAAACCTTCACCTGGGCCAAAGCCAGGAATGTCTGGGCCAGGACCTGCAATAGGAGTTCTAGTTTTGTACTGGGAGCCTCAGAAGGTTGCATAGAGGCAACCACAAGACTGCTAGGATGCTGGGAGAAGAAAGTAGGAAGGAGGAGAAAAGGTGGAAGAGAGAGAGAGAGAATAAATTATCAATATAAGATTGCAAATTGGCAGTGGCACAATCTCCACAAACTACAACCTCTACCTCCTCAATTCAAGTGATTCTCACGCCTCAGCCTCCTGAGTAGCTGGGACTACAGGCGTGCATCACAAAGTCCAGCACATTTTTTTGTATTTTTGGTAGAGACGGGGTTTTCCATGTTAGCCAGGTTGGTATCGAACTCTTGACCTCAAGTGATCTGCCTGCGTTGGCCTCCCAAAATGCTGGGATTACAGGTGTGAGCCACAGTGTCCAGTCTATGATTATTATTATTACTATTTTGTTACCAAAAAAAGTAAATGGGTTGCCAACATTTAAGAATTAAGACTTTGTAGCCTTTTAATATATATATATATAAACTTTTTTTCTTTTTAAAATTAGTAGAAATGGGGTCTTGCTGTGTTGCCCAGGCTGGTCTTAACCTCCTGGCCTCAAGCGATTGTCCCACCTCAACCTCCCAAAGTGTTAGGATTACAGGTGTGAGCCACCGCACCTGGCTGCCTTTCTTGAAAACTTAGTAGATCTATCAGCCTGCCCCTTTGATGACAGTGCTGGTCTATTGAAGCCGAGCAGCGTCAGCTTCCTTAATCCCTGTGGACATTTCAGTTATAGCCTCTTTTTAAGAGGAAGTTTTTAAGGCATATATTAAATAAAGATTGTGTTCTTTGATTTTATATATGCTGTTCCATTCTTATTTCTGGTTCCTATAGTCATAATGCCCTATGATATATGTGGGATAAATGTGACTGGTCAGGTTTACAAAATTTAGAAGTTATTTAATAAGTGATTATGTAAAGTGATTTTAATTCATCTATAGGAATTAAAAAAAAACCCAAAAAACACTGGGAACCGAAATTTCCAAAACATAAAGGGAAAGTAATGCTAAGAAAAGGAGACAACAAAATCCACAATTTGGAGATAAATTTATCCCAATGAAATAAAAACAATAGAGTGATCTAAGGACAACTTTAAGGCATGTGTGCTCAGAATCTTTAGAGAGATAAAAAGAAAATATCCTTAGAAAAACAGTAAATTATGGCACAATAGAGCCAGAAATAAAGCAAAAAGAGCAAAAAAATGACAAAATCAGAACTCCTAGAAGTAAAAAAATGATAATTGAAATGGAGAAATCTTAACAGACAAGATAAATCCTATACTGGACACAAAGAGAGAATTAGTCAATTAGAAGATATTAGGAAGGAAGACATTAAAATTAGGGCAAATAAAAATATAAAAGTGCAGTTAAGAGCTGTGGATAATAGCATTTGTAATAGGAATTCCAAAAGACAGCAGAGGAAATAACAGAGAACCCATACTGAAAGAGATGAGATAGCTAAAAATTTTCCAGAATTGAGAAAACATGGGTCCTCACACTGAAAATGCACATAATGGGCATATAAGGGATGTCTTTAGATCTACCAGAGATGAAAAAAAAAAAATCCAGATCACTTCACAAAGAAGGAATATTCTTACATGGTTAGCAGACCACTCATTAACAATAAAAAAGTCAGTGAAGTAATAATATCTTCAACGTTCTGAGAAAAAAAATGAAGATTCAATAAATTTTTAAAAATCTAGGTATAAAAATGTTCAACATTGAGGGCAACTAACTGAGCTTATGCTACTCATACCTGCCCCCAGTCCCCGGTCCTTGCTAGTAGAACTACTACCAAAGGCCTATGCCATCTAGAACTGTGGATTTTTTTTTTTTTTTTTTGAGATGGAGTTTCGCTCTTGTTGCTTAGGCTGAAGTACAGTGGTGCGATTTTGGCTCACTGCAACCTCTGCCTCCTGGATTCAAGTGATTCTCCTGCCTTAGCCTCCCAAGTAGCTGAGATTACAGGTGCACGCCACGACACCTGGCTAATTTTTTGTATTTTTAGTAGAGACGGGGTTTTACCATGTTGGCCAGACTGGTCTCGAACTCTTGATCTCAGGTGATCCACCTGCCTCAGCCTCCCAAAGTGCTGGGATTACAGGCGTGAGCCACTGCACCTGGCCAGAATTGTGGTTCTTAACTGGGAAAAAATTCTCCCTCAGGAGACACTTGACATTTCTGATTGTCATGATTTGGGAGATGTTATTTTTGTCTAGTGGGTAGAGGTGAGGGATACCACTGAAATCCTACAGTGCATAGGACACTCCACCATAAGAATTATCTCGTTTAAAATGTGAATAGTGTCACTGTTGAGAAACTCTTAGCTAAAAGACAAGAAACAATATAAACTCAGAAACTGGTACAATACATTGGTTAATCAAATTGACTATGAGTTATTACAAAACATTAATAATGCTTGTAAAAAAGGTGGAAATAAATTTGGCAATGGGGATATTTTTGTAAAATCTGCTTGAGGTATGATGGACACACAAAAAGCTGTACATATTTAATGTATACAATATAGTGAGTTTGGAGATCAGTATATAGCCATGAAACCAACATCACAATTTATGCCATGAACATATTCATCACTTCCAAAAGTTTCCTCCTGTCCTCTTTATTATTATTAATTTGCGTGATAAAAACACAAGTATTCCTCACTCTTGGCAAATTTTTAAGATACAATATAGTACTTTGTGTTAGTTATAGGTACTCTGTTGTACAATAAATCTCTAGGACTTGAATTTGAAATTGCTTTGCCTTTGAAATTCTCTTTTTAGAATTTCCCATGTGTAGAAAAGGGAGGCTTCAAAGAATCAATTTTCTTTCTTTTTTAATATTTATTATTATTATACTTTAAGTTTTAGGGTACATGTGCACAATGTGCAGGTTAGTTACATATGTATACATGTGCCATGCTAGTGTGCTGCATGGTATGCATTCAAAGAATCAATTTTCAATGCCACTTTGACCTGAAATTTCCCATTTTGTGTAACTGAAATTTTATATCTATGACTAATTGGTGGTGGTGGAGGATTTTTAGTAGTTAGTTAAAGCACAGTAAAAATCTTTGTCTTATTAAAAAGGATAAAAATAATAACTTTAGAGTTTATTAAAAATATACAATTAAATATGATTGTTAAAATTTTTGGAATATCAGAAGAGTAGAAAAATAATCTAGGATAAAAATAATAACTTTAGACTTTATTAAAAATGTACAATTAAATATGATTGTTAAAATTTTTGGAATATCAGAAGAGTAGAAAAATAATCTACAGTTCCAAACCAGCAAATGAAGAAAAGTAGGACCATAGACAAATATATTAGTTTGATGAAAGTCAAGGAAAGGGATAAAATTAAGCAGAAAAGTATGGAAAACAAAAGACACAAAATAAAATAGAAATAAGTTCAAATATGTCAGTAAACACAACACATGAAAACAGATTAAACTCATCTATTATTGATCTCAAAAACATGATGTTGGGCAAAAAAAGCAAGATGTATAGTAATATATATGTATAGGATAATAACATCATTTGTGTAAAGATTAAAACATTATCCATTATTACATATATCTGTGTATTATTTATTTTTGAATGAATGTTGATTACAGATAAATACATGTACAGTGAATATTTTAAAACACTAAAAGAAAAGATAGAGCCAGGTGCAGTGGCTTACTTCTGTAATCCCCGTGATTTGGGAGGCTGAGGCAGGAGGATTGCTTGAGGCCAGGAGTTTGAGACCAGCTTGGGCAATATGAGGAGACTCCCATCTCTACAAAAAAAGCAAAAGACTAGCCATGCACTGTGGGGCACACCTGTAGTCCCTGCTACTGGGAGGCTGAGGCAGGAGGACTGCTTGAGCCCAGAAGTTTGAGGCTACAGTGGGCTATGCTCACACCACTGTACTCCAGCCTGGGAGACAGAGCAGGATCCTGTCTCAACAAAACAAAACAAAAACACCTTCAGGATAGTGGTTTGCTCTGTTCTGGGGTTAGAAGGAGAGGAATGAGATAAAAGAAAACAGGAAACTCCAATCTTTTCTGAAATATTTTATTTCAAAAAAGAAAAAGTTCTGAAGCAAATATGAAGAAAAAGTTAACATTTGGATAGCCAGTACACAAATGTTCATGATATTAGCCTTCATACTTTTCTGAACATTTGAAATAAATGTAAAAATATGTCATTACAAATGGATTTAAAAATGGAATGAAAACTGTCCTAAGAAGAGATGAAAAAGTCAGCATACTTGATAGTAGATTTTAGAGGTAAATCTCCATTTTTTTTCTGTAATGACGTTTTCTTGCAAGTCTCGTTGTATCACTTGTTAAAAATGTGACTAACTCATAATTATTTTAGACTGTTGTGTTTAATTATATACTTATTCTCTCTCAAACACATATAAGAAATAGCATCCTAATTTATATAAAATAAACCAACAAAAACATACATAGATTCATAAGCAGACAAATACATTAGTAAAATATATCACATATTTTTTATATATAAGTAAAATATATCACATATCACAAATATGCCTTTCCCATAGGAGAAGGCAGTGTCTTTAGGACATCATGGAAAGAAACTGCAGACATGGCACATGTAATGGGGAGAAGTCTGTTCCTGTCTCAGCTCGGACACGTGGGGCTCTGGGCAAGTTGTACTACATGTGATCTCACTAGGAGATCAGGTTCCTTGCAAAAACCAAAAGAGGTTAATAACACTTGTCTGACGGTTGAAATGATGAGGGTGAAAGCACTATGCAGATTTTAAAAGCAAAGCAAGATGTCTGAAATAGAACGGGTGAGTTTCATTGGTTGTGAAAATTCAGGTGAGAGAAATGTGAATAGAATGTTTAAGCCCCGAATGGTGGGGGCATGGAGGGAGGAGATGCTTGGAAAGTACAAGAACATTTCTACTCCCTGCTCAACATATACCTTAGGCTAAAGGGCACTAAAACTAATTCGAAGCACTCCATTCCAGAGGGCATCTCCCTACCTGCTGCTAGAATTGCGTAAAAGGCAATGATGCGGGACAGGTCAGTAAGAAATTGGCATTCATTGGAGCTGCTGGCTGATGAATTCAGACAGACCATAAAGTTTACATATATATACGTGTATATATATATATGGACACATGTATCAGTGGGAAGTATGCTGAGAAGGATAATTGCTTCAGAGGCTACATCTCCAAATATGCACTCAAGCTGGAGGATTAGCATAACTATCGTCTCTGAATACCTGGGGAAGTGGTAGGTGTACCAGCCACAGGCTAACTGAGTTCTCAAAAATTCTCTGGTCCCTAGCAGTTACTGCCGTGCTGGTCCCTGTGGCAGCTGGGCAGCAAGTTAAATTGGTTTAATATAATTTGGAAATCTATAACACTTTTCATTTCCCTATGTATCCCAAAGCACTTAGTGTTTAAAGAAATGAAGTCAGAATTTTCTCAGGCCTATAATTGGAGCAGCAAAGAAAAATAACTCGGAGAGCTGTGATGGAAGTAGAAAGAGGCCTCGCAGAAGTCCCTAGTGGTCCATGAAAAAGATGTCTAGACAATTAGAAGCCTCTAATATTCCTAACAACAACAGGTACTGAGTGATTACTATGTGACATGCACCTTGCGGAGTGCTTTATATGGATTATCTCATTTATGCTACACAACCACCCCGAGGTTGTTACTATCATGATATTGATTCTATAGATAAGGACACTGAGGCTTAGAGATCACACAGCTGATAGTCAATAGAATGGGAATGTGAACAGAACTCTGCTGCTTTCCAGAGCCCAAGCTCTTCAACATTATTCTAGTGTTTTTTTGAATCCTGGTCAGCCAAGTACCTTCGTAACTTTCGCCAAATTCAGCTGCCACCTGAGTAATTATTTATTAAATATCTGTTTAACTCACCCTGCCCCCCCTTAAAAAAACATTTTATTAAAAGATAAAACAGAGATACAGAAAACTCCAGAAACACACATAGGGATGAATGGAGGCAAACACCTTGGTGATCACCAGCCGAGACAAGAAACTGAACTTTGCTACCCACCTCTGAACCCCGTTCATGTGCCCTCTATCAGTCAGAACCCCTCCCTTCTCCTACAAGCAACCACTCTTTTGATTTTTGGATATGTCATTTTAGTTTTTTCCCTTGCATTTCATTATAGTTTTATTACCCCAATGTACATTTCTGAATCCTGTAGTTTAGAGTTGTTCCTTATAAAAATATATGTCTTTTAAGTATTTTTTAATCTACAGGATCTCCCTCCATCTTTTTCTTTTACTTGCAATTTACTTGCTATAGATCTTGGCTGTTTGTCTTGCGGAGGTTTGCTCAGTCTGGATTTTGCTGATCGTATGCTCACAGTACAGTTCAACATGTTCTTCTGTCCTCCATATTTTCTGTAAATTAGCAATTGGATCCAGAGGCTTGATAGACACAGGCTCAATCCATTTGACAAAACTATTAAGTGTGGTTGAATTCTTTCAGCGAGAGGAGGCACGTAGTATCTGTCGACCTCAAAGCTTAAATCCATTCATTCATTAGCCAATCTACAGTGATGATATTCTTCTAATTCTATTATTTCATTCTTTGCAAGTAACTAATTTCTTCTTACTATGATAAATTCATAGATTTAAACATATTTGAAGGATTTACATCTATTACAATTATTACATTTAATAAAGCTCAAAATGTTCTATCTTTGGCCCGCTGGAACTTACTTGGTTTGGCTCCTGAGTTCTTTTGCTATGACCCTAGTAGTGTTTGATAGTTTTCTTGCTATCTGGAATGAAAAATATTACAAGATTATCTTGTGATTTCCTGCCTCAGACTTAGAATCTACTATTTCTCCAAAAGCTCTGTTCCTCTAAGTGAAAAGTGATATTTTAAGACCATAATCTGGGCATTAAGGAGGTTTATTGTTGCAGTATTGGTCATAGTTTGCAGGCATTTTCTGTGGATAGAGTTAGGAAATAAATAAATTCTGTTACATGTTTAAAAATATAAATTTACAAATATCACATGAATTCATACTGATACTTCCAATTCAAATTCAGGACTATAGAGTCTGCTTAACCTTGTCTATGTTACAGATCTCCTTTCTTCTACACTGATAATTTTGTTTCCTAAGGACATAGGAAATACCAGAATTAGAAAATCCCATGTTACTTATTTTCTTTTTCTCACATTACACATACGCCAATCTCAGTGCAATAATGAGCGTGACTCTACTTTTGATGTTTGGCTGCAGACAGCTTTTAAGCCCTTTCTTCTGTCTTTTCCTCTTGCCTCTCTTCTGGGCAAACTGATAACAAAGCTTGCATACTCCCTCTCTTGACACTAGTGGAGAGTTCAAACCATGCAAGCCCCAGACCACACATGGGAATCCTCATCTCAGCCTCACCCCCAACCACAATAAAACTCCAAGCTAGTTCCCCCCCTTCCTTCCTCAAGACAGTTTTGGACTTGCTGGGAGCCTGCCTCGCATGGCACAGAAAGCCTCATGATGTAAGAAACCGTTTCATACCGATTTGATGTGTGTGTGGCATCACCCATCTCAACATTTGACCTATTAATTGGGAGGGGGATCCATCCCGTCTCTAAAGGGTGACCTAAACACTTAATATAAATGTTACCATCAAAATAATTTCTAAGAGGGGTTGAAGTTGTTTTGTGTATGTACTCCCTGCTCTTGCCCCTTCATTTTTCTGTAGTTATATCTATATTGTCAGAGTTAAAGCCATTTCATACTCTATTTTTTCTTTTTCAGGACTTACTTAGTCATAGGCATTCAAGCAATTATATATTTACTGTTCCAATCTGTGTACAGAAGTATCTCTAGACATTTTAGTGGTCTAAAATTTGTTTTGTAGATTTCTCAGGAAATGTTCATCAGAACAATATTCCCTGAGTTCTTCTATGTTGCTAAATATTCGTGCTCTAGTTAGAGCACTTAGAGGTTAGTTTTGTTTGATATGAAATCTTTGGGTTATGTTTTCTTTCTTTGAGTGTATTATTAGTGTTTCTCCATTGTCTTCTACTAACTTAAAAACAAGTTAAAAATAGATTTATTGAGATATAATATACGTACAATAAAATCCATCAGTTTCCAGCTTCTTGAATGTATTAGAAAGGTTACTTCGTTATTGTGTCCCTTTGTATGTTGTTTTATGTGAGAAGATGGAGGGTAACTTGGAATCCATTCATTGTAAGTGATGTGGTCTTTTTGTCTGTCATACAGCATTGCTTGCAAAAAGTTGACAATCTAATTTTCTTTCCTTTACAAGTTATTTGCTTTTTCCGCCTACTTAATGCTCAAATAATTTTTTCTCTTTTAAAGTCAAGTAATTGTATGAATATGTGTTGTCTGTGGTTATGCCGAATTGCTATTTTCAGATATGCATTGTGTTCCTTTGATATGTAGTTAGTATTTTTTAATTACAGGGAAGGTTCCTTAGATTATAATTTATTTTGTATTTTTTATGTTCCCTTTGTTTGCTTTGGTTTCCTTCTTCAGGGATGCCTATTATCTGTGTGCTGTATTTTCTTTGTTTATTTTCAGTATTTCTCTCTTTATCTCATTTTTTTGTCTTTCTTCATTTCTGTTTTAAACATTCTCCTTATTTTCACTTTCTCTTGAAGAATTACCTGTTGTATTTATTCACCCATGTGTTCTTTCTTGTTTAGTTCTCATTTCTGAGTTTTTTTATGTGTAATTTTTTCCTGTGTTCTGTGACCTGATTTCTAAGTTTTTTGTAGTTTTCATTTATGTTGTTCTTTCATTTCCTTTTTCATGTTTTAAGTGTCTTTTAGTTAGTTTAGAAATAGTGGGTTACAAGTTTTTATCTGTTTATGGGCATGTTTTTCTGGAAAAGGTGTTATTCTGTTTTTTATTCTTATTTTTTCTAATAATTACTTTGTGTGGGATTTAAGCTCTGTCTTTTTCTCACACTCTTATTTATATAAAATTCATTTCCCAGAAATTTTAGAAAAAAGCTGTGCTCGAGTCAAGATAGGTTTTCTAAATTCACAAAGCTCCCTCTTCTGTGCTTTTGTATAGTGTTAAAAAAAACAGCAGTTTGCTTTCTGAGGTCTCCTGGCTGTTAATGTTTTCTAATTTCATCTAGACATTTTTTTTCCCTATTTGCTTCTATTCTGCTCAATTTTACTTCCATTCCAGGAGTTTATCTTTAGTTTGAGGTCCTCTCCTGGAAGGGATTCCTACCTAGCCAGTTTTGAGAGCTTATAAAAGGTAGCCTTTTCAGTTCTCTTGGGATCTTACTGTAGTTCACTTGTACTCATCCATGATTAGGGAGGGGAAAATCACTCCTAGTTTTAGCTGCTGTTCTCAAATTGGTCTGCCAAGCTTTCTGATTAATGCTTGTGGTTATTTGGGGTTCTCCTCATGCTCTCCATTAATGTTTGGCTTTACTATCTATTTGTTTTCTTTTAGTGTGAAGATTCAGGAAGATTGAAACAACATGCTGTTGTCTTCTGATCCTCCCAGAATCTTTTACTAACCTTTTCTTTTAATTATATTTTTTTGGGGGTGGGGGAGAAAATTTGGTGTCTTGAGATAAAGTTTACTTGTAATAGAATTCACCAATGTTATGTTTCTTGAGTAATCTGAAATGCTGTTTCGCTGTTGAGTTAGTTTGTATATTGCTTTTGAGAAGTTGGAAGCTAATTTGGTATCTATTAATTTTAAATGACCACATCTTTTTGTCTGGAGTTCCAGATGTTTTAAAAAATTAAATTCAGTGTTTTAATAATTCTACTAGGTTTGTCCTAGTGCTAGCCATTTGGGGTCAAAATTTTCAAGGTACACTGTAGGTTCCTTCAATATATAAATTTAATTCTTTCATATTTCTAGAAAGTTTTCTTGCATTATAGTTTTAAAATTTTATTCTGGTTTACTGTCTTGTTTTTCTTCTTTGAAGCCTCCATTACACACACATTGGGTCTTCCTTTATTATCTTCTACGTATCACTTTCTCTCTAATATCTTTTACCTAATTCTTTATTTTATTTTCATTTTCTTGGTTGTTTTCCCTTCTCAATTTTATGTGATATATTAAAAAAATCTATTTTCACTTGAGTGCTTTCTAATCTAGTCTTCATTTCTGAGAAGACTGTCCTTTTCTTCACTTTTCTTTCCCCAAGTTCAGCCAATTCTCATCTTATGTCATTTTGAGTTTTGCCAATTTCTGTTACAAGTTTTAAATTTCTGGTTGAAGGGTACCTTTCTCCTACAAATGCTACTTTAATGATATTTAATTCATGTTGGAGCATTGTGTTACATACAGTTTTCCTCTGCTTCCTGGTTGATATTTTGGAAGTGTTTTTTTTTTAATGAGATGTTTTTATGTTCACTTTCCATTTTCTTCTTATATTAGCTTTGCTTGGATGTCTCCTGATATTTTCCATTTACGTTAAAAGGCCTTGGAATTTTTCCAGAGAAGCAATCACAGACGTTTATATAAAGGTGTGAGAGGAGATAAGTCTCTTTTCTTTTCTACAGTGCAGTATACTTTCTTGAATAAATGATGTCTCTTTGGGGAGAGGAAGGGTCCTGGTTTTCTGATTGTGTCTTCTATTACTTCAGTAGAAATTTTATTTTAAACTACTTCCTTCCTGCTTTCCCTTCACTCCCAAGCCGCTCTAAAGGACACTACATCGGTCAGGGTCCAGTCAGAAAACTAAAGAATGCAACAGTGATTAGAAATTGAAAGCCTAATATAAAGAATTCTTAACTAGTAATAGTTGAAGATTTAAAAAGATTAAACAGGACTCTCAGAGATCAAAAAGTAGTATGTTCAAAAAAAACCCAGCTACTACTTCTGGGCTGAGGGAAAGTGGCAGTAAAGAAACAAAGAACTTGGAAAAGCACCTTCATCCTCACAAGCCTGAGATTTAGACTTTTGTAAAGAGGAACATACAGCCTACCTATAATGACAAAGCTTGCTGGAAGGCCTGGGTCAAGTGGCGATCTAGTTGCCTGCTATAGCTGGAGCTGCTGTGGCTCATGGAAGCCACCAACAATCAGCTGCCAGGCAGGTAGAACATGTTAAAGGCGCAGCTGGAGTTTCCAAGGAAGGAGCCCATTGCCTGTGTCATAAGTGGCCACTAGGTGGGGACAGAGTAGCCTGAGGGCACAGCCAGAGCTGGTTCATGAGGGCCACTAGGCTGCAATGATGAATAAAAAATGGCAGGCTAGAACCTGGAAGAGAAGTGTGTTCATGTGGTGATCACCTTGAAGTGTAATGTCAGCACCCTCTGTTGATAAAGCCTTGTGTGCCAGCTGGCAAAGGAGAAATGTCTGTAGGGTCTGGCTTCAGTCTTACAAAGCTGCATAGGAAAGGGTGGATTCAGAGCTGGGAGACAATAAGCTGATAAGTGGTACAGAGTCCTTCTTTTCCAGGTTGTCTTCTTCTCGCCCAGAAACAGTGCCTTCCCAATGCTGCCACGTTTGAAGCTATATCCTCTCAAGCACCCTTTTTTTCAATTCCCAGTTGTTGGTAGTCTTATTTACTGTCTCAGATATTTTCTCAGTATTTCTCAACTCAGGATGGGATCCTCTCTGGAGGTAAATTTGTATGTATGATGCCATCTCAAAAACATTGTACTCTCCCTTTCTTATTGTAACCCCTGACTCTGCTCTGGCATGAACTACAGTTGTGGCTCTGCTGGTTTCAGATGTGTATTTTCCCACTTATCTGAAAAATAAAGTTTGTACCTTTCTTTGTCTATTACTGTGCAAAAACACCACTTAAGTGGCATGTAGAAATAAGCATTCATTTCTTGGTTATCCATCTTCGGGTCTGCTGAGATTTGGCTGATCTAGGCTGGGCTTGGTTACAAACTGTGGGTTGGGTCCAAGTCTACAAGCCTCTCATCTTGCCCTTTTAGTGGCTACTCCATGCATGCTATATTCATAGCAAAAGACAAGAGTGTAAGAAAATAAGCCCCTCTATAGGAATACATTTCAAATATCTGTTTACAAAACATTCCATAGACCAAAGACATATGACCGAGTTCAACAACGAGACAGAAAAGTGTTTTCCCCATAGAAGTTGGAAGAGACAGAAAGTGAATATTGGCTGAACAATAATTTGCCATAGATTTCCTTTCTATCTATAAATATCTACATACCTCCCATACTCAAAATATTCTCACTTCCATCCCAAGAGTTCTCAAAGTCTTATCACATCATGGCATAACACTTGAAATCTAGGATCTTAGGATCTACATCAAATATGCGACTCCTCTTGATACACAGACTTTTGAACTGAGAAGGCAAGTTGTTATCTACCGCCACTCTGCACATATCCAAATATATAATGGTGGAAGAGAAACAGGTTAACTTCAGTAAAAATTCTTTGTTTTGTTTTTTTTTTTTGTTTGTTTGTTTTTGAGATGGAGTTTCGCTCTTGTTGCCCAGGCTGGAGTGCAATGGCGCGATCTCGGCTCACTGCAACCTCCGCCTCCCAGGTTCAAGCAATTCTCCTGCCTCAGCCTCCTGAGTAGCTGGGATTATAGGCATGCGCCACCATGCCCGGCTAATTTTGTATTTTTAGTAGAGACAGAGTTTCTCCATGTTGGTCAGGCTGGTCTGGAGCTCCTGACGTCAGGTGATACACCCGCCTTAGCCTCCCCAAATTCTGGGATTACAGGCGTGAGCCATGGCTCTCGGCCTCAATAAACATTCTAATTTAAAAAGGACAAGAACTGCCATCACATAGCACATAGATACTGGTTCTTAGAAATTATGAAATCCTGGTGGGCAAATACCAGATTCCACTACACTGGTGGTAAAAATGTTTCTTCATTAGGCTCTGGTGATGTCTGTGGAAGTAATCCTAAATCCATCATTCCTCACTGTTTTTGGCTCTACCCTTTGAAAGTTCCTTCTTGGTTTTTTATTTGATTTCTATCAACACCAGTGCCAAAAGTCACATACACATATTTTTTATACATGTCTGTGTCTTTCTAGACTTAAATTGCAGCAAATTTGAACAAAATATGCTTTTATGGAATCATGTTCAAGCTTTCTAGTTGTCCCTTTATTTAGTTAAAAAGGTCTGCAGATGTTACCTTCATCTCTTTAGAGGTATAAGCAAGTATTATAGCCATACCTTTTATTTGATCTTTATCCTGAGTCATGTTTTATTGGAAGCACCCTGGGTTTGGCCTTTTCTCTGACTGAGGTTGTGGTCATAATGGCAACACCTTTGATTTAGTAATTAGCACTTTTATTTTCCAAGCCTATAATATTCCTTTAAATATTGCTTGCAAACCAGTTAGTATTTTTCTGATTGAATCTCTTTCATGTAGTACCTTATCAAATGCAGCTACTAGCGATCAGCTCACACTTTCAATGATTTGCCTCAAAACTTCCTCAACCAACACTAATGTTTATTAGGTAAATATTCTGACTTGTAAGATATTGCAGGCCACATTTTCCCAAATCATTTGGCACTGCATAAGACAGATTGTTATTTTTCATTCTTATATGACAATCTCCTTATTGCAAACTTCTCAGTCCACAAATTAATACCAAATAGTTTAAGTTTTATGGCAGCATCTCACTTCTGGTACTAATTTCTGTATCTGTTAGCCGTTGCTGCAAAACAAATAACCCTAAAACTCAGGTGCATAAAACAATAAACCTTCATCTTTCACTTATGTTTTTGCATGTTGACTGGGATTTAGCTCATCTAGCTTGTAAGGTTTGCCTACAAGCTCAGGTTGTACTTGGGTCCTTTTCAAATGTCTCTTATCCTTTATGAACCAGGTGCTAAATGGGGCATACCATACTCTTCTCATGGCAAAAGACAGGAGTACAAAAGAACTTGCTCAGCTATGCAGGCACATTTCAAGTTTTTGCCTGCGTGAGTTCTCAATATGCCACTGGCCAAAGCAATTCACATCCCCACTCTTAATATCAGAGGTGATGGTTGAGATTCTTAGGTGGGAAGGAGAGAGTGAATAGTTGCTGAACATTAATCATTTAATATACTATAATCTGTCTCCTAGTTATGCTACTGTGGGCACAGGTTTTAGCTGTATTTGTTCCACTTGTCTATTTGGTTTTGGAGGGTGTATGAGAAATTTAGATTCAGGCAACTGCCATTATCCTATGGAAATGTAGAAGTTCTCTTTTTAAATCAACTTAAGCATTTCTTTTTTCTTTCTTTACTGGGCCTCAAGTAAAAATATCCCTAAATAAAAGATTTAATGCGTTAGATATATTTTTCTTTTTTTAGATTAAACAATCTTTATTTGAAAAATAGTACCTTACAATCCTAACATTATCTATCAAACTTCAATAAGAGCAATTTCAGGGTCAACTAATGAATAGTAGCTCAACTAACAAGAGATCAGTCAGAAGTGCCTTAAAGGGAGCAGCACTGGCTGATGTTCTGCCGAGTCTCTGGGCATTTAGCACCCGGCTACCGGGAAAACAGAACGTGACAGGTGCTTGGACCCAAGCCCTCACATCATGACCCTCATGTCTCCTGGGGACCCTGGTGTCTCACAGTCCTCCTAGCACTTCTGGGGCCCTGTAGGCTGAGGGCCAAGCCTCAGGAGCCAAAGGGCCCCTCAGGAAAGGCTGGAACTTGTCCTCGCAATCAGCTGGCTTCTGCCTGTTGTAGTCATTCTTTCCGGAGTGCCTGGAGCACTCTCTCAGTGGACACAGCAAGCAGCCATCCAGCCTACCTGGGCCGTTTTCTCATGGAAGAGGATTTCCCTCTGAAAACTGGAAGTCTCTTTCTTTAATTCCTGGGCCAAGTCTTGGGACATCTTGTAGCGGTCGCGGGTCTGACACACACGGTTCCAGTTGTTGTGGACCTTGCAAATTCTCTGGCCGAGATCCAGGCAGTAGGCGTCCTCCTCCGCGGGCTCCCGCTGAGGCCCCATCACATGTTCCTGGTGCAGTTCTTCTCCACTGTGCTGTGAAGCGTGTGGGATGTGCCTTGTATCGGTCACTGGGGGAAGCTCAAGAGGCTTGCTTTTTTGTGCTTTTTTTCAGAAGTTCACTTAGATCCTGACGGGATGACCTGCTCATTTCATTTAGAACCCTCAAGCAGAGGGTTCGGAGCGATCAAGGACTGGCCTCCGGCATGGGCAACATGAGGCCACCACTGGCCTGAGGTGTTTGCTGGCCGCATCTTGGCTCTGGCCTTTCTGTGGACCTTACCCTGGACCAAATCCTTTTGGGTCGGCTCCTCCCTTCTTCTGCCTACATGTTTTTTTTGTTTGTTTGTTTGAGACGGAGTCTCGCTCTGTCGCCCAGGCTGGAGTGCAATGGCACGATCTGGGCTCACTGCAAGCTCCGCCTCCCGGGTTCACGCCATTCTCCTGCCTCAGCCTCCCGAGTAGCTGGGACTACAGGCGCCCGCCACTATGCCTGGCTAATTTTTTGTATTTTTAGTAGAGACGGGGTTTCACCGTGGTCTCGATCTCCTGACCTCGTGATCCGCCTGCCTCCGCCTCCCAAAGTACTGGAATTACAGGCGTGAGCCACCGCGCCCGGCCTTCTCCCCACATGTTGCCTCCTGACCGTAGAGGCCACCACAACAGTGCACGCCCAGATCACGCAGGGTATCCATAGATTTGCTGGCACTAGTCCCAGGCTTCTGTACATCACTAGGGCTGCTGCCCACAGGTGGGCCAGCAGCAGCTGAGTAGGCATGTCGTGGCAGGCAGCAGGCCCTCTGAGGCTCCTGGGGGCTTTGCAGTTCTGCCTGCAGTTGCCAGTGGCTCGTGAGTCATGAACAAAGGCCCACCAACCAGATTAGACTGTCCATTGGACTGGGGGAAGGGGAAGCACCCCATCCCGTGTTCTAGAAAACTGCGTCCTTGATTTTGCTGGGCAAATAGAAAGTGTCATTACTTATATGATGCCTTGGGGGAGTGGAAAGAGTTCACAGCAGCCCCTAGCTCAGGCCACTCCAGGCCCCACCTGGCCCTACAGCACAGCTAGCAGGTCGACGCAGGGCCATGCCATAGCCCTGTGTCCACACACGATCCTCTCAGAGCAGCGTGCTGGCCCGTCCCTGCTGAGGCTCATTACCCTGATTTCAAGTTTCCTTCTGCTGCAGGGAAGCCTGGTCCAGTCTGCAAAGAGTCTGTCTCCCTTCCTAGATTAAGTTCCTCAAAAAAGGAACTAGGCTTTTTTTGTCTCCCTGTCCCCAGTAGCTCGCCAAAGCCCAGTATACACTAGGGGCGCAGTCGCTGTTTGTCTTGTTTTCTTGTGGACTCTTCTCTAAGGACATGTCACTTTCCTCTCTTGACTTCCATATTTAGATCTGTGAATAAGAGTAAGTAGGTAAAGACACCTCTGGCTTTAAAACTCCTCCGGTATAGAGAGAACTCTGAAGCCAGAACCGGAAGCTGAGGAGTGGTGAATAGAGCGTTTTCCCCGGCATGATGAGAGGACCTATAGGTCTGGCTGTTAGGGTGGTATCCTGCCAGTTGAATGCCTCTGCAGAATTTGACCCTAGTTTTCAAATCAGACTCAAGAATAATCTTTAGTGTTGGTGACTTTGTGTTGTTTTTGTGGTTGTTGTTTCTTTTGTTAAGACTTTGTTATAGATACACAGCTTCTGGAAATCTTTTTCATGGAGAGTATCGGTATGTCTTTGGCCAAATTGTGGGGGTGCAGGCTCCATCTGCTTGGCAGTTGCTGTCTGGGCCACAGCATATCTGCTGCGTCCTACTCCTCTACAGAGGTTTCTTCAGACACTATAGCATGACTGGCCATGTCATTTGTCACTGGTGTAAAAACAGTGACAACCAAGAGCCTGAAGCTGCTGGGATGAGTGCCCGATGCAGAATCCTGTTCCCTGGCAGGCATATTTACACTGCGCTCCAGTGCTTGGGCCTGCTCCTTCCAAGAAGACAGGATGCCAGGATGGCCAGGACTCCGCTTGCTGGGACACCATGGTCTTTGTGAGCAGCAGGCCTGAAGTGGTGAAAGCCATCATGAAGGTGAGGGTCAAGTGCTGAACGGTCACTTTAGAAAGGCAGCGGCCTGGCCTTCTGTGACAAGCAGAGTGAATTGGCCTCCATCTCACCCTTGGTGCCACTATCTTGTTGCTGCTTCCCTTGAGAGCACTGTGAGCTCTTCCTCAGGATCCAGCTTCCCTTCACCCCATTTTCACTGGGTGGTGGTGGCAGCCTCTCTGGCCTTGCCAGGGACTGGGTGCAGGGAGGGGCAGCCAAGGGCGTGAGGCAGGTGGGCAGCCTGTGTAGGTGCCTCTTGCCCTTTCCACCCAGACAAGAAATCCACTCTAGTCAGTAAGTGTCTCTTCATCCTATGGGTGTTAATAGCCTGGGTGAGAGGTTTGGCTCCAGTACTTGGCAGGCAGTAGTAACACTTACACAGCACTTGCTATGTCTGAGAGGTGCTCTAAGTGCTTCACACATTAGTTAATTTAATCCTCAGAACTCTGATATTAGCACTATTATTATCTCCATTTCACAGATAAGGTAAATGAAGCACAGAGAATGTAAGCAAGTTGCCCAAAGTCATGTAGTTAATAAGTGGCTAAACTAATCTGTTGTTCTCTCTCTAATGGCAAGCACTCAATAAGGATTTTTTGAGTGAATGAATGTCCTAAATCCATTATGCAGTGTTTTAGTCAATTTTGTGCTGTTGTAACAAAATTACCCAAGACTGGGTAATCTATGAAGAACTAAAATGGATTCCTCACATTCTGGAGGCTGAGAGTCCAGGGTGAAGGCACTGGCAGGAGAGGGCCTGATCTCTGTTTCCAAGATGGCACCTGCTGTTGTGTCCTCTGGAGGGAAGAGCGCTGTGTCCTCACACAGCAGAAGGTCAAGCTCCCTGAATGCTTCATGAAACCACTTATAAAAGAACCTTAATCCCATTCACCAGGGAGAAGCCCTCTTGGCCTAATCACTTCTTAAAGTCCTTAGCTCTTAATACCATCACAATGGCCATTAAGTTTTAATGCCTAAATTTTGGAGGGGACACGTTCAAACCACTATGTATGATTAAGCAGAAAAGGTCAGTCAGAGTTTAGGGCCACTGTATGGTGTTTTGGAATGATAGGACACCTTACAGAATAGTCTACCTCTCTGAAGTGTTAGGATATGTTTGTTTCATAAAGGAATATCAAACATCCCACCTCCAGCAGCTATTAAAGCAACACTCTATTTAAAAAGAAATACATGCAGTGTGCTGTTTATTTGAATCTTTGCCTGCAGATGGGCATTAACTCACCACTAGACAGTAATGAACATTCTTCTCTCTACTGGACTGCATTCCTTGCTGAAACAATATCAGACACTCCAGTGAGAGATTTATGTGGACCCTGAATGGGTTAGGAGCTCCAGGCACAATCCTGAGGCACCCTTAGAAACAGATGATCACTTTTCTTTTTCCTTTCTCCCTTAGGCAAATATTAACTCAGCGGGCTCTAAGAATTTATTTGTGCTTAAGATAAATTAACAAGAACCAAAGAGCCTTTCTCAGGTGTTGGTACCAGGCTAGAGTGCCCTGAAGACAGCAATCCATTTCAATTCCAATATCACTGCCTTTCAGGCCACATGCTGGGAGCCCACAGAGTTTGCCACGGTACTCGGACCAAGTACCTTGCAGGCTTCTGGAGCTGGGAGCCCCTCACACTTTGAGGCTTTAATATAGATTTCTCTGCCTGCTCACCTGTATATAATTGTGAGGGGCATTAGAGCAAGAAAGAATAATGTGACCTTCAGGGGCTGTGAAAACAATTGTGTCCTCTATGAATTTGTAGGTTGAGTGATGAGGCAAGTTAGGGCTTTAGCTTATTCTTCAGGGTGAAGCACCTGAGACCTTGAGTTACCTTGATAATATTTCATCATTATTTCCTACTACCCAGTAAGAGCTCTGCCCTGCCCCTTCTTAATTAAAGAATTCAGAAGTCCTTGAAATAAAATTATGTTTGGGGCTCTCATCTGCCCCAGTTCTGCTCCCCTCCCATCTCAGTGTAGATAAGGATCAAAGACAAATCCTAGTCTGACCAAAAGCCAAATAAGAGAATATATGTCACATCTATTTAATGAGTATTTATTGAGCACCTACTAGATATTTGGAGAATTTTGGTAGAGCCCTATTGCTTCAGGCCAGGTCCTTAGGACAGTAGGCAAAGCCAGGCAAACCTGGATTTTATTTCTGATCCAGCTGTGTGACCTGGCTAAATTAATTTCCCAGTTGCTTCATCAGCAGATATGAGATTATAATTTTTTTATCATTTTAATTGACACAAAATAATTGAGCATATCTATGGGGTACAGAGTGATATTTTAATACATGCATTCAATGTGTAATGATCAAATCAAGGTCCTTAGCATATCCATCACCTCAAATATTTATTATTTTGTTGTGTTGGGAACATTCAGAATCCTCTTTGAAAATATACAATATTTGAAAATATACAATAATATACAATAAGTAGACAATAAATTATCATTAACTGTAGTCACCTACCCTGCTATAGAACACTGGAATTCACTCTTCCCATCTTTCTAGCTGTAATTTGTATCCGTTAACTCTCTTTTCCCTATGACCCTTGTCCCTCTACCCTTCCCAGCCTCTAGTAGCCTCGATTTTACTCTCTACTTCTATGAGAGTAACTTTTTAAATTTTCCCATATATGAAAGAGGACATGTGGCATTTGTGTTTCTGTTCCTGACTTTTTTCACTTAACGTAATGTCCTCCAGGCTCATCCATGCTGCCGTGAATGACAAGATTTCATTCTCTTTTTTTTTTATGGCTGTATAGTATTGTGTTGCATCTATATACCACATTTTCTTTATCCATTCATCTGCTAATGAACATTTAGGTTGATTCCAGATTATAATGTTTATACTGTGCATCATACATACTTTATGTACAATGTGTAGCATAGACAATTCCTCATAATAGAAGCTCAACAAATGTTGGTACTATACCATTCCCTTTCCTGCTCTCCTTTTCTCACTCCTCCCCAGGTACAGAGATAACAGAGGTAACTAAAATACAATCCTTGTTCTTGAGGGGCCAATCTAGTGGGGAAATACATTTGTAAGGAGAGATATTCCAATGAAATATGGTGTCTCCAGAGAAGAATGCACAACCTGCCATGAGAAACCAGAGGAGGAAGCAGCTGATATTCTAATAAAATTAAAGCTGGAGACATTTTAAAAGTAGTATAGCTCAGCTTCCTCTTTTTACAGATGAGAGAATCCAAGTCCAGATAAGTCATGTGACTTGTTCAAGGTCATGGCACATTTGTGGCAGAGCTGGGTATAAAACTTAGAACTCAATTTCCAGCTTGTTGCTTTGTCACACAGAATATGTGACAGGGATTGAAACAGGAAGGAATAAAGATTTTGCATCAAACAGGACACAAAGCTGGAATGAGAGTAGCTGCATCTAGATGCTGGAAGAGAGTCCTGGAGCTGCAGAAATCCAGGGATGGCCTGGTGCAGGCAGAGCCTTGTGTCTGCTCTGTAATTGGGAGCTTGAGTCCAGTTCATGCTCTGACAGTCCCCATACCCTTTCAGAAAGTAGGTTTTCTGCCCCAGAAGCCAAGCTTAAGAGGGAGTTCTGCAGGACAATTCATTGTAAGGAAGGACTTGGCTGAGGGAGAGAGCTAGGAGGAGGAACAAGTATGTCCTTGATGTTGGAAACCACCAGGAAAGGCATCGAGGACTTTGCCCATGCCAGGGAGCTTGCAGTGTGAGATAAAACTGTGTTTGAATCTGAGGCGGGAGCATCATTTTCCTGTGATCCAAATTAAAGCTTTGGAGGATGCTGCTTTTTAGCAAATGTCTGGGAATTATCCAAGCCTAAGGAATTGTCTTCAGAGATCCTTACCAGGAAACTAAAGAAGCTCTCCCTCTCCCTCCTGCAACAGGAGAGCCCAGGGAGCTCTTGAGGCCAGAGGGTAGGAGGGGAGGCAGAAGTCCCTGTGGGTGTCTTCACAAGGGTGCAGGTGGCTTTCAGATTAGCCACAGAAATATACTGGTAGGTGTATATATTTACGGGTTACATGGGATATTTTGATACAGGAATGCTATGTGTAATAATCACATCAGGGAAAATGGGGTGCCCATCACCTCAAGGATTTATCGTTTGTTTAAGCCAGCATCTACTTTACAATTCCTCATCTCCCAAGGCTACATAACTACAGTGAGAACTTTAAGAAATCCATGTTTACCTGTGTTCTTTTGGCTTAAATCCCCTTCCTCAGCAAAAAGGCAAAGAGGGCACAGCTGTTTGCCTTTAGCACTCTCCTCTCTATATCCAACCACATTTAGGGCAGCTTTCCATGGCTTTTAAAATTCCTTTCTCCTTTCGGTCTGTTCCTTTCTATCCTCACTGCCGTATATAAATAAATATGAGGCAGAGTCCTATGCTTTTACAATTCCAAGGAAACCTACAGAGCGAGGCTGTGGAAACTGATTTTCCAGTTTACCGGGGCATTATCCAACATGTTGGGTGCAAACGGGCACCTTTTAGCCTTTTCTTAAATTTGCATGACCTGTAATGTCTATACAGATTATGAATGAGCCTGAGGAGTCTGCATGTCTAACTTGTCATCATCCTGGAAAAATCAAAATGTGTAGGTAAAGTGAGCACAAGATTTGGAAAAGCAAGGTGTTTGGATGTAGGAGAATAAACTCAGCCTTTTTGAGCATGAGTTCCTCAGCTGCAGAACAGGATTGAGAATCCTCACCTGAATTGGCCACTCTGAAAATGAAAGCTAGCTAGATAAAAGTGCTTTGAAAAGGTAAAGAAAGGTGATGATTTAAAGCTGGTTAATGCTGAATTATGGAGGAGCTCTTTGGAAATTCTTTTTTATCTATATAAATGACAGAAATTTAGTGTGATCCATGTGGCTAGCACCTGTCACATGTCGTCTGCTGGCATTGATGCCTCACATCTTCCTCAATTTTCTGCTTCTTTTTCTCAATTAAAGCCGTCTGTCCACTCTTCAGCCTCTGAATCCTCCAAGCAATTCTTTCCTCTAGTCTTAGTGGATTTCCCAGGGGAGGAGCTGGTGCAACTCAGCAGAATGTGTCTACGAGCACTCTGACTCTTCCAGGGAACGATTCCTCATTCCCAAATCTGTTGCTAGAGATAAGCAAGAGATTATACATTCCTGAGACCTGGGCATTACTTGAGTATCTAGGGGAAAATCAAGAATACTAAGGGGAAAAGGAGAGAAGGGCAAGAGCAGCACATTTTATTTGCATCAGGCAAAATTGGGAAGTTGCAGAGAAAATGTTGCCCTTTGACTGCATGGAGGAAGACGGAAAATCAATATGAAAATGGCGCTAAAGAGGCATGGGCTTTTCATGGTGTTTTCTTACTTCAGTTGCTATTGTTCAAAGAAGGTCAGTGGATCTCAGACATTTGAAGGTGGCACCTCTCACATGAGAGTAAGAGCCCAGCTGACATAGGCCACTGGCTACATGGACCACTACTGGGGGCTCTTAACATCACAGCACCTGTTTCCTCATCTGGAAAACAAGGGGCTGTAACTACATCTGTGGCTTCCAACTCTCCCCTACTGGGAAGAGAGAGCTTCCTCAAACCTCAACCCTCTCCCCCTAGCTCCTGTATCTTTTCTCTAGTTATTTTGTCTCTGTCATCTTAGTCTCCTCGGTGCTCCCTGCTACCTGACTGCAGCAGGATGACTTGTCCCACCCATCTGTCCCATGGAGCCAGTCCTGAGCCTAGATTGAGTGGGTCCTCACCTCCATTGTGTGATACAGGCTGTATGTGTGTGTGCATGTGTGTGTTGGGGGAGGCTGAAATGACTTCTTTCCCTAAATGTCTCACCCATGCCAAAAGTTTTTCCATTGATTATTTATTTTTATCTCTTTATAAGACAATTTTTTAAAATATCAGAAACAGCAGGAGCAACCATATGGGTCTAATCAGTCATCGACGCTTTCGAGTCTATAAATCTTTCCTTGTAGCAGGTTCTGAGGAAGGTAGGGGGAGATCGAAGGAAAACAACCCCTTCATATTTTAGTCCAAAGCTGTTGTTCATAGGTTATTCATCTGGTGGCCCAGGTGCTGACACAGTGACGTGCTTTCATGCCAGTTCTACAGCCAAATTGCAACCATGTGGAAGCTGGAAGCGTCTTGTCATCTCAGAATTGGGCACATCCAGTGGGGTAAAATCTGAAGCCAGAGGGGCAGAACTAAGCTCACAGCACCTGTTTACTGAGTTTGGGATTAGAAGAATTTTGATTTAAATGTGCACTATCAGTAGTTGCTTGATGAAAACAATACCCAGCATTTTGTGTTTTTACTGTCCCTAAGGCAACTCTGGTCCAATGAAAGTGAGAGTCTAAAAGTCCCAGGATTATAGGTAATAGGACCTACCCTTCCATGTCTGTGCAGTTTATATAAGTAGAACATGATTTTAATTTTCTATTGCCCTCATCCTTGCTCTTATATCCAAATACCCAGTAGCATGCTCAGGAGCAAGGGAACTAATTTTCAAATATTAACAAAGTTATTCAAGGGAATGGACTTTCTGTGGCTGTGGTTGGCACGTCTTTTTCAGAAAGCTTGCCTGTGGCTGACAGCCGGCTTGGCAAAGTTCCCCCGGAGTCCTTTGGTGATGGAGAACAGGGCTGACAGGATTCAAATGGCCAGATTCCAGAGAGGCCAAGGAGGGCCACAGTCTGCAAACCAGGGGAGATTGAGGCCTGAGAAGGGCATCAGCTGATGGAAATATTCACTCTAGGAAAACGAGGTGTAGCCAAAGAGAGTCATTTAGGAGAAGTAGATTGAAAGCAGCTGTGAAAAATCCTGAAATGAGGATATGGAACAGTGCTGGCCACCTCCGCATATGCCCACATGGAAACACACTTAATCAGCAGAGCTGGGCCTATGTGGAGATGCTGAGCCGGAGGCTCCTAGGTGTTAAGCACTTTTCTATGTGTAATATGGTGGAAACTACCCTAGACTTTTCAGCACACCCAAAGCAATAGAATTTTAACTGGGAGGGAATTATCCAGCCAGGGACTAGTTTCTGGCTTCTTTTGGAACTCAGTGTGGTTGTATGGCTAAGCTCTCACCAATAGAATGTGAGTGGAAGTGATGTGAGCCACTCTCAGACCTGACCATGAAACTTGGCTCATAGGCTCCTCCATACCACCCCACCTCCGCCCCACCTTCCTGCTTGGCTGGAATACCAACCTTGCAGTAACCTTGTGAGCAACGTGCTGAAAATAATAGAACTAGCATCTCCTGGGTTCCTTGAAGGATGCTTGGAGTAGAGGGCCCACCACTTGGCCTGTTCTAGACTATTTACATGAAAGAGAAAAAACCTTTTACTCTTCTCAAGGCATTGCATTTTGGGTCTTCCAATTGGCACAGTTTAGACCATGTTAACTAGTATATACAACAACTGGGCGAAGTAGGTGATGTCATCATTTTATAGGCTAGGAACCTGCAGCTCTGGGAATTTAAGAGATTTATTTATTTACCCAATATCAGGATACGAATGTGGAGTCATTATTTGAACTGAAGTCTGTCAGTTTAAACATTTATCTCCCAGAAGTTCAGACCTCCAGAGCAAACAGGTAGCAACAGATGACTTGAATGAGAAAGGGATCTCTGATTTGGCTACCATGTCCACTAAGCCAAGCCCAAACTCATACCACCTCTTTCCACAGCTCCAGCTGCTGCACTGCTGAACTTGATCTTCATGCTGGAAGAATGTGACAGCTGGAATGGGTCCTAATAATCACCCAGCTCAGTGGTTTTCAAATTTCATTTGGCAGAAGAAACACTTCTAATGAAATCTAAAACTCAGAAGCCCTGTGTGTGAAACAGTCCAAAGCAGACCTTGTCTCTTTGAAGTGTGGGCCTGGAACCTGGCCTGTTTCCCACTCACCTCCACAGCCTCTGAGTCCCTCCAAGCAGGTCAGAGAACAACTGATCTGGGTCGGCCCTTCGTTTCAGAGGTAAGTAAATAGTGGAGCATGAAGTGTCTTCCTCAGGAACACACAGAAGGTAAAAGGCAGGGTGGGAATAGGAACCCAGCCTTCTGGCTTTTGAATTTAGGAATCTTTCCATTGTACTGGTGTATTAGAGTTCTGTAGAGAAACAGAACCAATAGGAGATTAGATAGATATAATACAATGAATATACCATAATTATACAAATAATAAAGGATTGGCTCACATGAATTTGGAGGCTAAGAAGTTCCATGATATGCCATCTGCAAGCTGGAGGCCCAGGAAAGCTGGTGCCTCCAGTCCAAACCCAAAGGCTTGAGAATCAGGAGTTCTGATGTCCAAGGTCAGGAGAAAGATGAATATCCCAGCCCACGCAGCCAACAAATTTGCCCTTCCTCTTCCTTTTAGTTCTATTCAAGTCTGCAATGGATTGAATGAGGCCCACCCACACTGGTGAGGATGATCTCTTTACTAAGCACATTGATTCAAATGCTAATCTCTTTTGGAAATACCCTCACAGCCACACCTAGAAATAATGTTTTACCAGGTACCTGGGCTTCCCTTAGCCCAGTCAAGTTGACACAAAAGATTAACCATCACAACTGGATTTCCTCTTTTGAGATACCAGCCCTTGAACCAGCTGCAGATTCAAGATGCCCAGCAAAGGCAGAATGGCAGAAGGGTCAGAGTTACTTGTTATATTAACATTTTGATTTCTGTGTAACAAATAACTGTTAAGCACGCATTTAATTGAGAAGACAACCCAAGCAGGCTAAGTGTGAGCAACAAGGCTTGTTTATTCACTTGGGTGTGAGCCGGCTGAGTCCGAAAAGAGAGTCAGCATTGAGGAATGAGGAAGAGGGGGTTTTATAGGCTGGGGTAGCAAGTGGAAAGTTACAGAAGGTTACAGCTGGGGGTTGGTCGTTATAGATTTGGAGGGTTGGTTAACCGGCTGGAACAGGAACTTGCTGTTTTTCTTCTTTGCGATCATACTTTTGTTGCTTTGGGCCTCTTTGTTCGAGGGAGCTATCTGGAGGTATACGTGCCAGTCACAGAGTTCACTTCTGGAGGTATACGTGCCAGTCACAGAGTTCACTTCTCGAGGCGTACATGTTGGTCACAGAGTTCATAATGGCCTGGCGATAGTGCAGCCACACTTAGGGAGCCTAACAATTACCACAAACATCATGGCTAAAACAACACCTACTTATTATGATCTCAGATGTCTGTAGTCTGGGTGGGCTCATGCTGGGTTCTTTGCTCAGCATCTCACAGGGCTGAAATCAAGGTGTTGGCTGAGCTAGGCTATAGTCTGGAGGCTCCGGGAAGAATCCACTTTCAAGCTTATTCAAGTTGTTAGCAGAGTTCAGTTCAGTTCCTTGTGGTTGAAGGACTGCAATTCCTGATTTTTGCTGGTTATTGACTCTTGGTCACTCCTTGCTTCTGAATACTGCTCTCTTGAGGTCATTCCCTATAACTCCCTCCATGCTACCAATAGAGAACCTCTTTCTCATCAAATCCCTCTCATATTTTATTTATCTCTCACTTCCCCTTCTGCCACTAGCTAAAGAAAGCTCTATAGCTTGTTAGGTTACATCCATCTGGACAATCTCCCTATTGCAAAGTCAACTGATTAGTAACCTTAATTAAACCTGCAAATCCCTTTTGACATGCAGTATAGCATAATCATAGGAACGACATCATAGGGTTAATGGCATGGGGGCCTGCTTAGAAATCTGCCTACCACATTTGCATAGTTACAACTAACTCTAGAACACACCACCTTCTCTTGAGGCCTCTGAGAACAATGGTAACATGGTTCTCTCCTATGACCTCCCAACAGCTTTTGCCAAATTCTTTCTGCTAGCTTCTGGGTAGGATAAAACAGCCTGATTATGCATTATTTCTAATTTAACATGGTTTGTGAGGCAAAGCAGGTAGTAGACTCTGTAGGGTGTGTTCCCAGCCTTAGCCCTCCCTACAGGCTATTTCTGTCTACACATAGGAAGGCAGGAGGCAGGCCTGAAATCCTGGGGCTATCAGAAAAGACGGGGTGGTGGCGGGGAGGTCTCTGTTCCTCTGGTGGCACTCACAAAACGACGATCAGAATAATCTTCTCCCTTTGTAGATGACTCCAGACGGGAGACAGGATTTAACCAAAGCTGACTAGCGAACTAGTTGGAGCTCTTAGTTCGGTGTTCTTTCTGCTACTCACAGTCAATACTAGAGTCAGCTGGTTTCTCTGTTGATTCTTTGCCCTGGCTTCTAGGTGATCTCAGAAAAGCCTTCCACAGTGTCTTCAGTTTGTTTCCTGACCCTGGCCCAGCAGGTAGGATTGCTGGCTACGTTATCCAGGCCTAGGAAGCACAAGAAATTGCCTAGTTAAGGCATCATGCTGACAGAGTCTGACAGAGCACCCCAGAGAAGCTGCCTCCCACTAGCTGTAGAAGACAACAGAGGTAAGAAGACAGGCAGGGCTTGAAAAGATGTTGGAGAGCAGCAAGTGGTATGGTTAAGTTCCCTGGTTTCTGTTTTTTGGTGGGGGTGTGTGTGTGTGTGTGAAAATCGGTTTGGCTTTGCAATGTGGATCCCAAGGTCAGATCAAGGTCTGTATGTGAGACTGGAGGCTCCAAGGCTTGTGGGAGGTTTCTGGGGGCAGGACCTGAAAAGGCAGGTAGATAAGAGAGAGGATATTTTATGCTTTATGGAATATTTGCATATACGTTATCTGATTATTTTTTCAGAAGTGAGAATTAAAACAATAAAGGATAAAAGAAATAATGTGACACATAGAGCAGCCAGGTGGTCTTGAGGTTGATGCAGAACCAATTTTTTGAGTAAATCCCACCTCCCTGCATTTCCACTGACCAACTAAGGGGCTGGTTAAGAATCTTTGCAATTACTTCTATTCCACTGAGTCCTGGAAAATATATGCTGGCCTCTAGTGAGGGATGGCTGCTACCAGTGATATCCCAGTTTTGCTGGTGAGGAATTTGTTTCTAATAAGTCAGATCTCTCTGGAGATAGAGCCATAAACCACAAGAAGGGGGCCACATGTAGAACTTTCCCCGGGGTCTCTTGAATTGTGTAAGGTCAGCATTGGCAACACCCTCACCCCACTAAATAACTCTGCAAGGTCCATATCTCAAACTGTCTCTTCTCCAAAAAGAATATCTTGGAGGGAAAAGGTGGTGGAGAGATGGAAATGGGCCAGGACTCTAGGGCAGATGCTGGAGGAGGTGGCTGCACTAGCAATCTCTCTGAATCAGATGCTCTGAATATTCCTTTGAGTTTGGGTTGCTGGGTAGAGTAGAGGTAAAAGCAGAATTTACAGGTACAGGTTTGGGAGAGGGTAAGTCACCAGAGGATGTCCAGACCTAGGGAGCCTCTTTTTGCAGCAAAGAAAGTCTCCAGATTTTTGGCTGGAGGCCATCCCAGGCCCACTGTTTTCTCTGTGAAGTCCAATATCTGGCCATTGGGCTGGCCTTCTGGAGAGGCCTTCTGGCTTAATCCAGACCTAGGGTACCCCAGTCAGAGACAGTGGGAGGCCTCTGGTGTTGTCAGGGATCTTCACTGCCAGCTTCAGTCTTCTCTCCCAGCTCTTCTGTTCCCTTCGAATGGATGCAGTTTACAATGGGCCTATTAGAGCCCTAATTGAATGGTTAACACAACAGCCATTAGCAGCTGCTAATGAGGGAATCCAGGGGATTACAGTATCAATTACCAAGTTTGACTTCTGAATGTGGCTCTGCCAACAGTGGGTTCTTATGAGAGTCTTTAGAAAGCGTGACAGAGAGAGGGAAGAGAGCCATGCACACACAGTGTGACTGTGCCCTGCCTGTACCCAAGATAAGCTCTTACAGGTGTCCACACTCATGTGACTGCACAAAACAGGTTCTGGGGCAGTTTATTCACCCGTGATGGAGATAGCATTCATCCCAAACACCTGCACACCTCTCTCCCAGGTCTTTTTACCCTCCATACAACACATATGCTTCTTTGCCCCACAGCCATTTTCTCCTTCTCTGCTCCACTGCCTTCTGTAATCCATGCTAGCTTGTCTGTGGCCTTCTTTCACACTTTCAATCAAGATCATTCTCAAGTTTCCTACTGCCCACATCCTGTCAGTCACTGAGCACTTGGAATCCCATCTTTTAAACATCTCTTAATTTCCTCTCTTCCTTTCCCTTTCCTTCCTTCCCTTCCCTTATTTTCTCTTCCCTTCCGTTCCCTTTCCTTTCTCCATTTCTTCTTACTTTCCTTTCTTTCTTCTTCCTTGCCCTGCCTTTCTTTCCCTTCCCTCCCTCCCTTCCTCTCTTGTTTCCTTCCTTCTTTACTACGATTGCCTTGGTTCAAGCTCTTACCATCACCATGGCAATAGCTCCAGGAGAGTCAGAAACCTGGTCTCTCCATCTCTAGTTCATCTCCTCTCCCATGTCCAAATCACCCTCCATGTCTTTTTAAAAGGCAAATTTGATTGTCACTCCTTAAAGCTCTTCAGTGATCCCTATTGCTTACAGGATAAAGCATAAGTTCCTAAGCATGGCACGATAGGGCGCCCATGATCTCCATCCTCCCTCCATCTCCACCTCATATTCCACCATTCTCTGCTTTTCAGACTGAGCTGAAGCTGTAGTGATCTGCCTGCCCCTCTTCCAAACGTCTAAGCTGTTGGGCGCACCTCTCACTTAGCACATGCAGCTATGTCTGCCCGCTGTGCCCCTGCTCTCTTCATCTGTGAAACTCCTACTTATCTTTTAAACCTCATGTATGAAGTCTTCCCAACTCATTCCTCTTACTCATGTGCCTTATATGTATTTCTCTCACTGTACCTATTTATACTAGACTTATATGATTCATTTGTCTCTCTTGCTGTTCTGTGAAGTAATATACTATATCAATCTTTATTTTTGAAAGCCCATTGTCTAGTGCAGTGCCTGGACATCATACACATTCAATAAGCTACTACTACTCTAGTGTGTGTTTAATTGGTGGATTAGAAAATTGGTGATGGTTTTCACAACTCATTTCATGGATCTATATTGACATGTATTTTATTATTCTATGAGGGACTGTTAGTTGTTCACAGTCTAATTCTTTTGGACTCAAAGAGAACTGTAAAGCAATACAGTTCTCTTTGGGTCCAGAGAACTCCCAACCCTCTGCCCCAGTAGCTCAGTGCACAGGCTTGGGGTCTATGAATACTCTTTGAATTGAATTTAAGTTCACAAGTGTTTATTGAGCTCCCTGTTCTGCTTAGACCCTAGAAGGAGGTACTTGGGAAAAATATCAGAGATTTAAGAGTTGTACTTATCTTTAAGGTCCTTCCAATTATTTTACCACTTAACTGTGCATAATCATGGACAAATACATGAGTTCTGTGCTCCTCAATGGTATCAGGATATCAATTGTGAAAGGGTGCTTTGCAACCCTAAGGGGATTCTGTGTAATAATGATAACAGCTATGGTCCATTTACTGCCTACCGTGGCCATAACTGTGCTGAATGCTTTGGTCTGTGATTTACCTGTACACCTGTGATTTGACTGTCACAACTACCTCGGGTGGTGTGTAGTCTTGTGCCCAGGTTACATATGAGAAAACTAAATCCTATGGAAACTGTTAAGAGGCAGAGCCAGGACTTACACCAAAGTCGACCTGCTGCCAGAGCTCTAGGCTGTCATCCCATGGTGATCTACTGCTCTATAACTCCATGTGGTTAATATCAATCAATCACTCCATCTGGGAGGGAAGCTCTGTCCACTCCTGTCCTTCCTCTCCATCTGTTAACACTTTGCAATCCTGCTGATGGTCCACACATCAAAGCCTGTCAACTTGGACAAAATGAGATTAAAAAGCAGATATTAAACAATTGCCTAAAGTCAGAAGCTTTGTTTCAGCCTACAACTCATTTAGGTTAGGGACTTTCTGTATTGAATTACAGAGTCTCAAAATGAAGAGATTCAAGCTTCATGAGGGAAGAGACTGTTGTTCCCTGCTGTCTTCCCCACATCTAGCAAATTCCTGGCACATAAAGAATACCATGAATGGTAGAAACAGAAACATTTCAGCAGAGTTTTAAAATGCCATATTTGTTACTCTCTTGAAACATACCTATACCAGGGATAACTTCTCCTCTATAAACCCAGTGAGAAAATCCATAGCAGAGTCTACGTGACCTTCAGAGTCAGAGGCCAGGAGCTGCCTGCTTCCCCAAGCAGCCTCTATATAAATCAGAAAAGTATCTAAGACAGGTCTCAATTTTGAGGTTTATTTTGTGAAGGTTGAGGACATGCTCAGGCAAAAGAGACACAAGCCACAGTAGGATCTGTGGCCCACACTTTTTTCAAAGCAGGTTTTGAGGGCTTCTGTATTTAAAGTGGAAAAAGTGAGCAAGAGGGAAAAGAGGAAAGAGGAAAAAAAAGAGCAGGGTACACTAATAGGACGGCGGCGACATTCTTTTGAGGCTTTGATTAGTGCTCACTGAGTCCACATGTTGCATGTGAAAGGAGGGTAGAGGAACCATCCATTATGTATTCATCTTGCTCTCAGTAAACCTGCCCCTTACATAAGATAAACGTAGAGTAGAGGGAGAAGTCAAATATGTATTGCCTTGGGGTGGGTGGAGGAATGATTTCTACTCTCCTTTTGTCCCATACCCAGAAGATAAGCTGTTAATTTACATGGTGGGGAGATACCTGTTTAGGAACACATAGAAAGGCAGTTTTTTTGCACGACTCAGTTTCCAAGCTTAACTTTTCCTTTAGGCTTAGTGAGTTTGGGGTGAGGAGAGTGTATATTCCTCTTACACTCTGTATCCCTAGCTCACTAAAAAGTGAAATTTTGAAACAGGGCTGGGACTAGTGAAACTGCCTTTGCAAAGATTGTGATGGTGAGAGAAATCTGACATGGCTGACTCCATCTTGCTTCTAGCCTCACAGGCTGGCTGTGTTCACTCCTTCTTGCATGTAGACCAAGCCAACCATGGGATAAATTTAGTTTATAATTTAACTTAAAGGCAAGGATGATAAAAATCCTTCCCCAAAACTAACTCTCCTTGCTCAGGGACTGAAAACTAATGAATGGCCATGAGATTAGGGCCTGAATTCTGCTAAAATGTAGGCATAGTTTCAGTAATCACTTACTGCTCAGGAGCTATGTGGCCAGAGGTCACAGGATTGTGACTTCCCCAATTGCTTCTATAGATAATGTCACTATTGTAGAACCTAAGATTAGTCTTTTGAGATATGTTTCAGATCTTTGCATTCTGGCAACTGTCTGGCCTCACCTGGACCCATGACTCATGACTCATCTCGTCCTGGGGCTCCACCCAGAAGCAAACTCAGTGCATGAGAACCATTTTCCACACCCCTATGACTTCATCCCCAACCAATTAGCAGCACCCATTCCCCAGACCCCTGCCCACCAGATTATCCAAAAAATGCTAGCCTCTGAGTTCTCAGGGAGGCTGATTTGAGTGATAACTCCAGTCCTTCCACTTGGCGGCCATGTATTAATGAAACTCTTTATTGCAATAGCACAGTCACAGTGAATTGGTTTTGTCTGTGCAGTGGGCAGGACAAACCTGTTGGGCATTTACACTACAGTAAGGGAAGAGAGGCTCCTAGGGTACAAAATTCAAGGAGCCACTCACTCTCAGGGTCCTGCACCCCGCTTCCCTGGCCTTATCCTAGTCCTGCCTCTGCTTCAAAAGAAACTTATGCTGTCAGCTTTAGAAAAATGAGGGTCTAATTGCTATGAAAATATAAATGAGTCCCTAAAACTTATTATATTAAATCATTTATTTGTATCTCTCTACGGATGAGTTTATTTGATTTTTTCCTGAAATTAAACAAATGGTGTTTATATAATGACAGTTAAATCATGCTCTGTTGGTCTAAATGTGTTTTTTTAAGTGCAATTTTTACTGAGATAAATATAAGTTACATACAGTTTCATAAAATGGTACAGAGAGACTCCTTTATTTTTTACTCAGTTTCCTCCAATGGTAACATTTTACAAAACTGTAGGATAATATAAAAACCAGAATATTGACATTGAGAAAATCCATAGTTTTTTTTCTGATTTTCCTAGTTTTATTTGTATTCACTTGTGGGTGCAAGTGGTCTATAATTAGTGGTCTATACTTTTATCACATATGTAGATCGTGTATCTACCATATCTACCACCACATTCATACACTGAGCAGCTCCATCAGGATCCCCGTGTTTCCTTTTAGAACCATGCCCTCCAGTCTACCCACCCTCTCCTTTACATTCCCATGGCTTTGCATGGTCTTTCCCAATATCACATGGATGGCTACACATATTCCATTGTATGTTGGATGCATCTTTTTAAAAACTATTCTGGAGATTCGCTTTACTAAATTTTTTTCATACGTTGACAATCGTTTCCCTAGGAATTCCTAGAACTCATCCTTCATTTTAAAAATTCTTAATTTGATTACCCAGAGCATCCTTCATTTACCAACTCTCCTCCAAAGGAAAGAGAGGGCTGCTTCCAAACAGCGGACCCGAGAGCAGAGAATGGAGCCTGGTTAGGACTAGCATAATCAAAAGTACATATTGCCGTCTCCAGAGGCAATTTCAAAAGAGAAGCTGCAGTGACAACTGGAGCAATAAGAGTGTTATTGAAATAAGCGCACTCTTTTCCCAGGTCACTAGCTTGAAAATAGCAATTATCTGAAAGTGTGAGTTCTGGTTTTGTTTGTAAGAGACATCAGGCACATTGTCTAGTAGCCTCTTCTTACATGATGGGAAGAAAAGTAAAGTGAGAAGGTCAAGGCAGTGGAGATGAGGCCCTTATATTAGTAAAAAATGATTAAGGGAGAGTAGGCTTGTCTAAGAAGCTTGAGGTGCATATTTACTTTTTTTTTTTTCTTTTGAGATGGAATCTCACTCTGTCGCCCAGGCTGGAGTGCAGTGGCATGATCTTGGCTCACTGCAACCTCTGCCTCTGGGTTCAAGTGATTCTCATGCCTCAGCCTCTCAAGCAGCTGAGATTACAGGTGCACACCACCATGCCTGGCTAATTTTTGTATTTTTAGTAGAGATGGGGTTTCACCATGTCTGCCAGGCTGGTCTCGAACTCCTGACTTCAGGTGATCTGCCCACCTTGGCCTCCCAAAGTGCTGGGATTACAAGCACGGGCCACTGTGCCCAGCGCATAGTTACCTTTGAAGGATGAAGGACACTATCAGGCAGGAAGAGGTCTGTTGTAGGAAATAGCCCAGCTGAGGAGGAGACAGGCAGTTTGCAAAGGAAATCAGGTGGGGTGTGGGGCCACCTGGATCAGGGCACAGCAGGGGATTAGAAGCATCTAGAGGATATTGTCAAGAGAGTTCAGAATGAGAGGAAGAAAACTTGATCCATCCATTGGCAAGGAGAAGACAAGAGGAGCTGGGTCTTGGTCCCTTCTGAGGCTTGGGTTGGTAAGGACTTGCAGGTATTGCATGGACCTCCTGCCAGAGAATGGGTCTACCAGAAAGAAGTTCAAGTACTTGGTGGAAAGCTCTGGGCCCTCCAGGAGAGTGGGTTGAGTCTTTGGGCACAGAGACTTCCTTTCTTTGCATGCATTGGCAGGGTCGTCCTATGACCTGAACCACTGGGTTCTTGTCCTGGGCCCTGTGATTTCCAAGGCCCTACTCTAGCCCTCCTCTAGTTTTGTCTTTCCTCGTGGACTTCAGCCCATCTTTCACCGGGCTGAAGGATGTTCCCACCTGGAGCCAACACCTACCACCCTTTTCTAGACCACCGTGCTCTGTCACGTTGTATACCCAAGACCCAGAATTTGCGGCTCAAATGGTCTCATACCCATTCCAGAGCTTTTGCTGACCTCTTTCAGGGGTGCGTCCTCTCAATGGTAGACCGTGCTACTGCAGTGTGCACCTGGGCTGGAGACATGGCTGTTTGAGGGCCAGGGTGTCACTTAAAATGGTAAGATAATGACTCCCTGGCTTTAAAACCACAGCCACATGTCTGTGGCCCTGCATGGTATAGGGTGGACCATGGGGGCAGGAAGAGAAGTATGGGCCATGGGCCTACAACCTTCCTTGTTCCTTCTCCCCAGGCCCTGCAATTCTCAGGGATAGGCCATTGGTTTGGTCCTTGGAGCAGCTGTAATTGTGCTGCTTACTCCAGTAGCCAGGAAATGCATCTGATCTCTCTCTATTTTCTGTTTGAAATGGAAATTGCTTCATTTGTCAGTTTGTCAGACTCCCAAGTAATTACCCTTACAGAATTCCAGAGGCGTCCATCAGCCACAGTCGTCACAGCCCCTCCCAATATGTAGAGAGAGGCACTCAGCCCTTTCTACCCCTATTTTTTGGCAAATGAAACAAAGGGTGAGCAGCCTTAAAAGGAGAAAGAGGTTTCAAAGGACTGTGTTCCTCAGCTTACTTAATTATTGTAATCACTGGGGCACTTGTTAAAAATACTAATTTCTAGGCCTTATGCCTGGAGAGCCTGATGCTTTTGGTTGGGTGGAGATGCAGGAACAGTGCTTCTTCTCAGCCTTGGCTGAACACTGAAGTCACCTGGGGAGCTTTAAAGATTACTAATACCTGGGTCTCAGCCCCAGAGTCTGGTTTAATTGGCCTGGGTGTGGCTTAGGAATCAGAGTTTTAAAAGCTCCCTGGGTGATTCTACTGTACCACCAAGGTAGAGAAACCCTGCCTATGGACCTCTGCTTTTAACACAAGCCCCCAAGGATTCTTCTGACCACAAAGGGTCAGGAAATACAGCAGTTGGTCCCACAAACGGAAGTGCAGTAAAGAGTAACAGGCACAGATTTTCCTACCTGCAGGAGAACTCATTTAGATTTTTTTCTGTTTTTTTGTTTTTTGCAGAAGCAACTGGTGAGTTCCTTTGTCCTCTGCCTCTTTCTCCCCAAGCTGTTTTTCTAAAGCAGTAAGATAATTGCTCCATTGCTTTAAAACTCTAGGAATGACTCTCCCTACTCTCCCCCACCCATCCGATAATAGCCCTCACTTTCTTGTGCACAAACATTGACTCATTTTTCTATGAGGGAGGTAGAACTGGTATTATTGTCCCCATCTGAGCCTGAACCTAGTAAGGTTCAAGAGTTGTTTGTTTCTGGGGTAGACAGTTCCTTTTATCTTTTCCTCATTATTTCATGAGCTTTGCCCCACCTCACTCCCTTCTTAGGGGTTCACGTTCCTAACATGTGACCTGAATAAGCAAGGATATTGCTGGGGACATTAACTCAAGCCCTCAGAAGAGGGAGCCAAGGTGAGCATTGGTTCAAGACAGAGAAGATGGCAGAACTCTCCCACAGGGGATGGAAAATGCTACCCTGCAGGCTTCTGGGATTCCACTTTGCCTTTCACCCATTGCACCAAGCATACCAAAGTCCAGGGGTAAGCCCTGGGACCCCTGAGGACAACTGATGGGCACAACCTTACCTTTCCCCATAGCATGTGCCTCACTGAAGCTTGTTGGGGTTTAGGGGGCTCATTTAAGCAGCTGAAGGCTAACATACAACTTGGAGTTAGTGTTGACTCCCAAGGAAAGATCAGACGTATGCTGGAAAAGGCAGTGGGCTTCAAAGTAAAGAGGATAAGAAGCAATCAACAGTCTGCTCGAAATGTGTCTGTCAGTCTCTAATTAACCATAGCACAGGCAGCAGCTTCGAGCGATGGGAGCACGCACCAGTCCTTTCAGTAACCTCTGTCACTAGACAGGACTCTGATTTTCAAAGTGTCCAAAAAGGCAGATTCTACAAACTACAGACTGTGAGCTCGATGTTAAAACACAGTCAAAATTCCACCAGGTTATTGAAGGCTTTGTTTAGAAGCATCTAGAAAAAGACACTAGGGTCACTTGGATCCAGCATGAATCTACTGAGGGCAAATTGGAACAGGCTAACCGCAGTTCTTTCTCCGACAAGGTCACATTAGACCGGTAAATCAAGAACAGTTATATCACATGGAACATGTGGACATCAGCTGCTGAATGACATGGACTCGATATCTAGTTGTGGATAAGAGAAACACATGGATTGGATGCAGAGATGTATAGGCATATTGGTAACAAGGTGAACATTTGGGCATCAGAGGTATTGCTTAATGAACCTGGAGAAAAATGATCTGTAGTTGTCTGGCTTAGAATCTCTCCTTTTCTTCTGCTTTATTCAAATGTTTTATCTATGACTTGAATGGAAATATAGATTTTCAGAAGACAGGAACTGAGTAAAACTGTCTTTCTCTATACACACACAGACAGATAGATTTTTGAAAGGCTGGATTCAAGAGTGGAATTGCACAAGATAATATTCTACAAAATGTGCCTCTTTGCATGCTATAAGAAAGAGAATGTGGCTTAGCAGTAGCTCATGTGAAAAGGCTTAGTAGTCTGCATCAACAAAATATACAATTGTGTTGTGAGGTCTCCTGTAATGCTACTTGGATCATGGGTTATAATAATAGAAGTAAAGTCTGCAACTGAGGAGGTGATCTTCCATTCTACAGTGTACTTCTATCATTAGGAATTTTGACTTCCTAGTTTTGGACATCACATTAAGACTCTGGAACAGGCTGGAATGGAGGTGAGAAGCTGTTTAATAAAAATAACCTAAAACATTCTCAAAGAAGAAGATGGAAGAAATGGAGATGAGTAATTTCAGGAGTCACAAGAGAGACAGCTTTAATGTCTACAGTCTGTCTTAGACTGCCACAGCATCCTCACAGATGGAATGAGAATATATGTGAGAAAGCTCTAGCCCAGTGGTCCCCAGTATTGGAACAGGGCTGCACAGCAGGAGTTGAGCAGCAGACAAGCCAGCGAAGTGTCATCTGTATTGACTGCTGCTCCCCATCACTCGCATTACTACCTGAGATCCACCTCTTGTCAGATCAGTGTGGCATTAGATTCTCATAAGAGCTCGAACCCTACTGTGAACTGCGCATGTGCGGGATCTAGGTTATGCTCTCCTTATGAGCATCTAGGGCCAGGCGCGGTGGCTCACGCCTGTAATCCCAGCACTTTGGGAGGCCAAGGCAGGTGGATCACCTGAGATCAGGTGTTCGAGACCAGCCTGATCAACATGGAGAAATGTCTCTACCAAAAATACAAAATAGCCGGGCGTGGTGGTGCATGCCCGTAATCCCAGCTACTAGGGAGGCTGAGACAGGAGAATCACTTGAACCCGGAAGGCAGAGGTTGCAGTGAGCCAAGATCGTGCCATTGCACTCCAGCCTGGGCATACAGAGCAAGACTCTGTCTCAAAAAAACAAAAAAACAAAAAAAGAGAATCTAATGCTTGATGATCTATCACTGTCTCCCATCACCCCCAGATGGGTCTGTCTAATTGCAGGAAAATAAGCTCAGGACTCCCACTGATTCTACATTATCATGAGTTGTATAATTATTTCATTATATATTACAATGTAATAATAATAGAAATAAAGTACACAATAAATGTAATGTGCTTGAATCATCCTGAAACCATCTCACCATCCTGGTCCGTGGAAAAATTGTCTTTCGTGAAACCAGTACCTCCTGCCAGAAAGGTTGGGGATGGCTGCTCTAGAGGACCCGGTTAGGGCTCCATATAAGGGAAACTCACTAGAGATGGAATGCTGGCTTCAGACTAATCCCAACACCACAATGGAACCAAAGAAAAGTCAAAAGAACACATAGCAAATGTGGATATTGTCAGAAAGGCCCTCATTTGTAGCTGGAATAGGAAACTCTATGCTCAGTTTGGTTTCAGAAACTCCTGAATGGCCTTAATGATTAGAAAAATCTTTCCTGGCCTTTGCTGAAACGTTACCATTAACTCTTTGTCCCTATAGCCTAAGGCTTTGATTCCTGTCCTATTCAAATGCCTCTGGAAGTGATAGCAGTAAATTATCCATAAATGTGAATGAAGGATGGAAGCGAAAAGTTTTTAGAAGCAGATAGAGGGTGTGAAGACAGGAGGATGAATGTCAACTGGGAATTTTAAGTGTGGGAAACCCGTATTCATTTCTACTTGCCTGCCCCAAATTTGGGAGGTGGAAGGAAGATTCCCACTTTCAATAAACTCAGATGATCCCACACTTAGTGATCCTAAGGAGAGGCCCAGTGCTCCATTTGGCCTCTTTCCCTGCCCAGGTCCTGGATTTAGTATTTCCAGGCATAGGCGGGAGTTTCTGCTGCTGACTCAGTCCTGGGAGCTGTTGGAGCGCTGGCCCTCCTGGATCCCTCCCAGAGATCCCCTTGTCAGCAAAGCCCTGCACGAAAGCCCCACCAGCAAGAGCAGAGGGAGCAGGTGCCTGGCCCTCTGCACCGCCCATGCTGGCAAGCTGGAAGTCTGGCTGGCATCACGCCCAGCTCATTTCCAAGAGCTTGCTAGCTAGATATTTGCAGGGAGGGAGCCTTGGCAAGGAGGTGGCAGCTCGGCAGAAATGCTGCCCAGGCCCTTTCACCCACTGCGCTGTGTCAACAGAGGGTGATTGCTCTGATAGAGTTTGGTTTATGACACTACATTAGTAAGCTTATGCCTCAGGCTGTTCCTAGCCAAATGGAATGGCCAGGGAAAAGGCGATGCAACTCCTCCATCATCAGAGACAGGATGAAACACTTATTGTATCACCCTAACTCTGTAGCAAGGGAAATTTGATTTATTTTAGAGTTAATCCATCACCCTCTGGCATCCTTTCAAGACAGGCCTTGAGCATAATTGCAGGATCTGGAGAAAATGGGGAAGTCAAGTTCAATTTATTCCATTAACATTTTTAAAACATTTAATTATGATAAAAACTGAAAAGCATTTACTATGAGTAGGACCCTGGCTTCATCTCCTCCATGTGCTCATCCCAGCAATCACTCTCTCCCGGCTGTCACTGGCTTATTACAACTCCACGCCCTGGCTCCCATGGTTCCCACGAGCCTGGGCTCCACTGCCGCACCAGCCCACATGGAGGTGTGAAGTCCACTCACCACCTTTTTTTGCCAGCAGAAATCCATCCATTCCTTTCTGGATGGTCATTGCATTATTTTTCTCCTCCACTTTACTTTGAATATCTCCTCCTCTTTTCCTCGAGGGCCAGCCATGGGAGGTGGGAGAGAGGGGGTCAAGGCAAGATGTGGCCATGTCCTCCTACATTCAGCCACTATCTCTACTGTCAGGGATGGGTATCTAGCAGCCCGAGGAGACACACACATAGGCCTCCACAAAATGGGGGCTGGCCAAAGAGGTAGTTTTGGAAACAAATATGTTTTATTATTTTAAAAGCCAATGATGTGGTAATTTTAGGAAAAACAAAGCATGTTGTTAGATTTCTTTTGATTTTTTTATTGTTTTTTTAAAAATTTATTTTATTTATTTATTTATTTATTTTTATTATTATTATACCTTAAGTTTTAGGGTACATGTGCACAATGTGCAGGTTAGTTGCATATGTATACATGTGCCATGCTGGTGTGCTGCACCCATTAACTCGTCATTTAGCATTAGGTATATCTCCTAATGCTATCCCTCCCCGCTCCGCCCCACCCCACAACAGTCCCCAGAGTGTGATGTTCCCCTTCCTGTGTCCATGTGTTCTCATTGTTCAATTCCCACCTATGAGTGAGAACATGCGGTGTTTGGTTTTTTGTCCTTGCGATAGTTTACTGAGAATGATGATTTCCAATTTCATCCATGTCCCTACAAAGGGCATGAACTCATCCTTTTTTATGGCTGCATAGTATTCCATGGTGTATATGTGCCACATTTTCTTAATCCAGTCTATTGTTGTTGGACATTTGGGTTGGTTCCAAGTCTTTGCTATTGTGAATAGTGCCACAGTAAACATACATGTGCATGTGTCTTTATAGCAGCATGATTTATAGTCCTTTGGGTATATACCCAGTAATGGGATGGCTGGGTCAAATGGTATTTCTAGTTCTAGATCCCTGAGGAATCGCCACACTGACTTCCACAATGGTTGAACTAGTTTACAGTCCCACCAACAGTGTAAAAGTGTTCCTATTTCTCCACATCCTCTCCAGCACCTGTTGTTTCCTGACTTTTTAATGATTGCCATTCTAACTGGTGTGAGATGGTATCTCATTGTAGTTTTGATTTGCATTTCTCTGATGGCCAGTGATGATGAGCATTTTTTCATGTGTTTTTTGGCTGCATAAATGTCTTCTTTTGAGAAGTGTCTGTTCATATCCTTTGCCCACTTTTTGATGGGGTTGTTTGTTTTTTTCTTGTAAATTTGTTTGAGTTCATTGTAGATTCTGGATATTAGCCCTTTGTCAGATGAGTAGGTTGCGAAAATTTTCTCCCATTTTGTAGGTTGCCTGTTCACTCTGATGGTAGTTTCTTTTGCTGTGCAGAAGCTCTTTAGTTTAATTAGATCCCATTTGTCAATTTTGGCTTTTGTTGCCATTGCTTTTGATGTTTTAGACATGAAGTCCTTGCCCATGCCTATGTCCTGAATGGTAATGCCTAGGTTTTCTTCTAGGGTTTTTATGGTTTTAGGTCTAACATTTAAGTCTTTAATCCATCTTGACTTAATTTTTGTATAAGGTGTAAGGAAGGGATCCAGTTTCAGCTTTCTACATATGGCTAGCCAGTTTTCCAGCATCATTTATTAAATAGGGAATCCTTTCCCCATTGCTTGTTTTTCTCAGGTTTGTCAAAGATCAGATAGTTGTAGATACGTGGCATTATTTCTGAGGGCTGTGTTCTGTTCCATTGATCTATATTTCTGTTTTGGTACCAGTACCATGCTGTTTTGGTTACTGTACCCTTGCAGTATAGTTTGAAGTCAGGTAGCGTGATGCCTCCAGCTTTGTTCTTTTGGCTTAGGATTGACTTGGTGATGTGGGCCCTTTTTTGGTTCCATATGAATTTTAAAGTAGTTTTTTCCAATTCTGTGAAGAAAGTCATTGGTAGCTTGATGGGGATGGCATTGAATCTATAAATTACCTTGGACAGTATGGCCATTTTCACGATATTGATTCTTCCTACCCATGAGCATGGAATTTTCTTCCATTTGTTTGTATCCTCTTTTATTTCATTGAGCAGTGGTTTGTAGTTCTCCTTGAAGAGGTCCTTCACGTCCCTTGTAAGTTGGATTCCTAAGTATTTTATTCTCTTTGAAGCAATTGTGAATGGGAGTTCACTCATGATTTGGCTCTCTGTTTGTCTGTTATTGGTGCATAAGAATGCTTGTGATTTTTGTACATTGATTTTGTATCCTGAGACTTTGCTGAAGTTGCTTATCAGCTTAAGGAGATTTTGGGCTGAGACGATGGGGTTTTCTAGATATACAATCATGTCATCTGCAAACATGGACAATTTGACTTCCTCTTTTCCTAATTGAATACCCTTTATTTCCTTCTCCTGCCTAATTGCCCTAGCCAGAACTTCCAACACTATGTTGAATAGGAGTGGTGAGAGAGGGCATCCCTGTCTTGTGCCAGTTTTCAAAGGGAATGCTTCCAGTTTTTGGCCATTCAGTATGATATTGGCTGTGGGTTTGTCATAGATAGCTCTTATTATTTTGAGATACGTCCCATCAATACCTAATTTATTGAGAGTTTTTAGCATGAAGGGTTGTTGAATTTTGTCAAAGGCCTTTTCTGCATTTATTGAGATAATCATGTGGGTTTTGTCTTTGGTTCTGTTTATATGCTGGATTACATTTATTGATTTGCATATATTGAACCAGCCTTGCATCCCAGGGATGAAGCCCACTTGATCATGGTGGATAAGCTTTTTGATGTGCTGCTGGATTTGGTTTGCCAGTATTTTATTGAGGATTTTTGCATCAATATTCATCAAGGATATTGGTCTAAAATTCTGTTTTTTGGTTGTGTCTCTGCCCGGCTTTGGTATCAGGATGATGCTCGTCTCATAAAATGAGTTAGGGAGGATTCCCTCTTTTTCTATTGATTGGAATAGTTTCGGAAGGAATGGTACCAGTTCCTCCTTGTACCTCTGGTAGAATTCGGCTGTGAATCCATCTGGTCCTGGACTCTTTTTGATTGGTAAGCTATTGATTATTGCCACAATTTCAGATCCTGTTATTGATCTATTCAGAGATTCAACTTCTTCCTGGTTTAGTCTTGGGAGATTTTTTTTTTTTTTTTTTTAGACAGAGTCTCACTCTGTTGCCCAGGCTGGAATGCAGTGGTATGATGTTGGCTCACTGCAACCTCTGCCTCTCAGGTTCAAGCGATCCATCCACCTCAGCCTCCTGAGTAGCTGCCATTACAGACGTGTGCCACCATGACTTGCTAAGTTTTGTGTTTTTAGTAGAGATGGGGTTTTAGCATGTTGGCCAGGCTGGTCTCAAACTCCTGACCTCAAGTGATACACCCACCTCAGCTTCCCAAAGTGTTAGGATTACAGGCGTGAGCCACCATGCCTTGCCTAGATTTCTTTATACTTATTTTATGATGAGATATTGCTTTTATTTTGAATTCCACATGAGATTGTGGTAGACAGGAAAATGGCCCTCCAAAGATGTCCACATCCTAATCCCTGGAACCTGTGAATGTGTTGTAGTAAAGGGTAATTAAAGCGCAAATAGAATTAGGGCTGCTGATCAGCTAATCTTAAAGTAGGGAGATGCCCCCGAATCCTCCAGGTGAGCGCAATGTAATCACATATGTTCTCAAAAGTGAAAGCGAAGGGCAGGAGACAAGGTCAGAGCAATGCGGTATGAGGGCTCAGCCTGTCCTTGCTGGCTTTGAAGACAGAGAAAGGGGCGCTGAGCCAAGGAAGGCAGCAGCCTCTGGAAGCCAGAAAAGGCAAGAAGTGGGTGCTCCCCTAGAGCTTCCAGGAAGAAATATAGCTCTGCTGACACCTTGATCTTCGCCAGCGAGGTCCAATTGGACTTCAAATGTACAGAATGTAGATAATAAATCTATATTGTTTTACACCACTAAGTTTGTGGTAGTTTGTCACAGCAGGAGTTGGAAATGAATCCAGATCCTGCCTAGAGTTGGGGAGGGGAAAGATGCTGGGAGTCTCACCATCATCCCCAGCAAAAACATCCCTGAGCACCTGCAAGGTAAAAGGTGATGTGCTGGGGGCAGGTCCTTGCCCTCCATAAGTCCAGGAAGACATGGTGTGAGTCAGGTGCTTAGCAAGGGTCTGGAGTTCCCAGGATGGAGCCTACCTAGCCTCTGTCATTTCATACTTGGGTCAACTGGGAAAGTTATTTAATTTCTGAACTCCCATTTCCTTACATTACAATGGATGTAATAACATCAAGGTTGATGTGAAGAATGAATGAGTTAATATTTGCAAAGCACATCATAATGCCTGGCAGAAGAAAAAGGCCATCTATGTGTTAGTTATTGTCTATCATCCTTACCGTTATTGATATTACTGACCTTTCAGGGAGGATTTCAGAAACAAAGTGGGCTTTGAGGAAGGAAAGTTAGAGAGGATTATAAAAATAACTGATAGTTATGAAGCACTTCCTACAGGTAAGCATTGTGATAAGCACCTGCTTTTATAACACTGTGAGCAAGTAGTAATATTAGTCCCACTTTATAAGTGCAGACACTGAGGCTTAGAAAGGCTAAGTGCTAGGCCGGGCGTGGTGGCTCACGCCTGTAATCCCAGCACATTGGGAGGCCGAGGCGGGTGGGTCACAAGGTCAGGAGATCGAGACCATCCTGGCTAACACAGTGAAACCCCATCTCTACTAAAAATACAAAATATTAGCCGGGTGTGGTGGCGGGTGCCTGTAGTCCCAGCTGCTCGGGAGGCTGAGGCAGGAGAATGGCGTGAACCTAGGAGGGGGAACTTGCAGTGAGCCGAGATCACGCCACTGTACTCCAGCCTGGATCTTTGTCCCTGTCCAATCTCATGTTGAATTGTAATCCCCAGTGTTGGAGGAGGGGCCTGATGGGAAGTGATTGCATCATGGGGGTGGAGTTCGCATGAATGGTTTAGCACCATCCCCACTTGGTACTGTATAGTGAGTTCTCAAGAGATCTGGTTGTTTAAAAGTCTGTAGCACCTCCCTCCCTCTCTCTTCCACCTTCTCCAGCCATGTGAAATGCTGGCCCCTCATTTGCCTTCCACCACGATTGTTAAGTTTCCTGAGGCCTCCCTAGAAGCCAAGTAGATGCTGCTATGCTTCCTGTACAGCCTGTGGAACCATAAGCCAACGAAACCTCTTTTCTTTATAAATTATCCAGTATCAGGCATTTCTTTACAGCAGTACAAGAACAGACTGATACACTAAGTAACTCAACTTACATGACAATCAAGAGGCAGAGCTGGGATGCAAACCCAGGTTCTTGTACTTTTAATGAGCACATAGAACAATGGCCCAGAAGCAGGGAGGAGCACATGTTGGAAGGAAATCAAGACAGGCAGGTGCTTCAGTGGAAGGGAAGTTTGGTCTAACAGAGCAACTAACTGGGAACCAGGCTGGGAAGGCAGAAGGGCCAAGCAGTGACCGCCTTGAACAGGGGTGATGGGATTTGGGCATTTACTCTTGAAGGAAGGAAAAGCCATTGAACATAAGCAAACAGGAATATGAATCTGGCAGCTGTGCTGTGGACAAATTCAAGACAAGGGGATCCCAGATGTAGAAAAAGCAATTAGGACATTATCCCAAATGTTGAGGTACTGGAGGTCTAGACAACAACTCTGCCTCCCTTACCTGATATAACCAATTGAAGAGTGAGAAAGGCAGTACAAAGGTAACATCGGTAGGACCTGACAGTGGGGAAGAAAGAGAAGCAGGAGGAGAAACTCAAAGATTTCAAGCCAAAGAATTGGTATGTAGCCCTCAGATGTAGTGGCTGCTGACCGGGCAGGGACTTGGAAGGCTAGGTTTGAGTCAGGCCCTGTTTAGTGGGTCACTCACTGTTCCTTGGTGAGTGTGTGTGCATGTGCATATGTGTGTGGGGGGTGGGGGTGTCACTTTATCTCTCTGTGACCCCCTGTAAAACAGGGGTAACTATGCTTGCCCTCCTATCTCACAGAAATGCCCAAGGAGGCTCACTGGAGATCATGGGTATGAAGGTGCTTTGACAGGTGAGAAGGTTGTACAAATACAGCGTAGTGATTAGTATCATGCTGGCAAGACCAGCAGTCCTAGGGCCCATAGACACTCCACAATGGAGTTTCGTCCTGTTAATATTTATTTGGACACAGGCTCAGGTTTGAGGTTTTGTTTTTTGTGTTCTTTTTGATGTAATCTGGCTCCGTCGCCCAGGCTGGAGTCCAGTGGTGTGATCTTGGCTCACTGCAACCTCTGCCTCCTGGGTTCAAGCGATTCTCCTGCCTCAGCCTCCTGAGTAGGTGGGACTACAGGCGTGTGCCACCACGCCTGGATAATTTTTGTATTTTTAGCAGAGACAGGGTTTCACCATGTTGACCAGGCTGGTCTCGAACTCCTGACCTCAGGTGATCCACCTGCCTCAGCCTCCCAAAGTGCAGGAATTACAGACGCAAGCCACCATGCTCGGCCTCAGGTTTGAGTTTTAGGAGATCAGAATTTCCATAAGCAATTAAGAATCTTCTTTCAGAAATAGCATTGGGCACTAACCACTAGCCCTTGTCTCATTCCTGGGATCCCTTAGGCTTCGATGCAGACCTTTGAATGAGGCTGGATGCATCATTCCCAGTGACAGAGAAGCTGCCTCTTTTCTTTCCAAGAAAACAGACCCATGAGAAAAGCCCAGCAGCCCCAAAGGGAACTCTGGGCATTGCATAAAGGAAGAGTCTGTATTCTCACACTGCAAACATAATTAAAACAACTCCTTCTCCCTTATCTGAGACACGGAAGGAAGATGAATGGGAAGATGACACAGGGAGAAAGCCCTTATCTCTCATTTTGTAAATGAAAAAAAAAGAGACTTTTAGTTTAGTTTAGTTTAGTTTATAGGAAAAAAAGTCACCGCCAAATTTTGTCCATAGCAAAAGGAGGCCTGAGTGTGCTGGGAGGGACCTGGCACGTGGCTGTGACAGCTCTCAGTGCCTTGGTGGGTTCCAGGAAAGCCAGGCACAGCCCCAAAATGAGGCAGCAATGGGATGCACCTCAGTGGCCACACCATGGCGTGGAATGCGCTCTTAGATTCCACCTTCTAGGACAGGTTTCCTGCCGTGGGACTAACAACACAGCCGCTTTGCTCCCATCCTCCAGAGGGAATAGAGAGGACACCTCCCTTTTCTGTCCTGCCTTCCTGCTACTGTCCACTGTCCCCTGCCCAGACTGCCCCCACACCATCCCACCCCGTTCTTTTCCAAGTACTGGGAAGTTAATCCTTGTTCATGCTCTCCAAACACTGAAATAGTCCTCCAAGCATTCTCCACACAGCTGTCAGATCGGAGTTAACAGAAAAGGGAGAACAACAGCAAAAGCAACAAGGGTGAGAAAAGCAAGTTACAGAGAAGAGGCAGTGGAGAAAGAGTCTCCCCTGTCCCCTCTCTCCATACTCCACCTTTGTGATGTGAGATGGAGTTCACACCTCTCTGCCTTCTGTGCAGAAGCCGGGTATGCACCCGAGATAACCCCGCCTGGCAGGATCATAGCAGAGCGAGCCAAAGTGAAACCCGCATTCCCTCGGTCGAGCTACCTTTGGAGGCTGCATGGAGTGCTGCGAGGGTTAAGTGACACAGGTGGTGGCCAGTGAATGTGAAATTTAAGGAAAACAACTTCACAAAGGCATTTTGTGGTGATTTAATTAAAACATTCAGTCACAAAGTCAACAACAGAAGCAACAAAAAATTATGAGGCGTGGGCACTGGAGAAAAGAAATGCATGGGACGATTGGAAAGTGCAGGAGTTGATGAGAGAGCACAAGGAAGAAGCTGTCAGGAAGCATGAGTGTCCCTGAACAGAGGGAATGGGTGGGCTGAAGAATGGGACCTGCATATATCCTCAGAGCAGCCTCTGGGCACCAGGGGAGAACCAATGACTTCTCACAACCTTATGCCCTGGTCCACCCAGAGCCCTGATCCTGGAGATTAGGGATGTTGTATGGAGGAGCAGAAACAGCAGCCTGTAAGGCAGCATGAGGGAGCTTAAGGCTGGAGTCAAAGGAAGCTTGGAAACTTGCAGGGGTTACTATGGAGAAAACACCGTTCTGAATGAAAACCAAAGAGAGTGGCTGACAGGAAATGGGTCAGAAAGTTAAAGAACATGTTTCAGCACGTTTAGACATTCAGCAGAGTACCATGAAACCTCCTGCTTCCCACAGGTTCTTATTTTAATGAACCCAGCCAATCAAGACTTTTCCTTGAGGAGTGCTCAGCGTGAGTCGGTGGACCTCCGAGAGCTGCCTGCTGATTTACTAAGTTCTGTTGATTCTAATGCCTGTATGTGCCTCCAGCTCCTACTGGTTTTTGCCTTCATTCAGACTCTCATCTTTTTTCCTCCTGCATTATTGAAACAGCCCCCTAAATGGTCTCCCCACCTGTGGTCTCATCGCCTTCCAATCCATCTCCTCCCACCCTCCAGAATGATGCTTAGAAATCACAAACCTGATCTCTTTTCACAGCTGCCTGAAATCCTCCCTGGCACCCAGTTGCCCATGGAAGTGGTCTCAGGGCTTCCCTGAGCAACAACTCAGCTGACATGGTTGCCAGATGCATAGGCCCCTCTCTCTGAGATTCTAATTCAGCAGGTTGGGGATGCAGCCCTAGAATTTACCATGTAAATAAATATCTTGGTGGAAGCTCATGATTGGGAATCATGATCAGTGTGGAAAGCACTGTCTATAGTGTGACACTGAACTGTCTCGCGTGGTGGACCCTGCCCACCTCTCTGCTTTGTATCTGGACGGCTGAGCTGCATCTCTGAGCCTTGATCGTTTGAGTCCATCCCGACTGGGCTCTGGAACTGGGATCCAAACCCAAAGGCTCTTTCAGAATTCCAACAACCAGGCAGTTTAAGCTCATCTACAACAGACCACCCAACTCTGGGCTGGGAGAAGGTGTGACCAGGGGTGCATCTGCCATGGCAAGATAGGGAGAGGGTTGTTGTTCTTATTGGATTTTTAAACAAAAATGAGAGAAGAACAGACTGCAGGTAACAGGGGAAAAGTAATTAAAAAATATATAAATAACTTGCAGTGTTCACAGCCTGCTGTTGTTCTGAGACAAATAGCTTAGTAAGTAAACCAAGGCAAGACAGACATTCTGGTGACAACACTCTAGCTTTGCCGTGATTCTCAAAATTACATGCACCTGAAATTTCAGAGCTCCAGATGGCAGAATTGTGCAGCTGGCGAAGTGTGCTTTGATATCCTCAAACTTCTCCTTTACTTCTTCTCCTCTCTTTGTGTTGCCTCTCTCAGATGTTTGTGTCCTTATCTGGGATCCAGATACTCAGAGCTTCTCACCATGGATACCTTCAAAATAGTCCATCTGCCTTCACCCCTAAATCCTCCTCCCACCCTTACTCTCACTCCTCAGTTCATCCCTTGCCCACTTGCTTTCAAGATCAGCTGCTAAGATTTTAATGACTTATAGTAACTCTCTTCAGGGACACAGTGTTTATGTTATAGCAGGGAACTGCTGGGAGGCAAAACTTTACTATGTGGTAGAATTTTAGAAGAGTGTGTTGGAATTCAGGAAAGATTGTTACGTCCCACCTGATGGCTTCAACAATTGTATTCCACCCTTATCAGGGTACCTGTCACATAGTAGGTACTTAACCTGATTCAATGCCTTGGACCACAGAAAGATTGATTTCCAACACCTAGACCTTCTTGGACCACTATGTGTTAATATAACTATTATTTTGACAGAGAGGATTAAATATATATTTAATGAAAATGTATAATTTAATTTCTATCACTGAAGGCTTTCATTTAAATAATTCCCAAATTAAGAAAAGTTAATGTCAGACTATGTGTTTGTGATTTGGGAATTTACCAATTAGGGTTTATTTAGAGTTTAATAAAACATTATTACTTCTATTCTGCTGCTAACATAAATGTCTTTGACTAAGAGTTTCCCTCTTCTCTGAGTTTTCTCGCCTCTAGCAGAAGCAGTGTTCGCAGCCACAAACCCAAGTTTCCAGTTTGGACCTTCCCCATGACCTGTTGGTCTGCCAGGAGGGAGCATTCTTCACTGTCTTTAGTCTCAAGTACCGTTGGTATGGATGCAATTGATCACCTTCTGCATTTATTTGCTAGTGCTGCCATCTCAAAGTACCACAAACTGGATGGTTTAAACAACAGAAATTTATCCTCTCACAGTTCTGGAGATTAAAAGCCTGAAGTCAAGATGAAGCAGGGGCATGCTTTCTCTGAAGGCTCTAGGAAAGAATCCTTTCTTGCCTTTTCTAGTTTCTGGTGGTTGTCAGCAATTTTTGGCAATCCTTTGCCTGGAGATATATCCGTCCAGTCTCTGCCTCTGTCTTCACAAGGTATTCTCCCTGTGTGTCTGTGTCTCTGTTTTCTCTTCTTAATAGGTCACCAGTCATTGGATTGGGCCTCCCTATAATCCATTTTGACCTAATGTTAACTAATTATATCTGCAAAAACCCTATTTCCAAATATGGTCACTGTATTATTCAATTTTTATACTGCTATGAAGAAATGCCCAAGACTGGGTAATTTATAAAGAAAAAGATGTTTAATAGACTCACAGTTCCACATGGCTGGGGAGACCTCACAATCATGGTGGAAGGAGAAGAAGGAACAAAGTCACATCTTACATGATAGCAGGCAAGAGAGCATGTGCAGGGGAACTGCTCTTTATGAAACCATCAGATCTCACGAGACTTATTCATTATTATGAAAACAGCATGGGAAAAACCAGCCCCCATGAGTTAATTACTTCCCACCAGGTCCCTTCCATGACACATGGGTGCCAAGTCCAGCTCCGTTTTCTCACTATGTCCAGGATACTTTGGCTTCAGCTAGAGTCTTCCTTGAGCACCAACCAGGTATTGATCTCCCAGTTCTCCTGTCCCTTAACTTGTGAGTATCAGGAACTCACATCCCAGCCACGAAGCTGTCTTCACATTGCTTCTTCTGGAGCACACACAGAAGTTCCACCAAGAGTGCACAGTATTGCTAGGGCCAGCTTTGGTACTATGTGGGTAGAGGGTGGCTTTGACCTGTTTCTTCCTTCCTTCATGGACTCTTCCTGACCTCTGGCTGTCCAACACTCCAAAGGGCTTGCACACTTGCTATTGTACCTGAGTATTTCTAGCTTCGCTATATCCATTAAGTATTTTCTTTCCAATCCTCTTGGCTCCCTTTATCCCCCTATTAAAAAATATTAAAGTTTATTTTTCTAAGTTGAATGTCATGGGGCTATTTTCCACTTTGCTTAGTCTATGTATCATTATTCTACTGTTCTCTTGCTTATATAAGCTCCCAACTGAGCATGAATATACCATTTTCAGCCACTTCTGGGTCATTAATAAAGCCGTGAAGGAAGACAGGTTCTTACCCTAAACCCCATGGCACCAATTAGACACTTACCCTCAAATAGGCCCCTTGGCAATTTATCATTACCCTATGGTCTTTCAGTCATTGTTTAATCAATGAGGCCTGGTTCCTATCCAAGCCAGTTTAAACTAAGTTTTCAAGGAAACTTTCTTGAGACCAATCGCTTTTCTGAAACTGTCTTCTCTATTGCAGTCCTTCCAGCTACTCGGTTTGGAGCACACAAACTTGTCAGATCATTTATTTGGTTCTTAGAATTGTTCATGGTGGTAGCATTTATATCTTTTTACTTTCAACAATCTTCCTTTCCTTGAGGGAAAGAAGTAGAAAGAGAACTACATCACTGAGAACTGCTCCCTTCTGTAACACCAGAGACTAAATTGTTGCCTGGGTTTGGAAAAAAGCATAAGGTCTACTTTGAGCAAGATTTTGATCACCCAGATCTTCTTCCCCAGACATAGCCAAGTGCAGAACTCTATAGAAGGGTCTAACAAAAGTAGGCCAATGGCATGGGTGGGTACCCACTCATGTTCAATGAATCTGAGGATGAAATCACAATTATTGAGCTATGATTATGTTCAAAGGCTTATGTCAGAGATGCCCACTTAAAGCTAAAGGAGCCATAGCCTGCACCCTCAGATGGTTTCAAGGCTGCTGCTGGTGGAACTGTAGGACTTAACAGGCAGATCATCCATCTTTGTTCTCTCAAAAAAAAAATAAATAAATAAATAAACAAATAAAACAACCCCTCACTGTTGGTCCCTACTAGGACTTGAGATATCAGAGGACCCTGAGAAATATAAATGTATTTGAAATTAAATTACCTGGCATGACAAAACTTTAACCTTTTTCAAGTCAGTATTACCCTTGGCTGGGTTGGACTATCAGAGAATGACATAAGAAACAGGTACTTTTCCTGGGTGGGTTATTTAAGTGAGAAGATATACAATTTTGGTTCTAAAATGATGGCATAGAATCAAGCTGGGTTGACTCAGGCCTCACAGAAAAGCAAAAACAAATATACAACACCAAGGTTATTACTGTGAATACACAGATCTCAAATATGAAAATGAGACAGGCTGGGCTTTGTGGCTGTGGCTCACATCTGTAATCCCAGTGCTTTGGGAGGCTGAAGCAGGATAATTGCTTGAAGCCAGGATTTCAAGACCAGTTTGGACAACATTGTGAGACCCCATCTCTACAAACAATAAAAGAAAAATTAGCTATGCATGGTGGTACATGCCTGCAGTCCTAGCAACTTGAGAGGCTGAGGCAGGAGGATTTCTTGAGCCCAAGAGTACAAGGCTGAAGTGAGCTATGATTAGGCCATAGGGTGACAGAATAAGACCCCGTCTCAGAAAAAAAAAAAAAAAAAAAGAAAGAAAAGAAAAGAAAGAAAAAGAAAGTAAGACAGTTCTTGGGGGGAGGGGGTGGGCACAGAGAAGTGAAAAAGCTCTGAGTAGATGGTAAAAGAATCAGACTTCCATATCTTCAATGCCTCTTCCCCCATTCTGCCCAGCACCAGTGCATAGAAAATATTCCTGCAACTCACTGTTTCTATACTAGAAAAAGTGAGATGGAGATGGTTAACCAGCTTCCCCACCATCTTGGGTTCTCTGGCAAGAGACCTGTCTCTGCCTTAACCCATGAGAAGTATGTAGAGCTCTGGAAGAGAGAAATATTTCTGAGGAAGGGCAGAGACAAAGGAGGGAGGTGGGACTACCATTCCCAGCCCTGGAAACTCTGCTCTGTAACTTGGCCAAAGGAAATGCCAAATCAGAGTGGCTGTTTAGCAGCACCATGCTGTAGGAGGTTCATCCTAGAGTCCCCTGGGCATGAACCCCTAGCCAGCCTTCTTATACTGCCAAGGTATCCCCTTTGGGATTCCCCACATTCAGGAAGGGCAGCACTCTGATTGTTTACTAGAGCTAAGGTGAAGCTTAAGGCACCACCCAGAGCCAAAAAGGAGGCAGTAAACAAGCAGTAAAGAACCTCTAAGCAAATATATCCAATAAAAACCAAAACACACCAAAGAAGACTGGAATAAGTAATCCTTTAGTGCAAAGACATAGATGTACATCCACAAGAAGCAACAGCAAACAGGCAACCATAGTCTCCCCAAACAGACAAAGCAAGGAAACAATAACTGACCCTAACTAAATGGTGACATGTGAACTCTCTGACCAGGAATGCAAAAATAGTAGTTTTAAAGAAACTTAGCAGTTTCTACATTAACATAGATGAGCAATTCAGAATTTAACAGAGAAATTTAACAAGGAGGTCAGTGAGCTCAAAGACAAGCTATTTGAAATTACATGGTTAGAGGAAAGAAAAGTAAAAAGAATGAAAAGCAAAGAAGAATATCTACAATATATGTAAAATTACCTCAAAATACCAAATCTAAGAATCATTGGTTTTCAAGAAGGATTTGAGCAAGAGCAAGGGTAGAAAATGTTTTCAAGTAAATAATAACAACATTTTCCAAAATGTGAGAAAGATATAAATATCCAGGTAGAGGAAGGTCAGAGAACACCCAACAGATTTGACACAAATGAGACTACTCCAAGGCATATAAGAATCAAACTCTCAAAAGTCAAGGACAAAGAGAGAATTCTAAAAGCAGCAAGAGAAGAATAAAAATAAAAAACAAATAACACATCAAAAAACTCGAATTAATCTGGCAACAGATTTCTTGATGGAAACCGTACAGGCCAGGAGGGAATAGAATGACATTTTTCAAAGCACTGAAAGAAAAAAACTGCCATCCAAGAAAAAACTGCCATCCAAGAATATTGTATCCAGCAAAGTTATCCTTCGCATATGAAGGAGAGATACAATCTTTCCCAGACAAACAAGAGCTGAGAGAATTTACCACTACCAGACCTGTCTTATGAGAAATATTAAAGGAAGCTCTTCAATCTGAAAGAAACACTAACATGAAAACAAAAACAAAAACAAACAAACAAAAAACATTTGAAGGTATAAAACCCACAGTAAAAATTAAGTACATGGACAGACCCAGAATACTCTAATACTGTAATTGTGATGTGCAATCCACTCATATCTCTAGTATGAAGCTCAAATAACAAATCTGTCAAAACAATGATACCTACAACTTTTTAAGAGATAGGTAATATAAAAATATGTAAATTGAGACAAATAAAAGTCAAAATGTGTGTGAGGGGGAGAAAGTTAAACCCTAGTTTTTTTTTTCATTTTTTGTTTATTCTTTTCTTTGTGATCTGTCGTGTCTTTAAAATAAACTGTTATATCTATAAGACGTTTTTTGCAATCCTCATGGTAACCACAATGCAAAAACATACAATAGAGTCACTGAAAATTTAAAAAAAACCTCATGAATTAAAACATATTACCAGAGAAAATCACTTAACCACAAAGGAAGGCAGTAAAAAAGGAAGAAAGAGAGGAGTTATGTAACAACCAGAAAACAAACAACAAAATGGCAGTAGTAAGTCTTTACTCATCAATAATAAAACTGAATGTTAATATACTCAATTATCCATTTAAAAGGCATAATGTGGCAGACTGGATAAAGAAATAAGACCCAACTATATGCAGCCTCTTCACCTATAAAACACTTCACCTATAAAGACATATATTGACTGAAAGTGAAGGGATGGATAAAGATATTCCATGCAACTGGAAATCAAAAAAGAGCAAGAGTAGCTACACTTATAACAGATAAAACAGACTACAAATCAAAACTCATAAAAAGAGATAAAGAAAATCACTATATAATGATAAAGGGGTGAATTTGTCAAGAGGAAACAATTATAAATATCTATGCACTCAATACTGGAGCTCCCAAGTATAGAAAGCAAACGTTAATAAATATGATGAAGAGACAGACTGCAATACAATAATTGTGGGGGACTTCAATACTGCACTCTCAGAAATGGACAGATCATCCAGACAGAAGATCAACAAAGAAGCAGCAGAGTTAAAATACACACGAGACCTATTAGGCCTAACTGACATTTACAGAACATTTCATCCAATTGCTACAGAATATGCATTTTTTTCATAAGCACATGGAACATTCTCCAGAATAGATTTAATATCTTAAACTCTGAACTAATTCAAAAAAAGTAGAAATCATACCAACTATCTTTTCTGACCACAAGGGAATAAAACTAGAAATCAATAAAAGAGAAACCTTGGAAACTTCACAAACACTTGGAAATTAAACCACATTCTCCTGAATGACCAATGGGTCAATGAAGAAATTAAGAAGGAAATTTAAAAATTTATTAAAATGAATGAAAATTGGAATAAAACACACTAAAATCTATGGGATACAGCAAAAGCAATGGTAAGAGGAAAGTTTATAGCAGTAAACATGTGTATCAAAAAGCAGAAAGACTTCAAATAAACAACCTAATGATGCACCTCAAGACACTAGAAAAGCAAAAATAAACCAAACCCAAAACTAGTAGAATGAAAGAAATAATAAAAGTCAGAGCAAAAAGAAATATAATTGAAGCTAAAAGAATAACAGAAGATCAAGGAAATGAAGAGGTGGTTTTTTGAAAAGATAAAATTGACTAACCTTTGGTTAGACTAACTAAGAAAAAAAGAGAGAAGACCTAAATAAATAAATTAGAAACAAAAAAAAAGAGACATAACAAATGAGACCACAGAAATAAAAAGAATAATTAAAGACTACAATGAACAACTATATGTCAACAAACTGAAAAACCTAGACAAAATAGATAAATTCCTAGACACAGCCTACCAAGAGTGAGCCATGAAGAAATAGAACACCTCCAAAAACCAATAACAAGTAATGAGACTGAAGCTGTAATAAAAAAAATCTCTTATCAAAGGAAAGCCCAGGACTTGGTGGCTTCACTTCTGAGTTCTACTGAACATTTAAAGAACTAATACCAATTCTACTGAAACTCTTCAAAAAAATTGAAGAAAAGGGAATATTTCCAAACTCATTCCACAACGCCAGCATTACTCTAATACCAAAATAAGACAAAGACACAACAAAAAAGAAAACTACAGGCCAGTATCATAGATGAACATAGAGGCCAAAATTCCCAACAAAATACTAGCAAACTGAATTCAACAATACATTAAAAAAATCATTTACCATGATCAAGTGGGATTCATCTCAGGGATACAAGGATGGTTCAATATATGCAAATCAATAAATGTGATATATCATATTGACAGAACCAAGAACAAAACCCATATGATTATTTCAATATATGCCAAAATAGCATTTAAAAAAATTAACATCTCTTTATGATAAAGAATCCTCTATCAAACTGGGTATAGAAGGAATATATCCCAAAATAATAAAGGCCATGTGTGACAAAACCACAGTGACATCATACTGAATGGGGAAAATTTGAAGGCCTTTCTTTTAAGAGCTGGAACAAGACACGGATGCCCACTTTCACCAGTTTTATTCAATATAGTTCTGGAAGTTCTTGAGACAAGAGAAAGAAAGGGCATCCAAATTGGAAAGGAAGCAGTCAAATTAGTCTTATTTGCAGATGACATGATCTTTTGCTTAGAAAAACCTAAAGACTCCACCAAAAAAGCTAGAACTGATAAATAAGTTCAATAAAGTTGCAGGATACAAAATCAACATACAAAAATCAGTAGCATTAATATACACCAACAGCAAACAATCTGAAAAAGAAATCAAGAAAGCATTCCATTTACAATAGCTATAAAGAATACAAAATACCTAGGAATCAGTTTAACCAAAGAATTGAAAGATCTGTACAAGGAAAACTATAAAACACTTATTAAAGCAATTGAAGAGAACACAAAAAATGGAAACCATGATATTTCACGCTCATGGACTTGTAAGAATTAATACCATTAAAATGACAATACTACTCAAAGCAATGTACAGATTCAATGTAATTCCTATCAAAATAACAATTCACCACAGAAATAGAAAAATAATCCTAAAATTTATGTGGACCCGTGAAAGACCCCAAGTTGCCAAAGCTATCCTGAGCAAAAAGAACAAAGCTGGAGGTATCACACCACCTGAATTCAAAATTTACTACAAAGCTATAGTAATCAAATAAGCATAGTAGGGGCATAAAAACAGACATATAGACCAATGGAACAGAATACAGAACTCAGATATAAACCCATGCACATACAACCAACTCATCTTTGACAAAGGCACCAAGAACATACACTGGGGAAAGGACAACCTCTTCAATAAATGTTGCTGAGAAAACTAGATAACCATATATAGAAGAATAAAACTAGATTCTTCTCTCTCACTGTATACAAAAATGAAGTCAAATGGATTAAAGACTTAAATCTAAGACCTGAAACTATGAAACTACCAGACAAAAACGTTGGAGAAATGCTCCAGGACATTGGTCTGGGCAAGGATTTTTTGTGTAAGACCTCAAAAGCACAGGCAACTAGAGCAAAAATAGACAATTGGAATTACATCAAGCTAAAAGTCTTCTGCACAACAAAGGAATCAATCAACAAAGTGAAGGGACAACCCCCAGAATGTGAGAAAGTATTTGCAAACCATCCATCTGACAAGGGCTTAATAACCAGAATATATGAAAAGGCGAAACAACTCAATAGCAAACCTCCAAAACAATCTGATTAAAATGGGCAAAAGATCTGAAGGAGCATTCTCAAAAGAAGATATACATATGACCAGCAGGTTTATAAAAAAAAATGCTCAACATCACAAATCTTCAGACAAATACAAATGAAAACTACAATGAAATATCATCTCACCCAGTTAAAATGGCTTTTACCAAAAAGATAGGCAATAATGGATGCTGGCAAGGATGTGGAGAAAGGGGAGCCTTGGTACGTTGTTGGTGGGAATATAAATTGGCATAGCTACTATGGAGAACAGTATAGAGGTTCCTCAGAAAACAAAAAATAGAACTATCATATGATCTAGCAATTCTACTACTGGGTATATATCCAAAAGAAAGGAAATTGGTATACTGAAAAGACATCTGCACTTTCATGTTTATTGCAGCACTATTAACCATAGCCAAAATATGGAATCAACTTAAGTGCCCATCAATGGATGAATGGAAGAAAATATGGTGTATGTATACAATGGAATTTATTAAGCCACAAAAAGATTGAAATCTTGTCATTTGCAATAACATGGATGAAACTGGAGGTCATTATATTAAGTGAAATAAACCAGGCACAGAAAGACAAATATTACATCTTCTAACTCATATGTGAAACTAAAAAAGTTTTTCTCCCAAATATAGAGTAAGCTGGTGATTACCAGAGTCTAGGAAAGAGTGGGGGAAGAAGAGAATTTGATTAGTAGATACAAATATACAGTTTGATAGAGGAATTAAGACCCAGTATTAGATAGATCAGTTGGGTGACTCTAGTTTACAATAATTTATTGTATATTTAAAAATAGCTAGAAGAGAAGAATTGGAATGGTTCTAACATAAAGAAAAGACAAATATTTAGGGTGATGAATATCCCAAGTACACGATTTTGATTTTTACAAATTATATGATTATATTAGAGTATCACATGTACTTTGAAACTGTGTGCATCTGTTATGGATCAATTAAAAATTAAATTAAAAACTTCATATAAAAGGGGGAAAATACAGAATATTCTGCCATATAGTCAATAGAAAGCCCAGCCCAGAGGCAATTGCAGTGGTGAAAGTGAGAGATGTGAGTCATTTGGACTGTGGTGGGAAGTTAGATTTAGGATAGGTCTTAAAGTTAGCAATGAAATAACTTCAGTTTTAACTTTAAAATATATCCTACTGGATAATTCATGGGGGTCTCTATGAGATGTGGGGGTCAGAGAAAGGGAAGAGGCCTTTGGGATTTTTGCATCAGCAACTGGGTGCCTTGTGGTTTCTTTGACTGAGATGGTGAAGGCTGGGGCATGCCAGTATTGAGATGCCAATGAGATTTCTGAAGGGAGCTGTTAATAGCAAGCTGGATGTATAAGTGTCGAGCTCAGGGAAGAGGGTGGTGTGAGAGATATAAATTTGGAAGTCATTAGCATATAGATGGTATTTAAAGCCTAGGGAATGAAGATAGGCTCTACAGTGCAATTCACAGTGAAGATCTTCACATCATGACTCTTTTAGCAACAAAGAGCATAAACATCACTGAAGCATGTTCTGTGTGTGGGGCTCTTGTCAAGTCTCTTAATTTCTCTAAGTATTTGTTAGCCTATCAGGAAAATAAGTGGTAAGCACACACATTCAAGCCATACCCTCAATGCCTGAAGGACCACACTGTAGTTCTCTAATTTCATAGAAGGCGAAGTCATATATTTTGTTTTCTGCAAAAGGATGCCACTTTAAGATCTTCAGAGAAATGCAAAAATTGACTAGGGCAGTTTAGAATTCATCAAATTGCACAATTGAGAGTAATCTACACTCAAGTAGATGTTTGAAATTCTACATTTAGTTGTGGGTTTCTTAAATATGCAGCGAATAATTTAAGTGAAGCGAAATATGCAGCAAATAATATGCAGCGAAATATGCAGCAAAATATGCAGTGAATAATTTAAGATACTGCACAAATAACTGGAGAGACAATAATTTCAGTTGCATTGCTGGTGACAAAGTATTATGAAAATGGAACGCATTGTGTTCAGAATAATACTACTCCAAAGCATGCAAAATCAGTCCACCTGGTAAACTCAATCCTTCAGGAATACAAACAATGTACTTCTGAAAGTTGAGAAAAGTAACTTTCTGCTTTCGAGCCCATCTTTATTTTTGGTGACAGGAGTAACAAAATTTATACCTTTTGCATAAGCAACTTGTACTTTTGCATATTCATGACAACATATGGATTAAATGTTTTAGAATGAGTCTAGACTAATTTTTCTAATAAAAAAGTAATTGCTAGCTCTAAAAAAAATGGGAAGCTATAATGGAAGAAGCCTGGGTAATGGAGAGTTGGCTCTACCACTAGGCTCATGGAGGACACCAAAACCAGGCAAAAAACTCCCATGCTAACTTCTCCTGAGTTGTTCTTTCAGGCCATTGCTCCAAGTGTGGTGTTGGAATTCCCGCACCAGAATCACCCAGGTGATTAAGATGTAGATTTCTCGATCCCATTTTAGACCTACTCCACCACAGTTTCTGAATATAAATCTGCATTTTAAATAAACACTCTTAGGTGGTTCTAAATCAGGAGTTTTAAACCTGGCTTCACAGACATGCTAGGACAACGTTCTCAAACTTTAATGTACATAAGAATCACCTGAAGAGTGGGATAAAACGCAGATACTGGAATCTGGAAGTCCCAGAGCCTGTCTGTGTTTTTAATTTGCATCCTGGGTCTCTTGAATGAGAGTGGTCTAGGGACCTTACTCTGAGAAACCCTGCCTAGGAGGTTTTAGGAGTTCCATGCCCTGCCATCCCCATCCTTCCATCTCTGCTCCCTGAGAACTTAAATGCAAACTTTATCTGTATGTGCCTCTGTGCTATTACATGATAAGGAAGGTCTTTTGCTTGTTTTAGATCTTTCAGTCCAGAAAAAAGTTAAGAGACACTGCAGAAGATACTAGCTCTTCTGATCAATCCTAATACTTTCTTGCACTTCTACATAAGCAATTCAGAAAAATAGCATTGGCAGGGAGCTGCAGAAACTGCTCCCCTAGGTGAGCTATTTGGTCCTCAAATGATGCATATGCCCTGTCTGAGCCGAAGCTCGAGGATAGGAGCACACCAAAAAGCATTCGGTCTCTAGGTTCTGATTCATTTCTCTCCCTCCCCAGCCTTCAGGCATTATTTTAGGGAAGCCAACTTTAAAACAACAACAATTTGTTTATATCACTAAGTATGCTACCCTGGAAGTACATGTTTTCTGATTTACCATGGTTGTTCTTTCCCAGCTCCTCAGAACTATCATGGAGAACCACTTCTGCTTTCCTCATTATTGAACTGAAAGACTAAGGAAGGCTGCATTTGCTCACTCTCCTGTGATTTCTAGTAAAATCGAGCATCCTGTCTTTTTCATTTGTCCATGATTTCATCGGTGTTTGACCTAGCTCCAATTATATTCATTCTTACGGAACTTTCCGTTTGCTTGTTTCTTTTATCCCTCTTATGTTGTTTTCAACTCATTTTGTGTTTGAACAGAGAAAAAAAAGGATGTGAAGATGAAACATTTATCTAGTGGTCCATTTGGTGGAAAAAGCACACAAAACATTTTAAGGCTGAGGTTTTTGAAGTCGCTGCTGAGATGCCAACCAAAATGGACCAAGGACACTGGAGTGGGAAGAACTCTGGCTTTGGAAGCTGAAAGATCTCAGCAACTTGCTGCCATGTGGCCCTGGGAAGCAGCCTACAGGCTTCGAGCCTGTTTTCCCATCTGTAAGAAGGCAGATTCCTAGTTCCACTTGTCTGTGTAGGCTGACATTTTCTCAACCCATCCAGTAGGATTCAGCACCTCTTTCTGCCCTTCCAGTGGGGCCACTCATGCCACAAGTATTCTAGAGCCATGTCGAGTTTACTAAAGATTTTGTACAGAAATGCAGGAGGGTTTTACACTGTAGACCTCCACAGTAAAACCTGCTGAGCTCCCGTGAATTGGTCCCCTCTCCCAAGTCTTTCCATCTCCCTGCTGATTGACAGCTTCTCTTCCTCCTCTCTTTGCTTCACAGTTCGCAGGCTCACTCACTGGATGAACTTCTGTCTTCCTCACTTTCCATATCTCCCCCTTCCCTGCAGGACCCTAAACACTGTCCACTTCCTCCTTGCTTGGACCTAGGTCCTCCAAACTTTGTAAACCTGAAGCCATCAGGTACTCTGAAAACAAGGAAACTTCTCTCCCCCTCATCCTGGCTTCTTACCTTGGAAAACACAAGCAATTCAGCAATTTGTTTTTAGGTTGGTGCAAAGGCAATTATGGTTTAAAAATAATTTCTTTTTTGGCTGGGCATGGTGGCTCACGCCTGTAATCCCAGCACTTTGGAAGGCCGAGGCAGGTGGATCACAAGGTCAGGAGATCGAGACCATCCTGGCTAACATGGTGAAAACCCGTCTCTACTAAAAATACAAAAAAAAACAATTAGCTGGGCGTGGTGGCAGGCACCTGTAGTTCTAGCTACTCAGGAGGCTGAGGCAGGAGAATGGCGTGAACCCAGGAGGCAGAGCTTGCAGTGAGCCAAGATCACGCCACTGCACTCCAGCCTGGGCGACTGAGCAAGACTCCATCTCAGAAAAAAAAAAAAAAAAAAGAGTAATTTCTTTTTAATGGCAAAATTTAAAAGTAATTACTTTTAATGGGAAAAACCGCAATTGCTTTTGCACCAAGCCTTAATATTATGTCATATTAACTACACCTTTTCTCTCCTTTTAAAAGAGCCTTAAAACAAATCCCAGCCTTTTTCATGTTACATGTAAAAAGTGATAATGACAGACTGAAGATGCTGCCCATGGCTGGGACACTTCCCAGGGCCCTGGCTTCCCCATAGCTGAAGGGGCAACATTTTACTATATCCTGAATCTACCCCATGCATACCACGTGCCATTGCACGCAGACCAGGAAGACATTCTCACCTGTAAAAGGGTGGAAATAATGCCTATTTCATAGGTCTGTCTTAAGATTAAATGAAATCATATCTTTAAACCAGCAAGCAGAGTCTTGGGCACTCAGGAACTGTTTAGGGAACCTCAGTTAGGCCTAGACTTAGTCTCCATGTTGGTTCATTTTCCTGGCAAGTTTTCTTTGTCGAGAACGTCTTTGCTTCTCTTCATTTGTTTCATTTTAGAAAACATTTACGAAGTCTCTAAACTTTCTTCCTTGAAGTCACACTGGCTGAAGTCAGTTATTTTCACTGTTTGCAAGGAGTTGCCACTCTGGGCCTTAATGGTGGTCTCCCCTGGGCCACCTCTCTTCCATGCGTTGTACATTTTAACCCCCACCCTGCCGTGTGCCTTGCCCTCCTCTGCTCTCACTCCCTCTGTGTCTCCGATGTTCGTGCTCTGGATCCTCACACTACTGATGGCTTAGGTCCACATCTCATCATCACACTCTAGTCCCCCTTTACCACCTGCTCCTGGGTTAGACTAATTGCTCATTGGAACCGAGGGAACCTGTGACTCTCACCTTGTTGTATGTGTTACTTCTGAATGTCAGTTTCAATCATTCATCTGTGGACAATCCCCTTGGCAGATTAGCATGACCCCCTGAATTTTGTAGGGAAAGATAACTTGAAGATCAATTATAATTGCTCTCATTTTCTTCCTCACACTGCTTCAGCCATGCCGCTTCTGTGCTGTTCCATGAATGCAATGGGGACACTCCTGCTGCCGGACTTTGCTGCTCTTTCCTATGCCTGGAACACTCTCCTCCCAGATTTTCACTTGGCCTGCACCCTCATCTATTTCAAGTTTTTGCTCAAAGGTCATCTTCATGAGTCTCTTCACTGACTATTCCCCAGTCCCACTGACTTCTTCCTTGCTTTACTGGCTGTTAATAGTGTGTGTGTGTGTGTATGGTGTGTGCGTGTGTGTATGTGTGTGTGACAGAGAGTGTGTGTGCAAGAAAATACAGTTTGCCTGCTCCCACTAGAATGTACAACTCCATGACAGTAGGGATTTTGTCCTTTGCCTTTCTCACTATATGTTCCCTGTATTTAGAATATGCCCTGGTACATAACAGGTACTTGTTATATAGTTGTCGAGTTGAATGAATGAATGTGTAACTTATTTCAGACAACAGAAAGGGCCAGAGAGGTGAAAGGAATTGTCCAAGGTCACACAGTTATTTAGGAGTAGAATTGGTAAGTTGATTTGGGTTTCCATCACACAGCTCGGTGTCTTTCCTCTGCCTCCAGCTTCCTGCATTATCAACCACAAGCCACAGTGCTCTGCCCTCCTAGAGTGTAGCCGGGGAAGGCTTGGAGTCTGGCATTAGCAAGGATGAAACGGAGTAATGTCTTTAATGTCTTAAATGTATACACTTATGAAAGCCACTTCATTTGCTATACTCTAGGTATACTGCCCTTCCTTCAGTTCTTCAAATCTATCTCAGGGATTTTGCACATGTGATTCTCTGAAATGCTTTTTGCCCAGTTCTTCCCTTGACTGACTCCCTTCCATCCTTCAAGCCTCAGCTTAAATATGCCTTCTTGAGAATCCATCCCTTCCTATCTGCCATGTCTGAATGTCTGTGTCCCTCAAATTCTTATGTTGAAACCTAATCCCCAGTGTGATAGTCTTAAGAGGTGAGGCTTTGGGGATGTGATTAGGTCACTAATGGGATTAGTGCCCTTGTAAAATACACCAGAAAGAGCTTGTTTGTCCTTTCAACCATGTGAGGACACAGCAAGAAGTTGCCATCTATGAACCAGGAAATGGTTGGGCTCTCACCAGACACCAAATCTATTGACACCTTGATCTTGGACTTCCCGGCTCCAGAACTGTGAAAAATAAATTTTCGTTATTTATAAGCTACCCAGTTTATGGTATTTCGTTATAGAGCCTGAACAGACTGACATTACCCACACCAAAAGTTTTGGTTATTTTATTCAGAATATTTGTCAGTGTTTGCTTGTGATTTCTTATTTAGTCAATTCTCTTCCTATAAAGCAAGGGCCATTTCTTCTTTGTTCACTTTTGTACAATCAATCCTAACATAGTCTCTGTAGTGGATGAATCAATGAATAAGTCTATTATCAAATAAAATGCAAAGGACTTGAGGATTAAACATTTTTTCATAATAGCCATTATAGCTGCTGTTTGAATATACCACGTCTAAAGAAACAATTGCCAGCAAGTAAAAAGCCCCACAAGCCAACCACAGGTTGAGTGAGGCATCTATGATTGTGTATGTTTGCTTCGGTCTAGTTCTAACTTGTCATGTAGATTTCAGGCAAGTGACATGATATCTCTTTATCACAGTTGAAACCCAGACACAGAAATCACATGCCATATTGTAGGGCCTTATTTATAAGTAATGTATAGCGAGCTGTGATGACAAATATTCATATCCAAATCAAGTCTTACTGAGGTATCTTGCTTAATTTCTATCTTGTTAGATTATACCTAACAACAATTTGAAAATTATTCTAGATTAATGAATAAATATTTATTTAGAATCTATCCAGTCCCTAACCCTGAGAAGAATATAAAGATAATGGCCTTGTTCTTAAGAAACAGACTGTTTAAAGACAATGGCCTTTTTTCTTAAGAAACAGACTGTTTAATGGGATGAACACAATTTATACACAAGATGCCATAAACAGGATTATACTCCATACTGTGTGTATTGAGCAGGACAGACAGTAAGTACAATGGAACTTGGCGGGTAGGAGAGGAAAATAAATGTGTGCTGGAGTTTTAAGGGAAGGGTTCCTAGATGAGGTGGAATTTAACTAGTCTTTGAAGGATGGGGGAGAATAAATCAGCATATTTATTGACTGCCTACTATGCATAAGATATCTTACTAAATACTATGGGGGATACAAAGATTATAAGACTAGGTGCCTACCCCTGCCAAGTTTATAATCTTGTTGTAGAAACATGATAGAAATTAGTGAAAAGTTAAATAACGTTATGAGGGATAAATAGCAGCTTAAGATGACAGCAGCACAGGAGACGTTATAGACATTATGTGATTAATTACCGGATGAATGATATTGATAATCATGGCTCTAGGAGCTCCAAGGAGGTGGGTTGGGAAGGCTTCTCAGAAGACACAGGACCTCTACGTGAGTTAGAAGGATGGATGGGATTGGCTAAGAAGATGATGGGAGACATTATCAGGGAGGCAGAATGGAGATTGGCATAAACTAAAGAGTACAGGTAGGGCAGGACAGAGAGGAAAATGTGTCCGAGGAAAATAAGTGAGCCAGTCTGGCTAAGAACAGATAGAAAATTAGAAAACTGAATGGTTAGAAATAAAACTGGGGAGAAGGATTAAGACCAGGTCATGAAGACAATGAAAGCTAGACTATTGAGTTTATATATCACCGTTCCTGCAATGAAGAACCATTAAATATTTTGCATGCGGGCATGATGTTTTATAATTTGTCTGGCAGCAGGGTAAAGAAAAGCTTTGACTAACATGGAGAAACCCCGTCTCTACTAAAAACACAAAAAATTAGCCGGGCGTGTTGGCACGTGCCTGTAATCCCAGCTAATTCAGGAGGCTGAGGCAGGAGAATCGCTTGAACCTGGGAAGTGGAGGTTGCGGTGAGCCGAGGTTGTGGCGAGCCGAGATCATGCCATTGCACTCCAGCCTGGGCAACAAGAATGAAACTCCATCTAAAAAAAAAAAAAAAAAAAAAAAAAAGAATAAAAAAGAAAAGCTTTGAAAAGAGTGGTTGTGTGAGAGGCTACTTCGGAGGTGCAAGCACAGGATAGAAGGAACTATTATCGGAAGTGGTGGCCATTACCAGTTGGACGTAGGTAGACACATAGAGGTAAACTGCAAAGGAACAATCACAAGTGTTTGTGGCTGGGTGAAGATGGAGCTGAAGAGAGAAATGGGTCAAACAAGGGTTTTGAATGTTTCCAGCCTGGATTGCAAAAGAATTCAGTGACACCTACTTACCTGCACACACACACACACGTTCATTTATTGAGTACTTGCTATATTAGTCAGAGACTGCCTTAGATGTTAAAAATACAAAATACGTAAGACAGGACCCATGACTTTAAATTTTTACAGTCAAAGTGGGATGACAATATTCAATAAGCAATTTTAGAGTGCCCAGTATCTTCTAGAGATAATAGACAATGTTATATAGAGAAGTTTAGGAATCGGAAGAGGGTACTTTACATTCATTTGTATGGGAAGGGAAGTATAACTTCAACTTATGGGCAAGGAACTCAGGGTCACAGAGAGACTTCCACATGGAAATGTACAGAGGACAAAGGCAAATGTAGAATTAAAGCCCAGGGAGGGGAATGCAGGTTCAAGAGGGCTTAGTGAAAGTAGATGTCCTCAAAAGAGAAAGTATCAAGAGAGAAGAGACAGAGGCAGAAATTCAAACCTTAGGCTACAATCACATTTAGAGTTGGCAAATTAGATCAACTAAGATGGGATAAACACAATCAGAGCAGAGTTGGGACAGGGTGTATTACTCAAAGGAAGGAGAGGCTTTATTCAACAGTGTTGGTGGTTGAGGGGGGATTGAGTTGCAGAGGTCAAGGTGGGAAGAATTAAGAAAAGATCATGAAGCGGGGTGTCTACGCAGTCAAGGAAACCTTTGTTCCTGGGACTTTGTCACCAAAGAGTGGATGACCATGTCAGGGATGTCACAGAAAACCCCATAAACTTGGTGAAAAATTGGGTCAGATAAAGGATTGTTCAACTATGGTGTTTTCAAGAAAAGCATTACTAATGGAAACAAAGTATAGAAGTTTATAAACTATTTGCCTTTTTTATACAAATATATCAAAGAACATCAGATTTATCAGAATAGTAATTTTGTATTTGATGACTTGCATTTAGACATGGTTCACAGAGTGAGAAAGGTAATTTACCTGAAGGGTACCTTACCTGGCAATTGGACATAACCCCCAGCCCATGGCATGCCCACCAACATCTGTGGCTCATATGAATATCATTAGCAGTAATGTGTATGGTCATGGTGTGTTAAGCATACTACAGGTTCTCTTGTAACTCAATATTTTTATAATACTGTGATTTGACAATTAGAGGTCATAGGTTAGGAGCTTCTGAAGGGTAGGGATGGTGTATTGTACCCCTGCGTGTGTATCCCTTACAAGGTCTGATACACTGGTAAGTACTTAATAAATAAACTGATGGAGGCCTTTGGTAGTGCAGTAAAGTTACAATGGAGCAGGAAAACTTTTTCAGTATCTGGTCATGAAGATGATTAAGAGATTGAAAAATAGAGGTAAAATGTAAGGGGGTGACTTTTGAAATAGCCTTCATATCTGTGAATGGTCACTGCATTATTGGGACATATATTTAGGCTCTGATAAGGTGGACTTAGATTGGATATGAGAAAGCTGTTTTGGCAATAAAGGCTGATAGATCCTGAACTAAGATTGTCAAAAAGATGTGAGTGGTAGAGGTCTGAAAGTGCTTGAAAAATGAAAGCAATCTATGTTGGAGATTTTATTCCTTTTCCTTTCCCTTCCCTAATACAGTGATCCAGGCTTCCATACAAAATTTCTCTCCTTGTAACATGACTCGAGCGAATCTTCTATTTCTTGGAGCTTTGATACTAACCACCTATTGACCATTCTTAGGGCACAAACCCAATCTATTATGCCTCCCGCATTCCCCGTGGCAAATGACTCAGTGTATCTTCAGTGAACATTAAACTGTGAATGTCAGGGAATGAGGTGCCACTAGCAGTAAGCAATGAGAGTGAGTGAGAGGAGATGGTATGTGTGCATTTCCTGTGGTTATGTCAGCCCTTTTTCCATTCATGGGAAAATGTGCTTCCTCACTCTTCCTTACAAGAGGACCCGGCTTCATTGCTTATTGTGAATTATGAGTTATCTTTTCCATCCAAATACACCAGGAATGGAAACCATGGACTTGAGTACATTATATTTCACTTTGCCAACTCTCTCTTGTCTTACTCTCTACTGTTTGTTTTTGCTCATTTATAAATCACCTTGCACTGTGGTCAGACATTTACCAGAAGCTTTGCTGGAGCCTTTGACAATGGCTATCCTCACTTGACAGGTGACACTCTGCTGAGAAAAATGCCAGAGGAACTTGAACACATATTCTCACCCTCCTCCCACTTGGCCTCAATCTGTACTTTCTCCTTCTTCCCTTCTGTCGGCTTCCTGTTCTCTCTTTTCCATTCCATTGCCTTTCCCAATTTCATATTCAAAGATGCTTTGAACACAACAAAAATACTGCCAGAGGTAATTATAATTGCACAAGAATTTTGTTATATTACATAGATTTCTCCTAGCCTGAATATTTCAAATTGACCTCTGAGAGGTAAAAAGAATGGGTGTGATCACAGTTCCCTCCCTTCCCCCTCTCTCTTCAGTTTCTATTGAGGGGAACATTCTTCCCCTCCCTGTCTGTGCCTATTTTTATTCCCTGTCCCCTGCACCCTTATTTAAACCTAAAATATTGATGAGCTCCACCTCAAGCTCAGCACTTATTAGGAGCGCTACAGCTCAGTTCAGTACAGGTGGGTGCAAATCCACAGAGTTCCTGAGAGGCCAGAGGCAGTGAGGTGCGGAGGATCATATAGGGAGGACAGATGACACCGAGCATTTATATGAATGTCTTGTGTACTTGGGGTAGAGTTACATGGGTGGGAGAGGGGGCGAATTTGAGAAACGATCTAGGGGAGTCCCCTAAGTCAGCAGGATTCAGTGGTGGTGGGTGTATGGTGTGGATTCCAGGGAAGGTAGGAGGGTACAGCAGTCGGGGTCGGAACTTGTGTCAGGCTGCTGGTGTTCAACTGCCAGCTCCAGATCTCACTAGCAGCCTAATCTGGGGCATGGCCCTTAACAGCTCTGAGCAGTTTCCTATAAAATAGAGGTAATAATAGTTTCTAGCTCACAGGTCTTGGAGAGAAATTAGGTTATGCATATAAAAGCATTTAACTCAATGCCGGGCATGTGGAAAGTAATCAATAAGCAGTAGCAATCATTATGTGTTCTCCTTTTTACTGATGTCCATCGGTAATCAGCAAATTGTAACTATTATTTCTTTAACTATCTCCGTGAGAGAGAGTTTATGAAAATGGTGTTTAAAACCAATCATTAGCCTTAGGAAAAAAAGTAAAGGCAAGCACAATTTGTTCCATAGATAGTATCAATAATTCTGGGCTGATAATCAACTTGACAATCAACTTATTAAGTTTTCTACATTGTTCAAGACATTAACTCGCTTGCTGTTGGTTTGTGTGAGCGATGTCTCTGTTGTATGATGTATGTGTATGTGTGTATATGTGTGGGTGGGCATGTACATAGACATACACATATACACACACACAGGATGGTGAGTGAAATGTTTCCTGTTGCCCTGGGATTGGTAACTGGGGCGCAAAGCCTGCCAAGTGTCAGGACCTCTGCAGCAGGAGGCTGGACAGCTGGGAGGTGGTTCACAGGTCTGGGAGCTGGAGGACAGACGGGTGGAAAAGGTCGAGCTGGAGGTGAATCCTTTACATCAAAGGGTTGTGCTGCAGGGAGGCTCACAGGTACTCTAAAGAACTCACACGTGTGTCTGAGGAGAGACAGCCCACAATGGAGGCCTGCTGCATGGAGGGTTCCAACGGCCAGTCTCGGTAAACTAGAGATGCAGCCATAGTCAGCAGAGAGAGAGAGAGAGGACGGACAGTGGCCAGCCACGCAGAGGCATGTGTCCACCATCCCTCCCGTCCCTCGCCAACATCACTGGGAGAATCAGGATTGGCGGGGTTAGGGTGCAGGAAGTGGCTCAGAGTCAGATCGAAGTCCCGGATTTCAGCTTGTTAGGGGTTGAATGTGTCCTCCACAAAATGATAGATTGGCTTTCCAATCCCCAGTACATCAGAATGTGATCTTATTTGGAAAGAAGGCCTTGCAGAGGGTTAAAATGTGATCATTAGGGTGGGCCCTAATCCATTGTGACTGGTGTCCTTATAAAAGGGGGAAATTTGGAAAGAGTCATATACAGAGGGAAGACATGAGAATAGACATCAGGAGAACTTCATATGAAGTTTGGAATTATGCTGCCACAAGCCAAGGGGTGTCTGGGGCCACCAGGAGCTGGCAGAGGCAAGGAAAGATCCTTCCCTACTGCTTTCAGAGGGATCACTGCCCTGATTTTGAACTTCTTTTCTCCAGAACTCAGATGATAAATTTTGTTGTCTTAAGCTCCCCAATGTGTTGTACTTTGTTATGGCAGCCTGAGAAAATGAATACATGGCTCAAAGCTGTGCAGGAGGGAAGAGAGGGAGACGTGATTTAAGTGCATTACAGATCAAAACTTTAACCTGGGCTGCACTTGAAGAGCTAAGAATGACCAGAAAGTTATGGAATCTGCCCAAGATCTTATTGAGCAATGTGCTACGTATTAGGAAAGGGAGGTTCTACAGAACAGAGATGAAAGCCATGATGGAAAAAATACAATTATTTTACGCATACACCCCACCAAGTTCAGACTGCTCAATAAACTGGTTACATACAGATTCACACATCCTCTGCCCACCAGATGCTTGGGAATTTGGCCAGGATTACTCTCAGGCTGCATGCTGATTACCATGACAGCATAGGTAAAACACAGTCCTATAGCTTCCCCAGTTTATAGACTTGGAGCCAGGGATAGTTCTTAAATGGTCTAACCGTGAATGTTCTGTGATTAAATCTGATGTTTGACAATGAGCCCTGGGGACCATAAATCACTGAAGTCTGAGAGTGCTCCAAGGGCAATAACAGAACTCCCTCAGTGAAAGAGCTGCTTTGCAGGCAGCTTAGAGGGAAGACCCCTTTTCATGTCTTGCCTTCACATCTAGATCAGCACCAGAAGCTGCAGACCCACAAAGATCTCTATCATAGTCAATTCCCAGTGGCCTCTGTCACATTCTTCTGGGGCGATGGGCTTTGTCTTCATTCCCAGGATATCTCACTGAGCTGCCCTGTCTGCACAGTCCCAAGAGGGTGTTCGCTATGAGCTGATTTTCTGGAGTGAATGGGCACCAAGGATTTCTATCATTTTTCCTCATGGAGACAGGGAGAGAAGAGTCTTGGCAGGATGGGAAGTCAGTTATGTTCATCCTGCTGGGTCTCAGTAGGGGCTCACTGCTCCAATTAGCACTACCTGTCTTCCAGGACAGGGAGGGCTGCTCAGCCAGGGCCTCCTCAACACAAACTTTCCTTTTCTTCACCTTACAGGGGATGGAATTAGAGTTATTTTCCTGATTCTCTGATGCACTAGATGGTTCTTGTTGGTCTGCCTTGACATGCCCATCTTTGGTGATTTTGGAGATGGTGGTAGCCTAGAAGAGGTGTTGGAGGAGGAGACGGCAAGGAATTGTAGGGTGCATGTGGGGGCAGCAGAGACACCAGCCTGGGCTTGCCGTGATGCCCTGTGCCCCCAGAAAGAAAGAAGAGGATGGATAGGCTGAGGGGTCCTAGCAGGAAAAGGGAATTCTCCTATTTATTTTATTATTATTATAGGTTCAGTGGGTAGATGGGCAGGTTTGTTACATGAGTATATTGCATAATGATGGGGCTTGGGCTTTCAGTGAGCCCATTACCAAAATAGTGAACATAATATCCAATAGGTAGTTTTTCAGCTCAGCCCCATCCCTGCACCTCCACGCTTTTTAAGTCCACACTGTACATTCTTTTTATCTTTATGTCCATGTGTACCCATTGTTTAGCTCCCACTGATAAGTGAGAACATGCAGTGTTTGGTTTTCTGTTTCTGTGTTAGTCTACCTGTCCCTTAAATGCTGGCATCTCTCAGGGCTTGTTCTTAGCCCTCTGCTGCTCTTTCTTTCTGGACTCTTTCACTCATATCCTTACTGATGACTTTCAAACCTATATTTCCAGCCAGGAAGTGTGTCTTGAGCTCCAGGCTCAGAAATCCCGCTTCTTACTAGAGAGATCATTCCATCTGTATGTCATGCGGATACTTTAAATAGAAAACATCTAAAGTGCTCTATTCATTCCCACTCCCCAAAACAGCTCCCTCTCCTCTCTTGCCCCCATAGTCTACCAGCTGGCAAGACCAGAAATGCAGAAGTCTTTCTTAACTCCATCCTCTACCTAATGCCACATCCAACCAATCACTGAGTCCTAATAACGCCGACATCTTCATAGACCTCAGCTCCATTCACTTCTCTTTCCCACTGCCTCAATCAAGATGACAGCCATCTATCATTCAATGGGCAGGGATGCAAGATGTGTGGGCTCTCCTGGCTTACTAGTTTCTTGACACACCTTCACAACATTGTTTAAGTGTATATTCATCATTTATTTAGAGGGAAATTGTAGAAAAGCAACATCCATGGAAGGAGCAATCAAATTATCTTTTATTGCAGAGGTTGGCAAATGAAGGATGGTGAGCTGACCACCTGTTTTATAAATAAAGTTTTTTTGGAACACGGCCATACCCATTTGTTCCTGCGTTGTACTTGGCTGCTTTCATGCAATAATGGCAGAGTAGAGTAGTTGTGACAAACAGAATCTGGCCTACAAAACCTATTTACTATCTGGCTCTTGATTTAAAAAGTTTGCTGACCTCTGTTATATTGCCCTGAACAACTCAGCTCTGGCTTTGTGCTTGCATCCTTCCTCATTAAATAATTTAGAAATCATCTGCTGTAGGTCTACCATGCCCCTTGGTAGAGTTGGCGGGCTGGTTGAGGCAGGAAGGTGTCCCACACAACCACAGTGGCTTATCAAGCATTTTTTCCAATCACATGCAATGTTTCTGCTTGACAAGACATCCGGAATATACAATTGTCACCTTCTTGTTCAATTCCATTGATATTTTAGAAACTTAGTGAGAATTCATTTCCCTTCATAGATGGACACCCCAGGCACTACCCAGCTGCCTCCCCTTAATTTGCTTTTGATGTCATGGACCTCCTCTTGAGTCTTCCTGCCTCAAGTCTTGCTCCTCTTCAAACCATTCTCTGCAATGCAGATAGGATAATCTTTACCAAATGTATATCTAATCATGCCACTCACCTGATAAGCCACATTGCAGGGTTTAGAGAACTTGTGGTATGTTCTCAACTCTGCAACAGGGCTCAGCGGGCCTTTAGGATCACACATAAAGGGCAACACAGCTTACCTAGCATTTGTTTTCTGGATCTAGTCTTGTTTTTCGTCTCATGCCTTGCCCTCTCCCTCTTTTTTTTTTTCTTTTTTTATGTGACAGCCATATTTCTCCTCTTTCAATTCCCAGATGTGCCATGCTCTTTTCCTCTGGGTCTTTGTGAATTATTTTTCTCTATGCAGAACACTTTGTTTTGCACTCTTGCCTTTACCTGGCTAACTTCAGCTCATCCTTCATATATCTGTGTAAATATCATTCTCTCAGCTTGGTTCTATCTGTCCTTTAGACAAGATTAATTATTGCCCTTAATCTCTCTGTACTTCCCTTATCATAACATCAGTCATTCTTATTGTTATCATTTGTTTAATTATCGGTAAGTTCTATAAAGACAGGGATGACTAGCTTGTATTCCTCAAGCCTATCTGGCAATAAGCAGGTACTCAAATAGATATTGAATGGATAAGTGATTGAATGCATGCATGAATGTGTGAATGAGGATTTAAGAGCCTTCCTCTACTGCTCATTATCCCCCAGTCTCTATATCCAACTGGTAACCAAGTCTGGTTCTAATTTTAATTTTAAAGCATTCTATTTTTCACCAACTCTCGTACGCCTTCCTTCTTCTATCTTATACCTGGACTATGACAACGATCTTGCATTCAGTATGGTGCTTCATTAAATTTTTGTAAAGATATCAGAAATAAATATCTATGTCCTTTCTTTTCTAGCCCATGGTATAAACATCAAACTCTTTTGCCTGTTTGATCAGTTCCTATAACCCATCTCTTGTCCTTCTGTCCTCATGACCTAGAAATACTGAATTACCTGTAGTTCTTCAGAATACAGTAGGATGTTTCATACTTTCTAGCTTTCCCTCAATTTTTCTCCATACTTAACACACCCCACTCCATTTTGTGCAGCTGGAGAACTCTTGTTCACTTTTAAAACTCAGTCCGAAGGCACCTCTTCTGTGGAGCCAGTCTGAACCCTTCTTTCTTTGTGCCCCAGCTGAATAAATGGCTGTAAGAGCACCAGTATCACTTTTTTTTTTTTTGCATGCACTTATTTGTCCTGGCCTTTCTAGTTTTGAGAGTAGAGGCCATATCTGATTCCTGTTTATATCTCCAGCAACTAGCCCAGGGCTGGCACTTTTGGCTGAAAAGTGGAATGAATGGAAGTGATCTCTAAAGTTCCTGCTAACTAAAGCATTCCATGCATTAAGAAGCTAGTCCTTGATGAGGCACAGTAGCTTAAACCTATCTGTGAGCACAGCAACTTACACCTATCTGTGAGCACAGCACTTTGGGAGGCCAAGGCAGGAGGATTACTTAAGGTGAGGAATTTAAGACCAGTCTGGGCAATATAGCAAGACCCCATCTCTACAAAACATTTTTATTTTTTTAAAATTTAGCATATAATTATACCTTATTGATATTTTCTTTTTTTTCCTTTTTTTAAAATTATATTTTAAGTTTTGGGATACATGTGCAGAATGTGCAGGTTTGTTACATGGGTATACACGTGCCATGGTGGTTTGCTGCACCCATCAACCCGTCATCTACGTTAGGTATTTCTCCTAATGCCATCCCTCCCCTTGCCCCCCACCCCCCGACAGGCTGCGGTGTGTGATGTTCCCCTCCCTGTGCCCATATGTTCCCATTGTTCAACTCCCATTTATGAGTGAGAACATGCAGTGTCTACAAAATATGTTTTAAAAAATTAGTTGGGCATTGTAGCATACGCCTTATAGTCCTAGCTACTTGGGAGGCTGAGGCAGGAGGATTGCTTGAGCCCAGTAGTTTTAGGTTGCAGTGAGCTATAATCATGCCACTACACTTCAGCCTGGATGACAGAGGGAGACCCTGTCTCAAAAAAAAAAAAAAAAAAAAAAAGAAAAGAAAAGAAAAAAAGAAAAAAAAGAAGCTAGTCCAAGATTTTCAGCATGTTGAACCAGCATCATCCAGGGGGATTTTTTCTAGAAAAATACCTGTGAACTCCCTTTTCCCTTTTGAAAGCCTAGGTCCAAGCTCAGCATATATTGTTATTGCTAACCCCACAACCTATTTGATGAGACCTCCCTTCCTGTTGAATTTTTGCTAGAGCTTTATCTGGAAGGTAGATGTAATCTTAAGTCTATTTCTATCTTTGAATAACATATTTCCTCTTTTCTAATGCCAACCCCCAGGAAGGTGAAGCCAAGTAGTGCAGGGTTTCAAAACAGGCCGAGCAGTGGTTTTTGGTGAAGGAGGAGACTTCCATGTCATTGGGAGTATTAGGCCAACCATGGCAGAGAGGCAGGGTGAGATGTTAGTAGTGGGCTGGAGGTGGATGGCCCAACAAGGGTCATGAGGGCCAGTTCTGGAGAGACTGACCTGGCTGTAGGACTGGCTTTGCAAGCAGTCAAATTATACTATAAGTTCTTGTCCGGCCTGAGATGCTGAGATGGCACTTAAAGAGGTTCAATCCCCAAGAACAAGTTACAGTGTCAGGATCCTCCTTTCCTGCTTATGCAAAACACAGGACTGCAGCTAGAAATCAGGGGCTAAGGTTCAGCCAGCCACCCCTTTCATTTGGAACAAAATATCAAAGTGCCAATCCTGGAACTTTGCCCTGGAGGGAAAACTGGGAATTGGAGCTGGGACTAGGCAAGAGTTGTCTTCCCAGAAGCACAGAGGACATTAGGGGTGCTCAGGCACTCGCTAAGGGAACATTCAGTTAAGGGCTAAAGGCTAAACATGGACTCCAATCACTGGTAGAGATAGGGCCCCAAATATTAACAATATTTGTTTCTCAATGGTCAGGGACAGAGTAGATCAGCCTGAGGCTTACCAGTCTTTAGAATATTTATAATCAATATTTAACTTTTAAGATTTTGAAATCCTAAATGTCCACAAGCACATAAATAATCAAGGAAAATACATTTAAATTGGGATGCAATCTCTGTTTAGACCCATCAAATCAGAATTGGGTAATTTAAACTTCCTTTAAAATAAAATAATGGATGCTGTGGAGTGAAAGGAGCCAGGCACATTCCTCAGCCCCGGGCTCAAAACAAACAAGCCCAGTACAAACACATCCCATCCTCCCATCCCACCACATATCGCCATATATCTCTCAAACTTCCTGAGCCCAGTACAAACACCACCAGGAAAGTCTCCGATAAGGGGAAAGCCGTTCAAAGTTTTACTGAAAGAGCGGGAACCAAAAGAATTCCTTTGTTCCCCTGTAACTTTCAGGCTATAAAAAGCAAACACTCGCATTGTTCAGGGCCCTCTTGTATGCTGTGGAATGGAGGGACCAGGTTCGAACTTGTAGTAAAGCTCCTTGCCGCTTGGCTTTGACTCTGGACTCTGGTGGTCTTCTTTGGGGAACTAATGGTCTGGGCATAACATCTGGGGGCTCATCCGGGATTCCCCAAGCCCACCAGACCCCTGGTCAACGGATCTGCTAGGATCAATCTACTGATAGGTGAGCTGGCTCATCTCCGTTTGTCTGTCTGTGTCTGTTCTGAATCTGAATCTGTGACTCGCGAGGTCTGAAACTGGAGCTGGCACAGTCCTGGCGGACGTGCTATAGGACGGCCAGCGGAGACTGGTGGGAGACATCCCCTGGCTCTCATCTGATCTAAATTGCAATCTGAACTGCCCCGGTTTGGCGGGCAGCAGCTATCTCTGATCTGGGCTGCCCCAGCGCGATCGCGGTCCAGGCAGCTAACTCTGACCCGGGCTTCCGGTGCGCGCTTGCAATCTGAACTGCCCCGGTTTGGCGGGCAGCAGCTGTCTCTGATCTGGGCTGCCCCAGCGCGATCGTGATCCAGGCAGCTAACTCTGACCCAGGCTTCCGGTGCGCGCTTGCAATCTGAACTGCCCCGGTTTGGCGGGCAGCAGCTGTCTCTGATCTGGGCTGCCCCAGTGCGATCGCGATCCAGGCAGCTAACTGTGACCAGGGCTGCCAAAGTGCGCCTGCGATTGGATATCATTAATAAGTCAGATCAGATTTCCTTTACAGGGATTCAAACCCACATTCCTTTACAGGAAGAGACTACAAATTATTACAGGATGGGTAATACCCAGAGCACTCCTCTATCTCTCCTTATGAGTAATTTCAAAGAAGTTAGAGCAAGGGGCCATGATCTTGGTATAGAAATCAGGAAAGGAAAGCTAATTACTCTGTGTCGCTCCGAATGGCCTGCCTTTGATGTGGGGTGGCCGCCCGAAGGGACCTTCCAACTTGCTGTCATCACTAGGGTAAAGTCCAAGATTTTCCTACCTGGGCGTGCAGGCCACTTAGATCAAATCCCATATATCCTCATATGGCAGGACCTTGTTGAGAACCCGCCTCCTTGGCTGTCCCCTTTCCAATTAGCCTCTGAACCCTGTAAGGCACTGGTTGCTCAACCACTAAAATCCAAGCAACCAACTGCCCCCCCCATCCTGTTCTACCTGACAGCGGGGACCCACTGTTCACAGAACCCCCTCTGTACCCCTCCGGGCCCCAGGCCCCAGCCCCCCTGGCTGAGCTGCGGGAGGGAGCAGGCGGACGGGAGGTGGCCGGCACACACAGGCCCGCTGAAAGGGAAAGTAACTTTGAAGGGCCGGCGGGGCGGACGCGAGGGCGCACTTCGCAGACTAGACCCCCCTCAGCCGCCTGACTCCACGGTGGCTTTACCCCTTTGGGAAATAGGACCCCCAGATGACACAGGAATCCCAAGGCTCCAGTACTGGCCATTCTCCACCAGTGATCTGTATAACTGGAAGACTCAGAGTGCTCGGTTTTCAGACAACCCCAAAGATTTACTGGCTTTACTGGATAGTGTCATGTTCACCCACCAGCCCACTTGGGATGATTGTCAGCAGCTCCTCCGAATCTTGTTCACCACGGAAGAGCGAGAGAGAATACAGATAGAAGCTAGAAAGCTGATCCCGGGGGACGACGGTCAACCGACTGCCAACCCCGACCTCATAAACGCAACCTTTCCTCTGACCAGGCTGGCATGGGACTACAACACGGCAGAAGGTAGGGGACGGCTACACCTTTATCGCCAGACTCTAATGGCAGGTCTCTGGGCAGCTGCTCGCAAGCCCACTAATTTGGCTAAAGTATATTCTATTCTGCAGGGAAAGACAGAGAGCCCAGCTACCTACTTAGAAAGATTAATGGAAGCTTTTAGACAGTACACCCCCATAGATCCAGAGGCTCCACGAAGTCAGGCAGCTGTTGTAATGTCTTTCGTAAATCAGGCAGCCCCAGATATTAAGAGAAAACTCCAGAAATTAGAAGACTTGGAGGGAAAGCGGATTCATGACCTCCTTCAGATAGCCCAGCAGGTTTACAATAACAGAGATACTCCAGAGGAAAAGCAATTTAAGGCCACTGAAAAAATGACCAAGGTCCTGGCAGCAGTGGTACAGAAAGAGCATCTACAGCCAGAGTACACCCAACCTAGGCGGCCCCCCCGGCATGATAATCTGAGCAAAGACCAATGTGCCTACTGTAAGGGGGCTGGCCACTGGGTAAGAGACTGCCCCAAAAAGAAACCACGAGGACAGGGACCTGGACCCCCTAGGTCTACACCCGTACTAGTCACTCAAGACGAAGACTAGGGAAGACGGGGTTCGGACCCCCTCCCCGAACCTAGGGTGACTTTGCAAGTGGAGGGGTCCCCAGTCCAGTTCTTGGTCGATACGGGAGCACAGCACTCGGTCTTAGTTAAAACTAATGGGAAATTATCCTCCAAATCCTCGTGGGTACAAGGGGCCACAGGAGTTAAGAAATACCCAGGGACAACACAAAGAACAGTAAACTTCGGGGCCAAGAATGTAACCCATTCTTTCCTGGTCATCCCTGAGAGCCCCTGTCCCCTACTGGGGAGAGACCTGCTAACTAAAATGGGAGCACAGATCCATTTCCTCCCTGAGGGGCCCGTCGTGACCAACTCCCACAATCGACCTGTGTCCGTCCTGACTATAAACCTAGAAGATGAGTACCGGCTCCACCAGGAGAAAGCGGCCCCTGACCAGGACATAGCAACCTGGCTCCAGCAATATCCAGAAGCGTGGGTGCAAACGGGGGGCTTAGGTCTAGCAAAACACCGTCCTGCCTTATTTATTGAACTTAAGCCTGGGACAGACCCCGTGCGGGTACGCCAATACCCGATGCCCCTAGAGGCCAAGAAAGGGATTTTGCAGACTATGGATACCTGGGTTCGCAGAACTGGCTAAACCCTTGTATCAGGCAACACGGGGGTAACAGCCATTTAATTGGACAGACGAAGCCGAGTTGGCCTTCCAACAGATTAAAACCGCCCTACTCTCCACGCCTGCACTAGGACTACCTGATGTTACCAAGCCCTTCCACTTATACGTGGATGAGAATAAGGGTGTCGCCAAGGCGGTAATAACTCAGAACTTAGGCCCCTGGGGGAGGCCAGTTGCCTACCTGTCAAAGAAGTTAGACCCAGTGGCTGCCGGGTGGCCCCCTTGTCTCCGAATGATTGCGGCCATGGGTCTGATGGTACAAGATGCTGATAAACTTGTCATGGGGCAAGAATTGTGGGTCGTTACTCCACATGCCGTCGAAGGTGTACTCAAACAGCCACCTAATCGATGGATGAGTAACGCCCGGCTCACCCACTACCAAGGACTACTACTAAATCCTCTCAGGATAATTTTCCTGCCCCCAACGACCTTAAACCCTGCCTCGCTGCTGCCCAACCCGGACCTGGATGCCCCACTCCATGACTGCACCAAGATACTAGCTCAGGTGCACGGAGTTCGAGAAGACCTGCAGGACTGCCCACTTCCTGACGCCGACCTCGTCTGGTTCACTGATGGGAGCAGCTTCATGCATCAAGGCCAGAGGTACGCTGGAGCGGCAGTAACTTCAGAGACTGAGGTAATCTGGGCGGAACCCCTGCCCCCGGGGACATCGGCCCAGAAGGCCGAACTGATAGCGCTCACCCAAGCTCTTACCTTAGGGGCGGGGAAAAAGCTGACAGTATGTACAGACAGCCGATATGCTTTTGCAACGGCGCATATACATGGGGCCATTTACAGGGAGCGAGGGTTACTGATGGCTGAAGGAAAAGAGATAAAAAACAAGCAAGAGATCCTAGCCCTGCTAACAGCCCTATGGAGGCCAGAAAAATTAGCCATTGTACATTGCCCAGGGCATCAGAAACTAACTACTCCAACTGCTCAAGGCAACTTTCTGGCAGACCAAACTGCAAGGAATGTGGCGAAGGCTCCCAACCAACTCCTTGCACTCCAGCTCCCTGACCCGGGCCCCCGGGACTTGCCATATTTCCCTGAATATTCCGAACAAGATCTCCAGTGGATTGACAAACTTCCCCTGAAACAAATCCAGAATGGGTGGTGGACTGATACTAATGACCAAACCATCCTACCAGAAAAATTAGGACAACAGGTGTTAGAACACATCCACCGAACCACCCACCTGGGGGCCCGGCGGATGATAGACCTGATCAGACGCTCCAAGCTCAAAATCAGACATATAGCTGAGACGGCCAGCAGTATCGTGACGAGTTGCAAAGTCTGCCAGCTTAACAACGCATACCCCCAATCTCAAGCTGCAACAGGAACAAGGCTCAGGGGAACCAGGCCCGGTATCTACTGGCAAGTAGATTTTACTGAAATAAAGCCAGGAAAGTACAGGTACCGGTACTTACTTGTCTTTGTAGATACTTTTTCAGGGTGGACTGAAGCATTCCCAACCAAAAGAGAAACTGCTCAGATCGTAGCAAAGAAAATTCTGGAAGATATCCTTCCCAGGTATGGCTTCCCCATCCAGATAGGGTCAGATAATGGGCCCGCTTTCGTCGCTAAGGTAAGTCAGGACTTGGCTTCCATCCTTGGGGCAAATTGGAAACTACATTGCGCTTACAGGCCCCAGAGTTCAGGACAGGTAGAAAGGATGAATCGGACCTTAAAAGAGACCTTAACTAAATTGACTATAGAGACTGGCACTAATTGGGTAGTCCTTCTCCCCTATGCTCTGTTCCGGGCCCGTAATACCCCTTACAAACTGGGCCTTACCCCTTACGAAATCATGTATGGCAGACGTCCACCCCTGGTTCCTAGCTTAAAAGATGACCTGTTTAAGTCTGAAACAGAAAATGTCTCTGAATTCTTATTTTCCCTACAAGCCTTACAGAAAATTCACGAAGAAATCTGGCCCAAGCTGAAAGAGCTATATGAGACCAGTCCCCCACCGACACCCCATCCATACCAGCCGGGAGACTGGGTCCTGGTTAAGCGACACCGACAAGAGACCCTAGAGCCCAGGTGGAAAGGATCACTCCCAGTACTCCTGACCACACCCACCGCCCTGAAGGTAGAAGGCATCGCGTCGTGGATCCACTACACCCACGTCAAGCCAGTGGACCCAACCTCCGACCTTCTGGGGCCAATCACGGCGGCGGCTGAAACACCGGACACGTGGACTGTGGACAGAGCTAAGAACAACCCCTTAAAACTCACCCTGCGCCGGCAGCATAGCTCACTGCAAACATGCAGTTAGGTAGTCTAACTCTAACATTAGTCGCCCTAGTGGCCGCTGGGGAAAACATAAAGCCAGCTCCTAATCCCTTTGTCTGGAGATTCTGGCTTTATGAAAACCAAACCCACCCTGGGCAACCTCATAAGCCCGGGAAATTAGTGGCCAGTGCAGACTGCCCCTCCTCAGGGTGCAATAGCCCAATTTTACTAAATTTTACCAATTTCCCAGTAGCCAAACCAGTGGCACCAATAATATGCTTCGAGTATGATCAGACTAAATACAATTGTAAGCACTATTGGTGGCACCAAAGTGCCGGCTGCCCTTATAACTATTGTAACATCCATAAATACCAATGGTGGGGTGGAAAAGAACAGATAGATCCCAGATGGCCCTTCCATCGCAGACGAGATAGAGACCTTTCATATACATAGATAGTTAGAGACCCCTGGAACTCCCGCTGGACCACGCCTCAACACGGGGCTGTATACTACTCCTCCGCCTCCACATGGCCTAGCAGTCACCTCTATCTGTGGCGGGGTCTAGTGCAGGTACGGCCCCTGGTCCATGGAAATATTCAGCGACAAGAAAACCGCCTGACACAAGATTTACGTCCTTTTTCCTGGTTAAAATTATTGCAAGAAGGATTAGAACTTGCCAACCTTACAGGACTTCACAGCCTGTCTGGCTGCTTTCTGTGTGCCACTCTAGGGCGTCCACCGCTAACCGCTGTCCCCCTGCCATGGAGATCCTCCACCTCTGCCCAAGCTAACAACCACCGAAACCTCTCATATGCCCCTATCCCTAACGTGCCACTATACCTAAACCCCAGTCAAGAAAAGTTTCCCTACTGTTTCTCAGGAACTAATTCCAGCCTCTGCAACATCACTGCAATGCCCCCTAATATCACCTTAAGGGCTCCGTCAGGCATATTCTTCTGGTGTAATGGAACATTATCTAAAAACCTATCACGCCCCTCTGTTACCAACCTACTGTGTCTTCCTGTCACATTAGTTCCCCGGTTAACTCTACTTACTGCCGGCGAGTTCCTAGGGTATACCGGTAACTGGACTAGTGCTGTTATTCACCCAGACCCTAGACCGAGACCTGCACGAGCCATATTTCTCCCCCTCATTGCAGGAATCTCCCTCACCGCATCCTTCATGGCAGCCAGACTGGCCGGGGGAGCCCTAGGTCACACCCTCATAGAAAGTAACAAGCTGTACCAACAATTTGCCGTTGCTATGGAGGAGTCAGCTGAGTCCGTTGCCTCCCTCCAGCGGCAGCTCACGTCCCTAGCACAGGTAACCTTGCAGAACCGGAGGGCCTTAGACCTACTCACTGCTGAAAAAGGGGGAATGTGTATGTTTCTAAAGGAAGACTGTTGTTTCTACATAAATGAATCAGGGCTCGTGGAAGACCGGGTCCAACAGTTACGCAAGTTAAGCACAGAAGTAAGAACACGGCAGTTTGCTTCAGCTGCAGACCAATGGTGGAACTCATCTATGTTTTCTCTGTTAGCCCCCTTCCTTGGACCCCTGCTGAGTCTACTATTTCTGCTTACCGTAGGACCTTGTGTTGTTAACAGAATTTTGCGGTTCGTTAAAGAAAGGTTTAACACTGTACAACTCATGGTCCTCAGGGCCCAATACCAACCTGTAAATGCTGAAACAGAATCAGACTTATAAGACCCAAGATTGGCTCTAAAAATATACCTGAAAAGAAAGGGGGGGAATGAAAGGAGCCGGGAACATTCCTCAGCCCCGGGCTCAAAACAAACAAGCCCAGTACAAACACATCCCATCCTCCCATCCCACCACATATCGCCATATATCTCTCAAACTTCCTGAGCCCAGTACAAACACCACCAGGAAAGTCTCCGATAAGGGGACAGCCATTCAAAGTTTTACTGAAAGAGTGGGAACCAAAAGAATTCCTTTGTTCCCCTGTAACTTTCAGGCTATAAAAAGCAAACACTCGCATTGTTCAGGGCCCTCTTGTATGCTGTGGAATGGAGGGACCAGGTTCGAACTTGTAGTAAAGCTCCTTGCCACTTGGCTTTGACTCTGGACTCTGGTGGTCTTCTTTGGGGAACTAACGGTCTGGGCATAACAGGAGGGCACACTTAGGCCTTCTAACACACTGCTGATTCTACATTGGTACAACCCTTATGGGAAGTGATTTGAACATTCATATCAAGTTCTTTAAAAATTTCATTCTTGCAGCTAATATTTGTGGGTGTTTATTCAGCCCTCATTTTTGCCTTTCTCCCTCCTAATACTGGTTAGGTTTTTATCTGGATATCCATCCTTCTCCAAGAGACCATGTGCATTAGGGGCAGTTGACATCCCAACTAACATGGATGTCTCTGATTGGCTTAGGCAATTAGAACTTTTGAACTTCTGGTCCAAAGTGTTTATTTTGTGGATGGGCACAGACCTATATTCCAATCAGGGTGAATCTTAAGACTGTTGTTTGGAAGGCAGAGAGAGAAATGTACACTCTCCCACTAGATGTGCCTGAGGACATCTATAGCCATGATGGTGGCTGGTGGCCATCCTGATTTGAGTTTGGCTTTTTGCTATTTGCCACCGAAAGCCTGTTCTTCAGCCTTTCACCCAGTTATTTCACTTCTAAGAATATATCCTAATGAAATAATCATAATTTCATCCAAAAATTTAAGTATATCATTATTTATAAGAAAGAAAAATGGGAAACAGCCTATATAAATGTCCTTAAATGGATGAAGATTAAATAAATTATATTGTACTCATAGGAGGAAATTTTATGAAACCATTACAAATCATGTTTCTGAAGAATATTTAATGACTTTGGAAAATGCCCACAGTATAGTGTAAAGTATGAAATGTAAGATGTAAAATTGGATTCACATAATGTGATCCCATTATCTTATTTACATATAGAGAGATTGGAAGGAAATACACCAGAATATTAACAGTTGTTTATGGTTCATTTTTATTACTCTCTTTATAGGTTTTGAACATTTAATATTTATAAATGTGCACATATCATGTTCATAATGACAAAAATTCCATAAACATTGTCGATATTTTTGTAGTTTTGACCCTTTTCCAGAGACCCCAAAGGGTGATATCATGTTAATTTTTTATTTTGGTGAGGCATGTATTCATGACAGGCCCTGGGAGGCTATTGGGAGGGAACACATTTCTAAACTCTGCCACCCTTCACACACAGGCCAGGCATTTTATGGAGCTCAGCCCTGTAAGGAAATTAGAGTTAGGTGGAGCTGGGGCAAAATCTGTCACCTGATATAGATGCAAATACTTCTCACCCAAATAAAAGAATTGGTGCCTTACTTCTAGAAGCCAAGCTGCATATGAAGTTGTATCCACTCTCTCCAGACTCTCTCTGCCCCTCCCCTCCCCATGCTCAGGTCTAGGACTGTTACTGCATTTTGCAGATAGGAGACTGCAATGCTCTGGGAAGTGACTCACCCTCAGCCACAGGGGGCTTAATCCCCAAGTTAGCTTATTACTTGGAACTATTTTCCCCCAGGCTGGTGTTGAAGGCAACCTCCTCTGTCTAAAAGGCCCTGCCGCGGTTTGATTTTTCTTCCAGCACAATCCCAGCAGGAAAAGTTCTAGTACTTGCAGCTTGGAAACAGCAAGCCCTATTTCTCTATTCTCATTCAAAACAGGTCAAATGAATAGGCAAGATTTCCTTCCTACAAGATTCAGCTCCTTGGGCTTGTGTGTAAGAGGCAAGATCTTTTCCTCCTCCTCCTCCTCTTCTCTCCCTTTTCTCCCCTTTCCCCTTTTCCCCCCACTCCCTCTGCCCTTCCTCACTTCTTCTCCTCCATCTCCCTTTTTCAATATCTTTAATGGCTCACGCAGCTTAAAACTTCACTGGCGGTTTTCAGGGTTTTCAAGAGCATTGGATTGCCAGAATGAGATGTGTGCCTTTCCCATGATCCCCATGACTTAGGCATCTAACTGATCCAGTCCTTTCTCACGGTTGGACTTCTGGCTAGGGCACCACTCCATGCTCTTAGCTGTCATCCTCTCAACAGGGTATGGTGCATTTGGAGCCTCCTTTCTAGTTTTGACTCCTCCCAGAGCCAGCTTTTTCCAGATGAGGCCAACTTCATCTAAAACCTACAGTGGCATTAGGCTGAGGATGCTGTTCAGTTCTGAGCCTTTCCCTTTTGGAAATATAATGTATAAAAATGACACACCTGCTTATTCTCCAGCCTGGCAGTTGTCAGGGCTCCACTGCATGCTTGGAGATGTGCCAAGAGATTATTTCAGCAACCTCATCTCCCTTGATTACTTGAAGTTCTCAGTGTTAGTGGCGATCCTTAATGAGGGGACACAGTTAGGTAGGATAAGATAATGGGCCATTTATCTTGCAGGTTCAGAGGGATTTATTTCTGAGATTTGACTCCTCCAGGAGGGAGAGGAGTCCTGGGGAATAAATAGACCCAGGGTACTGGAACAAGGAGCACATAGCCGTGGAATGCCATTGCAGAGGAAGCCGGACAGAGCCGGAGCCAAGGTCCCCAAGAGCCAGGATCAAGGCTTGGTTATCTTGGATTTGGTGGCACTAAGCACAGAACTGCTGCAGGGGAGTTAGCCTGATCTAGCCCCCAGCCTACCCTGACTTTTAGGAGAGGTTGTTGGCAGAATAAGTGGACAAAGCTGCATGTGTGCGTTTCTGAGTCATGTCTTTCAGAATCCATCTTGTAAGTTGAACTCTGCCTGCCTCGTGGATGCTGTCGGCATATCTCTGACTTCGGCTAAAGTAAATGTCAATTACTTTATCTTTTGGCTCTTGCTGCTTTTTAATCCCTTCCCCCCTGATAAGGCACAACCACATCCATGGCTTTTCTCCTGTGTTGGAGGATCTGGTCTCTTTGTGCCAGAGTGATGTGGATCACAGATTGGGGCTAACAGCACATGGTATTTCACCTCCTTGCCCAGAGTTCCATGGCCACATGTGCCATATGACTGATTCACACTTTCCCCGAATTATGTAACTGCTGCCTGGAGCCTTGTGATAACCCCCCTGGGACCTGCTGACAGTGCTGGGACCATTCCTCCTGTGAATGGCTACACACACCCTTGATGCTTGGGTTCTTCCGATCTCAAAGACTGAATAGAACGTTTAAGGTTCTGAAATCTCCCACTTCCAAGGATTCAACTTGCCAACATTTACTGAGTGCCCATCAGATGCCAGGCTCAGTGCAAGATGTCGTCATTTATTTCAACCGACTCTCAAATTGTTCAGTAGGTATTATCATTATCCTGTTTAATAGATGAGGAAACTGAGTATTGGACCACGTAAAGGACTTTCTGAAAAAATCTTCTGGCTAGCAGTGGAGTATAAATTCAAGCTGAGATTGACTTGACTTCAGAATAGTGCATCATGTGTCTTTGTAGGCGTGACTCTGGTCAGTAGCTCCATTTACACCGAACAGTCCCATATTTGAACTTTTCTTCCTACGCAATAAGATTTTGTACCTCATCTTCCAGTAGATGGAGTCCCAAGAATGTCTGGATGAGAAAAGCTTTGTGGGGGGAGGGGGGAAGAGGGGGAGGGACACACATCTGATTTCCATCCAGTCTTTCCTTTTCCTCTTGCATCTTGCCTTGTTTTCAAAGGAGAAAAAGGAGTCAATGTTGTACAGTGACACAGAACATTTTCTCTGGATTCAGGTTGATGGATTTGAATCCCGGCTCTGTCACTAACTTTGTGACTTTGGGAAAGATACTTCTTCTAAGTCTCAGTGTTCTCATCTGTAAAATAGGGATAACAATCATCCCTCACTCATAATTTTGTGATAATGAAATACAATAATGTATGTACAGAAGTTATTATTTGGTGCATAATGAATGCATACGTTGACCATTTATATTACTAATAAATAGCAGCTGGCATGGGTGTGTAAATTGGTGCAACTACTTTGGAGAGCAACTTGGTGATACCCAGTAAAATTGAAGATGTTCATACCCTGTGGCCCATCAACTCTTCTCCTAGGTATACACATAAGAAACATATATAGAAATGTTTGTATTGGCATCATTTGTAATCACAAGAAGTTGAAAACTATATATTCATTAATAGAAGAGAGAATAGATAATTATATAGTCATACAAGGAAATACTATGCATCAGTGAAAATAAATGAAATAAAGCTGCACAGATGAACATAGATAAATCTCATGAATATAATTCTGAGGGCAGATAGTGGAAACACAGCTAGGTACTCATTAAATCTTAAAGCTCCAAAATCTCCTTTGACTCCATGTCTCACATCCAGGGCATGCTGATGCAAGGGGTGGGCTGACACGGCTTTGGGCAGCTCCGCCCCTGTGACTGTTCAGGGTACAGCACCTGCAGCTGCTTTCATGGGCTGATGTCGAGTGCCTGAGGCTTTTCCAGGTACAGGGTGCAAGCTATTGGTGGATCTACCTTTCTGGGGTCTGAAGGATGGTAGCCCTCTTCTCACAGCTCCCCTAGGTAGTATCCCAGTCGGGACTCTGTGTGGGGGCTCCAACCCCACATTTCCCTTCCATACTGTCCTAGCAGAGGCTCTTCATTAGGGCCCTGCCCCTGCAGCAGACTTCTGCCTGGACATCCAGGCATTTACACACACCCTCTGAAATCTAGGCAGATGTTCCTGAAGCTCAACTCTTGTCTTCTGCACACCCACAGGCCCAAAGCCATGTAGAATCTGCCAAGGCTTGGGGCTTGTACCCTCTGAAGCAATGGCCCAAGCTGTATGTTGGCCCCTTTTAGCTACAGCTGAAGCTGTAGCAGCTGGGATGCAGGGCACCAAGTCCCAAAGCTGCACAGAGCAGTGGGACCCTGGGCCTGGCCCATGAAACCATTTTTCCCACCTAGACCTTTGGGCCTGTGAGGGAGGGTCTGTGGTGAAGGTCTCTGACATGCATTGGAGACATTTTCCCCATTTTCTTGGCTATTAACAAAGACATAAGTTCCTCATTACTTATGCAAACTTCTGCAGCCAGCTTGAATTCCTCCCCAGAAAATGGGTTTTCTTTTCTACCACATGGTCAGGCTGCACATTTTCCAAACCTTTGTGCTCTGCTTCCCTTTTAAACATAAGTTCCCAATTCAAACCATCTTTTTGTGAATGCATTTAACTGCACACTTTCAGAATAAGCCAAGTCACCTCTTAAATGCTCTGCTGCTTAGAAACTTCTTACACAGATACACTAAATCATCTCTCTCAAGTTCAAAGCTCCACAGATCTCTAGGGCAGGGGCAAAATGCTGCCAGTCTCTTTGCTAAAGCATAACTTGAGTGACCTTTACTCCAGCTCCCTGTAAGTTCCTCATCTCCATCTGGGACCACCTCAGCCAGGACTTCACTGTCCATATCACTATCAGCATTTTGGTCAAAACCATTCAACAAGTCTCTAGGAAGTTTCAAACTTTCCCACATCTTCCTATCTTCTGAGCCCTCCAAACAGTTCCAACCTCTGCCTGTTACCCAGTTCCAAAGTCAATTCCACATTTTCAGGTTATTTTTATAGTGGTACCCCACTATCCTGGTACCAATTTTGTGTATTAGCCCATTATCACACTGCTATAGAGATACTCCCTGAGGCTGGGTGATTTATAAAGAAAAGCAGTTTATTTGACTCACAGTTCTGCATGGCTGGGGAGGCCTCAGGAAACTTACAGTCATGGTGGAAGGCAAAGGAAAAGCAAGTATGTACTTCAGAAGGTGGCAGGAGAGAGAGAGAGAGATAGGGAGGATGTGCCCTACTTAAAACCATCAGCTTTTGTGAGAACTCCCTCACTATCATAAGAACAACATAAGGGAAACCACCCCCATGATCAAATCACCTCCCACCAAGTCCCTCCCTCAGCACGTGAGGATTACAATTTGAGGTGAGATTGGGTGGGGACACAGAGCCAAACCATATGAATGCATGATGATAAACGCCCCATGATGGCAAAGGGAGGCTACCCTAGGGACACAGGTTATTAGAATATTTCCTTTCACAAGCTGAATGGTGGGTACATAGGGAGTAGTAGGCAGATTTCTAAAAGGGTCCTCAAGATTCTCACACCTGGGGTACTCACAGCTTCTCCCAGTTATTCAATCAATACTGGTGGAGCTTCTGCTGTGAAGGGATTTTGCAGATGTAATTAAGGTTCCAAAAGATAGGCCTTAAGATAAGCTTATCCTAGATGGGCCTAACACAATCAGCTGAGCCCTTTTAAAAGGGGTGGGGCTTTTCCTGGTGAGAGAGATTTGAAGCATGCGAGGGATTCTGTGAAGGAGAGTTTTTGTTTCTTGCTGGAATGAAGGGGTCCATGTGGCAAGGAGCTGAGCGTGGCCTCTGTAAGCTGAGGGTAGTCCCAGTTGACAGCCAGCAAGGAAACAGGGACCTTGGTCCTACAACAGCAAAGAACTGAATTCTGTTAACCCAAACAAGCCTGGAAAAGGACGCTGAGCCACCGATGAGATGAACAGTGAGTAAGTCTGGCCGATACTTGGATTTGTGTGTTTCCCTAAACAGAGAACCCAATCACACTGGGCCTGAACTCCTGACACACAGAACTGTGAGCTAGTAAACAAGTATTGTTCTAAACTGCTAAGTTTTTGGAACTTTGTCATGTGGTAGAATAGAACTAATGTATGTAGAAACGATGTTATTCTTTGTCTCCCATCCAAGTACTAACCAGGGCTGAACCCTGCTTAGCTTCCGAGGTCAGACGAGATCAGGCGTGTTCAGGGTGGTATGGCTTTAGACAACAATCTTATTCTTTGTATAATTTTTGTACCTTGGAAGTATTTCCTTATGTTTTTTAAGAGCACTAGAACGGGTTGGAGCTAGGCAGTGTTGCTGAGTTCTGGGCCTGACCCAGGAGCTATGTAAACAATTAGCTGAAAAATAGCCTGTGTGTTGGTAGGTAGTAAAAAAACAAACAAAAAAACAATAAATGTTGAATTGGAGACAGTGTATGTCGGTGTGACACTGCTGAGGCTAATTCAGCAACTAAGTGGGGCTCAACATAAGCGAGTTGGGTATAGATGGTGAGGATAAAAGCCTTTGGTGAGTGGAGTTCTTCAGGTGAGTGGAGTTCTGTGAAGTTTTTTGAAGTTCAGGGGATCTGAAAAAAACTGCTATTGCTGGTCAGAATCTCTTGGTTGCTCTGAAGGACTTTGAGCTCTTAGGTTATCTAATATTTTGGGGTTTAGTGGGGGAGTGGGTACGTTGGGACGGGAGGTCTCCCTGGCATGGCTGTGCTGGGAGAGGGCATGCTGCTACATTCTGGGGAAACGTGCTCCTCCCTGCATCTGTTGTAAGAACCAGCACCCACTCCTCTCCCGTCACTCAAGTCCTTATCTTCTTCAAACTCGTCCTGATTTCAAAAAGTAATTACTAGATACAGAGGCCCAGGATCACAGACGACTCTCAGGACCACGGCCTGGAATGACCAAGTCAGGCATGTTTAGGCAGTGACTGGAATAAAACAAGTGTGAGAACTGGGGCTTTTCTCTTCTTCCCACCCTCAGGAGTTAAGTGGGCATAGTGTTTCTGTATGAAAGAGCCCCAGACCAACCCATCCACCTGCCTGCTGCATAGCTCAACCCGAATGCTCTGCTAGCAATCAAATTCAATACTGTTTCCAGTGACCTCATTATCTCATTCCCTTCCACCTTCCTCATCTGGTGGATCCTCTTCCATTAGAAACTCACATTCACCTGGTTTTCCTGTTAGAAACCTAGGAGTACTCCAATCATTCAATTATTTTTCATACTCTGTTCCATCCACTCTTACACCTTTCTAGAACTTATTACTTCCTTTTTCTTCCCAGTCTTGGTTTAGACTTATTTGTATATACACTTTACAGAAAAGTTTACATGCAAACTCCAAAGAAAAGTTGCCATATGCCCTGCACCAAAACCGTTTTATCATTTTCTTCCCCTTCTCTTTCCACTTCTCCCTCCTCATCTCTCTTTCTCTGTGTGTGTATGGTTATGTTCTCTAAACCATTGGTGAGTAAGTTGAGGCATCACCCCGCTTTACAACTTGACCCTTCACCGTGTATTTCCAAAGAAAGAACAAGAATATTCTCTTACATAACCCCAGTATAATAATCAAAATCAGGAAATTTGACATTGATATAATAGTTGTAGTTAATTCACATATTCAAATATTATCCATTTTCTCAATATTTTTTATAATATTTTTCTAGTTCAAGGTTTACCCAGGATTATATTTTGCATTTAGTTGTCATGCCTCTTTAGTTTCTTTAATTTGAAAGAGTTCCACTGCTTTTTGACTTTCTCAACCCTGACATTGTTTCAGAGTACTGGCTAGTTATTTTGTAGAAAGTCGCAGTACTTGGGTTTGTCTGCTATTTCCTTTTTTCTTTTAAATAGAGCAATAACATTCCCTTGGGTGGGTTGTTGAGAGTCCAGGTTGGCTAGAGGCAAAGAAAGGGAAATTGGGAAAGTCTTCCTGGAAGAAGTGAGATAAGGCAGAAAACAAGTGGGAATTAGCTAGGGACAAGGGATGGCATTCTAGGTAGAGGAAACCTGGCGTGTGCATTTGTTATAGGGAGAAGTACAAACTGGAAAGAGGTGAGAGGAGAGGCCTCTAGTCATCTGTGTGCACATGCCCTCCTTAAGGGGAGAATCCTGGGTTCAGACCTCAGAACAAAGAGTGGGGCCTAGTAAATGCTGTTAATATTGAGATCCAAAATCAGAGGTGCTTGTCTTTTGTTTTTTGCCATTGTGAAAATGTACTCTGTTTATTTAACCAATCCTCTAAAATTGGACATTTGGTCCTTTTCATATTTTTAATAATATAAACACTGCTTTGCTGTTCCAGCCTTTACTGATGCCTGCCGTGTGCCAGGGACCAAGCTAGGAATGCTTGTTATCCTCCCAGCCCACTTTTTGCTTTGCAATTATTATGCTCCTTAATAGTCCTGCCACTCAAATAGGGAAAGTGTTGTTGTCATTGCTACTTGACAGATAAGCAAAATGAAGCCTGAGGACTTTGTCCAGTTTACCTATCTAGAAAGATGCCAATGCCAGCATTCTAGTCCTAAATCCTTACTGGTTCTTCAACAAAGGCCAGCGAGGACAGGAAAGAGGACCACACACCGAAGCTCACAGATCTCTCTGCTGGGGAGTTGTTGGCAAAAGCATTCCACTTCCCTGTTTGTAAGTGGGCAAATATAATACTGTGAAATGCTGCAATGTCCTTGAATTTTTCTCATACTACCAGGCACACAGAGAGGCTCAATGACATGTAACTGTAATTAATGCTGATAAGGAAGCTCATGTCTTTTTCCCAGGGCAAGTGGGAGCCAATGAAGGGTTTGGAGCAGCACAGTGGTCAGGCAGACCAAGCTGAGTCCCAGCTGTTTCCCCTTCACAGTGGCCTGGGAGGGGCTGCTGGCTCTGCAGAGTTTGATATTTCCTCAGGAGTACATTCAGCCTGGGAATTCTTGGCAGAAATATCATTTGGCAGGCTCATAATGTCAGTTTGTCCCAATATTGGTGATGTTAACTTTGCTTATTTGAGTAAGGTAGCATCTGCCAGTTTTCACTTCTGTTAAGTCACATTTTCTTCCTTTGCAATTAATAAGTAATGTATGAAAAAACAGTTTCAGGATAAGAGATATCCTGTCTTTCAAGAGACTTTCTCTTACTAGTTTTAACACCCGTTGATGACTTTCCAAGTCCTTCATTGCTTCCGTATTTACTTGTTGGGCTCTTTAAATACATTTAATGTATTAATTTATTTATATCTGTAAGAACTTAAAATTTTTAAAATTTTATTGTGATAACACTTAACATGAGATCTACCCTCTTAAATTTTTAAGTGTGCAGTGCATTATTGTTAACTATAGATATGTGTTCAGCAAACCTCTAAAATTTATTTATCTTGCTTAACTGAAACTTTATTTCCATTGAGTAGTAACTTCCCATATCCCTCTCCCTGCAACCACTATTCCACTCTGTGATTTTATGAGTTTGGCTGTTTTAGATATCTCATATAAGTGGAATTATGCAATATTTGTCTTTCTGTGACTGGTTTTGCTTAGCGTAATGCCCACAAAGCTCATTCATATTGTCGCATATTGCAGAATAGCCTTCCCTTTTTAAGGTCTGGTAGTATTCCAACCCCCAACCTTTTTTTTTTTTTTTTTTTTTTTTTTTTTTGGAGTGCAATGGCGTGATCTCGGCTCACTGCAGCCTCTGCCTCCTGGGTTCAAGTGATTCTTCTGCCTCAGCCTCCCAAGTAGCTATAATTACGGGCACCTGCCACCATGCCTGGCTAATTTTTGTATTTTTAGTGAGACAGGGTTTCACCACGTTGGCCAGACTGGTCTTGAACTCTTGACCTCAGGTGATCCTCCCACCTTAGCCTCCCAAAGTGCTGGGATTACAGGCATGAGCCAACATGTCTAGCCTAGGTTGGTAGTATTTCATTCATGTATATACCACATTTTCTTTATCTGATCATTTGTGAGTGGACATTTTAGGTTGTTCCCACAGCTTGGCTATTGTAGATAGCTCTGCAGTGAACACATGAGTACTAACATCTCTTTGAGATCCTGATTTCAATTCTTTTAGATAAATACCCAGAAATGGGATTAACAGATCATATGGTAGTTCTATTTTTAATTTTTTGAGGAACCACCATATTGTTTTCTATAGTATCTACACCATTTTGCATTTCCATCAACAGTGTGTATGGGTTCTAATTTCTCCACATCCTCACCAATACTTGTCTTTTATTTACTTATTTCTTTTTTTTTGATAGTGGTCATCCTGACAAATGTAAGGTGATATCTCATTGTGGTTTTGATTTGCATTTCACTCATGATTAGCGATATTGAACATTTTCTTCATATACCTATTGGCCATTTGAGTGTCTTGTTTAGAGAAATATCTATTCAAGCCCTTAGCCCATTTTTAATTGGGTTTGTTTCACTTTTTTTACTATTGAGTTTCTGATATATTTTGGAGATTAGCCTCTTATCAGATATGTCTTACACATATTTTATTCCATCTTGCAGGTTGTCTTAATTCTTGATTGTTTTCTTCGCTATGCAGAAGCTTTTTTGTTTGATGTAGTCTCATTTGTTTATTTTTGCCTCAGTTGCCTGTGTTTTTGGTATTATATCCATGAAATCATCACCAAGACAAATGTTATGAAGCTTTTCCCTGTGTTATATTTTTTTCTGAGAGTTTTACAGTTTCGGTGCAGTTTATATTTAAGTATTTTATCCATTTTGAGTTAATTTTCATGTATGATATAAGATAATGATCTAGTTTCATTTTTTCTTTTGCATGTAGATACCCAGTTTCCCCCAAACCACTTGTTTAAGAGACTGTCTTTTTTTCCATTGTATGTTTTTGGCACGCTTGTCAAAGATCAGTTGACCAAATATGCATGGATTTATTTCTGAGCTCTGTTCTGTCCCATTGGTCTATATGTCTGTCTTTATGCCAATATCATACCATTTTAATTACTGTAGCTTTGTGATATATTTTGAAATCAGAAAGTATGATATCTCCAGCTTTGTTGTTCTTAAGATTGTTTTGGCCATTCATAGTCTCTTGTGGTCCCATATGAATTTTAGAATTTTTTTTCTGTTTCTGTAAAAGATGTCATTGGGATTTTGATGGAGATTACATTAAATTTGTAGATTGCTTTGGGTGGTATGAACATTTTAACAATATTAAGTTTTCCAATCCATAAAAATGGAATGTCTTTGTATCTTGTTTAATTTCTTTCATTAGTATTTTGTTGTCAGTACAAATCTTTACCTCCTTAGCTTTTTCATATTTTTATTCTTCTTGGTACTATTATAAAGGGGATTGCTTTCTTGATTTCCTTTTCATAGTTCATTGTTAGTGTATACAAATGTAATCAACTTATGTATGTTGATTTTTGTGTCCTGAAACTGTACTGAATTCATTTATTCTAACAGTTTTTTTAATGGAATCTTTAGCGTTTTCTATATGTAAAATCATGTTACCTGTAAACAGGAAGAAGTAAAATTGTTCTGAATGCCTTGTATGCCTTTTATTTATTTTTCTTGTCTAATTTTTCTGGCTAGGACTTTCAGTGTTACACTGAATAGAAATGCAAGAGTGGGCATCCTTGCCTTATTCCTTAGAAATTCCTTAGATGGAAATTTTTTTTAACTATAAAATATGATGTTTTCTGTGGGTTTTTCATATGTAGCCTTTACTATATTGAGGCAATTTCCTTCTACTGCTAGTTTTTCGAGAGTTTTTTTAAAAATAGATTCTTATGTTATTCAATGAGTTATAATAAATTAGTTACTGTTTCTTTCGATGTTCAAATTACCCTGATTTGGCCAGTATGAGCTCTTTCAAGCTGACTTTGTGTCCTTTTGATGTGTCCCCATCATTTTTTGAGAATTTTCTTCCTTTCTTGTGAAGCAAGATGTTTCAGGTTCATCTTATCCTTTCTTTGCCTGGAATCAGCCTTTTTTCCAAGGAATCTAGGTCCCTTTTAATGGAGAAAGGTATTTAGAAATTATAATCTGGGTTCTGTGCACACTTAGTGCTACTGGTATATTATTGTTTCTAGGTTTTCTTGGAGACAGAGATAGATTATGTACATATATAATAGAAAGATGATTAATATATATGTAGTAAAATCATGTGTTCTAGAGGACACACTTTTTTCTCCCCTTTTTGTATGACAACTCTCTCTAGCAGTTAGAAACTTGGCTCTCATTATTGTCAATGTATTTACTCATTTTCTCAAACCTAGGATAACAGAAAAGTTTCAGAATTCTTAATCCATATCACTGCTAAAACCAAACCTAAAATTAGCCAGAGTTCAACTTTGGTTATAACTTTTTTTTTCTGGAAAAATAGTATAAATGCACAGATCTTAAGTATATAATTCATCAAGGCTGACAAATGCATATGTCTATGTAACACATACCCCTATCAAAATATATATATCCATCACTCCAGAAAATTCTCTCATGCTTTTTCCCAGTCAACACTGCCACCCTCCAGAGGAAACTTTTTTTCTGATATTTTTTTCACCAAAGATTAGTTTTGCTTCCTCTAGCACTTCATTTAAATGGAATATAGACTCTTTTATTCTTTAGCTTAGAATAATGTAAGAATCATCCATGCTATTGAGTATCAGTAATCCATTTCTTTTTCTTGCTGAGTTGCATTCTCTTGTATGAATATACCTTGATTGTTTATCCATTTTCCTGTTGGTGAATATTTGGGTTGAATGTGGATGCTGTGAATCATGATATACACATTTGTGTATGTCTTTTTGTGGACATATACTTTCACTTCTCTTGGATAAATACCTTGAAGTGGGATTGTTAGATCATAAGGTAGGTGGGGCAGATTGTACTTTCCAAATCTGGCCACAAGGAATATCTTCAGTCCTACAAGCTGCTTTTTTTTTTTTTTGTTTTTAATGTTCCTCTTTTCTATCAAGTAAAAACCTACTTGAACCTGAGCAGACTTGTGTGGCAGCAAACTGAATAGACTCCATGTGACTTCTGACGCCAAACTGTAAGATACCACATGTTGCCGTGTGTGTATTTCCCTACGCTCAAGGATCACAGTCCTGTGCTTCCTGTCTTCACTCGCCCCCTGTGTCAGACATATATACACACAGGTACCTATTGGACAGCTACACTCGGATGACTCCAAATATCTTTAATTCAACATTTCCAAATCTGAACATAAAACGCTTGTCTCAAACTATTTCCGCTCCAGTATTTTCTTTCTCTATAGGTGGGAACATCATCCAGAAATCTGAGATGTATCCTAGACCCTTCTCTCTAATTAATCAACAAGTCCATTGATTTGTATTTCCTAAAACCATTTTTTGTTATTCTTGCCTCTTCATCTCCTCTCACCTTTGCCATCTGTCACCTGGACTGTGGCAAGGCCCCTGGCCACTGTCCTGGCCTCATCTCACACCCCTCAAAGACATTCTCCATAAAGCTGCCATGGTGGCTCATCTAGAGTGCAAACCTGAACACTTCATCAAAATTAAAAGCTGTTTCTCTCAGTAGGTGACATACAGAATGGCCCTTCATGATCTGGCCCATAATTCTCTCTTGTTACTCTCCTTCGTTCCCCTCAAATCCCAAATCATCTTCATTTGCTTTTTACCCTCTATATTTGCTTAGAAGTTATATTCCCATTATTGTTCCAACATAATCCTCCATATCCATTGTCAAATGTCCCCTCTTTTGCAAAGCCTCCCAGATCACTTCTCGGAAGACAGAATAAATAATTCTCAAATACCATTGCTCACCTGCTTATATCTCTATTATGGTACATATCACATGCTGTATGTACTTATTGTTTCGTTTATCCCCTCAACAAGACTGTGGCCTCCTGGAGGGTGGAAACCTTTTTTTTTCCTCTTTTCATCACAGTTTTTCTCGTGCCTCATATGGTACCACTCCATAGAGAGTGCTTATTTAGCACTTTTTTGTTATTGTTGAAATACTGTTAAAACTATAGTCAAATACTGCTGTTATGTAATGTTTAAAAACTGGAAATTCTAGCTTTATAAAATGAAAGTGACCGACTGGCAAAGAAGATCTGAAGAATGCTTATGAGTCTTTTATGTGCTTTTTTTTCTCTTATTAGGTTTTGAGTATCTCCTAATTCATTAATGATGAGGAAAAGGAAGAACACCGGCAGGTTTTTATCTCGTCATTATTAAAACAACATTTTTTTTTTTTCCAAAAACATTCTCTGTGTAAAGCATAGAGTTGTCTGTAAAATCAGCATTCGGGAAATGGCCTGGGTCTTGACCTAGTCCATAAAAATGGAACAACACTGCTGCTTGGCCTGCAGAGCCCCTCCACCTCTCTAATGCATTTTCCTGATAAAGAGTTGATTCATGTTCAGGTAGAAAAGAACGTATCTCCACATCTCAGTATGTGCCAAACAGAGCTCGTCATCTTCCCTCTCCAGCCAGCGCCACCTCCTGTGCTGCCTATTTTTGTTAATGGTATCACCATCCTCCCTGCCACCCAGGCTCAAAATCTCCCTGCTTCTCCCTCCCCCACAACAGCCCATCTGCTGTCAATGTTGCCTCCCTGTTCTCTCCTTCACCTGTCCCCTCTTCTGTTCTCATTGCTGCTGCCCTAATTCAGGTGCTTATTACCTCTTGCTTGGACTGCAGCAGTAACCTTCCCAATGGTCTCTCTGCCTCCCTCAAATCAGTCTTACGTATCAGGTTAATCTGCCTGAAGCACCGCTTTCATCATGTCCTAACCCTGCTAAACACCTCTCAATGGCTCTTCTCTTCCCTGCAGAATAAAATCCACATCCATTCAAGGTGTGGCCTTTGCAACATTATTTCTCCTTACTCTTTTCATGTTCCCTATGTTTCAACTAAATCAAACTACTTTTTCTTTATCACTCCCTCATTCATTGACTCACTAGGTATTGAACTTCTGGGCAAGGCATGGCGGATACTGAAATGAAAGGTGGCATGTCTGAGCTCAAGCAGCTGCTGGGCTTGTAAACCTCTCTGTCCCCACTGCCTGGATGGCTCTCTTCACTCCACCCACTTCTGCCTCTGCCCAAATTCCACTTGTGTTTCAATGCCCTGCTTTCCCGCAGTTCAAATATCACCTTCTTTCTGAAGCTTTCTTCTGCCTTGCCTCTTTCTCTCTCCAAGCTGGAAGAAATCAATTCCTCCTCACAGGTTATGGCCCTTCCCATGCATTCTCTTAAGGCTATGTCTCATTTTGTATTGAACACTCTATGTTCCTGAGAGAAAGGTCTATCAGCTTCACCTTTGCATCTAAAATAACATTCAATAAAATGCTGTGCAAATACTAATTACTCAATTAATTTAGCTGAGTGAACAAATCTCCCAGAGATGCCATGTAAATGATGCCCCCCTGAGGCTTAGAATTTAGAACTAGAAAACTTTTTTTTTCCTGTTCTTTGCTTCTCATTGTCAAAAAGCCTCTGGCCTTTTCACTACCATGTTCTTTTTGTCCTGGGCATGATGCCCAATTCCACATGGATTGGAGAAGGCAATGCAAAGGGCCAATGAGGCTCCTTAAGCAGCGTCCTGACTTCCTACTCCTGGAACTATGCTGTTTCAGAGCCACTGTGGTGGCTTGGTTCCTTGCTGACCTAGTGTATGTAGGGTTTATTCTACTCTCTCCTAGAGGCTCGTGGGTTCAGTCATCCGGAGCTCTCTGCTCCAATATTGGGCTGGCAAAGCAAGGCTGGGAGCCAGGAGGTGGATGCACAGCAAAGCTTGAACAGGTGCTCCAGCCTCATGTGTAAGGGCAAAGGGTGGCTAGCTGGGTGCCAGAGCCAAAGGTCGCAGTTGCTCCAGGACATGCCAGGGCCCTGGTGAGAATCATAGTCTTGATGGCACATTGGTGGGTAACAAGGAGCTGGGGATAAGTCCAAGCTAAGTCCAGGGCTTCCAAAGAGTGAAGGAACTTCATAGGCTCCTTTGGGAGCTCTCCATGGATGGAGAACTCAGATCACATTTTTTGGCATCAGTGGATCTGGCCCCACCCACTTTTCTAGTCTCAGCATCCAGCACATTTCCAGGTGCAGACTCTGTTCCCCCTGAACTGCCCACTCATGGTTACTCAGGCTCACTGACCATTTGTGCCCCTGGGATTGCCTAAGCTGGATGCCCTCCCTACTGCCTGTCCCATTCTGGGATTATGGGAATCCTCTCCTTCCAAGCCCTATTCAAATGCCACATCTACTCCATCCTTCCTTGGATGCTCCACTCAAAATGCACCACTCCTTTCTCTAGTTGTAGAGCTCATTTTATTCTGCTCTTACAGATAAGGTAGCTAGTTGTTGGTAAGCCTGTCTCCTTCGGTAGATTATAAGATCCTTGAAATTGGCCACATATTATTCAGATGTATGGCTCCAAAGTTTAGCTTGGTTCCCGGAACACAGAAGCCCTGTAGCTATCTAATAAATGTTTGTCAAATGGGTATCTGAATGAAATACCATCATAGTGTTCTATGGGGAATTAATGTGCTTCCTGACAGGTTTTCTACTTCCATGAAGAGTGAGGCAAACACAGATGTCTGGTCCCCCTGAGGTATCTTGGCCCTGGCCCTGGCCCTGGCCTTGAGGGAGTTTTCTGTCCTGTGTAGTGCAGGTTTCAGCACCAGAGGCACCTGGTGAACCCCGCCCCCACTCCTGCCAACCTCAGAAACACGATGCCATCCCTGAGCCTGAGAGCTAATTCTGTGAGTTGTCTCTGTCTCTTGACCCCCTCATCCTGTTCCTTCTCCTGATGGTTTGGGGCTCCCCTGTTCCCCATCACTAATATCTTTGGCCTTGGCAATGCGTCAGAATGTAGGTGAAGTGTAGTCTTGCTCTGAGAGATGGTGAGGGCAGGCACCAGCCCCCCAGGGGCGTCTTGAGCAGTGACAAAGTGGACGCTGTGCTTTGTCCTCTGTCTGCCTTCCAACCATCCCTTTTGACGCGCACATTTTTCAAAGAGCTCAGAGCCCCTGGTGTCTGTCCAGTATGAGGATGTCGTAGTGTGCTTTCTCATACAGCTTCCTGTGGCCTCATGTGCCTTTATCTCATTCCCAACAAAGCTCGACATTTCTTGAAGGAAAGAATTGTATAATATTCTAGTATTCATAACATAACATTCAGCACGTAGTAACTATATAATGAACATTGCTGAATTCTACAAATGAAACCCCTGGGCATCAGCATGAGTCATAGGCATCAAAATAAAACCACTGTGGTCTGTGATTAAAATATCTTCACTGCTGTGTTATCTATGATAACAAATAACTGGAAATAATGACTAACCATGAGGGACTCAAGAGTCAGTAAATGATGATTGATCACTCTGACGGAATAATATATTATTAAAATGATAATTATAACTGTAATGTCTATGGAACAATATGGAAAATATTTTTGATAGACTAGTAACTGATGAAGTAAGATTTACAAAAATAGTTCAAAACTATCATTGTAATTGTCACTATGCAGTATGACAGATCTGGGAAGGTGACATGAATAAATGAACCTGGTATTAATGCTGTAAGAGTTTTTAAGTGATTTTCTTCTATGTCTTTAAGGTTGTGACTATATCATCTTCTGTATAAAAAATTAAGTATACATTTAAGTAATATACAAATACATAAATAATTTTTGCTTGCAACCTTGGGGCCACAAGTAATAAGAAGTCTGGCAATGGAACAGAAGTGCAAAAAGGTGACTTTAATCAGTGCAAATGTCTTATGTAGCTCATAGCCTTTCCACATGAATTTTGATAATGGAGGTGATGATACTGACAATCAAAATATGTTTTCTTCATTGTTCTACTGAAATCTGCAGATTAATATGGAGACTGAAAATAACCATGAGGTCCTATGAAAAATAAGTCAACTCCAGTAAGGTTGGGAATTTTGGGGAAGAACACCAATCCCACCTTGTGAATGGCTGATTCCTGACTATGTGGATGGAGTATGGGGGAAACTGCCCCCATGACTCAATTATCTCCCACTGGGTCCCTCCCACAACATGTGCGAATTATGGGAACTACAATTCAAGATGAGATTTGGGTAGGGACACAGCCAAACCATATCAGATTCTTTTATCAACTTCTTTCTTTTCTACTGATTGCCTACCCCTTTATATGCTTTCCCCCTTCCCTCCATCCACATAAAGATGGAGTGAGAGAAGTGGACAAAAACATTGAAAGGCTGGATTCTGTTTCCCGTCTGGTATTAAAGACCCCTGACATTTTAAGAAAGCCACTGACCTAAATAGGTGCTTTCCTTCATCCACATGGCCAGCCAATCCTGTTCAGCCAATCCCACACATTGAGTTCCCCCTGCTGGGTGGCAGCATTGAGCTCAGCATTGGCCACCCTTGGTTTCTGCCAGAGCTAGCTCATAGGGATCATAGGAGGATAAAATAATATATGGTGGAGGTTGTGGAAAAGCTGCACTAAATAAATGTGAGCTATTGTTAAGAAACATGGGAGCATAGCTGTTCTGGATCGGTCCACAATGCTAACAGCTGATTCAGATCTAACCAAAATTGAGACAATCAGCTACTAACAAAGCTGGGAAAAACAAAGCCCTGATTGAAATGGGCTGCAGCTGACTTCTCCAATCCTCCCAGCTGGACTCATTCAGGTTTTCACAGCAAATTGTTTGTACCTCCATCAGGGCTGATCACCCTGCGTGGGACATAAGCTCTCTGCCTATGCACCTGCCTCCTCTTCTAAGGCGTCACTTCACCCTCAAGAGCTGCTTATAAGTGTGTGTGTGTGTGTGTTTAAAATCTGAAGGCCTCAGTGAGAGAGGGAGGGAGGAAGAGAGAGGGACATATCTCCTCTCTAAGCTTGCTACTTACAACCTTCTTGAAAGATATGCAATATCTTCATATATAAGTCACTGTAAATGGATATTGGCCTTTTCCTGAATATGGCTCCCGTTCTTATTTGGGTGGAAACTAGCTGAGTTAATTTAATACCTTGCTGAGGGAATGGGGAGAGGATATAAAGGGGTAGGCAATCAGTAGAAAAGAAAGAAGTTGATAAAAAACAATCTGATATGGTTTGGCTGTGTCCCCACCCAAATCTCATCTTGAATTGTAGTTCCCATAATTCCCACGTGTTGTGGGAGGGACCCGGTGGGAGATAATTGAATCATGGGGGCAGTTTCCCCCATACTGTTCTCATGGTAGTGAATAAGTCTCATGAGATCTGATTATTTTAAAAGGGGTTCCCCCTTTCACTTCGTTCTCATTCTCTCTTGTCTGCCACCATTTAAGTCGTGCTTTTTGCCTTTCACCATGATTGTGAGGCCTCCCCAGCCACGCAGAAGTGTGAGTCCATTAAAACTCTTTTTCTTTATAAATTACCCAGTCTTGGGTATGTCTTTATCAGCAGTGTGAAAACGGACTAATACACTATCCAAAAGGCAATCCAGTCCAAGCTGATGCAGAACCTGTTTGTTGATGAGGCGCTGGCCCTTCCCTGCGCCTTCTTGTTTGACTTCTCTGAGAAATGCTGCAATGGGGAAAGGAAGGTGATGCCTAAGTCAACTCCTTAGCCCCTCCTTCCCTGAGACACAGGGCATAGAGATATTAGTCACAGCTAATGAGGTTTGATTTAATGAATCAATAACAACAATTTCAGTCCTTTATTGCGGGTCACTTTATTGGCATGTTGGTCATTTATAAACTTCACTGCAAACCCACAGCTAGCATTGCGTAGGGGCAGAGGCAGATGGGTATCAATTGTAGAGATATGGTATTGCCCCTTCTGTTCACCCACTGCTATACTGGTGTTTAAAGTGGGCAAAGAGGTTCCCAGCCTCTATGACTAGCCTGTTAGAGCTCTAAGTTGCTTTTTAGTAAATCCCAAATGAGGATAATAATACTAAGAGTCCATTAACTGAAGGCTCACTATATCCAGATCAAGTATCAACACTTGTTGCTGTAAATTCTGTAGGATCAAAGAGTTAATAAATTGCAGAGTGAGGATTCAATTCGTGAGCATGGAGCTGTGAACTCAATAAGAATCACACTGAATAATAATTTATCTAATTAACAAGTATTGACTTAGCATCCACTGTAGGAAAAGCCTAGAGCTAGGCATTGGGAAGGATATAAAAAGTTCTGCAGCCTCATTCCACTTCTCGCCAAGCTTGAGGCATGTGACACTCACTGAAGTAATGGCTTAACACATTACATTTGCCACCATTACTGTCACTAGAACTATAACCACCACTGTCAGAGCTCTGCCAGAATCACCTCTACCATCACCATTGTCAACACCAAAAAACACTGTGAAGCATCTGTTTACATGTGGCCCTGTGGCACTTCTCAGAAGTGGTACTTGGGTCACAGCTACAGCATGCTGAAGGATTAGGTGGTGCTTGAATGAAGATGAGACTGACAAACTCTACTCTTAGCTTTGAGCAGGCTGCACATGCCACTCTCCTGGGAGCTGTCAATCCAGGACAGAGCACGATGCTTGCAGAATGGGAAATGAGCCTGGTTTACATAATGTTTTAGGGGGAGTTGATGGTTGAGGTGTCAGTCTCCTTTTCTGAGAGTCCATCTATGCTGATTTCTCTTCCTGATCAAAGTTCCTACCAACCTGTCACAAAGGGCACCCTATTACATCAGGTGGTGTCTCACCTATGTGAAACTAGAAAGGGTGCTAAACATACCAAGGCAGTATTTTAAGCCAACTGTAACCTCTTGAAACACACATGAGGCAAATCTAGAACCAGAGACATAAAAAGTGAGTCAGAGTCTATACTGGGAACTTTATATACAAACAAATTTCATGTACATGGGCATACAATTCAGATGTACTTATATTCATTATATTATTCCAATCACAGAACCAAAGGAGACCATGTACTCTTTCAAACACACAAATCCCACCCTTCTTATCTGCATGCCTTAGCTTATTTCCTATCTACAGCCTGAAATGCCCTTTCTCTGAATCTGTAAATATACAAATACAATTGTTATGGGTTGAATTATATGCACCAAAAAATGCTCAAGTCCTAACCCCCAGGACCTGTCACTATGACCTTATTTGGAAATTGAGTCTTTGCAAATGCTCACATTTAGAGGAAGTCATTAGGGTGGGCCCTAACACAATATGACTGGTGTCCTCACGAAAAAGGGAAATTTAGAGATAAAGACAGCTGTGCATAGAAGAAAGATGACATGAAGACACAGGGAGAACATCATCTATGAGCCAAAGAACGTGTGAGGCTACCAGAAGCTGGGAAAGACGCCTGAAACAGATTCTGTCTCACAGCCCTCAGAAGGAACCAACCATGTTGACACCTTGACTTCTGACTTCCAACCTCCAGAACTGTGAGACAATCAATTTCTGTTGTTCTGAGCCACTCACTGCGTGGCAGCCCCTGGGAAACCACCACACAAATCAAATCTCAACATCAACCTGCTTCCCATGGAACATCTTCTCTGAGTGTAGCCTGGTATTTAAAAAAACATTGAACTGTACGTCTTTGTTGATTGACTCACTGTTGGACCCTTGATGAATGAATGACACTATACTAGACCCTGTGATGATACAAACGTGATATGGTTTTACTGTCAAGACTCTTCTAATCTTTGTGCATGGCAACACATAAACTCTATGTGTACCTGTAAGGCAGGATAACATAGGTGCTAAACAGATTCAGAATGACAAGTGACAAGAAAAGAGCTATCACAGGGAGGGCTCTGTGGAGGAGCTGGTGGGCTTGTGAAGTGGCTCAGGTAATGGTTATCTCCCTCTTGACAGCATAGGAGACCCCACTAATAATCTTGACTCTGCCTGCCTATGCTGCCCTGTCTAAGTAGCCTTGGAGGTCAGAGCAGGTCCTCAGTCTGTGGTCCTGGGATGCTGTGGACAGACAGGTCATCATAGTTAAGGGAATCCTAGGTAGGCTCTATGTTTTGCTTCCCTTTCTGGTGACTTCTCTGGTGCTTACAGGGGATTGTGGGAAAGTTGAGTATCAGCAGTCTGGGCGGGTTTGTGTGTATGGAATGTGGAAGCTACACAACATGCCCCTTTCTTGCTTGCATTGCTGCAATAAAAACTCCCCTGGCTGGGGGAGTCTGGGCTGGTAATACGATGACACAGTAAGTCCTACAGTCCTCCACTCTACCAGCTGAGCTATCGAAGGAAGCACTGGGCTGGTAATAGAAAGTGATGTAGGCCATGGTCGTCCTTCAACCTAGAGCTGAATCCCAGTGATGGGGTTTAGGATCCTAAAGGGCTTTGAGGATCCTCAAGAATATGCCTTGGTCCCTTTCCTAGTCTCTTTACCTTGCCCCTATCTTGTCCTCCAAGCACTCGGAATTTTGATATGCTTTTATATGGCCAAATGACACCCAAACATTTGAATGTTCTTTTCTTTTCTCACTCAGCTCTGTTTTGGTAACCTGCCTGACAGACCTACTTGTGCTTCTTCCTATGCTTCATTTATTTCCCCCATTTTTAAACTTAGACATTCATTGTAGCATTTATCCAATACTTATTAACTGATTACCCTTTTTTTTTTTTTTTTTTTTTTTTTGTTTTAGAGACAGGGTCTCCTCCTGTCACCTAGGCTTGAGTGCAGTGATGTGATCATAGCTCACTGCCACTTTGAACTCCTGGGCTCAAGTGATCCTCTTGCCTCAGCCTCCAGAATAGCTGAGACCACAGGCATTTACCAGCACAGCCAGCTAATTTTTAAATGTTTTGTAGAGATGGGGGTCTCACTATGTTGCCCAGGCTGGTCTTGAACCCCTGGCCTCAAGCAGTCCTCCCACCTTGGCCTCCCAAAATGTTGGGATTATAGGAATGAGCCACTGTACTTGGTCCCATTAACTGATTACTCTTTAAATCTAAGACTTTTGCTAGTATCTGGTTGGGGTTGGCAGAACTATACAGAAAATGAACATGGGAATGAAGCTGACCTGGATCTCATCCTTAGAAACTTAGAACGCCGTAGGATTCATACATCTGGACTGTGAGGTGCAGTGAGACACACATCACCAGATGGCTGCTATTCAACATCTTGGACAGGAAACTTTCAAGAAGCAGAAACAACAGCACTCCCAGTTGGCTGGTGGTGGTGAGGTGGGACAGGGTAGAAGGAGTCTCCCCTGTCGGCCAGGTTTTCACCAGAAATACTGTCCACCATGGAGCAAGACCTTGCCCTGACCTCAGTGCTAATAACTCAGGAAGCACAGGTCCAGAATAATAGCAATGTTCCCTTTGGCCATCTGTGTCCTGAAGATGCCCCCTAGTTGACCTTCCCAACAAGCCTGCCACCTTCTCCATGAAGCCATCCTGATAATCTCAGGTAGCACTAATGGCTCCATTTTAACTTCTTGTTAGTACTTATACCATGCTTTATATTTTAGTTACATTGACTTCAGCCCCTAGATATAAGTACTTGGAGATTAGAAAATATATCCAATTCATGTTTTTTATCATTCTGAAGCCTGGCATATTCCCATTTTTCAATATGGGTCAGTAAATAAGTCAACAAATATATATTGATTGAGTGCCTACTAAGTGTTGGGCACTGAGCTATGCTCTGGAGATCAATACTTTGAACAGAACAGTGTCAATGGTTGCAATATGATCTGTTCTTATTTGACTCCATTTCCTTTCAGCCTCCAGCTCCCTGACAGACTTGCTGACCACACCTGTGGGCTTGTGCCCCTCTCAGCAAAAGAAACATAAGATGCTCCCTGATGGTGCTGGGAGGTGCCTCAACATACAGGTGTTCTGGTTGTGATGCCTCATATCTGTAGTCAGGACAGCTTGCTGGGTCCTGTCTTGCCCAAATCCCTGGTTTCCAGCTCCTTGCCTAAGATTCAGCTCCCTGCGTGGCTAGACTTGCCTGACTACTCTCTTCTCACCTAACTTTTGACCCTTGCTATGGCTTGACCATCAGCTCTTAGATATCCCCTCAAAGCTGACTCCATCAGGCCAAGCTGCTGATGCCTGCTATAAATCCCGTCTTACCCTCTTGGACCTGGGTTTCCAGTCTTTGTGACACACATGTTCTCAGGCAAGAAGAAAGGAAGGACAAAATGATAAATAGGTATGCCAATATAAGTGTACTTGTCAGTTGGAAACCTGAGAATTGTGTCTTATCAGATTAAAAAACAAAACATTCAATAAGAATATAAGTTGGGGAAAAGTGAAGTTAAGTGTTTTAAGATCTTTATACTACCTGTAATGAGCATAAATATATTGTGTAAGTTTAAAATTTTAGAAATTATGTATGTTTCAATGTTGAGGGTAAATATTAAAATAATACAAACAGTATAACTCCCTAGCAGAAGGAAAACAGAAATAATAAAAATAGACAAACCCAAAAGAAGGTAATAAAAGAAGCAAGGCAAATATAAAAACAAAATAAAATTTTAACCCCCAAATATTAGAAATTTAAAAATTTTAAATGGATTAAGTTCTCCAGAAAACACAAAGATTTTCAAGCTGTAGTAAATACATATACACATGACATCATATAAAAATAAATTAACATGAAAGAGTACTATATTGTATAAATACTCACATTTTTGTATATATGCAGTTATAAATACACACACACACATTCCTGTGTATAATATTTTCAAGAGACATGTCTAAAATGTAAGGATACAAAAAGGTGACATATAAAAGGATGGAAAAAATATAGCCGGCAAATAGTAATCAGTAGACATCTTAGAAGAATACACTAATATAAAACAAAATACACTCTAAACATTATTAGAGAAGTATAAATTCACAATGAAAATGTTTTAATTAACACAATTATTACAACTTGATATGTAAGAACATAAAATGAAGCTTTGTAATATATGAGAAAAAATTACAGAATTGAACAAGGTATGCTGTCCCCGAAAGCCAAATAAACAAAGAATTGCATGAGGAAAAAAGCATAATAGAAGATTTTTATTCTATGAAATGCTTTACGAACTTGCATGTCATCTTTGTGCAAGGGCCATGCTAATCTTCTCTGTGTTGTTCCAATTTTAGTATATGTGCTGCAGAAGTGAGCACAGAATAGGAGATTTTAGTATACTTCTGTCACAGATATATCTTGCAGAAAAAGAATAATGACACAGAAGATTTAAACCAGATTAAAAATCTGACCTATTGAATGGATATAGAACATTGTACCAAAAAATTACAGAAAACATTTCTTTCAGGCACACAAATAATATTTATAAAAATCTATTATTTCTGGACTTTGAGTCAATCTCAATAAATTTTACTGGTTTGAAATTGTATCAAGCATGATTTCTAATAAAAGCAATTAAGAAATTAACAATTAGAATATTCCCATAAAATGGCAAATTTGAACACACTTAATAATCAAAGATGTGTGGACAGATAACCAAGTATAGTGTTTATTAGGACATATTTTGAATTAAGGAATCATGAAAATACTACTGAAAATTTGAGTGTGCTAGAGCTGTTTCGTATCAGCTTGCAATATTAAATGTTAAATATTCAGAAAATTTTCCAACTGGTTGTTAAACCATTTGTAGCTTGAAATTGGTCATGGTGGAGTATTTACAAGACAAATATGAAATTGGCATGCTACAAATCGGGCCTTCTTTTTTCCTTTTCCTTTTTAATATTTTTATAAGCTAGTTACCACAAAACCGTGGAATGCAGTTAGAACATGAGATAGAGGGAAATGTATAGCCTCAAAGGCATGGATTGGAAAAAAGATGAGAAGTTTCAACTTCAAAATTAGGAAAAACAAAGCAATATAAATCCGAAGAATGTCGATTAAAAGAAACAAGATAAATTAATGAAACAGAAAAATATTATTTAAAATAGAGATTAAACAAAATCAAAACTTATTTCTTTAAAACTATGACTAAAATTGACAAACCTCTGGTGAAATTGACCAAGAAGGTGAAGAAATGTACAAATAATATTAGGAATGAAAAAGTCAACATTACTACAGATACAGTACACATTAAGATAATAGGATACATGAAAAACTTAATGCCAATATGTTTGAAAATAAATATGAAATATATACATCCTTGGAAAAATGTAACTTGCCAAAATCTTATTCATGAAGAAATAAGAATCCTGAATTGTTCTTTAATTATTAGAAAAATATCTTATCTAGAACACTCTAGGCCCAGATGATTTTATCAGTAAGTTCTATAAATGTTTGAGGGAGAAATATTTCCAGTTTATACACATTTCTTCAGACAACAGGATAATAGGGCACTTCATCATGTTTTATGAGGCTATATGTAATTTTGATTGTAACACTCAACAAAGGCAAAATGAGAAAGAAAAATTAGAGCCCAATCTTATGCATGAATGTAATATAAAACGTAAAGTACAATTAGTAAATTGAAATCAGGAATATATAAAAAATATATATATCATGACTAATTTGGGTTTTTCTTAGGAACGCAAGATTAGTGTGACTTAGGAAAAGCAATTCCTGCAACTCACCACATTAACAAAAAAGAAAAATGATGTGATTATCACAGACTCGGGGAGATTACTTGGTAAAAGTCAACATTCATTCATAAAACTCTTACCAAAATAGGAATAGAATAGTATCTACTACAGTCTTATTGCAAACATCACGTTTAATGTTGAAACTTTGAGAATAGTTTTGAAATTTGAAACAAGACAAGAATTCCCACTATTGTTCCTTCTATTCAATTTTGTTCTGGAGTTCCTTGCTGGCTCAGTAAAATAACAAAAAGAAATAAAAGGTGCGAGAATTGAAAAGTGGGGAAGAGTAACTGCCACTATTCATAGATGAGATCTGTAGAAAATCCAAAGGAATTCATAGGAAAATTATTATAATTAATTTGAGAGTTTGACATGGTTCTAGCATTCACGTTCAATACTGAAACAATAAATTTAATTCATATAATCAAGCACGAAATTGAAAATGAAATAAAAGTGCTACCGTTTATAATAGCATAAAACAAGATGATATCCTTGGGAATAAAACTAACAAAATATTTCTGTTTAAGGCTTCTCCCAAGAAAATTAAAAGTCTTATTGAGACATTAAAAAAGAAAACAAAATAAGTGGATTGTATACTAAGTTTATAATCAGAATAGTTGATTTTTATAAAAATGTCACTTGAATTCTAAGTTCCACACAAACCCAAACAAAACTTCATGAATTTGTATTTTTTCTTTAACTTGGCAGGCTGATTTTAAAATTTATATGAATATGCAAAAAGTTAGAATATCCAAGATACTCTTGAAGTAGAACTCACTAGCTGTATCATATGTCAAGATTAGTGGGAAAAGCAAGGATTTTTCAACAAATTACTGAAGCAATTAGGTACCCACATGGGAAAAAAGTGTGAGCTTTACCTCATGCCATATACTACAAAAGTCAGTTTCAGTGGATTAAAGACTATGGGTGGAAGAAAAATCAATTACAAAAGATACGACATCAGAAAAAAACATAAACCACAGAGTTGGAGAAAATATTTTTAGCTTCTATAACAAACAACAGAGTAGTATCAGAAACATTTAATGAATTCCTCCAAATCACTAAGGAAAAGGCAAACCAATTTTCCCATTTTACTCAGTGGGACAAATGAATAAAAGGCTTAAACAGATGCTGTACAAAAAGGAAACGCAAATGGAACTAAATATAAGATCAATCAGTAAATCAAATATAGTCATAAAGAGATTTCTTACATACTTACTTCATGGGCAAAAGCCAGGAAGGTCTGACCAAGAAAAGGTAGTGGAAAATTGGAAGCTCCTCCACTGCTGGTGAGAGTATAAGGTGGTGCAACTACTTGGAAATCAGTTTGGCATTATTTAGTATATTGCTTCTAAATATACACACCCAGAAATATAATCCTGGGTATACGCCCTAGCAATTTTGTGCATATGTGTACCAATCAACCTTTACAAGCATGTACATGGCAGCACTGCAGCACTGTTCGTAACAACTCTAGCACTGATACAATCTAGATACCCATAAACAGAATAGATGAATTATACTTTGTAGTATATTCACACAATGAAATACCGTACAGCAATAATAGTGCCCCAGCTCCACAGTACGTGCAAATCTCAAACACAGTATCTAATGAAAGAAACGAGATTCAAATAATACAGAATGATTCCATTTATATATATTTCCAAAACAGGGAGCAAGACTTTAGAGTTGCATCATGAGTGGTAAAACCATAAAAAGCAAAGAAATGACAATCACAAAAGTCAATGTTGTAGTGACCTCTGAGAAGAAATGGTAAAGTAGTAATCAGTAAAGGGACATACACGACCTTCTATGGTGAAGGTTCCTTTTTGGCCTGGCTGGTAGACATGTGGGTGTCTTCTGTATTTTATTTTTTTGTTAAACTGCATGTGTTTTGTGTACTTTTTTGCACATACACCCATATATCATAACTTTGTTAAAAGGGTAGGGGAAGATTAAATTATCATCCCTGGATGGCAGTGTCCATCTGCTAATGGCTGTGGAAGATACTTGATCCACAGAAGTTGTGAGTAGCCTGGGTAAACTTTGAAGAATACATGAAAAAAAAAAAAAAAACCCAGAGCAGTCCATCTGGGAGCCAAGGACACCGAGTCTAAGACTTTTGGAGAGGACTTGAAAAGGAATTTTCTGTTCATTGTTCCAGCTTCTCTTGCAACAAGTCTTGGCCCCGAGCGGTCACTTAACACACATCAACTGAGCACCATTAGTGTGCCAGCAACATGTGCGAGGCACTGGGGATGCAGAATGCAATAATACTTAGGCCTTCAGAGTTTACCACCCATAGAAAAGATGAAGGAGGAAACCAATGATTACAGTAGGGTGCAGGCTAGTCTAAGGGCAGAGATGTCTTCCCAGAAGAGAAGACACCTTAGCTCTGTTTTAGAGGACAATTGCCAGGCAGAGTAGTGAAGGATAGTCCAGGAGAAGGGAATCGCATGAGGATAAGCAAGAAATAGCAGGTGCATGCTAGAAACAACAGGTCTATATGTCTGGAGTGCTCTTTAGCATATGCAGAGCTGACCTTTTATCCTGTGTTGAAGGTTTATTGTTTGAACCTCATCTATCCCTGGTGTGCTGCAATGATGGGTTAATTAAATCTAGAAGGTCTTTACAGCTTTAAGAGCCACAAAGCATATTCCTGGAAGGGATATTCTTAAGGGGTTCAAATCAGTATTAATATTAACACATTTTTACTGAGTGCCTACTATAAGCCAAACGGGTGCTCAGCTGGCAGACATAGAAGGCAGGATGTGGGGAAGCTAGATAAAAAGTATTTCTGTTGAGCCCACAAAATATAAAGCTGATAATGCTTTACATTTATACAGCATTTTGCCATTTTTAAACTTTTCCATAAATATTTGGTTTAAGGAGGAGAGAGCTCTGATTAGGGGTTTTGAGTAGGATTGACACATGCCATACACAGCAGTAGCAGGAGATCTCTGTCATGGACTGCTGACCCCTAGTCTGGGATTTATTAAAGGCTGACAGAGGAAGATGAAGACACTCTGCTCTTCTCGTAGCATTACTAGGTAGACTGGAATAAAGTGGTTTATAGCCTCTCAGGGCTGGATTTTTCCTTTGGTAGAATTGCTTTGACATCCTTAGCAGAAAGGTTTTCATAAGGGCCTGCTCAATAGAGCAACAGCAGTAATAATAATCCTGTAAGTGTAATCCAGGCTGAGGCAGCAGGAAAAAAAGGCCACAGGAGATGCACTCGCAGGTTTACCCGGAAACAGAGGATGACTAGTGCTATGTAACGCCTTCTCCTTTCATCACAGTCTCCTGAAAATAGTAAAGAGTTTAAAGTAAAAAGATGTGGTTTTAGCATTTGTTCAATCACTGCTTAGCTGTGTGAACTTAGGCGAGCTATGGAACCTCTCTGAGACTCAATTTTCTCACCTGTAGAATGAGGATGATAACCTCTGCCTGCCTCAGTGATTATGGGATGGAAATGAGATTAGTGTCTGCGAAAGGTGTTTCCAATGGAAAAGCTTGTCTCAAATGAAGGAAATTATGTTTTTGTTGTTTATTGTTCTAACTCAGTCCTTTTATAGGATCTTCTTGGTTAGCTCTGTTGTCAGGCAGAGAGTTTATTAGAGTTTATTTTTTATATTTTGTCTCCTGCAAGGTAGCTCCCTATTCTGTCTACCAAATAGCAAATTGCTACATTATTTCTTTATTGTTTGACACTTAGGTTCTCAGCCTAATAGTCTGTTTACTTAAATATTTCAGAGCCTCTTAGCATTTCAAAAGAGTGTTTTTAAAAATCAGCTATGAAAAAACCAGATGAGTAAATAGAGGCACAATTGCTCACTATTCTAGGCTCAGCAGTTATCTATTGAATTGTACACATGCAGAGAGAAAAAACAAAAATAATAAAACACATTATCTTGGAAACAGACGTAGGAATTATCTATAAATTTGCTAATCAGTGCTGGTCCTTGGTGGTTAAATTTACCTCCACCTGAAAACTGGGTTTGGAAAGGACAGATCCGAAGAAAGTTTTTGTTCTCCTAAACAGCGGGTCAGAAGCAGTCTCTGCTGCAATCTGATAGTCTTGTTGTAAGACACATAGCGATACGGGTTCCCTACAGCTTTGAAAAGCAGAAACCTGGAGGTTCTCACTGACTTTGAATTCTGGATCTTGACTTCCCTTTCTTTTCTTTTGTAATGTTACAGCCCCACTGAGCTTGGTTCTAGAGGACATTTGATTAAAATGTTATTTTTAGCAAATACATAATTTCCCACATTAAAATTCAAAAACCCAAGAGGACAGATTAGGCTTGTAACTGTGCGATGCTGTCGGCCACTGGTGTCCAACAGAATCTGAACAAGAAGAAAAGGGAAAAATAATCCAGCCCACGAAATGTATCCTAGCCTTAAGAAAATGTTGTCAAAGCCCCGGTCCCCAAATACACCACCTTCCTTGGTGCTCACAGCATTCATAACCCCCTTTACTGGGAACCCATTGTCCAATGGGCATGTCCTTTTCCAGACTGAGGAACAGCTCTGGAGATGGGCTGTAGCCCAGATGTCAGGCGATGGACAGGCTGTGGAGAAGGAGGAGGTGCTGAGCTCCCTGCCTTGTTCAGCACAGGCCTAAATTTGCTGTGACGCGATTCAGCGTGTGCTGCCCCAACACTGAATATAGTCGCAGCTCTGAGTCAGCCTCCGGCCCCATTTTCTCATGGCTTTAGAAGCCGTGTGCTGCTGGGGGCAGACATGGACACCAGTGTCCCAGCAGGATTCACTTGCTCCTGGTGTCAGATCAAGGTCCTCACAGGGCTTGACCTCCTGTCCCCCGTGCATGCTTCCAAAGATGCACTAGCCCACTTGGCAGGAGACTGAAAGTCTTTGACGTCTGTGAAGTTAGAGCAATAGAAAGTCCTTTCTGGTTAATTTAGATTAATAGAGTTTTATCATATATAGAACTTGTATATTTCTGGTTTTGAAGGAATTGAAATGTATTTCCTATGCACTTACTGCATTTCTAGTGCTTAGGTCTGTATCTTAAGATGTTTAAAACTTGGCTGGGTGTGGTGGCTCACGCCTGTAATCCCAGCACTTTGGGAGGTCAAGGACCTCCACCTGAGGTCAGGGGTTCGAGACCAGCCTGGCCAACATGATGAAACCCTGTCTCTACTAAAAATACAAAAATTAGCTGGGCATGGTGGTGGGTGCCTATAATCCCAGATACTCGGGGGGCTGAGGCAGGAGAATCCCTTAAACTTAGGGGGTGGAAGTTGCAGTGAGCCAAATCACACTACTGCACTCCAGCCTGGGCGTCACACATATATATGTGTGTGTGTGTGTGTGTGTGTGTGTGTGTGTGTGTGTGTGTGTGTATATGGTAAACAGTTTAAAACATGAGAAACAATTAAGAAGCCCTGACCAGGAAAGAAATTGGGATTCAGACAAGACAGCAATCAAGGAGAGAGTTGTGATCTGAGATGATTTTCCAGAGTAGTTAAGGTATTCCAGGGCTTTGAAGCACCAGCAGGATTTACCTGGGTTTGAGGGAGGAAAAACGAGAATGGCAGGGAAGTGAGAATAAATGCATAGTTCTTACAAAAAAAAAAAAAAGAATAATTTAATCTTTCTTTGCCTGCTCAGATGTCTTTACAGAAATCCAGGATCCTTCTAGATCATGATGGGCACTGTGCAGAAGCATCAATTAGGAGTGTGCCAGGTGACAGAACAGTGTTGACAGCTTTCATTTCAGTTCCCAGGTCTCCTTTTAGAGACACGATAATGATTTTTTTTTTTTTTTGAGATGGAGTCTTGCTCTGTCACCCAGGCTGAAGTGCAGTAACATGATCTTGGCTCACTGCAACCTCCACCTCCTGGGTTTGAGTGATTCTCCTGCCTCAGCCTCCTGAATAGCTGGGACTACAGGCGCGTGCCACAATGCCTGGCTAATTTTTTTGTATTTTTAGTAGAGACGGGGTTTCACCGTGTTAGCCAGGATGGTCTTGATCTCTTGACCTCGTGATCTGCCCACTTCAGCCTCACAAAGTGCTGGGATTATAGGCGTGAGCCACTGCGCCCGTCCTGAATGTACTTTTTTAAAGTTAAAAAATAGAAACCTAGTGAGAATGCCAGAACTTTCTTATTGGGCTAGTGAAAGCACCAGGGTATTTGCATCCTGTCAGGGGAATCAGCCTCTTATCCCCAGATCCACCTCTCACTTACTTGGTAAGCTGGGGTCACAAAGGAAATAGCATTTTATGCCTGAGCCTGAAAAATGGAACTAATAACAGGTCCCCTTGTGTATAAATAAAGCCACATCAGTGATAAGCAATATGTATACTATTCCTTATGCTGTTAAGAAGAAAAGATTAAAATAGTTTCAAAGAATTATGATGATGATTACATGTGCCTGGAGACTAGGGATTGATTTTCAATTCATTGACAATTTAAGGAGTTCTTGCTGTTGTCTTAGAATTGGAAGGGACATTCCAACTGGAATTAGAATTGGAAGAGGTTAATCTACTGGACAAATCTTGGGTTTGGGGTTTAGAAAAGCTTGACTTTGAATTCTGAATCACTTACTCTTTGCACCATTTTTCCTTCCTGCATTAACGAAATATGTATTAACCTCCTATGAGGAGTTGTAAATTAAGCTTTTGGAGACCAGTTTCCTCATCAATAAAATAAAGATTAAAGTGTAACTCTCCTGAGGTTATGATAGTATCTGGCATATAGTAGACCTTAAATGAGTATTAGTTTTCCTCTTGCAATTAATAGATGAAGGAACTGAATAAGACATGGCTACTTAGAAAGCTTAAAGTATATGCAGAAGGGAAGTCATGGCAGTGTCAGACTATAAGACCAGGTAGAATGCAGCTAGAGGTGGGATACAAATGAGCTGAGATTGTCTGGATGGACAGGAGTGGGTGCATTAAAGGATTGGGGCCATGATGGTTGAATGGAGAATGTGGATCCTGATCTGCTGAAGCAGGTGCCCCAGAAGCAAACATGGTGTGAAACAATAAAAAGTGTCCCACGTCAAACTTTACCTTGTCTACCACTTAGTTTAAGGTTGGCTTTTTGGGGAAGGTGCATGCATGCATTCTTCTTTTCATTTATTAATTCATTGAAGAAACATTTATTACCCCTCCCTGTGTTGGGCATTTTCCTAGCTCTGGGGATGCAATCAAAGAACTTATAGAAGAGGGGAGAAGAAAAACAAGTAAACAGACCTTATAAATTGGTGTGATAAATATTAAGATGGTGATAAGACACATGTCTTAATGCCTCCTGAGGGTGGCACAAAGCTAAGAGTTGGTCCTAGATTGCCATTCACTGGCTGTAGCATCTTAGGAGGATCAAGCCTCCTAACCTTCATTGTCTCCTCTGCCCTCTGCTTTATTGATTTGAGGATCAATTGAAATCATGTACTGAAGAGCTCTTTGGATTCTCTGTTATACAAATGTACATTTTAATAATCATCAATGAATCCATCATACTTATGCCAGGTCTGACCCCCTTTTAATTTTCCTGTAATAAATAGCATCTGTCAGACACATTTTATTACCAGCTCCATCTTTCTTGGCCTGGCTTCTTTTTTATTTGAACCTGTTTAACTCTTAATGTGTAGTTCTTTCTACCAATGTGATTGTATCCATGCCTGTGTGTCCTGTGGAATTTTAGGGAAGTCTAATAAGGTTTTAAACTGCTTTTGGAAAGGGGGAAGAGGACTGATCATTAATGAGGAAAAGACTAAGGCATAAAGAGTTAGAGGGGAGAGTTGAAAGAAAGATCAAAGCAAGAATGTGGAGGGTGGGGTTGAGCAGCAGAGGGGACAGAGATGGAAATAAAACCCAGAAGAATAGAAAGAGTTGAGGGGGAAAGGCGGAGGAAGAGACAGATGCAGCCCTCCAGCTGGTGGAGGAGAGAAAAAGGTGCCTCCCATTTAAAACTGCACATATCCCTATCTAATATTTCTGCTGATGTCTGAATAGAGAGAAAAATGTATGTGTGTGTATGTGTGTGTGTGTGTGTGTGTGTGTGTTTGTTAATAACAGCCATCTATTTATAGGTCTTAAATTATACACCATGAAAGCCTCTCTAAGACAAGATGTGTTATTTGGCTGCCAAAAGAAAAAGTTAAAAAAAAAAAAAAGCAAAAAGAAGCTTCTAGATTTTTCTTCCTTTTCCTTATCCTCTGTCTGCCATATTCTTATGGTTAATGACAACTGTCAACTCTGTGTTTTGGACCCAAACCCCAAAGAAATGAAAAAGAAATTATTGAAGATCTTTCTCCAAGAGGAGGGGCCTGCATAGTTTTCCTGAGAATGATATCCCCCAAATTACATCCTTTTCTAGTTTAATTGGAGGGGTGAGATCATAACAGCGTCTTTCCCAACTCCTTTGTATTTTTCGGAAGGTAAGAATAAGGCCCAGAGGGTGGTCCTGCCCAAGGTCACCCAGCAGGCTGGTGACAGAAGAGTGTCTGCTAGTTCAGTCCAGTGCTCATTTTACCATGGTGCCCACAAAGACATCGCTCTGTCTTCCATGCCAGTTGACTTCAGTCCTCTTACTCATATATGAAACCAAGAAGATTCAGTTTACTTTTCCCACTGATCTCATCTTTCCAGAGCACTGTCTGAATCTCCCATAATGACCTCAAGATAACCTTCAGGTAAAGGGAATTTCACACCTGGTTCCAAGTTCATAGTCAGTAGAATAGAGTGGTTAAGAGCATGGGCTTTGGTGTCAGACTGGACTATTCTGGTTACTAACTGTGTAAGTTATTCAATCTTAATACCTGTTTCCTCATCAGTAAAATAAGGATAATAATAGAACTTCTTTTGCAAGATGGTTATAGAGTATAAATGAGGTTTTATATATATATATATATAAGGTGCTTAGCAAAAGGGCTGGAATATGGTAGCCCCTCAATCATTTAAAAAAATTATTGTCATAACATTCTGATGGGTTACAAAATCTAGGACTCCAAGGATAAGAGCTCTGATTGTGGGCTTTAAATGAGTAGCCACCACTTTTTAAAAGGTCCTAGTGTATAGGATGATGATGGAAGAGGTGAAGACCAACAAGCAACAAAGACCAACAGGCATTACCTATAGCCTGCAGAGTCAAGCTATAGGTAATCGACAATGCCAGTGACAAGGAAGAAAGACCATGGTGGGAAGACCTGGGGAGAAATGGCAAGAAGCAGTCACTGAGTACTGGAGGAGGGATGGACTTGCGGGAAATAAACCATGTCTTCTGCCCTCCTCCTCTCTATAAAAGCCTTGGGATGTCAATTCTGAACTCCTACTATATGCCAGGAGGAGGGACCACTTGCCAAGTTCTGTAGCTGGAAATGCCTTCCTCATCTCACATACCAGTCCTCCAGCCTTCACCCATACATGGTTTGGCTTATGTTCAACTACTTTAGCACCTTTGCTAGAGATTTAACGTTTTCTTTTGTGAAATATTTGTGACTGTTTTATTTGATTCAGTGACTCTTCTGTGATTTGAGAGGAGATTATGACCAGCATTTCAGAGAAGGTGTGTCCAAGGCTCTGTGTTCAGTAATTGTCTTCTTATGTCCCAAGGAGGTGGGGCTCTTCCCACTACACCACACAGTTCAATTTCATAACTTTAACCTGTCTTTCATTCTCACATATGCATTCAGAGGCACATGCACACACACTTTTAAAAATCACCAAAGCATTAGTATTGAGAATATCTGGCTTAGGGTTAAGCTGAACAATACATTTCTTCTTTTCTTTCTTCACAGGGGACCACAGGCTCTAAAAATCAAGTTCAAGCAGACGGTAAGGGAGATATACATGAAACTTACTATTATTAAAGTCTAACACTTCAGCAAAATTTTCATTCTGCATCTTTTGCAAACAATCCAAAGATAGGATTATTATATAATTTATCTCTTATAATTATTTATGACCATGCTCTGAACTTAGTAGGGTTTCAATAAGTGTAATAAATGAAACTGATTAAAAGCTCTTAGAACAGGAGCTGGGGTAGGGAGTATTCTTAGGAGGACTCAAATGTTGAAATGCACAGGATTGTTAATAACATTAATAGTTATTTACTGATTACAGATCTCTATGTAATGGACATTACAAACAGTAATTCTCAAAACAACCCCAAAAGGTAGGGATTGTTTGTATTTTACAGTTCGGGAAACTGAAGCTTAAAGAAGTTAATCTGCCCAATTCCGAGGCAGAGTGGGAATCTAGTATTCCCTAATTCTGCGTGGTTTTGTGTGGCTCCAATGTCACTAGACTACTACTTTTCATCATACTGGGTCGAGTGTAGTTTCCTGGCCTGCCAAAATATACTTCCCTCCATTGGCAAAGTCAAGGTCATTCCTTGTGCATGAGTACGTGTGTGTGTGTGGCAGGGAAACTCAAATGCGCCCTCAGACCTGGCCGAGAGTCTCTTCCTCAGCTTCAGCAGGGGGTGCCATCCACAGGCTGAGAGTTGGTGGGGCCTGCGTGGGAGCCACTGATGGGAGAACTTGAAAGGCAGGAGGGGGGAATCTTCCGTTACTAAGCAAGGATCTAAGAGCTGTTGTCAAGGAAGAATCCCAGGCCTTCCATAAAAGGAAGGCCTCCTTTCTCCTACTGGCAGCAAGTGCTGCCTTGAGCAATGAGTCTGACAGTTTCCCTAGCCCATCTGCACTTGGGCAGCTTTGGAAAGGAGAACCCAGGAAGCAGGGCAGGAGGAAATGAGCTGGAACTTAGTGGGTGAGGCCTTGGCCTGAATACCTGGCAGAGAGCATCATGGGAGGCAGAGTGCGCAGCAAGGGCCCGGAGTTGAGCTCCTCAGTTGAGCCTCACAATGAGTGTCCTGCCCTCCAGCCTTGTCCTCTCCAATCCACCCGTGAAGCTCTACCTGGAAGATTTTCCCAACATGCCACAAGTCTGCCTAAATGTCCTTCAACATTTTCCCATCATCCACTGGGTAAAACCCAGCTTGTTTTGCCTGGCAGGAAAGGACTTTTTCCTGATCTGACCTTTGCTTGCTTTACTTCCATTACCCAAGTCCCTGTCGGGCCATTCCCAAGTTCTTGTCTGCCTGAAAGCTAGGTAGTCTCTCCTGGGCCTTTGCATATGCTATTTCTTCTGTCTGGACTACCACCCTGTCACATGTACCAAAAGCATTACTGGCGTGGAAGACACATTCAGGGTTTTAGCACAAGCATTTCAAATAGTCATCAAGGACAGCCTTCCCACCGACTTGTCAGTTATAACACCATCTGTGGCACCACTACCTCCTTTCTGAGCCCCCAACCCACTACAACCCTGGAGGAGCTAGACTTTAAAGACAGAGGTGGAGTGGGCATGTTCCCTGGTTCGATTCTGCCCCTCCATTGGTATAGATTGGGCTGCCTGGAATTGCACATGAAAAATGCCAGGCACCAGGGTAGAATCCCTCAACCTCCCTCATCTCATCTCACCTAAATCTCCTGGGCAGAGTGGAGGGAATAATGATGTTAAAATCAACATTAGATGTTGAGATCTAAGTTTGAAGCTCAAGTGATTGTTTAAACCTGCAATGATGAAACCCAACTCAAGATACTACTGAGGGAAGAGAAAAGGAGATCGGAAGGTGGTTTTTATGTGGTAAAATTGAGACTTCCCCCAAGATGGCCATATTTGAATCTCATTTCTGATTTTTGACTGATAGTCATTTTCCCTTGTCTCTTTACTTTTTCAAGCATATGTGGAGAGATGTGCTTCAGAGGTTATAGAAACAGCTGCGTGTACAGCACACATCCTTTCAGGGCTGATGATTCATCGTAAGCTTTCACCATAGGTTTCCCTTTCGTATTACAAACAAGTAGTGAATTTCTGTGCTGACTGAAGCATCTGCATTATCTCATGAAATCTTTTCAACCACGCAAGTTCATTTTATTATGCCCATTTTTACAGATGAGCGCTCAGAACTACTTGCTCAAGGTCAAAAATCTGGCAAATTCTGAGACCGTCAAAGATACCCTTGACTCCCAAGTCCATACTCATTCCATTGTACCACTGTTAAATTTAGGTTATGAAGTGCCCACTGTGTACAAGACACTGTGCTTAGAGCCAGGAAACATAAAGAAGGATGCCCAATGCCTGCTTCTGTGTAGCTCACATTATGCTAGGGGAGATGTGCCATGGAAAATTAGTTCAATGGGATATTGCAAACATCAGGAGCCAAAGAGAGCACAGAGGAGGGGCACTCAAACCTATGAGGGGACAGCACTTAATATAAAAAGCTGGATTTTAAGTATGAGTTTACCAAAGTGAGGGACATAATATGAAAAGAGATGATTCCCAGAGATGACCAAGGATCCCAGGCACAGTCTCTACATTGGTATAGATTGGGCTGCCTGGTTATCATGTCACCTTTCCCCTTCCTATGTGACAAAACTATCACCTGTTTGTTCTTTATTCTCAATCTGGGCCAATGTCTTACTTCTCTTGGTGTTTTTATTTGTTAAGCTCTATCTCAAAGTAAGGAACAGAACACATTGTCAAGAAGAAATTTTAGGTACTCTCTGGGGAGAGGAGGAAGATGGGGGAGGATTATTTTAAGGAGCAAGAAGTCTATTTCCTGGATCCTAGAAATCGTGCCACATGGACTGATACCTGTTGCACCTGCCCTAGGGCTGGTCCTGCAAGGTGCTGGAGGAGAACACAGATAATCACAGTGACAAGGACATGCATGAAGCCTGTGTCAAGGTGAATGTGGCTGACGAAAGGAAAAAGGAGGACATTTCTCCTTGCAAAACTCTATATAATCAGAAGCTGGATTTGCTCAGTGATGTTTGGATTTTATAGCTACCCACTTATAGCTATAAAAAAGGCTTTGCTTTTGAAATTCCTGCAGGAAAATTGATGTTATTAAGACACTGCATTTCTTTGGTCCTTAAGCATTGAACCAATTGTTTTTGTAATGCGCTTTTTTAAACTCAAGCTTTCTTAGTCATATACGAAAAGTATAACTGAAGAAACTTTACATAGTAGAGTCCAATCCTGGAATTGCTTATAAATTCATTGAGAAGACAAAATATATGTGAAATAGTTAAAATAGTCTAAGATTGTTCACTAAGTGCTACAGCATGAAACCCCTCTTAACCTCTGACCATCTAAGTTCTGAGTTCATCCATGTGAATATTGTGTTTTCCAAAGCTGGGCCACACCTATAACTGCAGTCTGTTTCCACTGCTGTGGTCCATGATGCTGTCCTGGCATAGCCTGCCCAGGATTCTTGCTCTAAACACTGTTAAAAGTTTTTTAACTGGAAGGCCAGTCAGCTGAGATGGCTCCAGTGTCTTGGGTTCCTGTGCAGGCAAACTGAAGCCCAATGTAAACAGTAAAACAAAACTTAGGCATAACCAATCAGAAACTGCCACTAACCTCTAAGTTGGGGCTTTCCACCGAGTCATATCCAAATATGGCAAATGCCTAACTTTAGCCAATCAAATGATTTCTTTATCCTGCTTCCGTGTCCAGCCTGCTGCTCACCATCCTAATGTGGACCACCCTGAACCTCTTCTGGTTTCAAGTGCTGCCTGGGAGAACATCCTTTTCCTTCAGATCCCTCTTCCCTGCCTACCTTTCCGCCACTTTCCTCTCTGTCCCTATCCATGAGATATCATATTCCTGGACCAGCTGCCCAAAGCCAATCCTACGATCTCATCTGCCGCTGCCTAAGTCTCACTTCAGTGACTTATTCAGAAGGATCAGGCTCATCCACAGAAACCAAGCCCCTTTGCCTGCTGAAGGGTTTCTCAAACATGCCTCATCACAAGAATCACAGACAACATGTCTGAAACACAGATTCCAGGGTCCCCTCCAGGCCTAAGGAATCTACTAATAACACCAGAGTGAAAAATCCTGGCCTGGCTTAAGGTCACTGGAATACAGGGTGGTGGCAGGGGTTGGGAAGAAGGGTTAGGAGCTGGTCTGTATGCGTGACTTAGTCCTGTCTCTGTCCTGTCAGGCACCAGTTTCGCATTGGTTCCGGCGATGGGAATAGAGGGGAGGGAGGCCAGAACCCAACCAAAGCCCAGCTGAATGGATCATGAGATCTGAATCAGCCGGAAGCAACTGCTCTGCGCCCCAGAACCCATGTCTCAATTCCACCTGGCATCACCAATTATCTGTGCCTCTGACATAGGAGGTTTTTTTTATTCCCTCGAAATAGGGCTATAATTAAATCCAAAATTGTACTGGAGACTTTATCGTCATGGTAAAAGCAGAACACAATGTCTGCAGACAAAAAAACTCTTTCAATAAAAATTAATTATGCACAGCTCATGCCTCAGTCCCGGTGGCAGTGTGAGGAATGCATATGAGGCATGGGGAGGAGCTGGCCCATGGCACTGCCCAGGCTGACTCCACCACCCTCCCGAGGCTCCCGCTGTGTAGCTCCCCTCTCCATTCACGCAAAGCCCCCCGCTGCATCTCCCTCCCTCGGAGTAACTGCTTGTTCTCTGCGGTCCCGCGGGTCACTGCTTTTTTCTCCTCCTTCAGGGTCTGAAAAATTGAAAGCAGTCATAGATGGGGCTGAGAGAGGTAAGAGAAGAGAAACAAGGCACAAACAGAGAGGGTGAACTTGTGATCTGTCATTCCCATTAAGTCTCTTTTTCTTTCAAGAGGAAGCATTCTCACTGACAGGGAACCTAAGAATTCTTCTGGCATCATGTTCCTTATGCTTCTTGCCACAGGGAGTGTGCGGGCTAAAGGATTCTGTTCTCTGAATCCAACAGTGGGCTCTTGGGGAAGATGATGGAGCTGCCCAGAGCCAGTGCCACATAGTACCCATGTGACAGAACTCAGACCCTGCCTTGGGACTTTGCTTTTCCTGTCCTCCAGAGACTAAGTCCAAGGGTACAATAGAGTCAGATATGGGTTCTGCTGGTGGACATCCCTCCTGGGGAGTAAGTACAGTGAAAAATCAGAGAGAAGCGGAGGCAGGGTGGGAGCATCTCACCCTATAAACTAGTCACCGGATCTGACCAGGAAAAAGATCAAGGACTTGGAGAAATGCAGGCAATGCAGATCAGGGTTGGATACCTTCCAGTTCATCTAAGAAGTAGTGACAGAGGAGTGGGAGCCCAGTAGAAGTTGCTCTGCCAGTATCTAGATTTTCTTCCTGTGGTAGATTGGGTCTTCACCACCCACTCTGCCTGGAGGAGGGTCCCTCCAGAGCTCACTGAAAACCGGGGACAGGGCTCAGCTCACTAATGGCCTGCCCACTCAGAACTCCACGAGTGCCCGCAGAAGCAGCGAAGGTACCAATGGGGTGTGAGACCCACCTCCATCTTGCTAAATGGTTGGGGGCAGGAAGCTCTGTGGGGTCAGAAACTGCAGAAAGGGGCCAGTCAGGGCCATGAAAGGGCTGGTGGGATGTTACTGAAGAAGTGCTCTTGGGTGTGAAGGTAACCAAAATTGTCCTCCAACTCCAGGCTCTTCAAGATATTCTCAGGGACTCGTGGCATGGGTAGAAGACTGAATGAGGTATTTCCCAAGCCTATGATTTGGTAATTCGGTTGAGCCAGTCAGATTCTCCCCCAGTTGGGGCTGGGGATTAAGGGTCTTATGTGGACCGGCATGTCCTTATTTCCTGGTGATAAGACTCCATCTGCTCTCCCAACACCACAGACCTCAGCACATAGACACACCAATTGTACTGCAGGTGGACACATAGAGGCATGGCAGTTCTGACATTTATTTTGTAGGTTTTTTTCCCCTTTCAGTTTCTGCTGACACAAACTCCCCCAAGCCCCAATTTCAAAGCATATTAAAAGACCAGATTTATTGACCTGAGAAGAGGGGAGGCCTTGCTTTATTACAGATGATTGGTTAGAAATTCTGTCCAGGTTCTCTGACACTGGAAATAAACAGCAACAACCACCATCCCCATTTATCATCAACATTGCATTGCAGGTCCCAGCTAGGACAATAAGACAAGAAAAGAAAGCATGAAGATTGAGAAGGAGCTGGGTATGGTGGCTCATGTCTGTAATCCCAGTACTTTGGGAGGCTGAGATTGGAGGATTGCTTGAGCCCAGGAGTTCGAGACCAACCTGGACAACATAGCGAGACGCTGTCTCAAAGATTTAAAAAGAAATAAAGATCGAAAGGGAATAGAAAAAGCTATCATTATTTGCATGTGGCATAAAACAGCTTATGTAGAAAATCCAAAAGCTATGCAGATAATCTATTTGCATTGATAAGTAAAGCTAGCAAGAATGCTGGATTCATGATGAAGATAAGATTTATATTTTATATCTTTGCAATTTTTTTAGCTAAAATATTTTTAACCATTATAAATGGTTAAAAACCAAAATAAATTTAAAAGCCATCAAAACCATAAAATGCCAACCTGGCCAACATGGTGAAACCTCATCTCTACCAAAAATACAGAGTGGTGTGGTGGTGGGTGCCTGTAATCCCAGCTACTCAGGAGGCTGAGGCAGGAGAATCACTTGAACCCAGGAGGTGGAGGTTGCAGTGAGCCAAGATTGCGCCACTGCACTCCAGCCTGGATGAGAGAGTGAGACTCCATCTCAAAAAAGAAACAAACAAAACACCCCGTAAAATACCCATGAAACAATCTTTCCAAATTATGTAATTCCACTATACCTCAGACTATAAAACATTATTGAGGTAAATTAAGAGACCTAAATGAACGAAGGGATATACACTATGTTCACATAGTGAAATATTATAAAGATGTAAATTCTTACTAAATTGGTCTATAAATTCAACATAATAATCAGAATTCCATCAGGGTTGTGTGTATGCGTGTAAAAGGGTAAGCTGATTCTGAAATTTACATGGCTATGTAAAAGGATGTGGAAAGGCAAGCCATTCTTGAAGAAGAACAAAGCTGGAGCCATTACATTACTGATATGAAAGCTTATTAAAAAGTAACAGTAATTAAGACACTGTGGTATTGACACAAGGGTATACAAACAGACAAATGGAACAGAATACAGTCCAGAAATAGACCACACATATGAGGTCATTTGATGTATTGCAAAAAAGATGATGAAGTGCAGTGAGAAGATAACCCTTTTAGTAAATGGTGCTGAGTTAATTGGATATCTAAATGGTAAAAAATGAATTTTACCCTACCTTACACCATACACAAAAATCAATTCCTGGTGAGTTGCAGATCTAAACACAAAAGGAAAAACTACAGAGCATCTAGAAGAAGATATAGGAAAATGCCTCCAAAATCTTGGCACGAGGAACAATTTATCAGATGGGGAACAAAAAGCACAACCATAAAGGGGAAAATGATAAATAGGGATTAGTAAAAATTAAGAACTTTCATTTATCTAAAATACTATTAAGAGAAAATGTAAATTACAGAAGTGGGATAACATATTTAGAATATATTTTATATCTCCGAGATACCTAAAAGACCCCTGCAAATCAATAATCATTAAAATAACTATTTGCCAGAAAAATGAGTAAAAGGCTTGCATAAGTATTCTGCAAGGATGCACAAACAGCCCACAACCATTTGAAAAGGAGCTACTCTCCGCATATAATGATCCCCACATTTACAGAAAAGAAGGCAATAAACCGAGTCTCAGGGAGATGAGGTTACAGGTTCAGGTGAGCATCCTAAGAAGGCAAAAATGGTGACACCCACATGGTGTGATTGATTGGAGGGTCAAACCCACATGGTGATCACGGAAGTCCCAGCACCATAAATATATCCATTCCTTTGACATTCAAGATTCTCCCAGAAGGCTTAGATTTTATGCCCTGTTATCAGCTAACATGTCAAAGAGATTTATCGACTGTCAACTGAGAAATGGCCCAAGGTTCTTGAACATACATTATGCCCTGTGAGTTCTAGAGCCAGGAGAGGGGACCATGTGTAAATGGGAGGTGGTGGTATCCAGGGTCGTGTGCTACAATCTACTCAGGGCAGCCCCTTCTTGTGGCCTCCCAGATCAGTCATCTCTTCATTCACTTGCACTCAAAAGGTATTCAGCAAGCGTTCATAGAGAAGCTGTTTGTCAGCCTTGTAAGCCAGTTACACATGTGAAGGAGATGGGTGTTGTCCTCACTCTCTGGGAGTGCACAGTCTCAGTCTGGTAGTGGGGTACACAAAGCTGGCTTTCTAGCAGGCAGATTCGCTGATTCCTCAGCAGGGCAAGAGCCAAGCTGGGCTTTGGATTCCGAATCATCAGAGCCCTGTGCCTTATACGTGATCTGCAGTGGGACTGGCTGCAACCCCTCCCCTTACCATGTTGTTCAAGGGAAATGGGCTTGATCCCAGGGTGCAATGCAGAGCAGTAACCTTTACTCGAAACGGTTGAGGGGACATAGGTGCATCAGCATCTGGAAATGGATTCTAGCCAATATTATGAAATTTCCATAATGCCACTTTGTATTGTAATTACAGTGTATTCACTCTTTACAGTCATCAGCCAAAAGGGGCTCTTATCAGCATATTTGTCGTTATAAATGTTATGTGTATAATCACAGAAATTTTCACATTCAGAAAGAGTAGTCACATTCAGGAGAGACATATTACCTATTATGAAACACAGGATGAATTCTGGAAAGAACAGACCACAAACCCGAGGCTGCAGAGTGCCTCCTCTCCGAGGCTTTCACAGCCACATCAGAGCCTAATTTGTCTTAGCCTTGGAAATTGAAGACAGACCAATTATCATAGAGAGCAGAGCATAAGAAGAACCAGAATACACTGTGCCTGTGCGGGATTCACACTTACCCAATTATATATATGCGCTTTGGTTCCATTTTATTTATGATATACGTCCAGTTCTCATGTTTTAGTTAATAAAACATAATCATCCTTTCATTAAAAAAATCTGTAACCTTTTTCCATAAGAAAAGTGGGAGTTCTTTGCCTCAACAAATCATTCATCCCAGGTTCCTCTACAGACAGTGGAAGATGCTGAGGGGGAAGGATTTTGTAAAGTGATTTGATGTAGCTTAAGTCTCCAGTGGCCCCCTGTATTAGTCCATTTTCATACTGCTATAAAGAACTGCCTGAGACTAGGTCATTTATAAAAGAAAGAGGTTTAATAGACTCACGGTTCAGCATGGCGGGAGAGGCCTCAGGAAACTTACAATCATGGTGGAAGGCGAAGGGGAAGCAAGGCACCTTCTTCACAGAAGTGCCGAGTGAGGGGGAAAGAGCCCCTTATAAAACCATCAGATCTCCTGAGAACTCACTCACTATAAAAAGAACAGCAGTAGGGAAACTGCTCCCATGATCCAATTACCTCCCACCTGGCCTCTCTCTTGACACGTGGGGATTATGGGGATTATAATTCAAGATGAGATTTGGGTGGGGACACAAAGCCTAACCATATTATCCCCTCACCCCACAAGCTGACTCTACATCATCACTGGGCAAAGCCAGTCACTCAGTAGGCCTCAACGCATTTTTTATCTGAGTTTTAACCCATTTATGCCTAGTGTTCCATTATTGGAATGCTAAGCATGTGGGAATTATTTATAGCCTACCGTTCAAGGTCATTTCCAAGGTCTGATTGCAACCTCAGGCATAAGTGTGTAAGGCATTCTGTCAACTATCATTCCTTCTCTTTGACAGGCACCATGCCTGTGCCTATTCCACCCAGGAGTCCATCCTCTGGCGACCCCCACTACTGGGTAGGAGGGTGATCTTCGTGCAATCCCTAACCTAGGTCTATTTTTCCAGACTCGTTCTCACCCCCAGAAAATCCCCTCAGAAATTTGAGGTTCCTCTCTCTTATGTTAATTCTGCCAAGTTGTGTGAGAATACAAGTCTATAAGCGGGACTCTTTTGTTTACCTGCTCTGCTCATTCCTGCGCAGTGTGGTGATGCTGCCTAGCATGTCACCAAGCCAATGGCCACTCCATATCTGTTTACTGGTTTGTTCTTTGCAGTAGCCAGATCCATACATAGTTCCTTCCACTAAGACTGTTTAGACCTTAAATAATGTGTATCCCTGCCTTTTGTGGCAGTGCATGCACACACACCGTGGAACGCCCTTGTATTCACGACAAATCTAATGAGACCTTGCTTTCAGGAAGCCATACCTTTGTCATGGAGCCTGCACATTGCTAATTCAGTCCTTACCAAGTCATACTGTGTTCCCAACCACACATTTCAATTCACAGGGAAAGACTCCACAGCCTGTAATTCAAGGGTCACATTGGGACACTTTCTGCTAACACCACCTGAGAACTTTAATTGTCAAGCCTCAGGAGGCAGCTGGGGCAGGTGAGGTGCTTGGTGGTTTCCTAAGGTAACTTGTCTTATTTTTTGAAACAAAGAATCCCAGGCTGATTTACTGATTGGTGAAATGAGGAATGTGCAATGATAGAGCTGTGTGCCCACTGGCAGATGGAAGCAGAAAAATCTCATGGGAGTTGAGGGGACCTTCCCCAGATTTCTGAAAAGAGGCCTGATACATGGCACATGGGCAGCCTTAAGTCTTAAGACAGATTTCCAAGGCTCAGTAGGACTATAAGGGTCTGTGCTGAATGCTGTTCTGAGTCCCCACAAATTCATCTGGTGAAATTCCAGAGAAAAATAAGAATTAGTTATAGATGGAAAAGACCAGGAAACTATTTATTTTAAATTTAGTCAAATCTATTATCACTATAAACAGAAGGCCACACAAGTCCCAAAAAAGGGTGATAGAAATAGCAGGTATAATTTTTTTGGAAATGACCAAGGTCATTAGGGATGCTAGAGTTCAATGCTGCATATAAATTCCATAGTCAGCTAAAACACATACTAGAGACTTGAGAGCTAATAATTTTAATCTAAACTTACTGAATGATAAAATACTCTCCAAAGATAAAAAAATCTCAGTTATACATGTAGAGAAAAATGTTAGCTGAGAATAATATTGACAAATAGTGATGAAGATCCTATGAGACAGAGGAGATCTGCTTCTAGCCTCAGGGAGAGAAGGGGAAAAGAAGCTTCACTACTGGACCAGATAGAAGAACATTTACCCCCAGCTGTCCTCTAAGATTAAGCATAGGCTGGATGCCAGTTGCCTACTGCAGGGAAATCAAGTGAGCATTAAGAACCCAAAAGAAGATGCCCAAAGCAAATATCTGGGAGGTGACAGAAAGACGGTTAGCTGAGCTGGCAAGATGGAAAGCAGAGTGACTCGGACTCTGGAAGTGGTGTTCCACAAAGCCTTGGATGGGTTACTGAGACAGGAAGACCCCCTAAAGAAGAAGCTCTGCTTTTCTTGGCCTTGGACTTTGGTTGGAATTTAAAAGAGTGAGAGTGCCTGGAAGGATTCTCAGTTTCCATATTAAGTGATTTTTGTATATATATTTGATTATATACACATATGATTAAGAATATATATAATGCACACATACACACAGCATATAGCAATTTGGGGCTTGAGGCTTTTTTTTTTTTTTTTTTTTTTTTTTGAGACAGCGTTTTGTTCTCTCACCCAGGCTAGAGTGCAGTGGCACAATGTATCTTGGCTCACTGCAACCTCTGCCTCCTGTGTTCAAGCGATTCTCCTGCCTTAGCCTCCCGAATAGCTGGGATTATAGGCACGTGCCACCTTGCTGGCTAATTTCTGCATTTTTAGTAGAGACAGGGTTTTGCCATGTTGCCTAGGCTGGTCTTGAACTCCTGGCCTCAAGTGATCTGCCTGCATCAGCCTCCCAAAGTGCTGGGCTTACAATGGGCCACTGCACCCAGTCCTAATTTGGCCTCAAGGCTTTGATTTGCCGTTGAGGCAAAGCCCACCAAGTGATGTTTCAAATTATTGTATCTGATCAGCTAAAAAGATCTTGCCATTGACCTTGTTCTACATTCCCCTAGATATATGCCACTAAACAAAAAATACAACCCAACAGAGAGATCCTAGTGTGAAGTCCAATTCTCAGAATGTAATGGCCAAAAAAAACCTTCTTTTGTCTAGATTATTATACACATACACACAGATAAATTTTTATTCACTAGTCCTGAGTACTTGTAAGACAAAACACTTGTTGCAGGAAGAAACCAGGGCACCATGGAATAATGGTGATTGATTTTAGATCTGGGGCGTGGAAAGTTCAAAGTGATTCTGGAATATCGATTCCAGAAAGCAAGGAAGTGCCTAAAAACTGATGGAAATATGTTCAAAGAACGTCTAAGAGGCAACTTAGGGCCACAATCCCCAAAATTTGGTAAAATTTGAGTATCAAGAATAATAATAATAATGACAATGGATTATAATAACATGCTTAATAAAACAAATAATCCCTGAGTCCATAATAGTACTATAAAAAGGTGGGGAGTAGGCTCTTCTTAAGAAAGAATGCCAGCTAACAGATATAGAGGAATGATATAATGTAACCCATTTGATAATCACTCAAATAATTTAGGCAAGTATCATCTACGGATATTAAAACCACTGAGTGAAACATAGGAACAGGATACACAGCCTCAGAGAATCACCCCACAGGTTATGTATTAATTACAAAGAAAACATGTGACACATTGCAATGGAGAAATCTGGAGGTCACTTCCTTAGTCAATTGAACACATTCAGCATCACCAATAATGGGAAAACTGACATTCTGTGTCTTCTGATTTGATGTACTAAGAAGGTCACAATATCACCTGCGTAGTATTCTTGGCAAAAAATCTTTAATCTCAATGTAATCATGAGAAAACAATCAGACAAATCTAAATTATAGGACTATCTACAAAATAATTGGCCTGACCCTTGAAAATTTCAGTGTTGTGTTTTTTGTTTGTTTTTTTTAAACAAGGACTGCTCAAGACTAAAAGAGATTACGGAGACATATTAACTAAATAAAGTGCATAGGCTTTGATTGGATTATGGATCAAATGAGAAAAGCCACATAAGACATTATAGGGAGAATTGAGAAAATTGAGCTATAAATGAGAAAATATTCTTGTATGAATGTTAACTTTCTTGACAATTATCATGGTGCTCTTAGGAGACATCTGCTGAAGTATTTGGGGCAAATTGTCATGATGTCTGTAGTTTACTTTCAAATGATTTGGTGAAGGTGGAGAGAAAGGTAGGGGCTTGGAGAAAGCAATTGCATGTGGCAAAATGTTAATTGGTGAATCAGTGAAACAGAAATGCATCTTCACTGTAATATTCTCTCAATTATTTTGTAGGTTTGAAATTTTTCAAGATAACAAGTTGGAGGAAATTTGCTTGTGAGGCTACAGAGAAAATATTAGGACACATCATTTCAGTATAATTTATATTCTTAGGTATACTGAATTAAATATTCCAGCAAAGATACCAAATATGAGTGTGTGGCCCAAAGGAAAATATTTCTCTTTACTATTCTTAAAATAATAATGTCTCGTGATTGGATATTTATACTGGATATTTATACATGTGCCAGGCATTGTGCTAAATGTGGTAGCCTCATTTAATTCTCACAAAACTTTATGAGGTAGGCACTATATTGCAGATTAGGAAACAGGCTCAGAGAGGTTAAGCAGCATGCCAGTGTCAAACAGTAAGTAGACATGAGCCAGGATAATAGAACCATCTGCCTCACCCCGAAGTTTGGCTTTTTTTTTTTTTTTTTTTTTTTTGAGAGAGAGTCTTGCTCTGTTACCCAGGCTGGAGTGTAATGGCGGGATCTTGGCTCACTGCAACCTCCACCTCCTGGGTTCAAGCAATTCTCCTGTCTCAGCCTCCCAAGTAGCTGGGACTACAGGTGCCCGCCACCACACCTGGCTGATTTTTGTATTTTTAGTAGAGGTGGGGTTTCACCATATTGGCCAGGCTGGTCTTGAACTCCTGACCTCAAATGATCCACCCACCTTGGCCTCCCAATGTGCTGGGATTACAGGCGTGAGCCACCGTGCCTGGCCAAAAGTTTGGCTTTCAACCTCTCTTTCACACTGACCCTGGTCAGTAAAATTCACATACTTTTACTCTGAATACTATCTTATAGTCACCAATTATGAAAGATATTATCAAGTTATATAAAATTCTCTGTTAGTGTTACCACTTAAATGTATTATTATAATTTAATATTCTGATCAATAGTTACCATATACACAATGGATTGCCAGTTTTGAAATGAAAAAGATTATTTTGAAACTACTTATTATAAAACTATGCCAAATACAAGTCCTTTATAATAGTAGCAATATAGGTAACAAGACCATCATTTACTGGAATCTTCCTTTTAGCTTTTCAAAATGTGTTATGGTTGTTATTCCAATTTTTCATTGACTCAGTGGCATATTAACATAGATGGAGATAAGTGGAGGGGCTGTAAGGATGGAGTTCTGTCTGAACTTATTTCATGGTATCTCTCAAGTTTTTCTTTTAAAAATACACTGCTTGACTTGTGTCTTGTTTGCATAAACGTGGAGGACACAATGTGTGTCCCTGCCTGTGCTGGTGAGTAGAGAATTTGGTTTTCAGGAAACCAGATGCAATAATCTTAATAGATTATGAAGCTGTAATAAGTGAAGGCATTGTGGCCTAGGGCTGAGGGAAAGTAAACAGAAAATAATTTCAGCAAATTTGTTCAGAGAGTGCTGGTGCAAATATTCCAGACATTTAGATGACTTGGAAAAATGGGCTTCAACACTGTCAAAGTCAAACCTGGCACTGTGGGAGGGAGGTAACACTGTAGCTGAGGGCATGCGTTCAGGAGATAATCTGCCCAATTCAAATTCTGGCTTGACAGCCTTCTAGCTGCATGACCTCAGGCAAGTTATTTGACCTCCTTGTTCCTCTGTTTCCTCATCTGAAAAATGGAAAAAAGATGAGTCCCTACGTCAATGCACCTAACTTTGGTACTTTGCTAACAGAGAGTTTCAGGGATAGAATAAGAGAAGTCCATCCCAAGAAACAGGAACCTCAGAAATATTTTCTTCCATCCAAGGTTAAGAGATGCCCTGATTCCCTACAGTGTACATGGCTTAGCATGTCTGGCATCTCTGATGATCAAGGGAAGAAAAGTCTTCGGTGGGTCATTGAAGGCAGCAGACAAAATATTCTACAAGAAGACTTGGAATATTCTGAGTGGCTTCTACCAGAAATGCAGTCACTTAGTTATGGTTATTTCCAAAGTTATGATTCTTGACTGATACATGCTTTAGTCACTAGGGCATGGATATCTCATATAACAAAGTGCCGTTTATGAAGCTTGCAGAAAAATACCGCAAAGCTTCTGGTAGCATTTTTGAGAGGCAAGAGCTGTAATACTTCTTCCTAGTAGACCAAACAATATTTGTAGGGGTTATAAACAAACAGCAAAATAGGGGGCTAAAATCCCATAGCAGCATCAGAATTTAAACTAGATGAAACTGAAAAGCAGGCAAAGTCTGACGTTGGTAATTTCCTTTTCTCCCCTCGACAACCCAACACCAGTACTCGGTACTGTCTTGTGGCTTTGGATATCTTCAGATAATCTGCCGAGGCATGTCCTACTAGGCCAAACCTGCCAATCCCAATAAAAACTTCTTTTAACTCCTAGGAAAACTACTGGATTAAAGTTATTGATAAGGAGCTGCAAGAAATTGATAGATTTGAATTCAATAATTTTTAAAGGAGAAGTTTTCTTAATAGGGTTAAAATATGAAGAAGCTATTTAAAGAAATAGACCTTCTGGGCACTGTTGCCAGCCTCTACAGCTCATACACACACATTTTCAAAATACTTCTCAGACTTGCCAACCCCAAGCTGGTTCATGGAGCACCAAAACAATGCCCAAACATCTAGCCGATATCTCCGTGGGGCCACAGTAATTTTGCAAAGACCTCTCAGCAACTAAGAGTGACTGCCCTTATGGGCAAATATTGCCACAAAGAGGTGAAGTGACTTTGAACTGGCGAGTTGGGTAACGTGTTTCAGTCTACTTCTCTTATGTCACCAACTCTAGCAGATGTGCAGCCAGTCTTTCTGGAGTGGTCCTGGACCCTGGACACATTATCCTGAATATTCATCCCTAGTAACCAATATTTCTATGTTGATAACAGTAAGATACACACGACCATGAAGGATAGGCTGTAAAAGGCTCTGAAGCGACAAAATGGCAGATGAGGCAGAAAGTGATTGGAGCAGGGACTGTTCTGCTTGTTTTGCCTTGGTGATAGCAGGTGCATTTATAAGCTGACAACGTGTATATGAGCCTTTCTCTTCTTGAATGTGTCCTTGTCCCTTACCTGTTGACTCCTTGAGTCCCTGCCCACCTTAGCCTGAGTTGGAGGACCTCTCTGCTTAGGTTAGCCTTGATGACGAAGGCTGAGGGCACTCTGACAGTACTTCTATCTTTGTTGATGTTCTAGAAAGCGGGCCATGGGTTCCAACCAGCTTGGCGTTTTCTCAGCTATGGCACGATGCACTTGGACTTCATTTGTGATCGGCCCCTCATTGAGCATGAAAGCTGGTTACCTTTTTCCTGCCAGAAAATCTGGCTTTCTCATTTGCCGTATTTTCTGGGTCTGCTGGACCCAGCTCAAAAACGCCTCAGCAGTGTCTGTCACTAGGGAGAAAGCAGCCCCTGAGAAAGGGCAATTAAAGGTAGTGTTTGTCTCCGATTCTTATTGGCAGCTCTGTTCAGGTGAAGACATAGAAAAGGTCAAGGCCCACGGCCCACACACAACCTGATTGTGTAGCTAGGCAGCTTTCCAGGAGGCCTTCTACTTGGAATAGGAGCACTTAAAGGAGACTCCCTCACGGCATAAGCTGGGGGTGGAGGATGTAGGCCATTTAGCTACACGATGAGGCAAATGTCCTACTTGCTAAGTCTGGAAAGGTGGGTGGCAGGAGTGGTGGCTTCCATTTTTCTAAGAACACAGCTTATTTCTTGGCCTCCATTCCCCCTGGGTATCACCCATAGAGAAGAATGTCCTGGAACTAAAGATCATACCTGAAGCCAGGTGAGTTAGAAGAGAGCTCTACGTAAAGTGACTAGTAATACATGCAGTGAAGTTTTTTCCCAGAAAATAGCATCATTGACCGCATCCACTTTCGTGTAGTGCTGTGATCTGTTTGTGTTCCCCCAAAATTCATATGCTGAAACCTAATCCCCAAGGTGATAGTACTAAGAAGTGGGGACTTTTGGAGAAGAGCAGGTCACAAGAGCAGAACCCCTATGAGTAGGATTAGTACCTTTATGGAAGAGACAGTAGAGAGGTAGCAGAGAGATAGCTAGTTCCTTCCACCATGTGAGGTCACAATAAATGGGCTCTCTCCAGACACCAGATCTGCCAGTGTCTTGATCTTGGACTTTCCAGTCTTCCAAACTGTGAGAAATACATATTTGCTGTTCATAAACCACCCAATTTTTGGTCTCTGTGTTATAGCAGCCTGAACAAACTAAGACATGTAGCCTGGAAATTTGGATTTAGTTCAGAAATCCCAGGGAAACAAAAGGAAAAGGGATCAATCTCATAATGGTATTCATACTTGACTGCTCACTAGGAGGTTATGGGAGTTCTCATGGAAAATATTGCCTAGATGATGCTATCTTATCCAAATAGGTTATGACAACTTTTCATTGTTTTTGTTGTTTACCAGACTTTAAGAATATCTTGAACCCCATCCAAATTCATATTCAATTTAGGAGAGGTATTAAAAAACCCCAACATACCAAAATATATTAATCATTTATCCTGGGATGATACTCAGCATTAGTTGTAGAAGTGACATAATCTCAGCATGAAATGTAAAGCCAAAGTACAGATATCAGCCTGGTCAACATGGCAAAACCCCGTCTCTACTAAAAAATACAAAAAATTAGCTGGGCATGGTGGTGTCCACCTGTAGTCTTAGCTACTCGGGAGGCTGAGGCTTAAACCCAGGAGGTGGAGGTTGCAGTGAGCTGAGATCATGCCACTGCACTCCAGCCTGGGTAATAGAGTGAGACACTGTCTCAAAAAACAAAAACAAAAGCAAGCAAACAAACCAAAAAACAAAATACATATACCTGTGAACTTTTCAGTACTTCTTGAGTTGGCCCCTTACAATTCCCTTTATTACTGGGTAGGCAGTATCGTTATTCTGGCCCTACAATATCAGCTGCTCTTTATTAATTGAAATACAATTTTAAGAATATTAAATCTGTTTGGTAACTATTACATCCCTCAATTAGTAAAGACAGTCAGGAGCTGAAAGTATAGGATTACGGATGGTCCCTAACTTATGATGTTTCAAGTTATGATTTTTCGACTTTATGATGGTGCAAAAGCAACATGCATTCAGTAGAAAGTGTACTTTGGATTTTGAGTTTTGATCTTCTCCTGGGCTAGCAATATGTGGTTCAATATTCTCTTGCTATGCTGGGCAGGGGCAGTGGCAGTGAACTGCAGCTCCCAGTCAGCCAGGCGATCACTAGGGTAAACAGCCCATACTCGATATCTTCCCAAAGAACGCTATGCCTACTAAACCATCAATAAGTGTCAATGCCTCATTGCCTTCTATTCTTGAGCCTCATCAGAAGAGAAATTGATGACCCCATTTCTGCAGCATCCCCATCAATCAGCAATTAACTTTAGTTCAGTGCTTCTCCAGGCCCCATGTACTTTTGGCTGTGGACATTAATGGTGAGTACGCATGCAACCATTGTTTTTATACTTTCAGTAGAGTATTCAATAAATTACATGAGATATTCAACACTTTATTATAAAATAGGCTTTGTGTTGAATGATTTTGCACATCTGCAGGCTAATGTAAGTGTTCTGGGCACATTTAAGGTAGGCTAGGCTAAGTTATGTTTGGTAGGTTAGGTGTATTGAATGCATTTTTAACTTACAGTATTTCCAACTTATGATGGGTTTATCAGGATGTGACTCCAGTGTAAGTTGAGTAGTATCTGTATTTCTGGGCAAAGTATTATTCTTTCCCATTATAAACTTATGTTTGATTATGACCTTTGGTACCCCAAAATTAAATTGTTTTGCTCCTGAGTGAAATTGTTGAAAGCTTCATTGGCCTTTGGTGAATACATAAAATAAACACTTTTCTGATAAAAAAAAAAAAAAAAAGGTTCCTATTCTCTTTGGTGAGAAATACAGAGGCTCCTAGGGCAGTTTTCACACTTTCTTATTCTTTGTCTAGAACCTGTAACCAACACATTGAAAAACTCACCACTAGCTCCAGTGATTTTCCCTCTTGGCTCTATGCTTGCAAATCCCATTGACCTTCTCAGTTATTTTCTTTCCTTCCTTTTTCCACCCACCCCCGTCTGTCACCATTCTAATCCAGGCTCCCATTACTTCCATCTTGGACAGTGGTATCAGGCTTCTGACTTACCTCCTTCTCCCTGAGAGTGGGAAACATTAATACCATTCAGCAGAATCATGCTTGCCTGTACTTCTGGCCTCCTTGAAGTAAGGCAACGCATGGACACACCTTGCTCTGGCCAATGGCACATGAGCAGAAGTGAACTGTGTCTCCTGCCCTCTTTCTCCTATGGTGGAGCCTGTGCCAACGATGTACCTGCCAATGTGATGTGGATGGATGTGTATGGGGGTGAGAAGTAAACTATGCTTGTTTAAGTCCCTGAGATTTGAGTTTTGTTTGTTTTGTTATTTGGTTCAATTTGACCAATACACACAGTCTGTTCCTCCTCTAATTCTCTTTATACACTCTTGCCAGGGTAATCTTAAATCACAGGCCAGATTATCCCCTAATCAAAAGCCATCAGCTGTTCATCATTGCCCAGAAACAGAAAACCCAAATGTCTGACTTTCAAGAAACTGTGAGCTCTGCCCTCAATGTCCTCTTCCCACTTTCTCACTACACGTATGTTCCGGCCCAGTGTGAAGGCTCACAGTGACCCTCAGATGATCATGTCTTGACTTGGGATGTTGCCTTTGTATGGAGTGTCTTTGCCCTGATTACATCATGTTGAAATCTAGCCATTTGAAAGCACAGGTTCAAATGGTCAAACTTTCCTGACTCCTACAAGTGGACAGGCACTCCCGCTCTTCTGGGATCCCTTAGCAAATTGTGTCTCATTTATAGTACTTACTACTTTCTATTGCATAATGCAGTTATTTCTGTATATGTTTTACCTCTCCGATTAGACAATAAACCCTCTTAAGGCAAATATCAGTATTAGTTATTCTTGTAGTTCTTTACAGTACCAAGGTGTGTAGTTGCTCAGTAAATACTTTATAAGTTAAATATTAATCCTCAGGGGAGGGCCATGAAGTTCTATTTTAAATCCCAAATCATCATAGTTCAGTAAATGATGAGAAATGCCACCTGTAGAGTGAACAGGGATTTTCCTAGTGAGCTTCCTCCTTCGGTGGGATATTCTGCAAGAGCACCCCTGGATAAGGCATCAAAGAAATCCTGGTTCCTAGGAAGGTCTGATTAGACTCTATGCACATGGTAGTTTAGGCTTCTCTACTCTGAAAATAAAAACTAGAGGAAACTCTTATTCAATAAAAAAGAAACATATTTAAAGATCCCCAAAGGGTCTTTGAAGCAGGAATGAAACTTTAGTTTCAGAGTGACCTTCAGTACTGAAGAAAGCTTTTCAAGGAAAGATAGCGCTGGGCATTGAAGCACTGGGCACTGATAGGACTTTTAGAGGGAAGAGACAGGAAAATGGGGAGAGAAGAGACTAAAACAGAAAGGCTAGCTTAAAATAATCAGTGATGCTGAAGGACAACAGCTTAAATGATCAGCTGGGAAAATTCTTCAGTCTAATGGCACAGGGAGATCACATCACAAGCATGACTAGAGAGCTGTAGATGGGAAAAGGTGTGAGGAAGACATTGTGAGGTTAGCGCTGTTAGGATGGAATCTTTATGGCTATTGATTGAATACGGAAGGCAGACCAGTGGTGGAGTAAAAAGGTAGCACGTTGCTGAGATGGTGCAGACAGTCAGAGAAGCATGAGGGGCCCACCTGGTATGGAAGCTGTGCCAATCTGAATCGCCTTGGGTTTGATGATTTTTACCATCTGGCCCAAACAAACCTCATGAAACTGAGGCACCCTGAGGCTATGCCTGTGCAGCTCATGTGTATTTAGATGTTAGCTGAAACAAAGAACTATTTCTCACCATTATAGAAATTAACAAATTTATATTAATTCAAAAAGTACCATTTTCTGTTTATAATTCTTTTCCCCTAAGAATTTCTTTTAAAGTAGCCACTGTTGCTCCTGATTTTAGGAAAGAATTTAGGAAATTTGTCCCTCTTCACCACACACCATGAGAGGTATGTAAGCAGTAGAGTATTAAGATGCACCTGGATTTCAGGCGTGCTGAAAGCAGACACGTTACACAAACTCAAATGCCTAAAAAGGATCCCAGAAATGGGAAAGTCATAGAGAATGAAGTAGTAGTGGGTCAGAGCCCTTCTCCTGCCATATATGCCCTTAAATTTTCTTTTCATTTCCTAGAGCTGCCCATTCTCTCATCTCTCAGGGGAAAAGAGTAGACACATTTCTTTTGTAAGCAGAAGGCCTTTGACTCTGACTATAAACTTTGGAAATGGCAGGAAGAAGGAGAAATGCATATATAGCAAGGCACATGGGAACAACGATTATGTTCTTACTAAAGCCACAGATTTTAAATGGTTTTGCCTCAGTAGTCATTTTGGGGATTAGGTTGGACTTGGGGTTTAAAAGACATCTGGAATATGAATGTAGAACATGACTGTCTGAGTTCAGCAAGCAACGCATCTAAGGAATTTAAAGAAAAAGAAAGACCAGACAAAATATCAGGCCTAAAGTTCTTAGAATCAACAACCAGAAAGAAAACATAATTGACATCACAATAGCACAGGAATTTCAACAAAGCAATCTGGAAGAGTGAAGAGACGATGTGTTTCAAAGTCAGCTTAACTTGATCCTGGATTCCAGATCTTCTACCTACATTAAGCAAGTTAACTTCTGGGATCCATTACAGGATACTTTATTCATGAAAGCACACAAGCAGGTCAAGAATTGATCCATCTTTATTTAGACATCCACAAACATTTTGAGTTAGAAAAACCAGGTGTCCGCCTTAAACTCATAATCTACAGAGTGATAATTAAGTGCAGTGAAATAAGAACCAAGGGAGATAGGTGAAAAATACATGGGATCACCCAGGAGGGGTTGATGGTAGAGATTTCTGAGCTTGCTAGAGTACATCATGATAGAACAAAGTCACTGCTTGTTGTTGATACTTTAAAAAAAAATTTAAAAGAAACTTTTGTGGGTATATAAATATATATATTTATGGGGTACATGAGATGTTTTAATACAGGCACACTATGTGAAATAAGCACGTCATGAAGAATGAAGCATTCATACCCTCAAGCATTTATTGTTTGAGTTATAAACAATCCAATTACATTTTCTAAGTTATTTTTAAATATACAATTAAGTTGTTATTGACTATAGTCACCCTATTGTGCAATCAAATAGTAGGTCTTATTCATTCTTTGTATTTTTTTTGTGCCCATTAACCATCCCCAACTCCCCCTTTGCCCCAATCCCTCCACTACCCATTCCAGACTCTGGAAACCATCCTTCTACTTTCTATGTTCATGAGTTCAATTTATTTGACTTTTAGATCCCACAAATATGTGAGAACATGTAATGTCTGTCTTTCTGTGCTTGGCTTATTTTACTTAACACAAGGATTTCTAGTTCCATCCATGTAGTTGCAAATGACTGGATCTCATTCTTTTTTATGGCTAAATAGTACTCCACTGTGTATATGTACCACGTTTTCTTTATCCATTCATCTGTTGATGGACACTTAGGTTGCTTCTAAATCTTAGCTATTGTAAACAGTGCTACAACAAACAGGTACACAACAAACTGGGCACTCAGCAGTGGGATTGCTAGATCACATGATAACTCTACTTTTAGTTTTTTGAGGAACCTCCAAACTGTTCTCCATAGTGATTGTACTAGCTTACATTTCCACCAACGGTATACAAAGCTTCCCTTTTCTCTATATTCTCACTGTCATTTTGGATGTAAGCCATTTTAACTGGGATGAGATGATATCTCATCGTAGTTTTGATTTGTATTTCTCTGATGATAAATGATATTGAGCATCTTTTCATATGCTTGTTTGCCATTTGTATGTCTTCTTTTGAGAAATGTCTAGTCAAATCTTTTGCCCATTTTTTGGTCAGATTATCAGATTTTTTCCTGTATAGTTGTTTGAGCTCCTTATATATTCTGCTCATTAATCCCTTGTCAGAAGGGTAGTTTGCAAATGTTTTGTCCCATTCTGTGGGTTGTCTCTTCACTTTCTTGATTGTATTCTTCTCTGTGCAGAAGATTTTTAACATGATGTGATCCCATTTGTCCGTGTTTGCTTTGGTTGCCTGTGCTTGTGGGGAATTGCTCAAGAAATGTTTGTCCAGACTATGTCCTGGAGATTTTCCCCAACATTTTCTTGCAGTAGTTTCATAGTTTGAGGTCTTAGATTTAAGTCTTTAATCCATTTTAACTTGATTTTTATATATAGCAAGAGATAGGGGTCTAGTTTCACTTTTTTGCACATGGATTTCCAGTTTTTCCAGCATCATTTATTGAAGAGATTATCTTTTCCCCAGTGTATGTTCTTGGCACCTTTGTCAAAAATGAGTTCAATGAGTTCACTGTAGGTGTGTGGATTTGTTTCTGGGTTCTCTATTCTGTTCCATTGGTCTATGTGTCTGTTTTTATGCTAGTACAATGCTGTTTTGCTTACTATAGCTCTGTAGCATAATTTGAAGTCAGGTAATGTGATTCCTCCAGTTTTGCTCTTCTTGCTTAAGATAGCTTTGGCTATTCTGAGTCTTTTGTGGTTCCATGTAAATTTTAGGATTATTTTTTCTATTTCAGTGAAGAATGTCATTGGTATTTTGATGGGGATTGCACTGAATCTGTAAACTGCTTTAGGTAGTATAAATATTTTAACAATATTGATTTTTCCAATCCAGGTTGTTGATACTTTGCCATGACTGTCTTCCTTTACAGTGTCAGAGCTGTGCAGGCGGAGCTGCAAAATGACAGATAGCATGGAGCCAACAGTTGTGTATTGAAATTACCAAGCACAAGAGCTGGCAGTGACTTAGATATATCTAGCTCAATTCATGCACTTAAAGATGAGGGAACTGAGGAAGGAAGAAATAGAGTGACTTGGGCATATGCAAATTGCCCAGGTTATTGTTCAAGTTAGAGCCAGAACTAAAACCCGGATCTTCTGTCCCCAGTAGTGCTCTTTTCACCACATTGCACTGCCTCTTACTGCCAAATAGTGTTACTTAGAGGCTAGAACTACTTCCCCAGAGATGATGGAATCAGGAAATTCTACAAACATTTTTTATGAATGCTCTGTAATAATTTCCATGGGTAACAAGCCTTTTTAGAGACTATTGTCTGAAGCAATGCTGCCCAATAGAAAGTCTGCAATGATGAAAATGTTCTATAGCTGCACTGCCCAGTATGATGGTCACTAGCCGCATGTGGTCACTAGCACTAGAAATATGGCTAGTTTGGCTGAGGAACTGAATATAAAATTTTAATTTCAATAGGCACAAATTGCTAGAGACTTACCATATTGGCCAGCATAAGTCTTCAGAATTATCTATATCTTTAGTTATACCTCTAAGTATGTGACTGTCTTTTTCTAGCTGCCTTGACTTTGAGCCCTACAAGCTCCCTCTTCCCAGTCCCTGAGCCATGAGAACCAAACCATGCCTAAGTATATGTAAAGACCACCATCCTCTCTGGTGGATGAGTCTGGTCTTAGTCTGTGGCAATAAGTACATTTTGCCTAGATTGTTTTTCTGGAAGAGTACTTGTCACATTTTATAATAGTAATAATTATAATTTGTTAGCACATTCTGTATACCCATCCCTCATACTCAGTCATCTATAGGTATTACATCTATTACTCTTCCCACCAACTCAGTGAGTACGCTCTATTACTGTCAACCAGTGGCCAGAAAGCAAATCTGTCTTCTTCCAAAATCCGTGCTCTTTTTACTATCCCACACTGTCTAAGAACTGAGGATTAGTGTACAATCCCCTGTTGCTTGGGCAGGGGAGATTTTCCTTCATTTATTAAAAAATACTATTGGCTGCCTGTTAAGTGCCAGGCACTGTGCCAGGTAAAGTACATAGTGATGAATCAAATGGGATTATCCTAGCTGACACTGGACATGTTTTCTAGTAAACGCTGGTTTTTGGAGGAAGAAATTCGGTAGATTCTGTTAAGTAGCTGGGAATTCAGTGCTTATATGCTGCAAACTGGAGCGATTTATACTGGAGCTGTTCCTTTGATGTTTGAAACGTGCAGCAATTCTCTCTTGTAGCCAAGATGTGTAATTTTTTTGGGGAGGGGGTGTTTTTTACCATTAAAATATTATGTTTTATTTACTCAAGAGTTAAAAATCCTAGGATTTCATCATGAACTCCACGTACAAGCCAATTTCACAGCCATAGAAATTTCCAAAATTAGTATTGAGGCAGTTGACCATAGCTCTATGCTAATTTCTCAGGCTATTAATTGTGTTTGTGAAATATAAATGCATGAGCAATGACTGTGGATATTGCTTAAGAATCTAAACACTTTATTGAAGAAATAAGTGAGACAAAATAGGTGTGATAAGAGTACAAAATATGTACCATATTGCATCAAATCTAGCATACTATAAATTTTAAGACATATATCGTATTCCATGGACCAGAAAAGATGCTGCCAATTAAATTATGACATAATGTATTATCATATTGAATTTTTAAAAGACTTTTAAAGGAGGTCTTTTAGCTTATTCAAACATAACTGCCCTTTATTACTCATCTGCATACATTAAAAATAAAATGTAAGCCAAATAAATTGGTTAAGGAGTTCCTAAAACTGCTACAAATCAATAATTTGATCTTTTTGAATTGTTTTCAACTCACAGTTATCAACATCTGTGTTTTTGCACACAGTCTCAGCTTCTGCACCATCAGGAGCCCTGGGATGCAGAATTTCTCGAACACTTTTCTTTTGGGATTTTATCCTACACTGTTGAAATCCTTCTGCAAATTTTGAAGATGGTGCTTTCTTGTTTATTGTGTCTTTTTTTGCGCATTTATCAATGAATGGACATAACAAAGCTTCATCTACTGTTAGGCATCATCCTTCCTATGTTTTGTAAGGTGCTTGGTTGTTGCTTTACAAGAAAATTTTAAAAACTGGTTACTCCTTCAATATCAAACATTTACTTCAGTATTACCAATTTTCTGCCTCACTGTTTTTGTACCTTTCTGGGTATGCACAATACCTCTATGTTTCAAAGCTAAATCACAATGTACTCTTTGTGAAGATATTTTAAAGAGCATTTAGACTTAATAGTATAGCACAAAGAGTAACAAATAAACAGCTGAAGTAGCAATGACACAAATAGCTGACAGGAACTTTGCACAAAACAAAGAATGATAACAATGTCACCAGGCCTGCCAGCCTCCTGAGGTTCTAATATACCATGTTGGTAAGAAACAATCTGGTTTTAGATGTTGTAAAATATGAAAAAAAAGTGCGTCTAGAACCAAAGAACTGCGGATCATTGGATTCCAGTGATGCTGTTGATCAAGCTTATCTATATGGTTTAACATAGGAAATTCTCAGTTATAAATCCTTGGAAGCAGAGACAGTGACATCAAATGCCTCATGCTTCTAGAAGTGGTGCTCTGTGAAGCAAAATGACTCTTCAAGTTTCAGAGTAAATGCTGAATGTAGTTACTTTGGGCACTGAGAAACGAAGTTATAATCTGGATTTCTGGCTCTCTGTTTTGTTTTGTTTTTCCTGGATTTCTGGATTTCTCTTTTTAAACAGCTTTTTGCCCTCAACACCAGATACTAGTGAATTTGTAAAGAAATAAAATAGTATGCAATCCTTACTTATGTTTTGCTCAAAAAGATGATTTGTCATGTCTCACAATTACAGGCCTCCTTTATTAATACATTCCAAAGATATTTATTGAGTGTTGCTGTGTGCCAAGTGCCGACACAATATGGACCGAAAAACTTGCCCTTGTGGAGTTTTCACTATGGTTGGGGGAGGCATATCACACACAAACAGGTAAACTGCATGCTGTGCTATACATACAGAGTCCCTGGTAAGGTCCATGGGGGGAAGCAGAACTGAGAGGGATGAGTGGCATCTCTGTATCTTTCAGTGCCTCCCAGCTGGAAGGTGCATCAGCCTGGCTCATCCCTAGCAGTGTGTTGTCCCCTCGGTTATTGCTAGACAGGCTCCTGGTCCAGACACAGGTCTCCAGCGAGTCTTCAGACCAAGCCCTGTATCCTGAGGGGAGGTTTGGACTCAGCCCCCACCTCCTATTCCCTGTACCGTAATTTTGAGTCTCTCATCAGTCACATGGACTGGTTACATCTTTGTCTCCCCTTCAGAACACCCTGGAGCCTGTACCTCCCTCAGAGTGTCTTTCCTGGCTGCCTTGCCACTACTCGAAGCATTCCCAGACTGCAGTGCTGGGACCCACAGTTGCACAGTCAGGGACACGCTCTCCACAAGTGACACTAAAGGAGCGAGGATGAATTTTTGCATCTTGTTGAGCTCCACTTCCTCCTCAGGCAAATGACTTGGCAAATCATTCTCTTTTTCTTCTCAGATGTTTCCTCTCTTTTTCACAGAAGGTGAACAAAATGCTCTCCTCCTTGCCTCACTAGAGAATAACCTGCCATTTCCAGTTAGGACTGATAGTGAAGGCTGTGAGGTGGAGTGCTGCGGACACTCAGTCCAGGCGCGTCCCTGGCTCTCTTTCCTTGCCGTTTCTGCAGTCTGACCTTGGCCCTTTGAGCCTGTGCTGGGGTGGAGATGCTACTCCTTGAGGAGGTGAACTGTCAGCTATGTGATGTCCTCCCACCCTAGTGTTACCTGGAATGACCAGACACCAGAAATAAAACTGGAAATACAGCAGTGTGTGGCCTCCCAAACGAACAGGCCACTGCTCTCCCTGCTTCCCTGAGGCTTCGGGGCTGGAACTCAGAGCTCAGGTTCACACCTCACTCTAATGGGAACACATTGTCAGGGGCTTCTCACAGAGGGGAGCCTGCTGAGAGAAGGCTGCGGGTAAGGAACTCTCAGCCGTGCAGCCACATAGCCTGCACAGGCCAGGCTGGGCTGCACACCCCTCCCCATGCTCCCCATCCATGACTGGGCTATGGTGAGCTTCCTTCAAACCTGCTCAGCCTTGGCAGGCTCTGCTCAGAGACAGAATACTCTGTAAGGAGGGTGGCAGTGGGGGTTGGTGGAAAAGGACAGGGAATGGCTAAAAGGGCCAGTGGGAAGCCAGGAGCTCAGAGCCTTTCAGAAAGGAAACGAGAGTCCATAAGCCAGGGTTTGGAAGAATTGGGAGACATTTGAATCCTCCCTCAATGTGGAGGCCATGCTTTTCTGTGAGGTGAAAGATGCTGGACCAGAGGCTCTAGTCTCCCGATGTGGGAGATTGTGGTGATGTCGGGGTCACTTCTCTGCCAGGAACCTGTGTGTGCTTACCAGGATCTGGCTAAACAGGAGGAAAGACAGGAAGATCTAAAAGAGAGGAAATAGGTTAGCAATATTAATCTGTTGAAGGGAAAGAAGAGGCTAATACTGAATGATGACAGCCAGTTTCTCCAATAATACTGGTGGCATGGAACTCAGGGACTGTGTGTAGCCAACATACTGCTTAGTCATAACAAATGTAGTACAGATACCTAACCATCTTATAGACAGAAAATCTGATCACCCCAGAAGTTAAAATCACACCATAACGACAGAGCCCAAGGAGATATCCTTGTTCTCCTCAATTCTAGACCAGAGCTATGTTGACTGTCTGCTCTGCACCTCTGGCTGGGTAGAGAGATGGGCAGAGGGAGTCTGGGAAGGCAGGTAAGCAGAGATCAGAGAAATGGAAGCTGAGTCTGTGGAAGGAGCCAGGGAAGAAATTGCCAGGACCACAGTTGCCAGGAATCAATGACAAGGAGGAGGTATATTTGAGAACCGATCACGTCAGTGTCGTTAGTGTCTCCCTGAAATTCATCTCCACCTGCACCTGTGTATGTGACCTTTGCAGACATAATCACATTAACATACGGTAGGTACCAAGAGATCGACAGCACCCTGGCTAACACAGTGAAACCCCGTCTCTACTAAAAATACAAAAAATTAGCCGGGTATGGTGGCAGGCGCCTGTAGTCCCAGCTACTCGGGAGGCCGAGGCAGGAGAATGGCGTGAACCCGGGAGGCGGAGCTTGCAGTGAGCTGAGATCGCGCCACTGCACTCCAGCCTGGGTGACAGAGCAAGACTCCGTCTCCAAAAAAAAAAAAAAAAAAAAAAAAAAAAAAAGATACGGTATGTACCAAATGCTATACAACTGGTATCATTTTAAGAGCAGGGCAGTTTGGACACAGAGACACAGACACAGGAAGAGAACATCACATGAAGACAGAGGCAGAAATTGGAGTGATGCAGCTTCGAGGGAAGGAGAGCCCTGGATGCAGGCAACCACCGGCAACTGAAAGAGCCAAGCGAGGATTCTTCCCTAGCATCCTTGAAGGAGCATGGCCCTGCTGACTCTGTGCCTTTGGAATTGTGGCCTCCAGAACTGCAAGAGAGTAAATTTGTGTTGTGTTAAGCTACCAGGTTTGTGATCCTTTGTTACAGCTGTCCAGGGAAACAAATACTCTTGGGATCAGGGCCGCACCTCAGAATCCAGGTCAGTGCTTTCTGCAAGGTGGACGAAGGTGCCCGTGCTTCCTCCACTCTTCCTCTGGAGTAAAGTGGGCCCTGGGTGATCTTATTTGAGACATTTCTCTGGGTGTGGCCCAGAACCCCTTCAGCTGTCCCTGCTGTTCTGAAGCTTCTGTTTTAACTGAGGGACTGCAGAGGCTGGTAAGTCAATAGTGCTTTCTCCAGGGATCACAGACAGGCCTTCCTAGTCACAGCTTAGCTCATTCCCACCTCAATACAGCACATCCTGCAAATGAGGAAAAACTGAGAGGCACCTGCACAATTTACCATGTGTCTTAGCTGGATCCTTACTGAGTTCTATACCTTATTTTCCATGGAGACTCACACAGATGCAACTTCTAAACAGTGGGGCCACACTCCTGCATTTGGACACCCATTTCCTTCCTCAGATCATAGTGGTCCTCCTTTCCCCTGGCACCGGCATACTAACTTACATAGCTGCTTCTTCACACCTTATGTGTTAGCTATCTATTGCTGAATAACAAAATTATTCCAGAATTTGTCAGCTTAAATAACATTTATTATCTCACAGTTTCTGAGGGTCAGGAATCCAGAAGTGTCTTAGCTAAGTGCTTCTGACTAATCAAGTTTTTGGCCAGGCTGCAATCATTTCTAGGCTTGACTGGGGCTGGAAAATCTGCTTCTGAGCTCCCTCACGTGGTTGTCAGCAGACCTCAGATCCTCAATAGCTATTGGCTGCAGATTGCAGCTCCTCCTCAGGCTGGTGACTCCATAGGCTCCTGAATGTCCTTGTGATACAGCTGCTGGCTTCCCAAAGCCCACAATCTGAGCACACACAAGAGAACAACCTAGACAGAAGCCGCGGTCCATTGTAATCTACCTTGAGAGTGACATACCATAACTTCTGCCATTTGCTGTTGGTCCCAGACCAACTCTGCCACAAAATGGAACAGACTGCATGAGAGTATGACTGCCACAAAATGGAACAAACTGCATGAGAGTATGACTACCAGGAGGTGGGGATTTCAGAGGACCGTCTTGAAGGGACTACCACACCCTATTAGAATCAAGCATTTCTTGTCTTGACTGGTCATTTCCTTTTTCTGAGCATGGGGTAGCAGAGAGATCACTTATGGCCACAGCCCCCAGAGTCTGGGAACCTGACCAATTCCACTATTTAATCCTATCTGGGGGATCCAAATTTCCCCCTTTTCCTTAGGCCAACGGAGATACTGCACTATGGCTAGGAAAATAGTGGCACTTTGTTAATCCCTTCTTGGCCGAACTACCTAGATTCAAGTCTTGACTCCTTCACTTATTAGCTTTGTGAAATTGGGCAAGTTTTTCAGCTTCTCTGTGCCTCAGTTTTATGTAAAATGGGGCTAAAACATGATACATTTCATAGGATTATTGTATGGCTTTAAGAGGTAAATATATATAAAATAAGTAGCGCAATGCAAGGGGTGCATAAATGACAGCTATTATGATAACTGTTGGAATACATCCTAATTTAGAATCCACAAAAGAAATAGATGGGGTGAAGGGGAGTGGTAAAGCAGTGAAAAGTCAGATTCTTTGTTAAATGTTCTGTGATTTATGGAGCTTCAGATTTTTTAATGTAACTGTTACTCCAAACAAATGTTCTTTCCCTCTTCTTCTACTTCTTCTCATGAATACAATGGTGTTAACTCCTGTGCCTCTTACAGTTCAAGCAAGAAAGACTGCCCAATTGTGGCCTAACCTGTGTGTCTATAATTTGGTGAGGGTGATATGCCCCAATATAGAGAGAACCATAATTCTGACCTTTCAACTAAATGGAATTAATTTTAAAAGGAAAAAAATTAAATACCAATAAAGTTAATAAACAATTTTGAATTAAGAAAGTAACACTCCTTTATTGAATTCATTATTTTAATATCCCTTTGCTGAGTTTGGAACAGTCACATCTGCCAAATTTCAACTAGGTCAGCACAAATGTTTTTATTTGTAAAATATTCATTAGTAAAAATAACTATACCCCATTGTTTAAAAACCCTTACCAAGTGGATTGGATGCTGCTGGTTTATGGTCCTTGTCATCCACATTGTGAGATACCAGTTATTTGGGTCAATGACTCCTAAGCCAGATAGCACCAAATACTTGGCTGGATATTTTCTCATTCATGTTTGCAAACCTAAAATTAGAAAGTGAGATGACCATACACAAAAGTGTAGCAGCCAGATTTGATATTAAGAAAACAAAACTAAGCTTAACTCAAAAGTGCCCCCAAAACAGCAATGATCAAGAACTATTTGTCTATTCTTCCTCCTGTTGGTTGAGTCTGCACACCAGGATGCAACTCACAGTCCTCTTGAAAGAGCGCTGGAGAAATGCTCTGCCCTGCTGGTTAAGCAGACTGCTATGTCACATCTTGAGTTGAGTTTCCATCAGCGTTTCAAGGTCAGCACCCATGATCATTCCTCAGTAGCCTGTTAGAACAAAGCACCCAGGGCTTCTCTTATCTCTGATGCCTATAGATCAAGACAGTTCTTGCTGGAAAGAATCCTTGGGTATCTCCATTTATTTTCCTCTCAGCATCTGACAACCTAGAGAAGAACGCAGTGACTATTTCTCAGAAATGGACGGTGTGGGACAGGTGGTTCAGATAATTCATGGCCAAAGATTCAGCATTCAGGCCAAAGAAACTGATAAAAAAAAAAAAACAGGATTCTTTTCTAACCAGTTGTCTGAATTACTTACCCTTCTCCCTTCCAGAGGCCCTGCTGCCTGACAAAGAGAAATTCATAATGACAGAGGAAAATTGCCAAACTCAGCAAATTTCTCCAAGCAAATAATGATTCCAGTAAAGAGTGTTCAAGTTTGCTATAACAATAATGAAAATAATAATATTTTATACACCTAAAGTGCTTCTCATCCCCTAGTCTGCTATTTAATATGTTAAGTTTATACATTTGCATATGCCTGTAGGAGAATGTGCACAGTGTATATTAAACGCATAAAATACTTTGGTGAAACATTGTCAGTTGTTTGATTAATTTCCAAAATTTATTCATCTTGCCTACTTAAAAACTTTAATCCCGAATATTACATTAGCCTCTACCCAATCTTAACAATTTCTCCCATTCACATTTTTAGTATCAAAATTTTCATCTATTAACATCATATAGATGGCTAAGAAGTTAGGGGCATCTTTCTCTGAATGTGTAATTTCCTACCCAGAAAGCTAAAACAAAACCCGAGGAAGGGGAGGCAAATGAAACATTTTCTCATTTGGGATTGTGCCTGATTTCTATTGTCTCTACCCAGACTGTCTGAGGTCAGAAGCTCAGAAACTGGAACATCACACCAGCCTAGCCTGGCTTTATTCAAGTTTAGAAATGAAACACTAGAAATACAGGATTCTGCAGAGCTAAAGATTTCTGTAACCACAGTGACTCATAAACACAGCACAAGAAATGTATTTGATTTGGGTTTTGGCCTTTAAATGTGCCACTTTCATCTCTTTTTGGCCTCTCCTTACCACACAGTGTTCCACTTAGGATATCATAGCCAGAGCTGTAAAGCTCCCCAAAGTCTTTGAAGAGAAAGGCTGATTTTGTGCAAAGTAGAGCTGTTGTTTTATTAAGGATGCATGAGAAAATATAACTAGACTTCACAGAGTGACTAAGAAATGCTGCCGGTGGGCTGAATCTCAGCCATCACTGGCCCTTCTGAGATCTTTAATCTCTTCTGTGAAGATCAAGAGGGGAGTGTGTGTAGGGGAAAAGCAGAGCCAGGCCCAGTACCAGGAGAAGGGGAGAAGGAATTTTGGTGAGGAAATTCAGTTCAGCAAGCATTCATTGAGCTAGGTACTAGAGATAAAACTCGATAAATTTCCTGCCACAAGAGGACATGCAAACAGGAAATTTCAATGTAATGTGCTCAGAAATAGTGTAGAGATGTGCTAGGGGACCCTGGGAGAGCTGCGTGGGGTCACTGCAGTCACTATGGGGATTATAAAGGAAGGGTATCTGGACAATGGAAGGCTGAGCTAATAGCCAAGATGTACAGACAGGAAGACAGGTCTAGACAAAATGGCAGTGTCTGAGAGAACAAGAAACTGCATGCTGTATGCTGGGGACTTTTAGCACTTGGTTAGCACGGGGGTAGTGCCAAAATGAGAATGCAGAGGTAAACAGGGCCAGGTCACAAGGGGCATTGCCTGCCATGCTGAAGAAATTAACCATTGTTCTGTTGGTAGCGTAAAAGCCATGGAAGGGTTGTCATTAAGGAAAAAATGGGGCCTGACCTGTGTTTTAGAGAGATCGTTTCACTAGCTATGTATATTTAAGGGGCAAGACTGGAGGTAGAGAGGTGTGGCTTACAGGTGATTTCAAGGGCTTAAGAAAGAATGGCAAAGGCCTGACCTAGGACAGCAGTTCCAGGGAGAAGATAGACTAAGTTGGAGACATAAATCAATGGAACCTGATTAGTTATTTGTGGTATAGGAAGAAAGGGGAAAAGAGCAGGTTTCTAGAACAGTGGTTCTTAAAGTGTGATAGGTGGAGCAGCAGCAGCAACATCACATAGGAATGTATTAGAAATGCAAATGTGGGGGCAACCCCAGACCTTGTGAACCAGTTACTGAATCAGAAACACTGAGGCTGGAGTTCAGCAGTATGTGTGTTAACAAGCCCTGCTAGTTCTGATGCAAGCTCAAGTTTGAGAACCACTAGTCTAGGATAACTTCCAGGATTTTACCTTTGGCTCCTGGGTAAATGATGCTACCATTGGCTGAGATAGGGGATACTCTAAAAGGAACAGAGTGTTTTGAGGGTGAGAAGTCAGCAAGTTAAAGAAAGGAAGAGAAACAGGGTGATTTTCAGCAAAGAAAAACAGAAAGAATTGGAAGGGAAAAGTGACTCTCAGAGCCTTCTTGACGTGCACAGTTGGCAGAGGAAAATTCTGAAAGCCCAATTCGCTGCTCTTGGGGTAACAGTGCAGGGGAGGTTGCAGTCTGAATAATGAGTCAGCAATTTTATCCCCCAAATCATTAAGAAAATCTCAGTTGCCCAAACTATTGATTGTAACCTGTACTGCTTTCTATAACAATACACAGTAGCCACAATTTGGCAGGATTTGATTGAGGTCCTCCTACCCTTGTGTGTCTGCGAAAGAATATGCGTAAACTCAGGACCCAGATCAAAACCTAACTGGGCCGTGAGAATAATTAACACTACGTTCAACAGCAGAGATGGTGGAACTTTTGCAGATCATGGCAAAACTTGGCCAAGGGGTCAGAAAAGTCCCTCTCATAGGAACAAGATCCCCTGATTTCTCTTATCTCTACCCAGCCTGTCTGATGGGAGAAGTTCATGAACTAGAACATAGTAGCCTAACCTGGCTTTATTCAAGTTTAGAAATAAAACACTGGAAATACAGAATTCAGCAGAGCTGAAGATTCCTGCAGCCACAGTGACTCATAAACACAGGCAAAGAATTTTTTATTCTTCGCTTCTGAAATTATTTGCCCCTAAATTTGTTGGTCACTGTGCCAGAGTCAGAGATCAAAGTACAGCTAATGTCAACCAAGTGAATGCTTGGGTCAAGGTGGTGAGACGTCAGCCACAATGGAGGGGGATGGGCAGGGAGAAAGGGTCATTCTTCTGCTGGATAGAGTGTCCTGGAGTGGGGTCAGTGATGGATAAAGTAAGCAAGGAGAGGAAAGGGACAAATCATGGGGGAGGTGGTAACAGAAGGGTTCTGCAGAAAGTTCTGCCTGGATCCAGCCCTGCATCACATAAAGAGAGATGAAATAGCATCCCCATCCTTGTGAAATAGAGTTACTTGCCCAGGACATTCAGGTCTGAAAATAGAAGATTTAATGCACCAAGGAGGCTAGTAACTCAGTAATGACAGAGGTATGGAAGCTTTTTCCTAACATGGTATCTGAAGATAAAAGCAGCTCAGAGTAGACACATATTTTAAGTGCTGTCCTCCTAATACAAATCCATCAGTTAGATGTGCTCTTTGACCGGCTTTTTAGCAGCAAGAATGGCTTGTACTGATGAATCCGCATGATCTGTGCCAACGTTCCCAAGCCTTTGGCTTCACAGCACCATGTTCCAACCAACTGTTCTTTTCTCTGCTCCAATTCATTCTACGTATCACTGCCAGATCAATTTTCTAAAGTAGGACCCATGACTTTGTTCTGCTCAAAACCAGCAATGGCTCCCTCTTGCCTGTACAACTGAATATAAACTTTTCAACTTGACCAAGGTACCTCGAATTTCCATTATTAATGCCTGTCTTTCCCTCAAAGCCATGGTGCTTGTAGACCCAGCTACTCAGGAAGCTGAGGTGGGAGTATTGCTTGAGTCCAGGAGGTAAAGGCTGCAGTGATCCTTGACGGTGCCACTGAATTCCCGCCTAGGTGGGAAAAAAAAAAAGACTCTCCTGGACAGAGGTTGGACATTTTAAAATTATATTTTCTTGATCCATTTGAGCAGTTTTAGAATAGAAAAGAAGGTACATATTAATGGAAGGAGGAGGAGGGTTCAAGGAGCTCTGATGAGCATTATGAGCAGCCTGTCCTAGGCACATGAGGCACATGAGAACTTGGCACACAGGATGGGGAGGGACCAAGCAACCACAGGAGGGGACTTGGTAAGGGCCTGCGATTTTTGTCTGATACATATGCAGTCTGGCTTCTTGTAGAAAGATCCACTTCAGAATTCCCAGCTAGGGAATTCTGCCTCTATGAGGGGCTGAGGGGACCCTGCTCCCATCAACCCCATGTGTACTACTAATCAAACATCTGCTGTGGGCTCCCTAACACCTTCATAAGCAGGCTTTCAGGCTTTTAAAATTAAAATAAAGAATAAATATGGTAGCACCAAGAAGCTGTCAATAATTTTCTTGAGAACAGGCAAACTTTGAGTGCACCTGCCTTATCCCCAGGAGAACAGCTGCAGCATGGAGCTCCAGGAGGGCAGCAAAGGATGTTCCCAGTTCCCATTCCTGGTAGAGTGCTTGGTCAAGTGGCTTAACCCACATGTGCTTCAGTGTCCTTATGTGTAAACTGGAGATAATAGACTAATAGTACAAGGTGCTGTTCTAGGTATTTTATACATATTATCTCATTTAATCTTTACAACAGTCTTGTGAGATAATATGTATAAAACACTCAGAAGAGCACCTTGTACTCAATAAGGCCTAAGTAAATGCATGCTGCTGCTATTAGTGGCAGATAAGGTAGGGTTCTGAAGTCAGCTTTCTTGGGTTCAGGTCACAGCTTTACCTTGCTGACCTTGGGCAATTACTTAACCTTCTCTCTATGACTCGGATTCTTCATCTGTAAAATGGGGATAAGCAATAATACTTTCCTCATAGGATTGCAGTGAAGATAAGTAAGTTAGTGCACTTTGAGCAGTGACTGGCATCATATGTTATCAAATATCAGCTACTAGGCTAATTATCTTAGTCATCTCCCTATCCCCCCCCACTCGTCTTGCCCTCCCCTTGGCCGACGTAGTTTTTTAAACTTTGATTCTTAATATTTTAGGAAGTGCTAGGATTCCCTGGAGTCTTCCTTCCTGCAAGTTCATTCTATTTTATGTCTCGATTAGTGGGTCATAGATTTACAGTGGTTGTAAAACTCGGGTGCTTGGGTCTCAGCCCAGAGACACTGATTCAGTTCAATTGCAGTGGGGCTCCAGCACTGGTATTCCTTTTAAAGCTTCCCATATTATTCTAATGTGCATTTAGTATTCAGAACAACTTGTCCATACTGGTTTGAATCAAAAGAATATAAGGAGGAGTGTAGACATACTAGACCACTCATCAAAAACCACCTAAGCCTTTTACTAAAGAAATGATCATAGAGCCTTGGTAAACCTTTCAAATTGATTTGGGAAGAACCTTGTGTTTGTGAAACTCTCAAAAGCATTTTGATGTGCATGTGTGCTTGGCTTCAGCTCAGATACCTGTAGTGATACTTACTGTGGAGACTTGCTCAGGTATTGTGGGTTGGGGGCGGGGCAGTGGCTACTATCTGGGGTCATTTGACATTGAATTTCAGCTATCATCTTTAAAAAATCACTTGAGTTATGAAGGGAAAGGAGACATAACTCAGCTCAGAGTGTCCCACCTGCTGGACCACACATATTTGGTATTTCTTTTATATTCACAGGCAGCTTTCACAGTCATTGTAAAAGATTCTTTGATTCAGGCTGAAGATTTTGAACTTTATTCTGTAAGCTGTGGAAAACTTGGAAGATTTAGGGCAGGAAAGCAATATGGTGACAGAAGAATTTCAAGAGTTCTGGTGGTGATGTGTAGAATGGATTGGATCAGGGAAAGAAAGAGGACAGGGAGTGTTATGAGAAGGCGATTGATGCAGTGCAGGTGAGAAGTGCTGGGAGAGAAGGGAGGACATGCAGTGGAATGAAGGACTGGGGTTCTATTAAGAGGTGAGGCTGGCCTTCTGAGGGGGTGGAAAATGATACCCCTTTAACCACATCACTGTCCCCTCATAGCTAAATTATGAAGCCCAAAAGCTATCTTAGCTCATTTCTTATTCAACAAGAAATTTACTTAATCTCTAGAATGTGCCAGTTGTAGGCACACGTGGTATAGTCAGTGGTGAATGGTCAGAAAAGCTTGGACAGAGCTCACTTTCTAGTGGGTAGGGGAGGAGAATATAATCACACAAAAAAATACATTAAAGTGCCATGCAGAGGATTATACTGAAGTGAAATTATAGAGCATCTAATGCCTAATTTAGATGTAGCCACAAACTGCCTTACCACGAATGTGGCATTTAAGCTGAGATCTGAAGAAGAAGGAACCAGCCTTGTGATGATTGCTGCAACAGCATCCCAGGCAGAGGAGCAGCAAGGGCAAAGGTGGCCATGAGCTTGAAAATCTGAGAAACCAAAGGAAAGCTGGTGCAGGTAGAGGATACTGGGGGGAACAGTGGTCTCAGGTGAGGTTGGAGGGGGAGGCAGAGGCCAGATTACTTAGGGAATTCAAAGTCAGGCTAAGGACTTAGTGTATCCTTTATTCCAGATAGCATAAAAAACAGTGGGAGGAGTTTTCAAAGGGGTGTAACATGAAGTGATTTGTGCATTTAAAAATAACTGTGGCCACTCTGTGGTGAATAAACTGTAAGCAGGGCAAAAAGGGTAAGAATGATATTGACTTCTGTTAGGGTAGAAGCAGTAGAGATGCAGGATAGTGAGTTGGTTTGAATATATTTTGATGATGGAACTGAGAAGATTTGATGATGTTTTATATATTGTGGTGAATGATAGGGAGAAATCAAGGCTACTTTATGGATTTTTGGTGTGAGACACTAGGGGCTACTTATTGAAGAGGGAAAGTTTCAAAAGCAGCAGGGTAACGGGGATAGGTTATCTGTAGGTATCTTCCTATCATGTTATGTTTTAGATAATTATTAAACTTCCCAGTTGAAGGGTGAAGTAAATGAATGTACGTATTTGAATGTAAGCATCTAGGCTAGGGAAAAGTTCATGATAGCAATAAAAATTTAGAATAAAGTGGATATGGAATGTAGTTAACGCCACAAGACCGGATGTAGTCACCTGGAAGGAGTGTGTAGGTAGAATAGAGATGGGAGCCTGGCACCAAGGTCTTTGGCTTAGCAATATTTTGAATTGTAGAAGAGGAAATGTTGACACAGTTGTCTGTGAAGAAGTGACCAGTGAGGAAAGAGAAGGATCAGGGGAATAAGGTATCATGAAAGCCAAGAAAAGAAAGTATTTTGGGATGAAGAAAGTGATCAACTGTGTGGGATGCTGAGAGGGGGAGTAATATGAGAACAGACTATTGGATCTAGCAACATGAAAATCATCAGGCCAGTGTAGTCTCAATGCAGCAGTAGGACTGGAAGCCTAACAGGGGTGGGTTTGAAGAAAGAATACAGGACAGGAAAGGACAGGAAATAGAGAAAGTGACATTAGGAAGCTGAAGAAATTTTGCTATAAAAGTGAGAAAAAAATGAGGCTTTGGTGGGCAAGAGAAAGTTTTATTTCAAAATTAAATAATACTAGAGCTTGTTTGTGTAGTAGAGAGGAGAGGGGCAATTAATGCAGAAGAAAGGGGGGCGAGTTGCAAGACTGAAGTCCATGAAGGTGAGAGCAGATGGGTTCAGAGCATGAGGGAAGAGTTGGCTCTGGATAAAAGCAGGAGACAGTGTGGACACATGGGCACCAATACCAAAAGGATGGTAGACTTGGTGGAAGAAAGATGGAATTGCTCTCTAATTGCTCCTTTTAAAAAAATTATAAATTATCTTAAAATACATGTAACATAAAATTTACAATCTTGCCAATTTTTAAGTGTGCATTTTAGTAGTATTAGATAAATTCATAATGTTGTGCGACTATCACATTTTTTTGTAAAACTGAAACTTTGTTCCCATTAACAATGGAATGATTTTGACTCTTCTAAGTACCTTATGTAATATATAATTGTACAGTATTTGTGTTTTTGCTACTGGCTTATTTTACTTAGCATTAATGTCTTCAAGGTCCATCCATGTTAAAGCATATTGCAGAATCTCCTTCCTTTTAAGGCTGAATAATATTCCATTGTATACATATACCACATTTTCCTTATTCATTCGTTGATGAACACTCGGGTGGCTTCCACATTTTAGCTATTGTGAAAAATGCTGACCATGAACATGGGTGTACAAATATCTCTTTAAGACCCTGCATTCAATTATTTTGGGTATATACCTAGAAGTGTAATTGCTGGATTATATGATAATTCTATTTTTAATTTTTTGAGAAACTGCCCTATCACTTTCCACAGCAGCTGTACCATTTTATATACCTACTAACAGTGCACCGTGGTTTCAATTTCTCCAACCTCATCAACATGTGTTAGTTTCTGTTTTTTGATAGTAGCCAGCCTAATTGGTTGAGGTGATATCTCATTATAGCTTTGATTTGTATTTCCCTAATGATTAATGACAGTGCGCATCTTTTTATGTGCGTATTGGTCATTTATATATCTTCTTTAAAGAAATGTCTATTCAAGTCTTTTGACTATTTGTGAATTTAGTTTGTTGGTTATTGTTGGGTTTTAGAAGTTCTCTGTATATTCTGGATATTAATCTCTTCCCAGATAAATGATTTGCAACTATTTTCTCCCATTCTGTGGGTTGCCTTTTTACTCTGTTGATAGTGTCTTTTTTGTTGTTGTTGCTGTTACTTTGATGGTTTTTAAAAATATTTATTTAAAAGAAAAGTTTTAGGTTCACAGCAAAATCAGGAGGGTACAGAGATTTCCCATATGTCCCCTGCTCCCACACATGCCTAACCTCCCCCATTTTGGTAGTGTTGATGCACACAATTTTTACATTTTCATGAGGCTCAATTTGTCTATGTTTTTCTTTTGTTGCCTATGCCTTTGGCTTCATATCCAAGAAATCATTGCCAAATCCAATGTTGTTAAGATTTTGTCTTACATTTTCTTCTAAAAAATGTATTTTAGTACTTACATGTAAGTTTTTTGATCCATTTTCAGTTAATTTGAAAATGGTGTTAGGTAAGGGTCCAGCTTCATTCCTTTCCACCTGGATATCCAGTTTTCTCAGTGCCATTTGTTGAAAAGACTATCTTTTTCTCACTGAATGGTTTCGACATATTTGTCAAAAATCATTTGACCGTAATGCAAGAGTTAATTTCTGGGCTTTCTTGTCTATTCCATTAGTTTATTTTTATGCCAGTATCACACTGTTTTGATTACTATAGCTTTATGGTAAGTCTTAAAATCAGGAAGTGTGAGTCTTCCAGCTTTGTTCTCTTTTTTCAAGACTGCTTTGGCTCTTTGAGGTCCCCTGAGATTTTATATAAATTTTAGCATGAGTTTTTCTATTTCTGCAATAATAAAAAGTCATTGAAATTTGGATAGGTAGGAACTGCATTGGATCTGTGATCTCCTTGGGTTAGTATTGACATTTTTTATAATAAGTCTTTCAATTCATGAACTTGGGATGTGTTTTCATTTACTTATGTCTTCTCTAATTTCTTTCAGCAATGTGTTATTGTTTTTGCTGTATAATTCTTTGAGTTTTTTAGTTAATTCCTAAGTATTTTATTCTTTTTGGTGTGATTGTAAATGAAATTGTTTTCATAATTCTCTTTTCAGATTGTTCATTGTCAGTGCATAGAAATGCAACTGATTTTTATGTGTCAACTTTGTATCCTGCTACTTTGCTGAATTCATATATTAGTCCTAATTATTTCATAGTGGAATCTTTAGAATTTTCTATATACTATAAAAGAGCATATCATCTGCAAACAGATAATTTTACTTCTTTATAATTTGGATGTCTTTTATTCCTTTTTATCACCTGATTTCTCTGGCTAGAACTTCCAATACTGCATTAAATAGAAGTGATGAAAGGGGGCATCTTTTCCTTGTTCCTGATCTTAGAAGGAAATATTTCAGTCTTTTACCATTGAGGATGATGTTTACTGTTGGTTTTTCATATATGGTTTTTATTATGTTGAGGTAGTTTTCTTCTATTCCTAGTTTGTTGAGTGTTTTAACCATGAAAATGTGTTGAATTTTGTCAAATGTTTTTTTCTGTACCAGTTGAGATTATCATGTGTTTTACTCCCTTAATTGTGTTAATGTGATATATTACATTAATTGATTTTCATATATTGAACCATCCTTGCATTTCAGAAATAAATCTCACTTGGTCATTGATATAATCCTTTTGATAGGCTGCTGAATTTTGTTGAGGATTTTTGTGTCAATGCTTATAAGGTATATTCATCTATAGTTTTTCCCCTTATAGTATCTTTATCTGGCTTTGGTGTCAAAGTCATGCTGGCCTCATACAATAAGTTAGGAAATCCTCCTTCTTCAATTTCCTGCAAAAATTTGAGAAGGATTAGTGTTTAGCTTTTTTAAATGTTTGGTAGAATTCACCAGCAAAGCCATCAGGTACAGGACTTTTCTTCACTGGGAGATTTTAAATTATTGATTCAATTGCCTTACTAGTTATAGGCCTATTCAGGTGTTTTATATCTTTATAATTTAGTCTTCATAGGTTTTGTGTTTCTATGAATTTGTCCATTTTATCTATCTTATCCAATTTGTTGGTATACAGTAATTCATAGTGCTCCCTTATAATCTTTTTTATTTCTATATACTTTGTAATCTCTCTACTGTCAATTATCATTGTAATAATTTGAGTCCTTCTTTTTAGTCCATCTAAATAAAGGTTTGTCAATTTTGTTGATCTTTTCAAAAAACCAACTTTTGGTTTCATTTACTTTCTCTATTATTTTTCTATTTTCTATTTTATTTATCTCTAATTATTCTTTCTTTCCTTCTGCTAGCTTTGGGTTTAGTTTGTTTGTTTGTTTCTAGTTCCTTAAGTTTTAAAGTTAGGTTGTTGATTTGAGATCTTTCTAGGTTTTTAATATATTTATAGCTATGCGTTTTCTCCTTAGCACTGCTTTTGCTATGTCCCATAAGTTTTGTTATGTTGTGTTTTCATTTAAATTTGTCAATATTTTTCAATTTCCTTTGTGATTTTTTTCTTTGATCCATTGTTTAAGAGTACATTGTATAATTTCCACAAATTTTTGAATTTTTCTGACTTTACTTCTCTTACAGATTTCTAACTTCATCCCATTATAGTCAGAGAGGGTACCCTGTATGAAATCTATCTTTTAAAATGTACTGATACTTAATTTGTGGCCTAAATATGGTCTATACTGGAAAATATCACAAATGTCTCAAGAGAAATATGTATGCTATTGCTGTTGGGTAAAGTGTTCAGTATATGTCTGTTAGATCTAGTTGGTTTTATGTGTCTTTTAAGTCTTCTGCTTCTTTACTTGTCTTCTGTGCAGTTGTTCTACCCATTATTCAGAGGGGAATATTAAAGTATCCAACTATTATTAGTAAAACTATGTTTTTCTTCAATTCCATCAGTTTTTGCTTCATATATATTTATGGTTTGTTATTAGGTACATATATGTTCATAATTTTTATATATTCTTGCTATATTGAAACTTATATTAATATATAATGTTCTTTGTCTCTTATAACTCTTTTTTTAAATTTAAAGTCCACTTATTCTCATATTAGGATAACCACCCCTGCCATCTCTTGGTTACTATTTGCATGGAATATCTTTTTCTTTTTTTTTTTTCACTTTAAATCTATTTGTGTCTTTGAATCTGAAGTGATTCTCTTACAGACAGCATATAGTTGAATCATTTGCTCTTATCCATTCTGTCAGTTTCTGCATTTTGATACAGAGTTTAATTCTCTATCAAAGTTTACAAAAGAGTTTACATTTAAAATAGCCAGTTACCAATAAGGGAGCATCTGTTTCTGTATTTTGCTATTTGTTTTCTATGGCTTTACAGCTCTTTTTGTCCCTTAATTTGTGCATTACTGTCTTCTTTTGTATTTGATTTTCTTTTTAGTAGTGAAGTGTTTAAATTTCTTTCTCATTTCGTTTTGTATATATCCCACAGCTATATTCTTTGTGGCTACAATGGGGATTACATTTAATGACCTAAAGTTATAACACTCTAATTTGAATTTTACTAGTATAACTTCAGTAACATGCAAAACCTCTGGTTTTTATAGAGCTAGACCCACCTCTTTCAGCTGTTGATGTCACAAAATTACATCTTAATACATTGTGTGCCTTGAAACAGAATTATATTATGTCAAATAATGATTTTAAATTCATTAGTCAATCAAATGAAAACAGAATGTAGAGTTACAAACCATGGCTATAATAATATTAGCTTTTAGACTAGTAATTGTGTGTTTTAAAAAAGTATTAGTTTCTAATATTCTAGAAAACAAAAAGTCACATTATGAACATTTGTTATAATAATATTTGCTTTTATAATTGGCCATGTACTTACCTTTATTCAGATCTGTATTTCTTCATATGGCTTCAAGTTACTGTCTAGTGTTTTTTCATTTCACCCTGCAGGACTTTGTTAAGAGTGAAATGGAAATGAGCATTTCTCACAGGGCAGTTCTAACGATAATAAACTCTCTCAGCTGTTGTTTATTTGGGAATATCTTAATTTCTCCCTTACTTTTAAAAGACAGTTTTGCTAGATATAGAATTCTTGGTAACAGATTATTTCCTTTTAGCACTTTGAATATATGGGCCCACTGCCCTGCCTCCTGGTTTCCAAAGTTTCTGATGAGAAACCTGCTGATAATCATATTAAGAATCCTTTATATGTTTCTCTCTTCTCTCTTGCTGCTTTCAATATTTTCTCTTTGTTTTTGGATTTTCACTGTTTGATTGTAATGTGTCTCAGCGTGAATCTTTTAAAATTCATCTTTCTTGACTTTCACTGACATTCCTGAATGTTTATATTCATGCCTTTCACCAAATTTGGGAAGTTTGAAGCCATTATTTCTTCACATGTTCTCTCTTTTCTGCTTCTGGGTCTCCCGCAATGTGTATGTTGGTTCACTTGATGGTGTTCCACAGGTCCCATAGGCTCTATTCACTTTTCTTTAATGTTTTTGATTTCTGTTCCAGACTTGATAACTTCTGTTAGCCTATCTTCAAGTTTGCTGATTTTTCTGCCTGCTTAAATCTGCCTTCGAATCCCTCTAATAGATTTTTCATTTCAGTTTTGTTCTTGTGTTTTACAGATTTTTTTTTAGGTTGTCTATCTCAATATTGTTTGGCTCTGTGTCTCCACCCAAATCTCATCTTAAATTGTAATCCCCCGTATGTCAAAGGAGAGACATATAATCCCCACATGTTGAGGGAGGGAGATGATTGAATCAGGGAATGGTTTCCCCCATGCTCTTCTCATGATAGTGAGTTAGTTCTCATGAGATCTGATGGTTTTATAAGGGGCCCTTCTCTCTTCTCTCTCCTGCTGCCATGGGAAAAAGGTCCTTGCTTCCCTTTCACCTTCCACCATGATTGTAAGTTTCCCGAGGCCTCCCCAGTTACATGGAACTGTAAGTCAATTAAACCTCTTTCCTTTAAAAATTACCCAGTCTCGGGTAGTATCTTTATAGCAGTGTGAAAATAGAGTAATACAGTCTCTTTATTGATATTTTCATTTTGTTCCTACATCATTTTCTTGACTTTCTCCATGTCTTTGTTTAGTTTTTTGAGCATCTTTAAAACAGTTGTTTAAAATTATTTATCTAGCACATTTGCCATCAGATATTTTTCAGGGACATTTTCTGTTGATTTATTTTTTTTTTCTTTGGGTCATACTTCTCTGTTTCTTCATATGCCTTGGGATGTTCTTTGTTGAAAACTGAACATTAGGACCTAAAAATGTGGTAATTCTGGAATTCAGATTTTGCTTCTTCCCCAAAGTTTGCTGTTTTTTGTTATTGTTTTTATTTTTATTGTTGTAGATGATGTCTCTCAGTGCCAAGGATCAGCCTGTGGTATAAACTTAAGGTCTTCTGAGCCTGCTCCTTTCCTGAGTGTGCATGGTTACTTTCTAATTTTCCCTGTAGTTGCAGTTGTTTTTGTATGTCCTAAAGGTTACTGTTTAGCTCCCAAAAGGGAAAAAAGAAAGGGTGCTGGCTTTTTTTGCTTTCACAAAATAACTAAGGCTTTATTTTTCCCTGATTTCAGAATGTTCATAAGAGTGTTCCCTATGACCACTATAATTAAGAAATATTGAAGGGTTTTTTTTTTTGTTTTTTTTTTTTTGTTTTTTGTTTTTGAGACAGAGTCTCATTTAGTTACCCATGCTGGAGTGAGGGGCAAGATCTTGGCTCACTGCAACCTCCGCCCCCCCCGGTTCAAGCGATCCTTGTGCCTCAGCCTCCTGAGTAGCTGGGACTACAGGTATGGACTACCATGCCTGGCTAGTTTTTGTATTTTTAGTAGAACAGCGTTTTGCTATGTTGGCCAGGCTGGTCTCCAACTCCTGACCTCAAGTGATCTGCTCACCTTGGCCTCCCAAAGTGCTAAGATTACAGGCGTGAGCTACCTATGCCTGGCCTGAAGAGGTTTTGTTTTTCATAAATTTCCTGAACTTTTTTTCTCCTCAACTTTTATTTTACATTTCAGGGTACATGTGCATGATGTGCAGGTTTGTTACATAGGTAAATGTGTGCCCTGGTGGTTTGTTGTACAGATCATCTCATCACCTAGGTATTAAGCCTAGCATCCATTAGCTATTCTTCCTGATGCTCTCCCCCGACCCCTGGCAGGTCCCAGTGAGTGTTGTTTCTCCCCTGTGTTCATGTGTTCTCATAATTCATCTCCCACTTATAAGTGAGAACATGTGGTATTTGGTTTTCTGTTCCTGCATTAGGTTGCTGAGGATGACAGCTTTCAGCTCCATCCATGACCCTGCAAAGACACGACCTCATTACTTTTCATGGCTGCATAATATTCCATGGTGTATATGTACCACATTGTCTTTATCCAGTCCATCATTGATGGGCATTTGGGTTGATTCCATGTCTTTGCTATTGTGAACAGTGCTGCAATGAATATACACATGCATGTAACTTTATAATAGAATGATTTATATTCCTTTGGGTATATACCCAGTAAAGGGGTTGCTGGGTCACATGGTGTTTCTGTCTCTAGATCTTTGAGGAATTGCCAAACTTTCTTCCACAATGGTTGAACTAATTTATATTCCCACCAACAGTGTAAGAGCATTCCGTTTTCTTCACAACCTCACCACTAGTTGTTTTTAGACTTTTTAATAATCATCATTCTGACTGGCATGAGATGGTATCTCATTGTGGTTTTAATTTGGATTTCTCCAATAATCAGTTATGTTGAGCTTTTTTTCGTGTGTTTTTTGGCCACTTGGATGTCTTCTTTTGAGAAGACATGTCCTCTGACCACTTTTTAATGTGTTTTTTTTCCCTCATAAATTTGCTTTAGTTCCTTGTAGCCTCTGGATAGTAGACCTTTGTCAGATAGATAGATGGCAAAAATTTTATTTCATTCCATAGGTTGTCTGTTCACTCTGATGATAGTTTCTTTTGCTGTGCAGAAGCTCTTTAGTTTAATTAGATCCCATTTGCCAATTTTTGCTTTTGTTGCTACTGCTTTTTGCATTTTTGTCATGAAATCTTTTCCTGTGCCTATGTCTTGAATGGCATTGCTTAGATTTTCTTCTACTTTTTTTTATAGTTTTGGGTTTTATATTTAAGTCTTTAATTCATCTTGAGTTAATGTTTGTACAAGGCATAAGGAAGGGGTCTAGCTTCAGTTTTCTGCATATGACTAGTCAGTTCTCCCAGCACCATTTATTAAGTAGGGAATCCTTTCCACATTGCTGGTTTTTTTCAGGTTTGTTGAAGATCAGATGGTCATAGATGTGCAACTTTATCGCTGAGTTCTCTATTCGATTCCATTGGTCTATATATCTACTTTTGTACCAGTACCATGCTGTTTTGGTTACTGTAGCCTTGTAGAATAGTTTGAAGTCCACCAGTGTGATGCCTCCAGCTTAGTTCTTTTTTGCTTAGGATTGTCTTGGCTATTCAGGCTCTTTTTGGATTCCATATGAATTTTAAAATAGTTTCCTCTAATTCTATAAAGAATGTCAATGGTAGTTTAGTGAGAATTGCATTGAATCTATAACTTATTTGGGGGCAGTATGGCCATTTTCACAATATCGATTCTTCCTATTGATGAAAATGGAATGTTTTTCCATTTGTTTGTGTCCTCTCTGATTTCCTTGAGCAGTGGGTTGTAGTTCTCCTTAAAGAAGTCCTTCACTTCCCTTGTTAGCTATATTCCTAGGTATTTATTCTTTTTGTAGTAATTGTGAACAGGAGTGCACTGATGATTTGGCTCTCTGCTTGGCTGTTGTTGGTGTATAGGCATGCTAGCGATTTTTGCACATTGATTTTATACCCTAAGACTTTGCTGAATTTGTTCATCAGCTTAAGAAGCTTTTGGGCTGAGATGACAGGGTTTTCTAGATATAGAATCATGTCATCTGCAAATAAGGGTAATTCAACTTCCTCTCTTCCTATTTGAATACTTTCTTTCTCTTTCCTGATTTCCCTGGCCAGAAGTTCCAATACTATGCTGAATAGGAATGGTGAGAGAGGGCATCCTTGTCTTGTGCTGGTTTTCAAGGGGAATGCTTCCAGCTTTTTCCCATTCAGTATGATATTGGCTGTCGGTTTGTCATATATGGCTCTTATTATTTTGAGGTATGTTCCTTCAGTACCTAGTTTATGGAGAGTTTTTAACATGAAAGGATGTTGAATATTATCAAAGACCTTTTCTGTGTCTGTTGAGATAATCATGTGGTTTTTGTCTTTATATCTGTTTATATGATTAGTTACATTTATTGATTTGTGTATGTTGAATAAACCTTCTTGCATCCTGGGGATGAAGCCAACTTGATTGTGGTAAATAAGTTTTTTGATGTGCTGCTGGATTCAGTTTGCCAGTATTTTATTAAGGATTTTTGCATCAATGTTCATCAAGGGTATTGGCCTGAAGTTTTCTTTTTTTGTCATATTTCTGCCAGGCTTTGGTATCAGGATGATGCTGGCCGCATAGAATGAGTCAGGGAGGAGTCCCTCCTTTTCAGTTTTTTGGAATTGTTTCAGTAGAAATGGTACCAGCTCTTCTTTGTATCTCTGATAGAATTCACCTGTAAATTTGTATGGTCCTGGGCTTTTTTTGGTTGGTAGGCTATTTGTTATTGCCTCAATTTCAGAACTTGTTGGTCTATTCATGGATTCAGTTTCTTCTTGGTTCAGTCTTGGGAGGGTGTATGTGTTCAGAAATTTATCCGTTTCTTCTAGATTTTCTAGTTTATGTGCATAGAGATGTTTATAGTATTCTCTGATGGTTGTATTTCTGTAGGGTCCCTGGTGATATCCCCCAGAACCATAACTTCTGGTTATGTTTATTTGATTCTTCTCTCTTTTCTACTTTATTAATCTAGCTAGTGGTCTATTTTATTAATTTTTTCAAAAAAACCAACTCCCAAATTTGTTGATTTTTTGAAGGGTTTTTCATGTCTCTATTTCCTTCAGTTCCACTCTGATCTTGGTTATTTCTTGTCTTCTGCTAGCATTGGGGTTTATTTGCTCTTGATTCTCTAGTTCTTTTAGTTGTGATGTTAGGTTGTTAGTTTTGATGTGGGCATTTAGTGCTATAAATTTCCCTCTTAACACTGCTTTAGCTGTGTCCCAGAGATTCTGGTACACTGTCTCTTTGTTCTCATTAAATCCCCTGGAAGTTACTTGAGTCAGTGGGGGAAGGACTTGTAACAATAGGGTAAGGTGTAACAAAAATGGCCAACTGCTTCTGTATCTGTACTTTGCTTTCAGAAGCAGCAATCAGTGGTCAGGGCATACATCCCTGATATTTAAAGGACAGGGTCCTTTTTGCCCACTCTGGCTCCTGCAAGCTACATGCAGGCTGCTCCAGGAACATGTGCACGATTGCCTGCCACAGGGCTGGGGGTAGGAGATGGGTAGCTACTGTTAAATTAACAACTGAAATTGACCACAATTGATTGCAATTTACTATGCAAGCCTTTCCCTGGAAGCTGAAAGCCTTCAAAAAACTCCAGAATTATTTTGTGCTATCATTGTCTAGGTGGGAGACAGATTCTTGGTGCTTCCCACTCCTTCATCTTTCCAGAGTCCTCTCCCAGTTGTTTCTATTTTTAAATTTTGTTTTTTTTTATTATTTATTTATTAGAAACAGTTCTCACTATGTTGCTGAGGCTGGCCTTGAACTTCTGGGCTCAAATGATCCTCCCACTTCAGCCTCCCAAGTAGCTGGGACTACAGGCATGCACACTATACCTGGCTTCAATTGTTCTTATTTCCAAATAAAGTATGAGATAAGGTCAATAATTAAGTGAAAAGGGAAAAAGAAATAGGGGACTTTAAAGAGAGAGAAGAACAGTAATTATAACAAATATTTTTATAGAACTTACCATGTTCTGGGTAGTATACAAATGTTTTACATCTATTAACCCATTTAATTTTCATAATAATCCTATATAGTGGTTCATATGAGGAAACCATATAGGTACGTATTTACATATGAAGAAACTAAGGCACATCAAGATTAAACTCACATAGCTGGTAAGTGACAGAACAATTGTTTGAACTGTCTCCAGCGACTAAGTGTGAAATAGTAGTCTCGAAGATTGCGAGAGTTGAGATACTATGGAAGTGTTATAGGATTGCCATTCATCAATTTTGAATGCCATTTAAAATGTGTGTTCATGAATTTAAGGCAAAACAGCCCAGTATACACTTTTCTTCAGAGTTCACCAATTACGGAGGAGGCTCAGAATAGCCACACAGTTTTGTTTAACCAGGCTTTGGCATTGCCTGGCAAGTTCTTGGACAGAGAATAGGGCAAAGGAGTTCATGATGCTTGTGAGGGAATGAGTATGATGATGTTGCTTGGCTGGAGATAGGACAGTGAAGATGTCTGGGGGCAATGGGGGAAATGGCAGCCTCAGTGGACTGGAAGGCTATTCTAGGTCAAAGCACTCAACAAGAAGTTGAGCTGAAAGGACAGGAGATGGTGCTCAGATGCTGGGAAAAAACTTTTGGAGAAGATGCAGTTATCAGTGTTAATGAAGGCAAAGGCATAAAACCCAGTTTGCTCTCTGTTTCCATTCTTACCTCTTATAATTCTCGTGATAGACTTCATGCTCCTTCTTTAAATAAGCATTGCAGTCTCCCATCACCATACTTTATGTGATGTCCTTGCCTTGCTCAGGATACATTTTCTCCTGTCTTCTCTCATTTGAATAGTACCCATTCTTCATGTCCTTCCTCAAATAGAACCACCTTTGTTACCCCATCTTCCCATACTGTGATGTCTTTAGCCAGAAGTTATTTCCTTTGCTCTCTTGTGGCACCGTTTTTACTCTTCATATATTATATATTGCCTTTTAATGAGACATTTGTTTTCGTGTCTTAGTTACTTTACTAGGTCTTAAGTGCTCAAGGGCAAGAAGTATAACCCTGCAACTTGGTATTCTGTTCCAGGCTTGGCCTAGTGCCTTCCTGCCAGTAGAAACAGGAAAAATATAGATTCTAATTTCCTAAGTATAAAAACTGTGTAGTAGATGCTCAGTAAACATCTATTGAATTGAATTGGTGAACTCAACACATTAGGAAATATCATTTTATATTTTCCACATTAGACTCATATATCTATGAACCAGCACTACAGCAAATCTATTCTCACTTCTTTGTGAGGTTAATATTTTGAGACCAGTCCAGTTATTAATTATAGACCATAATAGTAATATATGTAACATATCACTGTTAATTAATAATTATGTAAATATAATACATAATTATATAAATATAATATATAATTATAATATTAAATCTCATATAATACTTTGTGATAAGCATTAAGCACTATAATAGCATTAAGAAGTGGGTGTTATTATTCCTGTTTAAGGTTAAACAATTGTTCAAAGTCACAGAGGGAGCTGGCAGCAGACCTAATTATCAGTAAAATTCAATAAATGCTTTTAACCACTGTTTTCTAACTTTTTGATTATGACACACGGTAAGAATATTACACTACAGCCCATGACAAAGACATACACACATGTGCATCTGAAATTAAAGTTTCACAAATTAATACTTACCTTTACTATATGCAGTATACTTTGGTACTTCCCGTTTGATTTTATTCTGTTTCATTTTAAACGCTAAATGGAACTCCCTAAATTGATTTTACAACTTACATACAGGTTAAGACTCATAGGCAGGAAAAAGATGCCCTCACCAATGCTTTTACTGTTTTCCCTTGCTTGAATCGATGAGTGATTCACAATCCTCCTCTAATTCTCCTAAACCACTGGATCAAGTTTCATTTCTTTAAGAAAGAAGTATCCTAACTGGTGTGCCTGGGAAATAACATGCACTGAAGCTGCTGTAATTACACAGTGTTGAGCATAAGTTAAATGACATATTCCCTTCTGAGTTACAAGTAACTCAGCTACAGAATTGCTGGAGGATTAGTTAAGACAATTCTAATTGAAAAAGAAATATAATTAAATTCAGAGAAGTCAACTGTCTCTGAAGCAAATCACTCTCCTACCAGAAGATCTGTTCTCATTTACATCACACTGATTGAGCAACTCTTTGGTAGGTAGAACCCTGAATTCAGTTTTTCTCATTCTTGCTTTCATTTAGTTACTTACCAACTCATTTATTTATAAAAGATCCATTAAAAGTGAGAGCTAAGGACCGTGCTTAGTTTTCATGATGGGCACTGCCTGCAGTTTAAAATTCAGTGTCATAGCACTGAAAGGGAAAAATGACTCAGGCACTGGGGGAGGACTAAGGAGGGAGGCTCTTCATTGTGCCTGAAGGGAAAGAGGTCAGGAAAGACATCAAAGAGGGGATGAGGCTGACAGTGCACCTTGGAGTGATCAGGATTTCACATGGAAGGAGAAGCTGGAGAAGTCAGGGTAGGGCTGGGAGGCAGGGAGAGAACATTCCAAGTAGCTGATCCTGGTATGTCCAGGAAAATGCAGCTATCGTGGAGCATGTGGTACTCATGGGACATGAGGCAGGAAAAGTGAATGGGGATTGATTATGAAGATCTTCATGATATACAAGTAGTTTTGACTTTATTCCATAGGTGACAAGGAGCTACGAACAAATGTTTGGCAGCTGAATGATGGACAGTGCAGCGTTTTGGAAAGAGAGCACTAGTGTTGTGTAGGCCGGGGGATGACACAGGGTGAACCATCCTGGAAGTGGATTGAAGACAAGGGCCAGGTTTGAGAGAGATAGGCAGTAGAAGGGACGGGAGTTAGTGTCTATTCAGTGTGGACAATGGCACTTGGAATCTGCTTTGGGGGGCCAGGCAGATGGTGGTGTGATTTGCCAAGACAAGAGCTGCAGGAGAATGAGCAGGTATGGGGGACAAACTAATACATTCTATTGTATGGAGGTTGCATCTGAGGCCATCAAGAGATTTCAGGTGTAAATTACAACAGGGAGGCAGAAATATTACTCTGGAGTTCAGACATGGATCTGGTTACAGGTATAGATTTGGAGCTTATAGGTTATAGTTGGTAGTTAGAGCATTAGATCTAAATGAGTGTGTGTGTGCAGTAAAAATAAGAGCTCTAAATTAGGAAGAGCCTGCCTATTTGCAGGAGGTGAGCTGAAGAGGAGTAACATATTAAGATAGGAGAAAAAAAATCCCTGTATATATCAGCTCAAGAGGCAGGAAGATAATTGGGAATCATTGCCATTATGGATACCACAAAGGAAACAAAATTTCAACCAGGAATTTTCAACTGTATCAAATAACACAGAAAGCCTGCAGTGTTCACTGGCTTGATCAGAGCCAAGTTTAGGGGTGGGGCAAAGCATAGGGAGGTGGGGAGAAAGCTGGATTGCAAGAATGAACAGCCTATCATTGCAGCAGTGAAACATGCAGCAAAGGGGAATGTAGCAGAGGGAAATGCATCAGTGGAAAATGGAAATGCAGCAGTGGGAAATGAGAATACAGCAGAGGGAAATGTGTTAGTGGAAAATGGGAATGGAGCGGTGGGAAATGGGAATGAGGCAGAGGAGAAGAGAAATGGAGAAAGGGGAATGCAGCACTGGGGAAGGCAATGGAGAGAATGTAGTAGTGAGAAATGGGAATTCATCAGGGGGAAATGGAGGGGTGGAAATGGGAATGCAGCAGAAGATAATAGGAATGCATGAGTGGAAAATGGAAATGCAGCAGAGGGGAGTGTAGCAAAGGGAAATGGAAACGCAGCAAAGGAAATTGAGAATGTAGTAGAGGGACATGGGAATACAGCAGAGGAAAATGGGGTTGCAGAAGTGGAAAACATGGGAATGCAGCAGAGGGGATTGCAGCGTAAGAAAATGGAATGCAGCAGTGGGAAATGGGAGTGCAGCAGTGGTAGATAGGATTGCAGCAGAGGGAAATGGAATGCAGGAGTGGGAAATGGGAATGCAGCAGAGGGAGATGGAATGCAGGAGTGGGAAATGGGAATGCAGCAGAGGGAGATGGAATGCAGCAGAGGGAAATGGGATTGCAGCAGGGGGAGATGGAATGCAGGAATGGGAAATGGCAATACAGCAGAGAGAGAGGGAATGCAGGAGTGGAAAATGGGATTGCAGCAGAGGGAGATGGAATTCAGCAGTGGGAAATGGGAATGCTGGAATGGTAAATGGGATTGCAGCAGAGGGAAATGGGAATGCAGCAGAGGGAGATGGAATGCAGGAGTGGGAAATGGGAATGCAGCAGAGGGAGATGGAATGCAGCAGAGGGAAATGGGATTGCAGCAGGGGGAGATGGGATGCAGGAATGGGAAATGGGAATACAGCAGAGAGAGAGGGAATGCAGGAGTGGAAAATGGAATTGCAGCAAAGGGAGATGGAATTCAGCAGTGGGAAATGGGAATGCTGGAATGGTAAATGGGATTGCAGCAGAGGGAAATGGGAATGCAGCAGAGGGAGATGGAATGCAGCAGTGGGATAGGGATTGCAGCAGAGGGAGATGGAATTCAGGAGTCAGAAATGGGAAGATGAAGCAGAGGGAGATGGAATGCAGCAGTGGGAAATGGGAATGCTGGAATGGTAAATAGGATTGCAGCAGAGGGAAATGGGAATGCAGCAGAGGGAGATGGAATGCAGGAGTGGGAGATGGGAATGCAGCAGAGGGAGATGGGAAAGCAGCAGAGGGAGATGGAATGCAGCAGAGGGAGATGGAATGCAGGAGTGGGAAATGGGAATAAGGCAGAGGGAGATGGAATTCAGGAGTTGGAAATGGGAATGCAGGAGTGGGGAATGGGAATGCAGCAGAGGGAGATGGAATGCAGCAGAGAAAAATGGGTTTGCAGCAGAGAGAGATGGAATGCAGGAATGGGAAATGGGAATACAGCTGAGAGAGGGAATGCAGGAGTGGAAAATGGAATTGCAGCAAAGGGAGATGGAATTCAGCAGTGGGAAATGGGAATGCTGGAATGGTAAATGAGATTGCAGCAGAGGGAAATGGGAATGCAGCAGAGGGAGATGGAATGCAGGCATGGGAAATGGAAATGCAGGAGTGGGAGATGGAATAAAGAAGTGGAAAATGGGAATCCAGCAGAGGGGAATGGGATTGCAGCACAGGGAGATGGAATGCAGGAGTGGGAAACGGGAGTGCAGCAGAGGGAGATGGAATGCAGCAGTGGGATAGGGATTGCAGCAGAGGGAGATGGAATTCAGGAGTCAGAAATGGGAAGATGAAGCAGAGGGAGATGGAATGCAGCAGTGGGAAATGGGAATGCTGGAATGGTAAATGGGATTGCAGCAGAGGGAAATGGGAATGCAGCAGAGGGAGATGGAATGCAGGAGTGGGAGATGGGAATGCAGCAGAGGGAAATGGAATGCAGCAGAGGGAGATGGAATGCAGCAGAGGGAAATGGAATGCAGCAGAGGGAGATGGAATGCAGGAGTGGGAAATGGGAATGCAGCAGGGGGAGATGGAATGCAGGAGTGGGAAATGGGAATAAGGCAGAGGGAGATGGAATTCAGGAGTTGGAAATGGGAATGCAGGTGTGGGGAATGGGAATGCAGCAGAGGGAGATGGAATGCAGCAGAGAAAAATGGGTTTGCAGCAGAGAGAGATGGAATGCAGGAATGGGAAATGGGAATACAGCAGAGAGAGGGAATGCAGGAGTGGAAAATGGAATTGCAGCAAAGGGAGATGGAATTCAGCAGTGGGAAATGGGAATGCTGGAATGGTAAATGAGATTGCAGCAGAGGGAAATGGGAATGCAGGCATGGGAAATGGAAATACAGGAGTGGGAGATGGAATAAAGAAGTGGAAAATGGGAATGCAGCAGAGGGGAATGGGATTGCAGCAGAGGGAGATGGAATGCAGGAGTGGGAAATGGGAATGCAGCAGAGGGAGATGGAATGCAGCAGTGGGATAGGGATTGCAGCAGAGGGAGATGGAATTCAGGAGTCAGAAATGGGAAGATGAAGCAGAGGGAGATGGAATGCAGCAGTGGGAAATGGGAATGCTGGAATGGTAAATAGGATTGCAGCAGAGGGAAATGGGAATGCAGCAGAGGGAGATGGAATGCAGGAGTGGGAGATGGGAATGCAGCAGAGGGAGATGGGAAAGCAGCAGAGGGAGATGGAATGCAGCAGAGGGAGATGGAATGCAGGAGTGGGAAATGGGAATAAGGTAGAGGGAGATGGAATTCAGGAGTTGGAAATGGGAATGCAGGAGTGGGGAATGGGAATGCAGCAGAGGGAGATGGAATGCAGCAGAGAAAAATGGGTTTGCAGCAGAGAGAGATGGAATGCAGGAATGGGAAATGGGAATACAGCTGAGAGAGGGAATGCAGGAGTGGAAAATGGAATTGCAGCAAAGGGAGATGGAATTCAGCAGTGGGAAATGGGAATGCTGGAATGGTAAATGAGATTGCAGCAGAGGGAAATGGGAATGCAGCAGAGGGAGATGGAATGCAGGCATGGGAAATGGAAATGCAGGAGTGGGAGATGGAATAAAGAAGTGGAAAATGGGAATCCAGCAGAGGGGAATAGGATTGCAGCACAGGGAGATGGAATGCAGGAGTGGGAAATGGGAATGCAGCAGAGGGAGATGGAATGCAGCAGTGGGATAGGGATTGCAGCAGAGGGAGATGGAATTCAGGAGTCAGAAATGGGAAGATGAAGCAGAGGGAGATGGAATGCAGCAGTGGGAAATGGGAATGCTGGAATGGTAAATGGGATTGCAGCAGAGGGAAATGGGAATGCAGCAGAGGGAGATGGAATGCAGGAGTGGGAGATGGGAATGCAGCAGAGGGAGATGGGAAAGCAGCAGAGGGAGATGGAATGCAGCAGAGGGAGATGGAATGCAGGAGTGGGAAATGGGAATGCAGCAGAGGGAGATGGAATGCAGCAGAGGGAAATGGAATGCAGCAGAGGGAGATGGAATGCAGGAGTGGGAGATGGGAATGCAGGAGTGGGAAATGAAATGCAGCAAAGGGGAAGGAGAATGCATTAGAGAGACATGGGAATCCCACAGGGGAAAATGGGACTGCAGAAGAGGAAAACAGTCATGCAGCTGTGGAAAATGCAGGAGAGGGGAAGGCCGCAGGATCAGTGGGCAGCCTGGCATCATGAGTAAGTGGAGATACCATCACAGGTTCATTTGTTCGACTAATAGTGATTGAATACCCACTCTGTTTGGGGCATTTGTCTCAGTCCTAGGGATACATCAGTGAATGAGAGAAGATGAAAATCCCTTCCCTTATAAAGCTTACTTACATTCTCAAATGACCTGGAAATGAATACCGATTGTGCCACTTCCTTCTGTGTAGCCTTGGGAAATTCTTTAATCTTAGTTGGTCTTTGTTTACTAGTCCATAAAATGGTATGGCAATAGTACCTCTGTCACTGGGTACTTGTGAGAAACAGAAAAGTAACATAAACCACTTGGCCCAGTGTCTGCTCCTAATTATCTCTCAATAAATGTTAACTAAGTTAAGTAGACTGTGGGCTACTTTTTCAGAGACATGCCTATAATGGTAATTAAAAGAGATCTGATAATGGCTAAAAGTGCAACCAGGATTCAGGGAGGACATTTTTCATGATGGGAGAGGTCTGGCTTAATTGTGTACGTGGGAAGTGTGAGTCAAGTCAAGGAGAAATCTAATCCATGGCATGAGAGCCTGGAGGAGACGATAGGGCCTGTGCGTTCCCATTCGGTGGGGAGTCGCGCCTCACACTTACCACATCATCCAGAGTCTCAATTGGGTGAAACAAAATGGCCGTGCTCACAACCTCTCATGTTCCTGTATTTTCACCATCTTCTTATTGCCTATTTCTGGATCCAGGCTTCTTTGACCGCCGAGGGGATTAGCCCCTCAGTGTGCTGTTGGCCCACGCCAGAGGCAGCAGCCCTATTACCGGGGTGACCATTTACCCACATGTCCCAGCACTCTCTTTTTCACATCAGCCTATGATTTCAGTTCTTCCCACATTTTAAAGTCTCTTCCTTCCCCAGACTCAAGAGCTGTGGGTGTTGCAAGACCACACTAACTATGGAGCTAATATAGATCTAAATCCCCTGTTCACCAACTAGCTGTGTAGCTTTGGTAAAGTTCCTCAACTTCTCTGAACCCTTGTTTCCTCCATTGTGAACATGAGAATTATACTCCCTTCGTGGTGTTATGGAAACATCAAACCTGAAAATGGAAACTATCAATTCCACTGCCTGGCACACACTAAGTGCTCCATAAACATTTGTTTTTCTTTTATATTTTGTTTTGTTTTTTGACAGGAGTCTCATTCTGCTGCCCAGCTGGAGTTCAGTGGCATGATCCTGGCTCACTGCAACCTTCGCCTCCTGGGTTCAAGCGATTCTCCTGCCTCAGCCTCCCAAGTAGCTGGGATTACAGGTGCCCACCACCACACCCAGCTAACTTTTATATTTTTAGTAGAGACGGGGTTTCACCATGTTGGCCAGGCTGGTCTCAAACTCCTGACCTCAAATGATCCACCTGCCTCGGCCTCCCAAAGTGCTGGGTTTACAGGCCTGAGCCACTGCACTGGCCATATTTGTTTTTCTTATCCCAATAGTCCCTAAGCATACAATCATTTAATACTTACCTTAAAATGACAAACACAGAGACTCACAGAACATTACACGATAATTTACTTAACAATTTCTAACCTATAAAATGGGAGTAACAATAGCATAAATATGCAGTGTCACATCTTTGTGGTTATTTTGACTTTTGCACTCATGAAGGCAAACATGAAAATGCTCCAGGTCTACTTTTCCATCAGGACTGAAATCTTGGTGGGGTGAGAAGTTCTGGTACTAGATGCTACAGTGAGATGGAAAACTGAAGTGTGTTCTACGTTGAATATGAGAATCCTTAAACCAAAAGACAGTATGTGCCTTAAACTTCCAGTAGGGTTGTTCGCATTCCAGCGTCACTTCCAGGGCTAACTTAGAGACCTGAGATAGACTGACCCAGTAGCACGGAGTTCTGAAGACAATTCCCAGTTTTGTGCAGACTGGGCCTGCCTAAGCAGTGATGTCGGGTTTTGTGCCAAAACTGTCAGCATGGAAGGAGTTGAGAATAAAGATACATCCAGACAAGTCAGAGGCCAGGAAGGAACACAGGCAGGACAGGCCATCAGTAAGATATTTCCTCATAATGTCAAAAAGGAACCCAAATTTAGCCCCTGACAGATGTTAACATAGGAATCCAGCAGTAGCGTGTCCAAACAGCCTGGTTGTTGCTGGCATGGTCATCCCTCTTCTGTAGACACAGATACACCACCCTCTTACATGTAGGGGTGTGCTCACTGCCCTTCGCTAGGCTACAGGGGTTTCTGCCACTCCCTTTGGTTTCTCCACTCTAAATTTGGGTTTTTCACTCCAACTTTGGGTTTAACCAGTCTAAGCCATTAACCTGAGTAATATCAGTTCTGTCTGCCCTGATGGTGCACCAATCTTAGAAGTCAGCAAGGGTAAAAGAGAAAAAGAGAATGTTATACATACGATTCCTCCTCTCTCCTGTTTCCCCAACACACCCCCACATTATCCCTTTCACAGAGCCTTTGCACTGGCCGTTCCTTCTGCATAGAATGCTCTTCCCCTAGAATCTTTCATGGCTCTCTCCCACTCTGCTCATGTGGAACCTTCTCGGAGGCTTCCTTGACCACTCACCCTGGACTCTCCCCACTTCTTTCTGTTTACTCTTCTCCATAGCATTGATTACTCTTTGGCACAGTAAACATCTTACATGTTTGTTTTTTATTTGCCTCCACTCACCAGATCTCACACTTCACTAAGGAAGGGATTTTTGTCAGATCCAATCACGGCTGTACCATCAGTCACAAGAATTTACCTGGCATATAGTAGATGCTCAGATACTTGTTGGAAGGAAGGAAAGGAGGGAATGGAAAGGGAAAACAAACATATAAAAAAAGGCAAAGTTGCATTTTTTGCCTAAGAGCTTCCAATTTTACATTGTTTAACCTTGTACTCTATGCAGAGCCTCTGCTCACATCCTTGAGTGCAGAGAGGCATTAGTGCAAGTATCTGTCACTCAGGACCCTCCAGTCAGGCTGTGTTCTTGAGATCAGGTAGAAAACAAGTGGCATAAAAGAGATGTGAGCATCAAAGGAAGAGGAGCCCACATTGCTGGGGTGACTGGAAAAGGCTGCAAGGAGGAGGTGACATTTGAGATGGTGTTTCATGGGGTATTGGGAGTGCAAATGGGAGTATCTGCGTGAAAGTAGGGAAGGATGGGATGCGATTGGAGAATAGTAAATAGACTAAGTGAGCTTCAGCTCCTGGTGTGTGAGGGAACCCCAGACAAGAAAGCCAGAAGGGGAAACAAGCCCACGATGTTGGGGAAGTGTTCATGCTCATTCACAGGCAGTGGGAAGCCATAGCTAGCCTGGGGAGCCAAATGGCCAGGACCGTTTTGTGTCATAAGAAGGTCATCTGAGCAGATTTGAAGAATGGATGGGTGTGAGGGACTCTGAGGGGAGCGGATCCTTCAGGACTTCATTGCGTTCATTCCTTAGGGAGATACAGAGGGCCTAATTCAGAAGGAGGGAGAGCATTTAGATGTATTTCAGAAGCAGATTTGACAGGACTTGGAAACTGATGCATACTGGAGTGGGGACAAGGAGAGTCAAAGAGTCAAAGCTGACCCAGACTTTGAGCCTCGGCATGGGAGAAGGGAAAAGGCATATAAGGAGGGAGAATTTGCAGAGGCCATGTGGATGCACCCACTGGTTCACCCTCATTTTGAGTAGGAAAGCCCTAGGACCAAGATGTTAAAGTAAGCAACTGTTCCCACTTTGTCCATCTTTTCTGTAATCTTTTAGAACACCTGAGACTTAGAGCTACACACAACAGGCTGTGCGGTGATGTGCTGGGCAACAGAACATCGATTTCGACGTCAAAAGACCTTCATAGTGCTTCCGAATTCTGACTTAGCTTAGGCAAGTGCCTGAACCAATGGGTTCCTCAGTTTCTCCTTTCTGTTGGAATTGGGTAATGTTGATATTCACCAACCTGCTCTGCAGCATAAAAGTCTAATGGCAAACAAAGTTTGTTATGTACATTGAACTCCTGGCCTAAAAGGGACTGTGATGGAAACACAGTTGGTCCATCCACATAAAGTACTTATTATGTTAGGAGTGTAATTAAGGTCCTGCCGAGCTATTCATAAGGTAAGGTGGGGTGGAGGTGGGGTTATGTTGGATCAGGCCAGATTCCAGCTAATGGAATTACCCTCTCCCTGTGAGCCTTCCTCCGCTGCCCTTCTGGTTCCTTGTGCACCCCTCCATTCTCACTGTTGGCTCTCAGCAGCTCTGCTCTGTTCTATGCAGATGGTTTCACTCTTGCCAGCCTCTACCGGGGAAGAAGTTGCACTTGTGAGAGGAGACAAAGGCCACTAAGTGGGTCCAAGAGACACAGCTGCGCCGCTCCAGGACACTGGGACATGGCAGGGACCTGAGTAAGGCAAGGTTATTATTTTTCCTTTCTCTACCATCCAAACACGAAGCTACCTGTGGCAACTAAATTGCAAAGGCTAAGCTTTGAGTCTGTGTTGGACCTATTGACCTGGGGTAATTGGGAAAAGAACAGGAAATTATAATGGGTTGAAGGTGGCCTGCAGAGCCCAGGCCCCATGTGAATGCAGTCGCTGCTGTGAAATGGAAGCTAAGAGTACAGTGCCTATTACTTTCCCACAAGATGCTAAGAAGTAAAGCTTTTTGCTCTTTGCTATGGAGATGGTGAAAGACTGGAGGCATTTTGTGCCCCTTTCCCTGAAAAGCAGGGCTCTAATCTGATGGGCAGAGTGGCTAAAGGAGTTCATGCAGATTAAAGGAGAACCTGGGTCCAGGCTTTGCAGGGGGAGAAGCTGGTACAAGAGATGCCTGTGATCTATCCGGAAGCATCAGCACATTGACACAGCCTCCAGGCCCATGGTGTGACCCTCTCTGGTTTTTGAGCCAACATTCTTAGGATGAGAAGTTAGACAGGAGAGCTGGGAGGGTCTCCGTGAAGGCAGGCCTGGGGGACAGCCTGCCTAACCTGGAAAGCATTCCCTTGAGGTCATGGTGTCTGTCTGATCCTGCCAATTTGGAGAATCCTGTCATCTTCCTTCCTAGGGATTCTCATGCCAGGGTGATGAAGTTAAGGCCTGAAGTAGGTTAAATAAGAAAACTAAGTAGGAAGACAAAGCTTTGAATTAAAAATAGAGACCTGACCCATGTCTGACATTCACCTTCATGTGGAAAAGGAGAGGAAGATTTGGCATTCTACGTTTTTGTTTTGTTTTGTTTTGCTACTGGGATGGGTGACTTAATCATAGGGAAGGAAGGATGTCTGTGTCTATATTTGGTTTCATTGTACCCTCCCTTCTGCCAGTCCTCACAAAATCATATGTGAGTGAAGCATTCAATCCTTTTTCCAAACTCTCTTGAGAAGACCTCACTCCCCAAGTGAGTTGTTGCCTTCGCCTTTCCTTTCCCCTCAATTGCTTTGCAATCTCTCCTTTGAATCCCACTTCCCTGATGTTCACCCTTGAAGGTAAAAGCCACTATGGCTCAGAGCCCCTGCAGGGCACAAGATCAGTGATGCTGGGTGAATCTGGGAGCTTCATCTTCTGATAATAAGGGTCCACGCGCTTCGGATTCAATATGGCATGAGAGCTTCCCGGTGGCCAAGGCTGGTTTGGGGGAGGGTGACATGAATTCCTCTAGCGGCTACATGGCAGCCTAGAGACTCCCTCCCTCATTTTTTCTTTTCCGATTAAATAGAAATGGCAGTGACTTGTGGAGTGATGTGGGAGAGAGGGGATGACCACCTTACAGACACTACAGGATGACGTAGAAATAATTTAGAGCCTGAAATACCAGGAGGCAATGACTTCGCCAAGAATCTGGTACATTTTCCTGTCCCTAGGAAAAATTGTGTACTTGTTGATTTCATAGGGAGACTGGGGAGGGACACAGTGCAAGCAGAGTGGGGAGATCAAATTGTAGAGTATCAGAAACGTGACTACATTCAGCTCTCACTTTGGTATTTCCTCAGGCATGTCTATGCAATAAGATGTCAGCACCATGACACTGTTATGGTGAGGTAAGGAGAGCCAGGGCAAGTTTTTTGGGTTCATGCAATCCATTTCTTGCTGGTAAATGTTTAGAAAGGATCTGCCAAGTTGTTTTCTTCATGTGAAGGTTTTATAATAGTGACTAGATCAAAGTTATGAGGAAGGGTATGCTTCTGTCTGTATATTTGGTTCCATTATACCTTTGCTTCTGCGGCATCATTCTCATCACCGTATGTTACATTTTTCATCTCCTAAATTTCTGCAATTATCCATGCCAATCATCATGAGAGTTGCATGGTACAATGGAGAGTGCACTGGACTTGGGAAACCTGGGGTCCACTTCTCACTGTGTGGCCTTGGAAAAGTCACTTCCCCTAGTTTCCTCATCTGTAACATGATGATAATGCTGCCTGCCTACCTACCTGTCAAGGCTGTGGTGAGACTCAAAAAGACGAATGTATAGAAGCGATTTCTCTTCCTGAGTCACCTGCCCTTTTCTATCTCTCCCCTCCCACATCCCCAAGTCTAGCATTTTCTATACTTTTATATATGCCTGTGTCTCTTTTTCACTTCAATTCAGGTGTGGCTTTCCTAATCTGCTGTGAAGATACTCTTTCAAAATGAGTCTTCTGCAACAGTATCCCCTTCTCTAAAGAGGATTTCATGCCTCCACCCCAGATTTAAAGGCTCCTCCACTGAAGCTGGCACCACATGCACAGGTAGCACTTTCCAGGATGAGTAATCAGACCTACATCCTTAAGGCTCTGCAAGACCGAATGCAGTGGGCACAAGTAGCCTCCCACTTGGGACAAACCCAAGTTTGTCGGGGCCATATATGGCTTTCCAAGACTTTGCCCAAGGAAGCACTGGCATATATATTCCTGAGGGCAGGACTGCTGGTCTCTTTTGCAAGCTGCTAGATCTTTAACTCCTAGAACAATGCCTGGCACATAGCAGACATTGCATGCTCACTCAATAAATATTCGGATGAATGAGTGAATGCAAATGAGTAGAAGCAGTGGCAGACCTGCTCTTCCCCTAGAATTTTCTCATAGGTCCTGCGCCAGAATCATCTCCACAGTCCCCACATAACCTTTGTGATCGTTGTTAACTTAGATTAGAACAGCTTTATCAAAATCTGCCAGTAGGTTTATCCTAAGAAAAAAGCTACACAGACAAAATAATGAAGATATCCTTTTTTCCTCCACTGCCACCACAACCAACAGAATAAATATAAAGCAGATAGATATACAAGCACCTACTTATATAAGTGATATTATTATTAAATGAGTTATATAGAAAATAAATTATAAATTATATATTATGTAACTAATGTTATGTAAATATCATCCTCTCTATAAAGCTGTCAGGAAATATTCTCATTATGTACAGGCTGCAAATTAATTAAGTGAATTCTTTTACCATTGTGATATAGCAATAAAAGCAAAGAAAAAGTCTGGCATTAGCGTTTGGTTACAGAATAAATACGCCAGTAGCTCATGCAGCCTTTTCTTAACCGGAATCATTGAAACGGATCCCATTCCTTAAAGGGGCATGCTCTCCCAGGCTTCATGAGGGAAGCCTATGCAAACTTTTCCTTCATCTCACTTTGTGATCTGACAGCAGAGTTATAAAGAGAGTGTTCCAATATAGCTGCCATGGTCCAGTTGAGGCAACTGACCAAAGCAAGAATTTGAGCAGGGAAAAGTTAAAGAACTGTTAACTGCATAATTGTTTTGTGAAAGGGTGAAAGAGAACCCTGAGTTGTAATGTGAGTAGCAACTACAGAGAATGACTTCCACTCTGGGATAGAGGGAACGTGAACAAGGAAGGGACTTTCTGCTGAGAGGGGAGCTCCGCAAGGCTGAGATTCAAGACTAAGACCATGGCAAGGGCGTGGCTGCTGCACAAGAAAGAAACGGGCAGAAAGCCATCCTGGGATGGGGGAACTGCCCACGAGAGCTGGGGAGACGTCAGGAGCCAGATGCCCACAGAGGGGCTGGCTTGCTAACTGAACAAAACAAAACAAAAAACCTTTCGTCCACCAGTCTCCCAGTCTCCCTCTGGCGCCCTCTATTGGCAGAGCCTAGCATAGAGAGGCTGCCAAAGGAGAGCTGTAGCTTACAGAGACCACCAGGATCACAAAGTAAGGCAAGAAGGACACGGGTGAATGTGGAAGCCCCAGATTAGTAACTGACACACCTCAAAGGACATATTGGGTAAATAATATTTCTGGGTTTCCTATATTCTTACTGTGAACCCTCTGTGCATTCCCTCTGGCTGTAGGTATTTGCACCAGCCTCTTTCCCTTCTCCTGGCCCTGATTCATTTTTTCTGGCATTAACTGAGACCACTTGTTTCTAGCCCTGGCTCCAGCTGAGCACCCCCCAAAGAGTTTTTACAAATTACTGAGTATTTAGCATCTGCAACTTCAAAATCTCCTTAGGTAACGCTAATATACAGCCAGAGTTGAAAACCTCTGGACTAGACGTTGACAAGAAATAAAGCTGCCTCAGAAATGACATTTTTAGGAGCACTGTGGCCTTCAAAGGCTCCATAACAGAAAAATTCTGCGTTAAGATAGATCTGTTCCACTGTGGAACTCCAAGCTGGCTAAGTAACATCACTGCACCTTGATTTCCTTCTTTGTAAAATGAGGAGTTGGGAGGGAAATACATTTTCCCCAGCGTTATTATAAACAGCACATGTGACAATATATGTAAAATGTTTAGTGCAGTGCTGGCCATTATTAAGTATCCAATAGTTAATGTTTATGTTGACAGTGATGGTGGTGATTCTCTCTTGCAAAGACCATTTCTTCATGACTTTCTCAGAATGGCTACCCAACGTGATACTCTGAACAAAGCAAAAACCCTCAAACACAAAGAGTTACAAAGGGACAAGATCTGATAATATTGGTGCCTAAGGAAGTATAAGGAACTACTTGTTGAGCATCAGAAAGGGGCAAGTCAATGATCAAGGTGTTGCTAGACAGAATGATACCACATTACATTTATCCTCAGCACTTTACAGTTTGCAGAATAGCTTCATGTTCATTGTCTAGTTTACTTTTTGCAGTAGATCTGTGAGGTGGTTTGAGTGATAAGAGCTTGGAAATGTGCATCACTGGTTTTGAACTGCTGATCTTTCTCTTAATAGCTGTATGACTTTGAGCAAGTTGACAAATCTCTCCAAACCTCAGTACTGTAATAACATTTGTAAAATGAGGTATTAAGAGGATCACATGAGATAATGAATGAAAGGGGCTAGAATAAGGTAGGTGCACATTAAATGATAGTTATTTTGGATGTAACTTGAAAGAAAAAAATTTCCTCTTCTCTGATAACTGAGAGGTTTCTTGGATAGGATAAATAATCACACTGTTGTGTGCAGTGGGATTAGAGAAAAATCTATACAAACATTAATTTCAAGAAAAGGCAAAAGAGAAAGAGAACAATCTTGACGTTCAAAGCTTTCGAGAGAGTGTATAGCTAAGCAGTGTAGACACCATGTATGTAGTCCCATGGTACTGAGGTACTGAGGTCCCATCAATGACTAATAAAATAGCCCCCGCATGGTGGCTGTTTTATGACTCATTTGAGGGACGTCAGTACCTAGACCGACAGCAGAAGGAAAAACAAAAAAATTGGCACTGCTTTTCTCTGAAAGAAGAAATACTATTTCTCTGGTATAAATACAGCTTTGAAGAGTCTGTTGCTGCAGCTAGGAGAAGGGACCTGTGTACGTGGGTGTGTTGAGGGCCAGTGGTGGGAAAGGGGAAGTTACTGCACACTCACTTGCTTCCTGAGGTGAGACAGGTCATAAGAAATGGTAGGGGCTGCCCCAAACTAGAGAGCAGATACTCTCTGGAGGCACTCAAATCTGAATATTCAAAAAGCAGTGCCCGCCCCACAAAACCAGTTTCCTGACTGATTTTGAGGTCAGAATCAGTCTTCAGGACACCAGTTTTTGACCTTTGATTTAGAATCCCTTATTTGTGGAATAATACCAGAGGTGTCCACTGGTCAACCAGGAAAAAATATACCCCCTGCTCTCGTGGGCACATCTAAAAGAAGATTGGATGTGGAGGAGCAAAGCCCACCTTTTGCTGTCCTGATGAAGCCCCCTGTGATGTCAGACAATTATTCCGACTATGGGGCATGTGCTTGAGGGAACTACAGTGTCCTAGAGTTTGCCTGGAAGAGGGGAAGGGACTAATTTCCAGGCAAAGAACATCAATGTGGATAGGTTTCCCTAACTGAGGGGGTTAGAGAATCAAGACCCAGGCTATGGAGAGCTGAAAAAAAAGGTGCCTTTTTAGAAGATCATAGATTTTAAATTGAGGAGTAAGTCCAGGAATTATGGCCAATGAACCAACCTTGCGGAGTAAGTTTATAGTTTTGATTTTCTTCCCATAATCATGAGAATAGTCACATTGAAGGTCGATTTCAAGTTTAAATTTTATGTGTAGAATTTCCTTTACATAGAGGAGCTTTGCAGTATGTCTATATCTAGCCATGTATGCTGGGAATAGGCAGAATTAGAGAATGAGGCTGTAATCATAAAATGGTGCCTCCGTTATGTCCATTCTTCAGCTCCAAATGGAAGAGGAAAGAGGTCCTGGAGTTCCAAAGGGTGACTGTCTGTGCTGTGAGTAGTTGTCCATGGTGAGAGGAGAGTGACAACAAACAGCTGCCACATATAATGGAATTAGAAGTAAATAGGAGGCCCGCTTTCCCCAGATGCACATACATAGTGGTTCACATTCTGGCTGTATATTAAAATCACCTGGGCAAGTTTTCAACCCCTAACCCCCCCAGCCACCCAGGACAATTGAATGAGACTCTCTAGGGGATGAGACTCAGGCATCAGCATTTCAGAAATACTCAGATGACTCCACTATGTAAAACTGAGAACTACTGCTCCAGGTAACCTTTGACGGGGAGGGCAGATAGACCAACATCTGGGTTTCAAGATAAGAAAACGGAAGTCTAGATGATTTGATGCAGGCCACAAATGATAGCTTTGGCATAATTTTTTTGACAGGCCCTGCAGACTCTCAGAACCACTTTTCTGGTGGTCTCTTCCCATCTTCTTGGTCATTCCAGAATTCCACAAGAAATTTCTTTCAGAGGATCATTTATATTTTTGAATGAATTAGTTTGCATTTGTAAAAGAATAGGGGAATAGAAATATTCAAATCAAGTGTTCAGGGTAGGTTCTACCTTCCTAGTGATGTATGCAGGGGAAGAGTGTCAATCCTGGGACAGCCAAGGAGGCTCATCTTTCCGGAACCGTTGGCTGATGGGGACACAACTGGGTGCTCCCTCAGCCTTTCATTAGACTGGTCTTACTGATAGTCCCTTGCAGTGGACTTCAGGGTGGCACAAGGGCATGTAGGACACAGGTGCTCTGAGCTAATCCATTTAAGAGATTCCAGGTGTGGGTGAGGCAGGCTGTATAAAGAACAGACACTTGACATAGTCTCAGGAAGTTCTGGCACTCACCCTTGTCATTGGAGTCTTTGTTTTATTGAAGGTGTTGTGATCATGATCAAAGCTTTCATGATATCCTACTGGAGGTTCCCACCAGAATCCAGATAAATACTCTCAAGCTTCCTTATTTAAAACTAGAGCCAAGATGGGCACAGTGGCTCACACCTGTAATCCTAGCATCATAGGAAGCCGAGGCAGGCAGATCACTTGAACCCAGGAGTTCAGAATCAGCCTGGGCAACATGGTGAAACCCCATCTCTACAAAAAATACAAAATCAGCCCAGTGTGGTGGTATGCACCAGTAGTACCCAGCTACACAGGAGGCGGAGGTGGTAGAATCACTTGAGCCTGGGAGGTCAAGGCTGCAGTGAGCCGTAATCATACCTCTCCACTCCAGCCTGGATGACAGAGCAAGACCCTCTTAAAAACAAAACAAAACAAAACAAAGAAAAAAAACAAAAACAACAGAAAAATCAGAGCCAAGATTTCAAGTCTTGTCTTCCCCTAACTTTTTTTTTTAAACAAATCTCAGATTTTCAAATCAAACTTACTGTATAATTTTCAGATTATTGTTAAAACAGTTCTGTTGTCCAAAAAAAATTTGGGGTTTAAGGAAGTATCTCCAGAAGTAAAGAGAATCACTATATCTGGGAAGAATCTGGCTTTATGTTAGAGCTTGCTACTTTCTGGAATGTGCAGGGAGAAACAAGAATTTTTGTTCAGTACAAAGGAAAGTACAAGAGAGACCCTCACAGATAATCTCTCTGAGACAGTAACTTCAAAGAGATAACAATACATTATCCTGGGAGATTCCTGGAACTAGGGATTAGCCCTGCTGGCTTCTAGCCAGGGCTGCCATACATGAGCTCACCCGGGGTCCTTGGCCATGAGACAGAGTTCTTCTAAATGGTCTCTAGAAGGTCCTTTCCAGTACTAGGACTATAGGAGGAGCATGTGGCTTTTAATAAAGTGATGTTGAAATGTGCCTCATGATTGGCATGTGAAAAGCTAAATATGTCTATGCTATTTTCTTACCAGAAACAGCTAAGGGGGAGATACTATTATTTAACTTGGATAATTTAGCAATCAAGGTATAGAAAGAGAGATCATTTAGAATCCATATATAAAGCCAGTAACAGGACTGGGACTGGGAGTGGGGTGGGAAACAATCAGCAAAACAAGGGCTGGTTTGCTTTTCTGACACCTCCAAGCAATGGAAGTATGCATTAAAGAGTAAAACAATTACCAATTTACATTGTCTTCATTAATATTGGGAAGAACCAGCAAAACCCAACTGTGGGAACCTCTAAAGGATAAAGTGCTCTATTCCTTTAACAAGTATATGTCAAGAAAAAGTTAGAAAGCAAATCTTTAGATTTAAAATACATTTGAGAAATAGCAACTAATTGTATGGACCTTATGACTTACAGGAAAAAAAAATAAACCCACCACCACCCCATAAAACAGTATTACATTTGAGACAATTAGTGAACACTGGATATTTCTTATCAAGGAATTATGGCTACCTTATGATGTCACAATGGTATTGTTAAACTAAAAAAGAGTCCTTAGTAAAAGAGATATATACTGTAATGTTTACAGATGAAATCATATAATTATGGGATTTGTTTCAGAATAATACATGAGGGGGAGATGAGTGCAACCAAGGGCTCCAGCACCAGCTATAGTAGAAACAGATCCTAACCCAAGTAGATTCGCCAGTCCAAGACTCCTACCAACAATCGGAAACCAACTGGGCAAGGGGTTTTTCCCAAACAGCACTTTTAACAATCTTTTTGGAATCACAGTAAAGAAAGCACAAAGACCAAGAAAAAAACTCTGATTCTGGATTTTTTTTAACCCTGATAATTTGTGGTAGGTTTCTTTATTTTTTGAATATAAAGTGACAGAAATAATTTGCCATTAGAAAAGAGAAAGAATCTTTGACTATTTACAGCTTTTATACATCACAAAGTTTTTCTTGTTTTTTTATGTTGTCTTTTTTTTAATTCATTTTAATTTTTGTTCCTGCATCATTTGAACAAGTCCAAACTGGAAATCTATACAGCTCACAAAAAAGCCCTCCACCCAAAAGACCCCCCACCCCCACCCAACCCCAATGAGAAACAAGATAAATCAAAAGAATGAAATCAACTTATTTCTTTTGTTTAAAGGTAAGTCATTTGCTTATATATATACTTGTAATTATTTTTTTCAAGTTCAAACACCAAAATCCAAGAGAGAAAGGAAAAAATAAAAAGACCCAGTCATCCGCCCCTCCCCCCACTCCAGAATCTCAATTGATCCCTGCATGTCCAAAATAAGAAATAGATATTTACAGAAAACAGAAGCAAAACAAATAAACAAAAAAAGAACTTGGAGGTGGATGGGCTGGGGATCTGAGAGTCAAGAGGAAGGAGAGCCGGCCCCAGGAAGGAGTGTGGAGTCTGGGCCTCGCAGAGCTGAGGCAAGCCTGAGTCGTCGGTGCTCCCTGGAGAGGACATCACACGGGAAAGCTATGACCATTTCCCCTCTGCCATGTGACTTTGGGAGGGGTGCAGCTGTGAATTTGCAACGCAACCCCACAGTGGATGCATATCATGTTTCCATCATCACCCCCTTACACACGTGCGCTCACACACACGCTCACACACATGTGCACAGGCACACACACGCATCAGTCATTGTGGCTAAGTGTAATTCTGATGCTGTTGGAGCACTGGCTCCTGTCACATGGAGGAAAAGAGATTTCCCCTAGGGACAAGAGCTCACTGCCCCATCCCTTCTCTGATCTCCACTGTAACATTGCCTCTAGCTCCCTTGAATGTTTCCACAAGCGTCAGGGCTACTCTGAAGTATTAATGCTGGGATAGTCACTGGGTAACAAAGCTCCCATAAATCTATTCCCTCTGCTCCAACAATTTTGCCCCTCACTTCCCACAAATTCCTTTAACAAATAGGCGTACCCAATTTACCCCATTAACCAGGGGTGGGAGCCAGCCTGAAGGAGGGGAGATCTGAGGCAGGGTAAATGGAAGTCACATTGTTTTCTGCGCATCTTCCAAGGAGTGGATTCCGGGAGGTCAGAAAGCAAAGAGAGGTCATGACAAAACCATCCTTGGCTTCCTTTGCTTCCCTCTTCCTTCCTAAATAGAGTTCAATGCGTACTCAGTGCATAAAGTAAGGTATGACTGAGTTGGCTGTCATACCTTAAGAACTCAAGATGTGGCGTTAGATGAGCCAAGATGAACATAATTTAATCTTTTGGGGGAAAACGGCTGGCAGGATATGACCATGCTGAAGGGTTTGCCTTTATTAGTGGACAGAGAGGCTGAACCAGCAGCAGCAGTAGTTGTGATTTCATTCACACCCTGTTCAGGGTTCCGTGAGGGTTTGGAAAAATAGTTCACTAGAAATGGCCTAACGGTTTCTCTTCTCAAATTATGATTTTTTCAGGTGGCACAGGAAATAGAATTAGTGCATCCTCTGTGTCAGAAATAACGTGCAGTGTCTCTGGGGGCAGACTCTAGGTTGCTCTTGCTAAATCTCCAAATGCCTACACAGTGGAATTTTATTTTTCTGCTCTCCTTGCCAAACTACTTGTTTTTTTCAGACCCTCCCCAAGAGTCCTCACTTACCCCCTTTTCATGCAGCCCCACTCAGAGTCCTTTTCTTTCTAAGCCCTCTCCTGATCCTTGAAAACTCTTTCTCAAGGCTTTTAAAGACTTTCATTCATTTCCATGCTCCTGTCCCACTGTTTCTGTCACAAAAGAAAATACAAAATCAAAATGATCTGTCAGAGAAAACTTTCATTTAGCAGAATTGGGCAGAAGCAAAGTTGCTTTCCAATCCTTTTTATTTGATTTTTTTTTAAAGATGAACAAGGGGTAAGGTAAGTAAGAACAAATAATTATGACCCCCCCCCCCCCCCCCACAACGAGACTAGCTTAGTTGGGAACCTTAGAAAGGACAAGATTTCCTGTGAAAATGTGTACTTTCCAGGATTAATAGTCAAAATGTGGTCTCAATCCATGATAACATTTGTTGACATCTATAAAAACATGTTGTGGCCTATCACAGTTAGCAGTGGGGTTTTTAGTAGAAGTTAAAAAAGCAAATATCAGGACTGAGGAAGAGGTACCAGAGTTCCATGTGCTGCCATCAAGTCCCTGCCCCGGGCACTTGCAGCATTACCACCTCAATCTGACATAGAGACCATTAGGGCCAACCCCAAATGCCCACAGCCTCGCTTAGGGCAATCACCATGAGAAGCCCAAGACCCCCAGTCCCTCTTATCACTTGGACTTTCATCCCCAGATACCCATGCACATCTCCCATCTCAGCCCATTTCCCTTCCTTTACCAACTCCCAAATCCTGCCTAAGAATCAGTGGTTCATCACCAGCCACAACCCTGGCAATTCCTTTCCTCTTGCTCTCACAGAAACCTGGCTCCTCTTTGAGGACCCTGAATCACTCCCAGGTGGTGAGCATTTCCACTTGCACCTTCCTCATGCCCTGGGGCCTGGAGATGGAGATGCCCTTCTTGCCCCTCATTGCCATTCCAGACCATCCTCCCTCCTTTTTAAAAAAAATACCATGCAACGACAATAAAATCCAGCTTTGATGCACATCAGAGTAGGCTAGCTGCACCTCTTACTTGATGCAATGATTGAAATGTTCTCGAATCACTCTCCCTCATTCCTGTCATAATTTACATTCCTATCATATGGAAGTCAACATTTTGTTGACTTCAATATCTATATAATTCTCATATCCTGGCCTCTCAGTTCCTTGACCCCTGCTCCTTCTATAACCTTTTCCTCTATCTTATCTCAGCCCACCACCCCAACAACAGACCCCAAACCACCAATAACTGCAAGCCCTCCATAACCTCAAGCATCCACCTCTCCAACCCACCTCCTAATTTCTAGGTTATTGCTTCTGACTCACTAATTGAGTGATCCCAGCTTGAATCTCAATCCTCTGCCTCTAATATGCTTCATTGTTCCTCCTTCCCTAAAAATCCTCACTTTCCTCTACACCCAGCTTAGATTCCATGACCAAACATTATAGTTAACACACTGCAGTTGCCCTTGACTCCACATCTCTTGCTTTCATTATATTCACCTGGTTATACCCCAACCCTGTTCCAATCTAACTTGCCACCCTGTTTAAGCAGCTGAAGGTGACTGAAGAAAACAAATTTCTTTAAACTCATGATCATAAGAACTCAAATAATTCCTTTGTGCCACCTAGCATGTCTCCTATATTTTTGGTGTCTCCGACATTTTTGTTCTCACTCTTCCTGCCGGATGGCTATATGACTCATTCATGCTTTCTTCCTTCCAAAACCTCCAATACTCTTCCCCTATACTCACTCTTAACTGATGAACTCCTTTCATAGTTTACTAAAAATCAATCAGAAAAAGCATACCCCCATTATCGCATTTACCAGCCCACTTGTATCTGTGCCCAAATGCACTATCTCCCTGCTATTAATACAAACAAACCTGGTTAGTCCCCTGAAGCCAGTCCCTCTATGTATGTATTGAATCCCATGCCCTCTCACTTCATCAAAGACATTACTCCAGCAATTGTCCTCTCTCCCTAGGCATCATCAATTTTTCCTTTCTCCTGGATTAGTCTTGTCAACATAAAATGGGCTGTTATTTTTCCCATCTTAAAAAAAGAAGTCCCTCCCTGGGCGTCACATTCTCTATGATCTGCTATTTCCATGTCCTCTTTACAGCCAAACTCCTAAAGCGTTGCCTATTCCTGTTGTCTCTACCTCCTCTCCTTCCCCTCTTTCTTGAATCCACCCCATCATGCTTTTGCCCCCACCAGTCCACTGAAACAGCTCTCTTCCAGGTCATCAATGGGATGACCTCCATGTTTCCAGATAGTCTTATCCTACTCAATAATAGTACTTGTTTTACCCATTAACCACTCCTCCCATTGCTGGTCCCTTCTCATCTCCTGGAGCTTTGAACAATCCTCCACCCTGGGCCTCAGTCTAGAGAATTCTCTTCTGTCGCTACTCATTCTCTAGTTCCAGTATCATGGCTTCAAATACCAACCAAACGCATACACATTTTAAATATGTATCTTCAGGCTATATATTTTCCCTGAACTCCAGGTCCATATATCTAATTGCCTAATCATCATTTCTACTTGCAACATCTGTAGACCCCTTAAACTATAAGGCTTTCCTTCCCAGTCAGCCTCATCTGCAGGATTCCTGTCTTACACTGATGGCAACTCCAAACTTTCAATAGCTCAGGCCAAACATTCTAAGGTTATTCTTAAGATTTTTCTTTCTCTTATTCAATGTCTAATTCATCAGCAAACTGTGTGATATCGATTCTTTAAAACATTTCTGGAATCCAACTGCTTCTTATCACCTCCCCTGCTAACATCATGGCCCAAGCAACTATGATCTCTTACCAGGATTATTGCAAGAGCTTCCTAACTGGTCTTTCAGCCGCTTCCATTGTCTGCCTTCTCACGGTATACTCTCAACACAGCAGTCCCAAAGCTTCCTATTCAACTGAAGTCAGATCATATCACTCTATGCTCAGAACCTTCTAGCAACTTCTCATCTTGCTCTTGGTAAAAGCCAAATCCTGACAGTGTCCTACAAGGCCCTACCTGACTTGCGTTATTGCCCCCTCTCTGACCTCACCTCTTATACTCTCCTCCTCCCTCATTGGCCTCCCAGCTCTTTCTCAAGTTTGCCAAGCATTTGGTTTGACAGCAGGGCCTTTGCAATTGCTTTCTCTTTGCCTTTGCATAGAAAGCCCCAAGTCTCACTCCCTCATTTCCTCTAAACCTTTACTTAAATGTCATCTTTGCTTACTCAAAAGTAGCAACCCCACACCCATCCTATCATCTATCCCCCTTAATCTGCCTCATTTTTCTGCATGACACTTTGCACTATCTGACATGAGATCTATTGATTTGCTTTTTTGTCCATTTCCTCTCATCAACATACAAACTTCAAGAGGGTATGGACTTTGTGTGGTTCGTTCTTATATTCCAGCACCTAGAACAGCCTGGCATGGGTTTCCACTCAATAAATATCAACATGGATAAGTCATTTATCCAAAACATGCTCTGAAGCCACAGACCAAATATCCCCAAAATAAGAGCTCCAGTAAACAAAACAATGCAAGCAAAGAAACAACTCCTCTCCCAAAACCTGGATATTTATTCTAAGTGTTTCTAAATTTTAACCAATGGCAAGTGCAGAGCTCACTTTTCATGATTTTTCTGGTTTGAGAATTGTCCTTGGGTTAATTATTATTTTTAATAGGTAAGAAAAAAGTTACTCTGAGTTTCATTAATCTATGGCACTTTGTCCCTCCTCTCCCCTGCGGCCTAACTCCCAAATCCCCTTCAGCTATAGTGAAATACACAGACGCTGAATATTTGGGAGGATTACTTAACGTTTTAGCTTTCCTGGTTTGCTTAGAACATATGATCTACTACCCGCCAGTAATATTTTATAGCTTAGAAGATCATGTCTGAGTCAGTAAATTCCATGTTAATATGTGTAAGACTCAGGATTAAATCAATCTGTAAAATGCCTATTTGTAATCGAATCTAGCAATTTTCTTCCTGAAGTAAACAGTAATCACATTAACAACCTAGTGATTTCACTGGAGATGGGAAGATATAATTTTATTTAACAGATTTTCTCTCTCAGAGGTGACCTAACTTTGTGATCCAAAATCATTCCAATATTGAAAAAAAAAAGGTTCAGCTAACTCCATTCCCCTGATATATTCAGTTCTCAGTGCCCCTTGGCTTCCCAATGTAAGTCAATGTAATCACAATGCACACAAGGCTCTTCCACTCAGAATCTTCTTGACTGGAGAATGGAAATCATTGCAGAGGGGCTGCCCTAAAGGTTTGTAGACAAGGTTTTGAAGAAGCGAGCTACAATGCTTATCAATGTCTGTCTGGAAGGAAGCCTACATCTCTTTCTAAAGCCAGCCTGTCACCATTTCTGAGCCATCAATGGCAGCACAGCCTCTCCTTCTGCCAGAGCTCACAGGGAATGACAAATCTCTGAGGGAATACACCAGAGCATCTGGATGTGGGTGTCATCGTCTCTTCACCACCAAACCATTCTACCCCAATTTCCCTCTTCTTTGTTTCTAGATTATTTTTTTTCAACTCAGTGAAGAACATTTTTCAGAACCAAGCTTTTTGTCTGCTTGTCACTGAATCTATTTCCCATTCAACCTTCTGTTTCTCATTCCAATAGACACACAATATTAATGGTTAAAAATAACATGCAACAACTCACTGGGTGAGAAATTTAGAAACACTTGCCTCCTATGAACCCAGGGCCAAGGGGAGCTGAGGATAGTGTCACATTACCAGCATGTTCAAGCTAGACATCCTCCATCACAAAGGGCTTGTGCCTTGAAATAAATTTAAAAAGAGAGAACAAGAAAAGCCACAAAATACCTCCACATACACAACAGGCATCTCGACCAAAGCACCAGGACACATGCTCAGAGGTGGCTTAATATTCCAGAGCACATCCCTCTCCACTAAGAGGCACTCACTATCCCAGCACTTGATCTTGAGTTGAAGCACTCAGGAACAAGACCTCATTTGCCTGCTTGTCATTCTTTCTCCAACTTCCTAAGTTAAAAAATGATGAGAAAACCATGAAAAATTACTGTCAAGGGTTTCTTTTAACAGTCTGATAGTTTAGATAAGAATACAGTTTAAGGGATATATCCCATTTTCATAGGAAAGGAAAGTCGGGGAGGGGAGCCAAAAACATGAAGGGGAACCAGGAGAGCTGCCAGGAGGCTGGGAGGTGAGGAAGGGTTTCCAAGTAAGGAGCTTGGAAGGTTGTTCTCAAAGATAAAACCCACTTTGCAGTGGCTAAAAATATAAGTATTTTGGTCTATTTTATATTATAGCTGTCTTTCCTTTTGTGAAGCACCAACCACTGAAATTCATTTTGGAATCATGGCCACCCAGAAGAGGAAAGGGGTGATCATGTGTCTCAAAGAAGAGATAACTTTGAGGGAGAGGATGAAAACTGCAAAGACCCTTGGGATTAAATGAAATCTCTGATTCTACTCTTTTTTCATGAATTTCTATATGATATTTAGCAATTAGAATGTTTGACTGGCAATGGCCAGGTAGATTTCACCATTTTGTAACAAAGAGAATAAAAAAGAAAGGAAAGGAGAAAACAATAATTGGCCTAGGAGATGGGAGTTTTGTTCTTGGTCTTATTTGTCTCCCTAGGAGAAGCAGCTCTTGTCCATCCAAAGGTGAACAGAAGACTCTGCAGAGCATAATGTTGCTATGGCTTGTTTTACTGAAGTAAAGACACTGTAAATCTCAAAAATACTCCAACTTCCCTGATTCGTTTGGAAGTTATTGGGCATCTGCATTTTCCCAGGAGACTTCTCTCCACATTGTTGCAGTGTTGAAACTCTGAGATAAGAATTCCTTGCCCATCTTCTAACTTCCACCCAGATATCTGGCTTCTGTCAATAGGCCTTACCCAAACAGGGTTATGTATATGTATGTATGTGTGTGTGTGTGTGTGTGTGTGTGTGTGTGTGTGTGTGTGTGTGTGTGTGTATATATATATATATATATATTTTTTTTTTTTTTTTTTCTGAAAGCTACAGAAGAGACCTCGGAGATGTGTGAGCTGCCAAGGTGCCAATGATCAAATAGAGAAGTCTAGCTTGGAAATAAATCAAAACCATCAGAGGAATTACATTGCACCCCTGGGCTCAGTGGGAAAGAGTTTAAGTTCATGTGGATCTTGCTGTTCAGGAGCAAGCTCTGGGCTCTAAAATTGAGCTTATCTTCTCTGTCTTTCATAGGATAGCTAAGCACCCATGCCCCCTAAGGGATACTTGAAATAGGAAGATATCTTTATGTTGTGTATACTCGGTTTAGTGGCTTCAGTCTTGTGCAGATATAGATTTTCTTTGTAAGACTTCCTCCATTGGCCGCTATGGTACAGCTCAGAAAAGCTGAACTTCTCATTTCTATTTTAATATTTAATACTAAGTACAAGAGCTCTGTGGTTTCAATCAAATAGTTCTCCATTCATGCCCTCAGAGTCCCCAAGAATCCTGTTATTTTCCCACCTCCCCCTGATGAATATAGGTGTAGCAGAAGACAGGGAGTGGTCATCTTGGGGGAATAAGATGCTCCAAATACTCATCAGCTGTTGGCCCTGTGACCTGTTTTTCAGGATCATCATGATCCAGGTATCTGTAATGACACTCATGAAAAAGATGAAGTCACCACGGAGTCAAGGTAGAAATAGCTACTGCCCCTCTCTCTTAGCTTACTATGATAACACGATTTTATGTGAATTATTGGGAGGCAAAAGGACAAGGGAAAAATGAGATTTGTAATAGACTTGATTTTTTTTAGCTTAAAAAATTAGTCTAGTGCCCACCTCCTCCCCCCATCTTCATGCATGGGAATAAAAGCTACCTCCTCCGTTTCCTCCGATCATCTGAAACCAGCCTCCTGAACCAGGCTCCGGGGATCAGTACACTCTGAAGTTGATGGTATAGAAGACTCCTCACTCATTCATCTAAGGACTTTTCCATCTTCCTACATCCTCTCCTATCTTCCCTCTAGGGCTAGGAAGGACTGATAAAAAAAAAAAAGTTACTCTACATTAAGCAGGACACTAGAGCTCTTTCACTGTTTTTGGTATAAGCATAATGCTGTGAGCCAAAATTTCTTCTGCAGCCCAAACTAAAGATACTAAAATCTTTGGAAAGATGGATTATATCCTGAGCTTGATATCATTCATAAGTGAACAGGTGGGTTGTAAGAGAAGGTTGTTGCAAGATTCTCTGATCTGCGGGTGCTTAATAAATAATTCACCATTGCAACCTTGTGACAAAATCAAGGTCTCATAAGTATTCTCAGGAGACTATTAATTTTGGAGCCCCCATGCTTCCCTTTCTTCAGGATTTTGGCAGGCAGTAATTATTTATTATCGGTCTGGGGGCTATAGGTTCTTTCTTCAAGAATTCATTGTGTATGTGAACTGCCTTATATTTTTCTGTTCAGAACTAAGTTATGCCTTAATCCTAGAATCAGGCTTGTATGTTTGAACTTAATTAGACAGAGGTGCCCAGAAAAGGATGTAAGGGGCTCTCCCTTGAGGCTGCCCTGCTCACTGTGGGCTGACCAAAACTACTGACACCTTCGGAGTATCATGACTCCCCTGCACACGTTCCTGAAGGCTCTTTTGCCATGTAGCACTCTGGAAGAAATCCTCTGTCCCAGTTTATTCTTGAGCTTTTTATTTATGTGGATTACATGCTACCTAAAAAAATTTTAATAATAAAAAATTATTCACAATATCTTACCCTATAGAATTCAAAAACATTTTTATTTGACCAAGTTTTCTTCACTGTGGAAACCTCTCTAACCTTTCCAATTTTCAAATTTTTGCTTTCTTCTTGCTCTTTTTGACTTGTCTCTGTAGATGTATGTGGAGTGTGTGTGTGTGTCTACAAAGGGAAATTTCATAGATAAGATTTGGCTAAATCAGCTGCCTAGATTTCGTGACTTTTCTCCACTGCTAGATGCTGAAAACCTACAGTGGGGGCAGACAATTCAGGCAGCATTACTCGCTGAGCTAGACTGAGAGTCAGAAATTTGGACAAGTTTTGGTTCAGCCAAGTTTTGGTTCTGTCAAGAATTTTCTGTATAATCTTACTTTTGGCTAATTATCCAATTTTGTGCTTTGACTTCTCATCTGTAAAACTGAAAGATGATCTTATTTCCAAGTCAAAGGAGGTTATTTGGAGAGTGGTTATGGTAAATTCTCCTGTTCTCAGTAGAATGACTTCTGCTTCTCCATCCTCTTAGAACCAACCCATCAACAGGACCTTATGGATTCCACCAGGTCAAATAGGACAGTTAGCAGGATAACTATGTTGCTCTACCACAAAGAAAATGCTGCCTTCACATAAAGCCTCTTTTCTGTAATCCAAGATGTCCAGCTATGTACAGCAGGCCCCATCCTAGTCATTAAAATGCAGTGGGATTGACTGTGCTAGACTGATTGGGCTCGGGTTTGGAAACATTAAGTACCATGCACGTGTTCGAGCTCTGTGCTCACTCAACTTCTCATCCTAACATTGTTTGTGTTCTGAGGATGGGCTGCTGAGAGTCAACTCAGGATAAGTATACCTCAAGATGAATAAATTGAGAAAGAGAAGTAAAGAATGCAAGAGATGAAAAGTTAGTGAAGGGAAACACAGCTGTAAGTGCCCTCATTGACTTCCAAATGCATTTATATCAAAGAAAGGGTGATTTTACTACTTCATGTTTTTCTCAGTAAGAGTTCCACCTGGATGCTTCACTATCCTCCTTGCTTCCTGCCTATGTGAAACCTTGATATTTTTCTTGCTCCTGACCCTGGGAGAGAGAGAACAGATAAATTATTGAATCCGTGAAGGCATTTATCCCTATTCCTTGAGAATAGGGATTCTCAAGGAATTCTCTTATCCTTATTCCTCCCATTGAGAACAGACCTCTCCACCTCTGCTCATGATGTTTCCAAGAAGAGATGTGGGCACATGTGCGAATATGTATGTATCTAAGCAACAGGACTGTCTGTTCTCAGGGGGACTGGCTTCTGCTTCTCCATCCTCTTAGTACCAGTCCATCAACAGGACCTTAGAAGGCCACATGGATTCCATAGGGTAAAATGGGAAAATGAAGACGATAACTAGGTTGTTCCATCACAAAGAACATGCTGCCTTCACATGAAGCCTGAATATTTCTGTCAAACCTTGAGGGATCAATGATCCACAAGCCAGGTAGAGCAAAGAGAAAACACTGGCTGCATAAATTATGATATGTCTCTTTATCCCATTCTAAATGAACACTTTCATCTACCATAACATGATTGACATAGGAAATTTGGATCTATTTGTTAAGATTGTGTGTGTGCATTAGGGAGGTACATAGGCATCAGAATGCTCATGGCAAAGAGATCAAATTCTGTGTAGTTGTGCTGTTCGGGTGAATATCTGAGAGCAAAGTATAAACTACTGAGAGTATAACTCAGCCAGAGGCAACCTAATGGCCAGGTCTCTGGTTTGCAGAGGGTTCTTATGTCATGGTCAAAGGGAGCATTAAAATAGCCATTGATTTCAAAAGAAAATCAATTACAATTAAAATGTGACAATGACAGTTAACTGCAAGACTGTTCTGAATAGGGCTGAAGTTTTAGGCAGGCATGTTTTGTTTCATTTCGAAAAAAAAAACAATCCCCTCTGGAAACAGGTAATATACTTATCCTAGAGGAGCAGGCAGCTCAACAAATTCGCATTCCTGTGGCCTCTTCCCCTGACGCTGTTCTCCTGTCAGATTTCAGAGACTATGAATCTCTTACTGCAAGGGGGACAGATGGAGTCACAGCCTGGTGGCCTAAATTCTGTGGGTAAGGGTGGTGTGATAAGTCACTCCCTCTGCCCAGGGTGATGATCAAGGGCTCCTTGGGTGCTGTAATCTGAAGGACCTGGGCAGGAATGACATGGGGCCAGGTTCCTTGTGGATATCAGGACCTCACACATAAGGTTGCATTCAGGTTCCTCACTCATCTCAGCTTTGGTCCTTGCTCTTTCAAGGTTCCCTACTTTCTGAAGCTATCACTGAAGCCAGTAACCAAGGGGGAACCATGTGCCTCACATGTCAGCTTCTGGCTTTATTAGTGACACAAAAGGAAGCTCCAGTGTAGACTTCCTGTTCTTTTCCTCCCTCATATCCTCCCTTTCCTTTTATGGGTATTTGTAGGCAAAATAATTGACATGAACAGTTCATGGCTAAAATGCCTAGAATTTTGGTCCATTTATTGGCCCAAATGAGATTCATGAACGTCCTTCATGAGGATGGCTGTCTTCCTACCCTCCCACCAGCTGTTTACCAGATAATTTGTTTCATCAGCTAAAAAAAAAGTCTCATAGTATAATGAAATGGGTTTTGCTCTAAAATATTAACTATTCTCATTTTCAGGAGCATGGCTATCTAGACCCAATAGGACTTTTGAAAAGCAAAATTATCTCTCTAGACTTATATTTTAATTTTCACTAGGTATCTCCCAAGTTGTCACAAGTTTTGCCCTACCTTGCCAATAATAATTGTCCTACCCACTCCTGTCTCAATGAAGAGTGGACTTTCTTCACTTTTTTTAAAAAAAGAGACTTGTCACTGCCTGTAACTTATTTGAGTTCAGTTCTCTATAGTATGCTTTAAATTAGCACACAGTGGCAGAAGATGCCTCCCAAAGGGGAATAATTCATAGCCAATGGCATAATGAGATTTACAGAGAAGGCTGGCCAGGAGAAGGAACGGAAACATTATCGGTTACCAGAGCAGCTGAAGTGAAAGGACAGTATGAGCTCCAAGAGTTTCTTCAGAGGGACAGAGACTGACACTGGCTAGAAAGAATGATAGATTGCTAAGTAGAGGCAAGAGAGGAGGAGGAAGGGTTAACAGGGCTTCAAGAATACAGGGACCAGAGGATAAGGGAGGGCCATAAGGTCAGAAGTGATGTTGTCTCCCCCTGAGGTAATGAATCCCTTTATATTTACAGAGAAAGGAGTAGTTTAGAGACTAGCATTCTCTCTGAGCTAGCTCATTCAAATCCTAACTTACTTTCATTGTAAATATACAGATAAGAGGTAAAGTGCTCAATTACCTCAACTCTTATCCTCCCTTTGGGAGAAGTGATCCTGTAGACAAAGCCTCAGAAAGGGTGAGAAGCCAAAGAACTCAGGAAAGAAATGAAATATAAAGACAAGGTGGTGACCAGCACAGACAGTTCCCCCAAGGCCACAAATGTGGAAGTAGCGTGTAGTGAAATACAGTGGTCCTGTTGGACCACCACCTGGGGTCTACAAGGCTGTGTGATTAGTGAGCCAGAACTGTGACAAGGTTCTTTTGGTGTTGCAAGTGTTAAAAAAGAAGCTAAATATTGGATCACAGATCAGTCCCAGCATGGATCAGGTTATTAGAGACTCAATCTTGGTAGTAAAGTGTCTGGATACAAGCTCTACCCAAAGCATCTGAAAAGTTGATACCTAAAATTTGATCAATATCCTTCATAGTTTCTCCCTCTGTCACTTACTTGAACACAGGTAGTGTTCCAAGTACACTTTCCTAACCATAAAACAGTCCAAAACAACTTCAAAGGACAAAGCACTTAGAAAAAGGACAAAGCACTTAGAAAAATCCAGATTCCATTTGAAATAATGAACTGTATACATGTAGTATATACATGTGATTGTGTGTGCAGATATATATAGAGAAACTGGGGGGATTCATCCTTAGGTGCTACTGCAGATACAAATGGGCAAAATAAAGTGACTCCTTCTCAATTATAATTTATAATAATATCAAATATTTACTAATGCCTTTCATATACAAGGCACTCTGTTTAGTGCTACAGGAGATAAAAAGATTTAAAAATACATGGCCCTGAACACAGGGAGCTTATGCTGTAGCAGGAGAGATGAGATGTATAACCAAATACCTATGAAATAAGATGGCCCATGATAGCTGCCACTAGGGAGACACAACGAAAGTGTTATGGGCATTCATAAAATGCCTAAAATTATTTTCTGAATGGAAGATAAAGAAGTTGTTCTGGTCTTTGAAGACTTATATAGAGGGAATGGATATTATTCAAGAAGGGAGTGAGATGGGAGATAGGAAGGAGAGTATTTTGGACAAAGGGAACAGTTTAAGGGAAGACACAAGTGGGAAAACAAGCTGGTAGGGAAAGGTGAAACAAATGTTATTCAGCTTGTCTGGATTATGGGACACACACATAATCAAGTAACAAGAAATTATTGCTGGCAGACTACGGCAAGTGAAGCCCACTGAAGGTTGTTTCTTGATCTGAAGAATGACATCTGATTTATATTTAGGAAGTGAGTACTGACAAGAGTAGATTCAAATATAAAATATTGGAACAATACTAAAAGACACTGAAATAATCCAGACTAGAAGGAAGGGTCTGAATGAAAAGGAAAGACTGGAAACCTTAGGGGGAAGAATTAGTAGGCTTTTCAAATTTTTAGATATGCAGGATGAAGAAAATGGAGGAGGCAAAAGTGCCTGAAAAGCTTGAGTTCGGTGACGGAAGACATGGTGATACCATTAAGCAAAAGGAGGAACTTGGTGATTATGTTGGTTTGCAGCAATGGTTTTGGATATTTGAGTCAAGATGAAGTTGAGTGTTCAGAAGGTGACTGGAAGTATGTGTATGAAGGAAAAGCAAAAGGTAGGGGCTAAAAGTGAAGATTTGGGATTCATCTTCATTCAAAGAGTTATTGAAATCATAGAAGACAGAAAGATTGCTACAGAAGCATTAAGATAAGGAGAAGAGGGTCAAGCTCAGATATACCATGGCAAGTCAATGCTAAGGAGATAAGAGGAAAAGCAGGAACCAATGAGGTTAGAGGACCAGAGAACTAAGATTAAAACCAGAATGTATTGCCTCCCAATGGTAATTGTCAATGAGGTTGAAGAGCAGGGTAAGTAAAGAAAAAAGGCTATTGACTTTTGTAACAAGAACTTCATTGGAACGTTGCCTGAGAGTAGTTTCAGAAGAGTGGTAGGGTGTAGCCCATTGATGAAGCCATGAGCATAAGGTGAGGAAGTGGAGAAAGAAAGACTACCTTTTTGAGAAGTTGGGAAGTGAAAAGATAGTGATAGGACAGAAATTCAAGAGTCAAATTGGATTGAGAGATTTGTCTTTAGAGATAGTTGTAGGACGGGTGTTTCTGAGATAGTTGCAGGTAGATGTGTGGAAGGAATTAAAGATGCAAAAGAGAGAAATACAATTGGCTGGAGAGCACCTCAGAAGAGGTCAGAGCATAGGGAAGAGGAGCACTTGGTTGGGAGAAAGGATGGAAAAGATGTGTGAAAGACAAGAGAAATCTAAAGGCAGAGAGGACAGCATATGTGAGGATTCAATAATCAGATTTTCTTGTGAACACAGTAGGAAAGATTGCCTGTTGAAAGACAGGACATGAACATGAAAGGAAAATAAAACAAATTTATCAAGCACAGAATGTGACACTGAGTCAACATTGGAGAAATTAAAAAGTCCAAGTGAGTAGGCTTCAGGTGAGGTTAAATTGATTGAATTTGTGCTCTTCACATAGGTTTAAGACTTGCTCTTCTTGGGAATGCAATGAATGACAAGGGGATGGGATGCAGTTAGCTAAGCATGGTTGGTGTAGTGAGATGGCAAGAGGAAAAAGGAATTGCCGGTGAGAATATTGCTAATGTGGGTAAATACAGGGTTAGACCAAAGAGGGAATTCAATGAGGCCTGATGGATTTATGGACCAGAACAACAGAGGGGTCTTGAAGGAAGGAAGATATAGAAAAGGCAAGGTTGTGGTTAGAGAGGAAATCCCAGAGTTTTAGCTCTGGGAGGTGTAATAATTTCAAAAGAATAAGTCCAGGCCTGGCCATGACATGGGAAGCTGAATCTCTGCAATGTTTTTTCAAATAGCATAATGGATATCTTTGACTCCTACCCTGAAACCAGAAAATATTAAACTTGCATGTATAATCATACAAATGTATGCATACCTATTTATACATACATTTACATATTTTATACTTATGCTTTCATATATTCTACGTGAGTACAATATACTCCATTTTGAAACCTTTTATATCATTCACAGAACTAGCCTAGGGACATAGTACATGCACAATAGACGTTGGTTTAATTAAACTCACATATTTAACCAGAGAGCTTTTATTTTTTTCTCCTGCATAGTACTAGAATCTGCTCCACCCCCTAAATCACAACATTAAAATAATTACCGATAAAAGAGTTCAGGTTTAAAGTGTGGAAACCTAATCTTTAAAATAACAGTTTAAATTGGGCTTAGTGTTGTGCTTTTTAATTGTACCTTAATTCTTGCACTGAGTTCTTTCACCTTCTCCAAAACACAGATTCTACACACTAGAGTGCCAAGGCTCTGATGAATTCTACTCATCTACTCTGCTTTTCATCTTCAATTCTTTCAGGAGCCCTTAACCACATAATCACCCCAGCAATTATATTCAAAGCATGAAGCAGCTCCAGAAACTCACTGTACGGAGCTCTTGAGAGATGTAGAGAGAAATGTGGAAGATTTCTAACTTTCCCTACTTATTCCCAGTACTGCTATTCTAACCCATTACTCTGAACAAAATTCTTTTTTCTTGCTTCAATATTGTAAATGAGAAGCCCTAAACTTCACAGTTCTCTCCAAGGCATGAAAGTAGCAGCACTGGCTTTCAGTTTAAGGTTTTGGGTGAGGGCCTTTGTCATGGGAATAGATAGGCTATCTCTTCTAAGTCATAGAGCTCACAGGGCCACTGTGTGACTGAATCAATGTGGTTGGAATGAGTTGAGGGTGGGATGTTCTCAGATATCCTATGATTTTATACAATACTGCAACCCCACCCCCCAAACTAGAATAGAATCCTAGATTCAGATCAATATTAGACATTCTCAGACTGACTAATCTGCCATTTTAGTGTCATCCCAAACATCTGCTAGGCCTAAGAAACAATTGCCCCCCAGGTTAAGTAGCACCTGAGGTCATAAGTGGCTCTTTTACCAGATAGCAGGGTACCCCCTATGGAGGTGGAAAGTATAGGATATAGACCAACTCAGCTAATTGGAAGATTAATTAAACTGGGACAGAAACCAGACAATGACAGTAAATTTTATTGTACCATTAATTCAATTTGATTTTTCTAGCTGCCTACTCAGTAACATATAATGGAGGAGAAGCATCACTCTTCTATTTTCTATGGAAAGAATCATAGTTCTCAACCTGCCCTACAAGATACTGAATTTAGAAATTCATAAATTATACACTCATATGATTGTGTATTGAAAATAATTCCTAACCAGGAGTCCTATTTGGGTGTCACATGAGGCTTAAATAAAAGCAGGCGGAGGCCAAAATATGGTTTAAATGTCTTTGCCATCTAGAACCTGTATCCTTGTTCCCTACTCTATTGCTCTCAGTGCTCTCTGCTCCCTTCCTCTTCTCTTGTATCATAACTTATTCCCAGGAAAAGGAGTGAGATTCCTAATGTAAATTAGGTGATTAAATGTATACATCCCTAATATGGCTTAATATGTCACCTTTCCTGGGATTACTTTCATTCGAATGACAGACAGCTCAGCTCAGTGCTAAAGCAACAAATCTGTGTGGGAAGGCGGTAGTTGCAGCGGGGTGGGAAATGAAAAAGACCTTTTCAGGACCTTCAACACACCATGGACCACATAGCATACATAAGGCCAGACCCATCCCAGTGTGACTATTCACTTTCAGCTGCTTCTCCTCCATGAAGAGCTCCTTAAACAGGAGGAAAAGTCTCTGACACCCAAGTGAAGAAAGCAAAAGCTCTGCTGCAGTGTGTAGCAGCCTACTGAGCATGTATTTCCTATATGGCTTTGGGCTCAGAGAGCACATAAGGTATGGCCACAGTCCCTGGAAATGCTGAATGCATTCATCAATATCACTGCAGTGACATCATTTATGCACACATCTGAATCATTCCTAACATACAAAAACAGACATTCACAGGGTGTCAAGCAATGACAGGGCCTTTTTAGAGAGATGATGATTGAAAGAAAAAAGTGAGTTCTGGAATAGTTTTTCCAAAAGCTTATTGCCCAAACAATCTGGTTATTCTGTCTCTAAATCTTGAACTAACTAACTAAAAACCGACCAAAAAAAAAAAATGAACCAAAGAAACCTAGTTCTTAGTGACATGTGCAGGTGACCAGCACTCTGCAGAGAATTCTCCCTTGGGCAACTCCTGATGGCCACGGAAGACCGGGTGGGTGATAGTCACTTAACTGTATAGACAACTCCTACTGTATCATGTCATACATGCGTTTTTGGCACTACTGACACCAGCAACATTTAATGGAATCATTTGGGATTTTCCCCTCAATCACAACATGGCTGTGGCCAGTGCAGGGAAATACATGAAGGATGTTTCCCAAGTTCTGGCTGAGGATACACAGTGACAGATTTTGAAATAACAAAGTCCACTGTACATGCATCACTTTGAAGGGTGTGCAAAGTCTCGACTCAGGCAAATTCAAGGGTCAGATTATTGTCAGTGGAAATGCTGAGATTTAAGCATTGCCACTGAAAGGAGTTCATACAGGACCACACTCACCACCACTTCTGCAATGGAAGGGAATGATAGAGGGTACAAAGAGAGAAAGCATGGATTCTGAAGAACATGGGAATATTAGGTGCTCCTGAGGGTATCTGCGGAATTTCACAGTTTTGGATGGATTGGGTGTTGTTTCATACCCATCTGTGATATAGATTGGGCTTATAGCTGAATTCTTCCTCATGCATTTTACTTGCTTGTTATTCTGGAATTAAGTAACATCTAGATTTTAACAATGCCCAGCCTTCCTTCCTTTAAGTTTTCTTAAGCAGACCATGAGTAACTTAGTCCCAATGCAAATATCCAGTTGAAGAAAAGCAACCAATTGGGGCTAAATAAGTTTAGAAAAATAAAATTATCCAGCTAACAGCTTTTATGATGGGAGGATAGGAAAAAATGTAGTGAATATACTGGGTAAATGGATTTGGAAATTTTATCCTGTGATAGAGGCTGCCAACCTCCACAAAGCCAACAGTCTAGGAAAAGAAGTTCTATTTGTCTGGTTAACCCAAGGCCAGATTATGAACACCTGGCTCGAGGCCAGTAGCACCTTCCTGATGGCAGTAATGAGGACAAGGCAAATAAAGAGCCGCTATTGGCACCATTGCTCACGTACCCACCCTCCCACGTCTAAACCTAACTTCAGCAATCTTGCTAAGGGAATCATCTCACCGCTGAGTTTTTAGTGGATCCCATCATCTTTTCTAGAAAAGCATGCAACTTTGTAAGACACATATCCAGCACTACCTCTCTGTGACCAGATATCACATGCTTCAAAAAGTAGAGTTAGTGGAGATTTTTCCACATGTGTTTGCCAGGCTGATTTCTGAGGGTGGAGATGGGGCAGGGAGTGAGTCAGCGCCCAGGTCCTAAAGAAGAAAAGACTCAGATGACTGAGACGATTGTTTCAGCATCAGAGGAGGCCGCTGGGAGATTTCTCAGGATTGAGCTTCCTGAAACCTTTCAGTCACGCCAAGAATGGGAAGTTAATTTGACCTTAATTCTGTTTAAGCCCTTTTGGGAATCTTTCCTACCCTAGGTACTGACAGAGGAAATATGGTGCCACCAGCCTGTCTTTGTGTGGAATGTGGTAACCTAGGGTCTACCTAGAAGATAGGAATCAGACCTGGGGTTTGCTTAGAGCCAAACTGAACCCTATGTAAAACCCTGGCCAAAGTGCATGAACATTTCTCACAAACCAGTAAGAAGACTTGTTTTCTGGGGGGGATGGACACAATTACTTTCCCCTGGCTTTTTCACCATAGTGGCCTCCATGGGCATTCACTTTTTCCAGACACCCTGAAGCAAAAGCCATACAAAACAATTCCCCCAATGGAAAATGAAAACCCATAACAAAACACTTTTTCCCTCTCATTCCCATCCCCACCCCACTCCCTCCAGCCCAACACCCTGAATACTCACAAGAGAACACTTTATCTATACAAAATTAATTAGAAAACAAAATATTTACATATGAAATAAACACCATCTTGATTTCTGTTGCCAGCGGAGACTGAAAGAGCTCCCTTGGTTCTAGATTGCTGTTCGCTAGGTTAGTTGGTTTGGTTTTTTTGTTTGAAAGGGGTGAGGTAAGAGGAAGATGAGGGGATGAGTCCCTGACCCCTGGACAGAATCAGGGCGAAGCAGTGTTTACGTGGCCCTTCGCCTTCTTCCTCCTGGAGGTGCCTCACGCCCTCTGTCCTCTCTCAGTCTTTCCTGTTATCTAAGGTAAAGCACTCCGTGCTCCTCTCTCCAAATCTGTGAGAGGTTCAGCCCCTTGCCCCCATGTTCATTTTAGAAAGAAAACAAAGCTTTACAAGGCCTTCAGTTGGCTTTAAAATGAAAGATACTGAGGTAAAAATCAAGGAGGAGGGTTGGGGACAGCAGTCAAGGGCGGGATGAGGAAGGGTCACGAGTGAGGGTAAATGGGGCGAAGAGCAGCCCTGGAGGGAGTGACTTGAAGAGACATGGCAGCTTCCTTCCAGAGGAGGATGAGCACCTTTCTGGTTTATGTGTCCTGTGTGCAACATGGCGATCCTGCAGTCAAGCTTCCACACAGACCCGGGGCTCTCTGGATGCCACCCTGTGTAGGGGAGGATGGCAGGACAGTGGAACTGACCCATAGAATAGCCCTACCCCAAGTTTCAGGACCGGCAGTGACACATATTCATTTCCCTTCTCAATTTTCCAATGTTAAGTGAAGGGAGCATCAGTTCTGCCGGTACCCTCATCCCCGGAGTTTTATACATGTATATCTTTTTTTATTCCTCAATGGTACAATCTGAGAGGGAAACAAGGTGTTGCAGGAAGGTAGAAGGGCTTCTACCAAGAGTGTTCACTCTGGGCTCAAGTCACATTCCCAGGGAGCCAGGCCCAAAGAGGTGGTGGAGGGTCCCTCTCTGCCCCCGTCTCCCATTTCCAAGTCTCTTCCCCTCTTTTTGTACCTCCAGAGCTGCACTCATGGAGTGCAGCTCATTTCTCTTAAATGTCAAGCTCATTTCTCTTAACTGTCTGCTCTGTAGCAGTTGTAATCAGTTTTGGGGGGAAGAAGCCTGCTCTTCTAGCTTCAGGTTAAGTAAGAAGGGATCAAAGCATTGGAAACATCCCCCTCTCTCACTTACCCTACCATACACGACTCCTTACTTCTTCAAAGGTGGCTTTGTTCTTCCCCAAACCTTGGCCAGTCGAGAGTCTAAATGCTCAAAAGAGCTTTGTAGAATCTTTTGCTCCCAAGTGTGGGCAAAAGAATCATGGCTGTGAAAATTCTGTTTCCCTTTAGCCTTCCTGGAAAGTTCTTGGTTCAAACTGGTTGAAACAATTGCCAATCACTGAGGACTTGTTTATGTACCTTGCTCTTGCAGGATTGCTCACCACCTTTTTTTGTTTAGACCACAGAATCTTCTTTATCAAGAATTTTCATTCTCCTTATTCAAGAAGGATGAAGGGAGACACAGCCAAAATTCAGGTAACACATGGCCATCTCTGTCTGTATATAAGCCAAACAATCACACTGCTTGGGGATATTGAAAGAAACAATAGAGAGAGTCAAGGTTGCCTTCTCTTGAGGCACCTGACTACACGTGGGTGCAAGTGTGTATGAACACACATGCACGCCCAATCCACCTGCTTTTGTCCCCAAGGCACCGTGGGACACTATCATAACGTACTTTCCAGTTTGTTCAAGAATCCACTCTGCCACCAATGACCTTCTGTTCTGTTCACCGCCACTATCAAGTCTCATGGGGTTGAAGCAAGCATTTTTTGGCTTATATATAAACACAAATGGCCTCCCAACCTCTGCTTGGCACATGATTCCTAGACAGATGTCATCTAAGCAGCATGAATTTAGCCAGAGCCTCTTTCCATTCACAAGCAGTGTGCTAAATGGTCTCACATAGATGCTTTTGCTTCCTCACCTAAATGAAAAGATCAGTTTGGGAAAAGCTACCTTTGTGCTCACATAGCCTCTTTTTGGTTCTCCCAGCTTCACTCAAAGAGGATATCAAGGAGCTCTTCCACACCAGGAGGAAGCCCGCATGCAGCCCTTCCTTTCTCCGCTTTACCCTCCCCTGCTGAGAGGGCCCATGGCATCATCTCATGGGAACAGGAATGGCTGACAGCGGGGGGAAGAAGGAGAGAACTGTGAAAAGGAGGAGAGATGGTGCTGGTCACCAGGGCTGCCCTCAGTAGGAACCAGAACTCCAGGATCCCATAAATAAATTAAAACAACAAGAAAGGAGCAAATGGGAACCAAGTTCACCCCCGTCACCCTCCGTGACATGCGCATCACACGACCCACAGCCTTACCCTCCCGTACCCACCTTAACCTCTCTGTTCCCTCACTCAGACATCAGACTCAATACTAGAAAGTTTCTCATAAACATGCCCATTGCTGGAGCCATTGAAAGCCCTGGGGTTTTTGTTGTTAGGCACACAGGGGTTGGACTGGTTCCCTATACAGATGTCCTTCTGGAAACGGGCTGGCACGGCCCCATGAAGGGCCGAGACCACCGGCTTGTTGGTGACAAGGGCCCGGAAGTCCGGCCTGGCTTTCGACGCCCCCGCCACCGTGGGCTGCCTGAAGAAGTAGGATTTGCTGCCATGGAGCAAGCACTGGTCGTCCCCAAAAGTGGGGATGAAAGGGTTTTGCGTGACCCGGTCAGGGTAGAGCGACTTGCTGAGCATGTAGCCGCCGCCGGGGTTGTTGTGGTGGTGATGTCCGGCAGTGGGCACTGAGGACTTGTTGTTGGCAAAGGTGCTCTCGCCAGCTGACATCTCAAACATGTGGGCGTAGGGGCTCCCATCCATGAATCGGCCCTTGTCTTTCAGGCTTACGCTGCGCGGGGCCAGGGCGGCTTCTTCCTTCTGCAGGTCCACGAAGGTGTCGTAGGAGTGCTGCCGGCGCAGTTTGTTCCGGTTCTTCTTCTGGGCCTTGGAATTAGTCGGGCTCTGAGGGTACTTAGTGGTGGAGGCGTTTGACGTCACCGCCACTGGGGCAGCCGGCTGGTCCAGTTCCTGCAGGGAGTTGTCCTCGCTGATGTCATACAGGTTGCCTGCTTTCTTGCAAGCCTCACACCGGATGCACGCCTGCCTGCCCGAGTTCTGACCCGCCACCGTCGTGGAGTAGTTGTGCAGCTTGGAGGGACAGCTACGGCAGAAGTTGCCCCCGGACCGGTCCTCCCACTCCACGTTGGTCAGGTTCTTCTCCCAAGGTGCAGGTACCCCGCTGACCACGCCGTGTTTGTCGCCCGTCCCGTGCTTGATGTGAGACCTGTTGGTACAGGGCCCTCCTCCGCTGACGGAGTCGCGCTTAAAGTCATCACTCCGCTCCTTGTAGATGTCGGTCAGGTCCACGTGCTCCCAGTGGGGTGAGTTCTCCTTTGTTCGGAACTGGTCCAGGTAGAAGTCCCGTAGCCCTTCCTTGTCCCTGAAGTAGCGCTTGTGGTCAGGGGAGCGGGGCGGTCGGCGACGGTAGGCCAGCTCGATCTCGTCAAACTCTCTGCGGGACTTGGCCGAGGCAGGCCGCTTCTTCAGGCTGTCCTTATATTGCTGCTTACGCCTCTTGGCGGCATTGCCCTCGATGTTCCCATAGGTGACGGTGTGGGTTGAGATGTCAGAGACATCGGAGCGGATCAAGTCGTCGTGGCCACTGTAGCGGTCGCTCTTGAAGGAGAATTTGCCGTACAGGTCACTGAGCTGGCTGTGCTTGGAGGAGGGGAGGCCGATGTCCAGGGGCTTCTTGCTGATGGACCTGGACTGGGTGGTGAAGGGTGGGTTGTCACAGTCGTAGAGCCCATCGATGGAGCTGGCACTGCCAATACTATGGGGCCGGTGGTGATGGTGGTAGTGATCTTGGTACACGTTGCTGTCCTTCAGCTGCAGGTTCCCGAACGTTCTCTCTACCTCACTGATGTAGTCACTGAAGAGGTTCTCCTCACAGGGCGGGTTGTTGTAGGATTTGCAGTCAGAATGCGTGAAGCTGCGGCGGTGCTCTGAGATGTCATAGACGGATGACTCCCGTCGGATGAAGTCCAGGGCGCTCTGCGGTGAGCCATTCACACCAGACAGGTTAGCCATGTTCTTGGCCGTGCGCAGCAGGCGCAGGATGTTGGAGTGTGTGTTGTTCATGGTTGCGGTGGGGGAGTTCATTACAGACTGGCGCTCCTCGATTGCCACCCCATGGATGCAGCTGTAGATACCCTGAAACAAGAATGGAGGGACAGGTTAGATCTCCAGAGAGGCTAGAAATGACCACAAAAAACACTCTCCCACCAATAATTGCTCCAACCGGATAAGAAAAAGGGAAAGCATGAAGCGAATAGTCTAATATACTATTAGATGTGGCTAGAAGTTTGCCTAATTTATACCCCTAAATTTGGTGACTGTCATGTGGTGAGCTGAGGTTAGTGACCCGGCCATCAGAGGGGGGGGCATGGCCCCACCCAGTAACTTGAGCAAAGGGACTGGAATCATAAGATATGGCATTTTTGCCTCAGCTTCACTGTTGACTTACCGTTGTTTTCTATGCCTAGATTTTCACATCTTAAAAATGAGGCCATGATATCAACCCATAGCAAAAAATATCATCAGCCTCCTGGAAATAAACGGCCATGTTCTATGGACACTGAGGTTGCTCTGCTGTGGCTGGCCACACCTGGCTGACAGTAAAGCACAGGGGAGCTCAGTAGCTTACAACTGTCACTCTTTTCTAGCTCTGACAAATTTTAAGCAGGTTTAGAATTTTGGTCACCAAATAACAGCTGAGCAATTCTCTTCTTGAGCCAAGCATGAACAAAATTCACAGAAAGAGAGAATTAGGAAGCCCTGGGGTCAAAGAAGGATTTTTCTCCTGCTGTGTTCTACACTGTGGGAGGGAAGAATTGGGAAAAACAGCCAGTACTAAATAGGAATAAATAACTCCCTTGTTGAATTCTCTCATTTATTCTCTCTTTAGCTCCTGTTTTCCTTCTTATACTTTCTCACTCACTTAATATTATCATCAATAATTAACATCTTAACAAATTAGTATTGATCGAGAGCTCCCTGTGTACAGCTCTTTGTACAGGGCTTTGAAGGACACCGTGCAGGAGAGGCAATAGGCTGGGTTCCTGGAGGGCTCAGTATGTTTGATTCTAAAGTAAAGCCAACCTCCTTCTCACATCTTGTTCCCTGCCTGGAAAGGTGGACAAACTTGGAACTTTTCTCCCTGGCTAGGGAAAGCATTTGAAAAGAGGTTGTTTGAATTGTGTCATTATAACAAATGGGACTAATTTGGAAAGGGAAGTTGTCTCCGTGGATGGGTTAGAAGAATCGTGCGAAATGGTAAAGAAGAAAGGTTTAGACAAGGTAAGTCTCATTGTCTCACAGGGCATCAGCAAGATGGAAGATCTTCAAGGTAAGATTATTCCACTTTCCCAGTTCTTCTAACCCTTCCTGATTAAGCTCAAGAGAAAATTCCAAGCCTTTTTTCCTCTATAGAGGCATTGATCGTGTCAAAGGATTATAAATGGGGTTTTTATTACACATCACCAGCTCCTATGGCTTCCAGTGTTCCCCTATCTGAGATCTTAGGGAAGGGCTACCAAGGAAGCAACATGGCTCAGGGATCATCACCACCCCAAGTTCCAGCCTCCTGTTCTGAGCTCACCTGATGGCCTGAATTAACTCACAGCCAGAAAGGAAATGGAGAAATTGTTCTCTATCAGTAAAATACTATAGGAAAATGATGAAAAGATGAAATAATTTAATGAGAAATCAATTTTCTCATTAATACGAAACTCCGTTTGAGTCAAAGTTGGTTGGCCATATCTGGAACCTAGACCTTCATTCTAAAAGGACATTTGAGTTCACCTCTCATGAATTAGTCTCTCCACTTTATTAACAAAACCAAAAGAAGCTCACTTTTTAAAAAAACTTCTCCCTGTGACCTGTTCATACATAAAACTGTCTTCCTAGTGTCTCATTTTAGACTAGGAATGAAGAGGAGACCTAAATAAAGAATGACCTGAGAGTTTTACTCTTGCTCCAACTAGGGAAGTTTCTGGAATGTAAATTTCTTATGAGTCAGAGCTTATTTCTAAAGGTTCTGTTAAGCTCTTCAACTCTCCATAACCAACACATGGTTAAAAGGTTAAAACATAGAGTGAAACAACTAATAATATACCTTTAACATACAGTTAAAATAAGAGAGATATGTTACATATGATTATTTAAATAGAAATGTACATTTTTAAAGGATTAGATAGTTAATACAATTTATACAGAACCAACTAATGGTGATGAAAGACATTTGGTAAAAAGCCAAATTTTCCATTTTGACAGATCTGTCAGTTCTTACAGAGAACCAACTGCCCAAATCCCACACAGAAAGCTGTTTCTTGAAGGAAATATAGTATCACCCACTTTTCTGAGCCACTTGCAATCATATCACACAAACTCCTGAGAAAACATACATGATGTGGTTTCTTGCTTGAGCAACATGGGGGTGGAGATAGTGTCCTCTTGGTTCTCTCTGCTTTGCACAGTGCTAGGCTAAGCTGTCCCTAACAAGCTTTAGGCATTTAAATCAAAACACTTACTCTGCTGATGGAGAAGACCATGCCAGGCTTGCCAGAACAGACACCCATAAAGCAATGTCGGAACTGCCAATAGAAAAGGTGTTCGCAGATGAAGGTGATGAGGCTGAGAGCCATGGCCGCCCCCAACATGTAGAAGACCCCTGCCATGTTGTCAATGTCCAGCTGGCTGCTCATGACCTCATTCTTCTCATTGTGACAAATGCCAGTGAGCCAGAGAGCTTCCAGTTCTTCCATCTCCCCTGGGGAAAGGACAGAGAAGGAAAATGGATTAAAAAGAGGAGACAGGGAAGGAGCAGAGAAAAGGGAAAAAGAGGGGTATTGAGCAAGAAAGAGAAAGATACGTGACAGAAAAAGAGACAAGACGTGACAGAAAAAGAGACAAGGAGACAAAAAGAAAGGAAATGAATGAAGTTAACAGTAACCTTATTAATGCCATTACATATTAATTCATCAACGTACTTAGTAAGCATTCAATAAAAATTTCACGTGAGTACCGCAGGCGATATGAACACATGAGACATTGCTCCCGCTCTCCATTATCTAGCCTGTATAAATTGGCATATAAATAATCACAATGACAAGCTGTCTGCAGGTAACAAGAGTCCAAATTCTGTGGATGGCATGGCCAGTGGGTTTTCGTGAAGTAAGTAGGAGTTGGAAGTGGGCATGCTGGATGGATGAATTTTAATTTACGTTGTACAAAAAGGCACTCCAGGCAGCAGGAATAGTATGGTCGGTGGGAACACACAAGGCTTGTTTAAGTAAAGGCATGCAGAACAGTTCAAACAGAAAAAGGTATAGTAGGCAAAAGAAGCTGAATAAAAAAGAGTGATGTAAGAGTGCTGAAGATCTGAGTATCAGATTAAGCATTCTGTACTTTATATTATAGACAGTGGGGAATAACATAATCAAACGAGTGATTCAGAAAATTGCCCTTAAAATTGTGCAAAGCAGATTGGGTAGGGAGAAGACAAGCAGAGATAGATGGGCAGAGAGATTGATTGATTCCCTAGGGCCCCTCAGATTTACTGATCTCTTGTTGAAGAAAATAAAGAGCAAAGAGGAGTAAGCTTGGATAAAATAAGACCCCCAAATTCAGACTTGCCTTCTTTACACATTGTTTAACGGTGCTTTGATCACTTTAACTCATGTCAGATTTCAATGACCTTTTTCCACTTCACCAGATGCTAGGAAGTAGGAGGAAGTAGGAAGAGGTCCCAGACAAAAGGAAAGTAAAAGAAACCATGTGCCCTAGAATGCATCTAACTCTAGACAAGCAAAATTCTGAAAATCTCATGGAGAAAATTGCCTATTCCCATAGTTCTAGTTTGGCTAAAAAATTGAACTTTGCTTGCATAATCTGACTAAAGTTTTGGCAACTTTTGCAAATCATATCTTTCTCATGGATACAGTCTCCATTATTGCCTTTGAGTGACAGCTACACTAAAATTACAGAAGCTCTTATACCAAAATGGCTTGATAACACTCCAGCTAAAACATCCTCCTGTTTCCAATGTTAATCAAATCACTTTTCCCTTATTTTTTTGATCAAACTATGATTCTCCTAACTAGTGGAGCAGACAACTTCACCTGGATTCTAAAAATCCACCTGTGGTCTTCTGCTTCTGATCTCATCCTTAACAGCAAAGCTGCAGACATAATTGAGATAGCCACTTGGCTGATGGCTGGTGAAGCCAACTAGGGTCTGGCTGCTCATCCACAACTGAGTTAGTTTCTGTAATGCTAACAGAAACAGTAGTTTCTTTGTACAATAAAGTGAAGAGGGATGCAGAAGACAGGAATATAATGAAACAGAAGATGAGATTTTTTTCAACTCAAGTTGGTGGTTCAATCTGCTGCCAGGATGATACTGGGGAGTGGCTGATGGTGTCTGCCTCTGAGGACCCTAACCCTGCCTTCTGCCTCTTCCAGCTGAAAGAGCAAGATGGGAGAGCAGGAAGAATGAAGAGATGGCCGCAAGTTTATTTCTCTGCCCTTCCTCTGGGCACATAAAGAGCAGAGACCTTCCACAGTTCCATCTATTATTTTGGCCACATGTGAGATGACTGGATGAAACATCTAATATCAGTTCTCCTACTTTATCCCTGAAGGTTTGATTATAGCCTGCAACCCAGAAAAAGACCTCCTTGACAAACTGCTTCAATCCTCTCCCTGCCATCTTTCAGCTTGTTATGGGTTGAAAGATGTTATAGCATCCCCCTAAAATATATATGTGGAAGTCCTAACCCCCAATACCTTGGGATGTGACTTTATTTGGAAATAGAGTCATTGCAAACATAATTAAGCTGAGATCATCCCAAAGTAGGGTGAACCCCTAATCTAATATGACTGGCATTCTTAAGAAAAAGGGAAATTCAGACACAGACATGTGCAGAGGGAAAACATGCACACTGGTAAAACACCATGTGAGCATGAATCAGAGGTCAGGGGTATGCTTCTACAAGATAAGGAATGCCAAAATTATCAGCAAACCACCAGATACTATAGGAGAGGCATGAAACAGATTCTCCCTTGCAGACCCCAGAAGAGATTGACCCTGCTGGCACTGTGATTTCAGACGTCTAGTCTCTGGAAATGTGAGACAAGAGGAAATGTGAGACAAGACATTTCTGTTGTTTAAGCCACTCAGTGCATGGCACTTTGTTATGGCAGCAATAGGAAACTAATATATACCCAAAAACTACACAATATACTGTGAAATGCTTTTCCAGAAATGCACAGGTTAAAGAAATGGAAGAAAAGGAAAGGTTGATGTTTTGGACTGGCCATCAGTAGAGGACAAATGGGCACTTTCCCTTTCTTGAACTCACCATCTCCAAAGAGCTGCAGGATAGCAAGGTCCACCTGGCGCTTCCACCCAGAATCTTTTTGGATGGCAATGCCATAGCCAGTGGAAGCAAAGACCTTCCCACTGCCAATGGTCACCAGCTTGCAGCCTTCATCTCTGCCTGCCATATAGTTCAGCACTGCTGCATCATAGATGAAGGCATCCAGTTTCCTGTACAGGAAAAAAGCAAACAAATCCAATGGAGGAATTTTAGAACAAAACTACCTGTGGGGCCATTAATATGAAGCAGTAGGGTTCCAGAAAACTATGTGGAGAATTGGTTCAAAGTAAGGTTTAAGTTGGAACTCTGCCAGAATCTAAAGCCTAAATCCCAGGCTGTTCTTTATGTGCTTTTGGGTTGAAAGGAGGAGTTCTTTTCTTCCCACTGGGAATGATGAGAATGTAAGTTGGGCCTGAAGCCAACTCATAAACTGTGTCTGAAAGGAAGAAGGAGTAAAAAGGGATCAATAAAAATAATAACAGAAATAATGAAAAGTAACCACCGCAACGAGCAACAAATAGCATGGGGTTAGATTTATATAACATTTTTCATTTCTCAGTTCATTACAGTCTGGAGTGGGGATAAGTGTAGGTGTTTGTGTTTCAATAGATGTGCAATGCTATTTTTGTGGTCAGGAAGGTTCCAGTATTCTGTTGTGCAGCACAAGGATAGAGGTGAGGGGTTGAGGTGGTGGCAGTACAGGCTTGTGTAAGAGCAGATGAGTGAAACTACAAGAGAAGGCAAAATACAGAAGAATTCAGATCTCTCAAATACATAAATTACAGCATATAGTTCCTAAACATATAAGAACTTCATTTTATGTATTGTGCTTTGCAAGGCAGAAATACATAAAAAAGGGAATAAGACCAGGCGTAGGGGCAGGAAGGCATGAATCAATATTTAAAACCAACATTTAAACATGTCAAAGGTAGAGGAAGAAATTTAGATATAGCCTTACAGGCAATAGAGAGGTCTGCAAGAAAGAAAAGCAACACCATTATTCCCTTCATTTTTATTAGTTAAGTCACCTTGTTAGGTACCCGATAGAAAGGGGAACACCAAAAAACCAAAGCCCTGATATGAATGAGAACAGTGGGTGTAGCAGTGGTCAGACTACCCAAAGTGGCCCTACCTTCAAGCTCAAATTCCATCTTCTGAAATCTTCTGTGACAGTATTTATGGTGATAAAATAGAATCTAACAGTATTTTAAGTAACCATGTATCTAGGTGCCTTTTCCAGACCTGGAGCTACAAGGGTATTGAGACAAGGTCCAAGTGCTGTTAGTCATCATACAACAAAGAAAATCAGCTACGAGACCCCTTGACCTCCAAATCCCAACATCTATAATGCTCCGTTATCCATTATCTTCCATAGCTGTGGCTTGTGGAGGCCAAATGCACAAAGGGACCAGTGTGGCTGGGACTGTGCAAGCCAACACATGTGTAGGTCATGAACTCCTATGAATGGACAAACACTCCCTAGAGGACAGAGTATGTTAACACAAGCTGGCACTGGAGATCAGTCAACGCATTCTTACTGTTAATTATCTAAAAACATTTACACTTTCCCCCTTTTATTTCTCCCTTGTCCATAAGACACCAGAACCATAATTTTCACCTCTTGGACAACAGGTCTTTATTTCATACACGGCACAAATACCTTATCCTTCACTCTGCCCTCCTACTTCTACATTTATTTCACTCTTATTTCATGGTTACATTAGTGCAACTAGAAAATAATTTGTAAAAAAAATACATAGAAGTAATAGCATAGGAATCTTTGTACACTGGTCTAAATGATATGATCAAATTTAACTTGGAAATCCATAAAGAGCAAATGAAGTCTTCTTTAACATTTTATGATACCAAGCATGGTATACCTAGTGCATGTGATTCAATAGTATGCTTTATAAATGTGAGAAACAGATCAAGGACTCTGAGCTTGGAAGCAGTTCTTACCCTGTTTTCAGGGAGAGCAATGCATCATCTACACCCCTCTGGTTGAACTTTCCCATGTAGGCATGCATTTCTGCATAGTTATTGCGAATATTTCTCTCTGTGCTGCCGTTGGGCACGGTCCCAAAGCGGAAAGGGGGTGAGAAGTCATTAGGTCTCTGGAACTGGAGAAAGACAGATAGAGACAGAGCGGGAGATGGAGGGAGAGAGAGAGAGAAAAGTCATTTTAGAAAATGTGAAGAGACATTAAGTAAGTTAGCATTAGTGGATTTATAATGGAAGGGACCCAACTATAATTCACCGAATACATTAGCCCTCACTCAAGAGCAGCAATTGCTATCTGAAAGCAGACTTCAATTCAATTCAATTTAGTACATATTGTTGAGAGATTTCTATTTGCCTAACCCTGACTTTAATCTATAACCCTTCTATGTTCCTTTTATGTACACTACACAATACCAGTGTTGATGGGCCAAAGGAATGTGCTGGTGGCTTAATTACGGTGGACTAGTCACCTTTCTTTCTAAAAAAATATGTAAAATCTGTATTCAGGCCTCTTAAAGGCCTAAATACACAGTCATTGCACTATTTTGTCCATAGGGCCTTAGTGAGGTGAGCTATGTGGTACTCCTGAAGATAATTTGTTGAGTATCAAATATGTTTTGCTAAGAAATTTTCTTTTGACCTTCCCTGATGCACTGAAAGCTCATATTTTTCCCACATGAGTTGTAGGATAAACTGTACAATCAAAGACAATTTTAATTATGTTCCCTTTCTTGCTTGAGACTGAGAGTACATCTCCAGTGCCCATTATAATAAAGAGAAACCTCTTGGATTTTCATCCCTATGACATCAGCTTTATTTCTGGCTATCACCCTGCAATGCGTAAGTCTTTATGTTGCTTCCTGAACACAAAATTTGTTCATTTGTATCTTCACAGCCTCATCTAGTCCATCTCCTCAGTGCCAACTCATCTGTCTCTCTAGGCCAATTTATATCCGTTTCAAAATAAAACTCAAAACAATTTCTTCAAGAAATCTTCTGTGAATTCTTTCTCCCATCAAGTCTACCCCAAAGTGACCCATCAGAACCTGTTATTCTTTGTTTAGATCACTGTAATCCTACACATTCAATTACTCTCTAAATGTGCTAGCTAGTCTCTGATGTCATCATTAAGAGTTTAAACTCTAGATTGAAACAGATATGGATTGAAGACCAGCTCCGCCACTTACCACTGTGTAACCTTGGGCAAGTAGCATAAACGCTCTGTGCATCCTGTCCTCATTTGTAAGGAGATGATAATGCCTAGTTTTCAAGAATGTTGTGAGGATTAACTAATATAATGCATAAGAAGTGCTTGGCGGTTGGGCACGGTGGCTCACGCCTATAACCCCAGCACTTTGGGAGGCCGAGGCGGGCGGATCACGAGGTCAGGAGATCGAGACCATCCTGGCTAACACGGTGAAACCCCCGTCTCTACTAAAAATACAAAAAAGTCTCTACTAAAAATACAAAAAATTAGCCGAGCATGGTGGCAGGCACCTGTAGTCCCAGCTACTCCGGAGGCTGAGGCAGGAGAATGGCATGAACCCAGGAGGCAGAGCAAGCAGTGCGCTGAGATCATGCCATTGCACTCCAGCCTGGGCTACACAGCGAGACTCCGTCTCAAAAAAAAAGTGCTTGGCACAGCACCTGGCACACAGTAAGTGCCCAATAAATGTTCTCTTATACTATTTTTAATTTGTGTCTCTATTCTGCATTTCCTAGTAAACCTGCTATCTAAGCTGCTTATTCTATTAGTACAGCAATGATCATTGTAGCTGTGCTGTGCTTTGGCGCTGGAACAAAAATGAAGATATTTGAAGTCCTCTTGGTTTCAAGTAACAGTACCATTTACTTTGGAGATACATTTGAAAATCTAACCTGCCAACTCAGGAGAACTCTGAAGCTTTGGGATTGCCTGGGATTAGAAGTAATTCTTTTCCTTCTTAGAATATGGGAGTTCCATGGACCACAAAATATCTCAGCACCAGGAGCCATAAATGCCGTCTTAATTGCTCAGTGCTGGCCATGGTTAAAACTAGAGTCATGCAGTGGTGTTAGGCAATCTGTGATGCACCAAACAACTACTACTTCCTGACTGAGAAAGCTCCCTCTCTGACTCATCACAGGGCTTTTTGACATTAAAAGTTTTCGTTTGATTATTTTGAAAGGGGCTATAATTTTTAAGTGGATAAAGACACTACAAAAGAGTAAGAAAAATCTACAGCCAAATGGGCCACTCAGGGTTAACTAGCCCAAACCTTTCATTTTACAAATGATGAAACCCAAAGAGGGTAAGTAATTTGCTCCACATCACACAGTGGCATTGATAGCTAACAGATCAGAGCTAAATTCGCCTAATTAATAGTCACTCCTCACTGTCTCCAGCAGATAGCAAGCTTAAAGTAAATAGGGATATGCTTTATTGGAAGAGACAGACACCAGAATGCTTTGCATATCACTATCAAATACAACACTTCAGATGTTTGAAGAAAGATATTCCTCAAATCAAAAGTAGAGTAAATAACTATGGTAGATAGCAATACAACTAATTAACTCCCTTTAATCAGTAATTCCCCGCAATACTAGGACAATGACAACTGATGTTTATAATGACTAAGATACTCTAGGTCCCAAGGTATTTTCTGAAACATCAGTGAAAATTGCAATCATGTCCAATACAATTCTGGTATAAATGATTACACTTTAATTTTTCTGAAAAAATGGCAATCCATGCAAGGTATATGCAACAATTTTATGGTAACTAAATGGAATCCAGTGCCCAGAGGGCCTCACTTCCTGATGAAGCTACATTATAGGTAGTTTTCATACAGCTCTTTATATAGTAATTTTTAATTTTAAATTATTTTTAGATTTCTAAATCCTGTTTGTAATTGTATCCCTGAATAAATAAAAGCTAAAGAAATGATAAAGGGTCTAGAATAGCCAAGATAACTTTGAAAAAAAAAAAAGGAAAAAAAAAGTTAAAGGATTTACACTACCTGACTTTAAGATTCATTATAAAGCTACAGTAATCACGAGAGTGCGGCATTAGCGTACAGTCAGATCATTGGAACAGGATAGAGTGCCCACTAACAGAGCCCCACATATATGGCGCAAGGGCCATTCAGTGGAGATAGGATGGCCTTTAACAAATGGTGTTGGAATAATTAGACATCTGTTTGCTAAAAAGGAACTTCATTTCACACCTCATAAGATACACAGAACTTAAAGTGGATCATATATCTAAAATGTAAATACTAGAATTATAAAACTTATAGAAAATATAGGAGAAAATATTTGTAATCTTGAGTTAGACAGAGATTTCTTAGCTACACACCAAAAGCACAATCCACCAAAAAAGGTAAATGATAAATTGGAGTTCATAAAAATAAGAACTTTTTGGAAGATGCAGTTAAAATCATAAAAAAGATAAGCCACCGACTTGGAAGAAGTATTTGAAAATAAATTAAAGCTATTAAAACACTAAAGGAATTAGATAATAACATAGCAAGACTTATATAGTTAAGGCATCCTTCCAATGAAAATAATCAGGCCAGGTGCAGTGGCTCACGCCTGTAATCCCAGCACTTTGGAAAGCCAAAGTGGGTGGATTGCTTGAGCTCAGGAGTTTGAGGCCAGCCTGGGAAACATGGTGAAATCCCACCTCTACCAAAAATATAAAAATTAGCCATGCGTGGTGGCATGCGCTTCTAGTCCCAGCTACCTGGGAGGCTGAGGTGTGAGGATTGCTTGAGCCCAGGAGGTGGAGGTTGCAGTAAGTCAAGATTGTGCCACTGCACTTCAGCCTGGGTGACAGAGCAAGACCCTGTCTCCAAAAAAATAATAATAATAATAATAATAATAATCAAAATAATCAGAAAAACCAAGTAGTCAGTACTGGGAAGAAGGGAAGTGCTGGTCTTGGAGGCAGAGAATTTGGATTTGGATTTCAGCTTTGTCTCAGGCCAGCTGCATGAACGTGGGCAAGTTACTTAAATTTATGGACCTACCCTCTTTTCTGGAAGTATTATTTTAATGAATAAGATAATATGTAAAAAAAATACTTAATACCTGGCACATGATGGAGTCTTAAAATTCTTAGTTGCTTCTATGGAGATGAAGTTCTAACATTTAAAATTGTCCTATGTAAGGCAATGTTCCCTAAGTTTGAAAATTCTTATTCTCTAATTTGTTCCTTAAACTAGGCCAGTCTGGAGGCCAACAGGGAGAGAACATTGCCTCAGAATTAGCCAAAGCAGTGAGTTTGCCTTTTCTTTTGAAAATTCTTGTCCCAGCCTGGTGAGATCTGTGAAGTTTACATAAAACAGAGATTTTTTATACTGTCATTGGAACTTGAACTGTACTAAAATTCACATTCATGGAGAACTGTTTAGGGAGGCCCGCGGGGAAGAAGGAAAAATAATTTCCAAATATCCTGATGCTTCCAATAAATGCCCTTGTAATAAAACTTACCCCAAGCTGTAAGACATTATATGGCACTTGCTTAGCCTGAGTGGCAATTTGGGAAGGAGAAAAATTTAGCGCTGTCAAGAACCAGAATGTCTTAACATTAATAGAACAGTGAGGACCCTGAAAAAATAATTTTTAAACAAATTTAAAAGCCTAATATATCAGGGAGCTCAGTAATTGAATTAAAAAACTCAGTCTGATTTCAAAGTAGGGAAATGTGTATAGTACTCTTTATTTTCTTTTTTCTTTTTTTTTTTTTGAAACAGAGTCTCACTCTGTCACCCAGGCTGGAGTGCAGTGTTGCGATCTTGGTTCACTGAAACCTCAACTTCAACCTCCCAGGCTCAGGTGATCCTCCCACTTCAGCCTCTCAGGTAACTGAGACTACACATGTGAGCACCCACACCTGGCTAATTTTTGTACTTTTAGTAGAGACAGGGTTTCGCCATGTGGCCAGGCTGGTTTCCAACTCCTGGCCTCAAGCGATCCGCTCTGCTCGGCCTCCCAAGGTGCTAGGATTACAGGCGAAAGCCACCGTGCTGGGCCCAGCACTCTTTATTAATCACCTTTGGTCATAGAGCTTCCTTGAATGTGGAATCTTTTTCTAGGAGTCACCCAGATTGGAATTATCAACACATAGATTTGGATAGGAAAATAACACAGACAGGACGGGCCCCATTTCATAGATGAGGAAACCGAAGTCCTGAAGAGATCAAGTCGTTCAAGTAGACACAGTGTAGAGGGAGGACAAGCTGAGACTTGACCCCTGAGTATGGCCTTCCTTTTGCCAGCTGAAATGCTAGCTGAACAGTCCCACTGCTGCCTACTAGGGAGTGAAGCCACACACTGTAAGTGGGGCCACATAGAGTATCTTCCTTTTGTGGCAAATCAAATGCCAATTCCCATCCTTCCCACCGCATTTAACACACGGCTTCCAGCAATTGCTGTGAGCACACACTTGCACAAGGGCAAAACAATGCCAGAATGTTAAAAGAACTGTAATCTCATTTGATCCTCCTGGAGAGCAGCAGGGAATCAGAATTCAGCCCTCTCAGCTGTTCAGATCATCTCAGCCTCCATCTTAATGACCTCAAAGTGAATTAGTCTCAGCAACCATGCAAGGAGAAAGGTGCTCAAGGGCCAGGAGTCAAGGCCCCCACCCAGAGATGAGCAGACACTAGGGTCCTGGGCTGTTTTGGCTGCCACCTCCCTGCTAGAGAGCTTCTTATACAGCCTGGTGGAGAAAGAAAGGAAGAGGGGAGCAAGTAAGGGAAGTACGGATCTGGTCCATTTTTAATATATAAATTGATTTTCTTATGTATTAGGCATTGTAAGTCATTAATAATTGCCACTCTTATTCAATACCTATGTATGTACTGGGTATAAGTTACATTATCTCCTTTAACTATGGTAATTAAAATACATCCATTCATTTGGCAAATATTTGCCCAGCATCTATTAGGGCAGGAGACTGTATTAGGAACAGAGATACAAAGATGAAAAAAATCAGACCCAGTTTTCAAGGAGTTTGCATCACAGAGAGTCAGAAACATAAACATTCATTCAGTTTTTCATCCATTTACTTTTTCATTTCATGTATTTATTGATTTCATTCATTTATATAAGCATTCAGCAAGTATTTGTTGGTGTTTATTGTGTACAGAGGAGATGCCTGTGCTGAAGATGCAGTATTGCAGAAGAGTATGATCTTGCCTTCAAAGAGTTCACATTATAAAGAAGAGAGGCAAATAGTAAGCCTGTTTTTTATTTTTTAAATTTCTAAACAATCTTTTGTAGAGATAGGGTATCTCCATGTTGTAAAGGTTGGTATTAAACTCCCAGCCTCAAGCAGTCCTCCTACCTCAGCCTCCCATACGGTTGACTAAAGTCTGCCAGAAATTATTTGCCACTCTATAACAAACAGGTCCATGTCCCCTCCCTACCTTGATTCTTAGCTGACCTAGGTGACTTGCTTAACCAGTAGAAGGTGACAGAAGTAACATTGTGGGATTGCTGAGGCAAGGGCATAAGAAGCTTTGCAGCTTCCACCTTGGCCTTTGGGAACCTCGCTCTGAGAGAATCGGTGCACCATGTCAGAAGTCCAACAACCCTGAGGCCACCATGCTGGAGATTCCACCTATAGGTGCTCCCATCTCCAGTCCTAGCTGAGCCCTGCACTTCTACGCATTCCAGTCAGAGCCAGGCATTAGAGTAAAGCCATTATGGACTCTCCAGCCCAGCCCAGCCTCCCACTGAATATCAGTCATGCTACATGAATATCAGTCATGCTACATGAAGTAGAAGAATCACTCAGGCAAGCCCTACCCAAATATCTGACCCACAAACCAGTAAAATATAATAAAATATTCTTGCTTGAAGCCACTAAGTGTTGGGCTAGTTTGCTGTGTAGCAATAGGTGACGGAAACACAGATAATTTCAAATAGTGAAAATGAAGTGCTAGGAAGAAATTGAAACAGCATAACAGGATAAAGAGTGATTGGTAGGAGAACAAGTTTAGACTGGCTGTCCTGAAAAGGCCTCTCTGAGAAGGTGGCATCTGAACCGAGACCTGAATAATAAGAAAGAACCAGGCATACAAAGACAAGGGGGAAAATGTATCAGGCTCAGGAAACAGCAAATGCAAAGGTTCTGACATGGGGGAACAAGCTTGGTGTGACCAGGGGCTATAAATAATGTGGCGGGTGCTATGAGCAGCTGTGCCCATGCAGCAGTGACAGAACAGAACAAGGGGGCTGTCTTGATGGTGTCCCAGAGCCTGTGCACTGGGGCTAAGACTTAACCATTTAAACAAGAGGAGCAAAATGGTCTTTAGATAGAGACGAGTGTCTGTTCAAAGACACAAGGTGGTGAGAAAGATTGGGCATGATCAGAGACCACGAGCAGCTTATTGTTGCCAGAGCCTAGCAGATATGGCCATGGTGACAGGAGGTTGACCCAGCTGAAGAAGGAAGCAGGGCCTGGATCACAAAGAAAGGTGAATTCTGTGCAAAGGAGTTTAGAGTTCATAATATAAGGGATGAGAAACAGCAGAGCTTCTGGAGTTAAGCTGCCTGATTCAGATCCCAGCTATGCCACTTGATAGCTGTGTGACCTTGATCAACTCACTTAACTTGTCTGTGCCCCAGTTTCTACATTTGTACAATGGGCTGCTAATAGCACCTACCTCATAAAGTTTAAGTATTCAACCAGTCAATCTGGGCAAAGTATTGGCACAGTGCCTGGCTGATCAATACACTATGTTAGCTATTGTTATCATCATTATCATTACTATCATCATCATTGTCATCATCATCTTCATCATCGCCATTGGAAGCAACTGAAGAACTCTGCCAGAATGACAAGATTGGGTTTTTGTGTTATAAAAAGTCACCAGGTGCTGGTGTGCAGAACAGGTTGAAAGGAGTAAGATGGAGAGACAAGAGCTGAAGAGGCCCTGAGCTCTGGTGAGGGTATGGGTGCTACAGTCGGATAAGAAGGAACAGACGCATTGTCAGATATTTCCCTACACTACTAGCTAACATAAAAGACCACAGAGGTGCACGCCATTGACATATAAATTTCCTGAAAGGCTTCTAGAAGGAGGCTGAATTGAAGCTGGCAGGGAGGATGAATTGGCTTTGGAAGGGTGGCGATGGGACGTTAACATCAATTTACACCAGAGGAACTCTCTGCTTTAAGACTCCTCCAACCTGGTTAGCTTCCAGGGTGAGAATAAAGAAACATACTTGTTAAGAAGTCTTTGAGGTCCTGGCACCAGGAGAGGAGCAGGTTCTGAAAACAAAACCAAGAATGTCCTAAATACTGATGGTGTCCAAGCAGTGGTCATTCTGACCACCAGTCAAGGCCATCTCCTGATCAGCTGTCACCCAGTCCCAAGGACAATAATCAGAGTCAGATCCGGTGAATAACAGCACATAAATGAAAGCAGCTCTGTTAAAATGAAGAGGATGGTGAGGAACTGCCTTCTTGGGTAGTTGGCTTCCCTGAAAAATGGCTCTGCTCATTCAGTCTGTGTCCAATCAGCATATGCAGATTAGGACAAACCAGTGCTGTGACCTTGCAGAGGCGGATATTGCACATCCTATTTGCAGGGATCCATCCATATGAGATATAGAATCTGGGGGCTTTTGTCTTCAAAGCTTGACAATCCTACACATAAATATTCATTCCATTACTTCTGATTTTACATTTGCATCACAAAAAGAATCAATGCCCAAATGCCACTCAGCCCTTCCAGGCACCCAAGAGAAAAAGTGGGAAAGGCTTAGGAGATGTGAATGGCTTTGGGCCTGGGCTAATTATGAGGAGGTGGCAGCACATCAGAATTCTGAAGACACCACATTTTTACCTACTCAGCACCCTCCTGTTATTATTGTCATTACCCTATTTTATATTTTAATAGTATTTTTAAATTACTGACTTTTATTGTCATGAATTTTAACCAGGTATGGAATCTTGCAGTCACCACCACAATCAAGACACAAAACAATTCCATTACTCAGAAAGCTCCCTGGTGCCATTCCTTTCAAGTCACACACTCCCTTTGCTCTTAACCTCCAGCCACTCTATCCCATAGTTTTGCCTTTTCTAAAACATCATATAAATGGAATCCTATAGTACATAACCTTTTGAGACTGGCTTTTTTACTTATGATAATGCCTTTGAGATTCATCTCCAGGCCTTTGCATGTATCTGTAGGTCATTCCTTCTTATTGCTGAGTAGTATTCCATTATGTGAATGCACCAGTTGATCCATTTATCTATTGAAGGACATTTGAGTTACTTTCAGATAATTATGAATAGAGCAGCTGTAAACATTCATGTACAGGTTTTTGAGTGAACATGTTTTCATTTTTCTAAGGTAAATATTCAGGGGTGGGAGGGACGAGTCATATGACCCATGCTCCCAAAGTTTTTTACAGCTCTTCTATCTTTTGATCTTCTCAGTTTTTCCAGGAACTATCAAGCAAGTACAGAAACTGATATTATCTTCCTTAGCCCAGGGGTGTTGCACCAAACCATGTTGCCCATCACTAAATCTTCCATAATAATACCCTATGGCCCAATTAGGGTGAAGGGATATGTATGTGTGATTTCAGACTCTAGGCAGCATCTGAAGAAGGGAGGAAGTGGCTGCAGGAAGCACCCTCTCTCCTCTTCTACCATAATCCCTTGTTGGGCCCAATGGGGGAAGAAGAAGGTCAGGTGACCACACAAGGAGTAGACTTTCTGAGAGCATGAGCTCCTTCACTGTTCCATGGCCCATAAGTGCTTGGGACAGATGTGAAAAGGAGGTAATCTGTGCTTACAGTGAAAAGACAATTTTAGCCAGGCATGGTGGCTCACACCTGTAATCCCAACACTTTGGGAAGCTGAGGTAGGTGGATCACCTGAAGTCAGGAGTTTGAGACCAGCCTGGACAACATGGCAAAATCATGTCTTTACTAAAAATACAAAAATTAGCCAGGTGTGGTGGCGCATGCCTGTAGTCCCGGCTACTCGGGAGGCTGAGTCAGGAGGATTGCTTGAACTCAAGAGGCAGAGGTTGCAGTGAGCCAAAATCGTGTCACTGCACTCCACCCTGGGTGACAGAGTGAGACTTTGTCTCAAAAAAAAAAAAAAAGACAATTTAGTGATAAAACAGTAAGTAAACACATGGGTTATGGGCTCAAAGATCTAAGTTCAAATCTGAGCTCTACTACTTATTAACTGTGTGACTCAATAAACAAGCCACTTAGCTTTGAAACTGAATTTTAACAATGTTCCAAAAGGAGAAATAAGGTATAGCATCTCACTACAAATCCTCCATTTCAAAACATGGGGCCTGGAGTGGCCCCCCAAGACCCTACCCCTAAAACAAACTGGCTGTGGATATGGTGACAGAAAGTTAAACCCTTCACCTTCATGAAAGAATCTGGAATGGAGGTAAGAGGAATAAATAATTATTGTTATATTTCATTATAAAGTGTTCATTGGAGAGAATATTGTTCAAATTCATTCAAAAGGCATGGCTGAATTATGGAAACAATAATATTGCAGAATGTAGTTAGAAGCTACCGGTGTATAGGAAAATTGCCCAAATTAACTCTGTTTTCTTCCTGGGCCCCTGATGAATCTGATGACATTTTGCTACTGCCAGAAAGGGAGTTGGCATATAATAAGCATTCAACACCTTAATTGTTTCTGCTTGTTTTCCTCTTATTATTAACATTAGTGCTATAATTGCCTACAGTGGCAAACACCCTTAAGTTTACATATGAAGAGACCTGCACTTGGATGTGAGAAGGCTGGTAAGTGACCTTTCTCCTGCCTCTGGCTGTGCTGTCATTCGAGGCTGTATCTTCACAGCTCTGGATGCTGTGCTGCTGGGGAAGGAATTTTGTGCCTCTCTGAACTCAACGTGGAGCTGGGGTTCTATAATAGGCCTTAGAAAGGTGGGGATGGTGAGGACTGGAACTTATTCTCCTGTCATCACCCTCCTGCTGGAGCCGAAACAAAAGCTTGCAGCAAATAAAACACCAGTTCTTCAGATTCCTGGAATTTAGTTAATTACCAGTTTTCCTCACAACTATGGTTTTAATGCAATAAGGCAGTCATTTCTTTTGTATTTTATAAAATTTGGATACATAAGCCTTAATATTTCCTGAAATATTTCATAAAATCAGATAATGGCATGTTAGCTAGCTGAGGCTTGGTCCCTGAGTTAGCAGAGCCAAGAAAGTGGGTTTATTCCTATATTAACTATATTAACTTTAACATATCATAACCTGCACCTTGAGGTTTTAGGTGTTTGGCAAAGTCTTGTGTCTGGCCATAAAATATCACATCAGTAGCACACATTTAATGGGCATAAACCACATATAAGCCACTGAGCTCTGAAATAAAATGAGGCAACAGATACAATCCCTACCATTACAGTTTAGCTGGAAATAATAATGATGATAATTATATAATTCCAGCAGCAGCTAATGCTTCTACAGCACTCACCATGTGCCACACAATTTATGTATAGTAACTCATTGATCCTCTCATTGATGCTATGAGGTAGGCATTATTGTCTCCATTTAATGGACAGGGAAACTAATGCACAGACAGTAAGTAATTTGAATAAGGCTATACAGCTAGAAACTATCAGAGCAAGGTTTCAAATGCAGGATACTCATATTTAACTGTAAAACACACCACAGGGCTCTATGCAAATAGAATGGATGCTCAGAAAATGTACAGATTAAGGAATCCAGTGCCTGAATTAGTATGCCTATCCAATGGGAGGTAAGGAAAGGAAGGGCTACGGAAGTTTAGAGGGAGTAAAAATCATTACAAAAGGATATGGCTGGGGAGGCTGCACAGAGCAGGCAGAGATGGAGCCAACTCCTCCAGATTGGCCAAGTTTATCCAGGCAAAGAGGTCTGGTGAGGGTGATGGGGCAAGCGAAATAGCATGAGCAAAGAAGCACCGGGACGTGAGCATGGCACCCGCACTGACCTTGGGAGGAATGTTTGGCGCCTAGATAGAAACCATCCCATGGGGCACACCGAATGGTCAGACTGAGGAAGGACACTGTGAATCCCACAGTGCTCAGGTGTAGCTATTGTTCAGCTAAAGCAGCATGGCTCGAAGAACAGAGAGGTTGGAGAAGGGACGTTTACTGGAAAACTACTAAGAGCCTGGACTATTTTCAGAGGGAAAATAATGGGAGGGATAAATGAAAAAGACATCAGAGTGGAAGCCTTGACTGAATCCAAGTCTGCCTATACATTCAGAAGAACGAAGGAGAGGAAGCGGCAGAGTCAGCCTCATCCCCACCACCTTCTCTCCCACTCTCCCTCACCCACTCCTCAGGAGCCACACTGGCTTCCTTGCAGTTTCTAAAACTCACCAGGCAAGCTCCTACCCTCACATGCTCTTCTCTGCCCCAAAAGCCCTGGATATCCACATATATTGATCCCTCACTAACTTCGGGCCAGACTTAATTGCCTTTTTATTTTCTGCCCTTTCCTCCTTAGAATGTAATATAATGGACACAGTTTTGGTCTGTTTTGATCACTGCTGTATCTCTAGTGCCTAGAAAAGCATCCAACACTTAGTAAGCTCTCAATATGAATGAATGAGTGATTTAAAGAATGAATGAATTGAATCACACATGTGGATATATTTATTATATGAAAAACTCCATTCAAAGTGCACTATTTAGCTGTTGATACATTATCATGCAACACAGTTGAGCATTAACATTCCTCAGATCTAGGGCTAGCCTAGCATCTCTGGTGAATAAGGAGTTAATGTGTCCTAATGCCAGTCAAGGACATCTTTCCTGGCACTTTCTCCATTTTTCCTTCACAAAATGTATCAGATCTGAAATCCCGCAAGAGCTTGTCAGATTTAGGACTTGACAATGCATATGAATATTTCTTTGGCACCAAAAATGTGACAGAGTTAGAGATGATTATGATAACATGGAGATGAAGTGAAACAGAGGCATAAGGACAGAGGCATTTGAGTTTTATCCTTAAGTCATCCTGTGTGTGACAGGTGGCCTTCGTTGAGCTCCTTCAACCTATTCTTACACAAGATTGTTACAAAGAGGTGTTATTACTGTCCACTGCACTCTACCGCACAGACCAGCTTGGGAGGGTACAAGGGATTGTTCCAGATATTTTATAAAAGCTGTGGGTGCTAGCAAAGAGAAATGGCCTTTAAAGAAGTTTTCAAGTAAAGGAGACAGATGGATTCACCATGGAAACTGGGATTCTGAAGTTGTACCAGGAGCTTCAGCAGCTCATAAAATTTTGGAGGAGATAAAGAAGGTTACTACCAAGATTTCCACATGCAAGATTCCCAGTGAATTTAGGGTTCTCCAGTTATTAGCACAATCACCTGAGGTTCTAATACGGTATCAGCATCTTCAGAGTCATGAAGCTGGGGTGGGGCAGAAATGTCAAAGACCTCTGCCAGGTGGAGACCAGGGTGAGTGAGGATCCAGTGACAGGCAAGGCAGGGGGACAGGTGTGTCTCTGCCCTCCTGGCAATCAATCAGACCTGTCAGTTCCAAATTGAGGCATGGAAATGCCAGCATGTGTACTTACTGTCACATTGTGACCCACTTACAGCCCAGCAGAGCTTCTTCCTTTGGTCAATAAAGTCAGCCCTATGCGAGGGACACCCCGGTTTATGGAATGTTAGTATTGGGATGCAGCTTGGCGATCCCACCACGCACACTGCATGCCCCTCGGGGTTCACAATGGACCATCACAGGAGAGGACTCGAACAATCCTTTGGTAAAGAAACTTATGTAACCCTGACACAGCATTTCCCCAAACTTATTTTCCCATGGATTTCTTTTTCTAAAGAATAGCCATTATGTTTCCCAGAACACTCATAGGCTATGAAACAGTTTGAGAAATGCCAGTTGAGCAACTTTCTGCCTGTACAGAGGAGGAAACAGAGGCCTGGGAAATTCATTACCTATCCAAGACCAAACAGCCATTGTCTGCTTCTGTCTCCATCTCTTTTGTTTTTAATTTAGTCTCCACACATGTATTGAGTACCTACTCTGCACCAGGAGCTGCCCTGAACAGTCGACAGCAAGATACGGCAGACATTTCCATGTCTCAGGCTTTTAGGACTAATGGGATGCCAGTGTACTTCAGTTGTCCTTAATGGACCTCCAATTATAATGCAAACATAATTATTATAAGGTGACTGCTACAAAAGTAAAATATCAATAACCATGTTGGTAGAAAAATGAAGTTCAATTTTTCCAGTTGACTAAGGGTTAAGCCAAAAAACTTACTTTCAACCCTTTTGATGAAAATCATTCTAAACTATAGTCATTCAAACATATTCAGTGAGCATCTGCTATGTGTCATGATACAGGGAGGTAAATGATATACAGAAATGAAGACACAAAAGACCATAGATGGTTTAGGACATTATGTTTACTATGTACTTATTCCAGGAATATCCTAGAAACTATCATTACTTTTAATAATTTCTTTATATAAGCTTTCTTTGTTATCATTATATCTTTTCCCCTCTAAAAGTGGCAAGGGTTATAGTTATTTTAGGGTTGGTTACTTTTTGTTACAGAAGTGATATTTTCCTATGAAAATAGAAAGTTCTCAGCAAACACTTGGCTGATTGGGAAGCCGATGCCTCACCATTCAAAGAACAGGGCAGGCTTAACACATGCATACAAGGAGGGGACTCCTGTGCCTGTCTCACACAGGAGCCGAGGAATAATCAGGGGCTTTGAAGAAGTCATTGCCAAATAGGTCCTGAAAGAACTTTATAATTTAAGATCCGACAAGCCACATAGCAGCACAGTTGGAGACCTCACTTACTCAGTTCTCTTCTGAAATACCTGCCCAATTTAGATGGTTTGACAGGCATAGAAACCACAAGGTGAGAAAATTCTATGTGGGATTCTAAATGTCAAATATTTCTTATCTACATTACCCTCTCTTCCTTCCCCCTCAACCATTGGTCATGAAACTATCTTTCACTGTTCTCAAATTCACATGGCTAATAAAGAGTGAAAAGTACTGCCTTATGCTGTGGACACTATATGAATTACATAACTGTCTTCTTATTCATTCATTCATTGACTAGTTGGTTAATTAATTCATCTATTAATATGTGAGCACCTATATGTACGAGACCCTATTTTAATTACTGCAGATCCATTAGTGAACATAACAGACAAATTCTTGCCTTCATTGAGTTTACAGTCTAGTATGAAGAGACAATTAAATATTATAAATATGTTAAATATTAATATATCACACCATACAACATATAAATTCTATTAATGTATAAAAAGATGGAAGGACAGGGAAGAGTAAACTTTCTTTAGATCCTCTTCCAAATTTTAGATCAGATACTCATCTGGTGGCCTGAACTTAGACTGGTCATTCCCTGGAAACCCTTGTCTTTAACAATATACCACTTGTAAGCATCTTCCTCTCTGAATCTAGCCCCACTAGCCTGATGTACATTTTTTTTCTTTTCTTTTCTTTTTATTTATTTATTTTTTGTATTGTTTTTGTTTTTGAGATAGGGTCTTGCTCTGTTGCCCAGGCTGGAGTTCAGTGGCACAATCACAGCTCACTGAAGCCTTAACCTGGGCTCAAGCAATCTTCCCACCTCAGCCTCCCAAGTAGCTGGGACTATAGGTGCGTTCCACCATGCCCAGCTAATTTTTAATTTTTTTGTAAAGACAGATATTTGTCTTATTGCCCAGCCTGGTCTCAAACTCCTGGGCTCAAGTGATCTTCTCACCTCAACCTCCCAAAGTGCTGGGATTATAGGCATGAGCCACCACACCCAGCTGAATTTTCAGAAGAACAACTTCGAGTTTACGTTGGAAAAACATATTAACATTTATTTTTTCCACTTAAAATCAGAAGTCCTGTTTCATCCCAGGCTTGGAGCAGACTCTTTTTCTAGAGTAAGCAAATGGGCTGAAGAAATAGGATTACTGGTAGAATAGCTTGCCTTTGATTTGTAACAGATATTTGGGGAAATAATCTACATGAGTCAATTTCACACCTGTTTGGTTGGTGCAAAAGTAATTGTGGTTTTTGCCATCAAAAGTAATTATTTTTTAATGACAAAACCGAATGGCAAAAACCGCGATTACTTTTGTACCAGCCTTAATATAGTTTAAACATGCTAATTAGAGGGAAACAGACTCACTAATTGGGATACTTCCTCACCTACCTAGTGGGAAGTTACTCACAAATGGTCTTATTGAACTCCATGATAATTCTATCATGAGACCAGGCCACTGAATCCTTTTCATGGTCTGAAATGTGCATCTCATGTTCTCTTTGTCAATGGATTACAGAGAAGGTAGCCTACTTCAAAATTCTTGAAATTCCAAGGCAGGAGCTAATTAACAAATGGAAAATGTTTCTAACCCACAGCAAAGAATGCTGTAAAATAAAACGTTTCTCTTTTTCAAATAAGAGGCTCCATCACTAGGCAGGTGAGATATTTAGTGAAAGGATAGACATGACCAGTTGTTGGGAGTGTGGGGCAACTTATTAAACACACAGGGAAGGGTCTTGTTTTCTTTAATAACTTAAGTGACAGGATGAAAAACCTGCTCTTTAAACCTGCTGTAGGCATCAAATTGGATTGGATGGCTGGCTACTTGAGAAATAGAATTAAACATCAAAACAGTAAGTCTGGCCTGACAAAAGAAGATATTAAAAGGATGAAGTTAAATTAGGAAGCATACAAAATACTTCTTACAGGATGTAAAACCACACTGCACTAGAACTAGAAGGGACAGGAACAGGCTTTGTCAAATGCGTGCTCAAGAAAAATCATGCAGTTCTACCTGACCACATACTGCATGCATACATAATGCAGTGCTGCTTTTTTAAAATAAAGAGCCTGTCACTGGACGCTAAAGAGCAATATGTGGAATGGATGTGGTCAGGCTGCGTTATACACCAGTAGGAGGGCTTCTGACCACCGAGTGTTCTCTTCTATAACTCACAGCAGAAGGTTCAGAAATGATTAAAAGTGAGGGGATCAAGTCTTCTTGTAAAAGATTAAGACTATATTTAGCCTTGAAAGGAGCAAAAGAGGAAATTCCTCTGTTGTATTTACCATCTTATTTTTTAAGAACGAAGTGTCTGCCTCCCTCACTAGACTCTGAGAGTAGGGCTGTTTCAGCATATCTCCAACATCTCACAAGGTAGGGTTTCCGTGACATTTTGGGACATACTTATACTAAAATCATATTCACAATTTATCTGAAATTCACATTTAACTTGGTGTCCTGTATTCTTATTTGCTAAATCTGTTAGCTCTATTCAAAGGTTAACTAGTAACTATTCAATAACAATTAAGCTAATTGTTGTTATATACTAGGTATTATTGTAAATGCAGAGGATACAGAAACTTTTAAAAGCCAGGTAGATGATACAACAGAGGCTTTAGTTAATTCAAAGAAATGAGGACAGGAGCAGGATTTTGGTAACAGGTAGAATCCAAGTTGAACAAGGGGCTTACCAGGTGATTGAGGGTGGCAGTTTCTAGAGACTTTGAGATGACAAAACAGAGTTATTGATCTTTTCTATTCTGAGGGCCTCTAGGCCTTAGCTATAGGCAGTCTGGCAGATGCTAAGGACTCCTGAGATAGACTAGGTGGTTGGACAGTAACCTTAGTACCAACAAAAAGATCAGAGATTATGTTTGTGCAGAGCTGTTCTGATTTTCCTATACTCTGTTCCAGTAAGTGCTATGTAGTAGATATTTAGAATCTATCTGATGAATGAATAAATGAAAAGTAGGCGGTGAGACTGAAAAGCAATGAAACTGACTTGTATCCCTCATTTAGAGAACATCATTACTTTCTAGTTGCAACTAACAGATACACAGGATAAGTCACATTAATAGCTAGTATGCTTTAAGAATGAATTTGCCAGGAAAAACCCTATGTGGTACAGAGGTTGGAAGACAAGCTCTCTGGGCTGGGAATGAAGAAGAGGAGCTTCAGGAACTAAAACCACTGGGACTCAGCCTCTCCCAAACTCACATCTAACTTGAAATTACTATGAATTTTCCAAATGGCAAGGGGCCTTCAGAGAGAGTATTTCCTTCAATAGTGGACAGATTATGATAGACTATCAACTATGGCAATAAAAACAACTTTCATTGCTAAACACAGTAGTCAAAATGGGTATTAATTAAAAACTTAGAAATGTTATAAATTATCTGGCTGCATCAATAATTTGCAATGAAACTAAGGCTCTTCTCTAAGTCTCTGAGAGAGCTTGAAGTAGAATAAATTAGGTTTACTTTTTCTGAGTGGCTGAAAGAACAGAAAATTCTTTGGCAATATATGCCATGCAAGCAGGGAAGGCCTTAAGAAAGACCTAGTTTTTAAATTTTTATTTATTTATTTTAAGTTCTGGGATACATGTGTAGAACGTGCAGGTTTGTTATATAGGTATACACGTGCCATGGTGGTTTGCTCCACCTATCAATTCCCCATCTAGGTTTTAAGCCCCGCATGCATTAGGTATTTTTCCTAATGCTCTCCCTCCCCTAGCCCCCCACCCCCGACACGTGCTGGTGTGTGATGTTCCCCTTCCTGTGTCCATGTGTTCTCATTGTTTAATTCCTACTTATGAGTGAGAACACGTGGTGTTTGGTTTTCTGTTCCTGTGTTAGTTTCTCACTAGTTTGTTGAGAATGATGGCTTCCAGCTTTATCCATGTCCCTGCAAAGGACATGAACTCATTCTTTTTTATGGCTGCATAGTATTCCATGGTGTGTAAGTGCCACATTTTCTTTATCCAGTCTATCATTGATGGGCATTTAGGTTGGTTCCAAGTCTTTGCTATTGTAAATAGTGCTGCAGTAAACATACGTGTGCACGTGTCTTTATAGTAGAATGATTTATAATCCTTTGGGCGTATACCCAGCAATGGAATTGCTGGGGAAAGACCAGTTTTATAATTTGCCCACTCCTGTGAGAAACCATTTCCTTGGGGTAGGGCCCAGTAGTCAGGTGGAATCATAGTTGAAGCTCACTCTTGAAGTCATTGTTTTCTATCACAGAGATGGGCAAAAGACACAGATTCAGAAATGCTCACTGAGCCCTTACTATGTGCCTAGGAGGATGCTGGGAGCATGTTTTCAAAAGACCCACAAGGTTGGCTGCAAAGAGGTACTAGGCACCTCTTGTCCGAGAGGGCCATGAAGATGCTCTTCATCTAGGCATCCTCGGAGCCAGAGCTAGTTTCAAGGGGTCTAAGCACTGCAACTCGCCTGCTGCCCCTTCCACATCTTTTTTAGCCCTGACATTTGACCTTCTCTCCACCAGCCCTCCTACTCCCACCTCAAAATCTCACTGAAACAAGTGAGTGCCTGGGGCAAGCAGGGTGGAAGGAGGGCTGAGTGGTGGGCTCTTGGGTGTATTTGTAGCAGTTTGTGGCTTTCAGGGCACATGTTAATCATCTGCTAGAAACAGCATGGGCTTTGTGAGCTGGGTTTAGGAGCAAACCCTGGGTGGGTGTAGGATGTGACCACTAATATTTATTGAGGATTTAGTATGCCTGAGGCACTCTTCTAAGCTTTACAAAGAGTAACTCTTTCATCAGCACAGCAGCTATAAAGTAGGTAACATTTTAATCCCCATTCTACACATTAGGAAACTGAGGCATGAGAAGGGTTTAGGAACCTAGCCAGATCACATAGCTTCTTGTCTTAGTTTTCTCTACTGCACAGTAGAGGTAGCATCTACCTAAAAGTGGGAGATGGCAAATGAGTCAAAGAATGTAAAGCATCTAGCCTGGAGAATGCCACCCAGCAGTCACTAATGACAGGTATGCTCTCTGAGACTGTAACTATTGATGTGGTTTCATGTGATTACCATGAATGAGGGCCATGGTTGCTAATATTGCAAAAGAACACATAATACAAAGGTTAATATATTTTTGGCTTTGGACTGCAATTTTCAATAGGCAGACTCCAACCTATGAACACATTGTCCTCAATAGTTCATTTATAAATCAGCTGCTCACAAACAGAAATATGCTGCCCCCAAGAAACAATACTATAAGTGGTTGGCTCATTAAAGCCAATTTAATCCAAAAGAGAGCAGAACTTTTGTGTTAATATTATTAGCTTATGTTCTTGGAACATTTACTCATTTAATAAACTTCTACAATGTACCAGGTACTGTCTCAGGAGCTGGAAAGACATAATTATTGAAAGCATGTCTCTTGCCTCAAGGAGCTTATGATTCAGTGAAGGAAATGAGCACTTGCTCAATGATTCTAGTGGAGGGTGACGGGTGTGTTTGGGCCGTTGTAGGAGGACAGGGGTGGGTGTCTGGGGTGTGGACTCTTGATAAGTTGATAGAAACAAGAAAGAGGCCCTCGCTGGCAGGAACAGGAATGAGGGTAGGAGAGAGCCATTGTTCTAAGAAGTGGCTAACAAGCTATTGTTCTAAGAAATGGCTAACCACAAACATCCTGTCCCCAGATACCTCCTTCCAAACATAGCCCCAGCAGCATGAACCTATCTGCAGTAGCCTTTCCAGCATGACCCTATAAAACTTGCCTCCATCCCCTGCATCTTGGCAGACAGGCTTCTCTCTGCTGTACTGCCTGTTGCCCTCTTGCAATGTACCTTTCTTAGTTTCTCTAATAAATCTGCCTTTCTTTACCCACAACTGTCTTGGTAAATTCTTTTACCACCCGTGATGTAGCCCTAGCCAGTTGCACCCATGACATGGGGGTGACAAAGGCCAGAAATGGGTAATGAAGTACTGGAGGAAAGGAAAATGAATTGCCTTTGCTTGGGTTCAGAGCTGGCCCCCATACTTCATTTATCTATACCTGTACTCCACTTGCTGAGCTCTGGTGCTTTCCTAACCTCCTTTTGGGGCATCCAAGCCTGACACCCCCTATTTTCACATCCACAAAATCAAAAGCCCTGTTCTTTTGGTCTAAGGGATGACATCCAGGTGTTAAAAGGAAGATAATTTGAAAACAATGTCTTACTGATGTGTGATTAAACAAGCATTCAACTTCCCCAAAATTGTTTTTGTTGTTTATATAAAGGGTTAAACTGGAAGTTTAAATACATAAAAGCATGCCAAAAAAATGTAGTGGTCATGAAGGCCAGTTGGCCCAGTTTACAGATTGCCTTGGGAACTATTTTAAGTCATTCCTACTTCTTTACTGAACCACTAATTTTTCAGATGCTGTAAGGATAATGTGGATAGGAAGAATCAATATCATCAAAACGGCCATTCTCTCCAAAGTAATGTATACATTTAGTGCTATCCCGATCAAGCTACCATTGACTTTCTTCACAGAATTGGAAAAAACTACTTTAAATTTCATATGGAACCAAAAAAGAGCCCACATAGCCAAAACAATCCTAAGCAAAAAGAACAAAGCTGGAGGCATCATGCTACCTGACTTCAAACTATACTGCAAGCCTACAGTAACAAAAACAGCATGGTACTGGTACCAAAACAGATATATAGACCAATGGAACAGAACAGAGGCCTCAGAAATAACGCCACACATCTGCAACCATCTGATATTTGACAAACCTGACAAAAATCAAGCAATGAGGAAAGGATTCCCTATTTAATAAATGGTGTTGGGAAAAGTGGCTAGCCATATGCAGAAAGCTGAAACTGGATCCCTTCCTTACACCTTATACAAAAATTAACTCAAGATGGATTAACGACTTAAATGTAAAACCAAAAACCATAAAAACCCTAGAAGAAAACCTAGGCAATACCACTCAGAACATAGGCATGGGCAAAGACTTCATGACTAAAACACCAAAAGCCAAAATTGACAAATGGGATCTGATTAAACTAAAGAGCTTCTGCACAGCAAAATAAACTATCATCAGAGTGAACTGGCAACCTACAGAATGGGGAAAATTTTGGCAATCTGTCCATCTGACAAAGGCCTAATATCCAGAATCTACAAAGAACTTAAATTTACAAGAAAACAAACAACACCATCAAAAAGTGGGTGAAGGATATGAACAGACACTTCTTAAAAGAAGACATTTATGCAGCCAACAAACTTATGAAAAAAAGCTCATCATCACTGGTCATTAGAGAAATGCAAATCAAAACCACAATGAGATACCACCTCATGCCATTTAGAATGGTGATTATTAAAAAGTCAGGAAACAATAGATACTGGAGAGGATGTGGAGAAATAGGAAGGCTTTTACACTGTTGGTGGGAGTGTAAATTAGTTCAACCACTGTGGAAGACAGTGTGGTGATTCCTCAAGGATCTAGAACTAGAAATACAATTTGACCCAGCAATCCCATTACTGGGTATATACCCAAAGGATTATAAATCTTTCTACTATAAAGACACATGCACACCTATGTTTATTGTGGCACTGTTCACAATAGCAAAGACTTGGAACTGACCCAAATGCCCATCAATGATAGACTGGATTAAGAAAATGTGGCACATATATACCATGGAATACTATGCAGCCATAAAAAAGGATCAGTTCATGTCCTTTGCAGGGACATGGAAGAAGCTGGAAACCATCATTCACAGCAAACTAACACAAGAACAGAAAACCAAATATCACGTGTTCTCATTCATAAGTGGGAGTTGAGCAATGAGAACACACGGACACAGGGAGGGGAACATCACACACTGGGGCCTGTAAGGGGGTGGGGGGCTAGGGGAAGGATAGCATTAGGAGAAATACCTAATGTAGATGACAGGTTGATGGGTGCAGCAAACCACCATGGCATGTGTATATCTATGTAACAAACCCGCACATTCTGCACATGTACCCTAGAACTTAAAGTATTAAAAAAAAAAAAAAAAAAAAAAGCAGCTCACATGCAGGTGCCAGTACTGCCAAGTGGAAGGGCAGAAGTGGAGTGGCTGCTTGTCTAGGCCATCTGTAACCTGGGGAAACTCATCTTGGAGCATGGGTGTATTGGATAACGTGTGATTTCAGGGCATTTCCAACTGAGAGTTGAAGTTGCATTATACAGACTTTCTTCAAAAGGAGGTGGAGAACCGCTGTGCTTCCCAACACCAAATTCCTTTTTGCCCCATTCCAAGGCAATGCTACCACAGCTTTCTGGCGGAAATGCCCCTTACTACTGCATAAACTGTCTGGCTCACACAGAGTCCCAGCATGACAATTACATAATTGTGTTAAAAGCCCCTTTTTAATTACCTGGGTTTGAGAGGTGAAATTGAAATTCCAATTCAAGAGGAGATTCTGAAATGTTGGGGCAAGGTAACAGGGTGAGGCAGTCAAGAGAGAAATAAGTCCTGACAACTGTGATTACTGGAGAATGAAATAATTCTTGCTCCACATAGAGCAGGTCCTGAATGAATGAATGGCTGAATGGTACAGGTCTTTTTCAAACTAATCTCATGATGTGAGGTCTTAGTGTCCATTGATTTCTTCCTGTGTGTGTGTGTTGATCGTTCTCATGCCCTTTGCCTGGTGGATCCTGCCTGCCCTTGACTACAGGTATTCTGAGGATCGATACATTTGTGACCATGCCAGACCCTGTGCTTGCAGATGTCCACCATAACCTGAAAAATGTACTTATGGTTGTCAGACCACAGGGATATTTAAGAAATCAAGCTATTCTGGCCACACTGTTTGGACTCCAAATTATCCCGAATTATGTCAGACCTGGGGGTGACCTTCTGTATCAGGGGCCAAGTTGCACCAGGTAATGGTGCTCTGGGAGCACCCTGTCTGGTGCTGAGAACTGGCATTGACTTTGACTCTGCCTCCATCTCTACTTGATGCCTTCTCAGCCTTCTTGCCTCAGCATCAGAGGGTTAAAACAACTCCTCTAGCCGCAGCCTCTCCTCATTAGCAACCTGGAATCATTGCAGTGCTGAAGGCTGCATTGTTCTTCAGCATTTGAATACAATTTGCATAACGAAGCAGGTGAGAGCGCCTCTTGCCTGTTCAGGCAGCCGTGATTGGCAGAGAGAAAGGGATTTATAGGTAGTTGGCCACAATTAATTTGGTGTGCTTTTAAAAGGATAAAAAGAAAAGCAGAAAATTGCTCGGTGCTCCAAGTCAAAACCACATCTGTACCTTATGTGGTGTATGTGCTGGTGTGTTTGCAGGGATGGGTGGGTGTGTCATGTAAAGGCATGTGAGTTAATAACCTTGTGTGTTCAAGTGCATTTTTTTTTCTGTAAGAAAAAAAAAAAAGGCTCACTTCCCAGAGGTTCCTGAACCCCAGAGGTCCTCAGCTGCGGAGTCCTTCATGACACAATGCTGTTAGCCATCTTGTTCAATTTGTATTTGAGGCCACTCGGAGACATCATTAGAAATCACAGTATTCTTTCTTCAGTACCAGGATAACACCCAGCTCAACATCTCTTTTGTACCCAGTCCAAAAAAGGTGGAGTCCCAGCTGTCTCAGGGTCTGTTGGCAATCAGTTCTTGCAAGAAACACAGCTGGCTAATACTTTACTCAGAAAACTGTGGTGCTAGTGATAAGCTGGGAGATGTGTAGAGGAGTTTCACAGAATTAAGCATTTAGGAAATTAATATCGAGGTGGTTTATAGCCTTAAGCTACTCGTGGTCTTCTTGTCACAAGTACTTCAGAAACTAAACACTACTCTTGCTCTATTTCCCTTCTGAGATGAGGATGGAGGGGTGAAGTAGGGTGTCCTTCCCTCCACTCCATTTCTTCCCTCTCTGCCTTTTCTACTTTTCCCATAAAGGGAAGGTTGCTGAGAGTGGGATCTTTTTCTTTGTAGCTGGATTAAGTAAACACACTGGTTACTGCCTAGCAGAGAGAAAACATGACACCCAATAATATTCGATGTCTTTTTGATTCATTCATCCAGTCAACTCTCATTATATAAGTGGTTCTTAAATGTGCAAGGGGCTGTATGTGCACAAATGAAGAAAACAAACTTCGCTGGAAATACTTTTGGTTAGAATGAACAAGGTCTCTTCAAGGTTCCTGTGCACTCACAGCTGGATAACGAGTGGTCTCTGGCTGGAGTCCCATTATCACTCCTTTGAGAATCCAAGAAGCCAGGCCAGAGAAGGTCCCCAGGACAGAGGCTTTATTAGATTCCGTTGCCTCAGGCTAATGCCTCTAGAAGCATGCCCCACTTTCCTGTGTCCACACAAAGAAGACACAGGGCTCTGGTAGGCAGTATCACAGGGGCAGATGCAGGCTGTGGGGTCAGCTCTCTGGATCAAATCCTGGAACCCTCACTTTCTAGTTGTGTGACTTAGGTGAATTTGCTTAATCCTTAGATGACTCTCCTCATCTGTAAAATGATGTTAATAATGGTGATCTCAAAGGGTGGGCATAAAGATTAAAAGTAGTGAGGCAGGAGAAAAGGGTCTGGAGGAAGGGAACTTAAGGCTGACTCCTGCTGAATCAAGGAAAAACATCAAGGTCTGGGGGCAGGGAATCTAAGGCCAATTTGCACTGATTTCCCAAAGCTGAATCAAAAAGAAAAAACCTGGGCCTGGGGGCAGGGAACCTAAAGCCAATTAACGCAAACTTCCTGAAGCTAAACCGAAAGGAAAAACCCCATCTCCCATTCCCAGTAGCAAAGGATCAAAGGCTATTCTCCCTACCAACCTCCTCCTTCCACCAAGTCTCAGATGGAAAAGGGAGAGTGCCTTGGATTGGCCCTGGGCCAAGCAGGGACCATCCCTTTATCTGCATAGGGCACCAATTCACCTCAGTCTTTAATTAGCCACAGACCACATCCTTCATCCAGACAAGCGGTAGCCAATAGGAACCTCAAATGGGGCACTTAAAACCCAGAAAACTTTGTAACCAGGCCCTTGAGCCACTTGCTCGGGCCCACTCCCACCAGACAGAGTGCTTTCTCGCTTTCATAAATTCCTGCTTTTGCTGCTTCGTTCCTGTGTTTCATTACTTGGTTACTTTGTGTGCTTTGTTCAGTTCTTTGTTCAAAATACCAAGGACCTGGACAACTTCTGGTCAAGACCCTCCACCGGTAACAGTAGAACCATATGTGAAGAGTTTAATAGTAGGCTTGGCACATAATATATGCTCATTACATAGTTCAATAATAAGGGCAGAGAGAAATAGGCAGGTTTGGCCCCAGGAATCCCAGTGGCTATCATCTAGCCAAGAAATAAAACTCAACGTGATGCCAGCTCTTACAGATCCTGCATTCATTCTAGTTGTTCTCCTCCCACTCTAGGGTGGGGTGGAAGGCAGTGGTGTCAGGGAAAAGAGGAGCTGCAGAGGCAGGAAAGCACTTCCTTGGCTGGCACCACAGTGGTCTGGCATTGCCACTCCCTAGGCATGGCAGATGTCCTCCTTGCCAGGCAAGTTCTGGGCTCCCCAGAGATGCTCTCAGGAAGAACATTGGACCAACCTCAGTGCAGCTGGTCACTCACATCAGTCCCTCCAGCTTTTCCACTGGACAGCACCCCTCCTGACTCTATCTGTTGCAGTTGCCTTATCTTGGGAAGAAAGCCCTTTGGGCAGGGAGCCTTGAAAAACACCTCCTGCGACCTCAGGCCCAGACTGACTCCCTCCTTCCCATATGGCCTCATCTGGTCTTGAGAAGCAGATCTATCTGGCCATTGTGGGGAGTATGGCCCACCAGCCAGGGACCAGTTCTCACCAAGACCTGTCACCTTCAGTCTTCTCAGGTATGGGTCAAATGCCAGCCCTTCTCCATTCTAACTGCAGGGGGTGGATACCAAGCTCTCTAGATGACACCCTCAAAGCAGCTTCAGTAGGTTAAAAAGTACAGAAAAAAGAATTCCACAGCCTTCCAACAGCTACCCCACCCCCTCCACCACCCCAAAGTAGTTTTCTCTCACAATCCTTTTCTTACTTTTGATTTCCTGGCTACCTCCTTGGCAGAGTAGTGCCACACAGGTGGGAGCTTTTGGCACCTGTACTTTTATTTCCAGCCGGTTGGAGAGAGTCCTACTTGGTTTGAAAGGGTTCTCCAGATAATTTTGATATCAATGAACTGTTCTACCCCACCACTTTCCTGGCAGCTACTCCTTCCTGTGCACTCCCAAACAGAGACAACTTCTCGTACTGACTAGCCATGTACTTTTTAAAGTGAGGACCCGAGGCCTTGAGCCTCCTCCTCCTGGCTTCCTCCTGGAGTGATGGCTGACAATCCAAGCTGCTCCGTGCTGAGGGAGTCGGCTTGCCTGCTCGTTTTCTCCTCTCCACTCTGGCCATTCTCAGGATCATGTTGGCCTGAAGCCAATGCTCCTGATGCTCTCGATCAAAGCCATCACCTGAGTGGCACTGGAGTAAAATAGGAGAGGAAACATCCAAGACTATAGTGTTTTCAGAGTGTCAGCCACTTGGTCTTTAAATGGCTCTCTGTGACCCACGCTGGACAGGAAATCTAGACGTGGAATCGTAAACTAAATGGTTGGGCTTCCCTAGCCTCAGGGAGTCTCAGGCCCCCATCAGCCCTAGCATATGCCCAGCTAGGCCGAAAGGTTCCAAAAATATAGCAGGCTGCACACCTTTTCCACTCTTGCCACCATTACAGCTGGAGGCAACAAGGCTGAAACACAAAAGCCCAGAGCAGCCCTGGCCACAATTTCATTGTGAATATAATTCTGACATCTTTAAAACCTGACTCATTCTAGGCTTGATGCTTTTGGCCACATATAAATTTCCATGCTGCATTAATTTGTCTCAAAGGACTCGAACTTAGTTGTTCAGAAGTGAAACATTAATTCTTAATAAATTCTCAACCCACAACCCACAATTTAGTGAACTTATAAAAGATTAGCCCTCCCCGTACTAAAACATTGATAGTTTTTTGTTTTTAATCAGAAAAGAATGTTGGGGAACTCTCCTATTTTATGTAAATAAACTTTGGAACAAAGCAACTGCCTTCAACAGTTAGCTAAATAGAATAGCTCTCTTATAGAAACAGAGACTAGGCTGTAAATAGATTTGAAATTTGGTGGGAATCCTCAGAGCCACCTGCTCCTCCCCACCTGGGAGAGTCAGTCTGACTGGGAGAGGCCCCATAGGGAAGCTATAGACAAATTCAACGATTCCAACAGTTAAAAGAAGTGCTCATTAGCCTCTCCCACATCCAGAACATTCCAAATCTGAAAGGACAACATCCCATGCTGTGTACTTTGATTTTTGTTAATTAAAATTGTTTGTTGCCTATTTTTGGCTTTAATTTTGGGCCTAGTTCAATTCAATGCAGGTGACAAAACTGTGAATTCATACTCATGCTAGTTTGCATAGTTGCATTAAAAAAGTCGTAGTTCCAGGAAGCCTCCGGTCCTCTAATATCTTGCATAGGGATACCTTTCTAAGAAGGGTAATACAGAGCAGATCCAGGACAGCGTTGGCTTCTGATTACCTCCCTCCCTCCCTTCCTTCCTCTTTCCCCTCATACTCTCTCCATCTGTCTCCTTCCTTCTCCTTCCTTCATTTCATTTCATTTTTGTGTTTCACAAAAAGATGAGTCTACTAATATCAGCAGAATGAGACAAAGCCAAATTCTTTACCCAGGTAAGAAAGACAAACTTTCTGATATCTATTTAGTAAGTCTTCTATGCACATGGGAAACCTGTGTTCCTTGTGCAGCTTTGTGAGTGCTAAGTTACTATTTATCCAGTTATCTTGGTACCTTTATGTAGTCTTGGAGGGTAGGGATGTGTGTTTGCGTGTGTATGTGTGTGTGTGTACATTCCTGTGTAACAAGGAGGATAAGGCTACAAGAAGAGAGAGGACACCTGTTTGCTTTTGATGAGAAAAGAGTTCCCTGTGCCGGATGATCAAATAAAGTATCTTCCAGTTCTGTGATTTAAACAACATGGCACAGTCTAGAATATGAGAAGAGTGCATTAGTGTTTTTCTGCACAAAGGAATTGTGAAAATGATACATCTCACAGAAACATGTCCTCAATTCCCTTCGATAAGGACATCACTACTAAAAGGCCTCGTAGAAGGTAGTGGGGAAGTGTGCACATAAGCAGTGTAGTACGTATTGTGAGAAACTAACATTAATCCGGCTCAAGGACACAGCAAAAGGGAGCACACAATGACACTCAGGTTTTGTATTGTCTTCCTAAAATTAACCAGCAAGGAGAAGACTGCCTATAAAGCATGTCTCTGCAAAGCTTCAGTGCAAACTGGATCCATTCTTCCAGGCAAAGGAGAGGGGAACTGAATCTGATCCCACTGCAAGAAATACTCACTTTGAAAGGATGGGGCTGGGAGACTGACAATGCAAATCGGGACAAAGAGGAGAAGCACTGAAGTCTAAAGGATGCAATGAGCTCAAAGTGCAGATTACAGAAGAAGTTGTGAAGGCCTTGTATTAGGTCCCTGTGGCAGCCATAAAAAATAGCCACAAACAGAAGCTTATTCTCACATAGTTCTGAATGCCAGAAGTTCCAAAACAAGGTGTTAGCTGGGCAGTGCTTCTTCCAAAGGTTCTAGGGGAGAATCCATATCTTGCCTTTTTCGGCTTCTGGTGGCTCCATGTGTTCCCGTGGCTGCATCACTCCTGTGTCTGCTTCCATCTTCATATGGTCTTCTCATCTGCGTGTTTTCTCCCCTTCTGTGTCAAATCTGTGTCTGCCTTTTTCTTATAAGAACAATTGTCTTTGGATTTAGTGTCTACCTGGATACTCCAGGATGATCTCATCTTGAGATCTTTAACTTAATTACATTTGCAAAGATTTTTTTTTTTTCCAAACAAGGTCAATGTTTGTAGGTTCTAGGGGTTAGGATGTGGCTATATCTTTGGGAGGATACAATTCAACCCACTTCAGGCCCCAACAAGGTAGTAGAGCTTAGAGGTGAGGAATACAGTGTTAGAAGTCATAGGAAGGCAAGAAGCAGGTGGTCGTTCAAGGGAAAGAGGGCCGTTCAAGGGGAAGGGGACCACAAAAGAGGAAGGAGTAAAAGGCAACTGTGAAGCCTTGCTAGGAACCCAGTCATCAACTCCGGGTCATCTGCCCCTCAGGACTTGGAGGGTGACCACTACTAAGCCACAGGATGTTGAACTGAAGTTAAGGATCTCTTGTCTCAGTAAAGATGGATTCAGGAATTAGGACTTGGGGGTACCTGTTGGGGCACATAGCAGACCCATTCTTAAATAATGCCAGATAAGAAGTGGGGGTAGCCAACCCTGATGGACAGACCTGGGGCTAGCCAAGCCCCAGGGATCTGTTCTGGACCCATTTGGATGGAGGTCACCCTGGCAGGAATGAAGGAGGCTCAGCGCTTGGGACAGCAGTCCATGGAAAGGGTCAGACTGGCTCTGCCAATTAAGAGAACAAAAGGCAAGTGTCCTTCCCCATCTCGTGTGCATTCTGTACCTCGGACACTCCCAGGATTTGGGGAGTTTTACATTTTTCAGATCTGCTCTTGATCAGTAGCTCCAAGAAGAATAGTTGCCTGACAGGCCAAGAGGACTCCCATGCATGAATCATACCCTTACATTTTGCTCAGCTACCTAGAGGTCCAACCCAGGCCCTCATTACTAGCTCCCTGGCTAGTTGGTCATAACTGCTACTTTCTCAATTAAGTTATTTTTAGCCCAGTATTCCATGGTCTGAGTGAGATGATCTGGGCCAGGAAAAGGGTGTGACAGATCGGGCTGGAGGTTGGCTGTCTTCTGCTGGCTTCCAGCCTAAAGTTAATAGGGCAGGAAAATAAATTTGTGCAGTGGAAAGCATGGCCCCATTTCCTCACACATGCTCAACAACCACTCAACATTTCAGGGTAGTTGTGGAGTAAATTTGCTTATCACCAGGCTGATTTGTTCCAGAACACATATTTATTTACTTGCCTGCATATTGATTTAAAAGTCATGCCCTTCCTATATCCCAAAAGAATATGAAGTGACTTCCAGACCCCCATGGGACTTCTTGGAAACCCAGAAGACTCATTATTCATTTAGGTGTTACGTGGCCATCCTGATTGTACCTCCAGTGTTGCAGGCAAAGATAGCTACCCTCATTAAGCAGATGAGCACATTTTTGACATTTGAAAGTTAATAAAACTCCTCTAGTTCCTTGAGGAAAAGAGCTGCAAAATATATTTCAGGCATGTGTCACAATGGTGGTAGGAACGTGTGAAGTCGTTTGCAGCCAGATACCCTGGAGAGCCCAATGGTCAAACAGCAAACTTCTGTGACTTTAGCAGCCTCCACCTCCCTGTGGGCTTCCTCCAATCTGACCCCAGACCCCACTGACCCCCTAACTGTCCCTTCTCACTCCTGGTGCCACCGTTCTCCACCATCCAACAGTAGCTTAAAGCTAAGGGTCACTCTATACACAGGCTAAAGTCAATTTGAGGGCCATTAGCCTGCCCAAGTACTGGAAATCACCATTCTTCTCTATTTAAAATAATGTCTCTAAAAGGCTTATTAAATAAAGTGCAAATGTTACAATACTATCTAATTATTATGGCTCAATTAATTAGATAGCTACATGTTAGTAGGGGGAAAGGATCTAACTTGTTAGGCTTTGATAAGGTAGATAGGAATGTAGGAAGAAAAGTGAATAACTGGAAAAAGCATCAAATAGCATCAGGGTCTAAACAGGGTGGCACACTGTTCAGGGGCTATAGTGAGCCAGGAACACCATAAGGGCAAATTATTTAACCTCACCAAGCTTCAGCTGCCTCATCTACAAATAAAGATATTAATAGCACCATTATATAAGATAACCTATGAAATATATTTGGCATGATGCCTGGCTTGTAAGAGCTGAAAAAAATCTTACCTGGGAAGTTATCGCTGAAGTTATATTATTATTAATAATAATAACAATGATAATCATTATTATTAGTAGTAATAGTAGTGGTGGTGTTAATGTGCCCTGTTAAGTGGAATCACGGCATTACATTAAAGGATAGGGAATTAAATAGGAAAGTGGGGGCAGGGGTGTCAATTCCAGTCCTTATCTATGTCACAGCTTTCCCTGAGATTAGCTACAGGAGAAACACCCTGGCAGAGTGATTTTGGAGCCAAATACACAGGGACTCAAATTTTGGCTCTGTCACTTGATAATGTATAACTTTGGGGAAGTTACTAGTTTTCCAGAGTCTCGGTGTTCCTATTTGTAAAATGAGAATAATCATACCTGTGTGAAGACTATCCAAATAGCATACACAGAGCATACAAAATGTACCTAGTGCCCAGCAAATATGTCCCCCTCCCTCACTGGCCAAGCTCTTTTTCCTTCATACTATGGTTGGCAGACTGCAAAATGAGAAATCCATCTGGATGGGTGAGAAATATGAGAATGCATTGTGGGCTCTTTGTTAAGAGAAGAAAGATGTCACTAGCTCCCTTACACCCTCCTCCCACTGGGGGAGCTGCTGGAATGTACAGTCGGGTTGCTGAATGTTCGAACTTGCACCCATATTTAGGTACAGCATGTAGTGGAATAATTCTGAATTCACTGTAATGTGCTACCGCAAAATGGAAGCCTTCCAGTATAAAGGAGTACAAAAATAGGTTTTCATGGAAATTTAACTCTGGTTTTCTACCTTAACACAAATGAAATCTGAGTACATTTTTTTTCTGCAAAAAAGCTGAAGATAACTTTTTAAAAAGCTATAAATAGAATGGCTACAAATATCTTTCCATTATCGCTCCAAGATATTTATCACTTGATCTGAGTTATATGGAAGATATATCATCTGTAACAGTCAAAACAAGTTTAGGAACCCTTCTCCATTTTAAATGTTACTTCCTTGATGACAATCTAATCACATTGGAAAATAATCTTCAAAATCATCTCACTTCTTTTCTCAACATTATTGTTTGAATGTCTTTATTCTTTTTCTAAATTCACAGAATATACTTCCTCTCATGCATTACCATACCCTGTCCCAATAATTTGTTTTCTTTAGGTGTTAGACTGTAAGTAAGTAAGACTATAAGAATTTTAACATTTTAAGTATATTTTCAGGAAACTCTCTTTCTGATTTATATAACTGTCCATGACACTGATATGCAGTCATTAGTTACTTAAATGTTTTTTATAATTATGTAAATCATGTTGACAGATTCTGGTAGGGTGCTTACACTTTACTGTTTTGTCATCTGCGAAGTTCTGAAATGTATCAGATAACCATTTACAAAGTAAACAGCTGTTAAGGGGCACTTGCTGACTTGTTGCTTTCTTTGCCTGTGATGCTGGATCCGTTGTTTTTGCCAGGGGCTCTTAAGTAAATACAACCTCTCTTCCTCTCTCCCCACAGACTCTTTTTTTTTTTTGTCTTAATGATGAACAACTTATGGTCATTGACTTTGTGGAGTTCATGGTCAGACAGAGGAACAGGTGGTCAGGTATTGGCCTATAGATTATTGTAACAGAATGTGGAAGATACGTGTTATAATAAAGATTTGAATAGTTGCCATAATAGAGCACTAATTTCCCAGATGAGCTAGGGAAATGACTAATTTCCCAGATGAGCTAGGGAAAGCTCCACAAATAAAGGGATCTCTAATCTAGGTTTTGAAGCTTCAGTAGGAGTTTGATGAGTGAAAAAGTGGGGAAAAAAGCCTCCCAGGCAGATGCATAGATAGAGGTATGGTTGAAAAAGATGAACAGTTGTGGATACCCAGGATATGAGATGCAGGAACCCAAGCATTGGCCAATGAGACTGCAGAGCTGGGGTCACAGTGGAAATTATTTGCAAAGGTCTTGAAAGTCTCTCTCTCTCTCTCTCTCTTTCTCTCTCTGACACACACACACACACACACACACACCTGTCTTCATTCTATAAAACAAACTGATGGGATCCAACTTTTAGAACATAATCAGCATGGTATGGAGGACAGACATGTGCATATCCTGTCTGCTTTAAGAAGCCTAGAAATGGTACTTACTTCAAAATCATGGAAAAGAAAACTATCTTCCTCCATCTCAGTTATGCTTAGTTCAAACAGAAAAGCATTCAGTTGTTACTGCGTGGCCCATGAGGGTAAGAGAAAGATAAGTGCAGTATGCCAAGTAATTTTTGAGACATTTGAAGGAAGCATTTTGATACCCATGCAGATCCTCCACTTAACAGCCAAGAAGGTCTGTGACCTACCTCATCTCTGCCATATTGATGCACAGTGACATGATCTCACCATACAGTGCTATAACCATGCATAGGACATGATACACTACACCCCTGCCATGTCATGCATGGTGACATGGCCCTGCTATACTCTGTGTGGTACATAGTCTACTACATCTCTGCCACAGCCTCATGTGAAGACATGGTCTGCCATACCTCTGACAAGTCTACACATGGGGCATGGCCCATCAAGTTTCTGCAACATCCATGTTTTAGGGTGGTGCGTTAGTGCATTTTATGTTGCTATAGAGGAATACCTGAGACTAGGTAATTTATCAAGAAAAAGAAAGATTCAGTTGGCTCACAATTCTGATATCTGGAAAAGTTCAAGTTTGGGCATATGGTGACAACCTCAGGCTGCTTCCACTCATGGTGGAAGGGGCAGGGGAGCCAGCATGTGCGGAGATCATATGGCAAGAGAGGAAGCAAGAGAGAGGGGAGGTGTCAGGCTCTTTTTAACAATCAGCTGTTGGGGGAATTCTCATGGGAACTAAAAAAGCAAAAACTCACTCAGTCCCACCCCTCCCAAGGGAGCCACTAATCTGTTCATGAGAGATCCACCCCCATGACCCAAACACTGGCCATCAGGCCCCACCTTCAACACTGGGGATCAAATTTCAACATGAGATTTAAAGGGATCAGACATCCAAACAATAGGAGGTGGGCGTGGTCCACCTTACCCTAAGCCACAACCAAGTATTGAGCTCTGAGGTTGTTCTCCACCCTATTACTGTCCAGGTTACAGAAACAGTCACCAAAAGGTGATTGTGGTAGTGGCTGCAAATGGGGGGAAAAGGAGGTGTGCAACTCAAATTTTAGTTAGGGTCGTGATGAAAGATGTTGATGAAGGAACAATAAGAGAGAGGTTTAAAAATGGATTAATACATGGATGAATATATAAATGAATGTATCATAAGTCATGAGATGAGAGAAGTAAATAAAAGCTTCCAAATAAGAGAGAAAAAAATACAAGAGAGAGAATTTTTTTTTTAAATAAGGAAGAAAAATAAAGCAAAAAGGAAGACAAATCAGAGAAACAGATAACACAAAGGGGTAAACACAGTGGAGTATATATTTTCCATGGGCCATGATGTGCCCATCTCCTCAGTGTGTGTACACAGCAGCGGCCCTCTAGTAACACCCCACACTGGCAGCCCTGTGCATTTAGGCTGCCCAACCACATCTAACAGGAGGTACCATGCACTCAAAAAAATATATATATATATAAAATATATATAATAAATATATAAAAATGTATATAATATATAAAATATATAATATACATTATATAATATATAAAATATATAATATACATTATATAATATATAAAATACATAATATATATTATATATAATAAATATATAAAATATATATCATAAATATATATAGTATCTTTTCTCAAGATACTATTTATCTTCTCCACATGCTTTTGAATGTTCTTGATAAGTAGAGATGTAGAAGGAAAAATGAGAATCTGAGCCCCTGAAGAGAATATCTCCTCCTTTTCATTCTTCTCAGACCATTTGCTTAAGTGTGTAGGGTTTTAGGTTGGGCAAATCTAACCCATGTGCAAAGTACTATTTGGTCTGAAGACACACCTGTCTGCAGCTCATGGCTTCATCCTGGGGGGGTGGGGGTGGGAGTGGAAAAATATCACATTTTCTAAATCTTAAGGAAATAGAGTAGAAAATTTGTTGTAAGCACAAGTCTCCAAAATTATTTTGGCCATAAGCTTTATGGGACACTCCATGAAAGTGTCTCCCATCCCTAGTCCTGGTTACATAGTTTCAGGAGACAGATCTCCCATGGAAAATGTGATGCTTCAGGCAGACTGGAGGGTCAGATGTATTTAGAATGGGTTTTGTACATCCTCATCTAGCAGTGATGGAAAACAGCAGGCACTTTCCCTTCTCTCTCAATTGCATAGGCCCGCAGGAGGCCTGCAATTAGTAAGGGGGCAGCCCATTCATCAGCACCACACAGGGGCAATCATCCAAATCATCCAGTTAAACAGCAGTTACTTCTCTTCAAGACACAATGCTTCTTCCTGCTCAGCCCCAGAAACACATGAGTGTGCACCAGAACAAAGGGAGAGCCCACAGCCAAACACCACTGGGAAGAAAAGGAGGCCATCATGCGCCCATCTCCTCAGTGTGGGAACACGGCGGCGGTCCTCTAGTAACACCCCACATGGGCAGCCCTGTGCAGATAGGCCACCCAACCACATCCAACAGGAGGTACCATGCACTCAGAAAGCCGCTAACATACCAAGCCCCTTATTTTCAGCCTAGGGTGTACTAGTGATAACTTTTCACGAATCAGGAGGCCAACATGAAGTCACATTATTTCAGTAGGGAAACTGACTTCTACTCCCATGTTCCAATACAAGAAAACATAAGAAAGAATGGTCAATTCCAAAAATTTAGAAGACAAGCAGGTACATGAGAACTTTGAGTATGGCTGAGAACAGGATTGAGGGAAAGACGGGAGATTTCAAATGAGTCTCTTACCTTTTTGTCGCTCAGGCCAGAAACCTGGTCCACATATTCCTCTTGGATCATGAAGGCAGCTAAGTTGGCAGTGTAGCTGGCCAGGAAGATGACAGCAAAGAAGGCCCACACTGACACCATGATCTTGGAGGTGGTCCCCTTTGGGTTCTGCACAGGTACGGAGTTGTTAAACACCAGACCCCAGAGCAACCAAATAGCTTTGCCGATGGTGAAAGAGGGTCCACCAGGCTCTGGCATGACAAAAAGACAAGGACGAAAGTTAAGCCATTGTGGCTGGTTCTGTTGAAACCTACAAAGACACAGGGTGAGTCCCTGCTCAGAGCAGGAAACCCTTCCACTAAAACCAAGCCCTTTTATAGATGGCTTTTAAATTTGAGAGTGTGTATCTCTCTTTTCCAGGGACTCTCAGGAGGGCTGCAGAGGGTTCCTTAGGAGAAAAACCAGAAGCCCGGGGTGTGTGTGGGATGGTCTTTCTTGAACTAACAGTCATAACTCCCCTCTGGAGGAGCCATCAACCTGCCCCCATATACAAGACCCTCTCAAGATTACATCAAAACTGAGTAAAACAGGCCAACTATGTCACTATGGTCACAATTGGGTCATGTCTGTCATTTTTTCCTAAATTTTATATTTGTATCTACCAAGAATGCATTTTAACTTCCAAAAACATCAGCAAGAATTGTGTAAGATTGTTTTCTACCATTCATAAACCCTCTCCAAGTCTGTTTACACTGACGCTAGATGGCTTAGAATGCACTTTTTCCTGATTTTTCTTTAGCTTCTAGCACTTAGCACTCAATGTTTCAAAGACAACCCTGATCCTACTCTGATGCCAACACTTCCCAACTGGTTTCCTGCCATAGAAGCTTGCGTGTAAAAGAATATCAGGGGCCAGGCATGGTGGCTCACGCCTGTAATCCCAGCACTTTGGGAGGCCGAGGTGGGCGGATCACGAGGTCAGGAGATCGAGACCATCCTGGCTAACATGGTGAAACCCCGTCTCTACTAAAGACAAAAAATTAGCTGGGCGTGGTGGCAGGTGCCTGTAGTCCCAGCTATTCGGGAGCCTGAGGCAGGAGAATGGTGTGAACCCAGGAGGCAGAGCTTGCAGTGAGCTGAGATCGCACCACTGCACTCCAGCCTGGGCAACAGAGCAAGACTCCGTCTCAAAAAAAAAAAAAAAAAAAGAATATCAGGAAGGCCAAAGGGGAAGTCATAGAATCCTGGCCTGGCTACCTGCATCTAAGGGGAGAAAGGAAGCTGCTTTTGACTTTGATTTCCCCCCACCTAACCTTTGCACAGACAGTGCTTGGGCTTCTGCCCATGTATGTATTGTGACCTCACTGCAATCTCTATTTGCTGATGGTAAAATCTTGCCTGTTGTCTGAATCTCCATGTAGCCCCTCCACTGCAGAAATGAACATCTGCCTGCACAGTTTTACAACATATTTGCACAGGTCTTATGATGTAATCTGTGATCCTGATAGCATCTGCTCAGCCAAATAAATCATCAGGGACAACTCATGTTGAACCTGATATCTAACTGTGCACACACATCTGTGCGTGTGGACCTTATTTCATGCAACAGATGTGTAACTAAAAAGTTGTTTATAAATCAAAGCTTTATAAATTGTAAAATGCTCTAAGGAGACTTGATATTTAAAGTGGCCCCATGTTGAATTCCTCTGTGAAGACAAACATCCTTCGGTAAAGTGAGTAATTGTAAGCCCTCGCTCTGAGCTTTCTTTGCAAATCTGGGTTTTCGGCTCCTGTTATTTTTTCAAGGGAGAGAGGCAATGCACACTGACTTTAGCTCTTGACATTGCCAACCTAAGTATATACTCATGTGATTCCCAGATGTTCCACTTCTCACTGGTGCCACACAGGCTGGGATATAGCCACGGCTTCTGGATGAAGCACAGGTGGAAGGCCCCTGATTGTACCATGCCATGGAGATACCCCAAATCCCACCTCAGAATACACAAACCAAATTAAAAGGTAGGTCTTCACTTGGAAATACTTCAGTAAAGTGTTGTTTCACAGCTTAGACTGTGAATCCAACAGAAGCATGAGGAAGATTTTATAAAATACTGCTGCCTGAAACCCTATACTCAGAGATTCTTATTAAATTGGTGTAGGGTGGGGCTGGTTATTTTAACATGCAACCAACATAGAGAAACACTATTTTGAAACATACAGTGGTCTAAGCCCCAACCTAGACTTAGTGAATCAGAAAATGAGGTCCAAGCACCTGTGTCTTTTAGATGCCCCATAGATCATTCTTATGTGTAGCCAGGTTTAAGAATCTTTCCTCTTGGAGGTTTAATTCTAGGCTAGAGCTCACATTCTGGAATGGAGAAGACTCAGAGAAGGCAGAATATTTCTTAATCCTGGGGTTCTCAGGAAGTTTTAGAGGAGTTATTTACAAGGATCCCATGGTCCCCTTTAGAAATCATGTGAACTTTTAAAAACTGTCATAAATGCCTCAAACACGTGGGCAGCCCTCACATCTCTAGGTCTACCTACCCAGGAAATTGGACCATACCCAATAATAGCTATGAGTGAGAATTGGTCTTTCCCATTCATTTTATTTCCAACACCCAACTTTTATACTGTCTGGCAAGGGGGTTGAACCAGGGGCATATGCTTTGGAGATCTGGTACCTCAGTTGTGATCCTTTGGCACTGGGGAACTCAACCAGCCACAACCACCTGCATATATCCTGGGGCAATCCATTTCTTCTTGTTCTTAACATGTGTGTACAATCTGCCTTGTTAGCGACATCTGTTCCAACAGACTGCCCACAGCCTGAGGTTATCAAAATAGTTTCCTGTGACATGTTTATGCTATACCCGTATCTACCAATAGTTTTTCCTCTCCTTTACTTGGGAGTGAAACTAGGCTTGGGGCCAGGCATAAAGCAGACCTATAGATTCAAACTAACATCTTAACTGGGGTATTTCTAAAGAGACGCCAAGCTGGTGACTTAGAAGTGTTCACCTGAGGGTTCCTTTTCAGAAATGGATATGCTAGGGAAAATGCAGATAACAAATGAGGAGTCCAGAGTTTTGAAAATAAGGAGAAAAAAACGGGAAATGCAGCGGTTCCAGCCGGCCTTACCTCTGCCATCAGCGAGGCACCTGTTATAACCCACAGGGCTGAAGTACTCAAAGACAAAGACAGCCACGGCTGAGACGATGAGCAGCATCACAAACATCATCACCCATACGTCAGCGCTGAATGGCTCTGAGGAAGGGAAAAAAGCAGTGCTCAGGGTTAGAACAGAGAGCAAAAGAATTTGAATGAATTCACATATTCATTTCATATTTTAGGGGGTGGGGAACAAACCACAATGTGTTGTCTGCCTTCAGGAAGCCAGGGCCTAGGTTAGATTGTACTGAACCATTTCCTTAAAGGTCAAGGATTGCCTTCCTTCAAATACATGAGAAGGAGAGCTTCATGCCCGTGAGCCTTTTAGGTTGTAGAGGCAGTTTCTGCCATTATTGGACCAATATCTGGGTATTTCAGTAAATGGTGCAATTGGAAGAAGCACTAGCTATGAAGTGAGTGAGTTGTATTGGACTGACTCAATTTATGTTCTCATCTGTATGGCCACAGCATGTAATGGAGGCCTGGAAATGCCTTCTCCAATGCTTCTGAACCTTGCAGATACAGTCTTTCTCAACAGACCTACCTACTATTTTAGAGTTGAATTTGTTCAGGAATAATTATGTACAATAAATAAGCAGCCCCCTTTTCCCCTTGTATCATTTCTCTTAAACTTCCTAGCCTAGATTCACTTTTTCAACCTACTTTGATGTATTGTATGTTATCAGACATCATTAGGGTATGAGAATATAAGTCAATGTTAAAGTATCCTTCCACGTTAAATATTATCTGCAACAGTGGGAATTTAACAAGGGACAAGGGAACATGCCTAAGCTGTAATTCACAAACCAACTACAATCTATCCCCCATTACCAAGTGATAGGGTTGATGGGACAAGACTGGGCAAGGTAGCAAGAATGTTCCACACATACTTTCTTTAATATCTTTAATCATGTGTGCTGAATCCTTTCCAATTGAGCTAAATATCTCTCTGGCTTGGAGGTGTCCAGAAACTAGATACTATATTCCAGAAGCCATCTCTGTAAAGGCCTATAAAAAGGGACAATCACTATTCTGTCCCATGATACAATGCTCCCTCAATTGTGTCTCAAAATAGTTCTGGCCTTTTTAGCTGTCACAGCACATTGTAAACTCATAACTAAGTGAATTAACATGCTGTTTTCTCCATCTTCCAAATCATTAATAAAGATGAAGTTTAAAAAGGGGAAAAATTGGCTGAAAATTAGAAAATATATTTCTTACTCTGAAACCTACTTTATTATTGAACTCCCAAAGGAATTGTAAAAGCCTGGTCACTTAATCAATTTTTAAAAGATCTTGATAAAGCCCCAGTGCTTAACACACCAACTGTGAAATGCAAAACCTTTCAATGGCAGCTAGAGAGGTGAGCATAAGAGGTACAATTCAAAGACTCTCTCCAGAGGTGTGGAGAAAACCTCTGCACACTTGACTCTAATTGATTGCAATTCTACCCTGATTTCCCTTTTGTCTAAGATTGGGGAATAACTGAGTAAAAGCACCACCTCTATGGTCTTTTCCTCCCATTAGGCCCAGGGAAACTTTCTATACACAAAATACATCGTCTGTTTTGGTCTTTACAATTTAGAAACTACTTTTACCACATACTATATATATAATCCTTCTAATGGCCCTTTCATTAGGGATTACCTTATCTATTTTATGGAGGAGTAAACTAGGACTGAGAGGTCAAGGTTCTTTCCAATTCATACTCAGAAAGTGTCAGGGTCAGGTTACAAACTGAGCCAAAAAGTCTGTGTTTTTTCATTGTATTACATTGCTCTTTGTCCCCCCATGCTGGTTCCTGGGTTAGGGGCTGAACTCTGAAACGGCCTTATTTGTACTAGAACACAGGTTCTGAAGGCTACCATAGCTGGATTTTAATCCTACAGCTGCCAGTTATCAGCTAAGAGATGGCTGGAAAATGGCTTAATAGGTCTAAGATTCAGTTTCCTAAGCTATAAAATGGGTATAATAACATTTTATGAGTTAATATAACCAAAGGATGTACAATGATGCCTGGCACATTATATAGTAGGTGCTCAATAAATGTTGGCTTCTCTTATCCCTATAACTAACTGCTCCTCCTCTGAATACAGACGTAAACACACCCTGCCTGACATTTCTATGCTATTCCAGGGATATATTAATGTACCACTGGCTCTGCCAGTTCAGAAGTTAAGGTAGTGCTATACTGACAAGGTTAGAATTAGAATGTGGTTCTGTTTATATCTCTTAATGTTCCAATTATCCTTGCACAGCAAAAAAAAAAAAAAAAAAAGCAAATAAAATATGTATAGAAGCTATGAGAATTACTGGATACAGTGTGTACTATGTAATCACATTTCACATAAAATTGGCAAGGCTGGAATTTGCTTCACTCTGAGTAAGAAGATTAGCTAAGAAATTTGAGTAATTTATAGAAAAATTCTATGGAGCCTATAACTCCATTTTGCAATGCATTAATTGAATTAATTCCCTATGGTTAGAGCTTAAAGAAATGTTAGTCACTGTCTACTGTAATAGCCCCATTTAAAAAATGTTGATGTGCCTTAGAGAGACGGTGACTCGTCCAGGGGCTTACAGCTTGTTTATGCCAAACCCAGTCTCCTTTCTGCTAGCCCAGTGTTCTGTTTTCAAGGTGACGTTTTATTTTCCAACCCCTCATTCCATGGCCCCTGCAAAAAATATGGGGTATGAGCTCACAAAAGACCTCATCTAATTGAAATCTTGGCCTCATCTCACCCAGTCTTATATCACGTCTGAGATTTTTGACATTTAAGTGATGCTGGAGAGAATGGTATGGGGAGGGGCGCGGTGGGGTGGGAGGAAGAATCAGATCAGCTCTATCTGGCAAAGCCTCAGAAAATTTGTGTGGAAACAAAAAACCTTTTTTGGTAGCTCTGAGCGCAATTCTTGCAGATAATTAAAAATAAATAGATATTTCAATGATATCCAGAATTAGAAATTATTATGGCAAGAAGCAGTCTCAGAGATCAGCCTGGTTGAAATGACTTCTCCTATGGATGAGGAAACCAAGTCCCCAGATAGAGCAAATTTGCTCAAGGTCACATGCTGACTAAACGGCAGGAATGGGACTACAGTAAGCCCTCTGAGGACCAGCCCAGTACTACTTTCTTAGATGGCATTATGCTTTCCTATTTTTCTGGGTGTTCATCAGCTTTCATGTTTGAGATTAATTGATTTTGAAGTCCTCTAAGTGAAGTCCCTGGCTGAGTTGAGCTCCTAGCAAACCACCTTCTAGCTGGAAGAGCCTGGCCATGTGCTCCTTCTTTTTTCCTTATTTCACTTCCCCATCCATACGTCCATTTCCTTCCACCAGCAAACCCATCACTTACCTAAGAAGGCAGAAGGTGAGACAGTCCCATTGCTGCGTGACACCATGACACTGATGCCTGTCTCTATGAAGGGCACAGAGAAGTCGACCACCTCCGATCGTTCCTCATTGATGGTGAGTGAGCCCACTGCCATGTAGGCCCTCTTCATGACCACCTAAAAGAAAGGCGTAATGCTCCGATTAAAACATTCAGGAGGGCAAGGGACCACCACAAGGAAAATACAGCCTAGCAGTGGTTTTCTTTGTATAGTGGGAACAATATATCTTATTTGCCATTTTATGTTTTCTGAAATGCATAAAGTGAGCATGTTTTAAACTTATATTTAAAAGAAGGAAAATAAATGAAAATGGAAATGGAAACAGCCCTTGTGGACACTCACCTCTCCAATCATACCATTCCAGGTTCCATTGATTTTCTTCCCATGCTTGCCATTGGTAACCAGGTAAAGGTCATAGGTGAACTTCACAGATTTAGAAATTTTCTTAAGGATGTCGATACAGAACCCCTTGCAGCATTTTTTGATGTAACCCGGCTCTTCGTCTGTTTTATTCCTAGCCAATTAAAGAAACAAAAACAAACAAACAAAAAAGGCTTTGTACAAAAAGCAAACATTACCCTTTGCCATTAAAAAACCTCCAATCCCAAAGCAGGCCCCCTACACAGCTCAGCACAATTTATACTAGACTCGAGTGAAGAAATAAAGCAGGCAACAGACCTGCAATATTCTCATTATCTCGTCGTATTGAGATATGTTTCCTCTTAATTTTAATTCTCCTTTGAAGTACAAAATACATAAGAAAAGGGTACATATTTGAAGGCTTCAGTTCAATGAATTTTCAGACTGAACGCCTATTAATCAGCACCCGGATCCAGATACAGAAAAGTTACCAGTACCAGAGAGGCCTCTTGTTTCCCACTCTAGACACTTCACACCAAGGAGAACCATTATCCTGACTTTTAAAAGCATAGATTAGTTTTATATTTTTCAAAAAATTGTTCTAAATCTCAAGATTCTGGGACATGCTGGCCCAAGAAAACATATTTGAACACCAGAAGTAAACTTAAATCTCCATAAACTTGAGGTCCTAATCATTAAGGCCAAGCAAGACCAAAGAAACTTTAGTATGGGAAGTTGGCCATCATTTTCCCAGGTTACCAGCTGGACAGAACGAGACATCAGACCAGAGGGCTGCCAGTAATCCCACAGCTCAAAAGCAACTAGAAATCAGACACAGTGCCCAATTCTCATGCCTCAGGTCTCAGGCCAGCCAAGTGCTAACAGGTGCATCAAAGCTGACTCTCCCATGCCACCCAAAGTCATTGAGAGGATGCCATACTCAGTGACTATGCGTTTTTGGCAGGGGACTGTGTTCCTCATGCAGGTTCCACTCAGAGGGTCCACACTTTCCACAATGACAAATGGTGCCTCCTCCAGGGTCACAATGCTCAGATGGTCATCCTCCTGCTCTTCAGTCTCTGGACACATTCGGGGCCACACATAGTACTTCATCTGCAGGGACTTGTCTTTCCACTTCCCCACCTGCACAAGGATGAACACAAGAATCAGAAACCACTGGCCACAACATAACAGCCTGTCCCAGTATTGTCTGAACAATCCCAGGAAGCAGTTGAACAAAAGCCAACAAGTGCCAACATTGTACATACTAGAGATAGGAATACTTTTTAAATCATATGCCCCAAATGAGACTACTGTGTCCAAGTGTAAGAAAGACAATACATTCATTTATCACTCACTTACCAAACATTAAATGAGAACCTACTATGTGCTGGCACCCTGTTAAGACCCATGGCTCAAAGAAGCATCGTTCTATCCTTCATGAAGCTCACAGTGAGTGGAGTCAGATATGTAAACAAATATCTTGCAGCACTGTGTAGTAAGTGCTGTGAGGATGCTGGAGTTCCTGCATTATGTGTGGCTGCCAGTTTTTTCTATTTAGCTGTAACAAAGAGCATGATGGTGAGAGCAGCAGATAGCTTTGGAAAGGTCAACAGAACAATGGGAGCGAATGAGCCAAAATGATGTGTTTTGGCTGTAGAAGAGATCCAGTGGGGAGAGCTAGGTGGATCTAAATTGGAATAAAATTACAAATTGGGATTAAAGAATACTAACACTGTTTGGGAAGGGAGCACAGTTAGGCTGGGGATGAACATGGGTCAATGCAGATGTGCACCTCCTGGGCTGGGTGGAAGCCCTGGGATGAATCAGATATGTCTCTCTGTGAGCCACCACCTATGGCCACACAGGCTGAGTGCCCCAACACCATGGAGCACCATCCACATGGGCTCCAATGTGAAAGGCCAGTGTCCCCGAATCATGAACATGGCGGCCTGCTGGCAACCATCCTGAGAAATGTATGGGTTCCATTATTTTTCAGAAGAGCCACTCATTCCTATTTTTAAGGGAATCAACATGGCTTTGTTGGGGGGTTCTCATTCTCTCTGTCTCATTGAGTTTAATGGAGAAAGAGGGAACACTTGCTTATTTTCTATAACTGAGCATCTTCAATTATCGTAAGGAATTATGGATTGCAAGCACCTGCATTTTCTCAATCTATGATTTCCTCCATGCAGCAACGGAAATTAGTAGAACAGGTGAGGCACCAGGAACTACAACACCACTTAATTTATTAACTACAGAAATCAATAAGAAGCAACAAGTTGGTAGGACTTCATAAATTTTCAAGCAAAACGGCTTGGATTTCCATATTAATGCAAAACCCAGACTCCCTCCTTCTTGGTTTCTTTGTCCAGTAGCATAGCCACTGCCCTTGTGTTACTGCATCATTATAATGCAGGCAGTGGCTTGGTGGCATAGGCTATCTTATTTGGTACCTACACAGTCCTTGTTTGGCTGATGCTTGTTGGTTTTCTTTCAAGGGTATAAATGATGTTTTGCTTCTTTGTTCAGAATCATGCACTGAACCAAACGTTTGCTTTCCTTCATGTGTATAGGCTTCTCTGAACTGTTGATCCTGATTTTAGAACAAGTCTGTTTTTTCTCATATTGCTAAGACTACTTATTTCTAAAACAGAAATTTCCAAATGGCTCTCCAGCCAGTGGAGATACTAATGTCCTCTGCCAGTTGGGCCAGGTAGGAATTGGGAGAGGAGAGACTCAGTCCTGGGGGTCCAGGACATTGGTCACCCCCTCCCCAAATAGGCCTATTTACCCTAGTGGCCAAACTGGTTTATATTCTGCACCTTCAATAATGTGTAAAAGGTTGAGAAGCCCTAAAGTACTTATTTATTTATTTATTTATTTCCTATCATCTTCCCTCAACAGTCCCTTTTGATTTTTTTTCTCTTAAATCCAAATTTATTCTTGTCCATTTTTATTGCTACTAGCCTAGCCTATTATAGCCCAGCGGCCCATTCTGACATTATTGCAGGAAATTTCAAACCTCACTAAGGGTCCCCCAGAGTCCATTGTGGACACTGCTGCCAGATGGCTTTCTTAAAACACAATTTTGTCATATAATCCTGATTCAAAAATTTCAACAATCTCTCACTGTCCTCAGAATTGTGCCCAAATTTCTCACCTAGATAGTCAAGGTCTGTACCTTGAGTCTAGCCTACCTTGATACAGTTAACTTCACTATTTTACATCATGAATCCTTAGTTCAACTTGGAAAAGGAAGTTGTTGGTATTAAGAGCTAACATGGATTAATCAGGAACACTTTGCAACAAACTAGCTGCATTTTCTTTTCTAATAGACTTACTATATCTGTGGGAAAAATGCTACAGACATAACATTTTGGCAGAGTTTCTCAGATACTATTGTGAACAATATGGATATTGCACACTTTGATAGATTTGAAAGGAGTTTAAAATCTGTACCCAAAAAGGAAAAAAAAGAGATTGTTTAATGAATGACTGCCAACATAGAAAAAAGTCACTAGTGTCATATCAGGGGACTCTGTTCTTAGAAGCGGCCTGGGTAGTCTTTTAGAAAACAAAATACAAGTCATGCTTACAAAATTGCAGACAACAGAAAACTAGATAGGAGGAAAGATAAACTGCATTGCAGAATCAAGTTTGGAGGAGATATGAATTAGTTGGAATGATGGACTGAACCAAACTGAATGAAATGTAACAGTATTTGTACTCAAAATCTAGCATTTTGATGTTTTAAAAAGCAATTGCACAGTATCAAAAATGAGATATTTCAATCAGCAGTCTACAAAAGCTATTGCAATAACAATGGTATATTTATAGACATACATCATCGAGCATATGGGGTGAAGGGAAGGTATGAATGATCCTCCCTTGCTCTGTGTTCATCATACCACAGCTGGAAAACTGGGTTCTGATCCTATAATTCTATAATCTACTGATTTTTATTAAATATATCATTCTCATTTCCCCAACAGTAGTTTGTTCACGCAGTTCCCTCTATCACACCCTTTCCCAACTTCTACCAAGTTAGCTGGGTAATATCCTTACTTCAAGTCCATTCATTTCAACCACCAACAACTGCACACTGATTCTGTGCCAGGCACTGGGCTATGTGCTAGAGGTAACAATACCAGGTAGCATTTATTGAGGGTATAGATGTGCTAGGCACTGACCATATCTAGTAATCTCATTATATCACAGTGAGCCTGTGAGATTGAGGCTCACATTTAATGTTTCATTTTACAGATGGCTACAGAGGGGTTTGATGACTTGCCCAGGCTCCCATGGTAAGTGACTTGAAGCTGAGCAGTCTGACTCCAGAGCTTGGACTCCTACCCACCGCTCTGCACTGCTTCTCTGACAGTGAAGGAGTAAGACATGTTCCTTTTCCTCCAAGGACAGTCTAGAGGGAAAAGACACTATCCATCGATAATAATAGGCTTTGGTGATTACTCTAATATCCACTATCCATTGACAAGTTAGGCTTTGGTAATTACTGTAATAAAAGATATAAATAAAGTACTCCTGCATTCAGAGTAGAAGTGATGTTTTCTAAAAGAATCAGAAGAAATCTCAAAGAGACCCTCATTTTGAGCTGTGGCTTGAAACGTAAATGATAGCTGAGGAGGTAAGAGTTATTTATCTGCCAAGGAAAGAGCAAGAGTGAGGGAACAGAGTGGTGCAGAGGCTAAATGAAAATGGCTTATTTTTCACACCTGTAAGGTCTGAGGCATGGGGAGCAATTGTCTAGCACAGTTCTCTTCCTTACGGGCCTGCTCACTGTAGCCGGATGATCTCTGCCAATCTTGAGAGCTGACTGGATTGTGTTCATCTCTTCCCAACTCCTTGTTCAAGGGTGTCAGGCTGGTAGCTTGAAACTGGCATGGGCACCATGAAGTTGGCAAACACTATCAATCAGGCTTCCTCTGTCCAGCCCCGGCCCCTGTTGTTAAACATCTACCAGCTCACCACTGCCCAGAACCCAATCATTCATCATTTCATGCTATCTACTACCTTCTTTAATGATTTTTTAAATGTTCCAGGTGATTGTCTTAATTAAAATAATTCTAAACATGTCTCTGAGTATTTCTGAGACTGTAAACACATTTCTAAAACACTGTGAGCCTTAGTTTCTGCATCTGTAAAAATAGGTGTGTGGCATTCTGAGGTGCCTTCCACATAATTTCATGATCATAATTTCTTTAGGACAGGGGCTCTCTACATCCTACAAATTAAAGCCCGATGAAGAGGTGCTTTTAGAGGTTACTTTTTGAAGGGGTGGCAGTATCTGATTTGTTTCTGCAAAATACGAGCTTGCCTTAAAGTCGTTATTTTTTTTTCGTTTCTTCAAGGAAACAAAAAAAAAATAAGAAGGAAAGTTAAATTCCTTGAGTACTGAAAGGTGAAACTTTTTTGAAAAAAAAAAAATCAGAATATCAGATTCCCAATTCCAACAAACAGGGTTCATGTTAAAGAACATGTTTAGATAGTCACTGCCAATTCTTTATGGAGCAAAGGCAGATTACAAATGAGTAAATAACTAAAATTAACAAAAAAGGAAACAAAAATTATGTAGAAGAACAAGGTGTATTTCAAGCAATCTTTCTCTCAAGGGGGAGAAAGTATGGTGAAAAATATAAATGGGAAAGTTTGAAAGAGCAATGAAAAATAGTAAATAGAGAAAGAGAAGCCAGAGGCACCAAGCAAACATCTTGAAAGTTCATCTAGGATGTCCGAAGTGGTGTGAGTCTACAATCCTGGAAGTGCAGACAGCGGTAGAACATGAGGCTAACAGGAGATATTTCAGAGACAATGTAGCGAGAAGAACTGAATGAAGAATTTATGCTTGAGATTAATATACGATCAGGAAAATAAAAAACCTTAAGAAATAATGAAGAAAATGACTGTAAAGCACTCAGAATTCCTTTGAGGTAACTAAACAAACATCATTACCACAAGCACATTTCACAACATCTGTCTACAAAAAAATTCAGTTATCTGCCATTCTAACATTTAAAAAGATCTCTTGAGGACCAAAATCATCTTTCTCAAGAGAAAAAAAAAATTTGCCTAGTTTTTTTTTTTTTCAGAAAAACAGTGATGTTTTAGAGTTTCTGGTTTGGTTCTCTTGGTACAGGCTGAACACCTGAATAGCTGGGAATTTCTCCTCGGAAGGAAGTCTACCTTACAAACCTGTGGCACCTTCGAGTGGACTTGGCTCATAAGGCTTCCCTTAGGAAAATTCTAGGGAACTAGTCTGTAATGCTTTTAGACTTCAAAGTCTTCCTTCTGCTAACAGATTCCTCCATTACTGCCAGTGAAATTGGCACCAATTAGCACCCTGACAAGGCCACACATTAAAAAAGACCACAGAGACTGTGTTCCTCTCTGAAAGCCCCCATGTTTGTCCCTCCACCATGAACAGTTGATGTGAGCAGAAGGGCGAATGTGTCATTGTGAAGAAGGGAGAGGGGACCAGGGCAGGGTATTGAGGCCGCTGCAGTCCTTGCACAGATTAGCAAAGGACATCGGTCTCCTTGGGCTGCCTCTCTTGTCTGCATAGAAAGTCATTTTTTAAGATTCTGGAACAAAAACACTTATTAGAGCCTCTTTAGGCGTCAAAGGTTATTTTTCAAAAATCAAAGCATTTTTGTTTTTTGCTTGAGATGACATCTGGATGTAACATGAAACACTTGCTGCTTATTTTAAGCCTTCATCTGACTTTTAAAATGTGAAACTTAAAGCTACATGCTATTTCCCTGAGCAAGCTAAAGGAAGAGGCAGTCTCTGCAAGGCAGCCTAAATTCTGCATCCCATTCTGTCCTGCAGCCCCGGGGCAGGCCTCAGACTCTGAATAGAGCAGAAATCCAAGGACAGGAGGACACCCTCACTTCCCCACCCCCAAAGCTATACATCTTAACTCAACTCTGAGGATTTTTAATGTTTGAATATACGATAATACTTCATTTTGCTCAATCTTTGTTTTTCTCTATTTACCTATCTTTAGTTTGTTTTCTGCTACTATAAAAAAAACACACACAGACTGGGTAATTTATTTTTTTTTTAAATGTATCCCTCACACTTCTAGAGGCTGGGAAGTCCAATATAAAGGTGCTGGCATCTGGCAAGGGCCTTCTTGCTGCATCATCCCACGCAGAAGGCAGAAGGGCAGGAGAGTATGTGTGAGAGAGAGAGCAGGAGAGGGCCAAGCTCACTTTTATAACAAATTCACTCTCTCAATAACCAACCCACTACTTTGATAATGTCATTCATTCACTCATGAGGGCAGAGCCTCAGGACCTAATTGCCTGTAAAATGTCCCACCTCTCAACAACGTTGCATTGAAGATTAAGTTTCCAACTTAATGAACTTTGGGGGACACATTCAAACTACAGCACTACCTCTCCCCCTCATTTCTTTGTAACCAAGTGAACATTCTAACACTGTATGGCCCTGCATTATCTGTATCCATTCAAAATACATCTACATATATACAAAGAAGGGGATTTGTGTGACTTGGTATGTATGCGTGTTTCCTAAATCAAATCATAATACACACATTTCTCTACCACTTACTTTTCCCACTTCAGTGTGGAATTTCTTCCAACAGTAGATCTAACTTCTTTTAAGAACTGCATAGTAGCCTATAATAATGAATGTGCCTTGATTTATTCAAGCGTAGCCCTATTGATATTTATGATATTTCCAAAAAATTAACCAGAAGACATAATACATATCTTGGTATTTCTAAGGCATCAATTCCCAGAAATGAAAAGGTGGAACAAAAGGATATGTATGTTTTTAAATGTTCTCAATGGTGTCAGAATACAACAGTTTTCAACAATTGAAATTCCTATCAGCAAAGCACAAGAGCGCATCCTGCTCACACTCTCACCAGCACTAAGTTTTTATCACTACTAAATGCTTGCCAATCTGAGGAATGAAACACGATATCTTCCTGCTCTAATTTTCATCTCCTTGCCTCACAGTGAGCGCAAGCACCTTTCCACATCTCTTAGCCATTTAAATTTTCCTCTTTTACCCTCTAGTCACATCTTTTATCCATTTTCTATTGAGTTGTTTGTCTTTCTTATCCATTCATAGAGAAGAGCTCCTGGTGTAGTATGATAGTAACCCTTCATCTCTCAGGTAAGCTTGAAATATTGTTCCCACTCTGAGATTTGTCTTCTGACTGGTCTTTTATTCTGTGCACAAAATTTTACTGTTTTTCTTTTGCAGTAAAACATAATATGTCTTTTTAAATGGAGGGTTGGTTTCCTATCTAACTTGTAAAACAATCTACCCCACTCCCAAAGTGTTCTTCTTTGGTATTAGTATACTTTTGCATGTAGCTTTTCCTATACTACATGTGACAGAGATGCAGTTTTGCTTTCTGTTGTTGCACATGACCTTCCCCTGCCTGCAGGTCTGTCCCCTTTCCATGTTTCAGGAATGTTCTGCATTCTCCTTGGCCCTTCTCAGACCTCTCCACTGCCATGATACTGTCCCTGATCACCCCAGCCCAGAGAAAGAGCTTTCTTATTTGATCTCCTGTAATAATTTTGTGGGTCAACCTCTCCCTTTGGCTATCATATTAAAATGTTAGCTGTATTTCAAAATTCATATCTCTGAACTGGTCCTTAAGCCCTTCGAGGGCAGGGACTATATTAGATTTTCTCTTTTTTGTGCCTTGTACTGGCATGAATAACAACTATGTTCTCGGTAAATTATTGACTGATGTCACTGCACACCCTCCACAAAGCCTCCACTAGATCTCCCTCCAGTGTTCTTTCTTCCATGAAAAGGATGTAAGATATAAAGCCTGCTTCATTCTGTTTCTCTTCAGCCTTCCTGATTATAAACTTACCCTGGACAGACTCAGTTCTATGTGAATGGCTGTAAGTGCAATGGCACAATCTGCTGCAGTATCTAAAAAGGCCACTGGCATGGCTTTGATGCTTCTTCTCCTAATTATTTGCATATTCAGTGCCATCTAGGTTTAGAAATCCAGTTTTTGAAAAGTGTGCTTGGAAATAATTTCCATATTTAAATTTGATCCATGACTGCCTTTGGCCTATGACTGCCTCATCACTTACTAAGCTGGGGACCGGTGGCTCTGGGTACACACGCTGAAGGGAAGCCCATCCAGCCAATCCTGTCTGGCACCTGCATGGCTCTCCCAGGGACACTGAGACATCCACTGCCATCTCGGGCCTCAGATGCTATCCCTGGCTGAGCCCTGCCTCTCCAAGAGAGCCCAGGCCCCCTCAGCACTGTGTGTACCCATTTTTGCTGCTGGGCACTGCCCTCTGAGTGACTCTTGTTCGCTGCTTATCTTCCTTGCATCTTTCCTACTCTGGAGAGTGAAGAAATGGGAAAATGGGGGAGGTAGAGCAGACTCACCTGCCAGGAATGGAAGTTGTTGATTCCCTCAGCACCAGAGAGCTGTTATGGTCATTTCAGATAACACCACGGATGGAGATGTGATCATATTAGAGTAATTAGAGCCATTAGGGACCAGGCCGAGGGCCAGGCACTTCTTGTGGAGGTCTATCAATTCATTGCCACTAAAAAAGGTGGATATTATTAATTGCCTACAATATAGACCAAAAAACCCAAGGCTCATTGAGGGACCAGAATTTTATCTCTGATTTGTTTGACTCTAGCAGCTCATATTTTTTTCACCACGCTATGTTACCAAGAGAATATTTATGACCTCTATATTCCTTGCAAACTTACTGTGATCTAAGAGAGTAGAAGAGTCTGTTTCAGCTCACCCTAGTCTCCCAAGATCCCTGATGGTTGTGTCTAAAGGATTCATGGCAAGTGGCAACTGAAGTTCATAATGGGGGCCAGATAGGCAGAATGGTGGCAGGTGGCAGTGGGAGGCAGGGTACTGACAAGCTGTGTGACCTTGCATGAATTATTTAATCTCTCTGTGCTTGGCTCATTAGTTTTCTGCAAGTATTTGCTATTTTTTCCTCCTCCTTCTCATTATAAATATTACTACTACAATTGAAAACATCAGTGCAGCTCCTTAATGTGACTTCCTCCCAGAAACATAATTTTTTGTGCAAGTGGCTTGCAATTGTCAAGGGGGAAATACTGAACAAATTCTACTTCCCAAGCTTTTAACTCAATTTTTTCCAAACATCACGGCGAACTCTATGAGGTTCTTTTGGTTTCATTCACTATTTTCATTCACGTGCAAATAAAAACAGAAATCACAGGAATAAAAATGCCAGTACCCTTCTGAATTTACCCAAGGTCTTGAATCCAAAGAGTCCCATTGAGCGAGGTGGTGCCTCGTCATAAACCCCTCCCCGGGACAAGATGCCATTTTAGAAAAGAGCATTAATTCTTTTAGGTCAGAGAATTTTGTAAACAGTTTGCTAAACAGGCTCAAATAGGTGGAAAGATTCAACAGGATTTCCTGAAGTATCTAATGCCTCTTGGCTCAAGGGCTCAAAAACTCCCAAGCCACAACTCTCCATCCTTGGGAACCCATAATCCTCAGAGTCCTATTCTTAGACTTATAGGAGCTCAATCAGTGAGAACTGAGCTCTACCTTCTCCTTTGATGTGCCTTCTTCCAATGAAGACCTGTCTTCTGGAACAACAAAACTGGGTCCCAAACCATCTTCTGGGACATGCAGGACACAGTGAGGAACCACTCAAACAGACCACTCCCTCTAAATCAACTTCTTCCTGGACATGTGTGCACCATGCCCAAGGCCTTGGCTTGCTCCAGAACACAGCTCAGCAGCGATGCTGAACTGCTGACTGATAAATGATGGGTGGGTTCTAGGGATGCTGTTATAATCTGCTTTTGGGAACTGGGCCACAGGCTGCAATCACTGATACTGCTTGTCATCAGGTTACCTTGTCATTACTCTCTACCTTTATTCTCAAATGACAGTTGTGAGGGTAGAGCAAAAGTGTGTAATGTTGGACAATTCTGAACTGTGACTTTCTGGATTTGAGCACTGACTTGGCAAGGTCTTCATTAGTACTCAGGCAAATATGTATGTATGTGTATGTCAACTCATTCATTCACCCTACTTTATTCTAATTTGTCATATTAGTAAGGAACATAGACTTTGAAGTCAGAAATGCCCAATTTGAATCCTTGCTTTTCCATCATTGGTTGCATGTGATTCTGGATGACTTAATCTTTTTAACCCTGTGTTGTGGATGGCTACTGTTGAGCTACCAACCAGCCATCCCTACCTCTCCTTCTGACTCACTCTCCCCTCTCCCCCCTCACCATAGCTCTTTATCTCCTCCTCTTGTGAACTGCCCCTTCCTCAACTCCACCGATGTGATCCTGTGGAGGTTGCCATTTTATTCCACCTCCTGGTCTACCCACTGACCCAGCCATAGCTGAGAGGTTGAAGGGTGGGGCACCTGACTGGCTGGGTCAAATCCTCGGGATTTTTGGTAGGACCCAGGAGAATGTTAAGTCAGTCTCATTCTAGTGGCATAAGCTATAATATGTAAAATTCAGAAGCCCTGGGCAGCCATGTTTTGTAGCCTATGGAGAAACTGACCTATGGAAGGAGAGAAGAATGAAGGCAGAAGCTACTGAAAAGTAAATACAAGTGAGAGTATGAGCAAGATATATGACAGCATCAGAGTCCCGGTTTATGGCTATTCTGGGGGCTCAACCACATTCCCATTGTGAGTTCTGTTGAGATGATCCATTATCCTATAACACAGTTGTCTTTTGCTTAAGCTGGTTCAAGTTGGATGTCTATTCTTTATAATCAAAACAGTTCTCATAATGTACTGTGTATTTCATTCATAAATGGCAATATAACTATCTTTGTGGGGTTCTGATGAAAATTAAATAAAATAATGTACATAAAGTGCTTTGCAAAGTGCCTGGAGCATGGTGAGCCCTGAGTAAATGACAGTGGTTGTGGTGGCAGTAGTGACATTTATCATCGCCAATTTCTGTCAACATCTCAGGAGCCAAGAAGTAAGTTGGGTTGCAAGTGACAGGCAGATTCCTCAGCCATTCCCAAACAAGTGTCTCTCCAAAGGAAGAAGCAGCAGGGGGCCTCCACTCAAGCTCTTTGAGTCTTGGGTTCAGGCAGGGCCAATCGGCTAGAGTTCCTGTTGTTTGGTTAGTGACCTGTGGCTGCATTCTCTTCCTGGCCCTCAGGCCTTGTGGGGGTGCTTGGACAGCCACAGAGTCTACAGTCACAGCCAAACGCACTCAGCAGGCCACTTGGCATCTCTTACCACCTGGCCCATGTGCCAGACCCTGCTGCCAGGTGCAGTCATTTGCATGCCTTCCATCTCCCCTTCTATTCCCCATGCACTCCTTCTACAAGTCCCTTCCCAGGATTAAGAGCTCATAACCACAAGGGTCCTTTAAGACTCCCCACTTAGGGGTTCCCAAACCAAGTAAGTGGCAGAAACAGGATTTGAACACAGGCAGTCTGACACCAAAGCCTTTGTTTTTTACCACTCCTCTATGCCACAAATATTATGTGCCACAAGGCACATAAAATGCAGAGAACAGTATCAGGCATGTCATAATAATGTCTAATAATTGATGCTGATCTAGAATACCCGCCTGTCCTATTCTCCTTGGCAGTTCTGTGTGCCTTGGGCCTGCCATAGCATTAGATGATCTGGGGCCCAGAGAAGCAGGAGGATGAAAGACACTGAGTGGAAACAGCGCCACCATGCAGAAGGCACCAGGTTGTTGCAGAAGACCCCTGGGAGTCAGAAATGATTATACTGGTCTTCAAACAAGGCTTACTGGACTGGTCCCCAGCTTGCTCTACCCCTTGCCTGCTGACCAGTCTCATTACACCCTCTTCATGATCCTTCTCTGAATTTCAAGTGTTTTCAATATGTTTAAAGAAAAGTTTACTTGAAAATATGCAGGAATCTACTGATAGATCTTAGACAAACTAAACTAACCCCTCTCAGATATAGCTCAGGACACTAATGAAAAGTGATGCAAATCATTGCACATTTAGTAAACCAATCAAACAAGCAAAATTGGTTCTCAAGCAAATTTTTTTGGAGCTAGAACATGTAGCTGGACTAGAGCAGGACATCATCAGATGAGACTGCAGAGAGCTGCTTTTATCACTGCAGGGTGCCCATACACAAGTATCAGAAAGAAAGTAATGAGAAGCATTCTGGAAAAGGGACATATTGCATAAGTATAATGACAATATTTTCCAGACCACAAATCTGAATGTGAACACTGATAATTATGAATGTGCTTTCTGGGACAATGAAGCAATGTAGTTGAAAGTGTGATCATCCAGGAAATTCAAGACATAAGGTTGTGAATACATATGAAAAGAAACAAGGCATAAACATTAAAGAGACACATAAGAATTACTGAGGCAATGAGGGAGCACAAATGGAAGAGGTGAAAGTCATTTAAAATACATTATAATTTTAGAAGCCTAGACCACAAAGAAAAAAAAAAAGGCTTGAAGGATCTGTGTCTAAGAATGTACTTACTGTTCTCTCTAAGGTGACCTGTCAAATTCATAGAACAGTTTCCTCACACCTCACCAGGGCCATCCAAAACAAGACTAAATACTTAACAATAACACTCATTCTAAGATTGCCCAGGGTCGACCACTCTTCCTAGACAATAACGGTCAATTTGGTAGATAAGAATATCTGTAAAGAGTGAAGAAAATAGTTTTTTGTCAGATATTCTAGACTATAGGCTCCCAAACTAGGATATCCAAGGTCATTGCATCTCTCACGGAAATGCTTTTCTTCAGCTGTGGAGGGTAGAAATAGAAAGGATCCTACCTTGACTTCCATTCACAGATACTCTCCTTCTTGCCTGGATTTCTGCATTACTCCTAATGGTTTCCCCACCTCCATTCATGCTCCACTTGGCCCCCAGAGTGATTGCTCTAAACTGCACATCTGACTGCATCCTTACCCTTCTCAAAGGCTGTCAGGGCCTCCTCATTCACCTATAGAATAATATCTAACTTTGGAAAATTACACATTTATTCCCCACGTTTCACCCTTTCTCCTTTCCCTTCCTCTTTCCCTCCTTCCCTCCTCTTGCTCCTCCTCCTCCTCTTTCTTTACCTTTCTCTCCCTCTCTCTTTTCCTCTCTCTCTCTTGCCTCCCTGCCTTTGTTTCTTTTTTGGCTTATCTCTTCAGATTCCTAGCCTTTTAATTTCAATTGATAACACAGAATGCTCTTTCTTATCTGAATGTCTTTACTCATGCCCAAATCCTCTATTTTAAACCCCTGGTCTTCTGAATGACACAGCTCTTCCCTTAGGATTCGGCTCAGTAGCATCTATGCCAAGAAGTGTTTCCTTACCACACCCCTTGGCTGGACTAAGGGGTTAGGTGTCCTTCCTCTGTACTGCCAAAATACCGTGTACATATCTCGGCCTCACAACTTGCCATGATATCTTATATCTAACTGCTTATGTGTCTGGTCTCCTCCAGTAGATTATGAGTTCCTCAATGGCAGGGACTGAATATTATCATTTTCTTTTATCCCCAATACCTAGCATAGGGAAGATTACCACAGTAAGCACTAAATAAATGTTAGCTAAACACATAACAGCAAGATTTCAAAAGGGGAACCTGCTCCTGGCAGCTAATAATAGATAATGATGATTCTACCAATACTAGCTAATATTTATTGAGCATTTGGTATGTCAGAGGTGATGCTGAGCAAAACACATGCAGTATGAAATTTAATTTTCAGGATAGTCTTATAAGGTAGATATTATTTTTATATCCATTTATGGTAGATTCTTATATTAGTGGTAAATAAATGAATCAGATATCCCAGTATTCATGCCCTTGTCCAATCATTTCTCACGCTGACTCTGAGTTTAGCTTTGTGACTTGCTTTGCCCAATAGGATATCGAAAAATGTGACACATGTAGAGACTTGGATGAGCGATAGTCAGTGGGTCTTGTCTTGTCCTCTTGGAATGTTGCTGACAATGCTGAAAAAACTTGGGCCAGCCTCCTTGAGGACAACCAAACATAGAATGAGGCTCATCTGATCGCCAGTACCAACACTAGACCCATGAATTAGGCCATTTTGGATGGTTCAGCCTTGGTAGACTCATCAGATAAGTGACCCCCTGGAGACCAACCCAAAAACCACTAATTCAAACTTATTCTAATTCAAACTGCTGACCCAAAGAAGGCTGAGTAATAAAATGATGGCTGTTTCAGGCCACTAAGTTTCGAGGTGGTTGTTACACAGCAATATTCTCACACTGCTAAAAAGTACTACCTTACCCTGGGTAATTTATAAAGAAAGGAGGTTTAATTGATTCATAATTCTGCATGGCTGAGGAGGCCCCAGGAAACTCAAAATCATGGTGGAAAGCGAAGGGGAAGTAAGGCACATCTTACGTGGCAGCAGGAGAGAGAGATCAGGAGGGGGGAACTGTCAAACACTTTTACCACCAGATCTCATGAGAACTCCCTCACTATCATGAGAACAGCATGGGAAGCCACCCCCATGATCCAATCACCTCCCACCAGGTCCCACCCCAACACATGGGGATTACAATTTGAGATGAGATTTGGTTGGCAACGCAGAGCCAAACCATATCAGGTGCTCTCAGTATATCTTGTGCAACTTTTTCCTCCCAGTGTTTATAATCTAGTCTCACATCCTCCACTGAAGGGCAGGCGGATATCTGGTCTCAAAGCAAGAGATTTTAGCCTACAGCATGAAGACCTGGCCAAGCCCTGTCTGTGACTGCCCATGGGATGTTGGTACATAAACTTGCAGAGACTGATTCCGTAACTGTAAAATATGAGGGTAAAAACATTTGCCAAAATACCCTCATATAGGTTTGAGAGAAACAAAGGTGAAAATATTTGTGGAAGTTCCTTGAAACTAGCTACTCCCTGGACAAAGGCAAGGAAGGTGGCAAGAATGCTCCCATCCAGCCAAAAAGAAAAGAAAAAAAAGAAAAATACTCAGTGTTTAGAGAGTACCAAATGATGTGCCAGACACTGGGCTAAGTGGTAGGTTTTGCAGGGAGAAAATGGGGAAACTGACATGTTAAGATGCCAGGTAATTTGCCTGTGGTCACATAATTAATAAATGGCTCAACTGGATTCAAATCCTGATTTGCCTCACTCCAAAGCCTGGGCTTCTTGCACAGTGCTAAGTGGCCTCCTAAAGGAACCTCCACAGCCTATGCAAGAACAGAATTATTGGCCAGGTAGTCTACCATTAAATGGGGTCGCCAGCTTGTGGCTAAAGAAACAGATGATGAAAGAAGTGCTGAGGAGAAAATGCCTGTTTACAAACATAGCTTAATTAATTAGTCAACTCAGATGAGGCAGAAAAGGCGGGTTTCCAGATGTCTGACATCGAGAATTAATTAGCAGAAAGGCATCAGTCCTCAGGCCTTGGGTTCATGGCCAGACCACATGGTAGAATTAAATTACTAGACTTCCCCTCCAACTTAAGCCATTTGAAAGAAAACAAAACCCCAAACAATAACCTTATTAAAAATGACAACTCAACTGGAAAATCTCCACCAACCAAAGCTTCAAGTGAAGTTCAGAAAAGAAGGTTCCAGTGCTTCCAGTTCAGTTTACAAAAGAGAATGAAATGAAAGTAGGTTAGGCTAACAGTTGGTAAGTTCACATCTGTACCAAGATAAGTAAAACAGAAAATTAAGGTAGCACTTGAATTCCTATCAGGCAAAAGCCACCACCTTTGCCGAAATGTTATCACATGAGTCACTTGTAAATAGAAAGTACATGTCAATCTGCAGGAATCACCACAAAATGGGGTTGGGCCAGCCCAGGAGAACAGATAATATGGAGCCAATATTAAGTATAATGTGTACTCTTTGGGCTCTGGTGTGACTTTATGAGTAAAAGTTACTTTCCAGGAATGGGTTCCCCCACTGCTTCCACAGTTAACTTTTCACAGGGGTTCTAGAACTGCTCCTATTTTGTTGTCTATATTTTTATCAGTGAATTTCTGCAGTTGTTTGGGACTCATCCTCTGCCTAAGCAGGGAAGTTAATGAGGTTTGAAGCAACTTTGTGTCCCAGGGTGAATGGAATATAATGTACGTGGAGAGAGGTAAGGGCAAAGAGTTCAGCTAGGCTGGAGGGTTGAGGGCTGAGCAAAGGTAGACAAGGTGGGATTCCATGGGGAGGGAGGGTGTGCAGGTAGACTGGTAGATCTGGAAGTGACCTAGAAAACGTCTGTGGTTTTCAACCAGTGTATGTATTAGAATCACCTGTAATGTGATTAAAATGCTGATACCTAGGACCTATCTCAGACCAATTATATTGGAATCGCTAAGCAGGTGACTCTAATGGGCACCGGAATTGAGACCCACACACCTGTGGCAACCTATTGATTTTCCTAGTGGGGAAATGAGGGAACACATATGGAGAGGCAAAAGAGAGACTCTGTGGGTCCCTGGTGTCAGGTGACATTTCACTGAGCTGCCCTGAGAACTCCACTGCTCCTTCACAGCCTCGATCTGGCTTCATGGGAAAGGGAAATCACATAAAGTCACTCCCAGGTGCTGGGATCCTTGACCTTGTAAGGCTGTTGCACTTGTGCAGGTTTGTAGATTCCTTCACTGATGTAGAATGAGGTTGAGGGATTTAGACCAGTGAAGGTCAAAGTGTGGCCCCAAGACCGGCAGCATGGGCATCATTTGACATGCACATTCTCAGGCATCTCTCCAGAACTACTGAACTGGCAACTGTGGGCAGAACCCAGCAATCTGGTTTTAACAAAGCCTCACGCATGCTAATGTTTGAGAACTGCTGGTTTACACAACCATTTTCCAAAAATGAGTCTTTGGAGACAGGGAGAAAAGTAGGAGGTAATGGTGGTAGGGGTGTTCATGAGGATACTGGCCTGTGCCACTAAGGATAAAGGCTGGCAGTTTACTTTGGAGTAATCGAGGATGCAGGGTAAAACTCATCCCCTTCTACAACAAGGATTTTAATATTTACCAGGTATCGCCTGCCTGACCTGCAGCCAGCTGGTAGAAATAAAATGTCTCTTGTTTCCTCAAAGAGAACTCATGCCAAACTAATATATTCCTGACTTGAAAAAGTTTCATTTGCTCCTACCTGGTCTTAACTTATATCTTTCTATTGTCAACTCTTGATTATGTCTCATAATAGTTAATAAGAAGATGCATATCATAGTGAAAAGATAATCAACATTTTATTTGACTTGCAGATGTATTCACAACTCATACCCAGTCAGTAACACCAGCACCCACCCCCAAACCCACCCCACCTGTTTCTGATTCTCCCTTGGCTCAGGGTCCCTCTCAGCGCCTACTACACAGCTGCTGACGGAGGAATGTGCTGGAATGATGGAAGAGCTGGGTCACAGCAGATAATCCATTTATGGATAATAAAAAATGTGTGTCACACTTCGTTGACCATGCCAGTCCTGAGCTGCTATACATACATAAAAGATCCTTCATACCCAAGATGGATTTCAAAGCAAAATGAAAAGCCCATATGATTTGGCCATGTTCCTACTCATGTTCCAGAATAAAAGGTAGACATAATCTCTCTGACCAACATATTTACTAATTATGTGTCCTGTGCCAGTCTCTGTATGAGATCCTGCAGGGGATACGGTAGGGGATACACAGATTCTGCTTTCAAGGAGCTTAATGAAACTGAGGAAAGAGAAATACACTTATTGAGAAAGACGTTATAACATCCAGTGTATTAACTATGGTAGGCTAACTGCCGTAACAAATAGTCTGTGAAATGTATTATAATTCCAACACAATAGAATTTCATTTCTAGCTCGTGTAACCACATTGAGGTTGGCAGGGCAGCCTTTTCTAAGCAGTGATTTGGGAACCCAAGCCAATGGAGACTCTGTCATCTTCAACAGGAGGCTTCCAAAGTCCCTAGGAGGTGTCTGCATTCCAACTAGCGAGAGACAAAAGGAGCGTAGTTGAGCTGTCAGGGGAGGGTTTTATGGGCTAAGCTTTGAAGTGACACCCATCACTTCTGCCCACATTGTGTTGGCTACGGGTCCATCACATGGCCACACCTCACCATAAATGGGAAATAGAGTCCATCTGTATACCCAGAAAGGTGAACAAACACATTTTGTTAAATACCCAACAGTTTCTGCCATACTGGGCATGGTTGGGGAAGGTGTGTGAGGCTGGGGGACAGTTTTATTTATTTACACATGTGTTGTTTCATTATTTCTCACTATCACAGTAACTTCTGAAGATCCTGCTATAGTTAGGATCCTGTTATCTGAACTCGTTGCTACTTTCTTGATTTTTCCTAGAGTTTTACGGAAGACTGGGCAGTATAGCCCATTCCAAGGATGAGCATTATTGGGAGGCTATGAAAAAATTCAGCAAGAGAAGGGTAACAATCTTCAAATGATGCATCTTTAACCTCTTTGTGTTCTTTTTAGTCAATACTTCACTGCTTAGTGCCAATCCATGGAAATCACTTTCGTGCTGGCACTGCCCAGAGAGTGATAGATTTCATTCAGGTGGCTGGGCCAACAGAGGGTCCAGTAAGGCAGGACAGAAACTGCTTTACTCAGAGTGTTCATTCTGGGGTCTGATGGAATATTAATGCTGAGAGGAGGCTGAGAAACGTAGACTGTGGAGGAAAATGGGAGGAAACCTCTTCACACCGAGAAGGGGAGATGGTGAAACCAAGTCAGCTGGAAATGGAGAGGGGGCCTTTTGATGTTTTCCTGTTTTCTACAGGAAGGGAAATCAATAGATGCCTTTAAATGCTCCTCTGGGTGAAGAATGGATACTTATCTCATTTCTCCCTCTCACTACTCTTCCATCACTTTCCCAGACACCATGTTACTAGTTTAGGGTCCTGGGAGGAGCAGAGGAAGATGGAAATGCCACACACATCTGGACTACAACCCCCTGCTGCTTTGCAATGAAGACAATTTTCTAATTGGAATCAACAGACACCCAGTGTCTGCAGTCTCTGTTGGAAACAGCAGACGTAAGTAGCAATCAAAAGGTAGAGTACAAGCACAGAAGGATTAGCATGTATGTAAACCTGGGCTTTCTAACTTGGTGCCCTGAATCTAGCCATTTGCTTGTTTTAAGCAAGGCATGCTGTTTCATTTAGGCAGTTAGTGGCAGTGAAGAAATGAGTGTGTATTGGAGTTTCCTCTACATTGTGCTGGGAAAGGTATTTTATACCTCACAGATTTTATGATGGAGCCTCAGGCAGAAGTTGCCTGTATTCACACGTGTAATTAGAATATAAGTTCTTCTTTCGTTTATTCAGCAGGTATTATTTCACAACAATCAGGAGTCAGGAATTTTCTAGGTGCTGAGGACGGTGATGATAAACTAGTCCCTGCCCTCCAGAACATTCTAGTGAGGGAGAAAGACAATAAACAAATATATAGCAAAATATCAGCTAGAGAGAGCTATTGAGATAATTAAAGGTGGGAAAGAGGATGGTGTGTGATGGGAGTTAGACAGGATGTTCAGAAAAGTCTTCTAAAGAAGTGACACCTGAGCAGAGGCTTGAATAAAGTGAGTGTCATGTGACTATCTGAAGAAAGAGGATTTCAGGCAGAAGACTCTGCAAGGGCAAAGATCTTTTGATGGGACTTTGCTTGGAGTGTCTAAGGAATAGCAAGTTGGCTAGCACAGCTGGAGAACCTTGGGGGAACCAAGGGAAGTGTGGCAGAAAATCAGTCTGGTGAGATAGGGAGGACACAGACCATGCTGGGCCTGCAGCCATAGTAAGGCTTTGGATATTCTGTATGTGGTGGAAAGCCATGGCAGGATTTTGAGCAAATAGCAGACACAAACTATTACATTTTGAAAGAAGCACTTTGGTTGCTACACAGGAATTGACTAAGGGGAGCAAGAGTGGATGCAAAAGACAAGGGAACAGGAGATGGGGACGTGACTGTGATGATGGCAATAGAGGGAGTGTGAAGTGGCCACTTTCTGGATATGTTTGACAGGTGGAGATAAGAGGATTTGCTAATGAATTTGATATTGGGTTGAGAGAAAGAGAGAAATCGAAGATAACTCTGAGGTTTTGGGCCCAAGCCACTGGGTGAATGGTGGTGACATTTACTGAGACAGATCCTGGGCAGAACAGTGATTAGGCTGTGGCCAATACAGTTATTGATACCAGACAGCTTCGAATCAAAGCCCAGTTCTGCTAGTGATGAACTGTATGACCTCTGTATCTCTCTCTCTGCATCTCAGCTTCATCCTCTGTTAAATGAAGATATTAATAATACCTAAATCATAGGGTTGCTATGAAGATTAAACAAGTTAATACCTGTAAAGCACTTAGAGCAGCATCTAGAGTAAAGAAAACTCTCAATAAATATTCCCTAAAATGAGGAACATGGAGGGTGTGAAACAGACTCACAGAGAAAATCAAGAGTTTGTATTGGGACAAGGTAAGTTTGAGATTCCTATCATATATCTCAGTAGAAATATTAATGAGTAGGTGGGCATAAGAGTCTGGGCTTCAAAATTGATGATACAAATTTGAGAGACATTGACATTTAGAATATTTTGCAAGTAGAAAGACCGGATTTTATAATCTTGTACTCATTGGCCAAATTCAGGCAATAGATGAGAAATTATATGAGTTTTGAGAGCTAAAGAGAAAATAGGCAGAGTTGCAGGGTAGTATGCAAGAAGAGGAATTAATCTAGATGTAGGTAACTGATGTTTCAGTGGAAACCTGAAGGATGAACCTCCATTGGTTATTATGCTCACTGTTCCCCTTTGTATGTTTTTAATCATAACACTCATGGCCCATGTTGAGTAGGTTAAAAAATGTAAGTATAGAAAAGGACAATGTGAAAATTAATTACACACCTGTGTACATTTCCTCAAGAAAAATATCAGTTGTCTTCTTAAGTGAGATATTCCATCACCAGTAAAGGTTTTGGCACCAACCAGTGAATGGAAATGTCACAATTTCCATACAGTTTGCACTTGCAGCAAAAAATAGTCCATGGAGTAGTCAGAATTTTCTCAAAATGATAACGATAATCACGACACAGGGCCTTACCTAAGCTAACAAATTATTATCATTCATAACCTAATAGTAAGCAGGACCCTGATGAAAAGATTTACTAGTTTTCTTCTCTATTTAGGACACTATACCCTTAGAATATAGAGAGAAACTGCATCTATTAAGAAACTTATTCAAATCATCCACCTACTATTTCAGCATTCTTCTCCCTTTACTGTCTACTTTGTGTACCATATAAGTAAGGCCCAGGCTTTACTTATTTACCAACAATCAGTGAATTGTTTCACCAACTCAAACAGAGCTTGGTTAAGAGTCTAGGCCAAAATACTGTTACTGACCTGCAAATAAGTGTTATGTGTCTGAGTGGCAAAGGGGATTTAAAAGAAACGAGATTAGATTTCTCACTCAAGTGGAAAGGAAGGTTTCTACTTTTCAGAAAAACCTGCTGTCATCTTTCTGCTGTCCCAGATGGTGAGAGTTATGTACTCCTTGACCTGAGCCAAAGACAACATAAGAGAAAACAAAGAGACAAACAAGGTCTGCTCAAAGAAACTGGGCAAAAGCTCATTTCCAATGGTTTAAGTACACAAGAGACAACTTCTCAGACAAGGGCACCTCCCTTGACCCTGTTTTTCACACTATTGTTCACAAGGTTACTGAAAGAAAAGTCGTATAAGAGACTAGTCCCTACAATACCTGGAAATAACAATCATATAGTTAAAGGATTTTGAGCTCAGTGATTTTTGTTTTTGCAAGAAGTAAACCAAAACCAAGACATGTCCACGTGAATGCATAAGTACCTACTGAATGAATGTGAATGGAAATGTCCATGCAAACAGAAGGGGGTTATTGGCAGAGGCAGCCCTTGAGCACTGACCATGGACTGTAGAAAGTATCACTAGGGAAAAGTCATGCTTTCCAAAGACAGGCAAGAGCTGGGCTTCAGTTTTCGATCTGGTACTCAAAACACAAGAAAGGATCTTTTTCACTTGCAAATTCAATGTACCTCTGGAAGTATATGAGTCCATCTCTGTTTGAACTCTCATTTCAAAATGGTTCTGTCCTAAAAATGTAAGTATTAGGGCACAGATGTCAGCCCTTGACACTAAAAAACTGCTTGGAAAATAAGGTTGGCGGAAGCCTCCAAGAAGTCCTGTTACCCAGAGAACTGTGTATTCCTGGTGACCTCAGCATGGCAAATTCCATCCTACTCCATCTATGGAAATGGAAGGGTCTGAATTTTCTGGACATTACCCCGTTTCTTACCCCAGTTACCTTACTCCTGGTTCCCTAATTATGACAACCCATGGTGAAGATGAGCCCCTCTCTGCACCTTTGTTGTACCTCAGAGGAAGGAAAAAGGAAATGAAAAATAGCATTTATGGAATGCTTCCTATCTCTCAAGCCCTGAGGAAGGCCTACATACACAGTGAGCTACGTTAAGTTTTCTCCATTTCACTGAGGAGGGAGAAAAGTTGAGTTGCCCAAGGTCATTGGGCTAATGAGTTGCAGTGTCAAAACATCAAATCCAATTGTCTCTGCCAAAGCCATATTCTTTCCAGGCAAGGTAGTCTGGTTTAGATCATGCCCATTCTACTAAAGATCCCAGCAGAATTTCAGGAGCAATGCTCCTTGATTCATAGACTGTGGCAACCAGTCAGCAGCAGACCCTAGTGCCAGATAGCGCTTGGATGGGTCATAAAAATACAAAGATTCTGCAGTGGTAGAGGCAGTAAAAGCAGTCACAGTGTTCATAGACACTGAAGAGGTCAGTTCTAATGCCAGATAAATCCTGCAGTTTTCAGCAGTCCCTGTGTTAATAGCTTTTTCATACCCGAAGACCATTAATAGGTCACTTCTCAACGTTCAATGTCCCATCTCCTTTTACGTTCCCACACGTGTTCCACTTACTGCCCTTATAATCATTCTCTTGATTTCCAATAGACATTCACAAGGTTCTTTTTATCTCCTGAAAATTCTGCAGTTCTCAACAGGACCCAGTACTCAAGGAAGATTGGAAAAGCACAATGTGCCCCAGAAGAGAGATGACCTGATCAGCACTCAGAATGCTCTTATCAGAAGCATACTGCATCCTCTGCTGGGGTTCCACACTCCTTTTCTTTCATTTCACTGCAGCCTTTATTTCCTCTCTTTCTTACCTGTTTATCCTATTGTTGCTTCTTTTGTCTTTTCTTCCTCCTTCCTCTACTCATTTTCTTTTTCATCTTTTTCTCTCTCCATCCCTTTCCCTTATTAAATTTCCCATGTTCTTTTCTTTCACTTCCTCCACCTCTTACTCTTCACCTTCTCTTCTTCTTTTACACTTTTAGGGGCAAATCAGTTGAGTTGAAAAAATAGAGATGTTGAAGTCACATAAACCTGGTTCAAATGCTAGTTTTTCCACTTATGGTATCATTGGAAAAATAACTATTCTGCCCTTCCTTGAGGAAGAGGGATACCAGGCCCTGGTAGAGGTAAAATGTAGATACAAGGCCAGGCATGGCGGTACATGATTGTAGTCCCAGCTACTTGGGAGTCCGAGGTGGGAGGATTGCTTGAGCCCAGGAGTTTGAGGCTGCAGTGAGCTATGATCATGCCACTGTATTCCAGCCTGGATGACAGAGCAAGGCCGTGTCTCTAAAATAACCAAAAAGAAAAAAATGTAGATATCAACTATATTTATATGTAGATCTGAATATTAAATGAGATAGCCTGTGTAGATTCAGTTTAGGACTTTATCTGGAAATAGGACGTTCATAAATGATAGTCAAAACCCCTGCTTCCATACTGCCCCTTGCCCTGCTATTGTTAAGCCTATCTTGTCTCACACATTGATCTTGCCTTCTGTCTGTTATTCCCCATAGCTGTTGTCTCTGGTCCTGGCTCAGCATCCAATTCATTCCCCCTCTCTATTGTATCGTTTGTCTTTGACTGGATTCTCCTCATGTTCTATGCTCCTTTATTCCGAATCTGGCTTTAAGTAGAAATAACTAGACATTACAGAATGTTGCATGTTGACAAAACGTTCAAGCATCACAGTGATGGCTGATTCTAAAAAATGTAATAATAACACTATTAAATACTTTGAACCATTCTGAACTATCTATTATGAATGAGAAGCTTAGGGCCAAGGCATAGCCAAATTTCTCTGTACCTGCAGGAACCAAAATGTGTGATTGAGATGGAGCCTAGGTCGAGTAGGTAAGGACAGCACTCATTACCTACCCAAGTAACCAGAAGATAATGAGGTTTAAAAAAAATTTGAAGTTTTTAAAAATTTGTGAGCAATAGTAACCATTAGTTGTTACACCAGGTTACTTATTGGTGGACACAACTCTGTTGTGAGAAGAACCATTTAGGGTATAAACCTTCCATAAAAACTTTGGAATCATAGTTTTCCTTTCCAGAAAACATAGAACTCTGAAAATAAGCTAAACCCTGCTACTTAATTGTATTATGTTTATTATTATTATTATTATTATTATTATTATTATTAGATGAAGTCTTGCTCTGTCACCCAGACGGTGGCACAATCTCGGCTCACTGCAACCTCCGTCTCCTGGGTTCAAGTAATTCTCTTGCCTCAGCCTCCTAAGTAGCTGGGATTACAGGTGCCTGCCATCACACCTAGCTAATTTTTGTATTTTTAGTAGAGATGGGCCACCACGTTGGCCAGGCTGGTTTTGAATTCCTGACCTCAAGTGATCCTCCCACCTCAGCCTCCCACAGTGCTGGGATTACAGGTGTGAGCCACTGGGCCCAGCCTTGCATCATATTAATTTGAGGTTCATGGTAACCCACTTATCTTTGGGTAGCTCTCAGCCTGACTTGCCATTTCCATGTCTTATACTTCTCTGTCTTTATTTTCTCTGAGTTCTTGACTTCCTTTTGCCCTTGTCTTTATTGAACTTCATCCTGTTAGTTTCTGATTACTTGTCCAATTTGTTGAGGTCATTTTCAATTCTAATTGCATCCCCCAAGACTTTATTTTAGCCTACACTTTAAATTCAGTCTCATCTATGAACTTAATGAGTATGCTGTTTTGGTAACAAAGTCATGGATGATCATCTTAACTAGAAATGAATCCAGGACTGAGCCCTGTGCAGCACCATTTTTAGTGTTTACTCATTAGAGGAAATGTATAGGCAGGTGCTTTAATGAAGTTCAGTTTAGAAAATATAGGCCTCCTTCTTCAGCATCTGGAATTACTTGGCTAGAATTTTTAACATTTTTGGCAATTCAAGGCTGTATTTCTATACAAGTGAAATTTAATTAATCAAAGTCATTCTCAAAATGTAACCTTAAGGTCAGGCATGATGGCTCACGCCTGTAATCCCAGAACTTTGGGAGGCAAAGGCAGATGGATCACCTGAGGTCAGGAGCTCGAGACCAGCCTGGCCAATGTGATGAAACCCTGTCTCTATTAAAAATACAAAAAATTAGCTGGGCATGGTAGCGCACACCTGTAATTTCAGCTACTCAGGAGGCTGAGGCACAAGAATCGCTTTAATCCAGAAGCAGATGTTGCAGTGAGCCAAGATCACGCCACTGCACTCCAGCCTGGGAGACAAGAGTGAGACTCTGTCTCAAAACAAACAAACAAACAAACAAACAAACAAACAAACAAACTAGCTAACTAAACTAAACTAAAATGTAACTTTAAAAAAAAAAACCCAACTCATTATTTTGATTATGAAAGTCAGTACCTATTTTCACCATTCTTCCCTGAGAATCACTTGTGGGCACACTCTGCCTTGCTGAAGGAGCACTGAGTAGGAGGCAAGGTACTGGCTTCTAGTTCCATCTCTGCTATTCAGCGTATGATCTTGGGTGAGTCACCAAACCTTTCTCAGCCTGGACCTTATCTTCATCAAATGTGCCTTCCAGATCCAAGAAGCTATGACTCTCTCTTAAGGGCTAATTATTCTCAGTGGCTAACTATTACATGTATACTTTGATTATAAGCATTCCCATGACACTTACATATAAGATTACAACTTCAAACACATTTAAGAAATAAAAGTTAGACTAGCTTTGCATATTGCCTAGAATTCATTTGCCAAAAATGCATGTTTATTTGCTTATGCATTCCTTCTCCGTGCATGCTCAAATATTTGAATGCTGGTTATGTGTGAGATACTCTGATAACTGTTATTTTCTCATGAGGTCCCCATCTACCGATATGATATTTCAGAATTCTCAGTTGAAAAATGAGGAAACTGAAGCCCAGACTGGTTTAGTGACTGCTCAGGGCCATGGAGCTGGCTTTGGCAGAGTTGGGGCTTGATTTTGGGTTTTGGGACATAGAGTTCTGAAATCTTTCCATTATGCTATGATTGCATGGCTACCTAGCTTATTCTTCAAACTCAGTATATGCCACAAAAGAATATACCATCAATTATAGCAGCAACCAATTAAAGGCCTCACCACACAATAGAGAACTGTCTCTTTTTCAATGATGAATGACCATCAACTTAGTCTGTGAAGACAAAAGTTATTCTAAAATTTCTTACACTGGAAATGTGTAAATAATTTTCTTTAGGAAATATATAAAGGCTATTTTCTAAAAGATACTTGAATCTGAGTCTGGAAAAGAATAATTTTGAAGAAGTCAAATTCTTAGTACCAGGTGTACCTAGGAGATATTACAGGTTTGGTTCTAGACCACCACAATAAAGCAAATATTATGATAAAAAAGTCACACAAATTTTTGTTTCCAAGTGCATATAAAAGTTATATTTATACTATACTGTAGTCTGTTAAGTGTACGATAGCATTATGTCTAAAATCACAATGCATATACCTTAATTTAAAAATACTTAGAAAATGCTAAGGATCATCTGAGCCTCCAGTGAGTTGTGATCTTTTTGCTGGAGGAGGATCTCGCCTCCACGTTGATGGCTGCTGACTGATCAGGGTAGTAGTTGCTGAAGAATGGGGTGACTATGGCGATTTCTTAAAATAAAACAACAATGAAGTTTGCCACAACAATTGACTCTTCCTTTCATGAAAGATTTCTCTGTAGCATGCTACATTATTTGATAGCATTTTACCCACAACAGAACTTCCTTCAAAATTGGAGGCAATCCTCTCAAACCCTACTACTGCCTTATCAACTAAGTTTATGTAATATTCTAAATTCTTTTTCATTATTTCAACAATGTTATGGAATCTTCATTAGGAATAGATTTCATCTCAAGAAAACACTTTCTTTGCTCATCCGTAAGAATCAACTCCTCATTTCTTCAAGTTTTATCATGAGTTTGAGCAATGCAGTCACATCTTCAGGCTTTATTTCTAATTCCAGATCTCATACTATTTCCACCACATCTGTAGTTAACTCCTCCACTGAAGTCTTGAATTCCTTAAAGTCATCCATGAGGGTTGGAATAAACTTTTTCTAAACTTTTGTTAATGTTAATATTTTGACCTCCTCCCATGAATCACGAATGTTCTTAATGACATCTAAAAGGACAAATTCTTTCCAGAAGGTTTCAATTTACTTTGCCTACATCCATCAGAGGAATCATTATATATGGCAGCTATAGCCTTATGAAATGTATTTCTTAAATAATAAGACTTGAAAGTTACAATTTTTCCTTGATCCATAGGCTGTTGAATGAATATTGTGTTCACTGGCATGAAAAAACATTAATGTCCTTGTACATCCACATCAGAGGTCTTGAATGACTAGATGTATTTATTGTCAATGAGCAGTGATATTTTGAAAGGAATCTCCTTTTTTGAACAGTAGGTCTCAATAGTGGGCTTAAAATATTTGGTAAATCATGTTGTAAACAGATGTGCTCTCATCCAGGCCCCGTTTTTCCATTGATAGAGCATGGATAGAGTAAATTAAGCCGAATTCTGAAAGGCCCTAGGATTTTTGGAATAGGTCAGTGAGCACTGGCTCCAACTTAAAATCATCAGCTGCATTAGTCCCTAACAGGAGAGTCAGCCTGTCTTTAAAGCTTTAAAGCCAGGTATTGACTTCTCTTCTCTAGCTATGAAGGCCCTAGATGGCATCTTTTTCCAATAGAAGGCTGTTTTATCTATATTGAAAATCTGTTGTTTAGTGTAGCCACTTCATCAATGATCTTAGCTAGATCTCATGGATAACTTGCTGCAGCTTCTCCATCAGCAGTTCCTGCTTCACCTTGTACTTCTTTTATGTTATGAACATGGCTTCTTTCCTTAAACCTCATGAAGTAACCTCTGCTAACTTCTAACTTTTCTTCTACAGCTTCCTCACCTCTCTCAGCCTTCAAAGAATTGAAGAGAATTAGGGCCTTCCTCTGAATTAGGCTTTGGCTTAAAAGAATGCTGTGGCTGATTTGATCTTCTATCTAGACCATGAAAACTTTCTTCATGTCAGCAATCAGGCTGCTTTGCTTTCTTATCATATGTGTGTTCACTGGAGTAGCACTTTTGGCTTCCTTCAATAACCTTTCCTTTTCATTCACAACTTGGCTAATTGTTTTGTACAAGAGACCTAGCTTTCAGCCTTTCTAGGTTTTCCATGAGGCTTCCTCACTAAGCTTAATCATTTCTAGCTTCTGATTTTAAATGATAGATGTGCAAATCTTCTTTTCACTTGAACACTTAGAGGCCATTGAAGGGTCATTAACTGGACTAATTTCAATGTTGTGTCTTAGGGAATAAGGAGATCCAAGGAGAGGAAGAGAGATGGGAGAAAGGCCAGTTGCTGGAGCAGTCAGAGCACATAAGATGTTTATCAATTAAGTTTGCTGTCTTATCTGGGTGTGGTTAGTGGCATCCCAAAACAATTACAGTAGTAACATCAAAGATCACTGATCACCATAACAGATATAATAATAATGAAAAAGTTTGAAATATTGTGAGAATTACCAAGATGTGACACAGAGACATGAAGTGAGCACATGCTGTTGGGAAAATGGCAGCTGTAGACTTGCTCTACCCAGGACTGCCACAAATGCTCAATTTGTAAAAAATACAGTGTCTGTGAGGTGCAATAAAGTGAAGCAGAATAAAACCAGGTGTGCCTGTGTTAATTTCTTCAGAGAAATAAACAATTTCTTTCTCCTCCTCCTCTTCCTTTTTTTTTTTCTCTCCAAACCCTAGTTTTTCATTTTCTTTCCCACTTGATATGGGATTAGGCCTCTAGGTAGAAGGAATGATGTCAACAGCTCCCTTCCCTGACCTCCTTCAGCATTTCTCCTATCCAATTCACTGATTTCTCTGATTCACTTGCATTTTCCCTCATGGCAAGTTCTACATAAATAAATGTTTAAGTAACAGAAAGAGAAGGGGGTGACTCTAAAGACTTAGTTGTGGAATCTGGGGAAGAGTAAAGAGAAAGAGGTAAATTTGAGAGGAATGATTAGAAGAAACTCAAAGGCATCATTTCACCACATAAATTTATATTCTTCTAGTCAGTCACCTTGGACACTGAAAGTTTTTCTTTCTTAACTCCCCAGACAGTGTTCACTGATAAGTAGTCTACAACAGCTGCTACCTGGAACAAAAACGAAGAGCTGGATACAGCGGCAGATATGAGAGGTAGTGATAGGAAGTTTCTCTCCCTGATTTACAAAAAGTAATTCAAAGACATATATGCAACATTTCTAATGACAAGCTTTGGAATAGAAGCATCTGCACTCTCCTTGCTAAGCTTTTCTTTTATTACCCATTTCTCTTCCTCCAACTCTATCTACTGTCTTTGACTCCTCTTCTTTAAGAATACCTGCCTTAGTGTGTCTCCCATATACTGGAATAAAGGCACTGACATTCCTTTTATGTTTTACATACATCAGCTGTTTAAATCCTCACTGTAATAAAAAGTGGTAGATATTATTGTGGATACACCCAAAGGGGACCACACTGGGTTACTGCCCTGTGTAATCCCCTCCCTGTGACTTTCTTTTAAACAATATAATATGGAAAAGTGATACAATGTCACTCCCTTAATTAGGTTATGTTTTAATGGCAAAGGTGATATAATGTCACTCCCATGATTATGTCATGTTATATAAGCTTTCGCTTTCTTCTTCTTCCTCTTCCTCTTCTTCCTCTTCTTCCTCCTCCTCCTCCTCTTCTCCTCCTCCTCCTTCTCTTATTTCTGTATTTATTTTCATTTTTTTAGAGACAGGGTTTCACTATGTCATCCAGGCTGGTCTCAAACTCCTGGGCTCAGACTATCCTCCTGCCTCAGCTCCCAAAGTGCTGGGATTACAGGTGTGAGCCACTTCACCCAGCCACAAAATTTCTTCTTAACACACTTGAGGCAGAGATTCTCCTCTTGGCCTTGAGGAAGTAAACAGCCATTTGTCAACTGCCTATGAAGAGGGTCGCATGGCCAGGAGCTGTCAGCTGTGAGTGGTTTCTAAAAGCTGAGGGTTGTCTCCAGTCAATACCCAGTAAGAACCTCAGCCAAATAGCCACAAGCAAATGAATTCTGCCAATGAGCAGCAGACACTTAGAAGTAGCATCTTCCTCACTCAAGCCTCCAGATGAAAACATAGCAGGGCTGACACTTTAGTTGCATCTTGTGAGACCCTGAGTAGAAGATCCAGTTAAAGACATGCCTGGAGTCTTGACCCCCAGAAACTGTGATATAAGAAGTATGTGCTGTTTAAGCCACTGGGTTGATGGAAATTTATGATGCAGCAATAGATAATTAATACAATTGTTATCTCTTTTTAATAGAAGAGGAAATTAAGCTTTGGAGAACTTAAGTATGTGAGCTTTTGATAATTTGAGTAAGTTTGTTCAAGGTCACACAACCCATAAAGCAACAGGACTCATACTTAAACTTGAGTCCTCCTGAAGCCCAAAGGTTAAATGCTGTCCAATCCACCATGTTGCTTTTCCACAATTCTCTTCTCATTAACTTTCATTGTTGACTGAATATAACTATGTATGGATTACAATATGACTTCTGGTGATTTTGAACCCATAATGTATATGGTCTTGAAGTTAAAAATAACTGAAGTAGTCTGTTCCTCTCCCCATGCCCTCCTCCCTGGCCATCGTGTTAAGGAATGCTGCCCACCTCTTACCCCTGAAAGAGCAGAGAGGAGGAGAGGAAAGGGGCTGAATAGAATAGAGGGGTAGCCTGACTAGCATTGAAGAGAGGTCCACACCCACTCAAAAGGGGAATTCAGTGAATGTCTTCCAAAAGAGAACTGCTCCACCTAGGAAAAAGCTCTGAGGATCACAAATAATGAGCCTCTCACCAGGAATACCCCAGAGGCAGAAGCCTAGGGCCTATGAATAAGGTTCCATGCTCTGGGTTAATGAATCCCGCAGCTTCTCTTCAATACTATTGGTTTCAGTTGGATGAAAGGACGCTGGCAGTGGGATGACTTTGAGCTTGACGAGTCAGAGAGCATTGGTTCAGATATCTTAGGGGCTGTCTGTTTGATGTGGATTATAAAGGCTGAAAATTCATTGGTGAGGCTCGGCTGGGCCTGTCTGCTGTTGGACCAAATTGGACTGTATTTTATATGGGCCACAGTTAAATCACTAGAACAGTAATAAACTAGGTGTATCAAAATATTGACATGCCAAATTACATGAGAGCACATACGGAGTAGTATAAACCCTAGCTCTATCTAGTCTATCATATTGCTGAATTTCTAAAGCACAGTTTCAGAAAAAGCTCAACGGACAGTTGAGAACTTATTCCATGCCAGGCCCAGGGCTGAGTGCTGTGAGGGAAACACAGGGTGAGTTTTACATAGCTCTCACCCTCCTAGAGTATCTAATCCAGTAGCATAGAGAAGTATAAACATTAATAACTAAACAACCTTACAGACATTTGGAATTAGCCTCTTTGGAGCAAGCAATGGTGAAGGGCACAGCTGGCACTGGCTTTAACGCAGCCAAGTAGGTGACACTAAGTCACTTGGAAGACCAGGCGGCAAGTGTGAAAAGCTTAAGGGGCAAGGTGTCACTTGCTATAAGAAGTCCTAGGATTTAAAATTTCCTCCCACTGCCACAGAGAAAGCAGTTTCTCCTTTGATGAAAGACCTTATTGCGGTTAGCGCCTTTGACAATAGGCAGGGTCCAGTTGAAAGGACCATGAGTTCAATGAACATTTCTGGATTTTATCATCTCCACCTTCCAAGCAGAAGGCATTCACAGGAGTTGTGGAGTGAGGACTTTAGAATAAGTATAACAAATCTCTGCCCTGGAGGATCTTGTGATCTAGTTAAGGAATACTAAATTACATGCTAAATTAAATACCTAAGAGGCATAGGAGCTGTAGGAGCCTTATTGTTACATCTCCTTGAGGGTCCAGTATCTTCTTTAACTTATTAGGATATTGGTTTTAACATATGTGCTATGCGTGGTTGACATCACAAGGAAGAGAAGGAGAAGAAAGAGGGATAAGAAGAAATAGCCTGGGAAAAAATAGCACAATAGACAAAAATGCTGGCTTTAATCACACACTGGTTTGAATCTGGGCCCTGCCACTAGTGTAATTGTGCAACCTTGAGCAACTCCCTGCTACCTCTGAGCTCAGCTTCCTCATTTGGAGGGGATATTACTGACCTTGCCAGGGGTTGTTAGGAATAAGCAAGATAATGTATGTGAAGCCGGTAGCATGAGGATGTGCATCTAGTAGATGCTCAAAAGTAATTTATCAAAGGAAGGAACAAAGGCAGGCAGGGAGAGAAGACAGAAGATAGAAGTGGGAGGGACTCACTCTCCTCTACTGCCTTATTTTCCTTGAGTGTTTTAGGTTTTCGGCTGAAGCTTCTCTGTTATATACCTTCTTCTTTCCTTTTAGCAAGAGGTCAACTTGTGCTGAGAACAGCTTACAATTGGTTCCTATGAGCACTTCCACAAGATTACAGGTATTCAGGGAAAAAATTAAATCATAGTAAAATATGTTGGATAAATGCTACAGTGAAATTAAGCAACTTTTTTTACTATAGGAATCTTAGAGCCTACATTTTTTAATGTGCATTTTAACTCTTCAAGATGATAATATAATAGACAGCATTTCCCAAGTTAACTTGATAGAAACCAGTTTTTCATTGTAGATCACATGGGATTAGGGTCCATTGAATACAAGTTGATATTTATATCAAGATATCATACCAGTGGACACCAGACTGTTTGGGAAAATGTCCCCAGAAGAAGCTGCTTGGAAAATAATCTGGAAGATGAGCCCCATCTTCTGCATAACTAAGTGGTATGACCTTGCACTAAATCATTCAAACCTCTGGCCCCCTGGTTTTCTCATGTGCAAAACAGAAGGATGAAGATACATATTCTAAGTACCCTTCTAGTGCTAACAGTTTAACATTTCTATGTGAGCATAAACTACATGATTAAGAATTTGAAAACTATACACATTACTATGCTCCTTCTAGAGAACCAGCAATTCACTTCAACAGAAGCTTCGGAGGTGTTCACTGAGCAGCCACTATACACTATGCTGTGTGGTAGATGCCCTGCACTGCCCAGGCTCCTTCGATTGATGGTTCCTGGAAGAGTTTGCCTTAGGAACAAAGCAGAAAGAGGAAGAAATCTCTTTGGCTTGGCAGTCAAGGCCCTCCAGAGTCTAGGCATTTGATATTCTTCATCTCCCAATAATTATGCCAACCTTGGTCTTTCACTCCTTCCTCTCCTCCATGTGGACACTCCCTTCATATGAAAGTATTCCACATGCCTTCTCCACATGCCCAGTCATGTGCTTCCCTCCTTCCTTCGCAGCATTATCTTGCCTGCAATCTGTCCCCTTCCTCCCCTCTGTCAATGTAAATTCTCTTCTTCTTTCAGGACACCAATCAGATCACAGGAAGTCTGCCCTGTCCCCATAGTAGGGACCTTCTCTCACTCACTTACAATTCAGCAGACCATAGTGTGTGCCTTCTCACTAAGATGATAGAAAATCCCCTTTACATGTGTGTTGATTTATCTTTCCCATGAAATCTTAAAAGGTAGAGATTCAGGTCCACCAGCCACCCTTTCTTTCTGCTGGAGTTCTGAACAAGAAATTATATCCCATGAACATCAATTGGCAAATGGGGGAAAAAAGTCCCACCTCATTCAGTTCAGTAACCCCTAATCCATCTTCTCAATGAGGTCTGCCTTACTTAAAATGTCAACACACTCCCCGTAACATTTCAGACCTCCTCCCTTGCTTTATCTCTCCAACACTTATCTCTATCTAACAAATTGTATGATGTATAATTATATTGTATAATTTACTTATTCCCAACATTTTCTATCTTTCCTGCTAGAATGAATACTCCATGAAGGCATACATTTTTGTCTTTTTTGTTACTGAACCCTGGTGCTCGAGTAGTAGATTAGTTTCTGGTGCATAGTAGGTGCTGAACAAACTTTTTTAAGTAAATAAATGAATGCAGAACTCTCTGGTCAAAGCTGAGTTAGAGAATACCATTTAACCTAAAGGACTTCATATGGCCTCTTACTCTCTGCTCTTCTACCTTGCAAATCTGTGCTGGGATCTTTCCACTAAATGAGAGGGAAGTCCAGTTTGAAGCATACCTGCCAGTGCTAGAAGAAAAAGGGCAAGAGAGATAGCAAGAATACATCTGATTGTCTCAAAAGCCAAGGCCTAAGATGGTTTATATCTTCCCAAGGTCTAGTACCTCAGGCAGGGATGGCCTATAGTAGAAAAGAGAAGAAATGACAAGAGCAATGTGGGCCCAGGAATGGTCTTTGATAGTGGAGTCTGTCCTGCATTAAAACCAGGCATGTGGTCAATAAAATTAGTCAGCAGCCATGTGTAGACAGGGGGGCCTCCAACATCTGTCCCCAACCCAGTGGGGACAAGAATCTAGAAAGAAGTTTAATTATTTTGGGAAAAGAAACAGAGATGAGAGGGGAAAGAAAAATATCTCAGTGTAAACTTTGTCAAAAAATAGCACCACTACCTTTATATTCAGCATAAAATGGTGGCTCAATGAATGTTAGCTGATTGATTGGCTGGTGTTGATTTTATAGGCGTTTGTAGAAATTCTGGAAGTGAAATAGTGGCAAGTATAATGTCCATCCATTTTACTGGGCTTAGAATCCATTGCTGATATTTCCCACTCAGTGTAACTCTAACCCTAACTCCTTAATATGAACCCTTCTCTACCTGTCTCATAACTAAGCTAGAAAACAGCCTATATCAGAAGTTGTTTTCTAGTGCCAGTAAACAGAAATTAGTCCAGTGGTCTATGCAAAATGTCCATGAGGTTTGAACAGATCCACGTTTCTCTATGACTTGATATTTGCGTAATCCTGAAAAAGTTATCTAACCTCTCCAGATCTTGGTTTCCTCATCTATAAAACTGGGATAATATTTATCCAGTAAGATGTGTTATGAGAATTAAATGAGAACAGGATTTGATCTGTTCATCCATTTAACATTTAATGAGCATTTACTATGTTCTAGGCTGCATCATGCACTAGGAATCTAGAGACTAAAGAGTCAGTTCCCACTCTAGGGAACTTATACCCATCCATAAGAAATTTATTATGGTTCTCTGAATCTACCATACCCTTTTCACCTCCTTGCACTACACATGGTTTCTGCTTTGTCTAGAGGGGCCACTTTTCCTCCTCCTACCTCAGACTTTAGCACTTGGCTAACTCTTCATTATTCTTGAAGACTCACTTCAAATGTTTCCTTCTCTGGCAAGCTTTTCCTGACCTCTCTGCAGCCTCTGTGGAGAGGCTCTCTGTATCCTCTGGAGAAGAGATACAAGTAAACATGAGCAAGTGCAATATGGTGCAATAAATGTATGGATGAAGTGTGTTGGTTAGTTTGGAAACACCTAATCTGTTTCTAATAGAGGCCGCAGAGAGGTCAGGAAAAGCTTGCCAGAGAAGGCAACATTTGAACTGAGCCTTCAAGAATTGTGAAGAGTTAGCCAAGTGCTAACAGTCTGATGTAGGAGGAGGAATATTGGCCCTTCTAGACAAAGCGGAAACCATGTGCAGTGCAAGGAGGTGAGGAAGGTATGGTAGATTCAAAGAACCATAATCAATTTCTTATGCATGGGTATAAGTTAAGAAATTATGGAAAAAGAGAAGGAAGAGGCAAGCAAGACACACCAATGGGCAGGCGGCCTAACTCCAATCACCAATGGCTCTTTCAGAAAGGAGACACAAATGGTTCAACTGCATAAGGCAAAGAGAGTCAAAGGTCTTTCTCTGATCACTCAGTAGCAAGATTCTGAAGAAAGCTGCTCTAGATTGTTATTACTGAGAATTACTAAAAAGGCTGAAGAAAGAAGACGGTGGAAAAATTCAACTTCCTTTCCAAGCATCCTTCCCAGCAAGGTAGCTGTTAACAAAGAAAATAGAAATGGAAGCTCCTTAGCGGGGCTCTGAGTTTTCATCTTGATGTCACTGGAGCACTATTGCAGAGTTTTAGTCAGGGAACTGACATGAATAATTTTATGTTTTAGGAGGATCCATCTGACACTGTGTGAAGGATAGATAAGAAAAGGGCTAGATTAGAGTCAAGGAAAGAAGGAAATTGCAGTAATTCATGCAATCAATGACAAAGGCAATAAAAGAGAAAATAAAGAGGAGATGGTAGATCAAAGAGATGGATAGATGAAGAAGAGGAATCACTTAGCAAGTCCCAGCTTTCTACGTTGGACAGTTAGGTAGATTGTGATGCCAACATCGATATAAGAGGAGAAGCATGTTGGAAAGAGAGGGGAGAAAATGGGGCATTAACTTTTGAGTTTGGTGGGCTTGGGGTCTCTGTGAGACATAAAAGTTAAGGCTTAAAAGAAGGGGGTTGGGCATCTAAGTTGGGTTCAGGAGAAAAATCAGGCTATGCAGATTTGAAAGGCATTACTTTTAGACAGGCATTGTTCATAAAGTCTGTGTAGATGGGTCTCTGAGAAGACGAGAAGATCAAAAACGGTACCCTGGAGTACATCAATAAATAAGGGAAGGCAGAGTGGGAGTAAAGATGGAAGGTAAGGGGAGGGGGAGTGAGAAAAAAAGCCAGCAGAGAAAAGAGAGACTTAAACAGAAAAAAGAAGGAGTTGCAAGGAAAGAGGGGTCCCCAGTATCAAATGTCAGAGAGATGTCAGTAAGTTAACAAATTTACACATAAGAAATCACAAATGGCATTAGGAAGGGCAATTATAATGGAAGCACACAGTACAATATTAACTCAGTAGGCGACTTTCATTCTCTTCAAGTGTATATGGTGGGAGCTCACCTAACACCACAGCTTTACATCCACTATTTCACATAAGTATATCTCTACCCATTTTCAGTAGGCATGTTTCATCTATAACCACTAATTGGTAACATTAATTGTCCATCTTTCCTCTTTTCTGCAGTACAGGCCTACGGTTCACACTAAAATTTCTATTTGTTGAGCCAGTCTTAGGACTAAGTATCTGATTTTTGTCAAAAATCACAAAAAAATGTTATGCAACTCTGCTACCTCCTTTCTGCACTCTCTTCTGACTCTCAAAATCCAAAAAGGCTGTACCTATCCTTCCAGTATTTTCTGTCTGTGACCCAAAAGCAGAGGAATGCTGTGCCAGGGGTGGGCTGCTGAATAGCCCTCACTGCTAGAGTGGCTCAATGGGAATCCTCCGATGAAAGGCATGACAGAAAAGGTAGATGTTATTTCTGGAATTATTATGATAAGAGGTGTAATGAGAAGCTCACTGCAGGGCCAGATAGGAAGAAAAGGGAGGAGGTGGCAAGGGAAAGAAAAGCTTCCCTGGGCTCTTTGCAAAGAAGCTCTAGGAAAATATTTGAAAATGTGTGCATGTTGAGAAGTGGCAGGAAACAGAAGAATGAAAGACCCCAACAATGGTTAACTAATTCTGTTTGCTTGTTTGTATATGAAAAACCAAAGTGAAAATCTTGACATGAAGCACATCTTTTAAGAAACCCATTGCTGACTCTGATGGTCTCTGCTTAAACCTTCAGATAATAGCCTTACAGGTTAATGCCAATGCAATGATATACAGAACAGTCTTAGGACTGGCTCCCCCAAACTGCTGGCTGCCAATGTGTCAAATGGTTCTGTTTCCAACAGTTTACTTTCATTGAGTTCCTGTATACAAAAAGTGCTGACTCTGTTTTTCTTTCATAGATGAAACTGCTAAAAGCCCCAAAGTCCAGTTCTGGCCATCCTGCTGGTGTGTTTTGCTCTTCTCAGGTGGTATTGTCCAGATAACTCAGGTCCTGGCATCTCTGTTCACCTGTTACAATGGCAATTACAATGAGGAAAAGCTAGATTTGCCTCCAGTTCTGCAAAGCCCATCCTAAGGTTTCAGAACAGCTCTCAGGGTGAGGATAATATTCTGTCTCAGGTTCTGGCTACTTCACTGAAGGTTTTACAAGCAGGAGAAACAGGCTTACACCTGTTAGAAAGGACAGGAACCCAGGAGAACAAAAAACAATATTTCAACGGAAGAAATGGAATTGAAAAATGTCAGTCTTCCACAGCTTTCTCCCTATGAGTAAAAGAAGTGAATTAGTAATTCCCTGAGTTGGGCCAGTGTAACACTTTTGAGAAACCCAGAGAAGTTAAGATTTAGTAGGGTGGTAGTTGCATATCATTTGGAGAGAATCAACATTCAACCAAAAAACCCACCGAGCACAAGATTACCCAAAGGCATTCAAAAGCCGTAAAATTCTTATACTTCTTTCCATGTACAAGCAAACCAGTGAGTCAAAAGCCACATCTTTTCAAGTTTGTTCTCCTAACCTACCTCATCCCAGAATAGAACCACCCAGCCCAACCAGTCATGATGATAATCAAGCCATGCCTGAGGCTAAAGCAAAAATGCTGGCCAGATTCTTGCTGTCAGCAAACATTGAGCATGAGGCTTGAATTTTACAGCAGTAAGAATTGACTGAGAAGGAAAATGGGCATTAGGACACTTGGAAGCTACTGCAGATTAATCCCCACTGCATCCTCAATAGAATGAGAATGGGACCAGACCTTTCTCTGTGTTACATTCAGTGGTGCATGGGAAGTCAGCATAGTCTCTGGAATTCGACTGCATGGTCCAACGCCTGGCTCTTCCATTGACTAGCTGTGTCCTTCAGAAAGTCACTAAACCTCTCTGGGCCTCATGTTGTTGGCCTATATTTGTTTTTGTCATATTAAATATTGACTCCATAGCAATGTTGTGAGGATTTGTATGAGTTAATGTAAGTGATCTGCTTAGAACAGTGCCTGACCTATAAATACTGACACACTGTAGACATATTATAGTGTTAGCTATTACTAACACTTTGTTATCTGTCAATCAGGGCTCCAGTTGCTTGAGAGAATCGTCTTTACAAGAAGGATTGGCTGACACTCCCTAAATTTTCTTATTCCTTACTTTCATTTCCTCTGCCTTCTGCCCTAGATGGAGTCTGTGCTGTTCCTTACCTCTTTTGAGAAAACTCCACCTCCACTCCCTTCTAGCTTCTCCTGTAGTGTTTTTCTTTACCTTTCCCTCTCCGTTCTCTTGCTTCTCTACCTGTCAGTTCTCTCCACTCATCTTCCTCAATCTCCTTCCTTGGAGAACAGAATCTAGCACACTGTAGGAACGTATTAAAGATTTGTTGAATGAATGGTCAACCAAAGCATGATCATATGATTCAGTTCCTGAATACAATAACAATTTCAAAATATAAAAAGGAAAAAAAGCATCACTATGCCCTATAAATTGTTTCTAATTTTGAAGGAAAAGATTACAGAGAAAGAGACAAATGGTCACACATAAAACAGTATCTAGGATCACAGAATAAAACGAACAAACAAAAAGAGACTGTTTTGCAGTGGGGTAGGGAACACTGGTGGTGTTCTGTGTGCATGTAACCATGACACACCTATGTGCAGGCAGTTCAGCCTGATTTGAATCACCAACGTTTCTTCCAGGAAGGAGACACAAATAAGTCAACTGCACAAAGCAAAGAGAGTCAAAGGTCTTTCTCTGATCGCTGGTCGCAAGGTTCTGAAGAAATCTGCTCTAGGTTGTTATTACTGAGAATTTTACTAAATTTTACTAAAAAGGCAGAAGAAAGAGGACAGTGGAAAAATTCAACCTCCCTTCCAAGCATCCTTCCCAGGAAGGTAGCTGTTAACAAAGACCATGGAACCAAGTGACTGAGCTGCCCCATCTAAGAAATGAAGTTCTAAAAATAAGCTATTCTTATAACTAATGAATAAATAGATGTCACTAAAAATACACCATAGTCAGAACACTGGAAAATCTAAAACTGTACTTAAAACTACAGATTGTTTGAACTAGATGGACCATAAGAGTTTAATCCAACCCTCTTGTTTTATAGATATGGATGGAAACCGAAGCCCAGGGACATTTTGTGACTTGTCCAAGGTCACCCACTAGATGGATGGCAAAGCCAAGACATGATAATCCAAGGGGAAGGGACTCACTTCTTTCTGGGATACTAGGACTCAGAAAACGGATCAATCACACCAAGTCAAGTACAGGTGTCCTGCTTGAGTCACACAGCATGGGATTGCCAGAGTAGAGAAGGAGAGCAGGAGAGGGGCCTGAGAGTTGCTTTGCTGCCAGTCAGCTGACTGACTGCAAAGAGTAAATAAAAGTTATGTTCAGGATTGAAAAAGTAAGGTGAAGGGGAAGTGGAGCAATAAAACCCACTAGGAAAACCACTTCCTGTCTTGCAGCACGTGGTTACTGAATGGTGTCCTGGGGAATTGGGGATGTTCCAAGAATCAGCTTTTAAGGGCCAAATAGCTTTTCCATGTTCTAAAAGCTGCTAGAGCTCCCCTTCATAAAGAAGGGCCCAGGTGCTCATCTATTATTAAGCATGTTTAAAAAGGCATTTAAGAGAAAGCACCAGGAGACAGATTTGCAGCTGCAATGGCAGTCCCAGGAGGGCAGTGCTTGCTTAGAGAAGGAGCAGAGTTCATGTTAGCGATATGGGAAGAGCCAACACAGGCAGGTGTTTGGTGTTCCCTGACACCTGTTGGTGTGCTCTTCAGCAGTTCACTAAAAAGTGAGTGATGCAGAAGGCAAAGCCAACAAATGCCAGATATCAATACAACACGTTCAGACCAATAAGCCATGACCAAGATTTGCCCCTTGTGTTGGGGGGCAGGGAAGAGGGGAGTACAGAGGGGCAGAAATTTAAAAATCATGGGATAAATACATGAATCTAAATAGATAATGGACAGAGATTAGATATTTCATATATTTTAATAGTAGATAAATGGTTAGTTTATACGATGTAATATATTTTTGACATCATTCACAGCATATTGTGATTATAGATTATAAAACAAGATGTATAATACTATCTCAATTTTATAAAAACATTCCCACATGTTTTTATAAAACACATTTATAGGCTGGGCACAGTGGCTTACGCCTGTAATCCTAGCCCTTTGGGAGGCCAAGGCAGTCGGATCACCTGAGGTCGGGAGTTTGAGACCAGCCTGACCAACATGGAGACACCCTGTCTCTACTAAAAATACACAATTAGCTGGGCGTGGTGGTACATGCCTGTACTCCCCCAGCTACTCGGGAGGCTGAGGCAGGAGAATCACTTGAACCCGGGAGGCTGAGGTTGCGGTGAGCCGAGATTGTGCCATTGCACTCCAGCCTGGGCAACAAGAGCAAAACTCCATCTAAAAAAAAAAAAAAAAAAAAAACCAAAAAGCCAACCCACACATTTATAATATAAAGGTAAAAGGACTAAAATGATATAAATCAAAATATAAACAAATTATCTCTGGGTGGTTGAATTTGAGGTAGATTTTATTTTCTTCATGCTCTTCTCTAATTAACTTTTCCTTAATGAACGAGTGCTATACTTTTGACATCAGACACAAATAACAAAATATCGTTACATAAAAGAGAAATGAAAACGAAACAGGATTCCTCAGGTTCTGAAAAAGAGATCCTCATAATTAGATGGAATACATTTAAGACCATGGTTTAAGGTATTTTCCTTCTTTAGGATCTTACACTTAAGAAGAGTCTTTTAAGCGGCCAATAATTCAGCTGGAGAATAAAAACATAGATTTTGAAGAGCAGAGATCCATCACTGAAGAACAATAAGAATTTATATTTGGGTAAAAATATTTGTGTCCATCTATTCCTTAAATTGTCAAGAAAAACCCTAATGCCTGAGTTTTAAACAATGAGTAAAAGAACAGAGCTACATTGTTCTGTGATTGTCCGGCATGGTCTGTTTTTGATGGGGTGGGGTCTTGTGAAGCATCTCTTCCCAATGATGCATGAATGAGAACCACTGAGAAGTCAGGCTTCATCCCCTCCTCTCCTCCTTAAAGTCCCCTGCCTTCACCTTGCTGTCATGCTGTCCTGGCTCTACCAACCTCTTGGGTGATGACTACTTCTCCCTTTCCTTTGCTGATTCCACTCTCTCCTCTTACCCTGCACCCACCCAGAGGCATGTCCTGTAGCCCATGTCCTTGGTCCTCTTCCCTCTCCTTCTGTTCTCGTTAGAAACTCATCTTCTCACTAGCCTTCAATTATCCCCTCCATGGAGAACATCCCTCAGTCTGCATTCTTAGTGGTATCTTCACACCAGAACCACAAATTGACATTTCTACTTCCCTCCTGACTCAACAGTAACTCAGAATTAGAAATCCTAAAATTGAACCCATGAAACTGCTTCCCCGTCACTAATTTTGTTCCTTGTTTTGATGTCCCAGTGTCCCATAAATGTCCCATTTCCTGAAGTTCAATTCTTCAGTGGTCATTGTCTCATCTTTCCCAGTAGGTTACAGATTTATTCCACCTCTGCCATCACTCTCGCAGCCACCTCTGCTCCATGATTGTCCACATTCATTCAGGCCCAAGATGACTGCGGCATTCCTGCAGGCACCTAAGTTCCTACACCCCATCACAGCTGCTGGATGAATTTTTTGAAGAGAAGTCATAATCACATCACTCTCCCACTCACAAACATTTCATGGCTTCCGATTGCTTCTTGAGTTAATTCAAACTATCTTTGCTTCTAATGCTCTTTAAGCTCAATCTTCCCTTAAAGATGTCTCTCTACCCCCTTATTTGTACCTATCACCTAGATAATTTTTTTAAAAAAACTCTTATTCAATAAACAAATATTATACTTCACCTGTTACTCCCTCTGCCTGAAATATCATCCTCAGTTCCAATATTACTCACCTCTAAAACCTTCCCTATCATTTAAAGCCTATCAATAAAATCATGTTCTTCTCAAAACCCTTCCTGATTCCCTTAACCAGATATGTAATTTCTTTTTATAAGCCCCTTTGTCTTATCATTTATTAGTTATCTATTGCTGTGTAAAAAGTTATAAAACTTAGTGGTATAAAGCACAAATATTGATTATCCCACAGTTTCTGTCGGTCAGGAATCCAGACACGCTTTAGCTGGGTCCTGTGGCTCCGGGCTGTATACGGGGCTGTATGGCAGCGGGCAGGCCCCAGTCCTCATCTGTTGCTACTCAGGGACATCAGTTCCTTGCCACTTGGGCAGGGTTGCTCACAGCGAGGTGGCTGGCTTCCCTTAGAGCAAGGGATGCAAGAGAGAGGGCCCCAGTACAGAAGCTAGTCCTTTCATGTGCACATCTAAAAACTGACATCTTATCACTTCACTATTCTATTCCTAATAATCAAGTTGCTAAATTTAGCCCATAACTGGGGGAGAGGACCACACACAGGCATGAATAACATGAAGTACAATCTTTGGGGGTCATCTTAGCGGCTGCCTACCACATCATATACTTCCCTGCATCATACCTGTGTAATTTTCTTAACCCCTCTGTTAAAAGGGTACATTTCTTGAGAACAGGGTGTCTATTTACCTTTATATTTTCCTCTTAGCACCCAGCACAGAGTCCTTCATAGAAGAGCCCTTCAGTTTAGTTTTGTTGAATTGAACTGAAGCTAACTGATTGATAAAAGTGCTAACTCTGGACACAGGCAGCAAAAGCAATGCCTCTTTCTCGTGGACTTTGAGAATCTGCTTTCACGTGAAAAGCAGAAACACCACTGGGGATCAGAGAAGAAGAGGTTCACTAGAGCTTTGTGGAGTAGAAAAATGCTATATGGTCAATGTTGTTCTATGAATATTAGGAAATTCCATTCTGAGACGAAGTGTTTCTAACTTTTGGGGTGGGATGAAGGGATCTAAAATCGCCAAAAAGAGACTAAGCACTTCCTTTGCATCCTTATTTAGCACTTGCACAATATAAAGATACATGTGTAATTATTGTCATTATTAACTTCCCTTCGCTTCTAGCCAGACTGTTCAAAGCCTCATGAGTACGGCTCTTCTGCTTTGACAACTTCAACCTCATCTTTTCTTGACTCTGCTTTTCCTCCTCTCTCTCCATAGTTTAATCAGTATAGCATGACTTAAAATCATCATGCTTTCTCTCTACACTTTTAGACTATATCACTCTGTTTTTAATTGCTGTCAGTTTTCCATTCTTACATTTAAGATGCAACATTCTGGCCCTGCCTTCATTTCTAATTTCAGTTTTTCCTATATTCACGTTTCATTTACCCTTTCCTTCATTCTCCTAGTCCTGTAGCTGAGCTTTTCCTCTGTTGAAGCCTTCCTTTCTTTGCTAGGTAAATGCCCTTGGATCACTCAAAGTCGCTGTAAAGCTCATGCCTGTGAAGCCATTCTGGGTATTCCTTCAGTTAGGATTATTTGTTACTCTGCCAAGAAAAAAGACAAATACACACTCCTCATGTGCTGAAAACCTTTTAATGCGTTAAAAGTCGATATTTCTGTATTTCATTGTCTGACAAACAGAAAACCCCCTTCAGACAAGTAGTGCCTTTTGCCTTCTACACTTCCAGGGTACATCTGGAGATTCCGTGCAACACAGAACTGGAATTGCTCCGCGTGCTTGCATTTCCAAGGCAGTGCTCAGAACTCGTAGCTGCCCCCTAGAGACTCCAAGGTAAACTGCAGGAGCAATCAAAACGCTGTGTCAGCTCCATAAATGCCCAATCCCTTAATCCTAAATCTACCCATTTCTAAGGTATCCATTTTAGATTTTAAGCAGGGAATGACTCATTTTCGAACTCATCCGTGTTCTGGGAGTTGCAAACTCCAGTGTCTGCAGGGGCTAGGTAGATAATTAATGAAAGAGGTGGGACACTTGCAGGGGGCTGAGATGAACTGGACAGCATGTATTCCATCCAAAGGTGGCCCAGCAGAATGTCAACGCAGTGTTGCCCATCTTCTGATTTTTCAGGAAATCCAGAATCTGGAGTTCTATGGGAATCTGAATTTTTAAATTTTAGAAACCAATTTAATCTTTAAATATACCTTTTAGGCCGTATAGAACATGTCGATGGCCCAAAAGTAGTCTGTTGACTGCCAGTTTATGACCTTTCCTATACACCCTCACCAGGTCCCATGTTGTGTCACATTCGATGGTACAGGGTCAACTGGAGACAAGCAAGTGAAATAATTTCCGTAACAGCTGTGAAAGAAAGCCAAAAGATGCCATGCTCACTTAGAACAGTAGGCTAGAGTAGGTAACTCACTAAATGCAGTTCTTATTAAACAATGAAGGTTAATGCTTCTTGATTTTTTGGAAAAATCAAGCATAAATATTGTAATGTTCATAGCCTGATGTGACAGATTATATAAATCCATACCCATTCTCTAAAATCTAGCAGCGAGAAAAAAATGGGAGATAAAATACTACTTACATTTCTCCTGTGGCCTCAAAGTGGGCCTGTAGCCTCAGCACAGAATCTGTATACAATTTAGGCAGAGGACTTGTGGACATAATTTGGAAAGTTCTTACATAAGTTGCTAGTGAAATTTCTTATGACAGCTGCTGAACATACTCTGAAGAAATTTAACTAGCAACTTATTTAAAATGATAAATCTATCAAAAGCCCCTTTGAGACTGGCCTTAAGAGTCTGACAGCCACTGCACCCTGTCTTACCACCTTAAGGGTATATGGCACTATCTGAAATGATCATATGTATTGATTTGTTTATATGTTTGTTGTCTGGCCCCACTCACCAAGACACAGGCTCCTTGAGGAAGGGAACTTGTTGGTCTTGTTCAATACTGTTTCCCCAGCACCTAGAATAGTGCCCAGCCCTTAGTAGGGGCTCGGGAAAATATTCGCCAAATGCATAAACCCAATTGGCCTCGTGTCAGGGAATGTCTTGAGCAACTACATGAAGATATCAGGTAATTAAGAATCTTCTGGAGTGAGTAGGACAGGCTTTAACTTTTTCTTACTGGGCTACTGGCTCTGTCCTCCACTTTATGAAAGGATAAAGGTTCAGTTTTATTATAAAATTAATGGCTGGAAAATAAAATGAGAACAGAGAACAATGACAGAGTGGCAGCCTTAAATATCTATTAAGCAGATACTTCTCCTTGTGAAAAGGAAATGTCTGTGATCAGCGGCCCTTATGTTTTATAGGTCAAAACTCAGATTACTGGGCCTCATCCCTAGAGCTTCTGGTGTAGAAGCTGAGAATCTGTACTTCTAGTAAGTTCCCCGGTGATGCTAATGCTGTTGGTCCAGGGGCCACACTTTGAGAACCTCTGATGTAAACTGTGAAATGCTCTTCAGTTGTCTATTGTTAAGACCATTCACCACTCCCCTCACCTACCATTTCACCGCCATCCCCTTTATGTTCAACTATGACTAACCATGACTATGGGCATGTCTTTTGACATTAAACCACTTTCCCTTGCAGAAGGAATTTTTTTAATGGTTATGAGCTAATCTATCTGCTGCAGAATAAGGAAGACATAAAGGGAAAACTGGCAATTCTTTAAGATCAACCACAACATGGTGGTTTATTACAGTGAAACAACACCCAAGAAGATCAAATAGCACAAGGACACACTATAAGGTTTCATAAACTGTGATTATTGCTTAATGTGTTTTGGTTGTAATTTAATGGTTACTGAGAACCCACAATGTGCTAAATCAAAACTGAGGGGTTTCTAATTGCCTGATTTCTGAGTGATAGGCCCAGCATGGACTGCTGTGCTATGCTGTAGACTTTGTCAGTATTTTATTATTAATTAAGACTCACCTTTTAAAAATCCCTGTGCAAAAAGTCATTTTAGAATGAAGGAAAAAAGCTTGCTCATTTCACATTTATAACTAGGCACATCAAAAATCTATATACTGTTTTATAGTTTCTTCCTGTTAGTGACTAAGGCCAAAACCCAACTAGTTTGTGTGTGTCTTTGTGTAGTTAAGTATGGTCAATTTTTCCATTTTCCTGTTTTCTAGAATCTAATTTCATTTGTATTATCATTGGTTTAAAACGTGTTCAAGTAAAATGATAGCGAACACGAGAGTAGCACTTGCTACATGTCAGATATTGTGCTAAGAATTTTACATGAATTATAATTTTAGTTTTAACAAAATTAAAACTTTACAGTTTGAGGTAGGTGCTATTATAATCCCCATTTTACAGATGAAGAAACAAAGGCACAGAAAGGGGGAATAACATTTATTTAAATTTATTTAGATAAATCACTGCACTGGGCAGAGGTGACCAAAATATGGTTTCTCTTGGTTTTTGAACTGTGTGTCAAAAGACAAGTTCAAGAATCCAAGGTCAAGAGAAAAGCATAAGACAGGGCTTAAGGCATAAAAGCACAAGAGGTGCTGGAGAATAGTTAGTTGCAATTATTGGGTATGGAGGCTGAATGCAGAGAGGTGAGGAGGGAAAAGGAAGGGAAGGTGGGTCAACCTCAAACACCACGATTTTGGGGCTGGGGTGGGGGAGAAGAACACTTTGCCCTGTGGAAATGTTTCCCAAATTTCATTCATTCAAGTAGTACTGTAACAATTTTGCCACATCTGTATACCACCTATACTAATTTTTGAAATAATCTTTAAGAATATATGTATCAAAAAATTCGTGTCATTACTATAAATGTAAGTTGTGCCACTTCCCAAAAGTAGAAGATAACTATAAAAATAGATGATTATTTAAACAAAAAAATACTCATCCCTCCTGAATTAACTCAAATACTACAGTTGAAATTCACAGCCACATGTGAGGAAACACTGATGCAGCAATGATGAATTTGAAGATCAGTGTTCTTATTGTTGAATTTTATTCCTACTTTTTCTTTCTTATACATATATTTTTTTAACTTAATTGAGTTTAATTTATCTTATTTTATGTAAGATCTCAAAATTCCTCTCCCTTAGCTAGTTGAGTTCATAAAATATTTGGTTGCTTGTGTTTCAAATAAAGCAGTTAAATTTTCATGTTACTGTCCCACTAAGGTTTAAGAGCTGTTTTTGTAGGTCAGCTATTTTAAATTCCCCTCAGTGTTTTGACATTTCTCTGCACCTCCAACAGATGTCTGATCAATGGGGCTGCAGGGATACGGTGCCACTGCCATGATGGTTGATTTTAGAAAAGCTTTTAATTCAGAAGACGACTATTTCCTCGAAAATCCCTTCCATGCAATGAGGACCTAGACAGCTGTTTCTGTAGGTAGTTATGGCCTTTATAATTCAAAGAAACATGTTCTTTCCTCACAGTTTGAGGAGATAGGTTCTGAGTTTCTAACTGAAAAGAGGGTGTGTGTGTGTGTGTGTGTGTGTGTGTGTGTGATAACAGGAATTATAAGTATAGAAAGATACAAGAAAGCTTTCTCCCCCCTTTATCTTTCTTTCCCTCTCTCCTTTCCTTCCTTTCTTCCTTCTATTTTTGCTAATCACAGAAAAATGTTACACTGAAATAGCCAGTCACAGTCTGGGCTAACCAGCCTCCACACCTCCAGCTCCACCCCAGATGCTGGACCATTTCTTAACACGTAGTTTTAAAACTCAAGTAGCAGGGTCTGCATATTTCTATAGTGTGACTTGTCCTCTCGTCTGTGAATTTATCCCCATTGACATTGCTACATTTGGACCCCATTAGTCTAGTTGTACTCTTATACTCCATGTATTGAGGCAAAAAGCACACTGGACACAAATGGAGCTGGATGTAAATGTCTACACCCAGCTCTGCCACTCCTTAGCTATGTGACTTTGGGAAAATCATGTGACCTCTCTGATCCTCAATTTACTTACATGTACAAGTATTTCTCAACATTTTAATAGGAATCAAAATGGGATCATATATGCTACATTTGTCCATTAACAACATTGCTAATAACATGTTACATAAAAGTCAGATATATTCATGGCCAAATCTTCCTAATGTCCCTTAATTCCAGGCTAGACTGTCTGATCATTTATATGTCTTTCCCAGATCCTATAGGGAAAATGGAATTTTGTGTTCACTTTTCTATAAAGAGAATGCTGAGGTGCCTTAAATATTCACTATGAATTTTACCTCAAAGGGAATATTCTGTTCCTTTGCCAGCAAACTTCCTTTCCTATGGGATGGATGAAGAAAAATGAGTACATATTATTTCAGGAAGAGTCAAAGATGATGACCTCAGAAGACATCTGACAGCAAACGCTTGAGCTAGAAAAACATGGAAAGGCATCCACCAGAAGTTTGGTGTGAGCAGGAATGTGGTGTGCACCTGGAGAATAGGGCAGTGGAGCACGGGCTTCTTTCCCCTCGAGGTCCATCACTCCCTCCCCAGTGACTGCCTTCTATGTGCACTCTTCTCCTTCCAGGGTCATACTTTCTTTCTCACCATTCCCCTGGCACAGATTTGCTTTAAGTTTAAACCTTCAGAACAGCTAGCTGACAGAACTAAGACCTGGAACGCCTGTAAAACTAGCAATGGGCCACCTATATGACAGTGAAGGACACCTGGCCACAGAACAGAGAGGGAGGGTGGAAGGAAAGTAGAAAAGCTCCTAAGCAAGCCACCTTAAGACATCTCTGTCAGAATAAACTAAAAGGTTCACCAAATTATGAGCAGAAATAACCCTAATAGAGAAAATTATAAAATCACCCTGAATAATCTGAATGCTATGGCTGCTGTGGGAAATTTATGTTCATGGTTTTTATTAATAGCTTTTATTATTTTTAAATTTCATTTTTTTGTTGTTGTTGGCTATTACTTCCTTTAAAATGTTTGTACCACAGGCTGCTTGGCAGAGTTAACATGCCAAGGTCAGAGCTTCTCTTCCTGTATACATGAATTATTTCTACCCTGTTTCTGGCCAGCTCTCATAAATAGGTATCGTGGAGATACAGCCTGTGCATGGCTGGTACAAATCCATCATCACTGCAGGACAAACTCAACGCATAAGATCTTCGGGTGCTAGATCAATAAAGGCATGTTTGCATATGAAGGACAATCAGGTATTATAGCTTTAATGCCAAACTTCAGGTCTTAGCTAAAGTCAATATGCTATTAATGTAGGCACAAAGTAGCTTGTTTGGTGAAAAATATGTAAAGGTATTTTTATAGTATACTGCTATAGCAGCAAGTCAGGTATGTTCTATCCCTACTGGTGAAAGAAGGGCATTGCTCTCTCCCTTCTGGGTCATGTATGAACCACAGAATAGAAACAGCGCTGGAAAGGGTCTCATACTGAGCAGTAGTCATATGACTCCTTGGGAACGTGAGTCTGAATTTTACAAGCCTTCAACTTTCAAGAAAATGAAACCAATATGATGAAAAATGCAGACAGACATGGAACACATGGACAACCCCATTCTCTGTGATGTAACTACCAAAGATAAGAAATACATACCTCAACAAAGTTAGAAGGCAGCACACTGTATGAGAAGATCAAAAAGAGAAAACCCTCTGGGACTCCTAGCAGACCCGAAATAACAAAGGACAGCCTTCCACCAGACTGCATATGTGTCCCCTGATTGTTGCAGAATCGATATAAACAAACCAATTCCCAAATTAAGGGTTTTCATTTTTAACATTTAGGGACATTGGATAAGAAAAAAAGGGGCCAAATCTTCTCACCTTAAAAAGCAATCTTATGGCATCAAAGTTAGACCACCAACTCTGAAATTATTTTCATATGAGAACCAGAGTTTCTATTTAACATGCATATGAATGTCTAATCATAGGGAACCAGTTTGAAGAAGCATGTTATATTCTTACAGTGTAATATTCGGCATTAAGTTTCATGCTTTTGAAAAACACTTAATAAAAAGGGAACATGTCCACAATATCCTAGGAAGAGAAAAAAGTAGATTGCAAATTATCCATACATTAAGATCCCAATTCTGTTGTATTATTCTGTATTGTATTATAGTGTACACACAGAATGCACAGAAAAAAAAACACTGGAAAGAAATTTTAAAATATAACTGCTAATTCTTTGTAGGTGCAGATATGGGTAAATTTTATTTTATTCCCTCAAATGTCTTTAATAAACATTAATTACCCACATAATAAGAAAATCATAAATGTTGTTTTTAACCTAGATATAAACATAGAATTTTCTCATCTCTCTACCACTCTTTCAACACCAGTACTGGAAAAGCATTATAACATAAAAATTAGAAAAAAATTGTTTAGAGGACTCAGGGACAAACCACAGATAACTGTCATGAAACAAAAATCTCAATAACATTTAAATGAGATGGATGAAAGCCATCTTTTGGCTTTGGGGACACTTTCCTTTTCACTGTTTTTCCTGAAGCCAAGGTTAGGCCAGCACTTCTTCAGTCTCTGAATTCAGTTCTGCTTTCTCTGTCCATCAGCATGTACAGGTTTCAAAAGTAAAGTCAACCAAGGTTATCTTGTCCTTTTATCCTTTTCATTCAGTGGCTGTTGACAAGCACTGGAAGACAACCAGCCTTTCTGAAATGATATTCCAAAGTCTATTCCCCCAATACATCCTGCTCTTCTCTTTGAATTATTTCATAAATGTGCATGGGAGTAGCAGCTTGACATTTTGGACTGAGCCTACAGCAGTGTTGAGACTTTAGGGATTAACAGCACACCTCTACCTCCTCCTCTCCATGGCTGCCTCCTGTAATCTCTTTCTGGAACCCTGGAGAACGGTGTAGTCAAACAGGATGGGCCAGGGCTCTTGGAGCTCAGTGAACAAGGAAACTTCTGGATGTGAGGGTCTGCACTAATCACAACTCAGAAAAACACAACAAAATATGTAATCCAGTGGCCCCGTGTCATTGTCGTAAGTAAAATACACATTAGTGGAGTCTTTACTAATGAACATCAACCCAATGTTAGATGGTATCAAATAGTAAGATTTAAAAATCACCTTAGTTTATAGAAATGTTAAACATCACAACAAGCACTTTTTTTATTGCAATGTACTTGTTTTGTTTTTCCCAGCCACCAGGAAAGCTACCATACAAATTTGTGGGGGCAGTCCCTGGCTCATGGTAGGTGCTTAATAATTATGTGTGAGAAGGAAAGAAGGAATGAAGGAGGAAAAGGAAAAAGAAAGAAGGGGAAGTAAAAAGGAAGAGAGGGGAGGTTGGAAGGGGAGGGAGAGGAGGTGGAGAGGGAAAGGAGGGGAGGTGGGGAGGGGAGGGGAGGGAGGGGAGGTGGGGAGATAGGGAGGATAAGCCATTTAGTTCACGCATTGTTGCTTGCACAGGACTGTACATTACAGAGAGACAAGGACATATACAATTTTGAGGACTTTCAAAGTCATCCCCTGGTGTTGTTAACAGTTCCAGTACTCAACACTTCTCTCTATTAAGAAATTCTCCCTTTAGCTAATATAAACCCTCTCTGCTTGATCTTAAGCCCACTCACTCTGGTTGTGTCTCAGAGGAGAAAGTGAACAGCTGATCTCCACACTTGGTACAATTATTCTTCATACATTTAAAGAGAATAAGTCATCACCTCATTGCCTTTTTTTTCTTTCCCTTAACAACCCCAATTCCCATAGCCTTTCTCCATGGATCCTGTCTTCTAATCCCTTAATCCAATGATGCGTATTAGTACTCAGTTCAAAGTCAGTAAAAATAGCATGTTGTCAAACGGTGGTATCAGGAGATCCTGAATAAACACACTTGCCATGAGGAGCTTCTGTTTCACCCCCTTAGATGCCCTCTGTAGAGCCTGGAGAGAGCATGAATATCCCCTGGCCTCTCCTCTGAGGCTGGGAGGTGGAACAAAGTCTGTCCAGCTGTGCCCAAGCAGTCACCAACACTGCATTTACTGGCCTACTCAGTGATGTCTCACACCATGCTAGGCACAGAGGTATAGTGGAGAGGCACACAGATGTGCCAGTTTCTTCTGAGTGAGTGAATGTGCATGAGCGGGGATGGAGGAGCTGTTTTATTTTGCCAGTCAAAAGCTTTCAAGTAATATCAATAGAGGTAGTGATTGACCTCTATTGTATAAACACTGATTTGATCATTGTGGACTATGATCACCATAGTCCTTAGGGGCTAGGATCACAGAGCCCCCACACCCAGGAGTTGGTGCTACCTTCTGGACACGAAGTCACCAGAGACACAGCGTCCCTTAGCCTGTCTTATTTATTCCAGGCTGCAGATACTGGCGGAGCATTCTGTTTTACTACATTTTCATTGCTTCAGCTCTTGTGGGGGTCTCCCTTTTCTCGGTTTGGTTGCACTCCTTCCCTCCAGTTGATCCATCCATTAATTCCTGAGTACTATCATGGGTTCAAAACTGTGTGCCATGCACTTTCATTTCTAGTCTCTCCTTTACTGGTGGATGTGGCTGTGACATCTCAGAGTTGAAAGCCATAGATGGAAACAGGTTTGGGGAGTCCAGAGAAAGATCTACACAAACTGAAAATGTTTTTAGTCTACATAAGGAAGGGAGTTTTCTGGTAGGTGGAGGCAGGGAAGAGGGAGTGGGCTTATAAAACACCCTCTTGTCTCTTTCTGAAAAAGATAAGCAGAGGTGCAAATCTTACATATTCTCCTTTAATTCTGACCCAGACAGTCCCTTTAAGGTCTGTTTACATCTCAGAGCCCAAAAATGCACCATCATCATTTCTTGAAGTCATTACTCAGAGCACACCCCCACTGCATTTCATTTTTATTATCACCATTTTAGGAACGATTAAATGGAAGCAGAGAGCAGTAGCAATGAAGCAAATCATGAGAGGCTCTGATAGAGACAGAAGCCTTAAAGCTTGTTGGAACTGCATCTCTGTGCCAGACTATTTTTAAAGCAAGTTTATGCAGCTGTCCCCCACTTAGGAGCCTTACAAATGAGCCCAGTCTGCACACAATGATTTTTTTTCACCATTTCTACCCTTTCCAACTCACCATGCTATGTCTGCATGCATATGTGTGTGTAAAATATTTCTTTTTAAATGTCCTTCTCCACATTCCTATATACCAGGGAGATGTCCTTGGCTTTCTGTGAATCAAATTCTGATCCGGAGATCTCTTTGCTATTCTAGCCCCCTAAGCCTCCAAGAGGTTCCTTACATAGGATCCCATTAAAGGTTCACAAGAGCAGATACTGTTCATTTTGTTATTAAAGTAGTTGGGTAAATGTATCAAATCTGTAAATGTTTGGAGTATTTTCAGAGGAGTACATAAGAAATTGGCAATAACAATTGCTCTGGGGAGGATTCCAGAGACTGGGAACAGCATTGCTCTGGAGAGGGAAGCAAAGGGTCATAGACGAGAAGAGGACTTTCTTTTTACTGGGTACTCTTTTGTGCCATTTGATTTTTTACCATGTGCAAATATTACCTTAAAAATTACACAAGAAGGGTATTGACTACCAATTGACACTTGTTGGAGACTGACTGCTTCAGTGACTATTCACTGATGTTTGACTGTAAAACCTCTTTGAATCTTTACAACAGCCTTATGTAAAACCCTATGTTACAAACTCAGGTAGTATCCATCACTAGCTGATAAATGGCAACATGGAGAACTGAACTCAGTTCTGATTTCCAAAACCATAGACTATGTTGTGTTGACTTCAAGTCTTCCCAAGAGAACAAAATGTGTAAGACTGTAGCATTGGGACTACTTTTAGGAACCTAAAGGAACATTGGGAAGTCGTATCACATGGTTCACACCAACAACTTAATCTTCCTTGACCCGAGATGCCTTGTTAAAAGCTGGTCACACATGTATGACTCCATTGGGAATTGGGCCTCCCTGACAATTCCCCCCAAGTCCTTCCCTGGCACTGGGGTGCTCACTCGAGAGGAAGGGAAGTCACCTGTTCCCATGCTGTCTCCAGTAAACTTCTGTCTAAATGGGAGACTTTCAGGGTAGAAGTGAAATAGCTTGTCAATATTCTAGTTCTCCTAAGCATACAGATTCTTCATTTATTTAGCAATTATCTTTTGAGTGGTCCAGACACTGAAGGCAAGCACTCTTCTGAAGGGTCAGAATTACAGAGGTGAGCAAGGTCCTTGCCCCCAGGAAGCATCCATCCATCCTGGTGTGAAGAGGCAGGCAATAAACAAACAAGCAAGCAAGTAAGCAAAATGCCAGATAATGAGTGTATTCAGGAAAATTAAAATCTACTGTTAGACAGTGTGATGGGGTGACTACCTCATCATGGGTCATTAGGAGGGCCTTTCTGGAGAAATATTTACTTAAATGACAGGAATGACAAATATGTCCTAGGAGCTATGCCCTTCAAAACAAGCTCAGGTTCCTGTGTGTTCCATCCCTCACCCAATTTCTTTTCCAATCTGCTATTTATTTGCAAGGAGATTTTGCAGTCCCAGAAGTTAGCACTAGAAAGGACCCAAGAAGTCTTCTTAGTCCCATGCCATCATTTTAGAGATGAGAAAAGAAAAATGTAGAAAAGTGAAAAAAGCAGGTCCCATGGCTAGTTAGTGGCCTGACCAGTGGCTGACAGTCCTATCTGTAGCCCATATTTCTTCCACAAACCCACATTCCTCCCCTGCTTATCTGTCCAGTGTTCAACTCCTCCCTGTAGAATCTTCACCCTGGTGCCTGCCTCCCTGGAGTCCACTGACACTAAATCCTCCCTGGACCAAGGGGACTTTCTGAAGCAGCATTAGGCATCTTGAGGATGATGTCCTGGGGATGAGGATAACAGTGGAAGGACCAATACAACTTTCCATGATGCAATCTCACCACAACCCAGCCATTCCCTGGAGCCACACCTGGCTCCTGCCATCCTCCCTGCCCACAGGTGAGCCCTAATAGGAGCCTTCAAGTTGGGGAGCTACATGGCTCTATGACCTCAATGAACACTAGACATCTATCTTCCAAAGTGTTCCCTGGGTTAATTGAGTCGATATGAAAATGTTCTATTCTATTATCTCAACCCCTCCCAAATGCCCTACAAAAAGATTAACCACAAAATTCCTTTAAATAGCAACTTCCTTTAGTACATGTAAAGTATGATCTACAAAAATTCAATCTACACAAAGATTTTCTCCTGCCCCTCCCCACGAAACAACAGCTACCGTATCAAGGGCAACAACATGAACTTGGATTCTTAATGGTAGATTTTGGGATTCTTTTATTATGTAATGATTCTCATACATGCTACAAATATTTATTGAACTGCTCTATGAAATACGCCCTTACAGGTTGCTGTGAGGACACAATTGAGCTAAAGACACAGCCTCTGCCCTTTGGAAGCTTGCATATGGACAACTCTAACAAGAGGCAGATGTGATGGGTGCTACCTCAGACATATGGACAAAATCTACAGGGGATAAGGGAGTGTGAGATTTTATCTCAGTCAAAGATGAGGGGAGGAAGCTGCAACATTTTAATTGGGTTTCAAAGGATGGTTATGATTATATAATTGGATAATTCATTCTAGGAAGAAACATCATGACATGTACAGGGGACGGCACCTACAAAGGCACATTCTCAGAACAAGAAGAAGCCCAGGGTAGCTTAATTGTAAGACAGGAAATCATGAGGAGGAGAATAAAGGCTTGGAAGGCAGACCAGAGCCTTGAATGCAAGAACAGATCAAGTCTAGCCCCAGTCCATAAACCACAGAAGGCTCAAGTTGGCTTTGGGCAGAGAAGGAACATCACAGTCAGAGTTGTGCTTCAGGAAGCTCATTCTGGCAGCCATATTTTGGACTAATCTGAAGGAGTAAAGGCAGGTACCAGGGACAAGGAGGCCCATTTAAAAAATTATCACATAGTCCCTGGATCATATATAAAGTAAAGAATAAATTCAAGAGCTAGAATAAAAGTAGAATTGGTGAGGGAAGGGATCCAAACCCTAGGAAGTAGGGTCTAGTTCTAGAAAGGGGTAGGGGATGCAGGCCTCAGATTCTGGACTCAAGAAGAGGAGTCAATATGACCTGATGGTGAGTGGTGTCTCTTTAAGAAAAGGCTGTTGTGAGATGCCTCCTCCTGCTTAAGACAGTAATTGTGAGCCTACTGCAAAGAAAGCTGCCCCCTCTGTACATCTTATGAGCTACCTATGAAGCCTCAGTTATTAATAGCTCCTCTTCTAGAGACAGACAGAAGTGCCTGTTACACATGAAGAGCCCAGAACATTTCTTAAATTATGACGTCTCTACAGCAGCAGTGAAAGAAGCTTGATTGTAGTGAAAAGCAGAAGCCCAGGGAACAACCATTTCTGAACAAATGATAACTCAGTGGAGGGAGGGCAACTTTAATCAAGAACATCAGGCAGGCCAAGTGCAGTGGCACACACCTCTAATTCCAGTGCTTTGGGAGGCTGAGGCAGAAGGATCACTTGAGGCCAGGAGTTCAAGACCAGCCTGGGCAACATAGTGAGACCTCATTTCTACCAAAAATTTGAAAGTTGGCCAGGCATGGTGACACACACCCATAGTCCCAGCTACCTGGGAGGCTGAGCTGGAAGGACAGGTTGAGCCCAGGATTTTGAGGTTGCAGTGAGCTATGACAGCACCACTGCACTCTAGTCTGAGTGACAGAATGAGACCCTGTCTCAAAAGAATAAGATTAAATAAAAAGCTGGCATAATTTAAGCCTTATAATTGCGCCCTATCTGATAAAAGAAAATGCACGATAGATTGAGGTCTTTCAACTTGAAGAATTACATCCTGGATTCTACTGCCTGCGCCACACATGCCTAGTTTCTCGGGTGAGCATTCACACATTCACATAACTAGCTGTCCAGGGCTCTCTGTGATGAGGTTGTGAATTTCAAGAAGTTTATCTCTGGCCTCATTTTCTGGTAACTCTCTCTAGAAATATATAGCTGGATTTCCATTCTAGGCAGAACTATGCTAACATTTTGAAGCCCATTCTCAGCCAATTGGTCCATGGAATCTGTGGAAGTTGTCTTAAATCAGTTTCCCAACATGTTTTCACAGAATATGAATATCATGAACAAAGGGGTCTCGAGGTAGAATAATTTTAGGAAATTCCATTCTAAATAAAAGTAAAGATGTTTCCTTGCTATAAGACACCTCTGAACTTCCAAGGGTTAGTATGTTCCAAGACTCTCCTAGAGTGAGAAACAGTAGGTAGCATCTCCCAACCTTATGTATCTGTAAAACTATTTTTCAGCAAAATGTCTTGAGAGACAAGAGCACTGCAGAACATATTTGGAGAAAAATCAGTGATGACATTACTCTCAGGAATACTTGTATTCAACTGGGAATCTGAAATAATAAAAATTGTAATACTAATTGAGTGCTTACTAGGAACCAGGCACCTTTCTAAATACTTCACATATACTTAATCCTTATACCTGTTGGTACTATTATTATTATTTTCCTTCTATGGATGAGAAAACTGAGGCATCAAGTAGTGAAGAGATTTGTCTAAGATCCTACATAGAGCTGGGAATTGGACCTAGACAGTCTGGTGCCCACAGAAATTAATTTCTGATGGTAGAATTTCAAACACTGTGATCAACTGGCAGTGGGAGAGATTGAGCAGAGCCTTGCATGTGAATCCTTCAATCACAATAAGTCTAAACCTTTCTTCTCATAAATTCGTCTTTATAAGCTTCCCAGATGCTCTCTAGGACACAACTCCTGAACTATACCACTAATTCAGTTTCTTCACCAAATTATGTTATATTGTACACACATACTCTTCCACAAAAACAAAGTCAAGATTCAGACAGCAATGCAATTATCAACAATAAATGGTAATACACAAAGAAAACAATCTCTTGATTAACAAAAATAGCAAGTAAATGAACATGCAAGTTTGAGAAATGGCTTCTCCTGTGTATCAAGGTATTGATCCCTTGCTCCACAGGTCTAGGGACAAAAGCCAAAGGACTACTTTCCTTCATTGTGTTGCAAAATTTCACATTTCTACTCTACTTTGCTCAAGAATTGTCAAAGACGTGTCTTACCCTTTCCCACTTCCTCTCCTTGTTCAGAAGAATTATCACCAGTTTTGGGTGCATCTGGTAACCATCTTCACTGAAGGACAAATTCCTCCCCTCAAAAGTGACGTTGATCAGATACCTGTAAAGATAAAATAAAAGGAAGATTAAAAGTATGAAGAGGGTATACCATGAACAAGGCAGTCAGGTATATAGAGAGAAAGCTGGCTGGAGACAGACGAGTAAATAGAAATACAGATACCATTATCAAATTTGGTACTCCTTGAACTCCCATTTGATTATGCAATAGAGTCATCCAAGTTTTCACATAGTAGGAATCACATGAAAAAGTAATATAAAAATTTTAAACAAAAGATGTTTGGTCACCGCATGTTCTCCCTTACAAGTGGGAGCTGAACAATGTGAACACATAGGCACAGGGAGGGGAACAAGACACACTGGGGCCTGTAGGCAGGGAAGTGGGGAGAGGGAGAGCATTAGGAAAAACAGCAAATGCATGCTGGGCTTAATATTTAGGTGACGGGTTGCTAGGTGCAGCAAATCACCATGTCACAAGTTTACCTATAAAATGAACCTGCACATCCTGCACATGTACCCCAGAACTTAAAATTAAAAATAAAAATTTTTAAAAAGGTATTTGGTTTAAGTTCAGTCTAGAGGTATGACTTTGAGCAAATTACTCAGCCTTTTTGAGCCTCTGTGTTTTTCCCTATCAGTGAAAACTAGGTTAATAAAGGGACCTACTTCATTAGGTTTGTAAGGCTTAAAGGGGATAACTTAGGTTAACCACTTACCATGTGGCCTGGTGCATAGTAGAGTCTCATTAAGTGCTAACAATTGCTATCGAAAAACAAAGGTGGATTAAAGGTTGGAAGTGGTAGAGATAAGAAATGAAAGTAGGAGTGTACCAAGACAACTTTCTGCTAAGAGAGGTGGCATATAGGAGCCTAGAGTCTCCCTCTATCCCAGAGATACGCACATACTCTTTAACTCTTGCTAAGGTCTTGCCAAGCCCATACTTCTAAGAGTTGTGAGATGAGTACAGTAAGCAGGGATCTGATATGACAGGATGCATCTGGAAATCAGGGCTATTACACAATGTATAGGGAACATAAAATACTAAGGAATGGGAAAAGGTGGGAAAGGGATTTCACAGAGTGCTCTGGTTACTTGTGCATAGATTAGCAGAAACTCTGGAGGTAACTAGAGTCAGACCAATGAAACTGTCTTCCTCCTGGACACCTTCACCTCAGCCCACCCTTTTCCCCTCTGGCTGCTGTCATCTGATGAGCAGTCCCTTCACTGGGAATTCCCAAAGGCATGCTCATTACAACTGCATTAGTGCAACTGCACTGATGGTAATTAATGTCCTTTTACCATAATGGCCCAAGGAATCAATAATGATTAGCTCTGTGTTCATATGACATGTTACTCTGGAGCCTTGGGCTTAATGTTGCTTGTGAGACCGTGTCCCTGCTAAGAAGCAAAAGGGGTATCTTGTAACTGCAGTGAGGATGCTAAAGGAGGCAGCTTGAAGACTTTTTTTTTAACTCCTCTCATTCAATGAAACTGGGAGATCTTCTTTGATTCTTCCAGGTAACATTAGGTTAAACAACAAGGTTGCTAGGATGCATATTCTTCTGGTGATTCTAATGATGCTTATGCAGCATGAACCAAACCCTCATGGATCACTTCTCATTTCCAGAACTACCTGGGATGTTTAAGCCTGTCATTCCCTGGTCCTGTGTAGCTTCACAAATGCAATCAAGAACACAGAAGATCCCAAAGGAGTAGCGATTCCTAGAATCTTAGAATTGAAAGAGATTTTCACAATCAACTAGCCTACCACTTCTTACAGTTTATGCTTCCCTTCTATATCATAATATTGGTCTTCTCAGCTCTTCTTGAATTCTTTCACTGATGGGGAACTTTTAATGGCACCTTCTGGGCTCAAGGTAGGCATCTCGGTGTTGGCTACTTAGTTCTTTTACTTAAAGCTGAAACCTCCTCCCCTGCAACCCTTTGATACCTGTTTCCTCTTTAGAGATTCTACAGTCTTAGTCTAATCCTTCTTCTACATGAGAGTTTCTCAAGTATTTGAAGACATTTATCATACATCCCTTATGAAATCAATTTTACTCTTTAAAGACCTGTTAAACTCTTTTAGTTCTATAATTTTAACTTGATGGATTAAAAAACAAGCATAAGGAGGTTAAATTATTTCCCAATGTTATTGTATGGCAGACGCACCTGACAGCAGTAACTTATGCATACCCTGAGAATGACCCTACTGTCTAAGAAAAATGTTCAGAGTCCTAAGCTAAGAAATCTTGGAATAGCCAACCCAGAGATTCACTTTTTATCTATGAAGGACATCTAAACCCCCAGTTCATCTGCTGGAATGCAGGCCATACAGGGAATCAGAGCCCTTTGTTTTGGGTTAAATGAACCTTTAGGTGAACATTGCTAAGTGAAAATGCTATATAAACTACATGCATTTTACAAATGGTAGCTGTTCTCCTGTCCAGCCCACCACCACTGGATTGTCCTTGTATGTAAGTTTCCCCAGTAAATCCTATGTCTCATTCATTATCTCTGGGTCTCTTCTTAGGCCTTTCAGATATGGTGCCATCGCTATTGGAGTCAACAAGGGTCCAGTATGACAGTTACACAGCTAATTGGGAGCAGAAGTAACATTTTAAGCAATATCTCCAGTTTCATGTCCTTTCCTGACACCAGCCTGATTCTCATATACAACATCAGACTTAGCATCCCAAGGCCTTTACATATTCCTCATATGCCATGGCTTCGTGTTTTCTACCATCCCACCTTGGCTGCTCTCTCCAGACACCTCCACTCAGTGACATGTAGCATCCCCAACACAACTCAGTGCTCAATCTGCTCCACTTCTTGCCCTGTTCCTCAGCTCTCAGCCCAGAGCTGCTCACCCAAGCCCATCATTAGTGTGAAGGTAATATTCAGGTCTCTTATAGTTTGCAATGACTCTAACACTCCAGCCAAAGGCCCTGAAGAATTCATTGCATAGAATATAATTACAAAACCATGAGACAGGATATTTTAAACCAACAAACTAGAATGTAAGCACCAATATAATATACTTGAAAATGTATTCTTACTACAAAGACCCTGAATAATTTCTGGAGTCTTCAAATAAAGTTTATGAGACATGTAAAACAATTTGGTCTCATCTATTTTGAAAGGAGGAAGGAAAGAAGGAAAAAGGGAGAAAAGGAAAGAGGAAGGAAAGAAAGAGAGGAAAAGTGGGAGGAAGGAAGAGAGAGATGGAGGAGAGAGGGGTAAGGAAGAAGAAGGATAGGAGGGAAATAAATTATCTGGCTTAAGCATCCACCTTGTCATCAGACATTGTGCTGAATAATTCTGCCTTTAGCTAAAACACCATTAAGAATATTTAAAGGAAAGTATCTATTTCAGAAGGCAATTACAAAAGAGAAGTTCCAAAAATAATTCAATTAATAAGCAACATCAATGGAATAACTATATAGCCTCTCAAGATGACTTCTTTGAAGGGGACAGCATTGAATTAGGTGTACAAGTTGAGAAATTTGAACTTGCAGAAAATAAATCACACTCATGAGCAATGTAATTGGTCTGTAAATTTTTCTGGCTATTCCTGTTCCAGCGCCTTCTGATTTTCCTTAGAAATTGTTCTCTTTCTGGGGTGCTCCTCCTCTTCCAGCTCTAAGTTCATTTTATCTACCTAAGCACTCCGCACATATTTTACACTTATCAAAAACATTAGTAAAATTTTATGACAATATACAAAATATTCTTCTCCAAAGTATCCTTTCATCATTCATATCTGTCAGCAGCATATAGATTAATCATTCACACTGTGTTTTCATGAGTAATTTCTTGTGGTGTGAGAACATTTAGCCATTAGTGAGGAGCTTGCAAATATACATCAGCCTTGAGCAAGATGCCCTCTGAATAGCAGAACAAACCCATCCATTCATTGGTAATGAAAAGTGTGAAAAAATAATTGGGGGTGTGGTCACTTCTAGACATGTGATCTTGGCACCTGAATCTCAGTTATTCTTCTCTAAAATGGAGACATCATTTTACTTCCAGCTTATCAGAGAAGTCTGTTGTGATGATCAAATGAAAGAGTGGATAGGAAAACTATATAAAATATAATACAAATATAAGGTTATTTAATAGGAAAAATTCAGAAAAAGAATATATTAGCATAATTTGAGTGTCTAAAGGCAAGAAAGTTGCTTGATTTTAAACCTCAGTGAATAAGTGTGATAACCACATTTTAACAAGACTCAATTATCAATGAAATACATCTGAAAAATGGAGATTGGCTTCTACATATGGAGGCTAAACTAGATCAAATGGCTATATTAATCAATTTAACTTTCCATAAGACCTGAAAATATCCAACTACCCTTGGATCTGGCTGTACTTTGTCGATTTTTAATATTAATTAGAACCTCGAAACGTTCATGGGTGAATCCTGGGTAAAGGGTTAAATTATAATTAAGAGATGCCATAGCTATTCTATTTCTCTCCAAACATGTCATCCTCAGGTACACAGTCAAAAAGCTTTGCTTCAAGTGGCAGCCAAATGCAGAAGTTCTGCCCATGAGACTCAAATCCCCTGGAAGTCCCATCAAGGTTGTGTGTGTGTGTGTGTGTGTGTGTGTGTATTTTAAATTGCTTGATTTGTCTCTAGAATGTAGTTTGAACCTTAAGAAACCAGATGGTCTGCCTCATACAGTTCTAATATTACACAGAATCTCACATTGCTAAAACTAGGAGAGAACTTAGAAATTATCCATGGAGAACCTTCATTTTAGAGAGGAGAAAATAGGTCCCAAGATGCAAAACAACTTTGCCAAGGTGACCTGCCTGTTCAGGACTGGAGCTGAAGTCTTCTGACTCTCAGCTCAGGGTCCTTCCATGATCACCAAGTGAAGTAAAATCAGTTCCACAGAGCTCCAGATGTGCATTTTAGCATTCTTGAATCACATGGCACATCCTGGACTATATAGATCCCTAATACAGACTGCATAAAACAAAATCTATCTTAGATGATTAATTTACCTGCTTGCCTGCTTGTTGAGAAAGAGCCTCAGAATCCTGATGGGCTCAGAGCCAATACATTTGCTTTATATGGCCAAAGTCACACCGCAGTGAGCTTAATAGGATCAGGCTAAGGTTAAAGAGCCGTTCTGTCTCTCTCACTTTGGCCATGCCACTCCAAGCTCATCTACTGCACCACATTGATACCCACAGCAATGATTTAGCAGCATACCCTGAGTGGGAGGCACTCGAAGGAGCTCTACCAGAATTTTCCCAGCCAACCAACAGCCCTAGAACTACAATATTTACTTTACCCTGTATGTCTTTACAAGCACTAGATTTTTAAAAATTAATATCTGCTAATGTGTCAATAAGAGAAGAGACAGCATCTCATTTCATCCAATCTTTTCATCTTCAGATGAAACAGACAAAGCCCAGCAGGGCTTTTGTGATTAGATGACAAGGCTGAGAATAGGACCCAGGTGTCCTAACCCCTAGTCCGGTGTTCTTTCCGTGTGCCACCATGCTTTTAAAAAGTGGCGGTTTTTCATATCTCTCATTTTTGTTCTCTAGCTATTAAAAGTAAAGTGATAAAAGAACACAGTTCCAGGCAAGAGACAAATTCTTGACCCCCTCTTTTTTTGCAGTTTTCTGGCTCTGAAAAGCTGTAACTCTGTAACTTTGTATCATGCATGTGTCACCTTCTAAAGCCTTCAGCTTCCTCATCTATAAAACAGGTGGTTCATACCATCTTACTTGTCTGATGTGAGAAGCTACAGGGAGGATCCTTTGACCTGTTGTTTATCTCTACATTTCTTTTCTTCTTTTTTAAAAATAGTTTTTAGTGTGTATATGTAAGGTATCCAACATGATTTTATGGGATACATATAGATAGTAAAAAAGATTACTCTAGTGAAGCAAATTAACTTATCACCTCACATTTCATCTGATTAATACTGTTCTTATTAATATTGCTATAATTCTGTTATTATTAGCTGCTGTTATTACTCTCTACCATGTGAATGGAGAAAACACAATTCTTTTGAAAGACTAGAGTTTCTTTTTAGAAATTATGATTATTTATACACAATACCTCTAGAAATAGTAAAAACAATTTCCCAAAGGATTAGAAATAGTGGACTTAAAAACTTTTAAAAGCTACCTAATTACAGACTGGTATTGGAGAAAAGAGGCAAAGATATTTAAAAATTAGATTTTCAGTGTTCTAGTTTAGATAGACTAAATAGAAATTTCTGAATTTTTCCTAGCTAAGAAATTCATAATTATCAAAATAAATCCAAAATGATTAATCCAGTTTAGCGTGGTCAACATGGCAGGCAAGATTATTACAATCTGGTCAACAATGTCCTCTTTTTAAGGAAGAAGGATTTGAAGAAGTTTTAAATGATTCCTTTGAGATATGTCATATATAAAAATATTACAACTCTGTGGTTGGACAATATAATTAGAAATGCCAGTTTCCTAAGCTGTTCTTTTCTTTTAGGCAAAATGATACCTTGTAGAGAAGCTCAGGAATAACTAATTTAAAGAGCAGACTGTAATATTAGTTTATGATTACTTGAGATGGGTTAAAAAGTTTGTCTTCCAGTGGATTACACATTTTCTCTGAAATGGTGTTTATGCCATTAATTTATTTTGCAAACCATTCTTCACAAATCATAAAATGTTCAAGTTTGGGCTAGTTCATATCACTGTTATTTAAATTCTAAATTAGTGGTGTTAAGTTAATGAGATATTAAAGTATCTTAAATTCTAAATTAGTGGTGTTAAGTTAATGAGATATTAAAGTATCTTGAAGAGTGATTGATACAAATTTAATATACCTCTTATCTCCTACTGGTGGTGAGAATTGTGCTTTAGCCCCTTAGTAGTTTGGGCTGAACTGAATTCATTAGAGGTGTAAGTGGCAATGTGTAAATTCACCATCTATTATGAAGAAAAAGTGCTTTCAGCCCCCTTGGCCTGACAATAAAAAATTTCAGAGAGCTATTACCTGGATTCTGTTTCACAACTGAATACCATGAATTAGTTTAATCTGCAATGAAAGAAAACAGAGGAGGACTGATATAAGAAGGTAGAGAACATTAACCTCCCTCCAGAAAGATGCTATCTTTGGCCAATTATCAAAGCAATGAGAATTTTAAGGAGTTCTGTCACCAGCTGTGATAACCTCCTATCTATGCCACCTTTCACCAAGCAGGGTCAATGTGGCAGGCCATGGCTGGGGAACAATGCTCTCTAGACTTACCTACGGGTCCATCTGGGATGAAATGGAGGAACTCATTCTCATTAGTAAGATATTCTCATTCAAATGAATGAAAAAAATCTGGACAATGCCCCAAAATGCTTAGTGGTGAGAGGTGAATAGAAAGAAAATAAAGGGGAGAAACAGTAAGTAAAGAGGGAAAGAATACAGTGTGTATAACACACGTACACACTCATACTGCAACAGGCAGTGTAGCGAGGTGTTTAAGAACAAGGGCACAGTTCTTAAACAGTGTAATAGTCACAGTGTCCATTCAAATCCTGCACCCACCAGTTCTGAAGCTGTGTGGTCTTGCAAGTTATTTAACCTCTCTTTCCTTATTTTCTTCACCATAAAAAATATAAATAATAATATTACCTATCTCATAGGATTGTTGTGTTTCAATATATATAAAGGGGATGTGAGGGTGATCTGGCTGCGGCATCTGTCAATCCATCGATTGCCAGGGTTGATTCAGCTGATCTGTCTGGCTACGCAGGTGTCCCCTTCCTCCCTCACTACTCCATGTGCATCCGTCCCTAAGCTGCAGGCTCAGTGGAAGAAGATGACCATTCCCGATAAAGGAGGACCGGTCTTCAGTCAAGGGTATGTGAGTAGCTGGGCTTCCATTCTAGAACCTCCAAACAAGCTCTCAACATATATAAAAGACTTAGAATTCTCCCTATCACAGAGTAAGCATTATGTATTAGTTGTTATTATTATTACCTATTTTTTTACATTGCCTGGGTGTCAGGGGAGTTAGCATTTGAAGGGACTTTTGGATCACAGTCTAACTGTTCATATTTAGAGCTGAACACTCTGAAGCTTGGGACAATGATGTCATGCTTCGGCCCATTTAGTTGAGTCTGGGTCTCCTAATTCCTGGATCTCTGTTTTTCCATAATACTACCAGTTCAGTATATTCTCTCTCATTCCTATAACATCCAGAACTATTAAGGCTTGGGAATATTTGTTTTGTTCTTACTATGATTAGTTACCCCTGTGAGGTGTTTTGCAGTGGGCAGTCACTAAATCATACCACTTCGATATAAAGTTCACTTTCCAAGGAAGGCAAAAGATGTGCTCATACCTCCATAATTTTAGTCTAGAATAAATGATTCCTCAAAATGATCCCCCTTCTGACCTCCCAGATCTCTGCTTTGAACACTATGTAATTCTCTTTAAAATCCCTTTGGAGAGAACACATTCTTGATTATGTGTGAAGGTACCACACTTCCTTAGGGAACTAGCGAGGCTGCCTTTTGATGCCAATTAATCAAATGTGCAGAATACCAAAGTTGCTTCTCATTTAGCTCTATGCACAGAACTCAGTGACGAAAAATGAAATTCCTCCTTGTGCTCATGCTCACGACTCTTAGTCACCTCTACTATAGGTGAGACCTGGTAAGGTGCTACAGGAAAGCCAGACTTATTAGACTATGTTAGAAAGGTAGAAATCCCCAGAGAGAAGAAACCAAGTAGCTTTTCTGCATAATGTTACTGTCACTGGATTATTTTTCCTTTTAGTTCATATTTCCATGCTGTATATAAGTTAAAATCACTTTCTTAAAACACTGAATAAAATTCCTTTCTTCTTCCAGAGATTAGGTGTTCAGTATGTTGGAATGCAGCCCAGAGTAGGTAGGCTATCAAAACTAAGTGGTGAGACCTTCCCAGAGAAAATACCAAGGCAGATCAAAGGCTAGCTGATCACTGACTACGTTATCTCTTTTTTGCGACTATTAATAATTTTAAGGTGAAGGCTTGTCTTTCTGACATCCATTTTAGCCCACAGGCTGGCAAAACTATTCAGGGGCTATGTAAACAATGACTGGCAAAGATTTCTCTAGGACATTCAACTATGGCAGGAAGACTTTCCTTCCTGTGAACTTTCAGGCCTACTGAAAGAAACCCTGAGCGTATGTACTCAAGAAGCCCTTGGGTAAGAACCTAAAGTGACCTAGGTATGATATCAATGGAAAAGAATAAGAAGGCTTTTCTCTCCCTTTTGATCTTTCTCCATTTCCTCAATTTGTCCTTTCTGTAGCCTCTCTCTACCTCCTCTTACACATTGGGTGGTCAACAAAATCAACACACAGGAAATATCTCCATACACACAGTTCCTGCCCCCTCTGTAGCTACCATATTTTTGACTTCACAATTCCCTCTAACAGCTCTACCAAAGGGGGCAAAATGGTAGATGAATATATGATGAGTTGGTGATGGCTTCACTTACAGGGCTGGAGAGTGGAAGTTATGAGGAATTGTCACTCATGGAAAAAGAAGGTTATAATTTAGTTTTCCAGTAATGGTTGGCAGAGTTCTTCAAGTGAAGATTTATAGAAGCGATTGTGTTGAATTGGGAGGAGGAGAGGGTCAAAGGAGGGAGGGTCTTCCAGGGTCAGGGGGACATTTCCAACAGAGAGAAGACTCAAGATGCCTGGGTGAAGATTATGTCTTTAGGGGAGACAGGCATGTCATGCTATGTATGTGAGACAGAGAGTGGTGGAAGCTGTTGACTCATTCAAAAACATATCTCTGACTTCAGAAAACCCAGTCATAAACTACACCTACCATACAGATAAAATCCTTTCACATAGGGAACGAAATCATTTCTCCCAAGGAAAGACCAGAGTAACGAGAGAGATGCAAAGTGGAATATAATCTGGGAATGGAGAAAGTGAACTGACAGGAAGATTTGTTTGCAATAAGGAGTTTGTTAATGTAGTTCCTGTAGCACATTCTGGAGAACAGCTTTCTGGGCTACAGTTCAGTGAGATGAACAATCTCTAACAGTAGGGTTGGTTTTAAGGGTACAGGAAATTTGTACTAGATGGCAGTGAAAGGGATATTATGGATCTGAAAACTGCGAAGCCAAATGTGTACATAATCAAAGAAAATACATCTAGATGAGAAAAACCACAATGCAAAAGTGCTGGTCAAAAGTTATCAGTCAAACCCACATCTTATATTTCTAGAGTTTCTTTAAGTTTCACTCTAACGCAGTACATTATTGCACTGTTTCTAGACCAGGTTAGAATAAAGAGGTTGGGGAAGATCAAATTTATTTATGTATTTAGTTAAAGACATCCATTGATCTTTTCCAATATTCTAAAATGAGATTGACCCTTGAGTCAGAGTTTCAAGCAAGATGAGGCCAAGAGTTTCTTCAAACCAAACCCCATTTCCCTCTTTTCTCATCCTCAAGAGGACAGCACCATGAACCCCAATTGCATCTTCACTGGGAAGCTGAAAGAAACGTGTAATCATCTCTCCCTGCTGTACTGTGTGGGGGCTAGAACTCTGCTGTTCCTTCTCTGTCAGGGGATCCTAGCTCTTTCTCTCCCTCTGTAGGTTGATGTTTCCATGGAAACATACTCTTTAATGCTTCTGAAATTACTGTGCATTTATACCATTAACTCTTTTTTGACCAGGGCAAATCACAAAGAGATTTTTCAACCCCTATGAAAAAGTAATTTTATTTTCTATCTCTTCTTACTGGGAACTTTTTAAAAAAGTAATTGGCACCTGATGACCCTATTTCCTCCCCAGACTTCACTCCTTAACACTTGTAATCTTTGCTTTTGCCTCTTTTCTACTGAAACTATTACAGCTGCAAAATCATCAATAATCAAACAAGGCTGAGATGATTTGGCTGTCTGTCCATCCGAGCAAGGATGTGTGTCCCCTCCAAACCTCATGTTGAAATTTGAACCCCAATATTGGAGGTGGAGCCTAATGGAAGCTGTTTGGGTCATGAAAAGATTAATGCCCTCCCTTGGGGATAAGTTCCTTTTTTTATCAGGTCCCATGAGAACCAGTTGTTAAAAAGAGTCTGGGTGCACACCCCTCCCTGACCTTGCTTCTTCTCTCGCCATGTGATCTCTCAACATGAAGTGTCTCTTTCACCTTCCCCCATGAGTAGAAGCAGACTGAGGCCCCCATCAGAGGCGGATGCCCAATATTGAACTTTCCAGCCATCAGCGTCATCAAAAAGTAAACCTTTTTCCTTTACAAATTACCAGCCTTGAGTTTTCTTTATAGCAACACAAAATAAACTAAGACAAAGATCAACAAAAATAAAATCAGTAGCCTTTGCTGTATCATCATTCTCCTAAGTGTTCTATAGTCTCTAACAGTTGATACTCCCAGTTTTTCTTAGCAAGTCCCTTTTTTGTACTTTATTATTTAAAGTAGGATAATATCTTGGTTCTCCTTATACATCTCAGGCTAGTCATCTCTCCATTTTTTCTCCACTTTGACTTGAAACTCCCCAATTTGGGGGTATGCCAAGGTTCAATTTTGAGCCCATATTGTCTCCCTCTGAGATGCATTCACAGCCATAACATCAACAATCATGCCAAGGTCTCCAAAATCCCTATCATAGGTTCCACCAATTCCCTGACCTTCAGCTCAATATTTCTGATTGGAATGTTCTACTTGAATGCTCAGATCAAATTTAACATGACCAAGTCCAAGCCAGGTTCCCCTATGAGGACAATGAGACCACCACACTTACAGCTTTAAAACTGTTACAGCTTTGTCTTCTCTCTTTCTGTTATAATTTCATCTTTAACACATGAATGAAAAGAAGAATTAGCTGGCTGCTCTTAGGTACTGGATTCCCAGGATGAATCAAATCAATTAAAAGTCAACTGTAGTTTAGCTTCATGTACAAAATATGCTGACTGACATTTTTCCCCTCTTCAGCACATAGTTTCAGAACTTTGTCTCCACAAGGTAAATGAATCTCATAGCTTTCTGATCTATAAGTGAAGTTGCTTGGAAGTCTTAGTTATGCTCTGGCTGCTCGATTTTTTAAAAAATCCAACAATGCTACCATTTATTGAGCACATGCCTAGCCTTGTTTTGGGTGCTTTACATTATTTTACATTCTCACATCAATGATATAAAATAATAGGTAAATACTATAATGAAGGCCCAAGGTTGGGAGCACTGGGAGTTGAATCCATCCACTTCTGAATGATTCTAAAGCCCATTTTCCTTCCAATGCCCCACACTAAGAACAATGTTGTCAAGAGAAGCAATGGTCAGTAGGAAAGAAAAGAAAGAAGCCACAAACTTCTAAGATGGTAGAACTAAAATTCAAATCCAGATCTGAATGGCTCCAAGCCCTAGGCTCTTGATTATGATTTATACACCAACCAGTGGTCCATCAGTTGTTTTAAATTGTCCCTGATGCCATCACCATAAAGAGGCCTACAGGAAAGTCAACTAAACACACAGGCTTTTTACAGCCCTAAGAGAGACCAGAGGCACATTACTGGTAAGGAGCTATGTTCATAGGATAATTAGAGAACCCCAGTCTCTAAGGGCTGTCAATCTGTCATATTTCACAAGCACTAACCCAAAAAAGTGAATAAATTGAATGAATTTGCCTTATAAAAAAACAGGAGAAAAACCACACAGCAGTAAGCTTGACTGGACTTATAGAGGAATTAATTCTTAGATCGTGCTCTGGAAGGAAGTCAGTTATGAAAGTCTAAGACTGAATTCTTGGAGTTCCTGTTAAAGGCAGACAATAAGAGCTAGAATATTTATTTGGTTTGGTTAAGAGTGACAAAAACTTATCCTGGTTTGGCACAGAATATCCAAATTCTCTCTGGACTTAAAAATACAATATTAAAGTATTTCTTTGGAGCTATAGTCAACTCTCAATTGCCCTCAACAGGACAGGCTGATCTTCACTTATAATCTGGACAATCAAATACATAAATTAGTCTCAGTACTTACCCTGTTTGATCTCTCCACAGATGCACACCGTAGAATAGCTCCTTCCTGTGAAATTGCTTTCTGTCTAGATACTACCATGCTATGTTATCTTAGTTCTCCTCCTTCATCTGTGATTTCTCCTTCTTTACTGGATGCCTTTATCTTTTCTCTTATTTTACTTTTTAAAGGAAATTCAAAACAGGCTGTTTATTTCTCATTTTATGCAGATATCAGCCATTCCCATGGCACAAACTCTTCTTCTAAGTGGATTAGTCCAATTCTTCTCCTCCAGGTCTGACCTCTTATTCCCCATTTCCATCCTTTGCCAGTCATCCCCACTTGCATTTATCCCTATTACAAACTCTTAGTGCCTGAAATTGATTGGCTTTATCTTCGCTCTCAAAATAGCTGACTTTCAATTCTTCCTCTCTCTCAATGAGTTAAAACTTACGAAGCACTTGGAAAGGTGCCTGGAACATAGTAGGCACTCAGTAAATATTAACTAGCCTTATTCCTTTAGTCTTGAAATCTTCCAGCTGTCTCCAACATTTTTCTTTTAATTTCCCATGGCCAATCCATCATCCAAAACTTCCCTTTCTTTACAAAATGATTCTTACATTTGTCCCTTCTTTTCTACTCCCTAAATGTTTACCCTAGACCAGGCATATATCCACTCATACCCAGATACTTGCAACAGCCTCCTCCTGGGCCTTTTGCCTTATATCATTGCCACCCTCCCCAATACTATCCCCATTTAATCTTACCATGAGATTTCTTAGTGCCACATCACTACTTGCTCAAACATCTCCAATGGCTCCGCACTGCCTAGAGCCAAAGCCTGCTCTCGGCGAAGGTTCTCTATACCCTGGTCCCTTCTACCTGTTTGGAATTCTCTCATCTTCTTTACATGAACTCTTGCTGAAGCCAAGAACCATCTTTGCTGTCCCCTGACAAACATTATTTACACTTTCTGCCTCTTCCATTTCCTCTCAATTGAGCATAATCCAACTCTTGCTCATGCTTATGGACTCAGATCAAATCTTATCCTCTCTCTACACTTTCCTATCAATCTGAGGCCTTCTCCCCTCTTCTCTACTCTTGTCTTATCTTGCCTCCAGTCCACACTTCAACATTTCATTTATTGTTCACCTGACTTGTTCTGTTCCCTTTTATTACTTAATTTTTTACTTGTCTGTATCTTGTCTTCCATGATAGACAACATACTATTTAAAGGTAAAAATCAAATCTCGTCCTTCTGTTATCCTTTGCAGAACCCAAACTAGTGTCTTGCTTGTGGTAAGTATTCAATAATACTTATTGATTTGTTTTTCACTTGCAGAAGACTAGTGTTGAAATCCTCCCATGCTACTTCCTCACTTCTCACTCCCACCCACACCCCTTCTATGTCACACCACACACACACACACACACACAATTTACAAATACTTTTTTTTGCCTCTCTCTCTCTCTCTCTCTCACACACACACACACACACACATGCAACTGGCATTGAGTACTGGTTCCCTGTGGAAGAAAGTAATTCCTCCAATTATTAATTTAAAAAAAGAATAAATTCTAAAGAATATATATATCTATAATCTTTCTTTTCTAAAGAATGAGATGAAAGTTTGGATTGACTTCATTCTTGCCCAGACTCTTTTTAAACTTCTCCCTTTTGATGTTTTTCTCATTACACTGCCATAAAAACATAGATCTGCCTGTGAGGATCATGTAATCTACCCAAATCCTTATTCTCTCCATGGTATTGTGCCCTTGGAGAGAGCTGACACAGGAGTGAACATAATTAATGATCGGTAGAGAAATCAAAAGCGATTTCTCTTTGTTTCTGAAATATTTTATTCCGTAAGAAAGAAAAATAAATAAAATTTCTTGATATTGCAGTTGCTGGCTATGATTTTTTTAGTTTAGAAACTCAAAGCATTGGGGGAATCTGAAATATATGTTAAAATTAATATGTGAATATTCTTCACTAACATAAATCATTTTGTCAGTTTGGAAAGAAATGAAATCAAATTCATCTTACTTATAACATTGAGATGAGGAGGTCTTTTAAGAGAAACTAGAAAAACAAAAGGGACATTTATTCATTATTTTTTTCTAGTACTTTTCAATTTTTGAGGAAAATTAAAATATCCTCAGTGGAGAAGAGGAATAATCTTTTTCTCAATCTTCACATGGTTAGGTGCACATAACTACAAAATCCCATTCTCACTCCTTCCCACTCCTCACTCCCTACACACATCACAGCAAGGTGAGGGTGAATAGTTGATATTCACACTAAGATCTTCTCTACATTTGGCCCAACTCTTAATAACCCAGGATGTCAGTATCTTCAGAGAGGCCCTGTGGGTCCATGCAAATAATGCCTGAAGTGAATATTCCATGGCTGGGAAATTAAGAGTTGAGGATAGTTCAGAAATTTCTTGTTTGTAGATAACATCAGGACATGATGAAGTAGTTCAGGTGGAAATCAGAAAGGTATTATGAATAAGTCTCTCTGAACCACAGTAAAGACTTAATCCCTGTGAAAGCAAAGGAAGTTAATTTGATTACCACTTGCTTGAATTCCCTCAAATTCTTGGGCATCCTAGCATAACCTACAGGAATTTAGCATTTCAGTCAATTTCTTTACCCACTTTTCCAGTCACTACCAGGTTGCTTTGATTATATTAAGTTAAAAACACATTCGATATGATTGGGGAAAAGAAGCAAAATAGCTTGAAGAAATACAGTGTTTGATGTCTTCAATTACAAAGGGGGTTGGGGTGAGTGTAGAAGAGATAGAAATGTGAGAGAACAAGCACACACTAGAGAGAAATGAAGAGATGGAGAGGAGATGAAACAGCATGCAGCATGCTGGATAACATCTCCATGGCAACCACATTACATGTACAGAGAACTGCCAAAATAAGTCAAGATCCAAGCAAGTAGGTGTTGGTGGAAAGAGAAGACAAGCATTCAGCAATGGGCAAAAACCACCTAGAGGAGATGAATTATCTTTGTGAATTTAACTCTTCTTCCCATTTGTTTTTCTAACCACACCCAAAGCTCTAGTTTGAGTGAGAATGTGTCTAAAGTGTCGAGGCTGCCAAATCCAGATCATTCAGGAAGGTCTCAGGATGACATGAATGAGGCTTAAAAAGCCCCCGATTGAAGCCAAGAGAAAAATCATTAAGTGAGGTAAATAATTTCCCTGTAGCAATTAACTCACTTTCCCAAGATTTTTCAGCAATTTGCACAGAAGGAATATACTTTTTTATTTTCCAGGTGGCTTCAGGAGGGGTAACAAAGTTGATGAAAACATTATTGGGCAGGTAAAATGGAAACTATGAAGATAGGTACCAAGTTCATACATTAGGGAGCCAGGCTGTCCATTGGTGAAATCTATCCCTGTAACACAGGGAGAATCCTATTAAAAGTATAGTCAAGATGTCCCTAGAGAATATAGGTGCTCAGAATACATACAGCAGGTCCTCAAATGACATATTTTTGTTCAACTTGTTTCCTTACAATGATGAGAAAAAAATGGATTTCTGGCTGGGCGGGGCCCCTGTCTGTGTGGAGTTTGCACATTTTCCCCACATCTGTGTGGGTTTTCTCCAGTTACTCTGGTTTCCTCCCACATCTCAAAGCTGTGCACGTTAGGTGAACTGCTGTGTCTACATGGTGCCAGCATGAGCAAGTATGGGTGTGTGTGAGTGTGCCCTGTGATGGGATGCCATCCTGTCCTAGGTCAGTGTTCACCTTGACCCTCAGCTGTTAGGGTAGTCTCTGGTTACCCGAGACCATGAACTCGAATAGTTGGGTAGTAATCATTACTTATTTTCATTAATCTTTCTTTTCTTTTTTTTTTTTTTTTTTTTTTTGAGGCAGAGTTTTGCTCTTGTTGTCCAGGCTGGAGTGCAATGGCACCATCTCGGCTCACTGCAACATCCACCTCCTGGGTTCAAGTGATTCTCCTGCCTCAGCCTCCCGAGTAGCTGGGATTACAGGCGCCTGCCACCACACCCGGCTAATTTTGTATTTTTAGTAGAGATGGGGTTGCTCCATGTTGGTCAGGCTGGTCCCAAACTCCCAACCTCAGGTGATCTGCCTGCCTAGGCCTCCCAGAGTACTAGGATTACAGGCGTGAGCCACTGCACCCAGCCTCTAATCTTTCTTAAGTATACATATAGCTCACATTTATCTTAATGTTTAATATTAGAAGTGTGTTAGGTCTTTATTTAGAAGTTTGATGATGTTTTTGTGACCAAAGAGATACTATAGGAACTTAAGTCTTTATACCAATTAGCTGATGGTCAAATTGGTTTCATTCTACATCATTTCGCTTAAGGTTGCAGTTTCCAAGACCCTATCGATGAAGTTAAGTGAAGACTTATTGCATGTTTCTTGGGACATTTAAAATTACCCAGCAAATATAAAGTAAATACACATTTATATATTTTATATTTAAATATCAAAATATGTATATATGTGAAGGAAAAACTATAAAGCATGGCATATACCTTATAGCCCTTCCTCTACACCTTTAGGTCATCACATATAAGAACCGCAAGCTCTCCAGTATTTTTATGCCTTCCAGCAGCACTCGTGGAGAGCCCATGATAACATGCAACCCAGGGCTGCTTCTCACAGGTTTACATCCAGAGGCTGAGCTGGGTCCCTGACATTGGCCTGGAGAGCCTGTTAAAAATATGGATTCCTGGGCCACACTTGAAAGACAGGGATTCAATATCCCTGCTTCATAGTATGCATTTTAAATCTCCCTGGGTGGTTGTCTTGTGTAGACAGGCATGGAAACCATCAGAGGAAACATACATCCCTCCTTCCCCTTCTCCGGTGACTCCCCTACTCTCTGCCTTGCCAAGCAGTGGTGAGTAACCTTTTCCTTGCCTCTGGAACAGCAGCATCACACCTGTTAGAGAGCTGTTCCCAGGGCACTTCTGAGGCCAGAAAAGTGTCCTTCTGCACTGAAAAATGAGTTAGACCAGTTCTGGTCACCAACTACTACCATCTAGAGGAGTCTGCTCTCAGATGCACTCTCCTATAAATTCTGGGTGGAAGGGATAGAGGGGAACTAGGAAGAAAGAGAACCTAGGTTCCACCAGAGGACCGAGTCAGCAAGGGAGAGTAGTTAGGTCTTAAGGTGCAATAAACAGCCAAATTTTGAATGAGAAATAAGCACACTCTTTTTTCTCCTGTCCATGCACAGAAGTACTTCCCTACATCATAGCCTTGCCAGAAAAATTAAAGATAAGTTAAAAGAGCCCTTGAACATCACATAGCTCAACACTCAGCTCTCGTACTGTTTGAGAACACCATCATTTTCTGGTTTAGATTTATACAACTGTACATTTGGAGAAGCTCTTCCAAAACCAAATAATTGTGTAAAAAATGAAATTAACCAGGTGAGGCATCTGACAAAGGCAGTGTCAAGTTTATGCAGCAAATGCTCATTGAACCCTACGATGTGTCAGGCACTGTGAACATGGGGATAAGTAAGAAAAGTCATCATTCTTCTCAAGCACTGATTGTGTTACAGGTGTCTTATGTATGTTACCTAATATAATCCCATGTTACAGATGAGGAAACTAATGATCAGAAGGTGACTCATTTTGTTGAAGTCAGACAGCTAGTAAGTGACAGACTGGAATTAAAATTGAGGTTTACCCCAAAATTATACTTCATTAAGTCCACTACAGTAGCTCCTTCCCAGTCTATTGTACAAGAAAATGTCATATATATATACATATAAATTAATATTCGTCACCACATATCCACTCTTCTCCTCTATTTTAATCCTCAAACAGGCACCAAGGATACATGGAAATATGATGAGACAAAAAAAGAATGTGTCTTCTGAGAAGAGATGAGACACTACTCATATTACTTTTTCCAGGACTGGGGAAAGTGAAGAAAAGTCTCTGTGAATGAAGTAAAGGATTACAAAGTTTTTTTATGGCCTTCATTTGCCTTTTCTTTCATTCTTCCCTCTTCATAAGACTTGAGGCTATGTGTGCTCCTACTTTAGAAGTGACAGACTGTGAAGAATTAAGAGGATTTAAAGTGGTGTCAATGACAAGGAACAAGGAGTTTGCTGTTCTATGGAAAGCTGCAAAGGGATCTCTAAGCTTTCTACATTGTCCCACTCAATTCACCAAAGAGAGAAAACTGATGTGAAAGAAGTCTTTGTCAAGAAAATAAATGAATTTGTATTTTGGGGTGTATCCTAACCATCATATAGAAAACAGACAGGATAGGAAACCAGTGCATAAAGCCTACATCTTTCGCTCACCTATCCCCTTCCTTCCCTTCTACCTTGCCAAACACTGGCCTGCCACTGTCATATCTCTCAGGTGTACGACCTAGCAATAACTGAGTCAAGGCAGCAAAGCTGAGGAGAGGAAAACCCCATGAAAACAATGGTTTAAAGACTATGCTGGTTTTATAGAGAAGTAAGAACATAAGAAGCTGGTGGGGAGCAAGCTTCAGGCTTCACCAGGGGAGTTATTTTAGCTGGGTCTGAAAGAGCGAGTAGTCTACTTGGCAAAGAAGAGAAGAATGGAGAGTCCAGAGAGTGTGTCAGGTACAAAGAAGAGTATGGGAATGATGAAGGTATAGCTGCGGGACAGGAGGGAGGAAAGAGAATAACGGAGTCAGGGTGGGCAGAAGCAATGGAAGAAATAAGGCTGAAAACAGGGCCAATTGTGAAGCTTTTGAACAGGATGCTGTATTCCTATAAATAAGTACCCAAGAACAGTTTTCAAACAGGGCAGATAAGTGATCCAATTAATTTTTCTAATTAATTTTTTTCATTGTTGTTAAGAAAAATAGTGGTTGGCATAAAGACAGGTTAAGGGGCTCATAGTGTAGATAAGGGAAACAATGCAAACCTGAACCCCAGTAGTGGAAATGATGATTGCATGCTGGAGAATAATCTGAGACTATTGTGAAGAGTGGATGGATGTGACATGTGAAATGTAGTGGATTTAAATGCATCAATTGCTCCCTGTGACTTCAGGGAGAATAAGTATAGCTCTGACCTCTGCAGGACACTATCAAGGTATGACACCTTGTATTTATGATCTTTCTTACTGTAACTACAACCTCCTTAGGACTTCAAGGTCAAAGGTGAGCTGACTGGTTCTTATTAAAATTGGCAAAGGAAGAAGAAATGCTTGGGAGTCAAGAAGGAAAGGAAGCCTGGAGCATTAATGAAGACCAAGAAGGGGTGCAGCGTAATCATGTTGCACATTGGAAGACTGAGCTAGTATGAGTACACAGAATGATGTGAGGGAAACAGCATCCCACAAGTAAACTTTTATATATGTAACAAAAGGTGCGTAACTACCTTGGGAGCCCTCCTATCTTCAGACATGAGAATACTAGCTTGGAGTTCTTTAACTATCTTCATTGTTCTTGTTCAGCCTTCTCAAAATCACCAACATCTCTTTTACATGGTGGGATATAAGATGGTTGCTTCAGTAATTATTCCAAAGTCCACACCCTGATGTCCTCTCAAATCTCAGAGATGTTGGCGCATATCATTTGAAAAAGTTGCCCCAGGAATAAAAAAGTTGCTAGAATCTACCTGCACCATGCAGTCTCACCACCACTAAAATCTTCTACTCCAATATGTGCCAGACCTATGCTGAATAAGAAGAAAGATTGCACACCAATTTGATACTTCAATGAACTCATATGGACTTGGGCTCCCTCTCATTACGGCATCATATTACAGGAACATGTTTAAGTCATGGCTCACTGTGATTCTCAGCTGTATGTTGCCATCCTCTTTCATCCCGTTTTCCTGTAAGTGAGCTCTTCATTATCAGTACTAATGGAGGACAGGGAGGGCATACCTAACCAAAATCAACAGATAACTCCAAAACTTATTGTAGGCAAAGGGTTCAAAATTCTCCCCCACCAAGCCCTTTGCAGAGCTCCTATCATGAAGCAGAACTTAATAATGCTTTAGCCGTTCTTTATGCTTCTCCATATCAGCTGGTGGAAGTCCTAACAAGCAGCAAAATGACCAAAACCCAGCAGGAGGGGAAAGGGTGAAAAGCAAAAGACCTAGAAACTGCACAAAGTGGGTAATAAGTGCCTGAATGATGAGCTCTTGGAAAATCAGGCCCTGCTTGATGAGGTTTATTCCCCCACCCCCTAAATGCAATGAAGACAAATCACCCAGCAAGTTTGCTCTAAGATGTAAATTCTGAGTTGCCATGAATTACTCCCACAACTCAGGAGAGAGGCAAAGAATGGGAAAAGCCTCAATTTTCACTTTTTAAATGTGCAACCATAACCTTAAAATTCATCCAATTCAGGAAGCAGCTTGTCTCTAAATGTGATCAGAAAAAAAAAACAGAACAGTCTATTGAGTCTATCAGGGCTTCTGACACACTCACAGATGGTGCAATTAACATCTAGCTGAATCCGTATCCCTACCCCATTTCTCCCTTGTCACCCTACTAGCTTTTGGGAACACCTGATTTTATCTCCCCTTGTATTCTTATCCCCTGTTCTCTCTCATGTAGGTGCTACAGTCACTAGAAGGAGACTTCTTATTTGACAGTGACATTCCAAAAGCAGGAACTAGAGTGGGGGGGGGGGGGCTGGAAGGAGCCTCAGCAAAGAGGCTCTACTCCATGTTCCTCATCCCAAACATTTTGTCCAAGGTTGCACTTAGGGACAATATCCCTACCAATGAAATAGAGCCTTTTAAAGAGATCAGAAGCAATATAACCTCATCCATTAAATCTGTGCAGTGAAAACATGGTATCCAAGTTAGTATTTTCTGTACTTTTGTGTGCATTTCAAGAATTTCACATTAAAAATGTTTCACTGTATAAAACACACACTCAAAAAAACAGTTAACCTGCCCCAACACTACTGTTTCACTACTTAAGCAGAGAATGTTGATCCTGAGAGTGCATTTTGCTCAATCCAACACGTGACACTGCAACGTGCACCAAAGTCACAGATAAGATCACTTTTGCATCTGACATGTAGAATGATAAATAGACCCCACCTGCTCTTCTCCACTGGGTAGCATTTCTTAAATGAGAAGCTGGGACATTATTCAGATGTAACTACCATTGCACAGAACAGCACTATTTCTTCCAGCTTTGGCATTCAGCTGGAGGTCACCTCCCCACATCATTATCAGGCCATGCTCCATGGTTGATGAGGCAATGAGTGGATAACACACACTGCTGAGGGATGCGCGTGCATGCTGTTCTATACTGATGCAATACCATGCGGTGGAGTTGGGGCGGGGGGCGTGGGGAGCGGAATGATTCTACATTTAGGAACGTCTCCAAATCCCAGCAAATCCCTTCCTTGTTGAAACAATGAAACCCTCCACAAGGAGAGCCCCTATAGAAAAGCAAGACAGTAGGGAATTTCTCAAAATGTTCCTTTTGTGGAGACAAGTAAATATTAGTTGAAGTTGCTTTGATAGTATAATTTCAATTTTGTATACGATAAAATGACTTGTGTCTGAACAAACAAAATATATTTATAACAGATTTTGAAAAGCCTGACAGAAAATATTCAAAAAATATAACAGTATTACATCTTTGTGTGTGATAAAAATCAGTCTATTATATAATTGTTTCAAATATTTCCACAATGTGTATACATATATTACTTTTATATACAGAAAAAATATATTTTAAAAACCAAAGAAGATCTACTTTGATCATCCGCATACAGTACTACATAACAAATCAAAATTATTTTTATTTTTTTGAGACAGAGTTTCTCTCTGTCACCCATGCTGCAGTGCAGTGGCACGATCCTGGCTCACTGCAACCTCTGCCTCCTGGGTTCAAGTAACTATCCTGCCTCAGGCTCCTGAGCAGCTGGGACTACAGGCGTGCACCACCATGCCAGGCTAACTTTTCTATTTTTAGTAGAGATGGGGTTTCACCATGTTGCTCAGGCTGGTCTCGAACTCCTGACCTCAGGTGATCCACCTGCCTCAGCCTCCCAAAGTGCTGGCATTACAGGCGTGAGCCACCGCACCCGGCCAAATCAAAATTATTATTATAATATGTAGAAACTTGGGAAGGTGACCATCCATTGAAACATTGTCTAAAAAAGCAGAATAAAAATTAGGCACATGCTATGATGACAACTATATAAAAGTAAGCATGCATAAGGTCAAAGGCTACTGTAAATTAAAATACTTATGTTAGGATGGTGGGAATATCAGTGAACTTTCTTCTGTTCTGATTTTCGTATTGCTGCTGTCTACGTATTATATGCCTTGGGAAAGTTGGCTTCTCTGAGGTACCATCTCCCCAATACCTGCAGTGCATTGTTGTGCTACAAAGTAGGACATATACACTTTCTGGAACTAATAGATAACTAATAAATGGTGGCCACTAGGGTCTCCTAAATGGAAGTACAGTAAGCAAGCATGGAACTTTTATCGAGGTATTACAAATAGTATAAGAAATCTGCAAAAGAATCACAAGAATTAACATGTATCACTTGTTTAACAGGGATCTCTGAAAAAAGATAGGGTTGGCAAAGGAAACTTGTCTGTTGAAAACCTACAAAAGAAGAATTAATGTATAAAAAAGTGATTTTTCTAGCACCTTGGAGAGGAGAAACCTACCTGAAAGGAAAAAAAATAATTTTTTTTTTTTTAGATGGAGTCTTGCTCTGTTGCCAGGCCGGAGTGAAGTAGCATTATCTCAGCTCACTGCAACCTCGGCCTCCTGGGTTCAAGTGATTTCTCCTGCCTCAGCCTCCCAAGTAGCTGGGACTACAGGTGTCTGCCACCACGCCCAGCTAATTTTTGCATTTTTAGTAGAGACGGGGTTTCACCATATTGGCCAGGCTGGTCTTGAACTCCTGACCTTGTGATCCGCCCACCTCAGCCTCCCGAAGTGCTGGGATTACAGGCATGAGCCACCGCACCCAGCCTTTTTTTTTTGTCTAAATAAATACCTTTGGCAGATAACAATCTAGTTGAGATGGAAAGATTATAACTTCAGTGACACCAGACCCTCAGACCACGTAATTCACTCCTTTTTCTCTTTCTAAACTTACCAGGGAATCTTTTTATTGTAACTGGGCAGCGGCAGCTCCAGAATTTCAACAAAAGAGGACTGAAGGGCAGTAATACGCTGTCTGTCTGTGGTGAGGTGGGATGGGAGATGTCAGTACCCTGGGACTTTTCTTGAGACATCATCTGCACAGTAAGTACACTGGTTTTATTCTCATTGTATTCCTATTTTCCAGGATTTGAAAGAGAAACTGATGGCAATTTTAAGGAGGTCAAATACCATCCCCCTCCTCTTGGCCTATGTAATTTCACTAACTGTGGAATTTTTCTACTACAATGAGAACATAACGAAAAACCAACTTGAGTTGATTGACAAATCTTTTTAATAGATATTTTTCAGTGAATGTTTGGAGTTCATTAAAAATGACTGCAATTTCTCTATCACTTTCTCCATCAAGAGGTAGTCTACTTCTATCTTCCCCCATACCCCCACTACCCTTAACTCTGGATTGGGCTGTAACTGCTTTGACCAAGAGAATACAGCAGAAGTGATACTTGCCAGGCAGCACTAGTCACAATGTTTGAGGAACCCCAAGTGGCCAAGTGGAAAGGGCCACATGGACGAGAATTGAGTCCTGGCGACTCCCAGGTGACAGCTAGTACCAGTTTGCCAGGCATATGAGTACCCCACCTTGGGAGTGGATCCTCCAGCCCTCGTCAAACACTCTAACTAAGGCCACTTGGAGCTAAAATAAGCTGTGCCTGTTGGGTCCTTCCTAAACTGTGAAATTGTTAGCAGATAAATAAGTGTTGTTAACTTAACACAATAAGTTTGGAGGTGATTTGCTATGGAACAATCCACAATGGAAACTGTGTAACTAAATGATAACTGGTTTACATTTCAGTCTTTGATGAGTTTGGTGAGGTGTATTAATCTGTTTTCATACTGCCTTCCCGAGACTGGGTAATTTTTAAAGAAAAAGGTTTAATCGACTCACAATTCAGCAAGGCTGGGGAGGCCTCAGGAAACTTACAACCGTGGCAGAAAGTGAAGGGGAAACGAGGCACCTACTTCACAAGGCAGCAGGTAGAAGAAGTGCACACAGGAAGAACTAACACACACTTATAAAACATCGGATCTCAAGAGAACTCACTCACTATCACAAGAACAGCATCGAGGGAACCACCCCAGTGATTCAGTTACCTCCACCTGGCCTCTCCCTTGACACATGAGGATTATGAGGATTATGGGGATTACAATTCAAGGTGAGATTTGGGTGGGGACACAAAGCCTAACCATATCAGGTTGGTTATTGCCTTGATTCTGACCAACTCTAGGAAACTTATGAAATTGAGATTGAAAGACTAAAAATTCATGGGGTATCATAATCCTGTCAAAGCAATACTTTTTGACTTCTGCCTAAAGTACCACACTGGTCTCAATGAATTCAAAAAATTCATTTAACTAATACTTACCAAGCAACTATTATGTGTGAAATACTAGGGATTCAGTGGCACACACACACACACAAAAAAACAGACGGTTCCTGCCACCACAGTGTTCTTGGTCTAGTAGATGTCTAATTTCATCCCTCCAACTACAACAAGCAGTGCCTGCTCTAACTGAATTAACTACAACCGCACCATCCAGGCAAGATCACAATGGAAGGTTTTGTTTTGATGATGAAGACTGGATGACTAGCACAAGAAGCCCAGGACTATGCATTACAATGTGTGTTAAACTGCTGTCAGTTCAGTTTGGCTTGCTTCAAGCATAGCACTCAAAGATCCAGACAAGAACTCCACCAATCCTCCTGAACACAGCCTTACTTCAGTGTTCTTTGGATAAAAGACAAACACAAAGCAAAGCAGAGGTTCAGAAGAGCTGTGAGAAGAATCCTTGAAGGCCTGTTGAAAAATTCATATGCACCTCCTCTACCAAGTAAGTTGAGTCTTTGCTACACAAATCAGTATTTGTCAATTCAAACTCCAAGAAGTCTTTTCTTTCTACATTTGAATAATCTCAGCAATAACAGAACTTCAGCAATTTGCCGACAAATAATCACATTAATTAAGATTTGTAAAAGTGTTTTATAATTTATGGATCTCTTTCATGTACGTAATTGTTCTTCCACTATCATTCTCAGAAAGTATTTCCCATAGGACCTTAGCTTGATTCCTTCCAAGCTACTACCATCACATCCAGAGTAACAGAATTATAATTGTTAAAATATTTATAAGTTTACTGATTAAAAATATGTTCACCAGGATCTTTCCCTTAAAGAGGGAATCTCAAGGTATTTAATTTTTATTTGATAACTTTATGTGCTACCTAGATCCAAGGAGGACTTCATAACAGAACATAGCAGTCAGAGCATGCACATGGCATCTGTTTGCTCAGAGATTGATTGGTTTTCTGGTCTGGCCTTACGCTCTTGACTTCAGTAGACTAGGGAATGTCTCTGTATCAGTGATAAATGAAAAGATCTAGGATTGAAACTGTGATAAGTGGCTATAAACTAAACCAGGAAGCACAGCTGTTAAATAAGCATTATGATTTGAACACAAGAATAGATTCCATTAATCCGCCCTCCGGGGGGTCCATACACAATTAGTGAAAGTCTATCCATCCCTGAGAGCCAGCTCCATTATAACCAGGGATTCAACTCACTTCCCAATACCCCATAAAGACGGACCCCACAAGAGTTAAAGAGTGGCTTTCCAGGGCTCTCGTGCAAACAGGAGACCCCAGGCCAGCATTAAAAATTTTAAGTTATCATTTGCTCTCCCTTCCTGTCATACCACGTGTTTATGTGCTTGTCAAACTCCCATTCCTTAGAGCTAAAGTCTCAGTCAGACTAGGAAGAAATAAATCTATGCATTCCAAATTAACTCATTGCTTACAAGTTTGTATAGAAAGGGCACTGCACAAACTTAGAAGAGGGTCCATAACATGAACATCGGTCATAGCGTTTTTATGATGTCAATTTCCCAGCACATGGCAGGAAAGTGTTTGGAGGAATGGACACGTTAAAAAATTTGTGCAAAGGTGCCATGTGGGTTAAACTGTTTTGTGAATCACCACTACATTTTTATGCTCCCAGGGATACTTGTTTATTACCTCAAATAAATTTCTAATTGGGGTGGGTTTTTAGAAAAAGATTGCATGCAATGGTTGGGCTTTTCTTTAAGTGATTTCACTCCCATATGGCCAGCTAGAGAAGGAGGGAAAGAAAAGATAACAGGCCTTTAAACCCCTCCCTTATTTGGGCATAATGAGAGACCTCTTGCTGATGCCCACTCTTCATATTTGTGTTATTCCTGAAATACTATTGTCAGCTCACAACTTTATATTTTTTATCACTCACATGCTGTATGTTCATTAGAGCAAATGAAAAAATGCAGTTAAGAAAAATAATAATAATTTCACTTTGTAGAGACAACCCACATTATTATTTTAGCAACTTTCCCAGATGAAAACATCTAGGCATCAATATGCAAATACAACAGAAATATATATCAATTATACATAACTGCTGTAATGTTTTATTTTCATTCAATACTTTAATCTCTCTCTCTACACATACACACACAAATATGCAATATATTTTTAAAAATTCATAATCTTTCATTGAATTATTAACCAAAATTTAATCAACCCCCTCTTCATGAAAATTTAGGATGTTTTCAATTCACAAAAACTGGATAACCACCCTCATAGGCATATCTTTGTGCAATAAACCTATTCCTTATTTTAAGTAAGGTTGACCACCATGGGATCCTTTTAACTTCAATCCATTTATTCCCAACTGCTTCTTCCCACTTGGGAAACATAAAAATACATATAGCAAATGTAATCTCACATAGTCACTTTCACTCACAATGACATGCAGATTCAAACTCAACTCATACAGAAATACACCCAGTATACAGATTCCTCATACATTCACTTGTCTCTGTCATCAAAAGAGATGAAGAGGCTAGGATAAGGCTATGGCTGCATGAAGATAGGGACAGGATAGCAGAGGAGTTCTGAAGATTGGGGAGAAATGAAAATTAGTCAGAGATTTGTCAGAGAGATAAGAAAATAGTAATGTGGTCATGAGGCTGGCATCTCCAGTTATGAGAAGAAGGTATCAAAGTCATCAATTAGGAAAAGTTTGATGCTGAGACCAGGAGACTGACAGTGACATGGATGCTCAAGGGTAGGATGCATGAGGAGGACTTAGCCAGATGGGGGCTACACCACCACCATGCAGAGCCAATGCCAGGGCTTGCGGGAAAACTCTCAATGAGAAAGGGAAAGGATGGAGGAGAAGGGCATGGGCTGATGAGAGGAAGAAGGATTTGATCCCTGTGAAACACACTGCTTGAATGGCCAATCCTTGAACATGCATTTTACCCAGCATCTTTTAATGACTCAAGCCAAATCCTGACACACCAACAGATTTCTCTAACTCTGCATTCATCTATTTTCAGAATATGCTGAACTAACACCCACAGCATTACAGTTCTTCTTGGTCATCACACCATCCCCCAGTGCCATCCCAATCTCTAGGAGACACCCACATACCCACCTAATCTAGTGCCCCCCAAATCCTATTGGCACCATCTCCAAGTGAACTCCTTCCTTGCCAGTTAGACCCAGCACTCCATGTAATTCCATGAGATTTCTTCTCCCCATGGCTGCACCTATGTTAAATGAGATAAAACAGCGTCTGCCTCACAGCATTGTTGTGAGAGCTAAATGAATTAATACAGGTAAAAGGACTTCTAAGTCCTTTGCCTGAGGCATTGTCAAAGCTCAAAAATGTTAACCATTATTACAATGATTTCTCATTTGTAAATAAAACACATGTCACTGATACTCTTATTCCTCATTTTTTACTGAGCCCTAATTTGGAGGAATCGGTTTCTTTCTGCCTAAAATATTAATGCCACATGACTGATTTCAGTGGAATATCTTCACAACCGATACATCCTTAGGTAGCCCCTTCTCCAATTCCCAGGTACCTTTGTGTCATCATATAAGCATACCTGGATTTGACAATCCTATCCATTCTTTTTTCCTTCCCCCTGATAATGATTTGCTGTGCATACTCATTTTCATATATCCACCATCCCTAGCAGGTGCTTTACACATAGGAGGTATTTAACAAATGTTGAATTTGATTCCCCTGCTCTCTTGCCTTAGCTTTTCCCTATTACCCATTATCTGCCTAACTTCTCCATAAACCACAAAGCCATTTTATGAGGAAATAAATGCCATATGATCTCACAGTTACTTGTAGTAATCATCATGTCTATTATTTCAAATTCTCTGGACAAGGCACTCTAAGAGACACTAGGGGAAATAATCCCAGATGATCAGATTAGAAAGGCATGGATGATATAAGGCATAGTGTCTTGTATTATCTAGATTTATAATTTAAAAGTATACTATATTTTGAACTTTCATGACAGGAGGCACACATATATATGTTCGTAAGGATTCCCGAAATGTGTTTGTATACCACAAAGGGATTATGTCTGTTAACACATTAATGAACAACAAAAAATGCACTGTATCACCGATGGCCCTGTCTAACGACCTGGCTGTAACACCAGTCATTTTTGTTTTCACCAAAAATAGTCCACAAGCTTCCCCACATTGAAAGTCATTGATGAGATCTCCAAAGCAGTTATTTTGAATTTAGTCTAAATTTCTCTTTACTATAATAATTATTTTTAAATAATGTGGAGATACTCAAGAGTTCAGAGAACTTTAATCAAGGTGGCTAAAGACATTAAAATAAACCCTTTGATGAACAGTGCAAGAAACTGCAGTTGTTTAGTCTAGACAGCAGGGTCAGAAAGGTGACGAGAGTTTGTCTTCACATTCATGAAGGGTTGTTATTAGTGAGGTAGTAATCATTTGCTATCCATGCCCACAGTAGACAACACAGGAGCAAACAAATTAAATTACATCAGGAAAGATTTCAATTAGACATAAGGAAGAACCTCCCGGCTGATTAATTAGTAGAATAAAGTCCTTGAGAGAGACTGTCATCCTCATCTCTGGAGTGCTTCAAGGAGGCAGTAAACAATTCTCTACCTTGGCAGGCGTTGGTAATCATCTAGCTATGCCACCAAGACCTCTAGAGGTCCCCTCCACCTATTTGATTTGATGAGTCTCTTACAGTGCTTATTGGTATCTCATGGGTCACAGAAATACACTGGAACTGGCAAAACACTGAGGCTCAATAAGGCTGGAAAACAGCAGGGATTAGTGGGAGAATTAAGGACTGAATAGACATAAGAAATGCCATTCTTCAATATGATCATATTCTAACTCTGTTAAGATCAAAAGAAAAATGCATAAACTCATACTTTCCCAGTGGGAGACTAAATGGTTAGAAATAAAATAAAGTATCTTCCAGCAACCTAAGGAGAACTCAATCAGCAGAGAAAATAAAAAGGTCAAAGTAGACTCACTATTTAATCATATTTTCCAGGACACCGACATGCCTCCCACAGATCTAAAGCCCCAGCTTTATGCCATGTTGCTGTATGGACAGCAGTAGTCCCCAAACTAATCTCACACGTTTCCTCCTGTAGCCTGAACATGGAATTCCCAAGCTCCCCATGTCTGACCATCAAAGCGTTAACCACCTTGAAAGCCCAAGCTCAGATGCCACCTGCCCTAGGAAGATTTTTCGAATCTCCTAAACTGGAATGTCAGAACTGTGTGAGTCCTGTTTGCCTCAGCTCCACACAGCTACAGGGACAAAACTCTCACAAAGTAAATCAGAGCAGGAGACATTTTGGCCTGCTTTGTCCCAAGGCATCTTCCCAGGCCCAGAGAGCTCCCACGGTTCTCTTCTTTCCCTTTGATGCAGGCTTTCAGACACAGTCTCCTTCCTCCTTCTCTCAGGAACAGCCACCCCATCTATTATCCCTTGTAAAAATCTCTTTGCCCAAGCCTGGCTATAGAGAGGCAATGAGGTTTTCCAACCCTTCACTTCTCGCTGCTCATGAGGGTCAGCATGTAAACTCCTTTCTGTTTAAGGGTCTTATTCTTAATCTATGAGCATGAATGGTAAAAAACACAAGATCGTAATTAAAGTGAAAATCTCACTTTGCTTTTGTTCCTGAATCAAGAGCCTACCAAATGTCAATTCTGTCAGCTCTTACTCTATTAATGAAGGCCTTGTAGTCTCTCTTTCACTCCAGCAATTCATTCAAGGGAGAACAATAGATCTACACCAGCATCAGGTTGCATCTCAGAAGATCTCACAGGGGACAACGCCCAAACAAGTAGGTCTCCTGCAACTCTTTAACGGATATTTTATGAAAGATGGCCTGTGACTCAGGAGGAGAAGCCTCTGATTCCCTTTCAGTGATATTAATCACTATATCTTCTTCCTGAACCCAATAGCTATATATAACAGAGCTAGATACTCATAGAGATGCCCATTTGCTATACGTTTATGTAGTTTCCAAAACATTAACATTATTTTCTTGGGGTCTTTGGAATGTTGTGGTTATCTAAAGAAAAGTTAAACAGTGTTATATCAATAAACAACTAAATCAGGGAAATCAATGCATTTTTTTGACCACTTATCAGATCTCTTGCACCAGTGAACAGCAGTTATAAAATCTGAGATTTTCACTTAGCACCTATTCGGTGCAGGGCTTGAGATAGGTGGAGAATGTGCAGATATACAAAACATGGCTGCTTGGTGGACAGTAAAATTGAAAAAAAAAATTTAATTTAAATTTTTGTAAATCCTATTGGAATATTTCTATTCAATGCCTGAAAAGAAGGAATGAAAGCAACAAATCTCTTTGAGAATTTGTAACACGTAAAATATACAGCAAGTTTACTGGGCAATCATGGTGAGAGAGACAGGCACAGGCTCCTAGGTCTCCCACAGAGCTCTTGTAGAGAGCTGATCTGCTGGACCCAAGCTGAAGGTCTAAGCAAGGCTAGAAGCCTGATACATGTAGAGTTTGTTCTTTAAGGAACAGGGGAGTTACAGGCAATAAGGCAGAGTGGGCTGTGACTCAGCAGGTACAGACTTGGGTTGAAATTAGTCCAGCTATCCCAGACCAAAAGGTGAACAGCAGCAAAACTAATAAAGGCTGTGAATTTACCACTTCCCAATAGAATTGGTTTTGGAAATGAGCTGGCAATTATAAGATTCTCTTTGAGGCTGGGTAATGAGGAGAGGCTATGTCCTCTCCTTCCCCCAGAAAAAACCACGCTTCCCGTAAGTTTTATTCTGTCACACTTAAAACAACTTTGTGGGAGTAGGCATTGTTATTTCCATTTTACAGAGAGAATTGAGTTCGACCTGAGAGATTAAGAAAAGTCACCAGTGAGGCCACTGTAACGTCAAAGCCTATGTATGAACTCCCTTTTTCCATATGAAGATCATTTTTCTTAATAGAGAAGATGTAATTAAAATAGAGATGGACTATTTCTGATTTCATTTATCATCTGTTTACATAAGACCAACTGCCCCATGAAATAAGTCTATCCTTTGGTTATTCTTGCTCCACATTTTAAAAGTTATCTTTATTATTTTGGCATTTGAAGAGGAGAGGAGACATTGAATTTGTGGGGTTTTTTGAGCACTTATTTATGCTAAATACTTTACATACATCATTTCTCCCTATAAAATATCATTTTCCTATTACATACAAGAAAAAAACTGGTACATACACAGAGAGGTTAATCAACTTATCCAAGGTGACAGGTATTGGTAATTCTAACTATCTTCTTGCAGTACTGTTCAGGGTACACTAGTGTTTTCTTTGTTTATTAGCTTTTTCATTCATTCGAAAATATTTATGGAGTGCTTCCAATATTTATTTAGTTCCAGACTCTGTTCCCAGTACCTGGGATACATAGAACAAAGATCCTTGCCCTTGTAAAGCTTAAATTCTAATGGTGGTAATAGATAATAAATGAGAAACCCAGGTTTACATAAATAAAGAAGTGGTTTTTCTTTCATCTTGTGAAGTATGCCTTCAAAATCCAAACTTACTGGTTCTGGTTCCAGATAAGATGGAGTGAACACATGCCAATTTTTTTCTCCTACTTAACACAACTATAAAACCTTGATAAAATTCATGGCACACCTATCTGAGGTCTCTGAGAATAAAATATCAACAGGCAGATTGAGAAGAACACCAGAATTCAAAGTGTCACCAAACTGAGTGGCTTTAAATAAGGCTCAGAAACTCATAACATAATATTTAAAATATCCAAAATACAATCCAAAATTACTCAGCATACAAAGAACCATAACATGTCGGCTTGTACAAGAAAAAAACAATTGACAGGCCCCCAACATTGTGATGACACAAATGTTCAAATTATCTGACCAAGATTTTAAAGCAGCTATTATAAAAATACTCAAACAAGCAATCATGAACATGCTTTCAACAAAAGTTAAAATCGAAAGCATCAGCAAAGACACAGAAGATAGAAAGAAGAACCAAACAGAAATTTTGGAAATGAAACAATATAATGGTTAATATAAAAAATACCTGCTGGATGGAACTCAGTGACCAAAATGTTAGTAATAGAGGAAAGAGTCAGTGAACTTAAAGGTAACAAGTATAGCTGAGCAGTACCTTCTCCTTGAGGCTCTAAGTACTGCACCAGATCCACGGGTCACTACCTCTGAGCTTCTAAATTCTAATAACCACAACCCCAGCTCTAAAACGAAGTCCCGGCAGGTATTATTTCTCAGTATTCCCGTTTCATTCTTCCAGCTGTCTGATTTCCTATATTACATTCCCACTGTTGACAAACATTCATATATTTCTGGTGAGAATGTAAAATGATACTACCGCTTTGAAAAATGGTTGGCCATATCTGATAAGGTTAAACATGTACCTATCCTATAACCAATTATTCAGCTCCTGGGTATATACCCAAGAGAAATAAAAACATATGTCCACAAAAGCATATAAACAAAAATGTTCAGAGCATTTTTATTCACAACAGCTAAAAACTAGAAACAGCCCAAATGTTCATCAACAGAAAACAATAAATTCTGTTATATTCATAAAATGGTACATTACTCAGCTTTAAAAAGGAGCATACTGTTGATAAATGCAACAACATGAGTGAATCTCAAAACATTATATTGAGCAAAGGAAGCCAGACATACAGTAAGATATATTTTATGACTGAATTTATATGAAGTTCTAGGTATTGATGGGATGTATCTCAAAATAATAAGAGCTATCTATGACAAACCCACAGCCAATATCTTACTGAATGGGCAAAAACTGGAAGCATTCCCTTTGAAAACTGGCACAAGACAGGGATACCCTCTCTCACCGCTCCTATTCAACATAGTGTTGGAAGTTCTGGCCAGGGCAATTAGGCAGGAGAAGGAAGTAAAGGGTATTCAATTAGGAAAAGAAGAAGTCAAATTGTCCCTGTTTGCAGAAGACACGATTGTATGTCTAGAAAACCCCATCATCTCAGCCCAAAATCTCCTTAAGCTGATAGGCAACTTCAGCAAAGTCTCAGGATACAAAATCAATGTGCAAAAATCACAAGCATTCTTACACACCAATAACAGACAAACAGACAGCCAAATCATGAGTAAACTCCCGTTCACAAGTGCTTCAAAGAGAATAAAATACCTAGGAATCCAACTTACAAGGGATGTGAAGGACCTCTTCAAGAACTACAAACCACTGCTCAATGAAATAAAAGAGGACACAAACAAATGGAAGAACATTCCATGCTCATGGGTAGGAAGAATCAATACTGTGAAAATGGCCATAATGCCCAAGGTAATTTATAGATTCAGTGCCATCCCCATCAAGCTACCAATGACTTTCTTCACAGAATTGGAAAAAAACTACTTTAAAGTTCATATGGAACTAAAAAAGAGCCCACATTGCCAAGTCAATCCTAAGCCAAAAGAACAAAGCTGGAGGCATCATGCTACCTGACTTCAAACTATACTACAAGGCCACAGTAACCAAAACAGCATGGTACTGGTACCAAAACAGAGATATAGACCAATGGAACAGAACAGAGCCCTCAGAAATAGTGCTACATATCTACAACCATCTGATCTTTGACAAACCTGAGAAAAACAAGAAACGGAGAAATGATTCCCTATTTAATAAATGGTGCTGGGAAAACTGGCTAGCCATATGTAGAAAGCTGAAACTGGATCCCTTCCTTACACTTTATACAAAAATGAATTCAAGATGGATTAAAGACTTACATGTTAGACCTAAAACCATAAAAACCCTAGAAGAAAACCTAGGCAATACCATTCAGGACATAGGCATGGGCAAGGACTTCATGGCTAAAACACCAAAAGCAATGGCAACAAAAGCCAAAATTGACAAATGGGATCTCATTAAACTAAAGAGCTTCTGCACAGCAAAAGAAACTACCATCAGAGTGAACAGGCAACCTACAGAATGGGAGAAAATTTTTGCAATCTACTTATCTGACAAAGGGCTAATATCCAGAATCTACAATGAACTCCAACAAATTTACAAGAAAAAAACAAACGACCCCATCAAAAAGTGGGCAAAGGATATGAACAGACACTTCTCAAAAGAAGACATTTATGCAGCCAACAGACACATGAAAAAATGCTCATCATCACTGGCCATCAGAGAAATGCAAATCAAAACCACAATGAGATACCATCTCACACCAGTTAGAATGGCAATCATTAAAAAGTCAGGAAACAACAGGTGCTGGAGAGGATGTGGAAAATTGGAACACTTTTACACTGTTGGTGGAACTGTAAACTAGTTCAACCATTGTGGAAGTCAGTGTGGTGATTCCTCAGGGATCTAGAACTAGAAATACCATTTGACCCAGCCATCCCATTACTGGGTATATACCCAAAAGATTATAAATCATACTGCTATAAAGATACATGCACATGTATGTTTACTGCGGCACTATTCACAATAGCAAAGACTTGGAACCAACCCAAATGTCCAACAATGATAGACTGGATTAAGAAAATGGGGCACATATATATCATGGCATACTATGCAGCCATAAAAAATGATGAGTTCATGTCCTTTGTAGGGACATGGATGAAGCCAGAAACCATCATTCTCAGCAAACTATCACAAGGACAAAAAAACCAAACACCGCATGTTCTCACTCATAGGTGGGAATTGAACAATGAGAACACATGGACACAGGAAGGGGAACATCACACACCGGGGCCTGTTGTAGGGTGGGGGGAAGAGGGAGGGATAGCATTAGGAGATATACCTAATGTTAAATGACGAGTTAATGAGTGCGGCATACCAACATGGCACATGTATACATATGTAACAAACCTGCACGTTGTGCACATGTACCCTAAAACTTAAAGTATAATAAAAAATAAATAAAAATAAAATAAAATATATTATTAATGAAAGAAAAAAGCAAAATTAATCTATGGTGAAATAAATCAAAACAGTGGTCGCCTTTGTGTATAGATGTGTATTGGGAGTGGGGAGAGGACAAGTATTGACTGGGAAGGGGCATGAGACACAACTGGTGATAAAAATGTTCCATATACTGATAGAGGTGTGGGTTATACCCATGAAGGCATTTGTGAAAGCTCACTGAATAGGCACCTAAGATAAATGTTGAAACACCTAGTGTGCTTTGTTTTCATTACAATTTTATCTTTGGAGAATATTATAAAGTCTCTGACTATCAGGGAAAGCCAATCTTTTCTATCAACTTTTGAAATGTATTGCTATAAAGTATAGGGCGTATGTTTTCTACTTTCAAAATTTTAAACCCTAAGTTAATATGGTCAATAGCTCTCTCCCAAGTTTCTAGGTACCCCCACATCTTCAAACAGTTCTTGGAGATAGCTTCTCTTGGTGTTAATTTATATTCAGAATATGTGACAGTGAAAATGTTTCTTGATCTCAATTTAGTTCACTTCAATAAATATTACCGAGCATAACTATGTACAAGGCAAGGTGCAAAGTGATGCAAGAAATCCAAGATAGGTAGCATTTAGTCCCTCCTTCAATATGCTTACCACCAAGCATAAGATGAGATACCAAAGAATTAAAATATAGGCAGGATAGAAGTAATTTTAAAGAGTGTAATACACAATCAACAAGACATGAAACATTTACAGTACATTTAAGAAACGTTAGGTATTTCTTTTAACATCCTTGGTTGAAACCATTTTAAGTTAACAACATGACTTTTTTCCCCTACTCTTGGTCCATTTGATGCTCTCCTTTTATGCTCCTAGCAGACATAATTAGCAGACACTGATGATTTCATTCCACCAAATCTCCATTCCTATTAGCCCTAATAATTTTAGCAAGTGATCGTGAAAGAACACTGACCTTAGTGGCTTAAGCCTCCCATATTCAAGAGGTCCCCATCTTACGAAGACAGGCAGTATGACTCCCTCTAAAGAGGCACCAACTTCTTTTCAAATGAATCACAGAATCTAATTATTCTGAAAATTATTTAAGCAGAAATCAGTACCTATATTCATCCCATAAAAGAGCAGCCATGAAATACTTCCCTAGCAATGAGCCATCAGTGTTGGTAAGACGTTCTTAATAGAACAAGAAGTCACATGAACCAATACGTCATTCCACATGTGAACAAAAATTCTATAAGGGAACAACTCAGAATCTGGTTGTTATTTTTGCCTGTTTTTTTTCTTGCTATCAGGGTCACTAATGCTTAAGAAAGAAAAGTACGTAGAGAGTGGGGCAAAAGTTGAGACAATAAAGCTTGCATATTTAGAAATCTGTGTCTACAAGATGTTTCCTTCTTCTGAACAAAAGCTTGCCATTATTACCAACCACTTAGAGCTTTTAGTCTGCCTGGCTGGAGAACAATGCAGAGTGTTTAAGATGATCTGTTACCAGTGTTTTGTAAAGATTTTTTTTTCTTACTCCTAAGGACTTTGCTCCTTTGTGACCTTAAGGGTGTGTAATTTTCAGTTTCTGTTTAGCATAGACAAGATGAGTATTGTTTCTAGCCCTGTATTCTAAAAGCAAAATCCCTAAAACTCCAATTCAGAAATTAAATAGATTTCTAAAAATGTACCCTACATCACTCAGCCAAAGTCTGTCTCTCAGGAAGTGGGAGGGCATAAGATTCTCTCCTTCCTGTCCTCCCTCCCCCACCCACCACTCCTGATGGATTGGAGATGTCAGCTTGTCAAGTCTTATTGGGTGCTACCTGATGTAAGTCCACACTGAGGCAGTAAAAATCTGTTTGCAGTCAGCTCTTTTAATAAGTCTCAGCAAACAGGAGGAAAGCAGATCTATTCAGTAAGATACTTCCTCTGATACAGCAGAGAAAAAATAGTCCATGACAGAGGCTTGATATGGAGGAGACTTTTAGACAAAGAACAGTTCTTTCTTTAGCAAAGCTGGAGAGAAATAGTTTCCCTAGGGATTTGAGGATTCTAAGAAATACTGTATTTTTATGCTTATGATTCAAAGCTGACCCAGACTCCAAACTTTTTAAAAAGGAGGTCATATCTCCCCTGTAAAATGCCCCCATCCCACAGAGTCTTGCTGAGTCCTAAGCATTTTGTGGGTTCAGAACTCTGATAAATTATATTGATGCTGCCTCTTAATCTTAAGCCCAAATGGGGAACGCTGGTTGGTTACCCAGCCTTCCACCTATGCCAAAAAGGATAAGAAAGCCTGAGAAGGCCAGATGTTCTGAGAATATATTTTATAACACAAATCACCTAATTTTTTTATTATTGTTTGTGCAAGTTTAAGGGGTACATACGCAGTTTTGATACATGCACAGATTGTGTAGTGGTCAAGTTAGGGCTTTTAGGGTATCTATCGCCTGAATAACATATGTTGTCTCCATTAACTCTTTTCTCGTCATATACCAAAGTAAAGAGTTCCTCAAGAAATTTCAAAACTCTGGGAAATATGTGTTTATGTACTATCACTTCATTATTCAGATAAAATTAGGTGCCAACCACCTGAAGAGAGTGGGCCAATCTTTTCAGTAAAAGATTGCTTCTCGTAGTTCTTAGCGCATTGCTGGAGTATTATGGGTCTTAACGGTGCTAAACGTTGATGGATGGTGGTGGTGGTGGTGATAGTTATGACGATGATGTATGAAGTAATGAAGAAGACAATGATGTTCGCTAACAAGATGAAGCCAAATTTAAAAATGACCTGACAGGGTGAATTATTCTGGGAATAATTATTATGTATGTATTCCTTCATTCACTTTTCTGAAGCCTCTCCGTTATCATCCTCCATATCATATTCACTTCTCCTAGAATAGTGCAGACATGGCAGAAAGTGAATTCCAGGAGTCTGGCTAGTAACATTCAAATTAAACTTATTGCACCATTAGACTGAGAGATGTTTTTCTTTCTGGCAAGAATAAAATGATAACTATAAAAGTTCTTAACAATATAAGGTTTTTCAGGAATAGTCTTGCACTGAAGGTAAAAAGTTGTCTCTGTTCCTAACTCTTAGGAAAAGTAACATGCAATAAACACTTAGTAACATTTTGAATGAATGCATGCATGATTGGATAAATAAATGGATAAATATACAAAAGAGTGGGTAAATGAATAAATGGTTCATTGAACTATATCTCTCTACTTTTTAGAATAGTTACTGATTGTGCAGGTAAAAATCACATCGTAAGAAATCTGGGGCTTATCCTCTGAAAGAATGATCTCAGAGAACCTAAACTCTGATCTTTCAAATGAGTATTTTAAGATCACTGTACATGTGCTTCAGAAGCTTACTGCAAAATATAACCCCTTGATAATAAAACAAAATAAACTAGTCATGATGATGTCATAAGAGCAAGTCCTTTTCTAGGTCATTATAATTTTTCATGTCAATTTCCACAGAATTTTAACCAGAAGATCTGTAGAAGCAGTAGAATTTTATCTCTATGGGATGTGGTGATGGAGGTATGTTTCTTCCAGCATTTGCTTACAACTCCCATAATATCTATTTACAAATCATTATCCTGTCCTTCATGATCTAAGTCCAAAAATCACTGAGCTAACAGCCACACAATCCTTTCTGTAGGATTTTTTAAAAGCCTACAAAGAAAGTCTCAATGGATAGTTGGTGACCTAAACATCACCAGGTTGAAAACTCCTTGGGGATAAGAATATCCCCAATTATAATACCTCTGTATCTACAACAAACTTAATAGTAAGTTCTGCATAAAACAGCCTCTTAATAAATGTCCATTGATTAAATGCAGAAATGGGACTAAGGTGATGCAATAGGAAATAAATACTGTGCAAATTTAGAGACAGGAGAGTATAGTGTAGGGAGGTGAAGTCAGAACAGACTTCACGGAGGATGACAGACTTAAATAATATATTGAAATAAATGGCTGTGCTATGAGCCAGTAGTAATCTAAGCATCTAAAATGAAAAAGCACTAAGCTCTAAGGGTGCAGAGCTATCTCACAGTGGCACCTTATACAGGGTATTTCTGACTTTGAATATCTTACTGTTGAGAAGAACCCTACCTAAATGGGCCATGCATTTCATTGTCACAGTGGATGATGGCAAGTGAAATATGAGACTGATGTCGAATTTTTCAAGAAAGATGGAAGACAGGGATGTGGAATGAAGGTGAGAAAGAAAGAAGGAAAGAAATGCTTTCAATGAAAGAAATTCTTCTTTCCCACATTTCCAGTTGAAGGATTAATCTGTCTTCTCAGAGTTAATGTCATATGATGATCTTTAGGAAAACACAAAATAGAGGGCATTTAGCACTGCCAAATGTTCCTATCATTCCATTCCTGTCCTGTCCACATATAGTAGTGTTAGTTTCATAATCTTTGGTCTTTGTGACTGAGAAAGTCCTTCTCATTCACACCTCTGCCTAAGGTGACTACCCTGATGTGACTAAATACGCAAGGACTTAGTTCTTTGACCTAATGCAAGAACTATAGAAAACTGCTAAATTTTCTGCAAACCCAGAAAATAAGAATGGTCAGTTCTCAACAGAAAGGGAAATGAGGGAAAGGGTACTAGCATTTCCTATGTAATAAATATGTTTGCATTGTATCATGCCATATATGTGCATGTGTGTGTGTGTGTGTGTGTGTGTGTATTCACTCAATCGTTACAGAGACCCTTAAATTTTGGAGTTCATATCTCCTTTTTTACAGTTGGTAAAGCTGAGGTACGGACAGTTTTACACAAGTTAAATAGCTACTAAGTGGTTATGAATCCCAGGAGACTTGGGATTCATAACTAGGTCTGGCTGACTCTAAAATATACTGCAGCTCAGAAAACAGGCAATTCTGGGTAATAAAAAAACAATTCTGATTTAAAATAAAAGCAAGGCAATGCAGAATAATAAGAAAAGATCATTAGAATTAAACCCAGCCCCGCTTGGAATACTATCTCTATCATCAACCCTTAAACAAATTACTTTCCATTAGCCACAGTTTCTCCTCTGTTAAATGGCCTAAGAACTACCCGACAACACAGCAGTATGAACTAGATATGATAATCTTTGTGAATGTGCCTAACCCAGTAGCCTATACAATAGGGCTCCTGGCACAGAATCTGTACCGAGTAGGCATTCAGTAAATATTTGTTGAATGATAATGCAGTAGACGTGCGAGAACCCACAAGAACTCACAAAATCATAACAGATGGTTGTCTTATTTTTAAGGATTACCTATCCCTTCCCCACCCCCAGAGATCACACTACCTATACCTTCACTGTCATAAATCAAAAGTAAAAAAATACAAAATACTGGAGGTGGAAGTAGAGGCACAGTCTGGGTGATCCAAAACGGAAAATGGACTCATTCTTTTGCCGCAAATCACAGTATCTTTTTCTGTTTGTCTACTGAGGTGGCTTCCCTTATAGCCACCCTTAGAACAAGAAAAGTAAAACAAATCCCAAAAGAAACATGGGGGCTTAAGGTCAGACACTGAGGATGCTCCGTCAGGCATTTTCTCCCATTTTCTCTTTAATGTCTTTCCTCTTCGTTCTCCTCCATGACCTCCTTTGTCTCTTGGATCTATAATGATGATTCATTCCCTGCATCTCCTTATGGAAAGGAAGACTTTGCCTCTCACGGACAATGATTATGTTTGACATGGTGACCCTAGTCTCCTATTCTGAGACATCCTCCCCCAGTGCCACACTCACTCACTTTTCTCTAACCTGGAGCATGCTTTGGCTGCTGCAGCTCCCATGTAATTCTCCAGAAGAACATGTGAGTTTCAGTTCCAAGAACATCTCAGTGGCCTGCATGCCACATACATGCTGCTCCTCTTCCTCCTTTTCCCGCCTTCAAGGTGAGGAGACAAAGCATCTCAGCCTGATCAGTCAAGAAACTTAACCAGTAGTATTTAAGGAGAGATTCATAGCTGTGAAAGTCCACATATAGTTTCAAGTGCTGCGGAGGAAGTACCAAGGAAAAAAAGAGCCAAGACCCGGACTGGACCGAGGCAGTTCCAAAGATGAAGGGGTGGGGTGAGGAGAAGCCAGAGTTGTTACTGGCTTACACCCAAGTGTAAATTGTGTGCTTTGCCCTACAGCATTTTTATGGCGTTGGAAAGCTTCTCTAGGAAATTCCTATGGAACTGGAGGTGAAAAAAATGTAAATAAGAGAAACTATAATGTTGCCTTGCACAGTAGCTTCTAAAGAGGATCTGGAAGCCCTCTAGACAATCACATGATATCCCTGGTGGGCAAACTCTGTCACGTAAGGTTGAACTTAGTAGAGATGACAAAGTTAATGCACCACAGGGCTATCACTGGTTATGTGACTTTTGTGTTTTAGTTTAAAAGGGGGTATAATGACTGGCTCCCTTCACACTGTAAGTAGAAACACAGAGAAGATATGCATCAATGAGCAACCTCTCTCCAACTCACCACTTGCACAGGGACTAAAGATGCCTTTTGTAGACCAACGCTTCATGCCAAAATATACCAAAGCACTGACCTACCTACTTTGCTAAGAGACACATGCTAAGTCTCAACCACTCACAGCATGGGTAAGAGGCCATCATCCACCCACCCACATGCCTGTTGTCACAAGAATTCTCCCCAACAGCTCCTCATACACTGAAATCGCACTCAGTTAACTCATCACCACTCACTCTCTTCCATTTCCAGGGGCCAGGGGCTGACCTACACCTGGTATCCAACAGAGTAGACTGCCACTCCCGCAAGCTCACCACCACTACTTTCTCTCCTGCACAGTGAGCCACTTGCTCCTGGAATCAGTCCCCTCTATAAATATATGTACAGTGCATTCAGTCACTCATTCTTGTTGGCTTTTTCCCAGTTGAATAAACACTTAAGTGTAAACCTACTCCTTAATTCACTTATCCACATTAACCAGATTTATTAATTAGATAAATCATCCCTTGTACTCTGTTGTAAATTCTAAAGTAGGATCACTTAAAAAAAAAAGTCTAAAGTCTCCAATAAATTTCAACAAACATTTATTGTGGTATGAAACTCCAAACAAGAGAAGTCCATCTTAACAACCAAAATGGTGGTAACACTGATTACCACCATGAGAAGCTACATGGTGGTACCTGAATAGGAGACCATCACAGTACAATGTGCAGGGATTCTTGTAAAGCCATGCCAACATTTCTGTTCACTGAACATGAAACTTGTGATAAGCCCAAAATGTAGATATCAAATTCACATAGCTACTTTTTGCATCTTTACATGGCGTCTGTTTCAGAAAACCATTCTTATGCTAACTTGTCCCTTTGGAAGTATAGCTGTCTTAAGGCCACAGGGTCAGGAGGAAATTCTTTCGTTATTTCGGAGAAATGAAAGGCTATTTTTTAGGGCAATCACTCTCATTACTTGGTGCTTTTGTCCATTAAAATTCTGGAGCCTCTGCTTCCAAATACCAAAACTGGTTTATCACAACAGTACTGCATGATTGTGAAAAACTTCCAGTCCAACTACCTTGTAAGCCTTTAAATAGACAGAAGGAACAACTATCCCAAACCATGGGACCTGTGCAAGGCTGGGAAAAGGTTGGCCCCAGGAATGGCATGATGCACTTACAGTGTGAGGGGAGCATGATAGAAACAAAACGGCAAACCAGAGTCTCAGTTCCCTGGGCTAATGGAGACGTAGGGAATGTCGAGTCAGCCTGGCTTTGTCTAATTAAAAAATAAGCTTCTCATGTGGATAATCCCCTGGCTTGTGTCACTTCCCAGGTACCTGTGGCCTGGCATCTGTCACAGGGTGTCTGGCTCCTCAGTTCTGGCATATTCAACCAAGCAGTCTTTTTCTTACATCCCCAATACAAAATGGCATGCCCTTTCTAGCACTGTGTCAGATTGTCTACACTGGTGCACAGGACTTACTATGATGGAAAGGGGGTAGCATTAATGTACTTGAGACATAAAACTGGCTAGGGTCAAACGTCATCTTGAAGGTTTTTAAGGAAAGCATTTAATTCAGCGGCAGATTTATGTCTTTGTGACTGTTCACCAACAGTGCATTAAGCTAAGTTTCAAAAAGCAAAGTCTAGTCTGTCGAAAAACATGAACTAAAAGTCCCTTATTGGCTTCCTTCTACCAGCAGATTTCTAAAGGGCTAGAAAAGTCTAGAGTAAGCCTCAATCTTATGGCAATCCTATCACTGCTCTTGAAAGTCCCTCTATTGCCCTCTCCATGTTTGGTAAAGTACTAAACAAACACCTTATTTATAGGAGGGGCTTCCAGAATTTCTATATAGAAAGAGCCTGAGTGGAGGTGTGAGGCAGAAACCTTTTGTAAGGGGCAAGACTAAAGGAAACATCTTGGAGCTGCTCTTGCAGGGTAAGTACAGTGTTTACTAATCAGTTCCTTTAACATATACTGCCTACTATATACTGGGATAAGCACTTTAGAAACTTATATGAACAAATTCGACACAGATCTTGGACTCATGATACTCATGTCTAAAGGGAGAGAGAGATAATAAACTACAACCACAGGACTGAGGCAATAAAAATATTAACTAATGGTAGCAGCTATTTAGAGAATTAATTAGTACCGTACAATAGATAGTGACCAAGCAGCTGCTTGGTATTGGGTAGGCAGGAAAGACCATTCTGAGCAAATAGTAGTTAAACTGAGACCTAAATGGCAAGAGTGAGCTGGCAATATGAAAAACATGCCAAGGAGAGAGGGAAGCATGTTCAAGAATCCTGAGGCAGGAAGAAGCTTGGCACATTTGAAGAAAAGGAAAGAAGCTGATGGAGTCAGAAGACAGCAGCCAAGGAAAAAGGGGAATAGAAAAAGTAAGGCAGGGAAGGTGTTGGATTTTATTCTAAGTGTGACAGGAGGCCATTGAAAAATTTTGATGTGATCATCTGATTTCCTTAAAAAAAAATTTATTCTGGTTGTTGTGTGGGGAGGGCAACTGGGAGACTCTTGCAGGAATCCTGGAAAAGGATTAGGGTGATTGGCAGAAAGGAGAGCAGATGAGATGATGAAAAGACAGGCTCAATAGCATGGACTTATGTGTTGGATATTGGTGTAAGAAAAATAAGTAAGGAAAACCTGCCTTGGTGACCTTAGTTCACCATTTACTGAGTTGGGGAAGACTAGAAAAGGAGCAATTTGAAAAAGGAAAAAAGTTACGATTTTCACCATGTTAAGTTTTAGGTGCCTCACAGACACTGTTCGGAAATGTTTAGTAGGTAACTAGAGAGTCTAGTCTAGAGTTCTGAGGAATGGTCCAAGTTGTAGATGTGTACCTGAGAGTCATTACCTATAAAGGATATGTAAAAGCCATAGACCAGATGAAGTCATCTAGGAAAGTTATGTAAATTCAACAAATAAATAAATAAAGGAGCTCAAGCAGAGCTCTTTGGGCAGCGAACATTTAGTGGTGGGTAGAAAAGAACAGAGCTAGCAAGGAAGATTGAAAAACTGTCCAATAAGATGAGGGTAAAATCACAAGAGTGTAGCTTTGTGAATATCAAGAAAATCTTTCAGTAAGGAATCTGTCATTTCATCGAATGCTGCAGAGGGGACAAGATGATAGTAGACTGACTATTGGATTTGGTAACATAGTGACCACTGGTGACTTTGGCAAGAGCCACAAGAACCATTCCATTAACACAGTATGAATGGACATCTGAAAGAAATGGGTTAAGGAGGGTGAAAGAGGTGAGGAAGTAGAGAAAGCAGTTATAGACAACTCTTTCAAGATGTTTTGCTATTAAGAGGAACAGAAAAACAAGGAAATAGGCAAAAGCAGATGTGTGGTCAAGGATTTCAGGGGTTTTTTTATATATAGAATGTACTAGAACTTACTTGTGGGTACTTGAAATAATATAGTGGAGAAGGAGAAATAGCAAAGTCCTTGAAAAGGAAAAAGCCTGAGATCCAAAATTTAAGAGTTCAAAAAAGCTAAATTCAAGATCTTTTGCTTTCTCAAGGACTTTGCTATTTGTAAGAATTGGTCTCTAGTAGAAGCAGGGATTCTTCATCCACAGTAGCCAGAGTGTAGACAGAGGGCATGGGTACTGATGCAGGTAAGCTGGTAACTTTGGTAGTATAAAAATGAGAAAGTTCCTGGCAGAATAACTCAATTTTCTCAATGAATTATGAGGCAGACTTAGCAGCAAAGAGTGCTACTTATAGAAAAGAGGATATGTAATGGGTTCAGAGTGACAAGAGAGACTGCGAAGTTATTTTGAAGTGGGAGAAAGTTAACATAGTAAGGAATGTAGCTGGAGTGCTGGGCTGACTCGAGTGACAATTTGAGATCCGTGGCTTCATCATCATGGTTGTGTTTTTCCAGTTCAGAAAAGAAACTGGAGTTGCTTGATTGCTTCCAGACAAGCAAGAAATGAGCAGTTTGTTTAACTGAGGCTATTCATCAGGCACCACTGTGCACCACTTCAAATCGTCTCACCACACCTGCTCTTCCAGGGATGGATTTGGTGATCACTTCTGCTCTGGCTTCAGCCAACTTCACGGAACACCTCATCTGTAGCTACTTTCCAGCTATAGCTTCTTGCCCTGGGGTTTCTCCTTCACTTGTGTCCAGGAAGCAGGACACTAATGAAGGAACTGCTGGAGACGTGCATATATGCAACCCGGAGATACAGCAGACTGAAAGGGAGCCTCTGAATAAATGCTTACACCTTTTTTTTTTGTTATTTATTATTATACTTTAAGTTCTGGGATACATGTACAGAATGTGCAGGTTTGTTACATAGGTATACACGTGCCATGGTGGTTTGCTGCACCCATCAACCCATCATCTACATTAGGTATTTCTCCTAATACTATCCCCCCACCTTTTGTTTTTTAGTATACAGTTCTAAGACACATTTCTTAAGGCTTCTTAGAGCATTTCTTGTAGGATGAATGACCACTTACTGTCAGCAATGCTCAACCAGATAATGTACCCTTGTATCAATTTTCTCTCCTTCCCTGTCTCACTGTTCTGGTCCCTAAGCCCTGCTCCCTAGAATTACTTAAAAAAAAAAAAACTTGCATATAAGCTAGTGCCTCATTCTCTGCCATCAAAGGAACTCAGGTAAGATAACTGGCATTAGGAGTGGCTTTAGAAATCAGCTCCTCAAGATGGGACTGTGGAATTCAGTGAAGACCCCACTGCTACAGGTGAGTGAAGTAGTATTAATTCCTAGTATGTTCATTCTTTAGCATCACAAATACTAACACTCTTACCTGTGGTGGATTGGGATAAGCCAGTGGTAGAGGGTAATGTATTGGGTTGTGTGGTGGCTCTGGTATTTGAAAAATACGTGAGCAGTTGGCTGGCTTTGTCAATACATTTTCAAGTCTTAAAAAAATAAACTGGAAGAATCAAATGAACTGACTATCAACTCAGGAAATCCTGCTGAAAATCAGATCCAGAGGAAAAAAACTAATAGTGGCAATGCTACCAAAGAGACTAAATGCATAACCTTGGAATTCCTCCTTTGTGGAAATTCTAATAGGAAATTCCAATAGGAAAAGAATGGGACCTGGAGACCCACGTGGTACACTTAGGAAGACAGTAAGAGGGGATTTTCCTGAAACCTCTTAGAAGGCAAGAAAAGCTCCTCCCCTCTTGCCAAAGGAAATAAATCTGCCTTTAAAAATACTGTAAAGAACACATCTGAAGCAGGTGCCTCTCATTCTGACTCCTGTCCTCAATATGTGACCCCATCTCTCTGTAGTCCCTACAGGCCAATAACTAGAGCCAGGTCATAGCACAACTACAGCTGGAAAATACAGTCCCTAGAAGGGATGAATATCTAGGAGGAAATAGTTTACGTACTGAAGGAATTGCAATGGAAAGGCCCGGCCAATTACAGGTTTGCAGAAATCAGGAAGCACATGTAGGAATGAACTTTGAGGAAGTTAGACTGGAGGTAGAATGGGATAGAGAATTTATTGGCACAGCAACACTTTCTTGTGAAATGATATTCAAACTCCTTGCAGAGATGCCTATAGGCATTCCTAATATACTCCTGGGTTGATGGCCTAGGGGATGAGGTGATAAATGATGGGAAGACTTTGGCAAAATATTGAAAAAGAGATCAGAAGATTAAGAAGGTGGGAATGTTAAAATGGAAGTATTAATTTTATGTGAGACTGAAAATTGATTACCTGACTCTGTCCTAAGATGCATTTCTGAAGGCTCTCCTAGGATGCCCTTGTGGGATCCAGCACCTGTCACTCACAGGGTTTCAGCTCAATAAGGCTCCTATCATTGGCTTTACCCCCTTCCACATTCACTCTCCTACTCCCTAATTTCTGCTCCCTAAGATTGTTTCCCATATAAACTCCTTGCACAAAGGCTAAGACAGGCTGCTTCTAAGAAGTAGAAATTCTAGGCAGGCTAAATAATCCTGAGACTGCACAGGGCCCTACCACTACCTCCAAAAATTATTGCCAGATGCATTCTACTATGGTGTCTAGGACATAGCAGGTCCCCAGCAGATAATTTCCTCCTCCTTTTCTTCCCCCTTCATCTGAAACAGTAAATTCAGACGTCAGTGAAAGGCAAACACTTCCTTGAGACAGAGCAATAATGCTTGTATAGCAATTGCAAACTCTTGTGCTCTGTGCCTACCAAAAGCCCCTCCTGAAACCACTCTTCTTTGGGCAAACCTCTGCTCTTTATTTCTCAGCACACCGTTGTCACTATCTAGCCTCAGGATAATAGTGTCCCCTGGAGGGATCAGTTCTTCCTCTGGGGAAATCAAAGAGCAGATCAGGAATTAGTCACCAGATTGTGTCATTTTGAATACAAGGAAGAAAAGAAGAATGAGAGGAAAGAAAGGGGAAGAGGAGGGGTGGAGGAGGATGTGCAGGTAAGAGGGAAGAGGAGTCAGGCAGTAGGGTGGCAGGACTGTATTTGGTGAGTTCACACATTTTATTGTATTTCAGCATCACAATACATTTGCAAGGTGTTCTCCTAGTCATACAGCTGGGGAAGCTAAGGCATATGGTCCCTGTTTTAAACAACTGATTCTTCAGCTAAATTAGCAGCTAGGAGTTACAGGTTGGGCCACAGCATGAGCAAGACACAGGACTTGATCAAGAATGAGGGAAACCAAGCAGATCGGATACACAGACTCTTTACACTTCTGCCTTCTTATAGCTTGTATTTATTTGTTTATACCAATTTATGGAAAAGCATCACAAAACTATTACAGAATACAGACTGCTAGAATATTTTCATTTTCCCTCTGCTTAACAAGAAATGGAGCAATTTCCAGGGAAGAGGGCCCAGGGTTTTGTGAAGAGAAACCCCAACTTCACTGAACTCTAAGTTCTGATGCTGCCAGAATGAAGGAGCCCAGAAATCAGAGCAGGACACAGGGATGGGCAGAGAGATGAGGGCATGGGGTTAACTGCAAAATGAACTTCACAATGACTCTCCTGGAGATTTCACCAGACTGGAGTTTCTTGCAGATCTTCACCTGCTCTGCTTTATTTCTGGAAGGTCCAGAGCATTACATCACTTCCCTCTGCTTCCCTACTGAGATTTCTACCCATGAATTTCTACCTACACCCATGAAATTGCTAATTTCTTATTCCACTGTATCCTTTCTTGAGTTTCCTGCTGAAGTAGTCATACCTCTTAGCCATTTCAGCATTTTTCTTTAAACTAGCTACTTTGTAAATTTTATATTCTTTCTCCACTTCCAGAAATATCAAAGCTTGAAAGACTCATAATAGCCTAGAGGTGAAGGGGCCAATATTTTTTTTTAATTAAAAAAAATTGTCGGGCACATTGGTTCATGCCTGTAATCCCAGCACTTTGGGAGGCCAAGGCGGGCAGATCACCTGAGGCCAGGAGTTTGAGACCAGCCTGGCCAACATGGTGAAACCTTGTCTCTACTAAAAATACAAAAATTAGCCAGGCATGGTGGCGGCCACCTGTAATCCCAGCTACTTGAGAGGCTGAAGCAGGAGAATCACTTGAACTCAGGAGGTGGAGGTTACAGTGAGCCAAGATCATGCCACTGCACTCCAGCCTGGACAAAAGAGTGAGACTCTGTCAAAAAAAAGAAAGAAATATATATATATTTATATATTATAAATATATATATAAATATATTATATAACATTTACTCAAGCCACATACTATTTCTATTTACTTTTTCTTCTTTTTTATAATTTCATTTATTTTTTTAAATTTACTTTTTTATTTCAATAGGTTTTTGGGGAACACATGGTATTTGGTTACATAAATAAGTTATTTAGTAGTGATTTCTGAGATTTTGGTGCACCCATCACCTGAGCAATGTACCCTGTACCCAATGTGTAGTCTTTTATCCCTCACCCGCCTCCGACCCTTTCCCCAAGTCCACAAAAGTCCATTGTGTCATTCTTATGCCTTTGCATCCTCATAGCTTAGCTCCCACTTATAAATAAGAACATACCGTTTGGTTTTCCACTCCTGAGTAAAACTATTAACTAATTAATTATCGGAGCAATCCTTTCACAGAACAGTTATTATCTCCATTTTTTCAGATGAGGAAACTGAGGCTCAACAAGATTAAATAACTAGTAATTTAATCAAGTTGTGTAAGAAATGGAAAGAACTAGAGCAACCAGAAAGCGGCAGAGCTCAGGATTTGAATATAGGTAAGAGGCTCCAAATTCTGCACTCTTAACCCTAGGGATTGTCTAACCCATTCCCTTCATTTTATAAATAAGGAGAGTAAGACACAAAGAAACTAAGTGACATATGCCACGACAAGGTAGGGTGTGGACTGCCATGCAAGTCTTCTGATTTCCAGTTTAATGTTTTTGTTGCTATACAACACAGCCTTGGTTCCAGACAACAGTTCTCACATCTAGTCTATGTTTTCTGGTGGTTTCCCATGAGTTCTTGAATTGATCTGAAGATTTACAATTTCACAAAGGATGTTCATTTTATCAAGGCTGTATAGAAAAAGCACTTGAGATTGTAAGGATTTACACCTGGTCATTTGGGGCTTTAGCATTGGGTGATTCAAATGCTAGCTCTTCCCTCATTAGATGTGACACAGCTTGTTCTTTAACTCTCTGGGAAATCTAGTTGTTATAGCTGAGGGGACCTGCAAATTGTAAGAAATATATAAATCCCGTTATTACAACAGTGATGATGATTAGTCCTGTTAAAAGCACAATGTTTTACCCATTATTTCTGCAGAGTTTGTGAAATGGTGACAGGGATAGAGACTCAGATGGTCATTGTTTCTCAAGGTGGGAGGACCTGATGCTGTGATCACTGCTGGGAAGAGGGAAGGCTGTGAGTAAAAGCTAGGAAATGCAAACCATGTCCCTACTTATGCAAACCATGTTCCTACTTATTAACAGCTCTGGATAACAGCTCTGTGGGGTAAAATGTAAATCTGTCAATAAAGGAGATACTGTGAGTCACGGAAACCTACCTCTGCATGCACCCCTTCTCCTGGGCATGGATAGCATGCATCATTGACCCTTTCACTGTAGCTCTTACTGTAGCATTGTGAGTAAAGCTTATGTAAAACTGATCACATTTGGTATTTTGGCTGTTTTCCCAGCCACCTCCATTGTTGGAGATTGTGGGCCCCTCAAGGGCAGAAACCCTGGTCTTTTATTTCTGTATTTACAAAGCCAGTAACATGGTTGGCACTCAGGAAATGGTGGTTGAATAATGAATGAATGCATGATTTTACGACCTCCTCAGATTGCAATCACTTTGCTTTCATTCAGCAGCCCACGACTCAGATTCATGCACTGAGTAGTCCTCCCAGGGTTGTGGTTGGGTAGGACTAACTTTGGAGTATGGGAACCAATAAACTTTTAGGGAGAATGAAAAAGAATATTGAAGGCTAGAAATTTTTTTCAACCAGTTTTAGAGAACCACTGTTTAGTAGTTCTTTAATATTTCATCATCCAGCCACCAAAGGATGCCCACAACTCCCTATACATCAGAATATTTTCCTTATATATGTTTTAAAAATAAGAAATTTGTTTTGTAGGTAATCTGATACTTAAGGAGATACACAGAGAGCTGTAGTTTGGGGCTTCAGAGACGATTTTTAAGACTGGAAGAGAGAAAGGATGGAGAAAAAGGCCAAAGAGGGGAGATGGCAATTCATACCCTCTTTGTATGTGCTTCAATATCAAAGATTCCTTAATGGCAGGAACCAGGTGTAGACTTGATAGATCTCCCACAGCATCTATCACTGACTGTACACACAGCCAATGCTCAGTGAAAATTAGATGGATGGATGGAAGGATTGGTGGGTGGATGGATGCACAGAGGGAGTATAATTTGCTATTGCCAGCATTACCAAGAGTCACCTGTAAGTTGTTTAACTCTAGTCAGAATGCCCAAATAACCTACCAGTTTGATAATCACTTTCTTACTCATTTATTTCCTCTGGACTCTTCTTCACACAGAACTAATATTCACTTATTTTCTGTTCTTTATTAAATTATTCAAAAGAAACCCTTACCTCCCTCAGCACCCATCAGTAAAACTCTCTACATACACAAGTATCTTCTCACACAAATCACACAACATAATACAATGGTATTCTTACTTATGGTATTGTGTCTCCATCTGAGAAAGAGATGAAGTCAGAGACAGAGTTAAAGTCTAAGAAGGATGTTTTATTTTTCTGTTTTTTTCTTACTTAGCACTAGCTATCCTGTGCTTTAAACAAAGAAAACAAAATATGCTAACAATAACTTAACATTTATTCCCAGCATGGGAGTGGCGGGGAGGAGGTTAATGCAGATAAGTCCTTGTGTACCGCACTATCAATCATAACTCTTTATCACAAATAATGCACTGCCATTCCCACAGCTGCACCCAGCTGTTTGGGTCATCTTTAGTCACGTCCGAACTCATTCTCAGAGTCCTATCTTCCTTCTGTCTCTCCTGTTTTTATGTAGCTCTCTGTCTGTCTTAGCTTTTGTATGATGAAGATTTTCAAGGCCAGGTAAGTCTTGGGCTGGGAGTAGCCTGTTCATGGAGAGACAGTCTTGGAGGAGGGTGGAAGGAAGAGTCATTAGGGAGAAAGCTTGGGGAAGATGGAGGCAGAGAATGGAGCCAAATGAATCACCAGAGGAAAGAGAATCACTGGAGAAGTGCAATAGAATATGTAGGAAAGACTGTCTCCCAGATATCTTGCTCATTCGAGAACTTCCAGAAAAGAAATAGCTGAAAGAGATGGAGAATGGGTTTGAGGAAAGTCATACTCTGTTCTGTGAAGGATTCATTTTGCTGCCGAAAGGAAATAACTACAGGAGAAGAGAGAGACAGAAAGAAACCAGGAGTAGGGTGGGCGAGACAAAGAGGAAGCCATATGGGGAGGGGGGTGGGAGGATAAGGGCGAGGAGGAGAGAACATGGCATGCAGTGGGAACACTGTTGGAAACATAAGAACCGCCCCCAGAAACAAAATGCCAGCATCTCTGGGCAAAAAATCTAAATTGTCAGCACATGTATCTTTGCTCTGCGAAATATACACCTATTTTTTTTTTTTAATTTCAGGATGATTCCCCATTCCAACAGCAGTAAAACACTTCAGACTGAGAGACTCAGATAATTTCCTTCTTCCTATCATGAAGCATCCCCAGGCCACTTCCTCACTGTTCCTCATAAAGGTGCCATCCTCAGGCTGGGGTCCCTTGGCAGGGAAAATTCAGGAACAAGGAATTGCTCAGATTTCATATAGATTTATGTCTTATAAAACTATAATGGAAGAAATCCGTTCGTCTTCAAAAAATGAGAAAAAGAAAATACAATTTTTAATGATTACACTTTCCAAATACAATGTTTTATTCAATTATCAATAATTAATGTCAATAAGAGCAGGGATAGCCCAATAAAACAAGCAAAATTAGATACTAATAACCAAACAAACTGACTGTATTTTGGTACTCTTTGTTCCAGGCCCCCTGCTAAGCACTTTGTATACATTCTTATTTAACGAGCACAGAAACAGTACAAAGCCTTTAGTGTTGCCTCCATTTTTATAGATGAAGAAGCAAACCCAGAGAGGTTAGGAACCTGGCCATGGTCATTCAGCTAACAAGTATACGGGCCAGGATGTTGAGAGACCCCTGGCATCTAATCATGTGCCAAGGGCCCCAAATCTCATTGTAGGCAATAGTGAGTGTTAAGTTTCTTCCCCACCAAATTTTTCCTACACCTCGTAATAGGGGGAAAATGGTTTGAATCTTTCCCTTCCCTTAAATTTCTTCCTTATGCTGTTTATAAAATGATCAAACATTAGGCAACTGAGCAGAATAATTAAAAAACTAAATAATCCCTGATTAATGGTAGTTAAGTGTACAAAAAAAGGGAAATAAAAGGTAAGGTCGGCCCACAAATGCCTGCCCTCTCTACCACATTTGACATGACTGAACCCATTTCCTTTCTTAAAATGGTTATTTCTTTTGGCTTTAATAACATGTGCACCTATACAGCTGACCACCGCAATCCTCCTTCCCTGTCTCCACCAGGCCTGTGTCCTTCACTGAATACTGTGGCTCCTCCTGCCCTGGAACTATAGCTGATGTTCAAGGCTCAGTCCATAGCTCACTTTTTTCTAGATACTCCTCTCCTGAGACAACTCAGCTTTTCTCAGCTGGGCCACTGACGGTTGTATCCACTCTATGCTGATAAATTTTAAATCTGTAATTCCACGTTCCAGACTGCATAGCTGTAGGCACTACAAGACATCCTCACTAACGTGTCCAGCCCTCAGTTCAGAATTTGATGCAGCTTCTGTGAAAAGCAAGTTCCCACTCCAACTTCTCAGTTTCCACCAATCTATCATCATACCTTCAATCTTAAAATCCAAAAGCCATCACACCTGTAATCCCAGCACTTTGGGAGGCTGAGACGGGTGGATCACAAGGTCAGGAGATGGAGACCAACATGGCTAACACAGTCAAACCCCATGTCCACTAAAAATACAAAAAAAATTAGCTGGGCGTGGTGGTGGGCACCTGTAGTCCCAGCTACTTGGGAGGCTGAGGCAGGAGAATGGCATGAACTCGGGAGGTGGAGCTTGCAGTGAGCCGAGATCGCACCACTGCACTCCAGCCTTGGTGACAGAGTGAGACTCTATCTCAAACAAACAAACAAACAAACAAACAAACAAACAAAAAACAAAAGAAACCAAAAGCCCAGCTTTGACCATTTTGTCCCCTGTATTAGCTCTACAGAGGACATTACTGGATCCTAAAGAAGTGTCCTTCACAATTATCTTGCAATCCCAATGGCCACCAAAATTCTGGCCCTCATCACCTCACATTTGGGGAATTTGAAAAAGGCCTGACTTGCCTCCCCATCTTGATTTACTCTTGCCCCATTCTCTCATATAGTAATAATGAGATTAATTTTCTTAAAATAACCATTTATCATAACCATTTCATCAAGTGTTTTTTATGATTACCTTCCAGAGTAAAGTTAAATGACATTAATCTAGCTTTCAGGGTTCTCCATGACCTATTGGTTAATAGTAACACTCATTCAGCCATGGGTAGAGATTCAAGAACTAACTAGGCTGTTTCATAGAGAAAGGATTTAAAACAAAAATACACTAATGGTGCCTAATTGAACTCATTTACAGAATGAGAGCATATAAGAGCTAAAATTTAATGTAATGCAACCCTTTACTATTGCATGTTCATTACCACACTTTTTTTTTTTTGGATGAGAAAACAGATCTGGAGAAAATAAATGACTTAATTAAGATCACATATTTCCATGCCAACTCCCAATATGGTACCTTTCTGATGATAGCTTGTTGCCTTTCAAAAGAACAACTCTGTTCCACTTGTAAACACCACATTTATCTCCCATGACTTGTTTACAATTCCATTCAGGTCAAGTTGATTCCAGTATAACCCTCACATAAACATTCAGTGTCAAGTCCAAATCTTTGTTCATGCTATTATTCCCATTTGAAGAAACTCCCCCTTCCCTCGGGCCTCTGTATTCTACATTCTTTGAAATCCAGGTCAAGTGTCACTCCAACCCCTCCAAGATGTATCAAGGCTGTAACTTCAGCCGACCTAGACAATATCCCTCTACTATAGCATTTGAATTGTACTATACCAATGTGAGACATGTAATCATATTATTTCATGTTTACTCAACATTTTTGTGTGTGGGGACTTCACTTCTTGACTAAACTCAACTTCTTAAGTGAGCTGGATCATGTCTTTTCTATTGTGTTATCCTTCACAGTGAGTATAGCTCTTTGCAAAGTAGGTACTTTACTGTTTGTTGAAAATATAAAGAATCTAAAAATAGAATCTGAAACAAAATCTTAAACAGGTAATCCAAGAGCCCAGAGAAAATCAAGTCCACAGATAAATCAAGCTTAATTTCACAATTAGCTTAAGTTAATTCACTCATTCGACAAGTATATAATGAGTGCCTACACTGAGCTCATTAAAGTGCTAAGCATTAAAATGCAATGGTGAGTGAAACAGACACATCCCTGCCAACGTGGAGCTAACAGTCTAGTTAGAGGAACACACACATATATTAAAAGTTTAACCAGGACTGTAGAGAACATGAAAAGAAGTGAACAGATTTGGGATACATGATTAAAGGAAAGGAGGGCCAGGAAAGAATAAAAAATAACTTGTGAATTTCTGGTACGTGCAACAGGAAGGATAACCATGCCATTCCCCTGAGTTGGAGAAAACCAGTGGAGGACAAGGTTTATGGGGGTATATCAGGAAAACTCAACCTTGGGCATGCTGAACAATTCCATTAGCAGAACCTATTAGGTAAAAGAAGTTGACCCAAAATGGTTTAAAGTTTTTTTTTTTTTGACCTTTACCCTATTCATTGTCATAAACACCCTATACTTCCCCAAAAGTAAAAACTCTACCAAGTAGGCCTGAGAAGAGGAAAGCAGAATCAAGGACTCAGACAGCCCAGAATTGGGTAATTAAACTAACTGGGTAGGTTAGTGTTCGCTGAGGCAAGGAGAATATAAAATAAATCTTTTCAATCAAAGAAAATAAAATCTGGCCTATTTATTTCTCTTTATCAAGTGAATCAAAAGCTTGGCTAAATGAAAAACTAAAACCAATCTAAAAGAGGATGGCTCCTGGTGTTGTATACATCCATGCAAGAGGTAGGCTTGCGTAGAGGCTCTTAATCTTCACTCCCCCTCTGAGACATTGTTGGCTGCTGTATAATATTGTGGTATAAATGAGGCCAGCGTTCTGGATTAAAATCTCTTCAAGCCTCTTCATTGATCACAGGGTTGGAAAGAAACATAGAAGTTCAATACCTCATATAATCAAAAAATCAAAAAACTTTGGAATCAGAAGGAACGTAGGGCTCACGTCTTCTAAATTCTTTCTTTCCAAGTAAGCATCTCTTGTAAGACATTATTTTACAGAGAAGAAAACCAATCAAAGTCTGAAAAGGTAAAATGACTTGCCTGCCTAAGGTAACACAGCAAATTAGTGACAAAGCTGGGAACAGAACCATGCTCTCTTGCTTCTTGCCACTATACCATACAGTCTGGAGGGAAAAGAGAAGGGTCTGCCTAGAGAGCAGTTCCTTTCGGAAAGTAATTTGAGATCAAGTTGATGATATCTAGGGAGGATAATTTCCATTCTAAGTTTCAATTTGCTAAATGAAGCCCCCATAGGTACTTAATCACATGAGTAAAATGACCGAAATGATACTTGAAAAATACAAAATTCATAGTAGATGATTTTGTGATATTCAAGATATGGGAAATAGAGCAGCTTGTTATAGAAATCTAGGCACAGGCTAATGAGGATAGTGACTCTGCAGGTGGCAAGAAAGGATGACTTAACTTAGGGGCACTGTGCAGGGTGATGGGCATCTGACTGATGCAGATACAAAAGGAATAAAGAGCAGTGAGGAATCCCTTCCAAGTACGTTACTGATTACAAAGCCCGAGACCATGGGAATGCTTTATGTGCACATAGCAAATGCTGAAAACTAGTTCAAAGCCTAACTGCTTCTGCCAATGAATCGAGTCATTTTCACACATGAAGATGGCATATTTAATCTTTAAAAATAATAATCAGGTTTTGTACTCCACGTGCACAAACCCCACCTTTTATTTCTTTATGGATTCATTCACATTTTCATTCAATAGAAAATGTTTGTGTCTACTGTGCCATGAATCCTAGGGTGGATACCACAATGATTTTTTAATGTGAACTGTTTGCACATCTATGTGCTATGCCATAGGTATGAACAAAGGGCTATGGGAGCACAAAGAGAGGAATGACTAATTCTGCCTGGAATCGTCAGAAAAGGCTTCAGAGAGGAGGCAACACTTCAGTCAGATCTTAAAGGACACCTATGTCCTTCCAGGGAAATTGAAAGAGAGGAGCATCACAAGGAACAGCCTATGCAAATGCATGAAGGGGTAAAAGACTGCCATACTAAGAGAGTGGCCAGTAATGTTATTTGATGTTGTGAGATCACAAGCAGTGTATGTTGGCATAAGGTGGGGAGTTGGAGGAGAGGGTAGTTAAATAAGATAAGCCCAATTATGAAGGTTAAGGCCAGATATTCAAAGGTCTTTTATGGCTTGCCAAGAAATGTGGACCATATCCAGTGGATAAAATAAGCCATCAGAGATTTGTGAGGAAATTAGGTTTCTGCTCTAGATATCCAATTCTTTATTATTTGCAGCACATGGAAATCTTATTTGAGCCAATAAAACATGGTTACAACTTCTTTCTCATACCCAACTTGATTTGAGAAAGACTACTATAGCTACTTTGAAGTCTTCAATGATAATGTTTCCATCTAAAAAAGTGCAGACATGAAGGTGATAGGTTTTTTATCATCCAATGCAATGACTAGACATCAGCTTCCTGGAAGATGCTTGTTGGGGTCTTTGTCATGCCTTTGAAATGGATGTCTGGTCAAGCCTTGGGTCTCATTCCTTTGTGAAGGAAAGCATACTGTATTTGAGAAATTTTAAGCATATACTCCTACAAGGAGTCAACCTCCTTTTCCCTGAATTAAATTCATAAAAGCAGGGTTTTCATTGTCTCATGGCATAATGCTGCTATGTTAAGGCAGACTGCTCTCCTGTCATGATGCTGCTGCTTTTTCAGCAGAATCTCCATAGTATCAGAATGGGCCAATGCAATGCATGCTGGACCAACAGGGCTCTGCTCAGGGGACTAAGCACCTGGGCATTACAGGATCACGCCCTAATCTTATTTATTTCCGAAATCCCTCCTTCTCATCAGATATATCCTGTTCCTTTATGTCTCCTGTCAATTTCTTATAGACATATTTCCCTGCTGCTTACCAATAACCAGAATGACTGATACGACAGCTGGGACAACCGAGTGTGGAGAAGTAGGATCCTTTCCCAGGGTTTGGAAGGAATGGAAGACAGGATTTTTTTTTTTTTTGGAAAAAAATAACCTCAATCTGAAGCACGTGTCACTGCCAGGGCTGACAGACATAGCATGTGTGTCCTTTACACGGGATTCACAAGATTTCCAAGGCTAAATTGAATGCTGGGCTTGCTTGCTTTTCCCACTTCTCACTTTTACCTTTGCAATAGAAATAGAAAAAGAAACATTTCTCAGTTTCCTTGACACTGAGAAACATGAACTATCATCTCCCATAGAAAAGCGGGGGGGGGAGGGGGGTGGGGGGGCGGCGGGAATGAACAGGTGGCCACTGAACTCCTGGATGTACTCTCAGCTCCTCTGCTCCTCCGGGACAGCATATGGCATTTCTAGGTCACCCTTAAAGTATGGCAGCCAGTGCAGTCAGGCACTCTGGGCAGATTAACTATGGTGCCTTTTCCTCTCCCTTTCTGGTTCTCAAGACAACACCAAATAGCCAGGATGAAATGAGGTTGACATCACTTCAGGCAAGATGGAAACAATGACAACCAAGGAAAGGAAACCCCTGTCAAGTGCAAGGAACGTTAATAATGGACACAGACTCTTGCCCACTAAAATTCCCAGGTCTTAAATTGTTTGAGGATGCAATGTAGTAGCTACATCTCATTTCACCCATCCTTAACCTCAAATGCAGAACTCAGTATTGCTTTGTGTGTCCATGATATGAAATCCAGAAAAACCTCTATTTACTTTCAAATAAAAAAAAAGCCAGCTAAACACATAATCCCACTTACACTATCAGTCATTGTTCATATGGAAAACAAGGATTTAGCTGTCTACGTAAGATATTTGCAATCAAACCTTGAGAAGCCAGGTCAATATTAGAACATGCAATATACGGCCGGGCCAATCATGCCTGTAATCCCAGCACTTTGGGAGGCCGAGGCGGGTGGATCACCTGAGGTCAGGAGTTCAAGACCATCCTGGCTAACACGGTGAAACCCCATTTCTACTAAAAATGCAAAAAATTAGCCGGGCGTGGTGGTGCGTGCCTGTAGCGCCTATAATCCCAGCTACTTGGGAGGCTGAGGCAGGAGAATAGCTTGGACCTGGGAGGCAGAGGTTACAATGAGCAGAGATTGCACCATTGCACTCCAGCTTGGGCAACAAGAGAGAAACTCCATCTCAAAAAAAAAAAAAAAAAAAAAGAAGAAGAAAAAGAACATGCAACATACAATATAATAAATTCCTTGTCAAGCCCAAAAGAGGAACATGCATTATGTGGCAATTAATAAATGCTTCTTAATAGTTATTAGTTCTTCCCTCATATTACACTTATGGGGAAGAGACTCCAGAAAGCTCATATAATATCTTTTTTTTTTTTTTTTTTTTTTGAAATGGAGTCTCTCTCTATTGCCCAGGCTGGAGTGCAGTGGCACTATCTCGGCTCACTGCAAGCTCCGCCTCCCAGGTTCACACCATTCTCCCGCCTCAGCCTCCTGAGTAGCTGGGACTACAGGCACCTGCCACCACCCCTGGCTAATTTTTTGTATTTTTAGTACAGACGAGGTTTCACTGTGTTAGCCAGGATGGCCTCAGTCTCCTGACCTTGTGATCTGCCTGCCTCAGCCTCCCAAAGTGCTGGGATTATAGGCTTGAACCACTGTGCCCGGCTGAAAGTTCATATAATATCTTAAATGTGAAATCTGAAGTTTGGAGAACAGGCACTCTAGATTGATTTCTTCCTGCTCATTCCACAAAACTCAAGTCCGATGACCTTAAGGACGTGATACAAAATGGTGTCTGTTCATCCAGGCACCTTTGTGATAAATGCTAGAGAGATAGCTGGATGAGTGGAAGAAAGGGATTGAAGCCAATGATAAAAATTACCTAATAATCTCCTACTTGTTAAGTGTACCTGGAGGTTCTGCCATGGTTCTTTTCTCAGAAATCATAAAGCACTTTAACAATAGTAATAAGCATTTCTTTCTCCTCTTCTTCTTATTCCTTTAGACAAACATAAAGTTTCCAAGTGTTTAATCAGATAGATTACATTACCCTACCCATAATTCTGAAAAATTATGTTCTTTCTTATACAGTTTCAAAGCTATACCTTGGCCTTGCTTGTCCACAGTAGACATTGCCAAGATTGGGCTCGGTCAGAACCACAAAAATGCCACACATTACGCATCCACCTACAAACCCTTTCCAGAACATCATCAAGCCCATCTCAACTGGTTCCCCTGAAGGAGGACTCTCCCAGCCTCCAGGAGAAACACTGTAAGATAAAGACAGCCCACCATTTCTTTTCTTATCTTGGCACTTACCCTGTGTCTTATTCTAAACACTGCTTTTCCTTTTATCTGCAGTACTTCAGAAAGCCATTTCATTAAATATAATAACAGTGTAGTAATACAAAGAACATCACTTTCTAGTGCTAATAACTTTCATTTTTAAAACCACTTGTGTACTCCAAAATTTAGCAAAGCATCAATTTCTCATCAAGGCCAGCAGACACATCAAATTTGAAACTTCAAAGTTCTGTTTCTTTTGGGTTTATAATCTATGTACAGAGGAATTGAAATGCTGTTTAAAGTCAAATTTGTTTTGATGCTCATGTTGCCAGTTTTACTGATGAAAACTCATCCCTCTGCATAAAATAGACTCATGAAGTACCAGCAACAGGAACAGAAACCAAATTAGGAAATCATGACCACCTGCAAGAGGATCACCATGATGAAATGTTCATATCCTGTACCCTTTCCAAATTTTGAAGTTCATAGCACAATGGAAATCACAATTTTCAGACTAGTCAGGAAAGAATGAAAGGAAGGAATTCTTTCAAGAGCACCAAGTTCAAATGTATGTGAATGCTATCATTGCATTTTACCCTATTCTGATAACCGAGGTAAAAAAAAATGACAGGAGAGTGGAGAACAGTGATTTACAACTCCTGGCTGCCCTTAGGAATCAACCTGGATGCTTTTAATACACGTCTGTTCCCGGGCCCTTACCCTCTTCCAGTGCAGCTACATCAGAATGTGTGCTGGGTGGGGCCTTGGGGTCTGTATACAGTTTCTTAAAGCTTCCCAGGAAATTTTAACATGCAGTCATGACTGAGAAGCACTGACACAAGGAACTCAAAACACAGAAAACTGAAAACATGGTGAAGACAGCACGGGAGGAAGTCAGCACGTCAATACATCCCCGAGGCTGTTGAGTCAGTATCAGTTGATACATTTTAGAAGACTCTTGTATCTGAAAAAGAAAAATGTGACTGGGTGTGGTGGCTCATGCCTGTAATCCCAGCACTTTGGGAGGCCAAGACAGGCGGATCACCTGAGGTCAAGAGTTCGAGACCAGCCTAACCAACATGGAAAAACCCTGTCTCTACTAAAAATACAAAATTAGTCGGGCATGGTGGTGCATGCTACCCAGCTACTTGGGAGGCTGAGGCAGGAGAATCGCTGAACCTAGGAGGCGGAGGTTGTGGTGAGCTGAGATTGCACCATTGCACTCCAGCCTGGGCAACAAGAGTGAAACTCCGTCTCAAAAAAAAAAAAAAAAAAAAAAAAAGAAGAAGAAAAGAAAAAAAAAAAGCTAACTTCTGATGATCCTAACCAACCTATTTTACTGGGATTACTTTATTCATCATTACTGCCTCTACCACATAGCTTCCCTGCCACTGCTCTCTACTGTTCACCAAATGTTTGGGGAATGCAGGTCTCTCCTGGCCAGCGAAATGGTGAACACCTGGGCTGTTCCCCACAGTTCTGAGCACTCAGTAGGTACTCCCCGGTGTAATACTTGTGGCTGATGAGAAAGATTCTGAAAAAAAATAGCTGATTGCATGGAGAATGGTTCTAAACACACAAGTGTTCAACTTGGCTAAGGTGGTTAATTTTGGAACTGGGCTGAATGTTCGGGGAAGGAAGCGCATCCCTAAGGATTGAGCCACTAGAGGCCGCTCTGAGCCAGATTCTCACTAAATCTTGCTATGAAGAGGAATCACATCAAAGGGAAAAGGAACGCTGCTGAGTAGCACCGGGAGTCATGGCAACATCATGGTTCCTATTTTTAAACTTAGTGAGTGAGCCCACAAAGTGCGGGTGTATGCACGTGGGGGAAGGGGACTCTGGTCTATTCCCAAAGAATATTCTTTCATGAAGTTTTGAGTTTGCCGGTGGCCAATAAACTGAGACAATGAGATTAGAGAATCAAACTAGAATCAGCTATATTGGAATAGTTCCTTTCTCCTGAACTCCACTCTCTTAGTCTCTATCAGAAAGGATCCTCCATGGCCTTGGATCAGAGGTACCAGGAAATTCGTGATGGTTTTCACTAACATTCTGAAATTCTTCGTTCCTGAAGCTCATTCTGCTAGTCTTTTAGGCAATTCACTTTATATTTCAAGAAAAATAAGTCTAAACAGCAAACTAAAAGCTTGCTGTGGACACTCCGCTCCTTGTGAAGACAATCAGATGTATGCTATGCATTGTCTGTATTCCCGGCATCCGGCAAAGAGTTCAGTACATACAGAATAGGGGGTCCACATTCCTACTGGATGTGTCACTCAGTGAATTAAGAATGAATGTAATTTTGCGAAGTGCAGAAAAGTGGGCCCCACATGTCCCATTTCTTTCATTTCTAATAGCATTTTCTTTTTTTTTTTTTAACTTTTCTCCAATCTCCAGCTGAATACAAGGCTTAAACAAATCCAAACTTATCTGACCTGTCAAAAATGAATAGTGGTACTGGAGGACATTTGTAAATCATGGCAGAGGCCAAGGTCTTGTTTTGTTCTATTGCATGTCCCTGACAGTATTTGCAATGCATCTGTAATCTCCCTGAACCTTGGCAGGTTGTAGACCAGAAAGTCTCCACCCGCTTCAGTTCCAAGGATTTTTCAGGTATGCAAAGACTACAAGTTGTTGTTTTTTCCTCTATGGGTTAAAGGATTTGGGAATAGGATAAGAAAAAATAATCCTCCTTCCCATTAGGAAAAGGGAGGTATCAGCAAGATGAGCAAGTAGAGATGGGCACACTTCAGGACAGAGAGTGAGATGAGCAGGTTCAGTGTGGGAAGTCTTTACCATGTGTGTCCTGGACGCCACTCCCAGGCTGATTCTGGATTTATCATGGTCTAGTCTTTAGGGCAAGAAATAGCAGAGAATCCAAGAAAGTAAACTATTTATTTATTTTATTTTATTTTATTTCATTGCGGTGGAGTCTCACTCTGTGAGTGCAGTGGTGTGATCTTGGCTCACTGCAACCTCCACCTCCCGGGTTCAAGCAATTCTCTGCCTCAGCCTCCCAAGTAGCTGGGATTACAGGCATCCGCCACCACGCCCGGCTAATTTTTTTGTATTTTTAGTAGAGACAGGGTTTCACTATCTTGCCCAGGCTGGTCTTGAACTCCTGACCTCATGATCCACCCACCTTGGCCTCCCAAAGTGCTGGGATTACAGGCGTGAGCCACTGCGCCCAGCCAGGAAACTCTTTATTACCAAACCACCCTGTCCCACAGGTTAATGATATGTTTATATACATGTGAGTCATGCCTAATTCACTCAACCTCTTTAGCAAAGGACATAGAAAGATGGACAACCTGGGGCAAAGTACGCCTGGAATTCATAAAAATTTGAGTTTGAAACACAAAGTAAGCAAAAGTCTTAATCTTTCTGGATCTCAGGGGGTTTGGGGTTTTTTGTTGTTGCTTTTGTTTTATTTTTTTGAGACAGGGTCTTGCTCTTTCACCCAGGCTGGAGTGCAGTGGCATGATCATGGCTCACTGCAGCCTCTATCTTCCTGGGCCCAAGTGATTCTCACCTAAGCTTCCCAGGTTGCTGGGACTACAGGTGCATGCCACCATGCCTGGCTAATTTAATATTTCTGTATTTTATAAAGACGGGGTTTTGGCCATGTGGCCCAAGCTGGTCTCAAGTGATCTACCTGCCTCAGCCTCCCAAAGTGCTGAAATTACAGGTGTGAGCCACCTCACTCAGGCAATCTCAGTTTCTTTATCTAAAAATTGGAGGCAATCATATCCCTGTACAATACTTTTAAGCTTAAATTATGCTATATAAAGCCCTTGGCACATAGTATTCACTCAATAATCTTTTTTAAAAATAAATTTTCTAAATTGCTGAAGCTTAGTATTTTAAAGTACAGGCTTTTTCTTGATTATAGGAAGCATTTTAATGGAAAATTTCAGAAAGGCATTACAGAGTTCTCTGACTTTTTATACCTAAGATAATCAATATAATTTAAGCTCTTATTGATGACTTAACAATGACTATGCTTTTTTGCTATACAGGGATTTTTATGCGGGGTATATGCTTTCTGGGGTGTAGATGACATTTCTCCCCAAATGGTGTTATACAACTCTGCTTTTCAAGGTTTTCTGCTGGGTTTTTCTAATATCTTCCACTCTTTTCCATTCTGTTATTTATTAATGCTGTTGGTTTGCCTATCTGATCCTCATCATCATGTCTGTTATACCTAAGCTATTGTTATCTAGGAAATCATATAAACAAATATCTCAAAGTTGTCTACCAAAGATATGGCCTTGGCCCTCTCTCACTAGTTAACAGAACTTTGTTTTTTTGTTTTTGAAACAGAGTCTCGCCCTGTTGCCGAGGCTGGAGTACAGTGGCATGATCTCGGCTCACTGAAACCTCCACTTCCCAGGTTCAAGTGATTCTCTTACCCCAGCCTCTCAAGTAGCTAGGATTACAGATGTACACCACCACACCTGGTTAATTTTTGTATTTTTAGTAGAGATGGAGTTTCACCATGTTGGCCAGGCCGGTCTCAACCCCCTGACCTCCGGTAATCTGCCTGCCTCGGCCTCCCAAAGTGCTGGGATTATAGGCATGAGCCACTGTGCCCGGCTTAGAACTTTGATTTTTACCTGGGCACATTACTGCCCAGGTTAAAAACTAAACTAAGCTATATTTCCCAATTTTCCTTGTTGCTAGTGTGGCCATTGACTGATTTCCAACCAGCAGACTATAAGCAAAGTGTGGAACTTCAGGGGAATTTCCTAAACAGGGAAACGATTTACCTTCCTTCCTTTCTAACTTCAATCTGCTGCTTGAAACTGGAGTTCCAGCAGCCATCTTAGGCATGGGGATGAAGGACATACCCAGTGGATGAAAGAGTGGAAAGCTAGCAGGCATCTGAGTCCTGATGACATGCAGCTGTCATCCCAGCTCTGTACAGACCACCTAACTATGCTCACGTATCTCATTTAAACTGGGTTACTGGGACTCCACACCATAGATAACCCAACTGCCCACAAGCTTCTTAGAAGTATGTGTAAAATTAGAGTAAACGTGCTTTGAGCGACACTCTGTATGACAAGAAACAGCAGTCATTTTAGGGCAAGAGTTTTGTATCAGGGATTTTAGCTTAGAGCCCTTTTCTGCTTTCTTCATGACTGTTGGTTATATTCTAGATACATCAGGTTGTTGAATATGTGACCTCCTGTCCTTTAGGTAAAAAAGCCAAGTCTCCATGTGAACACATGTGAGCACATGTGACAGAAGTGAGGACAATGACCCCGTGTAGCCTGTAGAGTCCACTATTTTGAGTCATAGACTCTAATATGCACACACATACACACACACACCTTGTCCTCTATAGTCAATAATGAGGGAAATTTGACACATTATTAAGATCTGTGTAATAGTGAACTGTAATATAATAATGCTCTATTGTGCTGTTTTTGCCTAAACAAAAGTGCCTGAAAGATTTTTTTTTCAAGCAGGGGAGGAAGAAAGTCAGTGGGAGTGTCTGGAAATACCTCTGAGAAAACAAAAAGGAAGCAAGTATGTGAGGTTTCTCTGCTGAATTCCACAGCCAATCCTTGCAGTGAATAAAAGAAGCCTTCACATGTTTGTTATAATGATTTAGTGAGACGATATACAAGAAGATTATCTGTATGAAAATCCTCACTTTAATCATCATCATTATTAGCCATGATGATGAACAACGAAATTTTTGATCATTGGGTTTTTTGTCTAACACTAAATGTATTTTGACACCTACCTCCATCTGGACCCCATCTATAATCTCTTTTGGAAAATTGTGAAAAGGACCACTTACAATGAATACCATATTGTCACAGGGTGGTTTCCATGGCTATTCCTGTTGCTTGTCAGGGGAGAACTTAACTTTAGAAAAAGAAGATTCATTTATAGGCTCATCAACAATTTATAAAACCACTTGACTACTAAGTTTCCCTCCTTCGCCCAAACAATAAATGTGCTAGGGATATTTAGCGACCATCCTTACAGCTGTCAAGACTTTAACAATGGAATCAGATTGGAAGGAAATATTTACTTGATATTCATCAGAGCTAATTCCAGGCAAGCCATTTTTTAAGAATTCCTCCCAACTCCTATCCCATATTCAACCTTTCTCATGTAATCATCTAAATAGTCTCAGCAATAGAAAGAATTAGAGAAATGTAACATATAAAAGTGTTTTATCCAGTTTTCTTAATTCTCTCTTCACTTGACAAATGCAAATATACGTAAATAGGTGCTGTCTGGATGAGGAATACATGCACAATGAATACGAGTGTGTGCATGCAAGAATTCCACAGGCGGTCATTTATGAACATAGAAAGGTAAAGGCAAGAAAGGTTTTAAAAGCTTTAAATGAAAGCTGGCTAAAGAAGAGAGGGGCAGCAAAAGATCAATGAACAAAACACCCAATAAAGAAAGAGACAGAAAGGAATAAAGAAAGACAGAGGGTGGGGTGTGGAGCAGTAATGAATGAGGGAAAGAAAAGGCCTGGGCATTGAGGGAAGCTGTAGGCAGCCCCCGGCCGGCTGCTGCTGCTGGAAGCTGGACAAGAGGGAACAGATTTCAGCAGCGGGAAGCCCTAATCTGTCAGCAGCAGTTCCTTCATGTGTGACCAGCCAGCTCAGCTTGGAGACTGGTGCCAGTCTGGGCGAGCTAACCCCACCATGTCCTCCCGGAAGAGGACGCGCCACCAAAAATTTCTGAAAGCCGAGGGAAGATTCTCTTGCTAGCTCCTGCCACATATCTTCCTTGGCTTCTCCCGTGCCCTATCTACAGTGCTGTTCAGATCCCTCAGTAGTCATCCTAAATGCCCTGCTTCTTCCAAATCCTTATCGGCCACATCAGATCCTGGAGAATTTTCTCCAGGACATGACCATCTATGCATCCCTGACAGCACCATTTGAGAGGAAACAAAGAGAAAGACTCAAACCATTATCTATTTAAATTGTACAAGATCTCATGTAGATATAAAAGCCACACAACCATCTCTGCTCTCGGGAAGCTCATGTTAGTTAAGTTGACCTTGCACAGCTGTGGTCCAGCCCTCACTCAGGCTTCCAGTCCATGTCTGTAACCAGAAATGACAGCACTCCAGCTTTCTGGCAACTCATCCCCATTCTTACCCCCACCCAGGCAGCCTTTATCCTCTGGTGGGAAGAGAGAGCAGATGGAGAAACGACTCCCACTCAATTCCTAAATAATACCAGCTTCAATTCCCATTAACTGTGAATTTGCATCCTTGTCTAGGTAAGAACCAAGGGAGCAAGAGCCTTGGGGACGTTGGCAGGCCAGGGCAAAGGTTAACAGCAAAGCCCTGGCTGCCTGCCAGCCCTTCTGAGGACATGGCCAAGCAGTGGAGAGGCAGCATGCTCTAGCAAAGAGCACCGCTCCTGCCATCAGGACACCTGGCTTCTGTGCCTGCCCAGCCTCCAACAGAGGAGTGACCGCTCTGAGACTGTGTTTTCACATATGTAAATTCCATCCTACCATCTATTCATTAAGAAGACATGCATTGAAAGGGTTGGATTAGATGAGCACTAAAGACTCTTCCAGCTCTAATGCTTTGATGCTAAGGAAAGCTGAGCTTTCTTTAAAGCTTCCTTAATGTGCTGCACAGTGAGGGGCTGAAATCCAGGACCCCTAAGGCAGATCAGGTCAGTCTGGCATCACACAGCCTGAGCTGGGGATCCCTGGGCCTCAGGTTCCTTAAAAACATATAAAATGAGAATAATGATTCCTGTCTTTTCATTCCTGCTTTTTAATCTGATAAATATTTATCAATTGCCTACTTATCAAGCACTGTGCTGAGAATACAAAGGTTAAAAAAAAACACCTTGCTCTCATTGAGCATGAATTCTACTGGGAGGAGGGAGACAACAAAATATTTTAAAATATAATTTATACAGTATTTCAGATACGTGCTATGTCAAAAAATAAAGCAGGAGAAAGGGACAGAGAGTGCTTGGGAGGGTGGGGAATACAAGTTGCCCTTTTAAACAGAGTGATCAGGGAATGTCTCTCGAGGACATTTGCATCAGGATTTTTGCAGGGATCAAATTAGGTAACTGCACAGTGCTGGGGATGCAGTAAGTACTCAAAAAGGCAACTAACGATGGAGTTCATAACTTTCGCAGCCTGGCTGACAACTGGGGCTGATTTAAATATACACCTATGACCCGCTTTTTAACCCATGCCATTGTCACCAACCCACGTCCTTTCTGAGGCAGAATCTGTTTTCAGAATGAGGCTTGTCTGCTTTCTCCACTGAGAGCCATTACCCTTCTCGGGTTTGCTTCTGCCTTCAAGACCATCCTATTCCTTCCCATAGACCATATTCCATCTGTATCTTCTTCCCCTGCACAGATGTACATTCTCCACCCCACTCACTGTCCTCAGTGAAATGTAACTCTTTCCCCACTCATTCACCCTCTGTATCCCCTGCCCTCTCCTCCAAATCACACTAATTTTTTAAAGGAGTGATACGTTTGGACGTTTGTCCCCCCCAAATCCCATGTTGAAATGTGACCCCAATGCTGGAGATTGAGCCAGTGGGAGGTGTTTGTGTCACAGACGTGGATCTCTCATGAATGGCTTAATGCCCTGCCCATGGTCATGAGTGAGTTCTCACTCTATTAATTCATGTGAGAGCTGGTTATTTGAAGAGACTGGCACTTCCTCCCCTCACTCTCCTGCTTTCTCTCTCACCATGTGACATGCCGGCCCCCCTCCACCTTCCACCATGAGTGGAAGTTTCCTGAGGCCCTGACCAGAAGCAGATGCTGGCACCGCGCCTCTTGTACAGCCTGCAAAACTGTGAGCCAAATAAACTTCTTTATAAATTACCCGGCCTTTAGTATTCCTTTAGAGCAATGCAGAATGGACTATAGGAATCCATTTTGGACTTTATCGAAATGCAAAAAGGAGGAAGGCAAAGAGAAAAATAAAAGGGGGGAGAAAGAGAAAGAGGAAGAATAACAAAAAAGAGACAAAGAAGAAAGACACCACCTATATTACGGGTGAGTTTTAAATCTTAGAAGTCAGCCGCGGAATTAGTGATTAAGGAAAGAATACTGTAGGGTGTCTCAGTGTTAAAAATACTTGAAAATGCCTTTCACAAGTTTGACTTCAGGGAGAAGAAGCAACAATCACTTACTGAAATGACCATCTATATGTCTGATATGAGGAATGTGAAAGACTAGAGGAAAACAGAAGAGTTTGAATCGTCCTCCCATTCAATGATTGTTCTGTACACAGCTAACACATGCGTTGTTATGCCTGAACTACAATAAGCATTGAATGTATCTTTTAGGATAGTTATTAGGTTCTTCAATTATTTTTCCCAACTTATATATCCTTTTACACTACTGAGCAGATAAAGTCATTCCCTCCCTCTATATACAGGTCTGTGTCATTTTACTAAACATTTTGCATTAAAATGTGCATTTTTGTGCATATACATAAAAATGTAGCTTTCCTTAGACTCTGGTGCACTTCTTTAATAAGATGAAAAGCCACTGTGCCAGCTATACCGCTTATTACTATGCATTCATGTAACCTTTTGGTTATTTCACTGTAAATTAGATTAAGTGAAGTGAACCTATAACGTGTGTTTGCCTTACCATAAATCTGCCTGTGCTGGCACTCATCGAACATTTAATAACAAATAAAAGATGGGTAATGACCAAGCAGCTCTTGCCCATAATGCCTAAAAACTAATTGACTCAATTCCTCATTTATTTTTTTAACCTTTCAGCACTTTCCAGGCCAAGAGTCAAATGAGGATCCCATGAGAACAATCTGGCTCATACATTGGTTCCAAAGATGGGGAATTTGCCTCAAGGTTGTAGGAAGATTGAGCTTATCACAGCTCTTTCATTAAGAACCTAACAAAGTACTTTTTTTCACATCAGTTATTCAAAGTCACTCTTCCCCATCCCTCAAAGGCTGGGCCAGGACGACCCAGCCTTTTAAGATGGCAACTTTCACCGAGAAAGAAGAATTTAGGGAAGGAGGAAACAAATGTTGAGTAGAAAAACTAAAGACACTGGGGAAAAATAATTAGGCAAGATTCATAAGAGGTTTGCTATATTAAGATCCATCTATCTCAAATAGCATCCGTTCTTTCTACAAGTTCCAAAAGTAGCTCTGTATGAAGAGAAGCAGCGGGCTCTCAGGACAGAAAGAGAGCACAGAGGTATGTGGCAGGTGTACCATCACGTGAGTGACAGAAACAGACCATCAGAGATTACAGAGTACATGGAGAAGGAAAATAACCACTAACTGCTCCTTGGAGAAATGACAAATGAAAAATGTAGACGGGTGCCTCCTAATAACTCACAATTTCTTCCCAGCTCAGGGGAATGAAGATGGGTTTGGAAAACTTACCTAATCATTCTCTAAACATTTTCAGATCATCTGGTACCAAAAGGTTTTTAGACTTTCTCAGGAACCAAGAAAATTCTGCCCTTAGAGAATATATAGCATAAGAAATTCTCCAGCTCTTTCAATCAAATAAAGTTATCAGTTGGAATAAAACTCTCTTAGCATGTCTTGGGCTATAGTATAGGGCATTGTACTATATTTATTAATAAGGCACAAATGAATGCTATGAAGTGCCAACAGAAAATTAATTTTTATATGTATTCAAAGTAGGGTTGCCAGATTTAGCAAATAAAACTACAAGAGCCCCATGAAATCTGAATTTCAGATAAATAACAAATATTCCTTTGGTATAAATATGTCCCATGCAATATTTAGTGTTGACTTGTGCTAACAAAATTATTCATTGTTTATCTGAAATTCAAATTTAACTTGGCTTAAGTATTTTTCTTGCAACCCTGGCAAAATGCCTCCTCCAGGCAATCCAGAATCTATCTGGAGATAATCACTAAGTCTATAACAGGCCAAGCTTCAAGGAGTTAAGAAGTTATCAGTGAGGAATTTGGATTAACACCTGATAAGTAATGTTCATTTGATAGTGAATTGAAATAGTGCATTTAAGGATCCTCCCTGAGAAGGATTTTATGCCATAAAAATATATTCTTCGTTTGGTAACTAACAAGTGAATCACTTCAAATACATGTCTCTCTTTGGGATTCAGGTATATCATATAACCTCTTCTCTCCATCCCCTAAGTGTAGACTTAGGAACTTTCCCCACGTGGAAAGAAAGCTGCAATCTGGATAGGTGTGCATGAGACCTGTACCTCCCCCTACAATGCTTCTAGCAGGGAAAGGGGCCTATGAATGCTACTGCCTTTTCAGAAGGTGAGAGGAGAAGCCACTTTCCTAACCCTACATCCCTAGTGTCATGCTGGGGCTGGGCCACTCCCAGAAATCTCCCAGAGAGCCTTCCTCCCTACTGCAGTTGCTGAGAGGAGAATAGCAGGCCGAAGGAAAAGTCATCCTTATAAAACAACCAGCCATTTGCAGCAATTTTATTTGCAAAGATTTCCTGCTGTGGCTAAATGGTGTGGCTGCTTGGTTTGTTATTTAAAAGAGTGACCCTAGTGAGACCAGAGCTCTGAAGGGGTGGAGAGTCTGATTTCAGAGCAGGGTAAGTAGGAGGAGCTTGAACTGAATGTGCCTAATTTATTCCACTGCTGCTTTTGAGCGTGCTGTGCCTGGTGATAAAACTGCAGACTTGGGGCTAACTCTATAAACCCTGTTAGTCAACCCCAATCCTTTCTGGATCCTGATAGGAAACCATACTAAAATATTCTCAAGACAGGCAGGGATTACATTCAAGAACCAGAAGAAGATGTATTTGGATGGAGAGGAAGGAAAAGAAAGGCAATGGAGATAAGGGAAGAATGGAGGTGTATGGACAAGGGAGACATCCAAGAGATGTCCAGCGGGCAGGCAGGTGCAGAACCCAAGTAAAGGCAGGGAACTGGGACAGTTTGCAGAGGAAATGCTTTAGTGGAGAAGTAGGTAGGTAAATCTGAAGACACTTCTTAAGCCGTACATTTGGGAAATCAAGTGAAGCGGGACTCCCTCTCTCTCTCAGTCTCTCTGCTCTACACTGGTGCCTGAGGAATTGATGAATAATAATCCTTATTCCCTGTAGGACTGCTACGCTGGAAAAGACGGATGTGGGCCTCTAGGACTGAGTAGGGCCACCTTCCTGGGTGGCCACACGGGAGCATCTCAGGCCTCAGAGAGATGGCAACAAAGGTTAAAACCAATTGCGATTTCAGAGATATGTGGTTAGAAACCAGGCTTCAGAGATGACATTTACATTGTAATGTAACATAAGCCAAGCAGGAAATAATAATATCTGCAGATCATTGTTTACCCAGCAGAAGTTTTAAGTTAAAAGTAGGCATTCCTAGGCCATATTTATGAGCTTTAAGGTAACATTCACTTGATTTCTTCGTGTTGTTGGGCAGATGTTTTAGTCTCAGTAGTCCTTCACTGTTAGCTTTGGTTTTAATTAGCAAACATTTGGGAAAATAATCTGAATCAGATTTGAATTTAACATGAAAAGCAGTGGGAGGAAAACCAAAGCTACAGAACTGAATCAACAGTACATTTTTCAAGGGAATCTTTATTATCTTGCAAGAACAGAGCAGAACGGGAAGGCTCCTGCAGAGCAGGTGTGCACTGAGTCTTGGAGGGCGTCATTCACTTCCATGTGCCATGCATTGTGCAGGAAATGGGGTCAGAGAAATGAGTGCTATGGGAAGGTCACTACTCTCACAGAGCTCACAGGGAAGGGAGATAATACAGCATGCAATTGCCACAGTTTGAAGAGTGGCTTTATCTGAAAAGTACAAGATGTAGTGAAGGCATATAATACAGTAATCTTATTCTGAAGCTCAGGAAAGACTTCCCAGCAGAAGTAATGCCAAGACTGAAGCCTGAGGAATCTGACAAATGAAGAGCATGAGGCAGGTAAGGGAACATCAGCACCTGTGTTTGGTGGGAAGGGGGACGCTGGAGAGTAAGTTTAAGACAGAGAGAGGAAAGAGCTGGAAGCAAGAGAGCATGGTGTTTTTGAAGAATTAAGTTCAGTGTTGCAGGAAGGTAGCATGCAAGGCGGAGAAAAGCATGAGAGAATTTTGGAAAGATAGGCAGGGCCCATGAGGCTGAAGTCTTTATAAACCATATTAAGGAGAATGGACCTCATTAAAGGAGCAATGAAAAGCCTCTGAAAGGTATTAAGCAAGAGAATGATGAAATCACATTTTAATTTTGATCACCCTGGCTGCAATGCAAATTGAAAAGCAGCAGAACTTGGAGGAGGAAGATCACGTAAGAAGCCCTGTAGTAATGCACGTGAGAAAAAATGGACTGGGATGTTGTAGGAGAGATGAAAACAAGAATGGCATTCCAGAGGTATGGGGAGACTAAAATCCAGGGCAAACAGTACGATTGACTATGAGGTGTCAGGGATGTGGAACCAAGGGCATCTAGGAAATTTTTATTTTAGGTAACTTTGTAATAGAATACATCATTGACAGGCAGTGCAGATTTGGCTAGGAGAGGGTGGGAGACTAGTGGGAGAAGAGACAGAAGTTGAGCTTTGGATACTGTGAGTTCGAAGTGCCCATGGAATCCAAAGAAACATATCTGGCCACAGCTAAGAATACAAATTTAGAGCTCAAGGGAGAGGTTGCAACCAGAGATGTCACTTTGGAAAATATACAGACATTAATTGTATCCTTGGGAATGGATGAGAAAGGAAGAGGGTCTAGAACCCCAAGAAGTGCCCATATTTAAGGGATGCATAAAACAGGAGTGTGCTAAGGAGCCCCAGATGGAACTGGAATAGAAGGAAACCAGAGAGGTAGAAGAAAAACCAAGACAATCTGTACCAAGCAGGGGGCAATACCTAGGGATGATGGAAAGAGGAACCTCTAGAGAGTTGATGGTGGAAGAATATCAAGATTGGATCACAGATATAACTACTGTGAACCTGGTTTGAGTTTCAACCCTGAATTGAAGCTGTACTCTACAGACTGCAGTCCAGCTCCCTGCTAGAAGTTACCCACTCAACCTCCACTATATGTTTTTTAACATCCCAAGTACACCTTTTAATATTTTATTTATTAAGCTAGATAGTGAGTACCTGAGTATGCATTAAGTTTTTCTGAATACCTTTCTGTACATCTTAATACAATTAAAAATAATTTCAAATGGATGTCCAAAACATTGTTGAATGAAAGAAATCAAGCTATTGAATAGCAAGTATACTTATATTTCCATATATGTAACATTGTGTATTTATGTCCATATAAATGTACATGCATAGAGAGATATCTAGAAAGATGTTCACGAATTATTTCTACAATGATTATCTCCAATTAGTTGGATTTAAGATCACTTTTATTTCTAAAACACACTTCTTTATGTTCTATTTAGTTTGAATTTTTATAATGTACTTACATAGAAGTTTTATACAAATAATAAAACCACGAAAGTATAGTATAGAATCTTCTACCCCACAGAGTCATTTAATACCCCACGGAGGATGCACTGCAGTCATGGCTGGGTTATGCAAGGTGAGGGCTTGCTAAACAAATCAGACTAAGAGTAACCATAAAAGCCACCTCTATAGCAGCATCCTCACCCTTAAAGGCAGAGGCTGGAGAAGGAAGAGACAAAAACCAAGCCTGTTTCTTTAAAGAAAGAATATCCTTCATATGACTACAGATCCGCATAACCTGTTCTTCAATCTTACTACAATACGGCAACATTCCAAAGATAAGTGGACTGGTCCTCCCTTATTTCTAAGTCTCCTGCATCTTTCTTTGTGATCAAGTAGTACTTACAGATCAGAGAGGCCTAGGTTCAACTCCAAACTGACCACTCACTTGCAACATGACATTGTATAATTTACACCTCCAAGCCTATTCTTTCGTATTGTAAAATAGAAACAATCGTTAAAACCTGACTTATAGAGTTATTTTGAGGATCAAATGAAACCAAACATGCAAAACCCTTAGAGTAACATCTAACACATAATAAGTGCTCAATAAATGAAAGTTGTTTTGGCAAGGTTGGATCCAAAACACTCCCTCAATCATGACCAATTGCCATGCCCAAGGCCAGGCTTCAACCTGCTACCATCTTGAACTGTTCTTCCTGCAGTTTCTGAACTTCCAACCCCAGTCTTTGAAGCTCCCCTCTCATCTCCACCATCAATGTGCCCTCTGTTCCACACTCACCTATTTAGCATATTGGACTGGTAGATTCTCTTCTCATGGGTGTTGTAACAACTGCTTTTGGGCTCAGGGATGAAGCTGTGCTCAGACAGCATGTCAGAAGCAGCAGTGGTGATTATGGCAATTCCATCTCTCACTCTGGCGGGGAGGCCATAGTCCCATTCATCATATGATACAGAGATGAGCCCAGTGGGGAACTCTGCAGGCACTGTGTCTGTATCCCCTGCCACCAGACTGGGCACGATCCACGTGTAGCCATAGCCAGTCAGCCCTACTGAGTTGGCCACTTCAAAGATGTAGGTGGCTTCTTCCTTGGTACAGTAAAGAAGAATGATGGGGCTTTGAAGTTTCTTGAGCTGATTCTGGATCTTAGAATCTCCATCATCCAGGGACATGTCCAGTAGGAGGACCTCCTCTAGCTCCCAGCCCACAAAGCTATTCTCAATGGTGCTGCGGATCTTGTTTACAAAGTCCTGGTAGCCAGGGAAATAGGTGGTGACGATAGAAAAGATGTACCAGTCATATTCTTCCATGATGTTGAGCATTACGGAAGCTTGCTGTTCAATTGATGGGCCAAACTGGAAGAACATGGAGGATTCATCCTAGAAAAAGAACAGGACAAAAAAAGGAAGAGAGAAAAAAATCAAACCAAAGATGGTAATGGAGATTTTGAACCAAGTGGGTACAAAGATTTGTGTTCATTACTTATTTTTATATAATGCCTTTACAAGTTTGTATTTACAATAAATATTTTTAAATATCTAAATTGCAGATATTTGTAATACTTTTCTTCCTAAAATTGTCTCCTAGACTTTACAGAAAATCAACCTATGTCTATACTTGCCTTGTCTGAAATCCTTGGGGTTCCTGCCAGAGCCTAGGGAAGCTCCCTAAAATCAAATATGTTAATATTTCTAAAGCAAAACATATGAAGAGTCACATAGTGTAGAATAAAGGCTCTAAACGGCCTCATGTCAGTTCAGGTCAGGTTTTGTTGTCAAATGAGCTATACAAACACAAAAGCACATGCCCACACAGACATACACACACATACATACTTTCCATTTTTCAAGGCTTTTGGATTTCTTGCTTGTGAATGTGTATCACTCAGTCACAGAGTGCATAATCCAAAAATGTCATTGATCTACACATAAACCTATCTATGGAGGTGAGATAAGCTCAGTGGTCCAGAAGGTGAATGGTACTCAGATACAGATATCAGGGAGAAGTATACGTAGTATGAAATTGGATCACTATGTGTTCTATAAACATATAAATGTTAAATTAATATCACATTTAGTTTGCTCTCTAACTTCTACTCTGATAATAATATATGCAGAACAGAATAAGGCTCAAACAGTATGTCTAAGCTGCAAGTTAAAATTATTGCCATTTGAACTCATATCTGATTAAGCTTTACTTCAGACATATAGAAGATACACTCTTTCTCTGACCTACAGGACACCACAGGTCTTGGTTTGACCTGGGCATTGCACACACCCTCCCCTGTCAATTTTGAGCGTCTTCTGATTTCTCCTTCCTTTCCAGGGAGAAGCCATTTTAAATGTCTCCCATTTTAAGCTGTGTTTCACCTGCTGTTCTGAGATATCAAGTCCTGCATTTTCTCTCTACCTTTAGCTAGATGAGTCCGAAAACACAAAATGAACACCCTCTCAGTCTTGTCCTCCTATTTCCCCTGATTTCCTCCTGGGTAATGGTATGTCTTTTCTTGCTCTGTGCCCCTTATCTTCTATCCCATGGCTCATCTCCATTTTATAGCAATCCAGGCTAACAAAACTGTGTCTTTTCTAAGGGGCAGTTCCTTCTTATCCCCCAATGAGAGCTTCAAAGTACAGTTACAAGAGACCTGGGCTTTTAAACAAAATTACATAGTGGTTTCTTAGTTCAGGAACATATTGTTGTGCAGCTGAGAAATTGCTGAGCATTTCTTCAGCACCCCTTATTGAAAAAAATACAGATTGGGAAATATCCAGCTGGTATCCAAAAATCCTGATTCGGCAATGAGAGCTGCCAGCCCCTGGCTCTGCCTGGGCTGTTTGTTCTCACAGCTTGAACTTTTCACATTTTCCACAGGCTACCCAGAATGAAACCCTGGATGTTTGGTCATATAGGAGTAATTTTTCCTGGTAAGGGTGAAATGGTGCTCACCAGCGCTCTCTTCTCTGGACTTAAAGATAGAGTTGAAGAGGAGCTTCATAGGATCATGTAATTCAGAAAAGCAGGGAGGGTGAGGCACCAAGAATGGGTGAGTAGAAAAAAGGGAAGGAATTCACAATAGAATAATTATATCATGTGTATCTATTCCAAACCCTGGCCAATCCCTGATCCTAGACTTCTCCTACTACATGAGTACAACTCTTAGGCAAAGCTGACCTTGTCATTAGGTTAAATAACACAGTGGGACTTTGGTCGGAATGTTTGCATCCTCCTCAAATTCATACGTTGAAATCCTAACTCCCAAGGTGATGGTATCTGATGGTATCAAGAGACGAGTGAGGCCCTCATAAATCAAATTAGTGCCCTTATTAAAGAAGCCCCAGAGAGCTGCCTTGCTCCTTCCACCCTGTGAGGACAGAGCAAGAAGATGCTCTCTATGAGTCAGGGCATGAGCCCTCACCAAGCACAAAATCTACTGGCACCTTGATCTTGAATTTCCCAGACTCCAGAAAAGTGAGAAATAAATTTCTGTTCTTTTTTTTTTCCCAGAGTCTCACTCTGTCACCCAGGCTAGAGTGCAGTGGCACAATCTCAGCTCACTGCAACCTCCACCTCCCGGGTTCAAGCAATCTCTGCCTCAGCCTCCCGAGTAGCTGGGATTACAGGCGCCCACCACCATGCCAGGCTAATTTTTGTATTTTTAGTAGAGAAGGGGTTTCACCATCTTGGCCAGGCTGGTCTTGAACTCCTAACTTCATGATCCACCTGCCTCAGCCTCCCAAAGTGCTGGGATTACAGGCGTGAGCTACTGCGCCCATCCAAATTTCTGTTCTTTATAAGTTACTCAGTTTATAAGTAGCCTGAAAGGACTGAGACAAGTGGGAATCTGGGGCAATACAATTTTATTCCAAGAATTGTCAGTGGCCTACAGAGGACGACGACAGGAAAGGAAGGCCAGTGGCAAGGTGACACCCCTAGAATAGCTGTCACTTTAAAGAGACATCCATTTGTTTTTCCTGTCATGCTTCCAGCTAAAGAAAAACTGGGGGATTCCGAAATGAGAAATATTATCACATGAGCTTCCACAAGCCCAGTGGTTATAGCAAAGTGAAGAAACTTTCCAATATGCTTTAAGATGTACAAGCTTGGGATGAAAGGGATCCCAGTGGCAAACAAACAGGTCTACCTATTCTGTGATAAATGAACAGATCTTATCACAAGAAGGCTCTTGAATAGATGCAAAGTTCATGTGCTATGAAACCACAGCTGGCTGAAATACATAGCAAGAGGTACAAAAGCCATGGGGGTCCATAGTAAATGGGCTTTGTTAATTAGATTGAATTTAGAAGAAAACCAATCTATTAAATACCAACTTGGCCCTCCCCTCTGTTAGGCTTCTCTTAATACTCTCTCGCCCCCAGTTGCAAGTAGCTTGTAAAGACACTGCTAGCTACTGTGTGAAGGAAGCCAATGCATAATGAGAGTGAGAAATGAGAAAAATTGATATGGCTCCATCATCCCCAACTACATCCTTACCGTACCTTCTAGTTCTATTGTCCTCCACAATCTGATCCTTTTCCTGATTCCTCTGCCCCGATCAATGCCCAGCTCAACCATTTTATTTTGCCAAGCCCTTATTAAATAAGGATGCTTTATATGACTATTTCATCTGGCACCCAAAGGAGGCTAATGAAGCCAAACAGAAGTCAAGAAACAGAATACTAGCTTGGGCCAATGTTTCCTGGTATAATGAGTAGTCCAGTTATTATTCATTTAGTTGACACATCAATATGGTGTACAGTGATCAGGAATGGGACAGCTCTTTTTCAGTAAAGCTCTAGTCTAGCTGTAAGTTGCAAATGGTGACAGGCTTTGCAAATTACGGCCATAGCCACAAATAAAAGGGCAATCTTCATGTGTGCATCGAGTAGAAAGGACTGGTGGCCACACATCCATCTTTGCAGGCACCCAGCATGCACTGTGATTACCGCAAGTTATCGAGGATGAAGGACAGAGATATAATTCTGTTTGTAGCTCACTATGCTTCCCCACTTACATTTTTATCTCCTAATGTCATTACAAAATGTTGACTTGAAGGGTCCTTGGAGCAGTCTCCTCCTAGTGAAGAATCCCAGTCAAATTTATTACCTGAATGTCCTTCTTCAACTCACCTCAAGAGCATCTTTAACATATTCCTATATAAAGGGCCATCCTAACAGAGATGAATAAGCAGCACAGGGAAGGTAGAATTGTACACTAGACCCTAACAGTCTAGAACCATAATGTGGGGCTCCCATCATTTTGATGTTTGTGGTGTTTATTTGCTAATAAGAATAAAAAAAGAGGTGTTTTTTCATCTTATTATCTGCCTCAGAAAATAATTGCCTAAAAAATTAGCAGTACCTAAGATTCCTCTTCTGCATCATCCAGATCCCTTATCGATCCACTTCACAAATAAAGGATTAAGTGCCCCAGCGGCTGGTAGTGCCCCTGGCAGTAGGGCTTTCACTCAACACCTTTGGGGACTGCCTCAGCTAAAAAAGCCCACTTCCCCAAAGCCATATCCCTTTCCTGGGGTAAATGTGACTGAATGACTGGCTGTTACAGGTGTAAAGACCTAATCTTCTTGCCCTAACTCTGGACAACTCCAAAGGGTCAGTTTATCTTCAGAATTCCCCCACAGGATTTCTGAAGCTTCCATTAAAATTGCATCACACCTGCACTTCTCCTGTCCAGCCTTGTCCAATCTTCCCTTCCCACTCATGGTGCTGATCTCAAAAGCACCCCCTAATAAACCCCCTGCACACTAACCTCAGGCTCAGAGTCTGCTTCCCTGGGAACCTGACTCTACCCATTTCCCCCTTTTCAACACCAAAAAGAAATTGCTTCAAAGAGAACATATCTATTTTCAAATACTGAAATGACTTATTTGGTAGAAAGACAAATCTTTGCTCATTAAATTCAGAGGAGAAGAGAACTGGGAACAATGAGTAGAAGTATTAAAAGGCATTATTGGGCTCAATATAAGAAATGCATTTGCAAAAATTATAGGTTCTTAAAATGGAATGGGTCTCCTAAGGTAGTGAGCTCTCTGTCACTGTAAGCATTCAAACAAGAGCTGGATTATTATCTAACAGAGGGATTTTTGCCAGTACATGGGCTGGAAAATTTTATGATTATCCTTAAGACCCAATTCAAATGTCAGGTCGTTTATGTATGTTATCTTTTCTAACTTTCCGTGGTCAACTTACTTCTATCTCCCCTTTGCTTTTATCACATCTTGTACATGCCTCCGTCATCATACTTACACAGTAAACATGCATACATGCCTTATCTGACTAAAAATGTTTCTCAAGAGGATAAACTATACCTTGTTCATCTCTAGATCCCTAGCTGACACATGAAACATTTTTCTAGTGTTTATTGTATTAATATTGTAGACGTTTTGTTTACTGGGTGGGAAAGTAACTGAAATGAATTTGATGATCTCATCTAGTTCAATTTTTTTTTTTTTTTGAGACGACGTCTCACTCTGTTGCCAGGCTGGAGGGCAGTGGCATGATCTTGGCTCACTGTAACCTCTGCCTCTCAGGTTCAAGCAATTCTTAAGCCTCAGCCTCCCGAGTAGCTGGGACTACAGATGCGCACCACCACACCCAGCTAATTTTTTTTGTATTTTTAGTAGAGATGGGGTTTCATCATGTTGGCCAGGATGGTCTCCATCTCCTGACATGGTGACCCACCCACCTCAGCCTCCCAAAGTGCTGTGATTACAGGCATGAGCCACCACGCCCAGCTAGTTTCAAATTTTTATGCTGATGGCACATATCTACCTCATAGAAATAAGGCATGCCTAAAAAGTTATACATAAACTGTGCTTTTACAAAATGTGAGGGGATCCCTGTTGTAGCCAACCAGAGTGGCAGAAAATGCTATAGTCACTTATTTACATCCCTTTGTAGCAAACTCCTTAAAAGCATCATCTATACTCAATTCTCCTAATTCCTCTTCTCCCATTCTCATAAACTGAATCCAATTAGACTTTCAACACCACCACTTCACTGAAACCCCTCTTGTAAAAGGCAGGTGACTTTGATATTGACAATGCCAATGTCCACTTGCAGTCCTCCTTATCTACCAGCAACATTTGATGTTCTTCATCCAGTCCCTGCAAGAGCATGCTCAATGGTACCACTGGCTCTGTCTCGACCCCCTAGTCTAATGCTCAACAAAGAAGGATGATCTTTTGTAAACTTAAGATGTTATTCTATACCCCAAGCCCTAAAAGACTCCCAAATGTACTACAAAGAAACAGCCAGCACCCTTGATTTGGATCCCATATTGGCCCTTGGGTCCCAGGCCCTCACTCTGCTCCATGCACTCTGATCTGTATTGAACACACTCACACATTCTTGCACCAGGCCTTTGCTGTAGCTATTTCCCCTGCCTGAAACACTTTTTCTCCAGCTATCCAGGTATCACACATGAACCTCTTCCACGTCTTTGCTAAAATCTTGCCTTCCCAACAAAGTGCTCTCAATCCTGACCACAACACGGAATGCTGAAGCCTGTCCTCACTTTTCATAGGCATATCTGATCCCCTTGTCCAGCTTTGCTTTTTCTTTTTCCCATAGCATCTCTCACCATCAGATGGACTACATGATTACTTATTTGACATGTTTATTATGAACTCACCTGCCTCTTCCCAATTAAATGTGAGCACCAGGAGGGCAGGGATCGGTATGTGTTTGTTCATTGCTATAACCCAGCACCTGGAATTGAGGTCTGGCCCATAGGGTGCTCTCAGTAAATATTTGAATTTTTTTAAATGGGGTCATGGATGCTGCAACCAGATGCTCTCAAATCTAACCTATCTTTGTTGGCTATCCAATTGTGATTATATTTTTCCAGCATCTTAAAGTCTTTCACATTATTCAAATCTTAGTACTGTATAATATCATAGGGAATATAATCCTGTTAGGACACTAGTATAGTTTCAGATTAAATCAATCTGGTTTCCCTCTAGTCTCTTTCCTATTACATTAATAAAGAAAATTCTCCTTCTTTTCTTCTAAATTCAGTTCTTGAGGAGGATCTGTGTCTGAAAAACTCTGGAACTGGTAGGCTTTCCCTGAGACTTTCTCCATCAGATTAAGGAAGGCAAATGTAGAAATGATGGGCTAAGAGGCCAGGGTTACCCAGCTGTCCTGAGAAGTTCTGAGTACTCCATCTTCACTCCTTCCACATTTAGCACAGAGTAGAAGCAGAATATGGGAGACAAAAAAATCTCTTTCTCCTCCCAAAATAAGGGGAAATACTTTCCTCTACTCACCAAATCCTAAATGATCATCTCCTTTGATGAGTAGAAATTCTGATACCACACCATCATTTTTTTCTGGTGACTAAGGCTGGAGTTAGTTCTTTAGCATGGCTTTGAATAGTGTCAGAGTTTTGCGAACAGTGTCTTGCAAGATAGGGAAAATTTCCGATGTTCTCCAGCCTCACCATTAATCAAAAATATCATGACTGAAACACACAATGGAAGCATACTGATACAGAATCATGATCTTTCCTGCCTGTTAAATGCCAGACCCATTCTTTCTTTAAACCCTTGCACACAAAGGAGAATATTCTGAGTTTTCAAAGAAATTCAAGCAGATCTGGCAAGTTTAAGAGCCACTCTGGATAACTAAACAAGTTCTGCAGAAGCCAGCATTCTTTTTATTATTTGTTCTTTCAGAAGATAATTGTCCTTTCTACTTGAATTTGGCCCCATTTTCCTCCCTGACTGAGTCTCTCTTCGGATGTGCTTTAATCGCCAAATTTAAACCACAGTAGAGAAACAAACTAAAGGTATTCATTCACTTTGAGAATGTCTACAAGATTCTTGATATTCTAGGTCACAGAGACAACTTTATAGCCAGAAGAAAACAACAGGAAGTGTAATAAGAGGAGAAGAAGGAACAGGTAGATTCCCCATCACTAAGATACCTAAACGAATTACAGAAGTAAGGGAGCAAAGGTCCTGGAGGATAGTAAGAGCACTTTGAGAATGTGTTTGTGCCCCTTTGTAAGGTATCGGGACCAATAAAATCTTAACAAGACTCTTTCATTTCATCTTAAAGTAAAATTCCTTTCCTAAAAGCAATCAAACCTACTCTCAGATGGACTGACTTGTATTTTTATTAAGAGGTGCCTTTCTATAAAAGAGCAAGCTGACAAGTTCAGCAACAATCAGGTTCTGTGACTGAATAAATGTACTTTTAAATAAATACAAGGGAAGAAGGCAGGAAAATAGGAAAGGTTGGGAAAAAATGAAATGAATAGAGAAAAGGTGTGTACATATTAAACTAAGTGTTAAGTAGTAGGGTTATCAATATCACACTAAATTTAATAAAATCAAGTGTGGTCAACACAAATATAGGTCTGGGCATTTATAGAATAAAATGACAGGCATCATAAAACTAAACCTAATAACCAAAGGGAAGATGAATCTTTTTCTTTTTTTGGAAGGGAGTCTAGCTCTGTCACCCAGGCTGGAGTGCAGTGGTGCAATCTCGGCTCACTGCAACCTCCATCTCCCAGGTTCAAGTGATTCTCCTGCCTCAGCCTCCTGAGTAGCTGGGGCTACAGGCGCCCACCACCACGACCGGCTAATTTTTTGTATTTTTAGTAAAGACGGGGTTTCATCGTGTTAGCCAGGATGGTCTCAATCTGCTGACCTCGTGATCCTCCCACCTCGGCCTCCCAAAGTGCTGAGATTACAGGCATAAGCCACCACGCCCAGCCATCATTTCTTATTAGGTATGAAATACTAAATCCAAAATTGCCTTATCTCATCAAAATCATCTTATTTAACTTAAGCTGAAAGGACAGCATCTACAAAAGAACTGTGATTATTACTAAAGAGCAGAGTTAAGTGCAAGCCAGTGATGGCACTTGACGTACTAGCGGCATTTTTCAGAGTAAAGATGTTGACATTTGTCTCAAATAAATTAACATTCCCATCTCTTCAAACACATTTGATCAGAACATCACGTTCATATACCAAGGGGAGCAGAGAAGCGGAAGGGTAGAAAAGGCATTTTATATTTGATTAAGCTATGAGTGCTAGTACCTCATATGTTGCTGAAAATAACACAAGCACTGGTTCTAGATACAGTGATCTTGCTTGTACACATGGACCTCTTCAAGGGATCCCTGGGAAACAAAGGGCTCTTTGCCCTTCTGTCCCAGCTCCATATGGAGTGAGAGACTAGGCATAGCTGAGTTTAAAATGTGGATCAGTCATGCTTGTTTGGCCACAGATTAACAAGCCATTGTCTCCAAAGGCTAAATCCAGAAAGAAGTTTTCTGAGAAAGTTTTTTTTTTTGTTTGGTTTTTTGTTTTTTGTTTTTTCCACCAAACATCCAGCGATGTGTTTTTCTAGGTCTCTAGATTGGAAAACTGATCACTACTTCCTCACATATAGCAAAGCACGGCTGTTCACAATCAAAGAGGCTTTGAATTTATTCACATCTCCCAAACCAATTTGGTCCTCCATCTAAAAGAGGCAATGCATTTTGAAGGGCTCCAGAAATGAAAATAAAATTGCACAGAGACAGATTAAAAAAAACAAAATCTTCAACAACTTGTCAGCACCTGCATGTCCCAGCTTCATTCAACTATAAGACTTTGAACTTTAGTCACCAAGTACTGCCTTCTGATCTTTAAACCAGGATAGGCCAAGTACTGTCCTCACCGACACCATCTTCTAAAGCTGGCTGGGCTGCTGTACACCCAGGAACTGGTGCACTGATTGTGAACCTGGCTGGGTTCAGACATGGCCACCCAGATGAAGCCTGTCTTTTCGTGTGCCTCCCACGTACTCAATCCAAAGGACTAAATCACTTCCTCATGTTCTGATTTTTATTCCAGTCTCCTGTGGATGAGGAGCCTATTCGGAGCCTCCAACTACATTGGACAGTCCATGAGAAGCTGCCTAAATCCTTGATGCTGGGCTTTCTGTACCTACAGATGCCAGCTGGGGTGTGACACATCTACCGTTTCCTGTTCTATACGAGATGATTAGGGCATTATTAGTGTCAACACATTTGTGTTGCCTTTTTCCATTACTTTGTCAAACTCCTGCACACCCACACTAGCCTGAATCCCACCAATGGGGTTATCTGTTCTTAAATAGGGACTCAGAGCTTGCTGACCTCCACCCTGTGGCAGGCAACCCCATGGCAGGGTTAAGTCCAATCTTTCCCAGCTTTCTGACCCTCCCTAGACCTTGGCCTGCAATACAAGTTGTGTTCAGTGTTTGATTGGTTGCATCCAAGTTTATTTGAGATTTTCTTTGTTTTCTTTATACTGAAAATTGCTCTCCTTTTCCAGAATTATTCAACTCTTTTACTCATTTATGGCTGCTGGTTATTAGCACTAAAAATGGATGTTTAAGACTTCTGAGGTTCTAACTGCTTACCTTCATTTTCTTTTCTTGATCTCTAACTTTCCTGGGAATGGACATGTGAAGTTTCACTGAGAGTGCAATACAATCCACTAGGATGGACGCCCAGCTCCTAAACTGATACAGGGAGAAACACACGAAAACTACTTTTCTAACCACACAATTGTGTCCACAGTCCTAGAAAAGAGCCTATCCTTTTCTCTATCCATACAAAAAAAAAAAAAGGATATTAGTTTAGAAGGTACAGAATGCTAAGGATCCAGTTGCCAACACAGTCAAGAGACACTCTCTCTGGCCCAGCCCATCCCCTCTGACTTACCAGTACTAATCTTGTCTACATTCCTGGAGCCCATCTTGTCCCTCCTTGCTGCAATCAGCACTGCAGCCCAGGCTGTGACCTCTTCCTTCTTTGCCTCCATTTTTACACAGTCCTAATTCCACAGATAAAGACCCCAACGGAATGCTCTAACCGGCTAACACCGTTGGCCCAAAAAGTGTTGCCATCCTCCCCTGTGGGACCTTGGGTAGCTGAAATGCTGTTGCAATCTCAACTTGACTCTGGGAGATGGACCAAGCCTGGACAAGCAGCAGAAATCACTCATGGGAGGTACCAACGTTGATGGAAATAAGAAAAAATCTTTCCTAGAAATAAGAACTTGGCAAGCAAAAGAATGGTCTATTTACTCATTTTTATTTTGAAATTTGTTTACTTGTTTGCTTTCAAACCACATTCAGTGGTCTCCAACATTTCTATTGTTGATGGCATTTCACCCGGTTACTTTTCCTCTGATAGAAGTTGACAAGCAGAGAAAGAGGTCCTTGAAAGAAAATGTCATTTGTTATTTCAAACAGAAGGAAACTCGGGGCTTATTCTTGCCCCCATCCTCGTCAGACTCTGGAGTACACAGTCACTGTTATAATCAGATACTAGTACTTATTAATGGCTAATCTGAATCCTTCACAATGGGGCCTCTGCCTATAAATGAATCATCCCAGACAAGTATGAGTGCAACATGCAGTCTCGTTATCTTTAGAACTGGCAGTAAATCAACTCACCTGAAGCTATCAGGCTCACATCGGCCAACTGTGAATTCTGATCCATGCTAACAAAACAAAATGGGGGCATCCTTATGGCTCAGCAATGACATTTTGATGTTAATTCGGTACTGCCTAAAAGTGCCGATCTGCTCATCTTTTATAAGCACAGATGAAACTCTCTGTTAAATGCCAGCCCAAGATCTCAAAGAACAGACACTAACCAGAGTACCCTGAGAACACATTAGTTCAGCTCATAGTAGGACCACAACTAAACCGGTTTTGTAGAACATGAGGTGAAACTAGATTATTTTACAAGTCTTCAAAGAGAAGTCCACAATTTTCTTCAGTTACCTAAGCCAGTGAGTCCAGAAACCTGACTTTCAGAAATTCATCCCTTTGTCTGTCTTAAGTCCATCGTGCTGCAGATTAAGCTCTTTGGGTCTCATGCTCTCCTTGGTGGAAGGCACATGATAAGCCCTCAAAAATATTGTCAGTATGAACAAAACTGATGTCAAGATGGATGATGGTTTGTCATTACCTTGTATGTAAAGATTATTACTAAGCCCACTCTCAGCCTTTTCTTCCTGAGCCTAAACAATCTCCCTTTCTAATTCATTTCTTATAGTTCTTATGACAATATTCATTGAGTGCTTATAGTAGGCTCCATGCTGTCCATGCAGTATGTGAATATATTTTCATATTCCATTGCAGCAGGCCCTGATATTTTCTCCATTTTACCAATAGAGAAAGTGAGCTTCAGAAACATGAAGGGACTTGCCCAAGGTAACCGCTGGAAAGAGAACCTGTGTAGATCTGGCTCAGGGTGCACCCACCAACCACTGCAGCACACTTTCTCAAGTTTCTTTTATTCATCTCTGTAGCTCTCATCTGAACTGTCTATACATCCTTGTTTCTTTAGGAAGCACAGAGTGATTACAGTAGTCTAGTAAAAGTCTAACCTATGCCTAGTATATTACAGAGATTATTTTCATTAATTCCTTAAGCTTCAATCCCATGCATCTATCCACTGGCACCGCTAACTAGTGATGGACTCGGTACACATTATTACTCTGCAGTGTTCTTCTACTGGACATGCATACAAATGATTCTTTGTAACATTATTGTTTGCTAATCAATCACATATTTATTAAATGCTTATCAGGTGCTGTAGGAAGTAGAAATGAAGTATAAACCATCATCAACCTCAGGCAAGCTAATTGGAAGATAAAAATATATAAAATTATTGACGATGTTCCTTAAATGCCAGCATGAAGTTTAGAATATAAGTATCCTAAGAATGGTGAGAAGAGAGGGCACTATGTCTGGACAACTCTATTTTTCAAGCTTCTTTCTACTTATCCCTCTCTTTCCCAGTTCTCCCACTAGTTTTATGCAGTGAGCAAAGTAAACATCCAAGTGCATTTCAATCCAAATGCCAGACTGTGAAAAGAAACATAAGAAACACTGGGCCTTGAACTGTTCCTTGTATTTGTCCTCAGGTGGACAATGAGCCTCTGATATCGAGTCTCAGCTGATGGGCATACCATAGAGTATCACGTCCAAATCACAGCTACAGTCTAAATGAATTATACATATATCTTTTTCCATGATCTACCCAGCCTTTCATTTTCATCTCAGAAGATTAGATTAATATGACAGGACTTGTCCTTTATGAAGTCAGGCTACCCAGTTAAAAAACCTTTTTCTCTTCAAATGATTGCAAATTGATTTTGTTAAGATTTTTATTCTTCCGAAAAGCTGGGGGAATGATAATTCCTCATCTCTTCTCTTCTCTCAGTGTATTTGATTTCTTTACACTGGCCTTTTTCCTCTAGCCTTCCGACAGTTTTAATAATTATACACACTGGTCAGGAAATCAATCATGATTTCACTGTTCCTACCATAGAGATGATGTGGGCTTTCAAATTTAAATCCAAGCAACTCACACAAGTAGCCTAATGTTGGCCGGGCACGGTGGCTCCCGCCTGTAATTCCAACACTTTGGGAGGCCGAGGCGGGTGGATCACGACGTCAGGAGAACAAGACCATCCTGGCTAACACCGTGAAACCCCGTCTCTACTAAAAAATACAAAAAAAAAAATTAGCCGGGCGTGGTGGCGGGCGCCTGTAGTACCAGCTACTCTGGAGGCTGAGGCAGGAGAATGGCGTGAAGCCGGGAGGCGGAGCTTGCAGTGAGCGGAGATCGCACCACTGCATCCCAGCCTGTGCGAAAGTACAGACTCTGTCTCAAAAAAAAAAAAAAAAAAAAAAAAAAAAAAAAATAGCCTAATGCCAAATTTTCCTTCTCCAATTCAACTGACTAGTCCCTGTGCTCCATTCATTTAAAAAGATGTAGATGACTACCTAAATGCTATCAGTTCTCAAAACTGCCTCCATGTCTATTAAAGAAATGTAATTTTTTTTCTAATTTTCTTACTGATGAATCAAGAGTATATTTTAAAGGCTGCTTTTATTCTTGGCATGATGACATTAAGTGGATATATACTAGCAATGGCGCCCATGTGTATTAACAGTATAAACAGCAACATAGTTTCTCAACTTTTGCCAAAAAACAGCATATGATCTGAGCTAGAGGTACTTCCAGGTGCAAATAGAGTAAGGCACAATGTTTTTGTCTGTATGTTGATGCTTATTTTGGTTACCTATGTAACAATTTACCAACAGAGGTACCAGATCATAGGTTAAGTTTGCAAGTTAGCTTCACACAGATGAAAGATATCTTGGTTTGTAGGAAAATGTCCTCTTTTGTTCATATTTTTGAGTTCCATGAAGGTGCACAGGTTATCAAAATTTTCATAAGAGTCCCCAAAAGACCTCTCATCAAGAAACTCCATAGTATTAGTAACCTAGTTACAGTAAGTTATTAATATTGAAATCTTCGGTGACGAAGGGTAAGTTTGTCTCTCCTTAATTCTCTCAACTTCTTAATCCTTTCCTAATGTAAGGGAGAATAACCTCAGATTCCCCTCTCTGTTCCTTCACAGAAAGGCAAAGTTTCACCACAATAAAACTCTTCAGCTACCTAATTGGCCTTATTTATTAAATATGCACTAAAAGAGGATTTTCACTTTGCTCAGTGAATGCCTTCTAGAGTCAGAATTAGTTAAGCTTCCTTCTTTGATATGTCAACTCATCATATCCATCATGCCCAATTTTCCTTTTAGACTACCTGCCCTGGTTTACAGCTTCAGCTTTTCTTTGCACATTAAGTATTGTTAATCAGAGGTGGGTACCTGGCCGAAGCAGACCATCTTGCAGCTGCCCAGTGCCTGCAGTCTGGGCCTGGCTAGAAAAATGAGCCAGAACCATCAGACCCTCTGTCTCTCTCAGGAGTCTGAACCAAAAAAACTTGAAAGAATGGCAAGTCTTTCACCTATAACATGAAACAGAGTAAGGGCCATGACAACCAAGGTCATGGGCACTGTGAAGTAATGAGGAAGCAGAAGCTATGGGATAGCAGGGGATGCCTGCAGTAGAGAAGGAAGTGGCTCAGATGCAAGTGGAAAGCAAAGAACCCAAGATCTTCAAAATACAGACCATATGTCCTTGAGGAAGACCCAGTAGGGAGCCAGCTGGGGAGTGGTCTTAGTTCCTCTCGGCTTTCCAACTCTAGGCACAAATATCCTCATAGTAAATTGCCTGGTGTTTTGTTTTTATTTTGTTGGTTGTTGTGCAACAACTTAGTTAGTCTTTGTTCCTGCTAATTAAAAGAGCCTAATTAAAAATAAGCAGGTGGCCGGCACGGTGGCTCACGCCTGTAATCCCAGCACTTTGGGAGGCCAAGGCGAGAGGATCATGAAGTCAGGAGATTGAGACCATCTTGGCTAACACGGTGAAACACCATCTCTACTAAAAATACAAAAAATTAGCCTGGCTTGGTGGCAGGCGCCTGTAGCCCCAGCTACTCGGGAGACTGAGGCAGGAGAATGGTGTGAACCCGGGAGGTGGAGCTTGCAGTGAGCCGAGATCGCACCACTGCACTCCAGCCTGGGCAACAGAGTAAGACTCCGTCTCAAAAAATAAATAAATAAAATAAAATAAACAGGTATAAAGGCTACCGCTAGTTACTATTTCCTTGTTTTACAGTATCATTCTTGGAATTTATTCTACAGCTTCCCATTTTCATGAGGCAAACATCTGCCTCCATGACGTTTATCTTGCTCAGAATGCAACACAGCAGAGCTAAGGTGAGAGTCAGGTTTAGTCCCCTGGCCTGAGACAGGGGACAGAGTGCCCTCAGTAATGCAAGGTCACTCACACAAGAACCCTCCCACCCCCTCAAGGCCGTTTTCTTATTTCCCATTCTGTTTTCATCCCCTGTCTGGTTGTAATATTCATTCAAGTGTGGCTTTTTTTTGTCACACGGTTCTCAAGATGGATGGCAAGCTCGCCACATTTATACTCAGTGCTTCGTGCATATGCTCCCAAGTTCCCAGGCACGTCTCTGGAGCTGTAAGGGTATACATTTGCAGCATTTCTCCATCTGTTCTTTCATCTATCCAGCCACTGGTGTTTATTCAGTATGCAGCTCATGGCTAACAGAGAATTGGGCATAGCAAGCAGGGACAATTTACTTGGCGATAAAGTCAAGTCATGCACTTGAAGATTTATAGTTTGCTTGGAGATTAAATACTGTTTGCATCAGCAAGCTGAGTAATAGATGCTAACAAAACCATACTGCCTTCACAGGCATAGCAAGGGTTAATCAGAAGTTGCTTACAAACGTGCCCCCCAAATAATAAATAAGCAGGTAGATGGGGGCTGGTATCCCAGATTATGTGGGGATAATCAAAGATGAGTGAAGCTGCATGAAACCCTGGGATATGGTGGCTGCTCCACATGTCTGAAGCCAGTGGGACTCACACAAACCTCCATTAGGACTTGAGGAAGGTTCTTTGTGCAATATCAAGCAGATGTTAAACTATGCGGAAAGTTAGCTATTTATTTTATCTGAACTTCTATTTTGTTTGAGTTTCTGCTCATCTTTATATGGCTCTTGGTTTCTAAAATTTTCACTACATCCAGTTCTCTGCAGCTGCAAGAAATGAAATTTCTCCTATCTTGCCCTGCTCTCTCAAGTACCTTATCAATGCATCCTGAACAAAGGCCAGATTCACCAGTATTCAGCTTTTCCTCATTGCACATAAGGCTGATCTGCACTTTGTTCAAATCACATCATTCCCCACATCCTTAAGAATTTAGGATGAAAGAACTGGCTCTGACCATCAAGGTTACAGCTTTGTTTCTTCCAAATCACTGGGTGTTTCACACTGGCCAATGAAGTGTCCATGATCACTTCAAAAGAATTTAATGTTCATTGACACTGACCAAGTCTGATTCACTTTGAATATATCAGAATATGACAAGGTAAGATATTAAGTTTACCCTATATCAGAATATGACAAGGTAAGATATTAAGTTTACCCTCTGTAAAATGGTGGTTAAGCCGTTGTCAGAAAGACTGGTTTCTGAAATATTTAATAGGCTTCACAGAAATTTGGTGTGTGAGAGGAGGTTACAGAGTTACTTGTTAGCACAGATTTAAAAGTCAAATAAACATCAATTTAGCCCTTGGTATTAGCATCTCAACACAAGCCACAAAGAGAGGTAGATATGTGCTATTTATTCCTGAGAATAATGGTCTAAAGGTATTCTGTAATGGACAGGCCCTGGTGTGTGTTGTTTCCCTCCCTGTGTCCATGTGTTCTCATTGCTCAGCTCCCACTTATGAGTGAGAAGCTGGAAGCCATCATCCTCAGGCAATTTATTATGAGGATATATATGCAGAGTTGGAAAGCTGTGAGGAACTAAAGATATTCTGTAATGGATTCTATCTGACAAGAACCAGGGGCACCAGCCTCCAGAAACCCCTACAAAGTTTTACTCCCCGTATTTCTTCCCCGGGTGCCTCAACTTTCTGAATGATTTCGACAACTGGTTTCTGTAGCCACCACTTCACAATGGCTCCTAAGTAACTGATATGGTTTGGCTCTGTCCCCACCCAAATCTCATCTTGAATTGTAGCTCCCAAAATTCCCATATGTCATAGGAGGGACCCAGTGGGAGGTAATTTAATCATGGGGGTGGATCTTTCCTGTGCTGGTCTTGTGATAGTGTATAAGTCTCACGAGATCTGATGGTTTTATAAAGCGGAGCTCCCCTACATAAGTTATCTCGTCTACTGCAATGTAAGACAGGCCTTGCTTCCCCTTCACCTTCCGCCATGATTGTGAGGCCTCCCCAGCCATGTGAAACTGTGAGTCAATTAAACCTCTTTCCTTTATATATTAATCAGTCTTGGGTATGTCTTTATTAACAGCATGAGATTAGACAATACAGTAAAAAACTAAAATTTAGACTTTCGTCTTGATAAACCTACACAGTTTTACAAAGAAAGATTTAGTAAGTAGCCAAGGTAACAAAGCAATAATTTCAAAACAGAGCAGAAGCATATTGCTGCTATAAAAAAAAAAAGAACTGGATTTGGAATCAGAAATTTAGATTCAAATCTGAATACTTAGCTGTGTGATCTTTGAAAGGTTATTTACCATATCCAAACCTCATTTTCCTCCAGAATATAAAAGTGCTAATTCTTAGCTCATAGAACTGTAAAGAGGATTAAATGAAACACTACATAAGAAAGTGCTCAGTACAGTGCCTAGCACACAGTAACTTCCCTGGTTCATTAAGTGTGAATCTATTGACCACATATTATAGCCAAGAATATAAGTGAGGATGAGTTTCATTTCATACTGGTTTATAAACTGGTTATGTTGTTAAATTCATCATCACTTTAATTGTCCTCATCATCTAAGCATCAGTCATATCTGATCAAAAACACAGCTTCTGAGTTTGACTGGTCCTTCAATGCAACCTAGAACAGCATGGGCTCCTGAGTTGTCCCTTCTGAATATGTCAGAACACTCCACCTCCTCAGGGCCTGGTGTGGGTCCCACTGATTTTTCCCATGACTTTAGGTCATTCACTCAGCTGGATGATTGCTATGATTCCTGGCCCAAGAGAAATATCTTGCCTCTTTCCTGCTTCTTACTATATAGTCAGAAGTCTGAAGAATGTTCAACAACCCATTGAGGATACTGATTCCACTGTTCCATAAAAGTCACGTTCTTCAGCTATTATTCCCAGCTACCACCCGGTCTCAGATGGATCAGCTCCTTCTGGGGAGGTTTGGTTTGTGCCACTGATGGCTCTTTTACCATCAGGTTACCTTCCTTTGCCAGACACAATTCCACTTCACTATCTTAAGGAAAACAATCTCTTTCTTCCCATGTGAAAATCTAGATTTCCTCTAGGCTTGTCCACTCTGAGTTCTTCCCCAATCTGAGGAATGCCACCAGCTTTTTGTCTCATCTGCAGACTGGTTTGCTCTGAGCATAAAGAAAAGCTAAACCACCCACTTCTCACTCCCATTCATGCCCCCTGCTCAGTCCACAAGCTCCACCCACTTGCCCTGATTCTTTGGGATGATTCATCAGCTACAGTGTACTCGCCGAAGTATCAATTTAATATCAGCACATCATAATTTTACAATATAAAATTCTTTAAGCACACACATAAAATACTGCAAAGTAATTTCTACTGATAAAGAAGCAGTATTTAAATCATGTCTGCACAGAGTAAATACCTGAACTAAGAGCAAGAAGAGGTAAGGCGGAATTAAAACTTGAAATTCTGAATATCTGAATCACTTAAGACACAATTCTATCACAGGCAACTTTGCAACCTTGTAAGAGGTTTTTTTTTTTTTTCTTTTGCAAATCAACCAATTTCTAAATATCCTCACAGGACTATAAAATAATCACACTTTCCATTGCTATTTCTCAGGATCAAAGCCACCCCCTGTTCTATAGCAAATGTATTCTCATTTAACAAAGTCTCAGCCTCCATTCTCACCCACATCCTCAAAGGTGAAGTAAATGCTCTAAGGTCCATCCTCCGGAAGGGCCCAGAGATATCATGGACTATAGATGGGTGGATTTCACACTCCAACACAATCGTAGGAAGAACTCTTGAGCAGCCCCAGACCAATGGGGTGATGGGTTGGAGGGGACAGTTAGGACTGCAAAAGTGACCAGTGTTTCCAGGTACCCACCTAGTGACTCACAGACATGTACTTGGCAAGTTCCTACCCATCCAGCAATAAAGGAACCGTGAGTCTTTATGAAAGAGATAAAATATCCTCTATTTGGAGGCCTATATTTCCCCCAAGTCTAATTTTTTTTGGTCTAAACTAGGTAGCATGTCCTTAGTTGAGTGTGTTCATGCACACACCTGCACAATATTGAATGTTTATGTACGAAAATGCAGAAATGAGTCATCTCAGATCTGTACATGCAGAGCTACGCATCTGTCAAATACACATGAGGTGGATCATGGTGCCATGGCACCTAACATTGTCGTAAAAGCAGTTGTCTGCTTCTTCTTTAAGGTGAACACAGAGAATCACCTTGGAACAGAAGTCTACATCTTCCCAAAAGCGCTCAAAGGCAAGCAAATGCCTCTTTTTTCTCGGGAGGAGTGAAAGAAGACTTTTGGAGTATGACGAAACTATTCTTCTTGGTATGGGCACACTGATCTCTGGAGAAGAGGTGGAGAAAAGCAATAAGGAGCCAAGGATTCTGTTGAGAAAAGAGAGACTGATACTCCAAACCCCTTCAACATTACTAGAAATTCTTCTGTAGCTTGATACAGTTCAGACTGAGACCATGGACAGCAAAGAAAAATGGTGGAACATTCCATGAGACAGTGGGGAATTTGAGAAAGAATCCAGCTTTACATAAGACACTAGAGGTACATAGAGGGGAACTAGTTTCACACAGGATAAGGCTGAATCTGGAAGTCCTTCCAGACATACACACCCTAGAACAGAGGTCCTGCCTTGGGAACACTGGGTGAGCAAATGAACTAACTTAAAATATTGCAAGCCTAAGACAAACCAGAAAAATAAGTATAACAGTGTCTAGTACTGGACCACTCAGACTGTCCAGTTCTCTCTTCATCTGAGGTCTAGAAGCAGGCTGACCCATGGCCTGAGTAAACTCCTAGTGCTCTTGAAAAATCTGGTGTGGATACTACAGAGAACTTCAGAAGGGAAAGCTGCTTTTCTGTTAATATGAGCAGAAAGCAGTTTTGGTAGTAAATTTTAAAATAAGGGATGTGATTTCTCTTTATACCCCAGCTGATAACCAGTACAAATGGGTGCAAAATTGCTTACGCAAAAGATAAAGATAGAACCACTTTAGTCTAATTTAGATAATTTTGCTAGTGGGTTTTTATCAAAAAGTGAAAAAAATAGAAGTGTAATGTGGTGAAAGGTGAGCATCCAGATGGTGAACTGTGGCTCATTTTCCTAATACATGGAAACCAGTGTGACTTCAAGTCAATGTCACCAGAAAAAGCTCATCCCTGGGACAGCAACTAGGAATAATATGAATGGGAATAGTGTTGAGTCTAGAAGAGGCATTTAATAATTTTACAGGCCTCAACTGGGGACAGGGTTATAGCAGAAGGGATTACTATCCACTGGATTACTAATCTTGCAAAATCAAGTGTACAAAGTAAGAGTAAATGTCATTTTTAAATGGTGCCATAACATGTGCAGTGCCTTTGGTAAAGACATTTTATCAAGAGTTGTCATTGAGGGACATGTCTGGCAAACAGTTTAGCTTTATGTATTTCCTTTTAAACGCATAACATGCGTTCAATCTTTCCTGAGCACTTACCATATAAAAGGCCCTTTCCTAGGCACAAAGATTACCAAAAGTAATGGGAAATTATCCTTGATCAAATAGAGTTTATGGTTTTTACACCCGGAATATACAAGTGACACTAATGTAAAGTGAACTGTAATTATCACAAAATGAATGAAAACAAATATATGCGGCATAGGAAAGGAAGAGATCACATGTGATCATGAATCAGGAAAGTTCTCATGCAGGAGAGGTAAAATGATGATGATGATGATGATGATGATGATGATGATGATGATGATGATGATGCTGGTGGTGCTGCTGCTGGTGATGATTATTACCACGCATTAATGGGATTAGAGGCTGATTCCAGCAGTGGGAACAATTTAAACAGAAGTGACGAGTTGGTTCTGAGGACAGTAAAGCTTCAATTAGGCCGTCCCTTCGGCAGATATCTATCAAGTACCTAATAAACACCAAACACTGGGTTAAAGGCTGAGGATAGAGACAAGAGCCTCCTAGATCTAGCAGAGAAGCAAAAGATAAATAGAAGATAACATAATAGGTAATAACTATACTGGATTACAGGTGGGGCTTGCGAGTAAGAGCTCTGTGGTAAGATTGTCCAGGTAGGGACCAGACTCCATCATCTACGGGCTATTTATTTTAGGCAAGATAGCCTCTCTTCCAGTGGTTTTCCTTAACTGTGAAGTGAGTTAGGAATGCACCTGCCTCTCCGGGTAAATGAGATGGTACGCGGGAAGCACTTAGCATAGTGCTGGGCACCAAGTAAGTGCTTAGGAAATAGTACTGGGAGGCATGTATTTGTTTGCACTTCTCTGTCTGCCTATCTGATGTCAAGAAGAGATAGTTTCTTAGAAATAGAATCAGGGAAGAATCAGCCAAACATATTAACTTTTCAAAAGTCATTAATACATTTGTATACATTGTATTCAAAAAAATGCATCATTTCCCACTCTCATAAGCAGTATATGAAAAGTGTACCATGCCCCATAGTTAATAAATTCTTTTAAATTTTCACTAATTTGGTAGGTAAAATATGATATGTCATTGTTGTTTTAATTTCTATAGGATTACAGGGAGGCTAAATATTTTTCATGTTCATTAGTCACATATATTTTCCCTCACAAAAATAGTCTTCCCCAGTGTGGCAATTCCTCAAAGACCTAAGAACAGAAGTACCATTCAACCCAGCAGCTCCATTACTGAATATAATGTGTATATATATATATATATATATAATGTATATAATGTATAATATATATTCCCCCAAAGGAATATGTCATTCTATTATAAAGACGCATGTACACGTATGTTCACTGCAGCACTATTCACAATAGCAAACACATGGAATCAACCTAAATGCTCATCAATGATAGACTGGATAAAGAAAATGTGGTATATATACAGCATGGGATACTATGCAGCCATAAAAAGGAATGAGATCATGTTCTTGGCAAGGACATGGATGGAGCTGGAAGTGGTTATCCTCAGAAAACTAATGCAGGAACAGAAACCAAATACCACATGTTCTCACTTATAAGTAGGAGCTGAATTATGAGAACACATGGACACACTGGGGGAAATAACACACACTGGGGCCTGTCAGGGGTTGGTCAGGGGAAAGCATCAGGAAGAGGAGCTAATGGATGCTGGGCTTAATCCCTAGGTGATGGGATGATCTGTGCAGCAAACCACCATGGCACACGTTCACCTATGTAACAAACCTGCACATGTACCCTTGAACTTAAAATAAAAGTTAAATAATAAAATAACTTCCCATTTTATAAATTGGGAAATTCTGAATTTTAGGAATTTTGGAAATTTTGGTTACAGAATTTCTCTTTGCACTTAAAGAGTCAGGAAAGATATAGTCCTTGAAAATTACTGAGGAGAACAAATTAATATAATCTTACACGACAGCACACATGTGCTAGTTCATTTCTTATCATATTTTAGGGAAAAAACAGAAATAAACAAGATTAATATTAAAGCAAGTGTGTGGGATTTTGGGAGCAGGAATTAGTGGGGATTAGAGCAGAGACAAGAGAATAAGCAGAAAACCTTTCAGATAAATGAATATAGGTAACAAAACAAAGAAAAAAGGAAAGACAGTGAGAGGAACATGATTATCAAAGCAATGCAAAGAAATGGAGGAGAGGAGACACGAGCCCCCAAAACTTCTTAAAATTAATACATTTATTATTTTATAGCCTTTCATCTCCTACCTCTGTACTTAGAAAAGTGTAGCTTTGGCTGTGCTGCTTGTGCTGCACAATGAGCAATAATGCAGGCAGGAAAGATTAATAATACAGCGGGGCAGAGCAAGGGGACACTAATGGGTGTCCCTAAGGTGCAAGTTCTCAGAGCCAAGGGAATCCCAAGCCCTATCCCATTAACCTAGTGGCTCCCTCTCTGTCCTGACCTGAGGTGAACAAGAAGAATCTAAGTAAGAATCACTTCTGAATATGGATGTTTCAGCCCACATCCCCTTTGGAATGTCCCCTCCTGGTACTAGAAACGGAAGGGCCACACAGAAAATAAAGAGTTAAAAATGGGGCCAGGAATGGGCATGAATTGACACCAAAAGCTGCTTCCTCTCACCAACTTCCTGGAGAAGCTTCTTTAGCTCAAGAGTGATCACCTGGCCAAACTCTCATCTACATCCTGACCACTCAATAGTTTCCAGATTCCTCTAGACCTCTTCTTTTCCATGTCAATTTCAGTCCACCTCACCTGTGCCAGGAATCTGCAGGAAAGGCAAGTTGGGAAAAGGGAAAGAGGCAGAAGGAAGAGTTAAAGGAGGTCACTATCCACACTGCACTGAAGTATTCCGCAATACCCATCTTCAGAATAAGGACCTGGGAGGAGGCAGGGCTGCAGCTGTGGCTGCAAGATCCACAATGGCTGGGATTCAAGGCCCCTAAACAAGAGAAGGTGCCTAACGCTTGGTGCCTTTCCATCACTGGCTCCTGGAGAACATGGGTGATTTCTCCTCCAAAGTCTTAGGATTCCTTAGCCTTTCTCCTTTGTTCTCCTTCCCTAAAGAACACTGATATTCAGAATAGATGCATCACATATTAAAGGTGCTAAATATTTGCCTGCAGCTCACAAGCTACAGGTGCTCCTCCCTCTTCTTGGGCAGTCTTATTGGTTTTGGTCCAAACATCAACTCTGAGGCTAGCAAAATCTCTCCTAAATTTTTTACAATATCTGTGGTCTACTTTTTCTCAGTCTCTTTCCAATTTCCTATGTCTGCCTTGATTGTCTGCTATGGTTCTACCTAAAACAATTGAAATTCAAAGTCAAGCCTTAACTGGTTTCTACATAAAGGAGAAAAAAATCTACCTGTTGCATCCATTCTGTGAGCTTAATAATCTTGCAGACTTGGGTAGACCCAGGGAAAGACCGTGTTGTTGATAGAGTGGGCTTCCCCTATCTCCATGGTCGTTCCACACCTCTGCCCCGCTCCCTTCTTCCTCAATTGTCCTCCCATTCTTGAAGATTAAATATACGTTTTTTTAATTTTTATCTTATTCATGTAATTCTCTATATCAAGAACAGCTTCTCCCACTCTGAATCCCCTCAAACTCTCAGCTTCTACCCCAGGTGGATTTTTCAAGTTGTTTCTTCTGAAGAAAGTATTACACTCTCTGAAAGGTATTCTGGAGAACACAACTTTCTTTGATCATATTACATGACAGTGCAAATCATATAAAATTAGAGAAGTTACAAGTTACAGTTCCCCATAAGCACGGCACCTTTAACAGCCAACCAGAACAGAAGCCAGCCTTAGGGAGGGGACAGGGTCTTGTGGCTCCTATTCTGCCAGGTATTTGCCCTTTAGGTGCCGACTTACAAGAAAGTCTGGGGGAATAACAGGGCACCCAGAGGCCTTAGAGCAGCTGTCATTTACTAACTAGTATAGAGAGTTCCTTATCTTAACAACCGCACAACCACATGAGTGCTTACCAGCTAAACTTTAATCAAGTGGCTCATCAAGAACGATCTTACTTGATTCCATTTTATTTGGCCAAAAATCTTTTTCCATCTCTCCCCAGTCTTCCTTGTTGTCAAATCACCTGAAACCCATACTTTTAAGTAATCCTGTCCCTAACTTGATCGTTCACTCTTGGTTTTGTATTTTGGTCCAAGACCAGTGCTCTGAGATTTTTTGGTTTCTAGGAAATCAATCCATTCTTGATCAAATATTTTTCTTTAATTTGAGGGAGAAATCAGCCCCTTCAAAGTGACCCAGAATTGCCTCTGTAGGCTTTCTAGGTTACAGATATAATATATCCCATAACCAGCTTCCTTTCCTTAACGCGACCCAACCCCTGCTCCGTAACTTGCATTGTTCCTCTTTATTTTATTTTATTTATTTGAGACTGAGTCTTGCTCTGTCACCCAGGCTGGAGTGCAGTGGTGCACTCTCACTGCAACCTCCGCCTCCTGGCTTCAAGTGCTTCTCCTGCCTCAGCCTCCCAAGTAGCTGGGATTACAGGTGTGCACCACCACGCCCAGCTAATTTTTGTATTTTTAGTAGAGACGGAGTTTCACCACGTTGTCCAGGCTGGTCTTGAACTCCTGATCTCTGGTGATCCATCTGCCTCGGCCTCCCAAAGTGCTGGGATTACAGGTGTGAGCCACTGTGCCTGGCCTGTTCCTCTTTATCTTTATAGATGTTTTTTGGTTTTGTTTTGTTTTTGGTATTTTGCCAAACAGCAATCCTTAAGAATTAAGCTCTAGAATGGCACTATCCAACAGAAATATAATGCAAGCCACACATGTAATTTTAAATAGCCTGGTAGATATATTAAAATAAATAAAATGAAATAGGTAAACACATTTTAATAATACATTTCACTTAACTCAATATACCTAAAATATTAGTTCAATGTGAAATCAATATAAAAATTATTAATGAGGTAATTCATGTGCTTCTGTTCATATAAACCCTTTAATTCCTAGTGTGTATTTTGTGTTTACAACACATCTTAGTTCAGACTAGCCACATTTCAAGTGCTCAGTTGCTAAATGTGGCTCATGGCTACCATACTGAACACTGCAGTTAGAGCCAAATGACCTAGTCCAGCTACTAATAGCTCCACCACTTCTTAGCTGCTCAAGCTCGGGTAAATAACCTCTCTGTGCCTCAGTTGCCCCATCTGTCAAACGGTAATAATGATAGAACACACGCCGCAAGAATCTTATAATTTAGTGAGAAGGCACAGTTCCTGAAACAGAATAAAACGTCAATAAATGTCAGCTGTTATTATCAAACGATCATTATTTTGCTATTTCTTCTCCCAATACTACTATCCATTGTTCCAACTTTTTATTGAATATACAAAAGAATGGGTGTGACCGTATCAGGAAAATTCTCTCTAGAAACTCATTTCTCAGCCACTGCTTTTTCTCAGTTGGGGAAATAATGACCTAGAACAGTACCATACCTTTACTAACTAGATGATACCTTTCCTGGCCTAGATGGACCAAAAGTAACACAAAAGTAAATTCACCCAACCATAGCCCAAGTACAGGACAGTGATAAGTACAATTTTTATTTACCTATTGTATGCATCCTTATTTACCATAGAGCTATTTAAAAAAAAAAAAGTCTCTTCATTTACATAAGCAACTTCAAGCTCTGTGCCTGAATTCTAGCCAGTATTTCATGAAGGTTCAGCCAGAGAAACACGTTCATTATAATTTACCCTCCCAAATATTGCAGAATGTTATTTGTGTGGCCTTTAAGCAGGTGTCATATCCATTCCCAACCATGGCTTCATTTCAACCACAAAGAATAGCAGATGCACTATGTTTCCTGAAATTCCTTTAAAAACAGTCTTGTAGATTCCAAAAGAAATGGGAACATTAATGACTGGAGAGTTGGGAATTAAGGGCTGGAGGTAGATAGTGGGAAGGGAATGTAAAGAATCCAGTCTTATCAAGAGCCAAATTGTTAACAGAGAGCAAGGGTTTATAACATGACGTGGCAGGAGAATTTACAAAGATGAAAGTCAAATGTCAAGAGTCAGAAATAATCTAAGAACAAAAATATTTGCAGAACTAGATAGTATGACATTACTTGTGGAGAAAAAAATGGATTCTTTTCAAGGCCCAGAAAAGGTATTGTAAGGGCAGGTTTTGCCAAAAAAAAAAAAAATGCCTTTACAGAGATGTTTGCATAGTTAAGTGGCATGGTTTATAAAACTTGCAAAAAAGGGGAAAAAATGGAATAAATTTTATAGATGTAGTATGAAACTATATTTTATTTTTCTTAAGGAGAAATATTTTCTGATCACAGATGTAGACCAATATTCCAGCAGGACACTCAACAAAGTTCCTTATGTAGTTCTGGTAGAAAAAATAAAAAAATAACATAGAGAGAGATCCCTGATAGATAACCAAAGGAAACTTACTGAGTCCTGTTATTCAGCATTTTAATCAATACTTGGGGAAGAATATTTATACTAATTTTAAAAATATGCATATGGCCAGATGGTAGAAAGAATAATGAAGGTGTCAGTTGGCAAGAATCAAACTTCAAAAATACATGGGTAGGCACGAAAGTTGAGATCAACATAATCAAATGATATTCGTCTGGGTTAAATGTGAAACCAACTTCATAAAGAACACATGAGAATGTTTGGCTTACTTTGGATATTAGATTATTGTAAATTTGGGAAACCCAGCTGTCGAAACAGCTAATATGATCTTAAACTACTTTAATAAAAAGATAGCATACCAAACAAGGGAGATGATAATTCTATTGTATTTGACTGTAAGCGGAACACACTGATACACTGATAAACTGATCATTGGTAGCTTGATCAAGTTTCCAGCATGAAATATCTAAAAAATCATTTAATTTGAAAGCCAGCTAAAGAAATTTAAGCTGCTTAGTTTGAAGAAGAAAATACTCAGACACTGCCTGAGATGTATAATGCACCCAGAGGCAATCACATGAAAAAATTGTTAAAAATAACTCCAAAGAGTAGAATATGACCCTCAAAATGCCAATTATAGCACAGTAGATTTTTGTCTCAGTATAAGGAAAATCTCTCGCAATCTGAATGGAATGGATTCTCCTCATCATCCAGGTGAGTTCTCTGCCACAAGAAATGTTCGAAGAAAAGGAGTCACAGGGTCAGCTGTCAGGGATTCCTTCACTCAGTGAGATGTTGAACTAAATGACCCTTAAGGTTCCTTCTAAGACTCTTAATATGGTATTTATGTAGTAAAATATAAGCAAATTGAGTCAGTTCTGTCTGACATGATAACGTGAATGTGAGGTCATTACATACACATAGCCCCATCACAGAGTATGTGTGTGATTACTAGAGACAAACCTTAGCTCTTCTGTGTCTGTAGATCAATTATGTCAACAGAGTTATGGGCTAGACTTTGAGCTAGTGAGGTTGAACGTAAAACAGTGTCAGAATTTATTCAAGTTGATGTAATAGGCTTCACTTTTTCCATAATTAGAAAGCATATGTCAGTCAGCAGGAAGGCTACAGAGAAAAATGAAGAGTTTTCAGTTCTCCTGACAATGGGGGTCACACAGGGGAAAGGAAAAAAGGTGGCCACTCAGAATACACACACACACACACTCTCTCTCTCTCTCTCTCCCCGCTCCGTCTCTCTCTCTATATATATCTCTCTCTTCTGCTAACAGCCCAAGACCAGGCTTCTGTGACTCTCAACATTTCTCAGCAGCTTGTGAGCAAACCTTCCTCTTTAATATCCAGATGATCTTTGCCACTGAGGTTAAGAACAGTATTATGCTTTTGCTCTTCTCAAGGGACAAATTTCCCAGATTCTAAGATATCATGCTTGTCTTTGAGTTGAAACTACAATAAAATACAGAAAGAATTCTAGATGATCTCTCAGCTCTTGTTTTAAGATCAATGATTCAACATGGTTCTCCTTCTGACAGTAATGTAATGAGACAAGTTTCTTGCAGATTTGAGAATATAACTCTCACTACTTTATAGTTCTGCTGTGTTCATCCTTCTTAAGCTATCTTTCACTCGGGCGAATCAAACTTTGAGAGGCTCTTTGCTCTAGACCCAGCTCACCCACATATTTTTATCTCCCCATCACACTCCTTGCCTCATCTTACCTCTGCACCAAAGCTCAAAGCTGCAGGCCAGCAGTGGGCCAGGGACTCTGAAAGTACAGATGTGGAAAGAGTCCACCCACTAGCCTATGCAGATGGGGAAAATGGATCTATCTAGTCTTCATGGGAATGGGGATACACTGTGTAAACACCTGGAGCTCTTCCACATTTAGAGGATGCCAGTGACTTAAAGTCACTGTCCTTCCCCCCCAAAAAACCTAGACTTTCCAAAGACTGGGAAATGTTTTAAATGTTAGTATTAAAAAACTATAATTTATATACTTAATGTCAAATTTAAATAATGTAAAGGTCAATTTTATAATACACTACCAAAAAATAGCAAAAACTTCACTTTACTCAATGTCTTTACTGAAAATTCATTCAACTCTCTTCCAGATGAATTCACCTCTTTCCCACCCCAATCACCAAGGGCAGGACACTGAAAAGACACACACACACACACACACACACACACACACACACACAAATAAAACACCTCACACACCAGGGATAAAGAAAAGAGTAAGTTAGTGATTCCATGTACAACATCTACGTTCCGCTTATAGGCAACAGGATTCCCTATGTAATGAGTTACAGACATTCTATTGATCTCCAAAATATAGGACAAGAGAATTGGTAACGGAAATAGGTTTTGTTTTGTTTTGTTTTGTTTTTTGAAAACCACAGATAGGCAGCAGGGTGAAATGCCACCTTTCTTCCAAGCAATAGGCAGAGTTAGGTGGGTATTAACAGAGACATATTTCAAAAGCTAAAACACTGCAGTAATAAGACACGATGATCTTGGCATAAGAATCTGGGGCACATGGACAAAGAGAGCTGACTGAAGTCTGTGAATACCCAGAGAAATTAATGAAGGTCTCTGGGCTCTTCAACGGGATAAAAGTATGTTTCATTGTGATGAAGGAAAAGGAATGTCAAATGATCAGAGGAAAAGAGTGTGATGAAATTCTTTTAAATAAACAAAGAGGCCTGCTCCAAGCAGCAGAACTCTACAATCTACCTGCTGGCCAGACTTGGTGTAGATTAGATGAGGAACTAGAAGAGGCTGAGCCTGAGAGTTCAGTGTTTTCAGAACTTGCACCTTAGCAGGTCAGGGAAAGGCAAGATTGAACGTATACCTAACAAAAAAACATATCCCGGCCGGGCGTGGTTGCTCATGCCTGTAATCCCAGCACTTTGGGAGGCCGAGGCGGGTGGATCACGAGGTCAGGAGATCGAGACCATCCTGACTAACATGGTGAAACCCCGTCTCTACTAAAAACTACAAAAAATTAGCTGGGCATGGTGGCAGGCACCTGTAGTCCCAGCTATTCAGGAGGCTGAGGCAGGAGAAGGGCGTGAACCTGGGAGGCGGAGCTTGCAGTGAGCCAAGATCGCGCCACTGCACTCCAGCCTGGGCAACAGAGCGAGACTTCGCCTCAAAAAAAAAAAAAAACAAAAAAAAACATATCCCTTTGCTGTCATAGCTATCTATGTAGGTGTCTGTCTCCCTGCTAAATAGGAAGCTTCCTGAAGTCAGGAACAACCTAGAGGAGTGACTAAAATATGGCAAGTGCTGAATAAGTATTTGTTATGTGGGCACAATAGCTCAATTTGAGGAGTCCCCACATGACAATTTGAGCTGTCCCCAGGTGACAGAATTTGAACTGTCCGCAGGTGATAGCTGTCCCACTAATGATGGCCTCCCTGTGTCCACCTTTTTGCAATGTGACTTCGCTGTCTCCCCATTGAGAGCTATAGTCAATTTCCACCCCCCTGCCCCCTTGAAATGAGCTGGCCTAAAGACTCATCTTGGCCAATATGATGTGATAGAAGTGTCACTGTGCTACTTCCCAGCTTAGGCCTCCAGAGGCTTTGCATACTTCTGCTTTCTCCCTTGGAAGCCTGCCATGATAGGAGAATAAGTCTGGCTAGCCTGCTGGAAGATGAGAGACCACATGGCTAAGAGCCCAGCTGTCCCAGCTGAGGTTATCCTGGACCAGCCTGTAACCAGCCAACACTGAAACATGGGGCAACCCAACCAGGATGAGCAAAGAAGCCTACCAACCAAAGCTGACCACAGATGCAGGAGTGAGTCCAGTTGAGACTAGAGGAACTATCCAGTTGACTGCTAACCTTATGAGAAATGAGACATGGTTGTTATTTTAAGCCAGTAAGTTTTGTATATTTCATTATATAACAATAGCAAACTAACACACCCCACAAAATGTTGCTTTTATGTTTTATGTTCTTCATTACTAACCTTGTTTTTAAATGTTTATGATCTGTTTTAGCTTCACAATTCAATTCAAAAGAAAAAGCAAAAGGAATACTTACCATTAATTCAATTATAGCATGTCTGCATGTGTCATTTCCCTGTTCCCACTACTTGCTACTACTTAATAAATTCCTCATTTATTTCTTAATTTTTCCATTAAAATCAGTCCCTAGATGTTCCCCTGGCATCCATCCTTGTTTTAACCCCATCTGCATAATATGTAAGGGTTATCTTGATAAAACATGGGTGTGATCATATCACTCCCCTCCTTAAAAAGTTTAGACCTTTCCTATCACATACAGAATGAAGTGTGAACTACTCAGATGGCCAATTCCATCTCTGACATTTTTGCCCAAACACCCTTTTCCAGGCTGGTCTCACACCACAACTCCCACATGCCTTATGTCCCAGCCACCCCAGTCTGCCTCCACCCTTTACCAAGCATGTCTCCTACTCTCTCACCTTCATATTTTTATTCAGCTTGTTTCACGTGCTTGCAATCTCCCACCAAAGTCTCATTCAAAGCCTCCAATTCTAAAAAGGTATCCTAATTCTCCACTGTATCTTCATGTAATGAAAAGAATGTAATAACACCAACGACAATATTAAGTGTGTACTATGAGCTATCACTCTGCTAAGCACTCTATGTGCATTCTCTTTTAATCATCACATCAATCCTGTGATGTAACAAATATAGCAACAGATAACAAAATAGTTATGATTAGTATTTTCCATATGTAATATATGGGCAAACTGAGACTCAAAATGTTAATCCATTGTCAAATATCTACTAAGAGGCAGAGCTAAAATTTGAATCTAAGACTCTAGGAGCCAATGTGCTGTGCTAAGTAATGTTTTCATTTGAACTTTCCATATTTATGGAAATAAACTAAACTAAGCCACAAAGTAGTTAAATGACTTGCCCAAGGTCACAGAGTCACCAGCAGTACTACATCATGAATCAAAATATTTTGATTCCCTCAATCTTATGCTAATTTTCTGCTGCCCAGGAAAGGATAATTGCTGACTGGTCTCTCCAGCAAAGCTTGAGAGTTTTGCCTTTGCCCACTTTTTCAGTAAAGAACGCCTCGACTAAACTAAGCAGGTACATTTCATTTTCTCCTACTGCTTTAATCATCCATAGTTATTCAGCAAAGGGTCCCAAGGCTAGAGGGAGAAATTAAGCCTAAAACCAAATTAAAATAATTTGGGGTTTAATTTGATTCAAATGTCAGAAAAATTCCACCCAGTAACCCTGTTAATATACAACTGAACTAAATGTCCTATATACCCAATTGTATTCAATTTTGCTGGGACCACCGATGCCTTAAACATGTTAATCTCATTCTCATTCTATCCTACTTTATGCACTTGTCTCTCAAAGAGTGCCACATAGCTGAACTTATTTGCTTTTCAAGAACTGCACGCCATTTTAATTACATAAAATGTCAACCAAGGCAGTCCTGAGTCCTGGCAGACACACTTACATACTTAAGAAAGCAGACCTGCCATTGGCCGTGGTGATCAGGGTCCAGAGGCTAGGGGCTGAGAAAGGCCTGGTGAACCAGGAATATACCAGATTTTTCCCACAGGTATCAGGGCTGAGGGAAAAAAAAAAAAAAAAAAAGGAAAAGAAAAAAATCCCTGATTGAATTGAAACCCAGGTGAACCATGTAAGCTTGGAAATAGCTCTTTTACGAACTCAAAGGGGAAGAAAGGGAAACTGACGCAGCTTGTTTCGCCGCTGTGCCTGTTGTCCATTCCCTTTCTTTGTCCATGCAGGCTGCGCAGCAGGTGGGGGCTGGGAGGGAGCAGGTAAAAGGGCCTGTTCAAGAGTGCTTAGTCCTCCTGGTTTGAGACTGTACACAAAGGAGGGACAATAAATACAGGCTTCAAAGGAGAAAAAAAAAAGTATGTAGCGCGATCCACCTCCTCCAAGGAACATTTGATAGACAGTTCTTGCCTGCTGCTTTCTGTTCAGCTTCTACCTCCCAAAACCCCAATTCATCTAAGAAATATCTTTTAAAAATTGTTTTTTCTTAAGGCCTATTAAAATAGGCATAACTGTTAACTAGATGAAATGCAGGATCATGTCTAACCTAGGCTAGGAGAAGTGGCCACTGAATATTATTTGAAAAGCTGTCTTAAGTCTATGAGAAGCCCCTGCACTAAAGAAGATGAACTTCAGTGGAATTCCCCAACTCTTCAGCCATTCATTGCTTATCTGACACGTATCATCAGAAAAGGTGAAGATTCTATTTCATATAGTCTAGGAGACAGAAAGGAAATGGCAAGTACAATGGGACTTGGCTGCTACCAATGGTCTGAAATAGAAAAAGTACTATTCAAATTCTAGGACTATACCTGCCAGAAACATCTGCCTGCCAGAAACATCTGCATTATTTCAGGTGACTTAACCCCCAGCGCCTCTCCCTGTGCAATGTTATAGCTTATTAGCACTTCTGCAAAAGGGCAAGCAGTACCAGAGAACTGAAACACAAAGAATTGCCAATTCAGCTAGAAAAAGATCTCATGGGCGGAAGAAAAAAAGCAAGGAATTTAAGTGTTCAGAAAATATGCAAATTATCTAAGGATTTCATACATCCTATTATGGTCGTTTAAGCCTGTAACTAAGATTCCAATCCATGTAACAAACTCATAGACAATTGTGAAGATACAATTTAGGCCAGTGGGAGCCATCTTTCATGGAACCTACATTTTTAAGAATAAAGATCCCAACTTCTTTATCTCACTGATTAGGCTGATCAATCCCCAATCCATAAATACATCACATTCCAAAAAGTCATCCTTAAGCTAGTTATTTAGAAATCCAAAAGCATTCTCCCATTGATCCAATGTAATAAATGGGGATTGCAACCCCAGACCAGCCTGCAAATACCAACTTATCTCAAATACACCAGGAAGATTCTTCATAGCAGCCCCATGCCTCTCTGGGCCATAAGCCAATGGAGCCCTCATGAACCTTAAGACCTTTTGGGACTGATATCCTGTCATCTCAGAGGCAAGGGAAGAGGAAGGAAGGATAAAATATCAGGTTCCATCTGAATAGCTTATGTGGCAGGTAGAGGGAGGCTCAAGTGGGAGAGGTCTAAATATATAATTTTTCTCCCAAAGTCAGGTAGATATTAGAAGAGAGATTATGTGTGATGAAGCTTTCCACTTTGTTCCAAAGAAAAGATGCTGAATTGCGGGGACAGAACTGGACTCTCAGAACATTAGAGGGGCCACTATAGGGAACACATATAGTGTTCAACAGAATGGACTAAGTTTCCAGCAAATATAACCATTAAAATAACACATTTCTCTCATTTCTACTGATTATAACCATTACTGATACTGTCAATCAGAGAAAAATTATAAAAATCTAGGCATAAAGACCTTATTAATATACTCAACTCTTACCAAGCCTTTGCTAGAACCATAGAATGCTTGCTCACAGGAGAGCCTTGGAAGTCAGCCACCCAACCTCGTTTTAAAAATGAGGTTACCAAGGGAAGGAAAAATTAAGTGGTTTCCTGTTACTTAGACACAGAAATCACCTGGTGCCCACTGGGAAAACAACTTCACGTGCCTCTTATGTAAACTTTGGTTTCCCATCTTTCCTTTCCGAGGAACCCTTAATTTCTGTGTATTGATGTTTCATGTGACAGTTAAACCTGCTTGCAGCCAAAATGATTGTTTTGCTGAGGGAAGGTGTTAATAGTTTCAGCCCAAGCATCTCCCTTTGAACTCTGGGGACTTTGCTAGAACTATCTTTGCTGCTAGGAGAGACCACTTCCCTTTTTCTCCAAGGAAGACCTGCCTTGGCCTGAGCATCATTACCTTCCCTCTGCACTGGCTGACTGCAAGCAAGTGGAACATGAAACTGGCAATGGAGATATAAAGCTCTGGCAAATGTCGAACTCACTTAATTTGCTGACCATCTGATTAATGGCTGGTCTCCACATTTCAAGTCAGCTCTAGCTAAACCTCTGGAGCTTCTTGCCAAAGGCTTCTTAAAGAGTCCTGGTTGTTGTTTTTTTTCCTATACACACTTAAAAACCTCATTAAACAAGAGAGAATGTTTTTAAAACAGTCAAATCGTGTTTTATCCATAGCCTTGCATGTCAGAGGTTATAAACTCTCATATTCAACAACAGCCTCTGTAGGATCCATGCCAGAGTATCAGAATAAAATGAAAAACCACTGGCAACGGTGCAATAATGGTATCCCATTTACAACTGAGATCTTAAGAGGCAATAACTGCAAAAGCATGTTACCATTAAACTAAGTGCATGTGCCTTCCACATTCCAGCAAAAAGGTTTCAGAAGATGGCTGCAGCTTAAAGGACTTGGATGAGGGAAAAGGATGTTTCTAGTTTAGGATGCCCCACTCCCCTGCATCCCCTGGGCAAGTTTTCCTTAAATCACAAGAGACCCTAAAAGGAAGACTATTTTGATGGCAAATACCCTAGCGTAAGACCTGTCAGTCCAAGATCAGTTTTTTTTTAGTCGCTCTGAATATTTGGAGAAATTATCTAAGCACTACTAGCCTTAGTTTTTTCAGCTATAAACTGGTGATAATAATTATGCTCATGTAAGGATTGTTGGAAGGATTAAGCCATTCAGGGCTATGCATCAGAGTTGGGTAAAGTGAGGAGTACAAGTAAGTGCTCAATATACGTTACTTGCTATTTTTTTAAGAAAATCTAATTAAATAGAATGTCTTGCAGAGTCCACCATCACCACTGATATCAATTGAAATTAACTTGCTGTTACTATCACCCAGAAGTAAAATTGGGAGACACTGTGAGTGGCAGAAGCAATCTTTTGCTCCTCTAGCGTCTTTACTAAAATGTCCAAGGGACCCAGAACATGCATGACCATAGAGGTGAGGAGAATTGGAAGTAGATTTTTACGTTACTTACCTTGGCATGAGTTGAAAGCATCCTTACTCTTCCTACATAGCCCCTGATACTTGAGGTATGAGCTGAGAAATCCTCCTCCTTTGAGACAACTGCCCACTTTCTCAGTTCTGATCTCCCATGGAACTGGGGGATGCAAATATCCTTCAGTACAGGCCTGGATTAATCCTCTCCTCTCCTGGCCTCCATCTGCCTATCCATCACAGACGCAGTCCCTCTGTAGTAAATCTCTAAGCCTTCGGCCTGCAGGACCTTGGTCCCTCTTTCAATATCACTGCAGGAACCTCCCTCCTTCACAGCACCCCATCTTTCTGCACTGACCTTCCACTCTCCTGTGTCCTCTCATCCCCTCCCATCCTGGCTCTTCAGACTTTCCTGTCCCACACATCCCCAAACCCTTCCAATCTGAGTCGCCTCTCTTATTATCTTTACTTTCCTTGAATGTGTAGACACATTTAATAGAAACAAACAAGCTTAGTTTTTAAAAACATTGTTCCCTAATCATAAATCCACCTGACCCAGATGAAAATGTTTTCACTTCCCCTTTTGAGAGACCCAAATAGATATGTACAAGTTAAACACAGTGACATGAGGTCTGCAGAGGTCCCTCATTATATTTTCCATAACTTTTGGGGTAATTGCATTTTATAATAGTCATCTCCCATGAATCCTCTGTGGAGAATCATTTCTTTTCTTTCAGTTGCTTTGAAGGGGCATGGCCACTGTTCATTGGTGCTGAGTAGTGATTTTATAAAATACACAGTAGGAACTTCAGACTTAGAAAGGAGGCCCACTCTTGTTGACAAAGCTGTTAAAGTGAAATTAGGACCATTATGAGGACCTATGCCAGGACTGAAAGCAAGACCTAAGGAAGGCAGTTTGGTTTGGGCAAGACTGAGGTTGAAATAAGGACCCAGAGAGCGGGGCCAAGAGTGAAAAGCAGAACAAGTCCAGAGGCTGTTGTTCCAGTGGGAGTGACGAGGCTGAAACCTTTCCCTGCAGACACAGAACTAGGGTCCAGAAGGGACACAGGGGTCACAGCCTGTGCTTGGCATCAGGGAAAGGAGAAGGTGGCTTGGGGCAGCCCTCCGGGTGGCCTTCACCTAATTCAGCATAGGTCATAATATCATAGCTACAGAAAAAAATGACAGTACACAGAGAATTAAGGAGCTGAAGTAGAATATGTTTATGACAACAGGGTTAACATTCCATGTCCTGGCCAGGCGCGGTGGCTCACGCTTGTAATCCCAGCACTTTGGGAGGCAAAGGCGGGCGGATCATGAGGTCAGGAGATCGAGACCATGTTGAAACCCCGTCTCTACTAAAAATACAAAAAAATTAACCGGGCGTGGTGGCGGGCACCTGTAGCCCAGCTACTCGGAGAGGCTGAGGCAGGAGAATGGCATGAACCCGGGAGGCGGAGCTTGCAGTGAGCCGAGATTGCGCCACTGCACTCCAGCCTGAGTGACAGAGCGAGACTCTGTCTCAAAAAAAAAAAAAAAAAAAAAAAAAATTCCATGTCATGTGAAAGCCTTACAGAATTTTTAATGACAGAAAGAACCACAGATTGCACCATGGACAGTATGTTGCACTCTGTTTCTTATTGGGGTACCTGTAATTTTCCTACAATATTCTGAGTTAACCACATGAATAAACACCTCTATTAGCTTTTTCACTTTCTCAATAGCCTTATGAGGTAGGAATTTTTAAAATTAACTAAATAATTCTTTATTAATATGTATTATATGTACATATTTTAAGGGTACAGGTGATACATTCATATAATGAAATCAAAGTAATTAGTGTATCCATCACATTTAATATTTATCTCTTCTTTAAGCTAAGAACATTTGAATTATTCTCTTGTAGTTATTTTGAAATCTGCAAATGGTTAGTGTTAACTGTAGTCACCCTGCTGATCTATCGAACATCAGGTCTCATCTCTTCTTTTTAATTAGATATTTGTACCCAATAATTATCTTCTCTTTGTACTCCCTCTCCCCTACCCTTCCCGGCCTCTGGTCACAACTAATCTATTCTCTAGCTTCATGAAGTCCACTTTTTAGCTTCCATTGATGGATGAGAACACGCCATATTCGTCTTTCTGTGCTTCGTTGTTTCACTTAACATAAGCCTCAAATGTCTGCCGTGACTGATGGCAGCATCTCACTTCCTCAAGGGCAGCCATTGGCCATTGGCCTTGGACCTGTGAAGGGCATGCCCCAGCTTAAGCCAGTGCCAGCATTTTGAGTGCTTGAGCATGTCTAAGAAACTAAAGGGATGGGCTCTGCAGAAGTCTATTTTCATGAGAAACAGAGGAGCTCCCTAGAGGAGAACTTACTTTAAGGAAAGGAAGGAATCAAACAAGCTCAATCAATTAACAGAGCTATAGTCATAGGATGAGAGAAGCGGTTTAGAAACCACCATGATGGCTATCCCTTGAAGCTCTCCCAGCCTGGCCTGTGGGTCCTCAGGGAATAAGAAAGGAGAGATGTAAGTAAAAACCAAAGGAGCTTTTTCATTAAAACCTTTAGGAGATATTGTGACATGACCATCCAGCTTTGGTGCCTAACATAATTGGGGATAAGAATCTCTCTCAAATACTTCACCCCAGACCCTGTTGAAGCTTTAACTTCATGAAGGCTTCAGGGTACCTGAGGAAGGTGACTAGTGGGAAACTAGTATCCACAGGGGTCTGTGCTCTCAATGGGAGAAGACAGCAGGGTCTGAAAGAGGCCATGGTGCAAGGCAGATGCTGTGGCACCTGACAGAAGCAGCAGCCATACCTAACACAGATAGTGGTCCCCACTGCAATTAGAACAACACGAAACGTTGGCAGCACCCAGGAAAAACCAGGAAACACAAAAAAAGTGGCAGCCATTCTCAGCAGATATTGCACCTGAACTGTCTGTGAATCTGTAATAGGCCCTCCTGAGAACTCCCCACAGCACATCAGGGAATAGTGACTTTGTGGAGGATTGTGGTCTTAAATGAGTAGGAAGAAGCAAGAATCAGTGAGATCTGGACTCTTAGTAATATTATACAATCACAAAGTGGTGCAGCCTGGGGAAGTCTGTGTTACTTGTAATATTTCCAACTGCATTTGTCACGTCTGTAATTCAGATGAACCCCAAAGCAAGTCTGAATGTGCTGGGTAAAGTTATTCAACTCAGGGCAGGCCCAGTGGCTCACGCCTGTAATCCCAGCACTTTGGGAGGCCGAGGCGAGCAGATGGCATGAGGCCAGGAGCTCGAGGCCAGGAGCTTGAGACCAGCCTGGCCAACATGGTGAAACCCAGTCTCTACTAAAGATCCAAAAATTAGCCAGGAGTGGTGGTGTATACCTATAGGCCCATCTACTCAGGAGGCTGAAGCTTGAGAATCTCTTGAACCTCGGAGGCGGAGGTTGCAGTGAGCTGAGATTGTGCCACTGCACTCCAACCTGGGCAACAAAGTGAGACTCTGTCTCAAAAAAAAAAAAAAGTTATTCAACTCACAAATCCTTAGTTCTCAAGAAAATTTCAGGATGTGCTTATCCTCTAACCAAAGATGTGTTCAGTACCCTTCCTCCTTTCTGAACAGAATGAAGTCATCAGCCCTAATGGCCATGCCAATTGTGATTCTGTTTTTCTCCCACTGTTCTTTGGCCTATGATTCCTAATTCGAATCCACTCCTCATCAGTTCCCAAGGGGCTCTAGTAACCTATCCTTAGCACTTTTCCCACTGGTTACAGTTTAGAAAGGCCTTTCTGGCTATTGCTATTCCAGCTGCGTTCTCCATATTTTGACCGCTTATCTGAATGGTGTGTTCCAGGGGGATTCTTCACACTCTGTCTTAGCCTCTGAGCACAATCAGTAAGTCATATCTTCAAAATCAGACTTTTTGGAAGAAGGAAGTGGGAGAGGGTTAGGTTTTTAAATCCTTTAAAATCTGTGTCTTCAAGTCCTTCATGAAAGTGGATAAAAAAAGGGCCTAGTGCAGTGGCTCACACCTGTAATCCCAGCACTTTGGGAGGCCAAGACAGGCAGATTGCTTGAGCTCAGGAGTTAGAGACCAGCCTGGGCAACATGGCAAAATCCCATCTCTACAAAAAAAAAAAAAAAATACAAAAATTATCCAGGTGTCATAACATGTGCCTGTGGGAGGCTGAGACAGGAGGATCGCTTGAGCTTGGGAGGTGGAGGTTGTAGTGAGTTGAGATCACTTCATTGCACTGCAGCCTGGGCAATAGTGTGACACTCTGTCTCAAAAAAAAAAAAGAAAAGAAAAGAAAAGAAAAAAAGAAAAAGAAAAATCAAGAAAAAGAAAGCATAAAAAAAGTTAAAGCAAAGGAAAGCAGAGTAGTTTCCCCACGTCTACATTCTTAAGTCAGAACCACCTCCATTCCTACGGCAAGATGCCAGTATTCTCCAGCAGCAGATCCATTTCAATGCATTTGCAAAGGCACTGCTCTACTAAATTAAATGTCCAACTAGAATGAGCTATCACCAGAACACACTATCATGCCTCAGCTACTTCCATTACTGTGAACCACTCCCCACTAACCTCCCCCCGGACGCGAAATACCCAAGAGGTCACAAAGATCCAGTGGCAACCAAGAAAATAAAATATTTTTACATCAATATGTCTCCAGCAAGAAATCCCTCTACAGTTGTCTGATAGAGCCATCATTTTTCTCATGTTCAAGTCAATTGAGTAATCAGAAGAAATGAGACTAAAAATAAATAACGTTAGCCATGGAATGGGAAGATATAACTCAGCAAAATGCTGGCAAGTGCTTCTCTACTCGCCAAGCCTCAGAATGCACAATGCCCCTTTCTGTTCAGCCATGACAATCTAATTCAGGTTTTGTCCTCCCAGGAGGTGATCAGTGAGTCCAGATGGACACCAAGCTACCTCATTGTCCTGGGCATTGAAGCCAGACTGCACTGCAGGTGTGTGCTGAAATTCAGTTCCACTTTTCTATTGCCAGCAAGCCTCACCATGAAAGGAGCTGCCACATGCCTAGAGCCAGCTCCTGGGATGGCTGGATAAGGCCAGAGCCCTATGATTTGTTGGGCCATCGTGATGTTTTGAGACTTAAAGGAACAATTAAAGCCCAGCTCTGCTCACTCATGAGAATTCAGAATGACTAGGATACATAATCATGACATAATTAGAACCAAACAAAAAAAGTTTAACAAGAACAAATGAGCTTAGTAAAAATAAGCTGTGTCCATCTATACTGGGTAGAGAAAAAATATCTAACAACATTTAGTGGATAATAAGCTAACTGAGTTAATACTATAATAAGATAGAAAAAAAGTTAACACATCAGGGTATCTAAATTTTAGGTGGCAAGGTAGATATAAGAAGGCAGTTATTAAAACATGGCTGAGATCTTTTCTAGAGAAGGAACTCAGGTTGATTCAGTGGTGAAAAAAAAAAAAGGTTTTACAATTGGAAGAACTGAATTTGATCTTGCCATGCACTTTCACTATGCTGCTTGGCATTAAACTCTGAACTTTTGTTTTCTCACCTGTAAGATGGGCATATTGATAATGCATAATTTTATTGTTGCATATGTTGTAAGAATTCAACTAGCTAATGCATAGAAATACCATTTGACCCAGCGATCCCATTACTGGGTATACACCCAAAGGATTATAAATCACACTACATAAAGACACTTGCACACGTATGTTTATTGCGGCACTGTTCACAATAGCAAAGACTTGGAACCAACCCAAATGTCCGTCAATGATATCCTGGATTAAGAAAATGTGGTGCATATACACCATGGAATACTATGCAGTCATAAAAAAGGATGAGTTCACGTCCTTTGTAGGGACATGGATGAAGCTGGAAACCATCATTCTGAGCAAACTATCACAAGGACAGAAAACCAAACATCGCGTGTTCTAACTCATAGGTGGGAATTGAACAATGAGAACACGTGGACAAAGGGCGGGGAACATCACACACCGGGGCCTGTTGTGGCGTGAGGGGATGGGGGAGGGATAACATTAGGAGAAAAACCTAATGTAAATGATGAGTTAATGGGTGAAGCAAACGAACACAGCACATATATACATATGTAACAAACCTGCACATTGTACACATGTACCCTAGAACTTAAAGTATAATTAAAAAAAAAAAAGGAACAGCTTTCCAGTGTATGACATGCAATAAGAGTTCAACACACATTGGCTATGAATGGAACATCTATTTCTGATATAACCAAAGAAACATGAATGAAAATGTAGAAGGTGTTTGGAGAACACCACACATTTTTAATGTTGTAAAATATGGCCTCTCCTGAAAACTTGACCAATTGCAGACCCACAAAGCTGAGGATCAGACCCTCTGATTTTGGGCCCCAACCCCAGTCTCTGAGGCTCCAACTGGGTCATCAGCCAGACTCCTTGGATATCTTTCTTTTTAGTCTCACTTTGTGAGTCGGGGGGAAGAAGGCCAGAGGGCAGCATAATTGGGACCGCAAGGCACAGGCATGATCAACTATAGCTTGGGTTTACAAATCACCAGACGAGCCTTTCCCCAATTCAGAGAAGCTTTTAGGGGCATTTGAAATGGAAATGTCCATTAACCTTGAAAGCAGACAATGAGTAATGCAAATATTAAACCATCTTATAAAGGAAAAAGACAATGATCAACTCATTTAAAAAACCTTTGTGAGATAAACAGACTTTATGCTGCATATCTAGTGTCTTCCATCTGGCCAGCGAAACCTCTCCATCCATCACTCTAACACTTGATCTGCCATTCCACTGCAGGCTTGGGAGCATGAACTGAAAGACCTGAAAGTCCATCCAATCCAAACTTCTCATTTTGACAGATGGGAAATTGAGACCTAAAGAAATTAGATGTTTTCTAAGAACACAAATTCTGTGGCAAAATTGGTACCAGATCCTAGTTTTCCTAATTACCTGTCATGCCTGCCTTGTTCATTCTCACCGCAAAGATTTTATTTGACAAGGAATATGATTCCTCTACCTCTATCTATTTAGATTGTGAGCCCTTAAAGGAGGCTAAATTATCCAGATTTTGTATTTCTCACTCAAAGAAATAAATAGAGGATTAAAAATACTGTTTTAGTCCATTCAAGCTGCTATAACAAAATACCCATTGACTGGGTAACTTACAAGGAACAGAAATTTATTTCTTACAGTTCTGGAGGCTTGGAAGTCCAAGATCAAAATACTAGCAGAATCAATGTCTTATGAGAGCCCATTTCCTGGTTTACAGATGATGCCTTCCTCACATGATGGAAGGGGCAAAAGTTCTCTCTTGGGTCTGTTTTATAAGGTCCCACTCATGAAGACCCTGCTCCCATGACCTAATCACCTCCCAAAGGCCCCACCCCCTAATACATCATCACCTTGGGGGCTAGGATTCAACATATGAATTTTGAGGGGCCACAAACATTCAGACAATAGCAAATACTATAAGTTGCACTTTTACTAAAATGATAATGGAAAGTAGAGAAATCTGTTCCCATTTGGGCAGGGACTGGTTTATTCTGTTTCACTCACATCAGACCTGCTTATAGTTTTGAAGAATCCCTAATGGTTCTCAGAATGTGGGTAGGACCTGCTTTGCCATTTTCAAATAGGTCTACTTTCATGCAAATAGGTAGGAAACTACATACTGTTTTGACTAACGTAACAACCAACTGGTCTCCATTTCCTTATAGGATTAAAAGCTATTAAATAAACAAAATTCAGCAAGAGTTTCATGATCTATGAGGTGGAGGTAATATTCTTATTTGATGGACTTAAAACTCTATAAACAGACTTTACATAATCTTTATCCTTAGAAATCTTATAAAAAAATGTTGTCTAATTTGGATGGTTCAGCTGTTCTCCCTCATGAAAACACAGGCTGGATAGAAGCCCTTCTGTGATCCTTTCTCTACCCACTTACTTTCTGCTTTTATTACAGTGATATTCTAGTAATATTTAATTCTTTACCATCACACATCTCCTACCTATAATCACTTGCAGATTTCAGTTTGTAAGAAGACTTTCTACCTGCTCAAAGTCAATCTTTAAGTCACAACTATGATTCTGAAGGTCTGAAGCAAAGCCTAAGATTCTGTATTTCTAACAAGTCCCAGATAACATTGATGCTGCTGGCCTTTAGACCATATTTTGAATAGCAAAACTCTAGAATGTATCCCATGATCAACTATATGGATCCATTAGAACCATTCCTGACCCATTCTCCTTCCTCAGTAACCTCTCTACTAAAATACTAAGATGTTTGAAATGGCTTTTGTGTGTTTATTTAAAAATGAACATATGACTGTAGAGTTATGAAACAAGGAAATGGTATCATTGATTCATTTACTTAAAAAAAAAAAAAAAAGGTCAGTGTTGCAATGCATCATACCAACCCTTAGGGATTCAAGTATGAATAACACACAATCATATTTGGAGTTAGATGTCTTGGTCCCACAACTAACTAGCTCATTAACCTTGGATAAACCATCTAATCAGTTTCTGCTAATTTTTTCTTACATAAAATGAAGATAACAATGTTCACCATATAGGGTAGTATGAGTACAATATAGAATTATGTATGTAAACATACAACATACCCCAAAATATACTATAAAATGTTTGATATGCTTATTATCATATGTATTTATTATTTGTTCAGGTTCCTCTCTTATACTGTAATCTGCCTTAAGATAACAAATGACACCACCTGTATCCCTTCCACCAAAACTAAGCATTTAAAATACTTCTTTACACTCTACAGAATTTAAATTCTTTTTCATTAAATGTCTAATCTCTTTTATTCCCACGCTTGGACAATCAGTTTATTCTAGAACATTTCAACAGGAAAAAAAACAAACTAGATGGATCTTAGAACATGTCCTCATGACGATCTCTGTTCTGAAGTGTCTGCCATTCCAGCATTGAAGGCCTCCTTACATTCAAAAAGGTGCCTCCTTTCCCTGTTGCTCTTTTCTTCCATTGATCTGAGAACATTTCCCACAACCACTAGTATTCAACATATATTCATTGAATGAATTAATTAATGTTAGTGTTTGACATTTGTTAAATCCAAGAAAATACTGACAAGTTTGGGTACTGGGGCTGCAATTTGTAGGCATCTTTCCTTCACGAACAATTTCATTGCTCTGGGTCAGAGCAACCACCCATTGCATCCCCTGGAAGCTGTTCTGACGCCTTAATTTTGTGGCTTGGAAGTGCTTATTATTTGTACACCTGTTCCTTAAGAATCATGGCCATTGATGTAACTGACACTAATTAGCCCTTCCCCCTGCAGGTCCCCACACAGGGCCAAAGGCTAAATAGGACTAAACACATTCTGCCTCTGAGAGTGGCAAAGGATGAGTGACATGTTTTGGCAGAAGGTGGAGAGGAATTTTAAACTTTCCTTGTGGTTCCCTCAGTCTCTTTTGCCCTGGTATTCCACTGTGCTCACATTTCTAGGGACTGTCAATCTGGCACCAAATCCACTTAAGGCTGAGGCACAGTCACCCATGAGGCTGAGACCAAATACTTTCATATCACAGGACACCTGAAAGATTGCTAGACCTGATCTCAGGGTAGAACCCCAGGGCATCTCTTGCCCATTGCCTTCTCCAGGTGCTGTTCCTGCTGCCGCCACAGACAAGATTAACAAGAAGGTTATATTTAAACTTCCAAGAGGCGCTGCTGTGCCATTATGGGTCTATTTAAAATCCTCCGGGCAGCTGCAGTACATAATAACAAATCAGCAGGAGAGAGGGGGGGAAAGGAGGAGCAGGGAAGGAGGACTGGGGGTGGTCAGGAGCATGGTGGATTGTTTCTGAGAAAAATTGACTGTCAAAAGATGGCAGGGGGTACAGGCAAGTTAAGGATGCCACCCAGGGTGAGAGTGAGGAAGAGAATGCATCAGGAGAATCTGCTAGGCAGGGCAGGGAGAGAACTCAGGATCCTAATATGAAGATCTGCCAGACCTAAAATCTTGCTGCCTGCCTGGAAGAAACCGCTCCATAGTACTCTATTTCTCCCAGGGGACCTTACTGAACAATACCAGCCATTCTTCAGTGTTGATGAAAGATCAGCACCAGAATAGAAAGAGCTCTAATAATGGGAACACAAAGCAGCTCCCTCAAACCCAACCGATGTGTGCCATTTTCCTCCTGGAATCACTGATAATTCACCCCATGGGAGGACTATGTCACATTCCCTTAAAGACCATTCTCTAGTGCAGCAGTCTTAGAACCAGATGACTAACCTACAGTTGTGCTCAATTTTGACATTAAGGACCTATCCCAGTCTCTGGTGTCTTTGCTAAGTTTGGGCATAGTGTTTCTTAGCCTCTGCTTGCCTTCTCCTATCAAAGCCCTGTGGGTACTCTGGAATATTTACAATCTTCCCTCAGTTGTATAGCACAATCACATTCATTTTCATCTCCCAGCCTCTTCTTCACTGACAGTGTTTATTAAACTTAGTTTAACTGACATTATCCAAATTCCTGCCCATTTTTATCACTCTTCGCTAAAGTGGCTTCATAGTTATTAATGTCTCTCCTGATTTTTTTCTGCATGCACAGATTTACTTAAATTTGGTTATTAACCATGGTTTAAATCTCCATTAATTGTCTAAACTGTCACCCCTTGGGGCTTCCATATAGTATCAACATCTCTGAACTCACAAGCACAGAAATTACGAGACAAATGAACATGGCATCCTTGTTCAGCATACTGTTACAGTGAAAATAATAGTCTTTCATTGCCTGATTAATTTTGCTTCTATGGAAGACCAAACTGGATGTCACAGGCTAACACATTTACTATGAATGTAAGTCATGATTTGGATGTTCACAGTGATCTAATTAACCAAATACGTGTCAAAAATTCACTTGGTATTGTATAGAGATGTCTTAAATGTCATGCTATGCTATATTCTGATGTAAATACATAAGAAAATGATATAAATGATGTAAGATGCTAGGTCTATATATGTTATTTACCTGAAAAGAAGATTGTAGTAGATCAGCAAGTATTAACAGTTTATACAAATTAAGAATAAATTCCTCAAGGGGATTTATCTTCTCTTTCTTTTGTTTCTGGTTGAATGCCTAATACGCCGGAGATTTATAAAACTGTCTGTCCCTACTGCAGGAACAGTAGGCAAACAATACGTACAATTTGTAATAAACCAAAACCTGCCATATCAACATATACTTATTGATTGTAAATACTGACTTAAAATTAAGTTCTATATAATGAGGACAGTACGTGATCATTAAGCACACTATGTGGAATGTATTGTGCAAATGTTACAAACATACATTGGCTGTGTAAAACACTCTGCCACATGTTCAGATCACAGTTTGTGACCCCTATATAAAAAACTGATCAATGATTTATTATCTAGTGTCAATTCCCTTTCTTCCTTTTTTTCATCCCTATATCTTTCTCTACAACTATTAGGAGCTCAAAAGATAAGAATTTCAAAGAAAGAGAGCAAGAAGTCAAGAGAGTACATCTAGGAGGTACAACAGCACAGGCCCAGAACAGAGAAGGACAGAGAAACTTGTACTGTCCCAGTGGGGCCTGTAGAAATGGCTTTACCATCTAATACGAAAACAAAGTCTTGGCCAAACAAAAATGACCTTCTCAATAAGAAATACAGCAAGGACTCTTGATTGATACTCCAAAGAATTCCTTCCAGGTGAGGTGATCAATGAGGAAATCAGACATAACGATCCTAAGGTGTCACTCAGGAAAAATCTTGACAGAACCAAAGAAAAGCAGCCCTGTGTCAAGGAGCTGTCCAGCATTCAGCCTTCATCTGAACTTTTGGAGACCACTCAGCTCATTTCTGTCTTCATTTACTCACTGTCTTACATGTCATCCATCTCTTGTCGGACTAAGCACTTCAGTCTGTTCCCTGGGAACTGCTCTGAGCTCTATACACTTGGTTTAGACAAGACGAGTTACCTACACTCCAGTGACTTCACTGGCTGGGTGAGCAGACAGGGACACTTACCTTGGTTCAACCTTCCTTCTGTTTGTTTGGTACCCCTCCATTCACGCACCCACCAGATGCTTACTGAGTCCTTCTTCCGTGCTTGGGTGCTCAAGATACAAAAAAGAATAACATATAATCCTGCCCTGAAGGAGTCTGAAGTCTAGCCAAATAAACAAATGTGAACAAAGAATAATACTTTACTAAATGAAATCATGAAGATAGACACGGGGAAAAGACAGCTTCCATTTGAAAATACCAACCAGAATAACATACTATTCACAAAGGCAAAATTAAAATCAAGTGGCTAATAAGTATATTTGAAAAGTTCAACTTCACTAGTAAATCAACTAAATAGAAATTTAAGCACAAATTTTTTTTCCATATTGCAAAGGCGGGGGAAGTGGATATTCTCATACACTATTGATAAACAGACATACTAGTTTAAAATTAATGGAGAGTAATTTGATAATAAATATTCAAAGCCACAAGATGTTGGTACTATTCGACCAAGCAAGTCCAGTTCTGAAAATTTATGCTGAAGAAATAATTTAGGATAGACAAAAAGATTTATCTACAAGGATGTCCATCATTCTATCATTTGTAAAATCTCCCAATTTAAAAATAATATAAAATACTGAATAGAGAATTGGTTAAATTGCAGAATTCCATGAAGCCATAAGAAATTATGTAGAAAGATGTTTCTTGATGGGAAAGGATAATCATATATGAATACAAATAAATTTAAATTGTTTACATAAATAGAAAAGGACTAATACAAAACAGTACATGCAATATAACTTTATTTTATATATTGCACATTGAGAGATGTTCAGAATGCTAACTACTATCTAGTGAGATTAACCATCTGGTTAATTTTTTCCTTGTCTTCTAGTTTTTCTCAAATGTTCATGCATTGCTTTTGTAACAAGAAAAATTATTAAAGTGATACAGTTAACTCGGGAACACACAGGTTTGAACTGTGCAGGGTCCACTTACACACAGATTTTCTTCCACCTCTGCCACTCCTGAAACAGCAAGAACGACCTCTTCTCTTCCTCCTCCTCCTCAGCCTGCTCAATTTGAGTATGACATGATGAAGACCTCTATGATTATCCACTTCCACTTAATGAATAGTAAATGTATTTTCTCTTCCTTATAATTTTCTTAATAACATTTTGTTTTCAGTAGCTTACTTTATTGTAGGGATACGGTATAATAATGTATGCAGCATACAAAATATATGCTAATTGACTGTTTATGTTATCAGCAAGGCTTCCAGTAAACAGTAGGCTGTTAGTAGTTAAGTTTTGGGGAGTCGAAAGTTACACACAGATTTTTTACTGTGTGGGAGGTTGGTTCCCCTAAGCCCCACATTGTTCAAGGGTCAACTGTACTTAACTTTAACAGAAAATAAAGTGCCTGTCACGTGCCAGGTACTGGGCTGTGTTCTGTGCATGCAAGATCTGCTATTCACAACACTACCAAGTATTACTGAGATGAAATGACTCAGCTAGTCCAGACAACTAGTACCTATAGAGATTAAAAGTTAGTTCTAAAACTCCTGTTCCCCTTGCCATCTAACTAGTCTATAAGATTTGTTTCCTAGAATTTCATTTTTTAAAAATCTATGTTACTATAATGTTAAAAAAGCAGTTTTCCATATAAATCAAACCAAAATACTCTCTAAACCAACGTAAAAACTATAATAAAATTTAGGGGACTGTGAATAGGCACAGAAATACTTTTAAAAGGCTTCTTTCATGTTCTATTTGAACACACAGCAAAATACCCTAAACCCTATGGTGAGACGGGAAGGTGATGGGGACAACGGAGAGCCAAAAATGAAGCGACACACATGTGGAAACGACAATTCACAAGGGGTTACCCGCAGCCAAGTCTGAGCTGATGTAGCGAGTCAACCCAGATGGGCATTTGCCTTTCTGCCTGTGAACCTGCAGTTCTGTTTGTCCCAACCAGCCGTTTTATGCCCCTCTGTTTCTATTTAAAGTACAGGACGAAGAATGATATTGTTCTCAATATGAATTGCCACTTCACTAAGTGCTTTATTCACCATTTACCCATTTTCATCTTTCTCTGAACTTGCCAAATTATATCTTTTCACCAGAATATGCATTCCTGGGTGATCAAGTATAAACCTGCCAACTTTTGCCTCTCCTTTCTGATCTCACTGTATCTTGTCATTTCTGCAGCTCTCTTTTTTTTTTTTTTTTTTTGTTAGTGAGGTATTATTTTTAGATAAGAAATCTTTTAAATGCTCATTTAATCCTCTGTGGACTGTTTTTTTTTTTTCACCCTACACTGCATTACTTACATTCTATTAAATTTATTTTCACTCTCTGCTCTTCTCACTTCCCAGGGAGATCAGTGGTTTGTTAGTGTTTCAGATTGTTATTCCTAAAGTTCTTACTTTCATATAGTCTTATGCCTTTTAGGTTCTCCACAATCATTTAGGGTTCACTATGATCAACCCCATCTATTTTTAGTCCTGTCTCTTCCATCTGTTCAATGCAAATCCAAACATAAGATATCTGAACCCCTTCATTTTTAAAAATTATAACACTTTCATATTTGGTTGTCCTGGTCCCTCCACCTTGACTGCACCCCCTTTGCCTTGTCAGTGCCCAGGGGAACCTATAGAATTCAAATATCATCTTCTCCAGTGTGCTTTCTCTGGTCACACTAATTAAAACTTCTGATTTCCTATATAACACTTAGTTTTTACAGTTCCTGCTGTGTTTCTCATAGAGATTTATATTATATATATTGGGTTATTTCTTGTCTCCTCCAATACATTCTAAACTCCATGAGGTCTAGAAGAGTGTCTTGTAGCAATAATGCCTTGCCCATAATAGGCACTTACTAAGTATTTTTTGAATGAATGGGAAAATGAACCAACCAGGTTTCTCTAACATCCTGCTCTTGAGGGCTTGGGTTAGTGTGCACAGTGGCGTCTTGATCCATGTATACCTCACTGTGCTAACCCAGGGTTCATGGATTTACTGGTCATTAAGTTTTCCCCTGTCATATTCCCAATACACAGACATACACAAAGCCTTGTTGCTTTTACTATTAGTTTCAGTCTGGTCTAGCCTTGATTTAATTTTCCCCATTTTATTTAGAAGTCAATTTATTTCATTTTTTAGTATTTATTTAGTACTTTATGTTTGAAAAGAGCTTTTCAATCATTGATTAGCTATTCTTCTGTGAAGTAGATATGTATAGTCATCTCTATTTTACAATTAAGAAACCAAAGCACAGAAAGGTGCAATGACTCACTGGGGTTAAAGACAAAGTTAATAATAAAACCTATAGCTACCTAGCTTCTTGCCCACAGATTAACCTACCTCACCGTATTTCCCACCAGAAACCAGAGTTCATGGAACCGCATAAGATAATCTAAACAAAGTTAGATCTAGAAAAGCCTGAAGGTCAAAACTTCAAATAGTTATCCAAAACTACAAGATGGTATTGTTGTTTTCCTTGAAAGTGGTGTTCTTCAGTGCTAACTACAGCACAAGAAAAAAAGAAGATTCTTAAATCCCCATGGGGAGGTGTTTCATCTTTCTAAGAAACAATAAGCTGGCAGGCTATTATTATTTATGTTATTAAAAGTCTACAAATATTGAATTCAAATTATTTGCATTTATTTATTAAATGACAAATAAAAATTGTATGTATTTATAGTGTACTACATGATGTTTTGATATATGCTTACATTGTGGAATGTCTAAATCAAGCTAATTAACATATACATTACCACACATACTTATCATTTTTCTGTGTGGTGAAAACATTTAAAATCTGCTCTTAACAATTTTCAAGTATATAATACATTGTTATTAACTATAGTCACCATCTTGTACAGTAAATCTCCTGAATTTATTCACGTGGTCTAACTGGAATTTTGTATCCTTTGATCAACATACCCCAATTCCTTCAACTCCCAATGGTAACCACCATCCTATTGTCTGCTTCTAGGAGTTCAACTGGTTTTAGATTTCATATATAAGTGAGATCATACAGTGTTTGTCTTTCTGTGTCTTGCTTACTTCACTTAGCAAAATGTCCTCCAGATTCATCCACGTTGTTGTAAATGACACAACTTCCTTCTCTTTTAAGACTGAATAGTATTCCATTGTATATACACACCACATTTTCTTTATGTGTTCATCAACTGATGGACACTTAGGTTGACTCCATATCTTGGCTACCGTGAATAATGATGCAATGAACATGGGAGTCAGCTATCTCTGATATACTGGTTGCATTTCCTTTGAGATGCCCAAAAGTGGGATTGCTGGGGTCATTTGGTAATTCTATTCTTAGTTTCTTGAGGAACCTCCAAATTGTTTTCCATAATGATTTAATAATTTACATTCTCACCCACAGTGTGCAAGTTATGTTCTCATCCATCTCCCCATCAACACTTGTTATCTCTTGTATTTTTCATAATAGCCATTTTGACAGCTATGAGGTGATATCACATTGTGATTTTGATTTGCATTTCCCTGATGATTAGTGATGTTGAGAATTTTTCCATATACCTGTTGGCTTTTTGTATGTCTTCCTTTGAGAAATGTCTTTTTGGGTCTGTTGCCCATTTTTAAGTCAGGTTATTTGTTTTCTTGCTATTGAGTTGCTTGAGTGATATATTTTTAATATTAACCTTTATTAGATGTATGATTTGCAAACATTTTCTCCGATTCTGCAGGTTTGTCTCTTCACTCTGATGCTTGTTTCCTTTGCTGTGCAGATACTCTTTAGTTTGATGCAATCCCATTTGTCTATTTTTACTTGTGTTGCTCATGCTTTGGGGACCATATTTTTAAAAAATCTTTGCCCAAATCAGTGTTATAAAGCTCTTTCCCATTGTTTTCCCTAGTATTTTTACAGTTTCTGGTCTTATGTTTAAGTCTTTAATCCATTTGATTTGATTTTTGTATATGAGATAAGGGTTAAAAAATCCATTTAAATTCTAATTTGAGTAATATAGTCTGCCACTTAAAATTACTCAAAGTGCCGTGACAGGGCAAGTCTCCATCTCAAAAAAAAAAAAAATTACTCACAGTGCCCTGTAAATTATAACACTTTATATAAACATAAGGTCCCTCACAATGTTACTGTTTATTTTCCTGCAAATCTCATTAGATTGCTTAGCCATTTCGTCTTGAAATTTTGCTTGGTGTTAATGAACAGGGTGCAAGTTCTTTAATGTTTTTGAGAATGCTTTATGAAAAAAAGGTAGTTGGATTAGACGATTTCTGTGGTGACCTTCTGCCCAAACCTGCCACAGCTGTATGAGTCTAAGTGACAACCGTGCTGTGATTCTCCTGATGGAAATATTTCAGGACTGTGAGTAGTCGCTGTGTGGACAATTGCATAAAGTCCTTCACACCACTTCATATAAGAGGGCCTAGAAAAATTCCCATGACTTTGTGCACTAGCTCACTCGTTCACATTTCACTTCACATAATGCCCTTCTCCTTCTCACCTCCCTGCATCTCTCTGACCACATTCACCTTGCCTCCCCTCTTCTAGTACCAGTAAGTAAGCTTTCCTAGGCAAAGACAGAATCTCACCACAGCGAAATTTGCCTCAATTTCAATCAGCAACAGAGAGGGAAAAACTGTCCAAATTAAGCTGCTTGATTACGGAAATTAATCTTGTCATTTAGCGTCCCTGTTCTGCAGAACAGGGCCTTTGATTAGCCTCCTTGTTTCAGAATATTACAAGCAGACATTTATTAAGCAGAAGGCTTTTTTTTTTTTTTTTTTTTTTTTTTTGTAGTCAGGCAAGTCACAAGAAAAGTAAAGGTAGCAAGAGGCTTCTTAAAAAAGAAGTCAAGGACTATCAGTCTGCTTCTGAGTCCGTCTCACAGAGCAGGACTGTCATAGAATCAGGAACCTTAACCAACCCACCCAGCTTAGGATGGCTCCTCTGAAGGGAAGTTTAAAAAGCAGTAGAAAGAAAATCCATAATCTGTTATGCTTTTAGTAATGGAATGAGCCTTTTGACCTAGAGACAAAGGATGATTCTAGATGACATTATGCACTGTAAAGTTAAATGCAAATGTGTGGGACATCTGCTGCCTTTCTAAGGCCATATACTCTGGCAGCTCTGAATTATTATGTTAGTGTCTAGACTGACCATAAAGATTGCATGAGTGCTTTTGGGGGTAGGGGACAATAGCGGACATTCTCTCTTTCCCATCAGTGTGCATCAGCATTTTTAAACACTGAAGGGGTGCTAACTGATGGGCAATTTGCTTCCTAGCCCATGTTCTAAATCTCAGAGCTTCTAGGGCCACTTTGAGTTTGCTAGTAAGAACAGAGTTAAGTAGGACCTGATCCCAATTCACACAACTTTCTGGTAGAAGGGCTCTAATGGCCCAACTTACACCAGTCCAGAGGAAACCCAGCACAGAGCAATGGAGCAACTCAGGGCAGATCCCCAGCACATGATCAGAATGGCTCAGAATGCCTGAGAGGCCTTGCAATAGTTTGCTGAGAATGATGGTTTCCAGCTTCATCCATGTCCCTACAAAGGACATGAACTTCACTCATAGGTGGGAATTGAACAAGGAGAACACTTGGACACAGGAAGGGGAACATCACACACCAGGGCCTGTTGTGGGGTGGGGGAAGGGGGGAGGGATAACTTAAGGAGATATACCTAATGTAAATGATGAGTTAATGGGTGCAGCACACCAACATGGTACATGTATACATATGTAACAAACCTGCACATTATGCACATGTACCCTAGAACTTAAAGTATAATAAAAAAGTATATATATACATATAAAATAAAAGAGTGACTGAGGGGGTTCCCGAGCCCTATAGAGTTCAGCGCTCAGGCTATCATGAGCCAATAGATAAAGCAAGGCTAGGAGAAAACCAGTCATGACAAAAACAAAACCAAACCCAAAACAGCTTAATAACAGATTCTATCCTCTTTAGCTGGACCCAAACATCTGCTTAGAACAAGAGCAAAGAAACATAACCAGAGTGATGACCTAGAGTACAGTGGAGGTGTAACAGAATTTCTCAACCATGGCACTATCAGCACTTAAGGCAAGACAAGTCTTTGATGTAGGGGCCTGTCCTGTGCATTGTAAGATGTTTAGCAGCATCTCTGACCTCCACCCTATAGATGCCAGTATCAACCCCACCCCAACTTGCCAAATGTCTTCTGGAAGCAAAGTTACCTCATCAAGAACAACTGCTCTTGAATATTACCAGTCTCAGAAAAACCAATTTCCTAATTTCGCAAGTAAGCTCACTATACACTTCAGCTCTTTATGAGACAACAAGGTGTGGTAGGAAGACCAGGAGGTTTAGTGGCCAAGAGGCCTATGATCAAGTCCCAGCCACTTTGTACTAAGTATGTGGACATAACTAAGGCAGTTCATCTCTGTGAGATTTCATATCCTTGTTTGTAAAATGAGAACAATAATAACCCCATTGCTGGACTTTTAAGAGGATTAAAAGAGATAATAATGTACGTCTGGTGCTGCTTATATAGGAGATATTTTAAAATAATGGTTGTTATATGACTCAAAATCCTAAAATGCTAATCTAAGACAGAGAACCACTTACCAAAGATAGAATTCGTAAAGTAAAATATTAGCCTGAGAGATGGTCAGCATGACAATTTGTCTTAAAAGGGTATAAGGAGGAAAAAAAGAAAGAAATCAGCAACACCCACTAGAAGATGAGTTCCTCAAAGGCAGGAATAAGTTATAACAAGCAGTGCTAAATGAATACTGAAAAAATGGATAAACCTATCTGAATTGGCCTTCTGTCCCACTTTTGTTCCCCCACCCCCACTATCTAATCTTCATCCAGCAATCAGAGTACTCTTTTGGAAACAGAAGTTCTCCAGTTTTTTTCTACACACTTAGAACATGACCCAGAAATGTTAGGCTGCTCTGTGGGGTCCAGTCTGCCTCATCTTGTGCCTCTCTCCCCAGTCTTTCTGCTCTAGTCAGGAGATCTTCTTGCTCTGCCTTGAACTTCCAGAATCATTCCTGCTTAGGGGTTCTCTACTTGCTGTTCTGAACCCAGAGAGCTCCCCATTCTTTCCTACCCTCCGGGTTTTTGCTCAGACACCATCGCTTCCAAGAGACCTTCCCTACCATCCTGTTTAAATGAAACCCCACCACCCCCGTCCCCACCAACCTCCAATATTCTTTATTCTCTTACAGTACTTACTTTCCGCATAGTACTTAATTCTGTCTCAAATCATTTTTTTTTTTTCGAGACAGAGGCTTGCTCTGTTGCCCAGGCTGGAGTGCAATGTCACGATCTTGGCTTACTGCAACCTCTGACTGCCGGGTTCAAGCGATTCTCATGCCTCAGCCTCCTGAGTAGCTGGGATATTTGTGTGTGTGTGAGCGCATTTGGTTTTCCATCTGTGTCCTCTACTAAAAAGTTTCATTAAAGCAGGGATTCTACTGTGTCTACTCAGTAGCTTCAAGGTCTATCCTATAATGGGCACTCAGGAAATATTTGTTGATTGGGTGTAGTTTTGTGAATATGCTCATGACCATGTGGTCATTCTAAAGGGCTTTATTATTTGTGAGTGGAGCCTGTATATTTTTCCAGCAGCCTGCCTCCCTTCGTACAGGGCCCTGAGAAATGGAATAATCCCATTACTAGTGAATGAACAATCAGTTTCTATGTCTATATCCCACTCCAAACTGAACCTGAAGGCAGATTCTATGTCCTTCTTCTTAATAGTTATTGCACTTCTAATGCCTATACAGTGTCTGGCAAAAATGTTGATTTCTCTTAACTGTGAGATGAATCAGAGGAACAAGAAATAATAATCTTTTGAGAAGTGTCTGTTCATGTCCTTCGCCCACTTTTTGATGGGGTTGTTTGTTTTTTTTCTTGTAAATTTGTTGGAGTTCATTGTAGATTCTGGATATTAGCCCTTTGTCAGATGAGTAGGTTGCGAAAATTTTCTCCCATTTTGTAGGTTGCCTGTTCACTCTGATGGTAGTTTCTTTTGCTGTGCAGAAGCTCTTTAGTTTAATTAGATCCCATTTGTCAACTTTGGCTTTTGTTGCCATTGCTTTTGGTGTTTTGGACATGAAGTCCTTGCCCATGCCTATGTCCTGAATGGTAATGCCTAGGTTTTCTTCTAGGGTTTTTATGGTTTTAGGTCTAACGTTTAAGTCTTTAATCCATCTTGTATTGATTTTTGTATAAGGTGTAAGGAAGGGATCCAGTTTCAGCTTTCTACATATGGCTAGCCAGTTTTCCCAGCACCATTTATTAAATAGGGAATCCTTTCCCCATTTCTTGTTTTTCTCAGGTTTGTCAAAGATCAGATAGTTGTAGATATGCGGCGTTATTTCTGAGGGCTCTGTTCTGTTCCATTGATCTATATCTCTGTTTTGGTACCAGTACCATGCTGTTTTGGTTACTGTAGCCTTGTAGTATAGTTTGAAGTCAGCCTTCCCATTACTGGGTATATACCCAAAGGACTATAAATCATGCTGCTGTAAAGACACATGCACACGTATGTTTATTGTGGCATTATTCACAATAGCAAAGACTTGGAAGCAACCCAAATGTCCAACAATGATAGACTGGATTAAGAAAATGTGGCACATATACACCATGGAATACTATGCAGCCATAAAAAATGATGAGTTCATGTCCTTTGTAGGGACATGGATGAAATTGGAAATCATCATTCTCAGTAAACTATCGCAAGAACAAAAACCAAACACCGCATATTCTCACTCATAGGTGGGAATTGAACAATGAGATCACATGGACACAGGAAGGGGAATATCACACTCTGGGGACTGTGATGGGGTGGGGGGAGGGGGGAGGGATAGCATTGGGAGATATAACTAATGCTAGATGACGAGTTAGTGGGTGCAGCACACCAGCATGGCACATGTATACATATGTAACTAACCTGCACAATGTGCACATGTACCCTAAAACTTAAAGTATAATAATAAAAAAAAAAAGAAATAATAATCTTTGCTACTGCCAACACTTTCAAATCTTGGGCCAGTCACTCATACTGTATCAGAAGAGGGTCACAGAAAACCTGTCTTCTTCTCCTTCCAATACACCTAATACATCTCTACAAATAACCATCTACCACCTGGTCTGAAAGTCTCACTCTCTGAATTGAATTAAGGTGCCAATGAGCAATAAAACATTAGCTACATGTCACATTGAGAAGGATTAATTTATTAGGTCCAGTAGTGAGATTCATTTATCTGATCATTAGCCACTGCCATCTATGGCAACTGGCCAAAGACAGAGGCCTAACTTCAGTGAAATGGACATCAGGCATTTATAAGTGTTCAGGAAGGGGATAAGAAAAATGCCAAAATAGAGTTGGCAGTATGAAAACCAAACACTCTCTCCTCCTATTCTCATTTGGTAAGGGTCAGGTGTTATTCAGAAATGACCTAGCCTTGTAAAGAATGTGAGCACTCAGCTGAGCATGATGGCTCATGCCTGTAATCCCAGGTTTTGGTTTTTTTTGGTTTTGGTTTACTTTAGGAAGCTGAGCCGGGAGGGTCGCTTGAGTTCAAGAGTTAAAGACCAGCATGTGCAACATAGAGAGACCTCAACTCTACAAAAGAAAAAATTAGCTGGGCACACTGGCATGTGCCTGCATTTTCAGCTACTTGGAAGACTGAGGCAGGAGGATCACTTGAGCCTAGAAGGGCGAGGCTGCAGTGTGCCATTAAAGCGCCACTGTACTCAGCCTCGGTGACACAGTGAGACCCTGTCTTCTAAATAAATAAATATGGTCACTATTGCCACAGAAACATCAAGAAGAGTCCTCCCTATGCCAGTGCAATGACATTCTGGACTCTATTACTTACCTGAGGGCTGCAACAGGCATTTCCTGCATTTCCCCTCACAAAGTAGAACACTCCAGGCTTAATATATGAAGCTGTGGGATCAGACAACTAACACACTAGCCTGATTGGAGAGTGGAGAGTGATAAAATGCTTCTAGTTTGGAATTAGGCACAGAGGTCATCTTTTAATGGAGATAAGGAATGGAGGAGACATTAAAGGAAATGTATGAACATGTAGTAAACATACAAAGCTCAGGGTTTATGAATGGGCCTCAAGGGATCCTTGAATTCCCTGAAACTGCATGCAGCATTTGGTAAGTGGATACTTTTCCAGAAAAGGGCTCTATAGTTTTCATTAGATTCTCAACGGTCTCCGTGACTCGTGGCCAATCTTTTATAGAAGTCTCAAAAGAAAAAAAGTAATATATTCTGTATTCTGAAGACATACTGGTATTCACAGGCAGGGTTAAAGTTTTGAGTTAATCAACCCCTCCAACCTCCATAAAAATCGATTGAACAAATACGTACTAAGCCCCAAATTATATAAAAGACACAGTGCAGCCCCACTTTTAGGTGTATGCCCAACAGAAGAAACTGCAAAAAAAAGTCAGAATTCTTTTCTTCTACATGGGAACAAAATTCTTAGCAAAATGTTGACTGAAATAACTTCTGGGTTTACAGGCGTGAGCCACCACACCCAGCCCTGAAATAACTTCTGGGATCATGCATTTGGACTGAATTTTATTTGCCTATTACATTATCATTTCCCACTATGTATTCTCCCTAATCTCTGTTTTGATCTGTATATATCTTTTTTTTTCATTTTTCCTCTTTTCATGTTCAACTAAACCTATTTCAACTGTAGACATTTTCCATGAGCAAAATTCTGCTACACTACTTTGCATTCACTAAAGAAATATTAGTACAATATTCAACAAATGAACACTGCAAATGATATAAATTAAGAATTCTGTTTTTTTAATCTATTAAGTCTGAGGAAGCTGTAAGAGATTAAAGCACAACGTCTGAAAGAAATGGAAGTGAGAAATAGAACTAAGAAAATGAAAGGTAAGATCAGATATGTTGATTCAGGGTGTTTATTATAGACACAAGGTATTTAAAACCATGAAACTATTTGCATTGGAAATGGAGAAATAATGGACTTGTCCTTAACGTGACAACTGTAGACATCTGTAGAGGCATTTAATGAATCATGGCAGACTTGTAACCAGATATTATTACTTGCAATGAGGTAAGTAATTGGGAAGTTTTGGGGATTTTTTTTTTTTTTTTTTTTGAGACAGAGTATTGCTCTGTCTCCAGGCTGGAGTGCAGTGGTCTGAGCTTGATCTCGGCTCAGTACAACCTCTGCCTCCCGGGTTCAAGCGATTCTTCTGCCTCAGCCTCCCGACTAGCTGGGACTACAGACGTCCACCACCACTCCCGGCTAATTTTTGTATTTTTAGTAGAGACAGGGTTTCACCATATTGGCCAGGCTGGTCTCGAACTCCTGATGTGATCTGCCCACCTCGGCCTCCCAAAGTGCTGGGATTACAGGCGTGAGCCACCGCGCCCGGCCTGGGAAATTTTATATAAAACTGGAAATCAAAAAAAGTAAAGACCAAGCAATAAAGCTATTTAGAGTCATCCATTCGAATGCTAAATATCAGAATTATGATATAAGGGCAGAATAAGAGTGAGGCAAAAATCGGAACCAGATGGCAAAGGAAGCATGTGAATATGTTGTAAATTCCAAACATTACTACACTTCTGGGATGCTGGGTACCAAGAATTGGAAACAGGATGAGGAGAAAATGTTTGTTGGCAGCAATAACAACAAAAGCAGTGCAGGAACATCCAAATAACAGTAATAATAATAGCTAGCATTAATGAGCCCCTACTATGTTCCAGTGCCTTACACATATTCTCACTGCATCCTAATGACCACTCTACAAGATTCTACAGCAGATGAGGAAGCCGAGGTCAGAAAGATGAAGGCGCTTGCCAGAGGTCATTTATACAGGACTTAGACCTAAGCCGGCCTAATGTCAAAATGCTAATTCATTCAATATGATATAGGCTAAAAATAGTGAACAATTTTGAATTCATTCCTTTCTTGAATTGAGTCCATACATGTCAACAGGGGTGTGTCCAATCTCACAAAACAAGTAATAAAATTACCCGTCTTGAGTTGCTTTCTTTTTTCCTTGCTTTTCATTAAGTTGAACAGCCTTACTTTTGGAGATATTTGAAAATCACAAGACTAATAGTCTGTATGCTTCTGTGCACATGTATTCTCATGCATCATCATGGATTCTTCAGATCAACATGAGCAATGACTCAGAGGTGAAAATGATAAATGTGTCACCACTTGAGGATTCCCAAAACTGATTCCTTTTGGGGGAAATAGGAAAGTTACCATAGACAAAAAGTCATCAGGAAGGAAGTAGCGGAGATTTAGAGTTGGGATTAAATGTTCAGGTTTCCAGGGAATCTGCAAAGTGTTTAGATTTAGGAACTTAATGCCTAATGTACAAAACTCTTACAAAAGATGTGAAGGCTGGCAAAGGATTGCTTTCCGTGTTAGAGTATTCCTCAGTATGCACTAATTCTCAGCTAGAGGGACCACGAAGAGAGCAAAGAGCCAAGCCAGATCTCACATGCTATGTTTAGCCATTAGGGTTGGCTGGATGACCAGCAAAGGAGAGAGTCGTTAAAAAGCAAGGTTTTGTGTGTTTGTCTTAGTGTATTGCTTATTTTATATGTTTTGGGACTTATGACAAATTTCACTGGGCCACTAACAGTTACAAAACAACCCACAAATCAGCTCAGTACCTAAGAAGAAAACTAGTGAATTTCAGTGAATAATGAGAATTGCCTCCAAGTAACAAAACATTTTCTCTACCATTACAGATTTTCACAAGGAAATTTAAGCTCCCTTAACCTATTTTTTCCTCCATTATCAAGTTATGGACATGAACAGCCTTGCAGCACTGTCCAACAGAACTTCCAGTGATGACAGAAATGTTTTACATATGTGCTGTCCAATGTGATAGCCAATGGTCTCATGTGACTATGGAGCATTTGAAATGAAGCTCATACTACTGAGAATTTAATTTTAAATTTATTTAATTTTAACTAATTTAAATTGAAATCTAAATAGCCACATTTGGCTAGTGGCTACTGTACTGGTCACTACAGGAACTTCAGAGTATTGAGAGTTCCTAGATTCTTATTTTCTAGTTCTTCTTGTCTATGAATGTTATTTTCAACTCTTCCCTTAAGTTTCATCTCTTTGATTTTTTAAACCTATATTTAAACGTTGATCTCATTTTTCTAGATTTTGTTTACACTGTATCTTTGTCTTAAGATATGTAAAATTCCCCTTTTATAGGTCAAAAACAGTACAATATCAGCAATCTTATATGATTCAACTTTATATAATGTATCATAGGCTTCTTCAATATGACCTAGATGTAGCACAATGCTATACACATAGGAACCATCAGTGGCCGAATAAATGAAAGAATAGATGACTAAATATTGGTTGAATAAATGAGTGACAAAGTCAGATAGGCAGCAGACATTTGAGCAATACTCAGGGTAATTTTCCTCAGATGAATTCAATGTGTTGGTATTGAGATTCAGCCATGAAGCAAAAACCTCCGAGAATATGTTTCAGTCCTGAATTCAGTAAAGGCATCATTCAGAACAGACAAGAAAAAAAAAAGACATATAGGAACTTCTGACACCACCACAACAAAACAATCACAGAGTATCAAGAAATTCACAAATTCCTTGAGCAGAAAATGATTTAAAATGATAAAGAGTGGGTTGTTTATTGAGGAAGGAAATGGAATCATTAGAGATGGGAGATTTGGGGATATGTGCTAGAAAAACTTGAAGAGACTATAGAAAAGATGTATGAACATTCTGATAAAGGACTTTGGGGAGTGTTTCTATGTAATAAGAGAAACAGAGAAGTTTAAAAAAAAGATTGCTGGTTTTTAGTCTAACAAAATAAGCTGTTGCTGCAGACAACCTTGCCTGGTGTTGTTCATGGAAGCTCATTATGCCTAACTTTGAAGTGAAAAGGTGGGGTTAAAATACTCATGTATTTTCTTTCTCCCATTCTAAAAATGTGCTTGTATACTTTCACATTTCTTCTTCTTGTACTTATATTCATGGTCTTCATTTGACGTCATTGCTTACACAACAATCTTTCCATTAAAAGAACACAAGTAGGTGATAACTGTAAGTGTAAAGCAACATCTCATGTCAAGAGAACCAAATACATGCACATGTGCACACACACACACTCCCTGCAGTTCCTCAGGTATGAAATGATGCCACAAACCCACTGCTAGCAAGAGATGTACTTGAGAGGCATTTGCAGAATGAAAAAGAATTTACAGTGACTCATCTGTGACCTTTCATCTGGTCCACATGTGTGAAAAACAGCACACGTGGACAAGTCATATGAAGGGTGAGACCACCCTATGTGGCTAGATATTAGAGATGACAGGTCTCTAAAGGGACAGATCTTGCACCTCTAGTTCAACAGATTAAAAAATAGGTACAAGGACCTATCACCTACAGTACTGTGGGACTTAACAGTGCTATAAAACAGGACCTAGAAAAGTAGATGGTTATGGAAATGACAATTGATAAGACAAAAAACTAATATTCTCCCCATCCTTCTGGAAAATGTCCAGAAAATCTAAGGTTCAGACTTTCTACCAGTGTTTTCAACTCCTTTTTTTCCCCCATTTTCCCGTACTTAAAAGAGGCCAGAATAATAGGTTACAATGAGATTTCAATGATAAAGTCACAGTTTGGATAAGACACCAGCAGGCTTTTTTGGAGCCCATGCTATAAGAAGCATGGAAATTCCACTCTGGGAAGGAGTGAGCAGCAGACCTGGTTTCCATAGCACTGCCATGGAAACAGCTCTCTGTGACTCTGTGCCTCCAGGCCTTCTGAAACTAAAGCATCGCTCCAACACCCACCTCCATATCACATGCCCCCAACCCCCTCACAAATGATTAAAGAATGTCTTAAGAAAGTGGGGTCCTAACAAGATAATATACATTACATGTGCTATGTGTGTGTACATTAATATCCTTCAAAGATGATTTTAAAATTCAGACGTTTCTTCCTCTCTTATTGGGGAACGGGCTGGTAAAGAAGAGAAAAATAAAAACCTAAGCAATCTAAACCTAAGTCAAACACCCTACACTTGAAATTGGAAAAATACAAATCTTGCCAAGCAGTTTATTAAAGAGATGGGCCTACTAATCCCATGCACTGGGTTCTTTTATTTTCTTTTGTCTGCCTGGATGCCAGCATACAAATACAAAGGATTCAATTAACTGTTAGAGCCAAGGAGAGGCTCTTCCCTATCTTTATCATTGAGGGTTTGGTGCAGGATTTTTTTTTTCTCTCAATTTCTATCCCTTGGTCATAATTTTGCAAGAAGAATAAAAGTTTGGAAATGGTTTTCTAGAATCAGAAAAGTCCAACAGAAGGAAGCATGGGCTCTTTAGCTAGCTTTGCAGCCCTCGTGCCTCCCTCTCTTATGTCTCCAAGGGGGTAAATGGCAGACAGACAGCGGTGCAGTGGTCCAGAATCTGCCTCCACAGCATGTACTCTAGCTGGGCTGGAGCAACGCCCACTGACTGGGAGCAAACCAAAGGTCAGGAAGCCTGTTAGTCAGCAGATGCTCGGGAACTCGACAGGGCATATCAGAAAGGCTCTTGGCCCAGCAGCACGGTCCACACACGAGCCACAGGATTGTAGCTAGAACCCTTGAAATCCCATTCCTGTTTCCAACTCTTTCTCCACCTGATAAAATAAACTTGGGACATTAATTCTAGCACATGTGGAATGCAAAAATGCAAAAAAGCATTATACCTGAGAAGAACCTGTTGCTACAGTTGCTGGTCAAATTGTTGAGAGGAAACTTAATAAAGAGAAGTTTCAAAAATTTGCTGATTGGAGAATGGTTATTATTTTTTTAAATGTCCCCAGAATAACCCAATGATGAGTAAAGACTAAGGAGAGCCCACATATATATGGAAAGACATTTCAAGTCAGGCCATGGGTTTCCAACCACTCAGGAATGGTTCTTCTGGGTCAAACAACTAAAATGCTCTGTCATTATTTCTATACCTGAAAATTCTCCTGTCTACCTTGCTGAGTAGTGTGAAATGGAAAGCAAAGCTGGGATCAGTCAGAGTTAGACAATGGGGAGTAAAATAAGATGGGAGTTCTGAATTATTCATTTTTATTTATGTACTATAGTGGCAATTGTTATAGTTTTTTTGTTTCTCCTATATGTTGAGATTGTAAAAAGAGGACTGAATAATTCAGCATGACTCAAGAAATCATAAATGGAGTACTGTCTGGGCAGTGAATGCCTATGAAATAGACTCATTTTCTTGTTATTTTTAATATTTGTATGATATGTTGATTTATAATTTAATAACAACTTGTGATGGCACTAATGAATGCAGTAATATTTGCAAGGCATTTCAATATTCTAAACAGGAAAAGAACTGAATCGTCCCACTCCCCTTATTTTAACCAAAGGGTAGGAAGGAGCCAGCGACCCAGTGGGAAAGAAAAGGGGACATACTGGAACCAAAGGCCATTCCAAGAAGAAGTCAGAGCCCACACATGCCACAGGCATATTTCTGGGTACTAATTCATGCCCTGGTTGTTTGAACACTTGTGCTAAGCTCTTGATGCAATTTTATTTCACACCACTGCAAGCCTAGAGGCAAGGCAGGATTTATTTTTTAAGAAGGGGTGTTATTTCAGTCTAAGAGTCACAGGTAAGTTGAGGAAACACAGAAAGTATATATTTCTCATTATTCTTAGAGATCGAGAAGCCAAAGCTCCAAGTCAAACCTCATATAGTTAAATCTATTTGTTTATTATACCTGTTTCACAAAGTCCAGGAATGCTGCTTGAGAGAACCAACTAAAAAGTGAGTAAAAAAGAAAGAATAGAAAGTTGTTTTAAGAAGAGAACATCCATTCTCTTAAGATTACTAGCCCTCAACTTTCCATCAAAGACAGAATCATCATGACAGAGCCTGTCCCAGAGACTGGTCCAACCCTTTCTTTGGAGCCTTCATGAGTGTTTCACACCAGAGATGTTGACGGCCTTTTGTGGCAGACAAATCATCATACAGGGGTCTCTTTCATACTAAAAGCTGTTTAGCAACCCTAGCCCTGCCCATGAAGAGAGAGTAACACTCTACAGCCACATAACCTCTAAAGAATACATTCACACATTTCCAACACCTATGAGAGCTTTATAAGCTCAACTGTGTCCCTCCAATGTTTATATGTTGAAGGCCTAACCACTAGGACCTAAGAATGTGACAGTATTTGAAGACAGGGTCTTTAGGGGGTGATTAAGTTAAAGTGAGGCTGTTAATCCTAATCCAATCTGACAAGTGTCTTTATAAAAAGAGGAAATTGGAACACACAAGAAGACACCAGGACACAGCCATTTAGAAGAAAGACCATGTGAGTGAGAGAGAAGGTGGCCATCTATAAGCCAAGGAGAGGCCTCAGGAGAAACCAAACCTCCTGACACCTTGATCTTGCACTTCTAGCCTTCCAAACTTTGAGAAAATATATTCCTGTTGTTTGCACCACCAAGTCTGTGGTATTTTGTTACCGGGGCCCTAGAAAACTAAAACAGGGACAATACCACCTCCAGCTGAGAACCAAAACAAGGTTCTATGCATCTTCAAGACTCAGCTACACTCATCTTGTCCAAAAACCCTTACTAATCCCTGAAAGGGAATATATAATACATCTCCACTTCTTTAAGATCCTAGGAACAGGATGTGTTTCCTAGTTCAAAAATTTTCAGATTTTGAAAAGGTTAATAGCGTGTATTTACCAAATACTACCTAGCACTATCCTAGGGGTGTCTGGGGCAAGATGCTATAATCAAACACATAAACGTTTCTCCCACAAAACACAAAAATATGAGCACTTTTAAGATTAAATTAAGACTACAAACAGTTTTACAGCACTGTATGTCAGATTTTGCTGCCAAATGAATTCACATTAGTTCATATTTTAATGCTAAATAAACTACAAAAAAATCCTTTGCATATCTGAACCTGTTGGATTTCAGAGTGGCAATTAAGAGACTGTGAACTTGGTCAACTTCCCTTAATAAAATGAAATCCAGAAGGTCCAGGGTCCATACATAAATGGAGACTTCCAGTGAACAGGAGCAACCAATAAACAACCTAAACTTCCTGCACTGCGGTTTCATTTTCCTCATAGGATTCTCCCACTAGGTTCCTGACCCGAGGTGGGTCCTACTCTCCTTGAATCTCTGTCTGACCCAAGTTTAGACAAAACCTCTCCCTTAGTTTCCCTTATCTCTGATCAACTAAGCTAAGATTTTCCAAAAGATTGTACCAAATTCCAAGAAATGCCAAAGAGGAAACAAACATAGCCATGCTGATCCTATTCTTGCTAGCTAACTCTCAGAGGCTTACAGTCCCCATAGAGCCCACATGAGCCCCCAAGAGAAAAAGAGACTAGATCAATGGCCAAATACCAATGCCATCCTAATCTCCACCACCTAGGGACACAACCCTATATATTTGATACTTCTCTGGTCTACAGTAAAGTGGAGAAGAAGTTGTCATTTCTCTGACCATATATAGCCACCTACCCAAGCTCATATATTTATTCAATAAATATGTATTAAGCACCTATTAGTTTCCCCAAATCAACTAAGAACTAGAGATACAACAGTGAGTAAAACACTGAATTTACCCTCATGGAGCTTCTTAGAAATTGTTTTTCTCTGTATTCTGACAGCACGCATTGTTCACCCCTGTTATAGTACTCAATTCATTCTAATTGTTAAGTGTCAGCTTTCCTTACTAAAGTTTGAGCTTGTTATGGGAAGCAACCATGTTCTACTTATTTTTCAAGCATATAGTATAATGCTTGGCCTACATTAGGGAGCTAGATAAATGTTGATTGAATTAATGAATAAATGAACTGGGATGAGGGCAAACCTGGTTGCTAAATGCTATCCATTTTCTCTTTTAACTATCTGAAAGGAAATCCTTCCTCCTCTTCCCCACTGCTGAGCCTTTGCTATCTCTTGGCTGAATTGCTTTAACAGCCTGGTAACTAGTCTCCCTGCCCACAAAATCCACCCTCTACACTGCTACCAAGAAGAGCTTTCTATAATAGGAATTTGATTCTTCCCCCTTTTGAATTCTACTGCCCACAGAATGAGGATTAAACTCCTTTGAATAACATACATGGCCCTTTACAGTCTGCCCCAACTTTTTTTTTTCTTATTTTCCAATTTCCTTCTACTTGCTACCATACAAAGTTTGCCCCAGTTACCGAGATCTACTCGATGTGCCTAAAATACCCCCTGCTCTTCCATCTCTATACCTCTGCTCATGCTGTTCCATTTTTCTTGAATGCTTTCCTACTATTTCTCTCTTCCCGCTCTGTCCCCTACCCTAAACCACCTCCCAACCTGAAAAACTCAAGTATTTTTCAGGGCCCAGCTCAAGTGTCATTTCTTACATAGAGTTTCTCTATTTCCTCAGGCAGTCATCTTCATCCTCTGAAACCAAGCAATAGAGTAAAGGTGGATCCCAGGACAGAGGGCTCTGTTCACACACACTTACACATACCATGCAGCTCAGAGGAGCTAATTCTTGGCCCCAAATCTGAACTGTGAAATGCATCCCTCTGCCTTTAAGAGGCAGTTGCTAAAATGCAAATGTCTGAAAGATGCCTCATATGCAAAGGCTAACCTGATGATCCCTTCCATCTTTTCAGGGTTTAGTTAATGGCCAGGTGAGCAATAGAATGGGACTGGTGTTAGGAAGAAGGCAGAAGACAGAAAGGAAGAGAAGTGCTACATAAAAAGAGGTAGCATAAAACAAACTTTCCTTATTTCACCATTTGTCTGGGATCAATCCTGGCTCTGTGTAGTAATCTTGATCATTTGGTCATTTAGAAAAATTGTAGCACCAGGCACTGTGCAATGTTCTTTTGGAGCCATATATGATTGGCAAAGATATGTCCACTATTCTCAAACAGCTTACAATCTAGTGAACTATTGAATTCACAAGAATTTCAAGCCATCATTCTATCCAGGACCAGAAGTTCTTTTACCAACCAAACTTAAAGCGAAGAAAATATATTCCTTGAAGTTTTTCAGACTTCTAAACATTACTTTCTCTATTACACAAAATAAATATGGGAAGCAATGAAGCTGTAAGAAGCCTGCCATAAATATTCTCGATCTCAGCCATGAAATATGTCCTAATTCTAATATATATAAGGTATCAAGTCAAATCAAAACCAGGGAATGATATTCAAGACAATTTCATTTCCTCTGCTTTTCTATTCTGCCTTCTGAACTATAAGTATTTCTTAAAGGGCTGGGCCTAAAGTCTTATGAAATTTTTAGCACAAGAGTTTCAAAGGGAATTTGGATGTGTGCAAAAAGAGAAGGAGACAATACCTCTAGGGAAAAATGATGGAATCACACTTTTAATATATTTGGTTAAAAATAATGTTACCACTCTTCTAATATATTAGGTCAAGAGAAGCTCAACAATCTAACAGATTCTGAAAGGTATCTGTAAGGTAGGTCCACACTCTCAGTTAGGCAGTAGTAAAAGATCTAAACATAATCGGGCACACTGTATGTAGTTGTGAGGGTTAGAAGCACAAAATGTAGTTGTGAGGGTTAGAAGTATAAAAAACAGTCTACGCACTTATAATCTATTTGGTAAGATGCACTGTGCCAATGAAGAAAGGTAAATATGATAGAGTAAGACAAAGGGTAAAGAGAAGAGGAACAGTTAAGAAATGAAGGTAGGGGGTAATACTAAAAACTGTTTATTGAGAAGATTCTACATGCCAAGCACTTGACAACACCTCTGTTAAGTCTCGTAAAACCATACAAAAACATAGTGATAAAAAGTTGTCCTCCCTGACAAGATCAGGACAAACAAGAAACTTTGGTTAAGCAACAAACATTTACTCTCTACACATTTTAAGTCAAAATACATAAATGTGCATACATCCGCCAATCTTCTGATACAGGAACAAAGCCTTCTTTTGATCACTGATTTGATGACTGGCGTTCCAATCTTTCTTACATAAATGACACCCAATCCTAGTTGTAATTCCTTAAAGATACGTCTAAGGGTTGAGGATCATTTCTTTATTCCATTTGGATAGCCAAATATTTCAATATCATTTATTGAAAAGCCTTCTTTTTCCATTAAATTACTCTGGCATTTTTATTGAAAACCAACTGAATGCATAAGTATAGGTCCATTTCCGAGCCCCATTCTGTTCCATTGATTTGTATATCTGTTCTTATGCCAATACTACGTTGTCCTTTATAGCAAGTTTTAAGGTAATGTAAGTCCCCCAACTTTGTTATTCTTTAAAATTGTATTGACTATTCTAGGTCCTTTGTATTTCCATAAATTTTTTATAATGACATCAATTTCTACCCCCACCCTGAAAAAACCCCACTGGGCTTTTTACTAGGATGGAGATGAATCTAAAGATGAAGGTAAAGGGAATTGAAATCTTAAAATACTGATTCTTTTGATCCATAAGCACAGTATAGCTTTCCATTTATTTAAGTCTTCAATTTTTCTCAGCAATGCTTCACAGTTTTCAGGGTAGGGGTCTTGAATATGTTGATATATATGTATAATTTTTCCCATGGTTTTGATGCTACTATAAATAGTATTTTATTTAAATTTTTAAATTGATAATTCTCCAGTAGTATATAAAAATACAATTTATTTTTGTATATTAACTTTGTATCTTGTAATCTTCCTAAATTCATCTAAGTTCTAGTGATTTTATGTAAATTCCTTAGAATTTTCTGCATAGAAAGTCATGTCATTTGTGAAGGAAGATGGTTTTACTCTTTCCTTTCTCATCAATATTCTATTTCTTTTTTGTACTTTATTCCATATGCTACAACCCTTTGTATAAGGCTGAGTGGAAGCAGTAAAGGCAAACATCCTTGCCTTTTCCCAACCTTGGGGAAAATATATTCACTTTTTCACTATTGAGTATGATGTCGGCTATAGGTTTTCCATACATATCTTTATCAGGTTGAGGAGGATGTTCTACATTTAGTTTATTGAGAATTCTCAACATGAATGAGTGTTCAATTTTTTCAAACTGTTCCCTGCATTACTGAAGTGATCATATATATTTTTTCATATTAATATAATGAATTACATTAATTTTCAAATGTTAAACCAACCTAGTGTTACTGGGATAAACACCTCTTAGATATGATGTATTATCCTTTTTATATCTTGCTGGATTTCCATTAACTAATGTTTTTTGAAGATTTTTGCTCCTATGTTCATGAGAAATATTGGTATATAGTTTTCTTATAGTATCTTGTCACTTATTGGTAGGAAAAGAATACTGATAAGGAGTTAGAAAATGTTCCCTCCCCTTCTATTTCCTGGAAGAGTTTGTGTAGAATTGGTATTGTTCTTTCTTTATACGTTTGGTAGAATTCACCAGCGAAGCCATTTGGGCTTGGCATTATCTTTACAAGAAAAGATTTTACCAGGAATTCAGTTTCTTTGATATATAAAGAATGACTTATTATTTTTTTCTTCTTGAGTTAACTTTCATAGTTTTCTATCTCTCAAGGTGTTTGTCTATTTACCCAAGTTGTCAAATTTATTGACATAAAGATGGTTATAATATTCTTTTATTAGCCTTTTAATTTTGATATGATCTATAGTGATATCCCCCTTTCTTGCCTGATGTTGATAATTTATGTTTTATCTCCTCAGTTCTGAGCCAGTCTTGCTAGAGATCTATCAATCTTATTGATCTTTTCAAAAATTCAGCTTTAGGCCAGGCGCGGTGGCTCACGCCGGTAATCCCTGCACTTTGGGAGGCCGAGGCAGGCTGATCACAAGGTCAGGAGTTTGAGACCAGCCTGGCCAACATGGTGAAACCCCGTCTCTACTAAAAATACAAAAAAAAATTAGCCAGGTGTGGTGGCACATGCTTGTAATCTCAGCTACTTGGGAGGCTGAGGCAGGAGAATTGCTTGAACCTGGGAGGCGGAGGTTGCAGTGAGCCGAGATTGTGCCACTGCACTCCACCCTGGGCAACAGAGCGAGACTCCATTTCGAAAAAAAAAAAAAAATCCAGCTTTAGGCTTTACTGATTTTAATTTGTGTATACTCTACTTCATTGATTTCCCCTCTTCATTTGTTTTCCTTCTGTTTATTCTGTTTATATTACTCTTCTTTCTCTAGATTCCTAAGGTAGAAGCTTCAGATCATTGATTGTATATCTTCCTTCTTTTGAATATAATCGTTTAATTTTATAAATGTCCCTTGAAGCGCTGCATTAGCCATATTGTGCAAATTTTACTATGTTGTTGTTTTATTTTAATTCAGTCCAAAATATATCCTGAAGGCCTTTGTGATTTCTTTTTTGACTCATGCATTACTTAGAAGTTTAATGTTTAATTTCCAAAATTTAGGTATTTTCTAGCTATAGTTCTCTTTAATTCTAATGTGGTCACAGAACACATTTTGTATAATTTCAATCAACTTACACTTGATAAGACTCATTTGATAGAATAAGACTTATTTGATAGAATATTTTCTACCTTGGTAAATATAACATATAAACTAGAAAAGAATGTATATTCTCTCTCCTGTTGTTTGATACAATATTCTAGAAAGGTCAATTTGGTCAAGCTGGTAGATTTTATATATATAAAATGTATATATAATAAATATATATATATTTTGTGTGTGTGTGTGTGTGTGTGTGTGTGTGTGTGTCTGTGTGTGATGGAGTTTTGCTCTTGCAGCCCAGGCTAGAGTGCAATGGCCCGATCTCGGCTCACTGCAACCTCCACTTCCTGGGTTCAGGTGATTCTCCTGCCTCTGCCTCCCGAGTAGCTGGGACTACAGGCATGCACTACCACGCCCAGCTAATTTTTGTGTTTTTAGTAGAGAGGGGGTTTCACCACATTGGCCAGGTTAGTCTCCACCTCTTGACCTCAGGTGATCTGCCCACCTCGGCCTCCCAAAGTGCTGGGATTACAGGCATGAGCCACCGCACCTGGCCAATTAATCTCTTTTAACCTATCTACATATTTATATTTAACATGGATTTGTCATAGATAGCATGTAGTTGGGTCTTGCTTTGTATCCAATCTGTCAATATATGCCTTTCAGTGCCATATTTAGGCCATTTATATTTAATATTATTATTAATATGTTTGGCTCTAAATCATTTTGCTATTTGTTTTCTTTTTTATCTAGTCTTTGTTTCTTCTTTTTTTTCTTGCCTTTTCTTGAATTGACTGTTTTTTTAGAGTTCTGTATTACTTCCACCATTATTAGCTATACTCCTTGCCATTGTTTTGATGGTTTCTCTAGGACTAACAATGTGCTTCTTGAAACTGCTACACTCCTTCTTCAAATAGTATTACACCAGGCCAGGCAAGGTGGCTCACTCCTGTAATCCCAGCATTTTGGGAGGCCGAGGTGGGCGGATCACTTGAGGTTGGGAGTTCGAGACCATTCTGACCAACACAGAGAAACCCCGTCTCTAATAAAAATACAAAAATTAGCCAGGCGTGGTGGTGCATGCCTGTAATCTCAGCTACTCTGGAGGCTGAGGCAAGAGAATCGCTTGAACCCAGGAGGCGGAGGTTGCGGTGAGCCAAGATCATGCTATTGCACTCCAGCCTGGGCAACCAGTGAAACTTCATTTCAAAAAAATAATAAATAATATTTTGCCACTAAATAGATAGTATAGGACACTTCCAACAGTAAATTTCACCCCTCCCCTCATTCTTAGGGCTACTTATGGCTGTTTTTAATATTTTTCTCTTTATTGCTAATTTTCAGCAGTTTTATTTATAATGTGCCTTATTGTTGTTTTCTTTTTTTTAGTTTGGGATTTACTGAACTTATCATATGTTTTACTTCAATATACATCATAAACCCCACTATACATTGTTTAGTTTTTTGCTTTACATGGCTAGTTATTTTTTCAGGATTTTTAATAATGTTTATAAATTCCCACCAATTTACTATGTCTGATGTTCTTCAATCCATTTTGTAGTTCTAAGTTTATATCTGATACCATTTTTCTTTTGCCTGAAAAACGTTAACAATTCTGAAATACAAATGTACCATTGACTAATTACCTCAGCTTTTTTTTTTTCCTCTGAAAGCCTTTATTTTGCCTTTACATAGATAAAAAGATATTTTTGCTAGGTGTAGAGTTCTTTGTTGAGAGGTTTTTTTTAAAAATGTTTTTCAGTATTTTAAGGACATCAGTCCATTTTTTCCTGACTTGCATATTTTATGATGAGAAGTCTGCTGCTATTTTAACCTTTGTTAGTTTGAATATTATATGTCTTTTTTTCCCTCTGGCTGTTTTAAATATTTTTCTCTTTATTGCCAGTTTTCAGCAATTTTGTTTATAATGTGCCTTATTGTTGTTTTCTTTTTTTTTTTTTTTGAGTTTGGGATTTACTGAACTTCTTAAATCTGTTGATTTATAGTTTTTATAAATTGTTTTCACCAAATAATTTCATATAGTTTTAATCAAATGTGGAATTCTATTTTTATGCATTAATTCTTCCAATATTTTTTCTTTGCTTTTCCCTTCTGGGTCTCCAATTATATACATGTGGACTGATAGATAATTTCCTATGAGTCTCTAAAACAGTTCATACTGTTCTTTTTAGTCTCTGTGCTTCATTTTCTTTTGCTATATTCTAGATCCTTCATATTTTATTACAATGCCTAATCTACCATTAATCTCATCCAGTTCATTTTTAGTTCAAATATTTTTTCTTTAAGTTCCACTGAGTCATTTAAAAGATGTCTTTCATTTTTCTTCTTCATCATGTTCATGTCTTCCTTTATATCTCTGAACATATTTATAACAGGTCTTATTTTGGGTGGGGGGGGACAGAGTTTCACTCTGTCGCCCAGGGTGGAGTGCAGTGGTACGATCTTGGCTCACTGCAACCTCCACCTCCCGGGTTCAAGTGATTCTCCTGCCTCGGCCTCCCAAGTAGCTGGAACTACAGGCGCATGCCACCACTCCCGGCTAATTTTTGTATTTTTAGTAGAAACAAGGTTTCCCTATATTGGCCAGGCTGGTCTCGAACTCCTGACCTCGTGATCTGCCTGCCTCAGCCTCCCAAAGTGCTGGGATTACAGGTGTGAGCCACCGCACCCAGCCTATAATAGGTCTTTTAATATTCTTTACTAATATTGTGAATATCTTTGTTATTTCTGCGTCTGTTTCTACCATTTTTTTCTTGTTTATGGGTCATATTTCCCACTGTGTATGTGTGTATGTGCATGTGCACATATTCATGTGTGTAATAATTTTTGAAACTTCTGTTTAAAATGTGAGACCTTTTTGGCAGGAAGTAGCATTCAGGTTAGCTTGTTCCTTTTTATGGCATTATCTAATAACCTTTATTTTAGCACTTATTTATCCCTGCCTCTAAGATATGGCTCTTCTGAGATCTCTATTAAGTCTCAATGAGTTCTTTCTACTCTGGCTTAAGAGAACTAGAATGGCCTCTGGCCCAGTGGGAATTCTGGGAATTGTTCTTCTTATGGCTCCTTGATGATTGTTTTTTTCCCCAGACAGTAACCTTGTCCAGACATGGAATTTCACCTATAACATGAACAGATTTGAGCAAAAACTCAAAAGGAACCCAACGCATATTACCAGAGCTCCTAACCTTAGGAATTCCATCCCACAAAACTCTCATGCCTTATCCTCCCCAAATGCTGATCTCTGTCTCCTCAACTCAGTGAAATTGCTGGGTTACTCCGCATTGAACTTCAGTCCTGGAATTATCTCCAGGTAAACAGCCTAGAAAAACCTTACTTTTCTTTTCTCAGGAATAATAATCCTGTGCTGCCCATTGTCCAATGTCTAAAAGTAGCCATTTTCTTTTCCCCCTTCCAATTTTCTAGTTATTTACGGTGGGAGGGTAATTTCAGATTGCCACACTCCCTCATGGCTGGAAGTGAAAGTATCACAGTTTTTGTTTCTAATGTTCAAATCAGATCATATAGTTCCTGCTTATAAACCTTCAGTGGCTTCATATTACACATGAAATTAAATCCAGTCTTTACCCTGGCCTCTAAAGAAAGATATACATTATCTGGTGCCTGTCTTTTTTTCTGACCTTGATTTCTATCAATCTTCCCTTGCTCACTATATTCTAGCCACATTTGCTTCCTTTCTGCTCTACACTTCCATACTGGAACCCTTCACCTTGCTGTTAACCCTTCCTAGGGTAATTCTATCATAGAAGAGGCCATCACTTAGGGGGCATCCTCTTGTCATTTAACCTCAGTTCAAACTTTACCTTCTCAGTAATGGCTTCACTGAACACACGATACAAATTAGCTATTCATCCAATCACCTTCCACTAAAAGATCCCATTTTATTTTCTTAATAGAAATTACTACTGTCTAAAATAATTGTTTATTGATGTGTTTTATCCGACCACTCCCAGAGCAGAAGATGTAAATGCCATTAGATCTAAGATATGTCTATTTACTCCTGAATATCCACCACCTAGAAGAGAGTCTGCATATACTAGGTACTCAATATGTGTTGAGTTACATATTGTTTATTTTTAATGAAAATTCAGAACATAGAGATAGGCTTGTGACCTAGATCGATAAGAAAAGATGGTGCGGGAATTGAGCCCTTAACGTTGCCGCTGCCCTGTCTTTCTAATTATTCTTTCTTTGCCCCCACTCCTGCTTTATCATCTGCAGCCCTGGCCTAACAGCTAATTTGAGAAGACCCAATGATAATGCAGGTTTACTAAGTCTTGGTTGAGTATTTGGGATTTATCTTTATCCAAATTAAAATTGGAATCCTCTTTAATGTCCATTTCTAAGAGGGTGATGTGGGAGGGAAGCGAAGTCCTGGGAAGTCCACCTGTTTAGGTTCAGAAAACCTTTCTTTTCCTTTCTCAGATGAAGATATTCCTGAGTTCAGAGAGAAGGATAGAAAGATGACTCAAAGCAGTTGCTCCATGCTTATACTATGGAGTCCCTACAACAGCTCTCTGACTTAAAGAAAGGACCTGCCTCAAAGAGTCTTCTCCTTCTTCTTCCCAACATGTTGTGAGAAGGTAAAGGAGTGAAGTGGTAAAGTGAGCTGGCAGGTAAGTCAGTAGGGGTAGGAGGGGCTGGAAGGATGGGACAAGAGTCTGTGTGGCAGTTCTAATCCACTCTTTAAAGCACCTGAGACCCACTATCTAGAAGGCAGAGATAGTCTGTCACTGTGTCATCAAAAATGAGTTCTATTAACAAGCTGAATATAGGAGATATTTGACAAAAGCAGGGGACTTTAAAGAAGGATGTATCTAAGGTCAGGGATTATAACTTGGGGAGCAACCCAAAACAAAAGCAGGACACAGTTAGTAAACTCATTCTTATACTTTTTGTTATGATTGAATAATATGGTTTTTGTGAATTGTATTATAACCTGTTAGTACAGACTCTTTCAGTTAAGAAAACTATCAGTACTGCAAAAACTGAAACAAATAAGGTTAATGTACTCATGCTTCTACTTTGAGAAATAAGTCTTTTTCAACACATGACTTCTAGATTTATGATCCTGCAGAAATACCCAGAGATACCATTTCTTTCATTTCTTAATGAACATGAGAGTCATGGAGAAACTACAGCAAACATAGTAGAAGAAAAAAAACAAATGTCCCAATATTCTCTGGAGCAAACACAAGCATTAGCTTTTCTTTCACACATATTAGCTTATCTTTAAAAGATCTTATCAGAAGAAGAAGGCCAAATGTATCTGTGTATATATATTGACACACAAAATATGTATCTGTTCTATATTACATTTTAGATATATGTACACCCTCCCCAGCTAAGAAACTAAGCCACAAGATAGCATCAGGCATACATACAGATCAAAAGCCCTGTTAAAGCAGGCTTAATTCATGGGCAACATTTCTGCCTGAATATTCCTTAAAGAATCTTTTTTCTGCAAGAGAAGAGGAACTAAGGCCTAACAGGAAAAATCTCAATGCATATAACATTGTGGTCATCTGCCCTGCCTTATCACAGGTACATATGGAAAAATGCAGGTGCTGTAGTTTGACCCTCCAAACCTTTGTTGAAATTTGATCCCCAATGTTGGAGGTGGGTCCTAATGGGAAGTGTTTGGGTCATGGAGGTGGATCTCTCATGAATGGTTTGGTGCCCTCCTCAAGGCAATGAGTGCGTTCTCAATCTATTAGCTGTTGTGAAAGTCCCCCTAAGAGCAGGTTGTTAAAAAGAGTCTTGCACCTTCCTGCTTCCGCTCTCCCACCTCGTGGTCTCTGGACACACCAGCTCCCCTTCACCTTCCACCTTCAGAGGAAGCAGCATGAAGCCCTGACTAGAAGCAAATGCTGGCGCCATGCTTCATGTACAGCCTGCAGAAGTGTAAGCCAAATAATCCTCTTTTCTTTACAAATTACTTAGCCTCAGGTATTCCTTTATAGCAACATAAATGAACTAAGACAGCAGGCAAGTTAATTTTCTGATTCTCCATAGAACCAGCACAAGTAAATTCTAAGTTGCCCCAAATGACAATGACAGAGCTGGGAGAATTCTCAGTGTTTATTAATTGCTGGTGATCCTCTCTTCTAGGATCCCCTAGAAGATGCCAGCTCAGGCCCAACAGGCATGGAGTCACAGAAGAGGTTACTAAAACCAAGGGCTATGGAGAGGGAGATTAGCACAATGCCAGACCAAGCAACACTCAATAAATGTGATGGATTGAAAGGGACTGAAATTGAGTAGGAGAAAGGGAACACGTTAGGAATAGGCAAGGACAGTAGAAGAAGAAGAAGAGACTCATGTGGGGGAGCCCGGTGACTGCCACCCACAATTCCCTCTAGACCAATGTCATAGGCCCCTTGTCTGCACCAGGCCAGACCTGGCCGCCTCCTTGATGAAAGATTTTTAGTCTCTTTTCTTATTCAGCCTTATAAACACTGTGTGCTGACATATCCAGAAACAAATATTAATCTGACTGTTCTTAAGAGAAACAAATCAGCAGGCCCCAAATAAATACAATAAGCAGTACCCTGTGTTTCATTAGTGTTCTATCATCTTTTCAGGAGAATGTGCCTTTGGAAGAAACATTTTCATATGTCTGTTCCAAAATACAGGCTTCCATATATAGATGGGCTTTTCTTTCTTCCCCTGGTGGTGAAGGGCAGTGGGGGGCAGGGTAGCATGTTTTTGTAAGTTTATTTTTATTTATTGGTGCTGGCCAACAGAAGTAGAAGGATAAATTTAAAGAAAGGTGGTGTTTACAAATGAAAATAGAGTCCATGAAAATTTAGCAACTTTCTAAGAACTATGTTTCTTCTTACACGTATTTATTCTTTTATAAGAACATTATAAAACATGCTCATAAGTCAAAGAATTATTAAAAAGATACAGAAGAACATTTACATCATCTGTGCTACTTTTCATTCAGATATAACATTATTTTGGTGTCTATATGTAATCTGCTTTAAATGCTCACATCTTCATAGTACAAACATGTATTCCTCCTCATCTCACCCTTATCCTCTGAAATATACCACATCAAACATAGAATTTGAAAGTGTACACCTTCCACACTACCACTGGATAAAACCTCCCAGAGTAGAGACCCCTCATGCCCACTGGATGGGAGTTTGAAGTCTAGAGTCTGTCTGTCTGATTTGCCACTCTATTCTCAGTGTCTAGTATAGTGTCTTGAACACAGCAGGCACTCAATAAATATTTGTTGATTATAATTTTAACCTGCCTTTTTCATGTATTTATAGAAATGACATTTTCCTATTTCATTATTATTCTCTTCTATAACATGATTTTTAATGGTTGCTTATCATCCATACCATAATTTAATTTAACCAGCCCTTCATCACTGAACATGTAAAATGTTTCAAATTACTCACCGTGATAACTAATGCTATGATGACCACCTTTCAAGTAAATATTGTTGCATTGTCATAGGATCAATTTCTATAAGTTGAATAGCAGTAATGGGTATACATATTTTGAGGCTTTTATTGCCAAACTGTCTTCACAAAGGTCACTCCAATTTATATGTTTACCATGAAATTATGAAAGTCTCTATTTCCCTGCACTCACACCAACACTATATATTTTAATTTTAAAAAATCGTCATTCTGATGAATAAAACATATCATGAATAAACAGTATGGAGGAACAAAGGGGATCATGTAAAAATGGCTCTGTATACTGGATGATATACAAATGTTCATTGTTAAAGTAGTTATTACAGTGGTTGGAAGCTTCTTGAGAACAGTGTCTAGCACAGTGCATGACATATGATACGGTATTAAAAATTATCATCCCCTGAACTGAAAGTAGACAGAGGATGTAGACTTGTATTAACTCATGGGTATATCATCAACCTGAACTAGAAAGATGCCTGATCACTAAAACATCTCACAATTTCAATCCTTCCACTCAGAGGTAGGTACTCAAACAGGAGAATTGCTATGTCCATTGTCCAGGCCTGGTCCTCACGAGGAGATGAATACCCTAGAACCTGGCTTAGGACAGTCACAATGGGCCTCGGAACCTTCTTCCCCTCCATCTCCTCTGCATATTGGCCTTTTGCTTATTCCAGTTTTGCTCTCCAGCCCTTCCCTGATTCCCAAGTCCGGTTCTTTAAGTTAACCGAGAATGTGTTCTGTTACAAATTGAGGTGTGTTCTCATTAGTTTTCCTGAATGACCTCTGAGCCCAAGATACTCCACATCTTGAATTCCTACTATCTGGCTTATCTCCCACCCTGACCTAAAACGAGGCTGTCATCATGTTGCCACCTGATAGGTAACTTTTAACAAACAGCAGGTGCAAACATGGGACTGATAGAAACAAACAACATCCTTGCAACCGAAGGGGCTCAACAGCCCCCACTTCACTCCCATTCCTACCCCATTTTACAGATGCAGAAATGAAGGCCCCAGAGCATAAGGGACTTTTCCACAGTACTACGGATTGTTAATGGCACAGCAGGTATCACAGGTCCTTCCTACTACCCCAGGATTCCTCCCTAATGAAGATTACAGATGAAAAAAAATGAAGGTCATTCCAGCGATGCTTTCTGAATGTGGTCAAAAGTGTGTCATTTGAAAGCTTGCTGCCTCGTGCTGTACACATGCCCACCGCCTACAGAAAAGGTGCAAGGTGAAAACACAATAGTCTCTTTGCTAACTTCTTTTTTTTTTTTTTTTTTTTTTTTGAGACGGAGTCTTGCACTGTCTCCCAGGCTGGAGTGCAGTGGTGCGATCTCGGCTCACGGCAAGCTCCGCCTCCCAAGTTCATGCCATTCTCCTGCCTCAGCCTCCTGAGTAGCTGGGACTACAGGTGCCCACCACCACGCCCGGCTAATTTGTTGTTTTTTTTGTTTTGCTTTTTTTTTTTAGTAGAGATGGGGTTTCACCGTGTTAGCCAGAATGGTCTGGATCTCCTGACCTCGTGATCCACCCTCCTCGGCCTCCCAAAGTGCTGTGATTACAGGCATGAGCCACCATGCCCAGCCCTCTTAGCTAACTTCTAGAACTAGAAGAGGCTGTCCACAGGAAGTTCCACCAGCAGCTTTAGCTCAAGCTCCAGCAACACATCAAAGGGCCACGTCATGTTTCACTTACAATGCAGGGTGTCATCTTTGACCTACATGTGACTGCACCAGTGTTATTTCCCACTCTGGGCCCGCATATCAGCAGCCCTGACACTGCCTGGGCTCCCATCTTGTCACTGTCTGGCTGCAGTGGACCTCGTCCCTTGGTCAACTCTTGTCTTGTTTACCTGGCTAATTGTCTTGGTGCTCTCCCTTCAGCCCTTTCACAGGTGAATATGCAGGGAACAGAGGGGAAGGTTTGAATGAATTAAATCTGAGAATTTTGTGCCTTTTGTCCAAGGATTTCAGAGATAGTCACTTTATAGCCAAACATTTGGAAGCCATGATTTCTGTCTTCCAAAAGCAATCACCATCTAAGCCAGTAAATCTCAACTTCTGTATATTAGAATCAACTGGAGAGCATTTAAAAATAATTCTAATGCCCAAGCTGCACCCTGAAACAATTACATCAGACTCTTTATGGGAGTGACCCAGGCATCTGTATTTTTTTAAACTCCCCAGGCAATTCCAAAGTGCAGCGAAGTTTGCACATCTCTGCTGTAAGTGTGGGCCAAGGAACCTTCTCTAATTGGCCTTCATGTGCCAAGGACAGAGCACCAGCAATTAAAATAAGAAACAGGAGAGTTAAATCGGTCTTGCTTTTCTCATTCTCTTTCTTTCCCCATTTTTATAACAGACTGTAATTCAACTGGCTCAAAGAGCTATCTACAATCTATGGAGCAGAAATAATCCTGAAGGAAAGGAACGCCTCCATCCCACAGCCTTCTCTTTTTCTTTTTTTAAAACATTGACCAGTTTTTGTCCTTACCCTCAGATTACAGAGCTTTCTTGATTTGAAGTTCATATTTTCCTGGGATCCTAAAATGAGTGGTACAGAAAAAGCTGAGGCGCACGCACCCTCATTTATCCTGAATCCTGTCTATCTTGTGAGCATCCCCTAAAGGGAGCATGTGCCTGGGAAGAAGTTTCTGGGAAATAATATTTAAAATCCAAGCCACAGTTGTCTCTTCCTTACCTCTTTCCATTCACAAAAGGGTTTTATGTAAAACAGAAATTCATTTGCTACCAGCCCAGCCCAGAAAAAAAAACAGGCATCAGGAGAAAACCTCACAGAAAGGGCTCTCGGAAGGCCACGGAAATGGCAGCCCCACAGACATAGACCCACGTGCAACGGGGAAAAGGATGAGCTTGGAGAGAACATCAGGAAGGCACCCCCTTTAGCCTTCAGACCTCTCCAGTTCTGGGGACAGGTACTTAAATTAGCATTCTCAAGGAGAAAGGCAGGGATGGATGTAAAGAGGCACAGGAGTTGTATGACAGGGAAAACAAAGCACATTAAAAAAAAAAAGAAAGAAAGAAAGAAAGAAAGCCAGCAGGAATATGTCCTAATTTGGAGAAACAGGCCACATTGCCATGGCAACTCTGAATCTCCACAAGGCAGCCAGGCATGCCTTTAAACATCATGTTAAATAGTTCAACTATGAAGAAGAAGAAAGAAAAGAGTGTAAGGGAGGGTTGAGAGAGGAGGAAGAACCCTGAAGCCTGCTGAGGGCCAGAGGGAGAGGCTGCCCAAGGCCCAGCCATTCTTCAAGAGAAATTTCATACAGCGAAGCTGCAAGTCCTGAACTGGATCTTTTCTCTCTGATCTGGGCAGGTTGGGGACTGCATTTGTATGTAGTTAACCTGTATCTTCAGAAAGATTCTCCCAAAGCCACACAGATGCCAGCCCACTACTCCTCATCCTCTTTTCCAGGACTGTCCTCAGGGCTACCAGCCCCACAGCAAACCTGCCTGCCATACTCAGGCCTTTCCCAGGAGACTTGACGGGCATGTGATCTTGTGCCATAGGGGAAGTGAACCCAGCAGTCCTGAGGGCTGAGCACAGCAATTATTTGGCCACACCTGTAACCATGCGTGGAACACTGGTTAGGAATTCTGGCCTAAGGGGGAAGAAAAAACATTTTATTTATTCAAAAAATGTAAAAGCCACCTGGAAACCATGCCTAAATGAAGTTATGCCATGTGTGGTCCTTTGGGATCAAGCCAGTGATGCTGGCAATTCAGGGAAGAGTTTTCTGCGTGGCTCTGAACCTTTGGAAAATAGGAATAAGAATATAAAACTGTTCTCCCATCTGGAACATTAATTACTCAAATTATGCACTTAATGTTCAGCATTCATTTCACCCTGCAACTAGTTCTCAATCACATTGCCTTCCACATTACTTGGTCTCTTTTTTCTTTCAGAAGTCTCTCCCCTAGTCCTTCTGGCCTGTTTGCCTGCTCTGCCTTTCCCCTTTTCTCTTCTGTTAGGACCTGGAGATCTTTTGACAGAGCCCTGTGAGCTGAGCAGCTCCAGCAGTTGAGGGCCAAGCCAGAAGCTGAGAAGGAGAAGCAAATGGTCCCGTGCCTCATGGCACACTCAGATGCCACTGCGAGAAGTGGTGTGTGTCATAGGTGTCCAGGTAACCTGATGAGCCCCGTACGGCCCGGGGAATGGAGAATGCATTCTTCTCTTAGCTTAACAACAACAATAATAATAGAAGCAGATGGGTGCACTGCTATCCCCGGGCTCTCTCTTTCTTTTTGTTCATTGGCTTACATCAAATCATTTTCTCTATAGATTTATTCTTAGCACACAAAACTGAAATTTCCACTTGCTCTGCTGTGCTCTCTCTGAAACTTTCCATTCCATAAACATCCCACAACCCAGAATGAGTCCATCTTATCTGTCCTGTATGGCCCTGACTCAAGGCAGAGGCCTCAAGGCCTTTAGGGGGCTTCACTATATCCCCAGCTAAAGGAAATCACACCTCTCCCACAAAAAAACACCCTCTCTTGGCCCTATCTCCTCCAACCAAGAGCAGATCTTTCTCTGAGACACCTCCTCCACCACTTCACACATGCATGTCCTGGCCCAAACCACAGTCCCCCTGAGTCCTGCATTTCTGCACTTGTACAACAATCTCTACCTCACAGGATTGTTGGGAGGCATGCATAAAATATCTGTGGGGGAGGGAGGCATGGTGCCTGGCCCATTTGCAGGCTGGCAATCAGAAGGGCGCCCTTCTCAGCCAAGCACTGGACAGAGTGTTTAGTGAGGTAAGGCATTTCCTTCTATGTTAACCATACATGGCTGGCATTATTCCTGTTTTAACAGTGAGGAGCCTGAAGTTCCAAAAGGTTAAGTCATTGCCTAAGTTCACACAGACAGGAGCCAGCAAAACCAATTTTGACTTTCAAATTCACTGTCCTTAACCATGGCCTTCCTCTCGATGGTGGTGCAGGATGTCCAAATAGAAGGGCTTGGGGTTGGCGATCTGTTCAAAAGGCAGGGCTCAGCAGCTGTGCTGAGGCAGCACCACATAGCAAACATATCTACATTCAACATGTGTATTTATCTGGGATGGCTGCTATGGTGTGGGGAGAGGAAGGGGTTATAGCTGATGGAAATCTGTGAACAGCTAGAAGCTCCTACCTCCCTGCCTCCCTAGGAGCGGCCATGGGCACACTGTGTTTCTAACAAATGCAAATAAATACTAAATATTTGTTTAATAGAAAATACCATGCATTCTTTGACTGCAATTTTGCTTTTTCTCTAGTTGGATCTCCATGAATTACCAAGGGATGTAAAGACTTAGAAGAGAGTTACAAGAGGAAATGTAAAACCATCCATTTTTACCAAAATTAAATGTGCAAAAGGCTACATATCGGAGGGATGAGGACAGGAAAGAATAAGAGGTAAATAGCAAATGGGAAAATGAGAAAGGAAAACAAGAAGTGTTTAACAAACACTACTTAAAATTCTCCTCAAGACAAAGCCTGAAGCACAGTCAGCCTCGGCCCAAAGCACCTGCGTGGTCCATTTTCCACCCTTAAAGCCCCTGATATTCCCTTGGATGCTTCATTCTCTGAGGAAAAAACCCTAGTCTAAATCGATTTGATCCTGAAAACACAAAGGTCCATATCCGAGGCACCCCAGTCCTTCAGTGTAACCTTTCTTACCTTCCTAGTTCTGTCTCCTTTCCTCAGCTGAATAACCTGCATTTTAAAAATAATTGAATTATCGATGCATTGTTTTATCACATTACTTCAATGGCCTCTTCTGATTACAGCGCCAACCTTCTGGCCTCCACTTCCTATAATATCTGTCTCTTCCTGTCTGTCTTTTCTCCCCACCACCCCCCGATCTTATCTATTCCCTTTCCTGTCACCTCTTCAAGGATTAATAGGGTGAAAACACTCATTCCGTCAGCAGTCGCTGATGCTCAGGTGTGGCACAGGAGAATTTCTAACATGGCCTGGAAGCAATCTAATAGGAAGGGCGAGGAAGGGGAGTGGATGGAGAAGCCAGATGTCTTGCCCAAGAAATATCTGTATTTCAGGGTGGTGTGTAGAGGAAACTACCAGCTTGCTCCCAGTGCCCTGCTGATGCAAAGCAGCATAAACCTGCCTCTTCCCCTCTTACATATTATTCCAGGCACTCCAGCATTCACATACTCATGTTCATTGACAACTGCCCCTCTTGGAAGCACTCCACTGGGGAGCTCATCAGATAGCAGTCATTTAGCAAGGCCCCCAGTGCCTGAACCACTTTTTTTGCCAGCATATTCACCCATTCACTCTGCCAACACATGGCAAAAGAGGTGCCACCAAGGACTCTTCTGTTTATAACACCTACTGATCACACTCTGAGGTTAAGTCAGCTCTGGCACTGTGAAGCATACATGTGCAGAAAGGTGAATGAAGCTACAGCAAAGAATCCATGATCTCTACAGTAGCCTGGCAGGCTGATTTTCTATCATCTAAAATTAATTATATGGCATAACATGCAGAGACATCCACAGAACAAGGGAGACAGGCTGGATCAGGGCTAAGAAGTAACTGAATGAGAGTGATGGAGCCCAGAAGCGGCTTTACCATGATTACTTACACAGAGGAGATGTTGGGCTAGAATATTTTCCAGTTGGAGAAAATTTGAAAGTGGTTCAATCAGTGAAATGTAACCACACATACAATCGTCATGGTGAAAATCCCTGAGATGTTTTTCAGCTCCCTCTAGCCAGAATATGAACAATACCTAATGATTGTGCAGTGCTTATAGCTCAACGAAGCACTCTCATGTATCTCATTTCAGTCATTACATCATCCATTATTTTATGGACAAAGCAGCTTTGGCTCAGAGAGGTTCAGTGATCTGCCCAAGGTCATGCAGCTGGCAAGAGGCAGAGACAAACGGAAGCCCCAGGTGTCAGACAAAGGTCTTGTGACTGCACGCCTCAGATTGATGCCACCATGGTCCACAGTGCTCAGAAAAACAAGGACAGGAACAAGAAAGGCCCAAAGAACCGAGAACAATGTGTGTACTAAAGCCATCCAACAGCATCAATCGACTATTAAAAATTCAGCTTCTTTAGTGAGTCATAACCAGGTCAAAGCTTTGATTTTATTGAACGGTCCAGCAAGCTCATTCAATGGACATAAAAAAATCTCCATAATAGAAAATATGCATATGCATGTATATTTATCCCATATAGAAACCATGGGATATTTTTATACTTGAATCTTTTGGAATAAAATGTAATGTTTCTCCCCACCTAGCTAGAAGGAGAACAAGTGAGTTTACCTTAGAGTGAGGGATCAAACCACTTGTAACTCAAAGGGTGAGGTGTGTTTCGCTCCATCTCTAAGAGGGCATTATGCATGCCACCACAGTGCGTAACGTACTGCTCTGTTTCAGCCTGTGCCTCTCAGTTCTGCCCCACCCAGCCCTCCATATCACTGGGGCCAACTTCACTCCCTCTGGATTTTGTTCATTCGGTAGGGATCCAAGCATTCTAGAAACATGGAGCTGGAAAGGAATTCAAGGTCATTTTGTTGAAAGGAAAAACAGCAGAATAAAATAGGTAAAAATTCCAAGGCTGAGAAATGTGCCTTGGATGCTTACTGTGCATTAGGAGGTGGCAGTAAATGAATGTATCAGTGCAGGGGACCTTGTGATTCCTAGACAAAGATACCTGATTTAGATCCTGGCTGCCCCTCTTACCTGCTGGACAACTTTGACAACAAGTCAACATCTCTGGGCCCCAGTTTTCTTGTATATAAAATGGGAGTAATAATAATTACCTCACAGGATTATAGAAAAATAAAAACAAGATCATTAATGTCATATGTTAATTAATATAATGCAATTAAATAATATAGCCATTGTAATAAAATAAAAAATAAAGCACACAGCAAAGTACCTGATCAGTTCCAGTTAGGTTACTTTCTACATTTTACATGTCTAAAAATCACTGGATGTTTCTTTACTGATTGGTTCCAAAAATAATACTACATAGCTGACTTTTATCTTTCATATGCTACATTCTCTGAGTTTTTTGTTGTTGGTGGTGATGGTAGTGGTGTTCTCTCTGAGCCTTGAATTATTTGTCCTATCATTTTTTACATATTTCTAAAAACATAAGAACTCCTTCAGCTCCATTCTCCAGAGGGCAGAAACAAGAAGTAAAGAAAAATTGTTCCTCACTATGAGTATGAATAACGCCCTATAGCCATGTGTTTATTAAGTAATCATAGTTTTCCTCTTTTTACAAATATATATTGGAGCAGCATGAGATTCCTGTACATCAATGATATGACATAATATTAACTCAAAGCAAAGAAACATATTTTTCTTAGCCTAAGCAGCCTAGTTGTAGATAAATGTGAAGTTATGTTGGGTTTTGTAACACTAAAGACAACTTGATGAGCCCCAGGAGATGCAATTCTCATTGTATGGCTGAAGAAGCTGAGACCTAATGAACGATTTATCCAAGATCACACAGTTAGCCATGCCGGAACCTAAACTCTAACCCAGTGTTTCTAACTCTCAGATAAGCCCTCTTACCTCTGTACCACACTTTTGAAATAAACTTCCAACCAGAAAGTTGTGTAGATTCTATTTTCTCAGATTATTGATGAATATGTCACACGGGACAGAAATAAAAGGCTTGCTAAAGTCAAGACACAGTACATTGATCACTTCCCCCCAAGTCCCGGAACCTCATCAGTCTGTCACTGCTGGAGATGATGATATCCCATAGGACCTCAGTGCCACACTTTTCACTGTGCTGTAATTTCTGTCAGAGAAACAAGACACGAGCAGAGCCCTTACCTGTCAGGCTCTAGCCTAACAGTTCAGGGGATGCATCTCGATCCACAGCTCTTAGAAGCAATTTCCTTGGAAACACTGCCTCTAGCAACAATATCTACACCAGTGCTTCCCAAATACTAGCCCATGGATCAATGACAATCCATGATAAAGTTATCACTGGCCCACAGAAAAATGAGAAAAATAAAAACAATGTATTGGGTTGTTGACACAGCTAGATGTATTCAATTTAAAGGACTGTTCTTTATTCTGAGATCATATATTTCTTAGTTTTGTTTGTAGTTTCCATATCCTTTGTTTTTTTAAAAAAATTGTGGTTTAGGACTGTTTTTTAAAAGTCAAAATTGGAAAAATAACAATTCCTTGTGCTACATCATGCCACCACTGCCACTATCATTATAAAATAATTAGTCTGCAAATTGAGAAATCAGAAACCTCTCCTCTAAGCAACTGGTAATAGAGGCTGTGTGCCTGGAAGGAGCAAAGTCCCCACCAAGACTGGTTCCCTCTTGGCCAAAAAGGAGGCTTGACGAAGGGACTGCCACTGCCAGTATGGGTCATGGGACATCAGGGAGCTTCGTATAACCATATCCCAATGTGACACTCTCCACTCAAGTATCTTGTGAATTCAGCCACATAGGGGTTTCATTATATTACAGTTCAGACTTCTGTTTTAAATTATTTCCTTTCACTTTTCACTTCAATTAACGTAGGTGGGTAACCACCTACCAGGTGTCAACATCACCAGCAGTTTTGATATGCATTATTTTACTTAGTCCTATGAGATAAGCCCTTAAAATGTCCAAGGTATACCATACCCGGCTTTTGTAGCTCACTGCCGCAAACTTTTCATGATCGTCCCCCAGATCTTGGTTGCTCAAATTCAATCTTCCTCATCTAATTTCTGTGCCATTTTCTCCTTTAGTGATGCATTCTGCATACCACTATTGATTAAAACACTATGCATGTTCATCTACTTCTCCAGCTTCACCATACCCTCAGTGATTTGTACCACATCTAACACATAAAGGATGTTCTGAATGAGTAAAACTAATCCTAGACCACTTTCCAAAAAGCTAATCATTAGATAATTTGATGAAATTATCAAAATGTTGACTTCTTGCATAAAAATAAACCTGAAAAGTAGGCTAACTTCTACAGTTCATTATGGAAATAGGGTGAAAATGGGGTCTAGTGAAGTGATGGCAAAATTAATTAGGAGAATTATAATGAGATAATTCATATAAAGCTCTTACACATAGCAAGGGCTCCATACATAATAGTCTTCCTTTTCCAACTCCTTTTCTGATTAGTTGCTCATTGGAATGTTGTGGAGATTGGTTTTTCTTTTTTCTTTTTTTTTTTAGAAAATCTTATTGTTTTCAAAACACTGCTTTTTAATTTTTTGCAGTGTTTTGTTTTTATTTTTTACTTTTTAAAATTATTTATTATTTATTTATTTATTTATATTTTATTTTAAGTTCCAGGATACATGTGCAGAATGTGTAGGCTTGCTACATTGGGGGGGGGAAAAAAACACTGCTTTTTAAAAACAATAATATCAACACTGGGCCCAGGAAAATCACCTCAAAAACACCATTTTGGCTTTTCTTATGTTCTCCTGAATCCCCATACACACCACACACCCACACTCACACAGACACACAAATACTCACTTTCCAAATTTTGGTTGACATCTGAATGCTGATTACTATGAGTGTGATCTTCCAGACAACTGTGTCCGCATCAAGTACCCCTAGGGGTCATTCCCATTTGATTCTGTGTTAATATTTTTATAATTTTTGTATTTTTATAACATTTTCACAAAATTTCATAATTTTTCCATGAGGCCAAATCAGAAGCTTCTTCAAAGTAAAGATTAAATATACCTTTTTTCTTAAAATGTCTGCACCTTCAGGCTTTCACAGGATATTAAATCAGTGTGACAGCACTTTTACGAGCGTAGGTAAGCTACTAGAAGATGAGCACAATTTAATTCTAAGAACACCTGGTAGTTGATAAATATTAAACAGTCAGAAGACAATTTAGGGCTAGAAGCACCAACATTCTAAGAGTCATGTACGATTATTATGTCTGCTTTTGAAAGAGGCATTTTTAAAAGTATTAGGAACATGTTGCAAATCTATCAAGATCCCATCATTTGTGAAGTCCAACACGACTTAGATTTTAACAATTTGTTTCCAGCCAATCACCAAATCTCTTCGAAATGTGTCATGTTATATTGGCTTGGCATGCTTGTCTCTTTCTGTTTGTGCCTATGTATTCTATTTACACCACCCAGGGTAAAGTGATGTTTAATACTCATTTTAATACCAATGTTATCAAAATATATTTTAGCCTACATTCAATAGCTCTGGAGTAGGCCAAAACCTTTTCTCCTCATTATCACCTCAGTGAGAGTCCCTTGCCAGGATCTGGCTAGGAGGCTTATATCTGACAAAGCTTAATGAAGTGTTAATGAAGGGAAACCATCCCAGCCCATTTAGAGCTTTATTCAGAACAGATTTAAGAGTACTCTGGTAAAAAGCTTTAATAGTGGCTCTTTTTCTTCCCCAGGAGGGGACAGATAAGGTGAGAGGCTGTAGACTTAACTTGGTCATGTTTGGCTTGAATGGTTTTGCCTTTTGTTCACTAAACTGAGGTTTAATCCTTCTCCTTATTTTAAAATTCCTCTGTATGGGTCTATTCCTCTGTATGGGCCTATGAATTCCTCATTCTAGATAGCTGCCCAACCTTTCCAATCAATGTCTAGGCCCTTAAGCATGCACTGTTAACATACCCATAGCTTCTTTTTCTTCCCTTTAAGTAACTTCTTCATCCTCTGTAGTCCCATCAAAGCTATTCATTTAACAGAAAACCATCAGCCAAGGTCTACAAAGAATTCCGTGGCCAAATCCTCTGCATTCCATTTGACTCCCCTGTGCTGACATGGCACCACTCATCACTCATAGCCATTCAGCACTCTTCAGTGTAGCTTACATGGTTCTCTTCTCTTGCAGCCATTAACTTAGGGGCCAGAAGACCTACATTCTAGTCCTAGCCTTGCCACTTAATATTTCTCCGTCTTTGACATATCATTTAACTTTTCAGAGACTTATGGTGATGATGGGGATAGTGACAATAGCTATCTTCACTTTTCAGAGACAGAATTTGAGATGCAGTTTCCCATACTGCACAATTGTTATGAGTATCAAATTAAGGTAAAGTATATAAATTTACTTTGAAAACTGTATAACATCATGAAATGTAATATTTTGTTATCTTTATCTCCTACCTCCAGCCACATGTACCGTAGTGTTCCTTCCTGTTCTCTCTTCCAATTTTCCTTTCCTTTCTTTCTGGAAGACTCCCTGCTTTTCCAGTATGAATTTCTGCTGTACACGAATTTCTCTGCATACTTGAGCACTTCTTTCCTAAGTAACTCATTAGAAGAATGCTTCAAGATGAGGAGTGAAAGGGCTGACCTCAGGGTGCCACATTTGGAAGAAATAAAAAAACTATCTATGGCCTGTGAGTAGTTGGGACACACCAGTTTCTGGAGCTTTCTTTGATCATTGAAGAGTCTCACCCAAATAGAATTTAGATTATCCAAATTTTCTTTCCATCTGTCTGCCTACAATTATCAGAAGTTCATATAATCTCTAATATATAGGCTTTCTACTATATACAGCCCCAAATGCCATTAATATTAACTTTTATCAATATCAATATATTTTATTAATATACTTTCAATCAATTATCTCAAACCACATTAAAATATCATATCCTCCCTCCCTACCCTAGTCCTAATTTCAATTTGCCCTTGTCCTTACCTCTAATCAGGAGAGAGAAGAGATAGCAATTCATTACATCATATTATCTGTAGATTATGAACTATTAGACAGGACTGGTATTTTGTTGACTTTAAAGTTCTACTAGAACTGATCTGGTAATCTGGAAAAGTAGGCCAGCTCCAGGAGAGAATTGAGATGTGGCCTCAGGCAAGTCACTTAATCTTTCTTGGCCTCAGTGTCCTCTATTGTAAAATAAGGGTATGAGACTAGTCTCTAAGATCCCTTCCAACCTTGATGGTCTCTGATACCATGTAGTAAGATAACATGTTCATCTGGATTTTTGTGGAGGGGTGCGGAATAGAGTGGAGTGGGGATGAAAATAGAGTGTGCCTTATTAGGAATTCCCTTTCCTTTCCCTACTGCACGTAAAGAGCTTCAACATTCTCTTTGCAACCTTTTATGTGCCAAATCTTAAAATCTGTCAGCAAGGATGCAGTTTAAAAACTCATAATTTGATCACACATTTTCAGATTTTGCCACCACTGCTCATTTCCTTTGTTTACTTTTAATCTACTCACCCTGAACCCTGTGCATTTTTGGTGGCTTTCCACCTATTTATTCACTCACCTTTCCTTCACTCAACATTCTCTTCTCATGGACATCATACCAGAAACTTCTTGAATAGATTGTAAATCCCAACCCCTCTATTTTCAGATGAAGAACAAAGAAAGATTAAGGGACTTGCCCAGAGTCAAACAGCTATATGGATTATAAAGCAAAGATGAGAACCAGACCTCTTGATTTGGTAGTTTAGTTTAGGCTCTTTCCACTCTAACATCTACACCATGCAATGAGTATTTCCATTCAACCCTATGGAGTACTCCAAAGAAGAATAAAGCCCTAAAAAGCGAGTAGCAGCGTACCATCCCCTACATTGCCCATAAGACTTAAATTATTTTTAAAAATATTAGCCCTACTCTCTTTCCCTCTATTTCAAATATCGGTGACATATACCTTCCATTTTATATAATCCTAGTTGTGAATAATTGCATATTTTTCCCAGTTGCTTTGACAAATGAGGTTGAGACTTCTATAGACTTTATTGCTGCATCTCTACCTCAAATCCGCCCAAACCAATCTTTTTCTTGTATTGAGACTGCCTGCTGATATTCGACTCCACCACCATTTAGCTCAGTCAATGCTGTAGGATCTATGTGAAAAAGCAATTAAATCATTTCTGTAATTATTCTCCCATGCTTATAAATAATTAAGAATTGCACATCCCCCCGGAAGCCACGAAGGGCCCAGAAACAGTGAATGACAGGGAGGAATGAATGAGGAAACATATTTGTGAAGGCAGTAAAAATTCAATGAGGCGATGATAAATGAGAAAGTTGGAGAGTGAAAATAAGGAAATGGTTAAGAGTCGGGAAAATGGAAAGAGAAGCACAAAATTGGGAGAAAGGAGGGGAGGATTCCTAGGAACATTGGTAAAAATAAAAAACAATTAAGAAAGAAAGCAGTATAACAAAATAGACCCAGGAGCGAGAGAGAAAGAGAAAGGAGTGCAGGCAGAGGAAGGTTAAAAGAGGCCAAACACGTGTTGCGGTTGCTATTATTTTCCTTATTGCAAAGCTAAGGAAACTGAGGCAGAGAAGAGTTAAGCAGGCTAAGAACATAGAACTAATAAGGGAGAGCCAGAATCAGTCCAGGTCTGTCTGGGCCTGAATTCTATCTATTATATTGAGCTCAAACTCTTTTTCAATTTTTAAAATTACAAAATGTGAATCTATGATGATCTCACAACAAAATGTTTAATCTAAAAAATTTATATTATTATTCCTGATATCCCTTATCAATAAATTAGCTACAGCTCCTCACCCAGACCCCCACTATGACCAAGCATATGGATGGAGAAGGTGGCTGCTGGAGGGCATCTCTGCCATGGGATGGAAGAGCACTACAAGGTCCCACAGAGATAGGGCATTATGTCCTTGGGTGGCCTCATTACATGCTAAGTTCTAACCAACTGAACCAACTGGCCACAGACAATAAAGCTAATGTTTGATAGCTCCAAAAGTCAAGAGCAGACCACCTGGGAACTTTTAACTATGCCAGGTCCAAAGGTAGGCCACAGAGGGGCCTCGGCACTGACAGGATGAAGCACGATGATGGCTGCGTGTACCACATAAGGTAGAAGCCGTGTGGAACAGTGGGTCACAGGAGATGCGGGGGAAGAAAAGGTGGGAGAAGGGCAGAGAGACACGAACCAGAGATGCAATGATGGAGAGCAGGGAGCAGAGCAAGGAGAGAAAGGAGGACAGAGAGAAGGAACAATCAGAGAAGCCAAGAGGGGAAGAAACAAAGAAGGATGCATGCACAGGCAGGCTGAGATGAGTCCATGAGGGCAGGGAAAGGCAGCTGAGGGTTCTTAGTGCAGAAAGTAGGGTTAAGCCCTCTCTGTAGTGTGGATGGTTAAAACGGTCCAGAAATCGTCGGAGTTCACCAATTTATGTGGACTTCCCTCCTCTGCCTGATTCTCTTCTACTTCCCAGAGCAAGTCCTGAAGTCCTTCTGCCTTCATAGACAAAATTCTCTCCAGGCTCCAGAGCAGGTATGGACTGTTCCCTGCTCAGCTGAGGACAACTGACACCCTCCTCAAGCAGCTCCCCTTCAGGGTTTCTGTTTGCAGCAAGGTATCCCAGCAGAGCCACCCCTCATGCTAGGATCGGAGAGGATCCCCACAAATGGTGGAATCTGTGGCCGTCAGGAAAGTACCTTCTGTTTAAAATACATATTTTCCTTATGGTCCAATGGGGTATCTGAAATTCCACTATTACAAACTTCTTCCACTAAGTTAGAATACAAATGCCCCTAGGGAGGGAAACCCATTAGTTGTTCTTGTGTATTTGGACCCTGGCAAGGACTTAGTGTTATAAACTGAAAGGAGGAAATTCTGGGGCCACGTGGAGGACAGACCCAGGACTGAATCGAACAGTACTTCCTGGAGAAACCCAGCAGTGCCAGGAGCAGAGGGAAGCAGGAAGAGAGTCCTCTGGGCAGGCAAAGGGCAGAAAAAAGGCACTGGAGAATTAGAGGTAGGAGCTGTCAAATGACAGAAAAGAACATGGAAAAGGAAGGAAAAAATGGTTAAAAGTAGATTATTTTCCAATTGCATAACTTTTCCCTGAACTGACCATCAAGATCAAGATGACAAAGTGGCCATGATTGCTACTTGGAAGTTCCAGAAGCACACAAAAAAACCCTTTTCAAGCCCTAATGCTTCCTCCCACAGACAAAAAGCCAGCTCCAGATACTTCCAACTCTTAACAGCTTCAGAAGCCCCCACTACAATGACTAGTTAGCCTCTTTCTGGAACCCAACAGAGCACAAGAGTGGAATACACCAACGTGAGAGAAAGTGCTCTTCTCCCAGAGCATCTAGAAAGCTGAACGGTGTCCTTATCCCCCTCTCTGCTTTGCTGAGTAGTTTTCATAACAACCACTGAACTGGTTTCCCTTCTGGAAGAACTGAAATGACACCAGTAACTACTTGCTGGGTTACCAAGTCTTCCCTTTCATTGACCAGTGAGACTTCTCCTCGGGCACAGAAACTGCAGGGCCAAATGGGTGAAGTTCCATGACCCCAAATAGTACTTTCCTCAATAAAATTAGTCACCAATTTGTTCTTGGAGAACAACAGTGACGAGAGACCAGGGCATTCACGTCTGTATCAGCCTCTTCTGATACAGATGTGCTGGTTAGATGTCTGGAAAAAATGACATGGCAGGCAGGCAGGCAAGCAGGACAAGAACTGGGACTCTGGCCGCTGCTCTCTTTCTACCCTGCAGAGCAGCCCAGTCTTGAGTCCTGCTACTCAGCCAGTCCCTGTATTTGGCCAGAGCAAAGCTTCCATGGCCTATATGAGTGTAACTGGACCTACAGCTGTCACAGCCGTTGGACAACTTCAGGTAATGTTGGTCTGAGCCATCAGTTCCCCTACTTCTCTCCTGCTTGGTTCTGGGAATTGTTGCACTCACACTTCCTGCCCCAATTCCTCTCTTCCTGGGCTCTGACTCCAGGCTTCAGACCTTATTTCCTGTTTTCAGTATCAACTCTGGCTTCTAGAGCCATCCATCCAGAACAGAAGACTCTCTATGATCTCCATTCAGAGGGGCGGTGGGGGAAAGGTTCTGGCAGAGACCCCAGGCAAGCAGCCAGCTGGGGCCTAGGGGAAAAGAATTATTCACAGGATCACAGATGTTAGAGATGGAAAGAACTTGCAAAAACACATCTCACTCATCCATCCCACCTTGTAATGTAGGCCGTTTTCCAAGAGCATATGGCCTGTTCCCATCTGATTTCAAAGAATCTATCATTACCGACAAATACATACTGAGCACACTTCGTGTGCTCTGTGTTGTCCCAGCCATGAGGGGTGGAAACCAAGGGGCTCTCTTTCTCTAGAAAGGGCTTGCACACTGTGTGATAAATTTACTTCTCTCATGCATTGCCTGAGCCCACCTAGATATCTGTCCCATCATGCTCACACAGATATCTTCCAAACACCTGAATACCCCTCTTGCAGATAAGCAAGCCTCTGATTATCCTGGGAAAATAATAGGGACAATAGATGCTGAAGGACCAGCAATGGGAGGAACTATGGGAGGGTGCTGAGGGGGACAATGGAAACAGCCTTTGGACAACACCGACACTGATTGGTAAAGATTTTGGTCTGTGGTAACAGCAATTACAGCTGATTCTCTAAGAATTCAAGAAGTAAGAAGGAAAAGATTGTTCTATGACCTATCGCCATCCAGGATAGTGAGGAAAGGATACTCTCTTCCTTGTCAACTTCTCATCTACTGAGATGGAATCCTAGACCTTAGACTGATGTGCACTCAATTTTATTTTCTCCTCATACACACCATGGTACAGAAAAGAATTCCCCCAATCTCCAGGGTTATTGAAGAGTTTCAGCTGATCCAGGATCAAATCCTGGGGCATCCAGTTGAAAGTGTTCTGGGCTTGAAGGTCTCAGGTTCACTCTTGACCACAGTCTAGAGTTTGGAGAGAATTGGAATTCCCATGCAGCTGCAGCTCCCAGGCCCCATCAGACTGGGGGTGGACCTGACAGTTTTGCCCACCCTACATCCTTTCTTCTCTAATTCTCTTTCCCTTTCTACTTCTTGTCTTTCATCCCACTCTTGTCTCTCCCTTGGCTATTCCCTTATTCTGAATATTTAGGTCTTAATCAAGGTCAACTGGGAAAGGGAGGAAGTCAACTTTGCCAGGCTCCAGTTAGCCCCTGTTGCAATAGCTGGGATATCCTATTACTCCAAGGCTAAATGCTTGATGTCCCAGGAGGGCTGAATAAATAAAAGTGTTCAAAATAAAGTGAAGCATACTGGTGAAATCCATGGACTTCACTGTCATTTAGATAAGTGTTCTAGTTTCCACACTGCCATTAATAGTGCGGGCCAGTTGCTTTCCTTTCTGATTCTCTTTCTTCCTCTGTAAAAGAAGGAGAATAGTACTACTACCTAAATCCTAGGTCTCCTTTGAAGGTTAAATTGGCTCAGTGCAGGCAAAGCACCATTTCGTATAAAGAGTGGCACCAGAAATGCAGTAGGCATTTCGTTTTTCTAAAGGGGTAATAAAATGAAGCTGACCTCTTCTGAAACTCCAAATTTGGCCCACCCCACTCTCCTCCCAACCAGGGCAAATCCAGGATTCAAAACATACCCAAAAGAGTATGTTAATCAATTCTAGGTTAAGACCCTTAACAACCTGCACTCCCACTGAATATCAGAGACAAGAGAGTTGTTGAACTGACATCTGATGGTGGATTTCATCGTCTCTAATTCCACGGACTTTCTTTGTCATTTTCATGGTATTTCCTCCCTTCTGTTTTCATTTCCTTTCCTCATCTCCATTAGCTTCTTTTCATTTTTCTCCAACTCGTCTTTCTCCTTCTTAATCTTTATTAAGCATTCACTCAATGACATTGCACTGGAAACCATGATGAGAAATCTCAACAAATAGAGCCTGACCTGTCACAGACTTTATAACCTAAACAACATGACATGTTCTACTCACCAGCGGTTCTCAAACTGGGAAGTTTATAAAAACAGTAATTAGTAGGGCTTTGCTCCAAACCTATTAAATCGAAATCCTTGGGTATGAGGCCAGAGTATCTCTATTAAAATAACAATAATAAAATAAAATCTCCCCTGTTGATTTCAAAGTCAACCACTACCATACACTAAAATAAACTATAAATTCTACCAAGCTCCTTTCTCTCTTTCTTGCTATTTTTTAACTCCTTCGTTCTCACCATCCTCTCAGCTGATTATGTCAAACTGTTTTATTTTTGAGAATTTACAATATTTGCTTTGATATAAGCAATGAGAATACAGGAATGGTAAGAATAAAAGGCAAAGAGGTTGGAAGGAGATGGAAGGAGTATGCAGACAGTAGATCTATGAAGGCAAAAGAAGTGGAGCGATGCAGATGGAAGACAGCAGAAATAAGAGTAGGCAGAGGAGGAGGGTGGGTGGGTGGAAGCAGCATGCAGAAACCACAGTGCAGCCTGGCTTCCTGGGAAGCCTGTTGCCCTAGCAACATGATGCTGAAAGGTTAAAGGCTGCTTGCTCCCTACTACTGTGGATTACATGTTCCCAAGGCAACAGAAGGCATCCAAGACACGTGGTGGCAGGCCATGAGGACTTGGGGGTATGCCAGGAATCCTCAGTTCAAGACAGGCTACCCTGGCTGGCTGCACCATTGTGCTACCTTCCACTCTCAACCCATACCTCAGAAGCTCACCCCAGATGCAGCATTCCCTGTGATACTCTTCTCAGTGCCACCACCCCACTTTGGGAAGGGAGGAAATGATATTCAGCTGCAACTAGGTAGACAAATCCAGGAGGAGTCAAGGGACACTAGTGCATGGAAACTCCAAGAACTCAAAAGGAGAAGCAGCCATTTAGTTAGAGGAAAGCCAATTATAATGTATCTAACTTCCTCCATTGCTTTGCTCAACTGTTTGCAAGCCTGTAAACAAATTTTGTAAAAATAACAAAACAAAACAAAACCTGCATAATACACCTATCAAAAGAAAAGGATGCCTTTTCTTTTAAGAGGAATTTGTCTTTCAATACTAGTAGATAACAGAAGCCATTTATTCAAAACCAGGTGTGTACCTGGCAGAGTAATGAGTGACTTAAAAGGTTATTTCATTTAATCTTCATAACAGTTCTTTGAGGTGGAAGAGTATTAACCACAACAGAGAGATGAGAAAAAAAAAAACGAAAAAAAAAAAAGCAGATCACAGAAATCACACATGGCAAGAGGTCACCGGGCTCTGAAAGGTGGAACCAGAACTCAAAATGGCTCCACGGCATATGCTCCATCCACGATACTATACTGCCGCCATCTGAAAAGACACTATATCAGGTAACATGGCCCCATTCTTACACCCAGAATGAATAAAAAAACAGCACCCTGCCAATACCTCAGGCCCTGTATCAGCCAACTCCGGAGCACTTCCTCAGCCTCAGCTATACTGACCCTCCTATTACTCATCAAGAAACAACAGCAACCAAAACACTTTCCCACTTGAAGGCCTTCACACCTGCTGTTCTCTCTGCCAAAATGCTGCCCCTCAGATCTTCAGGCGTCTTGATCCTTCTCACCATGAAAATCTCAAGGGCTACCTCCTCTGCAGCCTTCCCTGACAACCCTAACTAAAATAGCTCACAATACCTCTTTCTGCTATTTTCATTAAAGCATTCACCACTATCCAAAATAATACTGTTTAATTGATGTGTCTGTTTACTGTCAGTCAATGCTCCATGAGGACATGTCTCTCTCACTGATCACATCTCCAGGACCTCAAATAGTTCCTAATACCCAGTAGATAAAAGATATTTTGTGAATAAATAACTGAGAAAGTATGTTGTTTGGAGAGGAAGTTACTACCTTTGAAAAGTTAATTACATTGATTAAATATAGTTGGGTGATACCTTGACAATTAGCATATAATATGAATTGCATACGTTTATTTTCCAAAATGTTTAAAACTGTTTATTTCTTTCTGCTCACTCTTTTGAAAGAGCGCTAATAAAGTCAGGGCTATCACTGGCACTTAAATATTTTCATGATAAAAGTCTTGCTCTGCTACCTCAGATGGCACCCCTAACCTGAAGCAGGCCTTTTGCCATGTCTGTCTGCTAAAAATAAAGTGGACACAAATGTGATAACTCCAGCTGGAAGTGCCAGGTTGCTGATTGCTGGTATCTGGCCCTTATATCTGTGAGGAAGGAAAAGGTGATAGAGCTAGCAGCCCAGAGAGACATAGGAATGTATCTGCCAGTAACCACAGAGATTAACCTATCAGCCATTTTCATTTGGGTTTAAAATACTTTTCTCTTAATTGCAACTGACATTTGCTGCCCCGAAATAATTAATTCATCCATACATTTAATAAATATGTATTAAGGGCTTACTCTGTGCCAAGCTATATGTTAGGTTCTGGTGATACAAAAATGATAAAGACCTAGTCCTTGCCCTTGCAAAGTCTGTAGTCTAGCAGGACAGAGAACTAAAAAAACTACTACCATTACTTACAGTTGTGATATGGACTACGTATGAAATGAAAAGAAATAAAGGGAAAAGAAACAGGAGTTTTGAACTGATGGTAGAGAAGAAAAAATATCTGAGGGCATGAGGACCTTGGGTGAGGAGTACAGCCCTAGATGAGATGTACCACTTGGGCCCTGGAAAGTAGAAAAATATCAGCACCACACTTAAACACACACATGTACACGCACATGAAACAAGAAGCATGCCGGAAGCAGTGGCTTATGCCTGTAATCCCAGCACTTTAGAAGGCCAAGGTGAGCGGATCACGAGGTCAGGAGTTCGAGACCAGCCTGGCCAACATGGTGAAACCCCGTCTCTATTAAAAATACAAAAAATAACTCGGTGTGGTGGTGGGTGCCTGTAATCCCAGCTATGAGGGAGGCTGAGGCAGGAGAATCTTTCAAACCCAGGAGGCAGAAGTTGCAGTGAGCCGAGATAGTGCCATTGCACTCCAGGCTGGGTGACAGGGTGAGACTCCATCTCAAAACAAAACAAAACAAGAAGCAAAAAGCAAAAACAAAACAAGGAGAGAGGCATGCAGAAAGGGAAACACTAGTGCTAAAAGACAAACTTCACCTTGCCAGTCCCACCAAGGGCCTCAGTAGTGGAACAGCTAAAGGGAACACTGACACTTAACCGTTTCAGCATTGTCCCAGGCCTGGAGTGAACTAGAAAGAGCATCACCTTTGGAGAGAACACCCAAACTGCATGTCTAATGACCACAGAGCTAGGTGAGTTCAAGATCATACTGTTGATGGTTTGTGTTTCTGTTTACTTCATTCATTTATTCAGTGGAGACTTACCAAATAACTCTCATAGACCCATACTTGCTGATTCCTACAATTTTCAAGGCCTTTTCTAGGTACTTCGAACAACCTTACTTAATAACCTCAAGAAATAGGGTCTAGGCCAGGCACAGTGGCTCACACCTATAATCCCAGCACTTTGGAAGGCCAAGGTGCGTGGACCACCTGAGGTCAACAGTTTGAGACCTGCCTGGCCAACATGGTGAAACCCCATCTCTACTAAAAAAAAAAAAAAAAAAAAAAAAAAAAATGCCTGGCTTGGTGGTGCATGCCTGTAATCCCAGCTACTCAGGAGGCTGAGGCAGCAGAATCACTTGAACCTCGGAGGCAAAGACTTCAGTGAGCCGAGATCATGCCACTGCACTACAGACTGGGTGACAGAGTGAGACCCTGTTGAAAGAAAGAAAAGAGACAAGAGAGAGAAAAGAGAGACAGAGAGAGAGTGAGAGAGCAAAAGGTCTATTTGTATCACTATTTTATAGATGAGGAAACTAAGGCTCAGAGAAGTGAAGGAATTTTCTAAAGGTCACACAGTAAGTGGTGATAGAACCAGGAAACAGCAAGGCAGTGAGATTCCAGAACTCCCTCACTTAACTGTGGTGTGTGTATTCATTTCCTAAGGCTGCAGAAGACTCGGGGGCTTAAAACAACAGAAATGTATTCTCTCACAGTTCTGAAGGCCAGAAACCTAAAATCAAGGTGTCAGGAGTCTCACACTCTAAGGCTCTAGGGGAGATTCCTTCCTTGCCTCTTCCAGTTTCTGGCGGCTTTCCTAGCTTGTAGCTCAACAACTACCACCTCTATCTCTCTTTATATGGGCTTCTCCTCTGTGTCTGTGTCTTCTCCTCTTCTGTCTCTTATAAGGACATTTGTCATTGAATTTAGGGCCCACCCAAATAATTCAAGATGATCTCATCATGACATCTTTAAGTTAATTACATCTGCAAAAACCCTTTATCCAAATAAGGTCACATTTATGGTTCCAAGGGTTAAGACAAGGACCTATCTTTTGAAGGATCACCATGCTACCCAGTGCAGTGTGTATAGAGTGCACAGTTTAATGAGTGTTAATTGTTTAATCAAAGTTAGCTGTCACTACGCACCTGACACTATGTGCTAGGAAGACGAAATTACTAAAGCATAGCCCTGGTCCACAATGAGCCTACTCTACAGCAAGAGAGACAGATGTGTTAACAAGACAGGTTATAATAAAAGCATGAAGAGGGCACAGGTGACGCACAAGAAAAGAAATGGCAAATTCTGTGAAGGTGGGAGTCGGGAAAGTGTGCACAGAAGAAACGCCATGAATTCTCCTATAAAGTGGACAAGGGGTGGGCAAGGAAGAGGACGTTCTAAGAAGAGGAGGTGGCAAAGACAAAAGCACAGAGATGTAAAACAGGCAGAACCATTCGGGGAGCTGTAAATAATTTAGTGTGGCTTGACACTGCTGCTCAAGGGCAGGGAGGTTAAGAGAAATCCTGGAGAGGTGGCCTGGGACCAGATTAAAGAGGACGCTTCATTCTAAGCTGAAGGAAGCCAGGGCGGTTTTAAGCAAAAAAGTAATAATAGATCTGAGTTTCTAAAGAATCATAGGTAAGCTTCCATGTGGCAGCACAGACAAGAGAGAATGAGTGCTAGCCCTTGGGTCACTGCAGCGTGTATGGAGTTGAGGGGACAAATTGGAGCTACCTACAAAGGTGGAACTATCAAGGTCCCGTTACCGTTGGAGGGGAAGGGAGGGCTCTAAGTTGATTTCCAGACTGAGAAATAACTCCCTTTTTAGAACTCTTGGTTTCTATAATGTTTCTCCTTCTTTGCTCTTCTTGTTCTTTTCTTATCTCTCTGATAATTTTGTCTTAGATCCTTTATCATCTGCACCTTGCACCTCCCCTGGCCATCCCTCAAATGGTGGTACACCCAGGGTTCTGCCCTTGACCCACTTCTCTCCTCTTTCCACTGTTCACTCTGAGCCATCTCATCCACTCTCATGGTTTCAGCTATCCCGTCCCCGCAAATGAGGCTTATAGCTACATGTCCAGCCCAAATCATTCACTCTACCTCCAGGCCCAAATCCAAGTGCTTACTAGACATTTCCACCTATATGACCCACCCATGTTCTAAATTCTATACATTCTCATTGCCGCTGTCACCAAATCTGTGATAAATCTAATTACTCTTGTCATCGTAATTTTTGTGACTAGCACTAAAAGGGTCAACAGTATTCACTGCTGCAGAAGGTCAAGAACAACTTGAAAAGTCCATTGGATTTGGCACCTTGGAGAAGTGAGAGATGAGGAAGTGCAAAAGGCAATTTCAGACTACCCTTTAAGGAGCTGAACTGTGAAAAGAAGGAGACAGGGAGGGAGAATGAGCATCAAGGAAAGCTTTCATGTTTGTTTAATAAGATGAGAGTGATTTGAGCACATTTATGGGCCACAGTGATAATTGATATTTTGGGTAAGACTATTCTTGACAGTGGGACACTAACACATATATTACAGGCCACTTAACATGCCGGTTCTCTAAGTTCTCAGTGCCTGTGGCGCACGTGTGCATACACACACACACACACACACACACACACACACACACTCACACACACCAGTTATTATGGCATCCAAAAATCACCCTCATACATTCCCAAACATCTTCTAAGCATCCCTAAAAGGGAAGATACCAGTAGAGAGGAATAAGTTGAAAGTTAAGTTCTGGAGAAGACTAGACTAAAGACACAAAAGAGGTTTGGCGTGAGACAAGGGAAATGCACGATGTTTGGGCTTTGATTCATACAGGCATTGGTTGAATTCCCAGGATGTCACTTCCTTTGAGACACAGTGTACTACACTGTCTGTTGACTACACTGTCTGTTGACTAGCCCCAAAGCCATTCCCACTCCTTTCCCCCCTTGTCACCTCCACCAGAGAGACTTGCAACGTCCACAGGGTTGCCCATGTGACATTGTTTGGGCTCATGAAATCAAGGATGTGGGGAAGACTTTTTCTAATCCAATACCAACCCAATTCTTCTTCCTTCGTTAAGTATGAGCATGATGGATGACTAACGCTGGAGCAGCCACCTTCCAACCATGACAAAATGCCAGGCGAACCCCAGATGTCAGCACTGACATCACTGAGCCAGTGAACCACCCCCAGCAGCCTCTGTCTCTAGACTCTTTGTTCTGAGACACCCACAGACTCATTTGTTTAAGCTACAGTGAGCAAATCACTACCTAAAAGTATTGGGCAACATAGTTAACCTCTCTGATCTATAGTTTCCTTGTCTCTAAAATAAAGATAAAATATGTGCTTTCTAAATTCAATGAAAACATTAAATGAGATAAAATATATAAGATGACTAGCTCATATAAAGTGACTAGCTCAGAGTTTGACAAAAAATAAATGATCAGTGTCAGTCTTTCTCATCATAACCTCAAAATAACTTACAATAATTAGATCTTCTTTGTCCGTGTAAAATAGAATTATAGCAATAAACCTTTATTGTACTCAGGAAGGTAGAATAAAAATAACCACCTTTAATGTTTAACCACCTTTAATGTTACTCTCCTGCATGCTAGACCTTTAAACTACAGAATCAAAATACAATTTTGAATAAAATGTAGATCCAACAGTAAGACAAAAAGAATCACAGAAGTCTCAGAAAGGGGACTAAAAATATACTCTTTGTATAGAACTCATAATTCAGGGAGTTTTTTTCAGCAATATCAATGTGATGTAAAAATTGGCTGGCAATATTTAGTAAATTTATGTTTTCTTGTATCTATAACATTTTACTACTTCTCACCTAGTACCACTACTATTTTCTTCATGTAATAATTCACTTTTTTTTAACATATTAACACTTCCAAATCTATGAGTGACTCTGATTCAAACACTATTTTATTCCGCTATGTTTTCAGAAAATGATCTTGACTTGTCTTTAATGCTTATATCCTATGTGTATCAGTTTGTTGAAATCACTTTATGTTTCTGCTTTGAAAATCCTGATAAGTTCTGATCAAGTCAATATCAGTAATTGCATCACCAAAGAAGTGGAACCTACTGAGCTGTTGTTTATCCACCATGTCTAAATGGAAGCAGGTTAACATCCCCAAATCTTCTATTTCTGTTAATAGGAAAAATTAGAATCCATTTTCCTCAAATGATTTAGGACAAGTCTGGTTTTTGAGAATGCAAGATGGCATATACTAAGCACCAACTGTCTACCATGCACTGGGTACATTGCGTCATAAGGCTTGCTACCCTTTTTGAGCTGGGTGTTATTTTTGTTTCCACTTTACAGAAGGAGATTTTGAGGCTCAGAGAATCTGAAGAGTCCAGCTAAGGTCACATGGCTGAGAATGAATAGAGCTCAAGCCCATTGACTCCAAAGTCTGCATTCTCTCCTTGTGCTGGTACCTTCTTTTAGACACCATCACGTCCCTGGAAAATGTATGACAAGTGATGGCTGGTGTGTTACTTTCCAGCACCAAGTGCCTGTATTTCTATGAATGTTGAAGCAATTTCTGGGCTTCAATTGTTACAAGCATTAACACTGCACCTAAAGAAAATCCTAGCTCCAATTTTTAAAGACAGGATGTGCTGGCCAACAAGAAACACATTTCACAGAAGCAGGTGGAAAGAGCCAGACAGACAGAGCTACATCACTACAAAGTTTCCAGTGCCTTAGAGAGCACTGCCTACCCATCTTTCCCCAAAATATAGTTCAAGTAGGGAAAATTGGAGAGAAGAAACTGAACTCCAGGTAATTTTATCCTGGCTTTTTTTTCTTACTCCCTCATCGTATGCACTGGGAAAAAGCCTTAAAGTCAAGCACGTCTGAATTCAGATTTCAGTCCCACTATTTTTGTAGATGTGTGACTTTGGCCAACATACATAAACGCTCTCTGATTTAGTTTCCCCATCAAGAAAGAAGAAATACTACTACTTCCCTCATGGGATTGCATAAGAATTAAAATGCTCATTAACATCATGCCTGGTTCAAAACTGACATATTATGTTAGTTTTTTTCCTCTCACTTTTCCTACCTCTATGTCTTAATACCCTTCATCCAAGAAATGCCATAACATTACAGTTTTCTCCCAAAGTATTCTGTCCCGAGGAATATTATATCACAGACAACTAAAAGCAAGGTAACAATCTAACAGACACCAGAAATTAGTGAAGAAGCGTAGGGTAAGGCATGAGTAACATGTAGCCATCTTGGTTTCAAGATTATGTTGGATATGCAAATCCATATGAGCCAAGGGAAGGCAATAGTCTACTCCCAGTGTCACACACCACTGCCAGCCCATCTACTCTCTCCAAACCCACTGTCATTAAGCAAGTGGGGGTAGAGGATAAGGGAAGAGGGCGAGAGGATGAAGCCAAAGAACAGTAGGGCCATCTTCCTATCCCCAATTAGATTCCAAAATGTGGCTCTCAGTACAGAAAATGAAAAGTGCTATCGAAAGCATCCATTCCCAAAGAAGCAATTTATTATTTATTTTATTTTATTTTATTTTTGAGACAGAGTCTCGCTCTGTCACTCAGGCTGGAGTGCAGTGGTGCAATCTTGGCTCACTGCAACCTCCATCTCCCAGGTTCAAGCAATTCTCCTACGTCAACCTCCCAAGTAGCTGTGATTACAGGTGTGCGTCACCACGCCCAATTTTTGTATTTTTAGTAGACACGGGGTTTCACCATGTTGGCCAGAATGGTCTCGAACTCCTTACTTAGGGTGATCTGCCTGCCTCCGCCTCCAAAGTGCTGGGATTACAGGCATGAGCCACCGTGCCTGGCCCCCAAAGAAGCAATTTAGAAAGAAAAGAATCATAGCAATAGACTCCACAGTAAGAATATTTTTGCATGTCATCTAAGGAAGAATAAGATCCAGAATGTGATGCACGTTTTAGCTACCATGCTACACCCTGATCAACACGTCTATTTCCAGATCCTGACCCTTTACTCAGCATACCTTTTTCTTCCCCATTCTTGGAGCATTAGAAGTTGGATCTTGAAACCTTTTGCCTGCTCCTACTGTAACTTCTACCTTTCTATTTTCCTTCCTACCTTCTGCCCAAGCCATTTTCATTAGTCCTAATGCCAAGGACAAAACAGTTTTCATTGACTCTGTCATTCCCTATCACTACTCCTTATTTCCCTCACCTAAAGTGTCTGTTTGCCACGGTACTGCTCTAAAATCTTCCACATATTTTATTTCATTTTATCTTCAAAATGTAAGGTGTATAGGGCAGAACACAAAATTTATATCTCATAAACTATAAACTGAGTATCATGTAGTATAAGTAATGTGTTTGCCCACATTTTCAAAGCTCATTAGAATGGAGACTAAAAACTCAGGGATGAATAATTCTTAGTTCAGTGTCTTATGATGCAGAATTGTATAATAGAAAGCATAGGTTTCAAAATAGGTATTCCTGAGATTTGAATTCTAGTCCCATTGCTAATAGTGTGTTGTGATATCCTGGATTAGTTACTTAACCTTTCTAAGCTAAAATCTGAAAACCCAGGGAAGATTTCAGACAATCAGTAGAAAAACCTCCTAGAAATAAATGGAAATACATCTAGCTTCAGTTCATTATTTGGATTCAGATGGGCATCTTAAATCCAGGATCTCAGGGAGAATAAAAGCAATTATAACAAGGCAAAATAAAATAGGCTCTTTACACTCAGGTGGGGAACTGCCAAAAAGCACCTCATACATTTTTAAACATTCTCCATTACTATTCAAAACAGTCTCTGTTACAAGCACCTAGCAGTTCTTTCCAGGTTAGAGATTTTCTTTAAGGGACCCTGTGTGGCTGCAGCAGGCTTCCATACTACTTGTGAGCCTTAGCTTCCCTGGTGGGGTGAGACCAAGACTCCCACCTCACACTTCAGAGCCTTCCCCCAGATTTTCACCTTTCAACCATATGCCCTTCTTGGGTGGTCTCCAATTTAGAGTTTTTCCTACAATTGTCCATGCTGCTTTTCGATTCTCATTCTTTTCCTGCATTATGATACACTCTCACTCCCTTCAAACTGCTCCACATAGCCTTCAGCTTCACCTGCTGAATGTTACGCTGGACACTTTAGTGAAGCACTTGCCATGTATCACCTCATTTAATCCTGGACAACCCTGTAATCAACATATTAGTATCCCCATTATACAGGCAAGGAAACCAACGTTGCAAGTCAGGGATTGGTGACTTGTCCTGATTCCAACATTTAGGAAGTGGTGCCTGAATCCAGCTTCGACTCTAAATTCTGATTTTTTAATAGCCCTACTCAGCTAGCCCCCGTGCTTCTTTCCACCATAATATAAAGCTCATTTCCTCTTTGGGAAAGCAGAGTGCTAATTAATGTTCTTACTGATTAATTAGCATATGCAAAAAAGTGAGCACATGCTATTTGACCAGGTGCTGAACTGCAGAACTGTGTCTGTGCTGTTGTCAAAAGTCTTCAGAAGAATGCTGTCCTTCCAGCATCAAAAACTTCTTGAATACAAACTTTATCCCTGTAATGCAATCATCCACAAGAGCACTTACTAAGTGGGTTTTATTGGAAATAAACCAACAACAAAAACTTAAGTTAAAACAGACTGACAATTACCTGTCTCCAAGAAGGGGAGAACAAAATAGAAGGCTTATTGATCATCCTTCAGACGATTACTGTGAGCCTTCAATGTGGCCAAGCTACATGTCTTAGATTTCCTGCATCAGTTCCACTTTCAAATGTTTTTTGTCCTATTCCCCTGTTGTTGATTAATAGTTGTCCAACTGTGTGTCCCCATTCTATGTTTGTAAAATATGGTCATGGTACTTAAAAATAAACTTCTATTAAAAAAAAAAAAAACCTGGCCTTAGTTTTGAGGTGTTTTATCTTTGAAACTTGTCCCAAAGGCTTTTTTCTCTGAGATTTGGGGACTCTTTTTATTTGCCTTTATGCAAATCCGTTAAGCCCCCAGACATTCCTCTGCATGGCTGCTGGGAAGTTTGCTGCTGGCACTCTCTCTCCAGGTAGCTCCTGCCACCACCCATTCAGCATCGATCGCCTGGGGCTGAGCCTCCAACTTTCCAGGATCTCCATTATTGGATCTTTTTCTTTCTTCTTTTCCTTCTTGCTGCTTACCTTCTAGAACCCATTCTTTCCAGGTCAAAAGTCAGATATTTACGCTATTTTAGAAAAGCATCTAAAAGTCACTGCCCACCTACCTCCTTATTTGGCAGAGAGAAAGACATGATGGAATATTTGGGTGTGGTAGCAATGAAGGCAGGAGTAAGGGGAAAGTGATGAGAGGAGGTCTCATTACAGTGACCTGGAAGAATTCACTTTACTGGTGTCAGTTCTCCTATTTACTCCTGGAAGGCAGTAGCCAGTGGGTCCTCTATGGAACTGTGCTACACTTAAGCGCTCTACCATTTCATACCCTTGTTATGTTCTCTTGTAGTTAGACTCCAGTATTGCCTGATTATAAATCATGTAATAGATCACTTTCAGTCAGATGACATCCCCCACAATGCCATCTAACAAGGGAGAAAGTGAAGGGTAGTAAGATATATGAGACCTTAACCAGTCATTTTCTTGAGAGGCAAGAGAGTAAACAGCCTTTGAAGCCAGCAACCAATGTTAAAATCCTGGCTTCCACTTAAGAGCTGTAGCATTTTGGATATGTTATTTAACCTCTTTGAGCCTCAGTTTCCCCATCTGTAAGATAAAGATTAAATAATACCACTTAGGTCGCTAACTGGTTAAGAGTATTAAATAAGATAGTGCATACACAGCACTAAGCACCTAGCATATGGGGAACACTCTCAAAGCCCCTAAGATACATCAGTGAAAAAAAGAGTTCAGTCTCTCTGCATGCTCTGCATGTTACCTTATATTTGTATAATGATGTTGTGGATTTGTAAACGGTACCAGAGAGAAGCAATCAGCTAGTTTAGGCATAACCTTTTCTACCAGGGAGAAATAATATAGGTTGCACAATAGCCCACATGAGAAAAAAATCATTTTTACCTGTTGTGCTCTCAAAGTAGATATGTACTTATTCATGGTAATTTTAAAATTCGCTCTTAACCATATCAGAATTCTTTCAAAGCAAAATTGTGCTCTCAAATTGCCACTGTTAAAATAAAATATAATTTGCTAAGGACAATCATGTCTGAAAAAAAGAAAAATCTACCTGAAGTACAACTCAACGGGTTCTGCCACAGCAGTCTACATTTTCCGTTTTGCTTATTTTTCCCACTTCCCTTAGCATGGGCTATTTGTGCTAGTGCCTATTTTCTAACATCTGTACCTGCACCCACGTAAATGGAAGAATATGTTTCTCATATGATACTGGAATGTCTTCACTTAACACTTTCAACTTGACCTTTCCTAGACTGAAGGGAAGCTCTGAAGCAGAAGCTAGTCATCTCTGCCTGCTGCCGACAGGTGGCGGTAACGGTCATGCAAGGTTCTTTTAGTCTGGGCTCAGCTGCTCCACTGCAGAGGTTCTCAACTAGCCAGGCAGCATGCTTGTGGTGTCTGTGCTAGGTTTTAAGGTGTTTACAAACATTATTAACCCGAAAGCATGTCTTTTAAGTACAAAACTAAAGGCAGGTTTGAATGTGGTGATAAAAAGTATGACAATGACAATAGTAGAAACCCAAAATGATGAAAAATGATAAACGTAGCACTTGTGGTGAAACTAACTATTCTAAGACGTGAATGGCTGGCTGCAAAGGACAGTGCATATGTACTAAGTGCTGTATCTAAGTAATGAACAATAATCAGTAAAGCAAGGAAAATAACTGAATAACTGATAGTATGTAAAAACAAAACAACCCAAAGCAGAATAAAACGCTTTTTTCTGCAGTTAGGGAATAAGCCCCAGTGTCAAGTGGCAATTAGTCATATGACAATTAACCTAACATTAACGCAGGAGAGGCTAGGATTTGTTGGAGATTTAAAGCAGTGGTTGTCAATCTTAACTGCACACTAGAATCACCTGGGGAGCTTTTAAGACTCCCAAAGCCCAGGCCGATAATCAGAATCCCGAGGGGTGGGACTCAGGCATCAGCAGTGTTGAAAGCTCTTCAGGTGATTCTAATGTGCACCCAATTGCCTTCAAATCTAAGCATGGGGAAAAATGTGTTGCTACAGCTTCCATGGATTAAAATCCATCTGGATGTGCAGATCAATGTGTGTGATGAGCGTTAATACCTTGGCAAGAATTATTTCCCTATGACATTTGTATCTTCAAGGAGAGAAATCACCTGCCTTGAGGGATTTTTCTTTTTATAGTCTTGAAAACAGTATGGGGGAGAACATGTATTGCCAAAGAATAACAGAGTATGCCTTTCATGTACCTATTTGAAGAAAAGGTATCCCAGAGCTACAAGCGTCAACATCCCTTAGTCATTTCAGTGAGTCCATTTACAAACAAGTGGACACGAAAACCTTTTCGAAACTATAGGAGTTTCTAGATACCAGCACCTTTCCCTCACTTTCATCTTTAACAGATTGCTGAGCATGCACGGTGGCTCACGCCTGTAATCCCAGCGCTGTGGGAGGCTGAGGCAGGTGGATCACCTGAGGTAAGGAGTTTGAGACCAACCTGGTCAACATGCTGAAGCCCTGTCTCTACTAAAAATACAAAAATTAGCTGGGCATGGTGGCAGGCGCCTGTAATCCCAGCTACTCGGGAGGCTGAGGCAGGAGAATCACTTGAACCTGGGAGGTTGCAGTGAGCCGAGATGGCATCATTGCACTCCAGCCTGGCTGACAAGAGCAAAACTCTGTCTCAAAGAGAGAGAGAGGAAAAAAAAGGATTAATTGCTGGCCTATCCATGCTGTCAGTGCAATCTGGTTACCTTCCATCATTAACAACCAAGTTTTACAGGAAAACAAATGCATGGTTTAGTCCTCAGTACAAACCCTCAGGCCCTTCTCCCTGCAGTCCCTTTTTACCTTATCTGCCATTATCATAGAGGAGCCCCCGTGGATGCCCAGGATGGGGGTGAGAGTCTGTGCTGAAATGAAATCGAGGATCTGGGCGATGGCTTCCTGGTCTGTGTCATCAGCAAACACCACCCCCTGGATCTTCCGGTCAGACATGAGATCACAGATGCGGGTGATGATGCTCTTTGGGTCGGTCTCATTCATGGCTACCAGTTCCACCCGGGGTACCACGGAGAGATGGTGGAAATCATCTTTCTCGTGGGCATCCTTGATGGCCACCTCGTCGGAAGTGCCCACAAGGATGACAGCAATGCCAATGCTGGGGGGGCTCTTCTGAGAACGAGCTCTGCTGCCTGACACAGCCAGGACGGCCAACACCAACCAGAACTTGGGAGAACAGCACTCCGCTCTGGGCTTCATCTTCAACTCGTCGACTCCCTGCAAACATAAAGAAAGAGCATGTTAAAATAGGACCTACATCACGTAACCTGTCTTAGAAGAGGCCAGATACTGCAATTCAAGGACCTTATCTCCTTTCACTGAGCACCAAACCCAACTCCATCTACCAGCCTACTCTCTTATCTCTGGTATTTGCTCTGCAGAATGAGAGAAAACGAAACTTTCAAAAGCCTCAGAAATCCTTGAGCAAGGCAATAAAAGGTGCTATTGCTATAGTCATTGGCAGCTACAGGCAGAGACAAAGGAGGAAAAGAGGTTGTGAGTGGTCCAGGTAGCCATGCAAGAATGCATACACAAATCTCCTGGCCCTCCTGTTACAGCCCACCCTTGTACTGTTCTTGGGCTGAAGGAAAGCAAGGCCAGACAAAGTGAGCAGAAAAACGTGCTCAGCAGAGGTGAGCAACAGAACATGGGCTGGATAAACTGGATGTGGGGGGCTATAAGTACACAAGCCCTGCATTCTTGCTGCCTTCACCTTATGTTTGCCTCAATGAGGACAACAGCCAGAAAATTCTTTAGTAACCTTGTTAGTATCTGGCTCTTAATATTAAATTACAAGAACAACTGATACATGACTAGTAGTTTTAAAACACTGCCTCAATTGATCCTTACAATGACCCAGTAGGGAATAAAATAAGAAAAACATTATTATCCCCATTTTTATAAATGTTGACGCCAAGGCTCAGAGAAGCTAAGTGTTCTAAGACCATGAACCAATCAATTAAGTGAAACAAACCTGAACCCAGATCTTCTGACTTTTGTATTCCAATATGTGTTCTATTACACTACGTGGAACTGCTTCTCATTTAACCAATTATTATAAGGAACACATATTACTCCAATCTATTTATACACCAAAATACAGAAACTTAAACAAATACCATTAGCAGCTGAAGTAATGTTAGAGCCACATTTGAAAAATGTTCCTTTTTTTTCCTGATGCCATCCTATAGTCGTGACTTCCCTAAAATGACTGATACCGTATTTTCATATAATTTGTCACCTTTTACCTACAAAGAACTCCTTCCTTTTTACTTCCACATATGACCCTAAATCTTACTCTATGCACCAAACTAAGGACATAACGCTCTATAGAATATAAGCCTTGGCCATCTCTCTCTATGCTTCTCATTATTCTCCAAGAGCTCCTCTTATTTTAATACAACTAGTTCTGCTTATGTCGCTTTATTTTAAATAATCAGTGTTCACTATTCAGGTGATGGCTACACTAAAAAGCCCAGATTTCACCACTATACAATATATCCATGTAACAAAAGCACATATTTACTGCCCGAATCCATAAAAAATTAAAAAGAATCATTTATTTTACATCTTTTATATGCTGCACACTGTGTTAGACATTTCCTCATATATAATCTCACTGATCTTCATGGGCACCCTAAAAATTAGACATTTTATTCCCATTTCTCAAACAGAAAAACAGAAGCTCAACACAGTTATGTAATTATCCAAGGTCAATGGCATTATAACACCAGCATGCCAATACATAAACATAGCATTTTAATACTCCAAGGCAATACTCTACAAACTGCACCCAGAACAAAAACCAGATTCTCATTCTTCTACAAAGAGAGAGAGCATGCAATCAAGGATGAAAATGCTGCTTCAGATCTCCTGCTTGTTTCAAAAAAAAAAAAGGTGAGAGATTAAAAATCTAAAAGTGTTGAGAGATTAGCTAATTTAAAAAATCATGACGGTACTGAATAAAGAAAGATAAGGAAGTGTTCGAGCTGAGCAGTCAGTCTTGACTGCAAAGGGCATTAATGATTTGGGAGCAAGATGCTGGGGACATTTTGTGGCTGAAGAAGCACAAAATCCAATCCAGTTCTTGGCAGAAAACATTTTGGAACTTTTACTGGTATAGTCATCCTTCAACACTGCCAAGAAGGAGACCTGTATTGATTGCCTTGTCTCTCTCTCGCAAATAAGATGAGTAGCTCAGTGGTTCATGCCTGAGCAAAGTTTACTCCTGACAGTTTTCTGATCTCAGTGTCTCTGTGAAAACAGGGAATGACTCCATGAGCCCTGGAAACCTTTGCTGATGGGCTGTACACAATTTAGCAGAAGAACCAGGGCCTGAATTCCTCCTCCCAGAACTTAAAGGAAAGAAACACTAGATAGGCAATTGAGTAGTACTGATATTCAGAGGAAGACAGAAGGGGTTTGACACCACAAAGAGCTGTGGACTAAGTACACACACACACACACACACACACACACACACACACACACACACACACAGAGTTCAATTCCAATGACTGGTTCTCAAGGAAAGCCAAAAGATTTACCATTTGGCAAAACTACAAGCTAACTTCATTCCAATGGTATTCTAATCCTACAGTTACAAGTCACTAAATTAGTTTCCTTCACATTTAAAAGTGGCCCACTCTGCCGTGACAGTTTATTAACTTTAATGCACTCCACTCTCCCACTTTGATGTTTTATTTGCTCTCTCTAAAGTATCTCTTGTGTTCCTTTATCTTGTCTCACACAATATATTATATTTGGCTATGCAGTGGCTAGTTGTGACACCCAAAGAATAGCATCTGGTTTTACAGAGCATCTCATTTATACTCAGGATACAGCAAAGCACTTTACAAAGCAATACATTATGGGAGATAACACTAGCAGAGGGGCTGTGAGACAAAGAGGCTACTTTGAATACAAACTCAATTTCCAACATTAAAAGGGGATTCATTGAGAGAAAGCATGTAGTCCAAGATAAGCAGAGTGGCTTTGCTCCCTTCCTCACAGAGACCATAAGTCTTGATGCACCTGCTCTAGGAAGTCTTGCTCCCCCTGTAGAATTGAGCATTGCTTCCTTTGGGCTCTCACCATAGCCTGCATGTATCTATCTAAATACACATAAACTTTTATTACCAATATATGATTATGTGTCCACCTACTTTAACTAGTTGATAACCTCCTTGTGAGCAGGGACTTTTTCATTTCAGTAATTATTGAGCACTTATAACCTAGAGAACTTTTTTTTTCTTTTTTTTTTTTTTCTTGGTGGTGAGGATGCAACAGATACAGATTCTATCCTTCAGGACCATGGTCTAGCAGAAGATACAGACATAGACCCATAAAGAAAATGTTTTCCTCACTTTTATTCATATTATTGAGCTCTAACAGTGCCTCATATGCAATAAGGAAGGACTCAATAAATGGTGGCCAATATTGAGTTTCTACCATTAGGTTGAACCATATAAAATTGTTAATATTTGACCATTTTTGACCTGCTAGTCAAATAGTTCAACCCGCTGGGTACCAGATATTATTATTGCCAGGTAAATTTCATGCATTATTAGATACTCACAAAAACATTGTAAGTCATACTTTCCCTTTACTACAAATGAGAAAACTGAGGGTTAAGTACATGACCAAGATTACACAGCTAATAAGGGATGGCATCAATTTTCAAACCCAAGTTTGTCTGGCTCCAAAGCCCTTCCCCTTTCCCTTCTGGGGCCTCTCAGTATAATATGAGTGTTGAGTGAATGAATGAATGAATGAAATCCCCAACCAAAACCAACTGACGTTTTAATACCAGTTCTGTGTTAACACAGTGCCTGAGGATGGGCGAGTCACCTGATTACCATCTCTATGCTATCATCGGTGAAACCAGGATAATATACCTAACCTACATACCTGAAAGATTTTTGTGAAGATCAAATGAAAATATGTATATGGAAGTGCTTTGAAGCATCTAAAATGCTCCACAGATGCAAAGGATATTACGTTTAAGCTTCTATAGAAGCTGTTCAAGGAGCCTAGCTATTTATGATAGCACAAAGTGAGCGTGTGGGAGGTGAGGGTGAAAGAATGGCAGACAGAGGCTGAAAGGAATGTTAAGAGGAACCGCGCATGGGGCAAAAGATGTTAGTTCCCTGAGCGATATAACTCCCTGAAGATGTCCCATAATGGCCTCGGGGTAGCAGCGACCTCCACTGACAGCTTACTAGTCATGTAGATGAATTCAATAATCACTCAGGCCAGGGCCAGCATTGGGAATCAGTGGAGCTCAGCATATCGAAATCATGCCATGAATTCAGAAACCAGGGTGCACCAGCAGGACTAGCAACAAAGCAGCAGGATTAGAGAGCTGACTGTTCACTCATTTGGCTCTTTGCCTCCTTGAAGCTTGGGCTAAGTGATCCCGAGATCCATAGCAAACAAAAGGCCACAGGAGCTTATCTTCATGCTGGTAACTGGTACAGGGTAACTATAGCAGGAAACAGTCTACACTTTGCTCAGAGCGCGCTCAAAGGGAAGATACATCTGGGTGAGAAGCCAGGCCAACCCTGTCCTTAGAAAACTGAGTCCTGGGGCAACCGCAACTGGAAGGATAAAATGTGACTTAATCAATAATTAAGTCAAAAATATTCCAAGCACCATCCCTTAATGCAGTCAGGACATTATTTGGAGTGATTCAATTAAGGAGACTATGACTGGAATATGACAGGCAGTGAGTGAAGTTAAGATTAAGATGCCAGAACTATGTATCAGGTCCAGTTTTCCAAGCTACCAATAAAGACAGAAAGTTAAGAGACATAGGCTTAAAATGTGTCACATTAGAGAGTGGGGAAACAATAATTCTCATACAATGGAAGTCAAGAAGAGTATAAACGAGTATAACCTTTTTGGAGGTCAAAGTGGTAGTATCTATCGAAATTTTAATATCAAGACAAAATAAAATTCAAGGGCAAAAAATATCAAAAGGGACATTAAGTGGTATAACATATAGGTACCAGGAAGAAGCAATTATGAACACATATGAGGCTAAAATATAGACTTTTCATGTATAAGGCAACAACTAAAATTTACATGGGGAGAAACAGACAAATCCAACTGACAAAAGATCTTATTAACTAAGACATAAAAGATTTTTTTAAACCATGAGTTATAAGTTCGAACTAGTTCAGATACCTAGAAATGCATATAGAACAGAGAATAGATGTTCTTTTTAAGTACATACATGAAAAATATTAAATCTACAAAAATACATCAATAGATTAAAAAAATCAATATGAAATCAATTGTCATTTTTCTATAATGTGATTAAATTAAAAGTACTTTTTAAAGGTACTAAAAATACTACATATCCAAAATCTTAAAAAAAAAAAACTTGTGATTAAATAACTATAAGGTTAAAAAGGAAATCATAAGGGAAACTAAAATTCCTTTGAACAGAATAACAATAAAAATACTAAATGTCAGAATTTCTAGAGCACAATTAAAGCATTTACAGAGAAAAATACACTTTTAAATACATTTATAAGAAACCAAGAAAATAAAATATGATTAATTATAATTAAGTTTTCACTTACTGCATTAAAAACTTAACAGTCAACCCTAATAAACAAGAAAATAACAAATGAATGAAACACAAGACAAAGAAAAGCAAAAAACAAAACTGATCTTTTAAAAGACGTAAAGTCTTGACAAGATGAATCAAGAAAAAAGTAGAGAAAATGTGAATGAAAGAGAAAATAACATATATAATAGAAATTTTGAAATAATGAATATTATGAAAACTAGTTACTTTTCCATTTAATGTGTAATATATAATAAAAATGGCAAATAGGGAAAGGGGCTTAAAAGAATGTAGAACATTTGAATTAAGTTTTAGAAATTTTAGAAATTGTTATTAAAGCCCACACCCCTAATTCGACAAAACTACTCCCTACCCTAGTCCTCCACTCCCCACCCAATCATCCCACCAGCCTACCCCACCTCTACCAAAATAAAAAGAAGCAAAAGTGGTACAGATGGTTTTATAGATTAAGTATATCAAACTTTTAAGGAAGAAACGAGCCTTGCTCATAAAAGTGGAACAAAAAGAAAAATACGGAAAGCTTGATTCTAGATTCAGATAATTATAAGAAAAGATTATTATAAACCCCTTCCACTTATGGACATAAAGGGAAAAAAAAAAACCTTAAAAATTAGTGGCCAGGCATGGTGGCTCACACCTGTAATCCCAGAACTTTGGGAGGCCAAAGTGAGCAGATCACTAAAAATACTAAAAATACAAAAAATTAACTGGGTGTGGTGGCACGTGCCTGTAATCCCAGCTACTCTGGAGGCTGAGGCAGGAGAATCCCTTGAACAACGGAGTCAGAGCTTGCAGTGAGCTGAGATTATGCCACTATACTCCAGCCTGGCAACAGAGCAAGGCTCCGACTCAAAAAAAAAAAAAAAATAGTGCTAACTAAAACACAGTATATTTTTAAAATAGTAATCATCATCACCATGATCAATTGCGGTTTGTATCTGAAATGCAAGAATGGCTTAACTTCAGAATATGTATCAAAATAATTGACCACATTAAAGAACTAAATGAGATATTTACATGAATATCTCAAAAAAATGCAGATAACATACTTGACTAAGGGAAATATATATGATAGAAATGTTAAATTGTGTTTAAAACAAACAAATAAAAAATAACTCTTTGATAATAGGAAATCAAGAGATCGTCAGCTTTTACCTGGTGGGTACATCCAATAACTGTAATCTATGTAGGAATTAACAAAAGTCTTAACAAGACTTCTACAGCAAAAATTTGAAAACTTTATTAAAAGATTTGAAAGAAGACCCAAACAATGTAACCATATACCACATTCATGAATGTGATATCATAGTATTTTAAGTTCTGTTCTATCATTTCAAGCCAATTCTTATCAAAATAATAGTAAGATTTTAAAAGAAATGCTATAAATTTATTCTAAAATGTATAAGAAAGGATAAAAGTACCCAAAGAACTATTAAACACAATGTCCTTATCTGAACCTATAATGAAACTGTGCTATGAACTAAGAAGTATGGTTGACTCAATTCTGCAGAACAGATCCAAAATAATTTTTAATTAATACATTTTTAAGAATTGTAAGTTCCAAGTCAATTAAAGTTTTAAGTTATACCTTCTAAATTTAAATCTAGAGAAGCAGGGCAAATGTTGAACCAAAGAAGTGATCTTGACTCAGAATGCTTAGCTTAGGCAATACATGCATTCATCAACCATCTGAGGTAGGAAATGTGAGTATCACAGATGACAAACATCTACTTTTCAATATCACTATTAAGTAGAAGACCAATATCTATTTTTGTCAAATGGCATCTATATATTCAGGGCATTTAAAAATCCAATTTCAATCCTCTAAATGCACTTAGTGTCTGGTAAACTACTAAATATCATCCAAGTCTGTAGAAATAACACATAAAAGGCACCAATCTTTGATTTGAATTGACTTGGAACCTACACTTCTGTGTTCTGTTATTTTCCTCCCTCTCACACTATTACCATCATCCGTTACTCTTTTCAAGATTTTGAGCTCCCTTGCCCTGCTCTTTCTTCAGAAAGGAGCAAGGTAAGAAATCCTGAGAGTCTGGGGCATGGAGGCAGGGGCTGAGACTGTGCCCCTGTGAAACCAGTGGAGAAAGAAATATCTCCCTGGACATGCTAGATACATGCCCAATTCATTTGTCATTGAGTGACCCACATGACAATAAACAGGGATCCTTGGTCCTGGAGTTGGGGTATTTACTCACCTAAATATAGTCCTGCAGAGAATTAACCCCAAATCGATGTCAATATATCACAGCCACATAAATAATGGAAACAGAAAATCAAAACCTTCATTAAAGCTGTTTCTTGGAAAATATTTGATCAGAGAAGAGCAGGATAGATGGGAGAGAGGGAAAAGACACAGGCTTTGATTATCCAAATCTTTGAGCCAGCAGATGAACCAACAAGTCTTCTTACGTAATGCATGTAAGGACGCCCATCCTAAGCCCCCCAGCTCCTGTAGACCCTTAGGAGAAGATGGCCCCATCACTGCCAAAAGCAAAGGTGATACTGGATCTCTTGGCAGCAATATTTCTGCTACATCTTTCCTGGAACCTCTCCCGAGTAAGAGCCTTCTCATTCTTAGTTCAACCAGACCTGTCACCTGGGCTCCTTGTCCTTACAACACTTCCAGTGGCTCAAGCCAGGTTTTTCTATCTGAGCTGTTCTTTCCTGCTGTATGCACAAAGCAGAAGTATCACTTCTACTGTCACCCAGATTCTTGATACAAGGTTTGTACAGATAACTAATAAAGGATTATAAATCATTTTACATGTGTGCATTTTAATACAAATTTGTAATACAAACGTAGATGATTATCAGTACTCTCACCAGCAGCAAACACTCATGGGTTTTTCTTTTTTCCTTAATATGCTGCAAGAGCAGACATCAAAATTGCTCAAAGTTCCTCTCCTAATATCTGCACGCAGTTCTTAATTATAATTAATTTATAGGCCTCCAAGGACAGTGTGGGCACTGCTGAAATCCAAACCTTTTGAAACCTGATTCTGATTATTACCATTTGGCAGCAGATTAGGGCAATTGTGTGTATTGGTTTAACAGCAAAATAGCATTTTCAAGTGTTAATAAAAATTATTGGCTTGTCACTATCTATTAAGAGGGGGACAGGCAGTGAAAATGAGCAGATGATAAAAGGACAAGCACAGGAGCAGGGCAGCAGGAAAATCTCAACTGGGAAGGAGTCAAAGGAAGATACTGGAAGGACTACAGAGAGCAGGGAATAGGGGACAGACGACCAAACCTATAGGCATCTACCCAGAAAACAGTGGTGTTCTGAGCTGCAGATGAACAGCCTGCACTAGAGGAGATTTAAAAGTAGGAGTTATACAGGTAAACGTCTGCCATAGTAGTTTGCTGCACAGATCAAACCATCACCTTGGTATTAAGCCCAGCATCCATTAGCTATTCTTCCTGATGCTCTCTCTCCCCCACTCCCTCCCCACCCCACAGGCCCCAGTGTGTATTTTTCCCCCATTCATGTATCCATGTGTTCTCATCGTTCAGCTCCCATTTATAAGTTTACCTATGTAACAAACCTGCACATCCTGCACATGTACCCCAGAACTTAAAATAAAAGTTGAAGAAAAAAAATAAAATAAAATGGCCAGGCCCTGTGGCTCATGCCTTTAGTAATCCCAGCACTCTGAGAGGCCAAGGTGGGTGGATCACGAGGTCAAGAGATCGAGACCATCCTGGCTAACATGGTGAAACCCCGTCTCTAATAAAAATACAAAAATTAGCCGGGCACGGTGGTGAGCGCCTGTAGTCCCAGCTACTTGGGAGGCTGAGGCAGGAGAATCGCTTGAACCCAGGAGGCGGAGGTTGCAGTGAGCTGAGATGGCGCCACTGCACTCCAGCCTGGTGACAGAGCGAGACTCTGTCTCAAAAAAAAATAAAAAGTAAAAAATAAAATAAAATGTAGGTGTCGAAGAAGGCTATTTCCAAGCCCCAACCCCCAAAACAATCTGCTCTGTAGCCTAGACATATTCCAAGCCACCGCATCCCTCCACAAAGCCTCTTTTGCAATAATAATCATGTTGTTTTGTAATGGAGAGAGCAAAGCTTTAGAGTTAATGGACTCACTTTTAACATTTATTCTTAATTTGCTGTGAGATCTTTACCTCTCTAACTGCAAGTCCTTTATCTGCAAAATGTGAGATAACTACTGCCTTCACAGAATCACTGTGAAGATCGATTCATTTGATAAATGTTTGTTGAACATTTTCCATGGGCCAGGGAACCTGCTAGGAGACAGGATCCAACACAGAATGGGAATGGGATCCTATCTCCAAGCAGCCGTTAGACGAGTGGCCAAGACAAATAAACAGGAAATTACAGTATCATGTGAGAGGGCTGTGACAGAGCATGCCCAGTGCTACCTAAGAGATCAGGAGAGTAATGAGCTAAGGACGAACAGATAAGTAGGAAATAGTAGTGAAAACGGCAGATTGAAATTACAAAAGTAATAAAATATCATTCAGAAGATCCTTATAATCTTTTGAAGAAAGCAAGGACCTGAAGTCAAAAAGAGCTAGAATTGAAACCTGGCTTTGACACTTATCTTGGGCGGGGGAAGGAAGAGAGTAACTTAAATTACCTAGACCTGATTTTCTTCTTTATAAAATGGGAATTATTATCCTCACCTTACAGAGTTGTTGTGAATATTAAACAATTTACTTGAAAGCATCTAGCACAATGCAGTTACCTGATATTTATTCATTGAATGTGAATATATTCTGTTCAGAAGCAGATAAGGAGCTTCTGTTGACTCCAATTACTTAGAAAGGAGTCAAAGAGCTTCTTCCCTCCCACCTCCTTCCCTGGCTTTAGCACAATTTCTACTGACCTTAGAAATAGGTTGTTTTAAAAAGTCTGTAAGTGACAATCTCATGGGTAATGTAAACAATACTTAAATTCTAATCCCAGGGAGAGCCAGCACCTACTTCCTCACTCCCTCCCTCCTACCAGCCACCAAATAGCCACCAAATTTTATACAACTATCATATTACTGACATCAGAATAGTCACACATCAGATTTGGAATCAATATCTTCAATCACAAAGAGTACTGGAAAGGAGTATAGAAGTACAGGAAAGGCAGAAGTCACACTCACTGCTTTTGCTAGTAACAAGGCTTTTCTTGCAAACCCTAATGAAATGAGGCAGGGACTATGTCTTATTTATCTCCAGTACTTGGCAAAGCATGTGGCATAATGGTAGGTGCACAATGAACATTCGTTAATGACATTAATGAATGAACCAGACCAATAATGAGTTGCAACTCTCTAACTCCACTGATCAGAAACAAAGGCACTGTTCTAGGTCTTTCATTTCTCAAGGGTTATTATAACAGAAGGGCAATACAATAAACGCCAATACCATTTCCAATTTCTTGATATATAGGGATCATTTCTAGGTCAATGTTGTTAGTTGGTAATTGCCTATGTATCTGGATGTATATTTGTATGTGTAAATCAATGTTTATATGAGAGTTGCATGTGTGTGAGCTCAAATTAGCCCTCTTTCCCTTGGTCTCTAAGCTATAGGATGGTTCTGCTGATGGAACATGGCACCCAAGTATGACTCAGACTTCACCTCAGAGCCAAGGTTTAAAACAAGCTTTTGAGACTATACCTCAAAGAAAGCCCTGTAGCTAGGCCAGTGTCAATAGGGAACAAAAGCTGCATTATTTCAGCTTCCTGGTTATCAGGCCAACTATAGGTGCAATCACACATTTCCTAATATAAATTTCCATCATTATTCCTACCAGGATACATAGTTAGCCACACAACTAAGCATAACCGAATTGTGAACTCGTTAAAATCCCTCTAACGTTACCTGTGTAACTGAGCACCTATTCGAAGCATTTATTATAAGTTGAAGCTTTACTCTTTAGTTGTTCTTGCCCTTCCTCCTCTCTCTCCTTTCTCCCAAATTACAGGATGAGTAGAATAGTGGGGTAGGAGGCACACAGACTGAGGAAATTGTTAGGCCTTGTTACAGTTCTGCCACTGACAAGCCTGTGGCTCTATTTCCTGATCTCTGAAATAAGAGAAATGAACTGGTTCTTGAAGTCTCTTCCAGCTTTAAAATTCTGTGAATTCTGGTCTTCCACTCACCACTTAAGATCTACTCTCAGGCCAGGCGCGGTGGCTCACACCCATAATCCCAGCATTTTGGGAGGCGGAAGCAGGCGGATCACTTGAGGTCAGGAGATTGAGACCATCCAGGCTAACATGGTGAAACTGCGTCTCTACTAAAAATACAAAAAATTAGCTGGGGGTAGTGGCACACACCTGTAGTCCCAGCTACTCAGGAGGCAGAGGCAGGAGAATTGCTTGAACCTGGGAGGCGGAGGCTCCAATGAGCCGAGATCGCACCACTGCACTCCAGCCTGGGTGACAGAGCAAGACTCTGTCTCAAAAAAAAAAAAAAAAAAATCTACTGTCTACTCCGCTCTGCGCTAAGCCCTGGGAAGCAGACCTGTTTGGACTATATGGTAAACTTCCCAGTCGTCTGGTTTCCAGGTTGGTTTCGCCAATAGACAACACAAGCAGGAGATGAGTAGGAACAAGACCAAGACAGGGCTATCGACTCCCCCGACCCACTTCCCTTTCTGCCACTCACTGTGGGCTGGTTGTATCACTTGACTGAAGGTCACAGCTTCCGCTAAGCAATCCTCTCCCCATGACTGGCTCCATACAGCCTACTTCCAGACTCCAGAAATTGCTCCCACCTTCCTCCTTCGGGGCCACGGGTGGTGGTAGCTACACCCAGCTGCTACTAGCTCCAGGATGCCAGATCATTTCTTGTGGTTTCTGTGCACTGTCCACACCTTGGTAAATAGCCCTTTGACTGAACTCTCTTCAAATTAAACAAATTGAGTGCGGCTTCTGTGTTCTGCTGTGACTATAAATGATGCAGATTCCTCCTGAGTTCCACAATAATACCTATGAGGCTTTCTTTGATTCAAAGTGGAGAAAGCAAGACCTGAATTCTGCCACCACCACTCCACCACTGAGTCGAGTATGGCCTCTCCTGATGCTGCTCCCTGCTTATCGTCAGGCCCTGGTGAGCAGCATCATAAGCAGCAATGGTCTCCAGGTGCCTGGTCCTCAGCAAAGAACAGATAAACAGCTGAAGACTATTTCAAGAGAACAACCGTTGGGAGCCAGCATTTTGAGAATGAGAAATGTAAAAGCACTGGGAGTCAGAAAAATATAGCAAGCAATTATTAGAATGACTACAAAATAAAATTCAGAGAAAGGCAGTGCATTTTCACTCAGGGAAAATGTGGTCATTAAATGGGACTTTGCTGAAGAAACAAACTGGTTAATGAAGCCCTAACTTTTTATTCTTCTCTTTGATTTGGTCAGAATCTGATTCATGAAAAAATTGAGTTTTAGAATCAATTTTTACTGACTATACAAATTAGAAACCAAAGTATAAGGAAATACAAGCATGCGTGGCTTAATGACAGAGCTATGTCCTAAGAAATGCATCATTAGGCGACTTCATCATGGTGCAAACACTATGGAGTGTATTTACACAAAGCTTGATGGTACAGCTATTCAAACCTAAGCCATATGGGATAGCCTATTACTCCTAGGCTACAAATCTGTACAGCATGTTACTGTACTGGATACTGTAGGCAGTTGTAACACAGTGGTAAGGATTTTTGCATCTAAATACATCTAACATAGAAGATGTGCAGTAACGATACAGTATTATAATCTTACAGAACCACTGTCATTATATATATATAGGGCACATGACTGTATAACAACACAAGAAAATAAAAAGGTGATATTGCAAAGAAATATATAACAGTTAACTTTGTGGTTTTTCTTAATATGCAGAAAAGAAATTAGAATTAGTAAAAAAAAAATGAGAACTGTTTGTGAATCTTTTCCTGTAACAGTAATAATATAGTTGCAATTTGGTCACCCTTCACATTTCATACTGTTTTTGAAAGCAAGTAGCTGCTCTCTCTGAATCCAGCCTCTTGACCCTGCTAGAACAGCACATATATCAGGCCTGAATGACCATGTCCACCATCGCCATAGGAATGGCAAGGGGGACAGGCCAGTACAGTCAGTGCCTCCTTGTCCATGCCCCACTGAGGCCAAATGGAGCTCCTCTCTGACATGCCGGACACAGCTGCAGGCCAGGCCAGAATTCATAGGCAGAATTCTCCAAAATCAGCTAAAGGGAGTACAATCAGGATGTCTGCAACTCTCCCACCTTAGATTAAATGTTGAAAGCTGAAAACTTGACTTACGACTTCACACACCAGCTTCTATCCCTCTGTCCTCAAAAGTCCAATGAACCAACATGTCCTTATTGTGTGCCCATCTGTGAGTCACTGTAAAGTGTGATAAGGAGTCAGAATTCAGCCACAAGGACCTGACACCCCTGCACAGAAAAGCACACACTCCCCAACACAGGACTGTCAGGGCCGCAGAGAGGGCTAAGGCAGTATAAAGACAAGGGCACAGGGACTGCCCTGGCCTTGGGTCCTGGAGATGCCTTTATTAGGAAGCAGCTTTTGAGCTGGACTAAAGAGCACCGAGGGTATCTGAGGAAAGGAGCCAAAATACAAAAATGAGGCTGCCTTAAGTCAGAAAACAAGTGAGGCACAAAACATATTGGGGAATGAGAACAGCGTGGCCTGGCCAGGAGCAAGAGCCCACAGAAGGAATGTTTGGAGAAAAGCTGAAAAGGCAAGCCAAGGAATTGGGGATGCTCAGCTGGCGCTCGGACTTAATGCTAGAGATGCAACCAAAAACAATGGAAGATCGGGAGGAAGAGGAACAGATCTCCCATCGCTAAATCCAGTTTATCCTCAACTTCCAAGGTGACTGAAACCACAGCTGCCTCTGAGAGCTGTTTAGGAAATCAGCTAGGCTGGCTTATTACAGCATGGAAATTCCTTCCCTGCCTCCCAAAAACAGCAAATAAGCTGCCACTGTTGAGAAGTGAAGACCCCAGTTTATAATGATTAAGAAACTGAAGCGCTTACAAAATAACATTCACTGAAGTGTTTTCAATTGAAATAATATTCATGGAAACAGTTTTCTTCTCTACACAAAAACTTCCCTCTGCTCACATGAACCTAAGTACAATGACCCTGGGCTACTGCCTGCAACTGCCCTGTGTACAGACGCCTCTGTTCCCTCATCTCTAGCCCAAGTCTTCCTTCAGCTCTTGCCTTCCTGTTTACTGTGTTCACTCTCATGCTGTGCAAAGGTTGTTCCACAGCCTCTTTGAGACCTCGCATCTGGAGGCAGCTTTGTTTCAGTTTTCAAATTCTCTTGCCTTGCTTCGGCTGACAAAGGAGTATAAGGTTGTGTGCTTGCACGCGTGCACGCATGTGCGCAGGTGTGCATGCACATGTGCACACGAGAGTATGTATAAAAAAGATGACTTTATTTCTATTCATTTTGCCTCTCCTACTCCATCCTCTTTGTTCTATTCCTCACCTTGTGTCTTAAATCTGTCTTCTCTATTCTTAAAATATGTTCATGAACAACTCCACTTGCCTCTTTTTTTCTGCTGTTCTAATTTTCCCTTGTTGTCCTTTACAAGATTTGTCATCTATTTCTTCCCCCATTGCACCATCCACCTCAACACTTAATCTCTCCACATTTCCGTGGTCCACTCGCAGCTGGCGGTCTCCTTCGGCACCTCTTCCTCTACTCTCTTCCCTTGCCTGGGCCATTCTCTCTTGTTCTTCATCCTGTATCTTCAGCGGGTTTCATTTCTAGACCAGGATATAACCATGACCCCCCAGTCCCCTGTCCCCCAACTGAGTCAGTGACTCAAAAGTTACTCTTCCTTAACTAGAAGAAAGGCCTGGTTTCACACTTTTATCCATCTGCCTAGTTGCCTGGCCTCACTGCAAGGTTGACCCATCTGAAACATTTTCACAAGCTCTTCGCATGCCCTTGTCATTTTCCTTGTCTAATATATATTCAGGCCTAAGTCAAACCCTGCTATTTTCTCTACTTTAGCACCAAATTCTTTCTTCATCATCCGATGCAATATCCTAATATTTTCCAACAACCATCTTTTCTCTGGCTTCTCCTCTCATTCTACATCAAAATATCTCCATTAGAATCATTTTCTCCTGCTTGCCATACTACACTTTCCTTCCTCTAAAACCTGACATCTTCTCTCCTATTCTCCTCTTCCCTCAAGAATCTACATAGAGAGATAGTGATGTGGCTTGACAGGAACATACCTGATTCAGTCTGAGCTCTGCAGAGTTTAATGAGGGAGTCACTAAGCCTTTACCTCTGCATCTCATTAATCATCTACACCTTAAAATTTACTCATTCTTCTATCATCCTGTGCATATATTCATTCCTACACCAACTCTCTAAACTGCCATCTGTCTCCTCACCCCAGAGTCAATATGAGTCTTTCTTACACAAATCTCCCAGAGATAGATGAAGAAATAATGCAGAAATAAACTAGTGACATAAGATACAAACATAGTATATGTCTCATTTGCCAAGAGGAAGGGACACAGTTCCTGACCTAGCATGCTCTTGAAGGGTAGGAGATTCTGAATTTATCAGGAGAGCTTTCCCAAGAGATCTGTCCTTTGGACAAAATGGAACTCTGGCAGAGGACTAGTGAAGTGCTCGGAAGCTCTCTGGAATTTGTCTGGATAAACGGAAGGCACCAAAGCAGGAATTCCCTGTCAATCAAGAGGAGGAAAGAGAAGCCAAGTAAGCCATAACAAACAAATAAAAAACTTTTTTTTTCAAAATTGGCAAATATGATCTATTTTTTAAAGAGGCATTGAGAAATAGTGGAAAATCTCTGGATTTGAGAAAGATTTACTATGTGACCTTAAGCACATCATTTAGCCTGTCTGAACCTCAGAGAGGCTCATCTCTAAAATATAAGCAACAATGCCTCTTTCACAGCGTTGTGAGACTTACGTGAGAAAATGGGTATGAAAGCAGTTTAAAAGTTGAAAGATACTATGCAAATGTGGAAGCTTGTTATTACTAAATGGGCCTGACAAAGACATTATTCATTTATGTATACATCAGTATGTAAATTTTAATTTATGAAAATATTTTAAGATCCAGTTTACTGAGGTACAATTTGCATACATTAAAATTCACGCTTTTAAGTTTACAGTTCTATAGGTTTTTGACAAATATATACAGTATATAACCACCACCATAACCAAGATATAAAATATTTCCATCACCCCAAATATTTCCGTGTTCCTTTATAATCAATCCCTTAGCCCTCTCCTGTGTGTGACAATCACTGATGTGATTTCTATAATTTTGCTTCTCCCAGACATCCTGTAAATGGAATAATACTGTATGCAGCCTTTTGTGTCTGACTTCCTTCACCTGACATAATAGCTTTGGAAATTCCTCAATATTGTTGTGTGTATCACAACTTCATCCTTTTTATTGCTGAGTAATATTCCTTTGTATAGATTTATCACAATATGTTTATTGATTCACTGTTGATGGACATTAAGGGGTGTTTCCACTTTTGGTGATCATGAATAAAGCTGCCATAATGTTCACATATGGTCTGTAGTGTGGATATATGTTTTCGCTTTTCTTAAGTAGGTACCTGACAGTGGGATTGCTAAATTATTGGTTAGAGTACTTTAACATTTATATTTAATTGCCAAATTTTTCCAAAGTGACTATCCCATTTTGCATTCCCACCAGCACTTTCTCCACATTCTTACCATTCCTACCAACCTATTCTTTCCAAAGTCTTGTGAACGTTCTTTTCTTCCTTCCTTCTTACCTGCCTTTGGTCCTTCTTTCTTTTTGTTAAATTTCATTCATTTTACTTGGTGTTCAGTGGTAGCTCATTGTAGTTTTGAGTTGAATCTCCTGCCAACTAATGATGTGAAAATTTTTTTCAACGTTTATTTACCATCTTATCTCTTCTTTAGTAGTGCTTGTTCACATCTTCTGTCCTCTTTTCAATTGAGTTTTCTTGCTATTGAGTTGTGAGAGTTCTACACATATTCTAGATATGTCCTTTATATAAAATATGTATTTTACAAATATTTTCTCCCATTTTGTGGCTGATCATTTTCTTAACAGTGCCTTTCAAAAAAAGTTTTTTGTTTTTATGAAGTCCAGTGTAGTTAATTTTTTCTTTTATGGCTCATACATTTTGTATATCTAGAAAGTCTTTGCCTAAACAAAGGATATAAAGATTTTCTCCTGTTTTCCTCTAAAAGATTTTTAATTTCAAGAGTTGTATAATTATAGTTCTATGATACATTTTCAGTCTATTAATCACTTTACATGGCACAAGCTATGAGTCGAGGTTCATTTAGGGCTGTATGTATGTTTTGCATATGGATGTACAATTGTTTCAGCATCATTTTCTGGAAAGACTGCCATTCCTCCACTACCTTGACACATTTGTCAAAAATCTACTTGTGGACTCTTTTATGCTATTACCACACTGTCTTGACTACTGTGCTTTTGAGTCTTATAGACAGGCAGTGTATGTCCTGCAACTTTTTAATTCCAGAATTGTTTTGCCTTTTTGGTTTTGCCATGTAAATTTCAGAATCAGCTGTTAATTCCTACAAAAAAAAAATCCTACTGGGAGTTTGACTGTGTTTTTGTTGAATCTACAAAAATTTAAGAAACGTAGACACCTTAACAATATTGAGTCAGATATTTTATAAAATTTATACCTAAGAATATCATGTTTTTGATGTTACTACAAATTTCTTAAATTTCAATTTCTAATTGTTCATTGATAACATATATACAATTAATTTTTGTATGACCTTGTATCCTGTGACCTTACTAAACTAACATTTATTTTAGTAGTTTTTTTGTGTGTGTATTTTTTGCTGCTTTCTACATAGACAGTCATGTTGCCTGGGAGTAATGATAATTTTTTTTTCTCCTTCCTCTTCTTTTTCTAGCCCAATAACACTGGCTAGGACCTCCAATAAAAATTTTTATAGAACTAGTAACAGAGAACATCCTTATCTTCTTCCTTATCTTAGGGGTAGCATATTCAGTTTTTCAGCATTAAATAGGATATTACCTGTAGGGTTTTCACACCTTTGTCAAGCTGAGGAAGTTCCTTTCTGTTTCTAGTTTGACGAAATTTTTTAAATCATGAATATGTGTGTGTATATATATACATATTTTTGTCTTTTTCCTTTACAAGAAATATTTCTTTCCACTCTTGCTTCAAGATTAATTCTATGAACTTGGCTGCTCAAAAAGTAGAGACTTAAGAAGGGAGTTGTGCACTTAAATTAGCACATGTAGTGGTTATTTTGGTTAGAGTTTGAGAGATTAAGTGAAGGATCACAGAAAGTAAGAAACCTCCCAAAGAGGTTATAGCTATTCGTGTAGAAGATAATCAGGCCATAAAAAAATGCTACAGACAAGATAATAGATTTGAAATTGATGAGGGGTAAAACACAGTAAGATGTGAAAAAAGTTGGAGAGGAAAATTGTGCAAAATTGTTCCCTACACCAAAATTTGGGAGAAGTTAGTGGTGGGAAACAATGTAGAAAATAAGTTCTGTGTATTTTATATCAATTTCCAGATTTTAGCAGTAGTACATAAAAATGTAGAAGTTCCTATAGACAATGAAAGACAAATATTAAACCACAAAAAAGAGCAGTTAGGGTGAAAAATCTGACTTAAGTGTCAACTAAATGAAGACATTACAAGAATGAAATCTATCTCTAAATTGAGAGTGCAAGTATACATTCCTAAGAGATCTTCCTCACTAGCTGGGTGTGGTTAGAAGCCCTCTAAGAGGAACCTTTTCTCCCCGTTAATGTGAAAGATTTCACTCTTTCATCTTTCATGTCCACTTCATCCTCCATATAAATGTTCTTCCCCTGTGTTCTTCCCTCACTGCCCCTGCCTATAATCCAAATCCTGGTCCCTCTGTCACTCAACCCAGTGCTACCAGCAATCAGGTCTGAGAAGCACTGGTAACAAGATCTACAGGAGCGCTTAACAAGGCTTTTATGTATTGGTTTAGGAATCTACCAAGCTTCCTAAAAGAAGTAGTATTCTGAAGTTTTAAATAGGAGTCTCAGAAACTGACTTTCAGAATACAACTTGTTCATTAGACAAAGTATTCATGCACAGAAGGAAATAAAGGTGGTAACAGTATATGGCTTAGTTGAGAGCATATATCTAATGCAGTGTTTCTCAAAATAAAATCTGCAAGCAACCTGCATCAGAAACACCTGAGCACTTGGCAAAACTGGACAATATTTAGGCCTGATCCCAGGCCAGGTGATGCGGTACACCTGGAGATAAATTGGGAAATCTACATTTTCCACAAGCGCCCCAGATGACACTGTTGTGCACTAAAGAGAGAGAAGCCCTGATTAGAAGAGTGCAGAAAAGCCAGTTGTCCCCCAACCCAATGCGCCAAGTACACACAAGTCTCAGAGCAGTGTTTTTCCAAATATGCTCATAACTAGCATATTTTAAGGGAATGAAATAGACCAGATCAGTTCACATCGTGTTGTAAAGGCAAAGATTATTTTCAGTTTAATATTTACTGGTGTATGTACTGGTTTGATGTTAAATGTATTTCTTAATTGGAAATGTTTTAAAAGCCATGGTTCATATAGTTCATACAGAAATTGCCTCCGAAGAAGCATCCTATACATCATCTGCTCCCACAGTTCCATATCACCCCACATGCTCTGGCTTTGAGCTAGGGCTGGGTGCTTGACCAAGCTCAACCAATTAGGAAAACTGGAACATGAATGCCTAGAAGCTAAATAAGTTAGCTGTGGGCAATGGACTTTTGAGGCCGACTAAACTGCCGGGTTGAGACTATCATTTGGGGTGATGGATTTTGAACAGAGGAGTATTGATGAACAAGCAGGAAGGGCCAGGTGGCAAAGAGAAACAGAAACGGCACCATCTGAGAAGCAAAGAATGAGAAGCAGAATCGAGTTCCCGCAGCCAGCAGGGAAAGGAGACAAGGAGAGCAGCTGCCTGGTTCCTGCAGCCTGCCCAATACTCACCCACCACCCTCCCCAGTTCCTCTTGAGGGCCATACTCCTTCCTCTATAATAAACCTCCTAATGCAAGCCAGCTCCAGGGGTATCAGTGTTTCTTAACCACATGTTTAGAGTATGATGCTTCTACAATAGAGGTTCACAGAATAAACCCTCACCCATAAACACTTATACAGTACTTATGTCACATGCACACTCCAAGTGCTTTATATATAGTAATTCACTTAATCTTCACACCACCCTATGGGGTAGATGCTATTATTAGCCCAATTAGCCCCATTTAACAGAAGAATAAACTGAAGTACAGAAAATTCAAGTAACTAACCCAAGGTTACATGGCTACTAAATGGAGGAGCTAGGATACAAACCGAGGCAGTTATCTCTAATGCGCATGCTCTTAATCACTACCCTATATATCCTCTCAGATGTTAACATAGGAAAACAAATTAGATTTCAAGCCAAAAATAATTACAAAAATAAGCTGCAATGCTTTGGAAAAACCGTTCAATGATACAGGAGAAACAAAGACACAAATTTTTTAAAAAAGCACAGATGTGAATAAGGGGCTTCTTAAAACTTTTTAATAATTTGTGGTATTTATACAGGCAAGTACAACCATATAAATACATACATTATAAAGGTACATGCAGCTCAGTGAATTTCTATTTTAAAACCCACCATTCATATTTTTCAATACTTTTGTAATTAGGAAGTGTACTAAAATCTTCACAGGAAAAAAAAGTTTTCTCTATCCTCAAAACTGAAAAAAACCCAAAAGACTAATACGTAGGCATGGGATTACAAGGCACAGAATTCAACAGAACTCATACAAAAGGATCGGCAAAAGATAGCATGAATGGAAATAGAAAAATAAATAAATAAAAAGAAATCTAAACTTCTAACAGAATGAATCAATTCTTAGTCAAAGTGACCTGCTTTTAGAATGCTTTGGGGATTTATTTCAGTCTTACTTATACTTACCCACTCATCCAGGACAAGTAATAATTATGGAAAGTGAGTAATGAAGACTGGTGGTTTGCGGAGCTCATGTATTTTATTTCTTTGGAGCAATCTCAAAAAGAAGAGAGGGACAACTGATGCCTCCACGGGCGAGTAGCTCTTAGGTATTTACTTCTGAAGCTTGCTTTGCAGCCAGGTATTACATTTACATAGTGCTTGCCCTCTAAAATGGGAAGAAAACTGTGTCATGTCCTCAAATATATGGTGACAATGGCTCTATCTTAGTGGCTGTGGACTTAGCCCCAGGACTGACGCAGTGCACAGTCCACCTTCGGCCACTTCTACAAGCCTGTTGGCTCCTCTGTCCTAATTCCAAGTCAGTTGAGCAAACAATAAAACAGCTGAATTGGTATCAGAAAGAGAAGGCAGAGAAATGAGAAAGGGAAAGAGAATGAGTGGAATGGACAGAATGTAAAAAGAAACAATTTTGTTTAACCCAAAAAAATCAATATACGGCCATGTATTGCTTAACAACGGGGACACGTCCTGAGAAATGTGTTGTTAAGCAATTTCATCATTGTGTGAACATCACAGAGTGCACTTCCACAAGCCAGGTTGGTATAGCTTACTACACACCTAGGCTCTGTGGTATAGCCTATTGCTCCTCGGCTATGAACCTGTATAGCCTGTTACTGTGCTGAATGCTGTAGGCACTTGTAACACAATGGTAAGTATTTGTATATCTAAACACTTCTAAACATTAAAAAGGTGCAGTATAAATACAGCATAAAACATAAAAAAAAAAAAAAAAGGCCAGGTGTGGTGGCTCACAACTAATCCCAGCACTTTGGGAGACTGAGGTGCGTGGATCACTGGAGGTCAGGAGTTCAAGACCAGTCTGGCCAATGTGGTGAAAACCCGTCTCTACTAAAAATACAAAAATTAGCCGGGTGTGGTGGTGCACTCCTGTGATCCCAGCTACTCGGGAGGCTGAGGCAGGAGAATCACTTGAACTCGGGAGGTGGAGGTTGTAGAGAGCCGAGATCGCACCACTGCGTTCCAGCCTGGGAGAGGGAGCAAGACTCCATCTCAAAAAAAAAAGAAATATCATATACAGTATAAAAGATTTTTTCAAACTGTGTAAAAGATAAAAAAATGGTATAGGGCACTTACCACGAATGGAGCCTGCAGGGACTGAAAGTTGCTCTGAGTGAGTCAGTGAGTGAGTGAATGTGAAGGCCTGGGACATTACTGTACACTACTATAGACTTCATAAACATTGAATACTTAGGATACACTAAATTTATTTTTAAGAGTTTCTTCAGTAATAAATTAGCTTACTATAACTTTTTTACTTTATAAACTTCTAAAATTGCTTAACTTCTGTCTCTTTTGTAAGACAGCTATAGAAAATATTTTCTTTCTGTATATCCTCATTCTATAAGCTTTTTTCTATTTTAAAAATTATTTGTTTTGGCTTTTAGATTTTTTGTCAATAACTGAGACACAAACATATACATTAGGCTAGTTCTACACAGAATCAAAATCATTAAGACGTCACTAGGCAATAGGAATTTCTTAGCTCCATTATCATCTTATGGGACCACCATCAAATATGTGGTCCATTGTACACGTGGTCCATCATTGACCAAAACATCATTATGCAGCAGCACACAATTGTACATTACATATCTAGGCACATAAAACAATTTTGCCATCTACTGATTAAGCTTGAGATAGGACATATAAAATGCTTTTATATCTGAGTCTACTGAAGAAATTTTAAGTAAGCACAATATAATTACCCAGCTTAATAACAGTTAGTGCTTCATCTGCCAACTATTTTATAACCTTTACCTAATTAATTTTCACAAAACCTCTGCAAGGTATGCATGTATTAAATACCCATTTTGTAAATGGACAAATCACGAGCAAGAGGTTAAGTGACTTACCTTAAAATGAAGAAAAAGGCTAGCATGTGGAATCAGAACGTGAACTGTAGTAAAATATTTCTGTTCCCCAAGACCATGCCAAACTCATTTTCCCCCGAAACTATCATGCTGTCAACCTCCTGGCATTATGGAATGGCAGCAAGGATGGATTTTCGCACTGGCAAAATTGGCATACACCTGTCTTTCATTCAAATGACAAAAAGCAATACAATTTTCCTTTGGGAGGCCGAGGCGGGCGGATCACGAGGTCAGGAGATCGAGACCATCCTGACTAACACAGTGAAACCCCGTCTCTACTAAAAAAATACAAAAAATTTAGCCGGGCGTGGTGGCGGGCGCCTGTAGTCCCAGCTACGCGGGAGGCTGAGGCAGGAGAATGGCGTGAACCCGGGAGGCGGAGCTTGCAGTGAGCCGAGATCGCGCCACTGCACTCCAGCCTGGGCGACAGAGCGAGACTCCGTCTCAAAAAAAAAAGCAATACAATTTTCACAAGTAGATCTGAGCCCAGGAAGCTAACACGCTCAATGGTAACAGGTACAGAGATGTACAATCAGGGAAACAATCCTCCCCATCAGTGACCGTCATTCTCCAGCCTTGCTGCTCAGAGGATTTCATCTTGCCTAGACTTCTAAGAAAAGCCTGGTCAAAACAATAGGCTGGCACCCTCCAGTTAGTGAGGATCGAAACTGTCTTCCTGCTCTAATTTTGTCCTCCCTGTACTGAGAGGATGTGAGTCCCTGCTGTCCACAAGACGTCAGCCTTCCTTTCAGCCCCTGCTGGGCTGACCCTGACTATATGGCTGGCCTATCTCGTTTCATGGACAATAAACATTCAGGACGTTATTTCAACACAGATGAAGAATGGGTGTCCTTTCCTGGATGTTTTGCCACTCCTTACAAAATCACTGCCCCCTCCAGTAATTTTCTCTTGCCCTATCTGTCTGTTCTTTTTGGTTTTAACATCCTATGAAGTCTGCCCACCTATCTACCGCCTCTAGTAAGCAAACTACATCAGGGATTCCTCAAATCTAACTCTCTTACTGATTGCTCTATAGGTTCTGAAAGCCATATTGGGGATTTGTAAGCTGCAGAGCCTAAACAGCATCTCAAAATCTGATCGTTTGCGGAGGACTGGAGAACAGGTACCACCACTACCCCATGCACCCAGTGGCAGCACTAGAATTTCTATTCAGGAGAGGTTCAGTGGCAGCAATCTGGTTGGAGAAGAAAACCAGGGGACTTGGTATAGAGTAGCATTTCCATAGCTCACACTATTTTTACTTAGTGTATATATTTCTTGAGAAGAAGGGGTGCTTCACGAAGGCTTGTTGACAGTATGGGATTATATGTTTCTCCCACAACACCCCTTGTCTTATTGCTGTCCCTTGAACCAGCTTAGGCACTTAGATCTCTAGGATTGAACATGGAAGGGCCCATGAAATTAAATTCCTGGTCTGCAGTCTGGAAACAGTGTGACTCCTGCTCAGCTTCAGAGAAGGCAGAGTCCTTTGAGCACCATGCAGACTTTCCACCCTGGGAGACAGGTAGTGCCCTGGGTATCACAACTTTGAGGCTGCAAAGTCCAGTGGGCCCGGAACCCATCTGAGCAGGTTTCCTCTGCAGATGAGGCCTCTTAAGGCAATGGCTTTTCCAATCTTACACATTAGCCAAGCCAGACAATCTCCGCTCACTATCAGTATTACTGAGGCAGAGCCACCTTCAGCTGATTGCCATCTTTCATCTTCTGAAATGTGATTTTTAAATATGTTATGTATTTCATTTGTGCAATGCCCTGGATACTGGATTGGAACACAATTGCAGCAGATTACACTATTTATTTTACATACTTGAAGACAGAGCCTCTTGAACTCAATATGCAAATGCATGTGAATAATATGCAAATCTGTGTTTTCTGCCAAGACTCTGGCATTTTTCTTTTAATGGGACTCTGATTCCTATTCAAGAAGGAAGAACATCTTCCTTGCATCCCCCTGCACCAATGTTCTCCCCCTCCTCCCTTCAAGGTCCTGACCAGCTTGTAACTTCACTAAGCTTCAAAGCCCTGAAAAAATTACAGGCTCCACTGAATTCCATTTAAACCTATAATGGTCATTGTAAGGCACTGTTTAGTGCATATCTATAGATGTGCCACCAATGCAATGAGGTTCACACCATCTAACTGCCAATTTGGAATTTTATTCTTAACCTCATGGAATCTGACAGTCTGCTTAATAAGTCTATATTTAAATGTTCTCACCTACTGTACAAATGTGGCCACACAACGTTTCTAATGAAAAAAAAAATGCAGTTTACAAAGCTTTTTAAAGTGAAATTTACCATGGTGCTGGCAAAAGGTGTCAGACTGGCAACTGCAAAATTGAATCCTCTATCCTTAGAATGGTGAATTATAGGTATCTTACAAATGCTGCCTGCACCATCACCATTATGATCACTATCGTCAACACCAAAGCCACAAAAAGCCCAAGAGGTGCTCAGACCCAGAAGAAGCTACTGAAGAAGCCAATCAAATTCAAAAATTATTTACCTACTATGTAAAAGGCACTCTTCTAAGTTGTCTTAAATATAAACATAAGACAAGCCTTGCCCTTTAGAAGCATACATCTAACAAAAATGACGGCAATAACTAACATTGCCTTAGCACTTCTTTTACACCAGGCACCATGCTCCATCACTCAGCCTGGGACATGTCATTTGATCCTCATGACAATCATACTTGCCCAAGATTCTACAGTTAATAAATGATGGAGGCTAAATTCAAAGAAACCACCCTAGTGACTCAAGAATAAATAACTGTTGAAGTGAAATGAATTGAAATTTCATAGGTGAAACACAACCGTCCCAAAGAACCAAGGTGAGATCCTTAAATTAAAACTTTCTCATAATAGGTTTTCATTCAGGGCTATAATGACAGAGGGGAAGAAAAAAACCAGAAGTCCCATCTCCCAATGGCCGAGTTCTAATTTGTATTTTATGTTTATACGTCAAATCCAATATAATGTCCTTACAGTTTTGCAGTCTTGGTCCTTTTATAAAGAATATTATTTTAAAAAAACTATTTCAAATTCTCATAATGAAATATCACACAGGCTAGATTTATCCTCCCTATGCTGGGAGTGGAATAAATGAGATTCCCTAAGTGATCCAGGGGGCCAGTGAGCACCCAAGATTCCTGGATACCATAAGCTGAAACAGGGCGCAGGCCAGAATGAAACTAAACTCCCATTGTCTCTAATCTCCAACAGCTTGCTTATTCCACTTAGCTTTGCAGAAGTGGTGGAGGTGAGGCAGAGACTGCCACCTTGGAGAAAGACACCTCTCCTTGTAAATACAAAACACTCTCCTAAGCTTTGTGGTATATGAGAATAACACGGGGGCCTAAACTACCAACAAAAGTCCCAAGAGCTAACTGCAGCCCACATAAATCATACTGTTCTCTTGAGGACTTTGAGAGAGTGAAGATTATCTACTTAGCCTCCTAGGAAGATATAAGATTTATGAAACTGTAGAGAATGAATCCTATAAAGCTTGTTCTAAACGTGAATTCACCTGACTCCCTGAAAGAACATTCTCTTTCACGGAACCAGTGGGTTCAAAGCACAGAGTAAGCAGTCATCAGGGATGAGAACCTGAAGTCAGAACTGAATGATGACCTGACCAAAACCATCCCTGTGACCCCTTGAGAATCATTTAGTTAGCTCTAGATTTTGTTCAGTATTCAAATTGACTTGCTTAGCATTGATCAATGACTAGCACTTGGCCCGTATCTAAGTAAATTTGATTAAATTGTTTCGAACAGCCTTTGAATTACATCTAAACAGCCATATTTTAGAATAGTAAACATGCTCTATTTCACCACTGTTAGCAATAAAATATTCATAGGGCTTGCATACACATTGATTTCTAATCATATGGCCAACTACTGAAGAAGCATGTGTTTCTATTTTTCCTGTGCTGGTGAAAAATGATGCAGAAGACAGATGGTGGAGGGGAGGGGGTAGCAGAAAACATTAAAAACTAATACTTCCAAAAAAGGTTTTAATAAAATAGAAAAATCCTAACATTGTTATATCAAAGGAAAAGAACATGAAAAATTAGTATTCCGAATCAAATAATCCACACACAAAAGTAGGAAGAAATATACCAAAATATTGGATGATAAATGTTCATAAATTATTTGTTTAATCATTATTAACTAATGCCAAATCAGAAAAACTTAAGACTTCAGACCCCACAGTGACCTGGAAATCTGTGAAAAGATAGACAAAAGTGAATCTCACTTTTATTTAATAGATATGTGCCTCAAAAGCTAAACATAAAACTCAAATCTATAAATGTATTCCACAGATATTTGAAAGCCATCTACTCAAAAGCACATAACTTACTATTTTAAACAATGATTTTGAAGAACTGATATAGGAAAATAAAATCAGCCAAGAATGAACAAAAAAGGCAACTTAAAGTGACTTTTTTAAAAAAAAAAGAAGGGGGCTTGCATTTATCTGATTTATAAATGGATGACACAGAATTATGTTCACAACTATAATAAAGAATTTAAAATATACTGTAGATATGAGCAGAAAATTCACAAAAAAGAAACAACAATGAAGAAACCTGGAAAATTGTCCAATATTACTCATAATTACAGAAATAAAAACACAGCGGTGGAGTGTAATTTTTACCTACCAAATCATAAAGATTTTTTATTTAGATTTTAGAGGGGGCTGGCCAAGGACATGGTGAAACACAGCACTCTCACATATTACTACAGTGAATATAAATTGATACAAACCATTTTAGAAAAGCCATTTGGCATTACAGATCAAGAGCCTTAAAAATGTGCATACCTTTGACCCCGTAATTCAATTTCTGGGAATCTTTCCTAAAGAAATAATGTAAAATACAGGCAGAAAAAGCTTTATACACCAAAATGTTCACTGCAACATCATTTATAATAGTGAAAAATGGAAAGTAATTAAATGGCCGACAGTAAGAAGGTGGTTAAGTAAATTGTGCTATAGCTTTATGACAGAATGCTAAGTAGCCTAAAAAATTATGTTTACCAAGAGTTTTCAATAACATAGAAAAATCTGTATGCTGTGATGCTAAATTTTAAAAAGAGCACCAAAAAAATGGTGTGATTTCATCTATTTTAAAATGCATAGAAAAATGCTGGAAGGAAATAACAGAACATTAGCAGCAATTGTCTTTGTTAGAATTCGAGTGACTTTTTTTTCTGTCCACTTTTCTATTTTTTTTCCAAATATCCCACAATGAACTTATGTTATTTTTATAATCAGAAAAAAGTTATTAAAGTTATATGTTAAACATTGCTTAAGTATATATACCAGTCGATAGACAAAGGAAGAATAATACAACTGAAATGAGACAGAGAAACAGATTAATGGAGAATCAACCACTTCCTGTCTCCTTTTAGGTAATGCCACTAAATTTTTAAGGCTGTGTTGTAATTTAGCAATTACTAGCATATGAAATATTTACTCCATTAGTTGGATAAAATTAAGTGCCTAAATCTGTCTAGGGTCACATATTTCCCAGTCTTGACTGAAAGGAACCATACAATGAATCATTTTGGAAAGAATCATTTCTGTAAAGTAAGAGTCATGATCTAATTTTGAGTTATCACATTTATTTAAAGTGCTACACCCTCATTTGTGTGTATATAAAGGCATATGTACTTTGGGTAATTTTTGTGAATGTGTGCACATTGTGTAAATATATATGCATGAATATTAGAGCAACTAAGACTTGAATGGTTTGATTCAGTTCAACCTCCTCCTTCAACAGATGAAGAAACTGAGGTCCAAAGAAATCATGAGGTCAAAGAACTCGCTCAGGATCACTTGGCTGGCCAGTGGCAAAGCCAATCTGGAGGTTTTCCACTAATTTATATTGCCACATTTACACCCAGCATTATGACTGTAAGAAGCTGGAAAATTGAGATAAAGTTGCAGTAACATCCAACTCTTACCCTACACAGGAAATGATCACTTTCACTTTAACTATTTTGTATGTTCCTTCATTAAAGGGACTTGAAAAAGCAGTTGGAAGTGTGTGGCTGAGCCCTTAGATATGTATGTGACTGTCCTGGTGGTCACTAATGTCTCAATTAGCAGAATAAAGTGAAAGTAGAGGCTAAAGCACTTCTGTTTTGTTAGTGTTTTAAGATCGAAACAGCTCTTTCCAAAGTTTGAAAGGCTAAGAATTTCAGTTCTTGAGAAATGACAGAAAAGTGGGTTAATAATGTAAACGGAACTCTCCAGATAATAAATATTTTACTGTTCTTGTACAACATTAGGCTAGCTATCCCTGCTTTGCAATTCTTGCTTGCTGTGATTAGCATATGTAAAGTTTTTCAAGGTGACTTATTAAGCTTATTATCTAGGACTTTAGAAAAAGTTTTGGAATGTAGATCTTCAGATCTTTTCATGCTATGTGAGCTCCTCTAACTTCAAGGTCTAATGAGGTGTGTGTTGGCTCTTTTTTAAGAGTCCTGTGCCTATTAATCATGGTACTATGGTATATGGCAGAGGTTAAGTCATGACTTAAAACACTTTGCAGAACAACTAAACTCCCTTTATATCTGATAGGCTTTTACCAAATACATGTGTGCATACGATAGTATATCATATATATCCTATATTAATCTATACTATTTCAACAAATTCACTATGCAAATGTTTTCTACATATAGTAACTCAATGTTGATAACAAAATAGAAAATAAAGTACACAAACAGAGGATCGCAGTGTGATTTCAGAGGAGAGATTAGGTTTAACAGAAGGCTCTACCAACGAGGAGGCTCCTTTAACTGGCAATAAACTCAAAGCTGAGAACAGCAGGATCACGCCAGGGGAAATGAGTAATAGTGAGGAAGATGGGGACAGGAGTGCAGAGCTGACAAAGCGAAGGTGCAGGATGAGCTTGGCTATGACAAGTCCACGGAGGATTGTAATTAAAGATCAAGACAGCCATTTGGAATAGACTCAAGAAGAGGATAGGGTGTCCACTGAAAAGAGCAAAGTGATGGGTTAGTCCTTCAGAAGGTCTGCAGTATTACCACTGGTCAGTGAGGGCATGCAAAGCATCCAAAGGAAGCAAAAAATGGATGATTAAAGGGAACGATCATTAAGGCCATAGTGGCGCCTGTAACATTTGAAACATGTCTCCAAAATGAATATAATGTACAACTACATGGCAATGATCTCCTTAAGTCACTACAGAACTCCATTCCATTTTTTAAAATAATACTCATATGATGATCTCACAGCTCTGTGGACAGTAAAGTCCTTGAAAAAGAAAAGCTCAGAATACAAAATGTGTTGGGGGATTGGGGAGGGCCTTTGGGTATTTAAACATGAAGAATATTATTGTTTTATGAGCAAGTTAATTATATGCAATACAGTTCACTATGTAGCAAGCACTACAGACAGAGCTAGTGTGGCTTTCACATGCACTAGCTGGGTGACCGTGAGTAAGCTGTTTAAACTTTCTAAGCCACAGTATTCTCATCTGTAAAATGGTAAGAATAATATCTACCCTGCAGAACTCTTGTGAGAATTAAATGAGATAATGTATGTAAAGCACTCAGAAAGATGCCTGGAACATCTGCCCCATAATAGATACTAGTTATGATAATGATTATGATGAGGATGTTACTTAAAATATTGCAAACATTCAAAATCCTCCTTCTCTCGCCCTTTTCAATTACCCTAAAAGGAAGCATCGTTCTGCCACTCCCCCTCCTACTCGCAACGCATCGATAAATGGACAAGAACTAGGAAAAGCCTGATGTGTTAGAAAAGTTTCTCACCAACTCAGCATATTTCCTCAGAACTTCTCAGTTCAGTCAGCCTCACTCACGCAGGGAGACTAGGGCCCATCCTAGCTAGAGCCCCACTGCAGCACCTGTCCAAATTACCCCATCACTTACTCCATTAGCACACTCTAAATAAAAGACTCCCCAGCCCTGCCCCTGCTTCACCGGTAAAGCCAAAGTCTACCAATGAGCAGGCTCCAGGGAGAGAAATCTTACTGTGTGATAAAGAGCACCAGAAGAGCATCAGCTTAGAGAGACTCCCAAATCCTCCATATTTGACAGAGTACAGATTTACACCTTTACCTAAAGAAAGGTCTCCTAAGCCTTCCACATTCTATTTCAATCTGTAGAAAATGTGGGTTCTCCCAATGAGTCGAGAGCCCTTAGACTCTTAGAAGTAACTAGCTATGAGATCTCAGGCAGGACACTTATCCCTCTGGGCCCTGGGATTCCCCGCTAGAAAATAAGAATGTTGTATTAGGTAATCTTAAAGGTCTTTTCTGGAAATAACAGCCTATGAATCTTTAAATATCATTTTAAAAATTACATCAATAAAGCAGAAAGAGATGGATGAATAGACATTTAGATAATGATAAATAGATGATAGATATATAACGAAAGCATGTTTTTATTGGGAAAGTCATAATGATTGAATGACTCAATGATTTGATTCTACTAGAAAATTTTATATCCTGGGCCCAGATTATCTTAATAACTTGGTCCTTATTGTCTACCCTCCCAATATGTAACTAACCTGCACATTGTGCACATGTACCCTAAAACTTACAGTATAATAATTAATAAATAAATAAATAAAAAAGAAAGGGCTACCTTTATACAGCACTAGCTCTATCAACAAGGCTTATTGTTAATGAGGAAAAGAGAGGTGGAAAAGAAACAATGACAGTGAATATAGACAGGGGTTAAGTGTGTTACTCTCTTCTCCTTTCTAAGCAAAACAAATCCACAGGCTGCAAATGGGAACTATTAGGGTCTGACACTGGTCTGGAGGGGTTTTCCAAGTCATTATTTCTATCTGGCTTCTTGTATTATTGATTAATAGAACTAGGGAAATAATAATGTCATTTATTGAGTATTTAAGTATGTGCCAGCCACTATGCTGTGTGATTTACACATATAACTGCATTTAATAATCAAAGCAGAGACAAGTTACTAGCCAAAGACCACACAACTAATAAATGGCAGAGTAAGGATTTGAACCCAGACTTGCCTGATTCTCAGGCTAGTGCTTTTAACCACAGTCACTTCTTTTAGTTGACACTGTATGACCACTACGTGGCCAGATCATCCCACTTGCTGGATGTGGGAGAATGCAAGAGGAAGAACACAAATGTGGTTCTTCCTTGTGTGCCTGTTACATTTCCTGGCACATTCTCTAGTGCAAAAAATAACGACAACTGGGCTGGGCACGGTGGCTCATGCCTGTAATCCCAGCACTTTAGGATGCCAAGGCGGGTGTATCACCTGAGGTCAGGAGTTCAAGACCAGCCTGACCGACATGGAGAAACCCCATCTCTACTAAAAATACAAAATTAGCCAGGCGTGGCAGCACATGCCTGTAATCCCAGCTACTCAGGAGGCTGAGGCAGGAGAATTGCTTGAACCCAGGAGGCGGAGGTTGCAGTGAGCCGAGATTGTGCCATTGCACTCCATGGGCAACAAGAGCGAAACTCCATCTCAAAAATAATAATAACAGCAACAACTATTACTACTACCACTATTACAACTACTACCACTACCAATTACTGAGAATTATGTTTTGTCAGATACTGTGCTTGGTTTACATAAGAATTATTTTTCCCATTTTACAGATGAGAAAACTTGAAATTCTAAGAGGCCAATAAGTCAGGTCAATCTAGCTTATAAACCGGAGATAAATTTAGAACCTAACACTGTCTTACACAACTCAAAATATATTATGAAAGATTTGAATTCTGGAATCAATACCACATTAATTAAATTAACATAGGAGACTAACTTGTGCAAAGCCCCCTATTGTTTTGAAGTCAAAAAAAACAAACAAACAAACGAAAGAAAGAAAACAAAGCACACAGCTTCTTTAAATTGGAAAAACAGCCCTTAAAGAAAAAAAAAAGACTGGGTAATGTTCAATAAAAATAAGACACTATGATCTGGCAAAAGGAAGTGGGTCAGTATCAAGTTGAAGAGTGTTTAATCGTAGGGCAATCGAGGAGGTACGTTACGTAAGCCATGTTCAACCCAAATGAAAATGAAAATAGGCATCAATGTCCAGAGGGGTGTTGTCTCCTCTTGGCCCAGGCATTTTTGTTAGGCACACAGCATAGTAGTAAAAAGTAACTGACACACATTAAGGAACCTATTAACATTAAATTTGATTATTTCCTATGTCAAAATAATAATTTAAACCAAATAATTCATCATAATTAAATAAGTCAAAGGGGGAAATTGCCAACTATCCACTTCCTGTTAGCTAGCATATACAAAGAAGAGCATGTTAAGATGTTGGAAACTTTTCTTATTTTGTCTGATACTAAAACCTATGAAGACGTATGTATGGCCATGCTTTTTTTAGAGAAATCCACAGATGTGCTTTATAGAAGACAGTATATGTACAAATTTTTTTAATTGAGGAATAATTTCACCATAGTCTTTGAGTCTATGATGATCTCACATGCTATATCTCTAAGCTGTATAACAGCCTTATATCCTACCAACTCCCCTAAAGGACACCCACATATTATTCATAGGCTCCAAACAGGCATATTTTACCACTCCCATGTGGTTTTCATGATGTTCCCATCCTAGGATGATCTTTCTCTTTCTCTATTTGTTAAATCTATTCATATTTCAAGAACACTCTCAAATATCCTTCCTCTACAACTTCTTTTCAAATCAACTCAAGAAAATATAAGCAGCTTAGAGCTTCCCTTCTTCATTACTGTGGAATATACATATAAAAAGTTAATAAGGCCGGGCACAGTGGCTCATGCCTGTAATCCCAGCACTTTAGGAGGCCAAGGAGGGTGGATCACCTGAGGTCAGGAGTTCGAGACCAGCCTGACCAACGTGGAGAAACCCCGTCTCAACTAAAAATACAAAAAATTAGCTGGTCATGGTGGTGGACGCCTATAATCCCAGCTACTCAGGAGGCTGAGGCAGGAGAATCACTTGGACCCAGGAAGCGGAGGTTGCAGTGAGCAGAGATCACGCCATTGCACTCCAGCCTTGGCAACAAGAGTGAAACTCCATCTCGAAAAAAAAAAAAAGTTAATAAAACATTTATGCACATTGTTCCAAATTCTGAAGCAAATACTTCCATAACTATCACCCAGATTAAAGAATCCATAAGCGTCCCAAAATGTCCCTGTGTGCCCTTCCCATATTATAACCTTCTCCCTCACCAGTGCAGGAAAACCCCATTGAGTACTATAATCATATTCTGAGTATTATCATCGTATTCTTCCTTTTCTTTGTAATTTTCACATAATGACACATCCCTAAACAGTATGTTCAGTTGTTTGTTTTAGAACATTACGTGGATAGAATCACTTAGAATCATACCATATGTATTATTTCCCCTCTTGCTTCTTTTACTCTGTAGCATACTTCTGAGATTTGGCCATGTTGTTGGGAGCAGCTGCGGTTCATTTACCTTAATTGCTATGTACTGTTCCACTTTATGATTACACTTCAACTTCTTTATCTACATTAGAATGTAGATAAGACCTTTGGGTTGATTCCAATTTGGGGCAATTCTGACATGTCTATTCTTGTCCAAGAATCCTAGTACAATAATAACTGAAGTTCTCTAAGATTCAAATTTAATAGATAATGCCAAAAAATTTTTTCAAATTGGGCCAATTAAATTTCCACAAGCAGTGTAGAAGTATTCCTCTTCTACATTCTCATCAACATTCAGTATTGCCAAGTTTAAACAATGTTTTAACCAATCAGTTGAGTATATATTGGCAATTTATAGTGGTTTTCATTTGCATTCCTTTGCTTCCTAATGAGGTTGAACATCTTTTCATATGTTTATTGGCCACTTAGACATCTTCTTCTGGGAAAGCCTATTTGTCCACTTTACCACTGACTTATCTTTTTTATTATTACTCATTTATACAAGAATATTCATTTCTTTATACATTATGGATACTTTAAACAGATATAAATGAATATAAGTTAAAGAAACTACCCTGTATATATTTTGGATATATATTTCTTTATAAAATCTAAATCAGTGTTGTCTATCTAATATGGTATCCAGTAGCCACATGTGGCTATTGAGCATTTGAAATGTGGCTAGTGAGAATAAAGAAGAATTTTTTAAATTAAATTAAACCTAATTTAATTTAAATAGGCATATGTAACACTGGCTACCATTTTAGACAGTATAATAGTAAATATGAGTCTTTTGTCAGCTACGTATCTTATAAATATATTTTCCCACTCTGTGATCTGTTTTTTCATTATCTTTTTGGTATAATTTGACATATAAAAGACTTTAAGTTTAATATAGTTGAATTTATCAATCTCATCTTTTATTTTTAGAAGTATTTTGCTTTATACACAAAAAATTACCCTACTCCAACTTCAAGTTCATGAGATATTCCTATAGTCTCCGTATTTTACCTTTCACATTTATATCTCAAATAGATTTTTGTATATGCTGTGAAGTGAGAAATGTATTTTTTATACAGATATCAAATTTTTTCAGCATTAGTTATTAAAAAGTCTATCTTTTTCCACCAATCTGCCATGCCCTTCTATTATTTATCAAGTGACTATAAAAGTGGGGCTCTGTTTTGGAAGTTTTCTATTCCATTTCATTGATATATTTGTATACCATTGCAAAAATGTTACACCATTCAGCTTTAAAATAATCCAATCTGATAATTATTTTTTAATTGGAGCAATTTTAGTTAATGTAATGTAAAATAAATCTTGATATCTGGTAAAGCAATTTTTCCCATCGTATTCTTTCTCTTTAAGTGTCTTAGCTGTTTGCAATTTCAAGTTAATTTTACAATCTATTTGTTAAATTCTGAAAAAAAAATCTGCCGCATATTAATTTCAATTAAATTGAATCTTACATCGTTTGGGGGGCAAGTTAATAATTTTAAAATGCAGTCTTTCAGTACGTAAATATAGCATTTCCTTTTATCTACTTCAATTCATAATGCTTTACATTATTTTTTGGTCTTTGCAGATACATTTAAAAAAATGAACCAAAAAAACAAAACAAAAAACTAAGGATTATCATCTCTTTTTTCATTTTCTGAAGAGTTTGTGTAAGAGTATACTTTTTCGCTGGGCATGGTGGCTCATGCCGATAATCCTAGCACTTTGGGAGGCCAAGGTGGGCAGATTACCTGAGGTCGAGAATTCGAGACCAGCCTGGCCAACCTAGTGAAACCCCGTCTCTACTGAAAATACAAAAATTAGCCAGGTGTGGTGGCCCGCGCCTGTAATCTCACCTACTCAGAAGGCTGAGGCAGGAGAATCGCTTGAACCCGGGAGGCTGAGGTTGCAGTGAGCTGAGATCAGCCATTGCACTCCAACCTGGGTCACAAGAGCAAGACTCCATCTCAAATAATAATAAAAATAATAATAATAATTTTTCTTTCTTTAATGGTTGCCAAGACTTGCCAATGAAGCTAACTAAGCCTGGCACACTTTTTTAGAAAGATTTCTATTACTAATAATTAAATGTTAAAATGATCATAATCTTTGAGTTTTCTATTTATTTGTAAATCAATGTTGGTGAGTTATATTCTCTAATAATTTTTCTATTTCAACTGATTTTTTTAATTCATCAACATAAAATTTTATAATGATTTCTTACCTCTTTATTTCATGTAGGACTTCTAGTGATATCCCCATTTTTCTTCCTTAAACCATTTGTACCTTATATTATTTTGTGTTGACCAGCCTTACCAGACATTTGTAAATGTATAAGTTTAAAAAAAACTTTACGTTTCGTGAATACTTTGCAATATATGTTTATCATAAATTTCTTTTGTTTTTACTCTCATCTTGATCATTTCCTTCCTTTTGTACTCTTTTAATTTTATTCTCCTCCTAACTTCATAAGACAGATGTCTAGTTTATTTTTCAGTCTTTCTTTTTTAAAATATAAGCTATAAAGACCATAAATTTCTGTCTAAGGATTGTTTTAGCTGCAACCTACATATAATGATATGTAGCATTTTAGTTATTGTTCAATTCGAAATAGTTTCTAAACTTCTATTATAATTTCATCTTTAACACATGAGTTATTTATCCGAAACATATGAGATTTTCTAGTTGTCCTTTTGCTTTTTACTTACAGCTAAATTGCACTTCGATCAGGAAGAACAAGGTCTTCCTGGCCTTAATTTCAGTCCCTTTGAAATTCACTGAGATGTAATTTAAGTTTTGATAAATGGTCAGTTTCCTAAATGTTCCATACATGTTTGAAATAAAAGTAATATTTGGTAGCTTTTTACTAGAGTGTTCTGTATTTACCTTTTAATGTCAAGTTTGTTAATCATATTAATCAAATCTCCTATATCCATATCAGTAACTGAGAGAAGTGTTTTTAAAACCTCCTATCATAATCATGAATATTTTTATTTCTCATTATACAACTGTTAATTTTCATATTATATACTTTGAGATTTGCTACTAGGTTCATATAATCTAAAATGTTTACATTATAATCTAAAATATTTAATCAACTCAAGTGACCAATCTGTCTAAAGTCTATTTTATCTGATGTTAGTATCGGTATATTAGTGTTATTTTGACTAATATTTGCATGGCATATGTTTTTCCAACTTTGTATAGTCACTCTTTCAGTACCATTATGTTTTAGATATGTCACTTATAAACACAATATTATTTTTAATACAATATGAAAATGATTTTGTAATTTCAGCATTTTTAGTTAGTGTAATTATTGGGCTTAAATTTATCACCTTATTTTGTGTTTTCTATTTGTTCCACACCTCCTCTGTTTCTTCTTCTTTCTCTCTTTCTTTCCTTTCTTTACAATGATTGAATATTTTATCATTTTTTATTTCCAATCTGCTAATTTTAAATTCTACACTTGGTTTCTGGTGTTTTAGTGATTGTCCTAGAAATTAAAATATGTCTACTTAATTTATCAAAGTTTAGAGTTAATTCATATCATTACCCTTCTTTCAGAAAATACAAGTATCTTAGGACACTTTAACCCCATTAACTTTCCTGCCTAATTTATACGTACGCTTTTGTTGTCATTATTTTTCTTACTTTTAATTGCATCACTATTAGTCATCTTTATCTTTTTGCAAATGGCTAATAATCATTTAGTTTCCCATTTTCTACTCCACTTGCTCTTCACTCCATCTTGCATCTCAGACATTTCATCTTGGGCTCATGTTCATTAGAATATCGTTTACTGAAGGTTTGCTGGTGTTCAAAATTCTGGTTTTTATTTTTCCAAATCTTTAAAACTTTTATTTCATTCTAAAAGACATTTTCACTGGTGTAAAATTCTAAGGTGTCAGTTATTTTCTTTTGACACATAAATTTTCTACAATGTCCTGGCTTTTGTTGTTCTTGAGAGGTCAGGAGTTCATCTGCCTATCATTTCTCAAAAATAATCTTCCATTATTCTATAACTTCTTTTAAGATATTCTCTACTTAGCTGATTTTCTGCTATAATATTATGATATAATTTTGAGGCAGAAACCACTTTGAGATATAAATGTTACATACATTTATTTATGTTTCTTAGTTCTTATTGGGCCTTTTGAATCTGTAGATTTGACTTTTTCTTCTTGTAGATTTGTTCATTTATAACTATAGGTAGATAAACAGAGATATTTTGAGGCCATGTTTTTAAGTATGTACAAATTCAAAATTGTTACATAGTTCTGGTAAAATAAACTTTTTCTCATCAGGATGTGATCATGGAAAATTCTACAGCATTATTTCTTCGGATATATTTCTTCTGCCTATTTTCTCTCACCACTCTGATTATATGCATGGAAGACAGTGGGGAAGGTCTCTCCCTGCTGCCTTCTGGAAAATTCTTCAGACCCCTCATCCAGTTCACTAATTCTCTCTTTAGCTCTATACAAATCAGCTGCTAGATCAATCCGATGAGCTTTTATTACACTTTCAGTTATTTTCTGTTCCTAGAAGTTTTAGTTGGCTCTTTTACAAATCTTCAAAAATACTTTTTGCACTTTCCTGGTTCCTGGAGATATTTTTAAGCTTCCCTTTTATTTATTTAAATGTGGTAAGTATAGTTGTTTCATACTATATGCCAATAATTCCAAAGTCTGGAGAATGTGCTGATCTGTTTCTGCACTCTGTTGTTTCCTCTGGTTTTCTTTGACTGTACTATTCGCTACCCTTGAAAATGAAGGAGTGGGGAGGTGGTTCCCAGCAGTCTAGGACGTCTTCCTTAAAGAAGTTTTGCATTTGCTTCTGCCAGGTGCTTAAAAGAACTACAGACCGAGAACCATCTCAAACTAAATTCACTGCTGGAGGGTTCTTGACCATTCATTTATGCAAATATAGCTTACAAGTATTCTGACGAGCCGAGAGCCAGAAACTTCTCAGGGATAGGGTCTTGTTTTTTGTTGTTGTTTTCTTCACTTTCCCATCCCCAGCCCCGTTCTGCTCAGCCTCAAGGACGCTCTCCATAAAATTGCCTGTGCATATAATTACAGGTTATTTCTGGTTCTGAGAGTCCAGCTTAATATGGGAGGGTTTCCCTAGGCTCCCCACTTGGGTTGAGTCCCAAGATTTGTTTCTGCCCTCTTCTGCCCGGCCATGAAAAGTGCAGCTTAATTATCAGCAAATACCGTTGGGTAAACAGAGCTCCCAATACTTTTCTTGGATTTCAGCATCATGATGCCTTATCTTCTTATAGCAATTTGATGGTTTCAGACATCCTTTTATTGACATTTTAATTTGTTTTTAGCAGAGGGTTGGGCTAAATAGCCACACAGCCATATTCTCAGAAATGAATGGTCTTTTTTATGCCTCTGTCACTTAACATACTCCATCTTGTATCTGGCCCCCTAACTACAAGTAAACCCATAAATCCACACGTAGTCAGGACCTAACCTCTTGTCCTCCTATGTCAAAGCTTAAAGTACACTGAGCACTAAAGAGCAATTCTTCTACCACTTTTCCATCTCCTCTCATATCCTTATTTTATAGTTTTGCTGTATTCAATCAATTGCAAGAACAACTTTTTGAGTTTCAATAACAATAGGGTTGTAGAGAGACAATGTCTCACTTGATCTAGAGATAAATGGTTATACCCTAGAAAATGTGTGGTTTTCACACATTTCATGTAGGTAGTGTATGTCTGCTTATGAATATGTTTGTGTGTGTATGAAAGAGAGAAAGAGAGAATGTAAGTGTTTAAGATTTAATCAGGCAAAATCAATTCCATTTTGTTATACACAGCGCTTCATGTCTTATGTTAATGAACATGATGACAATGATTTCCTTAACTGGACAACAAGAACAAACTGCTCTAGCAATGGCATTGTCAAAATGTGTATAAAATCCAAGAAGCCAGGCCATTAACGAATAGGATTAATTTGTATCATATTAATTTGTAATTTTAGTATTTAATATAATGTAATTTATAAAAATTCACATTTCCTATGTATAATTCAGACACTATGTGCATGACTCTTACTGAGAATAATGTTTGCAACAGATTTATCTCTATGAAGATACAGCATACTAGGTTACTTAGCCATTAGTTAAAACTATGCAGATTACTTAATATCTTCTGGTGTCAGATGTTTCACATAAATCAAATGACATGGACATGAAGCTGTGTAAGATTCCTCCCAGCCTCACAATTTCCAAAAATGTATTTGTAGTAAAATAATTCATTGTAAATGTAAAGCAATCTAGATAAAAAATTTTTTGCATAAACTCATTATATACAACAATATGAAAGAATCTCATAGGCAAGATGCTAAGAAAAAGCCTCCAGAGGGCCGGGCGTGGTGGCTCATGCCTGTAATCCCCATACTTTGGGAGGCCAAGATGGATGGATCACTTGAGGTCCAGAGTTCGAGACCAGTCTGGCCAACATGGTGAAACCCTGTCTCTACTAACAATACAAAAATTAGCAGGGCGTGGTGGCACACACCTGTAGTCCCAACTACTCGGGAGGCTGAGACACGAGAATTGCTTGAGACCGTGAGGCAGAGAGCCTGCAGTGAGCTGAGATCACTCCACTGCACCTCAGCCTAGGCAACAGAGTGAGACTCTGTCTCAGGAAAAAAAAAAAAAAGTCCTCCAGACACAAGAGTACTATTGCTTGATTCCCTTTACATGACGTTCAAGAACAGGCAAAATTTATCTCAGGTTGACAGAAGTCTGAATAGTGGTTATAACATAACAGGGAATGGTATTGACTGGAAATGGGCATGAAGAAACTGATTTGTTGGAAATGTTTTATATTTTTATCTGTTTAGTGGTTATATGGATGTTATACATATGAAAAAATTCATCAAGCTGTATATTTGAGATGAGTGAAGTTTGCTGTGTGTATGTTATGCCTCAATTTTTTTAAAAAAAGTATATGAACAAGAGCTCAAGAAATGGCAAATTACAGATTTAATTATTTCAATGTTTCTTAAAATTCAGGATAAAATAATTCATCTTTTTCTTTAAAAGAGTGTCCATGAATGGCATTTTACTTACTACTACCCTAAGTGCCTTAATTGGAAATGCATACAGTATTTTAAAATCCTAAAACTGCATTTTTTATTTTAAAAAGTCCTAATTCAACTTTTCAGCAGGGCAGAATGGCATCCTCACCCATCCTACCCCATACCCCAGTTATTTTGAACTCACGACGCTCGGCACTGTATACTTTTTCCTAAACATCACAGGAATATCTATGCCATTCAAGTTATTCTGAAAGCTAAGCCTTCTCAGTCCTCCAATCATCTCTATCATCCAAGAAAAAACTGAGAAAACCACACATATATATTTCAATGAACTACATATTTGAAAAAAAAAACAGAAAAGAACATATAGTGCTCAGTTATAATGGGAAATCCTGGAAACTGTTGTTAAACATGTATACTATCTTGAGACAACTGAGACTGTTAATAGTTGCCAGCATTATCCCTGTGAGCATCATGCTAAGAGCATGGTTAGCTGATGTATGGCATCAGCTAACCATAACAATTCATGAGTTAAATACTAATATTGTCCCATATTACAGATGAGGAAACTAAAGATTAAAAGAGTTTTTAAAAAATGTACCCAAGTTGATATGGCTAGTGACTAGCAGATGATGGATTTAAATTCAGGAAGCCTGAACTCAGAGCAAAATTCTTAACTATCACACCCGAAAGTTCTTCCTTATAATGAGTTGAACTCTGTCTCCCTCTACCTTGCACCTGATCTTTGAGGAGACATAGAACAATGTTAATCTCCTTCCCTACAACATTTCAAATACATGAAGGCAACTGTCATGCCCTGCCCTGAACCTCTCTACTCAAGTTAAATAACACTACTTCCTTCAACAGGTTTTTCTACAACTCATTTCAAGTCATCTCCCCTTGCTTGAGACATCTCACAAAACACACACCAGTATATTCAGTGATTGCATGGTATTGAAGAAAGTATATTTCAAAGTGGTCTGATAAGTGCATAACACGAAGCACACTGCTGCACTGCTCCAGAAGGGAAGAGCCACTTTCATGGAATCTAGAAATGTTTGGTAAAGAGTGGAGTGACCCGAAGAAGGAGTCCTGGGATTGTGTGTCCACCATGCTCACTATAAATGGCTGCTGGCTCGTACTCTGTAACAAACGCAGGCTCCAAAAAAATGACATGAATATACTTTCTTCTCTCCTTCTGCCTTCCACAAGCTCATCAAAGCCAATGATCCTCGAACAGCACAAAGGGCAAAATTTTGGAGCTCCAAATTCCACAGCTCAGGCAGGCCATATTACAGAGGGCTTCATTTAAAGTTGACTTACTACTGCTTACATGTATAGAAGATCATATGCTAAGCCAGGACTGGTTGTGAGAACAACCGCAGCAAAGAAAGATGAACACTACCATTCACGAGAGCTTGTCTTTGGTAAGGACTACCTGGATTCATCCCAGGGTGTTTAAAAGTCTATTGTTTATGTTGAATGGTCAGTAATAACAGCACCTTCAGGTTAGTACCTCGGGATAGGGCCGTGTGTCCTAGTGACGTAGAACCTGAATGTACGGGAGGGCAGGAAATAATGAGCATTGTTCTTAAATCCGGTGAAACTTTCTGATGAGGCTTATTAAAATCTCAGGGAAAAATATCAACTGGGTGTATCATAACAGACACAGGTACCACATGGTCTGGTGCCCAGCACTAATGCACTGTGAAAGCAGATTGCATCCAGCGGCCTGACGGCTGACACTTCACTTGTCCTTAAAATGGGACAAAGACTAGAAAGACTCGGGAAGAAAAAGGATAAGAAAGGGCCTTAAGGTGTGAAGGAATATCTAGCAGCAATAAAGGTAAATGTGACGAGGAAGTAAATAGAGAGAAAAGGGTGCTGTAAATCACAGACAAATGAGTGGTGGCTGTCCCGACTTATGTAAGTATCAGGAAAGAGAGGAGGGACCTGAATTAGAAAATATTAAGCATCATTGTAAAAGTTCTTGTTTCTAAAGACAGGTCATCAGAGATTATGGAACAACAAAGAAATACTACCTCCTATAGTTTTAGAAACAATCTCCAATTAAGCCAACTAAAATATTTACCTAGACAAACTAAGAGCAGAAGCCACTTATATATTTCAGGAATGGGTTTGACTATGTTCAAAAGTTCAAATAATTAAGATTTTCTTATAAAATTTAATCGTAGCCAAATTGCTTCCAAACCTGGTTATTTCATTACTGACAAATATAATAATGTTCCTGGGGCTCAGATCTTATTACTATTAAATACTTATTAAGTATCCCTGGTGTGCTGAATGATGCACATTATAGATGGATGAATATGTTGTGTGCGCCCTCCCTCGAAGAGCGTAGAGTCTTATAAAACTGATAGGACACACACATAAACACCCCCAAATTTCTTCCAGGGGATATTTAGAGTATTTGCAAGAATCTATGTCTCTAAAATGCCTTGGTGTTAGGTTCCTGGATGAAAATGGACCCACACTTGCCTGATGAAATGGGGAAAACACATGGACAAGATTATGCTAGCAACAGGCAGCCTTCTCTTGCTTTCTCTCTGGTTTCAAAGAAGGTGCAGCCCCTCCTGTCCACAGCTAATCCTTTGACGCCAAGTCCTCCTTCCTCTTCCTCTCTTTGCCACTGCTTTGGCTAAGGTCTTCATCTTTTCTGGCCAGGATTATTGCAAAGGTCTCTAAATGAGCTCTGCCACCAATTCACATTGCTCTAAGCAACACTGCCGCACACCATTTCCCAAGGAATTTTTTTGTTATAAAATATAAACCTCACTGTGTCATTCCTCTGTTTAAAGATTCTTCAGTGGATTCCTGCAGCTCTGAGGATATAGTTCAAATTAATCCTTTAGCATGACTGAAAATGATCATTGTGGTTTGCATCTTTCATAGATTTTTACTTTCATCTCATGGCATCTCTCAGGAACCCATTTATACCAAACCAATTGCCCTTTACTTCAAGGTTTCCAAATCTGTCATGCTTGTTTGCATCTCCATACCCCCGCTTTCACACTGATGGGTGTCTGGGATATCCTTTTCTTCTCTCCTTGTCTAGCCATCAAACTTCAGTTTACACATCACCCTTACGTAAAAGATATTTTCCAACCCTTTCCGCATCTCCCTGGACCAGGCCCTTTCTCTTCTCCTATAGACCCTCTAGATACCTCTACTGTCGCACCTACTACCATAGTGAGTCTTATCATCTCCTCAACTAGACATGAACTCCTTTGGAAAAAAGACTATACCTAATTCATTTTTGTATCTCGAACATTTAGCACAGAATTTACAAGAAAAAAAAATAAAGGATAATGAGCCAAGCAGAATAAGATGATAGTTTTGAATAAGAAATGAATGAATGATGACATAGGTGCTTCAGCCAGAGGGGACTGTACAGAAGGATCAAATGTCAGATCTGTGCACATCAAGCCTTGCTAGAAGTCAGGGGCGAGGATGTGGAGGTCTGAAGAAGTAAGCAACAAGAAGGCCTCGTCAACGAAAGCAAGTGAGCCTCAGAAGTCTGCTCTGAGCTCACCACTTGGCAAACAGGAACAACCCCCAGCCTCTGTAGTTTGTGTCAATATTCATTATTCTTCACATAGTTCTCCTTGGCTACCTCTTTACCCCAGGCAATAAATCAAAATCATGTCTTCTGTCTTTCTGGTGGGTCCCTTTTCTTCTATGGCTTTGAAGGAAAAAGATTTCTTCTCCCTCCCTTTTCCACGAATCATGATCTAGACCTCAGGGTCTCCCTCCAGCCTCGTACGTACACACGCACCCTCAAAATGACCAGGCGGCATGAAAGATTCCATAGGGGTGCTGTGGTCCAGTCCTCGCAGAAGGTGGATGACCGCAGACACATAGGGGAAGGTATTCAAATACCTGCTCACTTCGGTCTCTTTCATTCTCTGCCTTCTCTGTTTTTTTCCATCCCCTCACACTATTTCTTCTACGAAGAAAGCATTTAGCAAGAAAACGGCAGGCTTGATTGCCTCTGCTATCAGTGCAGCAAAGCTTTGCCGTACTGTGCGTGCAGTGCGGAGAGACAGAGATGAAAGCAGCCACACTCGGGGCCAGGGAATGAGTGACTAGTGCGCACAAATTAACCAAGCCCCTCAGAACTCGCCTACTGCCTCTTCCCTCAGCAACTGCACCTTACACAGGGAGGAGCTGCTACCCTGAAAGGGCACTCTGCTGTAGACGGTTCCTTAGTGCTTCCCAGCCCAGGAAGCATGGGGCGCTCATTCAGATGGAGCTGATGCCGTAGCTCTTCTGTCACAGGCTGACATTCACTCTGGGTGCAATCTAAAAACTCTGTGCAGTGAATAATAACCAGTTGGGGTCTCTTGCCACTCACAGAGAATCAGCAGAGAGAGAGAAGCAAAAGAGACGAGAAACAAGCAGATGTTAATGAAGAAGAAAGGAGAAAGTAAGTGAAACATAAAGTGAGAGGGGAAAGTGAATCACTTTCCAAAGGTTTAGCATTTAAAGGAAATGATGGGTGAACAACGCTGAAAGGAATTAATACTCCTATTGAAGTTACGTATTGAACATGACCTACACTAAACCGCCATTAGGGTTTCAGGGAGTATGGCCGGTCTAAGAGAGCAATGGGCTCACCTGAGCCTCCTGCTTGGAGCTCCGTACTTGTGGGCACAGGGTGCGGATGTAGCTTGCTCTGTCTGAACCTGAAGTGTCCCATGCACAAGAGTCAAGGCCACTGCAGTATGGAAGGAGTGTGCCCTTAATATTTGGAGGTGCTGGTTCAAACGACTTTTTTTTCAGTATGACTAGACCTTTAAGAGTCTCAGTTTCCTCATCTGTAAAATGAGGATGAATGTTCTTCATGGAGTTCTTCGGGGGAGTGAATGCATGTGTATTTTGTAAAGTGCACTTTTGGCGCCTCCCAGTGGGAAAAACCAGAGGCAGGAAGGTAAGAGGGGTCAGGATGCACATAAAAAAATCCCTGAGTCCCGCCTCCTCAAGGTCTCCGCTTAGAAAACGAAGTAGGCAGGCTCCTGGTCCTACAGGCTAGAATTGTAGTCCCATACCTCAGTGGGTTTGGTAACTCCTCATGTCACTCCTTAGTCCTCCCATCAGAAAGAAATGACTGAGCTCCCCAAGCATGCTCCCCAGCCTTCCACCTGAGTCGAGAGTAACAGTGGCAGTGGAAAGCTACTATCCCATGTGAAAAGGATAGAAACTCAATGCCCAGAGTCCACATGGCCTGGATGGAGGATCCCACATAGATCTTCAGTACTGTTGGAGCCACGCTTACCATATTTCCTTTTCTTTCCTAAAACAAAAGTCTCATGAAAGCACAACATTCAAGTATGGTTTTAGAGGCCAGAATCTTCCATTCAACACCCCTGATGCCCTTCCTGTACTCACCCTACTCGCACACAACCAAAGACACTTGTGGAATGGCTGACAGGGAAACAGGTGACAGAAGAGAGTTTTTTTAGAGCCTCCAGAAGGCTCTAACAGTGCCCCCTTTGAGAACCAACTATGCCAAGAGGGGTTAAAACTGTGGTGCTGGAGGCAGGGAAGGAATCCTAAAGGGCAATGAACTGCTGGCACTGCTGCCTGTGAGGCACCGAGTGAGTCACTTCGTCCCTCTGGGCCTCTGGTTCAACCTCTGAAAATTGAATAGTTACAAACTGTCTGCTTGTCTGCAATATGCCACCTGCAGGTGAGTTTTGTCTGGGCTTCATTGAGATGTTGCTGAATTGTTGTGTTGTGTAGTGTGAATATGAAACACTAGACGAGGCACATACTACAACTCTCCCTATTGCCCCACACTCAGGGACTTCTAGCATTTACATCATCTACCTTGCCCCAAGGCCATCTCCACTGTAAATGCTTAGTGGAGATAATGGTCTCTCAGGGACCACTTTCTTGCTGTGTGACCTTAGACAACTTACTTTCTCTCTCCAAACCTCAGTTTCCTCATCTATAAAATAGATGTAACAGTAGTATCTACCTCATAGAGTAGCTGAGAGGATTAAATAAGTTAATTTATGAAAAATGCTTAGTACAGTGTCTGGCACGTACAACAGCACCTGCTACATCATCATTATTATTAATTATATTTTCATCTTTGATCTTAGATTCAGCAGATCCTCATTCCATTCATTAAGCTTACCATAGAAGAAAAATTTACTTCAGCATCAGCTTTTAACAACAGACTTTGAGAAAGTGGTTGAGCACGAACCAGGCTCTATGGGATGAATGAATGAACTGGGGCAACCAGGTCAATGTCAATTTCTTCAAATCAATTGTCTCACCTTTTCACTACTGGTCCCCTGCCTACCTCCTCCCCACTCCTCCCCACCCCTAAAGCCAAAAAAGCACTGAACTCAAGAGTTAGAAGCATCAGGTTCCAGCTTGCACCCTCTTTTCCATGGTACTTAATGCCTCTTAGTCTCAGCTTTTTCATCTGTAAAAAGCAGACCACAACACAAGGAGATATCGTCTCACCCCAGTTAAAATGGCTTTTATCAAAAAGGTAGGGAATAACGGATGCTAGTGAGGATGTGGAGAAATGGGAACCCTCACACACTGTGGGTGAGAATGTAAATCAGTACAGTCACTATGGAAAACAATATCGAGTTTCTCAGAAAAACTAGATATAGAACTATCACATGACCCAGGAATCCCACTAGTGGGTATACATCCCAAAGAAAGGAAATCAACATATCAAAGAGATGTCTGCACTCCTGTAGTCATTGTAGCATGATTCACAATAGTCAAAATCTGGAATCAACCTAAATGCCCTTCAATGGATGAACAGATAAAGGAAATGTGGTATAATGTATACAATGGAATACTATTCAATCATAAAAAGTGAAGTCCTGTCATTTGCAGCAACATGGATGGAATTGGAGATCACTATGTTGAGTGAAATAAGTCAGGCACAGAAAGACAAATATTGCATGTTCTCACTCTCATATATGAGAGCTAAAAGAGTAAATCTCTCGAAAATAGAGAATTATCTATTACCAGAGGCCAGGAAGGGTAGAGGAAAGAGGGGATAAAGAGAGGTTAATTAATGGGTACAAAAAAATACAGTTAGATTTAAAAAAAATACCTAGTGCTCAGCAGTTCAGTAGGGTTTCCACAGTTAGCAATAATCTATTGTATATTTTCAAATAACTAGAAGAGAAGAATCCAAAAGTTCCCAGCATAAAGAAAAGATAAATAGTAGAGGTGACAGCTATCCCACTTACTCGGATTTTACCTTTATGCATTATATGAATGTATCAAAATATCACATATACCCCCAAAATATGTACATCTATTGTGTAGCCATTTTTTTAGCAGGCCATTATCTTATCTTAGAGGTTGAAATAAGGTAACAAAGCCAAAAGCAAACAACATAGTTCCTGGCATACGTTAGTCACACTGTACTTAGATACCAATTGGAGTCTAAACCACTCCATTTCCTTCCTCTTCACTAGCTATGTTTCAAACCTGCTAGTTGTACCCATGGGCATCACCCAACCCCTGGCCACAGGCAGGCCAAAACCATTTGCTGACCTCACTCTCTATTTTAAGCTGTGCCTCCTGGGTCTGCTCCTGGCCATTCAGGAAGTCAGGATCTTGCAGAAGATACAATGTTATAGGCTCCAGGCCCCTTGTAACAACACTGCTCAAACAGGACTGTCTGCAGTGAGGGAAATTTATATCCACAGTGTCCATTATAGCTGCCCCATGCAGCCACTGGACGCCTGAAATGTGGCTTAGCAACTGAGAAACTGAATTTTTATTTTATTTAATTTTCATTCATTTAAATGTAAATAGCCACATATGACCAGTGGCCACTGCATTGGCTAGCACAGCCTTAGCACCACCTCCAGTTGTTGCCAAAGTCCATCTGAAGCCACTCTTCCAGACTCTTCTGAAACTTCCAAGCACCTGGCTGGCATCTTTACTTGGATTTTGCTACTACTTCCATCAAGGCTGGCGTGATGAGGCAGGAAAATGAGATCACTCAATGGCTATTTCCAGTGCCCTTCAATCACTAGGCAACTAGATGATTTGTTTTTTAAAATGCAGGTAAAATCAACATCTCCCCTTGGTTCACTGTATTTGGGGAGTGTACATAAATTGGACCTATGCTTGTAATGGTCTCTGAAGGGTCCTCCTGCAGTGGTATAACTCTATAGAGCTGTGGGGCACCTAAGCAAAAACCAGAGCTTTGAGGCCAGGAAATAAAAGCCTGTGCACTGACTGCAGATTAGGGGCAAGAGGCTGGGGGACTTTTTGAAAATGAGATCTTTGACATTTCCATTTCACTCAGTCAAAAATTCCACAAGAATACCTTACTTAACAATATTTTTTGCATTAATCTTGCCAAGATCAGATTCCAAGAAGCAATAAAGAATATTAAGTTAACTTTCATTTTAAATCAGGAAGTTTGTTAGGTTTGAGATCATAAACAAATTATCATCTTTGCCAAACTGAGATTGGCCCTAAGAGAGAACAGATTCATTCTCTCATTTGGAAGGCATGAGTCTTGTGTGGTTTCATGACCTTCATTCCATAACATTAAATGTGTTGTGTGAATGGTTCTAAACTAGTTGCTCTAGACAAAAACAAAACAAAAGTCTTGGTCCAAGTAAGAAAAAGTTGGGAATGGAAAGGAAAACTGATCTACTCATTTGATAAATATCTATTGGCCAGGCGTGGTGGCTCATGCCTATAATTCCAGCTCTTTGGGAAGCCAAGATAGGAGGATCTCTGGAAGCCAAGATAGGAGGATCTCTTGAAGCCAGGATTCGAGACCAGCCTGGGCAGCAAAGCGAGACCCCATCTCTATCTCTCTCTCTCTCCATACATATACATACACACACACACACACACACACACACACGTTTGTGTGTGTGTGTGTATGTATTTTAATCCTCACTGTATGCCAGGATGACAATGGGCTCAAAGTTCAGTTAGTAACAATGCTATAGCAAATAATTATTATATATGGTACATGGTGCACACAAGACATCTGGGAACACAGAGAATGCAGCAATACCTGGTGCAGGGAAAAGTCAAGAAAGGCTTTACGAAGAGGTAACCTTTGAGCTGCAACTTAAAGAACAAACAGAAATATGCCAGGCAAAGATGGGGAAGAGAAAGCTACACTTCAGGAAAGGAACACGGGAAGAAAGGAAAGCACAAAGGAAGAAAGTGGCATTCCACACTAAGGGGCAAGCCTGAATACTGGCCCCATTTTTATTTTCAAGCCTGTCAGTCCTGCCAGTCCTTCCTGGCTCCCTTGAGCCTCTTCCAAATTTATGCAACCAGTCCAAGCACATCATGTCCCTCTGGGTCACATCCCATTATAACAAGGCTCCAAATGGGGTCCCACTAATAAAACACCATAACCCTGCTAATCAAAACTGCTTATTTTACAAGCCCCAGCAAGCCACCATATATGGGAATAGTGTTTGCTGTTTCCTGGAAAAGACCACGCACTGCTGCTGCAGGTAGCCAACTATCCATACGATGGTGACGCAAAAATTCCAGTGGGAGCTGGAGACCCTCTGGGTGGGCCGGCTGTATTGCGAAGTGCTGTGGTACTTAAATAAGAGGCACTAAATGACAGTTAATGTAAAGAGAGAAATGTCAGGAGGCTAAAAGCAGCCATAAAGTACAGTCCAATAGAGTGACGCACAAGAAGGAAAAAGAGGACAGCAGCGACCAGGGTAAATGTGGACTAGCTGGAAAATTTCCTGGCATGCCATTAGATTCTTAACATTGATCTTCTATGCCATGCTTAAGGAGACCAAGTTTTAAGGAGGTACACTTACCCCAAAGTACAGAAGGAAGTTAGAACATTCACAGAAAACGATATAATATCACTGATAGGTATAAAGTCAAAACCAGCCTATAATTTTTGGATGAAAAACATTTGTTCCATTATTGTGGGAATATCTCACTTTAAGTGGCAATTTCAAAATATGCAACAGTGTTCTTTTTTTCTTTTTTATTATACTATATGCTAGAAAAATATCAGATTTTTGGTAGAGTTTTTGTTTTTGTTTTTGTTTTTAATCCTCTGATAAATTAGGTCACCTCACCAGGCTCTTCAGACATACTGGGTGGATTTTCTCAAATAAAGGCATCACAGTGGTCAGCTGGCAATATCAATGATAGAATTCAGGTCCCCAGAAACTGGAACCAAGTAGGGCAGCACTGTGAAAAAAGCCCTACTTGGCATCAGACATCCATCAGATTTAGCTTTCAGTACCAGTTCCACCCTTTTCTCCCTAAGTGCATTTAAAGATACAAGTCTCTTAACTCCTCTGGACCTTAATTTTCTAACCTGTAAAATGGGAATAGTAATACCTCACAAGATTTCTGCAAAGATTAACATAATGATGTGAGTGAAAGTTAGCCAGACTTGGTGGCACATGCCTGCAGTCCTAAATACTCGGGAGACTGAGGCGGGAGGATAACTTGGGCCCAGGAATTTGAGGCTGTAGCAAGCTATGACTGCACCACTGTACTCCAGCCTGAATCACACAGCAAGACCCTGTCTCAAAAAAAGAAAAGGATACGGAAAATAGTCAATACTCAACAAATCTTAGTTCAATTGAATTTGACAACCAAATACCATGCATTTATGCATTAATAAGAGTTTGATGTTCTGAAATCTGGACATGTTAAAAAAATGGCCACATGGCAATTGAAAATCCCTTTTTTCTGACCCCTTGCCTAATTATCAGTCACAAATAGCAGCAACCAACCCCAGTTCCCTTTCATTTTCAATGCACGCTCTGCAATTAGACATTGGTTAGGAGAAAAGAAAATGTATTAAAGGGATGGTTATTTGCTTCCTCTCCTGAAATCCTGTGGACGATTGATTCATAAACTACACACTACGGAGTTGAGGTCTCTTTTTTATACAGTAGTTGTAGTTTCAAAAATGAATGGCTTTATCAAAACAAAGCTGAAAATGGATTTCTTAGTCCCTCCCTTCTGTGATGTCTTTTTGGAACAATTAGCTTGAAAGTCAGCTTTCTTTGTCTAGGATCCTTCTCAATCTTTCCACCCACTCAAAACTATTAGCAGTTCAACTAACTTATTTTCATTTACTTCATGTATTTAATACCTATCTTGTTCTCAAAAATAAAAAAATAGTGACTTCTAACTCCAGCTAAGAATAGAGATTCACACCCCTTTCTGGGAAATTCCCACAGTGGGCCTGAGTTTCTTTTCCTCCACATGCAAATTCCAAAAGCTCTACATTTATCTGCCTGATTTCAATAATTAGCATGCATATAACCAAACCTTCCCACAAATATGCACACTGACCCGACCTCCTTTAACCTCCAGTCTTCTGAGTTAGAGTGTGTATGTTCAAAGTTTGGTTCTTAGAGACCTTCTGAATCTAGTTTATACTTTATGGTTCTAGGAGTCCCCATATATCATCTACGTAAAAAGCCAACAAAGTTAAGTTAGGGATTAAAAACTCCTATTCTTCAAATATTCTATTATAATGATTCCAGTGAAACACCCACATAAATTGAATCATTTGTTTCTCTCACAACTTTTCTAAAATTCAAACTCTTTTCTAAACTAAATTCCCTAATATGTACTTTTGGAATGACCTCAACTTTTTAGAAATAGTGGCCCTGTATGACATGAAAGATTCCAGGTAGAGGCAATATGGCTTTTTGTTTTTTTCTTAAGGGCTTAATAATATCTCTAAAAATAACAAATGCCACGTGATGCAGTCTTTTAAGACCGTGCATCAACTTAAACTAAGTCTTTGGGTTTACTAGTGGAAAATGACAGTATCCATTTATAAGAAGGTAGGGAAGCATCCAAATGAACCCTATAAAGCTGTTGGCCAAGATCTTGCTTGAAAATTGGAAGCTGATGCGGGGATGGTCTTCCTGGAAAGGGTCCATGGCCCTCCATTCTGAACACTGATGGGAATGTGGGAGCTCAGGAACTCAAAAAAAAAGCAGACATTCTTGGGGTCATATCAGAATCACCTTGAAAATGAGAGCAACAACGACGCAGATGAACTGGCTGGAGCATTTGATGCCCTTTACCACAGGAGAAAGAGCACATTCCTGCAGAGGAATACACCACAAAGCCTTGCCATCAATTCAGACTTTCTCCCTTCTGTCTTCCCTAAAGAGCTTATCTCTGAAGAGGTCTAGGGTGGTAAAAAGCCCTCAGAGGAATTCAGTCACAATCCTGGGACTAAGAGCCCACCTCCTCACTGAAAAAAAGGAATTAGAGCTGGGTGTGGTGGCTTACACCTGTAATCCCAACTACTCAGGAGGCTGAGGCAGGAGGATCGCTTGAGCCCAGGAGTTTGAGACCAGCCTGGGTAACATAGCAAGACCCCATCTCAAGAAAAAAAAAAAAAAACGGGGATTGGGAGGACTAGGAGGGTGGAGAGTAGGAGGTGAAGTGAAAAAATGAGAGTCAACAGAATTAAATTTCCCCAACTCACTTACGCTTCTCACAGAAGCATCATTCATTGGTACTTTAACTTCTCAAGGAAAAAATTCAAAGGAATAGAATGGAAGTAGGGAAAAGATGGGATAAGACTGCTTTATCCTAGGCAAAAACATCATTTTGTAATTGTGCAGGATATTGTTTGTTGATCTTTAGCACCATTCTCACATCTCTAAGCTCTCTTTTGCATTCCAGGTTTATGAAGCCTAGAAACTTCCTTCCTTTCCTGGATGATTTTGCTAACAAGTTCCTGGTTAGATCCCAGCAGTGAGAGGCTCCAGACTGAGGTGGGGAAGGTGGAAGAGAAAAAGAAGCTGCTATGCTCCAGGTGTACCTGGAAGACGTCACTTTGATGTTGGCCTGTGGCAAAGGTACAGTTTTGCTGGTGACATCAGGCATCTCCTGAGAATCACCCACTTGCCTCACTGTAGCCCTTCACTTACATTTTTCCCAAATGAAGCTTTCCTGTTCTTCACTCCTCCAGCCTTCTAAAGATTGTGTAAACCTCGAATTCCCTGTATTAAATTTCCTCTTCAAAATACCCAAGGTGGCTTCTGTGAATCCTGACTAATACATTAGTCTGCCCCATGGTTCTCAAGTTGGAGGACTTGTACCAATCCTGACGGCCCCGAGGATATGTAAAACCCTAACAAAGCACAGTACGTATTCTTGAGCCATTTTACTCAATAGTATGTAATTTTAGAAATTTATTTTTATATTGAAATAATCACTGAAACATAATAGGGAAAGGGCTTATTAAAATAAAGTTTTCGGATCCAGGCATGGTAGCTCACACCTGTAATCCCAGCACTTTGGGAGGCCAAGGCAGGCAGATAATTTGAGGCCAGGAGTTCAAGATCAGCCTGGCCAATATGGTGAAACTCCATCTCTACTAAAAATACAACACATTAGCCAGGTGTGGTGGTGCAGACCTGTAGTCCCAGCTGCTTGGGAGGCTGAGGCATGAGAATCGCTTGAACCCAGGAGGCAGAAGTTGCAATGAACCTAGATTGTGCCACTGCCACTATACTCCAGCCTGGGTGACAGGAGCAAGACTGTATCTCAAAAATAAAATAAAATAAAAAAGTTTCAGGACAAAATATAGAACCTAAGAGAAAATAACTCTTGCAGAAGGCTACTTTACCTTGCACTCTCAACCTGAAGGATGAGCTTCCACCCTCCTCTGTAATTTCGAGTATCTTGATGGAAGAGTTTGCAACACACTGCACATCTTTCTCTCTATATGTCCATCTAAGTTTCTCTTGTGTTCCCTAAGAAGGGATTTAAGATGGTACAGCAGTATTGGGGAGGTTGAAAGTCTGTATATTCTCTGTGAACAGCAAGTCAGGTTCAATTAAGTCAGAGTTTCCATATAAATCTTTTCTTAGCCTACTAGAATGCCAGATCCTTGGTGGCAGGGAAGACACCATGTCTAATGAGCTTTGTGCCCAGCACTGTGCATCTCCAACAGCCCCTGGCCCACAGTAGGCATGCGATAGATATGTTATTCCCTGAATTGAAGAATCAGTGGATAGATGGATAGGCAGATAAGTATGTACCAAGCACAAGTGGCAACAGAGGTTAAATGATAAGAAATATATATTGTTAAATATGCAACCTTGACCAAGTTATTTTGCCTCTAAGCCTTAGGTTCTGTATCAGGAAAATGAGTGTTATTATACCTATTTCTCAGGATTGTTAGGGTTGGAATGAAGGTCTGAGAGGTGGCACAAGCAAAGTACCTAGCAAGGTGTCTAGCACACAGTAAGCTCTCCTATATAATATTTATCGTTACCAATTTTTACTGGATTTGAGTAGTGTAAAATATGCTTAAGTTAAACAAGTAGACTGAATCTAATTCAATCTTTCCTCAATGGTTCAGAGAGCACTAAAGTGCTTCAGCAGATCATTTGAGACATGGTGTCTCCAGTTCATTAGCCAGAGTGGCAGATAGCAGGGTGCCCTGGGTGTCTGAGCTCAAACCCCCGCTTCCACAATGGAAGGTGGCGAGAAAAAAACTAGCTCATGTTTTGGCCACATGGCAGTCTTCCAAACTGAATTGTTATTTGGGTTAGGATTACAAGATTAGTAGAGAGGAGCACACAGTCAATGAAATAATACATTTTGACTCCAGAAAAGAGACTGATACAGCAGCGCATGAAATTTCAAATGGGCAAGACTGTAAAACTCATCACAGAGGCTAAAGTCTGACTAAAGGCAAATGAGTAATTATCAACGATAATGTACACAGGCAGAGGAATGCCTGGTGGGGAGCCTGTGGCACCCGTGGTAAGTCCGGTTTTATTTAACATCTTAGTTAATGATCTGGAAAAGAGACAAACAAAAAACTAAAGAGAGATGATGAAGTGGATATCTGTTGGCTTTGCCTGCTGGGCACCTGATCTCCTACTGGTGGTAACAGCACCAAAACTGTGCTTTGGGAAACAACCCCTCCTCCAGTGGATAAAATCTCCATGGAATTGTCAAACAACACGCCCCAACCTCCCTTCTAAAAGATGGGCAAGTGACCTATGCTGGGCCAAAAGGATGCTCTCTTCCTGGAATTCTAATCTTAAGCACAATATCACAAAGAATTTTTGATACAAAGACATTAAACCATCTAGCATCACTTATTCCAGTAGCATATCTCTGAGGGAAAAAAAAAAAACTATTAATTCCTGCTACCTACATCCTTGGAAGCACCTGGCATTTTTCCTTTCCTTTTTCTTTAAATCTAATATACTTCTTTTTTTTTTCCTGAAATTAGGCAATGTTATTTTATATGAGCTGCAAAAAAAGGCCCAAATAATGGAGATACAGCTTCTACTAAATCTAGGGTATGCATTCTGTTTATCTGATCGTTCAGCAATTCTCAAAATATTTTTCAGACATTAGCGTAAGAAACACTACAATAGATAAAGCAGTCTATTTTAATATCACATTGTTTAGATTCAACTTGGAAACAATTCACATTGACATTTTTCTGGAAAAAAAGAAATGTATTCTAATATTCACACATAACGGAACAAATCACCTAACCTTAGAACTAAGGTGAAGGCAGAGAATCAGACATGAAATTGCAATGAGATGAGGCACTTTTAAATACCATTAAAGTTCTATATTGCATAAAGTACAACACATCAGACATTAGCAAAATACATCCATGGTAAGTGACCTCTATGGTACATTGTCTGAGTTATTAAGTACATATTTTCTTTAAAGAGAGAGAGTAGGCAGAGAATAAATCCAAGGGAGTTTAGAGACGTGTACTAAAAGTGAATCAGGTTATCCAGGGTAAAGGGATGAATGTTCACAATACACTTGCTGTTTTCCAACAGCCCTGCTCTCTTGGGTAGAAAGCATGGAGGGATGCCGCCATCTTTGCTTGGGGCTAAAAGAAGCTCCTTGTTTAAGGGCCATATTTGCTGATTACAGAAAATTTAGCCACTGTGGACCAAAAGAGGAAATAAAGTCTAAGGGTGAAGCCAGTCTACCCTCAGCCCAAATGGATGTTTCTACCGTTGAACAAACACCCTACACTGTCTCCATGACAACTCACCTACATTGCTTTTGGGCCAGAATAAGAAAGCTACTCCAACAATAACTAACAAGGCCACTCTCTTGTAAGGAGAATTTGAAAAGGAAGGATGAATATTTTCTTCTCAGTTTTGGAGAGAATGAAGATTCATTTCTTACCCTATAAAAAACAGAGAATCTTACTCTTATTGTTCTTTCTTCCCAGAATCTATAACCTGTGCCTCTGGGGGGACTAGTCAGTGCCACATTCTGGTTGGTGCTTTAAAAAGACCCGAGGCATACACTGCACACAGCATGTAAAAGCGGTACACAGTAATAGGTATATTGTATATGGATAAGATATCTAGGATAGTATCAGTCAGGGTCCCAACATAAAACAGATGGGAACTCCAAATGGGAAGATAGAGGAGAGTTTAATGAAGGGACTATTTTAAAAGGTGTGGGCAGAGTCTAAAGGAACCAACAAGGACTGGTGAAATGCCCAGGCTCTGACAACTGTGAGAGCTATTATCATCCCTGCTCCCCCAAAGAAGAAAGGTGAGGGAGCTGCTAATAGAACCCAGCAGGAGCTGGACGTGTAAGAGTGGCCACTCTACAGGAGCTCTGGCTTTTGGGAGAAGAAGGCAGGGATTCTCAACCCACAGCACAGCAGGGATAGAGGGAGCTGGGGAAAGGGCCATCTAACCTCACCCTCCTGACTGCTCTCTCCTGGCCAATGCTAACCAGATCCTTAGGAAATCCACTGATCCTGTCTATAGGGTTCAGTCTCATCACGGTCAAAGCAGAGTGAGAAGAATGGGAAGAGGATCTAGAAGAGCAAAAAGAGGAATATCTGTATCTTCACTGATATCTATATCTATATTTCTCACACCATGGCAACTTTTCACGTATTCCTCCAAAGTGTGTAATTTTTTAACCCTTCTGTTTCTGTGTGAGATCTCCTTATCCTCTCTAAATGGTAATCTGCATTTTATTTAAATTTCACAGTTTTACACCCTAGAGCACAGGGTGCAAAAGTGGTATTTTCCTATTTCCCACTATCCATGCCCAGTCACAGACATGGACAAAACCTTCCTTAAGGCTATAATCATGAAATAAAAATGAAGGCAATGGTAGAAATGCTAACTGTCCTCCAAAACCTCAAAGGACAAAGAAAATCTGTGCTTTAACAATATATAAAAACCAGAATCCAGGTATCATTTAATGCACACCTGAAACGAAAACCTACACTAAGAGGACCATGAAAAACAATGGCTGAAGCGCCATTGTTGCCTTTGACTATGGCACTGACCTCCACTTAGCCTGACTTCACCTTAGAAACAGCCCTCAGCAGCTCCCAGTCTTTGACTATAGGCAAAGTCCAAGGCTTCCTATAAAAACTTGACCCACGACCCTGGTTTCTGCAAAATCCTATTTTACGAAGCATAACAGAGCAGGAATAACAGGAAGAAATTAAGGAGTAATTTAGGAATGTGATGTTAGAAGAGACTCCAACAAAAGGAGAGCTGTTATGTCACAAAAGGACTGCAAAAGAAAGTAGGACAGCTGTCATTTTTGAGATGTTTACTGACAGAATCTTCAAAGCACAGCTTCTTTTTCTGATTTCCACCATTTTGAAAAGAAACATGTTTATGGCTCAGCAGGTCAGACCAGCACTTCTTACACTTTATCTCTCCCTGGACAGTGGCACCAGATGCTTTATGACCAAGCTGAATTCACCACCACCTATGGCATTAGCCTCACACTTAAGGAAGGACCCCCGAAACACCCCACACTTCCCTAACAGCCTTAAAACTAACCAAGCCCAATAGTCACCTTACTCCACCTTTCATTCCTGGCAATTAAAATTCAAGCATTTCAAAGCTATTGAAGCTATTAATAGTGCAATTTTGATGAGCTAGTTCAAAGTCAGCACTAATGACCTGTTGATGATTTTAATGGTTTTTACAATAAGTACTGCGAATGACCTATTGTTAAAATACAGAGTGACGGGCTTTTACATTAATCCATTAACTCTTCTTTTCTCGTCATTCTTTCCAGACTAAACTATTTTCCTCCGTTCAATTTGAAGAGTTCATAGATAAAGAAAACTAAAGTACACAGAAAGAATACGTTTTAGCAACTGACAATCAGAGGAGGCAATGGAACGGGGCAAGAATATGCCAGATCTGAAGTAAAGGCCAAGTCCTGTGTGTATGAAACTGTGGGTTAGAGAGGGAATAAATCCATCTGGGGCACACTTAGACCAAGGAGAAGAAAGGGAAATGGTGCAAATTGAGAAGGCAGAAAATGAGCAGGTGTCGGAGATGGACAGAATGACCAGGCCAGGGAACTACTAGAATCCAGAATCTTTAAAAAGCCACTCCAGCTTCAGCAACACACACCCAATGACAAAAAGCAACATCTATCCCCCGTTTGTCACTTCCAGGTTCACTGCTTTTGTTCTGTACCTTATTGAATCTCGGGGCTATCGACCCTTGCCTGGTGTGTATCCTTAAGCCCATCCACACCTAAACAATGTGCATTGCTTTCCTCCCGGGAGCAGAAGCAGCTACTCTCCTGATTGGTTTTATCCTTCTCCAGTTGACAGCATGTGCTCAGAGACCACCTTGTACAATAACCCTCCTTCCCCAGTTTCTCCAGCATCATCCTGCCCCATGGATGGAACCTGGATGAGAGCTGGGAAGGATGTCCAACAATTATAGAAGGAGCAGAGTGAGTCTACAAATGAGCAAAGTCAAGGACTTTACCACCTGCCTGGCTCTGCCCGCATTTTTAAAAAGACAAATTTGTGGCCGGGTGTGGTGGCTCATGCCTGTAATCCCAGCACTTCGGGAGGCCGAGACAGGCGGATCACAAGGAGAGGAGATCCAGACCATCCTGGCTAACACGGTGACACCCAAGCTCTACTAAAAATACAAAAAATTAGCCGGGCATGGTGGCAGGCGCCTGTAGTCCCAGCTACTTAGGAGGCTGAGGCAGGAGAATGGCGTGAACCCAGGAGGTGGAGTTTGCAGTGAGCCAAGATCACACCACTGCACTCCAGCCTGGGGACAGAGCGCGACTCCGTCTCAAAAAAAAAAAAAAAAAAAAAAAAAAGACAAATTTGTATGGAAGGCATTTAAGGGGATGTAAATGTGTATGGAAATTCAGGAACCAGGATACATGGCTGAGAGCATTTGAGTGAAAGATAAAATAAGACAGATAATAATATCACTGTAAGAGCAGAGACCACCCAACATCTTAGCCTGAAAGAGGATATTGAAAATATTTACTGAAAGAAATCACAAAACTGGCAGAAAGGCAAGATATGATAGCGATACAAGATTTCAAGTATTTAGACATGCTAGAAGTTTAATTCTTTTAAAACAGGGCATCTGATTTTTCCTTCTAACAGCAGTATCTCCCTGGAGGTTAAGAAATCTTTGAGAAGAGCTGCTATCAGGGGTTTAATTTTCCACCTCAAGGAAGCCTTAGTAACAGGCTAGAAATGTTTTTTTCTGTAAAGTGACAGATAGTAAATATTTTACACTTTGTGGGCCATATGGTCTCTGCCTCTGTCATAGCTATTCGACTTTGCCCTTGTAGTGCAAAAGCAGCCATAGACACTACTAAACAAGCAGATGTGGCTGTGTTCCAATAAAACTTTATTTATAAAAACAAATAGCAGACCAGATTTGGCCTACAGACTGTAGTTTGCCAACCCCTGCCCTAGGTGGTTATAAGGAACTAATGATATCCCAGTGAGAAAATAACCACACCCTACCGGTGTTTATATTAGCTAACAGAGAGGGTGCAGCCATATGCAGTGGCTCCCAGCACTTTGGGAGGCTGAGGTGGGAGGATCGCTTGAGCCCAGGAGTACAAGACCAGCCTGGGCTACATAATGAGACCCCATCTCTACAAAAAAAATAAAAATTAAAAAAAATTAGCTGGGTGTTGTGGTATATGCCTGTAGCCCCAGCTATTCAGGAGGCTGAGGTGGGAGGATCACTTGAGCCCGGGAAGCCAAGGCTGCAGTGAGCTGTGATCCCACCACTGCACTCCAGCCTGGGAAACAGAGCAAAACCCTGTCTCAAAAAAAAAAAAAAAAAAAAGGGTGGGGATGCTGTGGAAAGGATGATAAAGAAAATAAAATGTTGGAGGCCAGGCGCAGTGGCACAACCTGTAATCCCGGTACTTTGGGAGGCTGAGGCGGGTGGATCACTTGAGGTCAGGAGTTTGAGACCAGCCTGGCCAACATGGGGAAACCCTGTCTCTACTAAAAATAGAAAAATTTGCCAGGCGTGGTGGCACGCACCTGCAATCCCAGCTACTTGGGAGGCTGAGGCAGGTTGAACCCAGGAGGTAGAGGTTGTGATGAGCTGAGATTGCGCCATTACACTCCAGCCTGGGTGACAGAGCAAGACTTCATCTCAAAAAAAAAAAAAAAGAATGAATGAATTTGAGTCTATGGACACATCTAAAAGGGCAATGTGATTTAAAAGAGATTCACTGCTTTAAATTATTTCATTCTGGCTGTATAATAGATAACAATTCTAATTCAGAAGATATTTAAAGGAGATAATATGGTTACCTAAAAAGTTCTGTGATGAAATCAGATTATGTAACAAAATACACAGAAGATGAGGATGCACTCATAATATATAAAAACAGAACAGTTATAAAAGTATAAGGATAAACTTGTAAGAAAAGTGGCTAAAGCTTAGAAAAAATGGTAAAAGACTTGTTAAAGCTATGTTCAAAAGAAAGTGATCCAGGAAGTGATAGAAACAGTTTTGTGTGATGATGGAAGGTTACACGATGACAAAGAGAAGGCAGAGGTATTCAACTTTTATCTTGCTTTTTATATCTTCCACAAAGGAAAATGATCTTCAAACTGCAAAGGGTAAGGCAAACATGGTTTAAGATAAAACTGAAACCCTATATGGGAAAAGAAATAGTTAAAAAGTAGTCAGTCACTTAAACATACACATCAGGTACTGTCCCAGGACAATGACAATAACTTAACAACAATGGCTAGTGTTTATTGAGTTCTTAAGAGATGCCAGGCATTGTGCTAAATACTTAATAAGCATTAACTAATTTAGTCCCCACAACAATATTATGTAGTATGTATTATGATTTTTCCCATTTTATGGATGAATAACTAAAATATTAAGAAACCTGTTCAAATTCCCAGTTAGTAAGTATAGAGCCAGGTCCTGAATTCAGTGTGTCTAGCACATAAGTCTTGCTTTTATAGATACTTAAATAACCTAAAGATTTGTTCAAGAATCATTATCAATAATCCTTAAGAAATTATGCAGAATAAAAAGATACCTAAATGGGAGACCAGCATGGGTTGTTATTTTTAAGACAAACAAAGAAACAGTGAAATCCATAAAATATGACCAGTTCTAACTTGCATAGATTCACAGAAAAGCTCTAAAGCAAACCGTTAAGCAAATAGTGCTGTTGCTTTAAAAAAATACAGTATGTGATCACCAGGAATCAGCATAGATTCATTACCAGTCCATTTCTGCACTAGCCCTGCCCAGCTGCCAGTAATAATAACCCTAACAACATAGTCTCAGCCCAGATCCAATCCTGAGTTTGGGAAAGGCAGGTCTTATGTTATGCTAAAGAAGATTTCCATTAGTACTGGATATCTGCAAACTGTCTTCTGCTGTATACCTGCTGTTACTACGCTAGGCGTAAACAAAGCCCTGAGTGTCTAATGCAGCATCCAGCTTTCCTCTATCCTGTCACCTGTGAACAACAGCCTGCCATAATGAGCTGCCTAGGTCCAATTTCCAAACTCCATGTCAGTGGTTTGAATCTGAGCTTTACCATTTACAAGCAGTCATGAAACCTAGGGTAAACTACTTCACTTCCTTGATAATTTCTTCATCTGCAAAATAAAGCACCCTAGAACCCAGTAACACCGGGTTACTGTGATGGTTCACTGCAATGGTTAAGTGAGATACATACTAAAGCACTCCAAACACCACAATATGCTAAATAAATAATTATTGGCTGGGCGCAGTGGCTCAAACCTGTAATCTCAGCACTTTGGGAGGCTGAGGCGGGCGGATCACGAGGTCTAGAGATTGAAACCATCCTGGCCAAAATGGTGAAACCCCATCTCTACTAACAACACAAAAATTAGCTGGGCATGGTGGCACGCACCTGCAGTCCCAGCTACTTGGGAGGCTGAGGCAGGAGAATCGCTTGAACCCGGGTGGTGGAAGTTGCAGTGAGTTGAGACTGTGCCATTGCACTCCAGCCTGGGCAACAGAGCCAGACTCTGTCTCACAATAAATAGATAAATAAATAAATAATACAAGTTATTAACCTTATTTTTTAATAGAATCTTATTATAACCTTTGCTGATAGGATTATTAGACTGGTGATTCAGAGAAATATAAATACATGGGATCTTGATTTCAATGGGGGCATTTGGCCAAGTTTCCTATGAGATCTTTGAGACTATAAGAGAGAACGGTGGGCAGATTCATGGTGCAATCAAGGAGACTCACAGCTAGATGAGGGGAATGCATCTTAGAAGGAGCCTTTGTGAACTGGTCCAAACTCACCCACGCAACAGCAGCGTCCACCTGCCCCTGATCTTGAGCCAGTAAAAACCAGACCCTCTGATGTTGTGGGGCCTTCCCACCATTAATCTGTCTTTAAAAATGGCCTTTGGTTTGTCTACATTTGTATTAATGTATCGGTAATTTATAATTTATACCCAGCTACTTCCACAGAATGTATGAAGCAGCTAACATGTTTATTAAGGATTTGGATAAAGGCAGAGGGAGCTGCTTATAAAAGGATGACATCAATCCCCGAGTGACAGAATTTGGATGTAAAATAGACCTTGGCAAGCCAAATCAAACAAGATGAAGTGCAACAGTGACAACCACCAGGTCCAGCACTTCAGTCCAAACCACAGCCCCCCAACAAAAAAACCCATCTATATAATAACAGGGTGGAGAATTTGCTTTGAAATGCATGTGTGTTCAAGATTTAAAGCTTAGATGATAATATCAATCAGAAGTTCAATGTGATTGTCAAAAAAAAAGCAATGCAATCTCTCTTAGGCTACAGCTGTAAACATAGAATACTCAGAATGAAGAAAAATGTTTTCCTGATATGTTCTACGTGGGACAGATCACACATGGACTACTAGTTCAGTTCTAGGCATTACCTAGAAGCACTTGAGGTCATATAGAGGTGGTTTGACCAGAAAAATTATTTAATCTAAAAATTTTAAATTATACTAGTTGAAAGACCCAGTGGCATTTATTTCCTAATACTTGCAGAACATCATTTACTCACACTCTATTCTCCCTTTAATCCTCTACTGAAATTGCTTGTGTAGACGTCACCAGTAATCCCCATATCACCAAATGCAATGGTCAATTTGATCTCTCATCTTCCTCTGTCATCTGCATTCAACAATGTTGACTATCCTCTTATTTGTGAAATGATTCCTTTTCTAGGTTCAATAACACTTCAGTATCCTGGTTTCTTCCTACTTCAGTGGTCAGTCTTTTCTGTCTCTCTCTGTCTCTCCTCCCTTTCTCTCCCTCTAAAAGTAGAATGCTCCAGGGATTGATACCTGACATTTTTTCCATCTAACTAGGCTCACTCCCTAAATGACTGCATTCATATCCATGGCGTTAAATACCATCTCTATGCTGACAGCTCCCAAGTTGATATGTCTAGTTCTGACTTCTTCAAACCTCAAGATTCAAATGGATTTCTAAATCAGAAATACCTTAAACTAATTCAGACAAAAACACTTCCAGTTTTCTTGCACCAAAGTTGCTTCTCCCTAAGTCTTCCATATCTCAGTTAATACCAGCACCATTTATGCAACTGCATAGTCATCCACAATTCCTCTCTTTCCTTCATCCCTCCATATGCAACCTCCACAAGTTAAGTCAGCTGTACAGTGAATATAGATCTAGAATCTAACACTGTCCACCACCTCCATAACTGCGACCTTAATCCCCATCATTTCTCACCTAAATGATGAAACAGCCACCTAAGTGTCTCTCTCCCTTACAAACTATTCACTCTCTAGCTAGATTAAAACATAAAAAGACAACATCCTCCAATCATCCTCTTTCCATCACACTTAGAATAAAATGACTTTCCATTATAGAATAAAAATCCAAACCTCTTGCTGTAGCCTGAAAGGCCCTCATGATTCAGTTCCTATCTATCTTTCCAATTCCTTTTTTTAATACACTTATGCTCACTACATTCCAATCACATTGACTGTCTAGCTACTGCTCAAACATACCAAACTCGCTCATGTCCTGGGGCATATGTCCTGGTTGTTGGTTCTCTAGTGGCCCACTCTCTTTGATCTATCAGGTATCTGCACAAATGCCACCTGCTCCAATAGATCTTCCATGACTACATTACCCAAAAGAACCCTAAACTCTCTATATTTTTTGAGGAATTTAACATTGTCTAAATTTATATCATGTTTTACATGATTAATATTTATGTCCTCCACTAGCAAGTCAGCTCTACAACAGGGCTTTTGTCCATCTTCTTCACCACTACATTCCCAGTGACTACAGCAATGCCTACCACTTAATTGGCAGTAATAAATGTCTGCCTACTAATCTGCGCATTACAGGTGTAGGCCATCACACCCAGTCAAAAGTCTTTATTTCAGATGTATTAAGCATTCAAAAAATGGATGGGAACATGGAGGAGAAGTCCTGAGGGAGAGAACACAGAGAGGCCTTTCCACAATGCCTACCCTAAAGCTTGTACTGGAAAGACTAAGACTAAGTGAGAGAGATTTCCAGAAATGGGAAGGATCCAGAGAAATGTTCAGTCAAGAACCAAAAGGTTGGGAGAATCTTGATTTTAGACTTTGCAGAAATCAGGATGAAGTAGGAAGCAGCCAACCCTTAACCACGAAAGCCTAATTTCTACACTATTCTCTTCCCGGATAAGGTAAGTAGAAAGACTTCATCTGAAACTATTGGTATTTCTTCATTGGTATTCCAAAATAATGGTAAACTGTTGTTTGCACTGAAAAGGGCTTTGTCGTGTGTGTGTGTGTGCATGTGTGTGTGTGTGTGTGTGTGTGTGTGTGTGTGAATGGCCACAGCTACTGTTGGGCAGCTTCTCTTCCATAGCTACAGCTTACAGCTCTCACCAGGACCCTGAGGCATGTTTCCTTTCCCCTTGCCCATTCAACCAGGGGTGATCACAGCTTCCAGCTGTTGCTAGTCTCCAGCCTGTTAGTCATCAGCTCATGCTAAGTCTCTTATTTCTTCCCATACCTCTGCAAATAGTCCCTTTAACAAACTCTCTTCAATTAAACCCTTTGAGTATGCCATTGTCTCCCTGCCAGGACCCCGACTGAAACACAGGTAGGACCCAAAAGATGAAACCCTTCCCTGGGGCAGCACCTTCTATCCAATCAATTTAATGTGGCTGCTATATATCTCCGTTTGGGTCACTACCTGACCTCCAAGACTGGTAGATTAATTTAACAACAATCTCTGTTTCTAGCTAATAACCCATTGAATCACCATTCCCCCAGACATCTCCTTGATACGGCCCTACCTGAATATCCTTACACTTACAATTCTGTTCTAATTTTACTCTCCATTTAACCCTGCCTTCCCAAATGCAACCCACTAGCCATTCCCTAGGATGCCTCTGATGCTGCTGGTACCTCTGCAAGAAGGGTATCAGGTATCAGCCAAAGCAGCTAAGACTCAAAGATGAGCATGTGGCCCTGCAGAGCAATTGGAAAGGAAACCAAGAAAGTAAAGTAGAGGCCCATGGTGGAACTAGACTGTAAGAACTGAAAGGATGGCTGCAGGTGCATGGCCAAGTTGCCAGACACTATAGATGAGAGGGTGTAGAGCTACTTGCTGTGGTAAAGCCTGGTTTGGGATGGGGACAGGTCCAAGCTAACAGAATGAGGTTCACCCTGCCTGAAGGTGAGCAGGGCTAGAAGCGCTAAGAGTGAATATTTTCCTCCTCCTCAAACCTTCCTCTTACCCTTCAATATCTTCTGCTCACCACCAACCTACTCAAATTGCTGATTCTCCTAAAACATCTGTTACCACCACCAAGTCCTACCACTTGAGGAGACTATATGCACATAGAGGCATGAATTCTGCCTACTATTTCTGCTGTGTTTTCTGTAGCATTTAGCCTAGTGCTAAGTACCAAGAGGACTTCAGAAAATGTTTATTAATTCACTAGCTAATCTTGGCAGCTGATTTTTCAGTGACTCTCACAGACTCAAATCCTAATACTCCTTGACAACCCATGCCTACCCATGCTCTTCCTCTGTGTCCAGATTTCTCCAGCCAACTGTTTCTATGTATGTTTTATTCAAAAATCAAAATTACACAATAACTAAATTTCCAGAAGTTGCATGCCATTGACTCTTGTCCTTAGGAAACTATTTGGAAACAGGGTTAGATACTATAGTTTACATATACATTATTTCCTTTTCTTCACAAAATTCCTTAATGGTGGGATGTGACAGGCATTGTGACTTCCACTTTAGATTTAATGAAACCAAGGCTCAGAAAGGTTAAGTAACGTACACAAGACTGCAGGGCTTGTAAGTGATTCTAACTCAGATTAGAATCCAGGCCTGTGCCTGCTATTCCACAGTGCTTCTCCGTTAGCACATCTCTCTTCCTACCCCAGGTTGACACCCTCTTTCCTCCACAGGCTACCAAGTGGGTGTAACATCACAGACAGATGCCCATAACAGGGCATCTGGCCATCACGTACAACTTCATCACTGGCAGGAAGCCAAGACCCCAATCCACATGCTGAGTCCTGACGCCTGGCTTCCACTTGCTGTTGCACTCACTCCTCAGGAGTGATGCTCACCAACACTCTATATGGAAAGCATGGCTCCAAGTTCTGATGTCAGCAAAGCCATGTGTGCTCATACATCCTCAGCCTCTGATCATCTCTCAAGGCAGCTATGACCAGCAGCCAGAAAACACTCTGCTCTGGTACTCTTCTAGGTCTCCAGCTAAAAAATCCGATCACAAGCAGCAGCTTGTTGTCTTATTTCTCCTGTTCCTGGTTCACCTGAATGGATAAGATGCTTGTTTCCATTTCCCTCTAAAAGAAGACCCAAGTTTTCTGAGAATAGATAGCCAGGAACTCCTGGGACTGTAAGATAGAGAGATGGAAGGAACAATTGGTCCATAGATGAGAAAAGTATGTGGAAACATAAGATTAACTTAGGGTTTTAAAGAGCCATAGCTAAGTAAGCTTGACCCTGTCATAGCTATTCAAAAGGCTAGCATATGTGACCAGTAAAAAATTATAAGTCCTCTGTATCATACAAATCTTGACTATAAGCCATAGTTAGTAACTGCTATGCTAAAACAGGACTCAATAAACTACTTAACTTCACACCAACCTCAGAACATAACATGACCACACCTTCTTTTGGGATTCCCATACCAATAATCGTATGTGCATTTATGAAGCATTTCATCTCATCCTTAGAGGAGAAAAGCATTTTCTCCATGGTAACAATACACTGAATGATACTCCCAGAGCACTGACTATTGTCAAGTCAGGGAATATATGATTTAAAAGCATTAACTTGATTCAAACTGCCTGGGTTTGAATTCAGACTATGATACTTACTAGCTGGATTTCCTGCCATGAGTTACTTAGCCCCTTATGCATCTGTTTCCTCGCTTACAAAACTGTGATAAAAAATGGTACCTATTTCATGGCATTATTGTGGGAATTAAACTAAATCATACATATAAAGTAAATGGAAGAGTACCCTGCAGACAGTAAATATTCAATAAATGCTAACTATTATTAAAGACAAAGATGAGTGGAAGCCTTCTGCTTTTTGCCATGGTAAAATACCTGATTTCAGGCCAGTTTCCTACTGGAAACAACTATAAAGCTGGACAAAAGATGTGAGGCAACTATTTCCAGGCAGTGGACAATAAGCGGCATAAGACTTTGCTTCCTCAGAAAATGAAAATTTTATGAGATGAGCCCATAATCATCCTGGCTCTTTGGCCTAGAGACAATTTCCTGACAGAGAGCTAGAGTCAAAGCATAACACAGTGGCTGCACTGTGCTGAGGAGGCAGAGGTCATAGTTTGTGGCAGCTAAAGAGGCTAGAATCTGCAGGGTGGATTATCAGAGACACATGTGCAAAGAGGGCCCCATGAGTCCAAGATGAGGTCCTCTATGAATTCATGGCTGAGGGCTGAGTTATACATGCTCAGGGAAAGACTTCCAAGATTTTCTAGACAGCACCCATTACAGTGTTAAAGGTAAAACGCAGTTACTAGAGGTTGAGCACTGGTGGGGAAAGAGAAGTGCTGGAGCTGATTGGAGTTCCAGTCCTGCCAGAGTAGAACAGCCTTCTTTAAATGTTAAAACATCTGTGGCATCAATCTGAGATTCCAGAAATGCCCCTCTGTAGGAGTAAGATCTGTACCCCAAAATAAGACCTACTATAGTCTCACCCTAATAAAGACTACATTCAAACTACAACAAAATCCTCAAGGGAACAGTTTAAAGATTGAGTCTTACCAAGTTAGAGGGACTTGGAAAATGCCATGAGTTTTCCACAGATATGTAATAACAAAGCATAAAACCAAGCCTGCAAAAGTTCAAGGTGATCAGCCAGTATTTAAGCTGCAAGAATTAATACTTTTCTAAGGGAAACAACAGAATCTAGTGTCTCTAAAACATATTATCCAAAATGCCCAGTATTTAATTAAAAAACCATTTATACATACGAAGAAAATGGAAAATGTGGCACAGATTTTGGACTTGGCATGTGAAACTTTAAGGCAGCTATTAGCAGCTATTATAAATATGTCTTAAAAAGTACAGAAAATATGCTCAAATAATTAAAGGTAAATATGGCCCTAATGAGTGAACAGATAGGAAATCTCAGTGGAAAAGCAGAAAATTACAAAAAAAGATGCAAATAAAAGTTCTATAACTAGAAAGTACACTAACTGAAATGAAAAACAAAATCATTGTATGGGCTTAACAGCAAATTGGAGATGGCAGAGAGTTAGTGAACTTGAAGACAGATTAATAATATCATTGATCTATTCTCATTCTTTTATTTTTTTCATCTTGGCTGTCTGCCTAGAGACAATTTCCTGACTGCAGTAAAGAGCTAGAGTTCAAACACCACAGAAATAAAAAAAAGGGGGGGAAAAAGATTGAAGAAAAATGAAAGAGCTGCATGTTAATATTTGACACAATATTAAATAATCTAACATATATATATATAACTGGAGGAGTCCCAAAAGATTTTTTTTTAATGAGATTGAAGCAGAAAAAAGCATGTGAAGAAATAGCAGCCAAAAATTTCCCGAATGCCAATTCGATTTTCACTGACTTACAGGTCCAAGAAGCTCAGCAAACCCAAGAAGGATAAATAAAGGGAATCAAACCTAATTACACCATAAACTTCTGAAGACCTGGCTAAAGAGACGATCTTGAAAGTAGCCAGTAAGAAAGAAAAATAAATGAAGTACAACGAAACAAGGATAAAAATGACTGTTGACCAGAAGACAATGGAATAATATCTCTAAAGTGCCAAAAAAAAAAAAAAGAGAAAAAACTGTCAACCCAGAATTCTATTCTCCAAGAATGAGAGAAAAGTAAAAGCATTTTAAGATAAACAAAAGCTAAGTGACAGAACGGCCTTCGGGCTGAAGGGAAACAACACAAGATGAAAACCCAGATCTACAAGAAGAAATAAGATGTACTGAAAATGGAAAATAAATGACTAAATATAAAAGATTATGTTATCATTCTTTTTATAATTTACAGAAGATAACACTGTTTATTAAGACAAAAATGATTATAAGGTGAGGTTTATAGTATACATAGAAGTAAAAGATAGGACAACAATCATACTAAAGACAAGGTGGACAGCCATATGAAATTATCCTCCTGCGAAGTTATTACACTTCTGAAGTGGGAAGTGAGAATCAAGAAACAGGAAATAAAAATTGGGAGGTGATGGGTAGGAAGTGAGAAACAGGAAGTATGCAATGTCATACCTTACGTGTGAAGAGATACAATGTTGACTCTAAATAGACTAACATAATTAAGAATGCATTTTTTAGCCCTAGAGCAACCACTAAAAAGATACTAAGTAGAGGTATAAGTAAGAAGACAACAGAGGAAATAAAATAGAAAATATGAAATATATTTTATTTACCCCAAAGAAGGCAGGAAAGAAGAAACAGAGAAGCAATGAAAATCAGAAATGACAAATGAAATCCAAATAGCAAGACATAGACATTAGCCTAACCACTTCAATAATTACATTAAATATAAATATACCAACCCTCCACTTAAAGGGCAGAGATTGTCATGCTGAAAAAAAAGCAAGACCCAACTATATGTTATTTATAAGAAAAGCATTTTAAATATAAAGGAATATATGGGTTAAAGTAAAAGGATAGAAAAAGCTGTACCCTGCAACTACATGATCCAGCAATTCTACTTTTTGACATATGTTCATAATAATATTTGAATGTAAATGTCCTTTGTAGGTTTATTCGTAATAATCAAAAACTGGAAATGATCCACTTGTCCATAAATAGTAAACAAATTGTGGTATATTCATAAATTCAATACTCAATAAAAAGGAACAACCTACTGTTATGTGCAATAAAATAGGCAAATCTCAGACAGTTTGCTAAGCAAAAAAAAGCCAGATTCAAAAGATTACATAGTGTGTAATTCCATTTATATGAAATTCTAGAGCAAAGCTAATTTGTGGGGATACAGATCAGAGTGATAGTTGTCTTGGGTAGGGAACTGGTGAGTAAAACTGACTGCAAAAGGGCACAAGAGAACTTCCTTCGATGATGGAAATGTTCTACTTCTTGATCAGAGTTGCTAGCTATTACAGTTGCTTATGTTTGTCAAAAGTCATGGACCTGTACACTTAAAATACGTAAATTTTTGTGGCAATTTTACTTCAATAAAGTTGATTTAATTTCTTAAAAAATAAAGACAATTAAATGCTTCTCTTCTCTTTTTGCCATTACATCAAACTTCAACTTACGCTCATTCAGGAAAGAAAGAAAAGAGAAATGGAGAATTAGAACAAAATAGGAGCTCACCTCGAAAGAATTTAACTGTTCCCTACTCCTTGTCTATTCTGAATGTAGTCTTTGAATTACCATCCAATATCATTATTATTGTTACTAATCAACTTTGTTGATCTTCAGTAGCATTTAGTTATCTAAAAATCTAGTTTTTAAAATTCTGCTGTGGATCAGGGAAGTTCAAAAACACAAAATACATTCTTGATATGGTTTGGATGTTTATCCCCTGCAAATCTCATAGAAATGTGATCCCGTTTGGATGTTTATCCCCTCCAAATCTCATAGAAATGTGATCCCCAGTGTTGGAGGTGGGGCTTGATGTGGGGTGTTTGGGTCAGGGGGCTGAATCTCTCATGAATGGTTTGGTGCCTTTCCCCAGGTAATGAGTGAGTTCTCCCTGCTGTGGTTCACAGGAGATCTGGTTGTTTAAAAGAGCATGGCATGCCTCCCCTCCCTCTCCCTTGCTCCTTCTGTTGCCACATAACACGCCTGTTTCCCCTTCACCTTCTACTATGATTGAAGGTTTCATGAGGCTCTCACCAGAAAGACAGATGCATGCACCGTGCTTTTTTTTTTTTTTTTTTTTCCTTTTTGAGACAAGGTCTTAGTCTGCCACCCAGGCTAGAGTGCAGTAGTGCAATTTTGGCTCACTGCAACCTCTTCCTCCTAGGCTCAAGCAATCCTCCCAGTTCAGCCTCCTGAGTAGCTGGGTGCACACCACCATGCCCAGTTAATTTTTGTATCATTTTTAGTAGAGGTGGGGTTTCACCATGTTGCCCAGCCTGGTTAAAATGCTTCTTGTACAGCCTGCAGAACCATAAGCCAAATTTTCTTTATAAATTACCCAGTCTCAGGTCTTTTATAACAACACAAAATGGACTGATACAGTTTTTAATCCAAGAAACATATCCAGCCCACAGAAAGTACACAGAATACAAAACTAGAAAGGGTTGAGTGTGCCTGCGCATTAGGTACAGCATCAAGGCAGGAGCTGGGAAGTAACCACAGTGACCTGTAAACCTGTAAGTGCAGGTCCATGGTCCAGTGGTATTTGTATTGCAAGCTTATGAATATGTGGAGAAAAGAGTTTGCAATGTGTAGATTCTATTGCTAATTTTTACCAGTCCATTGAGATATTTACAGTTTCACCATTATAAGTGAAACCAAGACTTAAATATTCTGCAATAGGGCCTGCCTTTTGAGTCTGTTCTATCCCATTCACCCCTCAGTGCCCTGATGCCACTTACACCCGCAGCATCTGGGAAAACGATACAATTTACAGTTACTTAGATCCGTTTTGATGGGCTTTACCTCAGACTGCTTTATGATTTATGGAAAAGCAGAATAAGGAAACCTTCTCACCTTTAAAGAATTCCACATAGCTCAGCCTGAAGGCATTATTCCCCAGCGGTTTTTCTTTCTTACCTTGCCATTTGTCCTCCAACTCATCTCCTTGGCGCACACGCACACACACGCACACACACGCACACACACACACACACACGTACGCACGCAAACAGATAAGGCTCCAAACTACCAAAATGACGAAGTGGGAGAAAAGATTGATTTATGAGGGTAATACAAGGGGTGTAACTAGGAGATAATGGGGTGAAATTGAGCAAAGGGAAGTGTAGGCTGAATATCAAGAAACATTTCAACTCAACAGAGTGTGAAGCAAGCTCCCAGGAGAAGCCAGGGAAGCCCTATGGCTGGAAATCATTAAACACTCAACCATGGGAAATAACAGGTGGCCTGGCAGGTAGAAAAAAAGGGAGCAGGGGCGAAATTTACATTTCACTAAAATCCTAGAACCATTTTGCTAAATAAGCCATTCTGTGACAGATGAGTGTTCCATCTCTGTATTATCTCTCTCCCTCCCTGCCCCACCCTGACATATACCCCACAATCACCCATGCTCTCCACACACCTTCCAACATGATGATTGAAACTAGGGGACTCTCCACACACCTTACAGGGACTTTGGGGCTCCAATTCACATTAACCCTCCCTCCAATTTCCCTTCATTTCCCACATTTTCTTTCACTAACCATTATTATTTATGCTAGTGCCCCACTAGCTTCCCCAGGGAAAGCAGACACACATATGTTCACACACACACACACACACAGTAGGTAGGAGGTAGATAGGAGGGTGGGTAGACAGGGGATTCACACTCTCTGTGGCCGTTGGATAGAGCTGGGCCAGTTACCAAGAATGACCAGAACAGTACTGCTAGATATTGAGAATTAGCTTATATTTCAGTGCCTTCTACCTTTAGTACTTTGATACTCCTTTATATTCCCACATTGAACCTGGTCAAAAGCTAAAAATGCCTGTAACTAGCACACAGCTCCCCACAAACCTTGCAGCCAGAAAGTTGTCCCAGAAGAAAAGCTGACAACTCCAGTCATATGCATGATAAGGCTGAGGCAGGTTGCCAAACCCTCCTGCTGTGAAGATGGACAAAGAGACAAGAAAAAAATCACAATGATGCTCTGATTTTAAAGCCAGGTGAGGAACGGGATTGGGTGTGACCTTTTGTTTCTGAGTCTGAGGTGTAAAATTCTGTGGGGTAGGATGGAGGATATAAACTGTGGGGAGCATGACTTGATAGTCTAGAGAAGTCGGGGACAGGACAGCCACCTCAGTGGCTGAGGTAGATCGGCATAAACTGCCCTTAAACTGGACCCACAGGGAAGTGGTGGCCGAGGCATGCAGCATTCACAGCATCAAACCCAGGGGACCATCACTGCAGATTTCCAGTCTGTTAGCGTCCTAAGGACAAATGAAAAGTGTCACTTCTAGATCTACGTGTGTGCAAACCATGGTAGCCGAAGGCTGAAAACAACTAAACATAAGATTGAACGCTGATCAGGTGAGAATGAAAATGAGGCCCAACCGTGACTAATTCTATGCTGGCTCCTGCAGCGCAGTGTCTGCTAAGGACAACTGGAAAAGCTTAAATGTTAGCATGTTACTGCCCTCTCCTGGGCAAAAGGTCAAAGTCGGTACAAATGTGTGAGTCACAACTTGTTCAAGTTTGTGTGCCCCATAGCAGCTAATCTTTAATCCACTCTTTTACAAGCCTTTGAAAAAAGATCTGCTTTTACCGTCTTCCACGTGCAAACCTCTCTCCATGACCACCACTCTGTTACTTTTTCCATTGGAACCAAGGGCTTCTGAGATCACAGACTTCATCGGGGGTCATAAGTAATTGTGGGAAAGGGATTAGCATCATTTGCCAGAAGAGGTGATATGACAGGGGTGGGGAGGACAGCCCAGAACTTCAGAGCTGATCTACTTTTTAAGCAAGAACCCCCTTTTTCTGTTTATTGCCCTGCAACTGTTCTAGGCAATTCTGGGTCTGAGAAAAATTCCTCCTACAATCTTCATCCCACTACATACTATGTCTATACTTCAGCCTCAGGCACAGGCACTAACCATTTGGGAAGCTAAGTTGTACAACTGAATAATGTAATTAAATGTAATTCATTCCAAATGTTAAGGGCTAGAATGTCTTCTCAAAATTAATGAAAACTCAATTCATTTGGAAATAATTATTTCATGACTTTTAGTTGCTGTACAAATAACATTTTAACAGAAGATACATATGAACAAGTAAAATAAAATGAGGCAAATTAATTAACGATATCCTAATAGGCCTAAGTTAGGTAATCATCTATTTTCTGTAAAGTTCCCAAGTAAGTTACTTATTTCCAACTCTTCATTCATACAAACTACAAATGTATATAAATTAAAATAATTCAAATTAGTGGGAGTTTAGAATACAGTATCTTTCAGTAGAGACAATAATCACTTTGAAGGATTCTCATCCTCAACAAATATTTATCCAGAGCCTGCTGGGTACACAGCACTATATGGGAGAGACACAGCACAATCTCATTATCATGTCTCCCTGTGAGGATAAATTGCAGAAAATCCTGAAAGCCACTGTCGGAGTTATCTTGCTTGGCTGGCACTTTGATCACATCCTTGACCCCTCTGGTCCCTCAGAGGCCCTCCCATCACGGTTCATGGAGAAAAGCATCTCTTTAGCGGCAAGTGGTATGGGGTGGGGGTGGAGCAAGGGATGCCACAGGGAATGAGGGGACCTGACTTCTAGCCTTAGAGCAGCCACTGCTTCCGTCTGATAAGAGCGCACCCCCAGGCGCTTCTCAGTAGATGTGCCTGCCTGTGCAACAGCAGTTCAGGAAAAGTTCACTCAATCCTCACAACAGCCCCATAGGTGGATCTTCTTATTACTCCACCATTTTAAGGATGAAAAAGGAGAAGTGTGCGAAATTTAAGCATTTTGCCCAGTTACAAAACCTTAAGAAATAGAGTCAGGATTCAAACGCAAGGCTGTCTGAGTCATAACTTCACATCTGAAATGGAATCAACCCATCAGGCTTGCTATTTTCCTGACAATAATTTGTTTATGTAAAGGATCCTGAAGTCAGATGATGTCACACTCCTACTCAAGATTCTCCCCTGACTCCCCCATTGAATTTAGAATAAAATCCAAGCTTTTGCCATGGCCTTCAAAGGCCTACGTGAACTGGCCCTTGACTACCTCCGTGATCTCATCTCTCCCATTTCTGCTCCATTCCCTAAGCCCTAAGCATGGCCTCCTTGTTTTTTCTTTAACAAACATGTACATTTCTACTCTAAGGTCTTTGTATTTGTTGTTTCCTCAGCCTGGGACGCTCTCATCCCAAAGAACTACATTCCCACCTCTTCAGTTCATTTATGCCCCTCTGCTCAATGTCACCTTATCCAAAAGGCCTTTCCTGGCCCCTCTACCTAAAATAGAAATTTCCATCACTGTCCAGCCCCTCACCTATAGTCCATTTTATTCACAGTACTCATCACTCTCGTCTATGATCATATTTGCATCTCTTTGTTTATTGTCTCTCCCATTACAATGAAAGCTTCAGGAGGCAGTGACCCGGTCTCGCCTGCTCACTGATGTATCCCAGCCACTAGAGCAGTTCATGGCACATAGTAGACGCTCAATAAATATCTACTGAATTAATGAATAAATAAATGAGCATAAATCCCTTTATCAATATATCCAGATTTGGGTACTTTAAGTTTCATTTGTAAAACAAATCTAGAAAAGACAATCTCAAATTTATATGGATGGGCCTATTCATTACCCAATTTATCTAATTTCATCCATTTCTGTCGAGGTCTTATATCATTCTCCAAATCTGAAACATCCTGTTTTGAACTGCCACCATTTCCTTCCTATAAGTGCCTTCCATGATTTCCTAAAACCCTTCTTTAACCACATACTTTTGAGGAGAGGTAATATTCCAAAGCCACTATCTCAGTCATACAACCCAACATTTCACAACACTTCACACAAGTCTAAACCACCAAATGACTCCTATGTGTTGCTACAGATAGAATCCTTGTCCCTGCCCCAAGGTAGCTTCCCAACAGAAGCAGAGCTGTGTGTACGTCTACTTGAGACACTTCTCCCAGCTGGCTGGCCTGCTGTCCACCTCTTGCTCTGTGGCCAGGTTCTTGCAAAGCTCCACATACAGAGAGACACTTACTGAGATGGCTTTGAGGAAAATGGTAACAGCAGCTCCAGTTATTCAGCATCTTTGTATTTTACATCTACTTCCTGTAGTCCTCCCAACTCTGCATGGTAGGCTTCCTACTTCTCATTTTACAAACAATTAAAATGAGCATCAGAAAAGTGCAACAACTTGCCCAAGGCCATGAAGTTAGTTAGGGGCAGGGACGTGAACCCATAACTGACTTGAGTCCAAAAAGTAAACATTTCTTATAGTTTTAACATAGAAATATAAAGGCTTTCACCTAATTAATCAAGTATTTTTCATCAATTGACTATATGTCTCAGACCATGACAGGTAATCTAGAATACAGAAGAAATGTGGAAGTTCCCAGCTGAGAGGGAGAGCTATGGGCCATTGATTCAGTTATCTATTTTCTTACATGCTTATGGCTTTAATTTTTTAAGTTCTGGACTGTTGGTTGAGTTAATTTGTATGATTCCAGTAAACCATGAGTTGTTTATCATAAATCACTTCTCAGATGGCTACAGCTAGAAAAATAAACTGCTTTTCTAGGGTGATGTGCTTTTTAAGAATAGAGTGGTTCAATAGAAGTTCCTAAGTTGACACTAATCATAAATAGGGGCCAAAAGTTCAGGGTCTAAACAAATTGTGGCAGGCCAAAAACGAAAAACACAAAGCAAACATATAGGCCCACAAAGCAAAATGCAACTAAGCACCTGCTACTCTTCTTGTTCCAGATTCTTAATCCATTGAATGTATCATTGTTATGACATTAGAAAGAGTGAGAAGTGGCAGGGTGGTAAGCATTTTTATGAGGTGTTACAATGTTTTAACTAACCTACACCTCCTTCTGAAGGCTTTGTTTTCCCTATCACTCCAGATCCCTGTTACACTGCAGGGTGTTACTGCTTGAGTCTGGCTCTGCCTGTGTGATCCTGGAGAAAGATTATTTAGGAGCTACCTACCACTGTTGATACGAGAACCTTGGTCTTACCTGGTAGAACAGTGATAAGTTCCTGTGAATACAATGGCAGCAGATTTTCTATAGACCACTTCCACTGTTTCCTCTCCAGAGCTAGCCTTTTCATAGAACACAGTGGGCAGCACCAGTACCTACCTGTGTGTACAAATCCTACAGTGAGATGGGCTGTATTAAGAGTCAATGAGGGGTGATCTCTTGGCTTCAGAAGCAACAGTACAAAGGCAGTCACTAAAGCAGGTCAGTCTAACCCCAGCTGAAGTCTGCGAGACATGGGAACATAAACAACTAGTTCTTCACCTGATTGATTTCAGAGGCAATAGAGTCTGATGCAGTCATACTTGGAAGTAAACCATCTATTACTACATTTAATTCCAAGGAATGACTACAGATGCCAAACAGGGCAGCCTAGGATGCCAAGCCACTGCTCATATTATAACAACAGTGCATATTATAACAATGCAAGAAAATGGAAGAACAAGCCTCATTTGGGAACAGAAGTAGCAGCTCTGTGGGAAATTCCAGAGTATGATGTAGACCACCCCATGGAGAGATAATGAATGAAAATACTGATGGGTCAAAAGAGGAAACAAGGACAGTCCAGTGTTGAAGTTAGTATAAATATGTAAATTCTGTGTGTGGAGGGGGTAAATAATGTCTTCAAACTTGTTTGCTCAGTTACCCACTAAAAGGATTCTTAAAAATTTGTTTTAAGCTGATACCTAATTTCATTCATCATAATCTAGTTACAAAGTATATAATTTCTGGCATATAATAAATACTAACATTTTAAAATAAAATTACTTCACCACTCTTCCAAATTATTCCATGGAATACAAAGACCATAGTAAGTTTATATCTACTACCATCCATTTTTTAAATGTAAGATTAACCCTTTTTTAAGTTATACATTTGATATCATTCCTTCTTTTCCCTGACATTGAATTTCTTTTCCATCTCCCCCACAAAATTTTATTGTAATGTAATATATAGGTTACATTACATACATGATGCTTGAAAGTATTTTATTGGTCACTATTATACTTCTTTGCAACCAAAATATATATATATAAAAGTTGAAGTTTATAATTATTTTTTATTTCCTGTAATCATAGGTGTTTAAGTGTTGTTTTCTGGATTGAGATAGTGTTACAATAATTATTCGTAAACATTTGGTGAAAATAAAATGACCACATTAATTTTGACAGACAAGTATTAAACATAAATGGTAAAATCTTATTACATTTTATGATATGTGTATTTTACCACAGTTTAAAATATGTGTATTTTACCACAGTTTAAAATATATAAAAATGTATTATTAGGACTGTTATCTTTTAATAAGCTGGAGACAGAGATAGTCTATGGTTCTTGATGAAAGGATGCTTCTCCTAACACAAATATTTCCAATTATCCCTTTATGTGACCCTTAGAAGTGTTTTCACCTTTGAGCGATGCATATAGTAAAATTTGGGTAAGTGAGAGGCGTGATTTTCTTTGGTAAGGACAGAAAAGAGCAACCATGAAAGGGGAGGTGACACTTTCTCTAGCAGATGGATTTTAGGAAAGACTATAGTAGGAAACTGATAATCTGAACATTAAATCCTTTAAAATGATCCATGCCTTCATACTGCTTTGAAAGTCTTCATGTACTCACAAAAGTATCTGTTCTCCAGTTTGTTGCTGTGTTGCAGAACTTCTGAAACACTTTAGACCTGTTGCTTTTCCCACTGACTGTGGTCTGGTCAGTGTAGCTAATAAACCATGAAGTTGCACGTATGTATCCCCTCACTGTCTACAACACCATTGATAGGAAAAAACTGAGGCTCGCCATGTGAATTGTCCTTGGATTATAGCAATGTAGGCTGCATGTTGCTTTCTTCTCCTCATTGTCTTCCCGTAGGGATGAGTCAGCAGCTTGGTCCAGCAAGCAGCAAAACCTATGAACCAGCCTTTGCCAGGGCAGTTGTAACATAGCTCAGACAGTCACGCTTCACCTCACTGGAGAAATGTGGCCCATAAAGGGAAAAAAAGACAATCACAAGCCCATACACATGGTTTTCCCATACATCCAGTAGCAATCCTATCCACATCCTGCAACAGAATGTTTCAACATCCCCATGGGTGTTCTACATCGTATATATTCTTAGATTTTCAATAATCTGTTCCATCCTCTCCTTTTCAACTTGAAACCCTAGCATCAAAAGTGGCTGTTGATCTGATAGGACCCCACCTTTGGCTGTGGCTCATTTTCCAGCTGCAGCCCAAATCTTCCAGTGATGACGCGAAGCTATCACCATGGCAACCATCACTGACACACAGTGCAAAGCTGAGGATGAAGCATGAGTTGTTCTCCAACTCACTTCCATAACGTTAAACTACGCTGTAGGCTTTAACCTACTACCCTCTGGGTTTACTGTCCTGTCCCAGAACCACAGAAGCAGCCCATTTTTAAACTGAAATTGTTCTTTCACTCTCCTCAGGACCTCTCCATAAGAAAACAATGGCAAAGGTGACCATATGGCCACCTAGGCCCTGAAAGTATGGTATTTACTCACTCAAAACCCAACAATGTTGCAGTTAATTGTAGAAGTGCCACTGGGGAAGGATAAGATGGTATCTAAAAGCAGCACATGCATAAATATGATACAAAAAGTCAACTTGTTGTCTAATAGCTACAAGAAAGAAGGTTCTGAGGCAAATATAACCACATTGCCTCATAGGAAAAGCCTAAAGAAAGTCTCTGCCAGGGGGGATCCTTGGGGTAAATGCTTTCTTTTCATAACGATCAATCCAACCCTGCCCCATATGTTTAAATGCTAAATTCAAAAATGGGCTGCGATGAAAGAACAACAAACCTTTGTTAGCCCTCTGGGGGTACTAAAGATGCTGAGATGTGTTCCTTGCTGAAAGAGCACTGTAAATAGCAAGGAAGTCCTATTTTTCTTTGCTAGAGATAAAGCACAGTCTCACAGATTTGGGTCTTAGATTTTTTTATATATATCCTCTCAAATTCATTTTTGCCAGAGTCATCCGGTTCTGCTCTGATGCCAAAGATTTCAACACAGTTGGTGGTGGCAGAGCCAACACTGGTGACTTAACAAAGACTATTCACTCAAAAGCCACATTTCTGAAGAGAAGAGACCTGGATTCTGCAAGGAGCAACTGTACCTCTAATTACAAAATTTCTGAAATTCCCCTAAATGTAGGTTACATTAATCTCATCAGCATGCCAAGGATGGTGTGTCTTGATTTACTTTTGAGTAAAGACTCAAAAGTTGTGGTGCTGCGACATCCAGAATGTAAGGAAGGTAACTGGTGACTAATGGGAATTCCATGGACAGATGGGCCATTTAGAGTCACCGGTATTTTGGTCCCTCTAAACTGATGGGCAGCCACTCAGAAAACCCAGGAACCACAAACTCACCAGACTACTGCAGATCGCTTTTTCTCTGAAAGAACTAAGTTCTTGGGAAAGGAGGGAAAGCAGTCTTAAGAGGGTGTTCCCAGAGGTTCTACTACTTTCCCTGCATCTCAAGTCCTCAGCAGGGGCAGGCTATTCGTCCCTGCAGCAGGTGATAGCAGAATTATCTGTGTGGTTGCTGGACTTTGGAGGGACCATTGCTTCAACCCTAAGAGTGCCCAGAGATCCAAATCAGGGCTGAATCCACTGCCTGAAGAACCCATAGTTCCTGGACAGAAATGAGGGGAGAAGGGAGGTGCTGGTTTGCATTTCAGCCTGGACAGCAAGCAAACCTCAGCTAGGTAAAAGAGTTATTACAGACATCTCAGAAGATTCTGGTTGCTACAGAGATGTCTCAAACAGAGTTTCCAATCTTTCCATCTCCTAGGCCCTCCCACATCCTCCAGACCCTCTGAGATCAAAGGCAGAAACCTTCCTCTCCCTCTTCCTGCCTCTTCTCTCCAGGGCTGCTACAGGTTTCCAGGACCCTTAATCTGAACACTCAATCAGAGGGACCACAGGGCCTCCTGGAATCCTTTAAGTGTGAAAGCTGCCGTGGCATTCGGCAATCAGCTCAAAACCACCGACATTAGTTGCTTCAACTGTGAGGGACTCTATGGCCTCATGATCGATATAACATCTACACTGCCATTAGCCTCTACAGGAGGGTGTCAGGTATCATGTGGTGGACATAGCATTGTTAACAAACCATTTCATTTATATACATGTTCTAGTATTACAGAGGAAGATCACAAACCACGATGCCAAGAAGTTGCATTCAATATAGTGTACATTGATGGGCCATGAGACAGAGATGGATACAGCCTAAAGGGAATCAGCAAAATATCCACTTTTAGATATGTACCAGGCTGTACTGTGTTTGCAGTACAGAAGCCTGCAAGAACCAAACCAATCAAATTTACGTTTATTATGAACTTTATGCACGTAAGCACTGTGATTCTCCAAAATATACTAAATTCATTAAGGAGGAACTCAAAAGAGAGCAACAAAAAGTAGTAAACATTATAGAACAGGCACTTAAATTACCTTTGATCATGATGTCGATTACAGAACCTAAGAAGAAAAAATAAGAGACAACCAGAGGAAAAAGAAAAGTTACCACTTTAAGGGGAAGATATGGATCAACTTGCTATTTCTACTGAGGCTAAGGAATGGTTTTATACGCAGAGGGAAAATCATTGTATTAATCTATGGAAGAATAGCCAGTCAAAATAGGGGATCACACACTAGAAGTTACAAAAGAGGTTATAAAGTATTCTTCCTTGTTGGAAATCATTTAAACAGAGTAGATGAATCAACCCAAGAGTGTTTACTGAGACCCTAGCCCAGGCCCAGCCCCAAAGGACTGTAGCATTGGGGTTGTAGGTGGGAGCTCTGTAGTCAGATTTACATGACTTCAAATCCCAGTTTGGTCACTTATGGGCTACACAACCTAAGGCAAGTTATTTCATCTCTTTAAGTTTATTCCTTATTTGGGAAATAAGGATGATAAGAGTACTTATCTCATTAAATTATTATGAGGATTAAGTGAGAACATACATGGAAAAGCATTTAGCTTGCTAGGACGTGCTCAATAAATTCTTGCTATTATTGTTTCTTATATTTGACTCCTTGCCTATCTAAAAATTACTGGCCTAGGGTTCTCATTTGCCAGATAACAATGAACAATGAAGAAATAAACAAAAGGAGTGCTGAGATGCCTCAGATTCCTGCACGACAGTAAATGCCCTTTGCTCTCTGAGCCTACTCTCATGCCTCTGACTCATGCTTTGGGCACAATTCCTTAAAAAGAGTTTCCACTTCAAGCTTATGGAGAAAAATAAGTTTTAGGTAAAATGTTACTTTGGTAAAGCAGTTCAACCAAGGGCCAGAATTTTAATACCGCCAGAATCCCTATCAGAAATAAATTCAACACGGAATGACAGGCCTAGCCACCTACAACATAGAAAAAAGCTAAGTTTGACCAGGGAAGAGAAAAATGAAGGACAAAATCTCCAATCCAGAAGTGGTGCTTCTAGAGATAAAAATTTCTTACACATCCCACTCCCTTGTGAAAATTCCAAGAAGAGCAAGGCCAAGAGACAGTAGTGATATGGCCTGCCAGATAAAATACAGGACACCCAATTGAATTTGAACTTCAATGATAAATATCAAATATTTTTAGTATAAGTATGCAAATATTACAATATTTGAAACATACTTCTAAAAAATTATTGTTTATTTGAAATTCAAATTTAATTGAGTGTTCTAATTCACTAAATCTGACAACCCTAGATATAGTACAGGGAACCTCCTGTATGCAGACTGACTGAGGCCAGAAATGAAATACAAACACTGAAAAAACCCAGAGTGATCCCTGAGCAGTCTCTGCCTGGTAGACAAGCTAGAGAGCATTCATTCCAGGGAAGGATAGGAACCCTGCAGCCTGAATAAGAAAATCCAATGTAAAAACCATTTAGCCCAAATGTAAGGGTGAAGAAGTCCCCTTGGGCAAATTAGCTTGTCTTGTTAACAGGATATTCAAGTCAAATAATCCAGTCTGTTTGTAGAAAGCTTACTGCATCCAAAAGCCAAGCACATGCAATTCATGGTTGGTAGAGCTGTATAATTGCACCCATTTGTCAAAACTCTAGGAAGACTTCATGGACACTTAGCGTCCATACCACAGGCTCCCACACACACTGTATTTGCTTCCATCACAGCACTCACCACACAAAATATGATTACCAATTTATCTGTCCATCTCTCTCTCTAGACTGTGAGCTTCTCAAGAGTGGAGACAAGGTCTAATTTATCTGTGAAACCACAGCCCTAATAGCAAATGGCCACCATACTATATAGCTGGTTAACCTATGTGGCTTCTGTAAGGGAATTCACAGGAAGAAGGTGATAAATAGACTTTATTGGTAATAAGAAAGAGAAGAGGGGAGAAAAAGAAAGAAAAAGAAAGCTATCCTTATTAATTGCTTGCAATAGATTAATACATTTATCTGTACAGGTCTTATACCTAAGCACAATTGATATATCAAAAGTGGATCTGTGTATATATAGCAGTAAGAGAGAAAATTATTAAAGATTTTTGTTGGGTTTTTTTTTGGTTGGGGGTGTGAAGAAAGAAGTCAACGTGTATATGGTGATATAAAAATAAAAATGTATATAAGGACCTTAAGGATGTGTCTATATGTGCAGGTCAGGTGCCCACACGGAATATGTTAGAGCTTCCGTAAAGGAAGTGAGAGATATTAGAAAAAAGACTCAACCCAATTCTCTTTCTAAAAATATTCAGATCTCTGAAGCACTCGATTCTAGAATCAGTTCTCAATAACAGTCCCCGTTGTGTTAATGAAACTGTAACTCATCTTACCCACTCACCTTTATACAGTGTCCGCAGGAATCCACAAATTAGGATATAGTTAGCAACGGTCCTCCTGAATGGCATTACAGAAATGAAACTAAAATACTCTGAAAGCCTAATACTGCTTCAGGAAAATCTCCACCCTGTTTAGGAGCCCTGTGTTCTATCCCATGGAACCTCTCCTCCTATGTTTCCTCTCTCCTTCCTGCATTTCTCCGGTGAGAACCTCCCTATCTGTACCTCCCCTCTCTATCACTTGCCCCGTCTTTCTTTTTCATAGATTGTTGAAAACTATTTAAAAGATCCTGAATGTCAAAGTCTGTCTTCTTCTGGCCATGTATTTAAGGTATATAATAGCATGTGGTTTCCAATCCCCCAGGAGCTGGGCATGAAAATAAAATGTTAGAACTTCTATTTACATTTATTTTTATCTCACCCACTTTTAATTTCTGTTTTTTTGCGTGCTTTATAATGAACACAACATATTAGACAGTATACACATATAATTATGTACTAAATAAACACGCTGGTCATTGGCATTCCAGTTCTGTAGGGCTGCATACCAAACCACCCCAAAACTTGGTAGCATAAAATAACAACCAGTGTATTACGCTCACAAATTCTGAGGGTTAGGAGTTTGGATAGGGCACAGCTGTGATTGTTTGATTCATTTCCATGACTTTTGGAGCCTCCGTTGAGAAGACCCAAGTATCTGGGAAGTGACTCCAGGGATGCATGCTAGAATCATCTGAAACTTCTCAACTTACATGGCTGACACCTGGGCTCAGCCAGGACCACTGACCAGAGTACCTACACATGACCTGTCTGTGTGGCTTCTCACAGCATGGCAGCAGGGATGTCCAAACGACAAATGAACCGAGGGAACCAGATAGACGCTGCATGGCCTTTTCTGACCTGGCCTCAGAAGTCACCTAGAGCCATGCTCTTCATACTCAATTAGTCAATGCAATTATGAAGCTGCCCAGATACAAGGGGAGGGGGCTGGACTCTCCACACCATGATGTGCAGTAATGACCAGGTCACATTGCAGAGGAGAATGTGGGATGGGAGAGATTGTTGTAGTTACCTTTGGAAAATAATCTACACCAATTTGCTTATTCACTCTGAGATCTGTCCCCCATCCCTTCTCTTTACTGCTCTTTATTGCAGAGAGCAAAAACCTTGCAGACCACATTTCCAAGCCTCCCATGCCAAATAGATTCTGGCTAGGATTTACCAATGGAGATACTGCCAAGAGATGGTGGGGGTGCTGGAGAGAGGAGAAGCTAGAATATATCCGCCCTTTCTCTCTGCTTTGGTCAGCATCTTCCCAGGAGCTGTATCTCCTCCCTGACTGACATTCTCTGCCAGGCAGCCACCACTTGTTCCATTCTCAGTGGACAAGCTCTACCTTGTTCCCTGTGACCCAAAGGTTCACACTGGCTTCCTGCTTTGCTGATCTGGGGTTGCACATGGGGTTGGCCATGCCCCATTTAGCTTTCAGCTCTTCTTATCCCTTTGTCCCTGATTCCCAGCAATAAATTCTCCCTTTTGAATTACTTAGTATGGGCTGTTTTCTTCACTGAATAATAATATACACAGACTACGGATAAAAACCCCCAAATGTTTTACTCATCAAAATGTGGGATTTGAAAAGCATGTAGACTATTGACATAGTTTCAAAACCTTGGAATGGGAGTCAGGCTGCCTGAGTTCTGGCCCTGGACCAGGCATAGCTACATACTTTGGTATTTGCTTAGCCCATCGGCCTTAGTGTCCTCAGCCACACAATGAGTTGTCCTCTTTGGTGCTAACATTCTGTGATTCTATCTTTCAGATATAATCTGCCTACTAGGTCTGGGCCTAACCCACAATGGCATTGATTCTGAACGTCTCACCTCAGCACTAAAAAATATCTCAGCACAAACAAACGTAATTTGCTACATGATTCAACAAAGGATGCTGGCCAGGTTAGAGATACTAGAGCCATCTCCACTGCAACAATTGGCCCCTGACATTTCACCTGAGGTTGAAATGGGACATATGGAGCCAGCACATCAGGTTAGTGTGGGAGCTCAGAGCACTTCTGCCTCCTCAGCTTTAGATAAAAGCAAGACAGCATTGGTCATCAGGCTCTTACAAGTAAATCTGGCCATCTGCAGACTGAGTCCCATCCAAGTTCAGGGGAACCACTGGGTGACATTCATATGAAAGTGCTGTAATCCCAGCACTTTGGGAGGCTGAGGCGGGTGGATCACTTGAGGTCAGGAGTTCAAGGCTAGCCTGGCCAACATGGTGAAACACCATCTCTACCAAAAATATAAAAAATTACCTGGGTGCGATGGTGCACGCCTGTAATCACAGCTACTCTGGAGGCTGGAGCAGAATCACTTGAACCTGGGAGGTGGAGGTTGCTGTGAGCCAAGATCTTGCCACTATACTCTAGCCTGGGTGACAGAGTGAGACTCTGTCTCAGGAAAAAAAAAAAAAAAAAAAAAACTTTTTCTTCTTTGAAGGGACAAAAAAAATCTTATGACACAAAAGGAGCACAATTTGTCGCAAAAGGGAAGAAAAATTGTGCAACTGAGACCTCCAATTATACCATCACAAGGAATAGCTTTAGAGAAACGCTTTCATTATAGAACTGATAGAAACAGGGACAAAGTCATGTGGTTGCCCTTTTTTAGGCACATAAATGAGCCTTGCCCAATGTACCCATCCTTTGTCTCTTTTCTATTCCAGGAGAAGAAGATTTGACAAAATTGATCATGCATTTAACAAAACATCTTTTAAGATATTTGAAGTAAATAAAATATTATAATAAACTATAAACAAATGTGACCACATATTTTAAGGTCAAATATTCTATTTGATTGGATATTATTTGAGGCAAATGGGTTACATATTTATTTAGACCTAGCATTCCTTGTTAGCAGAGAGATTTTCATGCTATTTCTTGTAGCAGGATCTGACCTATAGATAAACCTAAGTACTATTCAGAAACACAAGTTGGCAAAATGCAAATCCACAACCAAAATCTGAAAGTAATATCAAAGATGCTGAAAGATTAACAGAAAGGACAGAAGACTCACCACACGTCTGCAGCAGACATAGAATCTTGCCTAAACCATTATGTTGGCTCTATTTGAACAGGGTAGAACCTGTGAGGCATTCAAATTCAAAACTTTACTTCGATGATTTCAAGGAGCAAGAAACAGCTGAACTGGTTCTAACTGAAGCAAAATGTCCTTATTCTACTCAGCTAAAGTCAGTTATGCATCCAAATAATTTTGAGATGAAATGAGCAGAATTCATCATGTACACTGGAGACGGCTTCTTCACTTAACTCAATTCCACCTTTGGGCCTATATATGGCATACAATACTTTGAAACTACAAAACAAGTATAAAAGGCAAATGAAGAGATAAAGGTAAGCAGCCAGTGGTTTCAATTAAGACACAAAGAGCCATCCCATTTAATGTGCCTGCTGTATGCAATGCACTTTTCTAGAGTACGTGCAGTGTGAAGATCAAGAAGATGCAGCCTGGCTCTCCAGGGGTCCCCAGCTGCATGGTGGCGCCAGACACGTATATTAATAACTTGCAAATAAGACAAGGGTGACAAGGGCTGTTGAGAATACAGAGTGATACGTAAGAATGCAGGAGAGAAAAATGCGTCCCCTGTTTGAAGGATATGGGAAGGCTTCCTAGAGGAGGTGAGGTTGCAGCGACACCTTGAAGAACTTACTTGCAGAACTTTGACAGTGCCGGGATAGAGTAGGGGATATGTCTGACCAAAGGCAGGAACGGCGTGAGCAAAGCCAAAGAAATGTGTCAAGGGCACTAAGTGTGTCAAGTGCGCACTAAGTGCACGAATGAGCTGGAGCAGAAAGAGGAGGAAGCAATGCAGTGGGCAGGAGGCGACAAAGGCCGTGAGAGATGAACCACGGACGCCCAGGCACGCTGCGGAGGAAAACAAGGACTTCATTCTGCACGCAATAATGAGCCATTAAAGGCTTCCGAGGAGGCAGATATGATTAGATCTCTGATTTAAATGACAACTCGTGGCAATTTGAGTTATGTTCTTAAAATCTACATTCCTCAGAGAAAATTTTGCAAGAATCTCTTATCAGGGCAGTAACTCTTTCTCTCTGTCACAGCTGCCCTGAATGCTCCTACCCTCATTCTGTTCTAAAAGCCTCTGTGTGAAAACAAGCGCCTTTTTCTCCAAGTCGTTTCCTCCAACTGTTCATTCCGTATGGACTCTGGGTGCCCTGTGTGGGCTCACATCTGACTGCCCAGCAACGAGCCGCATCATCACGAGCATACCTGGAGGGTCTTCTGGGGACTCACCAGTAAGCCCACGAGCCACAGAACAAAACTTCCATTTCCCTGTAAACATATTCACGGCAGTGAAGAGCACAACGGAACATTTTTACGTGGATGAATAGCATCCATGTCCCTTAAACAGTTAACTCCAAGGTGAACTTCTTCCACGATTTCTCTAGACTCAAGAGAGTCAGAGTTCAGATCTCCCTCTAGTCCCGCAATTAAAGATTCTGAATTTCTAAGGAAAGTTCTTTTTCGTCCTCTACCCTTAATTTCTGTGTATAAACAGACTCAATTTATCTAGGGTGAGAATTCCAATGCTGTATGTCCCACAGGTTAAAGAGAGTTCAGGTTATTTTCTTATAGGCATAAAAAATAAATTAGATTAAAATTCAAGTGGAGCAGAATAGTGAACAAGAAAAGAGAAAGAAACCAGCAAAGACAGGGTCAGGCCACACCATGCCATACCATCAACCTATTGCTTCCATTAGCTGTTCTCTTGGGGATCTGTCATTTTCTGATGCTTCCACTGGACTCGGCTCGGCTGCAACAAGTCTGCCATTGGGAGCCTCTCCTGGGAGGTCGGCCTCAGTAAATATAGTAACTAGTATTTTTGATGTAATGCAGGATATGGGAAGAAAGGTACTTAGGGCATTTGGTGTGTATACCATATACACGTGTATGGGTACACACACAAGCTTGAGACAGAGAGAGAGAGGACTGCAAAGAGAGGCTTCTACCATAAAGCACTACTGAGGTATCTCTCCGTGGAAATTAAAGACAGAAGCACCCAATGAACTCATCTTCATCTCATTGGTAACCTTCCACTGGGCCAGATGGAGAAGGCTAATGCTATAACATATTAGAGCCCCCTCCACCCCAATCTCTGAGAAGCAGTTCAGCTTCCTCCCATGACCTGTCTTCTGTGGGAAGAGGCGAGAACCACACAGGAATGAGTGCTGAGCTCCTATAAGGCTGCTAGAAGGGAAGAGACCCACCCAGGAGGTGGCGGTTTCTCCTCCACAAATGCCTCCCACCCAGTGCCGACTCCCCAGCACAGCAGTCGGCTCCCTCATCTCTCTTGCCTCCCTTGATGACGATGCAGGCTCTGCGGAGGCCCATCTTGGGTGAGCTCCCACATTCTGAATCTTCATGGTTTACTGTAACCTCCCAGAGGATGAAAAGGGAAGGGAGATGTGAAACCCAGATTAGGCAAATTACTAACCCTGACAAATATAAGGACATAACGAATCTGGAGCTGACATGTCCAAGGAGGAAACCACCGGCTGCATATGACTGTTGGCACTTAAATTAACTGAAATTCTCCATTCTCACTAGTCACAGGTGGCTAGTGGCTATCACATTGGACAGTAAAGTTAGAGAACATTTCCATCACGGTAGAAAGTTTTATTGGACAGCGCTGGTCTCAAGTCTCTTGGGAAAAGGTCTATTTGCACCTTGGATTAGGAATAAAATGTAGTGTTTGTGATAAAGTGAAAAGAGCACTAATTAGGATTAATTCTAGGCTGAGTTTTACTAATAGTGGACTAATAATGGCAACACAATCTGTAAAAATAATGGCACTGAAGTGGACTGAAGCTTTACCTTACAGAGTAAGATAAGGCAACAGGGTTCAATGGAAAGCATGGGACCCCGGAATTCACAAGAACTGAGTCCAAACGCCAGCACAGTCCTGATGCCCAGGGGCAAGTCACATGAGCTGCCCTAGCCTTCACTTCCTCAGCTGCATAATGGAACATCATCATCTATCTCATTTGCCAAATGAGGTCATAGATTTAAAATATACTTAAAAATGTCCAGCTTTCTGCCAAATGCTAAACAAAAGCTGGGTGTACCCCCATAGGTTAGTACACAATATGTTTCTGTCTCCTTTTTCCCTAGGGAGGTTCTCATTAGCAGATGCCCAGGACATGGCACTGGTACCTTTTTCTCATACCACATCTCTCATCCCGTGGGCAACCTCTGACGGAGGCACTTTGTTGCCTGTGTTTGGCAAGCCCAGATTTGCTTCCTCCTCCTCCCTCCACTCTTCCTCCTCCATGTTCTCCTTCTCCTCTTTCTCCTTCTCCTACTCCTCATCCTCCTCCTCTTCTTCCCACCCACTACCAACACAACCACAAAAAGACGAGAAGGTTATTTTAAAGTCACCCATAAAATATGCCCTTGAAGTCCCTCCTTGGCTTTGAGAGAGGGGAAAAAAGACGTTATAGAGACGTCATTTATTGAAGTCCTGCTCTATCCAGAGCACTTGATTTGGACCGCGGGAATTAGCTTAAAAGAAAAAAAAGGGGGTGGAGGGGAAAGAAACATACACATTTGGATATTCTCTAAAAATACTAAGGGATTCTTCATACACATCAGCAAGTGTAAATTAATGTAGGCCAAGTCTAATAAATACTTGTGACCAAAATGAGAGACGGAGTAATAGGACACAGAGAATCTGGTGGGTTATTCAGGAAAGTTTCTTAGGGGAGTTCAAAATTGAGCCAGATTTTAAAGGAGGTGACAGACAGAGTTTGGCAAAAGGAGAGAAGGAGGCTTTCCAGGAAGGGGAATTATAACACTCTAAGGTGTAGAGACAGACAGGGAGGAGTTCCGATAGGTGAATGCCCAGAGACTGGGAGGGAGTAACACAAAGGCAGGCAGCCGCCAGGGTGGGGCACGCAGGGAGAGGGAGGTCAGGCTGCAGAGGGCTTCCTGGGGAATTTCCTTTTGCTAATAAGCAGTAATGGAGAGCCACCGTGGATTCGTGAGTAGAGAAAACAGTGTTTAATGAAGACAATTCCAGCAGCTGTGTGGAGGGTGGAGGAGAGGAGGCGAGGTCCAGGCGGGGGATGCCAGCTAGAGTCCTGCACTAAGCAGTAGCCATGGAAATGGAAAATGAGGATCCAAGGAAACCATGCGGAGGGAGAACCGGCTGACATTGGCATGGAGTGGAAATGGGGGATTTTGGAGAGGGGGCCAGTGGAAACTGGTGCCAGGACAGTGTGCCACTGGCAACCATAGAAATGTGTTGGCGAAGAGATGCTGATTGAATGAAGGGAGAAGGGAGAGGAACAGTGGGTTTCTTTCTTTTTTTCTTTTTCTTTCTTTTTTTTTTTTTGGTCTTCACCATTTTCCAATATTGGGAGAACATGCCAGGAGAGATTTTTCTATCCACCACTGGAGATATTATTATTCAGGATGATGGAACTGTAGATTGCAGAATGATCAAAACCAGTTTGTAACTGAAACCAGGTGAGAAAATGAGCATTCAAGGGAGTGGAGGACGGAGAAAAAACAGAATGGACGTTTGATTGAGCCTTGAGAAAATGGTGGCATAACTGGAGCAGAGCTTTTCAGCCTCAGCAATGCTGACATTTTGCGATGCCTCATTCTTCATTTTCAAGGGCTGACTCGTGCATCCTAGGACGCTGAGCAGCATCCCAGGCCTCTACCCCTGCTCCCCAGTCATGACAACGAAAACTGTCTGCAGACATTGGCAAATGTCCTTTGAGAGGAAAAACAGCCCCCAATAGAGACCCATGGGTTAGAGGTAATATTGATATTTATTAGACATTTATAATATGCCAGGCACTGTTCTAAGTCCTTTATAGGTATTAATGTATTTAATTCTCAAAACTATATTTTTAATCACTGTATTACTATTATTCTCCATTATTCCCAAATAAGGAAACCAAGACTCAGGAGTGATGTAATTTTTCAAAGTTTCCACCACTAAAAAGTGGCAGCTTCAGGCAGTTTGACTCCAAGGCCCATGTTTTTTATCAAAAGGCTCTACTGCATTTTTGTGGAAAGAGGATTCATATGCAAAAGCACTTTGAAGACACCACAGGGGGACTGCGGAGAGGGTACTGGGGGCATGGAGGAGACCCCAAAGCATCAGGCCTAAGGCACTAAAAGAAGGCTCGTACTACCTAAGAAACAGGGACCCCAGAGAGAGGGGCTGGGGGAAGACAATGAATTTTGTTTTGGATCAATAAATGTTTTAGGGTGACCACACTGAAAGCAGCAGTGAAGAAGCAGAGAAGACAGAACTTCCTGATGTCAGGGAAGACAGGAAGTATTGTGTGACAGCAAAGTCCGTAATGAAGAGACAGATTGGGTCAGGACAAAGGCAGTTGTAGCTGTAAAGAACAAAACAAAGTCCCCTCTGAAGCATCCAGCAAACAAAAGATAGACATGAGTGTTTATACTGGAAAGAGAATGATTATGGACCTTTACATCAAAGAACGATGATTTTTCAGCAAAGTGTGATGACACCATCAACTGAGACCAGGACTATGGAGGAGAGAATGCTCAGAGAGCCCATGTTTTGAGAGTGGGGTGGGTGCTTGTGAACAAAGGCTGGTCATGCCATCATTCGTGATGATGGGCTCTGGAAGAAAGGATTCTGAGGACTTTTTTTTTTTATCTGCCCTTAGTAGTGTGAGTGACAGAACACTAAAAGCAGATATGCCTGCAAGTGGGTGGGTCAGTACTGGAGAAGCTGAATTCCAGTTCCAGGAAACAGAGTGGCAGGGGAGGGAAGGAAGGGAAGCAACAAGGAATTCTAAGCCCAGGAGAAGGAAGCATTAGAGAATTCCACACTGAGAGGTAGGTAAGGTCAGTGATGTAAGCGAAGTGGAGGAAGCAAAGCCTGAAGTCACAAGGAGAGAGGATCCAGATCTTATGGGAGGGGTGAGAGAGATACCATAGGGAAGAAATGCTGCTGGACACCTGGACAAAGAGGCAACGTGGAAGAATTGGAGGGCACACTTTTGCCAGTAAGTGGTTGATCTGCAATGGAAATGTGCAAGAATCCATAAATCCAACATATTAAAAAAGTTAATTTAGTGTATATTTTGAAATATGTAGGAGAAAATGTAACAAAGTGCAAAAATGTTGACCATTTTAACTGAATAACTAAATAAACACTTGTTTTATTAAAATTAGACAAAGTTCTTTCCCTCTGGGCAATCTGGGCAATCCACTTACAATGAAAAATCTAAGAGCAGTTATTTCCACAGCATGAGGAGCTGTGTGCATAAAATTAGAGGGTTAAGAGCATTTATTTAATCAACCCACCACATCTTCTAGAAATGTAGGTCCAGCGGAATGGCAGACAAGAATCGCTGGAGTCCCGAGAAGTCAGAGGCTGTCTTCCTCCCTTAGACTGGAGGTTGCAGGCAGCACGGCTCAGGCACACATGAGACAAAGGAACGGGTGTGAGAGAGGTGGTGGGAGAGTCTGGAAGAGCAATTCTCAGACTTGGCTGTACATTAGAACCACCTGGGCAGCATTTCAAATATTCTGGTCCCTAAGACAGAAATCAGAATCAGTGCCCTTATGAATATACCCTAAAGTTCTTATACCCTGTGAAGAAATGGTTTTTCATTCATATTCTCAGATTCTCTCTCTCTCTCTCATACATACACACACACACACACACACACACACACACACACACACACGTGCACGGAGCTGGCTCTTCCACACAGTGAGCGGCAGGGAGCATGGCTTTGCTTGGCAGCTGCTTCTTCCTCCAGCTGCATCTGGGCTTGAACCCAACTGCACCGAGGAACCAGGCGGGAGCAGAGGGAGGCTCACGCTCTTCTTGTCTCCACATCTACTTCATGCCCACCCCTGATTCCAGTACCAAAGGGAGATCAAGACCCAATGCCTTAAATATATACCATCCCTTCTCCCATGGAAACAGAAGGGCTTCACAAAGATCAATATATCCACCAGCCTGCAGTTATTCAATTCAGATTTTAGAAAATTGCATTCGTTTTGTATAAAAGTAACCCTGAATTGCCTATGCTACAAGTAGGCACCGTACTACAAATAACCTAAAACCAGAAACAATTTGAAATTGATTTATACTTGCCACTTGAATGCTTGACATTCTGTGAACTCACAATGCTTAATTCCTTTCCAAAATGTCTGTTTGCCACCATTTACAGGCAGGAGTGAGACAAAGAGATGTACACCAAGCAAATATCTGCCCGGCAGAGGACTGGATTATCACAGTGACCGTAACACCCAAGCAAGCCTTGGAGGCTGGCAGGCGGGCGGGCGAGCTGACCTCCACAAAGAAGTCACAAAAACTCCCTGGAGTCCAGACAGAACTTCCCAGGGGGCACAGCAGCTGTCGCTTTCTGATTCTCCCCCAGAAGAGTGCCAAAATTGCTGCCACCTCGTCGTCCGCTAGGCAGGGAAGGAGGAAGGGTGATAGGCACTGTCCCTCCCTGGGGAATGCAGTTAGACAGACCCTCTGTCTCCCCCTGGCTGTCAGAGAAGGCAGACCTCCTTTCAGCCCCTCACCCGCCACCTCTTCCTTTTACCCTGTTTTTCTCATCCTTCCTCTTCCTTTATTCTCTCCCTCCCTAGTTTTTTCCTCCTTAACACACAGGTGGAGAAAAAGCAGAGAAGCTGATGGAAGTTCAGGTCCTGGCTATGGCACTTTCTTCTTTTTCATCAGTGTCACCCTCTCTTTTTAAAAAATTTCCCTCTTTCCTTGCTCCTGCCATTCTCTCTAATAACCCAAGGCTCCCAGCCCCGAGGTCTCTCTGGATCGCCCCCTTGGACACACCTAATTTCTGGGCTTATTCTGTAACACTCCCAATTTCCTGAGGCTCTCCTAGGCACTCGGTTTCATACACTTTACTCCATCTCCCTCATCAGCAGAAATGAACGCACCCAGCTTCTGCAATTCTCCGCGGCATGACAGCTGTAGTGGAGGATCGTTGAGGCACAGGCTGGGGTAGGCATTTATGTAAGAAAAACAAAAGAAGATGGAGAAGGCCAGCAAGGACCATCCCTTTTGCTTTTTCCTACCCTACTGAGAAATCGGCAGCGTTACTCACAGGATATGGACAAGAGAGGCAGAGAGCTCAGTTCCAGGCGCTTTACGTACCTCACCTCATCTAACCTTCACATAACCTGCATTTTACAGCAGAGGAAAAGCTGGCAGCCAAAAGTTGAAATGCCTTACCCAAAGTCACTCGGTGGCAATTCCAGGATTCTGAACTCAAGTCCCTTTGACATCAAAGACCCAGCTTTTGACTCCCATGGGCTGCCTCTCTGGGAAGTGGCACTAGGGCTCCCATCTTTACTTCTAGATGTTGAATATTCAAGATCTAGGCTTGCCTTGGTGTAAAAGCCACAGCAGTACCAGCCCAGGATCCTGAGGGTGCCAGGACTCAGCTGTCCTTGTAAGGCACTGCTTGGCACCCAGGAGAAAATAGAGACAAATCTCCCATGGTGGGAAAGGTAAAGAGAGAATCCACTGAATATCAACTTTGAGAGGGGAGGAGGACCTTACGAGAAGTTTCAAGAAATCTTCACCCTGGGGTCCTGATGGAGACTTAATCTCTGACTGTGGCTAGAATTTGTTCTCAGGGCCTTAGACAAGAGTCAGAGTCCATTAGGGTGGACTGGGAGGTGGCTAACATAGTAGACAATTATAAAGAAAGCTAGTATTCCTCTATTCCAATATTATCTGAATCACATTCATCCCTTCCTAAGTACTTGCATCCCCTATCCCTGGGTGGTCACATTGGCTCACCCGTGTCTGGGCCAGATAGCTGGGCTCCTACATTACTTGATTTCTGCCACCTTAAAGACACCATCAATTCTGCCTTCTTCTCTAGACATTTTTGCCCAAATCTCAGCTCCTTGTTTGTGTGAGCTCTCGGAGGATAGGCATTAAATTTGATTCCACAGCAAAGAGGTCCTGCCCTTGGCCACAAACCTTCATAAACATCCTATAAATGAATCCATGCGGTGGGTTAATCTTGAAAGACAAAAAAGTCAGGATTGCAAGAAAAAGCTGTTCTCCAAAGTCTTCACCTTCTAGAGACAAGTAACCAGAGGAATATTTGCCAGGGTGTGCCCTGGACACATAGTCCAGAGCAAGGGCTCTTAACCTGCCATTCATAGATGGGCTTCAGGGATGCTAAGTCCCCTAATAATACTTTGTGTGGAATTTCAGGCATTGGCACAAAGGTAGATTTTTCAGGGAAGAGGATCCAGAACATTCATTTTGGGAATTGCTGCTTAAATGTGTGGAATAAAGGTCAGGGTAGAAGTGGGAAGGCAGCAAAGATGAAGCGGGTTTGGGGGTCAAGGAGGGCAGCGTGGACTTCACAGGCTGTAAGCCAGGCTGTTTGTGTCGGCAGCGGTGCAAAGCTGACTCGCAGAACACCTCATTCCTCAGCAGGAGCTCAGCCTTCTTTGTTCAGACCTGAGAAGCAGGCACAGTACTTAACCGTTCCCACCTTTGTTGAGAATGTTAATATAGGTTGGGTCCAAGCTCCCCCAGGTGAGAACCACATAGCATCTTTGGCATTGCCCTAGCTGGCAGCCACTGCCGTCACTCCATTTTGAGCACCATCTATTTAACCCACCCCATTTTCCCTGTTTAGAAAGTAGAATCTCAGGATAAGCCAGATCTTAAACTTTTCTTACTTTTCCTTAATTACATATATCAGTTTCCTGCAGCCTGCCAAGCCTGAAATTCTCACAGAGCCCCAGATCTAATAGGATTTGTTCTTTAAAAAGTCATTTTGAAGGTTCCTAGCCCTGGTCTCTTTAAGGTAACTGAAAGGTTTGATATTTTTTGCAACCTAGTATTTATGCTTATGAGTTTGTAATTTCTAGCCATCATCTCTTTTTTCAAAGAAGGTTATACACTGGCTCTCAGAGATCTTTCCAGTCCTCTGTGATTTTCCCAAATGGCAGCCTTTGGCCCTGCACTGGCCACTTCTTTGTTAAAGACATTTTAGAATCTGTCATGAAGACCTGGGGTTATTTATCATATTCTCCTTAATTAATGTTTTAAAATCCTCTCCAATTTTATATTGGTCTTGTGTTCCCTAACTCATGCTAGAATCCAGATTACACACCATACACACACACACAAACACACGTGTGTGATTGTATGTTAGTTACCAGTTCCCATTATATTTCTAAGAAATTAAAGATATACTTCTTGTTCTTATGAAGATGGCTTTTACTGCTTTCCCTTTAATTTCTCATATAACTAAAGTTTTTCATTTTTTATTTCCTAATCATCTTTTCTAAATATAAAAATGATATGCTTTATTGTGGAAATTTTGGAAAGTAAAGATAGAGAGGTAAAATGGTAATAATTCCATCGCTCCTAAAGTCTTAAATCTTTTGCATGATATGTCAATCTTTCTTCTCAGATTTCACAACTTTTACCATTTCTGAAGATGCCTACCTTCCCACTGAAGTGGCTTTCTTTTTAGAATAAGCCCTTTGTTTATCCGAGCAGGATTCCTCCAGACTTTCTCATCTAGGAGAGCAAGCTGATCTCCTAAACTATCTCAAGGCACCTGCAGAGGAGAAAGAGCCCCAGACACGAGATTCAGAAAAGCTGGGCTTGAATTCTAGCTTTTTCTTCCTCTTGACTGCATAATTTTGGGCAATCATTAGAGCACTTTATATCACTAGAGTACTTTGTACCTCAATTTCCTCACCTTTAAAATAGGGTTAATAGTTCATGCCCAGAATTCCTCCTGGTGAGTTCTTGGGAAGACCAAATAATGTATGAGGAAGACAGTATATATGAGAAAGCTACTGACACAATATCAAGCTTTAGAAATGTAAGTGATCAATATTATTACATCCAATTTGGTTTGTCCTTGCCTCCGTTGCCTTCCTTCATTGAAAACCCTCCTTTTCTTTCCCAAGTTTTGGCTTGTTTTAGTTTTCCTTACAGTTTTTCATGTGTGATCAGTTCATGGTAACTTTGTCCTAGGCTCACTTGAAACTTTAAATCCTCAATTAATTGGTTTCCATTTGTATCTTCTGCATTTTTGTACTAAAAATTCATGTTCTCTAAATATTCTAGAAACATGGCACCTCGTGGCCAGATTGTCTTTTCTTGCCAGATGTAATTTGATGAGATACTCAAAGAAGTCAGACTTGATCTGGAAGCTTCTAATTCAGAAATGACTGCTGGCCCTCTACATGGGACAACTAAGCATCACACTGCACCACCCAAACTAGCTCTGATTGAATACCTAGTGGGTTGGAAACAGGGGAAGTCACAATAATTAACATTTATACAATGCCTACTCTGTGACAAGTATTGTTGAAAGTGAAATAACTCACCTGATTCTCACAGTAACTCTAAAAACCCAGAATTATTAATGCTCCATTTGATGGATAAGGAATCTGATAGTACAGAGAAATAAAGACATTTGCCCAATAAATGAACAAGGGTCAGAACATAAACCCTGGCAGTATGACTCCTGAGTTCTTGCTCAGGAGAAAAACCACCGTTTTCTGCCTCTGCCACCATGTTACACTGCAGAAAGAAAGGTGGAGAAGACAGTAGCGGGGAAAATGTAAAAAACCCAAGATGACAGCAAGGAGCTGAGGAAGTACAAGTGCTGAAAATACAACTCATTTCACCTTCTGCATAACTCAACAATTACATTAATTACACTCCTGTGCATTTCTGGAAGACTGTCTTGGCTGTGTCCTATAGCTAATGAGCACATCAGAAGAAAGAGGTCCACAAATCATTCACAGAAGTCCAGGTCCTAACCACCTTTTGAATCCTGCTGTGCACCCTTCTCTTTCTCCACTCTCTTCATTATGTAGAACCAGACACACAGTATGTTTCTTTTAAGTCTCTGAGCATCAAGTCAACCATAAACATTTACTACAAAGCTTAGAGCAAAGAGTTTAAGAGTGTGAACTTCAGCCAAAACGCCCAGTTCAAATCCTGGTTGTGCCATTTAAGCAAAGCAAGCTTTTAATGTCTTCATGTCTTAGTATCCTCATCTGTGAAATGCAGATAAATTTACATACCTCTATGGATGTTTGAAAGGGTTAAATTGGTCAATTCATGGAAAGCACTAAGCACAGAACCTGTAGGTGCTCACAACAAAGTAGCAGCCATCCATTAAACATCTATGGTGTGCCAGCATTCTGTTAGGTACACACCAGGACATGAGGGTGGATGCTGTTTCTCCCCTTGAGAAATTCACATCGGGAGGTGGGATGGATAGAGACACGATAGCAGTCCTTTCACATCCCAGGGTGGGCTATGGGAGCAGGAAGAGGCCAGTGATTCCAGTCTGTGGGCAACAGGAAGACCTGGAGCTGAGGATCCCTGAGCTGAAACTTGCAGGCATGAGGGGAGGTGGGGAGGGCACTGCAGTCAGAGCAAGAGGCATGAGCAAAGGCCTGGAGTGTAAATCAGCCTTTCACAGTATCCCTTGCCCCTGCCTGTGTCACCATCTCCATCTCTTTACTTCTTGGATCATGTAAAGATAAAAGATAAGCCTGGAAAAAACAGTTTCACACATAAAGCTAGAAAGATTAGTTTTGCTCTCCTTTCTGACAAGTATTTATCTAGTTTTCTCAATAAAATACTGTGAAAGAGAACCTGGGGAGGAGACATAGACCAAAGATTAAAAACCGCAGGTCACAATGCCTAGGTGCCACTCTGCATTCCGAATGCTGTGTACCTCACCACTCACGGCATGTCTTGCCCATTAAATATTTTCCATTTTCTTGTTCACTGAGAGTGGATGTATTGAATTCAAGGCCACATCGTACATTGAAAACTGGCTATTTGGAGCAGGATGAAGTTATTAATTATTATTTCATACAGCACATGTGTATATTACACTTATGGTTGAGGAGATTTTTTACATTTCCTCATTCAGTCCACAAAATGACATCTTTACAGGGGTCAACACGATAACTGGCTCCCCTAAAGACCTCATTTTACAGATGAGGAAGTGAGTTCAGCAAGGTTGTATAGCTTGCCTGAGTCACACAGTGCTGGCCAGGGTGGGGCCAAGATGGGATCTGCTCAACACGGCCAAAGACCAGTGCCTCTCTCCTCAATTCCACCTTGCTTCAAATTACTGAAAGGCCTTTTTAAAATATGCATGTGGTAAAGTTAAGGCACTCCATGTGGCACCAATATATATCCTCTTTCACAATAGAAAGAAAAGATATGGGGAATTTAACCTTTGTATTTTATATTTATTTTCTATAAAACTGCCCTCCAAGTTAACAGCTGATAGAGATATTTGAAACAAAACTAGCTCGCTCGTGTCCTTTTTGGAATTTCCTCTTTAACAATGATGACCCCTGTTAATAGTAAAATCCAAGCACAAAGCCATACTTATGACTGCCATTCTCTTGCACTTAACCATTAGTCTCTATTCAAAGGAGTAGTTTGCAAATGGGTTTGAGAAAGAAATAGATGCAAGAAAATGGAGAATCTTCAAAATGTCCAAGATTACATGATCAGAGAGAAGTAGATTGTTCCTTCCCTCTTAGAGGAACCAGAGTCTTCAAGTTCAGAGGTGAAATATATTTACAGAATGGTAGGGGTAGGCTAAGATGATGATGCCCAGGCCTTAGCCATATGTGAAATGAATGAGATGCTTATGGCCAGTACCATGAGTTTCTCATCCTTCATCCTCACTGAATTAAATTAAGGTCCAGAAATCAACTATTTTGTAGGGATCCATTTTTTCAGTTTAAAACAACTTTGCCTTTTACCAACAGCAAAGCCCCAAGAGAAGGGATGTAGAAGGAAATCACTTTAGCTGAAGTTTCCAAGTACATGCTGTTTATGAGTTCCCTACATGCAGCATAAACCTTTATCTTTTTTAACATGGAAGCAACTCTATATAATTTAAAGAGTCAGGGGTTAGAATCAGAAGATGTAAGTTGGAACCCTGGCTTGCTCCTTATAGCTATGTAAGATTCAGCTCTCTACTCCTCAGTTTATCTGAGAAACAGAAATAACGTCAGCCTTGTGGTGAGGATTGAGCAATGTGCATTAATATAATCTAGAATATAATTGGCATAATCTAGAATATAATTTCCAATAGAAATTTGTCTCAAGCAAAGGCAAGGCAATTCCTTATAGATAACTATATTTAGACTGACAGCAATAATTCTTAGCATTTTCATTCCACTTCTTATCTTTAAATGATATACAAATTCTGATTACATAATTCCAGGACCTTCTCACTCCTTTTCCTAATCTCTGTCTCAGTTGCGTAAATGCAGACTTATCAATAAACTAGATTGCCTGCAATGGTTACTGAAAGATCACTTATGAGTTTCAGTGTCAAACTTGAATTTTATGTTGAAATCAAAGCAGCTTTGTAAATGGGTACATAATAAAAAGGAGAGGTTGAGAAGGTAACCATGATCCCATTTATTCCAGACAGTCCAGGCTGGAGTGCAGTGTTGCAATCTCAGCTCACTGCAACCTCTGCCTCCCAGATTCAAGCAATTCTCCTGCCTCAGCCTCCCGAGTAGCTGGGATTATAGGCAACTGCCACCGTGCCCAGCTAATTTTTGTATTTTTAGTAGAGATGGGGTTTCACCATCTTGGCCAGGCTGGTCTCGAACTCCCGACCTCTTGATCCACCTGCCTCGGCCTCCCAAGGGAGAGTTCACTTCTAGTTGGGGAGATCAAGGAAGACTTCATGGTGGAGCCTGCCTTTGAGATGAGCCTTGAGGAATGAACAGTATTTACATGGAATTTGAAAGGAAGGGCAACAGCATAATTAGTGATGAGAGAGAGCTTTTTGAAGAAATGTCCATATCGAACACAATGTGAAAGGAAGCTCAAAGAACTGAGGCACTGAGGAATGAGTATATTTTCACTTCATCAGCCTAAAGCTGGCACTAAAGATACTTTTGTCTATTCAACTCTAATAAATCTCACCCAAAGCATTAAGAGGTGCTTGGATGGCAAGGAAATGGAAACATAAAAGGTATAAACATGTCAGCTTTATCTTCAATGCACATTCATTTCCATCATCATCTTTACCAACAACCAACATTTTCTGAGCACTGACCATGTGCAGAGAGCACTCTGCTAACCACTGAGGACATAAAACGACAAAGACATAAATCTTGTCCTCACAGGAAAATAAAAAATTAATAAATTTGATCACTTTAACAAATTTGATCACTTTTAAACAAAAGTGATTTCTCTTCTACATGCAGGCTCTAAACACACACACACACACACACACACACACACATCCAGTATTTCTTTCTTCAAAAATCCAAAGGGTAGCATTCTCCTACTCAGGAAAGATCTTTCAAATCTGAGCACCTGTATTTGGCCAGGGTAGAATTTCTTCTGCAGTCCTTCTTCCTATGTGAACTGAAGGAAAAACCAGGATACAGATGTAAACAAAATCAAATAAAAACTGAAATATTCTCCATTCCCCCTCAAGCTCAGAAACAATTCTGGAGCCTCTAACAAGGTGATGAGAGGAAGAACCACGAATCACAAAGACAGCAATTGTGGCTCCACAGAGCTCACGGGTGAAGCTGATCTATCTGCATGGTAACAAATTCCAGGGTAAAGGCTGCAGTAGCTCCGTGATTTGGATGTTTTGCCTGTGTGGGGCCAGCCAGTAGATATTTGAAAAATTCAAATCAAGGAGTATGCGTCTTAGTTTTCTCCTAAATATTTAGTGCCTCACACCACCACACAGCCCACCAAACACCACTGAGTCCAAACCACACTCATACCCTTTCTCTTTTATCTTCAATGGCTATTAGCAGCTGTCCAAAAGAGAAGTAGTGTTTTTATTCTTTTATAGTTTGTCTTTTTAAAGACACGGATTCATAAATCTGGGTTTTTTCTTGCCTCTGTACATTTAGGTTCACATTTATTTTAAAACAGGGAAGGGAGTAAGCCAAAAAGGAAGGATGTGAGAAAACTATTAACCCAGCCAGCCTAATAATCAGTGATTAAAGTTACAGTCAGAGAAGAACGACATCTTGATGCCTCCTACCCTCTTCCTCCTCTGCGTGCCTTTAATATTCTACTTCAGGCACTGAGAGGGAGGGCAACAGGGCTAGTGAATTCCAACTAGCACTCAGATAATTGCACCATTCACACCCCTCACCAGTCAATCAGGGTCTGCTTAGCCAGCCCCATTTATTAATAGTTTTCCTACATTTACACTGTTACAAAGGACCGAAATGAGGTTTTCTCTCCGAAACAAGAAATGGGGCACCCTCAATAAAGACTAAGTGGAACAGAGGATGTTTGCAAAACCAAGAACTGCTCGCCCTATTTTGCAGCCACACCTGTTTTAAGGGTGTCAGGAAAGCATTCTCCCTAAGTTTCCTAACTTTCAACACCAGGCCAGTGTTAGTGTTGAGAGAGCTTCCCTTAATTCAACCCCCAGTTCCACCCCTTGGGTGCAATCTGTAGACTAAGTACCATCATATCCCAACAGCATTTTTTTTTAACTTCTGGCCCAGGGAACCCTCCACTAATCATAGAACAGTTTAACAGTGACAAGGTCTTACCTTCATGTTAAAATGCTAGTGTAACATAATGTTTAGAGCTAACAGGTGCCTTGTCAATCATCTTGCCCGGTCATTCTCAAATATGGCTTCGCATTAGAATCCTGCAGGGAAGTTTTTTAAATGACCATCGCCTGAATCCCTCCCTGAGAGATTTCAATTTAACTCTTTGGGGTAGGGTCTGAGCATGGGCATCATTCTTTTCTTTGTTGTTATTCTTGTTTAGTTTTTTGTATTTGTTTTTGTTTAAGCTCTGTGGATGATTTTGTTATTGAAGTGGAGTTCAAAATCACTGCTTCAGACTATTGTCACTTTATGGAAATTAGAAAATTGAGGTCCAGAGTCAACGGTTTGTACATGGTCACAGAATAAAGCAACACAAGCAGAATTAAATATAAGCTTCTGACTCCTAAGACCACCACCTCCTAAGACCACCGCCTCTTTCATTATCATATAGGCAGCTACTGGACAGCCTGGAAAAATCTAACATTTTTAAAGACCCATTACATATAAAGAGAGAACTCCGGACTCTGATGCTATGTGGATGAGCAAATGCACACCACTGGCTGATTTAGGGCCATGCATTCCAAGGGGGCTCGTGGGGGCAGGATACAGGAGAGGAAAGTACTGAAATGAGGGTCAGTGGACGTGGCTGACCACATTATGTGGCTTTAGGCCACATGGCCAACCTTAGGACTATTTTCACAGTTTTTAAAGGGTGGTTGTCAAGGAGGACACGTAACCTCCAAGGTGACTGTCAGCATTATTGCTCTATTATCCTGCGCCACACACACAGACCACATGCATTATTGTCCCTAAATTGCACACATTTAATGCATTTAAGACTTTGGGGCCTACTATATTTGGTAGGTAAGTCACTGCACGAACATATCCATCCACACACAAGTCTAATATGCACAGGTGTGTGGGGTGTGTGTGGATTTGGATACATATCCAATACACTAATCTCGAATCCAAAGTACAAACTGCTGTGGCATCTGTGTGACCAGACTACGGCCCCTAGAAGGTGGGAGGATTAGTTAAGAATGTCGACCATTTTCACAGAGTACAATTAGCTATGGGAAAAAGAATGAGCGTCCTCACCTGAGCTTCAGGCTTCTAAGACTCTCTTCTCCCTTCCTGTAACCATGTAGTGCTTTTATTCAGCCATTGTTTTTAAGTCCCCCCCTCTTAAAAAGAAACAAGATCTGATTTCCTAAGAAATTCTATGTGGTTGAAGCCCTGAGTGGGTCTATATAAAGATTAATGGGAACTTTAAGCTTGACATTTCTTTCTAAAGAAAGAAATTTTCAGTCTGAGTGAGGCAGTGAGGAAAGACACAGAGGATGGTGTGTGGACAGCATAGTTTGCCGTTGGTGAGTTGAGTGAGTAGTTCAGAGGGTTAATTCATTGAAACTTTAATTGTCTTAATCTAGGAAGCTCCTCTACTACAGACTTTACGCTCCCCATCAAGCTGGGCTCCAAGGAGGGCCAAAGCCTGTAGCTTCTCTCTCCTTCCAGGTCTGCCATTCACAGACAGCTGGCCCTGCTTCCCCTCCACCGCCTTCTCAGGGACCCTGGGCACAGCCTTATCACTGTGCCTCCCCTGCTCTGCCTCTCAAGTCCCCTTGGAATGCATGACTCTTAGGTCAGTCAATGGTGGAAATTTACTCACCCACATATCTTCAGATCCAGGGTGCTCTCTTTATATGTAATGCATCTTTAATAAGTCATCAGGCTGAGCTTAGGTTTCTTCTGCTAATGAAACAAATACAAACCACAACATACGAAGAATGGTGAAAGTGTAGATAAATGGTAAAAGGATAAGGAGCAGAAAAAGATAGAAAATAAATTTAGGGAATCATCCATTTCAAGCCCATCTTCCCTTAGGCACCAATGCTATAGTTTAATCAAGAGGTGACTGAAGGTGTCTCCCCAGCATCTCCACACCTGGACATCCCCAGGAGTAAAAACCTCTAAAATATCAAGCCACTCTAAATAGACTACCAAAAAGCATTTTGTGAATCCCCTGGGAATAATGGGATTCCCTCTTCATCCATCACTCCCTTTGCCATTACTGAAAGCAGCTGGTGTCTGAAGGGCATGGCAACTTTTTACCTCCCTACTCCAGAAACACATGGGCTAGGCTGGTCCTTCATTCTGAGTAGCTTGGCCTGGGCTAGGATCCAGGTTTCCCTTTGGACACAAACCAACTAACAGCTGTCCCTTTCTTTGTAATGGACATCAACAGAGTTAGCTGCAATCCAGTGGTCTAAGATGAAAACTGTATCATTTGCTCATTCTAGAGGCAAGTCTAATAAACAAGGCTAGGATTTCACTAACTATACAATCATGAAAGCAGAAATTAGAGCCTCTTCCTTCTTTTAAGATGACCCTGGCTTTATTCTCTAACCTTGTCATTTGTAATCTGAAATTCCTAATCAAAGAAGCAGCAAATTCCTGTGTTGTTCTTTTCCTTGAGTTAAGGGATGCAAGGAAGAGTGGGAGGCTTGCCTTTTACACCAACTTTCCTCTTCATATGCTTTCTGTCCTCCTAAAATGACCTGTCTTTCTGTATCCTACAAATCTCCTATTTTTTCCTCAAGACATAATTTAAATGTCAACCCCTCCATGAAGCCCTCCTCACTCTCCCAGATTTCTCTCCTTTTTAGATCTTACCTAAATATATAATTATCTCTTTATACATGTCCACACCACTAGATCCTGGTCCACACCACTAGATCCTGGCAGGTACAGACAGAGCTAATTCTTTTTCATAGCACAATATTCTTAAATGTTGTTGAATAATTGAACAAAGCAAAAGACATGAAAATAAATGAAGTTAAAAGAACAGAATAGTGTAAAAGAGACTGTGAGACATTAATAAAAAGATAAACTAAAAAGCAGGAGGACATAAGAAGAAAAAAAAGAAAGAGAGGAATCAGTTACGAGAAGCATCAGAATAAGAGAGCACAGAATGAAAAGAGAGCAGGCAAAAGATGTGCATAGGTGGAAAGAGTGAAAGAAGAGAGGAGATGGGTGAACTTAAATATACAGGTTTCTTTCTGATTTAAAAAACAAAACAAAACAAAAAAAAAGAAGTGCTGGAATCCCAAAAGTAGAATACAAGCACAACTGCCAACGTTCTGGTGCCAAGGCCACTAACCATGGTCTGTAATTAAAAGCAGGGATGGTGTAGACCTGTGATGCGTGGTCCAGCAACTCTGGCGTCAACTGATAGCTCATTAGAAATGCAAAATGTGGAGCCCCAGCCCAGGTTTACTGAATTAGAATATGCAGTTTCACAAAATCTCCAGATGATTTTAATATACGATACAGTTAGAGAAGCACTGACGTAGATATTTAAAATCCACAGATAACTCTGCATTTCACTCTAATCAATGGCATGGTGTACAAAGCACTGGCGCTAAGAAGTTATACAACCTTAGGAAAATCACTTAATGTCCCTGGATCTCAGTTTCTTTATTAAATGAGAAGTTCAGAGTAGATGCTTTCTAAAGTGTCACATAGCTCTGATATTCTTGATCTCATCTAACAACATAACGTTAACCCTTCCTAAACCCAACAGAACAAACAGGTAGCATCATCAACTAATTAATATCTCACTTCCTTTCTCTGTTCATTTATTTAACATTTTCTGATAATCTATTATGTGCTAGTCACTACGCTAAGTACAAATGATTCTAAGATGAATAAAACATCTCTCCCTGCCCTTGAGGAGTGCACAAACTTCTTAGGGAAACAGGGCATATAAACAAAGTCAGGATAAACTAAGAAGCATGAGCACATGCTGGTGAAGACCAGAAAGGAAGGCAATTCCACAGCCTGGGGCAGCCATGGAGAGTTTCACCAAGGGGACAAGGTAGACGTGCATGAGGTCCCTTCTCTGCCAACCTCTGCTGAAAGTACTAGGAAGTGAAAAGACCAAAAATAAGGTGGAGAACATCAAGAAAACAACTAAAGGTTCATAAACACACCTTGCTGGGTTCACAATCCCCCAAAATGTTCACAGCACAATGGATTCTGTGTAATGGCCACAGGCACCATTAACAGCCGCAGGTGAACCTCAAAAACCCACCTTCTCTGAGCTATGCCTGCTCTTTCATCCCGACTACATTCTGTTCTAGCTTTGGCCTCCTTCTGGAAGATATCAATTCAACCACTAATCTACTCTCCCTGGAGACTTCTTGTGGTTGCAAAGAGGAGATGCACTTTAATAAATGCGAACAATTCATTACACCAGTAACTCTTTTGATCTATATTTATTTACAATGAGAGACAATACTGGCATCCAATCATGTGCACAGGAGCAGTGACTGAAAATGTAGTTTACTGAAAGGAAGAAATTTCTAGAATTCCTAAGGATGGGATAGAATGGCACTGAGGAAAAGGAGGAGCTTCATTTTTCCAGCTCAGCTACTTTTGACTCCAACAAAATACACAAGATGAGTGGTTTTGTTGGCCCCGGTCTTCAATATTAAAGACACAAGACTATCGTTTGGAACAACAGTTTTCCCGTCTTTAGAATGGTGAGTTCAACCCTGGCTTTTTTCTCTTCCCTAGCTTCTACATGCTGATTTGGGATTATGATTTCTTCCCATATAATTTGTCCTTTCACCTGTCTCCTTTTATAGTCCATCAATATTATTTATAGCCCATAAATATTAACAATTTTTTTACTTTAACCTGTTAGTAGTATATATGTCACCTTTGTTTTCAGATTCTTAAACAAGAATATAGAAAAAAAAAACCCTGCCCCTGGGGTTTATTGTATTCATGGAGGAACTGGAAGAATGTTTTACAAGGTAATATTGTGGCCAAAGGATGCATCAGCTCAGTCCTGTTTCTCCCAAACACCCCTCATTCCACCAGCCAATTTCAGTCTATTTGCCCACCTCCCAGGTGCCCCCTGCCTCTCCCCACACAAGGCTGGGTGCATGCACATGAAGGTCAGGGAAGACAGTCAAGATTCCAAAGCTATCTTTCTGGAGGTAAACCAAGAACACAAAATCAAGGTTCCTGCTGTTCATCCCTTCTCCAGAGGAAGTCGCTCTTCTCAATCAGCCTTAAAGAAAAGCACTTGGTGTGCAAAGTATTGAATAGAGGATTTTTTCTCTTTCCCCTCCTTTCCTGTCATTTCACCTTCTTATTGATTCTCTCTGCCTGCGTCCATCCCTGGCAAAAATTGCATATATACGTTAGCAAAGCATGGATCTTCAGACAGACAGGCTTCCTAGGGATGGAACCAATGGGAGAGGAAAAATTAGACAATCCAGTGGTACTCCCGGCTCCTCTCCTCACATGTAACACCTAACTCTAAACTGCCACATCACTCTGTGTTCACAGATCCGCCATGCTCTGCCACACCTGAAACAGACACAGAAGATAACCATGTTGTTCTGCTTCTCTTGAAATTACCCACCTAATGTCCTTAACTGTGTCCTGGGAAGTCTTTATTTCCCATTATTATTATTTTTCTTAATTGCTCATCATGGAGGTTCCTCGACTGAAATTAAATTTGCTCTTCCTCCCACCAGCCGCCACCTTTCTTTCCCATGTCACCCACACTGTAAGGGGGCTGGCAGAAGGAGAAAAGACAAAATAGAACCCAGTCAGCTCTGTGCTGTGAGGGGAAAAAAGGGGGCGAGAACAATGGCCCTGAGATGGCTCAGAGCACCACTGAGTCACAGCCTCACAGAGACTGCCTACGAGGATGGGGAACACCTGCTTCCTCATCAGGGTCTCCAAAATGGCTTTGCATGGTGAAAAGGCACAGACCACCTGTGGCGATTCCTCCTTGAATCTTAACAAGCCTCTTCCAGTTGGATTACCTCTCCTTTCCCTTTATAGCTTCCCCACCCACTTTTTCCTCTCTTCCTCAACTCCCTCCCCTTTCAACCTCGCCTAGTCTTAGGGACAACTAATGATAGCCTGGAACCTGGCTTCATCCATTGGCATTCAAGATAAATGAGGTAGCTGAGATCCTGTCAAACAGCATCCTTGTCAAACCCATCACCAACAAACAAATATTCCAAAGGACCTACTGGGTGTGGAGTACTGGTGTTGTGGCACTGGGGATGCAAAAGGGGCCCTGTGCCCCATCAATGCCCTCCTCTCCTTGTCCATCTGTATGTATGAAAGCATTGCACATGGAGCTGCCTTTCTCACCCATACCTCTTTTCTATTTTGAAGTCAAATTAAGAGTTCATCCTCCTACTTGGAGTGGAAGCAGATGGAGAATGAGCTCAGGTGTCTCTAAGGTGAGCACACACCAGATAACCTCAGCTATTTGTAGACATGGTGAGAACATGGTTCAAAGTGGGATCCCACCCTCTCACTCTGATTACACCATGGTTACAAAGTAGCATTTCAGCAGTAAAACTCAAAAGAATGAAACCTAGAGAAGGGGGATAGTGAATTTGGATTACATCTATCCTTTCTGGACAATGAAGAACTATCATCTACTGTCATGTTGAGCGACAAAGATCTTTCACCTCTTCCCCACATCCCTTTGGTATTTTGGATTATCAAAGAATTGTTGTTTTAAAATGCCAGAAAAAAAATTTTGTGTGTGTTGGGGGGGTGGTAATACTTTTAGGAAAAATAATGATGCTAATGATTCTGCTACATGTTTTTGGAGATCTTTATCCCAACCTGATCCCTGCATTTAGACGCCTTCAGAGTTCAGGGACATATGGTCAGTGGAGCAAGGAAACGAGCAGACCACTCACCATCATGGCCTTCCAACCCATGAATGATCTGATTCTCCCAAGAGTTGTCTTGGATTGCATGAGTGACTAGCTGAAGAGTCATTAGCTAAGTCTTTTCCATTTCTCCTGCTATTTCTCTTCTCAAGTACATTAAAATACTGCCTAATCACATTTCACATATTGTAAAAATTGATGAAAGGGAAAATGTTAAAGTATTAATTCCATTTTTGAGGGTACAAGACTAACACATGCAAACAGCACATCTCTTTGTTTAACACAAAGACTCACGTGTCGAATTCTGCACCCCTTCCACATGCACAGCATTTTAGAACTCTGCAAGATAGCCATTTTGCAAGAGTGTGGAAGTAACAGTTTGCTTGGAGGATGTGTGGGTATAAATAGATGTGTAGACAGAAGGAGAAATTTACAGCTCAAAAATAATAGCACAGGAAAAAATACAAATTAAAAGCAGAATATTGACAGAATTCCTCCTTTCCGAGCTTAAGATTTAAGTCCTTTAACCTGCAGCATCCTTCAATTCCAGGTGTTCTGAGACCAGCCCGATCCCCACCTAGACCTACCCCTCTGCAATAGGCCTCCCGGGATTTCTGGGCCCCGTGTCAACCCTTTAGACAGCAAGTGGATTTCAGGGCAACAATCACAGTAATCTCAATCATTATTTTTATCTGTTTTAAAGGGCATAGAAAGGATGCCTAGGAAGGTAAAGACAGGAGACAGGGAGAGAGGCATGAAGGTGACAAGGGGAATAAAGCCAACCTGAAAAAAAAAAAATGATTTCTAGATTCCCATAAAAATCGGAGCTTTAGTTCTGGGTGAATAAAATGCTATTTAACTGGAAAATCACACAGGTCTCCTGGCTGGCTATGTCTATAGATATAGATATAGATACATTCCCCTGATGCCATCCAACATCTTTTGTGCCTACATACATCCACCCCCACTGCCCCCCAAAAGCCCAAAACCTGTTTGATGAGAGAAGAAAAAGAAAAAACATGGGAGATTTCCTTCTTTGTAATAAGCCTTTTTCCCAAAACAGCATTATTTTCATATCTTATGACCTTTTCTTCCAAAAAGATCCACTTGAGGGACTCGAAGAGATAGATAAAAGGAGGAATCCCTACCCCAGGTGAGGAAAAAATAAAATAGAATTTGCCCTACCTTGGTTTGTAGAAGCCAAACCTCTAGACGGACAGATTAAGGGAGTGAGCATGTTGGGAATGTCCAGTCCCTTCTTCTCGCTTGCATATCCACATAAGAAAGACGAAGGATAAATGAACGGAAGATAATTTAAAATCCAATTTAGCGTAAATTTTGTTTTAATCTTGTGTCTTGAAGAGATGCAAATTCAAAAAAAAAAAGATTTAATTCAAAGGTAATTCAGGGTATGGAGAGCAGCTCACAATGCAGAATCCAGAGTAATTATTCCGTGTGCATGTGAGGTTAGTGGCTGGAATAGATTTTTAACGCTTCTTCTGGCAATTACGGTTTTTGGTTTTTGGAGCGTTAGTGGAGGAAGCTCTGTGTGGAGAAGCTGGGGGCCGGCTCCGTCCCTCGGTGGAGCATGGTCATTCCCAAAGCGTCCCCTTCCTAAGGGGGAAAAAGAGGCGGTCAGGGCTTGATTCGCGTGTCCCCCGGAGGGTGAGAAAAATGCATTCCGAAAAAGATATCAATTCGTTTTAAGGAAAGGGGGGAGGAAACCCCGCATTTCCCACAGAGTGCACACGAGAGGAATTGAAAACAGCTGGTACCGGTCTATAAATAATTCAGAAAAGGTCTGGCTATACCATTCCTGGGACAGGCACGGATGAGAGGTGGGAAAGCCAACCTGAATGGAAGAGGAGAGAGGGAGGGAGCGAGCGAAGGAGGGAAGTGGGAAGGAAGGAGGAAGGGGGGGAGAAGCGGCACCATACAGCAACACACACTCACACACACGCAGAAACACAATTCCCACTTAACTCGCCAGCGAGTGCGGCCCCCAGCCCCATCTGCATTGCTGCTGACATGTCTGTCTCGCTCTCCTCATCGCCTCCAGCAGCAGCGCCGCCTCCCACCCCGGGCTTGTGCTGAATGGGTTCTGATTGTGCACGGGGTGCACACTGGGCATTTCTTGGAAGGGGCACACTGACACGCGCGCACACACGCCCCCGACGCGCACGCGCCCCGCGCGCACTCACACTCACCCCCGCGCACACTCACCCCCGCGCACACTCACGCTGCCGCCGCGCTGAGGTGCAGCGCACGGGGCTTCACCTGCAACGTGTCGATTGGACGGATGGGCTCGGCGCGTGGGTCCGGCCCGGGGCGCTGCTGCCCTGCCCCTCTGCTAGGTGAAGGGATGAAACCCCCCAAAAGACCAGAGACAGCCCTACCCAGTCACAGCACCCCCTCCCCCACAAAAAAAAAAACCTTTAAAAAAGCCACGTCCAAATTAGCAAGTGCCGGGTTCTGCTGGATTTCAGAGCTTTACCTCATGCCAGGTTGGTTCACGATTTCACGGCTTCGACCCTTTATCTGCCTGACACCCCCAAACCCCTACATTGAAAGGAGAGACTCCAAAGCCCATCTTTACGTACCGGCTCCGAGCGCCTCCGCGGTTGCAGTCTGCGGAGAGGGGTGGCCGGTGGCTGGGAATGGAGGGTTTTCCTTTCCTGCAAAGCAGGATTAATGATCCGTCTCGGGGGTTTTGAAGTTCATGACTCTTCTTTGCAAGGCAAAAGGATATGCATTCGGACGCCAGCACTACTGGATGGTGGTGATCAAGAATCACCCTTGACGAGCACTCTCGATAGAGCGAAGCCCCGAGATTTCCTAGAGGTGAAGAAGCCGAAGGAAGTGGTTTTTGAAAGGGGGTGGGGGGAACCTTCCTTTCTCAAAAAGAGGTGGGGGGTGGAGAGGCAGGAGCCCAGATTCCAGTTGGTGAGGATCGGAGCCGGGGGAAGGGAAGCGGGCGGGGGCAGGCTGTGCAAGTCAACCGCGCGGCAGCCGGAGAGGGAGAGCAGGAGGGGAGGAGGGGAGCGTCAGAAAAATGGGTATTAATCACCGGGGACGGGGGGAGGCGCGGGGAACGCAGGTTGCCTGGTCTGGATTTGGGTCTCACCCTCAAAAACGTGCCGCGCACACACACACAGACACACACACACCCCCTACCTCGCACACCCTGACTCCGGGGGGAGGAGAAACCCACGAAGCTGGGGAAGATACTGCTTCTGCTCCCAGGGGCGGGTGTGAGCGCGCGTGTCCTCTTTCTCCACACCCCCCACCCCACCCCACCCCCAAGCCCCTGCACCCCCTCACTCCTCTTGCTAAGACTCTGGCGGAGGCAGCTTCCCACGTCACGTGCTGGGGAAGTGGGGTAGGAAGGGGGATGGAAGGGGGACGGAAGGGGGAAGAAGCTTAGCCCGAGTCCGTGGCGCCTCCTCCCGGCCGCAGCGGGGAACAGCACCGACGGAGAGCGGCTGAGGGGCGAGGGGAGCTAGACAGTGCCCCCCGTGGGCGGCCCGCGGGCTGCGGAAAGCATCTCCAAGGCGGAGCTGTAGTTCGAAATTGAAGACCCTTGCTGTATTTTCCATAAATCAGCCTGTGCTTCCTACGAGCATTCTGTGTGTCGGACGCAGTCTGGGGCCGGGTTCTTTCTTGCCTTCAAGGAGCTTAAGATCTATCTGAGCACACGAGGCTGACGCCTAACACAATAGAAAACAAAGCAAAGCAGGTGTCATCCGTGGCTAAATTGTACAGTATAGACCATACGCGTGCTTCTCTGGCTGCTAGTGAAGGCGTGAGGAGTTTGACATTTTTTATTAAAGTGGATCCTGTTATTTAAATGCCTTGAGAAGAGAAGATGGTGAGGCCCGTGAATAATCCCTAAAGGAAACTGGATTTCCTGGCATTTACAAACCCACCCTCTTTGAAAAGGCAAACATCCATTCATTTCTCTTCCTATTGAACTCTTTTATATTTTAATAGCCCTCATCACCACCTGTAGTATTGTTTACTTTTAACATTAATATTATTGTATATGCATAATTTTCATTTTCATCCATTGTCTTTTCAAATATCTAGAATACTACAGTGGTGGAACATTTTCGTATTGGTTATATCATGGGCTTCTCACCAGCATTCCTGAGAAGCGGCCATACAAACGCACAGGAGAGAAGGCTGTGTGAGTGGATATACCTAGTGGCTTGGAACTTTAGTCTGTAGAACCCATCAGATATGTTTTTGCTGTCCTGTAGACCAGACTACTCATACTTCTGAACTACAGTAATTCTTCAGTTTCCTGGTTTTTCTCAGGCTTAATTTTTGAATCTAACATATTTAACACACACGAACACATAAGCATTGTGTGAAAACACAAAGAGTGTGTTCACATGCAAATTATTCCTTCTCAGTAATGGTTTTCTATTTTTCTAAGAGTTAGAACTGATCTTTCACTACTTTGGGGAAGTGTCGAAGCACCCCAGAGTTGCTGTGCCCTCTTGATACACAGCAGCCAACCCAAGCCCCTCTAATAATTTGTCTCCAGGGTTTTGAAGTTCACCTGCCTATGGGCAGGTTTGCAGTTGTTAGAACACCGATTCCAAGAGGAGTATAGAATGCAGAAAGCAAGAACCTAATAGAGATTTCCTGAAACACTCTTCCCTGAATTTTCCAGGAAAATTACTGTTACCTGATCCATTACCTTCAGAATAACATCCAAGCTCACTCAAGGATCTTCATGGGTTGACCTTGAATCTACTTTTTAAATTTTTATATTTTTTATTTCTGGCTCATAGCCCACGTTCCCCTTCCTATCCTCAGTCCCTTCACCAAAATTATACTATTCTTCTCTATTTTCTTTCCTTTTCCTCCCTACCTGAACCCTGTTGCAATTCCATTCCACCCTGTTCACTTTTCCAAGTGTACAGGGAAGAATGAATGCTCATACTTCCTCCATCTAATTGAGTCCACACTCCTCTTCAGTTTCCAGCTCAAGTCCCACCTCCTCTGGAGATATTTTTCAGTCAACCAAGCCTGAATTGATTTCTGTAAAAATTGCAAGGATTTTAAAATGAGAGATGACACCTCACCACCATCCCCTCCACTCTCATTTTCTGTATTCAGCAATGTATGAAAGAGTTTGCTTGATCAGTTATCAAACTGACCGGGTGATAACTTCCTGCATTCATTAACCAGGTACTAGCCTGCTATAGGGAAAAATATTACCTCTGTAGCTATTCATGTTGAACCATGTGAGACTACTGATATTCAATCATATGAAATTGCCAATCATATGAAATAACCATTATTGACATATAATAAAAAGGCAATTTCATAAAGTTAAACTTAAAATTGTATTCTGGTGTCAATTTCCTGTCTTCCTAACTAGTTGTTTAGCTCCCTAAGGGGATAGACCATAACCTAAGTCATCCATATATTCCCAGTACCTGGCTCAATTCCAGACATGCAGCAGAGGTTCAATAAATATTTTTTGTGACTATTTGAAGCCACTTTATCAAGCAGTTTTTCTGGTTCTGAAATAGCTAATTCTAGGGACCACACAGATTGTGAAGTGGAAAGTAATATCCCTTGCCCATGGCATTCATTGCCCACTGACTACTCAATGGAACCAAGATTCGTCTCCTTTTTTTCTGGCTCCTTGTCACTCACTTGCTCTTCTCACTAATAATCTTTGCCTTCATGGACCATAAGCCTCTCAATAAAACTATTTCAGCCGGGCGTGGTGGCTCACACCCGTAATCCCAGCACTTTGGGAGGCCAAGGCGGGTGGATCACCTGAGGTTGGCAGTTCAAGACCAGCCTGACCAACATGGAGAAACCCTGTCTCTATTAAAAATACAAAATTAGCCAGGCTTGGTGGCACATGCCTGTAATCCCAGCTACTTGGGAGACTGAGGCAAGAGAATCACTTGAACCCAGGAGGCAGAGGCTGCGGTGAGCTGAGATCATGCCATTGCACTCCAGCACTCCAACAAAAGTGAAACTCCATCTCAAAAAAATAAAATAAAACTATTTCAAGGACCACCCAGATTCATGAAATTTGAAACACCATTTCTTAGTGTCACAAATATATATTTCCTAACTCCTAGTCCAGCAACACAGAAAACAATATTCTAATGAGACAAAATGTTGCATCATGTTTCACAGCATTGCTTATTGAGGAGAAGCTCTTGCTTGAGGCTGCTAATGACACTTTTGGAGGTATTCTGCCAACTCAACCCAAAGAGAGAGTCCCAGAAGATGCAAACACTCTTTTTCATGGCCCAATCAGCAAACGCAAAGCCTATGCCTTGCCTGGCCAACAACAACAAAAAAAGTATGTTTATCTGGCAACATCTTTCAGATCAAACACTGGTACCAAAGGCTGGAGCCTGAAGTTTATACAATTTGGAGTCCCTCTTTAAGAGAAAGAATAAAAAATTAATGCAAAAGTGAATATCCACTTCGAAAATAAATCACAACAGTTTAAAAATTCTTTAGTAGTTATAAACACACAAAAATTAAAAATTTAAATAATAATCTTTAGTTAACTGCGTATTTCTGTAATATTTGTTTTTGTATTTTTTTTACCACATTCTCTTTGAGCACCTCTTCACATTGTGATTTAAAGTATAATTTTCTATGAAGATACTCAAATCCAAAAAAATAATCTGGGATCCAGTTTATTCTTCAAAATAACTGAAAATTGTTTTTCATTATAGATAATTTAGAAAAATTTCCTATTTATTGGTATCAGTACAGTTTACACTTTTAAGGGTTGTTGTCAAATTTAGAAAGACATTTATCAAATTTTTTTGAATATAAGCTCTAAGGTTATAAGGATTTCAAGTTTTCTTGTACAGTGGCTAATCTTAAATATCTCTTGAATTGATAACATTCATTAACTAGTTTGTAATTTATTATAAGTTTTATACTGTCTTCATCAATGACAGCATTTTGTCTCGAACGAGCCAAAAATATAAATATTTCCCCAATATGTTCATATGATTCACTTCTCTTCATTAATTTGATTGTCAAACATTCCCACGGGTCTATTCATTACCTCTATTTAAAATTTCTGTTTTCATCTTAAAGAATTAGTTTATGTATGACTTGGGAAATGCAACATTATGTGGTCTTGGGAAATGCAACATTTGGGCAGGAAAACAAAAATGCCTTCCTCACCTAGGTCCCTGGGCACAGGCATGGGGTTGGAACCCTAGCCAGGGACCACGCCCTTCCCTTCCCAGCACTTCCCTGCCCCCCTCTGGAGGCTTGAGCAGCTTCCAAAGGGTAAACATTACACTTAGATTCTTTAAAGAAAATTCTTACTTGTCATATATGTTTAAAACACTCCATTTGACAGACAAATCTGAAGGAGAAAAAAATGTTACAAAATACCAAAGTGGTCAGAAACTTTGAGGTAAGGGAGAGGCAGCTTTTTCTTGAACTAGAATACCGGGACGACACATATCCTGTGATGACACATATCCTGTGACACCTTTGTGTCACACCTGGAAACCTTTTCTTCATTTGGAACAGTGAGCAATAACTTAACTCTATGGAGAACTGATTGCAAGGTGTAGAGATATATCTTACTAAGCCTAAATGAACGTGTTTCCAATTCAGCTTTCCCTTAGCTTCATCCCAAAAATGGTCACCACCACTCCAATGACACCCAGTGTGAGGGGAAATCTGACAGGGAAAGTTGGAATGGAAAGAGCAATTTTAAAGGATTGCAATTAAGGCCTGGCACGGGTGGATCACTTGAGGTCAGGAGTTTGAGACCAGCCTGGCCAACAGGGCAAAATATCATCTCCACTAAAAATACAAAAACTAGCCAAGTGTGGTGGAGCACACCTGTAATTACAGCTATTCGGGAGGCTGAAGTAGCAGAATCGCTTGAACCCGACAGGCAGAGGTTGCAGTGAGCTGACATCCTGCCACTGCACTTCAGCCTGGGTGACAAAGAGGCAATTATAAAATAATAATAATAATAATAATAATAATAGATTACAATTAAAATATGCTACTTTTGCAAATTTCACCAAAACATTTGGGCACATTTTAGGGCTCCTCCCAAGACCTTAGAAAGGGCCCAAGTGAGAGTCTATGAATCCGAAGCTGTATTAGTTTCAAAGTCAGTCTGCCTCTCAGTTCATTACCTAATGTAAAACAGGCTTGCTGGTTTCTAGATAAAATATTTGAATGATTTTTATCTTTGAAAAGGTAATCATTAAAGGCTCAGTTGACAACACGCATATTAATGTTTTCTGCTTAATCCAATCCATCTTCTTTTGCTTGCAATTCCTGGAGTGTACAGGAAACACAGGCAGAGCATTCAATTTTAATAACTTGCACAAGCATACTAAGATCCTGCCTCTACCATCATTACTCTTTTAAAAGAATCTCTATTTTGTTCTTATCATAATAATATTAATTATTCAACTCAGACAGTCTTTTTCAAAGGAAAAGTTAAACAACCCTCATCCCCTTGTCTGAAGACCTGCTTATCCTCCAACAACGAAAAAATTATTCATTATGCAGGGCATTTTATTGAGCCTGTTGTATACACTGTAACAATACACTTCTAGACATTTACATTGTGTTCTCATGGAAACATTTCTTCAATACTCATCTAAATCTGCCTTTTTGTTTTTTGTTTTTTTGAGACAGACTCTCGCTCTGTTGCCAGGCTGGAGTGCAGTGGCGTGATCTCAGCTCACTGCAACCCCACCTCCTGGGTTCAAGTGATTCTCTTGCCTCAGCCTCCCAAGTAGCTGGGACTACAGGCATGCGCCACCAACCCTGGCTAATTTTTGTATTTTTAGTAGAGACGGGGTTTCACCATATTGGCCAGGCTGGTCTCAAACTCCTGACCTCGTGATCCACCTGCCTCAGCCTCCCAAAGTGCTGGGATTACAGGCATGAGCCACCGCACCTGACCCTTAAATCTGCCCTTTTCTTTTGGAAATTAATCAAAGGGGCAGGATGGGAGGAGAGAGAGAAAGGAGGAATGAATAAGACTTTCAGAGAGAAGAATGATTGAACCTAGAAAGGAGGAAATATAGGATGCAATGTGATAGTAAGCTTTCTCTGTACTAAAGAAAAGGGAGAATTTACCTGCTATTTCTGGCATCACTCATACCCTGAATGGAAATAACACCCTATTAAGCCTACCCCCCTTCAGAGGGTCCTTTTATCTCCTAGAGTAGCTTTTATTGATAATGACTTCTGCCCCCTTCTAGAAAAGACATATACCCCTCCCTCACTCCTGGCACCCTGCACCCTTCCCCACTGGCAGCCAAGAGAACTTCTGTGGAGCCCAAGTAAAGGAAATGAGAACAAAACGGCTTAAAAATCTACCCAAGTTGAGGGAAAAGAGGAGGCCACTGGGAGACCTTGACAATCTGTTGAGAGAACATGGAGTAACATGGGTGTGCGACATTCACGTCTAGAGGCAGGAGTCTCACAAAATAAATGTGAAATGAAATTAATATGAAATTGTGTGAATTAGGGTGGATTTCATTAGGGCACACACACATACACGTGTGCACACACACACATACACACACACCTCTAGTGCCTTTGGAGAATTCTGAGGTCCCCACCTGAGGTGGTGGGGGTTATTCCTCCCATGTTCCAAATTCACACAATCAACCCCCTGGCCACGTACCCTGGGAGGTGTGTACTGTAAGCGCCACAAGGGCAGGGGCCTGGCCTATTTTGTTCACCGCTACATTCCCAACACCTAGAGCAGTGTCTCAATGAATCAATGAATGAATGACTTGTAAGAGGACCTGAAGAATGAGGTCAGTAAGTATTTCTGGAAGGATTTTCTATGCCTCTATAATAGCTGCATTATGATGACCCTACTTGAACTTCTCAACAGGCTCCGCAGTAACAGATTTAGTTCAAATTCTCCCTTGACACACTGGTTCCTTCACTGTCTGGTCCCAGCTTACCTCTCCTCTGTAGCTCTTTATAAAATACATTCATTTATAATTTTGTTTTCAAATTGATATTTATTTTTAATTTATATTTTAGTTTTATCAAAACTATGTAAGTAAAGAGTTTAAAATAATTGAATAGTTTAGCAGCAGTCCCCTTATCCCCTCAGCACCACAATTTTTCACTCCCTAAAGGCCCCTTTCAGCCTTTTTAATTGAAATTTTTGGCATTTACTCTCACAACTCAAAATGGCACACTTACATTGCTACTTCTTATTTTTTTGGTCCATTCGTTATGAATTGATATAACACTGTGGAAAATAAGGGTTTGCCTCCCTTTCCCCAAAAACAAAAACAAAAAACCTCTAATGAGCCACACACATGCACTCTTCCTAGTCCTATCCCCATATCTTTCAATATGCATATATCATAATTTTATTTAAGTCAATATTCATAGTTTACAGTTGTTCCATAAATGTCCTTTATCACATATTAGATTTGGTTATTTGTCTCTTTAGTCTCCTTTAATCTAGAATAGTTCCTTCACCTTATTTTGTCTTCCATGACATTGACATTTTTGGATAGTCAGGGCCAGTAATCTTACAGAATATTCATATTCTAAATGTGTCTGTGTGTTTTTCCTCATAAATAGATGAAGGATGAGCATTTTTTGGCAAGGTGTTATTGCACACTTCTCCGGCACGTCATACCAGAAGGCCTGGAATGCCAGTTTGTCACATTACTGATTATTCCAAATTTGATCACAGATTTGGGAGTGTCCAAGGGATCTCTCAATATGAAAGTACATTTCCCTTTTTGTAATTAATAGGTAATCTGTTGGATGATAATTTGAGACCACACTCCCATGTCCCTGTTTCCTAATAATTTAAGGACAAAGAGAATTGAAATAAAATATTAAGTGACAGTATGTCTGTTGTTGATAGTGATATTAGTGCAGTAATTATTAGCAGAGCTAGAAAATTATATATATATATATATAGTCTAAAGAAAAGAAGTCAGTATGTAAAAAGAAATGCAGGTAATAAAATACAGAGCTATGTAACACTTATAATAAAGATAGAAGTAGAATTCTAATACCTCTAAACATTCGTTCCAACAAAAGTGTGGAAACTGCTTTATTGCCCTCAATTCTTCATTTCTTCATATAACCACAGCCTTTGCCATGCAACACTGCAGTGGCCCCCGGATAATGCAAGGGGCATACCTCCCTACACTTTGAGTTTAGATTGGGCAGTATGACTTGATTTAACCAATCAAATGAAGTAGAATTGGTGGAGTGCCAGTTCCACATCCAGGTCTCAAAATGCCTGCATTTTTCTGCTTCAGCACTCACACCTCTGCCACTGCCATGAAAAGAGCATGTCCAGGGCAGCCTGTTTGTCCTAGGAGGAAAAGGGGCCACGCAGCGCAAAGCTGAGTCACCCTAGCTGAGCCCAGACCACTTTTAGCGAACCTATAGATATGCAAGAATAAATACTTGGTGTTATAAGCCACTGAGTTTCAGGGTGATTTGTTGTGCAGCAATTTTATCACACTACCTAACAGATACACAGAAGGATGAGGGAAATCTTGCATCTCAAAGGATGTGGTACCAGTTCTGGACTTAGAAGTAGACTTTTGACAGGGAGAGAAGGAGTTAGACCATTTCAAGCTGAAGGAGGGGCATGAACAGAAGTTCAGAGGGACTTTCAAGTAGTAGTAAGAGATAGCACAAATGTGGAAGAGTATTGGAACACGTTCTAGAGGCTATGGAATTTTATACTAAGTAATCTATGTTTATTTTATACCATAGGGTTCTGGAGGAAGAAAGGAATTTGATCTGGCCTAAGCCTTTGGAAAATAATATTGGCAATAGTTTGAGCCAAATTTAATGGAGGAAAAAGGAACAAAATTTAGAATGGTTGATTCTGTACGCTGAGTGCTTTACCTTGATTATCTCATATAGTCTCTCAACAATCCTATAAAGTGAATATTGGCATCCCCTTGTACCAATGAAGAAAAACAGCACTGAGAGATTAAGTAACTTTCCCAGAATCTTATAGCTGGCAAGACATACAGCCAGAGTTCAAGGTCAGTATGCATGGCAAAATATGTGCTGTTTCTGCTATCATCATTCTGTCTCCCAAATATTGTACGCAGGCAGGCAAATTAGGAGGTTATTGCTCTATGAAAGTGGTAATGAATTACAGTAGTAACAATAAGAAAAGATAAGAGGGAATGTATTTTGGAGAGATTATAAAAGTTTTATTTATTTATTTGTATAGTCAAAGTAAAATCGCCAGGATACAGCAACTGGCTGAATATGTGTGGTGATGGGGTGTGATAAGAAGATTCCACATCTTTTATTTTAAGCAAACAGTCTGTGTCAATGCCACTAAGATAGAGAACACAGGACAGGAAGAGCAGGTTTGGCGGTAAGAAACCTAATACACTAAGTTTATTTATCATCTCGGGATGCTTTCTGACTAGTAATGATAACATTAATAATAGCTATCTCTCACTGAGCACTGTTCTAAAGCACTGTTGTTAGTGCTCTGCATGAATTAATTCATCCATTCACACATCAACACCATAAGGTAGGTGCCATTATTATCCCATTTTACTGATAAGGACACTGAAGAACAAAGAAGTTAAGGAACTTGGACAAGTAGCTATGGCACTTGGATATGAACTCAGGCAATCTGGCTGTAGGATCACACTCTTTACAGATACACTGTTGAATCGATCCATATGAGTTCTTCCAACGTGGTAGGCCCTGGTCCCAATAGCTGTGTTAGTTGGGAAAATCAAGGTTCCACTGCACTAAAGAGCCTCCTAACAACAATGGCTTAACAAAAGATTACTTCTTGCTCTCTCAAAAGCTACTACAGATTCAGGCAACCCTTCAAGACATAGTTATCCATGTGTTGACAAAACATTCTGTGTTATATCTTATGTCACTTTCACAGCAACATGTGCTACCAAGACAGCAGCTGTAAGCAAGGAGAGGGATGACATGTCTTGAACTGGCAATGAAATGTTTTGGCTTGAAAATGATACATCTCACTCCTGCCCACACTCATCAGTCAGAACTAGTCCCATGGCCAAGCCCAGTTTCATGGGAGCAGGGAAGTGCAATCCTGTCTAGAAGGAATAGAGCCATAAGCATTGTTTAGCAGTAATGATATCTGCATCCCTCAATTATGCTGCCTCTCATAACATATGAGTAATTAGACATTTGGGTCTTAAAACTCAAGATCAAAGTGAAAGCACTAATTTGAAATGTATTTGGATAAACATATGTATACTTATCTATCCTAATTTCTACCTCTTTTCTCAAGACACAAGACATTTGTGCTCTATTTTCTGTCATAACTGCCATTCCTGTCGGGGGTTTGAAAAGACCAAATGACATAATCCATATGCTTTTGATTGTTGAACTTCAAAGTGCAACATGACTAGTATCCTTCTATATGATGTTCAGATCTTTATTTACCCTCAGTTACATATTAGCCAGTTATTTAACAGTCATGGAACACCTAGATGAAGGACATTCTACTAGGCACTGTGGAGACAACATAATTTAAGACCTATCTCTGCCCATAAGGAACCAGGCTGTGTCCATGAAATGTTAATAAACACAAGCAAAGCAGCAGAAAATAAATAGTATTCCAGGCCAGGGGCAGTGGCTCATGCCTGTAATCCCAGCACTTTGGGAAGCCAAGGCGGGTGGATTACTTGAGGTCAGGAGTTAGAGACCAGCCTGGCCAATAGGACAAAACCTCATCTTCACTTTAAAAAAAAAATACAAAAATACAAAAATTAGCCGGGTATAGTGTCAGGCACTTGTAATCCCAGCTACTCAGGAGTCTGAGGCAGGAGAATCGCTTGAACCTGGGAAGCAGAGGTTGCAGTGAGCTGAGATTGCACCACTGCACTCCAGCCTGGGCAACAGAGTGAGACTCCATCTCAAAAAAAGAAAGAAAAAAATAGTATTCCAGAGATCACTGAAGAAAAAAATGCAGGCCAGGCACAGTGGCTCACACCTGTAATCCCAGCACTTTGGGAGGCTGAGGAAGGAGGATGCCTTGAGCTCAGGAGTTTGAAACCACCCTGGACAACATAAGGACACCCTGTCTCTCCAAAAACAATGACTAGGCTGGGTGCAGTGGCTCACACCTGTAATCCCAACACTTTGGGAGACCGAGGTGGGTGGATCACTTGAGGTCAGGAGTTCAAGACCAGCCTGGCCAACATGGTGAAACCCTGTCTCTACTAAAAAAAAAAAAAAAATAGAAAAATTAGCTGGGCGTGGTGGTGTGTGCCTGTAATCTCAGCTACTCAGCAGTCTGAGGCAGAAGAATCGCTTGAACCTGGGAGGTGGAGGTTGCAGTGAGCCAAGATCGCACCACTGCACTCCAGCCTGGGTGACAGAGTGAGACTCCATCTCAAAAAAGTAAAAAAGAAAAAAGAATAAACTAGCCGGGCATGGGCATGGTGGCATGTGCTTGTGGTCCTAGCTATTCGAGAAGCTGAGGTAGGAGGATCACTTGAGCTTCGGAGGTCAGGGCTGCAGTGAACAGAGTTGAGACTCTGTCGAAAGGAAAGGAAAGGGGAGAGGAGGGGAGGGGAAGAAAGGGGAAGGGAAGGGGGAAAGGGGAGGGAGGAAGGGAGGAAAGGAAAGAAGGGAGGGAGGGAGGAAAGGAAGGAAGGGAGGGAGGAAAGGAAGGAAGGGAGGGAGGAAAGGAAGGAAGGAAGGAGAAAAATGCAAAGTGTGGAATGTTTTGAAATGGTTTTATGAGAGTATCTTAACAGTTAATGAGGTGGTGAACTCAAATGTATGAAGAAGCCGAATGTAAGACTGGCGAAGGCTGTGGTGAACTGGAAAGTATACGCTCATTCTGAAGGCTTTCAAATTCCAGTGGGGGCAGGGGTGTGTGTATGTGTGCACAATTAAACACTGTAGGGATTAAACAAAACACAACTTCTTGGCAATATCTAGACTGTGACCTCTGGTTGAGAGAACATTTTATGTTCATTGATAGCAAAGCCTTACATGACAAAGGTAAATTATTTCTAACCAGAACAGTTCATGTGGAGAGTCAGGAGGTAAGGGAGGTAGGGAAGGATGGGCTTCAGAATCTCTCTGTTGACCCTGACAAATCTTACCAGGGGTCAGGAAGAGTTTGCCTGATCTAGTAAAACTAGTCAGTATGATGCAGTACGTAGATAAATGAAACACATTTTGCCTAAATTATTGCAAATTTCAATTTAGGAAGGTCAAAATTAATGAGGTTTTCCTGTACTTGGAAGTCATATTTGATGGCATGATAAATGTTAGAACTAAAAACTTAACAGCTATCTAATAATGTCAGTATCTAATAATGTCAGTAGCTAATGGAGAAAAAGGTGAGGGTAAAACGATTAACCAACATGATTGCAGAAGGAAAAACAGATTGGCTTAATTAAGACTTTCCAAAGAAACATGCCATCACGCTATAGGTTTTCTTGGGATTTTAAAGAGTGTACATTTACCCTTGACATAAAGTCTCTTAGAATTTGGTCAAGTAGAACATCTACTTTTAAGTTGTATCTTGCCCTCAGATCTTTATAAATGATTGATTGACCATCACATTTTATTTGAAAAGAACTTAAATTTACACTTATTAATAAAGATTTTAAAATCTGTTTCTTCTGTATTAGTTTTTTTTTGTTTGTTTTGGTTTTTTTTGCAACTGTCTCGCTCTGTCGCCCAGGCTGGAGGGCAGCGGCGCGATCTCGGCTCACTGCAAGCTCCGCCTCTCGGGTTCACGCCATTCTCCTGCCTCAGCCTCCCAAGTAGCTGCGACTGCAGGCGCCCGCCACCTTGCCCAGCTAATTTTTTTTGTATTTTTAGTAGAGACGGGGTTTCACCGTGTTAGCCAGGATGGTCTCGATCTCCTGACCTCGTGATCCGCCCACCTCGGCCTCCCAAAAGTGCTGGGATTACAGGCGTGAGCCACCGTAGTATTTTTAATTACTCTTTCATTTAAAGAACAATTTCCTCTACACCTTAATTTTGAAACAGCTGGTTATGTCACCTGCTTCAATCTTTATAGGTATATATGTAAATATGTAAATTGTATGTAATTGTAATTATGTGATTGTTACCTATTTTCTTTTCTGATTTAAATCTACTTTTTATATAATTTTCTAGATATCTACATAGGTCACATATTTATCAAGATAAAGACTACAATTTTCTAATCTATCCCTTAAGTTTTGTTTCCAAGTTTTTAATATAATGAATAATTTGCTATAAACATCTGAACACAAAAAAATACATTTTTTTAGAAGTATTTAATTTGAAATGTATTCCTTCAAAGTAGGATTGTTGATCACCAAGTACTATCATGTGTATTTCCTTCATTTCCAATGTTCTCTAGATAGATTTTACAAATTTGCAAAATCTTACTTGCACCTCTTCTTCTACTGCCCCACAAACTTGGATTTTATTACCATATTTACATTTGTTTATACAACAGGGAAGAAGGAGCATCTCCTATGGCCTTTAATGTATTTTGCTGTAGCTATTACCAAGCATACTGACTTAGTGTTCATTCTTTCTTGGTGCAAATGGTTTGCTCCACTTCTTTGGTCAATTATTATGTGGAAGAGGAATATTAATTTTATGTATCTATAGTCATTCTCTTTACATCTGAATGTTCAAATTATACCTATCATATTTATTTTTGCATGTTTCCCCTAGTATAACCTATTTTTTCTATTAAAAACATTTTTAAATAGTTATAGAAATATAGAAATTTCTAACTACCATATTCTAAACTCCCAGGAACTTAATTTGCATTGGCCTAAATTAGTCTCAATCTAGTGCTGAAAGTCTGGACGATTATTTTCATCCTTTGCAATGTGGCTTTAACACTATGACTTCATGAATCACCCAGGCAGACTGGTATTATGAATGTGAGTAACGTTGAACCTGGTACACAACCAGGGTTTACACTTTTAGAGAGCTGGTAAATACAGCATAGAAAGGCATTTCTCAGTAGCTTTCCATGGATTAGAGATCATACAACCTGTGCTTGCACATGGCAGCCTAAAGCCACACTATTATTCCAAGAATACATTAGTGGGAATTACTTTTCAGAAGCCACTCCAGAAGCATCCTGGCCATAATCTCTCTAGAAATAGAGATAAACAAAAACTCGCAATGATTGAGCACAGTTAAGGAAAAGGCCATGTTCTTCTTGCAGCAATGTTAACTATCTCTCTTTTCTCTGACAGCAGTCGTCATCCACCACTTCAAAGTTAAAGGAACAACAGCCTTACATTGTGAGAAATTCTATGTACTTTCTGAAGTTTTATCTTCATTAAGAAAAGATTATTGCATTAGAAAGTTCACTGAAACAACACCTGTGGAATTCATTTCCAAATTGATCTCATCTGCTCCCATGGTTTCAAATACCAACTGTACAATGATTTCCAAAAATCGTCTTTGTTGCAGAAGTTTCTTATATGTTTTGGAGATTAACAATAGCAATAGACTCTTAATTGTTCTTCCAACTTCTGAATGACCCCTTCCCAAATAGCAAAATGCACCAGAGGGCTCTTTTAGGAACATACATTGATCATGGCACCTCCCACCATAAAATCCTTTAACTATCTCTTATCACTTACAGGATTAATTCTAACTTGCTTAGCATGGCAACGACTTATGTAGGATATTTGTTATTTACAGAATCCCAGCACAGGGCAGAAAAAAATGTGGATTGTTAATTCTACAATAGTGAATTATACTGTATCATTCGAATCCTCACATGGGTTGTCTTACGGTTGACACAGCTCTTACATGGCTAAGTGGAAATAGGAAGGCAGTTTATGACTACATTTCAAGTTTTTCCATACTTTCTCCTTAGGAATATAGTTATGTGCCACATAATGACATTTCAGTCAATGATGGACCACATATACAATGGACTGCATATACAATGGACTGCGTATATGAAGGTGGTCCCATAAGATTATGACATTTTTATTGCACCTTTTGTTTGAATATGTTTAGATACATAAATACCATTGTGTTACAATTGTCCACAATATTTAGTACAGTAACGTGCTGTACAGGTTTGTAGCTTAGGAGCAATAGGCTACACCATATAGCCTAGGTGTATAGTAGGATATAACACTAGGTTTGCATAAGTCCATTCTATGGTGTTCACATGATGACAAAATCACCTAACGACACATTTCTCAGAACATATCCCCTTCGTTAAGCAATGCATAACTGTAGATAGTTATATTCTCTAATCCAATTTCTATATTTTTTGGAGAGCAGCTTACAAAATGCTATGTAAGTTACAATGATTCTTATTAACTCAATAGTGGATTGGTGCTTATCAACACATTGGGCTTTAATGCTTTTGATGCTGTGACCACTTAACATATTACGAATGTTAATAAATGAATTAAATCTATCTCATGGTGAATTGTATCGAATCATATCACACAAAAATTACACTAACTACAGTAACAAAGCAAAATCAATGGTTCTTTAGATCATAGTTTAAGCTCAGACGAAACAGGAAAAATATCTAAAATGACTGGTGAATTGAGTGTCTTGTTGGCTTCTTTGTACTTGAATAATCAGTCCTCCAAAATGTTTTGCTAGTTCCACATGTAAAAACTTTTTTTAAATATTGCTAATTACTGAACAGCAAAACTCCTTTTACTCTCTCAAATTATATTCCAAGATCACTTCCATGACAACCTCTTCCTTTCCCACTTGGATCATTTTCCATTTTAGTATTTCTTTTCTTAAATAAAACATATGCAAAAAACCATCTCGAGAACAGAAGATGATAAAGCGTTTTCTTGTGCTTAAAATTTTGAATTATTCAAAGGTATCTTTGAGATGACTCGTTCCTGAATGTGTGCCTTAGAAAGACATATAATGGATGCTTATTCTTTATTTTATAGAGTGATATAGTTTGGCTCTATGTCCCCACCCAAATCTCATCTCTAATTGTAGTCCCCACGTGTCAAGGGAGGGACCTGGTGAGAGACTATTGGATCATGGGAGTGGTTTCCCTCATGCTGTTCTTGTGATAGTGAGGGAGTTCTCACAAGATCTGATGGTTTAAAAGTGTTTGGCAGTTCCCCGTTCACTCTCTGTCTCTCGCTCTCTGCCTTGTGAAGAAAGTACTTGCTTCTCCTTTGCCTTCTGCCATGATTGTAAGTTTCCTGAGGCCTCCCCAGCCATGCGGAACTGTGAGTTAATTAAACCTCTTTCCTTTATAAATTACCCAGTCTCAGGCAGTTCTTTATAGCAGTGTGAAAATGCATTAATACATAGAGTTTTCTTTATTCTTGCCACTTTGCCCTTTTTCCTTGTGCTTACTCTAGCAAGTCAGATGGCAGAGGAGCTGAAGGAGATGGAAATGCCGGGAGAGGTGGCTGAGCAGGAGAGTAATGTTTCTGCTCTCTCTCCTTCTGGATTCTTCTGTCCCTACTGTATCTGAGGATTGTTTCCTTGTTCCTGTTGAAGAAGAAACCCTCTTCATTTCTTCATAAAGGGCTTATCCCCTCTGTCCCTTCATGAGGTGCAGTTTCCCGGGAAGTCTAAGAATGTGCAGCAAGAATTTACTAAAATATTTTCTCTAACCTTCAACTCTTATTTTACTCTCCAAATGGTGACTTGGGGCTCATTTTTAAAGTAAAGATGTAATTAAAAATTATATCTAGAGCTGGAGCTATCTTTGAGGCTGAAGGTCATATTTTCATTAAAAAGGTTGTAAACGTGCACTTAGAGTGCTGGAACTATTCCTTGGTCCCAAACATTACTCTTTGTCACTTTTAAAAATTATTGTTTTGGGTCTGAAGAAATTATATTCCTAGTAATTCCTACTCACTACACAGATGTGATATGGCAATAACCAATAAAGACTTATAAAGTCTTCTACAATCATTGCATGCTATATGTATGCTTAGTAAATTTTAGCATCAGTAATTCCTAACTAAAAGTTTGTAGAGAGAAATGAAAACCACATGACTTAGCACCATCCCAAAATTAATTATAGTTGAGTCAAAAATGTCCATTCACACAATATATTTTATAAATCTGCTCATTATAATGCCCCTTTTTTCATTTCTACATTTAATAGTAAATGTCGATGTGATTTTAGAAAAATAAATGAAGACCACACAAGTGAAAAAAACAAAGCAATTAGCAAAAATGACAGCTCAGAGCTTGTAAACTAAATTACAAGTTTCAGCATGGTGTTCAAAAAGGCTGCAAATTTAGGATTGTTACTTATATTCAATTATTAAGGCCAGGTTTAAATAACAGGCAAAAATACCACTTTTAGTCATAGGAGAGTATATGCAATTATTCCAAAAGAGTTGACAGAAAATCTGCTTGTGGCACTGTCTTAGTTAATGGTTTGATAAAAGTGATTTTTCTTTTTCTTTTTTTTTTTTTTTTTTGAGACGGAGTCTCACTCTGCCACCCAGGCTGGAGTGCAGTGACGCCATCTCCTCTCACTGCAAGCTCCGCCTCCTGCGTTCACGCCATTCTCCTGCCTTAGCCTCCTGACTGGCTGGGACTACAGGCGCCCGCCTCCACGCCCGGTTAATTTTTTTGTATTTTTAGTAGAGAACGGGTTTCACCGTGTTAGCCAGGGTGGTCTCAATCTCCTGACCTCGTGATCCGCCCGCCTTGGCCTCCCAAAGTGCTGGAATTACAGGTGTGAGCCACCACGCCTGGCCATTTTTCTTACTTTTAATATGTTTTTGATGGAAGAACTGGACAGAGCCACATGGGTCTCTTTCTTCCTAAAAAAAAGTACAATGCAGGAAAATTTTCCTCTATTCTTTTGTGCTATTTTCTGAGCCCCAATGTTATTAAGACTCCAGAAAAGGCAGAGAAGGCAAAGGACAGGGCCTTCTTTATACCAGCTTCAGGGTCTTCCTCTCTTCATGAGCTAACTTCACGTTCATTCATCCTTCTATGTCCTCTCGTGCACCTTTACTTTCTCCTTCCACCTTCAAAAAAGTCCTGAGTGTAAGAAAACCATACAGTCTCCAAGGGAAACATCAGAAAGAAAAGAATTGAATAGCCTCATGTTTGTTTATTTTGCTCACTAGAAACAATAGGTCCTTGCTGTACTCCTTGCTCTGTTGAGACAAGTTCAAAAACAATTGCAGGGTTATCAGCTCCAACTTTGAGCTGGGAGCTGCCCAACGGTGGAAATGTCTTAGTAATCCATTAGCTCTATTGGCATTTCTAACTGAGGGCCCTACGTACATTAAACTGGCTGTGCCCAGAGCTTTAGTATCTCAGAATTGTTTCCTCACGGTTCCTTCAAAAAGTGGAATTCATAACAATTTTTAGAAGAACTCCCAGGTTAAAAATACATAAAACTCAATGTTATATTTTCTAAAATAGTCTTTCCCAATACCCGATGTCCCCCTTTGGCAGAAGAAATAAAGATGTTTAATGGTATTTAGTTTGGAAAGCTGTAAGGCAGGCTGGGTTTCTCTTCTCCTCTGATCTATCTCTGCATGTCTTGCTACATTGGTCAGGTCACATTAGGTTTGAGGAAGACAAAGGAGATATAGAATAAGGTAAATCAGTCAAGATGCCTGAAATAATTGATTGCTCTAAACATTATATTTACAAGAAAACCCCTCTTCATTAAATTGAATATGAATGAAACTCTGATCTATAAGTAAACATTCCACAGAAATATTAATTCGACTTTCTAAACTGGAGGAACACTACTCTTGCTTAGTAGCATGGTTTAAGAACCTGTTATAACTTTAAAAATTGGGGAGTTACATGGACAGTTACCATGTTGTAGTATGTGTAAGTCATTCCTGAACCATGAAATAAATGCACACTGCGAGGAAACTCATCAGCAGGAGCAACAAGCTACTGTTTAAGAGTGGGCAGTGCAAAAGTGAAGGCAGGAGAGAGGTCGTTTTCACTTTCATCTTATTTTATAAGAGCAAAAAGGAAGCCACTTTATGATACTAAGTATGTTGTAATGATCGTTTTTGAACCAGGAAAAAGCTTGCAACATATTCAAATAGAATAGGAAAGTAACAACTACTTTAATCAAAAGGAGTTTGAGGACAGGGTATTGGTTGGTCGTAGAAAGTAGATTTGGACCTCGAGTTTCCCTTGACTAATGCTTAAGTTGACATAAACAAACTCTTTTTGGGAGGAAATTAATTGCATTGGTGTACTTACAGCTGTTTAGTAAACATGTGTCCTTACAGTGATTCTTCCATATACAGCCCTTCCCTTTACTGAAGTCTCTATGCCATAAGTCACTTATTGTGGACAACTACCATGTCACTAGAAGCTGGGTTGATCCAGAAGTGTGCAACACATAATTATCCCTTTCTTTCTTTCTCCTCCTCTGCTCCTCAATCCATGCCCAGAGACATCTCAGTCTCCTAATGGGCATAAGTCAAGAGAAGACAAGGCCTTCTCCACCTCCACAGTTGGGATCTGGGATCCAGGATATGTGGCCAATGTGATAGAACAGTCTTTCCCTTTTAGGCTACTTTGCCCTTGTTGCACATCCACAGAGAATAATTCAAATGTCTAAATTGTGGACTAATTCTTGACATGTCATACCAGTATATTTGATTCTTCTTTCCACTTTCTGGTATGCAATAATTGTGCAAAACCAAAGTTGCAGTCTGTTCATTTCAACACAATTTTTTTAAATGTTTTATTTCCATAGGTTATTGGGGAACAGGTGGTGTTTGGTTACATGAGTAAGTTCTTTAGTGGTGATTTGTGAGATTTTGGTACACCCATCACTCGAGCAGTATATACAGCACCCAGTTTGTAGTCTTTTATCCCTCACCTCCTCCCCACCCTTTCCCCCTGAGTCCTCAAAGTCCATTGTATCATTCCTATGTCTTTGCATCCTCATAGCTTAGCTCCCTCTTATAAGTGAGAACATATGTTTGGTTTTCCACTCCTGAGTTGCTTCACTTAGAATAACACTCTCCAATCTCATCCAGGTCACTGTGAATGCCATTAACTAATTCCTTTTTATGGCTGGGTAGTATTCCATCATATATATACACACACACACATATATATATATATTCCATCATATATATACACATCATGTATATCATATATATCATATATATGGTGTATATATATGGTATCATATATATGATATATAGTGTGTATATATGATATATATATATATATGTGGTGTATATATATACACAAACACACATATATTCCACAGTTTCTTTATCCACTCATTGATTGATGGGCATTTGGGTTGGTTCCACATTCTTGCAATTGTGAATTGTGCTCCTGTAAACATGTATGTGCAAGTATCTATTTCATATAATGACTTCTTTCCCTCTAGGTAGATACCCAGTAGTGGGATTGCTGGATCAAATGGTAGTTCTACTTTCAGTTCTTTAAGGAATCTCCACACTGCTTTCCATAGAGGTTATACTAGTTTACATTCCCACCAGCAGTATGGAAGTGTTCCCCATTCACCACATCCACACCAGCATCTTTTTTTAGTTATCATTATGGCCGTTCTTGCAGGAGTAAGGTGGTATCACATTGTGGTTTTGATTTGCGTTTCCATGATCAGTAGTGATGTTGAGCATTTTTTCATATGTTTATTGGCCATTTGTATATCTTCTTTTGAGAATTGTCTATTCATGTCCTTAGCCCACTTTTTGATAGGATTGTTTGTTTTTTTCTTGCTGATTTGTTTGAGTTCATTGTAGATTCTGGATATTAGTCCTTTTGTCAGATGTATAGATTGTGAAGATTTTTCTCCCACTCTGTGGGTTGTCTGTTTACTCTGCTGTCTATTCCTTTTGCCATGCAAAAGCTCTTTAGTTTAATTAAGTCCTAGCTGTTTGGTTTGTTTTTTTGTTTGTTTGTTTGTTTGTTTTTTGCATTTGCTTTTGGGTCCTTGGTCAAGAAATCCTTGCCTAAGCCAATGTCTAGAAAGGTTTTTTCAATGTTATCTTTTATAATTTTTATAGCTTCAGGTCTTAGATTTAAGTCCTTTATCCATCTTGAGTTGATTTTCATACAAGGTGAGAGATGAGGATCCAGTTTCATTCTCCTACATGTGGCTTGCCAATTATCCCAGCACCATTTGTTGTAAAGGGTGTCCTTTCCCCACTTTATGTTTTTGCTTGCTTCGTCAAAGATCAGTTGGCTGTAAGTATTTGGGTTTATTTCTGGGCTCTCTATTCTGTTCCATTGGTCTATGTACCTATTTTTATACTAGTACCATGCTGTCTTGGTAAGTATGGTTTATAATATAGTTTGAAGTCAGGTAGTGTGATGCCTCCAGATTTGTTTTTTGTTTGTTGGTTTGTTTCTTTTTGGGTTTTGTTGTTATTGTTTTGTTTTTGGGGTTTTTTTTGGCTTAGCCTTGCTTTCGCTATGCAGGTTCTTTTCGGGTTCCATATGAGTTTTAGGATGGTTTTTTTTCTAATTCTGTGAAGAATGATGCCAGTATTTTGATGGGAATTTGGCAGTATGGTCATTTTCACATGGATTGATTCTACCCATCTATGAGCATGAGGTGTGTTTCCATTTATTTGTGTCATCTGTGATTTCTTTCAGCAGTGTTTTGTAGTTTTCCTTGTAGAGGTCTTTCACCCCTTGCTTAGGTATATTCCTAAGGTTTTGTTTTTGTTTCTGTTTTTTTGCAGCTATTGTTAAAGGGGTTGAGTTCTTGATTTGATTCTCAGCTTGGTTGTTGTTAGTGTATAGAAGAGCTACTGATTTTTGTACATTAATCCTGTATCCAGAAACGTTGCTGAATTCATAGATGACTTTCATTTCATTGAGGTATGTCCCTTATATGCCGATTTTGCTGAGAGTTTAGTCATAAAGTGATGCTGGATTTTGTCGAATGCTTTTTCTTTGTCTATTGAGATGATCATGTGATTTTTGTTTTTAATTCTGTTTATGTGGTGTATCACATTAATTGACTTGCATATGTTAAACCATCCCTGCACCCCTGGTATGAAACCCACTTGATCATGGTGAATTATCTTTTTGATATGTTGTTGGATTTGGTTAGCTAGTATTTTGCTAAAGATTTTAACATTTATGTTCATCAGGAATATTGGTCAGTAGTTTTCTTTTTTGATTATGTTCTTTCCTGATTTTGGTATTAGGGTGATTTTAGCTTCATAGAATGATTTTGGGAAGGTTCCCTCTTTCTCCATTTTTTGTGGAATAGTGTCAATAAGATTGACAATAAAATTGATAGACCAATCTTTTCAAAGAAGCAGCTTTTTGTTTCAGTTATCTTTTGTTTTGTTTTTTGTTTGTTTCAGTTTATGTAGTTCTGCTCTGATCTTGGTTATTTCCTTTCTTCTGATGGGTTTGGGTTTGGTTTGTTCTTGTTTCTCTAGTTCCTTGAGGTGTGACCTTAGATCGTCTGTTTGTGCTTTTTCAGACTTTTTTATGTAGGCATTTAGGGCTATGAACTTTCCTCTTAGCACCACCTTTGTTGTATCCCAGAGGTTTTGATAGGTTGTGTCACTATCGTCATTCAATTAGAAGAATTTTTAAATTTCCATCTTGATTTCATTTTTGATCCAATGATCAGGAGCAGGTTATTTAATTTCCATGTACTCACATGGTTTTGAAGATTCCTTTTGGAATTTATTTCCAGTTTTTTTCCACTGTGGTCAGAGACAGTGCTTGATATAATTTCAACTGTCTTAAATCTATTGAGGCTCATTTTGTGGCCTATCATATGATCTGTCTTGGAGAAAGTTCCATGCACTCTTGAATAGAATTCATATTCTGCAGGTGTTGGGTAGAAAGTTCTGTAAATATGTGTTAAGTCCATTTACAGAGTACAGTTTAAATCCATTGTTTCTTTGTTGACTTTCTGTCTTGATGACTTGTCTAGTGCTGTCAGTGGAGTATTGAAGTCCCCCACTATTATTGTGTTGCTGTTTATCTCATTTCTTAGGTCTGTTAGTAATTGTCTTTTAAATTTTGGAGCTCCAGTGTTAGGTGCATATATATTTAGGATTGTGATATTTTCCTGTTGGACAAGTCCTTTCATCATTATATAATGCCCCTCTTTATCTTTTTTAACTGCTCTTGCTTTAAAGTTTGTTTTGTCTGATATAAGAATAGCTACTCCTGCTCACTTTTGGTGTTCATTTGCATGGAATGTCTTTTTCCACCCCTTCACCTTAAGTTTATGTGAGTCCTTATGTGTTAGGTGAGTCTCTTGAAGGCAGCAGATAGTTGGTTGGTGAGTTCTTATCTATTCTGCAGTTCTGTATCTTTTAAGTGGACCATTTAGGCCATTTACATTAAATGTTAGTATTGGGATGTGTGGTACCATTCCATTCATCGTGCTATTCGTTGCCTGTATACCTTGGTTTTTTGGTTGTTTTTTTAACTTGGATTTTTGTTTTATAGGTTCTGTGTGATTTATGCTTTAAAGAGGTTCTGTTTTGATGTGTTTTCAGGATTTGTTTCAAGATTTAGAGCTCCTTTTAGTAGTTCTTGTAGTGCTGGCTTTGTAGTGGTGAATTCTCTCAGCATTTGTTTGTCTGAAAAAGACTGTACCTTTCCTTCATTTATGAAGCTTAGTTTCACTGGATGCAAAATTCTTGGCTGATAATTGTTTTGTTTGAGGAGGCTGAAGATAGGGCCCCAATCCCTTCTAGCTTGTAGGGTTTCTCCTGAGAAATCTGCTGTTAACCTGATAGGCTTTCCTTTGTAAGTTACCTAATGTTTTTGCCTCACAGCTCTTAAGATTCTTTCCTTCCTCTTAACTTTAGATAACCTGATGACAATATGCCTAGGCAATAATCTTTTTGCAATGAATTTCCCAGGTGTTCTTTGAGCTTCTTATATTTGGCTATCTAGGGCTCTAGCAAGGCCAGGGAAGTTTCCCTCAATTATTCCCCCTAATATATTTTCCAAACTTCTAGATTTCTCTTTTTCCTCAGAAATGCTGATTATTCTTAGGTTTGGTCATTTAACATAATCCCCAACTTCTTGGAGGCTTTGTTCATATTTTCTTATCCTGTTTTTCTTTGTCTTTGTTGGATTGGGTTAATTCGAAAATCTTGTCTTCAAGCTCTGAAGTTCTTTTTTCTGCTTGTTCAATTCCATTGCTGAGACTTTGCAGAGCATTTTGCATTTCTATAAGTGCATCCATTGTTTCCTGAAGTTTTGATTTTTTTTATTTATGCTATCTATTTCATTGACCATTTCTGTCTTCACTTCTTGTGTCATTTTTTTATTCCCTTAAATTAAGCTTTGCCTTTCTCTGGTGCCTCCCTGATTAGCTTAATAACTAACCTTCCAAATTCTTTTTCAGGTAAATCAGGGATTTCTTATTGGTTTGGATCCATTGCTGGTGAGCTAGTGTGATTTTTTGGGGGGTGTTAAAGAGCCTTGTTTTGTCATATTACCAGAGTTGGTTTTCTGGTTCCTTCTTGTTTGGGTAGGCTCTGTCAGAGGGAAGGTCTAGGGCTCAAGGCTGTTGTTCAGATTCTTTTGTCCCATGGGGTGTTCCCTTGATGTAGTACTCTCCCCCTTTTCCTATGGATGTGGCTTTCTGAGAGCCGAGCTGCAGTGATTGTTATCTGCCTTCTGGGTCTAGCCACCCAGCAAGTCTACCAGGCTCCGGGCTGGTACTGGGGGTTGTCTGCACAGAGTCCTGTGATGTGAACCGTCTATGGGTCTCTTAGCCTTGGATACCAGCACCTGTTCCAGTGGAGGTGGCAGCGGGTAAAATGGACTCTGTGACGGTTCTTAGCTTTGGTGGTTTAATGTTCTATTTGTGTGCTGGTTGGCCTCCTGCCGGGAGGTCGTACTTTCCAGGGAGCATTAGCTGTGGTAGTATCTCAACACAAATGTAACAGGACCTTCTTAATCCCCCTCTTTGGAGAAAGTACTACTGAAACTAAAATCTTTTGGGTAAAGTACTCCTAATATTAAAACTAGTCAAAGATATACAATCATGCAAGTATGTTTGTGTAATAAAAAATGTGCTTGAGCAGCAACTGGAATGTAATCTTCCAGGATAATAGGTCCTTCAGTCTGGCTTGCTTATCAGTGAATGCCACATTCCATACACTGTTGAAATAAGAGGCCACGTTCCACAACCAAAAAGAATACCAAGATTTTAAGAGCTTTTGGGCTTTCAGTTCTGAACTGCAAAGCAACCAGATCCCATTGTACTGTTCAAAGAACTTTAAGTGTTTTAAAATTCCTCAAAAGACATCTGACATGGAAAATGGTATTATTATTGCTGCAATCATTTTAATATTTAGATAAATATAAGCATCTCCTAGAAAACCCTGGGGAAAAAAATCCTCCTACTCTATTCTACCTTTCTGTGCTATTTCCTGAAATGGGGAACCCCATTTTGGTATCTGTGAAGCCTGACATGAATTTGACAGCATTCCCAGGAATGGAATGATTTTTACATTTGGGAAATAGAATGAAGACAAATGAAAAGAACTATATAATTCTTTCACAGTGAACAGGCTAAAAGCTGGCTTAACAGTATTCAAGGGTGTAAATGGTTAGTCTAAGAGAGATGATAACAAGCTTAACTTCACTCCACTCAGGACAGGGTAAAAGAAAATGGACTTAAAGTTGCACAAGAAAAAGATGTATTGTGTATGCATAATTACATGCATAGACATATATTGGACACACTCATATACATACACATAAATAAATACATGCAGTCTTCATAAAGCCTTAGCGTATGTTATTTTCTTTCTCTGATATATCTTAAAGCTTAATAACTTAGTTTGGGCTTACAATAGAAATAACCTATGCAGAAGTTCAGAAGTGAATTTATTAGACTCCAGAACAACTGTATTATATAGTTATAACAACAGATACTCAAAGCAGGTCCTGTGACAAATAACACAAATGGCTGCCATAGACAAGAAGACAGTAAGCAACTCTGGCTATGGAGTTAAAGTTCGTGTCACTTTTAAGAAGAAAATTTCCTTGAATTTATATATATATATAGCTTCTGTCATACCTACAACCCAAGTTATTAAATTTTAAAAAGCTATAGCAGGGCATTAGGAAATACCTGTATATCTTTGTATAGAAGAGTATCATAATATAAAAATCAAGTCTAAAAGCAAATAAAAGTTTGACAACTTTTATGTGCCCCCAGGGAATGTTTGTTTTGAAGCTTTTAATTTTAATCTTTGTTCAATAACCATGTCATTTCCTAAAACTATTCGGTATATGGCGCTTTTTCTTATATCCTCTTATTATAATACTTCCTCAACCTTCTTTGAAGGCTCTTCCTTCCCTCCACTCCCTTTAGATATTTAACCTTTAAAGATAACTAGTTATGCTCCTATGTGGATGGAGGTTGAGAATCCCAGTGGGGAGGATAAATCATTCAAAAAGATGGAAGAGCCAGAGCAAAGATACAGGAATATGGAACAGTGTTAAATGTCTAGGGAAATGCAAATATTTGGGTATCGCTGAAGTATTGCTTCTTGTTTGGGAGAGAGGCAGTGTAGATGGGAACATGGTGCCAATCAATAGATAGGGCTATAGATATACAGGTTATGGAGGCCTTGTTTATCACATCCTGAGGTTTGGAGCTTCTCCTCTAGGCAATGGGCAGCTAACAATGGGTTTTAAGCACAGCAGTTGGGTCATCATATTCAGATTTAGAAAAGTCATTCTGGCAACAGTGTGCAGGATTTACTGGAGGGCAAAGATGACCATAGGCAGAAAATACTATTTGAAGACTGATTTAAAGCAGTAATGGAGGAAATGGAAAAGAAGGTAGCTAGTCAAAAAGAAATAGAAAGGAAAGAATCTATAGGACTTAGCACTAATTGAATGAGAAGTTAGGTGAGAGGGTAGAATCCAGGATGACTCTGAATGTTCTGAATCCAGAGGCCAGGTGTGTGATGGTACCACGCATTGAGACGTGGTACCCAAAATAGGGAAACCTGTAGAGACAAAAAGTAGATTAGCCATTCTTTATGGTTAAGTGAAGAGTGAATGGTGGGGATGGGGAGTGATAGCTAAAGGATATGGAGTTTCTTCTTGTGATGATAAAAAATATTCTAAATTGACTATAGTGATAGTTGTGGATATCTGTGAATATACCAAAAACCATAAAATTGTATAATTTCAGTGGGTGAATTGTATGACATGTGAATTACATCTTAAGCTGTTTTTTTAAAAAGAGCAAAACAGATTTCCTAAAGAAGAAGAAATATCTTCCTCAGCAACTTCAGTTTCTGCCAGAGAATTTCCAACATGTTGACATGCCCTATAGATTTGGGACTTGCCGGCCCCCACAATCATGTAAGCTAATTCATTGAGATAGATAGATAGACAGATAGATAGATAGATAGGATAACTGACAGATAGAACTATAGAGTGAGAGATTTAGATAGATAGATATTAATAGATGAGATAGAGAGATTGATTGATTGATTTTTATATCTCTCACTGGTTCTCTTTCTCTGACTAATACAGAACCCTGACTAATACAGATTTTGAAACTGGGAAGAGGAATCCTGCTGTAATAAATACCTTAAAATGTGGGCAGTGGTTATGGAATTGGGTTACTGGTAGAGGCTGAAAGAATTTTGAGGTACTTGATAGAAAATCATAGATGGCCTAGCAGAGATTAATGGAAATACAGATGACAAGAATGCTTCTGGTGATGTCTCCAGAGAAAAGGAGGAAGATGTTATTAGAAACTGGAGGAAAGGTGAACCTTGTGAAAAGTGGGAAGAAATTGGCTCACCTGTGTTCTATTACACTTTGGTAAAGTAGAACTTGTAAGAGATTAACTTTAATATTTAGTTGAGGACATTTCCAAGTAAAGTGTTGAAAGTGCTGCCTGGTTTCTTCTTGTTGCTTATAGTAAAATGCAAAAGTAAAGAGATAAATTGAGGAAGCAAAAAGTTAAGCAAAAATGAACCAGCACTTGATAATTTTGGAGGTTCTGATCCATAGGACAAAGGATGCTAAAATTAGAAAATTCGCTATTGAGAAATCCTCTTCCAGAGAGAAGGCCAAGTGTGCAACTTGAAAACCTTTTGCTAAAGAAATTAGGTATGTGATTCATGGATGCAATCAACCATGTTAGCAGAATCCAAGAATAAAGATTAGGTTATCTAAGAAGAGAACCCTTTTGCTTGATGGTGTGGATCCCTGTGACACACACTGGAGGCTCACAGATGTTTAAGAATATTATACTAAAAGAAACATTATGAGGTTGGGCTGAAGGAGACTGAGACTGGACAAAATTTTAAAAGATTGTCAGACTCCTAAAAGTCTTCAGGCAGGAAATGGGCTTATAGAGCTATTCTGCTGCAAGCATGTGCTATTCAAAAAAAAAAGGAAGAAAAACTCCAAGAGCAAAAGTGCTATTGGCCCAGGGGCAAAGGGCAATGGAGCCACTGCCAAGGGCACAAAGCACAGTGGAGCTGCCTGAGGCCACAAAGGATGACAAAGCCACAGGCACAGAGTGTGGAGCCACAAGCCACAGACAATTATTCTCAGGCATTGAAATCTAAGGAATCTGGCCCTGCCAGATTTCACATTTGCTTGGTACTGGTGACCCCTTAATTTCTTCCAATTTTTTTCTTTTGTAATAGAGTTGTTTATATTATACCCATCCCGCCATTGTATTTTGAAGGCAAACAACTGGTTTTCTAGGTTCACAGGTCCACATATGGACAGAAATTTTGCCCCAGGATAGATCAGACCCAGGATATTATCTATACCTGATTTAGACCATAAGATTTTGGAATAATAGTTGACGCTTAATGGGTTGAGACTTTTGATAATGCTGGGATGTAGAAAATGTATTTTGTATGTGAGATAAACATGAATTTTGAGGGATCAGAGGGCAGATTGTAATGGTTTGAATACTGTCCTCCCAAAAGATACATCTACTCAGAACCTGTAAATGTGACTTTGGAAAAAGGGTCTTTGCAGATATACTTAAGGACCTTGAAAAGAGATCATCCTGGATTAGGGCGGTCCCTAAATCCAGTGAAAACTTCTTGTAAGAGAAGAGAAGGAGAAACAGACACAGAGATACAAGGAAGAAGAACATGTGAATGAAGAAGCAGATTTTGGAATTGTGTTGTCACAAACCATGGAATACCTGGAATCACCAAAACCTGCAGAAGGCAAGTGAAGATTCCCTGCAGCCTTCAGATGGAGTGTGGCCCTGCAAACCAGACATATCTCAGAGATATTGCAGATTCAGTTCCAGAAAACCAGAATGAAGTAAGTCACACAAAATTTTTTTCCTAGTGCATATAGAAGCTCTGTTTATACTGTACACTATTAGGTATGCAATAGCATTATGTCTAAAAATGTACATACCTAAGTTTAAAAAATACTTTACTGCCAAAAATGCTAATGATCATCTGAGCCTTCGGCGAGTGATTATCTTTTTGCTGGTGGAAGGTTTTGCCTTAATGTTGATAGCTGACTGATCATTGTTGCAGTTGCTGAAAGTAGAGGTGGCTGTGACAATTTCTTAAAATAAGACGACAATTAAGTTTGCTGCATTGATTGACTCTTTTTCATGAAAGAATTATCTGTAGTATGCGATGCTGTTTGATAGCATTTTACCTAGAGTAGAACTTCTTTCAAAATTGGAGTCAATCCTCTCAAACCCTGCCATTGCTTTATCAACTAAAGTTTATGTAATATTCTAAGTCTTTTATTGTAATTTTAACAATGTTCACAGCATCTTCACCAGGAGTAGGTTCCACTTCAAGAAACCACTTTCTTTGTTCATCCATAAGAAGCAACTCCTCATTCATTAAAGTTTTGTTATGAGATTGCAGCAATTTAGCCACATCTTCAGGCTCCACTTCTAATTCTAGTTATCTTGATATTTATCTCTACCAAATGCAGTTTCTTCCTCTACTGAAGTCTTGAACTCTTCAAAGTCATTCATGAGTCATTCAACTTCTTCCAAACTCCTGTTAATGTTAATATCTTTACCTCCTACCATGAATCATGAATGTTCTTAATGGCATCTAGAATGGTAAATCCTTTTCAGAACATTTTCAATTTACTTTTCCCAAATCCATCAGAGGAATTACTATTTATGGAAGCTATAGTTTTACAAAATTCATTGCTTAAATAATAAGACTTGAAAGTCAAAAGTACTTCTTGAGTCATGGGCTGCATAACAACATTAATCTCTTTGTACATCTCCATCAAAGTTCTTGGATGACTTGGTGCATTGTCAATGAGCAATATTTTGAAAGTAATCTTTTTTCTGAGCAGTAGGTCTCAACAGTGGACTTAAAATAGTCAGTGAACCATGCTGTAAATGCATGTGCTGTCATGCAGGCTTTGTTGTTCCATTTACAGAGCATGGGCAGAGTATATTTAGCACAGTTATTAAGAGGCCTAGGGTTTTCAGAATGGTCAAAGAGCATTGGCTCCAACTTAAAGGCACCAGTTCCGTAAACCCCTAACAAGAGTCAGCCTGTCCTTTGAAGTCAGCCATTAACTTTTCTGTTCTAGCTATGAAAGTTCTAGATTGCATCTTGTTCCAATAGAAACCTATTTTATCTTAATTGAAAATCTATTGTTTAATGTGGCCATTTTCTTTTTTTTTTTTTAAGATGGAGTCTCACTCTGTCAACGAGGCTGGAGTGCATTGGCACAATCTCAGTTCACTGCAACCTCCACCTCCCGTCCCAGGTTCAAGTGATTCTCTTGCCTCAGCCTCCTGAGTAGCTGGGATTACAGGTGTATGCCACCACACCTGGCTAATTTTTGTATTTTTTTGTAGAGATGGGATTTCACCATGTTGGCCAGGCTGACCTTGAACTCCTGAGCTCAAGTGATGCACCTGCCTCGGCCTCCCAAAGTGCTGGGATTACAGGAATGAACCACCGTGCCCAGCCTAGTGTGGCCATTTTCATTCATTATCTTAGCTAGATCTTCTGGAGAATTTGCTGCAACTTCTCCAGCAATATATGCCACTTCACTGTGCACGATTACTTTATGAAGATGGGTTCTTTCCTTAGACCTCATGAACCAACCTCTGCTAGCTTCACACTTTTTTCCTGCACCCCCCTCATCTCTCTCAGCTTTTATAGAATTAAAGAGAGTTAGGGCTTTGCTCTATGTTAGGCTTTGGCTTAAGGAAATATTGTGGCTGGTTTGATCTTTTATCCAGACCTCCAAAACTTTCTCCAACAATAAGGCTGTTTGACTTTATTATTAGTGTGTTCATGGAGTAGCACTTTTAATCTCCTCCAAGAACTTGCTCTTTGCATTCACAACCTGGCTAAATGTTTGGTGGAAGAGGCCTAGCTTTCGGTCTGTCTCAGCTTTTGACATGCCTTCCTCACCAAACTTTATTATGTCTAGCTTCTAACATAAAGAGAAAGATGCACAATTCTCCCTTTCGCTTGAGCACTTAGAGGCCATTGTAGGGCTAATAATTGGCCTGATTTTAATACTGTCATGTCTCAGGGAATAGGGAAGTCCAAGGAGAGAAAGAGAGGTGGGGAAAGAGCCTGACAGTGGAGCAGTTAGAACACACATAACATTTATTGATTACGTTTGCTATGTTCTGTGTGAATGGTTTGTTGCACCCCAAAACAATTATAATAGTAACATTGTAATATTATATTACAATAGTAATATAATTAGTGATCACAGATCACTATAACAGCTATAATTATAATGAAAAAGTCTGAAATATCATGAGAGCTACAAAAATGTGACACAGAGACATGAAGTGAGCACGTATTGTTGGAAAAACAGCACTGATAGACTTGCAGGGTTGCCTCAAACCTACAATTTGTAAAAACTGCAATATCTGTGAAGCAGAATAAGGAGAAGCACAATGAAACAAGGTGTGCCTGTGCCTTAATTTCAGACCCCTGGGCTCCAGAACTGTAAAAAAATAAATTTCTATTGTTTAAGCCACCAAGTTTGTGGTAATTTGTTATGGCAGCCCTGGGAAACTAATACCCTTAGCAAGAATGAATTCTACTGCCAGCTCATACTCTTTATCCAGATCATCACTCATCTCTAATAACTTATATCTTGATGCTGAATCCAATTCTCTGTCATAGATTTACCTCCACATTGTGGAAAATTTATCCTCAAGTGTCCCATTGTCCTTTCCTACAATCAGCTTTAGTTGGAGCCATCCCATAGAACAGACATTATTTTATATATCTGAACCTCAGTAGGAGGACGGAGTGGCCAGAATACCTGCTGATTTTCTTCTAAGAGAATCCTCCACTGAATGTAAATTTGTGGATGCAAGAGAGACCTGCTGAAAAGAGTGCACCTAGTTCCAGATGCCAGAGCACCCAGACCCTGATAACCAGAGCAATATTCCAATCCCTGCAATATCTGAATTCAAAAATATCCTGTTATGTCACAATAAGGGTACTTAATTCTAACTGTATTTTAATTTATCTTTAACATATTATATTTATGATTACTGTAGGCCAGTCGTTTGGGTTGTAAACTTAAGACACAGCTTCTGTCTTCTGAGAATTAATAATCTACTTGGAAAATACCTACTTATTATCATAATATTTATTTATAAATAAATAGAGTAAAATATAAATACATTAAATAGGATAAAATATACTAGGCATTCTGTGAAGCAGATACACACCAAAACCTCTCTTTGTTATAATCTATTAGAACAAAATAGATATAGGTTTTAGTAGTTTCAAATATACCTTCTTATCCTATTGCACTATTTGAATTTCTTATTATATCAATGTGTTACTTTTTAATAAATTAATCACCCTCTTTTAGAGGCAAAAGAATTAAGGTGATTATTATACTTAACATATGGCAATACGGGATCCATTTCATGGATCAGAATTGCGGCTTATTTAGCATAGTATTTAACACAGCATGGGAAACAGAACTGTCCTCTCTGACTTCAATCTCAAAGGTTTGGTATTTAGCTGAGCTTCATTTCAGAGCCATTATGATTCTGTGAGTCATAAACATAAACATTTATTTTTAACTAATATTTCAAATGCTTCAGATAAGCTGCATGCTGTAACAGCTGCTCTTCTGAATGTCATTCCATAATGAGAACCATTCCTGAATCAATAGAATAATAATCATACTGTATTCTTCTGATATCAGGGCATTTCATCTTCCTTTTGTGCTTAGCAGGTATAGTCTTTAGGAATAAGAGTTGGCTGTGTATTGCAGAAAAAAAAAAAGAATGCCTGGAACAACAGAACTTTATTTCTCCCTTAAACCTAAAAAAGAAGGCTTGTATGGACAGACCAGGGCCCCCATGGTGGCTCCTCAAAGTCTTCAGAGGCCCAGGCTCAAGGTATCTTTCTTCCCAACCTCCTAAAGCATGGCTTCCATTCCCAAAATTTATTCACAGCTCGAATATGGCTGATTAATTCCAGTGGTCACATCTCCATGAAGACGGAAGAGAAGAAAGAATACTCTTCCCCTCACTTTCAGAAGCTTTCCTGAAAGTCTTGAAAACACTTCCACTTACATTTCATTGGCCACATCAATCTGCAAGGAAAGCTAGAATATACAGTTTTCAGCTGGGCCCATTTTGAGGGTTTGGTTACTAAGAAACAAAAAGAGAATAGATTTGAGGAGGCAATTAATGGCCTGTGATGCAGCAGAGTATCTACTTATACCATAGGTCAGCTTCTGAAGGTGCAAAATGTACCTCTCACTGTGACACTTAACCAATTTACATTCTTTTCATCACTTTGCCTGAGCAGCCACAATCCAAAAAAAGTAAAGAAACTTCAGTTTTATATGTCATAAGATAATTTTATATTTTAAAATTCTGGTATCCAAATAAAGATAATTCTAACAAGGTGAAAAGAAACAGTAGATCCAAGGGTTTAAGAAAAGTCCTTTGTCCAAGGTGCTGTCTTGGGACCCTCTTAATAACAATGTAGTAAAAATCAATACTGAGCCATCTTCCGCCGCTGTGTTTTCAGGTATGTCTGGATGTGTTTGTCAAATTGATGGAGTAGACTGACAAAATATGTTTTCAGGGGGGTCTCAGTACTTAGTGGCAGGTAAGGAGACAAGCATGACAAGGCGGACCTCTGAAGTGAGAAGAGAATAGGGATTCTGAGAACAGCATGGTTGAGACTGAGAAAATCTGTTCCCAACACTGTTCCCTTGATGCAGGTCTGGAGACTCAGAAGAAAGACGCTATGAGTAAAAATGGAAAAAAATCTCCCTCTAAACTCTCTAAAAGTTTGGGGCCCAGGCAGCACTGCCTTGGGGTGCATCTAACACAATGCAACCCTGTGAGTACAGAAGGCATCTTCTTCAATTCCACAGTAGGCCACCTCAAAGTTTTGTGATGCCAAGAGCTTGCTAATATTGGACATATCCGGGTACAACTGATATGTCCAATACCCAGGGATGCAATAGCATAGGCTCACACAGTACCTCCCTGTTGCCACTCTACCAGGCCAGATGTGTAGTCCTTCTCGCAGCATGCAGAGGGCCAGTTGAGAAGAAGCACCATCCGCCCTACCTAGAAAAGTGAAAATAGCCACAAATAGGGACACTACTCTGCCCAGAATTGCAGGGGAGATATCAGGGGATAAACTGCACTCGAGCACACATGAAGTATTCCTGGGGCTGCTGGAACTGGGTAGAGGATGAGACACTGCTGGCAGCACTGTATAAAGGTCTGAACACCTGCATGGTTAGTGGTTTATAGCTAGGATAATGTGAACTACATGTGTATTTTTCCTGGTAAGAATAGTCCTACATCAAAACTGAAAAAAAAATTTAAGAGAAAAAAGTAATATGATGTGACTTTGCATGTTACTGTGGAACTGTGAAATGGGTTTTGCTGTAGATACCAAATACAGACCTTCAAGACATTCATAATTCATGTCATTCAAAAATATTTATTAAACACCTACTATATGTCCTATAAATTTCTAGGACACAGTGGTGAATCACAAAGATGTGACTGGGAGAGTCAGGTTGAAGCCAATGTCAGATGTGAGCTGTAGAAGCTAGTGGTTCAGTTTGACTGCCCCAAGAAATTCATCAACATATTACATTTACTCCAAAAAAAAAAAAGTGTATCTGGTTACCTTGACAGATTAAATTATTGCTCCAATATTTTTACTTGTTATACATTATTATACATTAGATAGCCTTTTTCATGTGACTTTTTAAAACAAGTTTAAAATATAATTTATATACCATAAAAATTCAGTAATTTTAAGTCTTTAGTTCCATGATTTTGGATACATTTATATAATGGAATTTACATAACAGAACAACATCACGGTGCAGTTTTAGAGCACTTCTCTTACCCCAAAAAGTTCCCTTATGCTGTCTCTAATCAATCCCTTCTCCCACTCCCAGCCCCAAGCAATCATATCTCTACCATTTTTCTTTTCTTAGAAATTGTATACAAATGGAATCATACAACATATCGTCTTTTACCTCTTTCATAATGGTTACTTATGGTTTTGAGATTTGTTCATGTTGTCGCCTATAGCACATTTCATTCCCTTTTATTGCTGACTAGTATTTAATTGTATGGCTATACCACCTTCTGCTTATCCATTTCTCAGCTGATTAACATTTGGATTGTTTCCAGATTTTGGCTATGACTGTTCACCTGCAAGTATTTGTGTCTTTGCTTCTCCTGAGTAGATACTAAGGAGTGCAAATGCTGGGTAGTATGGTAAATACAGTATATGTATAACTTGCCGAAAAACTACTGTACTGTTTTTCTAAAGTGAATATAACATTTTACATTCTCATGAGCATTGTAGAAGGATTTCAGCTTGTCTAACACAATATTGTAAGACTTTGATAACAGCCATTCTGGTGGGTCTCTAGTGGTATTTCGTTGTGCTTTTACTTCGCCTTTCCTAAATGTTTTCATCTTTTTATGTGCTTTGGTGAAACACCTATTCAAACCTGCCCATTTTTTAATCAGATTCTTTGTCTTTTTCTTATTGAATTGTAATAGATATTTATGATTCCCAGTATGTCTTTTATCAGTTATATGACTTAAAAGTATTTTATTCTAGTCTGTGGCTTAGTTTTATTAATAGTGCCTTTTAAAGAGTAAAATATTTTAACTTTGATAAAGTCTAATTTACAAATTTTGTCATTTTTGTTAGATTGAAGAAATCATATTTGTGATCTAATGTTTTCTTCTAGAAATGTTACAGTTCTTGCTCTTACATTTGACTCTGATCCATTTTGAATTAATTTTGTGTGTGTGTGTGTGTGTGTGTGTGTGTGTGCAGGGTAATGTAAGAGTCTAAGTACTTTTGCATATGGATATTAAATTGTCTCAGCACAATTTGTTGAGAAGACTATTTTTCCCCAAATGAATTGTATTTGCACCTTTTTAGAAAACCCATTCATCATAAATGTTAGAGATTATTTCTGGGCTCTCCATTCTGTTCCACTGACCAATGTTTATCCTTATATCAATAAATACCACACTGCCTGATGACCAGAACCATGCTGTAATTTTGAAATAAGCTAGTATAAATCCCCAACTTCACTTTTCTTTTTCAAAATTGTTTTAGCTCTTTGTATTTCCATATAAACTTTAGAATCAACTTGCCAAATTCAACAAGAAACAGCCTGCTGGGATTTTGATAGGAATTGTGTTAAATCTACAGATCATTTTGAGAAGAATTGCCATCTTAATAACATTGAGTCTTACATTCCAAGAATATGGTATCTCTTTCCATTAATTTAGATCTTGTGTGATTTCTCTTAGCAATGTTTTATAATATTTTGGCTTATGGGTCCTACACTTCTCTTGTTATACCTATTCCTAAGAATTTTCTTTTGTTCATACTTTTGTGAATGAAATTACTTTCTTAAATTTATTTTCAAATGGTTCATTGCTGGTATAAAGAAATAAAATTGGTTGTTGCAAATTTACTTCATAGCCTGCAGCCTTGCTAAACTCACATTAGTTTTAACAGGTACTTACCTACATATAATCTTGGAATTTTCTACATACAAAATCATAAAGGCCTTTAATTTATTTCGTAGCTTTGTTACATTCGCTGGAACATTCAGTAAAATGTTGAGTAGAAGTAGTGAGAGTGTATGTACTTGGCCTATTCCCAATCTAAGTGGAAAACTTTTACAACTATCATTCACAATTAAGTATAATATTAGCTGAAGGTTTTTCATACATACTCTTTCTCAGGTACAGGAAGTTCATTCCTATTTCTAATCTGTTGAGAGTTTTTAAACATCAATGAATACTATATTTTGTCAAAAGTTGTTTTCTGTGTCTACTGAGAAAATTGTATAGCTTTAGTCCTTCATTCTATTAATATAGTGTATTTATTAATTGATTTGCAGATGTAAAGTCATTCTTGCATTTCAGGAATAAATTCTACTGGGTAATGGCATATAATCCTCTGTTTATGTTGCTTGTTTCAATAAGCTAATATTTTGTTAAGAATTTCTGCATCTATGTTCATTAGAAATAATTGTATAGTTTTCTTTTCTTGTGATAACTTTGTCCTGCTTTGGTATCATATCAATACTGACAAGTAAGGAAGGGTTTCCTCCTCTTTTTTTCTGAAAATATTTATGTAGGATTGGTATTATTTTTTCTCTAAATGTTTGACAAAATTTACTAGTGATGCCATCCAGGTCTGAGCTTTTCTTTGTAGGAAGCTTGTAAATTACTAATTCAATCTCTATGAATTTCAGGTTTATTCAGATTTCTATTTCTTCTTATGACAGTTTTGGTAACCTGTATCCTTCTAGAATATTAACTATTTCATCTACATTGTCTAATTCATTGGCATAATATTCCCTTCTAATTCTTTTAATTTCTGCAGGATCTGTGGTGATGTTCTGTCTTTCATTCTTGATTTTGTTAATTTGTCTTCTATCTCTTTTTTTGTTAGTGTAGCTAAATGTTTATCAGTTTTACTGATCTTAAATAAACAAACTTTTGATTTTGTGGATTTACTCTGGTTTTCCAATTTGTATTTCATTTATTTCTTTTTTGGTCTTTATTATATTCTTCCCTATGCTTACTTGAGATTTAACTTACCATTCTTTGTCTAGCTTCTTGAGGTGGAAGCTTAGGAAATTGATTTTAGATCTATTTTCTTTCTAATATAAGCACTTAACATTAAGTTTGTCTGTAAGCACTACTTTAGCTACCCCTCATAAATTTTGATAGATTAGGTTTTAATCATTATTCAGTTAAGCATATTTTCTAACTTACCTGGTGATTTCATCTTTGACTCACTGTTTTTCTAAAATTATTTGTTGAAATTCCAAATATTTGTGAAGTCCTAAATACTTTTCCGTTGTTGGTTTACTGAATTTTTTGTAGTCAAAAATCATATTCTGAGATGTGTTTGACAGTCTATAGTATTATTATTTATCATGTAAAATGTTCCATGTACACTTGAAAAAAATGTGTACCCTGCTGTTGTTGGATAGAGTGCTCTATATATTATTTACATCAAGTTGGTTAATGGTGTTGTTCAAGTCGTGAATATCCTTACTGATATTCTGTCTAGTTCTGTCAATTACTAAAAGAAGGATATTGAAATTTCCAACTACTACAATATTATATTGTCTGTCCTTTAATTCTGTCAATCTTTGCTACATTTGGGACTCTGGTGTTAGATGTTTATACATTTATAATTGCTACTTCTTCCTGATACACTGAAAATTTTATTATTATAAAATTTTTATCTTTGTCTCTCATAATAGTACTTGTCTTCAGGTCTATGGTTTTGTATGTAATAAAGCCAGTTCGGTTCTTTACTAGCTATTGTTTGCTTTTTCTCTCCTTTTACTTTCAACCTGTTGGTATTTTTCAATATAATGTCTCTTATAGATAACATATAGTTGGACCTTGCTCTTTCCTCTGTTACAGTTTTAATTATATTTTTAAATTATTTTCTTAGTAATTCTTCTAAGGACTACAACATATATCTTTAATTTATAATAATCTGTTTCAGGTTAATAATAATAGTAATAATATACAGGAACTTTGCTCCAGTTTATTATTTCCACTATCTTTTCTCACTTTAGTGCTAGTATTGTCATATATATTACAACTATATATGTAAGATATCCTCCAAAACATAGCATTATAATTATTGCTTCAAGTACTTTTTGTTTTTAAAGAAATTAAGAAAAGAGAAAACACTGGACAGTCTTTTATAGTTGTCCATATATTTAACATTTTCTTTTTTTTTTTGTTTGAGACGGAGTCTCGCTCTGTTGCCCAGGCTGGAGTGCAAGTGGCGCGATCTGGGCTCACTACAAGCTCCGCCTCCTGGGTTCACGCCATTCTCCTGCCTCAGCCTCCCGAGTAGCTGGGACTACAGGCACCCACCACGACGCCCAGTTAATTTTTTGTATTTTTAGTACAGACGGGGTTTCACCGTGTTAGCCAGGATGGTCTTGATCTCCCGACCTCGTGATCCACCCGCCTCGACCTCCTAAAGTGCTGGGATTACAGGCGTGAGCCACCACGCCCGGCCATATTTAACATTTTCATTGGTCCTTCTTCCTTCCTATGTAATTGAGCAATCATCTGCTGTCATTTCCTTTCAGCCCAAAGGACTACCTTCAGATTTCTTGTAGACAAGGTCTATTTTTATTTTTGTTTATCTGGGAAGGTCTTTATTCTGCATTCATTTTTTATTCTTTTTTATTTTTTGAATTTTTTTTGAGATATGGTCTCACTGTGTCACCCAGGATGGAATGCAGTAGTGCAATCATAGTTCACTGCAGCCTCAAACTCCAGGGGTCAAGGGGTCCTAAGCCTCCTGGGTAACTGGAAGTATGGAAGTATGGGTACACACCACCATGCCTGGCTTTTTTCTTTTCTTTTTTTTTTTTTTTGTAAAGATGGGGTCTCATTATGTTCCCCAGGCTTATCTCAAATTCCTGGCTTCAAGCAATCCCCCCAACTCTGCCTCTCAAAGTGCTGGGATTACAGGTATGAGCCACCTCACCCAGCCTGCCTTCATTTTCGAAGACTGTCTTGCTAGAAAGAATATTCTTGGTTGATAGGCTTTTTTTTTTTCCTATGAGCACTTTGGCTATTTATTTCACTGCCTTCTACACTCTGTATGTTTTATGAAAGGCAAGCCACTAGCCATCGTGTATCGTTCTTCATTCACAATGAGTCACATTTTCCTCTCACTCTCACTATTCTAAAACTTTGCTTTTGTCTAGGCTTTTAAAAGTTTTTTATTATCATGGGTATAGGTGTAAATAACTTTGCTTTTATCTTAGTTGATGCTTAATGAGTTTCTTCAACATACAGATTAAGGTTTTCACTAGATTTGAGTTTATGGCCATTAATTCTTCAAAAAAAATTTGCCCTTTACTCTCTCCACTCCTTATGAACTTTCATTCCAATATGTTGATAGGCTCTATAAGTCTTTGAGTCTCTTCATTTTTCTTCAATCTTATTTTCTTTTTTGTTCTTTAGAATGGATAATTTCTATTGATCTATCTTCAAGTACACTGATTTTCTCTTCTGCCTTTTCAAATCTGTTGAGCCTATTTAGCAAACTTTTCATTCCAGTTACTGTATTTTCCAAATGTAGAATCAATAAAAGCATTAAAATATTTAAAACAAAGATTTGGCTCTTTTTTATAGTTTTATTTTAGCTATTGTATTTTCCAAATCAAGAATTTCTATTTGGCTTTTTTTTGTAGTTTCTATTCTCTATTTAGATTTTCTATTTGTTGAGCCATTTTCACCATATTTTCCTTTATTTCTTTGAATAAGATTTCCTTTAATTCTTCAAATATATTTATGTTAGCTGCTTTGGTGTCTTTTTCTGCTAAACTCAAAATCTTGACCCACAAAGACACAGTTTCTATAGACTACTTGTTTTCTGAGTATGGATTTTACTTTCTTGTCTATTTGTAGGTCTCATATTTTTGTTAAAAAGTGGATGTTTTAGATACTATATTATAGCAATTTAGAGATTGCTTTATTGATTTATTTATTATAAAAATAATAACTTGAATGAACTTTAACTGCAGAATTTGTCTCCCACATTGGGTATAGCTGATGATGTTTCTGTTCAAGTTTTAAGCTGTGCTTTTAAAATTACTTTTAGCCTGCCTTATTAGGGCTCAACCTATGTGTCACTAATGCCTTGATGGTCAGCTAATGATCTAGGTAGAGGTTTGCTTAAATACCTCAGGCCCAAAAGCACTTCTATCCCCGATAATCAATATGTGTCTACATTTGGAAATAAATTCAAAGCTGAGCCAATTCTAAAGTATGGCTTGGCATTTACTTTCTATTACTCTTTTTGGTCTCCTCTGTGCACATGCATAGTTTGTAGATTCTCAGTTATCCAGAAATGTGTGGAACACCTATTGGGCTCTTCTATGGATGTTTTGTTTCTAGGATTTCCCCATTAAATTACTAGTTGGTCTACTATTTTCCCCCAAATAAAACCAGAGCCTTGGGCTAGCAAAGCTGTAGGTTTCCTATTTATTTCCTGTAGGTTTCCTATTTGGCTTGGTCATGGGGTTTTGCCCTGAGTTGAGTCTGCCTACTCAGGAAGCAACCCTACTGGTGTTCATGGCCAGTGTTACCTTGGTGAAACTATAGCTTTTGCCAACTTTCTTGGGTGAGAGGAGGTATGGGAGATTCCCCCAAGCAAAAAAAAAAAAAAGCCACATATTTCCACAATTCTTACCCTAAATTCTTGCAGTTTTCTTTTTTTAGAATAAACACATCTCAATTATTATCTGCCTTTTGCCAATTCCCACATCCTTGAAATAGTTGTTACTGAAAAAACTTTTTCCACTTTTATATCTGACTTTTTTTTTTATAGAGAGAGGATTCACTAACATCTTCACACTATCATAGCGGGAAACACCTCTGTCATATTGCTTTATAGTACCTCTTCATAGGGTAGCAAGAATATATCTCTTTGTTCCATTGATATTGAACTTGGTCTTATGTTAATGATGTATTACCAGAGGCTTTAACTGTAATCTCATGATTTGGCTTGGCTCTTGGGCTCCTGTGATCCATCATCAGAGGAGCATACCTTGTATAGTCATTGGTAGTAAAATAAAGAAACATAAAGCAGATCTATTCCAATTTTCAACCTGGAGCCAAGCCCAGCTGAGCTCAACCAAGTTCAGCCAAACCCCAGCTGAAACTCTACTGACCTACAGATGTAAGAATAAGAAAACAAATATTTATTATTATAAAAAACTGAGGCTGGGTCCGGTGGCTCATGCTTGTAATCCCAGCACTTTGGGAGGCTGAGGCAGGCAGATCACCTGATGTCAGGGGTTTGAGACCAGCCTCGCCAACATGGCGAAACCCGTCTCTATTAAAAATACAAAAAATGGCCGGGCACGATGGCTCACACCTGTAGTCCCAGCACTTTGGGAGGCCCAGGTGGGTGGATCACGAGGTCAGGAGATCAAGACCACCTTGGCTAACACGGTGAAACCCCGTCTCTACTAAACATACAAAAAATTAGCCGGGCGCGGTGGCGGACGCCTGTAGTCCCAGCCACTCAGGAGGCTGAGGCAGGAGAATGGCATGAACCCGAGAGGCAGAGCTTGCAGTGAGCGGAGATCGCACCACTGCACTCCAGCCTGGGTGACAGAACGAGACTCCATCTCAAAAAATAAATAAAATAAAATACAAAAAATTATCTGGGCATGGTGGTGCGGGCCTGTAATCCCAGCTACTCGGGAGGCAGGGGCGGGAGAATCGCTTGAACCTGGGAGGCAGAGGTTGCAGTGAGCCCAGATAGCAGCCACTGCATTTTAGCCTGGGCAATAGAGTGAGACTCTGTCCACAAAAACAGCCAGGCACGGTGGCTCACACCTGTAATCCCAGCACTTTGGGAGGCCAAGGCAGGTGGATTACCTGAGATCAGGAGTTTCAAGACCAGCCCGGCCAACATGGTGAAACCCTGTCTCAACTAAAAATACAAAAAAAAATTAGCTGGGCGTGGTGGCAGGCGCCTATAATCCCAGCTACTTTGGGAGGCTGAGGCAGGAGAATGGCTTGAACCCAGGAGGCAGAGGTTGCAGTGAGCCGAGATCGCACCATTGCACTCTAGCCTGGGCAACAAAGCGAAACTCTGTCTTAAAAAAAAAAACCTGAGGTTTTTAGCATTGCTGTGTAGCAATATTAACTTATGCAGCCACCTAATAATGGATGGTGTCCTATCTAACCTATTACACATAAGCAATAAAACAAAGTAGTACCATGCTCTGTTTCCTACAACCTATTCAATGAATCCAGGCTGAAGGGTAATGCCTAAGATACAAGTATCATCAAATGCCATAGAAAGGTAACAAAACAATTGTCATGGATTTATCACGAAATTCTCTATAGAGAGGGCAATGGACTGGTATAAGCCTTAAAAAGCCATTTTCTTCTGAGTATTATTAACAAAGAAGTAGAGAAGTATGTAAAAAATTCAATTGTTTCTTTTTTGAGGCCGATAGATCAGGTTTAGATCTAACTCAGCACTACTCTATTATGCTAGCATTATAAACTGAAGGCCCATAAGCAAAAATGCATTCTAAACTTCTGTTTTGTTGCAAGCCCTGTATCTTTTGCCCATACCACACAGAGCTTCTTGAGCAATTTTATCAGGTTTGTTCAATTCACAGCATCTAAAACAGAATATCTACATTATGGGGCAGCAGAAGACATCCTAGCATATCTCATTCAAATGATAGAACTTACCAATAAATAATTGTTCATAACACAATGTCATATGGCTCAAAATAGATGTCTGTGTATTTGGGAAAGATACCACCTCACAGATCTAGGAATGTTAACTTAAAAATCAGATCTCTTACCAGCATCATAAGGAATATTGTCAGTCTTGGCATTGAGATAGTCCTCATACTGATGTACCACTGGAATGTGTGTATGCAGAGAATGGAAGACAGCAGGACACTCAAGGAGCTATTGTGTAAGAAAGCTGATGTCAAAAAAATCACAAGCAAGCAGAGCAGGATAAACGCTATAGGAACATATCGAAGCACAGCTTCAAGCAATGCCACAGAGCTTTGGACTGCTGGGAAATAGCAGCCGTACACAATCAGCCCTAACTGCCGCTATAATGAATGTGAAGAAAGCCTTCAGGTGAGAAGCTAAACAACAATGGGCTACCTCTGCTAACTCAGGATCATATTTCTTATGTGCATAGTTTATTCTACATTTGCCTACTTCGCCACACTTGAACTTAAAACATAGCAATGGTGGCTTGATCCCACAGCATCATCTTAAAAAATAGAAGCCAACAGAATAATTCTACCTATAGCCTATCAATCCTTTATTTATTTTTATATTATTTTTTCAACAGTTGTATGCATAAATTCTAATCTCATTTGAAAATGCCACATACTACAGGTAATAGATTAGTAGGAAGAATTCTGGCAGCCACAGATATCTCATCCGTAACCACTAATTCAGAAGCCAGAAAGATCTCCGCCCTACAAGGAAATCAGCTATAATAAAGCTTATGGAGTTTATCTGCAGAAGAAACAGCCTGCCATGGGTTTCAAGACTTACATTTTTGTAAAAGCTTATAGGCTTCATAAACTATCTGCTTTCTCTAGAAAATGATCAGGTTTTCTGAATTTCTAAGGGGCATCCATGTTGCATTGGAAAGGGCATAGAAGTATACTTAGGAAACAACTAGAAACATCGTGAAAAACACAGCCAAATTATCAAACATAATCACACATCAACCAGGGGGCATATTATATGACAGTAATAGTCTTATGAGACTCACTAACTCATAAGGCATTAATAAAACACAACATAAAAAAATAGTGCTTCATAATGATGACACTGGCCTATCAAGAAAATGCTATATTAAGTTGCTTTCTCTGATTAAGAAGATGTAGAAGTAGTGGGGCACAGTGGCTCACGCCTGTAATCCCAGCACTTTGGGAGGCCGAGGCGGGTGGATCACTTAAGCTCAGGAGTTCAAGACCAGCCTGGCAACAAGGTGATACCGGATCTCTAAAAAAAAATACAAAAATTAGCCAGGCGTGGTGGTGCATGCCTGTAATCCCAGCTACCCGGGAAGCTGAGGTGGAAGGATCGTTTGAGCCGAGGAGGTAGAGGTTGCAGTGAGCCACAATCGCATCACTGCCCTCCAGCCTGGGTAACAGAGCCAGACCCTGTCTCAAAAAAAAGCAAAAAGAAAAAGATGTAGAAGTAGAGTACACTTAAGGAGACTTTCCAAAAAGTAATTTAAACAGTGAACATTTTAATGTTTAAGTGCATTTGGAAAATATAAGCATGTAAAACACTTCATTGTGCAATGGCTGTAGATTGCCACTGTCTAATAGAAATATAAATGCCAGCCACAAATGGAAATGACATCTGTAATCTTTAATTGTCTTGTAGTCACTTTAAAAGAGATTTTTTAAGAGTAAAATCAATTCTAATAGATGTTATTTGACCCATTGTAGTCAAAACATTATTATTTTGACATATAATCAACATAAAAATTATTAATAAGATTTCCTTACTTTATTTATACTAAATTTATAAAATCTGGTGTGTGTTTTATACTACAGCACATCTCAATTTGTACTAGACACATTTCAAGTCCTGGATAGACACATTTGGTTAGTGACTACCATATTAGACAGTGCAGCTGTCAATCAATGAAGGTTTACTGAAGAACTGAAATTAACGTAATATACAATCCCAATATTCCAATCCAGTATTCCGAACCACTAGAAGAAATGCAGACATCAAGCCACATGTGTTTCCTGAGTTCCCCCATAAACTCTGTAAGCAAGGATAAAATAATTTCATATATATGTTTGAAAACCATTACAAAGGCATAAAAGATTAGTACTAATTCCTGGGGAGGGGGAGCAGAGTGCTAAATTCTTAAATTTTAGAGTTATAAAGAAACTGTCTACATAAAATTTTTTTGAGCATTCAGAAATTAAGTATAGCCTTTGATACTGTAGTCCTTTCATAACTGGAGAGAACGGAGAATTGCAAGCACTTAATACCATTTATTTAGTAACTTCTTGGTTTTATAAAAGTTCAATCTTCAAAGCCATAACTCTAAAATAACTAAAACTTAGAAGATTTAAGTTTTAATCTATTTCTGGATCACAGAGCCTATTAAATAAATCTACTAAAAATAGTTAAAATTACAGCTTTTTTTCATTTTTTTGTACCAAATATCTATTTAGGGTAATCTGTTTATACGATTCTGAAATGTTTATGAAAACTTGCTATGAATATTTGGTAATTGTGTTATTATTTAGAGCTATGAGACTAAAGTCATATGTAGATTTGCTTTGTTTAATTATACCTTTTCTAAATAGAAATAAATTTAGAACTTAATAATGCAACATTAAAATTAGACTTTTTATATACAAAAGACAGGAAATATAAAGAAAATATTTCTTAGGGAAATATGCTTTCTCTTGATCTAATTTAGATCTTGTGCCATTACATTATTTTCTACAAGTCCTGGTCTTACTGAGAATTGCGCCTTGTGGAATTCCCTGTTCAACTTCCTATCCTATGTCAAAAGGGAGGAGGTGATCCTTTTTTCTCTAATTGGATGAGACCTAGAACACAGTTTAGCAAAGCGTTAAACAAAAAGGAATTGTAAGTTTATGCCAGTGTGGACTGGTGAGAAGAATAACTCTTAAATGACGCAGGTAGAGAACAAGTCTGAGATCTTAACTCAAGGGGTGGTAATTAAGAACCACTGGAACACAGAGGGGGTTTAGAAGGCACATTGCAAGACACAGTACTTTTGGGAGGGAAACTCACTGCTTGAGTAAATAGGGAACTCAAAGAAGGAAGTATGGCAAGGATGAAACCTGCAAGGCTATTACAAAGTTTTACTTACCATGTATTTAGTTTGTTTAAATATACTAATCTTAACAAAGTATGGAAGCTTATTATATATTTCTATAATTTTATTTTCTCAAGGCTAAATCATCCTGTATCTTTTCACCTTCTCTATGGCTCTCATATTCCAATACTTGGTTACTCTCATCTGAACTTTCTCTAAGCTTTCTTCTTCTTCTGAGTTGTTAAGGATTTTAGTACAAACCATGATACATATTAGAGTCAGCTGAGTACAATAAGACAAAAATCCAGTGGTTCAGACTTTAACTTGCTCTTATGAAAGATCTTTGTGTTACAGGTTGATTTTTTTCCAACAAAATTGCATGCTGGGCCTAACCTGTTTTTGCCCCTCGTTGACCTTGTATTCTCTCTCAGCTTTGGAAGACCCTTTTATGGATCAGCAGTATGAATGAATACACTTCATAGTAATCACATACAATAGATTGATGCTGTTATGCATCAGTTAGTTGATAGAAAAAAAAGCTGAAGTGATTGCCTAAGGGCAAAGAAATATGGTAATCTTAAACCTTTGTGTTGACATTTAGACGCAAAATCCAGCTATTCAAAGTAGTCTAGGCAATTCCCATGATGTCATGTCACCAGGATGAGTTTTCAGAGTCCAGAACTCATTATTGTTTTCCAGTGGTACATAAAGTTCTGGCTACCCTTCCTTTTGTAGGTATAGGTAAGTAGACAGGAATCTGAAAGTAAATGGAAGGTGGGTGACAAATTGACTCACGCTAAGAGGTACATGAGATGAAAGTAAACATCAAAAGGCTCTTGCATTAATTTACAGTGAGAAATATAACACCACATGTACAAGAAATATCACATTGGCCTGATCAAAACATTTTTTTTTTTTACTTGTGGCCCAATCACATAGAAATCAAAAGATGGTTTTGTGAGCACAGACTCAAAAAAACAGGATGTAGATAAATCAAATCTTTAATTCATTGTTTCCCAAAATGCGTTATGTTCTGTGAGATGTTTTAATACATCTTCCAACAACGACAAAAAGTTCACTAATACAATAAATTTGAGAAACACTGGATTAAACTCAGATTTCATAACTGCATTCTTTCCTTTGGACTGCAGATATACATTGTGAATCTCAACGGGCTCAGACAGACAGCTTTTCTAAAGTGCATTTGACTCCTGTCTATATAGAATACTTATCAATAGCTCACGAAACAATACTATTCTACAGATATAGTTTCAGAATGAATGAATTCTTAGTCTGATGTATAATTCTACCATAAAGATAATCTTGCCAATGGGCCTGGTATATTTGAAATGCAAGGATAAATCTCTGAATTATTCACTCTAGGGACATACTGTCCATGAGATCTAAAATAATCAGTCTCTGTTTTGAGTCTCCCTTTCCATTTTAGAGCTTAGGTGAGCACTACCAATATGAACCTATGTCATTCTCCTTCTGCTTTAATTTGATTTAATTTTACTAGTGATTAAGACACTGAAGAGGTTACAGTATGGGTGTGCTTGCCTACAAATAATATCTTCTTCAGATGATTTTGCATACCTTTATTGTAAATTAGGTGTTGATTTTTAAATGTGACTCTAAATTACTCTATGTTCTTTATTTTCAATGTTAGAGTCCTGCCACACTGTAACACCTAGATGCTTATTAAAAGTGTATAACCAGGCTGGGCATGGTGGCTCCTGCCTGTAATCCCAGCACTTTGGGAGGCCAAGGCAGGCAGATCGCCTGAGGTAAGGAGTTTGAGACCAGCCTGGCCAACATGGTGAAGCTCCATCTCTACAAAAATACAAAAAATTAGCCAGGTGTGGTGGGGGGCACCTGTAATCTCAGCTACTCGGGAGGCTGAGGCAGGAGAAACGCTTGAAACTGGGAGGCAGAGGTTGCAGCGAGCCAAGATCGTATCATTGCACTCCAGCCTGGGCAACAAGAGTGAAACTCTGTCTCAAAATAAATAAATAAATAAATAAATAAATAAATAAATAAATAAATAAATAAATAATAAAAGCACACATAACCAGAAAATAATGTAACTGTGGTAGGCAGAATAATGCCCTCCCCCAAAAAATCTACATCCTAATCTCCAGAACCTGTGAATCCTTTTACAGCAAAAGGGACCTTGCAGGTATAATTAAGTTAAGGATCTTGAGTTGGAGAGACTGTCCTGGATTATCTGAGTGTGCCCAGCATAATCACAAAGGTTCTGGTAAGTGAAAGAGAAAGGCAGGAGAGTCAGACTCAGAGGAGATGTGATGATGGGAGCAGAGGTCAAAGTGATGCAATTAATTGTTAACTGCAAGGGGGCCATGAGCCAAGGAATATGGGCAGCCTCTAGACTGGAAAAGTCAAGGGAAGGGATTCTCCCCTAGTGCCTTCAGAAGAATTCAGCCCCACTAACACCTTGATTTTAGACCCATGAAACACATTTCAGACCTTTGACCTTCAAAACTGGAAAATAATAATTTTTTATTGTTTTAAGCCACTAGCTCCATGGCGATTTGTTAAAGCAATAATAGGAAATAAATACAGTAGCTAAAACTTTTAGAGATACCTACCCCCTCTCCACTTGGCCTTTTGTCATGCATATCCAATAGATGACCCTCTGGAATCTACCCTGACTAAACACTCTGAGCCAGTATCTATCTTTTCTTCTTTTTTTTTTTTTTTTGAGACGGAGTTTTGCTCTCATTGCCCAGGCTGGAGTGCAATGGCATGACGTCAGCTCACCGCAACCTCGGCCTCCCGGGTTCAAGCGATTCTCCTGCCTCAGCCTCTCGAGTAGCTGGGATTACAGGCATGCACCACCATGCCCAATTAATTTTTGTATTTTTTAGTAGAGACGGGGTTTCTCCATGCTGGTCAGGCTGGTTTCGAACTCCTGACCTTAGGTGATCCACCCACCTTGGCCGCCCAAAGTGCTGGGATTACAGGCACGAGCCACCACGCCTGCTGAGCCAGTATCTATCTATCCTTTATAATTGATTTAGGGAATCATATGAATCTCACTTTACAGTGCTATGGAAACTTTAAGAATCTTAAGTACTTTTGAAAAACATTAAATAAACCACTGAATTTCTCAGAAAAAGGTCAATGTAGTCAGTTAAAAGAGGAAAGAAATTAACTGAAGATGTTAGCTAATTGAGAAATGTGAGTTTTCAGAGCCCCTGGAATAGAATCAACTCAGGAGAACTGTCCTATGCTAAACTAATTCACAAGAGACTTGATATAAACCAAAATGTCAACTTATTCATTTAAATTTGGGACATTTCTTTCCAGTAATTAAAGTATCTATGCTCACAAGCCAGGAAACCCTCTTAGTATCAGATCATTTGATGGATTTAATTAATAATCCTAAAGCTAGTTGATGAGTGTGAATCAGAACAAAGGTAGTGGGATACTTGTGGGAATAATCATACTGTACTGGTCAGAGCCTTCCAATTATATTAGTCTTAGAGAAGTCTCCAAATTTTTGCCCTTTAAATCTGTCTCTATCAATAGATTTTTATTCTTTATTTCACTCAATCCCACAGAGATGGGCCACTATCTAGAGGTCTAGGAGGTGTCCCTGTACTGAATAGAGAGTGACAACTCAGTAAGATCATCTCTCCTTTAGATTTTAAATATGAAACATACAGAGAGAGAGGAGAGAGAGAATAAGTAAAAGCCTTAAGACAGTAGAAGCAATCTTTTATCAGAAGCAATTATACAGAAGAATAAACAGAGATTAGTTGGATTTGCAGTGTAAAGCAAGTGCAGGTAGAGAAAGAAGCAAATACATAAGTGCTAAATCACGCACCTGGCAGACTAGTGGAGTCAGAGGCCCTTCCTGTGACAGCCATGCTGCTGTCCCGAGTGCAACAACCTGCTAGTTCTCCATGAGACCTGCCTGTGAAATGATTGTAGATTTTGTTTCCCTGCCTTCCTATTTCCCTGTGTATCTTTACAACAAATCCCTCTAGTTGGGGTAAATTGTGAAAGTCTCCTCTACCTTTTGCAGCCAAAAACTTGAACACATTTACCTAGGCTCTAGGAAAGCCAGATAAAATTTCACAATTTCACTAAATGTGATGGTTAATTTTATGTCAATTAGATGGTCTAAGGAATGTCTAGTCAAGATAGCCAGTAAAACATGATTTCTGGGTGTGTCTGTGAGAACGTTTTGGGAGAATATTTACAATTAAGTTATTAGACTAAGTAAAGATCTGCACTCACCAATGTGGGTGGGTATTATCCAACCCTTGAGGACCCAAGAACAAAAAGGCAGAGAAAGGGCAAATTCTCTTTCTCCTTCTGGACCTGGGACATCCATCTTCTCCTGCCCACAGACATTGGAGCTCCTGGTTCTAGGGCCTTTCCACTCTGGGACTTACACCGACAACCCTACCAGTTTTCAGGCTTTCTGCCTCAAACTGGGAGTTACACTATGGCTTCTCTGGTTCTCAGGACTGCAGACTCGAGCTAAATTACACCACAGGCTTTCTTGGTTCTCCAGCTTGCAGATGGCATATCTGGAAGATCATGGGATTTCTCAGCCTCCAGAATCATGTGATCCAATTCCCTTAATAAGTCTCCTCTTTTATATCTGTATACATCCTATTGATTCCGTTTCTCTGGAAAACCCTAAGATACTATCCCACTGACCAGTGTGTTTCCACTGTCTATACGCTAGATCTTTTGGACAATGCTGGAGATGTAGAGACTTTCTATGGCTTTTTGGATTCCCCCCTCAATATTATATGATTATTGTAATCATATAATAATTACAACATACAAGATATATATGCCCAAATAGGCAACAGACAATTGGTCAGGTCAATGCTCTGACCCTGTTATTACTATAACCTATGATTCAGCTTTTTCATCTGTTTCCTGGAATGGCTTGGGTTACACTTGCAAAAATTGTGGTACCACAACAAAAGTAAAAATAGATAAATTGGGCTACATCAAAATTTAAAACTTCCATGCATCAAAGGACACAGTCAAAAGAGTGAAGAGGAAATAAATGGAATGGGAGAAAATATTTGCAAATCATATATCTGGTAGGGTGTTAACATTCAGAGTATATAAAGTATTCCTATCACTCAACAATAACAACAAAACAACCCAGTTTAAAATAGGTCAAGCATCAATAGCCACTGAGGACTACTAGAGGGGGAAGGGAGGAAGTAGGGGGCAAGGGTTGAAAAATTATTGAGTACTATGCTCACTCAGCATCTGGGTGATGGGATCAATCAATCATACCCCAAACCTCAGCATCACATAATGTACTCAAGTAACAAACCTGCACACGTACCACCTGAATCTAAAATAGAAGTTGAAATTATTTTTCAAAAAAAAAAAAAAATAGGCTGGGCATGGTGGCTCATGCCTGTAATTCCAGCACATTGGGAGGCCGAGGCAGGCAGATCACCTGAGGTCAGGAGTTCGAGACCAGACTGGCCAACATGGTGAAACCCCGTCTCTACTAAAAATACAAAAATTAGCTGAGCATGGTGGCATGTGCCTGTAATCCCAGCGACTTGGGAGGCTGAGGCATGAGAATAGCTTGAACCCAGGAGGCAGAGATTACAGTGAGCTGAGATCGTGCCACTGCACTCCAGCCTGGGAAATAGAGCGAAACTCCATCTCAAAAACAAAATAAAATAAAATAAAATTTATCTGAGTAAGAAAAAAATAAAAATTTAAAAAAATTAAAAGGGAACAAGGATTTAAGTAAACATTTCTCCAAAGAAAATATACAAATGGCTAGCGAGTACCTGAAGAGATGCTCACCATCACCAATCAAGTGCAAATCGATAGAGTGGCTGGCAAGATGGCCGAATGGGAACAGCTCCAGTCTGCAGCTCCCAGTGAGATCAACCAGAAGGCGGGTGACTTCTGCATTTCCAACTGAGGTACTCAGCTCATCTCATTGGAACTGGTTAGGCAGTGAGTACAGCCCACAGAGGGTGAGCCAAAGCAGGATGGGTTATCACCTCACCCGGGAAGCACAAGGGGTGGGGGGAATTTCCTCCCCTAGCCAAGGCAAGCCGTGAGGGACTTTGCTGTGAGGAATGGTGCACTCCAGCCCAGATACTACACTCTTCCCACAATCTTTGCAACCCACAGGCCAGGAGATTCCCTCGGGTGCCTACACCACCAGGGCCCTGGGTTTTGAGCACAAAACTGGGCAGCTGTTTGGACAGACACCAAGCTAGCTGCTGCAGGATATTTTCATACCCCAGTGGCACCTGGAATGCTAGCAAGACAGAACCGTTCACTCCCCTGGAAAGGAGGCTGAAGCCAGGGAGTCAAGTAGTCTAGCTCAGTGGATCCCACCCCCACAGAGCCCAGCAAGCTAAGATCCACTGGCTTGAAATTCTCGCTCCCAGCACAGCAGTCCAAAGTTGACCTGGGATGCTCAAGCTTTGTAGGAGGAGGGGTGTCTGCCATTACTGAGGCTTGAGTAGGTGGTTTTCCCCTCACAGTGTAAACAAAGCCACTGGGGAGTTAGAACTGGGTGGAGCCCACCGCAGCACCACGAAGCCGCTGTAGCCAGACTGCCTTTCTAGATTCCTCCTCTCTGGGCAGGGCATCTCTGAAAGAAAGCCAGCAGCCCAGTCAGGGGCTTATAGATAAAACTCCCATATCCCTGGGACAGAGCACCTGGGGGAAGGGGTAGCTGTAGGCACAGCTTCAGCAGACTTAAATGTTCCTTCCTGCCTGCTCTAAAGAGAGCAGTGGATCTCCCAGCATAGTGCTCAAGCTCTGCTAAGGGAAAGACTGTCTCCTCAAGTGGGTCCCTGACGCCCATGCCTCCTGACTGGGAGACACCTCCCAGCAGGCGCCGACAGAAACATCATACAGGAGAGCTCTGGATGGCATCTGGCGGGTGCCCCTCTGGTATGAAGATTCCAGAGGAAGGAACAGGCAGCAATCTTTGCTGTTCTGCCGCCTCCACTGGTGATACCCAGGCAAACAGGATCAGGAGTGGACCTCCTGCAAACTCCAGCAGACCTGCAGCAGCAGAGGGGCCTGTTAGAAGTAAAACTAACAAACAGAAAGGAATAGCATCAACATCAACAAAAACGATGCCCACACAAAAACCCCATCTGAAGGTCACCAACATCAAAGACCGAAGGTAGATAAATCTGCAAAGATGAGGAAAAAACAGCCCCAAAAGGCTGAAAATTCCAAAAACCAGAACACTTCTCCTCCAAAGGATCACAACTCCTCACCAGCAAGGGAACAAAACTGGATGGAGAATGAGTTTGACGAATTGACGAAAGTAGGCTTCAGAAGGTGGGTAATAACATATTCCTCCGAGCTAAAGAAGCATGTTCTAACCCAATGCAAGGAAGCTAAGAACCTTGAAAAAAGGTTAGACAAATTGCTAACTAAAGTAACCAGTTTAGAGAACATAAATGACCTGATGGACCTGAAAAACACAGCACGAGAACTTCATGAAGCATATGCAAGTATCAATAGCCGAATCAATCAAGCAGAAGAAAGGCTATCAGAGATTGAAGATCAACTTAATGAGATAAAGCATGAAGACAAGATTAGAGAAAAAAGAATGAAAAAGAACAAACATAGCCTCCAAGAAATATGGGACTATGTGAAAAGACCAAACCTACATTTGATTGATGTACCTGAAAGTGACTTGGGAGAATGGAACAAAGTTGGAAAACACTCTTTAGGATGTTATCCAGGAGAACTTCCCCAACCTAGGAAGACAGGCCAACATTCAAATTCAGGAAATACAGAGAACACCTCAAAGATACTCCTCGAGAACAGCAACCCCAACACACATAATCATCAGATTCACCAAGGTTGAAATGAAGAAAAAAAAGTTAAGGGCAGCCAGAGAGAAAGGTCAGGTTACCCACAATGGGAAATGCATCAGACCAACAGCAGATCTCTCTGCAGAAACCCTACAAGCCAGAAGAGAGTGGGGGCCAATATTCAACATTCTTAAAGAAAAGAGTTTTCAACCCAGAATTTCATATCCAGCCAAACTAAGCTTCATAAGTGAAGGAGAAATAAAGTCCCTTACAGACAAGAAAATGCTGAGAGATTTTGTCACCACCAGGCCTGTCTTCCAAGAGCTCCTGAAGGAAGTGCTAAATACAGAAAGGAAAAACCGGTACCAGCCACTACAAAAACATACCAAATTATAAAGATCATCGACATCCTGATGAAACTACATCAACTAACGGGCAAAATAACCAGCTAGTGTCATAATAACAGGATCAAATTCACACATAATAATATTAACCTTAAATGTATATGGGCTAAATGCCCCAATTAAAAGACACAGACTGGCAAATTGGATAGAGTCAAGACCCATCAATGTACTGTATTCAGGAGACCCATCTCACGTTCAAAGACACACATAGGTTCAAAATAAAGGGATAGAGGAATATTTACCAAGCAAATGGAAAGCAAAAAAAGAGCAGGGGTTGCAATCCTATCTCTGATAAAACAGACTTTACCAACAAAGAACGAAAAAGACAAAGAAGAGCATTACATAATGGTAAAGGGATCAATGCAACAAGAAGAGCTAACTATCCTCAATATATATGCACCCAATACAGGAGAACCCAGATACATAAAGCAAGTTCTTGGAGACCTACAAAGAGACTTAGACTCCCACACAATAATAATGGGATACTTTAACACTCCACTGTCAATATTAGACAGATCAATGAGACAGAAAATTAACAATGATATTCAGGACTTCAACTCATCTCCGGACCAAGCGGACCTAATAAACATCTACAGAACTCTCCACCCCAAATCAACAGAATATACATTCTTCTCAGCACCTCATCACACTTATTCTAAAATTGACCACATATTTGGAAGTAAAACACTCCTCAGCAAATGTAAAAGAACAGAAATCATAACAGCCTCTGAGACCACAGTGCAATCAAATTAGAACTCAGGATTAAGAAATTCACTCAAAACCACACAACTACATGGAAACTGAACAACCTGCTCCAGAACGACTACTGGGTAAATAATGAAATGAAGGCACAGATAAATAAGTTCTTTGAAACCAATGAGAACAAAGACACAACATACCAGAATCTCTGGGACACAGCTAAAGCAGAGTTTAGAGGGAAATTTATAGCACTAAATGCCCACAAGAGAAAGCAGGAAAGATCTAAAATTGACACCCTAACATCATAATTAAAAGAACTAGAGAAGCAAGAGCAAACAAATTCAAAAGGTAGCAGAAGACAATAAATAACTAAGATCAGAGCAGAACTGAAGGAGATAGAGACACAAAAAGCCCTTCAAAAAATCAATGAATCTAGGAGCTGCTTTTTTGAAAAGATTAACAAAATAGGTAGACCACTAGCAAGACTAATAAAGAAGAAAAGAGAGAAGAATCAAATAGACACAATAAAAAATAATAAAGGGGATATCACCATTGATCCCACAAAAATACAAACTACCATCAGAGAATACTATAAACACCTCTATGTAAATAAATTAGAAAATCTAGAATAAATAGATAAGTTCCTGGACACATACACCTCCCCACCCCAAGACTAAACCAGAAAGAAGTCTAACCCCTGAATAGACCAATAACAGGCTCTGAAATTGAGGCAGTAATTAATAGCCTACCAACCAAAAAAAGTCCAGGACCAGACAGGTTCACAGCCAAATTCTACCAGAGGTACAAAGAGGAGCTGGTACCATTCCTTCTGAAACTATTCCAAACCATACAAAAAGAGAGACTCCTCCCTAATTCATTTTATGAGGCCAGCATCATCCTGATACCAAAACCTGGCAGAGACACAGCAAAAAAAGAAAATTCCAGGCCAATATCCCTGATGAACATCGATGTGAAAATCCTCAATAAAATACTGGCAAACCAAATCCAGCAGCACATCAAAAACTCATCAACTGCGATCAAGTCAGCTTCATCCCTGGGATGCAAGGCTGGTTCAATATACGCAAATCAATAAACATAATGCATCAAATAAACAGAACCAATGGCAAAAACTACATGATTATCTCAATAGATGCAGAAAAGGCCTTCGATAAAATTCAACACACTTTCATGCTAAAAACTCTCAATAAACTATGTATCGATGGAATGTATCTCAAAATAATAAGAGCTATTTATGGCACACCCACAGCCAATATCATAGTGAACAGGCAAAAACTGCAAGCATTCCCTTTGAAAACCGGCACAAGACAAGGATGCCCTCTCTCACCACTCCTATTCAACATAGTGTTGGAAGTTCTGGCTAGGGCAATCAGGCAAGCAAGAGAAATAAAGGTATTCAAATAGGAAGAGAGGAAGTCAAATTGTCCGTTTGCAGATGACATGATTGTATATTTAGAAAACCCCATAGTCTCAGCCCAAAATCTCCTTAAGCTGATAAGCAATTTCAGCGAAGTCTCAGGATACAAAATAAATGAGCAAAAATCACAAGCACTCCTATACACCAATAACAGACAAACAGAGAGCCAAATCATGAGTGAACTCCCATTCACAATCGCTACAAAGAGAATAAGATACCTAGGAATAAAATTTGCAAAGGAGATGAAGGACCTCTTTAAGGAGAACTACAAACCACTGCTCAAGGAAATAGGAGAGGACACAAATAAATGGAAAAACAGTCCATGCTCATGGATAGGAAGAATCAATATCATGAAAATGGCCATACTGCCCGAAGTAATTTATAGATTCAATGCTATCCCTATCAAGCTACCATTGACTTTCTTCACATAATTAGAAAAAACTACTTTAAATTTCATATGGAAACAAATAAGAGCCCATATAGCCAAGACAATCCTAAGCAAAAAGAAGAAAGCTGGAGGCATCACACTACCTGACTTCAAACTATACTACAAGGCTACAGTAACTAAAACAGCATGGTACTTGTACCAAAACAGATATATGGACCAATGGAACAGAGCAGAGGCCTCAGAAATAACACCACACATCTACGACCATCTGATCGTTGACAAACCTGACAAAAACAAGCAATGAGGAAAGGATTCCCTATTTAATAAATGGCATTGGGAAAACTGGCTAGCCATATGCAGAAAACTGAAACCAGACCCCTTCCTTACACCTTATACGAAAATTAACTCACGATGGATTAAAGACTTAAATGTACGATTTAAAACCATAAAAACTCTAGAAGAAAACCTAGGTAATACCATTCAGGACATAGGCATGGCCAAAGACTTCATGGCTAAAACACCAAAAGCAATGGCAACAAAAGCCAAAATTGAGCAATGGGATCTAATCAAACTAAAGAGCTTCTGCACAGCAAAAGAAACTATCATCAGAGTGAACAGGCAACCTACGGAATGGGAGAAAAATTTTGCAATCTGTCCATCTGACAAAGTGATAATATCCAGAATCTACAAGGAATTTAAACAAATTTACAAGAAAAAAAAACCCCATCGAAAAGTGGACGAAGGATATGAACAGACACTTCTCAAAATAAGACAGTTACGCAACTAACAAACATGAAAAAAAAGCTCATCATCACTGGTCATTACAGAAATGCAAATCAAAACCGCAATGAGATACCATCTCATGCCAGTTAGAATGGTGATCATTAAAAGGAAACAACAGATGCTGGAGAGGATGTGGAGAAACAGGAACGCTTTTACACTGTTGGTGGGAGTGTAAATTAGTTCAACCGTTGTAGAAGACAATGTGGTGATTCCTCAAGGATCTAGAACCAGAAATACCATTTGACCCAGCAATTCCATTACTGGGTATATACCCAAAGGATTATAAATCATTCTACTGTAAAGACACATGCACACATATGTTTACTGCAGCACTGTTCACAATAGCAAAGACTTGGAACCAACCCAAATGCCCATCAATGATAGACTGGATAAAGAAAATGTGGCACATATATACCATGGACTACTATGCAGTCGTAAAAAAGGATGTGTTCAAGTACTTTGCAGGGACATGGCTGAAGCTGGACACCATCATTTTCAGCAAACTAACACAGGAACAGAAAACCAAACACTGCATATTCTCACTCATAAATGGGAGTTGAACAATGAGAACACATGGATGCAGGGAGGGGAACATCACACACTGGGGCCTGTTGGGGGGTTGGGGGATAGGAGAGGGATAGCATTAGGAGAAATACCTAATGTAGGTGATGGGTTGATGGGTGCAGCAAATCACCATTGCACGTGTATACCTATGTAACAAACCCGCACATTCTGCACATGCATATCAGAACTTAAAGTATAATTTTTTAAAAAAGAAAATGCAAATCAAAATCACAATGAAATAATACCTCATACCCATTAGGATGGCTACTATAAAACAAAACAACAAAAAAGAAAAGGATACGTGCTGGTGAAGATGCAGGGAAATTAGAATCCTTGTGCACTGTTTGTGGAATGTAAAATGGTGCAGCTGTTATGGAAAACAGTATGGTCATTCCTCAAAAAATTAAAAACAGAAATGCTACATGATCCAGCAATTCCATTTCTGGGTATATTTCCAAAAGAACTGAAAGAAGGGTCTCTTTCAGTTCAAGAAGTACTTGCACACTCATGTTCATAGCAGCATTATTCACAATAGTCAAAATGTAGAAGCAATCCAAAAGTCCGTCAATGATGGATGAAAGGATGAACAAAATACAGTAAACACAAACAATGAAATATACTCAGCCTTAAAAAGGAAAAAAATTCTAAAGCATGCTACAACATGGATGAACCTTGGGGATATTATGGTAAGTGAGATAAGACAAAAAGACAAATACTGTTTGATACTATTTACATGAGGTACCTAGAGTAGTCCAATTGATAGAGACAGAGAGTAGAAGGGTGTCTGCATGGACGCAGCGGGGGAGGCATGGGGAGTTTTGAATGGGTACAGACTTTCAGTTTTGCAAGATGAAAAGAGTCCTGGAGATTGGTTGCATAACTATGAAAAATGTACTTAACAATACCAAACTGTATACTTAAAAATAGTTAAGAGGATAAATTTTATTTTATGTATATTTTATGACAATTAAAATTTTAAACTAGGAAAAAAGTCATGGTACCATTTTTTCTTCTTAAGACTATACCCTGGTCATCCTGCTATATAGAATACCATGTTGTCACACAGATCTTGTCCTCTGGGCATCGATTTCTCAATTTTTCCTCCAGGTGTATAAATTTTATCATTCATTATGTGTGGACCTCTTTTTTTTTTTTTTTTTTTTAGTTTTACTGCCACAGGTTAACATTATTTTCCAGTTTCCATGTGGCACACTTCATTTTCCCCTTTTTATGCTGACAACAGCATCATGCTTATCAATGAAAAATTCAGAGCTTTCGTTAAGAGTCATCACCACTCCCTAATCTCAAGTACCCAGGGACACAAACACTGCGGTAGGCCGCAGGGTCCTCTGCCTAGGAAAACCAGAGACCTTTGTTCACTTGTTTATCTGCTGACCTTCCCTCCACTATTGTCCTATGACCCTGCCAAATCCCCCTATGCGAGAAACACCCAAGAATGATCAATTAAAAAAAAAAAAGGTATATCAAAATTATATCTTGAGTTGCACTCAACTGTACAGTACACTATGTATATTTAATACTTTTAACTTTAAAATAACAAATTTTTCTCCATAGTATCTGGTTCTCTTAAAATATGATTTTGTGGATCTTGCAGAATAAAGCATGGAACATAAAAAAAAAAGAAAAATTCAGAGCTTTAAGATGAATTACACAGTAAACTTTAGGCAGATGCAGAATTATAATGTAAAAATCCAGGCTTATTCAATCAAATTTAGTGTATTCACATTCAAGAGAGCAACAAGGAATACAAAAGCTGATGTCAATGAATCTGACGTTCTTAAATATTCCTTGCCTTGCATTGAGCAGGTGAGCAACGACAGAATACAGCAGGCCAGATGCAGTCAGGAGCGGTAGTCTCTGAGTTGCAGGAGCCTGGCAGGTGCTTCTGGCCCAAGACAACAAACCCTCGAGACTGAGTATTGAGCCACAGAGGAGAACCCGGCAGATACAGGGGCTCAGGCAATGAGAGGACTCCTGCTTGAGATGAAGGCAAGAGCAAAGGGGCAGAATAAGAAAACAGGGCAGCACCACCAAACAACCGTGGCCCTCTGACCCCAGCACAGAGGCCCTTGACCCTCTGCCCTGGCTTAGGGGTGGCTCCCCACGTGTAGGAGGCCCCCAAACTTCTAGGGGCTGTTTCTAACTAGAAAGAATGAGTTGGTCTGCAGATGAATGCCATTCCTGGAGAACGCCTGGGCAGACAGTTCAGCTTGCCCCACTTTCTTGTCACAGGAAGCAAGCTGCCATAAAAATCCTTTAGAACAGTGATTCTTTTTGTAATAGTTAGCAAAAGAACCTTTCTTCGAGTGAAATTTTTTTGAGGAACGTCAATATATAAAAATAGTTTAAAGCCTATCAGCCCCGAACAACCCAGAGCCCAAACACACAGCCACCCCACTGTGCCCCACCCTCACAGCAGCCTCTGCAGCCCCTCCATGGAGCTACAGGGACGGGTGGGACACAGTGTGAAAGCCACTGCTTCAGAATGCCAGACAGTCTGTCTGTGAAAGCCTCAAAGCAGAAACTCAGGCAAATGTGAAAAATAAAAACCGTGCATCATGCCAAGAACTTGAAAAACTTATCAAAGTTGAACCAACTGGTCCCTGGAAAACCCTAAGTGTCAGAGGCATCCTTGAATCCTATCACATCAGCAGTCTGCTGTTGGAAATACTCTTACTGAAAGGCACCTAAGAGGCCATGCAATGCCTTGGGACATGTCATTTGGAATTCTAAGCCCTGAATTTGAGTCACAACTCTGCTCAGTGACTCAGAAAACATCTCCAACTGTCTGAGCCCTGACTTTCTCATCAGCAAGAGTAGGATATAGGTTCTGCACCCACTTTACATGCATTACAAGGATCAAATGAAAAAATTATTAAAGCAGTATCTAATTTTTTTTTTTTTTTTTGAGACAGTCTCGTTGGAGGGCAGTGACGCGATTTCAGCTCACTGCAACCTCTGCCTCCTGGGCTCAAGTGATTCTCCTGCCTCAGTCTCTGGACTAACTGGAATTACAGGCATGCACCACCACGCCCAGTTATTATTTTTATTTTTGGTAGAGACGGGGTTTCGCCATGTTGGCCATGTTGGTCTCAAACTCCTGACATCAGGCAATCCACCCTCCTTGGCCTCCCACAGTGCTGGGATTACAGGCGTGAGCCCCCACACTGGGCCTAAAGTGGTATCTAAACTCTAAAGTTCTTGTATGCATGAAAGCTGTCCACATTATAAAAATCTGCTGTGTAGTGGACCATCTCGTGCATTCATTCACTCTACAAATTGTTATTGAACAATACTCAGCCAGCTACTGAAAGATCAATAAATTGAGCTGATTTGGATGTGACTTCTCTGTACCCACTGAACAAGGTAACAGTAAAGAGTAGCAACCCACTTCCATGAATAGTGATGGGATCCACACCACCTGCAATGGCTCCTCCCCACTTCCTGCCTGGTCTCCCTGACATGCTACTGTAGCTTTCTCATGTCATCGGCATGGCCTCTCAGTCACTGCTACACTCACTGTCATCTACCCCACACAGGAGCCCTGAGGATCCCAGCATCTATGCAGAAAACTCAGAGCCAGCTGACCTAGTTGTCCCATGATAGATAGAACTAACTTTCACCACTAACTGGACTCTGGCCACACCATCCAACAGAACTTTCTGCAATGATGGGAATGTTCTGTATATGCACTGTATGGTAGGTAGCCTCTGGACAAATGTGGCTATTGAGCCCTTGAAATGTGACTAGTGCACCTAAAAGATTAATTTTATTATTTAAATTAATTAAATTTAAATAGCCATATGTGGCTAGTAGACAGAGCAGTTCTACAGGAATGGAACAGAGGGCAAGCCTGATCTTTTTCATGAAATGTGAAAAACATATAGTAATTGCATTCATATCATTTTCAAACATAAAATCATTGTTAAATTAATAAGTAATGGTTTTACCATGTTCATATGATTTTTTTAAGAGCAGATGAAGTTCCCTGTCCTAATTCAGTCTCAAATAGTGCTTCTCCTAATTATTCAAAGTTGTGAGCAGAAGCCAGTGCCAGACAAAAAAAAAAAAAAAAGAGCATGCATCTGTGGGGTTTAGCATGCATTGTGAACAAATAAAACCTGTGATAAAAGTAACCTGTCACCTATTAATGATGTGCATAAGAGCTATGGTACATGCAGTAATTCATTATAAGGGGTAAGTCATTCTCTTAAATTACTAAACCTAGCAGAACTTTTACATCATTTGTTCTCTGGTATTAACTAATTACACAAACATTCCCAGCTTCTTTGAATTCTTTGTAAAGGTTCATACACTGCTCATCCCCAGCGTCATTAAGAGACCAGAATCTTGGCTCCAAAAACCATTGCTGCATGTTCTATCTCAGTATTCTTCCCCAACCTGATACAGCCCCAGGCTGAGGTGTTCCTGGCCATACTGCCAAGTTCTGCCACTCTCTGTCCCATCCTTCATATGTCGCTGAGCTAAGCCATTATCACTGCTCCCTCTTGAAGTTTCTGTCCAGGAGGGGCCAGTGGCAGAAACTCTGAGGCAAATTGTGAATGAACAGCTCTACCTGATCACACACGTCAAAGAGAGGAAGCAGGGAGGAAGTTAGCTGCTGGGCAAGGGCAGCCCTTTAGAGTACGCAGAGGAGGTGTTGAAGATGGACTCTGGGTAAAGGACAGATGGTAGTTTGGGGCCACAGGGGAATGGAATGAAGTAAAAGAAAAAGCGCAACAGTTGATGAGAGGATCTGCACTCTTGCAGATTGCAATTCTGGTCCTGTGGCCCACCTGGCAGGAATAGTGGCCTCTGGGCACATGTGCCCGGCTGAGCAGTCCTTGGCCATGAGCTTCTAGTGCTCTCATTCTGAAATAGATTTCACAGTGAAGAACAAAAATAGCTAACATCACTGCAGCCTTTGATCTATTGGAAGACTAGGGGAAGAGGAGGGCCAATAGGCACCTGAAAGTAGACAGAGGACAGGGTGACAGGGAAGTCTGGAAAGCCCAGGAAAAAGAAAGCTCATGGTTCCCCATGGCTCGGAAAACTGCAGAAGTCCTGCTATACTTGAAGGAAATGATCATCTCCATGGCAAGTGTTGTGCTGTATGTACCTCAAGTCCAACCCGGTCTGGCCCTGCAGGCAGATTTACATGCTTTCCAGGTAAGGTCAGGAGTTAGAGGGCAAATAAATGCTGCAACTTTCTCACCAAATTTTCTAAACAAGGAGTCAAGACATTATCATCATGCTCAAGCTATGCTTTTTCTCAGGTGGAAGATGTCAAGTTCTGCTTTATTGTTCCAAGTCCAAAAAAAAAAATAAAGAGAGCTCACAATTGCATTTTTTGCAAGGACCCTCTCTCTATCTTCACTGTTTTCAGACTCTTAAATGAAATACCAGGACAACCACAACAAACCACACTCACTAAGGGATTTGTATAAACTGCACTAAATGTCAGCCCCCACCTCTGCTATGCCATGTGTGTGCATGTATATCCCTCTTTCACAATCATACACACACACACACACGCCCTACAGCTGTTTCTGCCATCAAAGTTCATGCTGCATCTCTGAATCCCAGACTTGATGGTCATATCATCCTTGTCTGAAATTCTCCTCAATTGCCCTCCTTACCTAAATGCTTTCATATAAAAGACAAGTTCCTAAATACTTGATCATCTTTTCTATGTGCATGGCTTTCTCAAACTAGGTTATAAATGACAAATTGCAACTTGAACCTGACTTAAGGTAAAAATCCAGATGACTCATTTCTTCTGAGGAAGGGAATAGAACCACAAAAAACCAGGAACCCAGGCAGGGGGCTCCTTCAGCATCCCAGAACCGCATGTCTCTGCACTTCTACACCCATCACCCCTCAGCCCACTGCATGGCTACTGCACAGGTCTTGGCTTGACATGTTCTCCATCCACAGAGCCAGCTTAGCTAAAAACCAGCATTTCTTGGTCTCAACCTAAATTCACGGGGAGGGAGAATTAACTGGCCCAGTTTGAGTTAGAATCAAACATTGGTGGAATCAAGGGATGCTGGAAGATACTCATAGAACAGGATATCATGTACTCAAGAACAAAGGTGAATAATGCGGGGAGGGTGAGGTGGGAGCATGTGGCAGGGCAAGGAGGCTGACAGTCCTCGGAGAAGAGAAATGTGAGCTGAACAGAACTTGGAAACATGTTTACTGCAGCGCAATACTTAATACCGTAAGTATGGAGTTTCTTTAATATTGGGCAAGAATGATTTTCACTAGAGGTGAGGAAAACACTCAAATAGGGGCTGAGGTAACCTCCAGCTTCTGCACGGTTTTACCTAAGATGGTCTCAATTACCTCCAACTGACCAAGACAAATAATAGCTGTGTGCAAAGCAATTTGGCTCTGCCTGATCACATGCACACAGGGAGACAGAATGACAATCTCTTTTTAATAAGGTGCTACCTCTCATTTCTCTGAAGCTAAGAGGTCCCTTGGAAGGGAGACATTCCTGATACTGAAGTCCTTGAACTGAGAGGTTGTCGTGTACTCCCTTCTTTTTAGGGAATCTAGACTATCTGGTGGGAGAAAAGGGCTCAGAAGGCAGTAGGGGGCAACTGTCTTAGAGACTGTGTGAAGGGGAGACCAGCTTATGTTCTATCAGTGAATCTATTGTTAAAGATTCCTGTCCTCGTGATTAGGTGATTAAATAACTAAAACAGTCATTGCAGTTGGACTCATAATGGTATTCTTAGTTATCTTTATTAGACACTAGCAGAAAAAGTAAGGACCAAAGACCAGAAGATTAGGCTCACTTTTGATGGTGGCTGATAGAAAGTAATTCTGAGCTGCATCTTTGATGGTGCACTCCTTATGACTAAGAAGAAGACACCAGTACAGAAACCTTTCTGTGGGAAAACTTTAAATAAAGAAGAGCCTTATCTCCTAGGAAACCAATTCACTCCTCCTCATTCTCTGTTCAAAAAGATGGCCAGCTTTCCCGTTTCCCATCCCCAACCCCATCCCCATTTCCTTCTTCAGAAATCTCACACTCTAACAAAGCAGGCATTTTAGGAGAGTGGGTTTTCTTTAAGCCAAATAGTATCCAGCTAGGGTCCAACACCATTTCCAGATTCAGAATCCATTTGAAAAGATATTAGAATGTAGAAAGGCAGGCAGCTGCTGAATAATTACTTGGATATGACAAGGAATACAGGCTATGAATAGAAAGACAGCTGGAACCTACCTATATAACGCTATTTTCCATAGGGCAGGATTTAGCAAATGGTGTCTCCATAGCAAGGGATCTGGCTGCTTATATCTCCTATAAGCAATTTCACTGATGCTTTGACCTCAAGGTACAGCGCCTTATAGGAGCTTTCATCTACTCATTTATTCCATAAGAGATGAATTGGGTGTCTATTATAAGCCAAACATTAGGCAGGGCACTTGGGGGATAAAGGTAAAGAAGAAACAATTAAGGAGCTTACAGTATAGCACAGGAAGCAGGCACATAAATGAATACTGGATTCACTAAATAAAGAGGTGAGTACAAGGAACAATTATGGGAGAGGAGAAGATCAAGAAAACTTCACAGAACAGAGAGTCTTTGCATTGGTGTCATGAGAACAAATAGAAGTTTGTCCAGAAGGCCACTCATGGGAGTAGAGGGTGGTAGAATGACTTCCACCCCTGGGGAATAGCATTTGCAAAGGCATGGAGGCATGAAACTATGCATAAAGTGCAGTTGTGCAACTGCAAGTCAGTAATTCAATAAGGTCAGTGCCAAGGAAGAAAGGAAGAGAGATGATTACAGAGGAAGACACCAGCTTGTGAAGGCTATGGTTTTTCTTTGTTGAGCAGTTTGGATTTTATCCCACAAGTGATGGGGGTGGTGTGTGCCAGATCATCTGTGGTCTTCAGAGCCATTTCCACTCCTTCCATGCTCTCTCCTGTATAGCATGAGTTGAAAATCTGGGAATCCATTTTCTAGATCCCATGTCAGCTGTATTCCAGTTTAAAGGCCACCAATTTGGAATCCTGCCAGATTCAGAAAGAAAGAGCCAGCATTATTCCTCCAACAGTGGCAGGCAGATGCGTGAGCTCCAAGAGACCTCAGGTTTTTCTCGTTCTGCTGTGTGTGAAACACTCATTTTTGTGCTACAGGCAACTATGAACATCACCACTGGTTTTCTAAAGTCCTTAACTTGGGCAACAATAGCCTCTTCCTTTATCCCCAGAACGCTGCTATCACATTATAGAGCAACTGGCAAACTTCAGAGCCACTGGCAACCTTTTCTGACCTACAGTCCTACAGCCTTTCCAGGGTTTTGTAAGCACCAGTTAGCAGTTTTAAATTCATTCCTGCTTAAAATACTTCACGTGGTTTCTCTTTCTGTGATCCAAACTGGAGCATTTTAGAAGATGACCCTGGCGGCTTGGGGAAGAGAGCATTGAATAGGGAGAACACAGGGAGATCAATAGACAGATTATCTCAATAATACAAAGGAGAGATGATGAAACTCAAAATTCAATAATGAATTTTGACAATGCCAATAGAAATAAAGGAGGAAGATGAATTAAAGAAATATTTAGGACCTATGACCTACGGATGAAGGGGCAAAATAAGAGACATTTAGGAGTCTCTTGGACTTCTGGTCTGGATGATTGCACTGATGGTGGGAAACAGAAAGTGAAAACAGGGAGAGTGGGACAAGGAGATTTGGCAGGCATTATAGAGGATGAGTTCAATTTAAGATGTTAAGTTTTACCAGGTGTGGTGGCTCACGCCTGTAATCCCAGCACTTTGGGAGGCTAAGATAGGTTTGAGCCCAGGAGTTCAAAATTAGCCTGGGAAACCTGGTGAGACCCTATCTCTACTATTTTAAAGAAAAATTTTAAACTTAGCCAAGCATGGTGGCACGCACCTGTAGTCCAAGCTACTTGGGAGGCTGAGGTGAGAGGATTGCTTGAGCCCAGAAGGTGGAGGGTCCACTGAGCCAAAATCATACCACTGCACTCCAGCCTGGGTGACAGAGTGAGACCTTGTCTCAAAAAAAAAAACAAAAACAGTTAAGTTTCAGGTCTAGATATTCAGCAGGCAGCTACATTACTCTGAGGGTGGAGGATTTAGGCTGAAGGTATTTATTTTGAGGACCAGGAACATAGAAATAGTCAATCATGAGAGTGGGTAAAATTGATTAAAGGAAGTGTGTAGTGTGATAAAAACAGAAAATAAAGAAATGAGCCCTGGAAAACATCAACAGTTAAAAACAAATACCAAAGAGAATCCATCAAAAGAGACTAAGAAGGAGTAGTAGAGAGGTAGAAGCATCCAGATAGTATAGTGCTAAGCAGAAGGAGATCATCTGAAATCACAGGTAAAGAGATGACAATGGCATAAATTATAATTGATGGATGACATCAACTTTAAAATGTAGGAAGGACTCTGACTATTTATATTCATTCAAATATTATTTGTTGCTTTCACACACAGAGGCCTGTTTTATGCAACATAGAAATGAAGAGATGTTCTGCAGCTCTTTGCAGATTCACCTCTTCACTGGGTTCCATCTCTATTTCCATCTTCTTTCATCCTAAACACAGTTTTTTGTTTATGCCCTCATTTTATTCCTTGTGCTCTTTTCAGGATGGAGTCAATGCATTTCTGCCATTACAAATAAGAGTTCCTGATCAAGTCTTCCAAATCCGTACTCTGTGTTTCTTTGACCAGGCAATATGATCAAGGCCTGTGGACTCCAAGCCTATGCAATTTTGACTTGTAGCCACTCACAGACGTATGGGTTCAACAACTGGTAAAAAGTCCTCTAGAGCTGTGTGGAAATCAGCTTAACTGGTCATGACCAGACAGTTTTATAAAATAAAATATAAGAAAGTAAAACAGAATAGAAAATACAAGCAAGGGTAAATATTAGGTCGTAAAACATTTGTTTCAGTGACAGATTATATGTGTGTGTTTCTGTTTTATGCATGGTATGTGAGTGTTTCCATTTTATGCATGGTATGTGATATGGCATGGATATTTGTTCTCTCCAAATCTCATGTTGCAATGTGATCCCCAGTGTTGGAGGTGGGGCCTACTGGAAGTGTTTGGGTCATGGGGACAGAGCCCTCATGAATGGCTTGGTACCCTCTTGGCAGTAATGAGTTCACATGAGAGTTGGTTGTTTAAGAGTCTGCAACACTGCTTCTCTCTCTCTTGTTCCTTCTCTCGTGTTCTCTTTCTCTTGCTGCCTCTCTCTTGATCCGTTTCTCACCATGTAATATGCTGGCTCCCCTTCGCCTTCTGCAATAATTATAAGTATCCTGAGTCCCTCACCAGAAGCAAATGCTTCCTGTACAGTCTGCAGAACCATGAGCCAAATAAACCTCTTTTCTTTATAAACTACCCAGTCTCAGGTATTCCCTTCTAGCAGCGCACACATACTAGCACAATATGTGTGAAGAGTCACCAAGTGAATAATGGAGCAAGATCTCATAAGTGTAACATGAAAAAGAACTACCAAGGGGGATTGAGTTCTATATTAATTTGTATTTCCTCCAAAGCAAACAAGGTCTCAGATGCAGGTAGTTTATTTCCAAAATGGTCCTAGGAAACAGAAGTGAGGGAGCAGAGAAAGAAAGATAGGAAAGGGCAAAGAGCCAATAAAGTGTGCATTAAAATGCTGGTTACCATTGTGAACATCTGGGTCTCAGTCTTGCTAAGAACACACTGAGGAACCACGCAGAATGTGCCTCAGAATCGTCCCACTAAAGTAGAGGTTGGCAAACATGTTCTGTAAAGAGCCAGATAATAAATATTTTTCACTTTGCAAACCATGCAATCTCTGTTGCTACTATTCAGCTCTGCCATTGTAATAAGCAAGTTGCCATGATGATTTGTAAATGAATGGGCATGACTGTGTTTCAATAAAACTTTATAAAAACAGGTGGGCTGAATTTAGCACACAGGCTGAAGTTGGCCAACTCTTGCAGTAGATCACGTGGAGGCTGGGTCTTTTTCCTTTTTCCACCAATTGCTATGCCATTTGTTGAGGACTGCCCTAGGCAATTTTTTTGCTTTGGAAATACTAAAATCTGGTGGTGTTATATTTGTTGTCACAATCCATTCTCTAATGAAATTAGTTATTGCTCTTCCAGGGCAGGCAAAAAAACAAAAACCAAATAAATAAAATTAATAATAATAAAAGAAAGTAGTTATTACATTTTAAAGTTTTTTCTTTTACTTTCTCAAAGTTTGCTGTGTTCAGCTCTCATACCTAGCTTGGCATACATTTTACTGTTTCAAATCATTTTCTCTTAAAATTGTCCACACAGAGGATCTCACCTAATTATTCTTACACAGTCTAAAAGACATACTGTCTCTTATGCTTTTAAGCTCATTTCCTTTTCCATGTGCTTTTCTTTTTTCTCCAAATGGATACATTCAATTACTCTCCTCTTGGGTATTTTAATTTCACACATTTTTGTACACTTAGAAAAACCATATATTGCACTACATTCACTAGAAAATCATCAAAAGGCATTTAGATGAAAGAAAACTTTAGTAAAAACATGTCTTTTGTAGCTACATAAGCCTGAGATCGTTCCTTGTTTTAAACCACATAACTAGAGAAGAGAAAAACATGGTTTCACAATTTGAATTCTTTTGAATGACTTCATTTATATAGCATTTTTACAGTTCACAGAGCTCTTTCTCATAATAGTCATGTGATTCATACATTTTCTTATTTGGCCTACAAGGAAACTGAGGCTTGGAGGTGAGCAGCTTTATAACTTTTACAGAGAAAGATGGTAACATGACTGGATCCATAATCCAATCCCACTCCAGTATGCTTTCTGGTGTGCCTTACTCACAACTGCTGTGTGAACCGTAGAAATTTTAAGTCATTTTTTAGCTACTTACTTCTGACAGGTACTTTATTATACGATGCTATTCAACTCTCCCATGGCTGGATATTTGCTATAAATGCTTGAATTTTTGTTGTTATTGTTTGCTCATTTCTTAATATAGGTAAGTCCTAAGCAGGTTAGATTGTTTGCAGAGATGGCTACAATACTCTGTTTTGTCCCCATATGCCACTCCTCCCATAGAGACAGTCTATTTTTCCCTCCCCTGAATCTGGGCTGGCCTTGTGACTTGTTCTGAACAGTGGAATGCAGAGGCCCTCCCAAGCCTAGGCCTCAAGATGTTTCTTGATGTTCCATGTGAACACCAAGGCCTCATTGATGCCATGTGAGGAAGCCTGGGCTCTTTTGGTTGAGGATGAAGGACTATTGAAAGGGGCCCAGCCAATAGCCAGCACCAAATGCCAGGTAAATGAGTGAAGCCACCTTGGACTATTCAGCTGCATTCAAGCCACTAGGTGACTGAGCCACAATAGTGAATCTAGATTACACCAGTAGAAGAACTGTCCAGCTAAGCTCATCCCATAGAATGATGAGCAAATAGCAGCAACAGCAAGTAACAACAGTTGTTTTAAGCTACTAAGTTTTGAGGGTATTTGTTATGCAGCAACACATAACTGATACACTAGTAATGAGCAATTCCATAGTCCATCATTTTGTGGATGTAGAGATTCCCCAAAGTTCTGAAGCCATCTTCAATGCCCCTTAGATTAATGAGTTTTCCTGCAATTTTGAGGAATTTTATCTCAGTTCCCCAGGCTTTTTGCAGAGCAATAGGGACCTAGTAACATAAACTTATTATATTACTATCTCACAGAATGGCTCAATCTCTCCACAGAGGTGATTTCTGGGAGCTGTCTTTACTCCTCTCTGTCCCAGTGGCCATAGCTACTTAGTCCAAAAATAGATACCTAGTACAAGTTGGGCAATCAACATCTCTCTAAGGTAAATATGAAATATTGACTGGAGGCCCAGAAACTAAAATCTTTGAGAACTGAGTCTGTTGAATGGTAGTGTTCTGGAAGGAAATCTATCACTACCCTGAGGTTCCAGAGCTACACTGGTCCCTGCCCTTCCTGAAGAGTGGGTGTTCGACTCCTCATTAGACTGTGTCACATATTCTGATATTCTTCCAACCTATCTTTGGCCGAATGGAAGCCCATGGCTAACCCCTAAGGACTCCTCAGGGGACAGTGGCCTCTGCTCTTCTCCTGTTCAGGAGTCAGAAGGGAGCAGCTGTCCAGGAAGATAATCTTATTTTATGAGAGGATCAAAAAAGTTGGCATCTCATGGTTCTTCATTGTTTCATCTGCTGCCCAAATCACTGCTAACATCAAATAAAAGTAAATCTCTGTCAGTAATGATTTAACTGATAAAAGCTCTTCCCGTCCCTACTGCTCCACACTCTTATCATATAGACACATGGAAGCAGGGTTTATTGGAGGAATATTAGAATATGTGACAGAATCTAATGAGGAGTCAAACACACCTACTCTTTAGGAACAGCAGGACCAGCATAGCTCTAGGACCTCACAGTGGTGATAGATTTCCTCCCAAAACACTACCATAAAACAGACTCACTTCTCAAAGATTTCAGTTTCTGGGTCTCCATTCAATATTCTGTATTTACCACAGAGAAACATTGATTGCCCAACTTGTACTAGTTGTCTATTCTTAGACTAAGTAGCTATGGCCACTGGGATGGAGACAAGTAATAACAGAAAGATGACTATCAGAACTCTGTGCTGTTCACATCCACCTGTTGGTGATGTTGCGTGTAAATGATGATACCTATAGTTGATTTCTCAGGAAACAGGGCACACGGTGGTCTGTGGCACTGTGTACAAGGTCTTTTCCCCACTGCCTACCAAGGGAGGTGTGGCCATTATACAACCTTGTTTTCTGTGACATCAAAAATCTATACTCCTCTACATATAACTGTAATATTCTAATTTTGTATAAGAAAGCTTACTTTTAAAAGCAGGAATCTTACATAATTACCACAATTCAGGACCCAGCAAAAAGACTGCAGGTAACAAAGTCATTTTCTATTCTATTTGTACATGGAAAGGTGAATGCTGTGAAATAGCTCCTGAGGGCATCTTGTTTTCAATAAGAGCTCACACAGTCCACAGCTAAATTCCACCTACTTCATTCAGGAGAAGTCTGGGGATTGATTTGGTTTTGTTACTAAAAAAGAAAAATTATCTTAGTAAATGTCCAGCAAATGAGAATTAGAGAACTTTACAATGTCATGGTAATATTTGCAAAGGATGAGTTAGAATAAAATTAAGTGCCTCATTGCCAGATGTTAATGTGCTTGGGTCTCTTTTTGGCTCTTTAAAAAATATAAACAAGGCATTTGAGTAAATTTAAATATTAAAGAAGTTGGGGTCTTTAAGTAAACAGTTTCAAGCTGCAACCCACAGATTGACAGCAAATATTCACCTTTGGATAAGAGCAAAGTCCCTGATTCTGATCATATTAGAACCTTTTCTTCCATTTTCAGAAACCAAAATGTTGAGTTTTCTGAAAAAGTTATGATTTACATAAACCATCGATTTACTTCAACTCCTTGTTAAATGGAAAAAGGGAGAAAAGGGAAATCATTATACAAATATAAAAGTGGAAATGTTTTTAATCCCATTCTACCAATCCTGAAGTTTAAAAGAAGTTTCCTAAAATTGAACTAAAACATGTATCATTTTTAGTTTTAGTAATCCCAAAGAGACCACATTTCATATATAACATCTCTATTCAAGTTAAAAAAAATCAAACAAAAATTTCTAGACAAAAACTATCCCTTTAGCACTTTCATTAAAGTTAAAACCATTTCTTTTAAAATGAGCAATTACATACTGATAATAGAACCCTGTGTATATTGTGTAGTATGTACATTTTTGTACATTATATGATGGATAAAGACTACGTAGATACCAAACACATTCCAAGAAAGGGTTGAATTTGGTCAGTGGAAACTGCCATTCTTTCAACAACCTATGCTCATGACCTGTGAATCATTTTTCTTTCATTTATTCACTCACTCCTTTATTTACACTTTCACTCAGAAACATTTACTGATGGCTACAGTATACAGTACCAGGCAATGTGCTAAGCACTGGGGATGAACAGAATTAAAATACAGGCTTCCATCCTCAGAAGCTTACACTCTGATCATGGGAACTTTCCACTCTCTTACTCCCTACATCCGATCATGAAAATTGACGTAAATGTCTTTTCTTTCCATCTCTTCCTTGCCTCCGTCATGATCAAGGTCATTATCTTCGCAGCTGAATGGTTAAAATGGTTTTCCAATTGGACTTCCCACATCTAGCGTCTTCTCTCTCCACAACTTCTTTATACCATTATGTCATTCAGCTTACAAAAAGATTGATCTGATTTTGTCGCATTCCTGCACAAAAGTCTTCACAGTAGCTCCCCCACTTTCCCCAGGGAAAAGATTAACTCCACATTTCAACTAGTATTATCAATATTGCTAATAATTGCTTACTATTAGCAATCAGGCACTGTGCTAAACACTTTATGCATTATTTCATTTACTTCTCACGACTGCCTCTTAAGACAAGAACTGTCATCTTCATTTTATAAATGAGAAAAATGAAGCCAAGAGGTGATCAATGACTTTTCCAAGGTCACACAGAGAGTAGGTAGCAGACTGACACCAAAATGCATATTCTTAACCACTCACGGACCCAGCATTCTGCTCTTGATTCAGTCTTAACTCTGTGCAAGCTTTGCCTCTGTGCAACCTTTGCTCCTGCTAGGCATCCCATGCACCTGTTCTTTACCTTCTCCATGCCTTCTAAATCCTATTAATATTCATTCAAAGCCCAATTTAAGTCCCCTCTCCTCTGTGAACTCTTCCTAGACCACTCTAGTCTGCATGCTATTTTCTCTGCCACTCATTTGGCACTGAGAGATGTTCTGTACCATAGTTTTTACATAAATATCTCATATGTCTCAGGTACAACAATGAAAATCTCTTAAGAGAATTTAGAGACAGAGTCTCACTCTGTCACCCAGGCTGGAGTGCAGTGGCTCACTGCAACCTCCACCTCCCATGCTCAAGCAATTCTCCCACATCAGCCTCCTGAGTAGCTGGGACTACAGGTGCACATGACCACACCAGGCTAATTTTTGTATTTTTATTTTAAGTAGAGACAGGGTATCATCATGTTGGCCAGGCTGGTCTCAAATTCCTGACTTCAAATGATTTGCCTGCCTTGGCCTCCCAAAGTGCTAGTATTAAGCCACAACACCCAGCCCCTCCTAGATTCTTAATGAATATTTGCAGTTTTTGTGGTGCTACTCACATAACACACACTCAATAAATTAACGTTACATGAGCGAATGAAGAGTTTAGAGGGAAGTCTATCACCGTTTAAGTGATTTTGATGCAGAAAACATTCTCCTGCCATGATTGGTGAAAAAGGTGGGTGTCTGAGGTGCTGTATTTCTCTTTCCCAGCATGTCATAGAGAACAGAAACTCCCAGGACGTTACAGGACTTCCCCAAATCCTGCCCAAGTATTCAGACCAAAAAGGATTATTAAAAAATCCCTGTCCTGATCCTCAGTCTGAATAAGATCTATGTGAAACTTTAGCCCCAGGGTCTTAGCAAGCTCTGAGATAAAAATGATGGACTTCCCAAACATTTGACAGTAACACAGTCTGGTTATGACCCAGTGATTACAAAGGCTGAAGATTCCCACTCTCTCCTCAAACTGCAAGGAATGGTTTTAATTATAGCTCCAATCTAAGCCACTTGGAGGCGTCTGGGAACCACAGAGCTCCCAGCATGCTAGCCGTGTCCTTGCAAACTAATACCCCCTCACCATGCATGGTGGAAAAGGTTGACTATCCCGCATGCAATATCGGAGGTTGGCCAACTGGACAGTGATCTCCAGTTGCTCATCTTATTAGTAGAAAAGCCTGCCCAGTAGCAAGACAATACAAAATACCTGACACCATCCTTATCTTTGGGAATTAGCAGCAGAGCAGGGTCCATGCCTTCACTTCTTTGCTAAGAAAAACAACATGGTGTATGACTTGACAATGGAAGATTCTGGACAGAGCCTAAGATGGCTTAAAGTAAGCATTGTTTTTTCTGAGGAAGGGAAGAAACAGAAGCTTGAGGCATGTTGGATACATGTTCTCTGGAAGAGAACTGATAATACATTACATTTGGAACTAGACTTTTCGGTTTTCAAAGTGGTTTCATAAAGTGTTATATGACCTCAGCCTCTATCAACCCTAGATGGCTTGGGCAGCTTACATATCCTCCATTCAACACAGGTGGTAAGAAGACCCCTAAGGGTTGCTGGGGATCTCACAGTTAGTGATTGTCAGAGCCAGCGTTAGAACATTTTAGTCTCTCACATTGCCTCTAGCTGCAGGGCCAGTCACATCACATGGTTATTTCCCAAGACTGAAGGAGTTGTAATATAAAATTGCTTGGTTAGGTTGGTTCTTTTTTTTTTTTTTTTTTTTTTTTTTTGCTTCCATTCCTATTTCAATTTGCTCACTTTCTATTCCTTCCTTCCCACCTTCCTAGGCCACCCCCTCCCTCCCCCGACACACTGTCTCTCCTAAGCTTGCTTCAGATGCTACTTCACTGGCAGCCTTGGCTGCAAATCTCCTAGACTCACAGCCAACACTTGGAGCTCACAGATTACAGAGCTGTGTCCTCAGACTGCCTGTTGCTTTTTCTCAGGGTTGGATGGATGAATTGCTTTCTTTTTTTTTTTAAAGGAGGAGAAGTGTTGGAGAGGAGAGGAAAAGAATTGAATAATTCTAGAATTAACAGCAATTTATTTTTACCCAAAGAAGGCCCCAAATTATCTAATGCTAACTCCTTAGGTTTGTGACGGACAAGTCAGAGACATTGGCAGGGGGGTAGGAGGGAATACCCCAGGATAAAATGCTTTCGGTGTTATGGCATTTTGTTCTAACTTACTGGCTATATTAGTCTGTTCTCACTGCTATAAGGACATACAGGAGATTAGGTAATTTATAAAGGAAAGAGGTTTAATTGACTCACAGTTCTGCATGGCTGGGAAGGCCTCAGGAAACTTACAGTCATGACGGAAGGCAAAGGGGGAGCAAGGCACCTTCTGCACAAAGCAGCAGGAAGGAGAAGTGCTGAGCAAAGGAGAAACAGCCCCTTATAAAACCATCAGATCTTGTGATAACTCACTTATTATCAGGAGAACAGCACGGCGGAAGCCAACCCCATGATTCAATTACTTCCACCTGGTCACTCCCTTGACACATGGGGATTATGGGGATTATAGGAATTACAATTCAAGATGAGATTTGGGTGGGGACACAAAGCCTAACCGTATCACTGGCCAACATCTTAGCACCTAATGAGAAAGATAGAAACAGAGCTCTCATATTACTCAGACAGTTTACTGCCAAAGTGTGAGCAAGAGTCATCAGAGGGGGGGTGAGACATGCAGGGAGCTGTCAATCAGCTTCTCTGACTACCATTAAATTCACACTTGCACACAAAGCACATATGAGCAGTGAAAAGGGAACAAGAGGAAATCTGAAGGCTAAATTGTCATTCTCCCCAGAGGGAGAAAAGTTCTGAAACTATCAAAGCGAAGGTTCTACTTTGGTCTTCTCTTTCTTTCACATCAAAACTGTCCACACAGCTCCTGCCATGACCAACACTTCCACTGAGCTTCTCAAGGAGAAATGGCGACACAGCCCTCCTGTGCTTCCCGAGGAATAAAGACTGTACCTGAACTGAGCATTGCTGTGGGATCCGCTTGTTGCTGGCAGGCTAATAAGAGAAAAGATTCACCACTGTGAATCAAGTAAATAAACATGCCTAGGAAACACTATGGCAGCAGATAACACTGAGAGAAAAATGAGAATCAGTACTATTTTAAGTGGCAGCTTTCTGATGATAATTGTACTTGAAGAGCAACTAGCATGAACAATATAAAGGCAAAGTTAATTTCAGATCCTAAGCTTGCTGTACTGTTCTTGGATTATTTGAAATACAATGTAATCCACAGTCATTTTAACTGTGTGACAAGGAAATCTGGGGACACCTTAAGTAGCTGCTGGGAGGCTCGGGGGTAAATGAGAGTGGAGGAAAGTTGATCATAGAAACATATTTTACTTTTAAAATATCTTATAGAGTGTATCCCCTGCTCCCTTTCAGGCTAACATTTGCTGGAGACTTATGTTCCAGGTACTGTGTTAACTACTCTAGTGAGAATGATCTCATTTAATTCTCACAGCCTTGTGAGGTAGATGTTATTGTTTCCATCTTATAGAAGCCATGCAGTTTGTAAAGATGGAGCTAGAATTTTAACCCAGTCTTTCTGACTCTAGAGTCAAATCACTGTGCTAGTGTAGATGGAGAAAGGAGATTCTGGGGCTCAAAAAACAATGCCTCCAAATGAGGGCCCCAACAGCAGCTTCAGAAGCAAAATCTTTTCTGTGACCTTCTCCTGCCTTCATCCCTCTCAGTCCCATTCTCCCCCCAGGCTAGCCATAGAAACTAGAATTTCTCTTCCCCAACATGCGACATAGAAGCCAGAATCCCTTTTTCCTAAAGCCAGTCATAAAATCTAAAAAATCACTCTAACTTTCCCTCCACCTTATCTATGTAAAAACCAGCCATAAAGAAATTATCTGACCTAACTTGTTTGATGATAGGTCATAAGATCCCCATTCCAGAGAGGGTCCTGCTGCACACCCAGAAGGAAGAAATGCATGCTCAGAGAGGCCAAGAAGAATCTAGACAGACAGGCCTTGCTGGGTGTCCCCAGTGTCTATTAGCACTCAATCATGCCTTCTTTGTCCAACCATATTTCTATAATAGAAGGCTGCCTCATATTTTGTTGAACCTCAGCATAAAAATGGACAATTTCCCCTGTCTTTGGGTCTTTATTCTGAAGACTCCTGTGTATATACATTAAATAAATGTGTACACCTTTTCTCCAATTAATCTGTCTTTCATGAGTTGGTTTTCAGTGAACCTTCAGTGGGCCAAAGTGAAAGCTCTCCTTTGGCCCCCACAGTGATAATTCACCCTTCTACTTTCTGTCATTTGCTATAAAAAAGAATCATGCCCTAATACTTGCGCTGACCTACCCATCCATCCCTGAGAACAGGACCCAGGGCTGCTGATGGGAGCAGAGCTGTCTCAGTGAGCCAGAGGTAATGATGGCTACAGCCTTCCCAGCACAACTGGAGTGCCTCCCTGTGGATCTACACAACCAGGGTCCCTCTCTCATCCTAAGTCCAGGCCCCGGCTTCACGGCACAACTCCTGTCATCCCTTTATCCAGATCAGAACCCTGAGACACAGGCTGTCAGGGCCCACTCTAACCACAACTCTGCCATCGCCCATGGAGCAGGATGGCTCGGAGAGTCTTCCACAGTCTACAAAACTCAGTCTCTCCTTCCTTTTCCTGCCCTTAAGCTACAAAGTAGCCAGATTCAGGTTCATTCAATACATGTATGAACACAAACAACCTTCATTCATATAAACTATACCAAAGGCTGAGCTCACAGGATCAGTAAGGAACAAATTCTCTCCACATTTTATGAGACTCTGAGTATTAGTGTTCAAGGTGTAAATACAGGTCCCACTGTGGGGGCTCCATCCATGAATATTGTTGTGGACCTGTATTCAAACATATTCAGATTAAGATGAGAGCCAAATCAAACTGCAAGCATAGGACAGAAGGGAAAAACTCCCATTGTAAAGGAGGCAGGTCTAAGAAGCTTTGCAAAGCACAGCATGCTTGCTGACAGACCGCAGGGTGCTGTGATGTGGTCTTCTTATCTCATTTCCAACAGCCTGTGGAGAAAATTTTCTTAGGAAGGAAAAAAAATCATAACTTCATAAAGGAATTTCATGAGACAACAGTATTTGCCTTTAAGGAAAAGTCTTATCCTGATAACCTACCTGGAATACTTTGTATCATTTTAAGAAAATTTCAGTTCTAAGTGACAGAAGATCCAACTCAAACTAGCTTGAGTTAAAAGGGAACTTGTTAGTGGATGCAACAGGCCTAGAGCTAGCTTCTGACACATATGAATTCAAGGACACAAACTCTGTCACCAGAATCTGTCCTCTTTCCCTACCTGGGTTCTGTTCTCCTTCATGTTGCTTCCACTGTGAGTGTCCGCTTGGTGGCGGATAGGACCATCAGCAGCTCCTGTCCTAACACTCTCCAGACTTCAGGGGGAGTTTGCAGAATAAGTGTTCTGGGTGCCACTCTGATTGGCCTGGCTTGTTTCATGCACTCATCCTTCATCACATCCCTGTGGCCAGGGGCATCGAGTGCACTTTCAGCCAAATTGAATCCCATGTCCACCCACAGAACCATAAGGGGTTAGAAAGAAAAGGTCCCCAATGGAAATTCAAGAAACTATTTCTAAAAAATGGCGGGGGGCCGGGGGGGAAGGCCTAAAACCAATAGAGGTTCTCTCTATAGCATCTCCTTATAAAACAGAAGTACTTGTATTCATTTATTAAAATTATTCAGTGCTGACACATAAAACATCTAACTATGAGTACATTTAGGCACCCCCCCCCGCCCGGCCATGTAGTATTTTTAGATGGACCTAACATATTGGCATATATTTTTAAGATTTGGGTACCCACTGGTATGAAAATGCTTCCAAAAATTATGTAGACCTAAAATTAAAATCAAAGACCAAGACCAAAGAATCTTGTATTTCTATCTCAGATTGGCTCCTAACTCATAAAATGTTATCCCGATAAATTTACATAAACGTTCTGTACTATTCTCTTTATTTCCGGTTTGCCTTCCTCTCACAAAAGATGTGCCTGCAGGTCTTAGGTATTTTTACTTTGTATTAAATGCAAAGGTATGTAACTCTAAGAGATTTTCAATGGAGATAGTGAAGGAGATTTGCCTCTTTTTATAAAATGATTCATATCTTTTCTGTTGACTCCTCCAGATACACTGTCCCTGATTTTCCAACCTAATCTCTGCCCTGGAGAGACTGACTTGTATGATCTACATCAATGGGCTCTCTTATTCTCCAGCTTCTGGTTGGGTTTCAGCCAATGAGGGGACATAGTGGAAGATCAGGAGAGAAAAAGACTAAGAAGCAAGCTGCACCCCTCGATCAAAAATCACATTGCCTAAAAAAGATGTCCTTTCTACCTGACTCTCTTCCTAATAGTTCTAATAATTGTTCCCTCCTGTTGCACCTGCAGGCCCCTAGCTCCTGCACCATCCACCGTGGTTCCCCAACACTTTCCCACACCTTTGTAAACAGTCTCTTCATTAAACTCTTCTCCCATTTTTCTAATTTGAGGGTGTCATTTATTTCCTACTGGAACCATGATTAATATAATCGGTAAAATGTTGACAGAGAGGGGGAGCAGAAAAAAATGGAAAGGTGACAGAAACTTCAGATTAAGAAGTAGACCTAATTAATTATCTGATAAACAATAAAAATGCTATAAGTGGGTCCAACCAATTTGATGTTTGGATTAATTTACATTTTCATTTCAATAAGCCCTTCAAACCCTCACATTAAAGGTGGAAACCAAAAGACTAATAACAACACTCATTGAAAATTTTCCACTTCAGAGGGAGTTTTAGCACATACCTATCATAAATCTCTTAGCTACATTTTTGGTAAACAAGAGAGATCAAAGAAATGAGACAGTAATTCAGGAGGATGCCAAGGAAGACGGAAGATTTTCTATTTGAACTCTTTCCTTCTGCTTGCTTCTTTCACAACAAGCACCATTCACAGCCCCCATATTCATTTCCAACTCAGAGGAACCAGCTGTTTCCATAGGAGTCATTAATGTTTTTCAGAGCGTTCTCTTTGCCAAGGTTCAGACACGATTGTGATCATAAGAAGATGGGCAGGAAGGGAACGAGAAAGTTGCAGAGGGTTAGAAGAGGTGAGATGAAGAAGTGAGAGAATGAGAGGACGGGGGAGGAGAGCAGACATGAGAGGTGGACACTGGGGAGACTGGACGGCAGGTGGAAGAGGGGGCCTCAGAAAATGGAATGGACAAGAGAGGAACAGAGGGACAAGACGGTCGGACCACTGGATATTATGCAAAGAGATTAATTTTGTGGGGAGAGGACTGGCAAAGACCTCATGGTTGCTCAGTAACCAGAGAGCAATAACCTGGAAGCTATTTAGCCTACCTTCCATTGGAAACAAGAGCTACTGTCCAGTATGGTTCTGTGAATGCGTCCTAAGAAGGGCTGATTTACCCATACTTGCCTGCTCTTTGTCAGATCAAGTGACATTTTCTGTTTATAAATAGAGGGTGTTGGGCTGTCACCTTAAGTGATCTAATGGATCTGAGGAACAAATAAAATTAGATGGGCCGGGCGCGGTGGCTCACACCTGTAATCCCAGCACTTTGGGAGGCCGAGGCGGGCAGATCACGAGGTCAGGAGATCGAGACCATCCTGGCTAACACGATGAAACCCCGTCTCTACCAAAAATACAAAAAATTAGCCGGGCGAGATGGCGGGGGCCTGTAGTCCCAGCTACTCGGGAGGCTGAGGCAGGAGAATGGCGGGAACCCTGTGGGGCGGAGCCTGCAGTGAGCCGAGATCGCGCCACTGCAGTCCAGCCTGGGCGACAGAGCGAGACTCCGTCTCAAAAAAAAAAAAAAAAATAGATGAAGGGAAGAGTCAGGGGTTAGCCTTAAAACTCCCTTGCTTTTAATCGGCATAAATTTTCCTATCAGGGGCTCACTTTCCCTATGGCTGAGCCAGGGGAACCGCTTACATAGTGGAACGTTTCCCCCTCCTTGGTCTGCAAATCCCTGCTACTGCTGCTGCTTGTTTATTTGTTTGCAGTTAATTATGTTTTAAAGACAGTGTAAGAGATCCAAGGAGTAAGAAAACATATTTGTTTCATCTTCTTGGCTGATGGACTTTCTTAAGTCTGATTTTTTTTTTGTCTGCCCCCATCCACGGTGGCTGCTTTCAGTTCCCCAATGATTCTGCATTTTAACGAAAAGCGTGATCCTCTTCCATTCAGTTAGTATAATTGTTACCCAGACAAATCACTATAATTAAATTCAGTTTAAAAGTGAGAACCCACCTGCAACCATATGTTAAACCAGCCTTTGGATAAGGAAGTTGGTATTTTCATTTTGTATTAAATGCAAAGTTGTGTAACTACAAGAGATTTTCAATGGAGATAGTTAAGGAGATTTGCCTCTTTTTAAAAATGATTAATTATAATTCACATGTGTCTGAAAAGAAATTACTTGACCCTTAGAAAAACATTTTCATTAAACAGAATCTACCATTAATCAGGCTTCTAGTGAGTGGATTTGGTATTGACACAGAGAAAGTAATGGAAATGAGAAAAAAAATTTTTAAAAAAAGATCCTTTCAGTGAATGTTTGAAATAAGACTAAAACATGGAAGGCTGCTGTAAGAGAACGTTTGGCACTGTCTGGCTCCCCTAACTCTTTCTGCTTCTCTCTCACACACCATGGGGTGGCCTTCACAAACTTAAACCAATCAGCCTATTCGGTCCCTGACCATAGTGATTTGATTAGGAGGCAGGACAATGAAATGTTTGCTAGAACTTCTGGGAAGGAGAAAATTCTTCTCTCTTCTATAGGAACCATTTAAAGAGACTTTCTTTTCCTGGAGTGTGTGATTTGAAGATGTAAGTTTTAGGACTGCTGTAGAATTTTGCAATCCAGAAGGGAGATCTAAAGCAGCTGCATCACTTCAGTGATATCATTTGAGATGTTAGATCAAACTAGTGCTACCTCTGGATTTTTCAGCCATGTGTACCCACATTTATGGCTTAAGCTAATTTAAGTTGAGTTGTCTGTCACTTGCAACCACAAGAATCCTGGCTGTGCTGAGGCAAGTTCAGATCTCCCCCAGTTAGTAACTCAGTAGAAGGAATGTCAATACCTGCATTACTGAGACAGTGCATTAGATCAGGGATCCTGGGCCTGGCTGAGTCACCAGAATCACCTGGGAACTTCTTAAAGATACATGTAAAAAAAATTAAAGATCAATGATTTTTAAAACAAATCAATTAAAACAAATAGGTGATTTTAGAAAGGGAACCAAGATAAGCATAATTAATGAGCTATATCTAAGAGATAAGGAAATGTTAGAAGATGAGGGCAAATGAAGGCAAGTTTAATTCTCTTTTTTGACTATTATTTATTTGGAGTCATCTAAAAGCAAAGTACTATTACAAAACTCAGTAGAATTGATGACAAAGCTATATAAGACAAAATCTATCCACTCAAGAGATTTTTTTTAATCACTAGGGAAACTAAACATGTACACTTATAAGTCCATCACTCACAAGACAAGTGCTGAGAAATACTTTCTGTAGTCTTTAACAGCTTACTAAGCATATTCACACTCATCATATCATTTGATTCTCACAACAACCCTTTGAGATAGGCAGTTGCACTTCTCTATTTGGCATAGATTTTAAAAAACTGAGACTAAAAGTGTGCAAAGACAAATATAAATGAATGTCACTGTGGCATTATTTAAAAGAGGAGGAAACAGAAAACTGCCTAAATATCAATAGCAAAGTGGCTAAATACATTTTGTACTTCCATAAAACAGAATGGTAGGCACTGTTAAAATAATGAGGTAAAGTTCTTGTTCTGGGGAAAATGGAGTAAGCACACTCCACCTCGTCTTCCATTGAATTAGGATTGCCAAATGTATCAAATAAAATACAGGATGCTTAGTTAAATGTGATTTTCAGGTAAGCAATAATTTTTAGTTTAAATATTTCCCATGCAATATTTAAAATAAACTTATACTAAAAAATTATATAGGATGTCTTATATTTTACCTGGCAACCCTATACTGAATGCCATTAAAATGCTAGACAAAACAAATGGAAAAATTATCTGAAAACTGAAAAGTAAATGGTAGCAGGTAGATTTCTTGGCTAGTTAGGCATTCATGAGCAGGACAGGAGAGGGCCCCTTCCTCTAGGAATGTCAGGTGATGATGGTCAGGTGGTTGTTAAACTCTCGCTCTAAAATCATAATTGGTCACAGCTGGCACCAAAGAATGACAGTCTCCCAATAGATAGACAACACCTAGAACTGGTGATCAGCAGCTTCCTGATAAGAAAGAAAAACTCAAATTATGAACAATCTAGCGGTAAACTTCCTGAGTTTTTCATTTTTCTTTCCTTATCTTCAAGCCTAGACTGAAAAGCAACCTAAACCCCAGAGCTGTGGACTCACCACAGATCAGGTGCTCCAAAAGAAGCCCTCTCTTTCTGATCTGAGGAGTGAGAAATGGGTCCCTTTACAGGACACAGAAAATGAGAGAAATGCCCTGCATTCCTTCCTTCCTTCTTTCCTCCCTTTCTTCTTTCCCTCCTCCCTCCCTCTTTTTCTCCCTCTGTTTCTCCTTCTTTCTTTTTCTCTTTCCTAACCAAGACTCCAAGCAAGCTATAGTCCACAGAAAAACAAAGTCCACAGAAAGCCGGTAGGATGCAAAGCAGCTGGATGATGGCAGTTTTGACCAATAGGCACATGCAACTCTAAGAAGGAGAACCTCTCTTTGGCAAAAGATCCACTTCATACTTTTGTATTCAAGAAAATTCGAGATGGGTGTATATATATATACACCCGCAAAGGACCAGAAAGGGGCACTCCTGGATGCAGAGAGTGTTGGGGAGATTAAATAGAAGAAGCCACTCAAACAAAGGATCCTATATATCTGTCATTAAATTCTGGGCTCACCCTTGAAGTGTGCATGCATGGAAATGATCCTAAACAATATACTAGCTCGAGAGCTGAACTATGGGATAGAACACCACTTAGGTCCCAGATTGCCTACTGGGTGGCACACACACAGTACGGATTTGAATAATTTTCCAAAAGCTTTGAAAACACAGTCCACAGAAAGCAGGTAGGAACATGCAACTTAAACATAATAAGTTTAAATGCCTTATGAGGTGGCCAGCCTCCAAGATGGCCCCCAATGACCCCACATCCTGGTATTCACACCCTCTCCTCACATACTGTACCAAGATTGGTCTACATGGCCAATAGAGTAGGGCAGAAGTGACTGCTTGTCTCTTTCGAGGTTACAAGACTGTGGCTTCAGAATTGGGTTCACTCTGTCTTGATCACTCTATCTAGGGGAAGTTATGTCATGACCAACCCTACAGAGAGGCCCACGTGGGTGGTGCAGAACTGAAGTCTCCTGTCACCCTCCACATGAGTGAGCTTGGAAGTGGATCCTCAAAATCCGGTCAAGCTTTGATTGCAGCATCATGAGATATCCTAAGCCAGAAGCACTGAGCTAAGTCACTCTTAGCTTTCTGACCCTCTGAAGCTGTGAGATAATGTTTGCTGTGTTAAGCTACTGGGGTTTGGCATAATTTGTTATGCAGCAGCAGATAACTAATATGCCTACCAAAACAAGCAAGCAAAAAGCAACATTCTCCATAGGATTCAAACAAGACATAGAGTCTTATAACAATCAAAACGTCAATGATGCAATCCAGATTACTTGACAAAAGAACTGAGAAAAATCTCAACAATTTGCAAGGAAAAGATAATCAACAAGAAGAAGCAAACAACCTAATTTCAAAGAGCTGGCAAGGATGCTAGGTTTACCCCTAAGTATATCATTTTTAATGTAACTATTGAAAAATTATATTTTTACTTTACTTTCCAAATCCCTATTGCCAGTACATAAAAATATAACTGACATTTTTATGTTGACCTTGTATCCTGTAGTGTTGTTAAATTCATGTATACAGACTTTTAGCAGATTCCTTGAGATTTCCTATGTAGACACAATCATACTGAGTAAAAGAATCCAGTTTCCAAATGTTACATAATGTATGATTCCATTCATATGACTGAAAAGGGCCAGAGGTTACAGGTGGGGAAAGGTTCTTAATACAAAAGGGTAGCACAAGGGAATTTCTGAAGTCATAAAAATGTTTTTTATTCTGCATATGTGTTGGTGTGCATATACAATATATGCATACACAAATCCATATATGTGCTTAAACTCAAAACTGTATATCAAAAAAATCAATGTGTGCAAATTTAAAGCAATAAAACCATAAAAATGAGAGAAGCCTGTAATATATAATGCTTCCCATAAAAAGTCTCAAAAGTTGTTTTATAGTATTACATATTCTCCTAATTATAGGTAAAATGTGTGAATGTTTACACACTTGTATGCCTATGTGTTTGTAGGTATGCATTATGTGAGTACAGAAATATCTTTAAGAATCCAAAGTAAATTATTAACAGAAGTGGAATTGGGGAGGAGTAAAAAATTTTACTTGAGTAAACTTTTTTATTTTATTTTTTATAACCAACTTGTATAATATTTGTAAATCATTCAAATTAAGATTTGTGTAATGAGAAAAATTGAGGCCCAGATACACTGTCTTGTCCAAGGTCATACAATGACATAATCAAAAGGATTCTAACATTTTATGCCTAATGTTCTTTTCAATAAATCAGAGGCAATGGATTCTAAAGAAAGTCAGAAAGCAGAGACTGGGCAGTTAAGAAAGGTATTGTAGAGGAAGAGGCATTTTGAGCCATGCCTTAAAGGATTAGAAAAACTTCAAAGATGTAGATTATGGGAGGGAATTTTTGGTGAGGAGAATATCTTAAGCACTAGAGCAGGGTCAGGAAAAAATAAAGCCTGTTCAGAGTAGTTCAGATTAATTAGATCAATTATATAGATATACATATGGCATTAGTACAAAACGATGCAGAGATTTTGCAGGGCATGAGAACTTCGAAAAGACTCTATGATAATTAGGATTATATTAATAGGTTTCAGAGGAATTTCAGGGGAAGTAGAAGGGAAAGAAGCCAGAGTGCAGGAGGTTAAAAAACAAGTAAATGATGTGTCAGTAAGACACAGGGATATGTTTGGATGAGAAAGAAAATTACAGGAAAGTAATTTAAAGGGAAAGTAGTATCAGTGAAACAATTGAAGGAGGGTAAGCTTTATGATAATTGATAATGGGCATGTTTCAGGCAAAAAGAAATATGGGCAAGTGAAAAAAGAAAAGAAAAGCACCAAAGAGGCAGCATTGATGAAACAAGAGCCAATAGGAGGGTGAAGATAGGGATAAGGGTATAGCTTTGGCTCTGAGGCTTGCTTCTTGATTGATTGTTTGTTTCATTGATGAAACAAGGGCCAATAAGAGATGAGGGTAGAGATGGAGGTATTAGCCTTGCCTTTGAGATTTGTAGAGGACTAAAAGGGATTTTTGGAAATGACAAAGAAAAAATGTGGAAGATAATATGGCAGATTGTATTTTTCTCAGGTGGCTGCAACCATACCTACCACCCTACATGCTCTTCTTGCAATTTTATTTTTGGCATTTCTCTCTTTAAAAGGTAGGGTCAATTGCCTTTCCCTCTTACATATGGGTGAGATTTGTGACGATTTCAACCAATAAAGTTCAGCAGATATGAAAGCTAGGATAGAGGTTAGCATATAAAAGAAAATACAGCTTCTACTTTGCTCACTGGAACACTCATGCTCAAAGCCTTGAACTATCACTACTCAATAAGTCCAAAGACTTTGAGTCTGCCGTCCTATGAGAAAGCCAACACACATGGAGAAGCCATATACAGGTGCTCTAGTCTACAGTATTTGTCTTTGTTCCTCTTTTCCCATCCACCAGACATGTGAGTAAATTAGTCTTCCAATAATTCCAGCTTCCCCGTCATCCCAGTTAAGACCCCCAGATACCATGGAACAGAGGTAAATCATACTCACTGTATCCTTTCTAAATTCCTGACACACAGATAATGAAGTAGTTGCTGTTTTATGCCACTTACTTTGGGGAGCTTTGTTATATAGCAATAATCAGAACAGAGCACCTCAATTTATTAGAAAACCACTGTTCTGGGTTTAATGGGTTATGATGCAGGCTGAGAAAAAGGTAGTAAAAGATGAATCCTGGCCTCAGGAAGTTTATAATCAGAAGACAAAATAAGACATGTACGTAAACACCCAATCACTCATAACTACGTGTAACCACCCAACAAGGCAGGAAGTCGGTAGCGCTACTAGTGACAACTTTCTCAACAACCTTTCCTTTCCCTGACAACCTTTCCCAGAGAGAGTAAGAAGCCCAGGGTGGGACTAGGGTTTCAATGAGTTAAAGTACTTGGAATAAACTATTACAGTGAGTGTTCTAGAAAGGCAACAAGACATGACTAAAAAGATGATTCAATATCAATGAGGGCACAGCTGGATTTAATAGCACGAATTTGGAAAGGGCCATATCAGCTCAGTTGGATTATGTCCTCTAGCAATGTTTAACAGTTTGGAAGAAGAAGGTGGAAATTCAACAGTGGCAAAGAGCTGAATTTTATCTGGCATGACAATTACTTGCACACTCCTTGATTCATTTAGCAAATATTTGTTAAGCACCTACTCTATGCCAGGCACTATGCATGATAGAACGAAAGGGGGACTATATAGCTGAGTATTAAAATATACTGAAATAGGAGGGCTTTGAGAAAATTTTGAGAAAGTTTTTGAATGGAAATGAGACAGATCTTCTTTCCGGTAATAGCATTAAAGTGAGTATAAATATCACAATTAAAAGGAAGTAAGCCTGAGATAAATTAAGGCCCCTCGCACTCCTAAGATTCTGTAATTTGGTAAGGCCTGAAGTGAGGTCTAAGGGAGGGTAATGGTTACAAGGAGGCCATAACTGAATAGTATTTGAGAGTTGGTCAAATTAAATTTTAACTTACTCTTGGTTCTGAATTATTCTCCTCTAAGCCACCAAACAACAGTTATCTGAAGATGGACAGTGGCTAGCTATGATTTCAAGAATAAGTAGTTATTTCCCAAAAATATATTTCAAAGTTTGGCTGGATTTCTTTTCAAGGAAGTTATGTTTAGCCCATCTAAAGACTTACATCTCATATTAATTGTATTTTACTGATCTGATAATTTAAAATGGTACCTTCCGGTTTTACTTTTCAATTCCCTGGGAACTAATGAAGTTGAACATATTTTCATTAGCGATTGTCCACTTGGGCTTCTTGCTTTTTAAGGTGCCTTTTCATACACTTTGCCCATATTGCTACTGTATTCTTGTAGGGTTTTTAAAAATATATTTGGGATTTATATGTGGTTTCTGTTTAAAAAAAGGACTGATATTTCACATGTTTTGAGTTTAAAAGAATCTTTGGTGCTCTAAGAACTGAAGAAAACTGTCCTGACATTATCCTTTTCATCAGTTTTTAAAAATAATCTCAGCTGTTCTGGAACGCTTATTCCAAGTCTTACTGGCACATACTGGTGACCCTTGCTCCACACTATGTCATATCAGCTAAGGACAAACGATGTTTTACAGCTGTTTGCCTATGAGTTGTTTGCAACAGAATGCAGCAGACTGTCTGAGTTTTTTAGTAATCATCTTAGATTTATGACTTGTACTTGGCTTTGGTGGAACTAGGCAGGTTTAACAGTTAAATCTAGTCACTTAACTATAATGTGCTTCTATGGCCATCTCAGCATAAAAGAACTGGACCTGGAGCAGTCTTTGAGCTTCCTAGTAATGAGATGCTTTGCACACACAGTGGTGGTGATTTGTGACCTGGAAACAAAGCATGTTTTATTCGACCCAGCAATAGAAGGACAAAGAAACTTAGATAAGAAATCTCTTGACATTTTAAATACATATTCTTTTCCTGATATTGTTGTCCTGTATCCTTTGCTTGTAATAAAAGTGTTCGAAGAGTATAAATGATTTGAGTCTTATGAGTCATTTCAGCAATCAGTAATGGAACAGTTAAGGTAATTGATATAATTAATGCACATAGTATGGGGGTTAGGAAGGCATGAAGAAGATCTCTAAGGGAAAACTTATTTATTTATTTATTCAGCTTTTACTGAGTGTTTACTGGCTCCAAAAATCTCACTAGGCTAGAAAACGAAATCCTGCAAGAAGGAAGAGAAAAAAAAAATCTCACTAGCAATTGGCAGACAAAAATAACTCAGGCATGACCCTTGATCATAAGATATTCACATTGTGAAGAAAAATATAGACATACAAACAAAAGATCACAACCAACTGCAATAACTTCTGAAAGAGGGATGCGTAAAAGCAGTGAAAAAGAGAGTAAATCTTTTTGAGGGAGTTTGTTAGGGCTTTGTATTTAAGCTTAGTCATAAAAGATGGGCATGACTTACCAAGAAGAAGTAAAAAATGCAAATGCAAGGGAGAAATATATTCCAAGAAATTGATGTGTAGTTTTGTTTATAAATTTTCATTAACATATACAAGTGAGTTTAACATTTTTTGAGAAAATAATTTTTTGATTTCATTAACAGAGAGCCTTTTAAACAAATTATGGCAACATTTGTGCCACTGAATACTATACAACATGTATATATACATATATAAAGAAAAAGAACATTCTCTAAATACTAATAAAGAAAAATATCCACCACAATATAGAATAGATCTCCATAATTCTGGTCCTATAGGAAGACTATGTCCAAAGAATATGAGTTACTCATGAAAATTACACCCTCTTTGACATAGTGAATGAGGCAAAAGCAATATTGGAAGAAACATTGTGGCAATTTTCCAAAATAGTTTAAAAACATGAAGCCATGGGTGGGAACAGTGGCTCATGCCTGTAATCCCAGCACTATGGGAGGCCGAGGAGGGCAGATCGTTTGAGATCAGGAGTTTGAGGCCAACCTGGCCAACATCGTAAAATCCCATCTGTACTAGAAATACAAAATTTAGCCAGGCATGGTGGTGCACACCTGTAATCCCAACTACACAGGAGGCTGAGGCAGGAGAATCACTTGAACTTGGGAGGCAGAGGTTGCAGTGAGCAGAGATCATGCCACTGCACCCCAGCCTCAGTGACAGAGCAAGACTGCATCTCAAAAAAAAAAAATATATATATATATGTGTGTGTATATATATATATAGAGAGAGAGAGAGAGCTAAAAGTAATAGAACTCTAAGTAGAAATAGACAAATCCACAATCACATGCGGAGATTATGACAAATTTTCTCATTAATCTATAAGTTAAGCAAAGGGAAAAAATCATTAATAATGTAACTTGAACAACATGATAAAAAAATCTAATTTGCTGAACACATGTAGAACACTGTACTCAACAGCTATAGAATGCACATTCCTTTCAACTGTGTATAGTATATTTGTGAAAACTGATTATAACTTAGGCCACAAAAGAAATCTTAGCAAATTTCAAAAGATTAAAATTATATAAAATTATATGTCCAGGATCACAATGTAATTAACCTACAAATCAACAAGTGAAAGATAACTGAAATCAACTATCTTTAGAAATTTAAAAATACACTATAACTATATGTTAAAGACAAAAATCATAGTAGTAAATATTTGAACTGAATACTAATAAAAATATTATACTTTTAAAAATTTTAAATTCAGTCAAAAATTTCAGGGGTATTTGTAGCTTTAAATGTATACAAGAAAGGGAAAATACTAAAAATCAGTGATCTAAGCATTTATTTCAAATTTTAGAAAAATAAAGCCTGAAAAAAAGCAGAAAGAAGAAAACAATTAATAGAAGAAATTAGTGAAATAACTGTAGAAGGTACAATAATGAATCAACAAAACAAAAAGTCTAATAAAATTGACTAAAAATTCTTGCAAGATCAACAAGGTTGCAGGATAACAGATTAATACACAAAAATCAATTGTATTTCTGTAAACTACCTATGAACACTCTGAAAATTAAATTAAGTAAAACGTCCTTTTACAACATCAAGAAAAATAAAATAGTTAGAAATAAGCTTGATGAGGAATGCAAAACTTCTACACTAAAAACTATGAAACATTATTGAAAAAAATTAAAGACCTAAATAAGTAGAAAGATCTCCCATGATCATGTATTGGAAGGTGTAATATTATTAAGATGGCAATACCACTCAAACTGATATATAGATTGAACAAAATCTCTATTGAAATCCTAGCTGGCTTTTTTTGCAAAAATGTAAAAGCTGATTCTAAAATCCATATGCAAATGCAAGTAACCCAGAATAACCAAACAATCTTTAAGAAACAAGGACAAAGTTGGAGAACACACCCTTCTCAGTTTCAAACCTACTACAAAGTTACAATACCAAGACAGTTTGGTAATAGCATAAGACTAAATATAGCATAAGTCTAGATATATAAATAAATAGAATAGCATTAAGAGTCCATAAATAAACCCTTAGTTTCTGGTAAACTGATTTACCAGCACACTGGGAAAATGCAATGGAAAAATGAATATTCTTTTCAAGAAATGATGCCTGGACAACTGGGTATACACATGCAAAAGTATGAAGTTGAGTCCCTCCCTCACATCACATACAGTCATGTGCCACAGAATAATGGTGCAGTCAACAACACACCATATATGCAATGGTGGTCACATAACATTATAAAGGAGCTGAAAAATTCCTATCATCTAGTAATGTCCTGATGATCCTGACCCTGTGTAGGCCTAGGATAACATGTGTGTTTTTATCTTAATTTTTAACAAAAAAGTTTAAAAAGTAAAAAAGAAAACAAATTAAATAGAGAAAAATCTTGTAGAATAATGATATAAAGAAAGAAAATATTTTTGTATAGCTGTACAATGTGTTTGTGTTTGAAGCAGTATTACAGAAGAGTCAAAAAGTTTTAAAAATTAAAGTTTGTAAAGTTATAGTATGCTAAGGTTAATTTATTATTAAAGAAAGGAAATTATTTTTTTATAAATTTAGCATAGCCTAAATGTACAGTTTATAAAGTCTACAGTAGTATACAGTAATGCCCCATGTCTTCACATTTACTCACTACTTACTCACTGACTCATCCAGAACAACTTCCAGTCTTGCAAGGTCCATTCATGGTAAGTGCCTATACCAGTGTACCACTTTTGTATTTTATATTTTATTTATATGATATCTTTTCCATGTTTAGACATGTTTAGGTACACAAATACTTACCATTATGTTACAATTGCCTATAGTATTCAGTACAGTAACATGCTGTACAGGTTTGTAGCCTAGGAACAATGGGCTATACCATATAGCCTAGGTGTATAGTAGGTTGTCCCATCTAGGTTTGTGTAAGTTCACTCTGTGATGCATGCACAATGACAAAATCACCTGATGACACATTTCTTAGAACATATCCCCCTAGTTAACCAGTACATGATTGTATTTCTTTGAATAAGCTTTTAGTCCCCTTCTCTTTCTCTTCTCCTTTTGTAACTCTCATAATGCACATATTGTTGTCCCATACTCCTTTAAGCTATCTTCATTCTTTTTTTTTAATTTTTGCTCCTTTAAATGGATGATTTCCAATGACCTGGCTTTTTTTTCTGATTCTTTCTTATGTTTGATTTAGTCTTCTGTTGAACCCTTCTATTTAATTTTTCAGTTTAGTTATTGTATTCTTCAGTTCTATAATTCCTATTTAGTACTTTTAAAATATTTTATATTTCTTTGTTGAAATTATAACTTTGTTCATGCTATGGCCCCCTGACCTCAATGAGTATTGTTATGACTGTTATTTTGAATTCTCTGTTTAGTAAATCACATACTTCCATTTCATTAAAGTCAATTTCTGAAGATTTATCTTTACTTTTATTTGGAATACATTTTCTTATTTATTCATTTTCCACAACTGCGTTGGTCTGTGCATTAGAGAAAATAACCACCTTTCCTAGACTTCAAAGACTGGTGTTGTATAGAAAACCCTCACTAATCAGCTTGGCCAGAGATTTTGGGTGCCTCTCAAGCCTTTATGCTGGTTCAAACTGCTGTCCTTTGTTCTTAGCAGCCCCTAGAAATCTAGAGAATACCATTTCCCATCAGCACCCAAGACAAACAAAATAGAAGCTAGTTCCTTAAGGAGCAGTCAAAAAAGTTGGGAAGCTAGATCTGTGGTCCACTTTTTTGCACCACAAGGTAAGTTGGGGGCTGGAGTTTATTGCCCACTTGCTCTGCACTGAGGTGAGAGAGCCACTGTGGCAACTTCCCACACAGGTATTAAAACCACACACTTTTTCGAACTACTGTTTTGCTCTCTGTAGCCTTCAGGGAACTAACAGATACCAAGTCCCATGAGCTCCCAGAGACAGGCAAGTTAGAAGCCAGTCCCTGGATATTAGCCAGGAAAGTTGGGGTGCTAGTTGTGTGATCGAGCTCTTTCTACTGAGAAGCCAGAAGCTTGGTTTTATAGGTTTTATTGCCTGAATGAGCCAGGGGGAGGAGCTATGGGAAGTGCCCTGATACCTGTTCAAAATCACTGCTTGCTTTGTTCTGTACAGCCCCTGGGGACTAGCAAGTGCAGGGCCCTGCCAACTTTCTGTGAGGGGGGTCGGGGATGGGGGAGAGAGAGAGAGAGAAGAAAGATTTATTATATGCAATTGGCTCACATGGTTATGAAGGCTGAGAAGCCCCAAGATCTGCAGTTGGCAGGCTAGAGACCAACGAGAGCCAACGTTGTAAATTTTAGTCTCAATCCAAGTCTAGAGGCAGAGAAGACCAAAGTCCCAGCTCAAAGACAATCAAACAAAATGAGAGAATTCTCTTTCACTTAACCTTTTTCTTCTATGCAGGCTTTCAATGGATTGGTTGAGGCCCACACATATTAGGAAGGACAATCTGCTTTTCTCAATCTACTGGCTCAAATGTTAATCTCATCCAGAAACCCTCATTATCCAGAATAATGTTTAACCAAATATCTGGCCACTCTATGGCCCAGTCAAGTTGGGCATAAAATAAACCATTGCACTGCTATATGTACATTTGTTTTTTCTACAGTAACCCTGTGTTTAGTAACTCTGCTACACTTATTTATTAATTCAATAATTTACCTGTAAGTTACTTGAGTTTTCTAAATATACATCATATTATCTGTAAGTAATAATTTTATTTTTCTTGTCCTACCTTTGTAAGTTTTATTATATTTATTTGTTTTGCCTCCTTGAATTTTCTAAAACCTAAGTACAGTGTTTATTAGAAGTGATGAGAGCAGACATTATTGTTTTGTTTCTAATCTCAGAGGGAAAGCATTTGACATTTCACCATTAAGATGTTTGCTGTAGCTTTTTTATTAGACACATTTTATCACAAGAAAATTCCCTTTTATTCCCAGTTTGCTAAGAGTATGCTTGCTATTAATGTTTTTTAAAGTAGATACATTGCTTCATTCACATCTACTGACTATATAATTTTATTTTCCTTATTTTACTATTGATTTTTTAAATGTTGCTTTAGCAACATTAAATACTAAGTTTTACATTCTGGAAAATTCCCACTCAGTTATCAGTTTTATATATTGCTTAAGATATTGTTTTCAAATTTGTGCATTTATGTTTATTAATGATATTAGCTTATCATTTTTCTTTTTTACAATGTCTTTATTAAGTTTTGGTATCAAGGTTCAGTGGGCCTAAAATGAGATGAAAAATATTTCCTCTTTCATTTTCTGAAAAAGAAAACATAAACTTGCAACATTTTTTCTTATATATTAACTTAAATTTGCAAAATTATCTTTTTTTTTTTTTTTTTAGAGATAGAGTCTCACTCTGTCATCCAGGCTAGAGTGCAGTGGTGCCATCTCGGCTCACTGCAAGCTCCACCTCCTGGGTTCACGCCATTCTCCTGCCTCAGCCTCCCGAGTAGCTGGGACTACAGGGGCCTGCCACCACGCCCAGCTAATTTTTTTTTGGTATTTTAGGAGAGACGGGGTTTCACCATGTTAGCCAGGATGGTCTCGATCTCCTGACCTTGTGATCTGCCTGCCTCAGCCTCCCAAAGGGCTGGGATTACAGGCGTGAGCCACCGCACCTGGCTGCAAAATTATCTTTAATGAGGAAATAAAGTTATAAATATAAATGTAAAATTATATAATTGTACAAAAATATATATAATACATAATTATTATACATATAAATATACATTTTAATATATGTATTATATATACACTGTACTTAGGTTTTAGAAAATACAATTTTTATAAATTATAAATACAAAAGTTATAAATATAAAAATTTTAAAACATTATGTATCTATTCAGATTTCCTCACGTATCACTCTGGGTAAAAAATCTTTCCCGGGGGAGGTTCCAAGATGGCCGAATAGGAACAGCTCCAGTCTACAGCTCCCAGCGTGAACGACGCAGAAGACGGGTGATTTCTGCATTTCCAACTGAGCTTTGAAGAGAGCAGTGGTTCTCCCAGCACGGAGTTTGAGACCTGAGAACAGACAGACTGCCTCCTGAAGTAGGTCCCTGACCCCCAAGTAGGCTAACTGGGAGGCACCTCCCAGTAGGGGCCGACTGACACCTCATATGGCCGGGTGCCCCCTGAGACGAAGCTTCCAGAGGAATGATCAGGCAGCATCATTTGCCATTCTGTAATATTTGCGGTTCTGCAGCCTCTGCTGGTGATACCCAGGCAAACAGGATCTGGAGTGGACCTCCAGCAGACTCCAACAGACCTGCAGCTGAGGGTCCTGACTGTTAGAAGGAAAACTAACAAACAGAAAGGACATCCACACCAAAACCCCATCTGTACATCACCATCATAAAAGACCAAAGGTAGATAAAACCACAAAGATGGGGAGAAACCAGATCAGAAAAGCCGAAAATTCTAAAAATCAGAGCGCTTCTTCTCCTCCAAAGGAATGCAGCTCCTCGCCAGCAATGGAACAAAGGTGGACGGAGAATGACTTTGACAAGTTGAGAGAAGAAGGCTTCAGAAGATCGGTAATAACAAACTTCTCTGAGCTAAAGAAGGATATTCTAACCCAATGCAAAGAAGCTAAAAACCTTGAAAAAAGATTAGACAAATGGCTAACTAGCACCAAGAGCATAGAGAAAACCTTAAATGACCTGATGGAGCTGAAAACCATGGCACGAAAACTACGTGATGCGTGCACAAGCTTCAGTAGCTGATTCGATCAACTGGAAGAAACAGTATCAGTGACTGAAGATCAAATGAATGAAAGGAAGTGAGAAGAAAAGTTTAGAGAAAAAAAGAGTAAAAAGAAATGAACAAATCCTCCAAGAAATATGAGACTATGTGAAAAGACCAAATCTACATCTGATTGGTGTACCTGAAAGTGATGGGGAGAATGGAACCAAGTTGGAAAACACTCTTCAGGATATTATCCAGGAGAACTTCCCCAACCTAGCAAGGCAGGCCAACATTCAAATTCAGGAAATACACAGAACACCACAAAGATAATCCTCGAGAAGAGCAACTCCAAGACACATAACTGTCAGATTCACCAAAGCTGAAATGAAGGAAAAAATGTTAAGGGCAGACAGAGAGAAAGGTCAAGTTACCCACAAAGGGAAGCCCATCAGACTAACAGCAGATCACTCGGCAGAAACTCTACAAGCCAGAAGAGAGTGGGGGCCAATATTTTCAACCCAGAATTTCATATCCAGCCAAACTAAGCTTCATAAGTGAAGGAGAAATAAAATCCTTTACAGACAAGCAAATGCTGAGAGATTTTATCACCACCAGGCCTGCCTTACAAGAGTTCTTGAAGAAAGCACTAAACATGGAAAGGAACAACCAGTACCAGCCACTGCAAAAACATGCCAAATTGTAAAGACCATCGATGCTAGGAAGAAACTGCATCAACTAACGAGCAAAATAACCAGCTAACATCATAATGACAGGATCAAATTCACACATAACAATATTAACCCTGAATGTAAATGGGCTAAATGCTCCAATTAAAAGACACAGACTGGCAAATTGGATAGAGTCAAGACCCATCAGTGTGCTGTATTCAGGAGACCCATCTCACATGCAGAGACACACATAAACTCAGAATAAAGGGATGGAAGAAGATCTACCAAGCAAATGGAAGACAAAAAAAAGCAGGGATTGCAATCCTAGTCTCCGATAAAACAGACTTTAAACCAACAAAGATCAAAAGAGACAAGGAAGACTGCTACATAATGGTACAGGGATCAATTCAACAAGAACAGCTAACTATCCTAAATATATATGCACCCAATACAGGAGTACCCAGATTCATAAAGCAAGTCCTTAGAGACCTACAAAGAGACTTAGACTCCCACACAATAATAATGGGAGATTTTAACACCCCACTGTCAACATTAGACAGATCCACGAGAAAGAAAGTTAACAGGGTTATCCAGGAATTGAACTCAGCTCTGCACCAAGTGGACCAAATAGACATCTACAGAACTCTCCACCCCAAATCAACAGAATATACATTCCTCTCAGCACTACATCGCACTAATTCCAAAATTGACCACATAGTTGGAAGTAAAGCACTCCTCAGCAAATGTAAAAGAACAGAAATTATAACAAACTGTCTCTCAGACCACAGTGCAATCAAACTAGAACTCAGGATTAAGAAACTCACTCAAAACCACTCAACTACGTGGAAACTGAACAACCTGTTCCTGAATGACTACTGGGTACAAAACGAAATGAAGGCAGAAAGAAAGTGTTCTTTGAAACCAATGAGAACAAAGACACAACATACCAGAATCTCTGGGACACATTTAAAGCAGTGTGTAGAGGGAAATTTATAGCACTAAATGCCCACAAGAGAAAGCAGGAAAGATCTAAAATTGACACCCTAACATCACAATTAAAAGAACTAGAGAAGCAAGAGCAAACACATTCAAAAGCAGCAGACGGCAAGAAATAACTAAGATCAGAGCAGAACTGAAGGAGATAGAGACACAAAAAACCCTTCAAAAAAATCAATGAATCCAGGAGCTGGTTTTTTGAAAAGATAAACAAAACTGATAGACCGCTAGCAACACTAATAAAGAAGAAAAAAGAGAAGAATCAAATAGATGCAATAAAAAATGATAAAGGGGATATCACCACGGATCCCACAGAAATACAAACTACCATCAGAGAATACTATAAACACCTCTACCCAACTAAACTAGAAAATCTAGAAGAAATGGATAAATTCCTGGGCACCTACACCCTCCCAAGACTAAACCAGGAAGAAGTTGAATCCCTGAATAGACCAATAACAGGCTCTGAAATTGAGGCAGTAATTAATAGCCTATCAACCAAAAAAAGTCCAGGACCAGATGGATTCACAGTTGAATTCTACCAGAGGTACAAGGAGGAGCTGGTACCATTCCTTCTGAAAATATTCCAATCAATAGAAAAAGAGGGAATCCTCCCTAACTCATTTTATGAGGCCAGCATCATCCTGATACCAAAGCCTGGTGGAGACAAAACAAAAAAAGAATTTTAGACCAATATCCCTGATGAACATTGATGCAAAAATCCTCAATAAAATACTGGCAAACCAAATCCAGCAGCATATCAAAAAGCTTATCCACCATGATCAAGTGGACTTCATCCCTGGGATGCAAGGTTGGTTCAACATACACAAATCAATAAATGTAATCCATCATACAAACAGAACCAAAGACAAAAACCACATGATTATCTCAATAGATGCAGAAAAGGCCTTTGACAAAATTCAACAGTCCTTCATGCTAAAAACTCTCAATAAATTAGGTATTGATGGGACGTATCTCAAAATACTAAGAGCTATTTGTGACAAACCCACAGCCAATATCATACTGAATGGGCAAAAACTGGAAGCATTCCCTTTGAAAACTGGCACAAGACAGGGATGCCCCCTCTCACCACTCCTATTCAACATAGTGTTGGAAATTCTGGCCAGGGCAATGGGCAGGACAAAGAAATAAAGGGTATTCAATTAGGAAAAGAGGAAGTCAAATTGTTCCTATTTGCAGATGACATGATTGTATATTTAGAAAACCCCATCAGTGCAGCCCAAAGTCTCATTAAGCTAATAAGCAACTTCAGCAAAGGCTCAGGATACAAAATCAATGTGCAAACATCACAAGCATTCTTATACACCAGTAACAGACAAACAGAGAGCCAAATCATGAGTGAACTGCAATTCACAATTGCTTGGAAGAGAATAAAATACCTAGGAATCCAACTTACAAGGGATGTGAAGGACCTCTTCAAGGAGAACTACAAACCACTGCTCAATGAAATAAAAGAGGACACAAACAAATGGAAGAATATTCCATGCTCATAGACAGGAAGAATCAATATCGTGAAAATGGCCATACTGCCCAAGATAATTTACAGATTCAATGCCATCCCCATCAAGCTACCAATGACTTTCTTCACAGAATTGGAAAAAAACTACTTTAAAGCTCATATGGAACCAAAAAAGAGCCTGCATTGCCAAGACAATCCTAAGCAAAAAGAACAAAGCTGGAGGCATCACGCTACCTGACTTCAAACTATACTACAAGGCTACAGTAACCAAAACAGCATGGTACTGGTACCAAAACAGAGATGTAGACCAATCGAACAGAACAGAGGCCTCAGAAATAATACCACACATCTACAACCATCCGATCTTTGACAAATCTGACAAAAACAAGAAATGGGAAAGGATTCCCTATTTAATAAATGGTGTTGGGAAAACTGGCTAGCCGTTATGTAGAAAGCTGAAACTGGATCCCTTCCTTACACCTTATACAAAAATTAATTCAAGATGGATTAAAGACTTAAATGTCAGACCTAAAACTATAAAAACCCTAGAAGAAAACCTAGGCAATACCATTCAGGACATAGGCATGGGCAAGGATTTCATGGCTAAAACACCAAAAGCAATGGCAACAAAAGCCAAAATTGAGCAATGGGATCTAATCAAACTAAAGAGCTTCTGCACAGCAAAAGAAACCACCATCAGAGTGAACAGGCAACCTACAGAATGGGAGAAAATTTTTGCAATCTATCCATCTGACAAAGGGCTAATATCCAGAATCTACAAAGAACTTAAACAAATTTACAAGAAAAAATTACAACCCCATCAAAAAGTGGGCAAAGGATATGAACAGACACTTCTCAAAAGAAGACATTTATGCAGCCAATAGATACATGAAAAAATGCTCATCATCACTGGTCATCAGAGAAATGCAAATCAAAACCACAATGAGATACCATCTCACACCAGTTAGAATGGCGATCATTAAAAAGTCAGGAAACAACAGGTGCTGGAGAGGATGTGGAGAAATAGGAACACTTTTACACTGTTGGTGGGTCTGTAAACTAGTTCAACCATTGTGGAAGACAGTGTGGTGATTCCTCAAGGATCTAGAACTAGAAATACCATTTGACCCAGCCATCCCATTACTGGGTATATACCCAAAGGATTATAAATCATGCTGCTATCAAGACACATGCACACGTTTATTGCTGCACTATTCACAATAGCAAAGACTTGGAACCAACCCAAATGTCCATCAATGATAGACTGAATTATGAAAATGTGGCACATATACACTATGGAATACTATGCAGCCATAAAAAAGGATGAGTTCATGCCTTTTGTAGGGACATGGATGAAGCTGGAAACCATCATTCTGAGCGAAGTATCACAAGGACGGAAAACCAAACACCGCATGTTCTCACTCATAGGTGGGAATTGAACAATGACAACACTTGGACACAGGGTGGGGAACATTACACACCGGGGCCTGTCATGGGGTGGGGGGAGTGGGGAGGGATAGCATTAGGAAATATACCTAATGTAAATGACGAGTTAATGGGTGTTGCACACCAACATGGCACATGTATACATATGTAACAAACCTGCATGTTGTGCACGTGTACCCTAGAACTTAAAGTACAATAAAAAATTAAAAAATAAAAAATTTTTCCCTGGGAGTTTATTTCATCAAAATTTTCAAATTTATTTTCATAAATTTTTCTGAAACATCTTTTTTTTTTAGTATTTGTGGGACATATTGTAGTGTTGTTTTTATTAGTATTATTGATTACCTTTTTTGTCCTTTCTTTTTAATAACAGCTTTGAGATAAATTTACATAAAATAAAATTCACATGCCGTAACATTGTAAAGTGTTTTTTAGTATATTCATAGTTGTGCAACCATTACTACTATATAATTTAAGAATATTTTTATTACCCCAAAAGAAACTCTGTACCCACCACCAAGCAAGGACACTCCATTTTCCCCTACCCCCAGTCTTAAGCAGTCACTAATCTACTTTTTGTACCTATGAATTTGCTTATTCTGGACATTGTACATGGATGACATTATACAATATGTGGCCTTTTGTGACTGGATTCCTTCAGTCAGCAAAATGTTTTCAAAGTTCATCCATGTCGTAGCATGTATCAGTAGTTTGTTGCTTTTTATTGCCAAATAACACTTCATTGTATAGATACTACACATTTTGTCCTTTCACTCATTAGTTAATGTATCTTTGAGCTTGTTTTTCACTTTTATCCATTATGCTGCTATATAAGTTTTTATGTTTACATATGTTTTCAATTATCTTGTGTATATATCTAGAAGTGGGGTTTCTAGGTCATACTCTAGGTTTAATGTTTTTGAAAAGCTGTCAAACTGTTTGGCAGAGTGGATGTACCATTTTACAGCCCCACCAGCATTCACTGAGGGTCTCAATTTCTCCATATCCTCTATAAACTTGTTACTGCCTATATTTTATATTTTAGCCATTCTAGTGAGTATGAAGTGGTATCTCATTGTGGTTTGATTTGTACTTCCCTAACAACTAGTGAGGCTAAGCATCTTTTCATGTGATTATTAGCCATCTTAATATCTTCTTTGGGATAAAAGCTTCCTTTTCTATTTTTAATTAGGTTATTTCTCTTTTATTACTAAGTTGCAAGGATTTCTTAAATATTCTAGATACACATTCCTTACCAGATATATATGTGCAAACATTCTCTCTCATTTTGTTGGTTGTCTTTTTATTTTCTTAATGGTGCCCTTTTGAAACCCAAACATTTATAATTGTGATAAAGTCTCATCTACCTATATTTTCTTCTGTCACTTGTGATATTGGTATTATAGGTAAGAAATCATTGCCTAATTCAAGGGCATGAAGATTTCCTCTTTTTGGGTTTTATAGTTTTAGCAGTTATATTTAGAACTATGATCCATTTTGTGTTAATGTTTGTACAGTTGTATGTCATTTACTGATGGGAATATGTTCTGAGAAATGTGTTGTCAGGGGATTTTGCTGTGCAAACATCATAGAATGAATTTACACAAACCTAAATAGTATAATGGTATAGCCTACCATATACTTAGATTTTATGGCATAGCTTATTGCTCCTAGGCTATAAACCTGTATGTTATTGTACTAAATACTGTAGGCAATTGTAACACAATAGTAACTATTTGTATATCTAAACACATCTGAACATAGAAGAGGTACCATAAAATACAGTATAAAAGATTAAAAAATGGTGCACTTGTATAGGGCACTTACCATGAATGGAGCTTTCAGGACTGGAAGTTCTTCCAAGTGAGTCAATGAGTGAGTGGTGAGTGAATATGAAGGTCTAGGACATTAACATACACTATTGTAGACTTTATCAACACTGCATACTTAGGCTACTCTAAATTTATTTAAAAATTATCTCTCTTCAATAATAAATTAACCCTAGCTCACTGTTAATTTTCTTCTTTACAAACTTTATAATTTTTTTTTTTTTGAGACGGAATTTCACTCTTGTTGCCCAGGCGGGAGTGCAATGGTGCAATCTCAGCTCACTGCAACCTCCACCTCTCAAGTTCAAGCAATTCTCCTGCCTCAGCCCCAGAGTAGCTGGGATTACAGGCACCCACCACGACTCCCAGCTAATTTTTTTGTAATTTTAGTAGAGACCGGGTTTCACCATGTTTGCCAGGCTGGTCTCGAACTCCTGACCTCAGGTGATCCGCCCACCTCAGCCTCCCAAAATGCTGGAATTACAGGTGTGAGCCACCGTGCCCGGCCCAAACTTTTTAATTAAAAATAAATTTACTCCTTTAATAACACTTAGCTTCAAACACACTGTACAGTTGTACAAAACTATTTTCTTTCCATATAAGTTTTTTTTCTATTTACACCTTTTTTACTTTTTAAAATTTTTGTTAAATACTGAGACATGAACACTAACATTAGCCTATCCCTACACAGGGTCAGGATCATCAGTATCACTGTCTTCCACCTGTACATCCTGTCCCACTGGAAGGTCTTCAGAGGCAATAGCATGCATGAGGCTGTCATCTATGGTAACAATGCCTTCTTTAGAATACCTCTGGACCTACCCGAAGCTGTTTTACAGTTAACTTTTTTTAATAAGTAGAAGGATTGCACTCTAAGATAATGATTAAAAGTATACTATAGTAAATACACAAACCAGTAACATGGTCATTTATTATCATAATAACATAATTGTATTTGCTATACTTTTATATAACTGACAATGCAGTAGGTTTGTTTACACCAGCATTACCACAAAAATGTGAGTAATATGTTGGACTAAGATGTTACAATGGCTAGTGTCACTAGATAATAGGAATTTTCAGCTCCTTCATAATTTAACGGGACCACTGTCATATATGCAGTTCGTCATTGACCAAAACATCATAATGACAGTGATGGCTGAAAACTTTCCAGGTCTCTGGAAGGCAATAGACACCAGATCCAGGAATCCCAAAGGATATCAAATAAATGAACTCAAAGAAATCTACACTGAAAACACATTATAATCAAATCATCAAAAGTCAAAAACAACAAGAATTTTGAAAACGGCAAAAGTGTCTTGTCACATACAAAAGAACTTACACAGGGCTATAAGTAGATTTTTCAGGAGAAATCTTGCAAGTCAGATGGGAGTGGGATGATATATTCAAAGTGCTAAAACAAAACAACAACAACAAAAATCTGCTGATCAAGCGTACCATGTCTCGCAAAATTGTCTTTCAAAAATGAAGAAGAGACACTTTTCCAGAGAAACAAGCTGAAGGAATTATTCACCACTAAACCTGCCCACAATAAATGCTAAAAAGAGCTCTTCGAGTTGAAATAACAGAATGTTAAACAGCAACACAATGGCATAAGAAAGTATTAATACAAAACTCGTTGGTAGAAATAAATATGTAAACAAACGCAGAATTCTCTATTATTGTAATGGTAAGTAAATTACTTTTAATCTTGACATAGAAGTTAAAAGACAAAAGTACTACAAAATAAGACAGTTAAAATTACATAAATGAATATATGATATAGATAAATATAAATTATAACATCAGTAACATATAATGTTGAGGGGAGTGGTAAAACTGTAGAGTTTTATATGCAAGTGAAGTTAACTTGTTATCGGTTTAAAATAGACTATGATAACTATATGATATATTGTGGAAGCCCGATAGTAAACACAAAGAAAACACCTATAAAAGTTACACCAAAGAAGAAAAGAAAAGAATCAAAGTATATCAACACACACACACACACACAAATGAAACACAAAGGAAGACAGCAAGACAAAGGACGAAAAAAACTACAAGATAAACAGAAAACAGTTGAAAAAATGAAAATAGTAAATATTTCCTTCTGAATAATTACTTCAAATGCAAGTGAATTAAACTCCCCAATTCAAAGACATAAACTGGTTAAGTGGTTTTTTTAATCCAAATTTATGCTGTCAATAAAAGACTCACTTTAGATTTAAAGACACACATAGGATGGAAGTTAAGGGATGGAAAAAAGTATTTTGCATAAATGGTAACTAAACGGAACAGGGGTGGCTACCATTATATCAGACAAAATGAACCCTAAGTAAAAAAACTGTCCCAAGAGACAAAGAAGGACATTATATAATGATAAAAGTGTTAATCGATCAGGAAGAAAAAATAATTATAAATATATAGGTACTCAACAAAGAGCCCCTAAATATATAAAACAAACATTGACAGAAACAAAGCAAGAAATAGACAGCAAAACAATAATACTAACAGACTTCAATATCCCACTTTAAATAATGGATAAGTCAACATGATAGAGAATCAACAAGATAACAGCGGAAGTAAATAACATAGACCAAATAGACCTAAAAGACATATATTTTCTTTTTTTAATAGTTGGAAAAATTTATTATATTTGATGAAAATGATTAAGTTACATATCCAAGAAACTCAACTAACTCCAATTAGGAAAAAAGTAAAAGAAATCCACACCTAGATATATCATAATAAGCTGTTGAAGGAAAAGAAAGAATCTTTTTTTTAATGTTTGGGTAATTATACATTTTAGAATCTTTTTTTATTATTATACTTTCAGTTCTAGGGTACATGTGCACAACGAGCAGGTTTGTTACATATGTATACATGTGCCATGTTGGTGTGCAACAGCCACTAACTTGTCATTTACATTAGGTATATCTCCTAATGCTATCCCTCCCCACTCCCCCCACCCCATGACAGGTTCTGGTGTGTGATGTTCCCTACCCTGTGTCCAAGTGTTGTCATTGTTCAATTCCCACCTATGAATAAGAACATGCGGTGTTTGGTTTTCTGTCCTTGTGATACTTTGCTCAGAATGATGGTTTCCAGCTTCATCCATGTCCCTACAAAGGGCATGAATTCATCCTTTTTTATGGCTGCATAGTATTCCATGGTGTATATGTGCCACATTTTCTTAATCCAGTCTATCATTGATGGACATTTGGGTTGGTTCCAAGTCTTTGCTATTGTGAATAGTGCCACAATAAACATACGTGTGCATGTGTCTTGATAGCAGCATGATTTATAATCCTTTGGGTATATACCCAGTAATGGGATGGCTGGGTCAAATGGTATTTCTAGTTCTAGATCCTTGAGGAATCACCACACTGTCTTCCACAATGGTTGAACTAGTTTACAGACCCACCAACAGTGTAAAAGTGTTCCTATTTCTCCACATCCTCTCCAGCACCTGTTGTTTCCTGACTTTTTAATGATCGCCATTCTAACTGGTGTGAGATGGTATCTCATTGTGGTTTTGATTTGCATTTCTCTGATGACCAGTGATGATGAGCATTTTTTCATATGTCTGTTGGCTGCATAAATGTCTTCTTTTGAGAAGTGTCTGTTCATATCCTTTGCCCACTTTTTGATGGGGTTGTAATTTTTTCTTGTAAATTTGTTTAAGTTCTTTGTAGATTCTGGATATTAGCCCTTTGTCAGATGGATAGATTGCAAAAATTTTCTCCCATTCTGTAGGTTGCCTGTTCACTCTAATGGTAGTTTCTTTGCTGTGCAGAAGCTCTTTAGTTTGATTAGATCCCATTGCTCAATTTTGGCTTTTGTTGCCATTGCTTTTGGTGTTTTAGCCATGAAGTCCTTGCCCATGCCTATGTCCTGAATGGTATTGCCTAGGTTTTCTTTTAGGGTTGTTATGGTTTTAGGTCTGACTTTTAAGTCTTTAATCCATCTTGAATTAATTTTTGTATAAGGTGTAAGGAAGGGATCCAGTTTCAGCTTTCTACATACGGCTAGCCAGTTTTCCCAACACCATTTATTAAATAGGGAATCCTTTCCCCATTGCTTGTTTTTGTCAGGTTTGTCAAAGATCAGATGGTTGTAGATGTGTGGTATTATTTCTGAGGCCTCTGTTCTGTTCCATTGGTCTACATCTCTGTTTTGGTACCAGTACCATGCTGTTTTGGTTACTGTAACCTTGCAGTATAGTTTGAAGTCAGGTAGCGTGATGCCTCCAGCTTTGTTCTTTTGGCTTAGGATTGTCTTGGCAATGCAGGCTCTTTTTTGGTTCCATATGAATTTTAAAGTAGTTTTTTCCAATTCTGTGAAGAAAGTCATTGGTAGCTTGATGGGGATGGCGTTGAATCCATAAATTATCTTGGGCAGTGTGGCCATTTTCACGATATTGATTCTTCCTATCCATGAGCATGGAATGTTCTTCCATTTGTTTGTGTCCTCTTTTATTTCATTGAGCAGTGGTTTGTAGTTCTCCTTGAAGAGGTCCTTCACATCCCTTGTAAGTTGGATTCCTAGGTATTTTATTCTCTTTGTAGTAATTGTGAATGGGAGTTCACTCATGATTTGGCTCTCTGTTTACAGACATATATTTTCAATCAACAACAGAATATATATTCTTCTCAATTACACATGGAACATTCTCCAGGACAGTTCACATGCTAGGTCACAAAACAAGACTTAAAATATTTAAAAGACCAAAATCATACCAAATAACTTTTCTGACCACAATGGAATGAAACTGGAAATTAGTAGCAGAAGAAAAACTGGAAAATTCACTAATAGGTAGAAATTAAACACTACACTTTTAAACAAACTATGAGTCAAAGAAAAGTTAAAAAGCAGTTAAAAAACATCTTAGGACAAATAAAAACAAGACAATACATAAAAACTTATAAGATACAGGAAAAGCAGTAATGAGAGGGAAGTTTATAGCAATAAATGCCTACATTAAAAAAGAAGAATGATCTCAAATAGCATAACCTTATATCTCAAGGAACTAGAAATAAGAACAAACCAAACTCAAAGTTAGCAGAAGGAAGAAAATAATAAAGATTAGAGCAGAAATAAGTAAAATAGAGAATAGGTAAACAACAGAAAAAATCAACGCAATTAACGGTTGTTTGAAAAGATAAAATTGAGAAATCTCTAGCTTGATTAAAAAAATACTTAAATAAATAAAATCGTAAGTTACAGAAGAGATATTACCACTGATACCACAGAAATGAAAAAGATCATGAGTCTACTATAAACACAGAAATAAAAAATATCATAAGAATCTGCTATAAACAATTATGTCAACAAAATGGATAACTAAAAAGAAATAAATAAATTCCCAGAAACAAAGAGCCTACCAAGACTGAATCATGAAGAAATAGAATGTCTGAACAGACCTATAACAAGTAGAGAGATTCAATCAGTAATCAAAAATCTTCAAAGAAAAGCCCAGCACCAGATGACTTTACTGGTGAATTCTACCAAATATTTAAAGAAATAACACCATTCCTTCTCAAATTCTTCTAAAAAAAGAAAAACTGTAGAGGAGAAAATACATCCAAACTCATTTTATGAGGCCAGCATTACCCTGATACCAAAGCCAGACAAAGACAGCACAAGAAAAGAAAACTACACACAAATATTCCGGTGAAAATAAGTAAAAAATCTTCAACAAAATACTAGCAAATCAAATTCAATAGCGCATTAAAAGGATCACACACCATGACCAAGTGAGATTTATCCCTAGGATGCCAGGATAGCTCAACATATACAAATCAATTAATGTGACACACCACATTAACAAAATGAAAAAAAAAACCCATAAGATCATCTCAATAGATGCAAGAAAAAGCATTTGATAAAACTTGACATCCTTTCCTGGTTAAAATAAAACAATAAAACAATAAATAAATTAATTAATTAATTAATTAATTAATTAAATAAAATGGAATTTTTCAAAATTAACTCTTTTATAATTTGTTTTTAAACTTAATATATTTCTTTTTTCCATGTCAAAAATATAGTTCTGAATCATCAACTCAAAAAAAAAACTCTCAACAAATTAGTAATAGAAGGAAATTACTTCAACATTATAAAGGCCATATACGACAAGCCCACAGCTAACATCACACTCAACAGAGAAAAAAATGAAAGCTTTTTCACTAAGATTGGGAAAAGGAATCCCAAAGGGTAACAAATAAATGAACTATTGCCACTTCTATTTAACAATGTTCTAGATGTCTAGCTAGAGCAACTAGGAAAGAAAAAGATAAAAGATCCAAATCAGAAGAAAAGAAATAAAATTGTTCCTTGTCTCAGTCCATTTTGTGCTACTATAACAGAATACCTGAGACTGGGTAATTAATACAAAGCAGAGATTTATTTCTTACAGTTCTAAAGGCTGGGAAGCCCAAGGCTGAGGGGCCCACATCTGGTAAGGGCCTTCTTACCGCATTATCCCATGGCAGAAGGTGGAAGGGAGCACAAATGAAAGTGAGAGGTGGCTGGGCATGGTAGCTCACTCCTGTAATCCCAGCACTTTGGGAGGTGGAAGCAGGAGGATCTCTTAAGCCCAGGAGTTCGAGACCAGCCTCAGTAACATGGCAAAATCTCATCTCTACTAAAAATACAAAAAATTTAGCCAGGCATGGTGGTATGCACTAGCCACTCAGGAGGCTGAGGTGGGAGAATCACCTGGGCATGGGAAGTTGAGGCTGCAGTGAGCCATGGTCATGGCACTGTACTCAGCCCGGGTGACAAGAGTGAGATCCTATCTCAAATAAATAAATAAATAAATAAATAAATAAATAAATAAATAAATAAATAAAAGAAAAAAAAGAAAGAAAGAGAGAGATGAAGGATAGTCAGAGGTCAAACTTGCAGTCTGAAGCCCTTTTACAACAGGCATTAGTCTATTCATGAAGGGGGATCTCTAATAAACTAAATACTTCCCATTAGGCTCCACCTCCCAACACCGTTGTGTTGGGGATCAAGTTTCCAGCATATAAACTTTGGGGGGCACATCCAAAATGTAGCATCCCTGCTTATGTATAGAAAACGCTAAAGACTCCACAAAACTATTACAACTAATAATTGAATTTAGTAAGTTGCAAGGCATAAAATCAACAAACAAAAATTGGTTGTACTTCTATACTATAATAACAAAAGATCCCCTAAGTTTAAGAAAAAAAATCCCATTTACAATAGCATCAAAGAGAATAGAATACTTAATTATAAATTTAAATAAGGAGGTGAAAACCTTACATACTGAAAACTACAAATTATTGATAAAAGAAAATAGAGAAGACACAAACAAATGGAAACACATTTTGTGTTCACAGGTCGGAAGATTCGATATTTTTAAGATGTCTATCATACTACCCAAAGCCATCTGCAGATTCAAAGAAATTCCTATCAAAATCAAAATAATACTTCTTACAGAGATAGAAAAAATTTTAAAATTTATAGAGACCCACAAAAGACCCTGAACAACCTAAACAATCTCAAAAAAGAAGGACAAAGCTGGAGGCAACACATGTCTTGATTTCATGGATAAAGCTACAGTAATTAAAACAGTATGGTACTGGCATAAAGACAGACATACTGGTGAATAGAATAGAACCGAGAGCCCAGAAATAAATCCATGCATATGTGGCCAATTGATTTTATGTAAAGATGGCCAAAGAACACATGATGGGGGGAAAATAGTTTCTTCAACAAATGGTGTTGGAAAAAGTGGATATCTACATGCAAAAAAAAAAAAATTAAATTGGATGCTTAGCTTACAGCATACACAAAAATCAATTCAAAATGGATTAAAGACTTAAACATACAATCTGGAACAACAAAATTCCTACAAGAAAACATAAGGGGAAGCTTCATGACATTAGACTTAGAAATGATTGTATGGATATGACACCAAAACCACAGACAACAGCAGCAAAATTAGGTAAGTAAGACTACATCAAACTAAAAGGCTTCTCCACAGAAAAGAAAACAATTAATAGTGAAAAGAGGCCAGGCATGGTGGCTTACACCTATAATTCCAGCCCTTTGGGAGGCTGAGGCCAGAGGATCACTTGAGCCCAGGAGTTCAAGACCAACCTGGGCAAATCTAATAATAACATTATTATTTCCCCCTACAAAACTTTTCAGAGTTCTATTGCCTATAAGATAAAGTCCAATTCCTTATTTCACCTTAGTCCTAACCCTGCTAGCCAAGATTGCAAAGTTGCCTACCTGACTCACAGCTAACCACAGACAAAGCTGAGGGAGCCCAGCTGAGACCAGGATAACAAACAGCTGAGCACAATCTACATTGCCAACCTACAGAATTGTGAGCTAAATAATTTTTTTAAGCTAGTGAGTTTTGGAGTGTCTTATAATGGAACAATAGCTAACTACTACAATTTCCTTTCTCAACATCAATTCCTATATTGTGAGTCTCTTTGAAAAGCTATAATGGTAGTGAGTATGGAATTCAACAGTATATCATTGTGATTTGTAAAACTGTCCAGGACCAAGACTACTGTGAGGTGAGTGAGGCATCTGCCTTAAGGGAAAAATTTAAGGGAATACCTAAAAACTCAATAATCAAGATAAATAGCATTTTAATGCAACTTTTTTAATAATTTTTTTTATTTTATTTTAGGCTGAGTGTGATGGCTCAAGCCTGTAATCACAGCACTTTGGGAAGTGGAGGCAGGAAGATCACTTGAGGCCAGGAGTTCGAGACCAGCCTGGCCAAGATGGTGAAACCCCATCTCTACTAAAAATACAAAAATTTGCAGGGCGTGGTGGCGCATGACTGTAATCCCAGCTACTCAGGAGGCTGAGGTACAAGAATCGCTTGAACACAGGAGGCGGAGGTTGCAGGGAGCTGAGATCACGCCACTGCACTCCAGCCTGGGCAACAGAGGGAGACTGCAACTCAAAAAAAAAATTATTTTAGATTCAGGGGGGTACATGTGCAGGTTTGTTACATAGGTAAATTGTGTGATGCCGAGGTTTGGGCTTCTACTGATCCCATCACCCAAATAGTGAACATGGTACCCAATAGATAGTTTTTCAACATTTGCTCCCTCCCTTCTACCCACCTCTAGTAGTCCCCAGTACCTATTATTGTCATCTTTATGTCTATGTGTATCCAATGTTTAGCTTCCAGTTATCAGTGAGAATATGCAGTATTTGGTTTTCTGTCCCTCTGTTAATTTGCTTAGGATAATGGCCTCCAGCTGCATCAATGTTGTTGCAAAGGACATGATTCTGTTCTTTCTATGGCTGCGTAAGTATTCCATGGCATATATATTCCACACTTTCTTTATCCAATACACTATTGATGGGCACCTCGGTTGATTCCATGTCTTTGCTATTGTGAATAGGACTGCAATAAACATAAAAGTGTAGGTGTCTTTTATGTAGAAATATTTCTTTTCCTTTGGGTATAAGCCCAGTAATGATATTGCTAGGTCGAATAGTAGTTCTATTTTTAGTTGTTTGAGACATCTCCAAACTGCTTTCCACAGTGGCTGAACTAATTTACATTCCTACCAATGGTGTACAAGCACTCCCTTTTTTCAGCAACCTCACTAACATCCATCGTTTTTTGACTTTTTAATAACCCATTCTGACAGGTGTGACATGGTATCTCATTGTGGTTTTGATTTGCATCTCTCTGATAATTAGTGATGATGAGCATTTTTTCATATGTTTGTTGCCCTCTTATATGTCTTCTTTTGAGAAGTGCCTGTTCATATCTTTTGCCCACTTTTTAATGGAGTTATGTTTTTTCTTGTTGATTTGTTTAGGTTCTGTATAGACTCTGGGTATCAGTCCTTCATCAGATACATAGTTTGCAAATATTTTCTCCCATTCTATAGGTTTTCTGTTCACTCTGTTGATAGTTTCTTTTGGTATGCAGAAGCTCTTTAGTTTACTTAGGTCTCAATTGTCAATTTTGTCAATTTTTGTTTTTGTTGCATTTGCTTTTGAGTACTTAGTCATAAATTCTTTGCCTACACCAATGTCCAGAAGAGTATTTTCTATGTTTTATTCTAGGATTTTTATAGTTTGACATCTTATATTTAAGTCTTTAATCCATCTTGAGTTAATTTTTGCATATGGTGAGAGTAATGCAAAAATTAATGAGAAACTTATAATAAAAAAGATATCTCAATTTTAAATAAAGACTAGATCAGACAACAATACAAGCCAATTTCTACTTAACATCTCAGAGAAATATGAGGGGATCAAGAAATCTTTAAGTGGAATTAAAGGAACAATGGAAAGAACTCATTTCTTATTCTCAGACTCTTTAACAGGAAACAATTATAAATTTATGTTCTCTATAACATTAAACTCATGTTTCACTGCAAAACACAATCAACAATAACACACAGCCCTCCCATTTTCCCCTACCACCTGATTAATGGTCTTATGCCAGTGAAGGAACAGGAAAGGCAGCTGTTGAGACTAGTCACAGATGGAGTTTGCAATGCTAGTAAAAACCAACTTAAATTTAGACATTGCTTTTAGCTTCAAAATTATACAGACAAGACTATATTAAAGAACTTGTTATAAGAGGCTGATAAAATATGTTCATCTTTAAGCTCTATAACCAAATGTTTTCAATGGTCCCACCACACTTTCACTAAAATAAAGCTTCAAAAAGCTATCCATGATTATTTTTTCTAAATGAATTTGAAGCAAATTATTGGAGAAAATGTGTTTACTTATTATGTAACACACTTATTCTTAATGAGCCTCTTACATTTTGGGGCAATTAATAAGGTTTAAATTTTTCTAATGATTAGTCCTAGGCCCTGCCTATGAAGTGAAAAGACTTTGCCATCTGTGTCCCTAATACAGACCTTAAAATATAAATAAGAATCACCAGACAACAACTCAGCTGGAGTGAATTATATTGAGATAGTATAAATAAGGAAAGGAATTTTAAATTATTAAATTGGAAATACTTTCATAAACATTGTGTTTCTTTGGTGGTTGGTATAATTCTAATAATACTGGGTGCTCTATGATATGAACTTATTACTATTTCTGAGCCATCCTTCACATATAATGTGAATATGGTATATGCCTCAAAATTACCCATGGCTGTGCCATCCATTTGATAAATGAGAAGTATTCTCTTCTTCCCAGTAAAAGGCAAACACAAAAGAGAGTTTCTACAGCTTGTATACATAAAAGAATAGCCTATCTTTGACATAAAGTAAACACTTATTGAGCTGGTACTTATAGAGCACTATACATATTTTAATTACCAAACTTGATCCTCAAAATGCTGTGGGACAGATAATGTATCAGTGAAGGGATTTGAATGCCTGAACTCATCCTTTTCTTTCACCCCTTTGTCCAAGAACATTAGGAACAACCAACCAACAGCACTATATTCCTTAGTTTTCCAAAAATGTTTGAAAGTATCATATAGAGTCACCTAGCTCCTAGCTTCTTTTAAGTGGTTGGTTAGGAGTATTCAATAGAGATATTTTGCACACCTCTATAAATTCCATGGACTATCAGTGCTCTCTTTATACTGGAAATAGGATCATTAGTATCTTTAAGTCTAATCGGATTAGAAAGCCAATTGAAGAAAACTCAGAACCAAATCAGAAAACTCATATTTAACATTCTATTCCTCTAGAATCACTCTTGGTACCAAAATCTATATTAGTCAGGATTCTCCAGAGAAAGAGAGAGCATGCACACACACACACACACACACACACACTGAGAGAGAGAGAGAGAGAGAGAGAGAGAGAGAAAGGGATCTATTATGAACTGTTGGCTCGCTGGATGCAGTGACTCACACCTTTAATCCCAGCACTTTAGGAGGCTGAGATGGATGGATTACTTGAGGCCAAGAGTTCAAGACCAGCCTGGTGAAACCCCGTCTCCACTAAAAATACAAAAATTAGCCAGGTGAGGTGGTGCGTCCCTGTAGTCCCAGTTGCTCAGGAGGCTGAGACAGGACAACTGCTTGAACGCAGGAGGTGGAGGTTGCAGTGAGCTGAGATCATGCCACTGCACTCCAACCCAGGCAACAGAGTGATATTCCATCTCAAAAAAAAAGAAAGAAAGAAAAATTGGCTCACATAACTATAAAGGCTGACAAGTCCTGTGATTTGCCATCTGCAAGCTGGAGACCCAGGAAAGCTGGTGGTATAATTTCAGTCTGAGTCTGAAGACCTAAGAACCAGGAGACATGATAGTGTAAATTCCAGTCTAAGAGCAGAAGACCAGTGTCCCAGCTCAAGCAAGCAGGCAGGAAACAAAAGGGACAAATTCCTCCTTCCTCCGCCTTTTTTGTTCTTATTCAGGCCCTGAACAGATTGGATGGTGCCCACCCACATTGGGGAGGACAATGTACTTTACTGAGTCCACTGACTCAAATGCTAATCTCATCTGGCAACACCCTCACAGACACACCAGAAATAATGTTTAATCTGGGCACCCTGTGGCACAGTCAAGTTGACACATAAAATTAATCATCCTAAGTGTTATCAACCTTCTTTTACAGAAGGATTTATGGAGGTGAAATAAGTTGACCAAAGTCACAAATATATAGGAAAGTCTGGATTCCACTCCAAGTCTTCTGGTTTCAGTCTCCTGTTCTTCCTACAACATTGTACAGGATTTCTGAGAGGACCCAGAAAGTGAACCCCATTCCTCCACAATGGAGTCCCACCAAGGTTTTTCTTCAGTGTGAGGCATGTGATGGTGACTGAGAGGAGTTCAATGTATTAATTGTACTGATGGCCCCAGTTCTTCACCTCCCATGAATCAATGCTACTTGGCCAGCTGACTGCATTTCTCAAGGTTCAGCCATGTGACTTGCCTTAGCTAATGGGATGTTAGCAGATGTGATATATGCAGAAGGTTGAAAAAGTACTCCTGCTACTATGCTTCAGCTACTGCCATGAGAACATGCCTGAGTTAGCCCGCTGGAGCATGAAAACCTGGTGGCCCAGGTGCTTCAGTCAGCTGACATGGGAGTGAAAACAACTGAGATCAGCAGAACTTCCCAGACCAGCAGTCTCTGACCTGCAGACTCGTGGGTAAGTGAATGGTCATTGTTTTAAGCCACAGAGTTTTGGGGTAGTTTGTTATTGTGGCAGCAGATAACTGATACAGACTCTCATAGTGAGAAGAAACAAATGCTAACTCTGAGCGTATTCCAGAATTAGTGTCCAGATGGTCAGTACACAGAGGCTGTCTTAGTTAGCTCAGGCTGTTATAACAAAATACCATAGACTGAGTGGCTTAAACAACTGATATTTATTTCTCACTGTTCTGGAGGCTGACAAGTCCAAGATCAGGGAGCCAACACTGTCTTAGAATTGAGAATCTGGAGGGAAGGGTGCTTATTTCCTGATTTAAAGGCTAAAACTCCTCAAATCATGCAATTATAAAAGACATAGCTTTATTTGTTCTTCATTCATTTTTTCCATCCCTTATGGGTGATATAGACTAAAGTGTCAGTTTCTGCTTCCAATAAACAATTTCCTTTTAAGCATACAAAACTTTAAAAGTTTTTTAAAACAGACTAAATCACAGTATACATGAGGGCCCTCTTCCTGGTTTGCAGACAGCTTCCTTCTTGCTATGTCTTCACATGGTGGAAAGAAAGGCAGCAAGCTCTCTGGTCACTTCTTATAGGGGTGCTAATCCCATCAGGAGGGATGGGATTGTGACCTCAGCTAAACCCAATTACCTCTCAAAAGCCCCACCTCCAAATGCCATCACATTGGGAGTTAGAGCTTCATGATATGAATTGTTTGAGTGGAGGGCAGAGGGAGACAAATATTCAGTCCATAACAGAGGTCCTGAGAACACAAAAAGGGTCCCCAACCAAACTTAGGAACAATCAGAAAATGTCAACCTTTAAACTTAAAGCAAATCAAAACAATACAAATTCCATGAAGACATTTCCTGGATCATCATGGTGGATGGGAGGCAGGACTAGATTGCAGCTCCAACTTGGATGGACAGAGCAGCATGTGGAGGCTCACATCATGAATTTTAGCTCTAGAATGACTGCAGGAATAAACCAGGAGTCCCAAAAGGACCCACAGACCCTCTAAAGGAGGTAGACTGCTCCTGCAGGACCCAGGAGACACCCCAAATACTGTGAGTGCCCAAACTGTGGAAGAGGGAAAGGGAGATCCTCCACCCCTGAACACACACCCCCACTGAGGAAACTGAAGGTCTAGTTTGAAGGAGGATTTTCCAAACTTACCTGGAGCTGAGTCAATTTAGAGAGCTGAGCGAAATACATGGGGTAGAGGAAGCAGCAGGAAAGGCCCTGTGAACTCACTGGGTCCCAAAGCAGGCCATTCCTGCCTGGTATCACAGGGATCCTTTGGGAGGGTGACCAGAGGCAAGGGGAAAACCACAAGGAGAAGGAAGTCTCCAGCTGAACTTTGTAACAATTTGAACTGGGCAAGAAGCCTCCAGGCCAGAACTCAGGAGAGAGCACAAATCCAGTGTGAAGACTCCATAGGTGGGGGAAGTACTAAAGCCCTTTTCTTTCACAGCTGGGAAGCAGGTAGCCTGGGGCAAGTTCTCAGCCCTGCTTGCCCACTGCCTGGAAACAGACTCAGTGCTGTCAGAGGGGCACTGTACAAGTGAGACTGGCGCTTTGGATTGCGTGGAAGCTGGGTTAGGCCTGTGACTGCCAGCTTTCCCCCACTTCCCTGACAATTTGCATGACTCAGCAGAGGCAGCCATAATCCTCCTAGGTACACAACTCCAGTGACCTGAGAATCTCATCCCCATTCCCCACAGCAGCCACAGCAAGACCCACCCAAAAAGAGTCTGAGATCAGAAATGCCTAGCCCTGCCCCAACCTGATGGTCCTTGACTACCCATCTTGGTAGCTGAAGACAAAGAACATATACTCTTGGGAGTTCTAGGGCCCTGCCCACTGCCAGTTCCTCTCCATACTATCACAGATGATGCTCTCTGGAAAGCACCACCTCCTGGCAGGAGGCCAACCAGCACACAAATAGAACAATAAACCACCAACGCTAAGAACCCTCACAGAGTCCATTTCACCTCCTGCCACCTCCACTGAAATAGGCATTGGTATCCATAGCTGAGAGACCCATAGACAGTTCACATCACAGGAATCTGTGCAGACAAGCCCCAGTACCAGCCCAGAGTCTGGTAGACTTGCTGGGTGGCTAGACCCAGAAGACAGATAACAATCACTGCAGCTCAGCTCTCAGGAAGCCACATCCATAGGAAAAGGGGGAGGGTACTACATCAAGGGAACACCCCACGGGACAAAAGAATCTGAACAACAGCCTTGAGCCCTAGATCTTCCCTCTGACAGAGCCTACCCAAATGAGAAGGAACCAGAAAACTAACTCTGGTAATATGACAAAACAAGGTTCTTTAACACCCCCTAAAAAAATCACACTAGCTCACCAGCAATGGATCCAAACCAATAAGAAATACCAGATTTACCTGAAAAAGAATTCAGGAGGTTAGTTATTCAGCTAATCAGGGAGGCACCAGAGAAAGGCAAAGCCCAATGCAAGGAAATCCAAAAATGATACAAGAAATGAAGGGAGAAATATTCAAAGAAATAAATAGCATTAAAAAATCAAAACTTCAGGAAACACTGGACACACTTACAGAAATGAAAAATGCTCTGGAAAGTCTCAGCAATAGAATGGAACAAGTAGAAGAAAGAAATTCAGAGCTTGAAGACAAGGTCTTTGAATTAACCCAATCCAACAAAGACAAAAGAATAAGAAAATATGAACAAAGCCTCCAAGGAGTCTGGGATTATGTTAGCCAAACCTAAGAGTAATCACTTTTCCAGGGGAAAAAGAGAAATCCAAAAGTTTGAAAAATACATTTGGGGGAATAATCAAGGAAAACCTCCCCAGCCTTGCTAGAGACCTCAACATCTAAATACAAGAAGCACAAAGAACACCTGAGAATTTCATCGCAAGAAGATTATTGCCTAGGCACATTGTCATCAGGTTATCTAAGTTAAGACGAAGGAAAGAATCTTGAGGGCTGTGAGACAAAAGCACCAGGAAACCTATAAAGGAAAACCTATCAGATTAACAGCAGATTTCTCAGGGGAAACCCTACAAGCTAGAAGGGATTAAGGCCCTATCTTCAACCTCCTCAAACAAAACAATTTTCAGCCAAGAATGTTGTATCTTGCAAAACTAAGCATCATATATGAAGGAAAGATAACAGTCTTTTTCAGACAAACAAATGCTGAGAGAATTCACCACTGCCAAGCCAGCACTACAAGAACTGCTAAAAGGAGCTCTAAATCTTGAAACAAATCCTGGAAACACATCAAAACAGAACCTCTTTAAAGGGTAAATCTCACAGGACCTATAAAACAAAAATACAATTTAAAAAGCAAAAACAACAAAACCAAGGTACACAGGCAACAAACAGCATGATGAATGCGATGGTACCTCACATCTCAATACCAACATTGAATGTAAATGGCCTAAATGCTCCACTTAAAAGATACAGAACTGCAGAATGGATAAAAACACATCAACCAACTATCTGCTGCCTTCAAGAGACCTAACACAAAAGGACTCACATAAAGTAAAGGGGTGGAAAAGGGCATTTCATGCAAATGGACACCAAAAGCAATCAGGGGTAGCTACTCTTACATCAGACAAAACAAATAAAGCAACAGCAGTTAAAAAAGACAAACAGGGACACTGCATAATGGTAAAAGGCCTTGTCCAACAGGAAAATATCACAATCCTAAATATGTATGCACCTAACACTAGAGCTCCCAAATTTATAAAACAATTACTAATAGACCTAAGAAATGAGATAGAAAGCAACACAATAATAGTGGGGAACTTCAATACTTTACTGACAACACTAGACAGGTCATCAAGACAGAAAGTTAACAAAGAGACAATGGATTTAAATTATACCTTGGAACAAATGGACTTAACAGATATATACAGAGCATTTCATCCAACAACCACAGAATACACATTCTATTCAACAGTGCATAGAAGTTTCTCCAAGATAGACCTTATGATAGGCACAAAGCGAACCTCAATAAATTTAAGAAAACAGAAATTAGATCAAACACTCTCAGACCACAGTGGAATAAAACTGAAGATCAACTCCAAAGGAAACCTTCAAAACCATGCAAATACATGGAAATTAAATAACCTGCTCCTGAATGATCACTGAGTCAAAAACAAAATCAAGATGGAAATTTAAATATTCTTTGAATTGAATGACAATAATGGCAAAACCTATCAAAACCTCTGGGATACAGCAAAGGCAGTGCTAAAAGGAAAGTTCATAGCCCTAAACACCTACATTGAAAAGACTGAAAGAGCACAAACTGACTTTCTAAAGTCACACCGCAAGGAACTAGAGAAACGAGAATAAACCAAACCCAAACCCAGCAGAAGAAAGGAAATAACCAAGATCAGAGCAGAACTAAATGAAATTGAAATAAAACAAAAGATAAATGAAACAAAAAGTTAGTTATTTGAAAAGATGAATAAAATTGATAGACCATTAGCAAAATTAACCAAGAAGAGAGAAAATCCAAATAACCTCAATAAGAAACAAAATGGGAGATATCACAACTGACACCACAGAAATAAAAAAGATCATTCAAGGCTACTATGAACACCATTATGCACATAAACTAGAAAACCTGGAAGAGATGGATAAATTCTTGGAAAAATACAACCCTCCTAGCTTAAATCAGGAAGAACTAGATACCCTGAGCAGACCAATAACAAGCAGCGAGATTGAAATGGTAATTTAAAAATTGCCAACAAGAAAAGTCCAGGACGAGACAGATTCATGGCAGAATTCTACCAGACATTCAAAGAAGAATTGGTACCAATCCTTTTGACACTATTACAAAAGATAGAGAAAGAAGGAACCCTCCCTAATTCATTCTATGAAGCCAACATCACTCTAATACTAAAACCAGAAAATGATATAAGCAAAAAAAAAAACTACAGACCAATATTCTTGATGAACTTAGACACTACAATCCTTAACAGAATACTAGATAACTGAATCCAGTGACATATCAAAAAGATAATCCACCATGATCAAGTGGGTTTTGTACCAGGGATGCAGGGATTCAGAATATATGCAAGTCGATTAATGTGATACACCACATAAACAGAATTAAAAACAAAAATCACATGATCATCTCAAGATGAAGAAAAAGCATTCAACAAAATTCAGCATCCCTTTATGATTACAACTCTCAGCAAAATCAGCATACAAGGGACACACCTCAATGTAATAAAAGCCATCTGTGACAAACCCACAGCCCAGATAATACTGAATGGCGAAAAGTTGAAAGCATTCCCTCTGAGAACGAGGAACAAGACAAGGATGCCCACTCTCACCCCTCCTCTTCAACATAGTATTAGAAGTTCTAGCCAGAGCAATCTGACAAGAGAAAGAAATAAAGGGCATCCAAATCAGTAAAGAGGAACTCAAACTGTCACCGTTTGCTGATGATATGATCATTTACCTTGAAAACCCTAAAGACTCCTCCAGAAAGCTCCTAGAACTAATAAAACAATTCAGCAAAGTTTCTGGATGCAAGATCAATGTACACAAATCAGTAACTCTTCTATACACTAACAGCGACCAAGTAGAGAATCAAATTAAGAACTCAACCCCTTTTACGATCGCTGCAAAAAAAAATCAAATACTTAGGAATATACCTTAACAAAGGAAATGAAATCCCTCTACAAGGAAAACTATAAAACAGTGCTGAAATAAATCATAAATGACATGAACAAATGGAAACACATCCCATGCTTATAGATGGGTAGAATCAACATTGTGAAAATGGCCAAACTGTCAAAAGCAATCTACAAATTCAATGCAATTCCCATCAAAATACCACCATCATTCTTCACATAATTTTTTTAAAAATTATAAAATTCACATAGAACCAAAAAAAAAAAAAACCCCCACATAGCCAAAGCAAGACTAAACAAAAAGAACAAATCTGGAGGCATCACACTACCTGATTTCAAACTATAGTATAAGGCCATGGTCACCAAAACAGCATGGTACTGGAATAAAAATAGGCACATAGACCAATGAAAAAGAATACAGAACCCAGAAATAAACCCAAATACTTTAAGCCAACTGATCTTCGACAAAGCAAACAAAAACATAAAGTGGGAAAATGGCCAGGCACGGTGGCTCACGCCTGTAATCCCAGCACTTTGGGAGGCTGAGGCGGGCAGATCACTTGAGCTCAAGAGTTAAAGACCAGCCTGGCCAACATAGTGAGACCCTGTCTCTACTAAAATAACATGGTGGCAGGCACCTGTAATCCTGGCTACTTGGGAGGCTGAGGCAGGAGAATCACTTGAACCCAGGAGGCAGAGGTTGCAGTGAGCCAAGATCACACCACTGCACTCCAGCCTGGGCAACAGAGCCAGACTCTGTCGCAAAAATAAAATAAAATAAAATAGTGGGAAAAGGACACCCTTTTCAACAAATGGTGCTGGGATAATTGGCTAGCCACATGTAGGAGGATGAAACTGGATCCTCATGTCTCACCTTATTCAAAATCAACTCAAGATGGATTAAGGACTTAAATCTAAGATCTGGAACTATAAAAATTCTAGAAGATAACATTGGGAAAACCCTTCCAGACACTGGCTTAGGCAAGGATTTCATGACCAAGAACCCAAAAGCAAATGCAATAAAAACAAAGATAAATAGCTGAGACCTAATTAAACTAAAGAGCTTTACACAACAAAAGGAACAGACAGCAGAATAAACAGACAACCCACAGAGTGGGAGAATCTATACATCTGACAAAGGACTAATATCCAGAATCTACAACAAATTCAAACAAATCAGCAAGAAAACAACAAACAATCCCATCAAAAATTGGGCTAAGGACATGAATAGACAATTCTCAAAAGAAGATATACAAATGGCCAACAAACAGATGAAAAAATGCTCAACATCAGTAATGATCAGGGAAATGCAAATCAAAACCACAATGTGATACCACCTTACTCCTGAAAGAATGGACATAATCAAAAAAATCAAAATTCAAAAAAAAAGTAGATGTTGCCATGGATTTGGTGATCAGGGAACACTTCTACACTGCTGGTAGGAATGTACAGCCACTATGGAAAACAGTGTGGAGATTCCTTAAAGAACTAAAAGTAGAACTACCATTTGATCCAGCAATCCCACTACTGAGTATCTACCCAGAGGAAAAGAAGTCATTATACAAAAAAGATACCTGCACATGCATGTTTATAGCAGCACAATTCGCAATTGCAAAATCGTGGGACCAACCCAAATGCCCATAAATCAACGAGTGGATAAAGAAACTGTAATGTGTGTGTGTGTGTGTGTGTGTGTATATATATATATATACACACACACACACACACACACACATACATATATGATGAAATACTACTCAGCCATAGAAGGGAATGAATTAATGGCACTCACAGTGACCTGGATGAGATGGGAGACTATTATTCTAAGTGAAGTAACTTAGGAATGGAAAACCAAACATCGTATGTTCTCACTGATATGTGGGAGCTAAGCTATGAGGACACAAAGGCAGAAGAATGATATGATGGACTTTGGGGACTTGGGGAGAAGGACGGGAGTGGGGTGAAGGATAAAAAACTACAAATAGGATGCAGTGTACACTGCTCGAGTGATAAGTGCACCAAAATCTCACAAATCACCACTAAAGAACTTACTCACATAACCAAACACCACCTGTTCCCCAATACCCTATGGAAAAAAATTTAAAAAAAAATAAACAGCTATAGTTGGAAAAAAAATTCCATGAAAAGCATCTACAAAACTATGCCCCTTCCCCACTCCCTAACACTTCTGTAACAAAAATGGTTAGAACTAGTATCTACTTTTGTCACTAAAAATTAACTCCTTGGTTTATATTCCTACCCTATCCTAAAATGTTGAAAAGATACTATCTTTTGCCCAAAATTGTATGCAATTCCTTTTTTACCACAACTATATATGGAATTATTGGTAGATTCTAAAAGAATAGATGTGTGTGTGTCTTCTGTTTTTGTGACAATTGCTACCTTTGATGACAACCAAAGTACACACAGGACAGACTTTTCTTCTTTCACAATAATGATAAGAATCATAAAGTGTGCAAAAGGTGTGTTGAAGAAGAAAATGCAATTTTCATGTTTTAATTAGTGGTGATCCAAAGTCTGGCATGGCTCAGACATGAAGTAGACAGCATGTGGAATGGAGAGGCATGAAGATCAGTGAGCTATGATCCTGGAGTCCAGGAATGTACAGCCTATGAGGGAAGACAGATGTGTAAACTGCCAACTGCAGCACAAGGTCAAAGGCAGCAAGTATTTCATCATGTTATAAGCTGTGTAGGATAGAGAACACCTGACCAAATTACACAGCTATTAGAAAGGAGAACTATTTTGACATTTTAAAACAAGAAAGTCAAATTTATTTTAAATGACAACCTGATTCTGCATTGCATTGTGTATATCTTGCTCTTTATAAAAGTAAGACATAAAGCATTAAGAGTAACTCAGAATTCACAGTATTTTCATGTCTAGGTCTCCCCACAATGGAATTACATAAAGTTGTGGGTGTTCATTGCTTTTCAGTTTTTTCAGGAGGGGGATGGGCAATCTAACCTCCCATCTGCCCTAGATTGTGCAGTGCTTAAGGGAGGGAACTGTAACTTTTACTCTCTATTTCCAATTTCCAACAATGCCTAGCATATGAACAATATTTGATTTCCTAATGAGAGATTAGTATTATATGGTGACAGGCCTCAGCTTATAAATTAGCTATTTTGAAGGTGCTATTTAAATTCTGTGGATTAAAACTCAGAGGACCTTTTCCCACAGAAATACAACTATCATTGATAACAAGTTTCCTAGGTTAGACTCTTCCACCCCACCTCCAAAAAAGGATCCAGTAATGTACACGCAGAATAACTTTGTGCTGGACAATTAGCACTACGAAACCTAATCTACTTGGATACCCACATCTCTCTCTGCTAGCATTCAGCTCAGATGCTTCCCTGCCACTTCTCCATCCTCACTTCCACCTACTGAGCAGTGCAAATGCAGGACTTTGTTCATTCCAAGCCACTCTTAATAACTGCCAGAGTACAGGACAGAAGATGGCATGAGGGCTGGGCCTCATTCATTCGTTTATTCACCAAACAAATATTCTTGAGCACATAAAATGTGTTCATCACTATTATGGTTGGGGATAGAACAGCAGATGAAACAGACATAGTTTCTGCCTCATGGAGCTGGCATTCTCATGAGGGAGGAGCTTTTTAAGTAAATTTTAAAAATTGCAGTTGTGGTAAGAGCTAGAAGGCCATCAAAGGGCTGAGCCTGAGGCTAAAAGTGGGGACAAGGAGCTGCAGGGCTCAGGAAAGTCTCCTGTGAGAGGTGGCATTCACACTGAGCCCTGCAAAATTACCTCCCAAATGAGTGTCACCTGTATGGGCAACAAGGGGGACCCTAAAAAGTACATGAGAAAATAAGGCCCTGTTCTGCTCAAATCAGTGGGACCTGGTCCTTTCTGTCCCTCAGGGAAGTCTAGAAAACACATGACTTTTCCAATCTCACCTAAATAATTAAAATGTCTCAGTCTTTTAAGTTATTTAAATCACACTATGCCCCCATTTCAGTAATTAAAATGGCTGTTTCTACCAGACATTCAAAGAAGTATTGGTACCAATTCTTTTGACACTATTACAAAAGATAGACAAAGAAGGAACCTGCCCTAATTCATTCTATGAAGCCACCATCACTCTAATCCTAAAACAAGAAAAGGATATAAGCAAAAAAGAAAACTACAGACCAATATTCTTGATTAACTTAGACACTACAATCCTTAACAGAATACTTACATACTTATTTTGTGCCAAGCCCTAGGCTGTATGCTAGAGGTACTAAAATAAATAAATGATCCCTTCACCCAAAAAGCTCCTCTTCTAATTGACAAACAACTAATAGGCAATTGCAATTGATTGTACTAGATCTACAATCTTAGCTAAACTACTTTGTCTTTCTTCGTTTCACTGTCCTTGTCCACAAACTGGGGATATTAACAGGGCTTACTTCACAGGCTTGTGAATATTTAAAAAGGAAATATTAGTAAGGACCCTAAAACATAAAAAATGCTCAATTATCTTTTTTAAACAAATAGTCCTGTGTAACTGTCAAAATTCTACACTTCAAGCATATATAAAAGTAGAAAGAATTACGCAATGACCACCTTATATCCATCACCTAGATTTAAAAGAATTTAACAACCAGTATGGCTACACTGGTATGTACACAATAAGGACTGGTTCTGCATCCAGGTTAAAGGATGCAGAGTGGAAGGTAAGGGCAGGAGGTCAGTGAGGCCAAAGTTGTGCTCATCACATATTCCATGTCCTCCTTTCCTTCATATCCAGCTTTCCTAACAGTTAGGTTTGGGCCAGATGAGTTATTCTGGCCAGAAACTGTCAGTGGAAATGACGTGTAACTTCTGAGTCAAGAAAGTTAGGAAATGACATGCCTCCTCCACTCCCATCCTCCCCTGCATGAGATGAAGGAGGGCATCCTCACCTGCACTGACTGTGTAGACACAAATAAAACCAGTACGGTGTTAAGCCACTGGGATACGGGGCTAATCTGTTACCAAAGCCAGCTCAGCTAAGTGCACCATAAACAGGGAAGGCCTGATTTGACTGGTGCTGCTGCGAGCTGGTGTGGTGTTCTCTGGGGCTGGCAAGTGTTAAAGACACTTCTCGGTGGCATTTTCGTGAGCACTTCAGAGACACTACCACACACCACTGGAGGTCGCTTACCTGCAGTTCCCATGAAGCAGGAAATGCATCTCCACAGATGGGTCGCTAATATTTCCTCCTTTGGTGTTTAGACACCTGATGTCACACTTTCTGCTGTGGTTTCCTGCCCCTTCCAGGTGGTCCTCTCAGGCAGTATAAAAAAAAATCCCAGGGCAGCTTTCTCTCCCAGCATGGCCCACATCTGGTACACATATGATTCATAGAAAACACTCTCTCATGCTTTTACTCTAACAAACTCTGCTCCCAACCCACCAAGCTCCTGTGTGAGCCACCTCTCCCTGCTTGGCCAGCCTAGCAAGCAGCTCCGGCCACCTACCTTTACGTCTCACAAGCAGGAGGCAGAAGCAGCTACAGTGTTTCCACTATAGCCCCTAACTACCCTTGAATGAGGAATAAGCCCCTCAGTCCTCCCCACTGCTGAGGTGGGCAGCCTGTTAAGGCGTAGAGCACCTGTCCTTACACCCTGCTTGGGAGTCTTGGCACCTCATTTCAGAACATGGAGATCCTTTTGACCTATTCTTTTCAGGCCTATTATCAACCTACTTTTTCAGGTCTCAGGTAAAACAAAGACAAAAAGAGTCCCGTTTTTACACCCTGTTACACCAGGATCATCCAGAATCCCCTTTCTTAAGCTGGTGCTACATCAAGATAGGAAAAAAGGGACTAGAACTGCCAGAGAAGAGGGCAGCACGGCATTCCTCCACTGAGTCTACACCCTTTATTGAGAAGGGTGCTGGGTGCAGAGGGCTGAATTAGGCAAACAAGCCGCCACTGCTTTCGTGTCCCCTGCAGGAAGATGTAAGGGACAAGCGATAGACAGACAGCAAATTATCAAGAGAGGCTTGGAGAGAGAAGAGTGATATAAAGAAAACACAAACGGGCTACACTCATGGTGTGTGCACTCAAGTGACATGGGGAGGGACTAACAGAGAGCAGGAAGTCAGATGACCTATCCCTGAATGTATCCATCTCAAGGAACAGACCAATAGGGTCTATGATATTATATAACATGTAGTATATGACATATATACACATTATATATAAGTATACACATAAAATATATATACGTAATGTGTGTATATACATTGTATATATGTGCATATGTATGTGTACATATATACATACATGTATACAAGCATATATAATCTGCATATATTTATATGTAATATTGATACATAATATTTATATGTAAAGAGATAGGTAGCAAGCTGCATATATGAGTATGGAGCTCAGGAAAGATATCAGACTAAAGGTACACATATGGGAGTCATCAGCATATTGAGATTAAGCAATAGAACGCAACTAAACTAGATATGATTACAGAAGGAGAGAATCCAAATAGAAGAGAATCAAGAGCCTAGAACCAAGCTTGTGGTCATTCCAGCTTTTACAGCTAAATTTGAGGACTAGTGAACTCCTGTGGTAAAGGGAAGGACAATAACCAGATGAGGAAATCCCAAGTCAAGGAGAAAAGCAGGCTTTTTCAGGCTACCAGCCGGGGCAGCCTTCCTCAAATGGATATTTGTTCATAAAGGTTACTAATAAATCAAGTTGGTGATGGCCACTATTAGACGTTCTCCTCAATATTTTTTAAGTCAATATGGGCCCCACTCTTAAGGAACTCTTTTAAATACAAATGCCAGAACTGTTTACACCAGCATTTATACTTCTATGGATCAACAATCTATGAATGAAGGGGTTCTCCCTGCTTTAGAAAAGAGAAAGCACTTTTGCTTTGGAAAAAGAGAAGGCACTGTTCCCTTCCTGAATGACTTGGCTCTAAAAATGCCCAAATATCAAAGGACCCTATTGTTCTACCCTGGCAAGTGTTGGGGTAAGGGAGATAGAGTGCTGGAGTGGGGTGGGGTGGGGGGAGTGAGGAAGAGGACAAATTAAAATGATGCTTCTTAGAAGTTCCACGAAATCAGAAATACGAGGAAGGTGAAAAACAATGAGTGGCCAGATTACTTTTACAAGTAGGGAGGGAGGGCAGTCTGAAAACGCTGCTTTAAGAATATGAGTCTGACAATAAAATACTGGCAACCAGATCCAGCAGCACATCAAAAAGCTTATCCACCACAATCAAGTCAGCTTCACCCCTGGGACACACGACTGGTTCAACATACACAAATCAATAAACATAATCCATCACATAAACAGAACCAACGACAAAAACCACATGATTATCTCAATAGATGCAGAAAAGGCCTTCGACAAAATTCAACAGCCCTTCATGCTAAAAACTAAAAACATGCTAAAAACTCTCAATAAACTAGGTATTGATTGAACACATCTCAAAATAATACGAGCTATTTATGACAAACCCACAGCCAATATCATACCGAATGGGCAAAAACTGGAAGCATTCCCTTTGAAAACCGGCACAAGACAAGGATGCCCTCTTTCACCACTCCTGTTCAACATAGTGTTGGAAGTTCCAGCTAGGGCAATCAGGCAAGAGAAAGAAATAAAGGGTATTCAATTAGGAAATGAGGAACTCAAATTGTCTCTGTTTGCAGATAACATGACTGTAAATTTAGAAAACCCCATTGTCTCAGCCCAAAATCTCCGTAAGCTGATAAGCAACTTCAGCAAAGTCTCAGGATACAAAATCAATGTGCAAAAATCACAAGCATTCCTATACACCAATAATAGGCAAACAGAGAGCCAAATCATGAGTGAACTCCAATTCACAATTACTACAAAGAGAATAAAATAGCTAGCTAGGAATCCAATTCACAAGGGATGTGAAGGACCTCTTCAAGGAGAACTACAAAACACTGCTCAGCAAAATAAAAGAGGACACAAACAAATGGAAGAACATTCCATGCTCATGGATAGGAAGAATCAATATCATGAAAATGGCCATACTCCCCGAGGTAATTTATAGATTAAATACTATCCCCATCAATCTACAAATGACTTTCTTCACCAAATTGGAAAAAACTACTTTAAAGTTCATATGGAACCAAAAAAGAGTCCGTATAGCCAAGACAATCCTAAGCAAAAAGAACAAAGCTGGAGGCATCATGCTACCTGACTTCAAACTATGCTACAAGGCTAAAGTAACCAAAATAGCATTGCACTGGTACCAAAACAGCATTGCACTGGTACCAAAACAGAGATATAGACCAATGGAACAGAACAGAGGCCTCAGAAATAATACCACACATCTACAACCATCTGATCTTTGACAAATCTGAGAAAAACAAGCAATGGGGAAAGGATTCCCTATTTAATAAATGGTGTTGGGAAAACTGGCTAGTCGTATGTAGAAAGCTGAAACTGGATCCCTTCCGTACACTGTATACAAAAATTAACTCAAGATGGATTAAAGACTTAAATGTAAGACCTAAAACAATAAAAACCCTAAAAGAAAACCTAGGCAATACCATTCAGGACATAGGCATGGGCAAAGACTTCAGGACTAAAACACCAAAAGCAATACCAACAAAAGCCAAAATTCACAAATGGGATCTAATTAAACTAAAGAGCTTCTGCACAGCAAAAGAAACTATCATCAGAGTGAACTGGCAACCTACAGAATGGGAGAAAATCTTTGCAATCTACCCATCTGACAAAGGGCTAATATCCAGAATCACAAAGAACTTAAATAAATGTACAGGAAAAAAACAACCCCATCAAAAACTGGGTGAAGGATATGAACAGACACTTCTCAAAAGAAGACATTTATGCAGCCAACAGACATATGAAAAAATGGTCATCATCACTGGTCATCAGAGAAATGCAAATCAAAACCACAATGAGACACCATCTCACACCAGTTAGGATGGTGATCATTAAAAAGTCAGGAAACAACAGATGCTGGAGATGATGTGGAGAAATAGGAATGCTTTTACACTGTTGGTGGGAGTGTAAATTAGTTCAACCATTGTGGAAGACAGTGTGGCAATTCCTCAAGGATCTAGAACTATAAATACCATTTGGCCCAGTGATCCCATTACTGGGTATATACCCAAAGGATTATAAATCATGCTACTATAAAGACACATGCTCACATATGTTTATTGTGGCACTATTCACAATAGCAAAGACTTGGAACCAACCCAAATGTCCATCAATGATAGACTGAATTAAGAAAATGTGGCAAATATACACCATGGAATACTGTGCCATAGAAAAGGGTGAGTTCCTGTCCTTTGTAGGGACATGGATGAAGCTGGAAACCATCATTCTAGCAAACCATCACAAGGACAGAAAACCAAACACCACATGTTCTCACTCATAAGTGGGAGTTGAATAATGAGAACACATGGACACAGGGCAGGGAACATCACACACCGCGGCCTGTCAGGGGGTGGGTGCCTGGAGGAGGGATAGCATTAGGAGAAATACCTAATGTAAATGACGAGTTGATGGGTGCAGCAAACCACCATGGCACATGTATACCTATGTAACAAACCTGCATGTTGTGCACATGTATCCTAGAACTTAAAGTATAATTAAAAAAAAAAAAGAATATGAGTCCAAAATCAAGTTTGACAATGAAAAAGCATATTATTTCCAGTCACAGCATTTTGGATTTATTCTCAAATGTTCCTTCTTTTTAAACGAATAGTAAATCACTGATATCCACAATTCTTATCTAAGGGGGAATTCGCCGCTGCATTAAATCACAAGTTACATATCATTTCCTCATTCAGGTCCCTTAAAAACTCTGAATTTGGTGACTATCATAAGAGTTAGGGAAGAGTCTCAACTGCATTTGTTGGGTGAGAATTCAGGTGGCACAGAAAGTAAAAACAAAAAAAATGGAGCAGGAGGTTAGGTATTTAGTCTATAAGAGGTATGGATATAGCTGTTTTATATTAGGTCGTTCACTTAACCTCTCCTGACCTCAATTTTCTCATCTATCGAAGGAGTGTTGAGGACTTAGCTTCTGGGAAAATGGAGAGCACGTAATTTTCCCCATTCCTCTCACAAAGTACAACTAAAAACACTCTACATTATATATAAAGCACACATAAGACACTGGGGCTGGCCACAGTGGTGGCTGGGCGCAGTGACTCATGATGCATGTAATGCCAGCACTTTGGGAGGCCAAGGTGGGAGGACTGCTTGAGTCCAGGAGTTCGAGACCAGCCTGGGCAACATGGTGAAACCACATCTCTACCAAAAATACAAAAATTAGCCAATCTCATTATCTGGTCTCAAAATACATAGATAAGTAAGATAGATAGATAGATAGATAGATAGATAGATAGATAGATAGATAGATAGATAGATAATCTAAAAATAAAATCAAAAACTTAAAAAAATAAAAGACTCTGGGAGGTAAAGAGAGAACATAACAGATCAGTTCAGGACTTCTGGACCTAAGGAAAATCATAATGATAAGTTCCTCGGGTTTTCAATTTGCCTCCTATATTTTAGACTTGGTACTGAAAAAGTTGGCAACCTCAAAACATCAGTAGGTGCAGACAAAATAAGCTCCAACAAAAACCCACTCTCTTTAGCCAAAAGAACCAAGGAAGCAAGACATGAAACTTTACGATAATACTGCTCTACTATAACCAAACACCACAGAAAAACCTTTAGCTACCTCACACTCACACTAGTTCAGGCCAAGGGAGAAGTCTAGTGTTCTACAACCACTAGGCTGTAACATGGTACCCTGACCCGGATAGTGTCAGGCAAGGTTAAGTAGAAACCCAGTGCTTTCATCTCCGCTAGGAGGTAGCCAACCACCTCCACTGGTATCAGTAGAGACTACATCCAGAGTCAGGACTTCTTTCCCACCTAGCAGTAATGAAGTGACAATCCCTCCTTTCCCCTACTAGAGAAGTATCAGAGAAAGCCAGCGAAACAGAACATTTAAATGAGATCCAGAGATTTATAACATAATACCCAAACTGTTCAGATTTCAGGAGAAAATTATTTGTCATACCAAGCACCAGGAAGATTTCAAAATAAATAAAAAAGATAATCAGTAGATACCAATCAATGACAGAGATGCTAAAATTATCTGACAAAGATTTTAAAGCAGCCATCATAAAAATATTTTAATAAACAATGACCAATATGTTTACAACAAATCTAAAAATTGTAATCTTTTGCAAAGAAATAGTCTTAGAAAAAAAAAACAGAAGACATAAGGAAGAATCAAATGGATATTTTAGAAATAAAAAATACAATAACCAAAATAAAAACTCAATGGATAGACTCAAAAGCAAAATGGAACAGGGGAAATAACTGGTGAGCTTGAAAATAGAATCATAGAAACTATCTAGTATGAATAAAAGAGAGAAAATATACTGAAAACAAAATGAACAGAGTCTAAAGGACCAGTGACTGTAAGAAAAAGTAACAGTTCTGTCATTGGAGTCCCAGAAGGAGACACTGGAGTCCCAGAAGGAGAAGGGAAAGAGGGTGGGACTAAGAAAGTATGCAAAGGAGTTTGACTTAAAACTCATCGAATCTGACAAAAGACACCAACCTACAGATTTAAAAAGTTGAATAGGCCGGGCACCATGGCTCACTCCTACAATCCCAGTATTTTGGGAGGCCAAGCAGGTCAGATTGCTGGAGCCCAGGAGTTCAAGATCAGCCTAGCCAACATGGTGAAACCCCATCTCTACTAAAAATAGAAAAATTAGCTAGGCATGGTGACACTTGCTGATAATCCCAGCTACTTGGGAGGCTGAGGCACAAGAATCGGTTCAAACTGGGAGGCAAAGGTTGCAGTGAGCCGAGATCATGCCATTGAACTCCAGCCTGAGTGACAGAGTGAGACTGCCTTAAAAAAAAAAAAAAAAAAAAAAAAGGCTCAATAAACCTCAAATAGAATACAGTCAAAGAGATCTACACAAGGATACATTATAGTCAAACCTATGAAAATTAAAGACTTTGAAAGCAGCTAAAGAAACTAATACCTCACTTATAGGAGAAATACAAATCAAAAGACAGTGGGTTTTTCATCAAAACTATGGAGGCCAGAAAAAACGTGGCACAACATTTCTCAACTGCTGAAAGAGAAATCTGTAAATTTAGAATCCTATATCCAGCAAAAATATATTTCAAGAATGAAGGGGAAACCAAGACATTTTCAGATTTTAAGAAATCTGAAAGAATGTGTTGTACTCTAAAAAGAATTACCAAAAGTTCTCTAAGCAGAAAAGAAATTATTAAAAATATAAACCTGAGACCAGACACAGGGGCTCATACCTGTAATCCCAGCGTGACAGGAGGCCAAGACCAAGGGAGGATTGATTGAGCCCAGAAGTTTGAGATCAGCCTGGGCAACATAGTGAGACCTCATCTCTGCCAAAAAAAAAAAAAAAAAAAAAAAAACCTACGCATCGTGGTGCATGCGCTTGTGGTCCCAGCTACTCACTCAATGCATATATAAGAAAAGAGGCTGAGTGGGAAGACCTCCTGAGCCTAAGAGGTCAAGGCTGCAGTAACCCATGATTCTGCCACTGTACTCCATCCTGGACTACAGAGAGAGAACCTGTCACCAAAAAAAAAAAACAAAGAAAGAAAAAACCTGGGAACATCATGAAGAAAAAGAATATTGTAAGAAAAAAATGGATAAACACAATAACCTTTTCCTTTTGCATTTTGTAAATTATGTTTGATGGTTGAAAAAAAATATAGGATTGCCTAATGCAGTTCTGAATTATGTAGAGGAAGTACTTAAGAAAATTATATTATAAATGGATGAAGGTAAAAGAACGTAAAGGGAAGTAAGGTTCCTTTACTCGAACTGATAATATGATGATAATAGAAAACTATGATAAGTTATGTATGTAAACAGAGATACACTCAAAAATATTACAAGTAACTTAAGTGGAAATTCTAAAAAAAGTTCAAGTAACCCACAGGAATGCAAAAAAAAAAAGCAAACAGAAAAAGGAAAAACAACAGAGACAAATAGAAAACAAAAATAATAAACAAAATGGCAGACTTAAGTCCTAATTTATCAATAATTATATTAAAAGTGGGAAAGGAACATCTAATAAAGATAAAAGGAACAGTCTACCAAGAAGATATAGTAATTTTAAATGTGTATGAACCAAACAACAGAACTGGTAAATGTTTCAAGCAAAAATTGATAGAATGGAAAAGAGAAATAGAGAAACCCACAATTATAGTTGAAGATTTCAACAACCTTCTCTCAATAATTAATAGAACAATTACACAAAAAATTAGCAGGGACATAGAACTCAACAACACCATCAACCAACAGGATCAATCAACAGTTATGGAACACTCCACCCAACAACAGCAGAATGTATGTTGCTTTCAGGTGTCCATGGAACATATGCTAAGATGAAATAAATCCTGGCCTATAAAACAAACCTCAACAACTTTAAAAGAACTGAAATCAAAGTGTGTCCTCCAATCACAATGGAATCAGACTAGGAATTAATAACAGAGAGATTTATTTTAAAACTTGGCTGGTCACAATAGCTCACATCTGTAGCCCCAGCTACTCAGGAGGCTGAGGCGAGAGGATTGTTTGAGTCCAAGAGTTCGAGGTTCAGTGAGCTATGATCACACCACTGCAATTCAGCCTGAGCAACAGAGCAAGACCCTGTCTCTAACAACAACAAAAAATTCCAAACACTCAGAACCCAGACAACACACTTGTAAATAATCTATCAACAAAGAAGAAATCTGAAAGGAAATTTAAATATATATATTGAACTGAATGAAAATGAAACTACAACATATGTCAATGTGTGCGACACAGCTATAGCAGGGCTGAGAGGATAATTTATAGCACTAAATGCATGTGTAAGAAAATAGGAATGTCTCAAATCAATAATCTAAGCTCTCACCACTAGCCCCTAGAAAATGAAAGGTAAAATACACTCAAAAGAAGTAGAAGAAAGGAAATAACAAAGGTAAGAGCAGAAATCAGTGAAACAGAAAATAGAAAAACAATTTAAAAATTCAATTTTAAAAAGACTTGGTTTTTTGAAAAATCAAAAATAAAATGGACAAGCTCTAGCAAGACTGACAAAAGAAAAAAGAGAGAAGACATAAATTACCTGTATCAGGAATGAAACAGAAGATATTACTCTGAATTCTGCAGACATCAAAAGGACAATATGAGAATACTACAAACAATTCTACACACAAATTTCACAAAGTGGACAAATTCCTCAAAAAGACACACACACACACAACCACAACTCACATAAAATAAAATAAATAATGTGACTAGGTCTATGACTATGAAGAAAATTGAATTTATGATTTGAAAAACTCCCAAAAAAGATATCTCCAAGCCCAGATGGTTTTGCTCAAGAATTCCACTAACCCTGTTAAAAAAAAAAAAAAAAAAAAAAAACACAGAATTCTATCATTCATTTCATTTAAAGATTAATACAAATTCTACACCATCTCTTCCAGAAAATACAAAAGGAAACACTTCTCAATTCAATTTATAAAGCTACAACTAGCCTGATACCAAAGCCAGAAAATGACAATTTAAAAAACTAAAAACCAATACCCCTCATGAATATAGACATAAAAATCTATAACAAAATATTACCAAATAAAATCCAGATGTGTGTGTGTGTGTGTGTGTGGATAGATAGATAGATAGATAGATAATTTTTTTTCCTTTGGAGATGGAGTCTTGCTCTGTTGCCCAGGCTGGAGTGCAGTGGCATGATCTTGGCTCACGGCAACCTCCACCTCCCTGGTTCAAGCAATTCCCCTGCCTCGGCCTCCCGAGTAGATGATTATCCCAAATAGGGATTACAGGCGCACACCATCACGCCCGGCTAATTGTTTTGTATTTTTAGTAGAGACAGGGTTTCACCATGTTGGCCAGACTGGTCTCAAACTGACCTCAGACAATCTGCCCGCCTTGGCCTCCCAAAGTGCTGGGATTACAGGAATGAGCCACCACGCCTGGCCCAGCAATATATTTTTCAAATGATACATCATTACCAATTGGGGTTTATTGCAGGGATGCAAGTCTGGTTCAATATTTGAAAATCAATAAATGTAATTCACCAATCAGACTAGAGGAAAAAATTACATGACATATCAATCAGTGCAGAAAAAAAGCATTTCACAAAACTTAACACTCATTCATCATTAAAAAAACTCTCATAAATATGGAATAAAAGGAATCTTCTTCAATTGGATAAAAAGCATCTACAAAAAAGCTTCAGGTGACTTTGCAGTTAATGACAAAACCTGAATGCTTTACACCTAAGATCAAGGCATGAATGCTGATTCTAGCTGCTCTTATTCAACTTAATGCTTGAAGTTCTAGCTAGTGCAATAAGGCAAGAAAAATAATTAAAATGGATACAGATCATAAAGCAAGAAATAAAATTATCTTTATTTGTAAATGGCATGATTATGTACATAGAAAATCTCAAGAAATTTACCAAAAAAAACGCACCTAGAACTAGCAAGTGAATCCAGCAAGGTCATAGAGTATAAGATAAACATACAAAACTCAATTATATGTATATATAATACTATCAATAAACATATGGACGTCAAAGTTAAAAATACAATGGCATTTACAATTCCTAAGAAAGAAAGGAAATACTCAGGAATAGATCTAACAAGATAAGTATAGGATTTGGGTGCTAAAACCAAAAAACACTGATAAAATAAATCAAAGGCCTAAATAAATTGACAGACATTATTGTGTTCCCGAATCGAGAGACTCAACATAATAAAGTGTTCATTCTCCCCAGACTCATACGCAAGTTTAACATAATTTCTATTAAAATTCGATCAAGAGTTTTTGTAAGTATAGACAAGATTATTCGAGAATGTATATGGAAAGGCAGAGGAGCTAGAATAGTTAAAACAAATTTGGAAAGGAAGAATAAAGAATAAATAAATTAACCTGATGCCAATATTTATTATATAGATACAGCCATCAAGATGGTGTGGTGTTGGCAGAGAGATAGATGCATAGCTCAGTGGAACAGAATAGAGAACACAGAAATAGACCAAAACAAATATGCCCAGCAGCCTTTTGATAAAGGTGCAAAAGCAATGCAATGGAGGAAAGATAGCTTTTTCAACAAGTAGTACTGAAATAATTAGAGGTCTATATACAAATACTCATAATAATAATAATCTCCAACTTAAATCTCACTCCTTGTACAAAAATAAACTCAAAATGAATAACAGACTTAAATGCAAAACATAGAACCATAAAACTTCCAGGAAAAAAAAAAACAGGAGAAAATCTTGAGAATCTACAACTAGGCAAACAGTTCTTACACTTGTCACCAAAAGCACAATCCATAGCAGAATAAATTGATAAATTTGACATCATCAAAACTAAAAACTTTTGCTGTGTAAAAGATCCTGCCAAGAGGATGAAAATACAAGCTATACACTGGAACAAAATATTTGCAAACCGCACATCCAACAGAGGACTAGTATCTAGAATAACATAAAGAACTCTTGAAACTTAAACGTACAAGTACCATATGACCCAAGCAATTACATTCCTGGGTATTTATAGTAGAGAAACAACTTATGTTCATACAAAAACTTGTACATGAAAATTTATTGAAGTTTTATTTATAGTAGCCCAAAACTGGAAACAACCCAGATGGCCTTTAATAGATAAATGGTTAGACAAACTCTTCTGTCCATTCCATGGAATACTACTCAGCAATAAAAAGGAACAAATTATTGGTATACACAATTCTCCAGAGAATGATGCTCAGTGAAAAAAAGCCAATCCCAAACGGTTATAGACAATGTTTCCATTTATGTAACATTATTGAAATGACAATATTATAGAAATGGAAAACAAAGTAGTGGCTCCCAGGAATTAAGGAGGGGATGGGGCAGGAGGGAAGTAAGTGTGGTAATAAAAGAGCAACATGAAGAATTTGTGATGATGGGCCAGATGCAGTGACTCATGCCTGTAATCCCAGCACTTTGGGAGGCTGAGGTGGGTGGAGTTTGAGACCAGCCTGACCAACATGGTAAAACGCCGTCTCTACTAAAAATACAAAAATTAGCTGGGCATGGTGGCGCATGTCTGTAATCCCAGCTTTGCGAGAGGCTGAGGTAGGTGAATCGCTTGAACCCAGGATGTAGAGGTTGCAGTGAGCCAAGATCGCACCACTGCACTCCAGCCTAGGCAACAGAGTGAGACTCCATCTCAACAACAACAAAAAAAAGAATTTGTGATGATAAAAATGTTCAGTATCTTGACCATATCAATGTCAATATCCTGATAGTCATATTGTACTATTCCTTTGCAAAATGTTTCTATTAGGCAAAACTAGGTAAAGTATACATGGGATTTCTCTGTATTATTTCTTACAACTGCATGTGAATCTATTATCTTAAATAAAATAAAAAGTTTAATTTCCTTAAAAAAAAGTATTCAGATATTTGATCTCTAAAGGTCCTTCTAAACCTGATATTCTGAGTGTCACCATGATTTATGTGGATGTCTTTATGGTAGTACTTTCCAGAATATGATCTATGGGACATGAATCCACCTCAAGATCCTGTAAGTTGTCTATGGTTAAAAAGGTTGGTTCTATGGTCAAATAAGTGTGAAATGAGTACTAACATAATAAGAAAAAAAAATTAAAACCTGATTAAGAAAAGAAATTAAGCTCTCCCTCTCCCTCTCCCTCTCCTCTCCCCACAGTCTCCCTCTCCCTCTCTTTCCACGGTCTCCCTCTGATGCCGAGCCGAAGCTGGACTGTGCTGCTGCCATCTTGGCTCACTGCAACCTCCCTGCCTGATTCTCCTGCCTCAGCCTGCCGAGCGCCTGCGATTGCAGGCACGCGCTGCCACGCCTGACTGGTTTTCGTATTTTTTGGGGGGAGACGGGGTTTCGCTGTGTTGGCCGGGCTGGTCTCCAGCTCCTAACCGCGAGTGATCCGCCAGCCTCCGCCTCCGGAGGTGCCAGGATTGCAGACAGAGCCTCGTTCACTCAGTGCTCAATGGTGCCCAGGCTGCAGTGCAGTGGCGTGATCTGGGCTCGCTACAACCTCCACCTCCCAGCCGCCTGCCTTGGCCTCCCAAAATGCCGAGATTGCAGCCTCTGCCCGGCGGCCACCCCGTCTGGGAAGTGAGGAGCGTCTCTGCCTGGCCGCCCATCGTCTGGGATGTGAGGAGCCCCTCTGCCTGGCTGCCCAGTCTGGAAAGTGAGGAGCGTCTCTGCCCGGCCGCCATCCCATCTAGGAAGTGAGGAGCGTCTCTGCCTGGCCGCCCATTGTCTGAGACGTGGGGAGCGCCTCTGCCCCACCGCCCCGTCTGGGATGTGAGGAGCACCTCTGCCTGGCCGCGACCCCGTCTGGGAGGTGAGGACCGTCTCTGCCCGGCCGCCCTGTCTGAGAAGTGAGGAGACCCTCTGCCTGGCAACCGCCCCATCTGAGAAGTGAGGAGCCCCTCCGCCCGGCAGCCACCCTGTCTGGGAAGTGAGGAGCGTCTCCACCCAGCAGCCACCCCGTCCGGGAGGGAGGTGGGGGGCCAGCCCCCCGCCCGGCCAGCCGCCCCGTCTGGGATGGAGGTGGGGGGGGTCAGCCCCCCGCCTGGCCAACCGCCCCGTCCGGGATGGAGGTGGGGGGGTCAGCCCCCCGCCCGGCCAACCGCCCCGTCCGGGAGGTGAGGGGCGCCTCTGCCCGGCCGCCCCTACTGGGAAGTGAGGAGCCCCTCTGCCCAGCCAGCCGCCTCATCCGGGAGGGTGGTGGGGGGGTCAGCCCCCCACCCGGCCAGCCGCCCCATCCGGGAGGTGAGGGGCGCCTCTGCCCGGCCGCCCCTACTGGGAAGTGAGGAGCCCCTCTGCCCGGCCACCACCCCGTCTGGGAGGTGTACCCAACAGCTCATTGAGAACGTGCCATGATGATAATGGTGGTTTTGTGGAATAGAAAGGGGGGAAAGATGGGGAAAAGATTGAGAAATCGGATGATTGCCGTGTCTGTGTAGAAAGAGGTAGACATGGGAGACTTTTCATTTTGTTCTGTGCTAAGAAAAATTCTTCTGTCTTGGGATCCTGTTGATCTGTGACCTTACCCCCAACCCTGTGCTCTCTGAAACATGTGCTGTGTCCACTCAGGGTTGAATGGATTAAGGGCGGTGCAAGATGTGCTTTGTTAAACAGATGCTTGAAGGCAGCATGCTCGTTAAGAGTCATCACCACTCCCTAATCTCAAGTACCCAGGGACACAAACACTGCGGAAGGCCACAGGTTCCTCTGCCTAGGAAAACCAGAGACCTTTGTTCACTTGTTTATCTGCTGACCTTCCCTCCACTATTGTCCTGTGACCCTGCCAAATCCCCCTCTGTGACTTCCCTCCACTATTGTCCTGTGACCCTGCCAAATCCCCCTCTGCGAGAAACACCCAAGAATGATCAATTAAAAAAAAAAAAAAGAAAAGAAATTAAAACCTAATAACTTTAATCCATCATTTCTAAAACATGGCACAGTGACCCTTTCTCTTTCTTTTTCCTTCTTTTCTTTTTTGTTTTTTCTTGGGAACACCTATTAGCATCCTAGCTCATTTGGTCTGCTGTAACAAAATGCCATAGACTGGATAGCTTATAAACAATAGAAATTTTTTTCCTCACAGTTCTGGAAGCTAAGTCCAAGATCAAGGTGCTGGTATATTCAGTGTCTGGTCCAACACCATTTTCTGGTCCATAGATAGCACCTTCTTGCTACGTTCTCACATGGTGTATGGAGTGAGGAATTTCTCTTTGCTTCTCTTATAAAGGGCACTAATCCCATTCATGAGGAATCCTCTCTCATGATTCAATCACCTCCCAAAGTCCCCACCTCCTAATACCATCACTTTAGGGATTAGCATTTCAACATAGGAATTTTGGGGGAATACAAGCATTCAGCCCAGAGCCAGAGCAGCATCTAATGTAATGCTGGCACTCCACAGAACCCAATTTGAAATATGATATTATTATAAATTAACTTTTTTGACATACGGTGGCAATTTCAAGTTTTCATTTTCAGTCCTCTCAATTCCTCTCCAGCTATGTAACTGTATCCCTGCAATTTCACCCGTCTTCTCTTTGTATTTTTAATTCTTTCTCCTGTGCTGAATTCACAGCTCCCTGAGGGCAAGAACTTTGTCTTCAGAGTCATTCAGACACTTGCTTTACACCTACTCTGCAGCTCTACAGATACTTTTCTGAGTGTCCAGGCAGTTCTTTTGTGGTTAACCTTGTGAAGTGAGCTTCTGTTATTTCTGCCTTACACGAGTGTTCTATCTTCTTTGGGGAAATTGATCTTCTCCCATTTGAATCATGTCATTCTGGTGACTACTCACCACAGACTGTCACCTCCTCAACATGAGACATAACATGGTCAATGATAGTATCCCATTCTCTTGGCCAAAGATTGATTGGTCTCTGATTGATTCAGAGTCACCTAAGATGCAAACCAGGCCAAAGTCTTTTCCTGGAATTTTGCAATCTGAAGTTGGAAGAGAAGAATTCTTGCCTCTTGGGTCACAGAAGCTAGAAAAATATAAGTCTGGGGAAAGCCTGTCTGTGGTAAGCAAGGATAAAGCCACTGGGAGACAAGCAGAGTTAAGGAACAGTGTCTTAGTCCATTTGTGTTGCTATAAAGGAATGCCTGAGGCTGGGCAATTTATAAATAAACAAGAGATTTATTTGGCGCAAGGACCTGCAGACTATACAAAAAGCATGGTGCCAGCATCTGCTTCTAATGAGAGCTTCAAGCTGCTTCCACTCATGGTGAAAGGGGAATGGGAACCAGTGTGTTCAAAGATCACATGGCAAGAGAAGAAGCAAGAGAGAAGGAGAAAGGTGCTATGCTTTTTTTAACAGTGGTTTCCCACAGGAACTAATACAGCAAGAACTCACTACCATGAGGACAGAACCAAGCCATTCATGAAAGAGCCACCCCATGACCTAAACACCTCCCATTAGGCTCCCATATCCAACATTGGTCAATGATTGGGGATCAAATTTCAACATAAGATTTGAAAAAGTCGAACGTCAAAACCATAAAATTCTGCCACTAGCCCCCTAAGTCTCATGTCCTTCTCACATTTCAAAATAAAGTCATCCCTTCTCAATAGTCCCCAAATGTCTTAACCTGTTCCAGCATCAACTGAGAAGTTCAAAGTCTCCTATAATACTCAAGTTTCTTACAGCTGTGAGCCCTTAACATCAAAAATAAGTTCTTGTGGTGTGTTCCTGTAGTCCCAGCTACTTCAGAGGCTGAGGCAGGAGGACCACTTGAGCCCAGGAGTTCTGGGCTGTAGGGCACTATGCCCATCAGTTGTCTGCACTAAGTTCAGCATCAATATGGTGACCTCCTGAGGGTGGGGGACCACCAGGTTGCCTTAGGAGGGGTGAACCAGCCCAGGTCAGAAACAGGGCAGGTCATGCAGTGCTGCAAGTTCAAATATAATTTTAAAAATTATTAAAAGAGGCCAGGTGCAGTGGCTCACACCTGTAATGCTAGCACTTTGGGAGACTGAGGCAGGTGGATTGCCCGAGCTCAGGAGTTTGAAACTCAGGGATACGTGATGAAACCCCGTCTCTACTAAAATACCAAAAAATTAGTCTGGTGTGGCAGCATGCACCTTTAGTCCCGGCTACTTGGGAAGGTGAGGCAGGAGAATTGCTTGAACCCAGGAGGCAGAGGTTGCAGTGAGCTGAGATTGCACCACTGCACTCCAGCCTAGGCAACAGAGCAAGACTCTGTCTCAAATAAATAAATAAATAAATAAACAAATGAACACATACATACATACATACATACATAATAAAAAAAAAAACTAAAAATAAACAGAGCGCGTCAAAACTCTTGCACTAATCAGTAGCAGAACTGCACCTGTGAATAGCCACTGCACTCCAGCCTGGGCAATATAGTGAGACCTCTTCTCTGAAAAAAACATAAAATAAATAAATTAGTGATTTACTTCCAAGATACAATGATTATAGAAGCATTGGGCAAACATTCCCGTGACAAAAGGGATAAACTGGCCAAAAGAAAGGGGTAACAGGCCTCACACAAGTCCAAAACCCAGCAGGGAAGATGTTAAATCTTAAAGCTCCAAAATTATCTCCCTTGACTCCATGTCCAGCATCCTGGGCACGCTAGTGTGAGGAATGGGCTCCCAAGGCCTTGTGAAGCACTGTCCCCATGGCTTTGCTGGGTGCCGCCTATGTGGCTGCTTACACAGGTCAAAGTCCAATGTCTGTGGGTTTTCCAGGCTGAGATTCCATGCTGCTGCTGGCTCTATAATTCTGGGATCTAGAGGATGGCAGCCCTGCCCCCACAGCTCCATTAGACAGTGTGCTCATGGGGACTCTCTATGGGGGCTCAAACCCCACACTTTTGCTCAGCATTGCATTACTAGAGTCTGCAGCAGGCTTCTGCCTGGGCACCCAGGTTTTCCTATATACATCGTCTGAAATCTAGGTAGAAGTTGAGAGCCTCTGCTCTTGAATTCTGCATCCTGCAGAATTAAAAGCATGTGGAAGCCACCAAGCAGTGGCTCAAACAGTACCTGGAGCTGTTTGAGTTGTGGCTGGAGCTGTAGTGGCGGGGATTTAGAAAGCAGCATCTGGAGGTGGTACAAGACAGCAGCACTCAAAGCCATTCCCCTAAAAGGATTCTGGCCTTGTAGGCCTCTGAGACTGTGATGGGAGGGGCTGCTTTGAGGATCTTTGAAATGCCTTTGGGGGCCTTTTCTCCATTGTCTTAACTATTAACATCTGATTCCCTTTTATCCGTGTTAATCTCTCTAGTAAATGGTTGCTCTGCAGCACCCTTGGATTCCTCTCCTGAAAAGGCTCTTTCCTTCTCTAACACAGGGCTAGGCTGTGAATTTTCCAGATTTTTACACTCTGCTTTCTTTTTAATTATAAATTCCACCTTTAGGTCATTTCTTTCCTCCCATATCTGATGTAAGCTGTTAAAAGCAGCCATGCCACTTCTTGAATGCTTTGCTGCTTTGAAATTTCTTCAACCAGACACTCTAGGTTATCACTCTTAAGTCTGGCCTTCCTCAAAGCCTGAGAGCATGGACACAATGCAACCGAATTCCTTGTCATGAAGTAGCACGGGTGACCTTGACTCCACTTCCCAGTAAGTTCCTTATTTCTACCGGAGACTTCATCAGCATGACCTTTACTGTTTACATTTTTGTCAGCATTTTGGTCACAACCACCAATAATCTCTAAGAAGTTCCTAACTTTCCCTTATCTTCCTGTCTTCTTCTGAACCCTCCAAAATCATCCAACCTCTGCCTATTACCCAGTTCCAAAGCCAGTTCCACATTTTCAGATATCTGTATAGCAATACCTGACTTCTTGGTACCAATTTTCTGTCTTGGCCCATTTGTGTTGCTGTAAAAGAATACCTGAGTCTGGGTGATTTACAAAGAAAAGAGGTTTATTTCTGCAGACTGTACAAGAAGCATGGCACCAGCATTTGCTTCTGGTAAGGGCTTCAGTATGCTTTCACTCATGGAAGAAGGCCAAGCGAGCCAGCATGCAGAGATCACCTGGCAAGAGAGAAAATGAGAGAAAGAGGAGGGAGGTGACAGGCTCTTTTTAACAACCAGCTCTCATGGAACTAATAGCACAAGAACTCACTCATTGCCTTGAGAATGGAACCAAGCCATTCATGAGGGATCCACCCCCATGACCCAAACACCACCATCATTGGGGATCAAGTTTCAACACAAGATTTGAAGGGGCCAAACATTCAAACTATAGCCAAAAGAAAGAGTTCTGATGCTAGTCATTGAATCTCTGGGATCCCTGTGGATAGCTTCACTCCTGGACTTCCTACTTACTTTGGCAAACATATTCCCTTTTTGCTTAGGTGAGTTCAGGTTGGATTTTATTTGCAAATAAAAAAATATTTCTAATGAATACACTCCCATTCAGTTTTTCATTCCTACCTCATCACCCTAATAAGCAGTAAAGATTTGAGCTTGTCATGCATCATTTTAACCCATTTGTGTCCATTGAACACATTTTTACATTTTGATTTAAACCTGATTAGTTATTCAAGAACCCCCTGGGCTCTTCATAAATGGGATAAAGAATAGATGTGTTTTGATGAAAACGAGCCAGGAAAGGTCTTAAGTATGGAGAGATGCCATGTGAGGACACACGGCAGCCAGCAGGAGAATGAAGACTGTAGAGAGGAAAAGAGATCAAAAGAGATATAGGAAAAACTGATCTCTAAAATAAACATATGTTAGGTGTTTCAAATGCTGATGGGAGTAAGCCTGCAGTGGTCTACCAGAGGCCTATGATAGCAGGGAGGAGGAAAGGAGAGCAGTGATGGACAGGGAAATTGGGGAAGAAGTGAATATGACTAACATTTATTCAGTGCCTCACTTGTGCCAGACACTGTGCTGGCTGCTTTGTGCCTATTGTCTCTTAGCAGGCTCAGAAATATTAAATCATTATTAGCCCAAGGTCATAGCGGGTTCCAGATTCAAACATAAGTCTCTCTGCCTCCAAAGCCAGTGCTGTTTACACTATAAAATGGGCCTGTGTCCAGATCCCAGGATGTACAAGTTGGGAGAGGATGGAGCTTGAGGTAAGAGAGGTGCTCTCTTGAGGCAAGAGAACCAGGTCAGCCTCAGAGCAACTTCACAGACTGCAACCTCATGTAGGGCCAACCCTGTTTGCTCTGGAACAGGGAGAGCCCCAGTAGTCTCCCAGGGGGCTCCTGGAGCCTGTGACATTTGAGCACCTGACTGGGGGGAAGGGAGCAAGAAATATTTCTCTGAAGCTAGGCTGTCAAAAATTGGAGAGGTGTTCAAGAAAGGTACTACTGTACTTAGAGATGGGTGTGATCCTAATCTTTTCTCTTGGTCCCCAGTGAAAGCCAACTGAACCTAGGCTGTTTGCAGTGGGAGGGAGATGTAAAAGGGAATAGCAATTTCATGAAGACTGGTTGACTCCGGAGGTAAGGAATCTGGTTCCACATTATATAATCTAAAAATGCCCCCACCACCTACCCCCACCCCCACGCACAAGAGAAGGAAAGGGGGAAAAAACATCCCAGAAATCACACAGTCAAGGCAAATGCGGCGAAATGGCTCATTGGTTACTGTGGCAACCGACTCTTCCCTGCTCCGGCTGCTTATCCCACGATCCCTCTGTCACCCTATTTTTAGACTGGAGACAACGAATGAAAACGGCTTTCAAATATTTTTTTTCTTTTCTGTGTGTCTAAGGCATGTATAACCTTTTGAAAAAGACTCAAAAGCCAGAGCTGTAGTGTGAGGCCGGTTCCCTAGTTCTGATATGAGGGATGACCCTCATTTCTCTGAGACCTGGGCCACTGCACGAGGAAGGTGCTGGGTTTCTTATGGGTTAAGTGGCAACAAATGAGGAGGAGAAACCTTGAGCATGTGGCTTAGGCATAAGTAGCCTAGCTACCAAGTAAGGTGGAGAATCTAAGTCATTGAAAATAAACCAAATAACAGGTCTTGAGGAATAAGAGGAGTTTGGAGTTATCTGGTGAGACTGACTATGTAACTCATCTTACCTCCTTCAGTTTTAATTTTCCTCAACTGTAAAATAAAGGAGATTATGGTCTTTCAGAATTTCAATGACCTCCAAGACTCTTTAAAGCTCTAAAATCTCTGATCATTATCAGTTTAAATGTCAGTTTCACCAACCTTGCAAAGGAATCAAGTGGTAAGAATCTACTATTGTTCCTGAGAAACAGCCCCAATTGTTAAAATTTTTTTCAGTTGGATATTTGGGAATTGTTATTCTGGACTTTATCTCCTATTCCAAAGGAAAGATACTGTTTTTAAAAACTGTTTCAGTTGATGAAGATGAGAAATGAAGAAAATGTCAACACCTTTTCTTCATATAAAACACTGAATTAGTGCAACATACACTTGAGATGCTTTTAAGAGAAAGGTGAACTTCTGCAATTCAATGGCAAATAAATTTTCAACTGAAATGCAAAGCAATAGGCTTGCTATGTGGCAGAAAATAGAACAGAGTTGGAGGCAGGGAAAAGTTGGAAAATGCTCACCGAAGGAGGAGAAAAATCTAAACCAGATATAAGCCATGTGTTTTATTTAGTTGATTCAGCACAGTGGTGGGAAGGGGGCCCAAGTGTCCCAATAGGGAGGGAGCCCAGTTCTCAGGGGTGTCCTCACCCTGGCCTGGTTCACAGGGCTGAGTGAGAGAGCAGAGGAGGAGTGGTCTTTTTCGTGAGTAGTTGTTGGGGAGATATGGATCTATTTCAGGTCAGCTGAGGTCCCAGAGCAAGGGTTCTCAAAGTCCAGCATGTGGGCACATTACTGAAGTGCTTGTTAAAAATGCAAATTCTCATACACAGCATTGGTTTGTAATAATCTGGTCTTTACACTCTTCACCAAGCTAATCCCTATTTTCTGCTTGGTTTTAGCTTAGATGTCCCTTCCACAAGGAGGCCTTTTTGACTACCGTCACCACTCCCACCTCAGATAGTTTAGGTCTCTTCTCAGGTGATACTATCACATTCTAGTGCTCCTTCTTTTGTAACTTTTATTACACTTGCAACCATTTGCTTAATATCTGTCTTCTATACTGGACTGTAAGGACTGTAAGCTCTATATAAAACATGTGTCACATCTGTCTTGTTCACACTATCTCTACTGACTAACCCAGGGTCTAGCACACAGTAGACACTCAATAAGTATCTGTTCAGTCAACGAACACTGTAAGTTATCACTGTACTGGATTGAATAGTGTCCCTCAGAAATTCAGGTCTGCCCAGAACTCAGAATGGGAGCTTCTTTGGAAATAGGATCTTTGCAGATGTAATTAGTTAAAATGAGGTCCTACTGGATTTGGATGTGTCCTAAATCCAGTGAGCAGAGTCCTTATAAGAAATCTATGTCAACTTGCACGAGTACAAAGGCCACATCAATGACAGAAACAGAGACTGGAGTGATGCAGCCATAAGCAAAGGAACTCCAAGGATTGCTGGCAACCACCAGAAGCTAGGACAGAGGCAAGGACAGAGATTCTCCCTCAGAGTCTTCAGGAGGAACCAACCCTGCCTAGATTTTGGACTTCTGCCTTTTAGAACTCTGATGAGAATATAAAATGCTGTTGCATTAAGTCATCCAGTCTGTGCTGATTTGCTACAGAAGCCCTGGGAAACTAATACAATAGCCTACCCATTCAGAATCACTTTTTTATTCACTTATGATTTCTTTCGTTTATTATCATGCTGTCCATGTAGTCCACTTACACCACCAAAATTCTCATATCTCCTGCTCCAATCAGGCATTTAAAAGTAATTGAAACCCAAATTGGCTTTAACAATAAAAGAAACTTATTGCTCATGACCTGGAAAGCACAGAAGTGAGATGGGTTTCACTGATGACGATGAGGAATCAATTTCCTTCCAGTCTCTCTGCTTTGCCTCCCAAAATGTAAGCTTCACCCTAAATTGGCTCCCCTCAACCCACCGTGGTCACAAAATGCCTACTTCCAACTCTCTGGGCTATAATTTTTTCACGTATTGCATTCATTATTGATTTTTGCAGGACAAATTACACCAAACTTAGTATCCTAAAACAACAATAATCATCTATTGTTTCTTGTAGGCAATGTGTTTATGAAATTCTGGACTGGTTCAGCTGTGGGATTCTGATTAGGCATTCTCATGAGGTTGCAATCAGATATCAGTTGAAGTTGAAGACACTGAAGACCTTTCTAGGAACAGGGGATTCACTTCCAAGGTGGTTCTTTCATGTGGCTGTTAGGCTAATGCTAGCAAATTGGTTTCTGTCTATGTGGGATTCTCCACCAGCTTCAAGGGTCTTTGTGACATGGCAGCTGGCTTTCCCTGGAGCAAGAAACCCAAGACAGCATGAAGAAAATTGCAAATGTCTTTTAGCCTCAGAAGCCATCTGCCATCACTTCCACAGTATTCTCTCTTGCTCACACAGGTCAGCCCTAATTCAGTGTAGGCGGAGACTACACTGAATACCAAGGTCATGAATACCAAGAGACACTCTTATGAACTGGCTATACCATCTATGTCCTAGAGAAGCAAGTTTGGGTTGCTTCCCGGAGTTTAAAAAAAAAAAAATGAAAACTTCTTTACCAGAATTTTACAGAAAATGTTCTTCCTGCCAAAAGGGCACCTTTTCAAACTAGAAATTGTAGCTAACGCTTAGGATTGAGCTAAATTAAGCATGAACTACATATCTCACCCTTTGGACTTAGCAGGGCTGAGGGGTATGAATACTTAAATAAAAATCTGGGTAGGTACCAGGAGAAGGGAGAATGTGCTAAGGAGGCAGCCGTAACACAGTGTTTACTAAATCTAGTAACTTGACCCCAGGAACTTCTATTTCAGTAAATGCTCTAGTATGTTTGAAGACTTAAAAAAAAAAAAAAAAAAAAAAAGTTTGAAGATTTTTTTAAAAAATATAACCACATAGCTTTAAAAAATTATATCTTTAAAAACTAACATTAATTCATTATCATCATTAAATATCCAATTAGCATTTAAATGTCCCTAACTACTTGATTGTCCTATAAAATTTTTATATTATTTTGCTTGTTTTTTATTTTAAGTGGGATCCAAACACTGCATTTGGTTAATGTCTCTTAAGTCTCATTTAATGCATTTCTCATACAAATCTTCCTTCATTGCAGTTTATCTTTTGAAGAAACCAGGTCGTTAATCCTGCAAAATTTCTCACAGTCTGGATTTTGCTGATTGCATTCCCTTGGTGTTGCGTAACATGTTCCTCTGTCCTCTGTATTGCCTGTAAACTGACAGTTAGAGCTGGAGGCTTCATCTGATTCAGGCTTCATGCAGGAGTAGGGTGAGGGGGGTTGTCAAGAATATTTTACAGATATATGTATATGGCAATCTGTATTTTAACAAACATACTTTTTTTAAGTAAATTATTTCTTATTATTAACATTCATGGAACTGACATTAGACATCTATATGGATAGGAGAAAGCTTTAGAGTTTAGAGCCATGACTGTAAAACTCTAATAGACAACAGAGTGAACTGGGAAGACTTATTTAAACAGATTGCGGGCCTCGCCCCTGGAGCTTTTTATTCAGTGAATATGAGATAAGGCCCCAAAATTTGCATTAATAACAAGCTACCAGGCAATGCTGATGCTGCTGTTCTTAGAACCACACTTTGTGAACCTCTCCTTTAGAGCATGGTGGGTCTAACATTTGAGGAAGGCTCTGACACCTGAACACCTACGATGAAATTCTTCTTTTGCCACATGACAGCTGAACAGGTTTGGGAAACTACGTAAACTCTCTAAACCTCAATTCCCTTATTTGTAAAATGGGGTCAATCATAACACGACCCAGCTTAGATACAGTGGTAAAAGGGTTAAATGAGATACTATACCTTTATCATTGAGCCTTGTCAATAATCGATATTCAACAAATGTGGTGGTAGTTGTTGTAGTAGTAATTATAATTATCAATATTATTATTCGTTTGCTGGTTTTATAATCTACAATCAGGACATAAGAAATTATTGCACTGCACCAGTTCCAAGGAATCTGTCTGGGACACCTGCAGCCTTGGAGGTAGGAGTTGTTAGTCAAGTCGTGGCTGTGGACTACATCAAAGTGAAAAATAGGAAGGACAATGAGGGAAAGTTCTGTTTCTGTTTAGAGTTAGAGGTATTCTTCCAAATGGGGCATCAAGGAACCAGTCCTTCTAACACAAACACCAGGTCTATCATGTGAACAGCTCAGTAACTTTTCCCAATATCATAGATAAAGGGACTCATCTCTCAACAATCAACGGAACAATTTCAACATTGTGCAGGATGTGCAGACACAGACAAGCAGCCAAAAAAGTCAGAAATAGATAACTAAGAGAAATTTAAAATAAAGGGAGCAACAATAACATAAATTAAATTTAAAATAAGAGGAGCAACAATAATATTTGAAATATTAAGAACATTTCTAATTTGGCTGGGCACAGTGGTGCATGCCTATAGTCCCAGCTACTCCAGAGGCTGAAGCAGCAGGAATCCATGAGCCCAGGAGTCCAAGGCCAGCCTGGGCAACAGAGTAAGACCCCACCTCTAAAAAAAAAAAATTAAACTTCACTGGTCATTACAAGTAAATACTAAGGATTCCCTAGGCTGTTGTACCTCTGTAACTTCCTTGGTTCTACCATCACTTGTTTAAATCACCAGCCCAAAGCAAACTAAAGGAGACTCAGGCCAATTTGTAAGAAGACAGTACTGAAGAAGAAAGGAGACAACACAGGCACTGTGATTAAATCTTGAACTGGTCCTAGGTTTTTAAAAAGACTGCTGATCCCTAGCAAGGGCAAATAAGATGTCAGAGTAAGAACCACATACATATAGGCATATATATAAAACTGCAGTGGAAACTATTAATGAGGAAATAATACAGAATAATGGCTAAGAATCAGCAGACATAGGTTTTAATTTTCTTTCTGCCATTCATGTGCTGTGTGACCTTGGAGAACCTGCACAATCTCTCTGAACATCAATTTCTTCATGATAGTAATTTAATTGTTATTACTATTTTTACTATTATTGTTTCTACAGGAATATTTATGGATCTTATGTCCCACCCAGGGACTCTCATACTGTCACAATTCTTTTTTCTTTTTTTATTTTTTGAGACAGTCTCACTCTGTCACCCAGGCTGGAGTGCAGTGGCACAATCTCAGCTCGCTGCAGCCTCTGCCTCCCAGGTTCAAGCGAGTCTCGTGCCTCAGCCTCTGGAGTAGCTGGGATTACAGGCGTACGCCACCACGTGTGACTAATTTTTGTATTTTTAGTAGAGACGGGGTTTCTCCATGCTGCCCAGGCTGGTCTCTAACTGCTGGCCTCAAGTAATCTGCCCGCCTCAACCTCCCGAAGTGCTGGGATTGCAGATGTGAGTCACCGCACCCAGCCACACAATTCTTATCTAAGCTGAATAATATGATTCCTGCTCATTGTGATTGTAGAGAAAGTAAACAGAAGCTTATTGGTTGGAGAAAACACTCTTAGAGCTAGTGATGATAATGAATCTGCCTCAAAGAGGCCATCTGAAGAGAAGGAAGATTGGGTTTGATGGCTTAGGAAACCGCTGTCACAAGCTGCAAAGAGTCAGAAATTTTACCCTGCTTGAAAGCTAACAAGGTAGTCTACAGCTTAATGGACACAAGAAGATGTGTGGATCAAAGACAAAGGACTTTATTCCTCAGTGGGCAACATGAGCATCAGCATATCTACACAGTTTCTCTTGTCCCCACGTCCAACAGGGGTGACATGATGGGACCCAATAATACCTGCTCACACAATGGGGTGCCTTATAGGAGAGGAGCCCAAGTCCTAGGGTGCAGAAATGTTCCCTCAAGCAGCAAACATTGTAGCAAGCAAAAAATAAGTTAGTTACCCTCCTCCTAGGGCGCAAGCAGTTACAGGGTGGTCACACTGTGGTCAGCTAAACTTGCTTACTTGCCTGTGACTAGCTACAGAACTGTTCAGCATCAGGAGGTAGGTGAGCCATTTTGCAAGAATGTGTAGGAATGCTCAGGGCCCATAGCTAACTGCCTGCCTAATGGGGCACTCACACTTACTGAGTGCCTTCTAAGTCCCAAGCAGTCTGTGGGGTGCTTTATTAGTATTTTTGCAGGTATTTTTCCATTTGTTCAGAGTTGGAGTGTGGTCCTTCATCAGGATACAAAGTCAAGGTCTTTCAAACGGATCATAAGACATCGACTCACCACATCTCTAAAGTATATGATTATTATTTCAAACCACACAAGATATCTGGAGTTCAGGAGACCTTAATTATGAAGTACCTTTTATAAGTTCCTAACAAAAACCCAGTTCTGACCACTGATGCTTAAGAAAGATAGACTATAGGAATTTTAACTTTTCATTCTTCTTGTTTTTCTTTTAGAATTTCTAAGCTATGTCATGTCACTTCACTGGAAAGTCATATACCTGAATACTGCTCTAGTTCTTTATAGAAATGGCTTCACGAACTATGACTTAATACTATGCCCTCATTTTTCTATCAGAAACTGGTGTAGATAATGCTAAATAAAGAACACCTTGTTTTGTTGAAGATATGTCCACTATGTTTACCAACATCTGCAAAGATTTACAACATAATTTTTTTGAATTTAATTCCAGTAAGACATTTGTGCAGTATGTTTACTCATATTAGATATGAGAGCTAGATAACCCAAACTGATTCCCTTGTTTCCCTGGCTCTAAGAAAATCCAGAATTAAGTCTTGGACTTAAAAGTAGACATTTCCTGGCTGGGCGCAGTGGCTCACACCTGTAATCCCAACACTTTGGGAAGCTGAGGTGGATGGATCACCTAAGACCAGGAGTTCAAGACCAGCCTGGCCAACATGACGAAACCCCATTTCTACTAAAAATACAAAAATCAGCCAAGCATAGTGATGGGCACCTGTAATCCCAGCTACTCAGGAGGCTGAAGGAGGAGAATCACTTGAACCCAGGAGGCAGAGATTGCAGTGAGCCCAGATCACGCCACTGCACTCCAGCCTGGGTGACAGAGTGAGACCCTGTCTCAAAAAAAAAAAAAAAAAAAAAAAAAAGCAAACATTTCCCTTAACCCTGAGTTTTCTGGAATAATTATTCAATGTCCTTCACTGCTTGGCCCTTATCTTTGCATTTTTACTTCAGTGCTCTAAAGAATTATGGTACATTTTCTCAAATAATGTTTTGAAAGTAAACGGAGTAAAAGCAATAAGTCAATGAAGGAACAAAACTACCCAAGTTTTGGGTTATTTCATTTATTATTACTAATATTTTGCCTAAGTACCCATAAAGCTTTTTAGTTTAAAACATAATCCTCAAATTAGTCTTAGCCTTACAAAATATAAATTGAGCTTCCAAAAGTTAGTTAGCATGCCTTATATTATGAATTTTCCTGACTGTGCTTTTATTGGGGTTTAATCAGAGACCATTGTTAAGAATTTCTAATCTGGGTTCTAAGCATTTGACATTATTAAACAGCTAAATGAAAGAGAACAGAAAGGTTGCAGAGTAGAAAATGTATTTTATTTTTAAATTGAACACCATTATATTTGTAATAACATTGCATGCTAAGAAGCATTAGGCAGCTCTGTCAGTTCCTGCTTCATACAGTCTAAATAAAACTGGAGAGCAATTTCTGAGAAGCCAAGGGGGTGAGGATCTCATGTCTACCCCAGAGCAATTCCCAAGAATAGCAGGTCGGAAGTTCTAAGGTACAAGTGAAAGGCTGTCTGAAGTTCTGTTTGGTTGTTGACCTACTGCTGGCTGCTAGGTTTGCCCAAGGGGTATCAGTGATAATAGGCTAGTCATAGGTCAGTCATTGCACAGATACACTCATCATCCTGGGAAGGCCTCGGATGTGCCTGGAATGACTGATGTGAGTCATGAAGGCCCCCTTGGAAGACCACATCCAACCCCGCCCGTACTTCTCACCTGGACTCTGACTTAAGCAAAGTCCTCCTGAAGACCAGAGAGATGATCTACCATGAGTGTGCTCTGTCGGAAAACACCCAAATCCTTAAGGACATACAACCTCTTCCTGGAACCCCACATCCACCCTTGCTCTGGGGGTGGCCTAAATGAGGGTGAAGACTCAGCTAGAAGAATAAGGGGCAGCAAACATACCTGCTTGCTACAAAAGAAAAGAGAGCAGTCAACACTCAATCTTGTTTCCTGATATCACCTGAGTCTGTAACTCCATCGGAGGATTTAGGGGGCAAAAATTAAACTCTCAAAAATGATTTTAATGATTTTAACCTGTAATTTAAAGAGTAAACATTTGTCGTCCTGTTTTGGGTTGCACTGTGTCACAAACCAGAAACAAATAAAATTTTCAAACCAGCAGCTAACTTTAGCACGGTTGAGCCGGGACCATCCACAGTGAGAGAGGCTGCCAGCACAGACAGTACCCTCTGCTGGGCAAAAGGGTCCCTACAGCCCTTCTTAGCAGGGCTAAAGCTGTGTGTAACAGGGTGACCCTCCAAGCTGCCCTGGTCCCCAAAGCCGAATAGCCCATGGGAGTGTCATGGCTAATTTTCCATCTACGGATATGAGCTCAAGAAATATACATGGCCGGGCGTGCTGGCTCACACCTGTAATTCCAGAACTTTGGGAGGCTGAGGCAGGCAGATCACTTGAGGTCAGGAGTTTGAGACCAGCCTGACCAACATGTAGAAACCTTGTCTCTACTAAAAATACAAAAAATAATAATAATAATAATAATTAGCAGGGCATCGTGGCAGGTGACTGTAATCCCAGCTACCCAGGAGGCTGAGGCACGAGAATCACTTGAACCCAGGAGGCAGAGGTTGCAGTGAGCTGAGATCGCACCACTGCACTCCAGCCTGGGAGACAAGAAAAGAAAAGAAAAAAGAGAAGAGAAGAGAAAACAGAAAAGAAAAATGCTTGAGAAAAAGCAAAGACCAGAAAGCCAGAGCAGGTGGGAAAGAACAAAAGGCATTTTTCCACTTCTCTCCACTTTTTACCAACTGCTGCTCACAGCACTTTCTGCTGAAATGTTATTGCTGCTAAGGTGTCAGCAGATGAGAGACAAGTTTCTGCCTTCCCTTGAGACATCTGGATTTCCAAAGCAGGCTTTTGAAAGCTAAAAAGTTTTCAAGCCCCAAATGAGAATGGGTTTGGATTTATTCAAAAAAGGACCATACACATGGGAGAGAGATTTTCCTGGCACACTTCAAACCACATTTTCCAGGAAAGGAAGGCTTTCAAGTAGCTCTGCTCAGGTCAGACTTAGGGATATGGGATACTCAAGGGATAGCATAGGATAGCCTGGGCGGAGTAGGGGGGTCGGGGGGACATCCCTGTCTAACTGAAATGCAAGAATATGTTATAGAAGAACGATCACCATTGGGAAAAGGATAGTTTCATCTAATGTATTTGAAATTATATGAAGGGTTGGTTGATTCCACTTGACAACTATGTATGGAGATCCTCTTAGGAGCTATACTGTGAGATACTAAAGTATACAAAAATGACTAAGACACAATGCCTACCCTCAAGGTGCTCAGTCTGGCAGAGGAGATAAACATGGAAATACCAACGCATTGAGGCCCATACTATACTAGCTTTATGTTCAAAGTGCCATCACCCAAGAAGAAAGAGTGGAGGAGGCCTTTTCAAACATCAGTAAGTATAGAAGAGAGATCTTGACTTTAAAAATGCTAATCTCTCATATAAAAGTTTTTAATGAGGCTAGTGCTAGATAAGGGAAAGAAACGGAGAAATGAAGCAAAAATGAGACCTGTAAATTAAGTAAGACCTATTGCAAAAGAATTTTTCCTTTGCTTTTTAAACTTGCAGCCATTTCAGATGAATAATTATTAACTGTGTCACAAGAATAAAAAAATAAACAGAGCATGGAAGATGATAGTGCACATAAATATTAGATCTTAATATCCATGAAACCTTGGCCATTCACTACATTTAGGGTTAGGGCCAGGAAACCAGAAGGTGAACAGAAAGAGAAAATTGTAATATAGAAGGAAAATCAGATGAAAGCATTACCAAATATTTCAATAAAAGTGGAACTAAGGCCAAATAGCACAAAAGGCAGAGCTGCAGAGGTAGATGATTTATTAACAGAGCTACTAAATTCTGTGTCAAGGGTAATTTCAAGTTACAAAGACTGAAGTTAAGAAAGAATGAAGTAGAAAGTCCAGAGAATTGGGAGTTTAGAGACCAGATTCTAGACTTAGCTGCACTGCTGACAAATAAGGGGACCTCTGTAGACCTTGGTTTCCACATCTGTAAAAAGATAAGGTAGACCGGGTGCAGTGGCTCACGCCTGTAACCCCAGCACTTTGGGAGGCTGAGGCAGGCAGATCACTTGAGGGCACGAGTTCAAGACCAGCCTGGCCAATATGGCAAAACCCTGTCTCTACTAAAAACACAAAAATTAGCCAGGGCATAGTGGCGCACACCTATAATCCCAGCTACTCGGGAGGCTGAGGCAGGAGAATTGCTTGAACTTAAGAGGCAGAGGTTGCAGTCAGCCGAGATTGTACCACTACACTCCAGCCTGGGAGACAGAAAAAAAAAGATATACTACAGGCTCTTTGAGTTTCCTTGCATCTCATCGGAAAAAAAAGAGCTGGCTGGGCGCAGTGGCTCATGTCTGTAATTTTAGCACTTTGGGAGGCTGAGGCAGGCAGATTGCCTGAGCTCAGGAGTTTGAGACCAGCCTGATCAACATGGTGAAACCCCGTCTCTACTAAAATACAAAAGAAATTAGCCAGGCATGGTGACTTGCGCCTGTAGTCCCAGCTACTTGGGAGGCTGAGGCAAGAGAATGGCGTGAACCCGGGAGGCAGAGATTGCAGTGAGCCGAGATTGCGCCACCTCACTCCACTTTGGGTGACAGAGCGAAACTCCATCTCAAAAAAAAAAAAAAGAGCTGAAACATGGATAACATATAGCACCCATTCATTCATGTCAACAAATATTGGGCACACATATAGCATGTTCCCGGCATATAAGGACATCATGGAGAATAAGGAGTTTATACTCTGTCAGGGAAGACAGTCAAAGGAGACAAGAAAGGGTAAGAACAGTACTTGGGAATATTTTCAGTTCAGTTATTGAACACTGTGGTAGCAGCCTCCAAGATGGCCCCCAATAATCCTTGTCTCAAGTATTCACGTCCCTGTGTAATTTGCACCCACACTATACCAAGGTTGGTCTCTATGATTGACAGTATACAGCACAAATAATGGCAGATCACTTCCAAGATTCTTAGATTATAAAAGACTGCAGCCTCAGTCTTCAGTACCCTATCCCCATCCATCTGTATCTGCGTCTGTATGTCTATGTCTATGTCTATCCCCATCTCTATCTCCATCTCTCTTGGATCTCTTGCTGTTTTGACTTACGTTTGATGCTCTTTTCACTATACTGCATTGACTCTTCAAAATGAATTAATTTCATAGATAAATAAGGTTCAAGTGGATTAAGTAATTTGTTCAAGATTCTATAGCAAGTAGCTGAGCCTCTGCACTAACCTATCAAACACAACTCCATTGTTTAGGATAATCTTTTTCCTTCTGTCAAACTTCACTGACCTTGAGATAATTAGCTCAATGAACATTAAAAGAAACCAGAGCTGTCCTTAAAAGGTAAGCTGGGGTGTTTGCCTCAGGTCTTCCAATTCGAGGTGAGTGCTATATTAGTGATTCACACTTAGTGATCTATTCATCCATTTACTCAACAAGTATTTTTTAACACCCATTTAAGCACAGTGGGTTGTAAGAAATACAAAATGCTGAGATGTATTAATCTAATCAGCAATAAAAGGTGAATGTCATGAAAAATTAGAATAAGATCATTATATGTCTGCCTCCTGAACGAATGATGTGAACAGTATATACAATAAGCATTTTAAAAGAATCATAGAACCTTAAAAAATGAAAGAATAAAGAAAATCCACTGTTTTCTGGAAAAATCATACCACACTCTCAGGCAATGGAATCTAGACTTAGAAACCCTGACTTTTTTTTGTTTCCATTCATATTTTAGATTCAGGAGGTCCATGTGCAGGTTTGTTACAGGGTATATTGTGCGGTGCTGAGGTCTGGGCTTCCATTGATCCTGTCACTCAGACAGTGAACATACCACCCAATAGAAAGTTTTTCACCCTTTGCCCCCTTCCCTATCTCCCTCCTTTTGAAGTCATCAGTGTCAGTTGTTCCCGTCTTTATGTCCATGTGAATCCAAGATTTAGCTCCCACTAATAAGAGACCCGGACTCTTATTCCCTCAAAGTTACTTTCTCTTATAGGGATAGCCCATCAGTTACCATTATGAATACTACCAGACCCCAGGAGACACTGCTTTTCTCCTTTAATATTTTGGCTGTGACTTGGTCATCAGGCTAAAGAATTTAAACTCTGATTCCATAATTGTTGAAAGTTTTTGAGTTAAATTCACAACAGGGATGAGAACTGAGGTGTCAGAGGCAGGGGGATTGACGTCGACACCCCCAGCTCACACCGGGCCAGCAGGGCAGGACCACCACCTGGTGACAGGCACAGATGGGCAGCAGAGTCCTCCAGAGAGAGAGTGGGGCAGGGCACTAGAAGGGGCTGTGAGCGTTGCAGTGCTTGACTGACTGGCAAGGACATTTTCATGCCCAGCTTAAAGAGACACTGTTTTTATTTATTTATTTTATTTTATTTATTTTTTTTTTATGGAGTCTTGCTCTGTCTGTCACCCAGGCTGGAGTGCAATGGTGCAATCCCAGCTCACTGCAACCTCCGCCTTCCGGGTTCAAGTGATTCTCCTGCCTCAACCCCTGGAGTAGCTATGATTACAGGCGCATGCCACCACGCCTGGCTAATTTTTTTATTTTTAGCAGAGAAGAGGTTTCACCATTGTTGGCCAGGCTGGTCTCGAACTCCTGACCTCAAGTGATCCAATCCACCTGCCCTGGCCTCCCAAAGTGCTGGGTTTATAGGCGTGAGCCACTGTGCCCGGCCGAGACCCTTTTTTAGCTTCATGAAGAGCAGAGAAAAATGCAGGTGTTTTAAGAAGATTGATATGGCCCTAGGTTCTCAATATTTTTAGGTTTCTGGCCCTCTGGTGTCATGAAGTCACAGTAAAGATAACAGAAACTACCTACTTTCAGCATATGCTGATTTTCACAGAGGATTGTGAGAAATGGACTGCAAAAATAAAAAGGGAAAATTCCAAGCAGGAATGAAAAAAATATTTGAATCTATGCATGTTTTTCAAGTCAGGAGGTAAACAAGGGCTCCTCTTTACCCCTAGAGGCCCCACAGACACCTTGAGTTTACTGTGCTCCAGAGTGTTGGTTTTCTCCTTAGTACCTGTCCTTCCTTTTACATTCTGTGATATGGTGAATGACATCACCATCTACGCACTTAGGCCCAAATCCAAGGAGCCATTCTCTCTACCTCTTCTTCCTCCTGACCCTACAATCAGTGACTATATTGTAAATTCTGCTTCCTGAATATCTCTCTAGTCTATGTCCTCACCTTCTTATTTACTACGTGAGTCTTGCTTAAAACTCTCATTCTCTCTACCCCAGATCGAACAGTTCCTTGAAATGGATGGGTATTTCTCAAAGATAATGTATTAGTCCCTTCTCACACTGCTAATAAAGATATACCTGAGACTGGGTAATTTATAAAGGAAAGAGGTTTAATGAACTCCCAGTTCCACATGGCTGGGGAGGCCTCACAATCATGGACAAAGACTAAGGAAGAGCAAAGGGATGTCATACATGGCGGCAGGCAAAGAGAGAGCTTGTGCAGGGGAATTCCCATTTATAAAACCATCAGATCTCATGAGACTTATTTACTACCACGAGAACAGTATGGAGAAACCACTCCCATGATTCAATTATCTCCACCTGGCCCTGCCCTTGACACATGGGGATTATTACAATTCATGGTGAGATTTGGGTGGGGACACAGCCAAACCATATCATTCCACCCCTGGGCCCCTCCTAAATCTCATGTGCTCACATTTCAAAACCAATCATGCCTTCCCAACAGTCCCTTATAGTCTTAACACATTTCAGCATTAACTCAAAAGTCCACAATCCAAAGTCTCATCTGAGACAAGGCAAGTTCCTTCCACCTATGGGCCTGTAAAATCAAAAGCAAGTTAGTTACTTCCTAAATACAGTGGGGGTACAGGCATTGGGTAAGTACACCCATTCCAAACGGGAGAAATTGGTCAAAACAAAGGGCTACAGACCCCATTCAAGTCTGAAATCCAGTGGGGCAGTCAAATCCTAAAGCTCCAAAATGATCACCTTTGATTCCATGTCTCACATCCAGGTAATGCTGATGCAAGAGGTGGGTTTCCACAGTCTTGGGCAGCTCCACTCCTGTGGCTTTACAGGGTACAGCCCTGTTTTCAGCTGCTTTCACAGGCTGGCATTGTGCGTCTGCAGCTTTTCCAGGCACACAGTACAAGCCATCAGTGGATCTACCATTCTGGGGTCTGGAGGATGGTGGCCTTCTTCTCACAGCTCCACTTGGCAGTGCCCCAGTGGGGACTCTGTGTGGGGTCTCCCACCCAACATTTCCCTTCCACACTGCCTTAGCAGAGTTTTTCCATGAGGGCTCCCCTGCTGCAGCAAACATCTGTCTGGAGATCCAGGCATTTCCATACATCCTCCGAAATCTAGGCAAAGGTTCCCAAACCTCAATTCTTGACTTCTGTGCATTTGTAGGCTCAACACCATGTGGAAGCTGCCAAAGCTTGGGGCTTGCACCCGCTGAAGCCACAGGCCAAGCTGTTCTTTGGCCCCTTTTAGCCATGACTGGGATGCAGGGCACCAAGTCCAAGACTACACAAAGCAGCAAGGCCCTGGGCCTGGCCCAGGAAACCATTTTTCCCTCCTAAGACTCCAGGCCTGTGAAGAGAGGGGCTGCCATGACGACCTCTGACATGCCTTGGAGACATTTTCCCCATGGTCTTGGTGATTAACATTTGGCTCCTCATTACTTATGCAAATTTCTGCAGCTATCTTAAATTTCTCCTCAGAAAATGGGTTTTTCTTTTCTACCACATCATCAGGCTACAAATTTTCTGAACGTTTATGCTCTGCTTCTCTTTGTGAATATAGAAAGCTGAATGCTTTCAACAGCACCCAAGTCACCTCTTGAAGGCTTTGCTGCTTAGAAATCTCTTCTGCCAGATGCCCTAAATCAGCTCTCTCAAGTTCAAAGTTCCACAGATCTCTGGGGCAGGGGCAAAATGCCATCAGTCTCTTGCTAAAACATAGCAAGTCTTGCTAAAACATGCCTCATCTCCATCTGAGACCACCTCAGCCTGGACTTTATTGTCCATATCACTATCAGCATTTTGGTCAAAACCATTCAATAATTGCTAGGAAGTTTTTTCAAACTTTCCCTCTAAACCATTCCAACCTCTGCCTGTTACCCAGTTCCAAAGTCGCTTCCACATTTTCAGGTATCTTTATAGTAGTGCCCCACTCCTGGCACCAATTTACTGCGTTAGTCTGTTCTCATGATGCTAATAAAGACATACATGAGACTGGGTAATTTATAAGGGAAAGAGGTTTAATGGACTCACAGTTCCACAGGATGGGGAGGCCTCACAATCAGGGAGGAAGATGAACGAGGAGCAAAGGGATGTCTTACATGGTGACAGGCAAAGAGAAAACTTGTGCAGGGGAACTCCCATTTATGAAACCATCAAATCTCATGAGATTTATTCACTACCACGAGAACAGTATGGAAGAAACTGCCCCCATGATTCTGTTATTTCCACCTGGCTCCACCCTGGACACATGGTGATTATTACAGTTTAAGATGAGATTTGAGTGGTGACACAAACCATATCAGACACTGTTCCATGATTGTATCAGTCAGCATCCAGCAGGAAGCTGGCTATGCATGCAGAGGTGACACTTGAAGACATTTGAATAAATAAATTATTTTCAAAGGTGTGGGCTGGTACAGGAACCAGCAAAGGATAGTGATGCACCCCTAGATTAGCAATAGCAGGAAGTCATTGCCACTGCGAGGTCTGAAGGGGCAGAGGAAGGAGAGAACTATGGCTATAGAATCCAGAGTGAGCTGTAGCTACAGAAATGGGACCTCTCATTTTCATTACCAAAAATGATAAGTGTGTGAGGTAGCACGTGTTAATTAGCTCAATTTAGCCACTCCATAATGTATACATATTTCAAAATAACATATTGTACACAATTAATATAGATAACTTTCATTTGTCAAATAAAAAACTAAAAATAATGAACAAATGAAAAAAGGGACTTCCTAACATGAATTATGACCTCAGGTAGAGCCACTGGCAAACTGAGGCCCAACTGAAGAGGGTTAGAAATTCTCTAGGCCAGTCATGGTGGATCACACCTGTAATCCCAGCACTTTGGGAGGCTGAGGTGAGAGAATCCCTTGAGTGCAAAAGTTCAAGACCAGCCTGGGCAATATAGTGAAACTTTGTTTCTACACAAAATTTTTAAAATCATCCAGGTTTAGTGGTGCATGCCTGCAGTCCCAGCTACTCTGGAGGCTTAGATGGGAGAATGGCTTGAGCCCAGGAAGCAGAGGCTACAGTGAGCTATGATTGTGTCATTGCACTCCACTTCACCCTGAGTGACAGAGTGAGGCCCTGTTGACAAAAATTTTTTAAAAAGGAAAGAAAAACAGATAGGAAGAAAATTTTCTGTGCTGTCTTTCTTCCTACCTCTGATCTCCTGCTGGTTTCCCCCATTGGCTGAACCCAACAAGAAGGGAGCAGGCAAGAAAGTCAAGCTGGGACATTTCCAGAAGGTCAGCCTCCTGGAGTCAGGGTAGAGAAAGGTGGGGATCAAACCCAGATGGACAAAAGGAGAATATCCACAACAAAGGCATTTCACAGGACCTATTTGCACATTAAAATATTTTAAGAGACCTCTGACAAAGAAACCTCTTCAAATTTATTTACCCAGTGTTTTTCTGATCTTTCTGAATTTAATCTTGCTCAGCTGCATCTACTTCCTAAATGCCACCACGTATGACTTCTTAAAGCACAAATCTTAGCAAGTTATTTCTCTGCTCAAACATCTGTCGAAGGTTCCCCATTACCATAAAATGGACGCCTCTCCCTGACCCTCATACCATCGCCCGCCTAACATACACACATACCAGACCATCACTGACTCCTAATTTATACTCCAGGCTGACTGAGCTGCTTAGGGTTCCCTGTTTCATGATCCCATGCTGTCCTTCCACCTAGAATGCCCCAGTGATCCCAATGCCTGCATTAATATGATCAAGTGGACCCTTTTCATAAAAACCTTTTCCAATGAACTAGACTGGATGACACTTATTTTTATGCTCCTGCGGTACTTCTTTAGGCTTGCAACTGGTCTATCATACAGTAGTAACTCTGTTTGATTTTTATCTCCTTGATGAGGCTGAAGAATGTCTTGAGGTCAGGCTCAGTGGGTAACACTGCTTTGTATCCCTGCTGCTCAGCTCAATGCCCAGCAAACAATAGAGGCCCAGGGAATGTTGGTCGACTTGAGTTCTTCCTCTGTGTGAGAGCCATATGGGTGGTAAGCAAGCAGAAGTGAGATCTTTCCAGAACACACCCCTGAGTCATGAGCAGAGGGGAGACCAAAAATGTCTGCACCTTGGACTCCTTGTGTTTGGTTCTATTATTCCTACTCATAGACACTGAAGTGACTGCTAGGAAAAAAATAATAAGATGTGAGGCCGGGCGCGGTGGCTCACCCCTGTAATCCCAGCACTTTGGGAGGCCGAGGCGGGTGGATCACCAGGTCAGGAGTTCAAGACAAGCCTGGCCAACATGGTAAAACCCCATCTCTACTAAAAACACAAAAAATTAGCCGGGCGCAGTGGCAGACGCCTGTAGTCCCAGCTACTCGGGAGGCTGAGGCAGGAGAATTGCTTGAACTCGGAGGGCGGAGGTTGCAGTGAGCCGAGATCGCACCACTGCACTCCAGCCTGGGCAACAGAGTGAGACTCCATCTCAAAAAAAAAAAGATTCAAGTAATTGTCACAACACATAGGGAACTTACTTCTTGAATAACTCCTAAATACCTGCCTGCAAACACCAGTACCAAAAATGGTGACAGGGACTCCCCTCAAATAGTTCAGAACACAAGTGCCTTGAAGAGCTATTGTGTTTTCATAGGTTCTGCCCCTTGCCTGTCTGTGACTGTCTTGCATTAGGCTAATTATAAATTTAGATTTCCCAGTTAGGTCTATACCATGAAATAACCAGCCCACAGAATAAAACTTGGGTCCAAATTATTCCAGGTGTTCCTCTGGAAGTAAGACTGGCCTGTTAACAGACACAATCCCAGACACCTTCAGAAGTGGCAGGGGAACTCCAGCCAGCTGCAGTACCACTGACCTCATTGCAGTAGGCTGAGTGATGGGAAAAGCACTGGATTACAAATCAGATGAAAAAAGGTGAGGGGAATGCTTTCAATCCTAACTCTACCCCTTTACCAACTGGGTGACCAAGTTACTCAATGCCTTTAAGTCAGTTTCCCCATCTGCAAAATAAGAGTAAAACCCACCTCACATGGTTATTACCAGGATTTAATGAGATAGCATGGGATGGAGATTAGCAGAGACCTGATAAATTTGTGTTTCTGTTTCTACTACCTTAATTATCTCTTCTTTGAAGAGGCTGCCTTTCTAATTTTGGAAGCAGGCAGGTGACTTGGATGGGTGCAGTGAGGTATGCTACCTTGTTTGTTTAAATTTTAAAAAAAAATTAATTTCAAAGCTTCCTTATGGCAATCGTGTGACAGAAATAAAACTAGGCAGTTGTTGCTATGCAACATCAGTAGTTTGCCGAGGGACTGGATATATCTTTGCTGTTACTTATCTTTAGTAGAATCTTGAGCAACATTTTTCTGACTACCCAATGTTATCCTGTTCTCATTATGTAAAAAAACAGTTGAGATGGGAAATTGGGGAGGAAGTCCTGCCCTGAGGTTCACTGGATAACGGCTGGTCCACAGACACCTTAGCACAAGACTTTGTGTGTCCTCTTTCCATTTTTTGTTCTTTTTCCTTAATCTGTTTTCCCCCATTTTCTTCGCTTTTATAAAAGAAAATATTGGGGTTTTTTTAGACCTTTTTCATTCTGGCTGGAGGGGAGGGGGCACAATCTCGGCTCACTGCAACCTCCACCTCCCAGGTTCAAGAGATTATCCTGCCCCAGCCTCCCCAGTAGCTGGGCTTACAGGTGCCTGCCACCACGCCCAGCTAATTTTTTATATTTTTAGTAGAGACTAAACACTATGTTGGCCAGGCTGGTCTCAAACTCCTGACCTCGTGATCCGCCCACCTCGGCCTCCCAAAGTGCTGGGATCACAGGCGCGAGCCACCGCGCCCAGAATCTAGGCCTTTCCTTGATGGTGTCTTTCTCAGTTTTGGTTGGGTGTTGGACCTTGACCCTTTTAAAGCAACAAATATTAGGATTTATCTAAAAATTGGATTTGTAGCTAGTCCATCCAATAAATGTCTCTCTCTACTTTTCACTTAACAAAAGACATGACAAAGTTCATATAAATGTTTTTTGTGAAATATTTAACTTCATGGTTTTGGGTTATTCTCATCTTCACTCGTGTGCTGGTGTACAATCTTCATACTTCATAGTTTCTTCTAACACATTCCTTTCTTTGAAAAAAAAAAAAAAAACCCTGGCCAACATGGTAAAACCCATCTCTACCAAAAATTAGCCAAACGTGGTGGTGCACACCTGTGATTCCAGCTACTCAGGAGGCTGAGGCTTGAGGATCACTCGAACCCGGGAAGCAGAGGTTGCAATGAGTCCAGATCGTGCCACTGCACTCCAGCCCTCCAGCCTGGGCAATACAGTGAGAACCTCTCTCAAAAACAAACAAACAAAACTTTAACTGCATTAAAAACAAATAAGTCTGCAGTAAAACTCCTAAATGTGTCTTGTCCCTAACTCCTCCCCTTTGCCCATGTCCCCTTTTCAATCCAGAGCTCTTACCAATTCTGCCCTTCCTACTCCTCTCTGCCGGCTCTTCTGCTCTCATCCAAGTACATGCTTGAGTTCACCTGACCCTTCTGCACTTTTCCATTCTCAATTCACTGGCAACAGTGTGTTGAAATTCTACGCAAGTGCAGAAAAAGAGTGCACAAGAAATCTAATGGGGGACATTCTAAAGGAGTCTGTGACCAGGTTTGAGGAAAAAGTCCCACTCAGGGTTAGAAAGCATCATGGGGGAGGGGTGAGCATTCTGAAGAAGGTGTGTTTGAGCTGGGATGACTTACTCTGTGCTGCAAGAAGTGACTAGACAAAAACAACAAAATATTCTAATTTTGAAGGGAGCCCCAGGGCTTTTGTGCTGATATTTGTCCTACCCAACCCCCCGACCCCATCTCCAGCCTGTGTTTCTATGTTGGTCTTCTGCTCCAGCCAAAAGTATTTGCCTTGGCTTGAACTCACCCAGCTTTTCAGCATCAACTATGTAAAAGAGAAATGGTCAGAATGGAGTGGGATCCCTGAGAATATCTACTCTAACTCCCAGACAGTCCAAAACCTGAAGCCAAGAGATGGGCTAAAGTCACATAGCTTGTTAGTGTTATCAGACAGAGGGACCCAGTGTCACAGGCCCTGGCTTTCCAGCCAATGGGCCAACTGGCCAAAAGAGAGGCCTGGAGGGTGGAACTTTAAAGTAAGGCCTGCTTTGTCTAATTTATGTCCAGTTGATGACTAGAGGATGATGATGTATTTTTAATCTCAGAGAGAGGGGAAGGAAGACCCAAATGGGCACAGTTCCAGGCTATAAGGATTGTTGGCAAACAGATTCCTGTTTCCCTTATCAGTATATGGTAGCAAACGTGTATTGAGTACCTACTGTTTCTGCATCCGACACTGGGCACTGGCACACAGAGATGCAGAGAATACAATTCTTGTCCAGCCCTCAAAACTCGTGGACTAATGGCTAAACAAATCTCAAATTAAATAGAGCAAAAGACAGAATCCTGGGGGAAACGCTTTTTTTCTCCCCCCTGCACAAAGAAGGAATGATGAATCCACCCTGTGAGGAAGAAGAGGTCAGAGATGGTCTCACAGAAGAAGTAGTTTTGAGTGGGGTCTTAAAGGGGAGATACGGAAGTGGCAGAGAGAAGGCCAAGGGCTCCATGCAGCTGAGGCAGCCCGTGTGAACAGAAGGCGGCCATAACCAGCAGGGCATCTGAGCTTTGCTTCCCGTGAGAGGTGCTGTGGCACATACAGTGTGTAGGAAAGAAATGGGGGGACTAGGATGAAAGGCTGGAAGCACAGAAAAGGGCTGGTACTGTAATGATAGGTCTCTGATTAATAAATCCATTTGCATATGTATATTCCACTTAGACAGGGAAACAATTTGCAGCCCTGGCATTTAGACCTGATCCTGTGAGCCACAGGGAGTAAAAAGGTTTTTAATAATAGGAGCATCATGACTGGGTTTGTGTGTTAGAAAGACTTTCAGATTTCCATGACTGACCCTTCAAATGCTAGGTGAAATGAGCGAATGTTGCATCTTTCTGCAGGTGAAAGAACTGTAAAAGCAAAGCTATATTTACAAAGAGGAATATTTCAAGAAGACTTAGCTTGTTATGTCTGTTGAATTCTAAATAACAATGGTTATGGGTTAGGATAAGACCTAAGGAGGAAGAGCACATCATCTTTTACTCTGCAGGAGCTCTTTGAAGCTCTGTGTAAGCTTCTAAACCCATTAAACCATACAAAGTCTTATTTATAATACACAGAGTGACCCCCTACCTCGACAGCCAGATAATGGCAATCACTAACATCTGTATAACTCTCTGTATTCACAAAGGACTCTATTCCATTTCCTGTCCTGAGTCCCACAAAAACTGGAGAGATGCTATTTTTGTCTCCACTTTACAGATGAGAAAACTGAGAATTAGAAAGGCAAAGTGACTTGCCTAAGGTAAGAGCCTATCAGGGATGGAGTTGAGAATTGAACCTGAGTTCTCTGGCTCCAAATTCTGATGTTCTTTCCATTGCATCCTGCTGGTAATCAGTAGGGTGCCAGGCATCACAGCCAGATCACCTACCTAGAGACAAGAGACTGTGTTCTGCAACAGAAACTGCCACCAGTTGACTGATGATCTTGGCCATGTCCTTATCCAACTAATAGGAATAATGACACCTGCTCACTGATGGTAAGGATGTTATAACACTTTGCAAAGTGTAGAGCACTACATAGGCATAATGCTTATCTGTATTCATTTAGCATAATAACCTGATCTCCAAAAGCCTAGAAACTATCCATATGTCAGAGCCGCTGACAAAATATTTTCACCCGAAAACTGACATTGTCTGTCACATGGAGAAGGGAGATCAGAAATAGGTCATATCTGTAATGTGTTCCTCTTCCAGATTCCAAAAAAAAAAAAGAAGGTATACTTTTGCAGCCAGTCCGAGTGACACATAAGTCAGGCATTTTTTAAAAATCTGTTTTAAGATGGTAAATTAGTGGGCAAAGTTACTTCACCTTGAAAGACCTGAGAGGCCTTATCTGTAAAATGATGGAGTTGGATGTGATAAACTCCATGGTCCCTTCCTGTTCTAAGACTCAATTATTCTATGCATAAATGAAACAGATTTGTGTAAGATCTGATTAAGATCTTTTTGAGCCTCTGGGGGAGATTACTGAGAATGGGGTTTTGTTGTTGTTGTTGTTGTTTTTGAGACAGGGTCTCACTCAGTCACCCAGGCTGGAGTGCAGTGCCACAATCTCAGCTCACTGCAGCCTTGACTTCGTGGGCTGCCGTCCTCCCACCTCAGCCTCCTGAGTAGCTGGGACTACAGGTGCATGCCATCACAGCCAACTACTTTTTGTATTTTTTGTAGAGATGCGGTCTCGCTATGTTGCCCAGGCTGATCTTGAACTTCTGAGCTCAAGCGATCCACCTGCCTCAGGCTCCCAAAGTGCTGGGATCACAGGCATGCACCACCAAGCGTGGCCTACTGGGAACAGTTTTTAAAGCCTATTTCTTGCTGTGAGCCTTACATCACTACCCACGCCCCCACCGCAGGGGCAAGAGACCCTGAACTGATTGACCAGCAAACAGCCATAAGAGGTGGCTCATGCCTGTAATCCCAGCACTTTGGGAAGCTGAGGCTAGTGGATCACTGGAGGTCAGGAGTTTGAGACCAGTGTGGCCAACATGGTGAAATCCCATCTCTACTAAAAACACAAAAATTAGCTGGGCGTGGTGGTGGACACCAGTAATCCCAGCTACTCGGGAGGCTGAGGCAGCAGTATTGGCTTAAGCCCAGGAGGCAGAGGTTGCAATGAGCAGAGATTGTGCCACTGTACTCCAGCCTGGGTGACAGAGCGAGACTCCATCTCAAAAAAAAAAAAAAAAGAGAGAGAGAGAGAGACACCACAGGCTTAAGAAAGTAAAGAGAAGTCTTCCTCTTTCTCCTCTCTCTATGGTAGCTGAAAAAAAAAAAAAGAGAGAGTGGAGAACGAAAAGACAGCCCAATTAAAAAATGGGTAAAGGATTTGAATAGATATTTCTCCAAAGAAGATACACAGATGGCCAATAAACACAGGAAAAGGTGCTCAACACCATTAGTCATCAGAGAAATGCAAATCAAAACCACCAAGAGACACACTTCACACCTACTAGGACAGTTATAATCAAAAATGTGGAAAATAAGTGTTGGTGAGGATGTGGAGAAATTAGAACCCTCGTACATTGCTGGTGGGAATATAAAGTGGTGCAGATGCTATGGAAAACAGTTTGGCAGTTCTTCAAAAAATAAACACAAAATTACCACAAAACCCAACAATTCCATTTCTAAGTATATACACAAAAGAACTAAAAACAGGGACTCAAACAAATACTTGTATGGCAATGTTCTTTACAGCATTATTCACAATAGCCAAAAGATGTGGATAAGAAAAATGTAGTATATACATAGAATGGAATGTTACTCAGCCATAAAAGAATCCACTTATAATACATGCTACAACATGGATGAAGTTTGAAAACATAATGCTAAGTGAAATCAGCTAGACAAATTCCACTGGTATGAAATTCCACTTACGTAAAAGACACAATGTGGATTATAGGTTACCAGAGGATTGGGGGAGGGGAAATGGGAGTTATTGCTTAACGGGTAAAGAGTTTCTGTTTGGGTGATAAAAAAAAGTTTTGGAAATAAGTAATAGTGATGGTTGCAGAGTATCATAAGTGTAATTAAGGCCACTGAATTGTCTCTCAAAAAGAGTTAAAATGGCAATGTTTGTTTATAAATATTTTACCACAATAAGCAAAAAAAGAAGGGAAGAGGGACATGGCTTGCCCCAGTTGTATGTTTAAGAAGCCTAAGGTGGCCGGGTGCAGTGGCTCATGCCTGTAATCCCAGCAGCACTTTGGGAGGCCAAGGAGGGTGGATCACCTGAGGTCAGGAGTTCAAGACCAGCCTGGCCAACATGGTGAAACTCTGTCTCTACTAAAATTACAAAAATTAGCCAGGTGTGGTGGTGCACACCTGTAGCCCCAGCTACTCTGGAGGCTGAGGCAGGAGAATCACTTGAACCTGGGAGGCAGAGGTTGCAATGAGCTGAGATCACCCCACTGCACTCCAGCCTGGGCAACAGAGCCAGACTCTGTCTCAAAAAAAAAAAAACAAAGCCTAAGGCAAATAATTTTTGGCTAAGTCCCCAAAAGCAATTGCAACAAAAACAAAAATTGACAAGTGGGACCTAATTAAACTAAAGAACTGCTGCACAGCAAAAGAAACTATCAACAGAGTAAACAGACAACCTACAGAATGGGAGAAAATATTCACAAACTATGCATCTCACAAACATCTAATATTCAGAGTCTATATGGAGCTAAAACAAATCAACAAGCAAAAAACAAATAACCCCATTAAAAAATAGGCAAAGGACATGAACACTTTTCAAAAGAAGACATACAAGAGGCCAACAAACATAAAAAATGCCCATCATCACTAATCATCAGAGAAGAGCAAATCAAAACCATAATGAGGTACTATCTCAGACCAGCCAGAATGGCTATTATTAAAAGTCAAAAAATGGCCAGGCGCAGTGGCTCACGCCTGTAATCCCAACACTCTGAGAGGCCAAGGCGGGTGGATCACTTGAGGTCAGGAGTTTGAGACCAGCCTGGCCAACATGGTGAAACCACATCTCTACTAAAAATACAAAACTTAGCCAAGCGTAGTGGCGCACATGTGTAATTCCAACTACTTGGGAGGCTGAGGCAGGAGAATCGCTTGAACCTGGGAGGCGGAGGTTGCAGTGAGTTGAGATCGCACCACTGCACTCCACCCTGGGTGACAGACCAAGACTCCCTCTCAAAAAAAAAAAAAAAAAAAAAAGGTCAAAAAACAACAGATGCTGACAAGGAAGCAGAGAAAGAGGAACACTTAGACACTGCGGGTGGGAATGTCAATTAGTTTGGCCACTATAGAAAGCAGTTTGGAGATTTCTCAAAGAACTTAAAACAGAGATACCATCTGACCCCACAACCCCATTACTGGGTATATACCCAAAGAAAAGTAGATCATTACACCAAAGGACACATGCACTGTTATGTTCATCACTGTGCTATTCACAATAGCAAAGACATGGAATCAACCTAGGTGCCCATCAATGGTGGATCAGATAAAGAAAATGTGGTACATATACACCATGGAATGAATACTACACAGCCATGAAAAAGAATGAAATCATGTCCTTTGCAGCAACATGGTTGGAGCTGGAGGTCATTATCCTGAGTGAATTAATGCAGGAACAGAAAACCAAATACCACTTGTTCTCACTTATTGGTGGGAACTAAACATTGAGCACACACGGACAAACATGGACACTGTGGACTACTAGAGAGGGGAGGCAAGGGAAGAGTGGTGTGTGAGTTGAAAAACTATCTATTGGCTACTATGCTCACAGCCTGGGTTCAAACCTGCACATGCACCCTCCACATTTAAAAGTTAAAATTTAAAAATTAAATAATGCAAACATATAGGAAGAAGGAAGAGGAGGAAGAAAAAGAAGGAGAAGGAGGAGGAGGAGGAGAAGAAGAAGCCACCGCCTAAGGCCACTGGGCTTGCTGACCTGTCCCAGAGCAAGAGAAGGAGCACCAAGGAGCAAGGCTCAGGGGTATAGCTCGATGGGGGAGGGGCACAGATGATTCCCTTGGGTCTCTGTTTCCTGAGGCATGCAGAAGATGGATTCTACAATTTGCTGCAGACCCTCAGTAGGGAACCTTGGTGGGCAGATGTCCTCAATACCAATGCCAACAGAGCACCTGGGATGGAGCCTTATCAGGAGCACCTAAAGTCATTCCCAGTACTACCAGTGGCAAACCACTACCCTTCAAGCAACCAGCCAGACAGTGAGAATGATGAAAAGAAACGTGGGGAGTTGCCACCATCTGCATCCCTCAGCCTTGTTCCTGACTCAGTCTCAGGGAGGTAAGCAATGGAGGAAGGAGGGAGATGGAAAGAGCAGGTGATGACAGCCACCCTGTTGACCTAAAGAAACAAAGGCACAATTAACATAGAGAGTTTATTTGTGCCAAGGTTGAGGGTGGCTACCTGGGACACACATTTAAGCTGCCTTGAGGAGTGCTTCTATTTGGTCTTTGTTACAAGCAGGTTTTTAAAGGCAAAAGGGGAGAAGGAGTGGGCAGATACAAAGTTGTTTGACAGGAATTCTCACTGATTTATAGAATTAACATTGGTTAGTGATTGTCTTTACGTTGTTGAACTACAGTGTATGAGTTATGATGACCAGTGCAATGCATTTTATGGCTACTTGGCATCAGTTACTCTAGAGCCCACAGAGCAGGTGGCTTTAAGATGAAATGATTTAGCTCAAAGGGAAGTGAAACATGACTGCTGTCACACACTGTCACAATTCAATGCCTCACTGGGCCTGATAATTAAAGAGGGTTCACTCCCTTCCTCTAGGCCCCTGGAACCTGAACTGGAGAGAGGAGTGAGAGAGCTTTGAATTAAGCATCACACAGATGTTTGTTATGATTTGAATGTATGCGTCCCTCCAAAATTCATATGTTAGAATCTAATACGCAAGGTGATGGTATTAGAAAGTGGGGCCATTGGAGGGTGATTAAGTCATAAGGACTTCACCTTTATGAATGAGATTTTGTGCTTACAAAAGGGCTTGAGGAAGTGAGTTTGCCCCTTCTTCTCTTCTGCTATGTGAGGACATAGAGTTTGTCCTCATCAAAAGATGCAGCAAGAGGGCACCATCTTGGAAGCAGAGAGAGAAGTTTTACCAGACACCAAATCTGAGAGATTTGTTTGGTGTTATGTATAGATGATGTCTGGTAATTAATGAGACAACAGAATGTTGTAGGATTTGCTGTCTTGGCTACTGTAACTCATACTACACATCTACAAGACTGTTGTTTAAATAAAATGTAGATAATTAATTCTCAATTTGCTTATAAACTGAGTAATGCTGTACTATAATGTGAACCCAAGAACATGTTGGAAAACATCCACTGAAAAATATATAACACTAAGAAAATTGCTGTGATAACAAACCTACAATTCTGGCCAAATAGAGCAGATATGTTGTTATTTGAGGTAAATCTAATAAAGCAGGTTATTTGAGCTTATTTGTGTTGCTACTGTAGAAAGTAGACTCTCCACTCTCTCAAAAATGTTTAACCAGTATATACAAAGTAATTCGTCACCAAAAGCAACTGTCTTATTTTAATGTTCAAATTTTCTGCTTGTTTCTCCTTTACTAAATTTAAAACTCTTTATTGAATACATTCTCAGAGCAATTCTACTTTCTACCAAATCTGCCAGCAACTTGGTCTTGGACTTCCCAGCCTCCAGAACTGCGAAAAATATATTTCTTTTTCCTTTTTTCTTTTTTTTTTTTTTTTTTTTGAGATGGAGTCTCGCTCTGTCACCAAGCTGGAGTGCAGTGGCGTGATCTCAGCTCACTGCAACCTCCACTTCCTGGGTTCAAGCGATTCTCCTGCCTCAGCTTCCCGAGTAACTGGGACTACAGGCATGTGCCACTATCCCCAGCTAATTTGTGTATTTTTTAGTAGAGATGGGGTTTCACCATTTTGGCCAGGATGGCCTCAATCTCTTGACCTTGTGATCTGCCTGTCTCTGCCTCCCAAAGTGCTGGGATTACAGGCATGAGCCACTGCGCCTGCCCATATTTCTGTTATTTATAAATTATCCACTCTCAGTATTTTGTTATAGCATCAGGAACAGATTAAGATAATGTTTTAAAATGAAGAGGACTATGGCTCACAAACTGGAACAAGACTATTCTGAATAGCCCAAAGTGACCAAAGTAAAAGAAATCAGACTGAACTACCATTAGGGGAGCTGGTTCCCAAGAGAAAGTGGTGACTTGGCAGAGAAAAGTTGGTGGAAGTTATTGGACAAATCAATCATTCAGATTTACACCACAATGAGTTGAGTCAGTTTTAAAAACAAGTTGCATAATGTGGAGATGTGTGCCAGTGTCCCCCAGTATGCTTTCTACCGATTCTTTTATAGATTTGCAAATAGATTTGCAATTCTCAGCTAAGCAAATGTCCACTGAGAATCAAGAATACACTTTCTATCCTGCATTGAAGCTAGGTCTGAACATTTGACTAATTCTAGACAATGGAATACACATGGAGATAACCTGTGGTTTGGAGACCTCCTTTAAAAGCCATGATCTAATACCCTTTGCTTTCCCCATCCACTTTCTTCTTCAAGCATTCGTACACACTACTTCTTAAGATGTGAAGTTAGTGACTGGAACTATAGCTAGCGTTTGGGATCATGAGGATAATGGTCACGGCCTCAAGATGACAGAAGCGCAACTAAGAATTCAGAATTCTTGGAAAATTTTCAAAGTAGAAAAATCACACCAGCCCTGGTCAGCCTACCTCCTTTTACTTGAAAAAGGAAAAAAAAAAAAATCTCTATTTTTAAAGCCACTGTCATTTTAGGCCTCTGTAACACAGCTGGACCTAATTTTATATGAAATATATACAAATTATATTATCACAAATAATCTATAAGTTCAAACATAAAGAAAAAAAGAACTATATAGTACCTCTTCACCTCAATTTAGTCAAAATAACATAGACACTAAAACCAACATTTATGGAGACCTTATGCAAGGAATTTTACCAATGGCTTCATATGCATTATTTCTTTCATTTTCTTAGTAACAGCTCTATAAATGTGTAACATTGTATACATCTTAGAGATGGAAAAGTGAAGACTTAAAGAAGTTAAATAATTTGCCCGAGGTCACACGGCAAGTATGTGTAGAATCATAATAAATATCCACTATTGGCCGGGCCTGGCAGCTCACACCTGTAATCTCAGCACTTCGGGAGGCCAAGGTGGGTGGATTGCTTGAGCTCAGGAGTTTGAGACCAGCCTGGGCGTAACAGTGAATCCACCTCTACAAAAAATTAGCTGGGCATGGTGGCGTGCACCTGTAGTCCCAGCTACTCAGGGGGCTGAGGTGGAAGGATCACTTGAGCCTGGGAATTTGAGGCTGCAGTGAGCCATGACCATGCCACTGCACTCCAGCCTGGGCAACAGAGCAAGACCCTGTTTCCAAAAAACAAACAAACAAACAAACAAAAAAACCATTCTATCTTACTCCTCTAAAGTCATGCCATTAGCCACTGTACGTTACACCTGCATAGAGGTTCTTCTGGCAAAGATTTATTCATATGGAGATCTTAGACAAATTGAAACACAATAAAATTTCTTAGAATTTTAATAATCTATAAATGAGGGATTTGTTTGATGTTAGATATAGATGATGTTTGGTAATTAATAAGACAACAGAATGTTGTAGGATTTGCTATCTTGGCTGCTATAACTCATACTACATGTCTACAAGACTGTTGTTTAAATAAAATGTAAGTAATTAATTCTTAATTTGTTTATAAACTGAGTAATGCTGTACTATAATATGAACCCAATAATATGTTGGAAGACATCCACTGAAAAATATATAACACTAAGAAAATGCTGTGATAACCAACCTACAATTCTGGCCAAATAGAGCAGATAAGTTATTCGTGATAAATCTAATAAAGCAGGTTATTTGAGCTTATTTGTGTTGCTATTGTAGAAAACAGAACTTCTCTGAGAATGTATTGAAGAATGAGTTTAAATTTAATGAAGAAGGTGAAACAAACAGAAAATTTGAACATTAAAATAAGATAGTTGCCTCTGGTGACCAGTTACTTTGCATATACCAGTTAAACGTTTTCGAGAGTGTAGAGATTCTAATTCACTGGCGTTACTTCAAAAAACTACATTTAGGAATACTCCTCAGAGAACCAATAATTACTTACGTTGGGCCCACCCCATAGTAAAAGACTTGACACAGTGTAGATGTTTAATATATATTTGATAATGAAGGAACAGATGAGTGGAGTTGAATTGATGGTGGTTAGGTAGATAAATGAGTAGATGGTTGAATAAATAAACATAAATTGTGCTTTATCAGTTTCAAGTAATTTTTACAGGGATTATCTCACTTGATCCTCAAAAGCATGCTGATAGTAGGTAAAAGAAGTGAGATTATTCTTATTTAAAAAATAAAACATTGGTTCCAAAATTTTGAGAGATTTACCTAGATTGACTTACTGTGTGAATCCTTGTCTCCCATAAACGTAAGAAAATTTAGCTTGTTTCCTGTTTGAGGAAAGGAAGGAGGAGAAGAGGGTCAGGAGAGGGAGGGGGGAGGAGGAGGAAGAGGAGGAGGAGAAAAACACCTGTGTTATGATGTATTTCTTGAACAGGCCATGATACTTCACTCTCACATGCCTATATCAGATTGTATTTTCCAAAGGTAGTCACAGTAATATCTCCTTACAATGTGACTTAACGCTCTTCCCATTGAGATGTGGAGTCTATGTTCTCAACCCTTGAATCTGGATTAGTTTAAGACTATGGACCTGGCGCGATGGCTCATGCCTGTAATCCCAGCACTTTGGGAGGCCGAGGCAGGTGGATCACCTGAAGTCAGAAGTTCAAGATAAGACTGGCCAACATGGTGAAAACCTGTCTCTACTAAAAATACAAAATTAGCTGGGCATGGTGGCGTGTACCTATAATCCCAGCTATTCGTGAGGCTGAGGCAGGAGAATGGTTTGAACCCAGGAGGTGAAGATTGCAGTGAGCCAAGATCACGCCACTGCACTCCAGCCTAGGCAACAGAGCAAGACCCCATCTCAAAAAATAAAAAGAAAAAAAAAAAAAAAGACTATGGTCTTTTTTCCCATATGAGCTATGTGACTTCTTAGGCCAGATCATAAAGGGTGATATGGCTTCTGCTTGAAGTACTTGGAACATTCACTCCTGAAAACAGCTACCATCCTATCATGCTGTAAGGACCTCCCACAGTCCCCAGCCTGGCTGAGCTCCCAGCCTATAGCCAGGACCTATAACCAGGACCAACTTGTGAGTAAATTAATGTGAAGGTGGATTCCCCAGGCCCGAGTTCGGCTGCCTCCACTGAAATAAGCCATTCCTGCCTAGCTCTGCTCAAATTACAGATTCACAACCAAAATAAATTATTGCCATTGTCTTAGGCCATTAAGTTTCGGGTGGTTGTTACATAACAATACCTATCGGTAAAAATGTATGTTTACTGTTTCGATTGGTTCACATGTTTTTCTTCTTCTTGTCTACTTAGAAAATGCCTACTCAGGCCAGGTGCAGTGGCTCACACCTGTAATCCCAGCACTTTGGTAGACTGAGGCAGGTGGATCACCTGAGGTCAGGAATTCAAGACTAGCCGGACCAACATGGAGAAACGCCGTCTCTACTAAAATTACAAAATTAGCCTGGCGTTGTGGCACAAGCCTGTAGTCCCAGCTACTCAGGAGGCTGAAGCAGGAGAATCAATTGAACCCGGGAGGCAGAGGTTGCAGTGAGCCGAGATCGCGCCATTACCCTCCAGCCTGGGCAACAAGTGTGAAACTCCCTCTCAAAAAAAAAAAAAAAAAAAAAAAAAAAAAAGAAAAGAAAATGCCTATTCATAGGCCAGGCGCGGTGGCTCATGCCTGTAATCCCAGCACTTTGGAAGGCTGAGATGGGCGGATCACCTGAGGTCAGGAGTTCAAGACCAGCCTGGCCAACATGGTGAAACCCCATCTCTACTAAAAATACAAAAAAATTAGCCGAGTGTGGTGGCGGGCGCCTGTAATCCTAGCTACTCAGGAGGCTGAGGCAGGAGAACAGCTTGAACCCGGAAGGTAGAGGTTGCAGTGAACTGATATCACGCCACTGCACTCCAGCCTGGGAGACAGAGAGAGACTCCATCTCAAAAAAAAAAAAAAAAAGAAAAAAGAAAAGAAAATGCCTATTCATTCTTTAAAACCCAGATCAGTAATACATCTAGACCACCTTCTCTTATACTGTCTCATTCTCCAATAAATTTAACATCCTTTCTCTGTGTAGCTCCTGTGTATCTTAAATCTCTCTCTAGGATTGCATTAAAAATGTTGCACTCAGCCAGGCACAGTGGCTCACACCTGTAACTCCAGCATTTTGGGAGGCTGAGGCAGGCAGATCACAAGGTCAGGAGATCGAGACCATCCTAACACAGTGAAACCCCGTCTCTACTAAACACACAAACAATTAGCCGGGCGTGGTGGCGGGCGCCTGTAGTCCCAGCTACTCGGGCGGCTGAGGCAGGAGAATGGTGTAAACCTGGGAGGCAGAGCTTGCAGTGAGCAGAGATAGTACCACTGCACTCCAGCCTGGGCGACAGAACGAGACTTCGTCAAAAAAAGAAAAAAAAAATTGCACTCTACACCTGGCATATACCAGGAACTCGGTAAATGTTTTCCAACTAATCAAATTGAATTTGGTGAACAAAAATGTGCAGGTGGTGCTGTACTTAACCAATTCCTGCTGACGTTGGATGGCCCCAACCATTACCACTGTCATTAATCCTGTCTCTACACCACCACTCTTACATTGACCTCATGGTTCTACTCATTAGCCTGCACACTGCTCTCCCTTCCATCCAGCCAACGATGTTTGACTTAATATGGGGAGCTACTCTTTTTTTTTTTTTTTTTTTTTTTTTTTTGAGACAGAGTCTCCCTCTGTCGCCCAGGCTGGAGTGCAGTGGTGCGATCTTGGCTCACTGCAAATTCCACCTCCCAGGTTCACGCCATTCTCCTGCCTCAGCCTCCTGAGTAGCTGGGACTACAGGCACCCGCCACCACGCCCGGCTAATTTTTTTGTATTTTTAGTAGAGATGGAGTTTCACCGTGTTAGCCAGGATGGTCTCAATCTCCTGACCTCGTGATCCGCCAGCCTCGGCCTCCCAAAGTGTTGGGATTACAGGCATGAGCCACCGCGCCCTGCTAGGGAACTACTCTTTCCTCACTACTTTTATGACTTTGTTAGCGGCATCTCTTTTCTCTCCATCCCCTTTAGGTCTCTCACTTATAGCATTTTTTAATTAGTTCCCTTGGGGCTAATAACTGCAAGATATTTGAATGGCAACATTTTCTCCAAGAGCCCAAATGTTAATTCCAATGTCATCTTTGTTATTTCCCCCAACTTACTAAATAGGGTTCCTGGCGGCCAGCTTGGAGTGCCAAAATCCCCTGGCTGAAGAAACCGATTAGGCCTCCATTGCTTCCAATCTGTAGCTTCCACTTAGATTTATTTGTAGAATTAATTACAGAAACTGTTTTATTCTTTTATATATACGACTTTTGTAGTAGTGTCTACTTGGGATATCTCAGTTTGCTGAGGTCACAAAGCCACTTGTTAAGATGTGATAGGACTATACTCAGATAGTACAGTGACATCACTAAACCTAAGGCTTACGGGAACCTAAGCCTCAATCATTTCCCTCCCACCTTTTGCCACACTCTAGCAGAGGTTTATTCAAGTTAGTATCTCTACTTCACTGGGAAGGATTGGGATTCAGCATTTTCATATTTTTCTCTTTGATTAACCATTCCCCCACTCAAGACTGGCATTTCCTGTTTTGGTTGGGCCTGTTTAGACACATGTTGCTCAGCACAGCTGGTTGGGCATTTGCAGTCCAAGTGATTATCCTTGCACTTTTATATGGTGGCAGCATGCTGCAACAGGAAGCACGATGAAACTGCAGGCAGAAGGCCTGGGTTCTGGTCCCAGTTTTCTCATTAAATACCGATATGACCGGCCGGGCGTGGTGGCTCACGCCTGTAATCCCAGCACTTTGGGAGGCCGAGCAGGGCGGATCACAAGGTCAGGAGATCGAGACCATCCTGGCTAACGTGGTGAAACCCCGTCTCTAATAAAAATACAAAAATTAGCCAGGCGTGGTGGTGGGCGCCTGTAGTCCCAGCTACTCAGGAGGCTGAGGCAGGAGAATGGCGTGAACCCGGGAGGCAGAGCTTGCAGTGAGCCGAGATCGTGCCACTGCACTCCAGCCTGGGTGACAGAGCAAGACTCTGTCTCAAAAAATAAATAAATAAATAAATAAATAAATAAATAAATAAATAAATAATACTGATATGACCTTGAATAAGTCATTTCATTCTTCTATGTCTCCATTTATCTGTAAAATGGGGAAATCCAAAACATACCATCTCTAGGGACACTTTCAGAAACAACACTGGATGCTTCTACACTTTACTTGAAAGGCACTTTATTCATTCAATGCCTTTTCAAAGTACTTCTATAAAAAAGAAATTTCAGGGCCAGGAGCAGTGGTTCACATCTATAATGTCAGCACTTTGGGCAGCAGAGGCAGGAGGACCCCTTGAGCCCAGGAGTTCAAGACCAGCCCGGACAACATAGTGAAACCCTGTCTGTACAAAATAAAAAGTTTTTAAAATTTGGCCAGCCATGAAAGCTCACATCTGTAGTTCCAGCTACTTGGGAGGCTGAGGTGGGAGGACTGCTTGAGCCCAGGAGGTTGAGGCTGCAGTGGGCCATGATTGTGCCACCATAGTCCAGCCCGGGCAACAGAGCAAGTCCCTGTCTCTAAAAAAAAAAAAAGAAACAAAGAAAAAAATATTTTTTAAGAAATCTCAGAGCCACCTTATAATCAGAACACAGAATGATATGGTTGGAAGTCATTCTTTATAGAATTCTGATTTTTTATATATTTATATAAAAACATCTTGTATGATTATCCAGAATAGCACTGCCAACTCATCAAGCTTTCAGGGACGAGAGAGAGGGTGAGTAGATTGCTTCTGCTAGAGTTGAAATTAACAGCTCTGGGCTGGGCACTGTGGCATGTGCCTGTAATCCCAGCACTTTGGGAGGCTGAGGTGGGCAGATCACTTCAGGCCAGGAGTTCGAGACCAGCCTGGCCAACATGGTAAAACCCCATCTCTACTAAAAATACAAAAATTAGCTGGGCATGGTGGCACACACCTGCAATCCCAGCTACTCAGGAGGCTGAGGTGGGAGAATTGCTTGAACCGGGGAGGCAGAGGCTGCAGTGAGTCAAGATCATGCAACTGCACCCCAGGGTGGGTGATACGGCAAGACCCTGTCTCAAAAAAAAGAAAAAAAAAGAAAGAAATTAACAGCTCTGAACCCTACCAAAGACAGCAAAAGGAACTCTATTTTCCCCTCAAGCCCAGCATAGAATTTGTTATCCACCTACAATGGTTGATTTTTATGTGTCAACTTAGCTAGGCCACTGTACCCAGATATTTGCTCAAACACATCTGGAGATTCTGTGAAAGTATTTTTAGATGAGATTAACATTTAAATAAGTAAACTCTGAGTAAAAGCAGATTACTCCCCATAATGTGGGAGGGCCTCATCTAATCAGTTGGAATCCTTAAAAAAAAAAAAAAAAAAAAAAAAGACTGAGATCCCCTAAGGAAGACGGAATTTTCTGCCAGCAAACTACCTTCAGGCTCAAGCTGCAAAAATCAACTCTTCCCTGGGTCTCCAGCCTGCTGGTCTACCCTATGGATTTTGTACTTGCCTATCATGGGAGTATATATATATATATATATATATATATATATATATATATATACATATACACACACACACACACACACACATGCATATATATATTTTATATATGCATCTATATATTTATATATGCATATATATTTATATATATGCATCTATATATTTACATATATGCCTATATATATTTATACATATAGGCATATATATATTTATATATATATATATATATATTTAGAGAGAGAGAGAGATCCTTTCATTCTGTTTCTCTGGAGAACTCTTCCAGGAAAATCTCATCCTGCCCTTATCCCCTCCCTTTATCCCATGAAGTTCTATTCCCCTGCCAGAAGGTCCATTCACCTCAATAACAAATGCAACTGAAAGGGATCAATAAAGTGCCATGCACATGTTTGTTAACATAATAACAGTTATCATCATCATCATCATTATTGTCATTTTAGTCAGACCATTTGAGAAACTAGATGTGGGGCCAACTGCGTATGTCCAGTATTATACAATGTGAAAGCCTGGGGTCTCTAAGGGAAGGCAGACCACACAGGGCAGGGGGCTATTGTGCTTTGCTTCCACAACCCACAACCCACAACCCAGCCACACATCAGATTATTGAAACCACTCCTGCGAAAGAACAAAATTGGTTGATTATGCATTCATCCCACATAACTCTTGGCTCTAGCAATTCTCTACACCTCCGGAGATCTCTCATCTTCCTCTTCATCTACATTATCCAGAAAAGAAAAAAAGCCAGCTGTCAGAGGGAGTAATCTTTTTAGCACTTTTCCAATCAAAACCAGCCTTTGCTGACTTCCCCTGACTTCCTAGAATAAATCCTGCCTGGTCCCCAAAAAGCCTGATGGCTTTTTAGTGCACTGGCTCCACCTAGTGACTGCTAGAGAGAATGCACCCAAACTTTCTTGGTTTGGATCGAGGTTACAGAATTGACAGCTAAAAAGTCAGACAAATTATTCACGATAGCCAGACGTTGATTTGAATTCCAGAGACTTCTGAGAAACACTGTATATAGCTCATTTTAGGAGTACCTAGCATAAGGTTAAGAGTATGTATTTTAAGTTCAGATGTCTCTGAGTACAAAATCTTGTTCAGCCTCCTACCACATTTTGCCTATATGACTTTGGACAAGTCATTTACCTTATTTAAGCTTTAAGGCACTTATTTGTAAAAACTGAGTTAATTGTGAATACTTACTAGAAATTTTGTAATAATTAATATAGATAGATAGTAGATGGATAGAGTGCTTAATAGACTACTTCGTCCATAATAAACAATCAATAAACCATAGTTATTTCTATTAGCTACTTGGAAGACTTCCACAGAATATAAATTTCTCTGTGGGTCGATGCTTCTTACCCTTTTAACTGAGCTAAATAGGAGGGAGATTATGATCAATTTTTAAAGGCTACTTTAACACAATTTGAGTCTGATAGATACAGATTTCCCTGCAGGAATTACGTATTCTTTGCCATGCTACTGCCTAGAGAGTAAATATTCTATTTATTTATTTAAGACATAGTCTCATTCTGTTGCACAGGCTGGAGTGCAGTGATGCAACCATAGCTGACTGCAGCCTGGAACTCTTGGGCTCAAAGAATCCTCCTGCTTCAGCCTCCCGAGTAGCTGGGACTACAGGCGCGTTCCACCACATCAGGTTAATTTTTTTACTTTTTGTAGAAATGGAGTCTTAGTATGTTACCCAGGCTGGTCTCAAACTCCTGGACTCAAGCAATCCTCCCATGTAGGCCTCTCAAAGAACTAAGATTACAGGAGTGAACCACCATCAAGCTATAAATATTCTAGTGATTCAAGAAAGGCACTCAATTTTTTAATTAAATGTGTGTCACATATGCTCCTTTGTTTGGTACTTATATGGAAGTTCAAAGTTCATTCTTAAATCTGAGACCTTGGAAATATAATCTTTTAAATTATCTCCTATATCTGTTCTCAAAATAAATCAACAAAATAATTTTGGGTCTTTCTTGAATGCAAAACCGAAAGCACTTCTTAAAGAGTGAGGAGGATCTGTTAGATGTTAAAGCACACCTGTTTAAGGTTGGACATAATGTACCTTTGCTCAATCTCATAACCAAGTCTGACTTCCAGAATCCCTTAGTTTGTAACACTGCTGTCAACAGATGAACCCAGCCCTGCTCCTAGCCCTGTTCTTCCTTTTTGTTGGTTCCTAAGAAGCATGTATTTTATTTATAGTCCCATATTTCCCTATCCTTCATTCTGGATATAATTTTTCCACAAGGAAAAAAATATTTATAGTATCAAGGACTGAATTAAGATCCATGGAATTTGCAAGCTTGTCTCAACTGAATTGATTCAAGTCATGAAACCATATACAAGTCACAGCCTAAGTCTCAGTTTTGCATTTGAAAAATGGTGATACCTCCCCATCTTACCCTACAAAGTTATGGTGAATATAATAAATTAGTGTAAGTAAAAGACCTATGTACATTACAAGGTACTATACGAATATGAAACTAGCGCTTCCAGCTCAGGGTGAACACTACTAGTTTAAAATCCATTCCCAATCTTTTAAGTATGGAAACCCTCATGTGCCAGTTACTGTATTTTTACTGTATTTTACTGTAGTGATTGAGAAAATATAAGTTTTCATTTGGATTTCCATTCCCTCACAATAATTCCAAGGTCTCTCAAAGTGTCGTGGTCAGATACTTAGAATCACTGCCTAAATCAATAAGGAGATTAACCAAAGGTGGCCTCAACACACTGGGCTGCAGAATTTTTTCTTGTTTTCTGATTCCTCTAAACCAACTACTTTCCTTTCCTAAATGTTTTCTATCACTTGCTAGGACTCCTGGTCCCCCTTCTTCTTTGCTGGTTTCTGGGATACTAGCCCATCTGTCACTTCTTCTGAAACTACTGATTATAAATTCCTAACAGTTATTCATAGTTAAACCTATAGAAGTATACACCTCAAAAGAAGAAAACAAAATTGATGTCACACATTGAGATGGAAAGATCTGATTCCAAAGTACTGGTAAAAAGTACAAAAATACTCCCCTCCCCAGTCCTTGAGTTATTAATCATCTTGAGGTTGCAGTACTTAGACATCTGTTGGATAAAAGAACAGATTAGAGGGAGGCAAGGAAATCTGCCAAGACCTGAGGCAGATGCTTCCTCTTAGACTTGGACCTCGTAGCAATGCGACATGTTCTGACTCTTTTCTCAGATCTAAGTTTTAACATCGCATTTCTCCAATGTATTGGAACAGCTCCAGTAGAGGTAGAACTTGAACATAAGGAGTCCCAGGAATTATTGGGGCTACTTCATTCATTTATTCGAAAGAATTAATTGAGAGCCTACTCATTTAGCCTTGAATTATTCTAGGGCTAGAGATTTAGAAATAAAAGACATGCATTCAGGTGGGCAGGAACATCATTCATGACAGTGACTCAGTAAAAAGTGTTGAAAAAGAAATCAGCCCATGGTTTAAGCCCAAAGAACCAGTTGACTACAAGTCTCGTGCCTATGACTGGGCCTATGAATAACAGGTGGACACAGCAGCAGTCTCCTTCAGCACTGCTTGGTGTGTCCCTTGATACAGCTCTTCATTCCACTGACATGGAAGCAACAGGATTGATCATTATTTTCTAGAGCATATTTACCAATTAAAGCCATTGGAAACTGGAAAAAAGGATTATATATGCATATCAATCTTCGAATAGCATACATGTGAGTTTGGTGTGATCTACCAACCTCTCCTTAGTAGAACAGATGGAAGGCTAGGCTAGTCTAGCTAGTTCTGTTCCAGATCTTCTTTTCTTCATTATTCCAATTCATTTTTGGCCTTTTAAGAATTATACAGACTTCTACAATTAAGAATAAAATCTATAGATATTTTTGAAAGAAAAGAAAGAGAGAAAGAGGAAGGAAGGAAGGAAGGAAGGAGAGAAGAGAGAGAAGAGAGAAGAAAGACCAGCCTGACTAACATGGTGAAACCCCGTCTCTACTACAAATACAAAAATTAGCTGGGCTTGGTGGCGCATGCCTGTAGTCCCAGCTACTCAGGAGACTGAGGCAGGAGAATCTCTTGAACCCGGGAGGCAGAGGTTGCAGTGAGCTGAGATCATGACCATTGCACTCCAGCTTGGGCGGCAGACCAAGACTCCCTCTCAAAAAAAAAAAGAAAGAAAGAAAGAGAGGGGAGCAGAGGGGAGGGGAGGGGAGAGGAAGGAGAAGGGGAAGGGGAAGGGGAAGGGGAAGGAGAAGGGGAAAGGGAAGGGGGAGGGGAAGGGGAAGGAAGGGAAGGGAAAAGGAAGGGAAGGAAGGAAAGAAAGGAAAGAAAGACAGCTTCTGCCCTCAACATATTCACCATCTACTCGGGGATTCAGTTTATGGCACGGTGGCTGAGATTCGATGGTGAAAAAAATTCCAAGTTAGGGGGTGAGAGGGAATCCAGTGACTGCCCAGGGAAGGGGGTGTCGGAAGTAAGATTTGAAATATAAACACAAGCTCATTATGGAAGGAAGGAGTAACTTACTCTAGGTTAACCAGCAAGGTTCAGAGACTTGAAGAGAGCACAAGCATAAAAATGCAAACTGAGGAACTGAAAGCTGAAGAAAGAGTAGCTGAAGACCTTCAGAGGAAAGACTTGCTCGGCCCAGCTGATGAGCTTACATTATGTCTTAAAAGCAATGGGAGCTACTAAAGGATTTTTTTTTTTTTTTTAGGTGGAGTTTGCTCTTGTTGCCTAGGCTGGAGTGCAATGGTGTGATCTCGGCTCACCGCAACCTCTGCCCCCCGGGTTCAAGCGATTCTCCTGCCTCAGCCTCCCAAGTAGCTGGGATTACAGGCATGCGCCACCACACCCGGCTAATTTTGTATTTTTAGTAGTGACGGGGTTTCTCCATGTTGGTCAGGCTGGTCTCAAACTCCCGACCTCAGATGATCCACCTGCCTCGGCCTCCCAAAGTGCTGGGATTACAGGCGTGAGCCACCGTGCCCGACCTACTAAAGCATTTTAAGTGGGAGAGCCGCACGATGGGATTTGCCAAAAAAAATGTCAAGTTCAATCATTCTGGGATCTATATTTCCCTCAAACCTCTTAACTCCCATTATGTTACCAAAGTCTCTTACTTCCTATCCTGGCCTCCTGCCAATCCTTAGTCTCCTGCCCATCCAATCCATCCCCAACCCTTTGCAGAGTAGTCTTTCCCCTGCTCTCAGCTCTAGAATGGAATCCATGCCTAATGTTTCACACTCATGTTGTTGCCAGTCACCCTCCTCATATCTTAATCTCCAGCCAACCTCACAAAACGCCATGCTGTTTTATGTCCCTACTATTATCAGCATTAATGTCTGGGACACCCTTCCTCCACTGTCCTGCTGATGGAGTCTCACTTATCTTTCAAAACCCAGTTCAGTGTCTACCTTTGTGTGAAATCTGCCCCCATATGCCTAGGCACACCTCCTTTGTGCCAACCCCATACCTTACACAGTTTCCTATTCCTGCATTTATACTCAACACGACTAGTCTCTGCTTGCTGGTTCACTACCTCCTTTTGTAGTACGAGCGCCTTGTGGGAGAGATGTCACCATCTTATCTTTGTATCCCCAGTGCTTAGGGCTGAGTTTAATGCTCAATACAGAATTGGTAAAAGAATAAATGAATGAATAATGTTCCTTCTTACAGATAAAGAAAGATGGTCCCAGCCTGTTATGGCAGAATAATTTTCTGAATTCTAAGCATGTAGCTATATACTTGAAAATGTCTGAAGTTATATTTGTTACTGTGGTAGAATACTGCAATCAATTTCTTTATATTATGCCTCCCAATTTCTCTTTCATGGAGACTATACACTCCCGGAAACACATGGATGGACATATGCTGTGTTGCAATATTCTTCTCATACACTGAGAAACTCACCCAATGTATAGATATGTGTATACCCCAAGCAAACTTATATAAGACCTTACCTTCTTTTCCTGTAATCCCATCTGAATATTTTTGCAGCAGTAAAAGTACCTAACGTGCTCTATTGCCAAAATAAAAAGAAGCCCAAGTATATATTTTCCTTTTCTGAAAATCACGTGTCCCAAAAGATTCTACTTTTGCTAAACCACAACTAAGTAATGTCAAGGTATTTGTGGAAAGAGTGACTGTTATTGGAGATTGAACTTGAAGCACAAGGCCAAAGAATCTTGTGACACGGAAATAGTGTCACAGGTCCTAAAAAGGTCATGTTCCCTGGACCTGCCTTCATGGTAACCAGAAGGGACCAATAATGGAGAATGAGAGAAGCTTCTCTGATATTTGACCTGCATATGATCCTGATACCAGGGAACCATACTGAGGCAAGGGTGAGTCTTTTTTTTTTCTTTTCTTTTTTTTTTGAGTTGAAGTCTCGCTCCATCGCCCACGCCAGAGTGCAGTGGCACAATCTTGGCTCACTGCAACCTCTGTCTCCTGGGTTCAAGCAGTTCTCCTGCCTCAGCCTCCTAAGCAGCTGGGACCACAGGCACGCACCACTGCACCTGGCTAACTTTTTGTATTTTTAGTAGAGACGGGGTTTCACCATGTTGGCCAGGCTGGTCTTGAACTCCTGACCTCAGGTGATCCACCTGCCTCACCCTCCCAAAGTGCTAGGATTACAGGCATGAGCCACCACACCCAGCCAAGGGTGAGTCTTAATAATGACAGAGTGAATTCTCATCATCTTAGTGGAACAGGAGTTCAGAGTTGGAATTAATTTAAAGTATATAAAGAAGCAAAAGGTAAAAACAAATTAAATATCTATCAATTGAGCTGGTAATAAAATAGGTTAAAAGAAATAGGATTTATGGTAAATTGGACTTTCGGTCCCAATCCTATCACCTACAGTAAGATTATATATCTATGACCTGGCCATAACCTCAAGGTAGGTGAAGTAAACTTTCCCACTTTCTGACTATGGGTTTGGCCATATAAACTGATTTGGCCAATGAGATATTAGCAGATATGATGTTAGCCGAGGCTTGAAATGCACTTGTGCATCTGTCATTGCCATGAGAAAAACATAGCCTAGTATTGACTGCCCCTCCATATGAAGCAACACCACCTCAGCTGGTTTATCCACCTGCAATCAGAAACAGAACAACACCAGTCCACCCACAGATGCGTGAGAGAGAAAGAAATGCTTATTTCTATATGCTGCTGCTATTTTGTGATGGTTTGTTACCCAGCAAAAGCTGACTGATACATGGGCCATCCATACAATAAAATCTTCTCTAGGTATTAAATGAGATAGACCTTGATGAATTGATATAGAAGGATATTTAGGATACACCTGCAAGTAAAAACAGCAAGGTGCAGAGCAGTATAAATAATATGCTTTCATTTGTGGGGAAAAAAAGAACATACATTTCTATATTTGTCTAAACAATATTAGACTATCTTTAGAAGAATGAATAAAAAGTTGTTAACTGAGATTGTCCCCAGAGAAGAGCACTGGCTGGCTGAGGGACAGAAGTGAAAGTGACCAATCAGTTGGAAAGCTTTTCAGTATTTAACAACTGGAGAGTCGCACTGGTGCCCACCAGCTGAGTATCCATCCTAGATGGACACGTTCTGGAAATAGCCTAGATTCCCCCTCTCACAGCTTTTTAGATCCCCCTTTCACAGTTTTCAGTATGGTCCAGGCAGAAATTGAAGTGATTTCAAGGTTTAAAGAGAGCTAGATTTAGTTGAGTAGATGAGGATCAGAGTAGGGAGAAAAAAGAAAACATGTACTAAAAATGGGTTTGCCATCCATGTATTTTTAACAACTTATTCTCTGCTTCTCCCCCTCTGCAATACCATTTCTAAGCTCCCAGTACCATTCCAAAACTTGACATCATTATAGTCCACAGCATGTAGATAACTGATTCAGTTACTTAAACATTTTTAAAAAGATGAGGTAAAAGAAATACTGTAATACAAAAGATTTTCTCACAATGTGGAAAGAAGTATATACATATATATATATATGTATATTCAAATTTCACATAATCCAAGAAACATTATGAGGATAAGCGCATGTTGCCATGGAAACTAGATGTCATCATTAGCATCATCAACAGTCACTAAATGCCTGTTAGTGCTGTTTTGAGCTACTTCCTACTTTCACTAGAAAAGAAAGACATGATGCTTGCTGTGAAGGAATTTCTAATTTAAATGGCTTCTGGAACAGCACATGCTTGGTAAGGAAAGGATGAACCTTTACCATTCATCACTGCTAGGTTCCAGAGATAAAGAGATTAATAAGACTCAGTTTCTATCCACAAAGAGTTCAGTCTGGTGTGGGGGACACTCATGAATGGATGACTATTAGATAATGGGGAAATGTAGTGTTGGTTACACACAACTCCCAAAGCAATCAAATGCTGACAGATGAAGTGCATGCTTATTCAAGAAAAAGCAATCTGTTTATATATCTATTTCTTGCCTCATTATTTATCCCTAAACATGTTTTAAGATTAATAATGTGTAAGGGAGAAAACTCTCGATGTCCTCTCCCTGAATTCCTCTTACTATTCCTAGTTTTAACCTTAGTCAGTGAGATTCCCCTGTTCAAATGCAAACAAAGCTTTTATAAAAAGTGTGAAGAATGGAACTGTGGTTTCTACAAGCTGTTAAGTCAAAGAATGCATGAATAATTTAGACTCCACCAACTGCCAATGATCATGCATTCCAAAACTCTGGATCCCAGGAGCCAGTGATAGGCAGGACACCTGGGATACAGAATATGCCCAGGAGAGTGATTAATCTTTATTTCCTCTGTATTGTCAGCAATTATTGATGCAGGCTGCTCACTGCCTGTCTAGATCTACAATACTCTTGGCTTGCCCTCTGGAGCCCCACGTGTTGCCAACGTTCCACTTGTTACTTCTTGTTGGACCTCCATGGCATGGCCAACTGCCTAACCTCCTACACCCCATCTGCACCATCCACCAAAGACTACGCTTTGCCTATCAGATTAGCCTTTTTCCTCTCTCCTGCAATAGAATCTGCCTTCAAGTGCCTGCTCTGCTAACAGAAAATCAGAGTTTTGTTATGCTAGTATAAAAGCAGGATTCTGTAGAGAAGTCAAAGCAAAAGAGAGTCAAGCTAATCACATACAGTGGCCTAGGATGTAGAATGTGGCACCCTAATCAATTCCAGAGGGTTCTGGAGTTCATAAAGGAGCTTCAATCCTAAGTGAATCCAGTCCCTCCGTAGCCATAACACTAATACATCTCTCTCCTAGGCAATAGCATACTGATGTTTAAGGGGCCTCTAAGAGTCACTCTCAGTTTCATAAGGAGAAAGAGTGGTCGAAGGAATTGGCAAGTTCACAAATTGCCTACAGTGAGTTTAAAAACAAAACCATTATCGGCTGGCTGAAGGACCACTTGTTGTCAGCCTGTGCAGTCAGCATCACGCTCAATAAATGTTAATTTCCTTTCCTAAAGTAAAATCTTAGCTACTCAGGAGGCTGAGGCACGAGAATCACTTGAACCGGGAGGCAGAGGTTGCAGTGGGCCAAGACCCAGCCTGGGTGACAGAGCTAGACTCTGTCACAGAAAAAAAAAACAAAAAAACAAAAAAACAAAACTTAATATGGGCTGGGTGTGGTGGCTCATGCCTATCATCCCAGCACTTTGGGAGGCTGAGGTGGGAAGATCACTTGAGACCAGGAGTTTGAGACCAGCCTGGGTAAGACAGTGAGACTCCATCTCTAAAATCAATCAATCAATAAATAAATAAAACAAAATTTAACATGTAGGGCTTTGGGAAGCTGAAGTGGGATGATTACTTGAGCCCAGGAGTTCGAGGGCATCCTGAGCAACACAGCAAGACTCCATCTCTATTTCTTAAAAACTTAATATGTAAATTATATGCTTTAAAAACGGGTATTTTCCCATTTGACCCAGCCATCCCATTACTGGGTATATACCCAAAGGATTATAAATCATGCTGCTATCAAGACACATGCACACATATGTTTACTGAGGCACTATTCACAATAGCAAAGACTTGAAACCAACCCAAATGTCCAACAACGATAGACTGGATTAAGAAAATGTGGCACATATACACCATTGAATACTATGCAGCCATAAAAAATGATAAGTTCATGTCCTTTGTAGGGAGATGGATAAAACTGGAAACCATCATTCTCAGCAAACTATCGCAAGGACAAAAAACCAAACACCACATGTTCTCACTCTTAGGTGGGAATTGAACACTGAGATCACATGGACACAGGAAGGGGAACATTACACTCCGGGGACTGTTGTGGGGTGGGGGGAGGGGGGAGGGATAGCATTAGGAGATACACCTAATGCTAAATGATGAGTTAATGGGTGCAGCACACCAACATGGCACATGTATACATATGTAACTAACCTGCACATTGTGCACATGTACCCTAAAACTTAAAGTATGATAATAATAAAATGAAAAAATAAAATAAAATAAAATAAAATAAAAACGGGTATTTTCGAGAGGTTGAGACCACAGTGAGCCATGATTGCGCCACTATACTTCAGCTTGGGTGACAGAACAAGACCCTTTATCAAATAAATAAATAAATGTATTTTATTTTACATCAATTATATTTCCATAAAGTTTTAGTGTGTTTGTTTTTTAAGACAAAGTCTCACTCTGTCACCCAGGCTGAAGGACAGTGGCATGATCTTGGCTCACTGCAACTTCTTCCTCCAGGGTTCAAGCGATTCTCCCACCTCAATCACCCAAGTACCTGGGATTACAGGCATGTGCCACCATATCCAGCTAATTGTTTTATTTTTATTAGAGATGGGGTTTCACCATGTTGGCCAGGCTGGTCTCAAACTCCTGGCCTCAACACGAGAACTCAAAGTGTGCTGGGATTACAGGCGTGAGCCACTGCACTCAGCCATACAAAGTTGTTGTTTTTTTTGTTTTGTTTTTTTTTTTTTGAGATGGAGTCTTGCTGTGTCACCCGGGCTGGAGTGCAATGGCGTGATCTCAGCTCACTGCAACCTCCGCCTTTCATGTTCAAGTGATTCTCCTGCCTCAGCCTCCCAAATAGCTGGGATTACAGGCATCCACCACCATGCCCGGATAATTTTTGTATTTTTAGTAGAGATGGGGTTTCACCATGTTGGCCTGGCTGGTCTTGAACTCCTGACCTCAAGTGATCCTCCTGCCTTGGCCTCTCAAAGTGCTGGTATTACAGGTATGAGCCACCGTGCGTGGCCACAAAGTTATTTTTTAAAGAATAATTGACTACTAATAGTAAGAAAATAAATTATGGAATTTATAGTATATGTAGAAGTAAATTAAAAATATGATGTAAAATATATAATAACAGTAACACAAAGAAAAGAAAGACAGTAAATACACTTCTCTAACATTTTTATACCATATGTACAATGGTATAATATTTGAAAATAGACTGAAAAGTGAAAATATTTGTGTGTGTGTATATATATACGTATATATACAGTATGTCCTAGAGCAATCACCTTTAAAAAAAAAAAGGGCTGTAAGCCTAGTGAAGATAAAATGAAATCAGAAAAAAAAAAATACTCAATCCAAAAGAAGTCAGGTAAAGACAAAAAGGAAAAATGAGCAATTGAGACAAACAGAAAGCAAACAGCAATATGGTGCATTTAAACATAACCATATAGATAATGACATTAAATATAAATTGTTTAAACAATCAAAAAGTAGAGATTGTCAGACTGATTTTTTAAAAAGACTCAACTACATACTGTCTACAAGAAGAAACTCACTTTATACATAGATATAGAGGGTTAAAATACGAAGAAAAAATAATCCAAAGAAAGCTAAAATGCCTATATTAATATTAGATTAAGTAGATTTTAGAACATGAAGTATTACTAGGGATAAAAAGAAATACTTCTTAAAGATAAAGAAGCCAATTCATTAAGAAAAGATAGCTGGGTGCAGTGGCTTATGCCTGTAACCAGCACTTTGGGAGGCTGAGGTGGGCAGATTGCTTGAGATCAGGAGCTGGGTAACACAGCGAAACCTCGTCTCTACAAAAAGTACAAAAAATTGCCAGGCATGATGGTGCATGCCTGTGTCCCAGCTACTTAGGAGGCTGAAGTGGGAGAATTGCTTGAGCCTGGGAGTTGGAGGTTACAGTGAGCCGAGATCACGCCACTGGACTTCAGTCTGGGCAACAGAGTGAGACTCTATCTCAAAAAAAAAATTATGTGTATAATATATATACACACATATATGTGCCCACATGTATGTATATATTACATATATGTACGTGTATATACATACGTGTGTGTACATATATGTAGGTATGTAATATATACATATATGTACACATACTATATGTGTATACTATATATACATATATGTACACATACTATACATGTGTATACTATATATACATATATGTACACATGCTATACGTGTGTATACTATATATACATATATGTACACATGCTATACGTGTATATACTATATATACATATATGTACACATGCTATACATGTGTATACTATATATACATATATGTACACATGCTATACATGTGTATACTATATATACATATATGTACACATGCTATACATGTGTATACTATATATACATATATGTACACATGCTATACATGTGTATACTATATATACATATATGTACACATGCTATACATGTGTATACTATATATACATATATGTACACATGCTATATATGTGTATACTATATATACATATATGTACACATGCTATATATGTGTATACTATATATACTATATATGTACACATGCTATATATGTGTATACTATATATACTATATATGTACACATACTATATATGTGTATACTATATATACTATATATGTACACATACTATATATGTGTATACTATATATACTATATATGTACACATACTATATATGTGTATACTATATATACTATACATGTACATACTATATATATGTACTATATATGTACATACACTATATATGTGTATACTATATATACTATACACGTACATACACTATATATGTGTATACTATATATACTATACATGTACATACACTATATATGTGTATACTATATATACTATATATGTACATACACTATATATGTATACTATATATACTATATATACTATATACTATATATGTACATACACTATATATGTGTATACTATATATACTATACATGTACATACACTATATATGTGTATACTATATATACTATATATGTACATACACTATATATGTATACTATATATACTATATATGTACACACACTATATATGTGTATACTATATATACTATGTATGTACATACACTATATGTGTATACTGTGTATACTATATATGTACATATACTATATATGTACATATACTATATAAGTGTATACTATATATGTATGTACATATATGTATATACTATATACACATAGTACATAGTACGTATATGCATAGTATATATGTATGTAGTATATACGTATATGTACATATTGTATATACATATATGTACATATTGCATATACATATATGTACATATATGTATATAGTGTGTACATCTTCTATGTATATACTATGTACATATATGTATATAGTGTATACATATATGTACATATATGTATATAGTGTACATATATGTATATAGTGTACATATATAGTGTGTACATATATGTACATGTATGTATATAGTGTGTGCATATATGTACATGTGTGTATATAGTGTGTACCTGTATGCACATATGTGTATATAGTGTGTGCACGTATGTACATATGTGTATATAGTGTGTACACGTATGTACATATGTGTATATAGTGTGTACACGTATGTACATATGTGTATATAGTGTGTACACGTATGTACATATGTGTATATAGTGTGTACACGTATGTACATATGTGTATATGGTGTGTACATATATATATAACTATTCTAAATATGTATCTACCTAATTACAGAGCCTGACTGATAAGAGAAACAGGAAAACCTAAATAGAAAGCCAAATCATGAGTGAACTCCCATTCACAAGTGCTACTAAGAGAATAAAATACCTAGGAATGCAACTTACAAGGGATGTGAAGGACCTCTTCAAGGAGAACTACAAACCACCGCTCAAGGAAATAAGAGAGGATACAAACAAATGGAAAAACATTCCATGCTCATGGATAGAAAGAATCAACACCGTGAAAATGGCCATACTGCCCAAAATAATTTATAGATTCCACGCTATTCCCATCAAACTACCACTGACTTTCTTCACAGAATTGGAAAAAACTACTTTAAACTTCATATGGAACCAAAAAAGAGCCCACATAGCCAAGACAATCCTAGGCAAGAAGAACAAAGCTGGAGGCATCACGCTACCTGACTTCAAACTATACTACAAGGCCACAGAAACCAAAACAGCATGGTACTGGTACCAAAACAGATATATAGACCAATGGAACAGAACAGAGTCCTCAGAAATACCACCACACATCTACAACCATCTGATCTTTGAGAAACCTGACACACACAAGCAATGAAGAAAAGATTCCCTATTTAATAAGTGGTGTTGGGAAAATTGGCTAACCATATGCAGAAAACTGAAACTGGACCCCTTCCTTACACCTTATACAAAAGTCAACTCAAGATAGATCAAAGAGTTAAACATAAGACCTAGGACCATAAAAATCCTAGAAGAAAACCTAGGCAATACCATTCAGGACACAGGCATGGACAAAGACTTCATGTTTAAAACACCAAAAGCAATGGCAACAAAAGCCAAAATTCACAAATAGGATCTAACTGAAGAGCTTCTGCACAGCAAAAGAAACTATCATCAGAATGAGCAGGCAACCTACAGAATGGGAGAAAATTTTTGCAATCTATCCATCTGACAAAGGGCTAATATCCAGAATCTACAAAGAATTTACTTAAACAAATTTACAAGAAAAAAACAGCCCCATCCAAAAGTGGGCAAAGTATATGAACAGACACTTCTCAAAAGAAGACATTTATGCAACCAACAGACACATGAAAAAATGCTCATCATCACTGGTCATTAGAGAAATGCAAATCAAAACCACAATGAGATACCATCTCACGTCAGTTAGAATGGCAATCATTAAAAAGTCAGGAAACAACAGATGATGGAGAGGTTGTGGAAAAATAGGAATGCTTTTACACTGTTTGTGAGAATGTAAATTAGTTCAACCATTGTGAAAGACAGTGTGGTGATTCCTCAAGGATCTAGAACTAGAAATACCATTTGACCCAGCAATCCTATTACTGGGCATAAACCCAAAGGATTATAAAGCATTCTATGATAAAGACACATGCACACGTATGTTTACTGCAGCACTATTCACAATAGCAAAGCCTTGGAACCAATCTAAACGTCCATCAATGATAGGCTGGATTAAGAAAATGTGGCACATACACACCATGGAATACTATGCAGCCATTAAAAAGGATGAGTTCATGTCCTTTGCAGGGACATGGATGAAGCTGGAACCCATCATTCTCAGCAAACTATCACAAGATCAGAAAACCAAACACTGCGTGTTCTCCCTTATAAGTGGGAGTTGAATAATGAGAACACATGGACACAGGGAGGGGAACATCACACACTGTGGCCTGTCAGAGGGTGGGGGGCTAGGGGAGAGATAACATTAGGAGAAATACCTAATGTAGGTGACGGGTTGATGGGTGCAGCAAACCACATGGCATGTGTATACCTATGTAACAAAACTGCACGTTCTGCACATGTAAGTCAGAACTTAAAGTATAATTTAAAAAAAAAGAGAGAGAAACAGAAAAACCTACAAACATATTGGAGATTTAAAGGCCCTTTAAAAAAAAAAGGCCCTGTTTTGTTTTGTTTTGTTTTGTTTGAGACAGAGTCTTGCTGTCTCGCCCAGGCTGGAGTGCAGTGGCATGATCTCGGCTCACTGCAAGCTCCACCTTCCAGATTCATGCCATTCTCCTGTCTCAGCCTCCCAGGTAGCTGGGACTACAGGCGCCCACCACCACACCTGGCTAATTTTTCGTATTTAGTAGAGACAGGGTTTCACTGTGTTAGCCAGGATGGTCTCCATCTCCTGACCTCGTGATCTGCCCGCCTCGGCCTCCCAAAGTCCTGGGATTACAGGCGTGAGTCAATGCACCTGGCCCCAAAGTTCCTCTTTTAGTAAGTGGTAGCACAGGTACACAGAAATAGATATAGAAGACTTAAGCAACACCATTGATCAAACTGACCTATTGCCTTCTATAGAACACAACACTCAACAACAGCAGAAAACACATTCTTTTCTTTTCTTTTTTTTTTTGTATTTTTAGTAGAGATGGGGTTTCACCGTGTTACCAGGATGGTCTCAATCTCCTGACCTCGTGATCCGCCCATCTGGGCCTCCCAAAGTGCTGGGATTACAGGCGTGAGCCACCGCGCCCGGCCGAAAACACATTCTTTTCAAGTACACATGAAACATTCACCAAGATGGACTATATTTGGGGCTATAAAACAAATTTCAATAAATGTAGTAGGATTTAAATCATAAACTATGTTCTTTGACCACAACTCAACTAATATCAATATTAAAATGACATCTAAAAAATCTCCAAATCTTTGGAAATTAACAATTCTAAATAATTCAGTAATCAAAGAACAAGTCACAAAAAAAACTGGAAAACATTTTGAATTTAAAAAAAATGAAAACAACATTTCAAAATTATAGGATACAGCTGAAACAGTCCTTAGAGAGAAAGGTATGTCATGTTAAATGCTTACATGAACAAAGAAGAAGGGTCTAAACTTTGATGATAAGAAACTACTAGAAAAAGAGCAAATTAAACCCAAGGCAAACAGAAGAAATGAAATAATAAAAGTGTAGAAATCATTAAAATAGAAAACAGAAAAGCAACACAGAAAATCAAAACCAAAAGCTGGGTTTTTTCAAATTTAATAAAATCTGTAGACCTCTATAGCCAGACTTAAGAGACAAAAAGAATTACACAATTTAACAAAGATCAAGAATGAAAGAGGCTAGGGGCAGTGGCTCTGTAATTCTAACACTTAGGGAGGTAGGGGTGGGAGGATAACTTGAGCCCAGGCATTCGAGACCTGCCCGGGCAATATAGCGAGAACCTGTTCTACAAAATATTAAAAAAAAAAAAAAAAAAAGGAATGAAAGAGGGAGACATCACTATAGATCCTAGAGATACAATAAAGAAACATTATGAATAACTTTATACCAATAAATTTAATAACCTACAAGAAATGGACAAATTCCTTTAAAAGCCAAAACTGCCAAATCTCATTCAAAAGGTAGATAACTTGAATATCATATACAAAAGATATTAAATTTATAGCTGCAAACATTCCCATAGAAAAATGTCTAGGCCCAGACGGTTTCAGTGGTAAAGGCTATGAAACATTTGGATAAGAAATAATACAAATTCTACACACATTTACAGAGAGTAGAAGATGAAATACCAGCTAATTTTATCAGGCCAACATTAATAGCAAGTCCAGACCAAGATATTACAAGAAAAGTACATATCATGATCTCTCATGAACACAGATGCTAAAATTCTTAACATTAACAAATCAAATCTGGCAACATATAAAAAAATAAACAAGTAAAGTTTCTCTTGGAATAGAGAATTTGTTCAACATTTGAAATCAGTCCATGTAAAAAGTAAAATCTTATGATTATCTTAAGAGTTGCAGAAAAAGTATTTCATAAAATTCAATATCCCTTCATGATAAAAATTTTCAACAAGCTAAAAAAAATAGAATGAAGTTTTCTCAACCTGAAAAAGAAAACCTATAAAAAAAGTATGCTAACATCACTTAAAGGTGAAAGACTGAATCCTTTCCCCCTAAGATCAGGAAGAACATCCATGCTCCCCACGCTTATTTAACACCACTGGAGATTCTAGCTGAGGCAATAAGGCAAGAAAAAGAAGTACATGGCCGGGCATGGTGGCTCACACCTATAATCCCAGCACTTTGGGAGGCCTAGGCGGATCACTTGAGGTCAGGAGTTCAAGACCAACCTGGCCCACATAGTGAAACCCCGTCTCTACTAAAAACACAAAAGTTAGCCGGGTGTGCACGCCTGTGGTCCCAGCTTCTCAGGAGACTGAGACAGGAGAATTGCTTGAACCCAGGAGGCAGAGGTTGCCATGAGCTGAGATTGTGCCACTGCACTCCAGCCTGGGCAAAAGAGTGAGACTCTCTCAAAAAAAAGATAAAAAGAAAAAGAAGTACATGCAGACACTTTGGAAAGAAAGAAGTAAACCTGTCTTCATTTGCAGACAACAGGAGTATCTCTATGGAAATTACTATGGAATCTTTTAAAGCTAATAGAAATAAAAGTGAGCTTTACAGGCTCTCAGAATAGTAGGCCAGTATACATAAATTAATTGTGTGCTGGACAAAATGAAACTATGGTGCAAAAGCACTATTTTTAAAAAAAGATAAAAGCATTACAAGTTCTAGAAACTGGAAAAATAGGGGAAAATCTTAAGAATTGAGAGGAGGGAAGAAAATATAAGTTATAAGATAAGGCTTAAGGAAGGAGAAAGACGGAGATCTTTGATCAATGAAACAACAGAGGATCTGTTAATTTAATCTGGAGACAGACCTGATTGAGATCATACTAAAAAGTAAAATAGAAGCCATCAAGTTTGTTTTGGAATAAACTCTCAGGATATTCTTGCAATCAATTAGGCAAAAAAGATGACAGCTTGGTCTCAAGCAAAGGAGAAGGAGAAAAGCAAACCATAATCAAGAGAGAGTTGGAAGATTAAATCAATTGGCTATTGACAAATGTGGAAGGGAAGAGAGAAGGGGGAGACCAGGGCTGCTCCCAGATATGGGGCTGCACCAGGGAATGACAATGCCCTGCAGAGGAGCAGCTGTGCTGGCTTCAGTCTCTGATTCACAAAATACCCCAGGGAAAGAGCAGGTGTCATCTTTAGCTTCAACCATAAAGTGGCATGCGGTGCAGAGAGTGGCAGCCTGCCTGGGCCACTTTACCCTAAAATGTGGCACCTACTGGGTCCTCCACTTCAGCCACTGCCCCGGGCACTGGCATAATGGTCATTTACAACAATCATTTCCCTTGCTCGCTTGCCTGGACACCTCCTGGGCCACAAAAGTATGCCTCAAATTAGGCAACTGACATAATAGAGACAGTAGGACCTCTGTCTGAGTCGTGACCATTTTCTCTTCCCCTATCTTCTCTCAGGTTCGCTCTCTGAATTCTCCTGGGGGAGCTCCATCACCTATCAGCTTTTCTTTTTATGAAACTTGAACATCTTAAGCTGAAATTGGCGACCCTTCCTGAATAGCAAAATGCAATCACCTTTACAGGACTCCAGATGTTTCAAATACAAAAAGCCATAGGCAGGAGTAACGTTGCAATTCCATGCATGCCTCAAAAGGGATTCGCAGCCTAAGCATCCACAAGAGGGAGCTCTCTAGTACCTTTTCACTTTCTCAATAAAGATTTACGATCACCTGCTGTGCACCAGGCTCTATGCTAGGCATTGGAGATACAATAATAAATAAAAATAAAAGGGCCAGCTGCAGTGGCTCATGCCTGTAATCCCAGTACTTTGGGATGCTGAGGCGGGAAGATCACTTGAGCCCAGGAGTTCAAGGCTGTAGCAAGCTATGATTGTGCCACTGCACTCCAGCCTGGGTGACAGAACATAACTCTGCCTCTAAAGAAAAATATTTATTTATTTAGAGATGGGGTCTTACTCTGTCACCCAGGCTGGAATGCAGTGGCACAATCACAGCTCTTGGCAGCCTCAACTTCCCAGGCTCAGGTGTTCCTCCCACCTCCACCTCAGCCTCCCAAGCAGATGGTGCTACAGGTGCCCACCACCACACCCAGCTAATTTGTGTATTTTTTGTAAAGACAGGGTTTCACCATGTTGCCCAGGCTGGTCTCGAACCCCTGGGCTCAAGTGATCCACCTGCCTTGTCCTCCCAACAAATTAAAATTAAAACTGAAAACGTAAACACGGGAGCAGTGGTTCACGCTTGTAATCCCATTTTGGGAAGCCAAGGCAGGAGGAATGATTGAGTCCAGGAATTCGAGACCAGCCTGGGCAACATAGCGAGACCTCATCTCTACAAAAAAATTAAAAATAAATAAATCAGCCAGGTGTCATGGCATGTACCTGTCTTTGTTCTAGCTACTCAGGAGGCTGAGGTAGGAGGCTTGCTTGAGCACAGGTCAAGGCTGCAGTAAGCTATGTTCACACCACTGCACTCCAGCCTGGGCAACACAGTGAGACACTGTCTCAAAAAATATATAAAAAATAAATAAAAGATCCCGGCCTCATGGATCTTACATTTCTATGGGAGACACAATTAGTAAATAAACAAATAAGCGGCATAAAACATTGTGATAAAGTTATTTAAAAAAAAAACAGAATGATGAGATAGAAACTAACTAGAAGAGGACACTCATCAAGAAGGGCATCTCTGGGGAGGCAGCATTTAGGCTGAGACTTGAAGGGTGAGAATGAGCCTGCCTTGTGCTCAGTACAAGTGATGCAACAGAAATGATTATGCCATATATTTACAGCTCTACATGTTATTAGGGTGTGGTGTGGGATCCGTGGCAGAAGTGGTGCTGTTAGCATAACTCAATACACGAGGCTGTGCAAGGGAAGATAGTATTTTGAAAAACTACATTATGCGACCTTCTCCCTAGTTAACTGTTAAGGAAAACTTATTCAGTGATACTAGTTAAAGCGTGGCAAGGAAAACGTCATTCAGAACCATCACGATAGCTACAGGGACCAGGGCAATGGGGTCTTGCAGTCAGGGAGAGACCGGGGCAACTCCGAATACAGCACAAGCAGGTGGGAATCATAATTGATGCCAACGAGCAGGGTGGAGGTCAGTGGATGGAAAATTACTAAGAGGAAACATCAGGGGTGAGGGGGATTCTGGCTAAACCAACACAACAGGATTCTTGCTGAAGACAGGCCAGGGTGAACAGGCATCGCGTTGGGGAGGTGGGAGAGGAAAATTCTGGTCAGATATCCAGGATGATCAGATATTGAGGATGAGGGGTTCTGGCTAAACTGACTTAGTAGTGTTCTTTGCTAAAACTGGATGTTGCAAGAAAGTGCACAGATCGGCTGAGCAGAAGATTTGGAAGCCTGACTAAAGTTTGGCCAAGCAAAGAATCTTTGTCAAAACCAAAAGTATCCTGGGAGAGAAGGAGGTGCAGACTGGATTGAGATTGTGAAAGAAGGAATGAGAAGAGCAGGAGTTATTATTCAACTTATAACATTCAAGAGATGGCGTAGCATAACAATAAACTAGATAACAGACACAATTGAGAGAGAAAGGATTCTCTACATTTTTAACTCACATTAAGTATATCAAGAGCTAGTCCCGATGGACTATAGTAGATAGATTGGAAGTTAAAGAAACATCCGCCCTCTCCTGACGAAGGGGATTGTAGGACAGGAAGAAAGAGGAAGACAGGAGGTGGTCCCACAATGGGTTCCCAGTTTCCCGGAATTAAGGCGGACAGGCTGAGGGGGAACACCGGGGACTGCAGGGAAATTGCTCCATTCCTTTTTTGGGACTCTGGGAGGAGACATCTGCAGAGGGTATCCCTGCGCCAATATGGGTAAGAGAAGTTGGGCACCAGCATGACTTAGGGGCTCTGCTTCTCAAAACGCCCATGGAACAGATTTTTTTGTTGTTATTTTCCAATTACCCCTGATTCCCTAATAAAATACACTAAAAATGAGTCAATAGAAGAAGAAAATGAGGGGAAAAAAGGAATACAAGCTCAAGTTTTTTTATTAGATTCAATAGACATAAAATTCCTATCAAATTATTTTGAAAGTGTCAAACGATTCCACCAGATACTGTTGGAAGATAGAACAGAGATTGAACTCAGCTTTTAAAAAGCAGGGGAGTCTCACAGAATGCCTGCCCCTTCCATGGTGGCTTTCTGGCACCCAGATATGTTAACTGGCCAACCAGCTAATTTCTGTGTGTTATTATCTAAAAGTGTTTCTTTATGAAAACACTGGGTGGGACCACAGGGCAGTCTCAGGTGAGAGGAAAAAGGGACAAGAAGGTCAGACAGCCCCAAGGAGAGTAGAATTGCTTTTCACACCAGAAAGAGCCTTGTACTCCTGCAGCCTCCCTAAATCATCCTGTGAGAGTATGTTATTAGCAGACACCTTCAGAATCCCCTGCTAGCGTCCTAACAGTGCTCTTGCCAATAATCATTTGGCCACATGCATAGAGCCAGCAGCAAAGACTGGCTTTCATTGTTTTATTCCTGGCAGTGTATAGGCTTTCTGGCCTGAAGTAAGAGGAAGTAAGAAAGAAAAACATACATAATAAAATGGAGGAAGGTTCCAGCTCTCCCGGGCTTAGAAGGAGACCTGGTTCAATGCAACAGTATTTTACATTTAGCACTGTTACTTTGGGGGAAAGAAGAAATGAGAGAAAAAAATGAAGAAGGTAGAGTGACATCAGGAAACCCTGGATAAAGCTAACCATTGCTACCTCCTTTCAGGGTGGCTGGTTCTCCTTGCTTCCTTTCTTTCTTTGCCACAAACACCAGGGTTCCAGAATTGTCCACTTCTTCACAGGTACCACCACTTGGAATTTCCATATGTATCACGCTTGTCCGTAGAGGAAGACATAGCTGCCCCAAGAGATCCCCTTTCTATCTACACACAAACACAAGCAGCAGGGTCTTCGTGAATGTGAGAAACAAAGGTAAGGCAGCCGCAAAGATAATAGGTTCAAGGGATGCTGATCTTGCTCAGCTGTTGCTGATTAATGGAGCTAGTGCACTCAATTAGAATAGGGTTCACCTGAGATTTGTCCCATCTCCAACTTTCCTCTGATAGAGCCTCCCTTCTATGTAAAAGGTAACCGTGTCTAGAGAGCCAATCAAGATAAAGTAATAGTGTCCTTTTTGTCCTACCTGGACCTGAGGACTTGTAGACTAGATAATTACCAATCAAATAGGCCACTAAGAAGTCCAGAACTTAGTATCTCTGGCTTTATCATAATTGCCTGAACCAGCAGCTGTTTCCCATGCATCCTAGGCAGGGATAACCTAAAGTCTGAAGGAACTTGCCCTACTTTAAACTGCCCGCCAGTGCTCTTTGCAGAAAAAAAAAAAAAAAAAAAAATGGAGTTCAGGAAGTTGGGATACAAATAAGAGTTTTGGAAAGGAACAGACCAGTCCAGACAGAAAGGGCTGGACTGTTAATTGGCTGGCTAAATCAAAAGTCATCAGTATTTAGCCTACAGTAACCAAAACAGCATGGTACTGGTACAAAAACAGACACATAGACCAATGGAACAGAATAAAGAGCCCAGAAATAAAGCTGCACACCTACAATCATCTGATCTTAGACAAAGTTGGCAAAAACAAGCAATGGGGAAAGGACTTCCTATTCAATAAATGGTGCTGGGATAACCAGCTAGCCATATGCAGAAGAGTGAAACTGGACCCCTTCCTTTAACCATATACAAAAATCAATTCTGTCCCTCTCCCTCTCCCTCTCCCGCTCTTTCCACGGTCTCCCTGTGATGCCGAGCCGAAGCTGCTGCTGCCATCTCAGCTCACTGCAACCTCCCTGCCTGATTCTCCTGCCTCAGCCTGCCGAGTGCCTGCGATTGCAGGCGCGCGCCGCCACGCCTGACTGGTTTTCATATTTTTTTGGTGGAGACGGGGTTTCGCTGTGTTGGCCGGGCTGGTCTCCAGCTCCTAACCGCGAGTGATCGGCCAGCCTCGGCCTCCCAAGGTGCCGGGATTGCAGACGGAGTCTCGTTCACTCAGTGCTCAATGGTGCCCAGGCTGGAGTGCAGTGGCGTGATCTCGGCTTGCTACAACCTCCACCTCCCAGCCGCCTGCCTTGGCCTCCCAAAGTGCCGAGATTGCAGCCTCTGCCCGGTCGCCGCCCCGTCTGGGAAGTGAGGAGCGTCTCCGCCTGGCCGCCCATCGTCTGGGATGTGAGGAGCCCCTCTGCCTGGCTGCCCAGTCTGGAAAGTGAGGAGCGTCTCTGCCCAGCCGCCATCCCATCTAGGAAGCGAGGAGTGCCTCTTCCCGGCCGCCATCACATCTGGGAAGTGAGGAGCGTCTCTGCCCGGCTGCCCATTGTCTGAGATGTGGGGAGCACCTCTGCCCTGCCGCCCCGTCCGGGATGTGAGGAGCGTCTCTGCCCGGCCGCCCTGTCTGAGAAGTGAGGAGACCTTCTGCCTGGCAACCGCCCCGTCTGAGAAGTGAGGAGCCCCTCCGCCCAGCAGCCGCCCCGTCCGAGAAGTGAGGAGCCCCTCCGCCCAGCAGCCATCCCATCTGGGAAGTGAGGAGCGTCTCCGCCCGGCAGCCACCTCGTCCGGGAGGGAGGTGGGAGGGTCAGCCCCCCACCCGGCCAGCCGCCCTGTCCGGGAGGTGAGGGGCGCCTCTGCCCGGCCGCCCCTACTGGGAAGTGAGGAGCCCCTCTGCCCGGCCAGCCGCTCCGTCCGGGAGGGAGGTGGGTGGGTCAGCCCCCAGCCCGGCCAGCCGCCCCGTCCGGGAGGGAGGTGGGGGGTTGGCCCCCCGCCTGGCCGGCCGCCCGGTCCAGGAGGTGAGGGGCGCCTCTGCCCGGCCGCCCCTACTGGGAAGTGAGGAGCCCCTCTGCCCGCCCAGCCGCCCCGTCCGGGAGGGAGGTGGGGAGGTCAGCCCCCCGCCCGGCCAGCCGCCCCGTCCGGGAGGGAGGTGGGGGGGTCGGCCCCCCGCCCGGCCAGCCGCCCCGTCCGGGAGGGAGGTGGGGGGGTTAGCCCCCCGCCTGGCCAGCCGCCCCGTCCGGGAGGTGAGGGGCGCCTCTGCCCGGCCGCCCCTACTGGGAAGTGAGGAGCCCCTCTGCCCGGCCAGCCGCCCCGTCCGGGAGGGAGGTGGGGGGGTTAGCCCAGCCAGCCGCCCTGTCCGGGAGGGAGGTGGGGGGTCAGCCCCCCGCCGGCCAGCCGCCCCGTCCGGGAGGGAGGTGGGGGGGTCAGCCCCTCGCCTGGCCAGCCGCCCCATCCGGGAGGTGAGGGGCGCCTCTGCCCGGCCGCCCCTACTGGGAAGTGAGGAGCCCCTCTGCCCGGCCAGCCGCCCCGTCCAGGAGGGAGGTGGGGGGGGGTCAGCCCCCTTTCCGGCCAGCCGCCCCGTCCGGGAGGTGGGGGGCGCCTCTGCCCGGCCGCCCCTGCTGGGAGGTGGGGAGCCCCTCTGCCCGGCCACCGCCCCGTCTGGGAGGTGTGCCCAGCAGCTCATTGAGAGCGGGCCATGATGACAATGGCGGTTTCGTGGAGTGGAAGTGGGGGAAAGGTGGGGAAGGATTGAGAGGTCGGATGGTTGCCGCGTCTGTGTGGAGGGAGGTAGACATGGGAGACTTTTCTCTGTACTAAGAAAAAATTCTTCTGCCTTGGGATCCTGTTGATCTGTGACCCTACCCCCAACCCTGTGCTCTCTGAAACATGTGCTGTATCCACTCAGAGTTGAATGGATTAAGGGCGGTGCAAGATGTGCTTTGTTAAACAGATGCTTGAAGGCAGCATGCTCGTTAAGAGTCATCACCACTCCCTAATCTCAAGTACCCAGGGGCACAAACACTGCGGAAGGCCGCAGGGTCCTCTGCCTAGTAAAACCAGAGAACTTTGTTCACTTGTTTATCTGCTGACCTTCCCTCCACTATTGTCCTGTAACCCTGCCAAATCCCCCTCTCTGAGAAACACCCAAGAATGATCAATAAAAAATAAAAAAATAAATAAAAAAAAATCAATTCAAGATGGTTTAAAGACTTAGATGTAAAATCTGAAACTATAAAAACCCTGGAAGAGAACCTAGGAAGTACCATTCTGAACATAGGACTTAGCAAAGATTTCATCATTAAGACACTAAAAGCAATTGCAACAGAAATAAAAATGGACAAATGGGACCTAATTAAACTAAAAAGCTTCTGCACAGCAAAAGAAACTATTAGCAGAGTAAACAACCTACGGAATGGGAGAAAATATTGCAAACTGTGCATCCAACAAAGGAGTAATATCCAGAATCTATAAGTAATTTAAACAAATTAACAACCATTTGTCCATTAAAAAGTTGGCAAAGGACATGAACAAACACTTTTCAAAAGAAGACATACAGCCGGGCACAGTGGCTCACATCTGTAATCCCAGCACTTTGGGAGACCAAAAGGTGGGAGGATCACTTGAGCCCAGGACTTTGAGACCAGCCTGTGCAACATCGTGACTTTGTCTCTCCTAAAAATAAAAAATTAGCCAGGTGTAGTGATGCATACCTGTGGTCCCAGCTACTCTGGAGGCAGGAGGATAGCTTGAGCCCAGGAGGTAGAAACTGCAGGGAGCTGTGATCACATCACTGCATTCCACCCCGGGAACAGAGCAAGACTTGTCTCCAAAAAAAAAAAAAAAAGGAAGACATATACATGGCCAAAGAGCATATGAAAAAATGCTCAGTATCACTAGTCAAAAGAGAAATGCAAATCAAAACCACAATAAGATACCATCTCATACCAGTCAGATGGCTATTATTAAAAAGTCAAAAAAATAACAGATGTTGGCAAGGTTGTGAAAAAAAAGGGAATGCTTATACACTGCTAGTAGGAATGTAAATTAGTTCAGCCATTATGGAAAGCAGTTTTGAGATTTCTCAAAGAATTCAAAGCAGAATTACTATTTGACCCAGCAATCCCATTATCGGGTATATACCCAAAGGAATATAAATTGTTCTGCCATAAAGGCACATGCACGTGTATGTTCATCATAGCACTATTCACAATAACAAACACATGGAATCAACTTAAATGCCCATCAGTGGAAGACTGGATAAAGAAAATGTGGTATGTATATACCATGGAATACTACACAGCCATAAAAAGGAACAATATCATGTCCTTTGCAGCAACATGGATGAAGCTGGAGACCATTATCCTAAGCAAACTAACACAGGAACAGAAAACCAAATACTGTGTGTTCTCACATTGAGTGGACTTCATGTCAACAGACATAGACATAATAATATAGGAACAAGAGACACTGGGGCCTACTTGAGTTTGGAGGGAGGGAGGAGGGTGAGGATCAAAAAACTACCAATCGGGGACTATGCTTATTACCTGGGTGATGAAATAATCTGTACACTAAACTCCCATGACACACAATTTACCTATATAACAAACCTGCACGTGTATCTCTGAACTTTATAAAATAAAAGTTAAAAACAAAAAATGTCATTAGTGTTTGAGGAAGGAGAGAAAAAAATAGAAACTTCAGACATACATTTGTTCAGTGCAAAACATTGTAAAATATATAGGGAAAAGTACTTTGAAATACATTCTAACTCAATCATAACGGTTGTGTGACTTTGGACAAGTTAATTTGTTTCTCTAGTTTCAGTTCCCTCATCAGCAATATGAGGAAAACTGGGTTTTTCTAACATCATTGATGAATTTGACCGTGTATGTGCTGTATCGTATTGGCTTGACCCAGGTCCCATCAGGTTCTCCCACTGCCCTGGCTGCAGGTCTCAGCAGCTCGAGCTGTAAGAGGAGTAGCAGTGGCCTCCTCACCACCAAGATACCCGAGAGGAGGGCAACTCAGCCCAAGACACAGGGAAGGAAGATCCCAAGAGGAGATGGGTGAGGTTGTCAGATAAACCTGCTCCTGCAACAGTAAAAACGAAAACAAAAAAGGCAGTGGGAAAGGATAAACCTTCAGACCAAAAAAGGCAAACAAAGGGGAAAAAGAAGAGGAAAGGGAAAACAGGCCAAAATGGCTAACCAGGAAACTCAAGAAGATTTACCTACAGAAAATGGAGAAACTGAAAATGGGGACAGTCCAGCCTCTGATGAACCTGGAGACAAAGAAGCCAAGTCTGATTAGTATCATATGCCCTGTCTTAGCCACAGTCCCTGTCTCCCTTCCTATACAATCCAGACGAATATTTTTTATCAACTATTTTGTAAATGTCAAGTGTTTTAGTAGCTCTAGAAACTTCTTTTTTTCTTTTTTTTATTCTTTTTTTAAGACAGTCTCATTCTATTACCCAGGCTGGAGTGCAGTGGCACATTCTGGGCTCACTGCAACCTTGGCCTCCCAGGTTCAAGCAATTCTCCTACTTCAGCCTCACGAGTAGCTGGGATCACAGGTGCCCGCCACCACGCCTGGCTAATTTTTTTTTTGTATTTTTAGTAGAGATGGGGTTTCGCCATGTTGGCCTAGCTAGTCTGGAACTCCTGGCCTCAGGTTATCCACCCACCTCAGCCTCCCAACGTGCTGGGATTACAGACGCGAGCCACCGTGCCCAGCCTCTAGAAACATTTTTAAGAAGGAGGGAATCCCTCTTCATCTCATTTTTTTTTAAGTGTGAATGCTTTTATTTCAGAGATGAAATCATTTGCTAGTTATTTATTTTTTGGTACAACCAGCAAATAATGTGGAATACTGGATTACAGGAGACTTTGACTGTCTTGGGTGTCGGCTTAATATTCTACAAATGGGGGATAGTTTTTATATCCTATAATAGAAAGCATACTACATGGCAATATGGAGTCACGGTCCCGCACTTAATGTCTTGAACATTTTTAATCCTATTCCCCTGTTGTTTTTTAGTAGAATTGTTTCCTAAGAAAACCACTCCTTGGGCCAGATGCAGTGGTTCACACCTGTAACCCCAGCATTTTGGGAGGCTGAGGCGGGTGGATCATCTGAAGTCAGGAGTCTGAGACCAGCCTGGCCAACATGGCAAAACCCCATCTCTACTAAAAATACAAAAAATTAGCCAGGTGTGGTGGCACGCACCTGTAATCCCAGCTACTTGGGAGGCTGAGGCAGGAGAATTGCTTGAACGTGGGATGTGGAGATAGTAGTGAGCTGAGATTGCGCCACTGCACTCCAGCCTGGGTGACAGGGCAAGACTCTGTCTCAATAAAATAAGACAACCACTCCTTGATGGTGGCTCTCCCTGTCAAAACCACGTGTGCTCTGTAGCATCTTTGGTTGTGGTGGTCCTGTTTTCCTAGGAACTTTGTTAATGTGCTGTGAAAGATTGAAAATTTCAGTACGTAGTGTCTATGATATAAAATTGTTCATTGATGGTACTTACGTAACAGGTTATCCACATTTGAAGACACTGGCATTTGATATCTTCTTAAGGAAATTTGGCCTTCAAATTTCAAGTGGCAAAGTCATGAGAATATCTGTTTTTAACGCTTACAATACATGGCTTTTTAGATTTTTGGTACAAAATTGTGTACAAATTGTGTGCAAAATTGTGAAATGTCTGTGTATGTACTGATCCCCAACACAACCAATAAAATCTCAATTAGAAAAAAAGAATTGCTTGATCCAACCTGCCCTGGCCTCTTGGCAGCTTGCCAAAGTGACGGCCCCCTGCCACTGCAGTTGCTTCCTCTCCTCATGCCACTCGCTGAGCTTCCACACAGCTGTGTTGTTTCTGCCCCAGCAGGAGCCTTGGCTGCTCAGGCGCCCAAGTTCTACCCGACCAGACCCAGCTGTTGGCTTCCCCAGCAGCTGCTGGGGAAAAGTGGGCGACGGGGGCGGGTGGGGAGGCAAATAACACCCTGGAGGTCTGGGAAATTTAAAAATAATTAGATGGTCAAGTTCTTCTGCTCTGAAAATTTTTAAAAAGCAAGAAATAAAGAGAAAAAAAATCGTTAAATTTTGTCCAATGAAAAGCACAAAATAAGAAGCCACTGATGAATAAATCACTTACTTTTCCACTTTTCCAAACCTAATGGTCTGTTCCAGGTCTCTGGATCTATGCAGCCTCTCAGGAGACGCCTTGTATGATGGGCTTGGCTGTGTCTCTTTGTGAAATAGTGATCTGCAGGATAAGAAAGATGCCACCTTATGTTTGCCTACCCTCCCTCCCTGCTTGAATTCCCTCCTTCCTTCTTCCTTCACTCTTGCTGCCCTGGAATTCCACTCCAAATAAAGTGTTAACATATAAACTTTGTTTCAGACTCGTTGTTGTTGTTGTTGTTAGTTTTTAGGGTTTTATACACAATTCAAGGACAAAAGGAGTACCATGAAGATCAAAGCAAATAGCGTATGGGAAAGCCATTTGTAAGTGTTAAAGTAAAACTTATGCGCATAAAAAGTCCACAGGATCTTGAACAAGAAAATAGAGCGGTATAAAATGGCGTGACTGGCAGTGCTGCTGAGATGTCAAGCGATTATGGTACAGAAAGAAAGAAGCACTTAACTCAGCTGGGGGGTGAGGATTGGAGTAGAAGAGGGAGAAGCTCCAAATAAAAGAGGGCCTTTAGAATAGAGACAGCGCCTAGGCAGACGAGAGAAGGGTATTTCAGGCACAGGCAGAGATGTGACATTCCAGGGGCCTAAGAAAGCATGCCCCAGGAAATTCAGGAAGGAACAGAGTCAGAAGAACAGGCAGAGTCAGACCATGAAGTACACTGCCCACCACACTTGAGAGCTCAGACTTTTTTTCCTTGAGGCCATGAGTATTGCAGAGGAATGACGCTGTCGAGGGTTACTTTATAAATAGATCGCCCAGACACTGGTATGGAGGGCCAAGAGCAGAGAGTGAGCCCAGAAGTAGAAGAACAATCAGGAGGCCATTGCATCAGTACCGGAAATGAAGGTGGAGGGCTGATCCAAGGCAGTGGCTGTGGCCATGTAAAGGAGAGGCAGACTGAAGGCGTGTCTAGGAAGTAAAATCAATTTTCCTGAATGTGGAGGGCCGAGCAAGGAAAAGTCATCTAAGAAGGCTTCAGATTTCAGGTGTGAGCAGTTTAAGATGGACAGTAGTGCCACCCATCTGGATCAAAAATAAAGAAAGAGGAGCAGAGATCTGCTCACTTTTGGTGCCCAGGAATGGAGTAGTGTGCTGAATTTTAGCAGTCTAATAGACATCCAGGTGGAGATTAGCAATAAGCCAACGAAAATGTGTATCTCCAATTCAGTTAAGAATTTCTGCTGTAATCCCAGAACTGTGAGAGGTCAAGGCAGGAGGATTACTTGAGCTCAGGAGTTCGAGACCAGCCTGGACAACAGAGGGAGACCCCTGTCTCTTCTAAAAATTTTAAAAGTGCCAAGCATGGTGACACATGCCTGTAGTCCCAGCTACTCAGAAAGCTGAGGTGGGAGGATTGCTTGAACCCCGGAGGCGGAGGTTGCAGTGAGCTGAGATGGCACCACTGCACTCCAGCCTGGGTGCAGAGCGAGACTTTGTCTCAAAAAACAAAAAACAAACAAACAAAAACAATCTTTGGATTGCTGCTAGATTTTGGAAATTACCTCTGAAAAGTGTACGGAGTTACAAAAGTATGAAGGAGAAAATTTTAAAATATCAACAATTGAGGGATAAACCAAGACCAGAAACCACTAACAACAGAAAAAGGGAAGGAGCCATCTAAATGGGAGAAGAGTAACCAAAAAGACTAGTATTCGAGGTGAAGAGATAAGAGAGTAAAGTATATGTGAGTAGTCAACAGATACGTCCAGTAAAATAAGAGCTAAAAAGTGCACATTGACAGCAACTGGGAAGCCATTGCTTATCTTAGCAAAAGTTGTTTTAGTGGGGTGGGGAAAGTGGGAAAGTGCCAGCAGTTTGTTGAAAAGTAAGTGGGAAACTCTCATTCATTGCTGGTGGGAATGCAAAATCGTACAGCCACTTTGGAAGACAGTTTGCCAGTTTCTTATAATATTAAACTTACTCTTACCATACGATCCAGCAATTGTGTTCCTTGGTATTTACCCAAATGAGTTTAAAATTTATGTCCACACAAAAACCTGAATATGAATGTGTATAGCAGCTTTGTTCACAATTGTCAGAACTTGGAAAGAACCAAGACGTCCTTCGGTAGGTGAGTGAATAAATAAGCTGTGGAACATCCAGACAATGGAATATTATTCAGTGCTAAAATGAGATGAGCTATCAAGCCATAAAAAGACACGGAGGAAACTTAAATGCATCGACTTAGCAAAATAAGCCGATTTCAAAAGTTTACATGCTGTATGATTCCAATTATATGACACTCTGGAAAAGGCAAAACTATGGAGAATAAAGTGGTTGCTAGGAGTTAGGAGGAAAGGATGAACAGGCAGAGGATTTCTAGGAAGCAAAACTATTCTGTATGATACTATAATGGCAGATGCATGTCATCATGCATTTGTCAAAACCCACACAATGTACAACGCTAAGAATGAACCCTAATGTAAACTCTGGACTTGGAGTGATAATGACATGCCAATGTAGGTTCATTGTTTGTAATGAATGTACCACTCTGGTGAAGGATTTTGATAGTGGGGGAGTCTATACATATGTGGGGGCAAGAGGTATATGGGAAATCTCTGTGTGTTCTGCTGAATTTTGCTGTGAACTTTATGTTCTGAAAAAATAAAGTCTATGTTTTTTGTTGTTGTTGTTGTTGTTTTTGTTTTTGAGACAGGGTGTTTTTGAGACAGGGTGACACTCTGTCACCCAGGCCGGAGTGCAGTGGTGCAATCACGACTCACTGTAGCCTCTACCTCCTGGGCTCAAGTGATCCTCCCACTTCAGTCTCCCTAGTAGTTGGAACTACAGGCACATGTCACCACACCCAGCTAATTTGTTTTTTGTTTTTTGTTTTTTTTGAGACGGAGTCTCGCTCTGTCGCCCAGGCTGGAGTGCAGTGATGCAATCTCGGCTCACTGCAAGCTCCGCCTCCCGGGTTCACGCCATTCTCCTGCCTCAGCCTCCCGAGTAGCTGGGACTACAGGCGCCCGCCACCACACCCGGCTAATTTTTTGTATTTTTAGTAGAGACGGGGTTTCACCATGTTAGCCAGGATGGTCTCGATCTCCTGACCTTGTGATCCGCCCACCTTGGCCTCACAAAGTGCTGGGATTACAGGCGTGAGCCACCGCGCCCGGCCTAATTTGTTTTTTATAGAGACAGGGTCTTGCTATGTTGCCCAGGCTGGTCTCAAACTCCTGGGCTCAAGCTATCCTCTTGCCATGGCCTCCCAAAGAGCTGAGATTACAGGTGTGAGCCACTGTGCCCAGCCTAAAGTATTTTTTTAAGTAGATGAGAGATGATAAGGAGGTGGAGATAATAAACATATAAAATTTTGGCTGGGCGCGGTGGCTCACGCCTGTAATCCCAGCACTTTGGGAGGCCGAGGCGGGCGGATCACGAGGTCAGGAGATCGAGACCATCCTGGCTAACACGGTGAAACCCCGTCTCTACTAAAATACAAAAAATTAGCCGGGCGTGGTAGTGGGCGCCTGTAGTCCCAGCTACTCGGGAGGCTGAGGCAGGAGAATGGCGTGAACCCGGGAGGTGGAGCTTGCAGTGAGCCGAGATCGCGCCACTGCACTCCAGCCTGGGCGACAAAGCAAGACTCCGTCTCAAAAAATAAATAAATAAATAAAAAATATAAAATTTTAAGCCATGTGGGTGTTAAAAGATGAAAATCTCTCAATTAGTCTATAACGGCACTTAAATGCCCATAAACTCCAGAAGGAAACCAAAACTAGTACTAGGGATGATAGTGAGGAATGGAAGAAGGGTAGATGAGGATACTGGAATAGAAGAATAAGGAGGGAACTTTTCACTATACAACTTTTTATACCTCTTGATTTTAAAACCATGTGAATTTATTTATTTATTTATTTAGAGATGAAGTCTCATGCCCTCACCCAGGCAGGAGTGCAGTGGTGCAATCTAGGCTCACTGCAACCTCCGCCTCCCAAGTTCAAGCAATTCTCCTGCCTCAGCCTCCTAAGTAGCCTCAGCCTCCTGAGCAGCCAACCTGAGTGATTGCAGGTGTGCACCACCACGCCCAGCTAATTTTTGTATTTTCAGTAGAGATGGGGTTTCACCATGTTGGCCAGGCTGGTCTCGAACTCCTGACCTCAAGTGATCTGCTCACCTCGGCCTCCCAAAGTTCTGGGATTACAGGCATGAGCCACTGTGCCCAGCCACCTTATTTATTTATTTATTTATTTATTTATTTATTTATTTATGAAACCATGTGAATTTATCAATTACTCAAAAATCTAAATAAAACACCTATTATATGCCAGAACATTTTTTTCTTCCTTTTTTTATTTTTTAATTTTACTTTAAGTTCTGGGATACATGTGCAGAACGTGCAGGTTTGTTACATAGGTATACGTGTACCATGGTGGTTTGCTACACATATTGACCCATCCTATAAGTTCCCTCCCCCCACTCCCCACCCCTCAACAGGCCCTGGTATGTGATGTTCCCCTCCCTGTGTCCATGTGTTCTCAATTTTTCAACTCCTACTTATGAGTGAGAACATGCAGTGTTTGGTTTTCTTTTCCTGTGTTAATTTGCTGAGGATGACGGCTTCCAGCTTTTCTCTTCTTCTTTTTTTTTTTTTTTTTTTTTTTGACACTGAGTCTCACCATGTTGCCCAGGCTGGAGTGCAGGGACACACTCTTATCTCACTGCAACCTCCGCCTCCTGGGTTCAAGCAGTTCTCCTGCCTCAGCCTACTGAGTAGCTGAGAGTACAGGCGCGCCACCACGCCCAGATAATTTTTTTGTATTTTTAGTAGAGACAAGGTTTTGCCATGTTGGCTAGGCTGGTCTTGAACTCCTGGCCTCAGGTGATCCACCCGTCTCAATATCCCAAAGTGCTGGGATTATAAGCGTGAGCCACCATGCCCAGCTTGATGAACATTTCTTTTTTTTTTTTTTTTTTTTTTTTGAGACGGAGTCTGGCTCTGTCGCCCAGGCTGGAGTGCAGTGGCGCAATCTCAGCTCACTGCAAGCTCCGCCTCCCGGGTTCACGCCATTCTCCTGCCTCAGCCTCCCGAGTAGCTGAGATGAACATTTCTTGATGTCTTGAGGAAGACTGGCAAACCCCCCAAGGAACCAAAACAGAGATAGAGGCTTGTAGGATCTGAGATTATGACCTGGAAATCCCTAATAGCTTTGAATGCTGATGAGATTGGCCTCAAGAATACCAAAGATCTTGTGGAGAAAAAATAAAAAATCAGAAGGAAGAGCTACCATAATTGCCGAAATCCCAGGGAGCCGGGAGTAGAATGAATGAGAAATAATAGAGTTCAAAAACATTCTCTCAGTTAAGACTCAGCTAATAAGGTAGAAGGCAAAAAAGCATTTTTGTTATTATCCCAAACACCCAAGCTTAGTTGATTCTCTTTAAAAAATGCATACCAATTTCACTATGAAAAACCTGGATTACTTTACATGCCAGGGGAGGGGCAGAAAACCTGGAATTATTTAGTTGGTCAACCCACGTTGACAGGAGATTGAAATCAACCACCAGAACTTGATTATAAAAACTGTTAAATCAATTAAGTTATACTGTCTGACAGCCACTACATTTTGATACATTTCTATGACCTGTAGTTCCCTGATTTTTGTATTCACCATAGTTGGCTTTCAGAATATCCCTCTAAGTAAAGACAAGTAACTCAAAGAAGGCCTCCCATTGAATTCAGAAGGGCTTCTATAGGGGAAAAACATCGCCATTTTAGGCTGGGCGCAGTGGCTCATGCCTGTAATCTCAGCACTTTGGGAGGCCAAGGCAGGTGGATTACTTGAGGTCAGGAGTTCAAGACCAGCCTGGCCAACATGGCGAAATCCCATCTCTACAAAAATACAAGAATTACCTGGGCATGGTGGCATACACCTATAATGCCAGGTACTCGAGAGACTGCAACATGAGAATCACTTGAACCTGGGAGGCAGAGGTTGCAGTGAGCCAAGATCATACCACTGCACTCAAGTCTGAGTGACGGATTGAGATTGTGTCTCAAAAAAAAAAAAATTGTCATTTTAACAAAACAATAGAATTACAAAATCCAGCACAATCAACTTCACCAAGCAAAGAAACAAAAGTAGGTATGTAACATTTCAGCTTTTCCCCCAAAATAGTTTATAACAAAGAAATGAATCAGTACAATTCCCTCAAGAACACCCAAATAGAAATTCTTTTTGAAAGTCTTTTCCGAGAAAAATGGAAGTTAAATATTAACCTCACATGAAGCAATCTGCAATCTTTGTTGCCAGATACTGATAATTATTGGTGTTCTTCATGGAAAAAAGCAGTCTGGGTAAACAATGTTAGATACGGAGCTACATTAACTCTATTTTAGGCTGACCATATTTACTCACATTATTTTCCCCTCTCTTAACCTTTCCCTCAATCTTCTGAGGGAAAGAAAAGATGCTTTTTTACTGCCTAATTTTCCTCTGACAAATTATTATGGCATTGAAACTTTGAAAAAGAAAGAACTAGAACTACAGCCTCAATGGGAGATTATTGCCACATTATGCTTTCTATAATCATGTTATTTGTTTTATTTAGGGTTTTATCGTTTTGTTGTTTGAAGGGAAAAAAAATCAGAACTTTACCTGCTTTTATCACATTAATATATGTGATATGGTTTGGCTGTGTCCCCACCAAAATCTCATCTTTAATTGTGGTTCCCATAATCCCCACGTGTCGTGGGAGGGACCAAGTGGAGATAATTGAACCACAGGGGCAGTTTCCCCCATTCTGTTCTCGTGATAGTGAGTTAGTTCTCATGAGATCTGATGGTTTATAAGGGGCTTCCCCCTTCACTGGGCATTCATTCTTCTCCTTCCTGCCACCATGTGAAGAAGAATGTGTTTGCTTCCCTTTCTGTCATGATTGTAAGTTTCCTGAGGCCTCCCCAGCCATGCTGAACTGTGAGTCAATTAAACTTCTTTCCTTTATAAATTACCCAGTCTTGGGTATGTCTTTATTAGCAGTGTGAGAACGTACTAATACAATGTGAACTTAATTAGCTTAATCATTATTATTAATCAATATTTCATTATTGGTATTAATAATTGTTAATATTTTATTATTAATAACAAAATAATTAACATTAATGTTATTAATGTGACTCTATTAATAATTAATATAATCTTATATTAATAAAGGATTCACATTAATAATATTGGTCTATTTTTTAAGAGATAACATGTAACAAAAATTCTATTAATGTTCCTGACACAATTTAAACATCCGACAGACAGATATTTGCTGTGAAACGTCTGCTTAACTAGTTGAGTAGGGCAGGGGAAAGACCAGATTGACACCAATCCTCTTGTTCCCACTTGGAAGAATACATTTGATTTCTTTTTGAATAAATGAAAATTAAATCTTAACCATCCTAGCTCTCTAACTAAGCCTGAAAGCTACTGAGAGAGATAGATATCCTTAATGCCTCCACCCAGGTATAATCCTATTACATTTAAATGTTTATGTTTCCTTTGAAATCCTAATTAGCTAAAGATTGCTTGTGCTGATAGCTGTGTAACCAGCCTGCCTTACAGAAAATATTATTCCAATGTTACTTGTACCCTGTTCTAGGAACAATATAATTACATAGCACCTACCTCTTTGTTAGTAGTAAATTATTTGAATGTGGATGTGGGACTTATAAGCAGGATGTCATGGCAACATATATACTCTTATTTCCAAGTTTCCAGCCAAATGTCACAAATCCTATTGCTATGGTTTGAATGTCCCCTCCAAAATTAATGCTGTAATTTAATTGCTGATGTGACAGTATTGAGAGGTAGGGGCTTTAAAAGAAGTGATTAGATCATGGGGGCTCCACCCTCATGAGTGAATTGATGTCATTATTAAAGGAGTGGGTTAGTTATCTCAGGAGTGACTTTGTTATAAAAGGAAACTCTATTGCATGTACTCTCTTGCTCTTCCCGTCATTTGGCCATAGTGTGTCACAGCAAGTAGGACCTCACCAGATGGCCAAACAGATGCCAGCACCATGCCCTTGAACTTCCCAGCCTCAAGAACCATAAGCCAAATAAATCTCTTTTTTTTATAAATTACCCAGTCTGTGGTATTCTATTATAGCAGTAGAAAACAGACTAAGACATCTATGTATCAGGATGTAAACTCCACGAAGATTTTGTTCACCAATGTATTTCCAGGACCTAGTTCAGGCCCTGACAAAAAGTGCACACTCAGAAAATTTTGATGACTGAATGGGTAAATGAATTTATAACAGATAGGAATCAACAAACTCCAGTATACTACAGCATACAAGTGATAACTCACTTCTTTATATTCTATTCTTCATTTTAATTAACTCTCAACCCCAATCCTGATGGACTAAAAATTCAGCCTCGATTTTATTTGTTGTTTTCATTCAGCCCAGAGTTTGGTTTTGTTTTTTTGGTTTTTCAGTTTTTTTGGTTTTTTTTTTTTGAGATGAAGTCTTGCTCTGTTGCCCAAGCTGGAGTGCAATGGCACAATCTCGGCCCACTGCAAACTTTGCCTCCCAGGTTCAAGCAATTCTCCTGCCTCAGCCTCCTGAGTAGCTAGGATTGCAGGCACATGCCATCACACTGGCTAATTTTTGTATTTTTTTTAGTACAGATGGAGTTTCACCATGTTGGCCACGCTGGTCTTGAACTCCTGACTTCAAATGATCCGACTGCCTCAGCCTCCAAAAGTGCTGGGATTACAGGCATGAGCCATTGCAACCAGCCTCAGCCCAAAGTTCTGAAGCCCTATACAGTGGCAAAACGCAGAAGAGGTGGAGTGGGACTGTAGTAGTTGAGGGCTGGGTCAGCCCTCAATAATCAATCATTTTTCTACACAGGGTATAGCTCAGGTGTGAACTACTACTGTCAACATGGTCACACAGGCAATCAATGACCAATCCAGCCCTGTGGTCTCCCTCCCTGGAGACCATGCATCCATTCCCTCTAGAATCTTGCTGTTTCTCAGGAGGCTGCTAGGAAGGCTGGGACACCCCACTATACCCAGAGCCCCAAGACTTCACTAGTGGCTTGTAGGAGGCCCTTAACTGATCCTCAAACTATTTTCCCTAGTCCACTTTTCTCTGTGGTGCCTGGCTGCACTTTCTATATCTTTCATTTTTTCCTTGGACATAGCTAAAGAGGGCAATAGAGAACATGGTCTCATTGGCAGAAGGGCACCTTTCTCAGCCTATGGAAATCTGGGGCCCCAAAAGTCGTTTATAGCCTAAACGGTCCCAGTCTCTTGTAATACAAGCTCATGGCATTTTCGACAATAAATCTCTCTCCAAAATATGTGTCCATTTTTTATGACTTCAGTCACACCAACAATTCTTTTTGAAACATGACATTCTTTCTAGATTGAATTACAGGTCGTTTAAGTTTATCAGGTTTCCACAGGGCCTTGCCCTTAGTCACTTTTCTAGAAGCCATTTTGTTCAGCTGCATGGGTTAGTATGGTCCAGCTTAATGCAATCCAAGGTCTTAACAGAACATCTCATAGCTACATCATTGATTTGGTCTTTGTCCTAAGGCTGAATTGGCCTCCCTAGATGAAATTATTCCTCCTTTTATCATTTACTAGTTGGAAAGAAAGAAAAAGTGGTATCTTTCGACACAGTCCTAAAATGTCTGAATTCTCTCTTACTTTTTAGTGCTGCTTGCAAGTAGGCTATTTTTTTTTCTGAGTTCATTTCTTTCTTTTATAACCTTGTGAATGCAGCTAATATCAGCCAATCCATGCTATTGATATTCTGCTTTGGAATCTCTTTCCCAAAATCCACATATTTATTATAGAAAAGATCAGGTCTTTTAGAAAAGGTAAAGGTCTTTAATATGCAAAGCAGCAGTTATGAACTAATGACATATTAGAGACCTTTTCCATAAACAAAAATGTTGCAGATATGTTAAATTAAAAATAATAAGCAATCTTTAGAACAGCATTTAGCATACGTTACAGTGTATATAGGGGGAAAAGGTATGTGCATATGTGTGTGTTGTCAACCTAAGTAACAGAAAAGAGAGATGATCTTCAAACATAATGAGTTTAATGGGGAGTGCAGAGTGGATCTGCAAATCCAAGATATGCAGGCTAAGGAGACTACAGTTGTATCCAAGGAGGTTGAGGCAAGGAGATGCTTTTAAAGGCAAAAGAGAAAAGTACACATAATTTGTTTTGAAACAGAGAACATTGTTTACAGAGGCTTATCACAGGAGATGACACTAATTTTTTAATAGAGACAGTGTGTCAGGCAAGTATTCTTATGGATCTTTCTAGCTGTCCTTGTGACTCACCTAGCAAGCTACAGTTTGGAAATCCTCGGCAAAGACTCTTGCTATAGGCACACGTGTAAGAGCCCTTTAGCAAGTCTTTGTAATAGTTCTTATCATAGGCATGTGTGAGTGAGGGCCCTTCATTCTTAACTTCCCAGCTTTATTTTGTTGTTGTTGATTTGGTCTGACACAAGAGACTCCATTTTGATTCTGGAAACTCTCACTATATATACATAATTTAATACATAAGATATCTCTAGAAAAATACACAAGAAACCGAGTGCTATACTTGCCCCTGGAGAGGGAACAGGGGAACTAGAAGATGGGGGTGAAAGGGAATTATTCTTTTCAATAAATAAATACATATATATAAAAAATTATGTATATGCTCCTTTATATCTTTTAATTCCAAACTATGTACATATATTATATATTCAAAAATATTTTTTTTTCTTTGAGACAGAGTCTCACTCTGTCGCCCAGGCTGGAGTGCAGTGGTGCAATCTTGGCTCACTGCAGCCTCCACCTCCTGGGTTCCAGTGATTCTCCTGCTTCAGCCTCCTGAGTAGCTGGGATTACAGGCACGCCCCACCACACCCAGCTAATTTTTATATTTTTAGTAGAGACGGGGTTTCAACATGTTGGCCAGGATGATCTCAAACTCCTGACCTCGTGTGGTCCACCCACCTCGGCCTCCCAAAGTGCTGGGATTACAGGTGTGAGCCGCCGTGCCCAGCCAAAAATAATTTCTTAAAAGTTGAAATATGTACACAATAATGAAAAGTGAAACTTTCTCCTGGGCTCTGCACAAAAATCATAGGAGTTGGCACCTCAAGTTAATACACTATAAAATATGTGTAAACTTTAGGACATAGCACATTTATATTTCTGTGCTCATTTTTCTCAGTGGTTTGTATTTTTGGTTTTAGTGCTTTTTACATTGTTAATTTTTTTTTTTTTTTTTTTTTTTGAGAGACAGAGTCTCACTCTATTACCCAGTCCAGAGTGCAGTGGTGTAATCATGGCTCACTATGGCCTTGACAGCCCAGGCTCAAGTGATCTTCCCACCCCAGCATCCCAAGTAGCTGGGACCATAGGCATGCACCACCACACCCAGCTAATTTTTTAATTTTTTTGTAGAGATAGGGTCTTGCTTTGTTGTCCAGGTTGGTATCAAACTCCTGGCCTCAAGCAATCCTCCCACCCCAGTCTCCCAAATATAGTGGCTCATTATAGGCATGAGCCACTGTGTCCAGTCATTTTTGGACACATTTAAAAAACAATGGTATCCATTGTTTTTTAAGAATGAAATTCAAATTAAATATTTGCAATGAAGCACCTCCACAGAAGGGTTTTTTGGAACCCAGTTTAAAAACCATTGCAGCTTTACACCAAGAATAAGAAGGCAATTACAGGCTTCTTAGAGACTAGACTGGATTTTAGAAAGATGCATTCAGGGCCAGGCACAGTGGCTCATGCCTGTAATCTCAGCACTTTGGGAGGCTGAGGTGAGTGGATCACTTGAGGTCAGGAGTTCAAGACCAGCCTGGCCAACTTGGTGAAACCCCGTCTCTACTAAAAATGCAAAAATTAGATGGGCACAGGGGTGCGCACCTCTAGTCCCAGCTACTCAGTAGGTTGAGACAGGAGAATTGCTTGAACCCTGGAGGTGGAGGTTGCAGTGAGCCGAGATCATGCCACTGACTCCAGCCTTGGTGACAGAGCAAGATTCCATCTTAAAAAAAAAAAAAAAAAGGAAGGAAGAAAGAAAGAAAGATGCATTCAGATGGTCACAGACTGGGTTAATTGAAAAGCAAACTCTAAGAGATTGAGTACAGAATGTTGCTTAGGGAGTACTCTCAAGAACAAAACTTGTGGAGACATGAAGAAAGTATCATTGGGGAAAAAAAAGAAAGTATAATTGGGCAGAGACAGAAGTTAAACTGTGAGTCACAACAAAGGCCTGGGTTCATCTTAAAGGGAGCTTTGGAGATAGGATGACACTTTAGAGTTGCTCCAAAGTGGAGCAAGAGGACTGGGCCTTTATGCTCCCAAAACAACCAGACACTTGGATGTTAGCTACTCTTCCGGAGGGGCAGTTCTTCAACCAAGGCCAAGAACTGGAGAAGAATTCAGCTGAGGTCTATTGACTGACAACACTCCCAGCAGAAGGGGTAACAAAGGCTTCAGTCCTGGAGTGGGGAGATCAAGGTGGGGTAGTACAACATCCATTACAGTCCACCCCTGAGTCTCTTGGATCCACCTGCTTCATTCAAGTTCCAAGAGCAGGTCCTTAAAATTTCACAGGGCCTCCATCCCCAACATGCAGCTAATCTCAAGAGCACAAATGATACTTATCATCATTCTACCTTACAGGTCTCTTAGATTCCCTTTCTTTCTCCTGACCTAGGTGGCTTACCTAGTGTATTAGTCCATTTTCACACTGCTGATAAAGACATACCCAAGACAGGGCAATTTACAAAAGAAAGAGGTTTAACTGGACTTACAGTTCCACATTGCTGGGGCAGCGCCACAATCACAGCAGAAGGCAAAGAGGAACAAGTCACGTCTTACATGGATGGCAGCAGGCAAAGAGAGAATGAGGAAGATGCAGGTCGGGCGCGGTGGCTCATGCCTGTAATCCCAGCACTTTGGGAGGCCGAGGTGGGTGGATCACGAGGTCAAGAGATCGAGACCACCCTGGCCAACATGGTGAAACCCCATCTCTACTAAAAATACAAAATATTACCCAGGTGTGGTGGTGGATGCCTGTAGTCCCAGCTACTGGGGAGGCTGAGGCAGGAGAATCACTTGAACCTGGGAGGCGGAGTTGCAGTGAGCCAAGATTGTGCCACTGCACTCCAGCCTGGCAAGAGAGTGAGACTCCATCTCAAAGAGAAAATGAGGAAGATGCAAAAACAGAAACCCCTGATAAAACCATCAGATCAGCCGGGCATGGTGGCTCATGCCTGTAATTCCAGTACTTTGGGAGGCTGAGGTGGGTGGATCACAAGGTCAGGAGTTCGAGACAAGCCTGACCAACAGGGTTTCACCCTGTCTCTACTAAAAATACAAAAATTAGTGGGGTGTGGTGGTGAGTGCCTGTAATCCCAGCTGCCTGGGAGACTGAGGCAGGAGAATTGCTTGAACCCGAGAGACAGAGATTGCAGTGAGCCGAGATCACGCCACTGCACTGTAGCCTGAGCAACAGGGTGAGACCCTGTCTCAAAAAAAAAAAAAAAAAAAATTCAGATCCCATGAGATTTATTCACTACCATGAGAACAGTATGGGGGAAACCACCCCCATAATTCAATTATCTCCCACCCAGTCCCTCCTGCAACACATGGGAATTATGGGAGTACAATTCAAGATGAGATTTGGGTGGGGACAGAGAGCCAAACCTTATCACCTAGGTGGAGTGACCCAGACACTCATCTCTGAGAGGATCTAAGACCCTGGTCATCATCCCCATCTCAGGACCTGCATGCCTGTTGTATCAAGAAACCAAGTGGATTGTGTGGGTGCCAAACATATTATTTCCTAATTGTCAGGGTTGATTACTTCTTCCAGGAGGGTGAATCTCCTATTTGACTGCTGGTATGTTGGCACAATAAGTCCAAAGTAACTGGATGGCAGCCATAGCTTGAGGTTTAATGCAACACTTTCTGTATCCTCTAGTGAAAGTGCTCACTCTTTGGGATCAGGATCTCTAGGAAACACAATTTCCCCAGTGAGTTACTGGGGAGTAACGGTTGGTGGAGCCACTCTTGCCTCCATCCATTAGTTCCCATTATATTCTGTTGCCAAGACTTCTCAAGTTCAGATATTTTAAAGGCCTTACCAGACTCAAGGCTTTTATTTAAAGGCAAGTGATGCACTGCATCAAGAGATGGAGAGTACAGGCAAGCATTGGAACCTGAGAGACAGCTCCGACACAGCTCCCCAGGGTCCTGATTTGCACACGATGCAGTCAGAATCTAGGTCAAATCACCAAGATCTGTGCAAGGGATCTTAGCTTTGGGGGAATTCAATAAGGAAGTTCCCAGTGGAGTTTTTATGTACCCTTAACCAGGCCTATCAAACCGGTTAGGCAGGCCGTCAGTACAGAAATTGGCCCTGGCAGTTAGGAGGGGAGTTTCAGACTTCAAACAGCACATCATAAATTCCACTTTTCTTATCTTGTCTGACAGTCAGAAACCAGACATCAAGGCATTCACAGAGACAAAGACAGTGCTGTTCTAGTCCAGTTGTAAATTAACTCTCTCTATCAGACTTTATTTATTGAAGATACCATCCCATATAGCTCTGGTTGACTTCAGATGTATACTAATTCCGGGAAATGGTGCCCCATCCTCTCAGGGTGTTCTCTCCAAGTTGGTACCTTAACAGGTTTCATCAGATCTGTTTACACCAATGTTGTTTCATCACTCTATCAGACCAGCAGGATCTGGGTGGAATGGTAGGTGAGAGGACCAGTGGATCTTAAGTCATGTGTGAACTGCTGCATTTCCTATCCTGTTAAGTGGGTTCCTTAGTCCAATGAGATGTCATCCAGATCCCATGTCAAGTAGATCAAATACTTTATAAGCCCTCAACAAGTGATGCTGGATGAGGCCCTACAGGCAAGAAAGTTAAACTCATACTCAGAATACATCAATTCCAGCCAAGATAAATTTAGCTGCCATAGCAGAATAACATAGACTGGGTGACTTATAAACAGCAGAAATTTATTTCTCACAGTTCTGGAGGTGGGAAGTTCAAGATCAAGATTCTGTGTCTAGATATTGACATGTCAAGGTATGTTGGCTCATGCCTGTAATCCTAGCTCTTTGGGAGCCTGAGGTGGGCAGATTGCTTGAGCCCAGGAGTTCAAGACCGGCCTGGGCAACACAGGGAGACTCTGTTTCTACCAAAAAAAAAAAAATTAGCTAGGTATATGGAACCTTCCTGTAGTCTTAGCTGCTTGATAGGCCGAGGTGGGAGGATTGCTTAAGCCCAGGAGTTCAAGGCTGCAGTGAGCTGGCATCTCACCACTGCACTCCAACCTAGAGTACAGTGCAAGGCAAGACCCTATCTCAGAAAATAAAATATTAAATACCTAGTGAGAGCCTGCTTTTTGGCTCATAGATAGCCTGTTACTTGCCGCATCCTCACATGGCAGAAGGAGCAAACAAGCTCTCTTCTATAAGAACACTAATCCCATTCATGAGGACTGCACCCTTATGACCTAATCACCTCCCAAGGGCCCTACCTCCTAATACCTTCACCTAGGGAGTTAGGATTTCAACATAGGAATAAACATTCCATTCATTACAGGATCCAAATAGTTAACATGCCACCAAGTGGATGATTGGTCTCCTTGAGGGATGGTGCTATATTGGGGTTCAGGATTTGTCTCCATAGCTTTCGACAGCAACAAAATCTAGATCAGCTTGGGTAAGTGCAACCCATTTTGTTGGACCCACATATAGACTTCATCCCTGCCACCATGACTACTCTGTTCATGTACCAGTGAACCAGCACTGGAATGGCTGATGACAGAGACTTCCTGACATCACCTGGCTGGATCATTGCCTACTTGCTTACTTAGAGAGATCATTGTTTGCTTACCTGAAGAGGGAGAATTAGTCTTTACAAGGGAAAAGTGGACTATTTCTGTAGAAGAATTTCAGGATTCAAGATTCTCCAGTGCATCAACCCAGATGTCTCCCTTCCCTGTGTCAGGGTTACATTTCTTCCCAATCAGGGCTCCCAATTAGTGCAGAGAAAACTTTCCATGGTTGAGAATCTACCATTTCTGGAGCTCTACCATACATATCCTGCAGGAGATGACAGTCTTTTTTATGCTGCCAAGGAGACCCTCTGGCTTTCACACTTAGCCTTTAATTAATTGATAATTAATGACCCTTTCATTATCTTTCTGCAGAACTGAATAGCCCTCAGCAATAGCCATCCAATTTTATAGTCCTTATATTTAGTATTTCCTCTTTCTCAAATGACAGATACACTGCACCTGCAAGTGCATTCCTTCCACTGGTAGACTATCCAAGTTCACTGCTAGTGAAAGTTCAAAAAATTGCATCGCTACTGCATGCCATGGACTATTTGCTGTCTGTGTGCCACCTACTACCAATGATGGGGCCCTCATTGATATTTGGCCTGTGAATGATCCATTTCCAAAGTCCTGTCTTAGAGTTTTCATTTTCAGACACTCCTGGTGCCAGCTATTTCCAGTTGAGTTCCCCATGAACCAAATTCTGAGGCAGAGATTTGCATGTAGGAACTTTATTGGCAAATAATCTTAGGGTCAACTCCTGTGGGGGAACAAAAAAACGCAAGATTGTTTACAGAGAAAAGTCAAACTATGATTCTGTCAAAACAAAGGCCTCAGCACATCCTATTAGGAGCTCTAGAGTTGGGATGACCCTTCAGAGTTGCCCCAAATTGGAGTCACAGGGCTAGGCCTGTGTGCCCCTGCATTTACCAGTCTTTGGATATGAATTGCCTCCTGGAAGGAGGTATGACCTTGGGCTAGGCAGCTCTCTTTAGCCAAAGGCAATGCTAGAAGAGAGACTCAGCTGAGAGTTGTTGATTGCCAGTACTCCCACAGCTGGAGGAATTCTTCAAGCCTTAGATGGGAATTGGTATCTGGGTAGCACACCACAGCACCCACAGTACAGATGAAGGAAAGACAGTGCCTCCTACCTGAAACAAAATAGATTCAATCTTTGTCTTATATACTTGCAATTGCCTATCTTTTATCCCTTAGTTCAACTCAGTTTTACTTAACATCATTATATATACTAGGTACAAGAAATATAATGATAAATAAGATTTCCGTATTCGAAATGCCAATTATTTCCTCTCTGTCTCCATGCTTCCTAAAAGAGAATTTGTCATTCTCTCTTCTTTAAGAGTCTGCTCCCATAATCCTTTCTAAGTATTCAGCTGCTACATGTCTCTGTCCTCCTGGCTTCAGCTGCACAGTCTAATTTTTCTCTTCTGGGATTTTGGAACCAGCACATATGGACCTAAGTCAGTCTCCTTTTATTTGTTTTAGTGGAAACACTGCTGAGAGTTGCAGCTCACATCTGTAATACCAGCACTTTGGGAGGCTGCAGCAGGCAGATTGCTTGAGCTCAGGAGTTCAAGACCAGCCTGAGCAACATGGTGAAACCCCACCTCTACAAAAAATATAAAAATTAGCCTGGAATGGTGGTGCACACCTGGAGTCACAGCTACTAGGGATGCTGAAATGGGAAGATTACTTGAGCCCAGGAGGTCAAGGCTGCAGTGAGCCATGACTGAGCCATGATGATGCCACTATACTCCAGCCTGGGCGACAGGGTAAGACCCTGTCTCAAAAAAACAAAGAAAAATAGATTCTCTACCTGAGATCACATATCGTTAGGTTCAGAATTATTTTTTATCCCAGCACTTTGGGAGGCCAAGGTAGATGGATCACTTGAGTTCAGGAGTTCGAGACCAGCCTGGCCAACATGGTGAAACCCCACCTCTACTAAAAATACAAAAATTAGCCAAGCATGGCAGTGTGTACCTATAATCCAAGCTACTCAGGAGGCTGAGGCAGGAGAATGGCTTGAACCTGGGAGGCAGAGATTGCAGCAGTGAGCCGAGATCGTACTGCTGCACTCCAGCCTAGGTGACAAAGCAAGATTCCATCTCAAAAAAAAAAAAGAATAACTTTTTTCTTTTTTGAGTGAAAATTTCAATAATCCTTACGTGTGTATATGTGGGGACTTTTTCACATTGTTTCCAGTATTGTTGGCTAAAGATTAATTTTTCAGATTACTTTGAATCAAGACAGACTAAAGGACTTTGCTCTTTTCTGAGCATTTATGGCAGTCAAATGTGTACTTTATATATTCAATAGGGTTTGAATGGAAGGAGAGCTCTACCGCAGGTGTGAATTTGTAAATATCTGAGATCGGCTCGCTTTGTGCTGGGAGAGGGGTGTGGGTTTGAGGAAATAACATAGATATGAGTCTGGATATGAATAGAAAAATCAGGGTAAGTGGCTTTAAACTGGGTCAGTACACATGTCTCCATTCTTAAGGAAGAGACAAGTTGCTCTGCAGTTTCCCTGTGACCTCAATACAGTCAGTTGAAAAGCTATTTGGCTTCTCATACTGGAGCCTCTGATTTATATCCCAGAAACTCCTTTCTTTCAGCTTCCCTTGCCTAAGAATTCCCTGCCTATTCCTTTTACTTCCACCTCAGTGAAGCCAAAGTCCTGCCCTGCTTCTCACATGGCCCAGAGCAGATTTTGTGTTTAGAAATGAGTGGGAACAGTAGGAAAGGGGAAGGTTGAGGGATATATGCAAATACTTCCCTCCCCATTCCTGACCCTCTTCTGCCACTAACCAAGTCCACATCACATTTCCTAACTACAAAACACTCTGCGGTAGCCAGTGCCTAGCTCCAGGATGCCTGGGAGAGTCCTCAAGTCTAGATCTCCTTTAAATGCAAATAAAGGTCATTTTAGTCTTTTTTTACCCAAAGAGTCCCACTCTTAAAAACTCCTTTGCTTACTGGTTGCAGTGGCTCATGCCTATAATCCCAGCATTTTAGAAGGCCCAGGCAGAAGGATCGCTTGAGCCCAGCAATTTTAGACCAGCCTGGGCAACATAGTGAGACCCCATCTCTACAAAAAAATTAAAAATTAGTGCAATCATCTCCTTTGCAGTGACATGGATGAAGCTGGAAGCCATCATTCTCAGCAAACTAACACAAGAACAGAAAACCAAACACCACATGTTCTCATTCATAAGTGGTAGTTGAACAATGAGAACACACGGACACAAGGATGGGAACAACACACACTGGGGCATGTCAGGGGATGGGGGCAAGGGTAGGGAGAGCATTAGGACAAATACCTAATGCATGTGGGGCTTAAAACCTAGATGACGGGTTGATAGGTGCAGCAAACCACCATGGACAAACCTGCACACTCTGCACATGTATCCCAGAACTTAAAATAAAAATAAAAATAAAATGAAATAAAAAATTAGCTGGGCATGATAGTATATGCCTGTAGTCCAAGCTACTTGGAAGGCTAAGTTGGGAGGGTTGCTTGAGCACAAGAAGTTGACGCTGCAGTGAGCCAAGATTGCACCACTGCACTCCAGCCTGGATGACAGAGTGAGATTCTGTTCCAAAAAGAAGAGAAATCTTTTTTTTTTTTTTTAGACAGAATCTCACTCTATCAGCCAGGTTGGAGTGCAGTGGTACGATCTTGGCTTATTGCAACCTCCATCTCCCGGGCTCAAGCAATTCTCCTGCCTCAGCCTCCCTAGTAGCTGGGATTACAGGTGTGTGCCACCATGCCCAGCTAATTTTTTTTTGTATTGTTAGTAGAGATGGGGTTTCACCATGTTGGCCAGGCTGGTCTCAAACTCCTGACCTCAGATGATTCGCCTGCCTCAGCCTCCCAAAGTGCTGAAATTATAGGCGTGAGCCACTGTGCCCAGCCAGGAAAAGAAATCTTTAAACAAAAAATAACCTAGACTGATTTAGATGTTTGAAAATGTTTATTCTACTAACAGGGATTTCAAGAGACAGATTTGACTCCATGTCCTCTCTTGCCATTCCCTAGGCAGGGCTTTACTTGGCCCAATGTGTATCAGGGGACCCAGGGGGCATGGAAAGAATGGGAAGTGGAGGCCACTCCCATGGTGTCCCCTTGCATTCCAGTGTCATTATTCAAGCAAAATAAGGCTAAAAGGAACATTTGGGGCTGTCCTGAATGATTAATTATGAAGTTACTAAAGGCCAGTTGTACCCTGTTGAAGGTCCATGTCCTACTACTGATATGATAAAAGAGAGATATATATAGGCTAATTGCATGTACATAAATCTTAGATATATCTTCAGATTCAGGTAGAAAAAGTCTTTCCTTCTTTGCCTGTCCTGTCCCTGCCCCAGCCCCAGGATAGCAGTGCATATGAGTAGGAGGGAGAGTTTGTATGGCTGACTGAACGAGCTGTCAGTCTACAAACAGTGGACCAAGTGGAAAATAACCTCATTTCCCCACAGTCCTCAAGAAAAGGATTTTCCCTTGATAAGATTACTAGCCATTGGAAAATGTCTTAATAATCTTTGTATTCCTCCACCCCTTACCCCAATATGATAAAAAACAGCTACATTTAATTAAACACTTGCCAGGCACCTGTCTTACATTACTTATTTAATCCTTACACCAACACTGTAATGTAGCTGTTACTGTGCTAGTTTTAGTTATGTAGAAACAGAGGAAAAATTTGACTGACTAACCTGATCAGGAGCACACAGAAAGTTTTAGAGTCGGGTTTGAAATCTACGTTAAGAATCCCAAAGTTGATACATTTACTAAGCAGCTGTGACCGGGCACCCCAAGACCACCCTCAGGTTTGACAATTCACTAGAAGGACCACCAAACTTAGAAAAGCTGTTAAACTCATACTGTTTCTTATGATGAAAGGATAAAGATTTAACCCAGCAAAATAAGACACAAAGGATAGAGTCCAGGAGAGACCAGGAACACATTTCTAGTTTTCCTCTCTGTAAAGTCATACAGACAGCACTTAATTCTCTCAGCAACAATGTGTGACAACATGGATGGAGTCTTGCCAACTAGAGAAGGTCACCTGAGTCTTGCTGTCTAGAGTTTTAATTAGGGATTGGCCACGTAGGAAGAGAGCACCCATGTGGCTGACCTTACTCAGTCTCCAGCCCCTCTGGGGGTCAAACTGATTCAGCATGGCCCAAGACCCCCACCACAAATCACATTAGTAGCATAAACTATCTAGTATGGTTCAAATGTTTGATAAATTTAATTAAATGTCAATTTGGGATCAGTTTACATTTCCAAGGCCATAGTCCATAGGTTGGACAATTATATTTCGGGGTCATTGGCAGTTCTTTGTTATTTACAAGTCAGAAGGCATAAGTGAATTTTTTTAAAATATTAGAGTCTTTTGAGATGAGAATAACTGAGAAGAAAATGAGGCATTGGGTAAAGAACAGTAAGAATATTGTTCGTGGCTGGGCGCAGTGGCTCACGCCTGTAATCCCAGCACTTTGGGAGACCGAGGCAGGTGGATCACGAGGTCAGGAGATCAAGACCATCCTAGCTAACAGGGTGAAACCCCGTCTCTACTAAAAATACAAAAAACCAGACAGGCGTGGTGGTGGGCACCTGTAGTCCCAGCTATTCTGGAGTCTGAGGCAGAAGAATGGCGTGAACCCAGGAGGTGGAGTTTGCAGTGAGCCAAGATCTTGCCACTGCGCTCCACCCTGGGTGACAGAGCGAGACTCTCAAAAACAAAAAAAGAATATTGTTCTTGGACATTAAGAATATTATGCATGGATAATACAAAAGAGAAAAGGAAGGTATATTTGAAATACTCTTAAAAAGAAGCATGCCTTTGTAAAATTGTAAGGTACTCTGCACTTATAAGCTAAATGACTTTGGCTTTAAATGAGCTTCAGTTTTCTGATATATTGAAAAATAATAATAATAAAATTATATACACACACACATTCACATGCTTTGCTGGGTTTTTGCAGATTAAATTATACAGTATTTACTGCCTGCCTACTATGAAACAAGCTATGAGAACAAGCTTTCCACTCTCAAGGAACTTAGTCTTGTTGGAAACACAGACAATAAATAATGTAAAATAAAAAAAAACCATAAAATAAAATAAATAATAGAAGGATCAAATGCCCAGCTTCCTCACCCATAAACTTTTTTTTCTTTTTTTTTTTTTTTTTTTTTTTGAGATGGAGTCTTGCTCTATCACCCAGGCTGGAGTGCAGTGACACGATCTCAGCTCACTACAACCTCCGCCTCCTGGGTTCAAGCAATTCTCCTGCCTCAGCCTTCTGAGTATCTGGGATTACAAGCACCCACCATCATGCCCAGCTAATTTTTATATTTTTGTAGAGATGGGATTTCACCATGTTGGCCAGGCTGGTTTGGAACTCCCGACCTCAAGTGATCCACCCGCCTTGGCTTCCCAAAGTGCTGGGATTACAAGCATGAGCCACCATGCCCCACCCATAAACTTTTATGATATACAAAACTTGAAAATTAGCCAGGTGTGGTGGCACAGGCCTGTAGTCCTAGCTACTTGAAGCAGGAGGATCACTTGAACCCAGGAGTTCGACGCCGCAGTGAGCCAGGATCGCACCACTGCACTCCAAACTGGATGAAAAAGCGAGACCCTATCTGAGAAAATAAATAAATAAAATAAAGTTTGATATAACATAGAGCAAGGACAGAAGAAAATGAAAAATAGTTTTCTAATTGGGGTTTCCTAAAGGAAATGGTTCACTCAATTTATTTGAATGAGGTCATGGGTCCAAAATACTTTGTGGGTTAGTGATAATTACTCATAATTCATTAATGAACATACCTCAATTTAAAAAGAGAGAGAGACAGAATAATTAAGTTAAAGAATCCTGGGCAACCCTTCTGGGTCCCCTTCCACCACGTGGAAGCCTTACTTTCACTTTAATAAATCTTGCCACTGCACACTCTTTGGGTCTGTGTGTTTCTCTAATCGAGCTGTAACACTCATCACTGCAGTCCACAGCTTCATTTCTTGAAGCCTGTGAGACCACGAACCCTTCAATCGAGAAAAACCTTCAATAAGGAGAAGAATTCTCGTCTCATTTCTGGGGTCTGGTCCGGGATTTCTCCAAAGCGGTGAGTAACCTCGGACCCCTTTCGCTTGCTATTCTATCTTCTCACTAGAGATTGGAGGAAAACACCCAGCACCTGACAGCCATTTAAAAGTGACAAGCACGGCCCAGACTTAAGACATGGGTGTGAGGCTTTCTGGGAAAGGGCTCTCTAGCAACCCACGGCCCTCCAAGCTGGGAGCATTGGTTTAACTGGAACCAGTTCCACCTTTCTCTACCTTTCCTGGGAAAAGCCAAGGGCTGGCTAGAGGTGGAAAACTGTCTTCCCAAACTCCTGGCACTGACCCAGTTGAGATCATGGCACAGTGAGAAGCCTCTACTCCACAACTGCCCATGCGTGAGTTCCCTGCCTTTTCTGACCTATGCCTCCTGGGTCCTAACATCCTCAGAGAAGACTTTCTTGAGGCCCTGTCCTCTAGGATCTTTCCTACCCCTGAGTCTAAGAATCTTTTGGCTAGGAGCCTAAGTCGAGGGGGCTGGCAATCCAAAGACCCTTGCCCATGGTGTCCTCAGGCTTATTCTTATGCAAATGAGTATCAATATACTTATACGGGACCTGTCCCTCATAACCTGTACCCTGGGCACTATCTGGGACATCAAAAGGCATGTCAGTGGCTGATAGAAGGCCTAGGACATTTTTCCCTTTGTTGCCCTAAACTTTCTCCAGATTGTAGAGGCTACTTTAATTACCACCTTTCCTGTCTGGGATCAGCAATTAGAACTGTAGAACTTCTCCACTCGAAGCAGTCAGATGTATGGGCCAAAAACAATATAATAGACAACAGGTCCCCCAATCCAAGTCCAAAGGTCAATGAATATTCTTATGAGGGCAGACAGGGCACAGAAAATTCAGGTATGAAAAGCACTGGTCCTCCAATTTGCCACTACCTACCCTAAAACTGTTGTGCTTCAGTGCTATTTTCAAGGAATTTATCTTGCTGGGACAGCTCCAAGCCCAGAAATATGCTAACTGGTGCCTGGTCTCTGAACTCAAAATACACCCTGAACCTAAGACCCACTCGCAGATGCAAAGGCAATTGTGGGCATGCTGGTAAGGAGCCACTAAAATCCAGCAGCCCCAGCCCCATTTTTTGTGGCTAAAAAAGGGCGGGAAACGGTGTGGGCAAAACTGCTACATCAGTAAGTGCAATTAAATCCAATAAGCATGGTTCCATGGGTGACTGTGCACCCTGGAAACCTGGAAAGAAAAGGACACTAGAACCATAGGGGACACCCTAGGGCTAGTGCTCACTAGGGGATGACTAGGGGTGCAGGCACTCCTATGTTCTCCTTTCAGATGGAAGGCATTCCCTCAAAAGCAAAGCCACCCCTGAGGTGTATTCTGGATAATTAGGATCAATTTGACCCTCAAACACTGAAGAAGAAGCGACTTATATTTTTCTGCAGCACCGCCTGGCCACAATATCCTCTTCCCAGAGGAGAGACATGGCCACCCAGGGAAGTATAAACTATAATACCATCCTACAGCTAGATCTCTTTTGTAAATGAGAGGGCAAATGGAGTGAAGTGCCATATGTATAGGTTTTTTTCCTCACTAAGGGATAACCCACAATTATGTAAAAAAAATGTAATTTACATCCTACTAGGGGTCCTCAAAGCCTACCCCCATACTCAGGTCTCCCCATAGCTCCCCCTCCAGCTAGTAAGGACTCTCCTGTGGCCCTAATGGCCCAAAAGGAACCAGACAAAAAGTCAAGGAACCAAAAGGCGCCAATGGCCCTCAATTGTGCCCCCTCCAAGTCGTGGGAGGAGAAGGAGACTTTGGCCCAGTGCGAGTACATGTCCCCTTTTCCCTCTCAGACTTAAAACAGATCAAACTGGACCTAGGAAAATTCTCAGATAATCCTGATTGATGCATAGATGTCTTACAGGGATTAGGACAATCTTTTGATTTAGCATGGAGAGATATTATGTTGTTGTTAGGTCAAGCATTAACTCCCAACAAAGAAGAGGCCACCTTAGCTGCATCCCGGGAGTTTGGGGATCTCTGGTACCTAAGCCAGGTAAATGATAAAATGAGATCAGAAGAAAGGGAACAATTCCCTACAGGCCAACAGGCGGTTCCCAGTGTGGATCCCTATTGGGACCTCAATTTGGAGCACGGAGACTGGAGTCACAGCCATTTACTGACTTGTATACTAGAGGGATTAAGAAAGACCAGAAAAAAGCCAATGAATTACGTAATGATGTCAACCACAATGCAGGGAAAGGAAGAAAACCCTACAGCATTTTTAGAGAGACTAAGAGAAGCATTAAGAAAGCATACCTCCTTGTCACCTGACTCTATTGAAGGCCAACTAATTTTAAAGGATAAGTTTATCACTCAGTCTGCTGCAGACATTAGAAAAAAGCTTCAAAAGTCTGCCCCAAGCCCCAAGAAAAATTTGGAAACTCTATTGAATTTGGCAACTTCAGTGTTTTATAATAGGGATCAGGAGAAGCAGGCTGAATGAGACAGAGGAGACAAGAAAAAGGCCGCCACCTTAGTCATGGCCCCACCTTAGTTATGGCCCTCAGGCAGACGAACTTCGGTGGCTCTGAAAGAAAGAAGGGCTGGGCAGGCAACCAGCCTAACAGGGCTTGTTATCAGTGCGGCTTACAGGGGCACTTCAAAAAGGACTGCCCAAACAAAAATAAGCCACCCCCTCGTCCATGTCCCTTGTGCCAGGGGGATCACTGGAAGGCACACTACCTCTGAGGGTGAAGGTCCTCTGGGCCAGAGGCCACTAACCAGATGGTCTAACAACAGGACTGAGAGTACCCATGGCAGGTGCCAGCCCGTGCCATCACCCTCACAGAGCCCCAGGTAAGCTTAACCATTAAGGGACAGGAAACTAACTTCCTCCTGGACACTGGCACAGCCTTCTCAGTTTTACTCTTCTGTCCCAGACAACTATTCTCCAGGTCTGTCACCATCAAAGGGGTCCTAGGACAGCCAGTCACTAGGTATTTCTCCCACCTCCTAAATTGTGACTGAGGAGCCTTATTTTTCTCACATGCCTTTCTTATCATGCCTGAGAGCTCTACTCCTTTACTAGGGAGGGACATATTAGCTAAAGGAGGGGCCATAATAAACTTGAATATAGGAGAAGAAATACCTGTTTGCTGCCCTCTACTCGAGGAGGGAGTTAATCCTGATGTCTGGGCAGAGGAAGGACAATACAGATGAGCAAAAAATTCTTGTCCAGTTCAAGTTAAATTAAAGGATCCTACCTCCTTTCCTTATCAAAGGCAGTACCCCCTCAGACCAGAAGCCCAACAAGGATTACAAAAGATCGTCAAAGACCTAAAAGCACAGGGATTAGTAAAACCATGCAACAGTCCATGCAACACTTGTATTCTAGGCATACAAAACCCCAACGGACAGTGGAGGTTAGTGCAAGACCTCAGAATTATCAATGAGGCAGTTGTTCCTCTGTATCCAGTTGTACCTAATCCTTATACTCTACTCTCCTAGATACCAGAGGAAGCAGAATGGTTTACAGTCCTAGATCTTAAGGACATCTTCTTCTGCATCCCTCTGCATCCTGACTCTCAATTTTTATTTGCCTTTAAAGATCCGTCAAACCCACGGTCTCAGCTTACCTGGACTGTCCTACCATTCATTATAGGAGCTGGGATACTAGGAGGACTAGGAACCGGCATTGGAGGCATTACCACCTCCACCCAATTCTATTACAAATTATCACAAGAGTTAAATGATGACATGGCATGAATCGCAGATTCGCTGGTCACCTTACAAAGCCAGCTTAATTCTTTAGCAACAGTAGCCCTTCAAAATCGGACAGCCTTAGATTTATTAACAGCTGAAAGAGGTGGAACCTCTTTTTCTAGAAGAGTGCTGCTATTTCATTAATCAATCTGGAATTGTCACCGAGAAGGTTAAGGAGCTTTAAGATGGGATACAGTGCTGGGCACAAGAGCTCCAAGACACAGGACCTTGGAATATTGTCAATCAATGGATGCCGTGGCTTCTCCCCTTCTTGGGGCCCTTGGTGGCTATTGTGATGTTGCTTATCTTTGGACCCTGCATTTTTAACCTCCTTGTAAAATTTGTCTCTTCCAGAATAGAATCCATGAAGCTGCAAATGGTTCTACAAATGGAGCCCCAAGTGACCACCACTAGCACCTACTATCAAGCACCCCTAGACCCACCCGCCAACCTGTTCTCACACCACGACACCAAAGACTCCCCTCCTGAGGAAACCTCAACTGCAGTGCCCCTTCTACCCCCCAGTTCAGCAGGAAGTAGCTAGAACAATCGTCATCCAACTTCCCAACAGCACTTGGGCTTTCCTGTTGAAAGGGGGGACTGAGGGACTAAGTGGCTAAGTTGGCTGGACTTCCTGGGTCAATAGGGACTTCCCTAAAGGGACTTTCCCCTAAGCCAAAATGAGTCATAGCTGCAAGCTAAGAGATTAAAACTTCAACCAATCAAAGGGGATTTTCCCCTAAGCCAAAATTAGTCATAGCTGCACGCTAAAGGGATTGAAACTTCAACCAATCAAAGGGGACTTTCCCCTAAGCCAAAATGAGTCATAGCTGCAAGCTAAGAGATTAAAACTTCAACCAATCAAAGGGGATTTTCCCCTAAGCCAAAATTAGTCATAGCTGCACGCTAAAGGGATTGAAACTTTAACCAATCAAAGGGGACTTTCCCCTAAGCCAAAATGAGTCACAGCTACAAACTAAGGGTTGAAACTTCAACCAATCATATAGGGAGTTCAAGCTCTAGCTGCAGCCTGATGTTTTTAACCAATCAGGTCTGCCAACCCACAAGTGGATAGAAAATAAGCCAATCCTATAGGACAGAAAAAGAAAAGGGGAGGAGTCATAAGGGGATATAAGCATAAGACACCCAAGCCAAAAAACACAATCCTTCTGGGTCCCCTTCCACCACGTGGAAGCTTTACTTTTGCTTTCCCTTTACTTTCCCTTTCGCTTTACTAAATCTTGCTGCCATAAAAAAAAAAAAAAAAAAGAATCCCGGCCTGGTACAGTGACTCACACCAAGGAAGGCAGATCGATTGAGACCAGGAGTTCAAGACCAGTGTGGGCAACATGGCAAAACCCCATCTCTACAAAAAATACAAAAAAAAAAAAAATAGCCGGGAGTGGTGGTAGGTGCCTGTAGTCCTAGCTACTCAGGAGGCTGAGGTGGGAGGATCACTTGAGCCCAGGAGGTTGCAGTGAGCCGGGTTCATGCCACTGCATTCCAGCCTGGGCAACACAGCCAGATCTTGGCTCAAAAAAAAAAAGAAGAAGGCTATAATCTCAAGCACTTTGGGAGGCCAAGGCAGGCAATCACGAGGTCAGGAGATCAAGACCATCCTGGCTAACACGGTGAAACCCAGTCTCTGCTAAAAATACAAAAAGTTAGCTGGGTGTGGTGGCGGGCGTCTGTAGTCCCAGCTAGTCGGGAGGCTGAGGCAGGAGAATGGTGTGAACCCGGGAAGCGGAGCTTGCAGTGAGCCGAGATTACACCACTGCACTCCTGCCTGGGTGACAGAGCAAGACTCCGTCAAAAAAAAGAAAAGAAAAGAAAAGAAAAAAGAAAAAAGGGCAGGGCGTGGTGGTTCACGCCTGTAATCCCAGCACTTTGGAAGGCCGAGGTGGGCAGATCACTTGAGGTCAGGAGTTCAAGACCAGCCTGGCCAACATGGTGAAACCCCATCTCTACTAAAAATACAAAAAAATTAGCTGGGCACAGTGGCAGGCCCCTGTAATCCCAGCTACTCAGGAGGCTGAGGCAGCAGAATCACTTGAACCCAGGAGGCCAAGGTTGAAGTGAGCCAAGATTGCACCGCTGCACTTCAGCCTGGGCAACAGAGCGAGACTCTGTCTCAAGAAAGAAAAGAAAAAAAAAATCCCAGCTGAATTTTCTTTTTTTTTTTTTTTTGAGACAGTATCCCTGTCTCCCAGGCTGGAGTGCAGTGGCGCAATCTCAGCTCACTGCAAGCTCCGCCTTCCGGGTTCATGCCATTCTCCTGCCTCAGCCTCCCGAGTAGCTGGGATTACAGGCGCCCGCCACCACGTCCAGCTAATTTTTTGTATTTTTAGTAGAGATGGGGTTTAACCGTGTTAGCTAGGGTGGTCTCGATCTCCTGACCTCGTGATCCACTCGCCTTGGCCTCCCAAAGTGCTGGGATTACAGGCGTGAGCCACCACGCCTGACCCTAGCTTAATTTTCTTATAAGGAAGCTGAATTGGCAGAGTTGTCCCACAGTGGACTAAAACAGCCAGGACTTTATACCTCCACCTTGATCACTGGATGTAGGCTGTCCTGGTAAGGGTGCCCCACCTTAGTCACACATGAAGCTGATGCAGTCCCTGAAGACACTGCTAGCTGAAGGCTTTCCCCTCGTAGCACTCCCAGTAGTTGGGAAAACAATTCCTTCACTGAAGTAGGGTCTGGACACCATACTTGCTATGTCTTCACAAAATATTATTTTTTTGTGTTTTTTTGAGACAGAGTCGCTCTGTCACCCAAGCTGGAGTGCAGTGGCGCGATCTCGGCTCACTGCAAGCTCCGCCTCCCAGGTTCACGCCATTCTCCTGCCTCAGCCTCCCGACTAGCTGGGACTATAGGTGCCCACCACCACGCCTGGCTAATTTTTTTTTATTTTTAGTAGAGACGGGGTTTCACCGTGTTAGCCAGGATAGTCTCGATCTCCTGACCTCGTGATACACTCGCCTCGGCCTCCCAAAGTGCTGGGATTACAGGCGTGAGCCACCACGCCCAGCCCTTCCTCTACTTTAATAACACAGTGGTTAAACGCAACAGTACTGAATTGTCTAGTTAGTTTAATGTTATGTATTTCATACACTATTAACATTAGTATGGGAAGCATTTATAAAAATTATGTACCATTAATTAATTCTCTTTCACTTAAAAGTTAAAGCTTTTAGGATTCTGTTTGAAAATATATGTAAAATGATAAAGACCAAATGTGTGTTAATTCAAATATTTAATTAAAGAATAAAATAAGAATAATGAGCTATTTGAAATTGTTGTGAAATTGGTGTAGTGACTTTTGATTCAAACATTTAAATCTGCTGAGGTTAGTTTTGGTACAACTATTCTCAGGATTACATTTATAGACCCTCATCTAGTTAAATTTAGTTTTCTGACTTTAACAGTGATTCAGACCAGAGACAGTGGCTCACTTCTATAATCCCAGCACTTTGGGAGGCTGAGGCAGGAGAACCACTTGAGACCAGGAGTTTGAGACAAGTCTGGGCAACATAGACCTCATCTCTACAAAAAGTTGGGTTTTGTTTTGTTTTTTGAGACAGGGTTTCCACTCTGTCTGCCCAGGCTGGAGTGCAGTGGTACAGTCTCAACTCACTGCAACCTTCGCCTCCTGGGCTCAAGCAATCCTGCCACCTCATCCCCCCAAGTAGCTGGGATTACAGGCACGAGCCACCATTTCTGGCTAATTTTTGGATTTTTTGTAGAGATGGGGTTTCACCATGTTGCCCAGGATGATCTCAAACTCCTGAGATCAAGCGATCCACCTACCTCAGCCTCCCAAAGTGCTGGGATTACAGGCTTGAGCCACCACAGCTGGCTTCTACAAAAAGTTTAAAAATAAAAGTGATTCACATAAAAAACAAACTAGATTTTTTTTTTTTTTTTTCTGAGACGAAGTTTCGCTCTTGTTGCCCAGGCTGGAGTGCAATAGCATGATCTCAGCTCACCGTAACCTCTGCCTCCCAGGTTCAAGTGATTTTCCTGCCTCAGCCTCCTGAGTAGCTAGGATTACAGGCATGCACCACCACATCCAGCTAATTTTGTATTTTTAGCAGAGTCGAGGTTTCTCCATGTTGGTCAGGCTGGTCTCGAACTCCCGACCTTAGGTGATCCACCCACCTCCGCCTCCCAAAGTGCTGGGATTACAGGTGTGAGCCACTGCGCCCCACCCAAACTAGATTTTTTTTATGACTGTAAAGGAATATGTGTTCATTGCAAGAAATGAAATATTTAAAAGTACAAAAGTAAAAAATATTAAACGTAATTCCATGACCAAATAAAAACTTTTTTTTTTTAGAACAGGATCTCACTATGTTGCCCAGGCAGGTCTCGAACTCTTGAGCTCAAGCTATCCTCCTGCCTCTGCCTCCCTAAGAGCTGGGATTACAAGTGTGAGCCACCACTCCTGGCCAATAAAAACCATTTTAATAGTGTAATATACATGTTAGTAATATATATATATATGCATAAAAACATATATATTTAAATCACCATTATACTCTACATAATTATTTCTAACTAATTGTATTTTATTATACTTTAAAATTCTTTGGAGGAATAGCAGAGATTAGTGTTACTATCAAAAACTTGAGATTCTAAGGTAGTGATTCCTATTACATTACCATTTAACTTGCTTATATGACATGTCAGAAGGCAGAGGTATCATGGAGACTGACTATAGATTATCATAAAATAAATTAGGTGGTGAGTTCAGTTGCAGCTACTGTTTCAGATATGTTTTCTTTAGTGGAGTGAATCAATACAGCCTGTGGCGTCTATTCTGCAGTGTTATATGCTTATTTCTGTAATAACAATGTGTAAGGATCACAGGAACAGTTTGCCTTCACCTGGTAGAGTCAGCAGTATACTTTCATGGTCTTTCCTTAGGTGTCAATGTCAATTTTCTTGTTTTCTGCCATAATCTAACCCAAGTAGAAGAAAATTGCAACCCACAGACCAAATTCATCATGACACATTTTTGTATAGTCCGTAAGCTAAGAATCGTCTTCATATTTTTAAATGGTTGACAAAAATTAAATGATGAATTTATCTAAAGATAAATAAGAATTAAATGAAATTCTAATTTCTCTGACTAGTGTAATAAAAGATATTTAAAAATAAATAAATAATAAAATAAATAATAAAATAATAAATGAAGTGTTGGTAGAACACAGCCATACTCATTTGCTCACATATTATTTATCTATGGCTGTTTTCACACTACAGGGTTGAATAGTTGTAACACAGGCTACACAGCTCACAGAGCCTAAAATATTCAGCACATGGTCCTTTACAGAAAATATCAACCTCTGATCTAATTCACAGAGACGCTGATTGTCTTGAAATGCCACAGAACATCATGCCAACCCACCTCACAGATCACAACATGCTGAGTAGAACTGATGAGCAGAAAATAGCAAGTATCCGATTTGTCAAAGTGATACGCATATGTGATCCAGGATGGCAGATAATACTCTGTTACCTCAGTGACATCTCTAGGGGCTCAGTAGTCTGGGTCATGTTGAGATAGCTCCTCTAAAATAAAGGAGAAGTTGCTGAACACTGCACTTCGTGCGAAGAAAACAGAGACACACAAGATTTGGATCTCTCTTGATCTGATAGCCAATAAATACATATTTGAGCATACTGCCAGTGTGAATCCACAAGTAAAAGAAAGCTCTACAGCAGGTCCTGGATGAAATTTAAAAGCTGTTCTGCCACCTGGACCTTATGACCTAGCAGATTCAATAAGAGTCAGCTTTTGCATCAGATAGAATGCTATTCAGAACCACTAGAACGAGGCAATAGAAGAATCACAATGTCTCCACTTAAAGTTTTGAAGTAAGGCTTGCTTTCTTCTGCAGATAACATGTCTTCTTTGGAGAAACATGTCTTGGAGTTCTACTGAGCTTTGGCAAAGATTAAATGCCTGATCATCATAACTCAAATGATCATGAGAACTGAGGTACCCGTCACAAATTGTGTGTTAGTTAGACAGACACAGCAGCTAGTTCATCACAAAGTGGAAATAATGTATATTATATCAGTCTCAAAAGGTACTGAGGGCACAAGCTGGTTGCTTAAACAGGGACCGCAGATTTCCAGAACATCTATTCCTGCTTCGTTACCTCCCCTCAATATACATGCATGGCCTCATGGAAAATTCCTTACAGCCACTTAACTAAGAGTGGGTTTATAGATGGTTTTACACTAAATGCTTACATAAACTAAAAAATACATTGCTGTAGTACTATAGTATAATACAATGTCCCTCAAAACAATAGCTAAGGGAAATTCTGCTAGTGGGAAAAAATTCAAGCAGTACAACCAGTCATATATCTTGTTTGTAAAGAGAGATGACTACTACCGTGTATATGTATATGTATATGCATATGTGTATATATATATGCATATGTATATATACACACACACACAATCATGTCATCTGCAAACAGACAATTTGATCTCCTCCTTTCCAACTTGGATGTTCTTTATTTCTTTCTCTTGCCTAATTGTTCTGGCTAGAACTTCCAATACTATGCCGCAGAAGAGTGATGAGAGTGGGCATTCTTGTCTTGCTCCAGTTCTAAGAGGAAATGCTTTCAACTTTTACCTGTTCAATATGATGTTAACTGCGGGTTTGTCATACATGGAGTTTATTGTCTTGAGGTATATTCCTTATATACCTAATTTGTTGAGTTTTTTTTATCTTGAAGGGATGTTAAATTTTATCAAAAACGGAAAGATATTGAGATGCAGAATGATATTGAGATGATCATATTGTTTTTGTCCTTCATTCTGTTGATATGATATATCACATTTATTGATTTATGTATGGTGCCCCATCCTTGAATCCCAGAGATAAACCTCACTTGATCATGGTGTATAATCTGTTCGATATACTGTTGAATTTGGTTTGCTAGTATTTTATTGAGGATTTTTGTAGCTATGTTCATCAGGGATATTGGCCTACAGTTTTTTGTTGTTGTTGTTGTGTCCTTGTCGGGTTTTGGTGTTAGGGCAATGCCAACCTCATGAGTTAGGAAGAATTTCCACCCCATCAATTTTTTTGAGTAATTTGAGAGAAATTGGTGTTAGTTCTTTAAAAATTTTGTAGGATTCAGTAGTAAAGCCATCTGGTCGTGGGCTTTTCTTTGTTGGAAGACTTTATTACTGATTCAATTTTTTGCTCATCGTTGGTTTATTCAGGTTTTCTATTTCTTTACGGTTCAACCTTGGTAGGTTGTATGTGTCCAGGAATTTATTCACTTCCTCTAGGTTTTCCAATTTGTTGATGTATAGTTGTTCACAATAGTCTCTAATGATCCTTTGTATTTCTGTGATATCGGTCGTAATGTCTCCTTTTTTGTTTGATTTTATTTATTAGGGTCCTCTCTCATTTTTTCTTAGTCTAATTAAAAGTTTGTCTAATTTTTTTATCTTTTCATAAAACCAACTTTTTGATTTATCGATCCTTTGCATTTTTCTAGTCCCATCTATGTTTATTTCTGCTCTAATTTTTATAATTTCTTTCCTTCTACTAATTTTGACTTAGGCTTCTTCTTGCTTTTCTAGTCTCCCAAGCTACATAATTAGATTGTTTATTTAAAAAATTTCTAGTTTTTTGACATAGCTGTTTATTGCCATCAACTTCCGACTTATTCCTGTTTGTGTTTTTGTTTTTGTTTTGTTTGTTTGTGAGACGGAGTCTTGCTCTGTCGCCCAGGATGGAGTGCAGTGGCGCAATCTCTGCTCACTGCAAGCTCTGCCTCCCGGTTCACGCCATTCTCCTGCCTCAGCCTCCCAAGTAGCTGGGACTACAGGCGCCTGCCACCATGCCTGGCTAATTTTTTGCATTTTTAGTAGAGACAGGATTTCATTGTGTTAGCCAGGATGGTCTCTATCTCCTGACCTCGTGATCCACCCACCTTGGCCTCCCAAAGTGCTGGGATTACAGGCATGAGCCACTGTGCTCTGTTTTTTATATCTCCCATAGGTTTTGGTATTTTGTGTTTCTATTTTCATTTGATTCAAAAAATTTTTAATTTTCTTCTTAATTTCTTTATTGTCCCATTGGTTATTCAGAAGCATGTTATTTCATTTCCATGTATTTGTACACTTCCTAAAGTTACTCTAGTGATGGATTTTTAATTTTATTCCATTGTGGGCAACATGGATACTTGATATGATTTCAATTTTTAAAAATTTGTTGAGATTTGCTTCGTAGCCTAAGATATGGCATGTTCCATGTGCTGATGAGAAAAATGAGTTATTCTGCAACTATTAAATAAAATATTCTGTAAATGTCTGTTAGGTCCATTTGGTCTATGGTGCAGTTTAAATCTGGTGTTTCTTTTTTGATTATCTGTCTAGATAATCTGCCCAATGCTGACAGTGGGGCATTTAAGTCCTCAACTATTATTGTATTGATATCTATCTCTCCCCCTAAATCTAATGATATTTGCTTTATATATCTGAGTGCTCCAGTGTTGAGTACATATTTATTTAGAATTGTTATATCCTCTCACTGAATTGATCGCTTTATTATTATATAATTACCTTCTCTGTATCTTTTTATAGCTTTTGACTTGAAGTCTGTTTAAGTCTGATACAAGCATAGCTGCTCTTGTTTATTTTTGGTTTCTACTTGCATGGAATATCTTTTTTCATCCCTTCACTTTCAGTCTATGTGTGTCTTTGTAGGTGAAGTGAGTTTCTTGTAGGCAGTATATAGTTGAGTCTTGATTTTTTTTTATCTGTTCAGCCAGCCTACATCTTTCTAATTGGGGAATTTAATGTTTACATTCAAGATTTTGTTTTTCGTTCAAGATTATAGATAAGAAAAAAACTCCTGACATTTTGTTAATTGTTTTCTGGTTGTTTTAGATTTCTTTTCTTCCTTTCTTCCTCTCTTATTGTTTATCTCTGTGATTTGATGGTTTTCTGTAGTGATGAGGTTTGATTCCTTTCTCTTTCTCATTTGGATAACTGTTCTACCTGTGAGTTTTATACTTTCACATGATTTCATGATGGCAGTAATCATCCTTTTCCTCCAAACGTAGGACTTTCTTAAGCATTTCTTATAAGGCTAGTCTAGTGATAATTAATTCCTTCAGCTTTTGCTTGTCTGGTGATGTAGTTTAAATGTGTGTCCCTGCCCAAATCTCATGTTGACTTGTAATCCCGTGTTAGAGGTGGGGCCTGGTGAAAGGTGACTGGATCATAAAGGCAAATTTATCATGAATAGTTTATCACTATCCCCTTGGTGCTGTCCTCAGTAGTGAGTTCTCTTTTTTTTTTTTTTTTTTTTTGAGACGATGTCTTGCTCTGTCGCCTAGGCTGGAGTGCAGTGGTGCGATCTTGGCTCACTGCAAGCTCCGCCTCCTGGGTTCATGCCATTCTCCTGCCTCAGCCTCCCAAGTAGCTGGGACTACAGGGGCCTGCCACCACACCCAGCTAATTTTTTTTTTGTATTTTTTTAGTACAGATGGTGTTTCACCGTGTTAGCCAGGATGGTCTTGATTTCCTGACCTTGTGATCTGCCCGTCTCGGCCTCCCAAAGTGCTGGGATTACAGGCATGAGCCACCACACCCAGCCAGCAGTAAGTTCTCATGAGATCTGGCCCCTTAAATGTATATGGCACTTCCCCACCTTCTCTTGCTCCTGCTTTCGCCTTGTAATGTGCCTGCTCCCTCTTTGCTTTCTGCCATGATTGGAAGCTTCCTGGGGCCTCCCCAGAAGCAAGATGCCACTATGCTTCCTGTACAGCCTGTAGAACCATTAGCCCATAAAACCTCTTTTTTTATAAATTACCCAATCTCAGGTACTTCTTTGCAGCAATGCAAGAACGGCCAAATACACCTGGGAAAGTCTTTATTTCTCCTTCATTCTGAAGGATAACTTTGGTGGGTATAGTATTCTTTGCTGGCAGTTTTGTTCTTTCACCACTTTGAATATGTCATCCTATTCTCTCCTGGCTTGTAAGCTTTCTGCCAAGAAATCTGCTGTTTCTCTAATGGAGATTTCTTTGTGTGCAATAACATGCAATAACACTTTTGTCTTGCTGTTTTTAGAATTATTTATTTGTCTTTTTGACAGTTTTACTATAATGTGACTTGAAGGGGACCTTTTTGGGTTGAATCTATTTGGGAAACTTTGAGCTTCCTGGATTTAATGTCTATATCTCTCCTAAGATTTGGGGAGTTTTCAGCTGTTATTTCATTAAATGGGTTTTTCTATATCTTTTCCCATTTCTCCTTAAACATCCATAGTGTAAATATATGTTCACTTAATCATGCCTCAAAAGTCCCTTAGGCTGCTTTCTTCATTCTTTTCTTTGTTTTAAAGACAGAGTCTCTGTTACCCAGGCTGGAGTGCAGTGTATGATTATAGTTTACTGCAGCCTCAAACTCCTGGGCACAATGATCCTTCCACCTTAGCCTCGCAAGTAGCTAGGACTGCAGATGCATGCAACCACACCTGGCTAATCTTTTTCCCCCAGAGATGGGGTCTCAAATTCCTAGGCTCAAGCAATTCTCCCACATCAGCCTCTCAAGTAACTAAAATTACAGGCATGAGCCCCTGTGCCCAGATTTTTCTTTTTAACTTTTTATTTTTGGTGGTCTGACTGGGTTATTTCAAAAGTCTTTTTGAATTCTTTCAAAAGAGTTTCAGAAATTCTTTCTTCTGCTTGATCTAGTCTATTGTTGAAGCTCTCAACTGTATTTTTTATTTGTTAAATTCTTCAGCTCCAAATTTTGTTTGGTTTCTTTTTTTTGATATCTATTTATTTGTTGAATTTCTCATTCAGATCGTGAATTTCTCTCCTAATTTTGTCAAATTGTCTATCTGTATTCTTTTGTATCTCACTGAGTTTCCTTAAGATCATTATTTGGAATTTCTTTTCAGGTATTTCAATGATTTCCTTTTCTTCAAGTCTGTTACTAGAGAATCATTGTGTTCCTTTGGAGGTGTCATCAGATCAGCCCAAGGAACATCTCACCAAGTTCAAATCAGGAAGCGGTCTCTTCACTCTCTTCTCCAGCCTCTCTTGCTACCCTTCAGTCTCCCTATCCTTCCAATTCCAGTTCTTTCTCCTTTCTAGTAGAGACAAAGGAGACACATTTTATCCATGAACTCAAAAACTCCAATGTCGGTCACAGATTTGGAAAGACAGTCTTCCCTTGGTGTTTGATCATAGCGGGGACGCCTGCCTTCATCATTCACCCACACTCCTTTGGTGGCAGGTCAATTGCGGGGCCACCTGCTTTGGCTGCTCACCCACATTACAGCCCAGGACTCAGTCAGGGACACGTACTGGAAGCCTGGTATCTGCCCACCTCCATTTCTCCGTGTCTCTACCTTCCTCTTTAAACTTACCTTCTCCACTATGGGCAACCTTCTGCCATCCATTCCTCCCTCTTCCCCCTTAGCCTGTGTTCTTAAAAATCTAAAACCCCTTCGACTAACATCTGACCTAAAACCTAAATGTCTTATTTTCTTCTGTAATACCACTTGGCCCCAATACAAACACGAAAATAGTTCCAAGTGGCCAGAGAATGGCACTTTTGATTTGTCCATCCTACAAGATCTAGATAATTTTTGTCATAAAATGGGCAAATGGTCCGAGGTGCATGACATCCAGGCATTCTTTACACATCAGTCACTTCCTAGTCTCTGCTCCCAATGCAACTCATCCCAAATCTTTCTTCTTTCTCTCCTGTCTGTTCCTTCAGTCTCCACCCCAAGCTCTGAGTCCTTTGAATCCTCCTTTTCTACGGACCCATCTGACCTCTCCCTCCTCCCCAGGCTGAGCCAGGTCCCAATTCTTCCTCAGCCTCCGCTCCCCCACCCTATAATCCTTCTATCACCTCCCCTCCTCACACCCGGTCTGGCTTACACTTTTGTTCCACGACTAGCCCTCCCCCACCTGCCCAACAATTTCCTCTTAGAGAGGTGGCTGGAGCTGAAGGCATAATCCAGGTTAATGCTCCTTTCTCTTTATCTGACCTTTCCCAAATCAGTTAGCGTTTAGACTCTTTTTCATCAAATATAAAAACCCAGCCCAGTTCATGGCCCGTTTGGCAACAACCTTTAGACGCTTTACCACCCTAGACCCACAGGGCCCAGAAGGCTGTCTTATTCTCAAAATGCATTTTATTACCCAGTCCACTCCCGACATTACAAAAAGCTCCAAAAATTAGATTCCGGCCCTCAAACCCCACAACAGGACTTAATTAACCTTCTCTTCAAGGTGTGCAATAATAGAGAAGAGGCAACCAAGTGGCAATGTATTTCTGAGTTGCAATTCCTTGCCTCCACTGTGAGAGAAACCCCAGCCACATCTCCAGCATACAAGAACTTCAAAATGCCTAAACCACACCAGCCAGGCGTTCCTCCGGGACCTCCTCCCCCAGGATCTTGCTTCAAGTGCCAGAAATCTGGCCACTGGGCCAAGGAATGCCCACAGCCCAGGATTCCTCCTAAGCCGTGTCCCATCTGTGTGGGACCCCACTGGAAATCAGACTGTCCAACTCACCTGGCAGCCACTCCCAGAGCCCCTGTAACTCTGGCCCAAGGCTCTCTGACTGACTCCTTCCCAGATCTTCTCAGCTCAGCGGCTGAAGACTGACACTGCCGATCACCTTGGAAGCCTCCTGGACCATCACAGACGCTTTGGGTAACTCGTACAGTGGAGGGTAAGTCCGTCCCTATCCACTCCACATTACCTTCTTTTCAAGGGCCTGTTTCCCTTGCCTCCATAACTGTTGTTGGTATTGATGGCCAGGCTTCTAAACCTCTTAAAACTTCCCAACTCTGGTGCCAACTTGGACATTATTTTATGCACTCCTTTTTAGTTATCCCCACCTGCCCATCTCCCTTATTAGGTCGAGACATTTTAACTAAATTATCTGCTTCCCTGACTATTCCTGGGCTATAGCCACACCTTATTGCCACCCTTTTCCCCAGTTCAAAGCCTCTTTCACATCCTCCTCTCATGTCTCCCTACCTTAATCCACAAATATGGGATACCTCTACTCCCTCCTTGGTGACCGATCAGGCACCCTTTACCATCCCATTAAAACCTAATCACCCTTACCCCACTCAGTGCCAATATCCCATCCCACAGCAGGCTTTAAAAGGGTTAAAGCCTGTTATCACCCGCCTGTTATCACCCACCTGTTACCACATGGCCTCTTAAAGCCTACAAATTCTCCTTACAACTCCCCTATCCTACCCATCCAGAAACCGGACAAGTCTTACAGGTTGGTTCAGGATCTTCGCCTTACTAACTTAATTGTCTTACCTATCCATCCTGTGGTGCCAAACCAATAAACTCTCCTATCCTTAATACCTCCCTCCACAACTCATTACTCCATTATTGACCTCAAAGATGCTTTCTTCACTACTCCTTTGCACCCCTCATCCCAACCTCTTTTTGCTTTCACATGGACTGACCCTGACACCCACCAATCTCAGCAACCCACCTGGACTGTACTGCTGCAAGGCTTCAGAGACAGCCCCCATTACTTTAGTCAAGCTCTTTTTCATAATTTACTTTCTTTCCGTCCATCTGTTTCTCACCTTATTCAATATATGGACATACCTTCTTGTTCAGCCCCAACCTCGTGACAGACACCAGCCCTCTAGGTGACTGTCTTCCAGTCCTCCAGCAGGCTAGACAGGAAATTCACCAGGCTGCTAATCTTCTCTTGCCTACTCCAGACTCCCAGCTATATGAAGACACCCTAGCTGGATGATCAGTTCTTGTTACGAATCTGACCCCTCAAACTCTACAACCTCGACGGACCGGACCCTACTTAGTCATCTATAGTACCCCAATTGCCATCCACCTGCAGGACCCTCCCCATTGGGTTCACCATTCCAGAATAAAGCTGTGTCCCTCGGACAGCCAGCCTGATCTCTCCTCTTCCTCTTGGAAGTCACAAGTACTCTCCCCTACTTCCCTTAAACTTACATTTCTGAAGAACAGCAATAACCCTTATGAGCCTAATACATCGCTTCATTCTATTAGGTCTATTGGTCCTTACCCTGCTTTTTACAACAGGGCTTTATGCAATCACCCCCACTACTTGGACTGCACCCCAAAAACTTGTCATTCCTACTATCTTCTGTCTAATCATACTCCTATTCACCATTCTCAACTACTCGCAAATGCCCTGCCCTTGTTTACACTGCCAGTTTACACTTTTCCTCCAGACCATCATAACTGATATCTCCTGGTTTTACCTCAAATCACCACCCTTAACTCTCTCTTGGAGTGGATAGAAGATCTTCAGTGGCAAGGTACACTCCAATTCTTCTATTCTGATGAAGTCCTTTTTTAACTTTTCTACTCACTCTTATCCTTGCCCCCATTCTCCAGTCACTCTCTACCTCTCCCTAGTTACCTCCAGCACACTATCAATCTCACCCACTCTCTCCTCACTGCCTCCAATCCTTCTCTGGCAAACAATTGTTGGCTATGCATTTCCCTTTCTTCCTTCTCTTATACAGCCATCCCCGCTCTACAGGCCAACTGGGCTACCTCTCCTGTCTCCCTGCACCTCCAACCTTCCTTTAATAGCCCTCATCTTTACCCGTCTGAGGAACTTCTTTACTTTCTAGACAGATTTGGTGAGAACTCCTCAGACATTTCGCACCAACGAGCTGCCACACTTCTCCACATCTACTTATGGCACCTTTCTCCTTAAGTCAATTCCACCCCTGCCCCCATATTTGGACCCCTAACCACACAAACAACTATCCCTGTTGCCATTCCTTTATGCATCTCCTGACAACAGCGTACTGGAATCCCTTTAGACAACCTTCCACCGTCCAAATGTTCCTTTACTCTTTATCTCCAGAACCCAGCCACACACATTACCAAACAGATGGGAGCATTCCAACTTCACATTACTGATAAGCCTCTATCATTACTGACAAACTAAAAAACATTGGCAGTCACTATTGTTTAGGAAGACACCTACCCTGCATCTCACTCCAGCCTTGGCTACCCTCCCCCTGCTCATCTGACTCTCCTCCTAGCCCCTCCTCTTGCTTGCTTATACCCAGCCCCATGAATAGCAGTGAAAGTTTACTCGTAGACACTATGCGCTTTCTCGTTCACCATGAGAACCGAACCTCTGCCTCTATGCAGTTGCACCATCAATTCCCATTACAACCTCTAATGGCTGCTGCGCCCTTGCTGGGATTCTGGGTGCAGGTCTCCTCTTTCAGTACACCCTCTCACCTTTTCACTTTACATTTCCAGTTCTGCCTGACACAAGGTCTCTTCTTTTTATGTGGCTCTTCCATCTACATGTGCCTACCTGCCACCTGGACAGGCACATGTACTCTAGTCTTCCTTACCCCCAAAATCCAGTTTGCAGATGGGAACGATCAACTCCCTGTCCCCCTCATGACACCAACACAACAAAAAAGAGTCATCCCACTAATCCCTTTACTTGTGGGTCTAGGACTTTCTGCCTCCACTATTGCACTTGGAACTGGAATAGCAGGCATCTCAACTGCTGCCGCAACATTCTGCAGCCTCTCTAATGACTTCTCTGCTAGCATTACAGATATATTACAAACTTTATCTGTCCTCCAAGCCCAGGTTGACTCTTTAGCTGCAGTTGTCCTCCAGAACCACCAAGGCCTCGATTTACTCACTGCTGAAAAAGGAGGACTCTGTATATTTCTTAATGAAGAGTGTTGTTTTTACTTAAGTCAATCTGGCCTGGTATATGATAACATCAAAAAACTCAAAGACAGAGCTCAAAAACGCGCTAATCAGGCAACTAATTATCCTGGACCCACCTGGCCACTCTCTAAAAACTGGGTATCCTGCTTCTTCCAATTGTTAGTCCTCTAATACCTATCTTCCTCCTTCTCTTATTTGGGCCTCGTGTTTTCCGATTAATCTCTCAATTCCTACGAAACCGCATCCAGGCTATCACTAATCACTCTATATGGCAAATACTGCTTTTAACAACCTGACAATATCACCCCTTACCCCAAAATCTTACTTCAGTCTACTCTCCCACTTTAGGTTGCTGCACCACCCCTAATCCCGCTCGAAGCAGCCCTGAGAAAAGTTGCCCATCACCCCTCCAGACCACCCCCAAAATTTTCACCTCAAGTTTTCACTACTCTTTCTCGTTTTAGTTCTTCATTATTAACATAAAAAGACAGGAATGTAAGGTCCTCTGAGCTGGCCACACCATGGTCAAGCCATCGTGACACTCCCCTGTCCTTGTGATAATGTACTTTGTGATATTCCCCATCCTTGTGAATGTAGTTTATAACATTCCTCCCTGCCTTGTGACAATACACCCTCCCTGCCCTTGTAAATGTACTTTGTAACATCCCCACCCCCTCCTTGTGACAATACATCCTCCCTGCCCTGGTGAATGTACTTTGTAACATCCTCCCCACCCTTAAGAATGTACTTTGTAACATCCATCCCCTGCCCACAAAAAAAATTGCTCCTAACTCCACCGCCTATCCCAAACCTATAAGAACCAGTGATAATCCCACCACCCTTCACTGACTCCTTTCTCGGACTCAGCCCACTTGCACCCAAGTGAATAAACAGCCTTGTTGCTGACACTAAGCCTGCTCAGGTGGTCTCTTACATAGACGCGCTTAACATAGATATCATGTGGAAAGCATGTAAATTATAAGAATGTACCACTTTTGTCTCATTTTATTTCTCCATTTACTGGACGCATTTATGGAAGGCACGTAACAGGTCTTTGTGGGAAGACACGGAAAGAAATCACAAAAGCAATTAAGAGAGCTCAAATAATGAGGTTTATGCAAGTTACATACAAGGATACTGCATACCTCAAAGACCCCAAAGTTTGTCACATCAATTATCAGGAATAAAATTATATAAGGTTACCACCAATAAACTTATTTTACAGTTAAAACAAAAGTTTTTCTCTTTTTTATCTCTGAATTGTTTACTTAAAGACAATTTCAATAGAAATATTTGATTTGGGGGAACTTCTAACCACTAAACAAATAGCAATTATCCTAGTATTGGATCATCTTTGTCTCCTATCACTATCATTTTCTTTCCTATTGCTTTCATTTTTATCTCTTTTCTTAGACATGGTTTAAACATTAATCAAGTTTTAACTTACTTAACACTTGTAACAAGCTTGAGTTAAGTGCTATCATTATTCTCATTGTTTTGGTCAGGACGAAATGAAATATATTCAAGCTAGGTAATTTAAGGAGCTATTTAATAAAAGGAGCATCTAAAAGGTATGGACAGAATGTAGGATAACCCCAGGGGACAGCAAAGTGCTCTGGGTTTCACAACAGTTAGGTACTGTTATCATCTTTAGACCTGAAAGATATAGAAAGGATGTAAATACTATTTCCCTAACATAGAGTGAACTATTTTGGTAAGGGCTCTTGTGGGGGATATGACCTTCATTGAAGGGACAGAGCCCTGGGACCTCATAAGAAGGGAGCTGGGGGGATAAACTCTCCAGCTCTACGCTCTTCTTTCTCTTTAATTTCCTTTGAGTGCTTCCCATTGACCAGACCCAATTTGAAGCTAAAAGTCAAGATAGCTTCTTGATGCATTCCATATAGGTCAGTCTCTACCTCCTAGGACACAAAGCAGAGTAGAGAAGGGTGGATATTGGTCTAGAGGGGCAAAATAAAAGTAGCATAATCACTTTACACTACAGTACTGCTACACCATTCTGTCTCCAGCGGTGGGAGGTTAGAAAGGTAGGTAGATAGTCAACTATTTTATGGAGCAAATAGTAAAAATGTATACAGGCCTTTTGCAAACTAACCAAAAAAATAAAAAGAAAAAGAACAGGGCAAAAAATAAAAGCTTTTTATAGGCATATATCATGTTATTTTTGGAAACCACTATTAAGAACTGTAAACTTCCTTGATTGTTACAGTGCTTAAAAGCATCCAGGAGATGGCAGCATTGGTAAGGTATTTAAAAATCAAATGTTAAAAATATTTTTCACAATTATTATTGATAGATAATGAGCTTCCTAAATGGAATAACGTTTTAAAGTATAGTTGGTCCTAAATAACTAAAAATGCAGAAATACTAAATTATTGTCAAATAATAGCGTGGCTTTATGCAGGTGGTTATTCAAGAGTACAGTCACATGACAGATAATGACAGTTCAGTAGATAATGGGACTGAAAATACAACAGATTACAACGGGGCTGAAAAATTTCTATCGCCTAATGAGGCCTAGGATAATGAGTGTGTTTGTGTCTTAGTTTGTTATTTGTTTCTTTTTTCTTTTATTTTCTTTTGAGACCTGGGTCTCGCTCTGTCACCCAGGCTGCAGTGCAGTGGTGCTATCTTGGCTCACTGCAGCCTCCGTCTCTGGGGCTCAAGTGATCCTCCTGCCTCGGCCTCTGGGGTAAGATTCCAGGCATGCACCATCACGCTTGGCTAATTTCTATATTTTTTTGTAGAGATGGAGTTTCACCATGTTGCCTAGGCTGATCTCAAACTCCTAAGCTCAGGAGATCCTCCCACCTCGGCCTCCCAAAGCGCTGGGACTACAGGCGTGGGACTATGTGGCCCGACCTGACAAAAACAAGTTTAATAACTAGAGGCAACTATTCACAAATCATATACAAAATATCATATGTGAGATGTGGTGGCTTATTAAAATCTAGATATCACAGACATCATATCAGTTATGAGGCAAAAAAAATTAATCTGCCTTTAAATGTTATTTCTAAACTGTTTTAATCATTTCCAACATTGAAACATAAATTGTTAAAGATACACATAGATGTCAATATTCTGGCCCAGGTACTTAACTGGGTACAGGAGACAAAATGCTAAAAAACAATCTGACCTTCTAAACCCTCAGCCTGAGATGGAAACAGACAACTCCATTGAATTACAATTCGATCTGACTCTAATAGCAAGGTGCCATCTAAATGGGAGGGCCAACTTGCCTAACTCCACCTTGACAGACGGGGAAGGCTTCACCAGGGAGGGAGCACGGAGCAGAGATTTTGAGAGATGAGCCTGCGTTTGCCAGGATAACCACAGGGAGAAGGCCACTGCCTGCAGAAAGAGGAGCAGGCCTAGGGGAGGGTAGACATGAAACAGCACACCCTATCCCAATGGTTAACCAGAGGCAATATTGCTCCCGGGGGAGATTTCGAAATGTCTGGTAACATTTTTTGCTTGTCACCACTGGAGGAGTGCTACTGGCAGCACTGGGTAAAGGTCAGGGATGCATCTAAACGTCCCACAGTGCACAGACAGCCAACCACGACAAATGAATTATCTGACCTCAAATACTGCCACTGTTGAAAAACTGCTGAAACCGCAAATGGCATCTCTTTGAATGGCAAGGTTACAGAGAGGAATAGAAAAAATGCAGCGATGATCCAGGAACGTTTTCTAAAAGGGGGCGGGGATAAAATTAGGGAAGGTTTATTGACACCCCCCAAAAAAATAGAAAAAAAGATAAAAGTTTAGATTTTATTGTAAATGTGAGAGAGAGCCAGACACAATCAGCTTTGCTTACTAGAAAGATTGCTGTGGCTGTGGGAAGAGAATGGACTGAGATGGCGACGCTGAGAAACAAAGAAAATTGGTATTTTAACAATTTCACTTCTCTTTTCTTTATCAAGGGGAATATCTTACAAATGAAAAAACAGAAGACTGGTAAGAGGAAATTGAAACTCTAGATTGATGTCTAGATTGTAAGAGGGCAAGTAGCTGCTCCAGTGATTTCAAGATTTGTGATGAAGATAAATTAAACTGCCATGTCTGCGCCTCACTTCCTGAATCCCTCCCTCCCACTGGCCTGCACCGCTGCCCCTCCCTCCTGTCTGGCGTGGTTCCTTAAAGCCCTGCATTTGACTCCATACCTTGGCTCCCATTCTTTATTTATCCCACCTGACTGGCAACCCAGATTTGACTTGTTCTTCCAGTTCTGACTTGGAAACTACCCATCAGCCCTTTGCGCAGATGCCGAGGGTTAGAAATGCCCCACTCCTTAGCCCCAGGCACAGTGAGACTAACCCCATAAGGGTGGCGGTGAAGGGGAGGGGAGAGTTTGACAAATCTCCTCCCAAGTGATATGAGAATTTATGGATGAGATTAGCAAAACGTTGTTAGTCCAGACATCAGAGTAAGAGCCAAATCCTGTTTCCTACAGTGTCCCCACCCCACCTCTCACCTCTACTCCTACCATCCTGCCCCTCAGTAACCCAGCCCAGCCATGCTGGCCTCCTTCTGCCTCAAAGAGTTTGCATTGGCTGATTCTGTCTAGATGAAAAACAGAATTCACTAGAGAGCTTTCATAAAATGCCCGGATCTGACCCTTACATCCTTTTATTTTTCCTTCTGGGTTTGGCTTTCTCTTTCTTCTTTCCTTCCCTTGCACTCATATCAGCACCTCTACCCCACCCCCAACTCTTACCACACCCATGTCAAGAACTGGATTTGTGTCTGTCATATTTTCTCCATGTTCACATAAGACTATTTAAGTAAATAAGAAAACCCTGAACGAAAGAGAAACATGAGGATGATAGCCCAGCTTTACTCTTCTACCCCTCCCCATCTCCTTACTATCCCTACTAGCTGGACCCAATTGGAAGCCAGAGAGCAAGGAAGCTCATTGGTGCAGGTCATGTAGGTCAGCCTCTGCCTCCTGGGACACAAAACAGATAAGAGGACCTTGAAGCTAGAGAGGAAAAATAAAGAATAACCTTTTTCCGACCACACAACTTAAGAAACAAAGCACTGGGCATGGTGGCTCACGCCTGTAAACCCAGCACGTTGGGAGGACGAGGCAGGCGGATCACCTGAAGTTGGGAGTTCGAGACCAGCCTGGCCAACATGGTGAAACCCTGTCTCTACTAAAAATACAAAATTAGCTGGGCGTGGTGGCACATGCCTGTAATATCAGCTACTCAGGAGGCTGAGGCAGAAGAATCGCTTGAACCCGGGAGGCAGAGATTTCAGTGAGCCAAGATAGCGCCACTGCACTCCAGCCTGGGCAACAGAGTGAGACTCCATCTCAAAAAAAAAAAAAAAAAAGTTATTTAAATCTTCTGACTAGGCCAGGTATGGTGGCTCACACTTGTAATCCTAGCACTTTGTAAGGCTGAGATGGGAGGACTGCTTGAGCCCAGGAAACCAAGACCAGCCTGGGCAACAGAGCAAGACCCTATCTCTGTTTTTTTTAAATTAATATATTTTATAAATTAAAAAAATAAAAAATAAAAATTAGCTGAGTGTGGTGCACAACTGTGGTCCTAGCAACTCAGGAGGCTGAGGTGGGAGGATCACCTGAACCTGAGAGGTCAAGGCTGCAGTGAGCCATGATCATGTCAATGCACTCCAGCCTGGGTAACAGAGTAGGACCCAGTCTCACAAAAAAAAAAAAAAAAAAAAAAAAAAAAAAAAACTTCTGGCCTGGTCTGGTGGCTCACACCTGTAATCTCAGCACTTTGGGAGGCTGAGGCAGGAGGGTCACAGGGTCAGGAGTTCAAGACCAGCCTGGCTAAGATGGTGAAACCCCATCTCTACTAAAAATACAAAAAAATTAGCCAGGCATGGTGGCAGGTGCCTGTAATCCCAGCTACTCAGGAGGCTGAGGCAGAGAATTGCTTGAACCCAGGAGGCAGAGGTTACAGTGAGCTGAGATGGTGCCATTGCACTCCAGCCTAGGAAACAGAGCAAGATTCCATCTCAAAAAAAAAAAAAAAAAAAAAAAATTCTATGAAAATACAAATATTGCAAACATTTTCTCTCAGTCTACAGATTACATTTTCATTTTGTATGTGGTATCTTTTCATGAAAATAAGTTTTTATTTTGTTTTATTTTTTAAGACAGGGTCTCACTGTCACACTGGCTGGAGTGCAATTGTATGATCATAGCTCACTGCAGCCTCTGGCTCCTGGTCTCAACCAATTCTCTTGCCTCTGCCTCCCAAGTAGCTGGGACTACAGGTATGCACCACCACACCCAGCAAATTTTTCTGTTTTGTTTTTGTAGAGATGGGGTCTTGCTTAGTTGCCCAGGCTGGTATCAAACTTCAAGCAATCCTTCCACCTTGGCCTCCCAAAGTGCTAGGATTATAGGAGTGAGCCACTGTGCTCCAGTCAGAAGTTTTTAATTTTAATATAGTCAAATATATCAATTCTTTCATTGACTTTAGAGTTTTATTAGAAATGGCTGTTGAAATTTATCAACCATCTTTTCAAAATCTACTTAGATTATTTAAAACTTGATAACATAGGCCGGGCACAGTAGCTCACACCTGTAATCCCAGCACTTTGGGAGGCCGAGGCGGGCAGATCATGAGGTCAGGAGATCGAGACTATCCTGGCTAACACGGTGAAACCCCGTCTCTACTAAAAATACAAAAAATTAGCTGGGCGTGACGGCAGGTGCCTGTAGTCCCAGCTGCTCCAGAGGCTGAGGCAGGAGAATGGTGTGAACTCAGGAGGCAGAGCTTGCAGTGAGCCAAGATCACACCACTGCACTCCAGCCTGGGCGAGAGTGTGACACTCCATCTCAAAAAAAAAAAACAAAACAAACAAAAAAAAACTTGCTAATATAACTAATTATACTGAGAGTTTTCCTGATATTGAACTATCCTTGAATTCCTACAATAAGTCCTAATTGGGTATTCTTTTTTTTTTTTTTTTAAGACGGGGTCTTGCTCTGTTGCCAGGCTGGAGTGCAGTGGCGTGATTTTGGCTCACTGCAACCTCTGCCTCCCAGGTTCAAGCAAATCCCCTGCCTCAGCCTCCCGAGTAGCTGGGGCTACAGGCGTATGCCACCACGCCCAGCTAATTTTGTGTATTTTAGTAGAGATGGGGTTTCACTATGTTGGCCAGGATGGTCTCAGTCTCCTGACCCCGTGATCCACCCACCTCAACCTCCCAAAGTGCCGGGATTACAGGTGTGAACCACCCTGCCCAGCCCCTAATTGGGTATTCTTTATTATTAATACCAATTTTTAACTATTGGATTATACTTACTAATATTTTTATATAAATTTTGGATCTAATTTTGTTTTTTCCTTATTAGTCTTTGGTATTAAAATCATCTAAATTTATAAAAATAATGACAGAGATGTCCAACTTTTCCATGTCTGCCTGATAACAAAGGCCTTAAATTAAGTTTATATAAAGGAATCTTCCTTGGTCAGGCACAGTGGCTCACACCTGTAATTCCAGCACGTTGGGAGGACAAAGCAGGCAGATTACTTGAGCCCAGCCAGGCATTCGAGACCAGCCTGGCCAACATGGTAAAACCCCATCTCTATTAAAAATACAAAAATTAGCCCGGCATGGTGTCCCATGCCTGTAGTCCCAGCTACTTGGGTGGCTGAGGCAGGAGAATCGCTTGAACCCAGGAGGCCAAGTTGCAGTGAGCTGAGATCACGCCACTGCACTCCAGCCTGGGTGACAGGGCAAGACTCCGTCTCAAGTAAATAAATAAAACCTTCCTAGAATTCCATCCTTTTCTGGTAAATTTTCTTACTCCCCCTTCAAATTCTTCAGTTCCAAAAAACTCTCTGACCAGGAAACACTCTGAAAACAACCTTTTCTTGGTGGCCTTAGTAAAACATACGTCTCTCACTCTAGTAAGAAGACATTCCTTCCACAGTAATCTATGCGATGATGTATGGCTATATGTTTAACTGGCTCTTAAACCAGAAAAACATGATTTGTAGCATTCGCGAATAAGCCACCATGGAAAATTTCAAGCTACCAATGTGACATAACTAAACATGGACTTGGGAAGAAATGTCCATGATTGCCTCTTGGAAGCAGTGAAAGTTAGTTCCAGCATACCACTGAATCAAGGTCCTTCCTCTACAAATGTTAGAGAGTTATGCCAGATTGTGGAGAAATTAAAATGTTACAGAAGACTGGACTTTACCCTGAAGGTAATAAGAAGACCGGACTGCCTTTAGACAGTAGAATCCTCTCCTAGGCTTTGGGCCTCAGGGCCTCCTCTCTCTGACCCCCATGCTTTGGAGTGCCTTTCTCAAATAGTTCCAAGTCTTGTCCACTGCCTGAGATCAGGCAAGGTGACAGTGGCCTCATGTCCATTGCATCCCTTCAGGGCACTCTCCAACACCCTACCTGTCATTTGGTTCCTCTTCTACTCTCCCCCAAGTGGGGTTTCCCAGATGTCCAGAGGAACTCCAGGACCCATGCTTATGCTGTGGCTGCAGTCAGCCTACTTCTAGAAAGGTGACTAGTACGAGCAGTATTATTTTGTGGGATCCCACAAGATTGAACTGCTGATTTTGAGTGACTCAAATTGTTTATATGGCCAGGGACCCTCATATAAAAAAGTATTTGCCTTTTACAGTTAAGCTGGGTATAAAGCCATAGGATTAGTGCTAAGTTAGTGTAATAAATAGGGAAGTGACTGAAATGAAATGTAGGGCTTAAGGACTGACTAATGAGTGTGAGCGTGGGGTTGGGGAAGGGACACTGTTTTAAGTCATTTATATAGAAGCAACATGAAAGCCCTCACAGCAATAATTCTGTGAAGGAACTAATGTAAAGAAAAAAAGCAACAGAGATTAAGACTCAATCTTAAAGTTGTAAACACATTTGAGAAGTGGGAGAAAGAGGAATTGAAAAAGAACATGAAGAATGGGTAGTCAAAGGGTTAAGAATTGTTAAGGATATGGAACAATCCTCATTAATGATGGTTTTCTTTTAATTAAATCATCTTTGTGGTTTTAAAAAAAAACCTTAGTATAGTGTATAAGGTCAAGTAATGAAAAACTGTTCCTAGGAGCATTTTGTAAAAACAAAAAACTGGAAACAATGAAAATACAAATGGTGGTTATAATGCAAAACTATACAGCAATAAATATGTGAGCATACACAACATTATAGATGATTCTCACAAACAATGTTGAGTGGAAAAAGCGAGGTCCAAGGAATAAAGTTCATATTAAGTTCCAAAACAGGCCAAATTAACCTATGCTGTCAATACTCAGGATAGTTGTTTACTTTTGGGAAAGAGGAAGTAGTGATTGGCAGGAACACAAAGGGAGCTTGGGGTTCGGTTAATGTTCTATTTCCTGACTTGGGGTTGCTCAGAATGTGTTCCCCTTGTCAAAATTCATAAAATCATTGCTCTATATACTTAAAATGTATGTACTTTTGTCAGTATAAACTATGCTTAAATGGAAAAGTTTATTTTATAATGTAAAAGATACCTCCAGCTGGGTGTAGTGGCTCATGCCTGTAAGTAATCCCAGCACTTTGGGAGGCTGAGGCAGGCAGATCACTTGAGCCCAGGAGGTGGAGACTGGCCTGGGCCACATGGCAAAACCCGCCTCTACAAATAAAAAATTAGCTAGGTGTGGTGGTGTGTGCCTGTGGTCCCAGATACACAGGAGGCTGAGGTGGGTGAGCCGAAATCATGCCACTGCATTCCATCCTGGGTGACAGAGCGAGAACTTTCTCAATAAATAAATAAATAAGGAGTACTTCCAACTTTCCATGGGACCCTAACCTCTAGTCCTTTTTTTTTCCTTTTTGTGGAGAACGGGGTCTTGCTATATTGCCCAGGCAGCTCTCAAACTCCTGGGCTCAAGCTCTCCTCCCGCCTCTGCCTCCCTAAGTGCTGGGATTAAAGGCATGAGTCACTGCACCCAGCCTAACCTCTAGTCTTAATTTCCAGAGGTAAACAGTATATTAACAGCGCATTATCCGGCCAGACATGGTGGCTCACGCCTGTAATCCCAGCACTTTGGGAGGCCAAGGCAGGAGGATCACGAGGTCAGGAGATCGACACCATCCTGACTAACACAGTGAAACTCTGTCTCTACTAAAAATACAAAACATTAGCTGGGCGTGGTGGCACATGCCTGCGGTCCCAGCTACTTGGGAGGCTGAGGCAGGAAAATGGTGTGAACCCGGGAGGCAGAGCTTGCAGTGAGCCAAGATCATGCCACGGCACTCCAGCCTGGGTGACAGAGCAAGACTCCATCTCAAAAAACAAACAAACAAAAAAAAAAACAGTGCATTGTCCATCATTTCTGTTCACAGACAGTATTTAAAGTGCCATGCCCTATTTCATTTCTGTTCAGTAGAAGTTAACCATCTTGTTAGTATAGACAAAGAAAATAGGAACAAATAATCCTCAAAATAACATTAATTTGTTTTTTAAAATTTAATTAGGAGTACATCCCATGGTGGGCTCCATTTTACTCAAGAGACAAACCTCTTATCCTTGGTCATGTATAGAAGAGAAAGGTAGTGACCATGCATGTATGAATGACAAGATTAGAAATTAAATTCACAACTAAGGAAAAGGAAATATTGCACAAAACTAACAGCTCATGCCAAATGACAGGAAGTGGGGCATCCCACATTTTATAAACCATTGCCAGGACATGGGACTGTATAATTTATATTCCTCAGAACCATTGCACTTCTCTTTTTTTTTTTTTTTTTTTTTAGATGGAGTCTCTCTCTGTCGCCCAGGCTGGAGTGCAGTGGCATGATCTCCACTCACTGCAAGCTCCGCCTCCCGGGTTCACGCCATTCTCCTGCCTCAGCCTCCCGAGTAACTGGGACTACAGGTGCCCGCCACGATGCCCGCTAATTTTTTGTATTTTTAGTAGAGACGGGGTTTCACTGTGTTAGCCAGGATGGCCTCCATCTCCTGACCTCATGATCCGCCCGCCTCAGTCTCTCAAAGTCCTGGGATTACAGGCGTGAGCCACCGCACCGGGCAACTTTGCACTTCTTAAGATGATGGCTGGTGCATAGTTCCTTGGGGGTCCAATTTCGCATTTTTAGTAGAGAAATGTACTTCCATACACTTTGAACTTCAAAATTAATAACATATTTCTTTTACTCTTCCAGAGATTATGGAAAGAATGCTGAATTTTATAAACAATGGCAGCACTGTCCTATAAAACAATGGACCAGTATCATTCAAGATACTCAGTGACTCAAGATTAAAGCATAGCATATTGGCATTATACGAAAATTTAGACATCACGAAGTAGTATTTATTGCATTTCGCCTGCCATCATCTGTTCCTCATTCTCTTGATAGCAACACCCTGATTTTCCTTTGGAGAAACACCCTCTTACCTATTCTGAGTTCCTGTGTTTCAAATGAAACAATTCACCCCCATCCTAGGTCCAGGAGTGGACATATGACCCAGGAACGAACAATCAACATATCCCATTTCCCTGGATCTAGTGATTATTACAAAGATATGCACATGTTCCTCCCCAGGCCAATGAGGAGCAACTGCAGAATATTTTGCTAGAATCATTGAGACAAAGGTGTTTTCTTTGCGCTGGAGTTATTAAATAATAAGAATATAATTTAGAGTTGTGAAAGGCCAGCGCATGGAAGCCTGTTTAACATGATAAGGATTGGACAGCGTCTCAATGATTTCATTTAGGTCCTGAATCCAAATGCATCCAAAAATAGTGCTATTACAGACTAAATTGTGCCCCCTCAAAATTCTATGTTGAAGCGCTAACCCCCAATGTGAGTGCACTTGGAGACAGAGCCTTTAAAGAGGTCATACTGGGCGCAGTGGCTCACGCCTGTGATCCCAGCACTTTGGGAGACCAAGGCAGGTGGATCACCTGAGGTCAGGAGTTCGAGACCAGACTGGCCAACATGGCAAAACCCTGTCTCTACTAAAAAACAAAAAATACGGCTGGTGCCGTGGCTCACATCTGTAATCCCAGTGCTTTGGGAGGCCGAGGCAGGCAGATTACTTGAAGTCAAGAGTTTGAGACCAGCCTGGCCAGCATGGTGAAACCCCATCTCTACTAAAAATACAAAATAATTAGCTGGGCATGGTGGCACATGCCTGTAGTCCCAGCTACCTGGGAGACTGAGGCAGGAGAATGGCTTGAACCTGGGAGGTGGAGGTTGCAGTGAGTCAAGATCACACCATTGCACTCCAGCCTGGGCAACAGAGCAAGACTCCGTCTCCAAAAAAAAAAAACGAAAAAAAAAAAATTAGCTGGGCATGGTGGCAGGCTACTCCGGAGGCTGAGGCAGGAGAATGGCGTGAACCTGGGAGTGGAGCTTGCAGTGAACTGAGATCGTGCCACTGCTCTCCAGCCTGGGCAACAGAGCAAGACTCCGTCTCAAAAAAAAAAAAAAAATTAGTCAGGTGTCGTGGCGCACTCTGTTGTCTCAGCTACTCAGGAGGCTGAGGCACAAGAATCTCTTGAACCCAGGAGGTGGAGGCTGCAGTGAGGTAAGATCGCAGTACTGCACTCCGGCCTGGGTGACAGAGTGAGACACCGTCACAAAAAATAATAATAACAAGAGGCCAGGCACGGTGGCTCACACCTGTAATCCCAGCACTTTGGGAGGCTGAGGTGGCGTGGATCACGAGGTCAGTAGACTGAGACCATCCTGGCTAACATGGTGAAACCCCATTTCTACTAAAATTACAAAAAATTAGCCGGGCATGGTGGCACATGCCTGTAGTCCCAGCTACTTGCGAGGCTGAGGCAGGATAATCACTTGAATCTGGGAGACGGAGGTTGCAGTGAGCTGAGATCGCGCCACTGCACTCCAGCCTGGGCGACAGAGCGAGACTCCCGTCTCAAATAAATAAATAAATAATAACAGTCCCTAAAACGTGGAATTGGCTAATTGAGGTGAGGTATAAAGTAGTGAGAATTTCCCCACTCCCCAGTTAGGAATGATTATCAATTACTGGTTTTGGGTAAAAAACGCCTGGTTAGATTGCTGCCTATTTTATATCAGGACTCTTCATGTATTAAACAATAACAAGTCTGGATGTTTGGAGACTTGATAGAATATTCACTATGTTGAAATGTTTGCTTTTTGGTAAAGTCCAGCAAGAAAGAGTCAAACTTTGTTTGAACCTAGCTGGTCTAGAAATAGAAAATATGAAAAACACAGTTTTGCCTATGGTTAATAATCCAAGATGGCCAATAATCAGTTCTGGCTTTCCAGGATTAGAATGTCAAAATTCTATACCCAAAAATAAAGTGAACGCTAAGGAGGCCAGGATACTGATATCCACAGATCACTCCCAGTTACTTCCTGTTATTCATGCCCTGGATGACAAAGGGGACAATTGTTCTCATTACAAAGAGCCAGTCAAAAGAATGTAGCCAGAAAAGAAAGGACTGTCTCACTCTGCCTCTCCACCTCGGATACAGCCATGATAGAGGTCAAGAAGCTACAAAGCAGTGGATGGCCCAAGCACCGGTTTGTTCTAAGAAACAAGATAAAAAGAATTCTGGTTTTGGTTATAACCTTGGGGAATGTGAATAGAAAACAAAAAAGTACTAACATTATATGTAAGTTATATTGCTTTAGAAACCCTAAGCCTGGCCGGGCGCAGTGGCCCATGCCTGTGATCCCAGCACTTTGGGAGGCCGAGGTGGGCGGATCACCTGAGGTTGGGAGTTCGAGACCAGGCTGACCAACATGGAGAAACCCCGTCTCTACCAAAAATACAAAATTAGCCAGCCGTGGTAATGCATGCCTGTACTCCTAGCTACTCGGGAGGCTGAGGCAGGAAAATCGCTCGAACCCGGGAGGCAGAGGTTGCAGTGAGCCAAGATCACGCCATTGTATTCCAGCCTGGGCAGCAAGAGCGAAAGTCTGTCAAAAAAAAAAAAAAAACCTGAGCCTAGCAAACAAAGACCTATGATTACTCAACATCTAAGCCAATCAATACCCAAAGCCCCCAAACCTTCCCAAAAGGTTTCTGCTAAAGAAAAAAAAAAAGAGAGGAACTCTATTCTAATGACCACCTCAAAACTTTCTTTTTTTTAATATGGAATGCTTCACAAATGACGTGCACGTAATCCCCCTAGAGGGACAATGCTAATCATCTCTGTGTAATTCCAATTTTAGTATATGTGCTGCTGAAGCAAGCATTGTTTCTTCTGTTTTGAAAACGGTAGTTTTTTACTGTGGTAATCCTGTTTTCCTTTCATTTTTGTGCAATAGATGTTTCAGGATGATCAAATATATTATTTAGCTATAGGTTCCAAAATCATAAGGCCTTTTAGAATAGTGCTATTCAAAGACTATAAAGCTATGTTGCACTTTTGCAACTATAGACATATATGTGATACTTCTGAGAATTTTTATTTAAGCCAAACAAAATAAAACAAAACACCATGATCTCTTGAACTTTGTCATTGTCACTGTACTATTTCATGGCCAAGCCAAAATTCTTTGAGAGCAGATAATAGGAAAGATAGTATTTCATACAAAGGTGAGAAAATCATGGATGGCTAGTACAGGTTAACTAAATTATGCAAAGGCATGAATTGAGATGATGACACAATAAAGACAGGAATTCGGGGCTTTCTCTGTTTTCATTCAGAGGCAAGAAAAGACTAGGCAGCAAAGCTGGGCATGGTGGCTCACACCTGTAATCTCAACACTTTGGGAGGCTGAGGCGGGAGGATCACTTGAGCCCAAGAGTTTTAGATCAGCCTGGGCAACATAGGGAGACCCCCATCTCTACTGAAAATCAAAAATTATCTGGGCATGATGGCATGTGCCTGTAGTCCCGGCTACTAGGGAGGCTGAGGTAGAAGAATTGCTTGAGCCCAGGAGGCTGAGGCTGCAGTGAGCCTTAACAGTGCCACTACCATCCAGCCTGAGTGACAGAGTGAGGCCCTGTCTCAAAAAAAAGAGACCAGGCAGCAGCTACTGACACCCTAGCTTACTACCCATCTCTGGGCACTATCTCTTATTAACCTATCTTTGAATTTTTATTAGGGTGACACCAGCAATAGTCCCATACTCCTAATCCAGGTAAGGGGAAAGACAGCTGGAGGCAGAAACAAGGAGGGAAGGGATGAAGATGGAAAAGAGAGAAAGAAAATGAATGCCAACTAGTCTTCCTCTCCTCACTTTGGCAGTGATAAAATCTTGCTCACTCCCTTTGTGCACTCTGGTAGAAAAGCAGCACATTCCATTTAGTTATGCCTCTGTCAGCACGGCAAGTGTTATTTAATTGCAGAAAACAATTTGGAGATAAGAGTAAGATTCAGGAAGGAAATTATTTTCCTTTCTTTTCAAAAATGGTACAAAAATAACAAGAACAAAACCATACTTAAGGAAGGAAGTAGATGGAACACAATAATATGGAGAACCATTATTCCTTCCCAGATTAGGCAGGAGAGCTAGGATCTAGTCCTATCTGGCCACACAAAACACATGGTTCAAGCTTTCTGGAGTTCCGTTTCCTCATCTGAAAAGGCAGGGGGTTAATTTTGTATTAAGATACTTTGAAGAAGTAATAACCATTTTTCGTGAAAGTTCAAGGGAGAATATAAAAAGAAACTAAGATTTAACAACACTTATCTTGTGCCAGGTAATTAGCACTAGGATTTTTAAAGTAGAGACTCAAACATCCTGGGTGTGTGTTTGTGTTCTGCCTTTTACTAGCTGTGTAACCTTGGGCAAGTTACCTAACTTCTCTGTGTTTCCTTGTCCCCAGCAGAAAATGGGAACAATGGGCCAGGCACAGGGGCTCACGCCTGTAATCCCAGCACTTTGGGAGGCTGAGGCGAGAGGATCACTTGAGTCCAGGAGTTCAAAACCAGCCTGGGCAACATAGCAAGACTTCCTCTCTACTAAAAATCTAAAAATTACCCAGAAGCAGTGGTACAAGCCTGCAGTCTGAGCTACTCTGGAGGCTGAGGCAGGAAGATCACTTGAGCCCAGGAGTTCAAGGCCACAGTGAGCTATGACTGCACCACTATACTCCAGCCTGAGCAACAGACAGAGATCCTAACTATAAAAAATAAAAATAAAATGGGAACAATTGTACCTTCTCCAAAGGGTGGCTATGAGGAAAACAGTTTATATATACAATGTGGTTTATACATACTATATATACATATATATCATAACAGTAAACTGGCACAAAGTATTGCTTGTAATTGCTCTTATAATGATTATTACAACTTTATAGAGATATTTTTATAGATGAAGAAACAAAATAGATGAGGAAACCACGGCTTCAGAGCTTTGAGTTTTCTGACCTCAATATTCAGTCTCTCAACTATTGATTGCCCTGAACCAGTTACAAGAAGTGAAAGTCAGCCGGGCTGACTCACGTGGTGAGTCACCACTCACGTGGTGGCTCACGCCTGTAATCCCAGCACTTTGGGAGGCTGAGGTGGGCAGATCACCTGAGGTTAGGAGTTCGAGACTAGCCTGGCCAACATGGAGAAACTGTCTCTACTAAAAACACAAATTAGCCGGGTGTGGTGACGCATGCCTGTAATCCCAGCTACTCGGGAGGCTGAGGCAGGAGAATCTCTTGAACGCCGGAGGCAGAGGTTGTGGTGAGCTGAGATCGTGCCATTGCACTCCAGCCTGGGCAACAGGAGCGAAACTCCATCTCAAAAAAAAAAAAGAAGTGAAAGTCACAGAACTTTGTAGTCAGTTAGGGAAATCCTACCAGTTTCACAACGAGTCAATCAAAACCTTGCAATAAATACACAATAAAGCTGTGCTTCAAAAGTCCTCCAACACCTAGCATAGCTTTTAGAACAGCTAATTCGCTTAGGTGAAGAAATGCTCCAGGCAGGGCACAGTGGCTCATGCCTGTGATCCCACCACGCTGGGAGGCAGAGGTAGGAGTCACTTGAAGCCAGGAGTTTGAGGGCAGCCAGAGCAACACAGAGAGACCCTGTCTCTGTGAAAAAATAAAAAAATAAATAGGCCAGGCACAGTGGCTCATGCCTGTAATCCCAGCACTTTGGGAGGCCCAGGCGGGTGGATCATTTGAGGTCAGGAGTTCAAGACCAGCCTGGTCAACATGGCGAAAGCCCATCTCTACTAAACATACAAAAATTAGCCAGGCTTGGTGGTAGGCACCTGTAATCCCAGCTACTCGGGAGTCTGAGGCAGGAGAATCGCTTGAACCAGGGAGGTGGAGGTTGCAGTGACCAGAGATTGCACCACTGCACTCCAGCCTGGGCAACAAAGTGAGACTCTGTCTCAAAAAAAGAAAGAAAAATAGAAAAAAATAGCCAAGTGTGATGGTGCATGCCTATAGTCCCAGCTACTCTGGAGGCTGAGGTGAGAGGATCACTTGAGCCCAGAAGTCAAGGCTGCAGGGAGCCAGGATCAGGCCACTGCACTCTAGCTAGCATCAGTCACAGAGTGAGACCCTGTCTCAAAAAAAAAAAAGAAAAGAAAAAAAAGCCCCAAAGACATTACTCTTGTGTTGGGCTGAAATCCAGTGAATTGGTGGCCCCTCTCTCTCTCTCTCATCTGAAGGTTTTCAGAGATGCAAATTGCCTACTTGAAATTCTGTGGCATTAGACTTCTGCTTGGATGAGTCTCTGGCCAGGAGTAGAATCTTTTTTTTTTTTTTTGAGACTGAGTCTTGCTCCGTCACCCAGGCTGGACTGCAGTGGCACGATCCCAGCTTACTGCAACCTCTGCCTGCCGGGTTCAAGCGATTCTCCTGTATCCCCTCCCTAGTAGCTCAGATTACAGGCACCCACCACCATGCCCAGCTAATTTTTATATTTTTAGTAGAGACGGGGTTTTGCCATGTTGGCCAGGCTGGTCTCAAACTCCTGACCTCAAGCGATCCACCCACCTCAGCCTCCCAAAGTGCTGGGATTACAGGCGTGAGCCACCTTGCCCAGCTAGGATCCTTTTTTTTTTTGGGACAGAGTCTCTCTCTGTCACCCAGGCTGGAGTGTGGAGTGCAGTGGCGCGATCTCGGCTCACCGCAACCTCTACCTCTTGGGTTCAAGCAATTCTCCTGCGTCAGCCTCCTAGTAGCTGGGACTACAGGTGCATGCCACCACCCCCAGCTAAGTTTTTGTATTTTTAGTAGAGGCGAGGTTTCACTGTGTTAGCCAGGATGGTCTCAATCTCCTGACCTCATGATCGGCCCACCTTGGCCTCTCAAAGTGCTGGGATTACAGGCGTGAGCCACCATACCCGTTGTGTGATGTGTGTGTGTGTGTGTGTGTGTGTGTGTGTGTGTGACGAAGTTTCGCTCTTGTTGCCCAGGCTGGAGTGCAATGGCATGATCTCAGCTCACTGCAACCTCTACCTCCCAGGTTCAAGCAATTCTCCTGTCTCAGTCTCCCGAGTAGCTGAGATTACAGGCGCCCGTCACCACCCCTGGCTAATTTTTGTATTTTTAGTAGAGATGAGGGTTTCTCCATGTTGGCCAGGCTGGTCTCGAACTCCTGACCTTCGGGTGATCCACCCACCTCGGCCTCCCAAAGTGCTGGAATTACAGGCATGATCCACCAGGCCTGGCCACCAGGATACTCTTTTAAAGGAGGAATTGGTAAATCCTTTCCCTCTGGTGATAGGGACAGTTTATAAGATGGGAGGGGGAAAACCATGTGCATGACTCCAGACTCAGAAACCAAAACCCAAGTTGAATTCCATCTCAGAGTAAAATCAAGTACTACAGATGAGAAAACACAGACGGTAAGAATTATAAGACTAGTGTATCTTTTCTTAGGGGATAAAAGCTGTTTGACAGCATCTGCAACAAGTAGTTCACAGACACGTCCATCATCTACTTCCTCAACAAGAAGGAGCTGTTGGAGGAGAAGATCACACACAGCCCCTGACCATCTGCTTTCCTGAGTACACAGGGGCCAACAAGTATGATGAGGCAGCCAGCTACAACCAGAGTAAGTCTGAGGACCTGAATAAGCACAAAAACACCAAGGAGATCTACACACACTTCACATGCGCCACCGATACCAAGAACGTAGTTCGTGTTTGATGCCATCACCGACGTCATCATCAAGAACAACCTGAAGGACTGGGGCCTCTTCTGAGGGGCAGTGGGACCTAGCAGGATGGGCCACCACCAACTCTGTACCCCCCAACCCCTGAGGAAGATGGGGCAAGAAGACCATTCTCCCCGCCTGTTCCCCGGACACTTTTCTCTTCTTTCCTTTGTTCTTAGCTCCCCCGTCCCCTCAGCTTCAGACATAGGGGAGGGGTTGCCACAGGCCTCCCTGTTTGAAGCCTGCCCTTGTCTGAGGTGCCAGTAATGGTCATGGTACCCCCTTTCTGGGCATCTATTCTGGTACTCCCCAGAAGCTGTGAAGATTCTATTCTACTCAGTAGCTCTCATTATGTAAAGAGGAACCCTGAAATAAATCAGTTGTTCCTGAAAGTTCACAAGAGTAAGAAAACAGACTGAATCGTAAAAGAACTAACTGGTATAAAAGAAGAAGCCAGAAAGTAGTGGACTGGGACCAGAGAAATAATATTTGAATTTAATTAATCTGTTCAACAAATATTTGCTCCTTGCTAACATTTTGCCAGGTCCTATGCTCGTTATACAGTTTTGATCAGACAGACATGGCCCAAGGGTACTTAGAAAGCTAGCTGCGGGTGAAGGGGGAGAGCCAATGTACAAGAAAACAAATATATATAATTGTAAGTTACAGTGGTGCTACAACAGAAAAAAAGAGGTTGCCATGTAAGATGATAAGAAGGTATAAGGAATTTACTTTGGACCAAGCATTCAGGAAGGCCTCTGAGGAAGGCAAAGCTTGACCAGAGGGTAGGAGGAACTCAGGGGACAGTGAAAGGAGGGAGGAATGGGAGGGGGGGGGAGGTGGAGATTTCAAGCATGTGGAGTGAAAAATGCAAAGATCCTAAAATAAAAGCATCTCTAAGAATCAGAGGGCCAGTTTGGATGGCTTGACCTCTACCCTTCTTGAATCCTCTTTGATACTGAACATTTTGGAAAATCCCGTGTAGCATATACTGTGTGCCTTCCCACAATAATTGATGACTCTTAAATCTCACAAAAACAAATTCAACTGATGAATTCACGTCCTTTTAACATACATTTTGAAGATTATCTTAGCCCAAACCGGCACCCACATCCTTCTGAGCGCACTGACTCACTTGACAAAGCCAACCCCTCCCCTCCTGCGTACAAAAATAGCTTTTCCATATCTACTGTTGTAATTGTTTTTTTTCCCAGGGCTTTATGCTCTACTGAAACTAAACACTTAAATGAGCAATTTCACTCTGGTTTTAAGCCCAGGGGAAATGACAACGGTTTTGTCTCTGTTTTGAGACTTAGGGGCAAATTTTAAATCGTTAATATATAATTAATCCTATGTAACATCATAGAAACAAAACATCTGATTCGTCTTTCAGTACATTGCACACGTAAAATGCACATGAAACCAGGTTTGGAGAGTGATTCTTAGTAACGTAGCCTTGCATTTGTGCTTCGACATAAAATTGAGACATTCTCAAGAGGCCTTGGGACATGGTGACATGTTGCGCAGTTTGGCCAGCAGAGGGAGACCAGAGAGTCGTGAAGCACGCAACGAAGCCACACCCAGATTAGGGTTGCTTATTATCTGTCTCTTCTCTGAATTTTCAAAAAACACAAAAAGAAAATGAGAAATTCTTAAAACAAAGCCCCTTTTTTATTGAAGCAAAATCCACATAACATGAAACTAGCCCTTCTAAAGCGTGCAATTAAGTGGCATCTACCTCATTCACAGTGTTGTGGAACCGTCACCTCTATCTAGTTCCAAAACATAAAAAATGTTTAAATTTTCTATAAAGGGAACTTGCAAAAACCCAGGCCTGTCCTATCCTCCTTATTTCGTCACATTCCCAGTTTTGTGTCCACCGGTATTCTGTCAGGAATGGTCCCCACGTGTTCCCCCAACAGCCTTCGTCACTGTACAATTCATAGAATCGGATTCAGGGTTACAATTACAGGTTCGAAAACCAGAAACATCCCAGTTCTTTAGTTCTTCCTCTAGGAATTGCACAGTTGCAATAGACAAGCCAGTATAGGTGACTTTTAAAAATTCTACACATACTATGTTTGTCATTTCTCAGCAAAGAAATGAATAAATTGTTTTAATTTAAATATGGTTACAAAACGGAAATGAACAATGTACTGCACCAAAGCCCTTCAGTCTTTGATGGGAAATTTAAAGTTATTCCCATCCAGAGTGAAAATTAAAGTTATTTCTAGGTTAGGATGCGAGCCAAGATTTTAAGGGCACCATGTCAACTGGTTAGATAACAACTTTGAGGAAAGCAGAACTTAATGTAATAAAAGCAGAAGGTTTACAATCTAAATCCACTTTTTTATTAAAGAATTTAATCTGCTTTATGGGGTCTTGGCCCAGGGAAGGGTAAAAAAAAAGAAATGCCAAACTGGAGAGGCCGGGGGAGGGGAATGGCTGTAGATGACTCTGGGAAAACAGGAGGGAGGAAAACTGAAGCGCGAATGAGGCCGGATCCGCCCTAACAAAGAGGCAGAAACTGTGTCTCAACAGCCACCAAATCCAGTTCAGGGCGGTTTGAGCCAGTTTCTGAGCTGGATTGAGAACAACAGCCTCGGCAGAGACTTCACTAGGGTGAAACAGAAAATCCAGCATGGACTTCGCAGAAAGAACTGGATTTGGCCTGGAGTCGCTGGAGCCTAAAGCTGCCGCCAGTAGTGGCAAAGTCAGATGAAATATAAGGCCTGGAGCGTGGACAGTGGCCTCTTCCAGAAAGAGAAATCACACAGCACTGTCTCTGTGCCATAATCCAGTCCGCATTTTCTGTCTTGCTGCTCCTAATTGTGGCTGGTAAGGGAAAAAGGGCCTCAGGGTATCAGTTTTCAGAGAAAGCTGTCTGCAATGTTGGGGGAGGGGAGGATTATGTGTCTCCTGTAGTTTAATGTGTGTGCCTGGTGGGGGGGGGGGGGGATGTGCGAGAGGGTCTGAAGGAGAGGGAACAGCACTTCACACCCTGCAGTTCACACCACCTTTCCAACAGCTTTGCTGCATTGCACAACCTCAAAATACACTGAACATAGGCGTTGTGGGAGCGCCCCACATGCAAGTGGCACTTGTACAAGTCATAATCGGACCTCCTTAGCCCTATGCATGAAATGGCAGTACCCATACCCAATACTGTCAACATTCTCTTTTCATCTGCGTCCAGAAATACATACAAGCCGTACATGCCTTTCTCAACTAAGAGACACAGCAGTATTAGGTAACAATGGAATGATAATCCTGTCCTCCGCTCCCCTCCCCCAAGTGCCAGAACCTCCTAAGATCTGATCAGTCCCACCCTGAAATGGCTCCTCTAACACTGTCTAGTAGACTGAACTGTGGTCTGCAGCTGTGGGGGGTGTGCACTGCCTGTGGCCAAGTTTGGCTCAGAACCTTCCCGAACCAGTACAGCCCTTCCCCACCAAAAATTCCTAGGAGTTCTACACAAAGTCCAGGTCGGCCTGGTGGGACACTGTGTGTGTGTGTGTAAATTCCCTCTCCCCTAAGTGTCCAAAGATGTTTAGAATCTTCCAGAGGCACTAAGTACGTGCCTCCAGACCCAGGGCTTCTCTGACTGAAGTCAGCCCTGGTGCGAGCTGGGGGGCAGGGCATGGAGCTTACGACTCTCCCATGCACAGGCTCAATTACAAGCAGGGCTGTAGGTTTCAGAAATATTCCTAAGAGACTGGGGAAGGGAAAAGGAAGAAGATCAGCTGAAAGATGTGAAAATGCTATTTTATTCCTTTTACCATAGATACATAGATGGAAAATTGGAACACAATCCACTCTGCATTATTAATGTGCGAAAATCAAACACACGAAACATTTTCTATTTAATGTTTATTACACAAATAAGTAACTCATGAAGCTCTTCTACGTCCATTTCATTCACTGTTAGATCTGGACTGCTGGGGATTCTGCTAGGTCTTTTCTTTCCTTAGGATTTGTTTCTTTTTTCGTAGGGAACAATGAATTGCCACACATGAAGATGCAGTAGGCTGGAGAGAATAACAGTAATAACCGCTGGGTGTGGTGGCTCACGCCTGTAATCCCAGCACTTTGGGAGGCCGAGGGGGGCAGACTGCCTGAGGTCAGGAGTTTGAGACCAGTCTGGCCAAAATGGTGAAACCCCGTCTCTACTAAGAAAAACCACAAAAACTAGCTGGGCGTCGTGGTGTGCGCCTGTAATCGCAGCTACTCGGGAGGCTGAGGCAGGGTGAATTGCTTGAACCAGGGAGGCAGAGGTTGCAGTGAGCCGAAATGCCACCACTGCACTCCATCCTGGGCGACAGAGTGAGACTCTGTCTCAAAAAATAAATAAATAAATAAATTTTAAAAACCAGTAATAACCATAATACTGAGAACTCACTATAAACCAGGCAGTACCAAGTGTTTCCTATCTTAAATTATAACATACACACCGTACATTTCCAAGTTAGGAATTATTGTCCCCATTTTAGAGATGAGGAAAATGAAGTTTGGAATGATTCGGTACTTTACCAACGTTACACATCTATAATGTGGCAGGTAAAGATTCTGGCTCCAAAATCCATACATTTAAGCTGATACTATACCCGCCACCTCACTGGCAACGGATTATAAACCCTTTTTCAGATCCTACTACGTGTCAGCCTACTTCCGGCTGGGGGAAGATGGTCATAGTGAGAGGGGAAGAATTGGTTCAGTGATGAGAACATGGTTGGTTCCTGCCTTCAACAAGCTTTCAATCTAATGCCTGTTTTTTTCAAGGACGATTCAGAACGGTCTGACAAGGGATTTTTTTTTTTTTTTCTGCCTTTCGCCCCCAGAGGCCATCTGGGAAAAAGAGTTTAGAATTTCCCTGCCATTTCCGTGCTGTGCGGGGAGGAACATTTGAAATCGGGCCTGGCAGGGTACCAGGAGGCAGCACAAGCAGGCGGGGTGGAGAGGGGCAGGGCGAGGCCCCGGAGCCGTCACCATGGCAACCCAGTCTGCTTTCCAGAACAATTTCTCTAACCAGGAAAACAGCTCCAGAGAGCTCGCTCTTCATAATCCCCGTGGCCTGTCGGGTTAGGGAATGCACAAAGGGGAGTCTTTCTCCATAGAGAAATGACTCTTTACAAGGCGGGGAACAAAGGGTAAACATTTGTTGCACAGGATCTTTCTTTGTTATCTGGCTGAAATAAAATCAACAAAGTGCAATTACTTAGTTCCTCTCCACTCTTCACAGGAAATGAACGCTGCATTGTTAGGCAAGGTTCCTTTTTGTGAATAATATTTGCTGTAATTTTTCTTTTATCCCCATTTTATAGATGAGAGATTAGTAAGCCTGAATGAACTTGACCTCTGCAAAACTATAATTTGAGAACCAGGGCGTCTTTTAGAAGGCTTTGTGAAGGAGGCCCTGCCTTTGCCTACTTTGTGATAAACCTACCAGATAATGTGAGGAGGGTTGGTGTCCACGTGCTCGGGGCCTTGGGAGCCACCAGCGCTGGCTGGACTCAGCCGCTGCGCTCTGCTCCCTGCGCTCGCCCCTCCCCCGCACCCGCAAATGCAGCCAGGAGGAAGAGGCGAGGAGGAATGCAGGCGGCATTCCAGCCCCACCCCCGCAAGCCTCCTCCAGCGAGTTCCGAAACTACTGCTAAGTGGGCTGCAAGGAAGACAGTGAACCAGCTGATGACTGTACTCCTCCAGGCTTTCACATGATCTACAGCCTGACTACACCCAGCGCATTGAAGGTTGTCCCTTGCTCTCTCTGAGCTAGGGTGTGACAGCCCTTAAAGATGAGGGTAACATCGCAGTAGTCAGTCCACGCCTGCAAGACCAGGAACAACAGCAGTTACTGTATGCGTAATAACCGACGATTTTCCATCAGTGTCCACACTTACAAATAATGTCATTTTTTAATAGTTGTATAAACCAGAAAGGTTAAGAGTTCGGCTACCTCGTGGCAATAAAAGTCCTGCTCTCTGTGTCTGGGTGTCCCCGAGGAGCCCAATCTATGACAAAATCGGAAGAGCCAGAACTAGACCTACACCTCTGCAGCAGTCCCTTTGTGCAGTGATGGAGGAGGGAGGGTCCCTCATTACTGGGGAAGTCATGGGTCGCACACTTTCCAGTCTACGCTAGAGATTTTGTTGCCCTAAGGTCACTTGGTGACAGGAAATGCAGTCCCTGCCCATCCCCCACCCCCAGGGACTAAGTTAAGAACCACTGCCAGAGAACCCTTGGAAGGAGTTAATTGGATGAACTGTCGATATTAAATTAAGGCCCAAATATGTTGTCCAATCCACAGAAACTTTTTTTTTTTTTTTGACAGAGTTTCGCTCTGTCACCAGGCTGGAGTGCAGTGGTATGATCTCGGCTCACTGCAACCTCTGCCTCCTGGGTTCAAGTGATTCTCCTGCCTCAGCCTCCTGAGTAGCCAGGACTACAGGCATGTGCCACCACACCTGGCTAATTTTTTTTGTATTCTTAGTAGAGATGGGATTTCACCATATTGGTCAGGCTGGTCTTGAACTCCTGAACTCACGATCCACCCGCCTTGGTTTCCCAAAGTGGTGGGATTACAAGCGTGAGCCACCTTGCCTGGAAAGACACTTACATTTCAGTAGATAAAGTTAATTTACCCCGCTTTAGGAAGTCAAATTAATGGATCTTTGTAGTGAATTTCTAAAGACTCTTACATTGTTATAGTCTTCCTCCCCAAAGTTTGATTCTTGTATTCAACATTAATTGAACATTCATTGAAAACTTCCTAACAACCAGGCAATATGGTACTATTGGCTACGCTGGGCTTGTGAATTTTAAAAACCACATGAAGCGTGGAATGTACTTTCAAAGAGCTTACAGGCTGGGAAGATACACAGGAAGTCAGCTATTCCAGAGTGACATGGCATATCCTTTATAAGGACAGGAAAAAGAGGATGTGGTATGGGAGAAGAGAGGAGGGACATGAAAAACAGTAAGGTTGAGTGGAGTGAGATATAGTCAGTGAGTTTCTCAGAAAGAGCTGAGAAATGAGATGGAGTTAGCTAGAATAATACCAGAGCTAGCAGTCAGAAAAACAGAATTTTCTTTCTTTTTTTTTAGACAGAGTCTCACTCTGTCACCAGGCTGGAGTGCAGTGGCGCCGATCTCGGTTTACTGCAACCTCTGTCTCCCAGGATCAAGAGATTCTCCTGCTCAGCCTCCCGAGTAGCTGGGATTACAGGCACCCGCCACTATGCCCAGCTAATTTTTTGTATTTTTAGTAGAGACTGGGTTTCACCATGTTGGCCAGGCTGGTCTTAAACTCCTGACCTCATGATTCGCCCACCTCGGCCTCCCAAAGGGCTGGGATTACAGGCGTGAGCCACCGCGCCCGGCTAAAAAAACAGACTTTTCATTCCAGATGTATTAACAAACAGGTCAGCTACCAGCCAGAATTAAAAGAACTCAAACGCTAAGACAAAGTAAGGAGTCTGAAGTCCACTAGGTCAGTAGCTTTTCAGGACCTGAAACAGGTGGACTAGCCCAGCAGAAGAACTGATCTGTTTCCTTACCCAGAAACTTCCAGACATCCTATCAGGATAATAACTAAGCTACTAGCACGAAAACCCTGAGAAAAGGTGAGCTATTGACATGCAGATTTCAACATCCAAAGCACTTTAAAATTTCAACATGTTATTTATAACTTTAGATTTCTTAGCAAAACTACACATTACTGGACCTAATATTAAAAGAGTAATTATTAGATACATGATCATGAGTCAGTACTAATGTTTTCACTAAAGTTTTCAAGTAGTCTGCTAAGACCTGTTCACACATGCTAGGCTAAGATCTAGCAGCAATTAAGCTAGGATTTATCCCTGTGCCACATACCCTAACATCCAATCTATTTAACCACTTTGACTCTTAAAGGGCAAAGAAGAAAGAGATTCCTTAAAAGATACAGGGACTTGTAGGGGCTGAAGTAGAGAAAGTTTGTTGCTGTTGTAACATCCCAATTTCGAGTCCCTTAGTAAGCACGTTTTCCAGACCCTGATTTGCTTTTCTTTTTTTCTTTTTTTTGAGACAGGATCTGGCTCTGTTGCCCAGGCTGGTGTGCAGTGGTGTAATCACAACTCACTGCCGTTGCCGCTCAGGCTTAAGTAATCTTCCCACCTCAGCCTCCACAGTAGCTGGGACTACAGGTATGTGCCACCATGCCTGGGTAATTTTTCTATTTTTTGGGTAGAGACAGGGTCTCGCCATGTTGCCCTGGCTCAAGCTATCCACCTGCTTCAGCCTCTCAATGTGCTGGGATGACAGGCGTGAGCCACCACACCCAGATCCAGACCCTGATTTTCCCTTGCTGGTACTCATCAGTGATGTTAAAATATTTCAGTTTTCGGACCGGGCACAGTGGCTCACGCTTGTAATCTCAGCACTTTGGGTGGCTGAGGCGGGGGGATCATGAGGTCAGGAGTTTGAGACCAGCCTGGCCAATATGGTGAAACCCCATCTCTACTAAAAACTACAAAAATCAGTCGGGTGTGGTGGCGCACGCCTGTAGTCCCAGCTACTCAGGAGGCTGAGGCAGGAGTCACTTGAACCCTGGAGGCAGAGGTTGTAGTGAGCCGAGATCATGCCACTACACTCCAGCCTGAGCGACAGACGGAGACTCTTGTCTCAAAAAAAAAAAAAAAATTTCAGTTTCTGGTCACAATGTAATATTGTATTACCTGACCTCTTTGAAATTAGACCTTCTGTCAATAAGGTAAAAGAGGAGGTAATATGATATGTGTAACTTCCAGGAAAAAGCTTTCAGATCTAATAAACAATTTGTCACTGTTTGAGAGATCAAGGAAGCAAGTGTTGAGTTGAAACCTCTTTGAGCCAAGATCTCCTTGCCAAGGCACATTAGACATGTAGTATGAGGAAGAAACAAACTTTTGGTGTGTTAAGCCATTGAGAGAATTGGTGGATATTTGTTATACAGTACAACCTAAATTAGCTTGATTAGTCACCTGTCGATATCTGTTTCTGTACCCTCATTTCTTCCCATCAGAAGCTGTGTCTTCTACACAGTCCTAGGCTTCAGAAGACACTGACTCCAGCTCCAGCTCCACAGGGTGGTTCAGTATAAGAATCATGGTAATATTAGTTCCTAATCACTAACTGGTTTAGTAAGTTTGCCAGGAAGTCTCAGCAGTTTCTCAGAGAGAGAGAGAGAAAGGATGTGCCTTTCTCCCTCTGGATGTTTTTATGACAATTATTTTATTATCTCACGGTTCTGTGAGTCAGGAATTCAGGAGCAGCTTAGCTGGACAGTTCTGGCTCAGATTCTCACATGAGGTTCCATTCCAGACATTTGCCAGGGCTGCATTCATCTGAAGGCTTGACTGGGGTTAGGGAATATACTTCCAAGATGGCTTATATGGCTGTTGGCATAAGTTCTCAGTTCATTGCTGGCTCTTAGTAGAAGACCACAGTTACTTACCCTGTGATCCACTCCATGGGGTTACTTGAATGTCCTCCTGTCGTGGTAGCTGGCTTTCCCCAGAGTGATCCCAACAAAAAGAACAGGAGGAAACCATTATATTTTATGTCCTAATTTTAGGAACAACACACCATCATTTCGACTTCATTTTATTCATTAAAGGAAGTCATTAAGTCTAGCCCACATTTAGGAGGAGGGGAATTAGGCTGCACTTTTGCAGGGAAGGAGGAATATTAAGGAATTTGTGGACATATTGTAAACCACCACAGATGTAACAGCAGGAAGTGCTGTTGCCATATTGAGTAACAGGAGGATCTAGCCTAAGGGTAAACCCTAACAGAGAGGAAAGCAGAACAGACATGGAAAGAATTTTGATGACATCACTGAGCCACTGATCTTACCATGACTGGAACCTACGCTGGACTACTTAGTTATGTGAAAAAAAGTAAATTTCTTCCCTTACCATTTCAGTCTGTTTGAATGAGGTTTGCTGATATTTCCTGTAGGGAATGAAATCAACGTATCTAACCCACAATACATATCGTAAATTAACCTAGATATCAATATATAAATGTAAACATTTGAAAAATATCTCCATTTCCAAATTATTTAAATTATATATGTATAAAACTGCTTATTCAATTACATATACAGTTATATATGTATGTGTATGTATAAAACTGCTTACCATATAAGTTTTGTGCAATTTAAAAAAAATTATTCAAATAATTTCCAAATAACTTGTTGATTTTAAAAAACCTTTGGTGTGGCCGGGCGTGGTGGCTCATGCCTGTAATCCCAGCACTTTGTAGGGCTGAGGCTGGCGGATCATCTGAGGTCGGAAGTTCAAGACCAGCCTGACCAACATGGAGAAACCCATCTCTACCAAAAGTACAAAATTAGCCACCCTCCCAAAGTGCTGAGATTATAGGCGTGAGCCACTGTGCCCAGCCACCAGATACATTTTAAATAATTTTTTTGTTCCTTAGTTTTCTCATCTGTAAAATAGGGTACGGTTGGTGATGATAATTTCAATTCACAAATGAGTTAATAATGCTTTTATTTATTGATATATATTTATTTATTTATTTTTGAGACAGAGTCTGTCACCCAGGCTGGAGTGTAGTGGTGTGATCATACTTTACAGCAGCCTCAAACTCCTGGTTTAAGGGATCCTCCCACCTAAGCCTCTCAAGTAACTGGGACTGCAGGCACACAACACCATGCCTGGCAAATTAAAAAAAAAAAAAAAAAATTATAGGGACAGGGTCTCACTGTGTTGTCCAGGCTGGTCTTGAACTCTTGAGCTCAGGCCTCCCAAAGCACTGGGATTACAGGTATGAGCCACCACACCTGGCTAATATCCTTTTAGAATAGAACCATATAGAGAAAGTACTATGGAGGTGTTAATTTTTATTTTTATTAATAAAATCAATGTTAATGTCTTCAATCAATAGTCATTCAGTGAAGGCCGGGCATGGTGGCTCACGCCTGTAATCCCAACACTTTGAGAGGCCAAGGCAGGTGGATCACCTGAGGTCGGGAATTTGAGACCAGCCTGACCAACACTGAGAAACCCCGTCTCTACTCATAATACAAAAATTAGCTGGGTCTGGTGGTACACGCCTGTAATCCCAGCTACTCGGGAGGCTGAGGCAAGAGAATCACTTGAACCCGGGAGGCGGAGGTTGCAATGAGCGAGATCGTGCCACTGAACTCCAGCCTGGGCGACAAGAGCAAAACTCTGTCTCAAAAACAAACAAACAAACAAACAAAAAATACAGTGCTTCCACACCAATGCAAAACACACCTTGACACAGAAGGAGCCTTGTGTTTGAGGATGATAGGTATTCATTTGCCTTCACAAACCCTTCACCACATCTCAGATTGCTCACTGGGAAAAACGTATATTTTGTGAGATATTTTGGAAAGTCTCCATGTGAAGTTTGGTCCTGGTCATGTAATTATTATTTTCTAATTTCTTATTCTGTTATTTTTTTCTTTTAAATTTATAAAAAAGAGTACTAAAATATCAGGACTGTTATTTGCTCTGTCATCTAGGCTAAAATACAGCGGTGTGATCATAGCTCCCTGTAGCCTCCAACACCTGGGCTCCAGGGATACTCTCATCTTAGCCTTCAGAGTAGCTGGGACTATTGCCTACCCAAAGGACTATTATTCTTTTTTTTTTTTTTTTTTTGAGACGGGTCTAGCTCTGTCGTCCAGGCTGGAATGCAGTGGTGCGATCTCAGCTTACTGCAACCTCCACCTCTCAAGTAGCTGGCACCACAGGTGCCCGCCACCATGCCTGGCTAATTTTTTTGTATTTTTAATAGCGATGGGGTTTCACCAAATGGCCAGGCTGGTCTCGAACTCCTGAGCTTGTGATCCGCCTGCCTCGGCCTCCCAAAGTGCTGGGATTACAGGCGTGAGCCACTGCGCCCGGCCAGGGCTATTTTTTTTTTTTTTTTTTTGAGACAGAATCTCACTCTGTCACCCAGGCTGGAGTGTAGTGGCATGACAGGATCTTGGCTCACTGCAACCTCCGCCTCCCTGGTTCAAGGGATTGTCCTGTCTCAGGCTCCTGAATAGCTACGACTTTAGGCGCATGCCACCACGCGTGGTTAAATTTTTGTATTTTTAGTAGAGACAGCGTTTCACCGTGTTAGGAAGGATGGTCTCAATCTCCTGACCTCGTGATCCGCCCGCCTCGGCCTCCCAAAGTGCTGGGATTACAGGCGTGAGCCACCATGCCCTGGCTGCTGTTAATCTTAAATAGAGTAGATCAAAGTCACCAGGCCCCTTCTTGGAATATATTTACATATCTGTGCTCAGGGAGAAGGAATAATCTATGCAAATCCACTGCCAGTGGCTTTATTTCTCTAAGGCAGATATCTTCCCAAAGAAATAAGAGGGAAACTTGTTCCTTTATATTTCAAATAAAACAAAACAAAGAAAGATACCCTGAGATTCTACTATGGTGGAATTTTGACTGAATTTCACCAAGAGAGGATCCTATCATTCATTATGCAAATTAAGGAGGAAAAAAACCCACTCTAGTCATTTCAACCAGTAGAGATTTAAATAAAGGAATTAGTTAATGTTGGGAAGTCCAGAGGACGAGAAGCTTACTCAATGAGTAGTAACTACTAACCATTTCTAGACTGTGGAAGCAAAATCACTGAGCAGAGGCCAAGGGTGTGTGCAGCTAAGGCTTCTGTTATTGAATGAAGCCCAGCTACCTGAACTGGAGCCCAGGAGCCTGCAAGCGCAGGCTGCTGTCGGAGTCCCCGTGGCTTCATCTGCCCCAGACTTCACTACTAATGTTGCCCCTGCCATCAATGCTATTGCCGCCTCCATTCTTTTATCACTGGTGTGTAGTGCTGGAACTGCTGGAAACAGCTGCTTTTTCAACTGCTCAAAACTAGAAAAAGAGAGTCACAATTCTCTCCCTCTTGCCTTTTAATCTCTTTCCATTGGCAGAATCTGACCAAAAGTTTGTAAATGTAGATTACAGAATCTAACACACAGCAGAGCGCAGAAGTGTGAGAATGAAGGCTGAAAATGTGAAAGGAAAATAAATCTTGGGGCCTCAAAAATCATTAAGCTAAGGGGAAAAGTCAAGCTGGGAAATGTTTAGGGCAAAGTTGCCTCCCATTGTATTCAAAGTCATCCCTCTGCTCACTGAGATAAATGCATATCTCATTGACTACTTTGGAAAGGCTAATTAGAAACTCAAAAGAATGCAACCATTTGTCTCTTCTCTACCTATGACCGGAAAGCCTCCTCCCTGCTTTTCGTTTTTTTGAGTGGTCCCACCTTTTTTTTTTTGAGTTGTCCTGCCTTTGCTTCAAGTCATCCCACCTTTCCAGACTGAACCAATGTTCATCCTACATATGTTGATTGATGTTTCATGTCTCCCCAAAATGTATAAACCAAGCTGTGGGCTGGGAGCGGTGGCTCACGCCTGTATCCCAGCACTTTGGGAGGCCAAGGCGGACGGATCACAAGGTCAGGGGTTCGAGACCAGTCTGGCCATCATGGTGAAACCCCATCTCTGCTAAAAATACAAAATTAGCCAGGTGTGGTGGCAGGCGTCTGCAATCCCAGCTACTTGGGAGGCTGAGGCAGGAGAATCGCTTGAAACCAGAAGGTGGAGATTGCAGTGAGCCTAGATCAGCCACTGCACTCTAGCCTGGGCGAAAGAGTGAAACTCTGTCTCAAAAAAGAAAAAAAGAAAAAGAAAAACAAGCTGTGTTCTTCCTACCTTGGGCACATGTCATCAGGACCTCCTGAGGCTGTGTCACAGGTGCACGTCCTTAACTTTGGCAAAATAAACTTGCTAAATTGACTGAGACCTATCTCAGATATTCAAGGTTCACAAGAACAAATAAATAACCAGTCTGATAAGTTGTAAGAAAGTTACACTCTGTTACATGGACCCTAAAAAGGCCAAGACACTCACTCGCCTTCCCAAGAAGAGTCTCTGTAGAGACTCAGTGGTAAACCTGTAGGCAGTCAAGAGTCTCCTGTCCTCAGACACCTAGCAAGCAGTGCTATATGAAGGTACTAGGAAACTTTAACTAGGAAACTTTAAACAATTGAAGATTCTCGACTTCAGATAAGGGATAGGAACAAAAGCAGTACTGATAATATTGAAATACTGTTTTGTGATTGCATTTGATAGTGGGGAAAAGGACATATGAAACCCTCCAGCCTTTTTCTCTTGGTGCCCTAAAACTTCTGGCTCATTGAGATTAAAAGGATCAAAATGCAATCTTATCCAGGGATAAAAGGCATTTTTACAATTGGAACTCTAAAATAGTATGTCATCCACTTTAGGACAAAGTGGATGGAGAGAATAAGGCATAATATCAAATACAAGTCCCCCAAATAGAAAGTTACAAGGGTGGACAGAATGTGGAAAAAAACTAAGACAAACCAAATGAGAACAAGCAAAGTCTATTTATTCAGAGATTGCTATAGCAAAGGAGTCAACTACTGTCACTTGTATTTTGGCAGACACTCCAAGGCAGGCAGAGGAGTAGGAAAGTTTTATTGTAGGAAAAAGGAAAGGCTTCAACTATGCCCCGGTTAGAGGCTGTTGGCATGAGGAAGCTGTAAGCAGGCAAACTAGAAACAGGAATTCCTATGTGATTGGTTAGGGGTACATATTTGGCTTTCTCTGATTTTTTTTTTTTTTTTTTTTTGAGACAGAGTCTCACTCTGTCCTCAGGCTGGAGTACAGTGGCGCAATCTTGGCTCACTGCAACCTCTGCTTCCTGGGTTCAGGCGATTCTCCTGCTTCAGCCTCCTGAGTAGCTGGGACTGCAGGCATGCGCCACCATGCCCAGCTAATTTTTGTATTTTTTTTTTAGTAGAGATGGGGTTTCACCATATTGGCCAGGCTGGTCTCAAACTCCTGACCTCAGGTGATCCACCTGCCTCAGCCTCCCAAAGTGCTCGGATTACAGGCATGAGCCACCACACCCGTCTGGTTTTCTCTGATTGGTCCTAATTTGGAAGCAGGGACAAAAATTAGAAAAGCGGTCAGTTATTAATCAAGTCCTGGCCATATTGGCTTGTTGTCACAGGAAACAACTGTTATTGTTTGGCCTCTTAGACGGTCACTAAAGATCTGTGACTCCCAACAAATCTGACTGACAGCAGACTGTCTCACTGGTTGGCTATTGAAAATAAGTGATTAGTTTCCTGGATAGGTTGCTGCATGTTGTCAATGAAGGAAGGAAGAACTTTACCCTCTTATGTTATTAGGTATCTGGGGCCTGCAAATTAAACTGACAAATATTACAACAGGAAAAACATATACAATTTCATTTGGTGTTAATGTTTTTATATGGCATGGAGGGCTTTACAGAGAAGATGTGAAAACCTCAAAACATGTGGATAGAGAGGTTTGTATACCATTTTAACAAAAGGCAATAAATTGTGAAGACATAGGTAGATAAAGGACAGGGGTTTGGGCTTCTACAGGTGGTAAGTTGTTGGAAAGTACCTAGGAAGTATATGAGGAAAACTAATGGAAGATAAGGGCTATATTAATAAGGTTTGTTTGTGCAGACAAACAGTCAGTGTCAATTCTCCATTTCCATTGATAAGAATGTTTTCTTTCTGGTTATGGGAAAGCACCTTTCTCATGGAAAATGTATGTCAGGCCAGGTGTGGTGGCTCACACCTGTAATCCCAGCAGTTTGGGAGGCCAAGGCAGGCAGATCACGAGGTCAGGAGATCGAGACCATCCTGGCTAACACAGTGAAACTGCATCTCTACTAAAAATACAAAAAATTAGCCAGGCATGGTGGCCGGTGCCTGTAGTCCCAGCTACTCAGGAGGCTGAGGCAGGAGAATGGCGTGAACCTGGGAGGCGGAGCTTGCAGAGATGGCACCACTGTACTCCACCCTGGGAGACAGAGTGAGACTCCATCTCAAAAAAAAAAAAGAAAAAGAAAAAAAAAGAAAAGTGAAGGTCAAGAGGCCATTTGCTGTTTTTCAATTGCCTTCAGTTCAAAATAATACGCTAAAGCAGCGTATTTGGGGGCAACATGTTCTGATCCCCTTCATGGGTCAGAGTTCTGTTGTTATCTATGGTTCAGCCACAGCCCATTTGTATTTCAACTTCAAATTGCAGTCTTTCAATTCCAAATTGCAGATGTACACTTGAGATCACACTCCTTCAGACATGAGCCTGCCCCAGAATGAGGCAGTGAGAATTTACTTACTTTATGATGGCTAATGATTCTTTTGAGCAGACAATTATTTTAGCCAATAATTTTAGCCAATGATTTTGGGTGAGATTAAATAGTAATAAGAAGAAAGCAATGTCACCAACCATTTTCCCTAAGATATGGTGGAAAAAATGATGGTTGCTTCATAACCCTGCAAGGAGTATCTGAATTTCCCAAATTGACACCTGACACCACGTATGCATCCCTTTTTTTTTTTTTAACAGGGTCTCACTTTGTCACCTAGGCCAGAGTGCGGTGGCATGAACACAGCTCACTGCAGCCTTGACCTCCTAGGCTCAAGCGATCCTCCCACCTCAGCCGCTTAGTAGCTGGTACTACAGGAATGCACCACCATACCTGGCTAGTTTTTGTATTTTTTGCAGAGATGAGGTCTCACTATGTTACCTAGACTGGTCTCGAACTCCTGGGCTCAAGAAATCCACCTGCCTCAACCTCCCAAAGTACTGGGATTATAGGTTTGAGCCACCATGCCTGGCCCCCCATATGCACCCCTAATGGATAGAATTTGAAACTTGAGAAAATGGAGAAATTTAGCCGATTATTTTGGGCAGGAGTGCTTTCCCCATAATAAGGCTGTCTTCTGCCAGATTCTTTCAGGAGCCAACCCTAAGCAAAAGGTTTAAATGTAAGTAGTTGGAGTGGTGATTATAGGAAGCACTGACAGGGGAAAGGGGCAGAAAGACAGGGAAGTGAGGGAAGCCTAGACCATTACGTTACCAATGGGGGCAACCGAGGGTCAGTCATCCTGGGAACCTGTGGGAGTTGTCCCACCTGAGGGGAAGAGGAACCTGGAGTTTGTCCTCTGATTACTATCAGTCATTAGTTTATACTTGCTTCCAGGGGTGTTAACTCTACAGCGCTGAGGACTTTCTCTACACCTGAACTGAGAAAAAGCCCTCGGGCAGCATCGTGTACTAGCAGTAGGATACAGTCTGCACGTATAGAAACAGTAAGTATTGCAGGGATATGAGCATGGTACTGACAGGATCTTCCACACTGGCCAAAAAAATGAGGACTCTGATTCCCTATAGAGTACTGAAATCTAAGAGAATCCAAAAATGTATGATAGCAACTGTCCATATCGCTGACATTCTTTCTTCCTTCCCTGTGGGTAGATGTTTAGTAAATCCCGAAAATGTTCCCTAGGTCTGACTCCATTTTCTTTTCTTTTCTTTTTTTCTTTTTTCTTTTTTTTTTTTTTTTGAGACAGAGTCTCCCTTTGTTGCCCAGTGCTACTGGCGAATCTCGGCTCAGGGCAACCTCTGCCTCCCAGGTTCTAAGCGATACTCTTGCTTCAGCCTCCAGAGTAGCTGGGATTACAGGCATGCACCATCACGCCTGGCTAATTTTGTATTTTTAGTAGAGACGGGATTTCGCCATGTTGGCCAGGCTGGTCTCAAACTCCTGACCTCAGGAGATCCACCCACCTCAGCCTCCCAAAATGCTGGGATTACAGGCGTGAGCCACCGTACCCGGCCCTGACTTCATTTTCATTTACACCCCAATATTAAGCTCTGACCTGTTCTTTTGTTCCTTCAGAATTAATTGTTGGCATCTGAGCCTACAGTCTCTGCTTTAGTAGGCATATGCCAAGGATGTGGTATTAATCTTTCCTCAGCTTTTAAATATTAAATAAGCCTCCCAAATGGACCCTAGTTCTTGCCTGAAGTGGAGCTCTACTTGGCCAAGGGTTTTGCTTTTAGAGAGCTGAAGTGGAAATAAACAAACAGACTGTCAGTAACACTGACGCTTTCCAAAGCTATTAAGTAAACCCTGTTGACACTAGCAATCTTTATTGTTTGTTGTTCGTACATTATGGTTGTCTGATTAGGTAGCATGATTGACTTTAAACACAAAAACACTAAAGCAAGAAGGAATATGAATTAGAGTAGAACTTCTGGACAGGAAGTACATATGTATTAAGGTGTTGTGGTTAAGCTCTCGGGCTCTGGCAGGAGGCAGATTGGGTTACAAACTTGGCATCCCCACTTACTTGCTGTATGACAGTGAGAATATTATTTAACTTCTCTAAACCCATTTCCACGTCTGTAAAATAGAGATAACAACAGTGCTACCTTCCCATGGCTGTTAGGAAGATTTAGCAGGATAATGTATGTGACTCTGTTAGAATAAAGGTGATCTGCATGTCATAAAATCCAATATATCAGTCAGGGTTCAGTGAAGGAACAGAGCCACTGTGAGTGTTATTAGGCAAGGGATTTATTATAGGAACTAGTACTTACACAACTGTGGGAGGAGTTGAGAAAGTAAAGATCCGGAAGGGGAAGTTGGAGAAATAGTCACTAAGCAGTCCCCTTAAAGCCCTGGGGTGAGTAGACAAGTCGAAGCTTGCAAGGAAATCTGAGAAATCCAGGACATTCATCAGCCAAATTGGTACTGCAAAAAGGGAGCTCACTAAGCACTGTGTGGGAAACCATGCCCCTCTTAAGACACCTCCGTGTATGCTAAGTGTCTGGTGGTGGGCCTGCAACTGCTGTTGACCAGCAGGGCTAGCATTTGGGAAGAACAGCCCAGTGTAGAACAGAGGAAAGTGGACAAGCTGAACCCACTGGGCACCTTGACATCTGTCTATCACCATGCGGCACAATGAAGATCTTCGGCGAGGCATGGCTACCGTTTCACTTCTGCCTTGCAAATTATGAGCAAGCTCCTCTTGAGATCAACTCTAACCTAGGTCCATATAAGGGATTCCGGAAAAAATTCTGCCCAGATTAGTCATGTTGACGACAGAACAATCCAGCATACCCCAAATAATATTGGCTTTAAAAGTATAGTTTATTTCTGTCTCATGCCATACAAGTCTAGACGAAGTCATTCTACAGTGACAGGAACCTAGCTCTTTAGATCTTTTTGCACTACTATCCACAGCAAGCAGCTTTACTCCATAGTCTAAAATGGCCAGTGAAGCTCCAAAAATCATGTCGTCATTCCAACCAGCAGGAAAAAGAAAAGAGTAAGCTGGGCTCACACATTCTTTTTTTTTTTTTTTTTTTTTTTTGAGAGGGAGTTGTTTTGCTTGTCTCCCAGGCTAGGATGCAATGGCATGATCTTGGCTCACTGCAACCTCCGCCTCCCAGATTCAAGCAATTTTCCTGCCTCAGCCTTCCGAGTAGCTGGGATTACAGGTGTGAGCCACAACACCTGGCTAATTTTTGTATTTTTAGTAGAGATGGGGTTTCTCCATGTTGGCCAGGCTGGTCTCAAACTCCTGACCTCAGGTGATCCACCTGCGTCAGCCTCCCAAAGTTCTGGGATTACAGGCATGAGCCACCATGCTGGGCCTTCACACATTCTTTTTTTTTTTTTGAGACAGAGTCTCGCTCTGTTGCCCAGGCTGGAGTGCAGTGGCGCGATCTCCGCTCACTGCAAGCTCCGCCTCCTGGGTTCACGCCATTCTCCTGCCTCAGCCTCCCGAGTAGCTGGGACTACAGGTGCCTGCCACCACGCCCAGCTAATTTTTTGTATTTTTAGTAGAGATAGGGTTTCACTGTGTTAGCCAGGATGGTCTCGATCTTCTGACCTCGTGATCTGCCCCCCCTTGGCCTCCCAAAGTGCTGGGATTACAGGCGTGAGCCACCGTGCCTGGCTGCCTTCACACATTCTTTTTTTTTTTTTTTTTTTTTTTGAGACGGAGTCTCGCTCTGTCGCCCAGGCTGGAGTGCAGTGGCGCGATCTCGGCTCACTGCAAGCTCCACCTCCCGGGTTCACGCCATTCTCCTGCCTCAGCCTCCCGAGTAGCTGGGACTACAGGCGCCCGCCACCACGCCCGGCTAATTTTTTTTAAGTATTTTTAGTAGAGACGGGGTTTCACTGTGTTAGCCAGGATGGTCTCGATCTCCTGACCTCGTGATCCACCCGCCTCGGCCTCCCAAAGTGCAACACACATTCTTTTAAACAACATGTCCTGGAAATCTCACAGAGCTGCAAGGGATGCTGGAAAGTGTAGCCTTTATTTTAGGAATTGTTATGTTCAGCTAAAACTTGAAAGAGGAAGAGAAAACATATCAAGGGAGAAGTAGCAGTCCTTGCCACAGTCCTCTCATCCATAAGCTCCTTCTTTTTATATAGAGCCCTCCTCTCTAGGAGAGAGAACTCCAAAGTGTCCTCTAGTTACTGCTTTAAGCTCAAAGTCGAGAAACTCTGGGTGATATGGAGTCATCTCCATCTTATCTAGATGTAGTGGCTCATGCTCCAGAAACTCATAAACAAAGTTATTTGTCCTGCCTTTTTGGTCACACTCAGTATACTGTATAGTGGTGAAACAGGAATAGAGTAACCTTAATTAAAATTTCAACTGGAGAAGAGGAAAGCAGGAAACATGTAACACTCACTGGTACTGGTCCATAGGAGTTATCAAACCCTGCTGAGCACTAATTGCAGAGAACTCCCTGGCCTGAGAAGGGAGTTCTTTGATTAGCTCACCAGGCAGCCCTTGGTTCTGCTCTCTGAGATGAGCTTTTTCAATTACTATCCTTGTTGTGGACTGGATTGGGTTCTACCCCAAATTCACATGAGGTGAATTTGGGTTAGAACACAATCCCCCAATGGGACTGTTTTTTGTTTTGTTTGTTTGTTTGTAGATAGAGCCTTTTAAAAGGCAGTTAAGGTTAAATGATGTCATAAGGCTGGGGTCCTAATCATATATGGCTAGTGTCCTAAGAAGAAGAGGAAGAGACCCTAGGGATGTACATGCAGAGAGGAAAGGCCATGTGAAGACACAGCAAGAAGGTGACCATCTGCAAGCCAAGGAGAGAGACCTCAGGATAAACTAAACCTGCTGATATATTGATCTTGCACTTCCAGCCTCCAGAACCATGAAAAAATAAAGAGTTGTTTAGACCTCCAATCTGTGGTATTTTGTTATGGCAACCATAGAAGACTGATGCACTTCCTGGTCCTTAGCTCTGCTCTCTCAGAAGTTCCTCCTTCATCAGCCTCCGCCATGGCCATATCTGAGACTGGCATTGCAGAGTCATCCCTTTTTTGGGAGATACACTCTTTATTAAATCCACTTCATTTTTGTGCAGGCTTGGGGATTGCTATAGGGCTATAATAGTCACAGATTTTTGCAGGCAATATAATTCTTTCAAATATAATTTTTTAAAATTTACTTTCATTCAATTCTCTGTCCTTGTAATTACAGCCAAAGATCTTGTCTAGCCATAGTGTTTTCGTTTGTTTGTTTAAAGCCTGAAGACAGATCTTTTTTGTTTTGTTTTGTTTGAGACAGAGTCTCTCTCTGTTGCCCTGGCCAGAGTGCAGTGGCACAATCTCGGCCCACTGCAGCCTCCACCTCCCAGGTTCAAGCAGTCCTCTCACCTCAGCCTCCTGAGTAGCTGGGACTATAGGCATGCACCACCACACCTAGCTAGTTTTTATATTTTTAGTAGAGACAGGGTTTCACCATGTTGGTCAGGCTGGTCTCCAACTCTTGGCCTCAAGTGACCCACTTGTTTCAGCCTCCCAAAATGCTGGGATTACAGGTGTGAGCCACTGTGCCCAGCTTTACTCTCAATTTTTAAACTGTTTGAGACAGGGTATTACTCTACGCCCAGACTCATTGCAGCCTCAACCTCCCCAGGCTCAGATGATTCTCCTGCCTCTGTCTCCTGAGTAGCTGGGACTACAGGCGTGCACACGCCATGCCCAGCTAATGTTTTACTTCTTTGTAGAGACACGGTTTTGTCATGATGCTCAGGCCGAACTCAAACTCCTGTGCTCAAGCAATCTGCCTGCCTGGGCCTCCCAAAGTGTTTGGATTACAGGCATGAGCCACTGCACCCAGCCTTATCCCTCAATTTAACGGCAACTACCTTGAAAGTTGTTTAAAACACACTTGGATGGGAGAGAAGTACCCTTAATCTACTCTTTTCTAGCAGGTCAATGCTTTTGTATGAGGGGTCACTAGTTTTCTCTCTTACTAAGGTTGCAGGCTTTCAACCACTGCTTATAACTGGTTCAGTTTTGAGTGCAAAAGCAGTTGCCCTTTTATTCTTACACGGGTCCAAATTGTCAACTTTGATTGTAGACTTGAGAAAAATAGCAATCTTTTAGCAAAGCTGTAGTCCCTTCTATCTCTGTTTCTCCACTGCCTTCTTGCCTGTAAGGCTTTCTGAAAGCATCAATAGGCAGCCAATACCCACAAAAATCATTAATCTTTCCTATCATTTCCCCTAAAGCTACAGCCTCAGTCAGCATGTGGTCCCCTTTTCAAGTTAAAGCAGGGAAATATTTGCCACAAAATGACCAGCCTGTGATATTGAGTCTATACCACCTGCCACTCAACTTCTAAGCCTAGTATCATGTTTTTGGTTTTTCTTAGTACTCCACTTCCAAGTTCTTAATCCTGTATCTATTAGGAATCCATTTAGCATGAAACACAGCAACCTAAAAATGACACTTATTTAAACAAGATGGAAGTTTTTCTCTTTCATGTGTACTAAATTGGAAAGAAATAGAGCAGGGCCTGAAAGCAGCTCAGCAGTCCTCGAGGACCCAGTCTTCTATCTTATTGTTCTTCCATCCTCAAAAATATTCCTCAAATCGGCCAGGCGTGGTGGCTCACGCCTGTAATCCCAGCACTTTGGGAAGCCAAGGCGGGCGGATCACGAGGTCAGGAGATGGAGACCATCCTGGCTAACACGGTGAAACTCCCTCTCTACTAAAAATAAAAAAAAATTAGCTGGGCGTGGTGGCGGGCGCCTACAGTCCCAGCTACTTGGGAGGTTGAAGCAGGAGAATAGCGTGAACCTGGGAGGCAGAGCTTGCAGTGAGCGGAGATCGTGCCACTGCACTCCAGCCTGGGCGACAGAGCCAGACTCCGTCTCAAAAAAAAAAAAAAAAAAAAATATATATATATATATATGTATATTCCTCAAATCTGCTGAAGCTTCTAGCTGGTAAAAAGAAGAAAGTTGGGAAGATTATGTTACCTCCCTTTAAAGACAATTTTCCAGAAGTGTACATGGTAGTACTTTTGTTTACACCTATTGGTTATAACTTAACCCTATGGCACACCTAGCTGAAAGGGATGCTTTCAGCCAATTGTGAGAATACAGCTTAATTGCCAAGCTGTTAGGAAGAAAAGGCAAAAAAAAAAAAAAAAAAGAAAAAAGAAAAATAAAAAATAAGTATGCTCTGTCTCTTTGGGTACACTGCCCAGAAAAAATACTCACCAATTCCAGTTGTGTCCTATTTTTGTGCCAGAAATTTAGTCACTTGGCACCCCTACCTGAAAGAGCAGCTAGAAAATGAAGCCTCTGTACTAGGAAGCCAAATGTCCAACTAAAAATTGAAGGTTTTATTACTAAGGGGGAGGCAAGAACAGATATTTAATCACAAATAGCAGTCTTGGCTCTAGCAGGTGAATCACATTGCACAATATCCATCATACTTTTAACAATTCACTGTGTTAACTATCTTTTGTATCAAAATGTGGCCCAGGCAGGAGCCTACACAGTCAGTTCTTTGTTGTTTCACTCTGACTTGGGTAACTTTTTTTAAAAATAGACTTTTTTTAGAACAGTTTTAGTTCACAGCAAAATTGAGTGGAAAGTACAGAGAGTTCCCACGTACCTACTGCCCCCACACCCGCACAGCCTCCCTACCTTCTATGGATAACTTTTTATAATCACCATATAGAAGTGAAACCTAGCCTTCTACTTCTTCATAGTCCTTCACTGTCACCAACAGCACAAAATCTAGCTGATATTTTGAGTATGAAGCTACTTCACTGTGACTTAAAGAAACCTTAGAGAATAAACCATATACATACGGAAAACTGGAATGGAATTTTATTTGAGACAGGGTCTCACTCTGTCACCCAGGCTGGAGTGCAGTGGCATAATTATGGCACACTTCAGCCTCTACCTCTTGGCTCAAATGATCCTCCTGCCTCAGCCTCCTGAGTAGCTGGGTCTATAGACGTGTGTCACCACACCTAGCTAATATATATATACATACATTTTTTTTTTTTTTTGGTAGAGACGGGGTCTTACTATGTTGCCTAGGTTGGTCTCAAGCTCCTGGACTCCAACAGTCCTCCTACCTCGGCCTCCCAAAGTGCTGGGATTGTAGAAGTGAGCCTCCACACCTGGCCTGGAATGGACTTCTAAGGAATAAAATATATGGGCCGGGCGCAGTGGCTCACACCTGTAATCCCAGCACTTTGGGAGGCCGAGCCGGGTGGATCACGAGGTCAGGAGATCGAGACCATCCTGGCTAACATGGTGAAACCTTGTATCTACTAGAAATACAAAAAATTAGCTGGGCGTGGTGGCACACACCTGTAATCCCACCTATTCTGGAGGCTGAGGCAGGAGAACCGCTTGAACACAGAAGGCAGAGGTTTCAGTGAGCTGAGATGGCGCCACTGCACTCCAGCCTGGGCAACAGACCAAGACTCCGCCTCAAAAAAAAAAAAAAAAAAGTCTTATGTCTGGCATACTTTCTTAAATTTATATTATTAGCATATTTCTTGAATGCTAACCAGTAAAAGCCAAGCACAGATCAATAGTATATTTGTTGTACCACTGAGGATTTGTGCAGTGTGAATAAGTATATTCTACATGCTAATTTTTCTACTTAGGGAGCAAATAAATATTAATATGACTTTAATAACTATTAATTTGTACTCATGCTGTTAATAAAGACATACCCGAGACTGGGTAATTTATAAAGGAAAGAGGTTTAATTGACTGAAAGTTCAGCATGGCTGAGAAGGCCTCAGGAAACTTACAATTATGGAGAAAGTGGAAGCAAACACGTCCTTCTTCACATGGCACAGGAAGGAGAATGAGAGCCGAGCAAAGGGGGAAGCCCCTTATAAAACCATCAGATCTTGTGAGACTAGCATGGGGGAAACCCCCACCATGATTAAATTACCTCCCACCAGGTCCCTTCCATGACTCATGGGGATTATGGAAACTACAATTCATCATGAGATTTGGGTGGGGACACATCCAAACCATGTCAATAACACAAAGAACAGCACGTAAAATTTGACCAGTTCTGGCTGGGCGTGGTGGCTCACGCCTGTAATCCCAGCACTTTGGGAGGCTGAGTTGGGTGGATCACGAGGTCAGGCATTCAAGACCAGCCTGGCCAACATAGTGAAACCCCATCTCTACTAAAAACGCAAAAAAATTAGCTGGGCGTCTTGGCGGGCACCTGTAATCCCAGCTATGCAGGAGGCTGAGGCAGGAGCTTGAACCTGGGAGGTGGCAGTTGCAGTGAGCTGAGATCATGCCACTGCACTCCAGCTCGGGCGAAACTGCAAGACTCTGTCTCAAAAAAAAAAAAAAAAATTGACCAGTTCTTTGCTAATGGTAAAAAAGAAGATTTAGTGATTCTCAACTGGCTATGATGCCATGAGTCAGGAAAGTAACATCTCATGGCCCATGGAAAGGTTATCCTACTCATTACTCCACTCCTCAAATACTCTTCTGTCTGTCCCTTGACACCAGAAATTTGTTTGAAAAGAGATAAAGCCTTCTATTTCACAAAGATATTGAAGAAAAACATAAGACTATTAGAGAGCACAGATGGAGAGCTTAGTGAAAAGGTGTTTACTGCCAAACAGAGAGTTCATTTTAGCTCTTCAGGTAGACTTGGGAATGAGGCTTAGGGGAGAAAAAAATGAGATAGTCTTTGAAGTCAAAATACAGTAAACTAGATCTGTCCCATATTAAGAAAGCAAGGTCTCTGAGTGATGTCATTGGCTACTAATTCCTGGGTTCATGAATTATTCAAGCCCAGAGCTGGTTGAAAGTGGTCTATTGTGAGCATTTGGTGCCCATCTCAGGATTACGGCATCCACCTGCCTTGGCTGGGTACGTGAGGACTCCCTTGAGATTACAGTGCCCAGCTTTCATCTGACATAAATTGGGATTATTTGACTCAGTCAAGTCTGAAAGAGGGTTGGCAGGCCAGGTGTCCAGGTCTATTAGGTGAAAGTTTATCACAAGTACAAGACAAAGGCAACTGAAGCTGAGAGTGGCAGAACAAAGCGAAAGTTTCAGTCAAGGTATAAATATCTGATCATAGATCCTGCTGTATTTCTTTTTCTTCTTTTTCTTTTTTTTTTTTTTTTTGTTTTTGAGATGGAGTCTTGCTCTGTCGCCCAGGCTGGAGTGCAAGTGGCGCAATCTCAGCTCACTGCAACCTCTGCCCACCAGGTTCAAGCGATTCTCCTACCTAAGCCTCCCGAGTAGCTGGGACTACAGGGGCCCACCAACACGCCCAGCAATTTATTTTTTATTTATTTATTTATTTATTTTAGTTTTAGTAGAGATGGGGTTTTGCCATGTTGGCCAGGCTGGTCTCGAATGCCTGACCTCGTGATCCGCCCACCTGGGCCTCTCAAAGTGCTGGGATTACAGGTGTGAGCCACCTCGCCTGGCCAGATCCTGCTATATTTTGTTTGGAAGATAAGAAAGGAAAACAAGAATTTAATAACATTTCTATAATTCAAGCTGTAAGTGAGCCAATAGCAATTGTAGAAGATTACTTGGCAGTGACTAAGCATCCAAGTAGAAACCAGATGCATATCACAGCATGAGGCATTCAGATAGAGATATCTATAGGTGGTCATCTTGCTTCAGTTCTACCAGGAGTCTTTCCTTTACACCCTCAGGTGTTTAAGAATCCACTTTGAAATTATAAAAATAATATTACTAGACATTAGCTAACTGAGAAGGACTTGGAAAATAAAGAAGCTGGAAAGTAGGGAAACATGAAAGGGATGAAAGCATTAGAAAGGGAAGAACATAAGCTTCACCTATTTCATGATCCAATCTGCAACTCTCCTGGTAGTTAAGTTGTGAGGTTTTTTTGGTTTTGTTTTTTGAAACGGAGTCTTGCTCTTGTCGCCCAGGCTGTAGTGCAATGGCATGATCTTGGCTCACTGCAACCTCCACCTCCCAGGTTCAAGTGATTCTCTTGCAGCCTCCCGAGTAGCTGGGATTACAGGCATCTGCCACCACTACCACTAATTTTTGTATTTTTAGTAGAGATGGGGTTTCACAATATTGGCCAGACTGTTCTTGAACTCCTGACCTCAGGTGATCAGCTTCCCAAAGCATAGGAATTACAGGTGTGAGTCAATGCACTCAGCCAAGTTGCAGTATTGACACATGCATGAGTATGTTCATTGCAGCGCTATTCAAAATAGCCAAGACATAGAATTAACCTAGATGCTCATCAATGGTGGACTGGATAAAGGAAATGTGTATATATACACCATGGAATACTACACAGCCATAAAAAAGAAGAAAATCATGTCCTTTGCAGCAACATGGATGGAGCTAGAGGCCATTATCCTAAGCAAATTAACTCAGGAACAGAAAACCAAATACTGTGTGTTCTCATGTATTAGTGGAAGCTACACATTGAGTACACATGGACACAAAGAAGGGAACAACAGACACCAGGGCCTACTTGAGGGCGGAGGGTGGGAGGAGGGTGAGGATTGAAAAACTACCTATCAGTTATTATGCTGATTACCTGAGTGACAAAATTATCTGTACACCAAACCCCTGTGACACACAATTTACCTATGTAACAAACCTGTACATGCACCCCTTGAACTTAAAATAAACGTTGGAAAGAAAAAAAAAGTTACAGTCTCGAATTACTAAATTTACTTTGCTGTAAAATCACACAAAGCATTGTTTTTATGTTGGTCAAGTATCAGGTAGTATTCCTAAGTTAATGCTAAAGTAACGTCTTTAGTCGCAGAAGAAAAAGGATTTTTCTGACCCAACCCAAGAAGGCCCCTTTTTCCCAAAGGGAACTGCCAGTCTGGTTAGGCACTTGTAACCCAACTTCACCTCAATTTGTGAAGAACTTATTAAACTAAATTCTCATATTACTGAGCAAAATTTTCCCAAATCAGAATTCTTTAGTTCCTTAAATCTTTAATTTTAAAGATTTTTAGAGGTTTTTCTGAAACCAAAATTCTAAAAAAATGACAAATTTCCTCATAATTATGCTTCTTTCAGGGAGCCAGATCTTTACATACAGACTTCTCCTGAGTAACAAAATTTGCAATTCCAAATACCAAACTGAAGTTTTTCTTCTACTCTTTCCAAAAGGAGGTAAGTAACCCATTTGGGATTATACTGGTCCCAATTTTGCACAAAAGATTCTGCCTGGGCGGGAAAAAGTTCTAGGGGTTTTGAAAGATGTAAATTGCCACTTGTACCAAAGGGATGCTTATTGTTGGACCAGAATTGTTTCTTCAGGCCTAATTTACATCTAAATGTGGAGCAAGAGAGTGACACAGAAGGAAAACTCCACCTTTTCGTCCATTGGAGAAATGAAGGTAAGAGGGAAAAAATTCAAAAATTGTTTTCCACTTGTCATTTACTAAGTCGGAAACTGGGGGGCTATTGTGAGAACATTGCAACTTCTCATTTTTCTCTCATGGTTTTTCACGCTCACTTGGTTCCTGGTGGTGGTGATTAACAACAGAACTCTTAAAGAGAGGGAAAAAAAAAAAAAACCTCCTGTCATGGGTTTGTCTTTAGAGCCTGAAAGAAAAGTGAAGGATGGGGATGCAGGGGAGGAAAGATAATGTTTTTCCTCAACCCTCCTAAGCTCTTCCTTGGAATAGACTTCTGTAACAAAAGACGCATTAACACGAGAAAAGCAGTTTATTAAGGCATGCAGCGCACATCTCAAGGGAGAAACGTCAGTGAAAAGTAACTCAAAATGGTGGCTTAGAACTCCACTTACAAGGCATCTTCAACAAAGAAAAACAAACGTGTGGAGAAATGACAGGACAAAGAAAAGTGGTTTTAGGTTTCCAAGCATGGGAAATCATGGAAAGGTAAATACATGGGAGTTAAGTTTGTTTGCAGACTCTCCCGGGGCCTCTCAGGGCCGACAGGAATGTAGAGCTGTCTCCAGTAAGGGAGAATCTATATCCTGTCTTCAGGAAGAAAAGCTAGAGGGTAAGAGTTTTTTCCCCGTTTGCTGCTTCTCAATTGCCTTCAGCTCAAAAATAATTTTTATGTCAAAGAAGCGTATTTGGGGGTGACATAGTCTGGTTTCCTAAAGAGGGACTGTGTGGTCAGACGAGAAGAGAACCACTAGGAGCTGTGTACACAGCAGCAGCACCTAAAGGCGAGAAAGAAGGCCACAGCCCACACAACCAGGAAGGAAGGAGAACGCAGCCGGCATTGAGACAGGGCCCTTGGCTGAGCAGTCTGCAGGCCCATGTGTGAGTTCTCAATTAGCTGTCATAACATTCTGAATTTATTATCTATGGTCATTAGTCTCATATTTATCTCCCCAAGCATGCCTAAGCATTCATGCAGCTGTTGGAGAAGGGGGAACCCTGGTCAGTGATTGGCCTCCTCATACAAACTGGGCCAGTGAATCTTTGTGGAGGCCACGCTTTCCTGACCCCGACAGTCAGCTCCCAGGAAGAACTCCTCCCTCATTTTCAAGGCCTCATTCTTAGCTGTATTCGGGTGAGTGCTTAGCTGCCTCCACTATCAGGTCTCTTTTATCATTTCCTGCTCGCAGTAGCTTCCTGGGGATGGGAGAGAGGGTTAGGAAAAGGAAACAAGAATGATACAATCAGCCCACTTTTCTAGCACTTTGTACATGCAACTTTTGACATTTTTACAGGCGTTTTACAGACATTTTTCTTTTATACGTATAAAAGCATACCATATAAGTGACATTTGTTGTATAATTGGTCATGTGTTTTGTAGAGATTTTTTAATGTTCCTGAAATATGATAATGGCAAAGCCTGTAAAGTTTGATATGGGTTTATTGGCACTCATTGGATCACAAGACTCTTCAATTTCTGGCTAACTGCAGGCTAGGAAAAATATTTGTTTTTAGTTTGTGTGTTTTTGTCCTTACTGTTTTATTTTATTTATTTTTTTATTTTATTATTTTTTTGAGACGGAGTCTCGCTCTGTAACCCAGGCTGGAGTGCAGTGGCGCGATCTCGGCTTACTGCAAGCTCCGCACCCCGGGTTCACACCATTCTCCTGCCTCAGCCTCCCGAGTAGCTGGGACTACAGGCGCCCGCCACCACGCCCGGCTAATTTTTTTTTTTTGTATTTTTAGTAGAAACGGGGTTTCACCATGTTAGCTAGGATGGTCCTGATCTCCTGACCTCGTGATCCACCCGCTCGGCCTCCCAAAAGTGCTGGGATTACAGGCGTGAGCCACCGCGCCCGGCTCATTCCTGTTTTAAATCTTCAAACGGGGTCACAACTTTCCTGTTTAAATTTACTGACTTCGAGCAATCAATTAGCAAAAAAAAATTTTTTTTTTTGAGACGAAGTCTCACTCTGTAACCCAGGCTGGAGTGCAGTGGCGAGATCTCAGCTCACTACAAGCGCTGCCTCCCGGGCTCATGCCATTCTCCTGCCTCAGCCTCCTGAGTAGCTGGGACTACAGACACACGCCACCACGCCCGGCTAATTTTTTGTGTGTGTGCTTTTAGTAGAGATGGGGTTTCACCATGTTAGCCAGGATGGTCTCGATCTCCTGACCTTGTGATCCGCCCGCCTCGGCCTCCCAAAGTGCTGGGATTACAGGCGTGAACCACCGCGCCCGGCAGCAAATATTTTTCTAACCCGTTTCTTACCGGGTACTTTGCGAAAGCAAGCTAGGCGATATAAGACAAGTTTCCTGTACTCAAGTGGCTTAAAATTTGGTTAGAGAGATTTTTTGTTTTTGAGATGGAGTTTCACTCTTGTTGCCCAGGCTGGAGTGCAATGGCAGGATCTCATCTCACTGCAACTTCTGCCTCTTGGCCTCAGCCTCCCAAGTAGCTGGGATTACAGGCTATTTTTAGTTAGAGACGGGGTTTCGCCATGTTGGCCAGTTTGGTCTCGAACGCCTGACCTCAAATGATGCACTCGCCTCAGCCTTCCAAAGTGCTGGGATTACAGGTGTGAGCCACCGCACCCAGCTGGTTAGAGAGATTGGATTCAAAGGATTCTATTATCCTTTGGTTGCTAGGATTGATTCAGCCATTGTTAGCAGCAGTGGTTCCCTTCTTTTCTCTCTCCACCTATGCAGATCTTTCACAAAGCAGATGAGTTTCTCATAGAGATAGGAGAAACACTCGCTTTAGACAAGGATCATTCGTTTATGAGTATAACGAAACACGTAACATGGTAATAAACAAAAGAGATTTCAGGCCGGGCGTGGTGGCTCACACCTGTAATCCCAGCACTTTGGGAGGCCAAGGTGGGCAGATCATGAGGTCAGGAGTTCGAGACCAGCCTGACCAACATGGTGAAACCCCATCTATATTAAAAGTACAAAATGTAGCCAGGCGTGGTGGTGCCTGCCTGTAATCCCAGCCACTTAGGAAGCTGAGGCAGGAGAATCGCTTGAACCCGGGAGGCAGAGGTTGCAGTGAGCCGAGATCATGCCACTGCACTCCAGCCTGGCGACAGAACAAGACTCTGTCTCAAAAAAAAAGAGAGATTTCTAGATATACTTTCAGCGGAATGGTACAATCCTGGGATTACCTGATCATCTAAGGATATTTACTTGGCTTTGACTAGAGAGTTGTACAACTCCTTAGAGACTAAAATTATCTTGCAGAAAACAAGAAGCAATGCAAATTATTCTTGTCCATAACCATGTGGATGAATTCTGTCCAGTGAGGGGACAAATTTCCTTCTCTCCCAAAAGTCAGTTTTACATCCACTTGGAAATTTAATGTTTATGATTTATACATATACCTGTTGTTTGGATTCTCCTTTGGACCTGTTGTAATATCTTACTGTTTTCCTCATTTAACTAAAGAGTCAGTAAAATCTTCAACACATTCTTTTTATATTTATATAAGATTTATAATTTTTTGGGGGGATGGCAGGGGGACAGGGTCTCGCTCCATCACCCAGGCTGGAGTGCAGTCGTGCGATCTTGGCTCACTGCAACCTCCGCCTCCCTGTTTCAAGCAATTCTTCTGCCTCAGCCTCCCAAGTAGCTGGGATTATAGGTGTGCACCAGTATGCCTGGCTAATTTTTTTTGTATTTTTAGTCGAGATGGGGTTTCACCATGTTGGCCAGGCTGGCCTTGAACTCCTGACCTCAAGTGATCTGCCCGCCTCAGCCTCCCAAAGTGCTGAGATTACAGGTGTGAGCCACCTGCACCTGGCTGAGACTCATGATTTTGTCATTAGAAAAAATCCTTTAACATTAGGAGCAGAGAAACTCTCAAACTAACTTGGTCAAATGGAGAAATATAATGGGAATATACAGGCCCATTTCAAGGGAAACTAAGGCAGGATGCATCGAGGCTTCACTAGATCTAGAACAGAAAAATCTTTAGGAGCCCCAAGAAGTTATCATTTTTCCAAAGCCACATGATCTTTTGTCTCTGCATCTCACATTGCATCTGCTTTGTCTTACTCCTTTTGGACTCTTGTAACAAAACATCTTAGGGCCGGGCACAGTGGCTCACGCCTGTCATCCCAGCACTTTGGGAGGCCAGGGCGGGCGGATCACCTGAGGTCAGGAGTTCGAGACCAAACTGACCAACATGGAGAAACCCCGTCTCTACTAAAAAGAAATAATAATACAAAATTAGCCAGACGTGGTGGCGCATGCCTGCAATCCCAGCTACTCGAGAGGCTGAGGCAGGAGAATCACTTGAACCTGGGAGGCAGAGGTTGCGGTGAGCCGAGATTGCACCATTGCACTCCAGTCTGGGCAACAAGAGCAAAACTCCATCTCAAAAAAAAAAAAAAAAAAAAAAAATCTTAGAATGGGAAATTTATAAACAACAGATATTTATTGCTTATAGTTCTGGAGGCTGAGAAGTCCAAGATAAAGGCCTCAACAGATTCAGTGTCTGGTGAGGGCTCTCTGCTTCATAGATGGCATCTTCTCTGTGTCCTTACATGGTAAAAAGGGTAAACAACTCACTTGAGCTTCTTTATGAAGGTTCTGCCTACATTATTTAATTACCTCCTAAAGGGCGTTTTTTTTTTGAGACAGGATCTTGCTCTGCTCTGTCACACAGGCTGGAGTGCAGTGACACAATCTTGGTACACTGCATCCTCAACCTTTTGGGCTTAGCAATCCTCCTCCCTCAGCCTCCCAAGTAGGTGGGACCAGAGGTGCCTGCTATCATTCCTGGCTGATTTTTGTAATTTTTGTAGAGACAAGAACTTGCTACATTGCCCAGGCTGTTCTCGGACACCTGGCCTCAAGTAATCCACCTTGGCCTCCCAAAGTGCTGAGATTACAGGTGTGCTCCACCACACGTGGCCCTAACCCTTAATACAATTACATTGGTGATTGAGTTTCAACATGAATTTTGGGGGGATATAAACATTCATGCTTTATTCTCTTCTCTTTCAGAAGACTGATTTTCTCTGCTTTTCCACATACATAGGAGAAATGGCTATCAAAGCCCTGAAGTTACAGACACTTCATTTTTTTTTTTTTTTTGAGACGGAGTCTTGCTCTGTTGCCCAAGCTGGAGTGCAGTGGCACGGTCTTGGTTCACTGCAACCTCTGCCTCCCATGTTCAAGTGATTCTCCTGCCTCAGCCTCTCGAGTAGCTGGGATTACAGGCGCCTGCCACCACGCCTGGCTAATTTTTTGTATTTTTAGTAGAGACGGGGTTTCACCATGTTGGCCAAGCTGGTCTCGAACTCCTGACCTCGTGGTCCACCTGCCTCAGCCTCCCAAAGTGCTGGGATTACAGGCGTGAGCCACCACGCCCAGCCACAGGCACTTCTTTCATTTACTCATTCAACAAAAATCTGTTGGATACTTACTATGCCAGATACCTCTTGCTCCAGTACCACCAGCCAACATATGAACATTTCAGTATTCCTATACACATTTCTGAAAGACAGAATCGTGGTGTCTCAGCTATAGCTAGGTCATGCATCAACTCTGAACAGTTGTGCCCAGTGGGGAAAATTACATAGTCCACTGCTATGGGAGAGAATTCCCAAGATGGCTGGATAAAGCAGACAAAGGAAGTAACATGTTTTCTTCATACATAAAATGTAGACTTCTAAAATAATACAGTGTTCAATACGTACTGTGTTTCAGTCCCAGCTGGAGTATAGTGCCATACAGTTCTGCCACTAACCACTTGGAGGTAGTGCACATGTCACAGGTTCATGGTTCAGTCTTCCTTAAGACTGCCCTACTTCAGATGCCAGCCACAAATGCCAGAGGTCCCCAGGCCACCCATACATTTGACTAACTTGGCTTCACATTTCAGGTTTTTATAACTCCTTCAGATTTGAGAATTTACTAAAACAACTCAAGAAAATTATCTACTTATTGTTAGCTTTATTATAAAGATACAGCTCAAGAATTGTCAATTGAAGACACACATAAGGAAAGTTCTGGGAGGGAAGGCAGAGCTTTGGTCACCTCTCCTAAACAAATTTGGATGAGTTGTCATCTTGGTACATCAAGGTTCACCAACCAGGATTCTCCACTGAGCTCCAGTATTCAGAGTTTTTATTGGAGATTCATTATGTGGGCATGATTGATTGAGTATATCATTGACCAAGTGATTGAACTTAATCAGGTCAGCCTGGCTCAAAGTCCCAACCATCTAATCCTCTAATCACATGGTTGATCTTTCTGATGACCAGTCACCATCTTGAGGCTAGTGGCCCAAAATGAGTCATGCCCCTAGTATTACAAAGACATTTCTGTCACTCTGGAAGTTCCAAAAATTTCTGAAGCTCTACGCCAAGAACTGAGACAAAGACCAGATATACTCTTTATTATACTATAATATATTATATGTATATATATGGTATATATATATACATACAATATATATAATCTTTCTATTGTATTAAATGCTATAAGTGTTCAATTACCCACTTTCCACTGGGGGCTACTGGCTGAGATAAAATGAGCTGGCCTGAAGGAATAGAAATTCCAAGAAACATAAAGAACAGAGAAAGCCATTCAGATGAGATTTAAAAAAAATTTTTAATATGATAAACTGGTAAAATAAAATAAGTACAGTATTTTTGCTTGGCCTAAAAGAGATTTGTGTAGACTATAAAGTTCTAAAGGTGCTTGGAGCTTAATAGTCAAGGACTGTGAATATTAGGCTGATGACTTTTGGAAATTTATCTTGTTGATAGGAGGTTTCAGCAAGAAAGGGAGTTAGTGACATAAATGATATTTTAGGAAGACCACACTGACAGCAGTATGTAGGTTGAATTAGAAGAGAGAAATCAAAGAAGCTGTTAAGAAGTGTCAAAGTATAATTTTAAAAGTATATAAGTTTTAAAAGCATGGCTTTCATACAAATATAGAATGAACAAGTGTCAGTGATTATTACTTAAATGATTAATGAGTTAGATAATAAGATAAAGAAGAATTATAAGAACAAGAAATATGTAATAATCTGAAAATGCATAGAGAAATATATTTGCTAGGTTTGAGACAAAACTTTGAAGGCTTTTTTTTTTTTTCGAGACAGTGTCTTGTTCAGTCACCCAGGCTGGTGTGCAGTGGCATGAACATGCTCACTGTGGCCTCCATCTCCCAGGCTCAAACAATTCTCTCACCTCAGCCTCCCAAGTTGTGGGGACTACAGGCATGCACCATCATGCCTGGCTAATTTTTCATTTTTTGTAGAGACAGGGTTTTGCTATGTTGCCCAGGCTGGTCTCAAACTCCTGGGCTCAAGTGATCCTTCCTCCTCGGCCTCTCAAATTGTGGGGATTACAGGCATGAGCCACCACACCCAGCTTGAAAAAGTAGTTTTCTACATTCAGAGTTGGAGATAGAATTTGAAGGAAAATAAAGGGCTTCCCATATACACATCAGAAACTAGAACATTAGGAATAATATAACAATATTCCTCATCAAACAAATGGTCACTATTAGATTTTCAGTTCTATGTAAATCTTGCTCCACAGGATATTGGGTTAGTGGGTTTCCACAGAGTCTTCTGCTTCTGATCTAAAAATAATCTTGAAACCACAGTTAAGTGCCCTGATATAGTAAGACAGAGTATAAGCAATGCCAGCTTGAAGCCTATACCCACGAGTTTATTCACTGCAGTATTAATAATTAGAGTATCTGGTACAGTCTTGTTCGTAAGGCTCTGAGGATGTTCTTCTTTGATGAAGACCCAATTTTTACTTATAGCTTATGACAGAGCATTTAAGCAAGCATGAGAGAAAAGCAGAACCACATGTTGGTGATAAGACCGAATGGCTCTGATTAATTAGTAAGAGTAGCGAATAATATCAGAATGGAATATAAAATTTTTTTTTTTTTTTTTTTTTAAGACGGAGTCTCACTCTGTGGCCCAGGCTAGAGTGCAGTGGCTTGATCTTGGCTCACTGCAACCTCCACCTTCCAGGTTCAAGTGATTCTCCTGCCTAAGCCTCCCGAGTAGCTGGGATTATAGGCAAGCGCCAACAAGCCTAGCTTATTTTTGTATTTTTAGTAGAGACTGGGTTTCACCATGTTGACCAGGCTGGTCTCGAACTCCTGACCTCAGGTGATCCACCCATCTTGGCCTTTCACAGTACTGGGATTACAGGTGTGAACCACCATGCCTGGCTGAGAATAAAATTCTTTGTTGTTGTTTCGTTTTTTTTTGAGACAGAGACTCACTCTGTTGCCCAAGGTGGAATGCACTGGCATGCTATCGGCTCACTGCAACATCCACCTCCTGGGTTCAAGCGATTCCCCTGCCTCAGCCTCTTGAGTAGCTGGATTACAGGCACCCACCACCATGCCTGGCTAATTTTTCTATTTTTAGTAGAGATGAGGTTTCACCATGTTGGCCAAGCTGATCTCAAACTCCTGACCTCAGGCGATCTGCCTGCCTCGGCCTCCCAAAGTTCTGGGATTACAGGCATGGGCCACCATGCCCAACGGAGAATAGAATTCTTTATAGGGAAAAATATATAACAATTCTATTAAATATTAATAAACATTTTCCTGAAGATAAGAACATGTTAGGGATAGTGAGAGGATTGCCAAATCTCCTACATGTAAAGTATACACAGTACCTGAAACATATTTATGTTTTTTGTTTGTTCCTTTGTTTGTTTTAAGCCAAGGTCTATTTTGTCACCCAGCCTGGGGTACAGAAAGCACAATCATGGCTCGCTACAGGCTCCACCTCCTGAGCTCAAGCAATCCTCCTACCTCAGTCTCCCAGGTACTGTGGGACCACAGTTACATGCCACCACAATCACCTAATTAAAAAAAAAATGGTATGGATGGGTATTTTGTATGTTGGTCAGGCTGGTCTTGAACTCTTGGGCTCAAGCAAGCCTCCTGCCTCAGCCTCACAAAGTGGTGGGATTACAGGAGTGAACCACCATCCATGCCTGGTCTCATATTTATCTTAGTAATATTTCACTTGTTCAAAATTAACCAACAGAAAGTCGCACTTCTGTTTTGATTTGACAAGTCTTACTATGTGCTTCTTAAAATAGTGTTGAAATGATTACAAAATATAAAGGATGCCAGACAAAATTCCACTTTGGCCTTCCCTTCTAAGAGGTAAAAAAACAAATCTTTGTGATTGCCAAGGACTCTCTGGGAAACCTCTAAGATAGTATAAGATTAAAAGACTTCTTGAAATTATTATTTTTTTTAATTTAGGGTCTAATCATGGGAATTAAAAAACAGAGGAGACTTGGCCACTTGATAAAAGTAGAATTATATGCTCCTGTATTAGTCAGAATTCTCTTAGAGGGACAGAACTAATAAGATATATATATATATATATATATATATATATATGGAGTTTATTAAGTATTAACTTACAGGATCCACAGGGTCCCACAATAGGCTGTCTGCAAGCTGAGGGGCAAGGAGAGCCAGTCCGAGTCCCAAAACTGAAGAACATGGAGTCTGAGGGCAGGAAGCATCTAGCACGGGAGAAAGATGTAGGCTGGGAGGCTAGGCCCGTCTCTCTCCTTTTCACATTTTTCTGCCTACACTATTATATTCACTGGCAGCTGATTAGATTGTGCCCACCAGATTAAGGGTGGATCTGCCTCCCCCAGCCCACTGATTCAAATGTTGATCTCTTTTGGCAACACCCTCACAGACACACCCAGGAATAATACTTTGTATCCTTCAATCCAATCAAGGTGACAGTATTAACCATCACAGGTTCACCCCTTGTCAACTTGAACCCATACACATCCCCTGAGATCATACATAATCTTAAAGACAATAAGGTCATAATTACACCTAACATAATACAACTATCCTTTGTACAACTAGAAATGTGCCAATCCCCAACCCAAATAGTATTATATAAAGTTAACAATACGTAAATGCTGACAGGAAGTCAATAAATCTTATGTCACATGATAAAGGAAAAGGAAATAAAATGAAGATATTTTCTTAGTACAAGGGTCTACATGCACAAACATGTTTCTAACAAAAGAAGGAAGAAATACCCATGACAGTTACAGTCCTCATTTCTGCAGCTGGTCACGTGGCTGTAGCTAGTTTTGATGACTACCTTTTTCTACTGCCCATTCTGTATTCCCTTTGCCTTCAGCAAGCACCTCAGCAGGTCGTGTGTTTTTCCTGGTGGAGTGACCCATACCTTCATTCCTGAAGGGTCTGGGTCATTTGTAGTTCTGCCTCAATTGGGCTGTTGTAGTTTCCAATTGACCTTAATCACAGGGCATGGTAATACTAAGAGACGCCCTAATGGATCTCCTGTATTCCATGCATACTCTTCCTTACCTCTGTTGTGGAGGAGTAGACTGATTTTATCTTGATAGTCCAGGCCAATCACCCCAGCCAACACTGTAACGCCCTTCTTTGCCTGTTGACTTAAAGGTAGGAGGAGCCCAAAGTGTCCAGGTGGCAATCTTTTTTTTTTTTTTTTGAGTTGGAGTTTCACTCTTGTTACCCAGGCTGGAGTGCAATGGTGCGATCTCAGTTCACCGCAACCTCTGCCTCCCAGGTTCAAGTGATTCTCCTTCCTCAGCCTCTTGAGTAGCTGGGATTACAGGCAAGCACCACCACGCCTGGCCTCCCAAATTTTGTATTTTTAGTAGAGACAGGGTTTCTCCATGTTGGTCAGGTTGGGCTCGAACTCCTGACTTCAGGTGAACCACCCACCTCGGCCTCCCAAAGTGCTGGGATTACAGGCATGAGCCACCCTGCCCGGCATCCAGGTGGCAATCTTAACTTCCAGTGTAATGGAATCATTGTTGTGTCTCTGGGTGACAGCATTCCTCCCTCTGGAACTAAGACTTCTAGGCCAGCAGAACGTAATGTGGCAGGAACAGGAAGCAAAAATTTTGCTAGTGGATCCCTAGGGGTGATGGTGAGTGATCAATCCACTTCCACCTCCAACCCTTGATTCCTGGACCCATGAACCCTGGCTATAGGAGAAACAGTACCACATGTTGGATGCTGATTAAGAGCATACACGGCCTTCTGGAGAACTTTGCCCCAGCTCTGCAAAGTATTGTCACCTAGTGGGCATTGTAATTGTGACTTCAAAAGGCCATTCCACCATTCTATCAATCCAGCTGCTTCAGGATTATGGGGAACATGGTAAGACCAGTGAATTCCATGAGCATATGCCCACTGCCGCACTTCTTTAGCCATAAAGTGAGTGCCTTCGTCAGAGGCAATGCCGTGTGGAATACCATAACAGTGGATAAGGCATTCCGTGAGTCCATGGATGGTAGTCTTGGCAGAAGCATTGCGCACAGGATAGGCAAACCCATATCCAGAGTAAGTGTCTATTCCAAGGAGGACAAACCTCTGCCCTTTCCATGATGGAAGAGGTCCAATATAGTCAACCTACCACCAGGTAGCTGGCTGATCACCCCAAGGAATGGTGCCGTATCAAGGGCTCAGTGTTGGTCTCTGCTGCTGGCAAATTGGGCACTCAGCAGTGGCTGTAGCCAGGTCAGCCTTGGTGAGTGGAAGTCCATGGTGCTGAGCCCATGTATAACCTCCATCCTTGCCACCATGGCCACTTTGTTCATGGGACCATTGGGCAATCACTGGAGTGGCTGGGGAAAGAAGCTGAGTGGCGTCCACAGAACAGGTCATCCTATCTACTTGATTATTAAACTCCTCCTCCGCTGAGGTCACCTGTTGGTGAGCACTCACATGGGATACAAATATCTTCACAGTTTTTGACCACTCAGAGAGGTCCACCCACATACCTCTTCCCCAGATTTCTTTGTCACCAATTTTCCAATCATTCTTCTTCCTGACCATCTAGCCAAACCATTGGTTATAGCCCATGAATCAGTATATAATCTCACATCTGGCCATTTCTCCTTCCATGCAAAGTGCACAACCAGGTGCACTGCTCAAAGTTTTGCCCATTGGGAAGATTTCCCTTCACCACTGACCTTCAGGGATGTCTTAGAATGGGGCTGTAGTGCTACAGCTGTCTACTTTCACATGGTGCCGCCATATCATGCCGAACCATCTGTGAACCAGGCCCTAGTCCTCTCTTCCTCTGTCAACTGATCAAAGGGAACTCCCCATGAGGCCATCAGTGAAGGCTGGGGAAGAGAAGGCAGGGTGGCAGAGTGGTGACCATGGGCATTTGAGCCACCTCCTTATGTAACTTACTTGTGCCTTCAGGACCTGTTCGAACCCAATCACGTATATACCACTTCCATTTGATGAAGTGTGCACAGCACACTTCCAATGCTGCTGTGCATGACCCACTTTATGGCTAGATGGGTCAGAAAGCACCCAGTTCATGACAGGCAGTTCAGATCTCATGGTGACTTGCTTGATGACCCATAGTCAAACGTTCAGTTTCCACCAAAACCCAGTAACAGGCCAACAGCTGTCTCTTAAAAAAAGAGTAGTTATCTGCAGAAGATGGCAGGGCCTTGCTCCAAAATCCTAGAGGCCTCAGGCCTATGGGAGTCTGCCAAGGGCTCCAAACAGCAACCCTGTCTGCCACTAACACCTCAAGCACCATTGGCTCTGCTGGGTCATATGGCTCAAATGGCAGAGCAGCTTGCACAGCAGCCTGGACCTGTTGCAGAGCCTTCTCCTGTTCCAAGCCCCACTCAAAATTGACAGCCTTTCATGTCACTCAATAAATGGGCCAGAATAACACACCCAAATGAGGAATATGTTGCCTCCAAAATCCAAATAGGCCCACTAGATGTTGTGCCTCTTTCTTGGTTGTAGGAGGGGCCAAATACAGCAACTTCTTCTTTACCTTAGAAGAAATATCTTGACAGACCCCACACTGCTGGACCCCTAGAAATTCTACTGAGGTAGAAGTTCCCTGAATTTTAGACAGATTTATTTCCTATCCTCTGGCACACAAATGTCTCACCAATAAGTCTAGTGAGTTTGCTACTTCTTGCTCACTGGATCCAATCAGCACAATGTCATCCATGTAATAGACCAGTGTGATATCTTGCAGATGTGAAAAGCTATCAAGTTCTCTCCGAATAAGATTATGACACAAAGCAGAGAGTTGATACACCCCTGAGGTAGGACAGTAAAAGTATATTGCTGTCTTTGCCACCTGAAGGCAAATTGCTTCTGGTGGGCCTTATGAAAAGGAATGGAAAAAAAGGCATTTGCAAAGTCAGTGGCTGCACACCAGTACCAGGATACGTGTTAATTTGCTCAAGCAATGAAACCACATCTGGTACAGCAGCTCAAATTGGAGTCACCACTTGCTTAAGCTTATGATAATCCACTGTCATTCTCCAAGATCCAGCTGTCCTCTGCACAGGCCAAATAGGAGAGTTGAACAGAGATGTGGTGGCAATCATTACCCCTGTGTCTTTGAAGTCCTTGACGGTGGCAATAATTTCCGCGATCTCTCCATGGATGCAATATTGTTTTGATTTACTATTTTTCTAGGTAGAGGCAGCTCTAATGGCTTCCATTCGGCCTTTCCCACCATAATAGCTGTCACCCTACCAGTCAGGGAGCCAATATGGGGGCTCTGCCAGCTGCTAACTTAACATAATTGTCTCTGCCAATTATGCATTCTGGCACTGGGGAAATGACCACAGGATGAGTCCGGGACCTACTAGACCCACTGTAAGTCAGATCTGAGCTAAAACCCTATTAATTACGTTACCTCCATAAGCCCTTACTTTAACTGGAGGATCACAATGATGTTTTGGGTCCCCTGGAATCAAAGTCAGTTCAGAGCCAGTGTCCAGTAATCCCCGAAATGTCTGATCATTTCCTTTCCCCAGTGCACAGTTACCCTGGTGAAAGGCCAGAGGTCTCCTTGGGGAAGGATGGGAGAAAGATTCACTGCATAAATTGTTGGTAATGTAGTGCGGTCCTTCCTCAAGGGGACCCAGACTTGCCTTCATTCAAGGCGTTCTGAGTCTGTAAACTGGCTCAAATTGGAAAACTGATTGAGGGGTCATGATTCTCTGTTTTTATAATTCAAATAAGTCTTGTCCCTTTGACCTAGAAGTTTTCTGTTTGTATAATTTAAGCAGGAATGCAGTAGGCTTCCTATCAATTTCACTTCTAGGAACGCCAAGATTAATTAGCCGATGCCAGAGCTCTACAGGAGTCAGTCTATGCTGATTGCCACTTTGCCTCTGCTTTCCTTTATGGTAGCTATACCCGCCTTGCCTTTGACAGTTGGCACTTGGCCCCTGCCACTTCAGGATCCAATTATTCCCATTGTATTTAAATTTTGTAGTCGAGTGACTACAGCTGCCACTGTTAGATATGACATACAGTGAAGGGCAATTCCAGGACTCTTCAAAGATGCAAGTGCTGTCCTCACAAATCTATTTCACAAGGCATTGGTCAAGGGTATATCTTCTGGACCCTCCCAGCTGGGATGAGCAGGTCTAAGATGACTAACCCACTCCACCATCCCAATCTCCCTAAGCTTTTGGATCCCTTCCTCTACATTAAACCAAGGGAGATCAGGCATTTCCAGTTCACTCACAGTGGGCCATCTTTTAAGCCATATTTCAGCTAACCAAGCAAATAAACTATTAGAATCTTTTTTAACTCCCTAACCTGATCCAGCTCTATGTTCCTTCTACCATTACCCCATACCCTTAATGTCCATTCCTGGCCAGGCACGGTGGCTCATGCCTGTAATCCCAGCAGTTTGGAAGGCTGAGGTGGACATTTCACCTTAAGTCAGGAGTTTGAGACCAGCCTGGCCAACATGGTGAAACACTGTATTTACTAAAAATACCAAAATTAGCCTGGCTTCATTGCATATGCCTGTATTCCCAGCTACTCGGGAGGCTGAGACAAGAGAATCGCTTGAATCTGGGAGGTGGAGGGAGGTGGAGGTTGCAGTGAGCCGAAATTGTGCCATTGCACTCTGGCCTGGGTGACAGAGTGAGACTCTTTCTCAAAACAAAAAAAAAATCCATTCCCATGCCTGTTCTCCAGGTTGCTATTTATATAAATTAGACAACTCAAACAGTTCTTTTCTTTTCGCGTATAGTACACCTCCTGATGGGTCACACTCTCAACCTCACCTCTAGGGCCCTGCTGGGACTTTAGTCTAGTTATAGGTCTAGAAGCAAACAGACATATTAGGGGTGGCTTCTGAGGGGAATCAACATTATCTTGGCTGGCAACTGCCTCAGGGGAGGCCATCATTGTTGTCCAAGAAGTGCAAGGTTTATCTTCTCAGACAAAGGTGGAAAGACAGCCTGGGTCAGGGAGGGGATGTTGCCACTACTGGGGATGGGGAAGCTGTTCTTTCTGGGACAAAAGGTTAATTTGAGTTTACAAACTCAGTTTTCCTCAGCTTCATCAGGGTTCTCCCACACGTCCTCATTCCAAGTATCAGGGTCTTATTTTTTTTCCAATTAATGCCCTCGCTTTAACAGTAGGCACCTGGTGAGGCTGTGCATGCGTCTTTCATTGCAGGTCAGCCACTCACTCGCATGATAAGAGTTTGTGTCTGTTTTTGCACAATTTCAGCTCTTTCTCTGCAGGAGGTAAGACTCCCACTCAGGGCAATCTTAGCAGATTTGATTCTCAGTATCTGCTTCTGAAACCAGAGACAGAATCCCTGAGTTCATCATTTTCTTTTTGAGATGGAGTCTCGCTGTCACCCAGGCTGGATGCAGTGGCACAATGTTGGCTCACTGCAAGCTCTGCCTCCTGGGTTCACGCCATTCTCCCGCCTCAGCCTCCCGAGTAGCTGGGACTACAGGTGCCCGCCACTACACCCAGCTAATTTTTTTTGCATTTTTAGTAGAGACGGGGTTTCACCATGTTAGCCAGGATGGTCTCGATCTCCTGAACTCGTGATCCACCCGCCTCGTCCTCCCAAAGTGCTGGGAAGAGTTCATCATTTTCTTTCATCACTTTTTCCACTGAAATTAGGAGCAAACAATCAGCTTCATTATGTTCCTTGGTTCTCCACATATGGTCAAAGGTATTATGTATAGGGTGACAAAACTCCTTGCCTCTCACGAGCGCTGAATCGGGAGTGTCAAATGCATTTATTTTGCATAACTCTCTAAACAGTTTCTGCCAAGGACTATCAGTGTTTTCCATACTATTAGAAGTAGAGTCCTTAGCATTTTGGGGGCTAATCATATTAAGCGGCCAACTCCAGAAACTCCAAAACCAATAAAAGAACTCCATCCTTAATATTCTGTTCATCTAGAACTACTCCTGGTAGCAAAACCTGTATTAGTCAGGGTTCTCTTGGAGGGACAGAACTAATAGGATATGTATATCCTATTGGGGGAGTTTATTAAGTATTAACTTTCACAATCACAAGGTCTCACAATAGGCTGTCTGCAGGCTGAGGAACAAGGAGAGCCAGTCCGAGTCTCAGAACTGAAGAACTTGGAGTCCGATGTTTGAGGGCAGGAAGCATCCAGCATGGGAGAGAGATGTAGGTGGGAGACTAGGCCCATCTCTCCTTTTTACATTTTTCTGCCTGCTTTATGTTTACTGGCAGCTGATTAGATTGCATCCACCAGATTAAGGGTGGATCTGCTTTCCCCCAGCCCACTGACTCAAATGTTAATCTCTTTTGGCAACACCCATGTAGACACACCCAGGATTAATACTTTGTATCCCTCAAGCCAATCAAGTTGGTTAACACTCAGTATTAACCATTACAGCTCCCTAGAAAATAAACGGTTAAAATAAACACAATTAGGAATGATGAAGTGATACTACTACTGACCCTACAGAAATAAAAATATTTATTAGAAACTACTACAAATGCCTCTATGCACACAAACTAGAAAACTTAGAAGAGATGAATAAATTCTTGAATACATACACCCACCCAAGACTGAACCTGAAAGAAATTGATTCCCTTAACAGACCAATAATAAGCTCCAAAATTGAATCACTAATAAATAGTCTACCAAGCAAAAAAAGCCCAGGACCTGATGGATTCACAGATAAATTCGACTAGATGTACAAAGAAGAGCTGGTACCATTCCTACAGAACTATTCCAAAAAATTGAGGAGAAGGAATTCCTCCCCAGCTCTTTCTATGAGGCCAGCATTTTCCTGATAACAAAACCTGGCAGAATAAAAGTAAATAACAAACAACAACAACAACAAAAACCGTCAGAGACACAACAAAAAAAGAAAACTTGAGGCCAATATCCTTGATGAAGATTGATGCAAAAATCCTCAACAAGTACTTGCAAACTGAATCCAGTAGCATATTAAAATGCTAATTCTCCGCAGTTGTGTACGCTTCATCTCTGGGATGCATGATTGGTTGAACACGTATAAATCAATAAATGTGATTCATCACATAAACAGAACTAAAGACACATCCACATGATTATCTCAATAGATGCAGGAAAGGCGTTCAATAAAATTCAACATCCCCTCATGTTAAAAACTCTCAATAAAATAGGTATTGAAGGAACATACTTCAAAATAACAAGAGCCATCTATGACAATCCTACAACCAACTTCACAGTGAATGGACAAAAGCTGGAAGCATTCCCCTTGAAAACTGGCACAAGACAAGGATGCCCTCTCTCACTACTCCTATTCAACATAGTATTGGAAGTCTTAGCCCTAGCAATCAAGCAAGAGAAAGAAATAAATGGCATCCAAATAGGAAGAGAGGAAGTCAAACTATTTTTGTTTGCAGACGACATGATTCTATATCTAGGGAACTCCATAGTGTCAGCCCAAAAGCTTCTTAGGCTGATTAAAAACTTCAGCAAAGTTTCCAAATACAAAATCAATGTAAAAAAATCACTAGCATTACTATACACCAACAGCACCAAGCCAAGAGGCCAAATCAGGAAGGGAATCCCATTCACAATTGCCAGAAAAAGAATAAAATACCTAGGAATACAGCTCACCAGGGAGGTGAAAGATCTCTACAATGAGAATTACAAAACCCTGCTCATATAAATCAGAGAAGACACTAACAAACGGAAAACATCCCATGCTCATGTATAGGCAAAATCAATATCATTAAAATGGCCATACTGCCCAAAACCATTTACAGAGTCAGTGCTATTTCTGTCAAACTACTAATAACATTCTTCACAGAACTAGAAAAAATTACCTTAAAATTCACATGGGACCAAAAAAGGCCCAAATAGCCAAGGCAATCCTAAGCAAAAAAGAACAAAGCTGGAGGCATCATGTTACCTGACTTCAAACTATACTACAGGGCTACAGTAACCAAAACAGCATGGTACTGGTACAAAAACAGGCACATAGACAATGGAACAGAATACAGAGTTCAGAAGTAAGGCCACACACCTGTGGCCATCTAATCTTCAACAAAGTTGATAAAAACAAGCAATGGGAAAAGACTCCCTATTCAGTAAATGATGCTGGGATAACTGTCTAGCCATATGCAGAAGATTGAAGCTAGAGCCCTTCCTTATGCCATATACAAAAATCAACTAAAGATGGATTAAAGACGGAAATGTAGAAACTAAAACTATATACTCTGGGAGGCCAAGGCGGGCGGATCACGAGCTCAGGAGATCGAGACCATCCTGGCTAACATGGTGAAACCCCGTCTCTACTAAAACTACAAAAAAAATTAGCCGAGTGTGGTGGCGGGCTCCTGTAGTCCCAGCTACTTGGGAGGCTGAGACAGGAGATTGGCATGAACCCGGGAGGCAGAGCTTGCAGTGAGCCAAGATGACGCCACTGCACCCCAGCCTGGGTGACAGAGCGAGACTCTGTCTCAAAAAAAAAAAAAAAAAAAGAAGGAAAAAAGAAACTAAAACTATAAAAATCCGGGAAGAAAATCTAGACAATGACACACTGGACATAGGAACATGGAAAGATTTCATGACAAAGACACCAAAAGCAATGGCAACAAAAACAAAAATTGACAAATGGGATCTAATTAAAGTTAAGAGCTTCTGCATAGCAAAAGAAACTATCATCAGAGTAAACAGACAATATACAGAATGGGAGAAAATGTTTGCAAACTATGCATCTGACAAATGTCTGATATCCAATATCTATAAGGAAGTTAAACTAATTTACAAGAGAAAAACAACCCCATTAAAAAGTGTGCAAAGGACTTGAACAGATACTTTTCAAAAGAAGACATGCATGTGGCCAATAAGCATATGAAAAAAAAAGCTCAATATTGCTGATTATTAGAGAAATGCAAATCAAAATCACAATGAGATACCATCTCACACCAATCAGAATGGCTACTATTAAAAAGTCAAAAAATGTCTGGGCGTGGTGGCTCATGCCTGTAATCCTAGCACTTTGGGAGGCCAAGGCCACGCCTGTAATCCTAGCACTTTGGGACGCCGAGGCAGGTGGATCACAAGGTCAAGAGTCCGAGACCAGCCTGGCCAACACAGTGAAACCCTGTCTCTAATAAAAATACAAAAATTAGCTGGGTGTGGTGGCATTTGCCTGTAATCCCAGCTACTCAGGAGGCTGAGGCGGGAGAATGGCTTGAATCCAGGAGGTGGAGGTTTCAGTGAGCTGAGATAGTACCATTGCACTCCAGTCTGGGCAACAAGAGCAAAACTCCACCTCAAAATAAAAATAAAAATAAAAAGGTCAACAAATAACAGATGCTGGCTGGGTGTGGTGGCTCACGCCTGTAATCCCAGCACTTTGGGAGGCCAAGGTGGGCGGATCACGAGGTCAGGAGATTGAGACCATCCTGGCCAACATGGTGAAACCCCGTCTCTGCTAAAAATACAAAAATTAGCTGGGTGTGGTGGCGCATGCCTATAATCCCAGCTACTCGGGAGGCTGAGGCTGGAGAATCGCTTGAACCCAGGAGGCGGGGGTTGCAGTGAGCCGAGATCGCGCCACTGCCTCCAGCCTGGTGCCAGAGCAAGACTCTGTCTCAAAAAAAATAAAATAAAATAAAATAAATGGTTATAGCTTGGCTGCTTATTAATCAAAGTGACAATGAAATCATTTAAACATGACAGAAGGTAACATAATTGCAGGAAAACATAGCGGTTTCAGGGTGATGTCTTAGTCCACTTCCTGCTGCATATTAGGTAATTTATAAATAAATTTATTTATTTGGCTTATGGTTCTGGAGGTGAGAACTCCAAGATCTGGGGCCACATCTGATGAGGGTCTTCTTGCCATGTCATAACATGGCAGAAGGCATCACATGGCAAAGAACCATAAGACACACAGAGAAAAAGGCAGCTGAACTTTCACAATAACTCAATCCCACAATAATGGCAGTAATCTGCTCATGAACATAAACCCTCATGACATAATTACCTCTTGAAGGTCCCATCCCTTAGTACTGTCATGATGGTAATTCAATTTCCACATGATTTTTGGAGGGAACATTGAAACCACAGCAGAGAAACTAAAAAATAGAATAGTAATAAATAAGACAGCACAAAGCACAGAGCATGATTTTGGAGAGATGCCAAATCTCATTACACTTTTTTTTTTTTTTTTTTTAGAAATAGAAATCTATCCTAAAATTCACATGGGGAAGATAAAGAGAAGTTGACTAGTGGTTACATATTGACAGTTTGATAGAAAAAAATAAAGCCTAGTGTCAGACAGTAGGGTCACTATAGTTTACAGTAGTCAATTGTACATTTTAAAATCACTAGAAGAGAAGAATTTAAATGTTTCTAGCATAAAGAAATAACGAATATTTAAGAATATTTAATATTTAAATATTTTAAGCACACTGATTTGATCTTTACAAATTAAATGAATGTATTAAATTACCACATGTAACTTGAAAATATGTACATTTATCATGTATCAGTTGAAAAAATTTACATACAATGTTAAGGAACCCTGAATAGCCAAAGCAATCTTAAAAAAGAATAAATTTGGCCGGGCGCAGTGGCTCACGCCTGTAATCCGAGCACTTTGGGAGGCCGAGGTGGGCAGATCACGAGGTCAGGAGATTGAGCCCATCCTGGCTAACACGGTGAAACCCCGTCTCTACTAAAAATGGAAAAAAATAGCTAGCGTGGTGGCGGGCGCCTGTAGTCCCAGCAACTGGGCAGGCTGAGGCAGGAGAATGGCGTGAACCCGGGAGGCGGAGCTTGCAGTGAGCCGAGATCGCGCCACTGCACTCCAGCCTGGGCGACAGTGGAGATTCCGTCTCTAATAATAATAATAATAAAGGGAGACTGCAAGGCTAGAGGAAGAAGAAAGGACCTGCCCCTTTGTATCTGCTTGTGCTTCCTGTGAACATCATGCCAGCAATGCTTCTTTACACTTGCAATGGCACTTTCTTATTATAACATCAACTCCCTCTAGTTTGCAGTTTTTCTAACAGGGGCATAATGAATTTCCATGTACCTCCAATACCCTCAGAGACATCAGCACCAGCTGACTGGCACTCCTTCAGCATCCCTTCAGAAGTCTGGATTTTAGCTCCACAGAACCTCTCTTTTAAATTTCTAAGTTTTAGGCTGGGTGCGGTGGCTCATGCCTGTAATCCCAGCACTTTGGGAGGCTGAGGCAGTTGGATTACTTAAAGTCAGGAGTTTGTGACCAGCCTGGCCAATATGGTGAAACCCTGTCTATATTAAAAATACAAAAAAATTAGCCAGATGTGGTGGCACATGCCTGTAATCCCAGCTACTTTGGAGGCTGAGGCAGGAGAATCGCTTGAACCCGAGATGTGGAGGCTGTAGTGAACCGAGATAGTGCCACTGCAGTCCAGCCGGCGCAACAGAGGGAGCCTCTGTCTCAATAAATAAATATATAAATTTCTAAGTTTTTTTTTTTTGAGACGGAGTCTCGCTCCGTAGCCCAGGCTGGAGTGCAGTGGCACGATTCGGCTCACTGCAAGCTCCGCCTCTCGGGTTCACGCCATTCTCCCGCCTCAGTCTCCTCAGTAGCTGGGACTACAGACGCCCACCACCACGTCCGGCTAATTTTTCTGTATTTTTAGTAGAGACGGGGTTTCACCATGTTAGCCAGGATGGTCTCGATCTCCTGATGTCGTGATCCGCCCTCCTCGGCCTCCCAAAGTGCTGGGATTACAGGCGTGAGCCACCGCACCTGGCCAATTTCTAAATTTTAATAATTCCAACCTCTTCCCTTTGTTGTTTTAGTGCTGGGGTGTTAGCTGCTTATTGCAATTGCCACTTCCATGATATCTCAGAGTTGTCTTTTTATCTTTTTTCCATGGCTAGTTAAGAAATTCATACTTAGTAATAATTTTTATATTAAATCCATTTTTTCGAGTTTTCTATTTTCTGATCAGCCCTTAATACATATAAGGATAGACCTTACTTTGTATGGTAGTACAGGATCATAAAAATAATTGGGGAAGCCAAAACCAAGCAAAGTCATCTTACCAATCAATGGATATAGCAAGATGAAAAAGTTCTAGAGATTGCTTCACAACAATGTGAATACACTTAACATTACTGAACTGTATGCTTAAAAATGGTTACGATGGTAAATTTTGTTATGTGTTTTTTACCATAATAAAAAAAAGTGGAAAAAATAACAATTGTTTTTTGACCTTCAAAAAATTTTATCAAGATGTTAAAAACGGCCAGGTGTGGTGGCTCACACCTGTAATCCCAGCACTTTGGGAGGCCAAAGCAGGAGGATTGCTTGAGCCCAGGAGTTTGAGCCCAGCCTGGACAACATACTGAGACACTGTCTGTACTGAAAAACAAATGAAAAAAGACATTAAAAACTTTCTGTCAGTCTAAATGTATATAGGAGAAAAAAAGAAATGAGAAATATTTTTAGTACACCATACTTCAAAATATTAGAAACATTGAGAAACTACAGTGTTATATTTATTTGTAAAAAAAAAAAAAGTATCAAGAGTAGTTTGAACACGGAGCTCATATCCAAGGATAATCTTCTGGTACAAAAAAAAAAAGAGTAGTTTCTACAGTGCTTGTCATCTTCTTTTGTCATATAACTTACAATATGGAGGAACATATTTTCCATGCCTTGGAAAACTGTAATGTACCCTTCTTAGTCTGATAAGCTTCCAACATTTTATCTTTTGTGCTTTCAAGGTTATATCTCCAAGATTTTATTTTAACATGAAGATTTTTTTGGTAGCATCACTTTCTCTGAGACATAGCCATCCTTTTTTTTTTTTTTTAACCACAATTATTTTCTTTTACTTTTCTTTTCTTTTTTTTTTTTTTTTTTTTTTTTTTGAGACAGATTCTCGCTCTGTCGCCCAGGCTGGAGTGCACTGGCGCCATCTCGGCTCACTGCAAGCTCCGCCTCCCGGGTTCATGCCATTCTCCTGCTTCAGCCTCCCGAGTAGCTGGGACTACAGGCACCCGCCACCACGCCCGGCTAATTTTTTGTATTTTTAGTAGAGATGGGGTTTCACCGTGTTAGCCAGGATGGCCTCGATCTCCTGACCTCGTGATTCGCCTGCCTCGGCCTCCCAAAGTGCTGGGATTACAGGCGTGAGCCACCGCGCCCGGCCTCATTTTCTTAATTATGTCAATAAACTCACATTTACTAAGTTCCTCTGGCTGCCTATGTAGAATCTCGTTAATGGTAGCAATGTGAACATCCCCGAAGTCAGCTATTTCTTCTATAGCTCCATTATGTTTGATTTGCATTTCACTTCTGGCATCATCAACTTTAGTTTCTTTGCTGCACTTTCATCTTTGTTGGCCAACTTCCTTTTATGATTTTCTATTTTTGTAAAATGTTATATAGGTTTATCACTGGAGAGAAGAAAGCAACACAACTACATGCTTTGGTGTCTGTGGGTGAAATGAACAGAGGCACAATGATCAATCACTGACAGATTTTGAAAGAAGAGATACGATAGATCCCTGATTATCATGTGCATGTTTTATTTACATAGTGATTTTTGGACTAAACAGCAGCAAAAGTTTTACTTCATGCACTTATTCCCAATTAATATACCATCATAAGTGAAATTGAGCCATGTTGTTGGGGCACTGGTATTATTTTTTTAGACAGAGTCTCGCCCTGTAGCCCAGGCTGGAGTGAAATGGCGTCATCTCGGCTCACTGAACCCTCCGCCTCCTGGGTTCACGTGATTCTCCTGACTCAGCCTGCTGAGCAGCTGGGACTACAGGCGCTCCCCACAACGCCCAGATAATTTTTGTGTCTTTAGTAGAGGTGGAGTTGCACAATGTTGGCCATGCTGTTCTTGAGCTCCTGACCTCGTGATCCTCAGCCTCCAAAAGTGCTGGGATTACAGGCGTGAGCCACCGCACCTGGCCCTGGGCACTGGTATTATTTAACTAAACCTTGCTGTTATCTGTTGGATTGTGACCCCAAAAAACAATTTGAGTCCTTACTCTCAGTACCTCTGAATGTGAACTTATTTGAAAATAGGGTCGTTTCATACGTAATTAGTTAATATGAGGTCATAGTTGAGTAGGGTGGGGCCTTAGTCCAATATGAATAACATCTTTATAAGACAGTGTGAAGATAAGAGAGAAAAAGACCATGTGAAGATAGAGGCCGAGATTGGAGTTATGCTGCTATAAGCCAAGAAACCCTTAGAGCTACCAGAAACTAGAAAGAGGAAAGGAAGGAGACAGCCTTGCCAGCACCTTGATATCAGACTTCTGGTCTTTACAACTATGAGAGAAGAAATTTTTATTGTTTTAAGTCACTCCGTTTGTGATATTTTGTAACAGTGGCCCCAGGAAACTAATACACATGCTAACTAAAATTTGTGCATATCAGAACTGTGCAAAGCAAGGACTGCCTATACTCTCAATTTATTATATTATTATTAATATATGTACTTTTTTTTTTTTTTTTGAGATGGAGTCTCTCTCTGTCGCCCAGGTGCAGTAGCGCGATCTTGGCTCACTGCAACCTCCACCTCCCCAGTTCAAGCAATTCTCCTGCCTCAGCCCCCCGAGTAGCTGGGACTACAGGCACGTGTCACCATGCCCGGCTAATTTTTTTGTATTTTTAGTAGAGATGGGGTTTCACCGTGCTAGCCAGGATGATCTTGAACGCCTGACCTCGCGATCCGCCTGCCTTGGCCTCCCAAAGTGCTGGGATTACAGGCGTGAGCCACTGTGTCCGGCCTATATATATGTATTTTAATCAAATTAGCTAACTGCTATTTCACAGAGAGAACCAGAAAGTAGGATATTGATACCTGTCACATGTAAGCATTTTAACAGGTTGGTGGAGCATATCTAAGGTGACCCTTATAGCCACACACACACATCATTTTAACACTTTCTTAAGGTGGTGAAAATGAACACTTTCAGCTGCTTAACAACATATAAAATAAGAAGGAAAAGTATATATAAAAATTATATTTGATGACCAATGTTTCATTATTCTATCATATTTAGGTAATATCCAGGTTCAAATATGAACCATTAATTAATAGTAGTAATTCAGTGTCTTAAAGTTCTTAAAGATTTGTCTCAAGACTAAGCGTCCTGGAGATTAAGCTGACATAGTATGGAACATAATTACTGTTGATATGAAAGTTTGTCAGTATTATAATTCAATTTAGTTGAATACATAATTTTACATATTTTATAATCTTAAATGCTTATATTGTACTCAATATATATTAATATATATTACTGATCAAATCAAGGAGAGGCCATATAACTCTTTTTTTCTTTTTTTTTTTTTGAGTCGGAATCTCGCTCTGTCACCCAGGCTAGAGGGCAATAATGTGATCTTAGCTCACTGCAACCTCTACCTCCCGGGTTCAAGCGATTCTCCTGCCTCAGCCTCCCGAGTAGCTGGGATTACAGGCGCCCGACACCATGCCTGGCTAATTTTTGTATTTTTAGTAAAGACGGGGTTTCACCATGGTGGCTAGGCTGGTCTCTTTGGCCAGGCTGGTCTCCAACTTCTAACCTCGTGATCTGCCCACCTCGGCCTCCCAAAGTGCTGGGATTACAGGCCTGAGCCACTGCCCTCAGATTTTTTTTTTTTTGAGACTGAGTCTCACTCTGTCACCCCGGCTGGAGTGCAGTGGTGCAATCTCGGCTCACTGCAACCTCTGCCTCCTAGGTTCAAGTGATTCTCCTGCCCCAGCCTCCTGAGTAGCTGGGACTACAGGCATGTGCCAACCATGCCCAGCTAATTTTTATAATTTTAGTAGAGACAGGGTTTCATCATGCTGGCTAGGCTGGTCTTAAACTCCTGACCTCAGGTGATCTGCTTGCCTCAGACTCCCAAAGTGCTGAGATTATAGGCATGAGCCACCACACCCGGTCATATAGGCTATTTTAAACTATACGCATGAAGACACATTAAGAACCTGCAGATTCCATTCCACAACCTTAGCCATGGGTAAAAAAATTAACACAGAGCACAGAAACTCACCAGTCCAGATATCCAGTTTTTCAGTGGGCACAAAATATTTGCTTACTTAATTTGAGTTCACAAATAATTAGACAAGCAAACAAAAAACAAGATTAATAGAAACTATACAAACACACGGAAATTAAACAATATCTTCTTGAATGATCAGTGGGTTAATGAAGGGATTAAGAAAGAAATCGAAGTCAGGCACGGTGGCTCACGCCTGTAGTCCCAGCACTTTGGGAGGCTGAGGCAGGTGGATCACGAGGTCAGGAGATTGAGACCATCCTGGCTAACACGGTGAAACCCCGTCTCTACTAAAAATACAAAAAATTAGCCCCAGAGTAGTCCCAGCTACTCTGGAGGCTGAGGCAGGAGAATCACTTGAAACAAGAAGGCGGAGGCTGCAGTGAGCTGAGATCGTGCCACTGCACTCAAGTCTGGGTGACAGTGAGACTCTGTCTCAAAACAACAACAACAAAAATAAAAAACAAACAGAAAAAACAAACAAAACAAATGATAATGGAAACACAACATGCCAAAATCTGTGGAATACAGCGAAAGCAGTACTAAGATGGAAGTTTATAGCTATAATCACTTATATCAAAAAGAAGGAAAACTTCAAAGAAACAACCTAGTGATGCATCTTAAAGAACTGGAAAAGCAAGAGCAAATCAAACACAAAACTAGTAGAAGAAAAAATAATAATAAAGATCAGAGCAGAAATAAACGAAATTGAAACAATAAAATACAAAAGATTAACTAAGAAGTTGGTTTTTTAAAAAGATAAACAAAATTGACAAACCTTTGATCAGACTAAGACAAAAAAGAGAAGACCTGAAAAAATAAAATTAGAGATGAAGAAAGAGACATTACAACTGATACTACAGAAATTCAAAGGACCATTAGTGGCTACTATGAGCAACTATATGCCAATAAATTGGAAAATCCAGAAGAAACTGATAAATTCCTAGACACATAAATCCTATCAAGATTGAACCATGAAGAAATCCAAAACTATAAAACATTGATGCCTGACAATGAAAATGACACCAAAAAAATGGAAAGATATTCCATGTTCATGGATTGGAAGACTCAATATTATTAACATGTCCATAACTAATAACCAATAACAAGGAACAAGATTGAAGCCATGATTAAAAGTCTCCCAGCAAAGAAGAGCCTGGGACCAGATGGCTTTACTGCTGAATTCTACCATACATATGAAGAGGAAGTGATAACAATTCTACTGAAACTATTCTATAAAATAGAGGAGGAGGGAAAACTTCCAAACTTATTCTATGAGGCCAGTGTTACCCTGATAACAAAACCAAAGAAACATTAAAAAAAAAAAAAGAAAAGAAAGAAAGAAAAGAAGAAAAAGAAAGGAAACTAGCCAAATATCACAAATGAATATTGATGCAAAAATCCTCAGCAAAATTCTAGCATAAAAAATACATTAAATTCCGGGCACGGTGGCTCATGCCTATAATCCCCAGCACTTTGGGAGGCACAGGCGGGTGGATCACCTGAGGTCAGGAGTTCCAGATCATCCTGTCCAACATGATGAAACCCCATCTCTACTAAAAATACAAAAATTAGCCGGGCATGGCGGTGGGTGCCGGTAATCCCAGCTACTCAGGAGGCTGAGGCAGGAAAATCGCTTGAACCCTGGAGATGGGGTTTCGCCATGTTGGCCAGGCTGCTCTCGAACTCCTGACCTCAGGTGATCCTCCCACCTCAGCCTCCCAGAGTGCTAAGATTACAAGTGTGAGCCACCGCTCCCGGCCCTAATTGTACTTTTTTTAAATTTTATTTTTTGGAGTCTGGCTCTCTCACCCAGGCCAGAGTAGAGTGGCGCAACCTCAGCTCACTACAACCTCTGCCTCCTGTTTTCAAGCGATTCTCCTGCCTCAGCCTCCCAAGTAGCTAGGATTACAGGCCGCGCCACCACACCTGGCTAATTTTTGTAATTTTAGTAGAGACAGGGTTTTGTCATGTTGGCCAGTCTGGTCTCGAACTTCTGACCTCAAGTGATCCGCCCGCCTTGGCCTCCCGAAGTGCTGGGATTACAGGCGTGAGCCACCGTGCCCCGGCTGGATTATTGTTAACTATTGTATTAGGAAGATTTGAGGTTGGCCTGGCCCAAGTGGCAACTATGGTTTTTTTTTCTTTTTTTTTGAGATGGATTCTCGTTCTGTCTCCCAGGCTGGAGTGCAGTGGTGTGATCTTGGCTCACTACAAGCTCTGCCTCCCGGGTTCACGCCATTCTCCTGCCTCAGCCTCCCTGGTAGCTGGGACTACAGGCGCCTACCACCATGCCTCGCTAATTTTTTGTTTTTTAGTAGAGATGGGGTTTCACCATGTTAGCCAGGATGGTCTCGATCTCCTGACCTCGTGATCTGCCTGCCTTGGCTTCCCAAAGTGCTGGGATTGCATGCGTGAGCCACTGCACCCGGCCTTAAGTGGCAACTATTTAAGGAAATAAAATGGGTGTAGTGAGTGATCCAGGAATAGGAGTTACAGAGGTTAAAAGAAAAAGCAGCAGATAATTAAGCAGAGTAATCTGAATCCTACCAGAGGATGCCTTACTCCAGATATCAATGGTTTTAGCTTTGGGACAATGGAATTTGCAAGAAAAAATTGAACCAGCTTATCAAGGTGTTGTTTAATATGTATTTCAGGAAACACTGAGCCTAATGAAGAGTTCTTAAACCACCACAATGGAATGGCAGGCTCTTAGACAGTTCTCTGACGTAAAAGCCTTTATAAATGTGGAATATTTGAATGAATGAGAGATGGGGAACCCCACAGAAAAGATTATATAATATCACACACTTGGAGAAATAAAATAACAAAATTTTTATGGACTTATTGATACTGACTACAATCTAACATGCAAATTCTGTAGGACCCAGGACACCACTATTTTCATTAGCCAGAATAAGGTCCTTAAGATATCATATAATAGTTGGAACTCTAATATGAATTTGTTGCACCTTTGGCCCAATCAGATTCTGAACTCAACCTGAAGTTTCACATAGTCCCTGCTTAAACCATGATGGCTGACTAATTAGTTGGATGGTATGATCTACATTGTGGTTGTCAATCATCCTTGGCCTGGTTCTTGCTCAAAGTAGCAAGCTGGTAGTGAAGGAGGCTTATCACCTGGAGTTCATCACCCAGTCTTCACTTCACTAAGGCTAACTTGTCTGCTAGCATTGCTAAAGTTTTCTTGTTTGTTTGTTTGTTTGTTTGTTTTTTGAGACAGAGTCTCACTGTGTCGCCCAGGCTGGAGTGCAGTGGCATGATCTCAGCTCACTGCAACCTCCGCCTCTCAGATTCAAGCAATTCTCCTGCCTCAGCCTCCCGATTAGCTGGGACTACAGGTGCCCACTGCCATGCCCAGCTAATTTTTGTATTTTTAGTAGAGACATGGTTTCACCATATTGACCAGGCTGGTCTCGAACTCCTGACCTTGTGGTTCACCCACCTTGGCCTCTCAAAGTGCTCGGATTACAGGCGTGAGCCACCAGGCCTGACCTGCTGAAGTTTAAATTGGCAAAGCATGCTGACTGATGAACAGAAAGTCCATCCATAGTTTACAGGGAAGTCATGCATCTGATTGCAGGTCAGCCAGTTTCACTGGCTCCCCTTGACATGTATTTGTCACTGTTTTGCCTTTACTTAGACTCCCTCTGGTTGTGTATTTGCTTTCATGGTTATAGTGTCATCATGTATGAATTTACTGAATGCGTTATACACCACTCAGACATTGCCTTAGACCATTCTTCATAGTATAAGAAATGAAGCTGAAGTCCACAGTATTTCTTGTTATTATGCTTTTTTGTGCTTACAAGTCAGCCATATAAGAAACTGGAACATTTTATTGAAAATTCAACCAGAGTATAAGATTGGGAACCTCATTTTGCAAAGTTACAGCTCTGTCTTGCAGAATGTGATATATGTTCTGAACCAGTGACCAACAATGATACTTTCCCTCCCATAGTAAGGAATAAGATTCCAGGAAACTAGCAGTGTACTTGGGAGGGGCACTGCTCATGATTGCATGTAATAATCTGTTTTCAGAATTTTTGTCTCCTCAACTTGTAACCACAGGCTTTTCAGCTCTCAATTCTCAGTACCCAAGAGAAAGGTGGAATGTGATAATAGCGGAAATAAATTTGAAGTAGAAACTGCCACCTAGCCATTTCAGGCTCCATATGCCATCAGAGCAAGACGCAAAAAGGATGTGATGACTTTAGCTGTATTATAGATCTTGATTACATAGGGGAAATGAAGAATACAGCAAGAATCCTAGGGAACACCTGGGGTCACCTCCTTTTACTACTATCTAATGGTGCCAGAGTACCTGAGACCTATTGGAAGTATCACAAATAATTCATCACCCTCAGAATTGAAGGTACAAGTCACTCTGCTCAGGGTGGGGTGAGGAGGTAAGGGAGGAGAAGGAAGAGGAGCAGTATCATACAAGCTTAAGTGTTGCTGGACGGCAAAGAACACAGTCCAGGTAAAAAGAAAGATAAGTCATAAATACTAGCTACCGCCTCACAACCAGTTTCAGACATGAGGGCTTTAGCCATAGTCTCTATGTCAAGGTTATTATTATTGCTAATTTTGTTTTTTGGTAATTGTGAAAATTACTAATTGTCCTCTGTCACTTCTTTTTCCCCTTCTTCTTCTGTGACAGAACATCAATTTTTTTCTTTTTTAGAAAGAATCTCACTCCGTCACCCAGGCTGGAATGCAATGGCAAGATCTTGGCTCACTGCAGCCTCCCCCTCCCAGGGTCATGCAATCCTCCCACCTCAGCCTCCAGAGTAGTTGAGACTACAGGTGGGGGCACCACCATGCCTGGCTAATTTGTATTTTTTGTAGAGATGGGTTTCACCATGTTGCCCAGGCTGGTCTCGAACTCCTGGGCTCAAGCGATCCGCCCACCTCAGCCTCCCAAAGTGCTGGATTACAGGTGTGAGCCACCATGCCTGGCCAGAACATCCAATTTTTCTCTTGGCACATGACTACTCGAAATAAAGATTGCTCTTCCTTATCTCTCTTTAAGCCATGTATGGCCATGTGACTAAGTTCTGACCAGTGGAGTATAAGCAGAAGTGTTGTTTGTGAAAATCCTTAAAGGGTGAGGGACGCTGGGGGAGGAACAAACCATTTTCACTTCCTCCTTTTCCTTGCTGACTGAAAAGTCATAATGTATGTTCACTGTATAATTTGAGAGTATTCCACTGGTCCATAGAAGCTAGGACAAACAAGTGAGATGTTTGAAACTCATATGAAGTATTAAGCCTACATATCAGGTAAACTAGTAGCTTATAAGATACAGGTGAAACTTGGCTGGGCGCAGTGGCTCAGGCCTGCTCCCAGCACTTTGAGAGGACAAAGCGGGTGGATCACTTGAAGTCAGGAGTTTGAGACCAGCCTGGCCAACATGACGAAACCCCATCTCTACTGAAAATACAAATACACTTCAGCCTGTCAGCCTGTGCAAGGAAATGAATTTTGCCAAGAAGAAGAATGAGCTTGGAGGTGAATTTTTCCTTAGGATTTTCCTTAGGCAAGAACTCAGTCCAGCTGAACCTTGACTTCAGCCTCGTGATACTTTGAGCAGAGAAACCAGTCATGCAGTGCCCAATGTCTAACCTATAAAACTATGAGCTACTAAATGGGTATTGCTTTAAGCTGCTAAAATTGTGGTAATTTGTTACACAGAAATGGGAAACAAACACAACTACTCATTAGTGATACTCATTATGGTGTCATTCTGGTCTCGTCTGTGCTCTACCCTAAAAACACAGATGACACCCACAGCTGTATAGCAGGTTAATTAGGGAGCTACAGTTGTAGTCAGGCATACTTGCCCTCCTTGCCTTTTGCTTATAGAGCAAATGAGTGTGTTGGTTCCAGGCACTCTCTGTCTGCTAAGCTCCCTTGTCCAAATCCCAGTTCTGTTTCTCATGAGCATACCTTCAAAGGGAAGACTGATGTAGCAGAAACAAAGATAGGACCTGTACACATTTGGAAACCCATGATTCACATTATGTGGTCTTTTTGCCCCACCTGTATCCTATCCTAAGTATGTTTACCTGTTATCTCATTCCTTTGTCCTTGTTGCTCAGTCTGTTTTTTTGTTGTTGTCGTTGTTTTGTTTTTGTTTTTGTTTTTGAGACAAAGTGTTGCTCTGTCATCCAGGTTGCAGTGCTGTGGCTCAACCTTGGCTCACTGCCACCTTTGCCTTCTGGGTTCAAGTGATTCTCCTGCCTCAGCCTCCCTGGTAGCTGGGACTACATGCATGTGGCACCATGCCTGGCTAATTTTTGAATTTTTAGTAGAGATGGGGTTTCACCAGGTTGGCCAGGCTGGTCTTGAACTCCTGGCCTCAAGTGATCTGCCTGCCTTGGCCTCTCAAAGTGCTAGGATTACAGGAGTCAGCCACCGCGCCTGGCCCAGTCTTTATTTTACTTTATTTTTTTAAGACAGAGTCACCCACTCTGTTGCCCAGGCTGGAGTGCAGTGGCACTGTCTCAGCTCACTGCAATCTCCGCCTCCCAGGTTCAAGCAATTCTCATGCCTCAGCCTCCTGAGTAGCTGGGATTGCAGGCATACGCCACCACACCCAGCTAATTTTCTTATTTCTTTTAGTAGAGATGGGGTTTTGCCATGTTAGCCAGGCTGGTCTCAAACTCCTGACCTCAAGTGATCTGCCCGTCTTGGCCTCCCAAAGTACTGGGATTACAGGCGTGAGCCACCATGCCTGGCCTCAGTCTGCGTTTTAAATTGATTCAATAAACCACATAATTCAGGCATCTTTACTTAATCTGCACGGCTTTTTGTACGATGACTTCTGTGATAGCTTGCATGGTAGTATACTTAGGGGCTACTATTGAGTCAAAGTAATTTCCCACATGACAAATGTGGATGTAAGGACTGGCACTCAGACAGCCATCTGGGACCCATGGGGTGAAAGGTTCATGCTGAGGATGGAATAGCAGCAAGACGGAAGAAGAAATGAGCAACAATTTAGTGGGAGCCTGAATCTCTTATGATGGGGTGTCCCAGCCCTGGATTGGCTCCCTCTATTTTTTTATGTGTGAGAAAATAAACTGATATATTTTTAAAGTCAGTATTATTATAGATTTTCTGTCACAGCTCAGTCTAGTTCTACTTAATACACTAATATTTCATATTTCTTCCACTATTTTAAATCACTTTTTCAAAATGTGATCAGTCTAAGGGCCATCAAAAGGATCTATCTGAGCTACTTGTCAAAATTTAGTTGCTACCCCACAGTCTGTAGTGGGGCCCCAGGATTCTCCACTAATGATGAGTCTCCTTGGATATTCTTATGCCACCAATATTTGTAAACCACTGATCAATAGGAAATATCTGTGTTTTTTATCTTTAGAATTTAGTCCAAAGACTAAATAATGGCAAAGAATAAAACCTGGGGCTGGGCACAGTGGCTCATGCGTATAATCCCAGCACTTTGGGAGGCTGAGGCAGGCAGATCACTTGAGTTCAGGATCAGCCTGGGCAACATAGAGAAACTTCATCTCTACAAAAAAATACAAAAATTAGCTGGGCATGGTGGCACATGCCTATAGTCCCAACTATTTGTGAGGCTGAGGTAGGAGGATCACTTGTGCCCTGGAGCCATAGGTTGCAGTAAGCTGAGATCACGCCACTGCACTCCAGTCTCGGTGACAGAGCAAGACTCTGTCTCAAAAAATAAAATATAATAAAACCTGGATATAGGTCCCCAAAGGAACTAGAGGGCTGATATAAAATACCTAGATATTTTGAACCAAAGAGAAAAAACAACTTTAAATTACCCCTTGTATTAGTTTAGAGTGGCTGCCATAACAAACTACCAAAACAACATACACATCTGTATGTTTTAAACAACATACACATCTGTCTCTCACAGTTCTGGAGACTGGAAGTGTAAAAATCAACATGTCAGCAGAGCCATGCTCCATCCAGAGCCACTGGGAGAGAATTGATTTCTGGCCTCTTTTAGCTTCTTCTGGGAGCTATCTGGCATTTCTTGGCATTCCTTGGCTCACAGCCACATCTCTCTGATCTGGGCCTCCACCTTCATATTGCCTCCTCCTGTGTGTGCGTCTTTCTAATCTTCCCCTGCTTCTCTGTTTTAAGGATATATGTAATTATATTTAGGAGAATAATCAAGGACATAATAATCCAATAATCCAGGATAAATGCTTCCTCTGAAGATCCTTAACTTAATCAGATATTCTGCCATACAAGGTAATATTCACTCTTTTGCAATATAAAGTAGTATTTTCAGGTTCTGGGGATTAGGAAATGAATATATGGGGGCATTTTTTTCTCCTACCATATATATATATCTCTTTAGAATTTAGTCCAAAGACAAAATAATGGCAAAGAATAAATAAAGAATAATATATATATATATAGAACCTAGAATAAAGAATAATAAAGAATAAATAATTATATATATATATATAACCTAGGAGATTATATATATATATGTGCGTGTGTGTGTGTGTGTGTGTGTGTATATTTATTTATTTTTGAGGTGGAGTATTGCTTTGTCATCCAGGCTGGAGTGCAGTGGTGTGATCTTGGCTCACTGCAACCTCCGCCTCCCTGGTTCAAGCAATTCTCCCTGCCTCAGCCTCCCGAGTAGCTAGGATTACAGGCATGAGCCACTGTATCTGTCGTCACATCTCTTAATGCTATTTTTGGACAGACTAATTGTTCATGCTTGTTAAGGAGGTAGTGAATATATTGTAGTCTTTCATATGATACTAGATCATTTTTGGAATTATAGAGAGTTACACCCAAGAAAGGAAATATATTGGAAAAAAAAGTCATATTAGCTGCCACATCCACTGTCCTTCTTTATCTTAAGCCTTGCTCAGGGAAATTGCTCTGAAATGCATTATGGTGCCACTGATTAGATCATGGTAGGTACATGATTTACAAGAACCTAGCTTACAACCTAGGAGATTACTTGTAGGGGTGATCGTAAACATCTAAGACAAATACTCTTGCTTCCTCTGTAATTTGGACTGTGGAGTTTGAAACATGAAGACTGGCCAGTGAGTAGAGAGATTTAGATTCAGTAGATCTAGGATAGGACCTTAGTGTTCATTCTCTCTCTCTTTCCAGTAGTTCTTTTTCACTCCATGATTGGAGAATCTCTGTTGTTTTGAAAGAATTAGGGCATATCAAGTCAAGTATTTAAATCTTGTTCCTACCACCTGCTAGCTCTGTGATTGTCACTTAATCTTTCTGATATTTAACTTCTTCAACTATGAAGATTATGCCTACCTATGAAAATTATAAAGATTATATGATGCAGCCGGGCGCGGTAGCTCACGCCTGTAATCCCAGCACTTTGGGAGGCTGAGGCAGGTGGATCACGAGGTCAGGCATTCGAGACCAGCCTGGCCAACATAGCGAAACCCCGTCTCTACTAAAAATACAAAAAATTAGCTGGGCATGGTGGCGGATGCCTGTAATCCCAGCTACTCAGGAGGCTGAGGCAGGAGAATCCCTTGAACCTGGGAGGTGGAGGTTGCAGTGAGCCAAGATTGCGTCACTGCACTCCAGCCCAGGCGACAGTGCCAGACTCCATCTCAAAAAAAAAAAAAAAAAAAAAAAAAGATGCAATATATTTAAAGTACCTAGCAGAGTACCAGGGACACTGGAAAGCCTCAATAAACGGAATATAGCAAGGGCTTTACTGCCATTTCTAAACAACAGATAGGATGAGTAAAACCACAAATATGGTCCAGTTCCATAGCATAAGAAATCTGACAAAGCTCTTACAGTCTTTCGTATGTTGTCTCAGTCTGTTTGTGCTACTACAATAAAATAGCTTAGATTGTGGCCGGTATGGTGGCTCATACCTGTAATCTCAGCACTTCAGGAGGCCGAGGCAAGAGGATCACTTGAGGCCAGGCGTTTGAGACCAGCCTGGGCAACATAGCAAGACCCCATCTCTGAGAGGTGACAGCGTGCTGGCAGTCCTCACAGCCCTCGCTCGCTCTGGGCGCCTCCTCTGCCTGGGCTCCCACTTTGGCAGCACTTGAGGAGCCCTTCAGCCCACCGCTGCACTGTGGGAGCCCCTTTCTGGGCTGGCCAAGGCCGGAGCCGGCTCCCTCAGCTTGCAGGGAGGTGTGGAGGGAGAGGCACAAGCGGGAACCCGGGCTGCGTGTGGCGCTTGTGGGCCAGCTGGAGTTCCGGCTGGGCGTGGGCTTGGTGGGCCCCTACTCGGAGCAGCCGGCCGGCCCTGCCGGCCGGGGCAATGAGGGGCTTGGCACCCGGGCCAGTGGCTGCGGAGGGGGTACTGGGTCCCCCAGCACTGCCAGCCCACCGGCGCTGCGCTCAATTTCTCGCTGGGCCTTAGCTGCCTTCCCGCGGGGCAGGGCTTGGGACCTGCAGCCCGCCATGCCTGAACCTCCCACCCCCTCCGTGGGCTCCTGGGCAGACCGAGCCTCCCCGATGACCGCCGCCCCCGGCTCCAGGGCGCCCAGTCCCATCGACCACCCAAGGGCTGAGGAGTGTGGGCGCACGGCAGGGGACTGGAAGGCAGCTCCACCTGCAGCCCCATTGCGGTATCCACTGGGTGAAGCCAGCTGGGCTCCTGAGTCTGTTGGGGACGTGGAGAACCTTTATGTCTAGCTCAGGGATTGTAAATACACCAATCAGCACCCTGTGTCTAGCTCAGGGTTTATGAATGCACCAACCAACACTCTGTATCTAGCTACTCTGGTGGGGCCTTGGAGAACCTTTATGTCTAGCTCAGGGATTGTAAATACACCCATTGGCACTCTGTATCTAGCTCAAGGTTTGTAAACACACCAATCAGCACCCTGTGTCTAGCTCAGGGTTTGTGAATGCACCAGTTCACAGTCTGCATCTAGCTACTCTGGTGGGGCCTTGGAGAACCTTTGTGTGCACACTCTGTATCTAGCTAATCTGGTGGGGATGTGAAGAACCTTTGTGTCTAGCTCAGGGATTGTAAAGGCACCAATCAGCGCCCTGTCAAAACAGACCATTCACTCTACCAATCAGCAGGATGTGGGTGGGGCCAGATAAGAGACTAAAAGCAGGCTGCCCGAACCAGCAGTGGTAAACTGCTGGGGTACCCTTTCACACCGTGGAAGGTTTGTTCTTTTGCTCTTTGCAATAAATCTTGCTACTGCTCACTCTTTGGGTCCACACTGCTTTTATGAGCTGTAACACTCACCGCAAAGGACTGCAGCTTCACTCCTGAAGCCAGCGAGACCACCAGCCCACCGGGAGGAACGAACAAATCCAGACGCGCTGCCTTAAGAGCTGTAACACTCACCGCGAAGGTCTGCAGCTTCACTCCTGAGCCAGCGAGACCACGAACCCACCAGAAGGAAGAAACTCCGGACACGCCACCTTTAAGAACTGTAACACTCAGTGCGAGGGTCCGCGGCTTCATTCTTGAAGTCAGTGAGACCAAGAACCCACTAATTCCGGACACGCCTCTACAAACAATTTAAAAATTAGCTGCACCTGGTGGCACATGCCTGTTGTCCCAGCTCCTAAGGAGACTGAGGCAGAAGGATCACTTGAGCCCAGGAGGTCGAGGCTGCAGTGAGCTATGGTTACACTCCTATACTACAGCCTGAGACCCTGTCTCACAAAACAAACAAAAAACACAGCAACAACAAACCTGAAACTGTGTCCTCACATGGCAGGAAAGCTAAAGAACAAGCTAAATGAATACGTCATATTCTATATTAAGAGGACAAGTTAAAGAATCCCATTGTCTTAGGGACAGTTTCATTTGCTGCAACAGAATAGCAGAGACTGGGCAATTTATAAAGAAGAGAAATTTCTCAACTCTGGAGGCCAGGAAGTCTAAGATCAAGGCACTGGCAGGTTCAGTTGTCTGGTGAGGGCTACAGGCTCCGAAAGGGAGGGATGCTGTGTCCTTCTATGGTACAAAGTAGAAGGAAGGGCAAGAGAACTAAAAGCTGCATGAAGCCTTTTTTATAACATCCTTAATCCCCTTAATGAGAGCAGAACCCTAATGACCTTATCCCCCCTTAAAGCCCTCACCTCTTGATAAGGTCGCATTGGCAACACCTGAATTTTGGAGGGGGCACAGTCAAACCATTGCAGCATCTTTTTATGAAATAATATTAGGAGCCCACTGAATTTTTGTTCTCCAGATTCACTCTAGTTCAACACATGAGCAATTCTTGCTAAAATTTCCCTTCCTTTCAGGTGTGATTATATCATAATAGTAAGAGACAACTAACTTTTGTTCAGGAACCTCCTTATCGCTGCTTAGAAATTTGCATTTCTGACCATCAGTAGATTGCAGGTCCTACTCATTGGGGCATTTCTTAGTTGCATATGGTAGTGATATTATATTTCAGTCCTAATTGACATTAACAAGATGATTTGCATGTGGGGGAAAGGTATTCATTTGAGTGCAGATAGAACTGGATTCATGGGAACTCTTCAAAGATATGTAGAGTGGTGCAGGAAGCTCTGGATTTTTCCTTACTGCCTCACTAATACTGTAAATAGTTGGATGACTGCTGTAACTAGATATACACATTCTTGAAAAATGTTTAATCTTGCAAAATTGTGCACTAAAACTATTCAAACCTTATGCAATATTTTAACAAAAGCAGTATCAAAAATGCTAATAATAGCACAGTTTAAAAGATATGTTGAGTTTCTAATAAATATTACAGAAAATATAGTAAAAAACAAAACCAAAAACATAAGAAGGTAGTATGAAGGAAGAAGCTAAAAGGAAAGGTCTTCACAGTTTACATCATAGAGACAAGGGAAGAACTACATTGTTACCAGAATTCCCACCTAGAGAAGCTGTTGCAGACTTTGCACAAAATGTGAGGACGGAGAGTTTGGCTTATATCATTGTGTGTGTTTGTGTGTTTGCACAAAGCCTATGGAAAATTCACATTAAGCAGTTTTAAGACAGAGTCGTGGCCAGACAGAGCTAAACAGAAGAACTTGTAATGTACGATGTGCAGACATCTTGCACTCTACGCTTCCCCTGTGGCTGGCCGCATTCCACTAAGTCAGGGTGCAAACTATGCATCAGCTGTAATCTAGCATTTCACTTCTCTCTAGTATCTGATGATAGACTTTTTTTTTACACACATTGACATATATTTGATATAGGTGAAGTTTAGTAAATAAAATGGCCGAGAGCAGTGGCTCACACCTGTAATCCCAGCACTTTGGGAGGCCGAGGCGTGGTGGTGCACGTCTGTAGTCTGAGCTACTCGGGAGGCTGAGGCAGGAAAATCGCTTGAACCCAGGAGGCGGAGGCTGCAGTAAGCCGAGATCACGCCACTGCACTCCAGCCTGGGCGACAGAGCTAGACTCCATCTCAGAAAAAAAAAAAAAGAAAGAAAAAAAAAATATATATATATATGTATGTGTGTGTGTGCATATTCTTATTTATTTATTTTTTTTTTGAGACGGAGTCTCGCTCTGTCGCCCAGGCTGGAGTGCAGTGGCGCGATCTCGGCTCACTGCAAGCTCCGCCTCCCAAATTCACGCCATTCCCCTGCCTCAGCCTCCCGAGTAGCTGGGACTACAGGCTCCCACCACCACGCCCGGCTAATTTTTTGTATTTTTGGTAGAGACGGGGTTTCACCGTGTTAGCCAGGATGGTCTTGATCTCCTGACCTCGTGATCCGCCCGCCTCGGCCTCCCAAAGTGCTGGGATTACACCTGTGAGCCACAGCGCCTGACCAACATCATCTTATTCTAAAACATTTCATTTTTCCGGGTGCGGTGGCTCACGAGGTCAGGAGATTGAGACCATCCTGGTTAACACGGTGAAACCCCGTCTCTACTAAAAATACAAGAAATTAGCCAGGCGTGGTGGCGGGCGCCTGTAGTTCCAGCTACTCGGGAGGCTGAGGCAGGAGAATGGCGTGAACCCGGGAGGCGGAGCTTGCAGTGAGCCGAGATCACGCCACTGCACTCCAGCCTGGGTGACAGAACCAGATGTCTCAAAAAACAAACAAACAAACAAAAAACCCATTTCATTTCAAACTTGAGCACTGAAGTTTGAACATAATATTACTTTTTGCTAGACTATAAGCTCTTCCAGGTAAGGAAATAGGACTATTTAGCATCGGATCTCAAGTTTTCAAAAGAGTGCTTTGTACTTAGTAGGTACTGAACAAATGTTTATCAAATGAATGACTTTTCCCTTTCATGCTATACTCCGTCCTATTTCCCATTCACTAAAGTTGCCATTCAACTGCAGAGTTATTTTATAAGTGAAATTTATTTATTTATTTGGAGGCAGGGTCTCACTCTGTTACCCAGGCTGGAGTGCAGTGGCTCACTCGAACTCCCAGGCTCCAGCAATCCACCTCAGCCTCCCAAATAGCTGAAACAGGCCTGTGCCATCATGCCTGGCTAATTTGGTTTATTTTCTGTAGAGACAAAGTCTCACTATGTTGCCCAGGCTGGTCTCAAACTCCTGGGCTCAAGTGATGCTCCTGCCTTGGCCTCCCAAAGTACTGGGATTATAGAAATGCACTTTATAATGTTTATTTATGAACTTATTCCTTCTCTCTAGCTGTGCTTTTGTATTTGTTAACCAACCCCTGGCTTTTCTCCCTCCTCACTACCCTTTCCAGGCTCTAGTAGCCACTATTCTACTCTATGCTCCTATGAGATCAACTCTGTTAGCTTCCACACATGAGTGAGAACATGCAGTATTTATGTTTCTGTGTCTAGCTTATTTCACTTAAAACATGTCCTCCAAGCTCATCCACATTGCCATGAATGTCAGAATCAATCTTTTTAATTTTATCAGTAAATAGTATTTAATTGTGTAAGTATACAGCACATTTTCTTTATCCATTCATCTGTTGATGGACACTTAGGTTGATTCCATATCTTAGCGATTGTGAATAGTGCTGCAATAAACATATTTATTTTGCTGTTGTTGTTGTTGTTTTTGAGTCTCGCTCTTGTCGCCCAGGCTGGAGTGCAATGGCGTGATCTTGGCCCACTGCAACCTCCACCTCCTGGATTCAAGCAATTCTCCTGCCTCAGCCTCCCGAGTAGCTGAGATTACAGGTGCCAGCCACCATTTCCGGCTAATTTTTGTATTTTCAGTAGAGGCAGGGTTTCGCCATGTTGGCCAGGCCAGGCTGGTCTGGAACTCCTGACCTCAGGTGATCTGCCTACCTGGGCCTGCCAAAGTGCTGGGATTACAGGCGTGAGCCACTGTGCCCGGCTGAACATAGGTTTTTATCGCATTCCCATATATTATCCCTGCCATCCTTTTCTTCCCTTTGGTATGTATGTATGTATATATGTATGTATTTATTTATTTTTGAGACGGGGTTTCACTCTGTCACCCAGGCTGGAGTGCAGTGGCGCGATCTTGGCTCACTGCAACCTCCGCCTCCCAGGTTCAAGCGATTCTCCTGCCTGAGTTTCCCAAGTAGCTGGGACTATAGGCGACTGCCACTGGGCCCAGCTAATTTTTGTATTTTTAGTAGAGATGGGGTTTTGCCATGTTGACCAGGTTGGTCTTCAACTCTTGACCTCAGGTGATCCGCCTGCCTTATCCTCCCAAAGTGCTGGGATTACAGGCGTGAGCCACTGCGCCCGGCCCCTTTGTTATTTATTTGTTTGGAAAGGTAATTTGGCTGGTGCAGTGGCTCATGCCTGTAGTCCCTGCACTTTCAGAGGCAAGGTGGGAGGACTGTTTGAGGCCAGGAGTTTCAGCCTTGGCAACATAGTGAAACCCTATCGCTACAAAAAATAAAAATAGATGAGCTGGGCATGATGGTAACTCCCTATCGTCTTAACTACTGAGGAGGCTGAGGCAGTCAGGTCGCTTGAGCTCAGGAGTTCTAGATGGCAGTGAACTATAATCACATCACCGCACTCCAGCGTGGGTGACAGAACAAGACTGTCTCTAAAAAAAGAAAGAACAGAAAAAGGTAGTTTATTTGTCATGTAGAGTTTCTCATACTATGGATTTTGCTAATTATAACTGTTATTTTATCCCTGTATTTCCCTTAAACTTGTTTAATCTAAACATTTTTAAATATTGAGGTTCAATTTGTGTGGCTGGCAAGAATGTTGCAGAGATGATGTCATACATTTAATTTTTTTTTTTTTTTTTTTTTTTTTTTTTTTTTTGAGATGGAGGCTCGCTCTTGTCGCCCAGGCTGGAGTGCAGTGGCACGATCTCCACTCACTGCAAGCTCCGCCTCCCGGGTTCAGGGCATTCTCTGTGCTCAGCCTCCCGAGTAGCTGGGACTACAGGCACCTGCAACCACGCCCGGCTAATTTTTTGTATTTTTAGTACAGACGGAGTTTCACCGTGTTAGCCAGGATGATCTCGATCTCCTGACCTCGTGATCCGCCCACCTGGGCCTCCCAAAGTGCTGGGATTACAGGCGTGAGCCACCGCGCCCGGCCCATACATTTCATATTGTATCATATCATGAGTCAAATATCTTTCTTTTTGTTTTGATAAGATTGGCTTTGAGTTCAGGTGTTGTTAGCCTAATCCATTAATCACCAAATTTTCCAAAAATCTTTTAGCTAATGACATAGTTTTCAAACTGTAGTCTGTGACTCCTGAGGAATCTCTGAAATTCTTCCAGGAAGTATGCAAGGCTAAAATTATTTGGAAACAAAAATACAAGGCTGGGCGTGGTGGCTCATACTTGTAATGCCAGCATTTCAGGAGGCCAAAATGAGAGTATTACTTGAGCCCAGGAGTTCAAGACCAGCCTGGATAACAAAGTGGGAACCTGTCTCTACAAACAAACACAAATAAACAAACAGACAAAAAATAGCTGGTTATGGTGGCATGTGCCTGTTGTCCCAGCCACTTGGGAGGCTGAAGCAGAAGGATTGCTTGAGTTTGCAAGGTCGATGCTGGAGCAGTGGGCTATGGTTGTGCCACTGCACCCCAGCCTAGGGGACAGAGCAAGACCTGGTCACAAAACAGAAAACAAAAAGCAGTAATACACGTTATTTGTCATGTTTTTTTGTTCTCAGACAAATGTACAGCAGAATTTTTGGTTTTCTTTTTCAGAACTGCTGGGTTAATGGATTTAGCAGTCATCAATGACTAGTCTCTGAATTGATAATTTCATTAGGGGTTGTAATGTAGTAATATGAATTTTTTTTTTTTTTTTTTTTTTTTTTTTTTTTAGAGAGAGAGGGTCTCGCTTTGTCACACAGACTGAACAGAAGTGCAGTGGCACAATCATAGCTCACTGCAGCCTTGAACTCTTGGGCTCAAAGGATCCTCCTTCTTCAGCCTTCCAAGTAGCTGGGATTACAGGCATACACCAACATGCCTAGCTAAATTTTTACTTTTAGTATAAACAGGTGTCACAATGTTGCCCAGGCTGGTCTTGAACTCCTGGCCTCGGGTGATTCTCCTACCTCAGCCTCCCAAAGTGCTGGGATTACAGGCGTGAGCCACCAAACCCAGCCAGTAATATGAGTATTAAAATGCATATCTGATCTTGTCACTCTTCTGCTTTAAATAGGCTTCTATTGGCTGGGTGCGGTGACTCACACCTGTAATCCCAGCACTTTGGGAGGCCGAGGCGGGCGGATCACAGGGTCAGGAAATCGAGACCATCCTGGCTAACACAGTGAAACCCCGTCTCTACTAAAAATACAAAAAATTAAGTGGGTGTGGTGGCAGGCGCCTGTAGTCCCAGCTACTTGGGAGGCTGAAGCAGAAGAATGGCATGAACCAGGGAGGCAGAGCTTGCAGTGAGCCAAGATTGCGCCACACTGCACTCCAGCCTGGGCGACAGTGCCAGACTCCGTCTCAAAAAAAAAAAAATAATAAATAAATAAATAAATAAATAAATAGCCTTCTATTGTTCTTAGGTTAAAGTCCAGTAGTATTTTGCTATAGATCTCCATAGATGCTTTTGCTGGGGGCCGGGAGTGAATTTTCCATTTCTGGATACAAAGTGAGAGATGGATATTTCAGGATTTACCCAGAGAGCTACTGCTGGAAAATGGAGAAACTAACAGAGTTTTGTCGCAGCTTTTTTGCTGGAGAAACAAAACTGGAGGCTAGAGGAGCTAAGATGCTAGTAAGATAAGAATGGAGAATGGAAGTTGACATGCAAACAGTTTTTTCTTAAAGACGTTTGCTAAAATTTTAAACAGTGGAATTCTTAAGCTGTGCAGGGTGAGAAGCTAAAAAAATAAAGTAAAATGCTTCCAGATATTACAGTGGAGTGTTTTTATTTTTATTTTTTTACTTTTTTTGAGACAGAGTTTCGCTCTTGTCACCCTGGCTGGAGTGCAGTGGTGCAATCTTGGCTCACTGCAACCTCTGCCTCATGGGTTCAAGTGATTCTCCTGCCTCAGCCTCCTGAGTAGCTGGGATTACAGGTGCCCGCCACCACGCCTGGCTAGTAGTGCAGTGTTTTTGTTTTTTAGTCTCATAGTGTGGTATGGTTTGGCTCTGTGTCCCCACCCAAATCTCATCTCAAATTGTAATTCCCACCTGCTGAGGGAGGGGCCTGGTGGGAGATAACTGGATCATGGGAGTGGTTTCCCCCATGCTATTCTCATGATAGTGAGGAAGTTCTCACCAGATCTGATGGTTTTATTATAAAAGTGGCAATTTCCCCTGCATGCTGTCTCTCCTGCTGCTGTATAAGATGTGCCTTGCTTCCCCTTTGCCTTCTGCCATGACTGTAAGTTTTCTGAGGCCTCCCCAGTCATGAAGAATTGTGAGTCAATTAAACCTCTTTGTTTTATAAAATACCCAGTCTCAAGTAGTATCTTTACAGCAGTGTGAAAATGGACTAATACATGGTGTTAAAGAGAAAAGGATTAGAATTTAGAACTTTCCAGGAAAGGGCCCAGGTTAATATACCAGGCACTCAAAATGTTTTAAATTTTGAAGCATTTGGGATTTCAGATTATTTCATTAGGAATACTCAATCTGTATTGACTCTTCTACAATTTTTTTTCTTTCTTTTTTGAGACAGAGTTTCACTCTTGTTGCCCAGGCTGGAGTGCAATGGCATGATCTTGGCTCACTGCAACCTCTGCCTCCCAGTTTCAAGTGATTCTCCTGCCTTAGCTTCCCAAGTAGCTGGGATCACAGGCATGTGCCACCACTCCTGGCTAATTTTGTATTTTTAGTAGAGACGGGGTTTCACCATGTTGGTCAGGCTGATCTCAAACTTCTGACTTCAGGTGATCCGCCTACTTTGGCCTCCCAAAGTGTTGGGATTACAGGCTTGAGCCACCGTGCCTGACCAATTCTTCTGCAATTTCACGGATGCTTTATACTATGCTTAGTCTGCTGTTAAACCTATATGATAAGTTCTTAATTTCAATTATTTTATCTTTCAATTCTAGTTTCCTCTGTTCTTTTTTCTTTTTTTTTTTAATTTTTAAAATTGTTTTCTCGGCAGGGCGTGCTGGCTCACGCCTGTAATCCCAGCACTTTGGGAGGCAGAGGCAGGCAGATCGCCTGAGGTCAGGAGTTCCAGACCAGCCTGGCCTGGCCAACAAGGCGAAACCCTGTCTTTACTAAAAATACAAAAAATTAGCTTGGCATGGTGGCGGGTGACTGTAATCCCAGCTACTAGGGAAGCTGAGGCAGGAGAATCGCTTGAACTCCGCTGAGGCGGAGGTTGCAGTGAGCTGAGATGGTGTCATTGCACTCCAGCCTGGGCAAAAAGAGCAAAACTCCATTTCGAAAAAAAAAAAATTGTGTGCTATGCCTAACAATAGTTATTTTTAATTTATAATTATTGTTATTTTAGAGACAAGGTCTTGCTATGTTGCTCAGACTGGAGTCAAACTTCTGGACTCAAGTGATCTTGTTTCAGCCTCCTGACTAGCTGAGACTACAAGCATGAGCCATTGCACCTGGCTGAGCTTCACATTTTGTTTATTTATTTATTTATTTTCGAGACCGAGTCTCGCTCTGTCACCCAGGCTGGAGTGCAGCGGCACGACCTCAGCTCACTGCAACCTCCATCTCCCGGGTTCAAGCGATTCCCATGCCTCAGCCTCTGAGTAGCTCAGGCTACAGGTGTGCACCACCACATCTGGCTATTTTTGTATTTTCAGTAGAGATGGGGTTTTGTCATGTTGGTCAGACTGATCTCCAACTGCTGGACTCAAGTGGTCGGCCCGCCTTGGCCTCCCTAACTGCTGGGAGCCACTGCGCTTGTCCAACATTTTTTTTAAAAAGTATTTATTATTATTATTATCGATAGTTCCTTTATACAAGTCTTTTTTTTTCTAATACTCAAACTTTCTAATTTTTGAAGTATTAATTTTGATGCATCTTTTAGGTAAATAGATCTATATCAGTAGCTTTTCTTTTCTTTTCTTTTTTTTTGAGACGGAATCTCGCTCTGTCGCCCAGGCCGGAGGGCAGTGGCGCGATCTTGGCTCACTGCAAGCTCCACCTCCCAGGTTCACGCCATTCTCCTACCTCAGCCTCCCGAGTAACTGGGACTACAGGCGCCTGCCACCACGCTAGCTATTTTTTTCCATTTTTAGTAGAGACGGGGTTTCACCGTGTTAGCCAGGATGGTCTCGATCTCCTGACCTCGTGATCCGCCCACCTCGGCCTCCCAAAGTGCTGGGATTACAGCTATTTAATTACAGCTATTTATCAGTAGCTTTTCTAAAAGGATAGATGGGTCGTGTATTTTCTGAGCCTTTGAATATCTAAGAATATATTTCTGTTTCTTTTCTACATGCAAGAGTAGTTATACAAAAATTCTAATATCCTATCATTTCCCTTCAAAACTCTTATGATATTATGCCATTGATTGTTATTTAATGTAGCGGAGTAGAAGTTGATGTCAGGGTCAGTTTTGCTTCTTCAAATATAGCATATTGTATATCCACCTCTCACCCAACCACCAAATACCCAGCCATAGTATATGCACTCTTTTAACCCCATCTTTAGCTAACACTCATGGGATTTTTCTTTATCTTGCCTATTTAATTTAAACATTCTTCCAAAATGTCTTTAAAATATAGGCCTCTTTTTAAATTAATATCATTTGAAATTCAGTGAGACTTTTGGACTGGTAGTCCGAAAAGTAACTTGTAGCTGTTTTTTAACTGTTTCCCAATTTCTTCTTCAGAAGCATCTATCATTTAAAGATGGGAAGTGTATTTTCTACTTTCTGTCATTTTCTCTCTTATTATTTTCGTCCCATTTCTCTTTTCTTCTTGGATGTATTCTTGGATGTCTTCTCAAGTTTGTCTTCCATATTACTATGCGGTAGATTTTCCAATGTACTCATTTAATTTTAATGATATAGTATTCTGGAGCCAGACTGATTTTCTTATTTTAGCTCTTCCATTAAATAGCAGTATGGCCTGGGCAAGATGTCAGATGTGGGCAGTAGTAGTAATATTTTCTTCCTCATAGGGTTGTTGCAAAGATTAAATGAGACAATTCTCTTAAAGCGTCTAGCAAAAAGTAAAAACTAAGTAAACGTTAGCAAATAAAATTCAATTTACTACTCTTTTTTTTCCTACTCACTCATAAGTGTTGGTATTTTCCAAGGTCTACACTAAGACTTCTACTTTTATTATGCTGTGTATCTTAAGGGATAATTTGAGTTTCAAATACCATCTATGCTATAAACTACCAAATTTGTATCTCCAGTTGTGATCTTTTTAATTTACTGCTCCTTTCACAAAGGAAAGAAATGGAAACCAGAGATGAATTTAGAGCGACAGGATATCCTTATTATATTTCATTTTATACAACTTGACTTTTTAAAAATGTTGCAATTAGGTGGGAAATAACTGTGAAAATCTTGTAATACCTGGAGGGTTTCTTGTTATTTGTAGCAAATAGTTAAAAGACCTATTTGCCTTTGAGATAAATTACTAATTTTTCTTTTACAAATGACAAGACTTTTATATTTGCTGACTTTTTTCATAAGCGGCTGTTAGCAGCATGCTTCTTGGTTATCTTTTCGAAAAAGAAATATGTTTAATCTGTCCTTGAAAATTTAGGTAAGATTTTAAAAATATGTAAGAATATAGCAGTATTTTGAAAGAAATGTCCTGTGGAGAGAACATGTTGAAAATGAATGTATGATCATTATTGCATTTTAAAGATTACAGCCATTGTTTTTAGCAACAAAATCATCCAAAACTGGATGATTATTATTTTGGATCATTCAGTTTTGGATGATTTTGTTGCTAAAAACAATGGCTATAATCTTTAAAATGCTCATATTTGTATTTTTAAAAGTTGCAAATATAATTCTTTAGCTTATTTTAAAGTCTTTCAAAAAAATAATTTCAGGACAGGCACAGTGGCTCATGCCCATAATCCCAGTACTTTGGGAAGCCAAGGTGGGAAGATTGCTTGAGCCCAGGAGTTCAAGACCAACCTGGGTAATATTGTGAGATCTCACTTCTACCAAAAAAAAAAAAAATTCCTAAAACATTAGTTGGGCTAGGTGGCCTGTGCCTGTGCCTGTTGTCCCAGCTACTCAGGAGGCAGAGGCGGGAGGATGCCTGGAGCCCAGGAGTTCAAGGCTGCAGTGAACTATAATTGCGCCCTGCACTCTAACCTGGGCAACAGAGATTTTGCCTCAGTTAAAAAAATAAAGAGGGCCTGGCGTGGTGGTTCACGCCTGTGATCCCAGCACGTTGGGAGGCTGAGGCAGGCGGATCACGAGGGCAAGAGATTGAGACCATTCTGGCCAACATGGTGAAACCCCGTCTCTACTAAAAATACAAAAAGTAGCTGGGTGTGGTGGCACACGCCTATATTCCCAGCTACTCGGGAGGCTGAGGCAGGAGAATCGCTGGAACCCGGGAGGCAGAGGTTGCAGTAAGACGAGATCGTGCCACTACACTCCATCCTGGCGACAGAAGGAGACTCTATCTCAAAAAAAAAAAAAAAAATTAAAAGAATTTCAATGGGTCTTATTATAAATACATTTGCTAAAAATATTAAAATGTAACCATTTTTATATTATTACACCACCACACCTGGCTAATTTTTGTATAAAATGTAATAATTTCTAATTAGTTTGTATTATATTATTATATTATTATGCCACCACGCATGGCTAATTTTTGTATAAAATATAATAATTTCAAATTAGTTTGTATTAACACCTGATTGAGACCTGGGAGACACCTGGAAGAAACAGAAATACGTTAGCCAGATTTGGCAGATGGTAAGTTAAAATAAATATTATGAGTTACTAAATACAGCCAATAATGTGCTGCTTCTATTTTGATCAGCATATCTTTGTAAAGTCTTGTCTTTAGCTATGACAGCTATTAAAATCACAAACCAAATAATCTAAACTTCAAATTGCAATATCGTAATATGCTAAAACCCAGCATATAAAATCTCATTATTCTCACTGTATATATGTATATGTGTATATATATGCACGTATATATGTATATGTATACATATGCACACGTGTATATATATATACACATGCAAAATTTTAAATACTTTTGAACTAATAAATACAATTTTAGAAACTATTTAAAAATATTATTGGCCGGGCGCGGTGGCTCACATCTGTAATCCCAGCACTTTAGGAGGCCGAGGCAGGCGGATCACGAGTTCAGGAGATCGAGACCATCCTGGCTAATGCGGTGAAACCCCGTCTCTATTAAAAATACAAAAAAATTAGCCGGGCGTGGTAGCAGGCGCCTGTAGTCCCAGCTACTCCGGAGGCTGAGGTAGGAGAATGGCGTGAACCCGGGAGGCGGAGCTTGCAGTGAGCCGAGATCGCGCCACTGCACTCCAGCCTGGGCGACAGAGCAAGACTCCATCTAAAAAAAAAAAAAAAATCATTGTCATGTTTAGCTTGGCCTTTAATAATATGCTTTTACCTGACACTTAATACATTATTAATAAGCTGCCTGAGTTCAGCCCCTAAGTTACTTATAGCTTTGTTCTGCCAAGAAGATTTAGGTCATTCAGTAAGCAAGTCCCTCACTTAGTCTTCCTTCCTTCTTTCTTTTCTTTTCTTTTTTTTTTTGAGATGGGGTCTTGCCCTGTCGCCAGGCTGGAGTGCAGTGGTGCAATCTCGGCTCACTGCAGGCTCCACCTCCCAGGTTCACGCCATTCTCCTGCCTCAGCCTCCCGAGTAGCTGGGACTACAGGCGCCCACCACCACGCCCAGCTAATTTTCTCTCTTTTTAGTACAGACGGGGTTTCACCGTGTTACCCAGGATGGTCTCAATCACCTGACCTCGTGATCCGCCCGCCTCAGCCTCCCAAAGTGCTGGGATTACAAGCATGATCCACTGCCCCGGGGCTTTTTTTTTTTTTTTTTTTTTTTTTTTTTGAGATGGAGTCTTGCTCTGTCGCCAAGGCTGGAGTGCAGTGGTGTGATCTCGGCTCACTGCAACCTCCTCCTCCTGGGTTTAAGCAATTCTCTGCCTCAGCCTCCCAAGTAGCTGGGATTACAGGTGCCCGCCACCACACCTGGCTACTTTTTGTATTTTTAGTAGAGACGGGGTTTCACCATATTGGCCAGGATGGTCTCAATCTCCTGACCTTGTGATCCACCTGCCTTGGCCTCCCAAAATGCTGGGATTACAGGTGCCAGCCACCACGCCTGGCTCATGCTGCTCTTTCATATCTTGCACATGGCCTCTAGTAATTTTATGGCATCTTTCCACTTTACCACCCACTGTTGAATAACTTCACTTTTTAGGTATTTGTTATTTTAACCAGAGCAGCAAACATTCTTGCCTTGGCTTACCTCATCTGTTTGTGCTAGGTCTTATCTAGCACAAAATCATTGGTCATACAAATGCATTAAGTTTCCACTTCTGGTTTAATAGCTACATGTGTGAGTAGAGGGCTGGAATGTGGACATGGTCAATGTAGGGCAGTTTTCTCAGCAGGAGTATGAATCGGATAGTATATTAACCTTTTGTGTGTAAGTAATACGTTTATATTTTAAACTTATTTAACCCCAAAAAGTGGGGGGGATTTATCGGTTCACTTATTCAAGCATTCATTAAGCATTGACTATTACATTTCAGGTACTCTTGTCACCTGTTGAAAAAATCCAGGGATGAGCCGGGCGTGGTGGCTCACGCCTGTAATCCCAGCACTTTGGGAGGCCAAGGGAGGTGGATCATGAGGTCAGGAGATCGAGACCATCCTGGCTAACACGGTGAAACCCCGACTCTACTAAAAAAAAATACAAAAAAATTAGCCGGGCCTGCTAGCGGGCGCCTGTAGTCCCAGCTTCTCCGGAAGCTGAGGCAGGAGAATGGCGTGAACCCGGGAGGCAGAGCTTGCAGTGAGCCGAGATCGTGCCACTGCACTCCAGCCTGGGCAACAGAGTGAGACTCTGTCTCAAAAAAAAAAGAAAAAAAAGAAAGAAAGAAAATATAGAAAAATCCAGGGATGGATAAGACTTTATTTAAACCTAGTTACTCACATAACAACATTAGGTGTCTATCATTCTCCATATTTCAGCTTTTCCTGCTGTCGGTTTTATTCCCAGGCAAGTAAACACAGACAGAAGCAACATTAATCATACATTGTGTCAGTTTATTAATGCCAGTGGACAGAAAACTGTTTCTCTAGTGGATTTAGGAAGAATTTCAGAGTTGAGATGGATTATATTTCCATTGCTGAACCAGTCAATGTGACTGTGGTTAGACAGGCCTCGTTCACATGTTAAGGCCTGAAGTTGGGGTGGTAAGATCGGGCCAGTAAGAATGACTCAGGCTAAGAATGAGGAAGAGTGGTGCCTCAAAAGGAGATTGAAGTACTTGTGGTGGTTGAACTGTGTTCAACTGACTTAATCTGGAATCAATTTTTCATACTTCCTCTCCTTATATTGCAAGGAGAGAAAGTATGTAATATTTTTGGAAGGCAGAAATAGAGCACTGGCCATTACTCTCTGAAGGTCATCCTACTCAGAGATGGTGACAACAGGCAAAGAGTTGATTATAAATTCCAGATTGCCCTCACCCTTGTTCACTTCACCTCCGGCATGTCTTCTTATCTGCTAAATCTGCTGACCAACAATGGCCCCAGGTCCACCAACAGACACTTAATTGTGGACCTACAGAGGGGAGAACTATACAGAGGCAATAGCATTCCCTTTGCAGTCCCACTTAGGTAATTGTATGTGCTTGACTTTTCAGATTAATTAGTTGGTGCCTCATTCTCTGTTTCTCCAAAGAGCCTACCTGGATTGCTGCTTCTTCAGCTCTTAGTATAGGTGTAGAAGGCTTAAATCCTATAACAAACCTCTTATTTCTAAAACTCATTAGGGTCTCCACTTCTCTTACTAAACCCTAGCTGACACTGTTTTTTTTTTTTTTTGTATAGGAATTTGTTCCAGGGGAACAGGGACGTGATGATGGGGCTTTAAAATTTTGTTCTCTGGGGCTGGGTATGGTGGCTCATGCCTATAATCCCAGCACTTTGGGAAGCCAAGGTGGGAGGATCGCTTAAGCCCAGGAGTTAGAGACTGGACAACATAGTGAGACCCCTGTTCTCTAATGGAAAAAAGTTAGCTGGGCATGGTGGCATGCATTTGTAGATTCAGCTGCTTGGGAGGCTGAGGCAGTAGAATTGCTTGAGCCCAAGAGGTTGAAGCTATTGCTGTGAGCTGTGATCGCACCACTGGACTCCAGCCTGGGTGACAGAGTGAGAACTCTTGTCTCAAAATAAAATAAAATAAACAATAAACAAAGAAAATGTGGTATATATACCCAATGGAATACTATTCATTTTTTAAAAAGAAAAAAATCTTGTCATTTTTGATAACATAGATGAACGTGGAGGACATTATGTTAAATGAAATAATCCAGGCAGAGAAAGACCAATAGAAATATAAAAAAGCTGCACTCATAGAAGCAGAAAGCAGAATGGTAGTTACCAAGGCCCAGGGGAAGGGGGCCCAGGGAAGATGTTGGTCAAAGGATATACAGTTTCATTTAGCCGGAAATTAAAGAATTCTACTGCCGGGTGCGGTGGCTCACGCCTGTAATCCCAGCACTTTGGGAGGCCGAGGCGGGCGGATCACGAGGTCAGGAGATTGAGACCATCCTGGCTAATACGGTGAAATCCCATCTCTATTAAAAAAAATACAAAAAATTAGCTGGGCGTGGTCGTGGGTACCTGTAGTCCCAGCTTCTCGGGAGGCTAAGGCAGGAGAATGGCTTGAACCTGGGAGGTGGAGCTTGTAGTGAGTTGAGATCACTTCACTGCACTCCAGCCTGGGCGACAGAGCGAGACTCTGTCCAAAAAAAAAAAAAAAAAACTCTATTGTACAACATGGTGACTATAGTTAATAACAAAGTATTATATTGTGGCCAGGCACTGGGTGGCTCACAGCTGTAATCCCAGCACTTTGGGAGGCTGAGGTAGGAGGATCACTTGAGCCCAGGAGTTAAAGACCAGCCTGGCCAACATGGTGAAACCCTGACTCTACTAAAAATACAAAACTTAGTCGGGCATTGCAGTGCATACCTGTAATCTCAGCCACTCAGGAGGCTGAGGAAGGAGAATTGCTTGAACCCAGGAAGCAGAGGTTGCAGTGAGCGGAGATCTTGCCACTGCACTCCAGCCTGGGCAACACAGTGAGACTCTGTCTCCAAAACAAAAACAAAACAAAGTATTGTATTCGCAAAAATTTCTAAGAGAGATTTTAAGTGTTCTCGTCACAAAAAATGTTAAGTATGTGAGGTAATGAATATGTTAATTAGCATCATTTAGTCATTCCACGATGTATGCATAGTTCAACATATATCACATATGATAAATATATACAATTTTAATTTATCAATTAAAATAATTATTAAAAATTATAAGGCCAGGTGCGGTGGCTCACACCTGTAATCCCAGCACGTTGGGAGGCTGAGGCCAGCAGATAACGAGGTCAGGAGATCGAGACCATGGTGAAACCCTGTCTCTACTAAAAATACAAAAAAAATTAGCCGGGCGTGGTGGCGGGTGCCTGTAGTCCCAGCTACTCGGGAGGCTGAGGCAGGAGAATGGCATGAACCTGGGAGGCGGAGCTTGCAGTGAGCCGAGATTGTGCCACTGCACTCCAGCCTGGGTGACAGAGTGAGACTCCTTCTCAAAAAAAAAAAAAAAAAAATTATAACCCATGTTCTAGTAATCAAGTGCCTATAGAAATAGCTATTGTCAGCCGGGTGTGGTGGCTCACGCCTGTAATCCCAGCACTTTGGGAGGCCGAGTCGGGCAGATCACGAAGTCAGGAGATCGAGACCATCCTGGCTAACACAGTGAAACCCCATCTGTACTAAAAATATAAAAAATTAGCCAGGCGTGGTGGTGGGCGCCTGTAGTCCCAGCTACTTGGGAGGCTGAGGCAGGAGAATGGCATGAACCCGGGAGGCGGAGGTTGCAGTGAGCCAATATTGTGCCACTGCACTCCAGCCTGGGCAACAGAGCAAGACGCCATCTCAAAAAAAAAAAAAAAAAAGAAAGAAATAGCTATTGTCATATATCAGTTTTTGGGAAGTGTGAAAATAACAAAGTTGTTTACTTGCTTCTAGTTGTACTGTAGAAATTGGGGCAAAAAAACATGTAAGTTCAGAGGTTTAAATTCCTGGCTCTGGATCCAAGTAAGAAATCAGATGGCTTCTGCAAATTCCCTAAAATAAACTCTCAGCTCTTTTAGTTGCAAAGTGTCAAGATTTCTGACCAAGCTCAAAGGCTAATCATGTGGATGGCTAAGTTACAGTGAAAATAGAATTTATAACACCACATGGTTTTTTATATTAATGTCAGGGCATCGATTGGGAATGAGTGAAAGAACTGGGGTCAGAACATAGAGAAGATTCCAATGAAGCTAAATACATCAAACCCCCAATTTTGCCTAGCAAATTTGGCAGTAGAAATAGCCTTTTTGTGTTCTGTTTGTGTAAATTCATCTCCTCTTGGCTGAAGAATCAGTGATGACCCTTATAAAGTCCAGTGATGCAGGGTATGGACTTGAAAGGATCCCTTCTGTGATGGTTAATACTGAGTGTCAACTTAATTGGATTGAAGGATATAAAGTATTGATTCTGGTTGTGTCTGTGAGGGTGTTACAGAAAGAGATTAACATTTGAGTCAGTGGGCTGGGGAAGGCAGATCCACCCTTCATCTGGTGGGCACAATCTATCAGCTGCCAGCGAACATAAAGCTGGCAGAAAAACTTGAAAAGGAGAGACTAGCCTAGCCTCCCAGCCTACATCTTTCTCCTGTGCTGGATGCTTCCTACCCTCAAACATCAGACTCCAACTTCTTCAGTTTTGGGACTCAGATGGGCTGTCCTTGTTCCTCAGCTTACAGACAGCCTATTGTGGGACCCTGTGATTGTGTAAGTTAATACTTAATAAACTCCCCTTTATATATATATATACTCTCTATATAAAGAATATACTATACACTATATAAAGCATATAGTATAAAAAGTATAACATATATACTGTATACTTTATATATATAAAATACTATACATAAAATATACGCTATATATAAACTAATGCTATATATATCCTATTAGTTCTGTCCCTCTAGAGAACCCTGACTAATACAGATTTTGGTACCAGGAGTGGGGTCTAGAGGAACAGAATATTAAGCATGGAATTCTTTCATTGGTTTTGGGCTTTCTGGGGTTGGCTGCTTAATATGATTAGACCTAAAAATGCTAAGAACTCTACTTCTAATATTATAGAGAACACTGATAGTCCCTGATGTGTACTGTTTTGGGAGTTATGCAAAATAAATGCATCTGACACTCCTGATTCACTGCTCGTGAGAGGAGTTTGGTGACTCTGTACGTCATACCTTGGACCATATGTGGAGAACCAATGAACATAATGAAGCTGATCAGTTGCTCCTAAGGTCAGTGGACAAAGTGATGAAAGAAAATGATAAACTCAGGGATTCTGTCTCCCAGCTTCAGAAGCAGATACTGAGCCTCAAATCTGCTAAGATTGCCGTGAGTGAGAGTCTTATCTCCCACAGAGAAAGAGCTGAAATTGTGGAAAAACTGACACAAGCTCTTATCATGCCAGTGTCTGACCTGCAATGAAATACGCATGCACAGCCTCACCAGGTGTCTACTGTTAAAGTGAGGGCATTGATTGGAAAAGAATGAGACCCTGAAACTTGGAATGGGGACGTGTGGGAGGACCCTGATGATGCTGGGGGGCTGAGTTTGTAAACTCTGATGAACCTTTTGTGCCAGAAGGAACAGCTTCCCCATCCTGAGTAGTGGCAACCTCCCCTCCCCAGCCTATGCTGCCATCAGCCTTTCCACCTTTCTCTGAGGAAATAAACCCTGCACTGTCTGAGGCAAGAGTGATGGCCTCCCCTGACGCAGTTGCCAGGCAAGATAATGTTGATTCTCCTCAGATGTCACCCCGAACACGTCTGTTTGCTTCTAGACCTGTAACTAGACTAAAGTCCTGGCGGCCGCCTAGAGGTGGTTGAGAGTGTAACCCATGAGGAGGTGTACTACAGGTGAAAAGAGCTGTTTGAGTTCTCTAATTTATATGAATAGCAACTGGAGAACAAGCATGGGAATGGATTTTTTTTTTTTTTTTTTTTTTGACAGAGTCTCACTCCATTGCCCAGGCTGGAGTGCAATGGCACAATCTCGGCTCACTGCAACCTCCAGCTCCTGGGTTCAAGTGATTCCCCTGCCTCAGCCTCCTGAGTAGCTGAGATTACAGGCTCATGCCACACAATGCCTGGCTAATTTTTGTATTTTTAGTAGAGATGGGTTTCACCATGTTGGCCAGGCTGGTCTCAAACTTCTGTCCTCAGGTGATTCACTTGCCTTGGCCTCCCAAAGTGCTGGGATTACAGGCATGAGCTGCCACGCCTGGCTGGGAATGGATATTAAGTGTATGGGATAATGGTGAAAAATGGATCAGGCAGAATTTATTGATTTGTGCCAACTAATTAGGGACTCTGCACTTAATGTTGCAGCTTGGGGTGTTAAAAAAAGGTTCTAATAGTTTATTTGCTTGATTAGCTGAAATATGGTTTAAAAGATGGCCCACTGTGAGTGAGCTGGAAATGCCTGATCTTCCTTGGTTTAATGTAGAGGAAGGGATCCAAAGACCTAGGGAGATTGGGATGCTGGAGTGGATTAGCCACTTTAGACCTACTCATCCCAGCTGGGAGGGTCCAGACCATATACCCTTAACCAATGCCTTGTGAAATAGATTTGTGAGGGCAGCACCTGTATCTTTGAAGGGACCTGTAATTGCTCTTCTCTGTATGTCAGATCTAACGGTGGGAACTGCAGTCACTAAACTACAAAAGTTAAATACAATGGAAATAATTGGATCCTGAGGTGGCAGGGGCCAAGTGGTGGCACTCAACCATCAAAGGCAAGGTGGGCATATCTTCCATTATGGACAGCAGAGGCAAAGCGGCAATAAGAATAGTCTGACTCGTGTAGAGCTCTGTCATTGGCTGATTAATTACGGTGTTCCTAGAAGTGAAATTGATAGGAAGCCTACTACATTCCTACTTAAATTATACAAATAGAAAATTTCTAGGTCGAAGAGACAAGACTAATTGAATTATAAAAACAGAGAATCATGGGCCCTCAATCAATTTCCAGACTTGAGCCAGTTTACAGACCCAGAATGCCTTGAATGAAGGGAAGTCCGGTTCCCCTTGAGGAAGGACCCCACTACATTAGTTACAATTAATGCAGTCAATCTTTCTCCCATCCTTCACCAAGGACACCTCTGGCTTTTTACCAAGGTAACTGTGCATTGAAAAAGGGAAATGATCAGACATTAGGAACTACTGGACACTGGCTCTGAGCTGACGTTGATTCCAGGGGACCCAAAACATCATTGCGGTCCTCCAGTTAAAGTAGAGGCTTATGGAGGTCAGGTAATTAATGGAGTTTTAACTCAGATCTGACTTACAGTGGGTCCAGTGGGTCCCCAGACACATCCTGTGGTCATTTCCCCAGTGCCAGAATGCAAAATTGCATAAGCATACTTACCAGCCGGCAGAACCACCACAGTGGCTCCCTGACTGGTAGGGTGCGGGCTATGATGGTGGGAAAGGCCAAATGGAAACCATTAGAGCTACCTCTACCTAGAAAAATAGTAAATCAAAAACAATATGGTATCCCTGGAGCAATTGTTGAGATTAGTGCCACCATCAAGGACTTGAAGACCCAGGGATGGTGATTCCCAGCACATCCCCATTCAATTATCTCATTTGGCCTTTGGAGAAGACAGATGAATCTTGGAGAATGACAGTGGATTATCGTAAGCTTAACCAAGTGGTGACTCCAATTGCAGCTGCCAAACCAGATGTGGTTTCATTGCTTGAGTAAATTAACACATCTCCTGGTACTTAGTGTGCAGCCATTGACTTGGCAAATGCCTTTTTCTCCGTTACTGTCCATAAGGCCCACCAGAAGCAATTTGCCTTCGGCTGGCAAGGCCAGCAATATACCTTTACTGTCCTACATCAAGGGTGTATGAACTCGCTGGCTTTGTGTCATAATCTTATTCAGAGAGAACTTGATTGTTTTTTGACTCCAGAAGATATCACACTGGTCCATTACATTGATGACATTATGCTGATTGGATCCAGTGAGAAAGAAGTAGCAAACACACTGGACTTATTGGTGAGACATTTGCATGCCAGAGGATGGGATATAAATCTGCCTAAATTCAGAGACCTTCTACCTCAGTAAAATTTCTAGGGGTCCAGTGATGTGGGGCCTGTCGAGATATTCCTTCTAAGGTGAAGGAGAAGTTGCTGCATTTGGCCCTTCCTACAACCAAGAAAGAGGCACAATACCTAGTGGGACTATTTGGATGTTGGAGGCAACACATTCCTCATTTGGGTGTGTTACTCCAGCACATTTATCAAGTGACCCGAAAGGCTGCCAGTTTTGAGTGGGGTTCAGAATAGGAGAAGGTTCTAAAACAGGTCCAGGCTGCTGTGCAAGCTGCTCTGTCACTTGGGCCATATGATCCAGCAGATTCAATGGTGCTTGAGGTGTCAGTGGCAGATAGGGATGCTGTTTGAAGCCTTTGGCAGGCTCCCATAGGTAATCACAGCAGAAGCCTCTAGGATTTTTGAGCAAAGCCCTGCCATCTTCTGCAGATAACTAATCCCTACCAACCTTTATTTTGTTTTGTTTTGTTTTTGTTTTTGTTTTTGAGACGGAGTCTTGCTCTGTTGCGCAGGCTGGAGTGCAGTGGCATGATCTCAGCTCACTGCAACCTGCGCCTCCCGGGTACAAGCAATTCTGCTTCCTCAGCCTCCCAAGTAGCTGGAATTACAGGCATATGCCACCATGCCTGGCTAATTTTTGTATTTTTTTAGTAGAGATCGGGTTTCACCATGTTGGCTAGGCTAGTCTCGAACTCCTGACCTTGTAATGCACCTTCCTTGGACTCCCAAAGTTCTGGGATTACAGACATGAGCCACCGCACCTGGCCAACTACTCCCCTTTTGAGAGACAGCTCTTGGCCTGTTACTGGGCTTTGGTGGAAACTGAATGTTTGATGATGGGTCATCAAGTCACCATGCGACCTGAGCTGCCTATCATGAACTGGGTGCTTGCTGACCCATCTAGACATAAAGTGGGTCATGCACAGCAGCATTCCATCATCAAATGGAAGTGGTATATACGTGATTGGGCTCAAGCAGGTCTTGAAAGGACAAGTAAGTTACGTGAGGAAGTGGCTCAAATGCCCATGGTCTCCATACCTACCACCCTGCCTTCTCTCCCACAGCCTGCCCTGATGGCCTCATGGGTTGTTCCCTATCACCAGCTGACAGAGGAAGAGAAGACTGGGACCTGGTTCACAGATTGTTCTACATGATATGGAGGCACCACCCAAAAGTGGACAGCTGCAGCATTATAGCCCCTTTTTAGGACATCCCCGAAGGACAGTTGTGAAGGGAAATCTTCCCAGTAAGCAAAATTTCAAGCAGTGTACCTGGTTGTACACTTTGCTTGGAAGGAGAAATGGTCAAATGTGCAATTATATACTGATTCATGGGATGTAGACAGTGGTTTGGCTGGATGGCCAGGGACATGGAAGAAGCATGATTGGAAAATTGGTGACAAATCTGGGGAAGAGGTATGTGGATGGACCTCTCTGAGTGGTCCAAAACTGTGAAGATATTTGTATCCCATGTGAGTGCTCACCAACAGGTGACCTCAGTGGAGGAGTTTAATAATCAGGTGGATATGATGTTCTGTTGACACCACTCAGCCTCTTTCCTCAGCCACTCTGGTGATTGCCCAATGGTCCCGTGAACGAAGTGGCCATGGTGGCAGGGATGGAGGTTACACATGGGCTCAGCACCATGGACTTCCACTCACCAAGGCTGACCTGGCTATGGCCACTGCTGAGTGCCAAATTTGCCAGCAGCAAAAGACCAAAACTTAGCCCTTGATATGGCACCATTCCTTGAGGTGATCAGCCAGCTACCTGGTGGCAGGTTGATTACATTGGACCTCTTCCATCATGGAAAGGGCAGAGGTTTATCCTCCCTGGAATAGACACTTATTCCGGATGTGGGTTTGCCTATCCTGCGCACAATGCTTCTGCCAAGACTACTATCCATGGACTCACAGAATGCCTTATCCATTGTCATGGTATTCCACACAGCATTGCCTCTGACCAAGGCACTCATTTTATGGCTAAAGAAGTGCGGCAGTGGGCATATGCTCACGGAATTCACTGGTCTTACCATGTTCGCCATAATCCTGAAGGAGCTGGATTGACAGAATGGTGGAATGGCCTTTTGAAGTCACAATTACAACACCAACTAGGTGACAGTATTTTGCAGGACTAGGGCAAAGTTCTCCAGAAGACTGTGTATGCTCTGAATCAGCATCCAATGTATGGTACTGTTTCTCCCATGGCCAGGATTCATGAGTCCAGGAATCAAGGGTTGGAGGTGGAAGTGGATTGATCACTCACCATCACCCCTAGGGATCCACTAGCAAAATTTTTGCTTCCTGTTCCTGCAACATTATACTCTGCTGGTCTAGAGTTCTTAGTTCCAGAGGGAGGAACGCTGCCACCAGGAGACACAAAAATTATCCTATTAAACTGGAAGTTAAGATTGCCACCTGGACACTTTAGGCTCCTCCTATCTTTAAGTCAACAGCATAAGAAGGGAGTTAGTGTTGGCTGGGGTAATTGACCCAGACCATCAAGATGAAACCAGTCTACTACTCCAGAATAGAGGTAAGGAAGAGTACACATGGAATACAGGAGATCCATTAGGGTGTCTCTTAGTATTACCATGCCCTGTGATTAAGATCAATTGGAAACTACAACAGCCCAATCCAGGCAGGACTACAGGTGACCCAGACCCTTCAGGAATGAAGGTATGGGTCACTCCACCAGGAATAAAACCACTACCTGCTGAGGTGCTTGCTGAAGTCAAAGGGAATACAGAATGGGTAGTAGAAGGTAGTCATCAACACCAGCTACGACCATGTGACCAGCTGCAGAAACAAGATCTGTAACTATTATAAGTATTCCCTCTTTCTTTTGTTAAAAACATGTTTGTGCTTGTATACACATGTACAAGAAAATATCTTTATTGTATTTCCTTTCTTTTTTATCATGTGATCATGTGATGTAAGATATATTGACTTCATATCAGCATTTAAGCATGGTTAACTGTATGTAATAGTATTTGGGTTGGGGATTGGTGTGTTTCTGGTAGTACAAAGAATAGCTGTATTATGTTAGGCGTAATTATGACCTTATTATTGTCTTTATTTGAAGATTATGTATGATCTCAGGGGATGTGTATACGTTCAAGTTGACAAAGAGTGGACTTGTGATGGTAAATACTGAGTGTCCACTTGATTGAAGGATACAAAGTATTAATCCTGGTTGTGTCTGTGAGAGTGTTGCAAAAAGAGAGTAACATTTGAGTTGGTGGGCTGGGGAATGCAGATCTACCCTTAATCTGGTGGGCACAATCTAATCAGCTGCCAGCGAATATAAAGCAGGCAGAAAAACTTGAAATGGAGAGACTGGCTGAGCCTCCCAGTCTACAGCTTTTCTCCCGTGGTGGATGCTCCCTGCCCTTGAATATCGGACTCCAAGTTCTTCAGTTTTGGGACTCAGACTAGCTCTCCTTGCTCCTCAGTTTGCAGACAGCCTGTTGTGGTACCTTTGCGATAGTGTAAGTTAATGCTTAATAAATAAATAAATAAATATCCCATTAATTTTTTTTTCTTCCTTAGCCATGGTAACTCATATGGTGTGAGTTCAGAGAGGGGGCAATGTAGCAGGAGTGAGGGCTAGAGTAATACAACTTACTTCTTCCTATAGGAGTTTATTCAAGCTGGTCTAGATGAACGATAGAGTGCTACTGGATGCACTTACTTTTATGGTTTGGTAAAATTATATATATAAAAAATTATATATAATATATAATATATATATATATAAAAAAATATATATATATCTCCCATTAATTCTGTCCCTCTAAGAGAACCCTGACTAATAAACCTTCCAAAGTTAAGCACAGGTAGTTTCATCTGATCCCTCCTAACAGTAAGAAAGAGACATAATGCCTAATGGGCCTCTGTGGATTTTAGAGACAACATATACTATAGTTGCATACAGTATTCTGACCCATTTACCTGGTAACTCAAATGGCTGCTGATTTTGTTGGATCCCAGAGAAAGAGGAATCTCAGCATGAGATCAGGTTGCTCTTCAATCTATTCTGCCACGTGGGCCATATTAACCCAGCAGATGTAATTATGCTTGCACCATCTTTGGTAGATATGGACACTGTTTGCAACTTTTGGTGTGCTCCTATGGGATTCTGTAGCAAAGCTGTTCCATTGTCTGCAGATTACTATTGTCTCTTTGAGAAATAGCTTCTGTTCAGTACAGACTGATAGCTTGACCATTGGCCACCAAGTTACCCTGTGATCTAAGCTGCCCATTATGAATTAAATGTTATAAACTTACCAAATCATAAAATTAAGTGTGTCCAGTAGCACTCTATCATTAATCTAGACGAGCTTGGAGAAACTCCTATAGGAAGAAGTAAGTTGTATTATTCTAGCCCTCACTCCTGCTACATTGCCCCCTCTCTGAACTCACACCATATGAGTTACCATGGCTAAGGAATAAAAAAAAATGGGCTTGGTTCTGCATTATATGTTAGCATCACCTGAAATTGGGATGGATGCAGTACTATAGTCTAATCTGGAATGAATCTGAAGAATATTGGTGAAAAAAAATCCTCTCAGTGGCAGAATTTCAAGTGGTACATTTAGTTGTCCACTGTACCTGCTGTAAAGAGTTGGCAAGAACTATGGATATATATTGATTCATGGTTATTTGCTGACACTTGGCTGGATGGTCTGGGACATGAAAAGAACAGAGTTGGAAGATTGGTGACATGACAGTCTGGGATAGAGGTACATGATTAGACAGACTTCTCCAAATGAGCAGTGAGTAGGAGGTATCTGTCCCTAGTGAATGTCACCAAAGAGCATCCTTAGCAAAAGAGGGTCTTTATAATAAGGTAGAAAAGATGATAAGATAATAAGGTCTATAAATGTCAGACAGTATCTTTCCCCAGGCATCCCTGTCTTTGCCCAGTGGGCTTTTGCACAACGTAGTCATGTGGGCAGGGATGGAGGATATTCATGGACTCAGAAACATGGATTTCCATTGACCAAAACCACAGCAATGTACCTGAGCTACAAAGAGCAGACACCAGTAATGAACCCCTGATTTAGCACCATTCCAGGGAGGGCAAGCCAATCCTGGTAGTAGGTTCATTACATTAAATCACGTCATTCAAAGGCTAAACTTTGTTCTCATTGGAATCAACTATTACTTTGGAAATGTACTCGCATTCCCTGCCTGCAATGTTTCTGCCAAAATCACCACAATCCATGGATTTATAGAATGCCTAAATCATAATATCCCAAAGAATATTGCTTCCAACCAAGGAATTCATTTTATAACAAACGAAGTGTGATGATACACTTATCCTCATAGAATTTGCTGGTTTTACTGTGTTCCCCATTACCTGAAATAGCTGTCTTCATGCAATGGTAGAATAATATTTTCCTGTATCCTAAGTTACCTTTCAGAGGAAATAAAATATTTTACTTGCATTTATTTCATTTGACACTCTTCATTTCTTTGTATGGGTCTAAGTTTCTGGCCTACATAATTACTCTCCCTGAGGAATTGTTTTAAAATATTTCCTGTAGAGTAATTCTATTGGCAATAAATTCACTCAGTGTTTATTTGTTTGAGAAAATGTTTATTTCTTCTTCATTTTTTAAGGATACATTTGCTGGGTATAGAATAGAATTCTGAGCTGACATTTTCTTTCAGCATTTGAAAGACATTACCCCATTTTCTTCTTCTTTGCATAGTTTCTGATGAAACATTTGTTGTAATTCTAATTCTTGTACCTCTACAGGTAATGTGTCTTTTTCTCTGGCTGGCCTCAAGATTTTTGTTTGTCTTTGGTTTGCAGCTATTTGAATGTGATATAGCCTAAGTTACCAGGTTTTGGTATTTCTCCTGGTTGGTGTTTTCTGAGCATCTTGGATCTATGATTTAGTGTCTATCACTAACTTTGGAAAATTTTTGGCCATTATTTACTGAAATATTCTTATTCTCTCTTTCTTCTCCTTCTGGAATTCTAATTATGCAAATGTTAGTCCATTTGATATTGTTCCACATCTTATGAATATTCTGTTGTGTTTTTTCATTCATCCCTTTCTTCTCTTTGCATTTTAGTTTGAATAATTTCTATTGACCCATCTTCAAGTTTATTGATTCTTTGCTTACCTGTATTGACTCTAATTGATGAACTCATTGAAGACATATTTTCATCTCTATTATTGTTTTTGTTTTTTGTTTTTTTTTTGAGTTGGAGTCTCGCTCTGTCACCCAGGCTGGAGTGTAGTGGAGCGATCTCAGCTCACTGCAACCTCTGCTCCCAGGGTTCTAGGAATTCTCCTACCTCAGCCTCCTGAGTAGCTGGGATTACAGGCACCCGCCACCACACCAGGCTAATTTTTTTTTTGTATTTGTAGTAGAGACAGGGTTTTGCCATGTTGGCCAGGCTGTTCTTGAACTCCTGACCTCAGGTGACCCACCCTCAGCCTTCCAAAGTGCTGGGATCACAGGCATGAGCCATCGTGCCCAGCCTCTATTATGGTTTTTTTTGTTGTTGTTGTTGGTTTTTTTTTTTTTTGAGATGGAGTCTCACTCTGTCGCCCAGGCTGGAGTACAGTGGCACGATCTTGGCTCACTGCAACCTCCACCTCCCGGGTTCACACCATTCTCTTGCCTCAGCCTCCCAAGTGGCTGGGACTAAGGCACCTGCCACCATGCCGGGCTAATTTTTTGTATTTTTAGTAGAGACAGGGTTTCACTGTGTTAGCCAGGATGGTCTCAATCTCCTGACCTCGTGATCTGCCTGCCTTGGCCTCCGAAAGTGCTGGGAATACAGGTGTGAGCCACCACACCCGGCCTGTTCCTTCCCCTTTCTAAAACTACAGAATATATAGTTCAGTGGTTTATAATACATATAAACTATTATTAGGCCTGGTGCGGTGGTTCATGCCTTTAAACCCAGCATTTTGGAAGGCCAAGGTGGGTGGATCACTTGAGGTCATGATTTTGAGACTGGCCTGGTCAAGATGGTGAAACCCTGTCTCTACTAAAAATACAAAATTAGGCCGAACGTGGTGGCTTGTGTCTGTAATTCCAGCACTTTGGGAGGCCAAGGCAGGCGGATCACAAGTCAGGAGTTCAAGACCAGCCTGGCCAATATGGTGAAACCCTGTCCCTAGTGAAAATACAAAAATTAGCCAGGGGTGGTGGTGCGTGCCTGTAATCCCAGCTACTCGGGAGGCTGAGGCAGAGGAATCGCTTGAACCTGGGAGGCAGAGGTTGCAGTGAGCTGAGATCACGCTACTTGCACTCCAGCCTGGGCGACAGAGTGAGACTCTGTTTCAAAAACAAACAAACAAACAAAAAAACAAAAAAAACCCCACAAAAATTAGCCAGGCATGGTGGTGTGTGCCTGTAATCCCAGTTTCTCAGGAGGCCAAGGCAGGAGAACTGCTTGAACCTGGGAGGCGGAGGTTGCAGTAAGCCAAGCCACCGCACTCCAGTCTGGGAGACACAGCAAGACTCCATCTCAAAACAAACCTCAAAAAACTATATAATATAGTATATATTTAAATATATATTTCAAATACATACAAAATATATAATATAATTCATATGAGTTTTACATATATAATATATAATATTATACTTCAGCATCCTAGTAAACCTTGTTCTTTTTCTGCAGTTTGTTCCTTTCTTCCCCCCAAAACAAATATGGATCTTCCTTTCTTGAAAAAAATAACAATTTGGGTCTTGTAGATTACAGCTTTCTAACTAATGTACCAAGGTATAATGATGTGGGCAGGTTCACTGATGTGACATGTATGGATTACAGATATCCAGATACACTGACCCTCTTAACTATCATTGCCATCATGGGCAGCTGGAGGCAGCTGAAGCCCCAATCATCTTAGTTCTCCCCAGGCCTTGAGCAGGCATTTTCATTTACCACAGTATCCCACACAAAAGCAGTATTGTCAATTTTCAATTTCTACTACAACTGAAAATACTAAAATTTTACAAAGATGAATTAAAAATATTGATTATGGGAGTTAATTTAATTTTCCAAAAGTTGTGTTTTCAAAACACATTGGATGAGAGCTGTGATATGCAAATTATGCAGAATGCTTTCATGCCATTTTGACACAGATCTTTTATTGAGGCCATTTAGTGCTGTGACTATTTGGACTCTGCAATTTTACTCCAGGTATTTTATACTCTAATCAATTATTTCATATTCTTCAGCTCAATACACAGCAGTTAAGCAGGAACACTGCTTAACATTTGTAAAAGAAAAGAATTATAAAGACTCTAAGAAATTCCTCCAACAAAGGGGATGTCTGCTACATACATTATTTAATACAATATTGTCATTTTTCCAGTGATCATAGAAGCTGTATTATTCTTGATAGCAGAATATTTGATATTTTATTCTTTTTATCCTATTTATTTATAATATCCTTTTATTTGCTGAAATTATTTATTAAAATTATTCATTTTATTTTATCAAACTAACACATGTACATAGTTTAAAAAGCCTCATAGTGCTAAAAGTATTATAATAAAAACAGCAGCCTGCTGTTCCTCCTATCAGTGACATACTTTTTTTATCCAAAAGCAATTGCTTATAATTTTTAAGCTCTATTTTCTGTTATTTGGCTACATTTTTTTTTTTAAATTTGTATTTTAAGTTCAGGGGTACATATGCAGATGTGCAGGTCGTTCCACAGGTAGATTTGTGTCATGGGGGGTTATTGCACAGATTATTTCATCACCCTGGTATTAAGCCTTGTACCCATTAGTTATTTTTCCTGGTCCTCTCCCTCCTCCCACTCTCCACCCTCTGATAGGCCCCAGTGTGTGTTGTTCCCCTCCATGTGTCCATGTGTTCTTATCATTCAGCTCACACTTATAAGTGAGAACATGTGGTATTTGGTTTTCTGTTTCTGCATTAGTTTGCTAAAGATAATGGCCTCCAGCTCCATCCATGTCCCTGTGAAGGAAATGATCTCATTCTTTTTTATGGCTGCATAGTATTCCATGGTGTATATGTACCACATTTTCTTTATTCAGTCTATCATTGATGGACATTTGGGTGGGTTCCATGTCTTTGCTATTATGAATTGTGCTGCAATTAACATATACATGCATGTGTCTTTATAATAGAATGACTTCTATTCCTTTAGGTGTATACCCAGTAATGGAATTGCTGGGTCAAGTGGTATTTCTGTCTTTAGGTCTTTGAGGAATTGCCACGCTGTCTTCCACAATGGTTGAACTAATTTATACTCCTATCAATAGTGTATAAGCATTCCTTTTTCTCTACAACCTCACCAGCATCTATTATTTTTTGACTTTTTAATAATGGCCATTCTGACTGGTGTGAAATGGTATCTCATTGTGGTTTTGATTTGCATTTCTCTAATGATTAGTGATGTTGAGATTTTTTTCTTGTTGGCTGCATGTATGTCTTCTTTTGAGAAGTGTTTGTTCATGTCCTTTGCCCACTTTTTAATGGAGTTGTTTTCTCTTGTAAATTTGTTTAAGTTCTGTATAAAAGCTGGATATTATACTTTGTCAGATGCATAGTTTGCAAAATTTTTCTCCCATTCTGTAGGTTGTCTGTTTACTCTGTTGATAGTTTCTTTTGCTGTGCAGAGGCTCTTTAGTTTAATTAGATTCCACTTGTCAATTTTTGCTTTTGTTGCAATTGCTTTTGGTGTCTTTGTCATGAAATCTTTGTCCGTGCCTTTGTCCTGAATGGTATTTCCTAGGTTGTCTACCAGGGTTTTTACAGTTTTTACAGTTTTAGACTTAGGTTCTACACTTAAGTCTTTAATCCATCTTGGTTAATTTTTGTATATGGTGTAAGGAAGGGGCCCAGTTTCAATTTTCTGCATATGGCTATTGGTACTTCTAAATGACATGCATATATCACTATCTCTATATTCACCATTTACTTATTATAGTAGCTTACTGATATGGTAGAATAGGATTCATCTCACTTATGCCCTTTTCCCTCTCCCCATTCTTCCAAACTATCCTTCTCTTTATTCTCCAAATAGATCTCTCTCATAAATCATTATGAAGTCAACATTCAGTATTTACATTATTAAAACCAGGTAAATATTATTTGCTCTTGAGCCAAATACTGTTCATGCTATTAGGGCCAGGAAAATATTATTTGCTGCTAAATCAAATAGTGCCCTATGATTATATTTTCTTTCTTCAGTAACTTTAATTTTCCTACAGGTAATTGGTTTATTTTTCATTAGTTTGTTGTTCTTTTCAAGAGAATTTCCTTCTTAAATTCTTAAACATCCTCTAAAAATGGCTTTTCACATGGCCCAATATATCAGATAACCTAGTATTTCCATTATTTCCCTCTGGAGATGCCTCTCGAGCACCTTGTGTTGCTCTCTGATCAGGATTTGTTCTTTTCCTTTATATTTATTTTTTTATTTTTTATTTTTGAGACGGAGTCTCACTCTGTCGCCCAGGCTGGAGTGCAGTGGCGCTATCTTGGCTCACTGCGGGCTCCGCATCCCGAGTTCACGCCATTCTCCTGCTTCAGCCTCCCGAGTAGCTAGGACTACAGGCACCCGCCACCATGCCCAGCTAATTTTCTGTGTTTTTAGTAGAGACGGGGTTTCACGTGTTAGCCAGGATGGTCTCAATCTCCTGAGCTCGTGATCCGCCCACCTCGGCCTCCCAAAGTGCTGGGATTACAGGCGTGAGCCACCGTGCCCGGCCTCCTTTGTATTTATTCTTAGAATTTTCTTCATCTCTCAATTGTATTGGGATTTCTTTTCTGAAACTCATTTTCTTCTTTTTGGTTTATGTTGTCACTTTTTGTAGATGGTATCCTTGATTAAGATTTCTGCAAAATTGTATATGAGAGGTAAATTTTTAAGATTTAGCAGATCTGAAAATGTCTGTATTCTAGGTTTATGTTTGTATATATATTTAGAGACAGAGTCTTGCTCTGTTGCCCAGGCTGGAGTGGAGCGGTGCAATCTTAGCTCACTGTAGCCTCAAACCCCTAGGCTGAAGCAATCCCCCTGCCTTGGCTTCCCAAAGTACTGGGATTACAAGCGTGAGCCATCGTGCCTGGACCCTCTAACTTCATGTTTAATCAATAGTTTAGTTAGTTACATAATGTTGAGCAGCATTTTTATTGAGTTTTGAGGGTAATGCTTCAAAATTTCTTCTAGCTTCCAGTATTATAATTGACAAATCCAGTATCATTTTTGTTTTGGATCCTGTGTATATGTGGCCTGTTATCCCCTTACTTCCACTTTACCACAAGCTTTTAGAATCTTCCTCTATTCTCAAGATCTTGAAATTTCAAGGTGATGTGCCTAGGTGCACGTCTCATAGTTTGTACTATTAGTGGACCCTTTGAATTTTGAGACTTCCTTCCGTCTGTTAGTGTGAAAGTTAATATAAGTGTCAACTTGATTGGATTGAAGGATGTGAAGTATTGTTTCTGGGTGTGTCTTTGAGGGTGTTGCCCAAAGCAGATTAACATTTGAGTCAGTGGACTGGGAGAGGAAGACCCACCCTCAATGTGGGTGGGCACCATCCAAGCAGCTTCCAGCACGGCTAGAATAAGTTGGCAGAAGAAGTTGGAAGAAGCTGGCTTGCTGAGTATTCAGCTTTTATCTTTCTTCCATGCTGGATGCTTCCTGACCTTGAACATCATCTTCAGCGTTTGGACTCTTGGACTTACACCAGTAGTTTGCCAGGGACTCTTGGGCCTCTAGCCACAGACTGAAGCCTGCAATGTTGGCTTCCCTACTTTAGAAACTTTGGGACTCAGACTGAGCCACTACTGGCTTCCTTGCTCCTCAGCTTGCAGGCAGGCTATCATGGGATTTCACCCTGTGATCATGTGAATTCTCCTTAATAAACTCCCTTTCATATGTACATATATCCTGTTGGTTCTGTCCCTCTGGAGAACCCTAACACAGTTAGATATTTTCCCTTCCTTTTCAACTATTAGTTAGACCTTTTAGACTGATTCTCTCCTTTTAAAAAATAATTTCTGGCCAGGTGAGGTGGCTCATGCCTGTAATCTTAGCACTTTGGGAGGCTGAGGCAAGTGGATCACCAGAGGTCAGGAGTTTGAGACCAGCCTGACCAACATGGAGAAACCTCGTCTCTACTAAAAATACAAAATTAGCCGGGTGTGGTGGCGCATACCTGTAATCCCAGCTACTTGGGAGGCTGAGGCAGGAGAATTGCTCGAACCAGGGAGGCAGAGGCTGCGGTAAGCCGAGATCGTGCCATTGCACTCCAGCCTGGGCAACAAGAGCGAAACTCTGTCTCAAAAAATAAACAAGTAAATAAATAAATAATAGGCTGGGCGTGGTGACTCACGCCTGTAATCCCAGCACTTTGGGAGGCCATGGCGGGTGGATCACGAGGTCAAGAGATTGAGACCATCCTGGCCAACATGGTGAAACACCGTCTCTACTAAAAATACAAAAATTAGCTGGGCGTGGTGGCACGCACCTGTAGTCCCAGCTACTCAGAAGGCTGAGACAGGAGAATCGCTTGAACCAGGGAGGAAGAGGTTGTAGTCAGCCGAGATCACGCCACTGTGCTCCAGCCTGGTGACAGAGCAAGATTCCGTCTCAAAAAAAAAAAAAAAAAAAAATCATAATAATAATTTCCTTTTTTTTTTTTTACTCTGTCTTTAATTGTTTTATTTTACTGAGGACATTTATAATATCCCAGATCTTGCTCTTGCTCTCTGTGTTTTTTTTTAATTGTGGTAAAGCATACATCAAATTTATAAGCTTAACCATTTTATTTTTTATGTTTTTCTGGGAGACAGAGTCTTGCTGTGTCACCCAGGCTGGAGTGCAGTGTCATGATGTTGGCTCACTGCAACCTCCACTTCCCAGGTTCAAGTGATTCTCCTGCCTCAGCTTCCCAAGTAGCTGGGACTACAGGCATGCATCACCATGCCCGGCTAATTTTTGTATTTTTTAGTAGAGACGGGGTTTCACCATGTTAGCCAGGCTGGTCTCGAACTCCTGACCTTAGGCAATCTGCCCACCTCGGCTTCCCAAAGTGCTGGGATTACAGGCATGAGCCACTGCACCTGGCCAATTTTAAGCATTTTTAAATATACAATTCGGTGGCATTAAGTATATCTACCATTTTTTGCAATCACCACTACTATCCATTTCCAAAATATTTTCATCATCTCAAACAGAAACTCTGTACCCATTAAACAATATTCTCCATTCCCCACTTCCCCCAGGCCCTGGTAACCTCTATTCTATTTTCCATCCCCATGAATTTCTTAATCTAGGTACCTTATCAGAGTGGAGTAATTCACCATTTGTCCTTTTTTGTCTGGCCTATTTCACTCAGCACAATGTTTCCAAGGGTCATTCATGTTGTAGCACGTAGAAGAATTTCATTCCTTTTTATGGGTGAGTAATATTCCATTATATGTACATACCATATTTATTCATTCATCTGTTGATGGACACTTGGGTTGTTTCCACCTTTTGGCTATTGTGAATAATGTGCTACAAACACTATGTACAAAATAACTCTTTAAACCTCTGAATTCATTTTTTAATACATATATATATATACACACACCTAGGAGTGGAATTACTGGATCATATGGTAATTCTGTGTTTAACTTTTTGTTAACTGCCAAGCTGCTGTCCATTTTTTTCACTTCCTTGCCAATACTTATTTTACCTTTTCCTTTTTTAAATGACAGCTCTCTTAATAGGTGTGAAGTGGTATGTTATTGTGGTTTCCATTTGCATTTTCCTAATGAACAATTAGGAAAGCCATGTACATGAAGTGACTTTTTATTTATTCATGTCTTAATTGTCTTATTTAATTTCAGCAATGTTTTGCAGTTTTCATTGTACAAGTCTTCTGTCTCCTTGGTTAAACCTGTAAGTACTGTATTCTTTTTGATGCCATTGTAAACAGCTTCTATTTTAGGTAGAATTTTTATCTTTTTTTCCCCATGGTTACAATATGAAAGAAATATACTTTTTTCAAATGTATCCACTTTATTCTATCCTGTCTATCCATACTTGACCAGCATATTACCTATTACTACACCTATATTACTATTTAAAATGTTGACAAGAACTATAATGAGGGCCAGGTGCATTGGCTTATGCCTGTAATCCCAGCATTTTGGGAGGACGAGGCGGGTGGATCCCCTGAGGTCTGGAGTTTGAGACCAGCCTGACCAACATGGAGAAACCCCATCTCTACTAAAAATACAAAATTAGCTGGGCTTGGTGGCTCATGCCTGTAATGTAATCCCAGCTACTTGGGAGGCTGAGGCAGGAGAATTGCTTGAACCCAGGAGGCGGAGGTTGCAATGAGCCAAGATCATGCCATTGCACTCCAGCCAGGGTGACAGAGAGAGACTCTGTCTAACAAAAAAAAAAAAAAAAAAAAAAAGAACTGTAATGAATGTAGAGTCCTGTGCTCACCAATAAGGACTTCCATTCATATTGACTGGCAGCAAAATGTGGAAGGTGACTGAATTTATCATTGCAGAAGTTTAGGTATTCCACAGATGTTGACGAGCCAGCATTGTTTGCAAGATATAAAAAGAAACATGTCATAAAATATTGTATATTTATTCCATTAAGCATTTTTGTCTTCATCTCTGCAATATCACAAAATGTTGCTAAAAATCAAGATTTTTACATAATTTTAGTTCTAGTGAAATTATAGCAAAATTAGGCAACTTTTCTATAGATAATTATAGTTCTTAGGTAGTTCATTTTTCCCACAACTTTCCATTTTGATTAACTTAGTTGTGTTGTAACACTTAGAGTTGTCAAAAACATTGTTAAGGTATATTTAGTTTAAAAAAAAGAATGAAGATATTTACATACTGTGTTCACACTATAATGTGGTCCATATTTTAAGTTATTCTCTCTGAAAATATTATAAAATACCTTACTTTCATTAATCACTCTCATATTGAGATTTCCACAATTTCTAAAAACAATATTTAGATCCATGTAGTATTTCTTACATTCTTTCAAAATTTTCATTTTGTCTTGCTTTAAAACAACATAATATGTGGCACTGTCCTAATAATTGCCTGTGTACTTTATTGTGTGCAGATGATGTTTTGCAATAAATAATTGATTCTCCATTTAATAAAGAATATAAGATTGCAGTGTGCTGGGGTTTTAATATGTGTCCCAAAGTTCATGTGTTGGAAACTTAATTTCCAATCCAACAATGTTGAGATGTGGGTGCTTTAAGAGGTAATTAGGTCATGAGAGTTCTGCCCTCATGAAGTGTGATGCTATTATATCAGGAGTGGGTTGGTTATTGAGGGAATGAGTTCCTGATAAAAGGATAAGTTTGATCTCTCTCTCTCACTCTCTCAATGTCTGCATGTGCGCTCTTGCCCTCTGCCATCTAGCATTGGATGATGTAGCCAGAATGCCCTCAACAGATGAGGACCCCTTGATCTTAGACATCCCAGCCTTCAAAACTGTGAGAAATAAATCTCTGTTCTTTATAAATTCCTTAGTCTCAGGCATCCTATTATTGCATTCCAAACTGGACTAAACGAGAAAATTGGTATTGTTGTTATAATAAATACCCCAAAATAAGCAAGTGACTTTCAAACTGAGTAATGGGTAGAGGCTGAAAGAATTTGGAGAAGCAGGTTAGAAAGAGCTTAGATTTCCATGAATGGAGTTTTAAAGGCAATTCTAGTGAGGGCTCAGAAGAAACTGAGCTTTTGAGAGATTCTAAGTCATAGGGATTAGTTAAGTGGTTGTGATCAGAATACTGGTAAAAATATGGATGGTAAATGCCATTCTGACAATATCTTAGATGGAACTGAGTAAGAAGGTACTGGAACCTGGAGTAAATGTCATCCTTTTTGTATTAGTCTGTTCTCATGCTGCTATAAGAACTGTCCAAGAATGGGTAATTTATAAAGGAAAGAGGTTTAATTGACTCACTCTTCCACATGGCTGGGGAAGTCTCAGGAAACTTACAATCATGGTGGAAGGGGAAGCAAACATGTCCTACTTCACATGATGGCAGCAAGAAGTAGGAGCAAAGGGAGGGGGAAGTTTTTTTAATAAAACCATCAGATCTTGTGAGAACTCACTATCATCAGAACAGCATGAGGGTAACCTCCTCCATGATTCAATTACCTCCCACCAGGTCCCTCCAACAACATGTGGGGATTATGAAAACCACAATTCAAGATGAGATTTGGGTGGGGACACAGTCAAACCATATCATTCTTCCCCTGGCCCCTCCCAAATCTCATGTCCTCACATTTCAAAATGCAATCATGCCCTTCCAACAGTCCCCCAAATACAAATTCTTAACTCATTCCATCAACTCAAAAGTCCAAGTCCAAAGCCTAATCTGAGACAAGGAAAATCCCTTCCACCTATGAATCTTTAAATTTACTTCCTAGATACAATGGGGGTACAGGCATTGGGTAAATATACCTGTTCCAAAGGGAAGAAATTGGCCAAAACAAAGGGGCTACAGTCCCATGCAAGTCCAAAATCCAATAGGGCAGTCATTAAACCTTAAAGTTCCAAAATGATCTCCTTTGACTCCATATCTTACATCCAGGTCATGCTGATGCAAGAGGTGGGCTCCCAAATGACCTTAGGAAGCTCTTTCCCTGTGGCTTTGCAGGGTATAGCCCCCCTCCCAGCTGCTTTCATAACTGGCATTGAGTATCTGTGGGCTTTCCAGGCACACAGTGAAAGCTGTCAATAGATCTACCATTCTGGGGTCTGGAGGATGGTGACCCTCTTCTCACAGCTCCACTAGGCAGTGCCCCAGTGGGGACTGTGTGTGGCGGCTCCAACCCCACATTTCCCTTCTGCATTGCCCTAGCAGAGGGTCTCCATGAGGGCTCCACCCCTGCTGCAGACTTCTGCCTGGACATCCAGGCATTGCCACACATCCTCTGAAATCTAGGCGGAGGTTCCCAAACCTTAATTCTTTTTTTTGAGATGAAGTTTAGCTCTTGTTGCTCAGGCTGGAGTGCAATGGTGCGATCTCAGCTCACTGCAACCTCCGCCTCCTGGTTCAAGTGATTATCTTGCCTCAGCCTCCCAGGTGGCTGTGATTACAGGTGGTGCCACCATGCCCGGCTAATTTTTGTATTATCAGGAGAGACAGGGTTTCATCATGTCGGCCAGGCTGGTCTCAAACTCCCTATCTCAGGTGATTCACCTGCCCAAACCTCAATTCTTGACTTCTGTGCACCTGCAGGCCCAACACCACATATAAGCCACCAAGGCTTGGGGCTTGCACCCTCTGAAGCAATGGCCTGGGCTGTACCTTGGCCCCTTTTAGCCACAGCTGGAGCTGAAGCAGCTGGGGCTCTCAAAACCATGTCCTGAGGTTACATAGAGCAGTGTAGTCCTGGGCCTGGCCCATGAAACCACTTTTCCCTCCTATGCCTCCAGGCCTGTGATGGGAGGGGCTGCCTCAAAAGTCTCTGACATGCCCTGGAGACATTTTCCCCATTGTCATAGTGATTAACATTCAGCTTCTCATTACTTATGCAAATTTCTGCAGCTGGCTTGAATTTCTCCCCAGAAAATGAGGTTTTCTTTTCTATCTCATCTTTAGGCTACAAATATTCCAAACTTTTGTGTGCTGCTTACTCCTTTTTATTTGTTTTTTGAGATAGAGTTTCACTCTTGTTGCCCAGGCTGGAGTGCACAGTGCGATCTTGGTTCACTGCAACCTCTGCCTCCCAGGTTCAAGCAATTCTCCTGCCTCAGCCTCCCAAGTAGCTGGGATTACAGGTGCACGCCAACATGTCCTGCAAATTTTTGTATTTTTAATAGAGGTTCAAAACGGGGTTTCACCATGTTGGCCAGGCTGGTCTCAAAGTCCTGACCTCAGGTGATCCACCCGCCTTGGCCTCCCAAAGTGCTGGGATTACAGACATGAACCACTGTGCCCAGCCATTCTGCTTCCTCTTGAATACTTTGCCACTTAGAAATTTCTCCCACTAGATACCCTAAATCATCTCTCTCAAGCTCAAAGTTCCACATATCTCTAGGGCAGGGGCAAAATGCCACCAGTCCTTCTGCTAAAGCATATCAAGAATCACCTTTATTCTAGCTCCCAACAAGTTACTTATCTCCATCTGAGACCACCTCAGCCTGGACTTCATTGTCCATATCACTATCGTCAAAGCCATTAAACAAGTCTCTAGTTAGTTCCAAACTTTCCCACATTTTCTTGTCTTCTGAGCCCTTCAAGTCTCTAGGAAGTTCCAAACTTTCCCACATCTTCTTGTCTTCCTCTGAGCCCTCCAAACTGTTCCAACTTCTGCCTGTTACCCATTTCCAAAGTTACTTCCACATTTTCAGGTATCTTTACAGCAGCATCCCACTCTCTGTAGTAGCAATTTACTGTATTAGTCCGTTTTCACGCTGCTATAAAGAACTGCTTGAGACTGGGTAATTTATAAAAGAAAGAGGTTTAGTTGACTTACAGTTCCACATGCCTGGGGAGGCCACAGGAAACATGATTTTTAATGGCAAAAACCCCAATTATCTTTGCACCAGCATAATACAATCACAGTGGCACAGTAAGCAAACACGTCCTTCTTCACATGGCAGCAACAAGGAGAAGTATGAGCAAAGACGTGGAAAAGCCCCTTATAAAACCATCAGATCTCATGAGAACTCACTACCATGAGGGTAACCAACCCCATGATTCAATTACCTCCCACCGGTCCCTCCCATGACACACAGGGATCATCAGAACTACAATACAAGATGAGATTTGGGTGAGGACACAGCTAAATAATGTCTCTTGTTACACAGTTGTAAAAATCTTGGTGGAATTATGTCCATGTCCTAGGACTTTGTGGAAAGCAGAACTTAAGAGCAGTGAACTAGGATATCTGGCAAAAGAAGTATCTAAGTAGCAAGGTATTTAAGGTGCTACATGGCTTATTTTGGCCACTTTAAATAAAATGAGTGAAGAGAGAAACGATTTGAAGACAAAATGTATAATTAAAAGAAAAGCAGAATGAAAAGATTTGGAAAACTCAACCTGTCCATGTATAGAACAAAGAAGCATGTTTAGGAGAGAAGACTAAGAGCACGGCCAAGCAATTATTTGGTAAAGAGATTAATATGGATAGAAGAAAGCCAGATTCTATTCATCAAGACACTGGAAAAATGACCCCAAAGGCATTTCAGAGATCTTTGAGGGAAGATAAAACCTTGAATTCACCTCTCCCTCTCCCTCTCCCTCTCCCCATGGTCTCCCTCTGCCTCTCTTTCCACGGTCTCCCTCTGATGCCAAGCCGAAGCTGGACTCTACTGCCGCCATCTCTGCTCACTGCAACCTCCCTGCCTGATTCTCCTGCCTCAACCTGCCGAGTGCCTGCAATTGCAGGCACGCGCCGCCACGCCTGACTGGTTTTCATATTTTTTTGGTGGAGACGGGGTTTCGCTGTGTTGGCCGGACAGGTCTCCAGCTCCTAACCAAGAGTGATCTGCCAGCCTTGGCCTCCCGAGGTGCCAGGATTGCAGATGGAGTCTCATTCACTCAGTGCTCAATGTTGCCCAGGCTGGAGTGCAGCGGCGTGATCTCGGCTCACTACAACCTCCACCTCCCAGCTGCCTGCCTTGGCCTCCCAAAGTGCCGAGATTGCAGCCTCTGCCTGGCTGCCGCCCCGTCTGGGAAGTGAGAAGCGTCTCTGCCTGGCCGCCCATCGTCTGGGATGTGAGGAGCCCCTCTGCCCGGCTGCCCAGTCTGGGAAGTGAGGAGCGCCTCTTCCCGGCCGCCATCCCGTCTAGGAAGTGAGGAGCGTCTCTGCCCGGCCGCCCATCATCTGAGATGTGGGGAGCGCCTCTGCCCCGCCGCCCCGTCTGGGATGTGAGGAGCGCCTCTGCCCGGCCATGACCCTGTCTGGGAGGTGAGGAGCGTCTCTGCCTGGCCGCCCCATCTGAGAAGTGAGGAGCCTCTCCGCCTGGCAGCCGCTCCGTCTGGGATGTGGGGGGGCAGCACCCGCCCGGCCAGCTGCCCCGTCCGGGAGGGAGGTGGGGGGTCAGCCCCCGCCCAGCCAGCCGCCCCGTCCGGGAGGGAGGTGAGGGGTCAGCCCCCAGCCGGCCAGCCGCCCCGTCAGGGAGGGAGGTGGGGGGCACCTCCGCCCGGCCGCTGCCCCATCCGGGAGGTAGGGGGCGCCTCTGCCCGGCCGCCCCTTCTGGGAAGTGAGGAGCCCCTCTGCCCGGTCGCCACACCGTCTGGGAGGTGTACCCAACAGCTCATTGAGAACGGGCCATGATGACGATGGCGGTTTTGTCAAATAGAAAAGGGGGAAATGTGGGGAAAAGATAGAGAAATCAGATTGTTGCTGTGTCTATGTAGAAAGAAGTAGACATAGGAGACCCCATTTTGTTCTGTACTAAGAAAAATTCTTCTGCCTTGGGATGCTGTTGATTTATGACCTTACCCCCAACCCGGTGCTCTCTGAAACATGTGCTGTGTCCACTCAGGGTTAAATGGATTAAGGGCGGTGCAAGATGTGCTTTGTTAAACAGATGCTTGAAGGCAGCATGCTCGTTAAGAGTCATCACCACTCCCTAATCTCAAGTACCCAGGGACACAAACACTGCGGAAGGCCCCAGGGTCCTCTGCCTAGGAAAACCAGAGACCTTTGTTCACTTCTTTATCTGCTGACCTTCCTTCCACTATTGTCCTATGACCCTGCCAAATCCCCCTCTGCGAGAAACACCCAAGAATGATCAATAAAAAAAAAAAAAAAACCTTGAATGCAAGGTTTCCAGTGAGACACACCTGAGGGACCTCAGCATTCATTGCCCTGTGCTACCTTAAGACTTTGTTTCTTGAACTCTAATGCAGTGTTCCTCACCTATCCCAGCTGTGACTCAAGTGAGGTTAGCTGGCTGAAACCACTGCTCCAAAAGGTACAAGCCATAAACTTTGGTAGTATCCATGGAGTGCTAATTCTGCAGGAATACAGAATGCAAGAGCTATGGGGCCATAATGGCCTCCACCTAGACTTCAAAGAATGTTGTAGAAAGCCTGTTGTAGGGGCCCAGGCAATTACTTATCTTGGGCAGACTAATTGTAACAGCCCCCACTAGAGTAATACTTTGTGGCACGGGAGTGGGACAGCCCTCAAAGTCACAGAACTGTAGAGCCACCAGCATGCAACTCCCATCTTTCCCAGCCTAGGAAAGTTGCAGGCAGGAGTCTCCAACCTGTAAGAATTGATGGTTGGACTAAGCCCAGCAAAGCCATAGGGGCAGGGCTGCCTACATCCCTGGAGGCCCAGCCCCATGCCCTCAAGTGTGCCCAGGATATGGAGCATGGAGGCAAAGATTATTCTCCAGCTTTAAGACTTAATGTTGTTTTCCCTGTTAGATTTTGGACTTACCTGGGAGCTGTTACCCCTTTCTTTATGGCTATTTCTCCCTTTTTGAAGGGGAATGTCTATCTTACGCCTGTCCCACCATTGTATTTTAGAAGCATGTTACTTGTTAATTTCACAGGCTCACAGCTGGAAAGGAATTTGCCACAGAATGAATTGTGCCTTGAGTCTCACTCATAGATGAGTCAGATGAAACTCTGGACTTTGCTCTCACAAGTTTTTCTTTCCTTTCCTTCCTTTTCTTCTCTTCCCTCCCTCCCTCCTTTCTCTCTCTCTCTCTTTTTTTCTTTTTCTTTCTTTCCTTCCTTCCCTCCTTTCTTTTTTTTTTTTCTCACTTTCTCTCTTTCTTTCTTTCTTTAATTTGAGATGGAGTTTCACTCTTGTTGCCCAGGCTGGAGTGCAATGGCGCAATCTTGGCTCACTGCAACTTCTGCCTCCCAGGTTCAAGCGATTCTCCTGCCTCAGCCTCCGGAGTAGCTGGGATTACAGGCATGCGCCACCACACCCGACAAATTTTGTATTTTAGCACAGATGGGGTTTCTCCATGTTGGGCAGGCTGGTCTCGAACTCCCAACCTCCGGTGATCCGCCCGCCTCGGCCTCCCAAAGTGCTGGGATTACAGGGGTGAGCCACTGCACAAGTTTCATAAAAGAAACATTTTGCATCATTTACTTTTCACCAATCTGTTTGGCATGCCTCTAATGATATCAGAATCACCTGGATCAGTGTGCACATACTCTGCAGTATTTTCTGCACACTGTGTCCAATTCAATATTATTGCCACTATAGTAATGAACACCACTTTTGGCCAACATGCCACAGTACCCTATTTTGGATTTCCTCAAAGTGGGGCAGTTGTTGGTGAGCATAATCAATTTCACTTTGCCTTCTCTGATCACCTTTGGAGTTTGCTTGTACCCCAGCACATACTTTACACTTTTGTTTGTTTGTTTGTTTGTTTTTTGACCTGGAGTCTCACTCTGTTGCCAGGCTGAAGTGCAGTGGCGTGATCTCGACTCACTACAATCTCCACCTCCCCGGTTCAAGCCATTCTCCTGCCTCAGCCTCCCAAGTAGCTGGGACTACAGTTGCGCACCACCCCGCCCAGCTTATTTTTGTATTTTTAGTAGAGATGGTGTTTCATCACATTGGCCAGGATGGTTTCGATCTCTTGACCTCCTGATCCACCTGCCTCGGCCTCCCAAAGTGCTGGGATTACAGGCGTGAGCCACGGTGCCCAGCCTACTTTCTGCTTTTCATAATGAGTTGGAGCCTAGAGTTGATTGACACCAATGACTTTTTCATCTTCTTTAGAGCCACCATCTTTCTTTCTTAGGTGTGGGATGACCCCCAACCAAGAGCAGCTTCAGGACTAGGTGTGGTGTCTCATACCTAAAAAAAAACACACACACACACACACACACAAAAATTAGGTAGGCATGGTGGTGCATACCTGTAATAACAGCTACTCAAGAGGCTGAGGCATAAGAGTCACTTGAACTCTTGAGGCAGAGGTTGCAGTGAGTTGAGACTGCGCCACTGTACTCCAGCCTGGGTGGCAGAGCAAGACTCTGTCTCAAAAAAACAAAAACAACACAAAAACAAAAACTGTAAAGAATAAAAGTGAGTAGACTTCTCTCAAGCATTAACCACACAAAACCTGTGAAAGGGATATTATACAATTTTTATTTAATGGAAAATTAATCACTAGTCAAAGCAAGAAAATGAGAAACGGTAATTCCCTCAAATCTTCAACCATACAAGTCAATTGAAATCCCTGTGCCTCAGTCCATTTTGTGCTGCTATAACAGGATACCTGGGAGGCAGTAATTTATAAAGAACAGATTTATTTCTTACAGATCTGGAGGCCGGGAAGTCTAAGGTTGAGGGGCCCACATTTGGCAAGGGCCTTCTTGCTGCATCATTCCATGGTGGAAGGTGGAAGGGCAAGAGATCATATGCACATGTACATATTGAGAGAGAGAGAGCTCCAACTTTTTTTTTTCTTAGACGGAGTCTTACTCTGTCGCCCAGGTTGGAGTGCAGTGATGCAATCTCAGCTCACTGCAACCTCCGCCTCCCAGGTTCAAGTGATTCTTCTGCCTCAGCCTCCTGAGTAGCTGGGATTACAGGTGTGCACCACCACACCTGGCTAATTTTTGTATTTTTAGTAGAGACAGGGTTTCACCATCTTGGCCAGGCTGTTCTTGAACTCCTGACCTCGTGATCCACCCACCTCGGCCTCCCAAAGTGCTGGGATTACAGGCGTGAGCCACCGTGTCTGGCCATCAGGAGCCTACTATTAAAAGAGCCAAACTACTCCCAAGATAACAGCATTAATTCATTTATAAGGGCAGAGATTTCATGACCTGATCACCTCTTGAAGGTCTCACCTGTCAACATTGTTGCATTGGGGATTAAATTTCCAACACAGAATATGAAATTTGGGGGACATATTCAAACTATAACATTCTGTTCCTGGCTCCCCAAATTTACGTCCTCGCATGCAAAATACATTCATTCCATCCCAATAGCCTCAAAGTCTTAACTTGTTCCAAAACTAACTCACAAGTCCAGAGTCTCAGGCATGGTGGCTCACACCTATAATCCCAGCACTTTGGGAGGCTGAGGCAAGAGGATCACTTGAGCTCAGGAGTTCGAGACCAGCCTGGGCAACATGGCCAAAACCCACTTCCTAAAAAAAAAACAAAAAAGGGCCAGGTGCGGTGGCTCATGCCTGTAATCCCAGCACTTTGGGAGGCTGAGATGGGTGGATCACGAGGTCAGGAGATCGAGACCATCCTGGCTAACACGGTGAAACCCAATCTCTACTAAAAATACAAAAACTTAGCTGGGCATGGTGGCGGGCACCTGTAATGCCAGCTACCCAGGAGGCTGAGGCAGGAGAATGGTGTGAACCCAGGAGGCAGAGCTTGCAGTGAGCCGAGATGGCGCCACTGCACTCCAACCTGGATGACAGAGTGAGACTCCATCTCAAAAAAAAAAAAAAAAAAAAAGAAAAGAAGGCCCAGAGTCTCACCTGGCATCCTGGCTCTGCCCCGAAGAGCTTTGCATTGTGGAAACTCCTTTCTTTCTCACTCCCTGGCCATCTTAGACAGCTGCTCATTTAAAAATATCTTTTGTGGGGACCAGGACAGAGGTCCCTCTTACCTAGCTAAAACTGCAATACCAGTTCTATACTTTTCAGTGAGTCCTAGTTCAATATCTTCTAATAAGAACCATTTCACCTATTTAGGTAGCCTATCTATGTTGGAAGATGGTAATGATGCCCTTTCCCTTCTCTAATTACTTCCTGTATTAGTTTTTTATTGCTGGGTAATACATTACTACAAACTTAGTAACAAAACAATACACATTTATAATCTCACAGCTTTTGTGGGTCAGGAGTTTGGGCCATAGGTGTATCTTCTGCTGAGGGTCTCAGAGGCTGCAATCAAGATGTTACCTGGGTTGTATTTTCATCTGGGGGCTTGGTTGGAGAAAAATCTAAATTCATTCAGTTTGTTGGTAGCTTTTATTTCCTCAGGACTATATGACTGAGGGACCGGGCTTTTTTTTTTTTGCTCCTGGTTGTCTGGAGCCTGCTCTCAGGTCCTAGAGGTCACCCAAAGAACCTACAGGCCACTTGTGGTAACCTTCCATATGGGCTTATTCAACATGGCTGCTTTCTTCATCAAGCAAGCAAGGAAAAGTTCTCTCCTCAGGGAGGATCCAGCTTCTTTTCAAAGGGCTTTTACCAGATTAAGTCAGGTCCACCCAAGATAATATCTCTTTTGGTTAACCCCAAATCAGTTTATTTGGTTCTTTATTACATCTGCAAAATTCTTGGCTAAAAGCAAGTTACAGGTTCTGCCCTCACTCAAGAGAAGAGGAGTATAGAGACCGTGATCACCAGAAGGTAAGGATCATGGAGGTCATTTTCCTATTCTCAAGAGTTGTTTCTTAAGTTTTTCCAAATTTGCCTATTTAACACCTCATTCAACTTCTCTGCAAGTTTGAGGACAATAATAAAAATGATCAGGTTGTTGTTGATTCATCTTCTCTCTTAATGGGAGGATGGGGAGTACTGATAGAAACTGTTCAAGCTGAACTATGTATTAGTACTACTACTACAAGTACTACTATTACTACTACTCTTAGATAATATTTATTGGGCCATCACTATATATCCAGTATTACTCCAAGTATTTTACCAGAATTTAGTCTTCATAATAACCTTAAGAGATCAGGGATATATACAATTTTTTTTTTTTTTTTTTGAGATGAAGTCTCTCACTTTGTTACCCGGGCTGGAGTGCAGTGGTGCGATCTCGGCTCACTGCAACCTCCACCTCCCAGGTTCAAGTGATTCTCCTGCCTCAGCCTCCCGAGTAGCTGGGATTACAGGTGCCTGCCACTACACCCAGCTATTTTTTTGTATTTTTTGTAGAGACGGGGTTTCACCATGTTGGCCAGGCTGGTCTTGAACTCCTGACCTTATGATTTGCCGGCCTCAGCCTCCCACAGTGCTGGGATTACAGGCGTGAGCCACTGCACCTAGCCATACTTTTTTTATTTTTATTTTGGAGACTATCTCACTCTATTACCCAGGTTGGAGTGCAGTGGCCCAGTCTCCCCTCACTGCAACCTCCACCTCCCAGACTCAAGCGATCCTCCCACCTCAGCCTCTCAAGTAGCTGAGACCACAGGCATGCACCACCACACTGGGCTAATTTTTATATTAATTAATTAATTTTTGATACTGAGTCTCACTCTGTTGCTCAGACTTGAGTGCAGTGGCGCCATCTTGGCTCACTGAAACCTCTGCCTCCTAGGTTCAAGCGATTCTCCTGCCTCAGCCTCCCGAGTAGCTGGGATAACAGGCATGCACCACCACACCTGGCTAACTTTTGTATTTTTAGTAGAGACGGTGTTTCACCATGTTGGCCAGGCTGGTCTTGAACGCCTGACCTCAAGTGATCCGCCCACCTTGGCCTCCCAAAGTTCTGGGATCACAGGCATGAGCCACTGCACCCAGCCTAATTTTTGTATTTTTTGTAGAGACTGGTTTTGCCATGTTGTCCAGGCTGGTCTGGAACTTCTAGGCTCAAGTGATTCACCTGCCTCGGCCTCCCAAAGTGCTGGGATTACAGGCATGAGCTGTGCTTGCTCGGGAGGGCTATTTTTATCATCCCCATTTTATAGACTGGGAAACATTTGCGTAGAGAATTTCAGAACACTAAACAAGTAAGAAGTAGAGCCAAGGTTTCAATTCAGGTAGTAAGCCTTCAGAACCTGAAAGCACTAGATTAAGCTTCCTGTTTTATTATTTTGTACTCAGAAACTTCAGTTTTCCATTTCAATGGCTTTTTGGAGTTTATGCTGTTTTTCTTTTTTTTTCTTTGATATGGAGTTTTGCCCTTGTTGCCCAGACTGGAGTGCAATGGCATGATCACAGCTCACTGCAACCTCTGCCTCCTGGGTTCAAGCAAATCTCCTGCCTCAGCCTCCCAAGTAGCTGGGATTACAGGCATGGGACTAATTTTATATTTTTAGTAGAGATGGGGTTTCAACATGTTGGTCAGGCTGGTCTCGAACTCCTGACCTCAGGTGGTTCACCTACCTCGGCCTCCCAAAGTGCTGGGATTACAGGTGTGAGCCACCGCGCCCGGCCTATGCTGTTTTTAAAAAGTTCTGTTTTCTTTGTTCAGTTGCTACAACTGAAATGTATTGGTTTATATCTATTATTTTAGTTCAGGTTTTTTTTTTTTCTTTTTTTGTGAGACAGGTTCTATGATCCTACTTTACTCTAGCACTTTTTCCTAGGAAAATTATATTTAGCCTGTATCATTTTAGCCTAAATATACCAATAAAAACATAAGGGTAGATAAAATATGAAAATCCTTTTGTACTAACTGGTAAGTAGCTGCCCCCTCCTACCACACCCTTCATACCACCGAGTCAGGCTCAGTCCCCAGCTGAAGAGCCTCTGGACCTCTTCAAGATCCTACAACTAAAGAATTAACACCTGACAAAATAGGGTGGGGGAAGGGAAGTCTTCAAACCTGCTTCCATTCTGATTGGTCAGTGATACAGGGATTGATAAATATTTTAAATGTGGTCCTACCTAGAAGTCTTAAGTTCAGCTTTTTTCATTCTTCATTGTTTTTGTATTTTCTGTTATTTTCTAACTTGAATACTTTCTTTTGTACCTAGTCTGACAGCCTAGGTACAAAGTTCTACATCATAAGTCAGGTCAAGTATCACTTCCTCTGTGAAGTTTTCCCATATAGTATGAGGAAGATTTAGGTTCTCTCATTTTAGAATTTTTTTATGCTTAAGACATACCACCAAAATATTAATGATCTCATAATGTTTATCTGTATTTACAACTCTTTCCCCATGAGAAGCAGTGCCATTTCCTTTGGGCATCCCCAGTGCCTAGAATAGTTTGTGAGACATTATAAATATTGTATTCATTGAACAAATCAATGAATAGTTGATTAGGTCAACCAGCGGGTTGCATGGCTGAAGAGACTGTAACTGTGGTTGAGGATATTTGAGGAGATTCGAATCTAATAAAATTGTCTAGTTGGAGTCTTCAGGAGGCAAGTCTAGAATATGAGCATATCTAAGAAAACTGATAAATCTGTGGTTATGCTGAATTATTTTTCCATTTGCTATTAGCATAGATAATCAAGAATAGACTATCATAGGCCAGGCGTGGTGGCTCATGCCTGTAATCCCAGCACTTTGGGAGGCTGACGTGGGCAGATTACCTGAGGCCAGGAGTTCGAGACCAGCCTGGCCAATATAGCAAAACCCCATCTCTACTGAAAATACAAAAAATTAGCCGGACATGGTAGAGTGTGCCTGTAGTCCCAGCTACTCAGGAAGCTGAGGCAGGAAAATCGCTGAACCTGGGAGGCAGAGGTTGCAGTGAGCTGAGATTGTGCTACTGCACTCCAGCCTGGGCAACAGGGCAAGACTGTCTTAAAAAAAAAAAAAAAAAAAAAAAGAAGGCCAGATGTGGTGGCTCACGCCTTTAATCCCAGCACTTTGGGAGGCTGAGGCGGGTGGATCATGAGGTCAGGAGTTTGAGACCAGCCTGGCCAAGATGGTGAAATCCTGTCTCTACTAAAAACACAAAAATTAGCCAGGCGCGGTGGTGGGCGCCTATAATTTCAGCTACTCAGGAGGCTGAGGCAGGAGAATTGCTTGAACCCGGGATGTGGTGGTTGCAGTGAGCTGAGATCACGCCACTGCACTGTAGCCTGAGCAACAGAACAAGACTCTGTCTCAAAAAAAAAAAAAAATAGACTATTATAAAAATGATTCTTTTTTATATGCTTACAGAAGACATAAAAAGAGAAACATAATGGGCTCTAGTATTCCAATCCAATTTCTCTTATTATTGTGGAGTGTAACATTTAATATCAATATTTCTAATTTTCTGAGCATCTACTTATAATTGAGCACTGATGTACTATGAAAATTATAATAAATAAATTATAATTGAGCATCTATAATTTATTGAGTATATGCTAAGGAGTGTGCTAATGACGTTACAACATTTAGCGATTAAACAATGCAAATTTAATTGTGTTATATCCTGACTTAAAACCTTTTAAATGATTCCTCATTGCTGTCCCAATAAGGTCCAACTTTTAGGCAAGAAATTAATTAAATCATTTATCATGATAGAGATGACCTCTTCTAGGAAGGCTTTTCTAATTCTCTAGGTCTGGATTAGGTGATATTTCTTTTTTTTTTTCTTTTTTTTTTTCGAGATGGAGTCTCACTCTGTTGCCCAGGCTGGAGTGCAGTGGCGTGATCTTGGCTCACTGCAACCTCTGCCTCCCGGGTTCAAGTGATTCTCCTGCTTCAGCCTCCCGAGTAGCTACGACTACAGGCGCGTGCCACCACGACTAGCTAATTTTTTTTTTTTTTTGTATTTTTAGTAGAGGCGGGGTTTCACCATGTTACCCAGGATGGTCTCGATCTCCTGACCTCATGGTCTGCCCGCCTCGGCCTCCCAAAGTGCTGGGATTACAGGCGTGAGCCACTGCACCTGGCCCTAGGTGATATTTCTAAAGGCCACCTTATATTTTAAGTAAATTAAATGGTTCCAGTTATAAAAATAAGTATTAACAACCCTATTCTAATTTCTTATTAGTTACAAAAATTTCTTGTTCACTTTTCTGTCTTCTTCACTAGAGTACAGATTTCTTGAGGACAGGCACCTAATAGATCTACAACACAGTGATTGCTAAATAAATACTGAACCAATACATTCATATAATGAGAAGTTACATAAAAAAAAATAACCACACGGTACCATCTAATATTATTTTCAGGCTATTCTTGCCTTGCAAAACATATGACTTTTATTCTTTTTTTTTTTTTTTGAGAAGGGGTCTTGCTCTGTAGCCCAGGCTGGAGTGCAGTGGTGAGATCTTCGCTCACTGCAATCTCGGCCTCCCAGGTCCCAGTTCAAGCAACTCTCCTGCCTCAGCCTCCTGAGTAGTTGGGATTACAGGCACGCACCACCATGCCTAGCTAATTTTTGTAATTTTAGTAGAGACGGGGTTTCACTATGTTGGCCAGGCTGGTCTTGATCTCCTGACCTCAGGTGATCCACCCCACCTCAGACTTCCAAAGTGCTGGGATTACAGGCCTGAGCCACCGCACCTGGCCAAAACATATGTACATTTATTCTATCATTTAGTGCTTCCAACCTAGTTCAACTATAGTCATGATTGCCATTATACAGGTGAGAAAACTGAGTAACACACTTATTCCAAGGAACCGGCAAGGAAGCTGCAGTAGTTGAACTTGAACCCAGATCTCTTAACCAGTAAGGTAGTGACTTGTCCACTACCTCCTGTGGAATTCATTAAAGGCCGACTCCCAGCATGAAATTGAATAAATGGGATGAATACAACTTCTGGTGAGAATGATAAAAAGTGCTTGCTCTGTTACCAAGCAACTGAAAGAATGTTTTTTTAATTCCTTCATTATTAATACAATTCAAAGTATATTCTGTGAATTCAAAACATAAATGATGAATAAATCAACATACTCCTGGCTTTTATGAAAATCTTTCCCTCTGCTCTTTAAACTCTCACCTACCTGCTTTCTTCTTTCTTTTCTAAGCCTCATAGAGGGCGCTCACAAAGTGCTACTTATTGATTGAGGAAGATCCACTCAAAAAACACACCTCACACTGCAACTGAGAGACGCAGCGCCACCACCTCGGGCTTCCTTCTCTTTTCCACGCAGGAGGCGGGGCCAATGTCCCTCATTCAAATAAAAAACCAAAATTTGCATGGGGAATGGCTAGTCCTTGAGCTTATTGGCTGATAGCACAGTGGGCGGGGTACATATCACGACCCCCGGAGCCCCGCCCATAATAATTTGCATAACGGCCCCGGCGCGTGCAAGGGAGAAGCGGGTTTGTTTTTGAATCTGCGGAGGCGGCGGCGGTGGCGGCGGTGGCAGCGGCGGCGCGGCGACTGAAGCGCGCGAAAGCTGAGGCGGCAACGTCGGGGACGGCTGCGCGGGACGGCTCTGTAGGAAGGAACTTGGTTCCCCCTCCCTCAGCTTCCGCCCCAAAAGGTATATGTGAATCCCAGGGGCTGTTAAAACCACATTTTCTTAAATTACTATTGTATTTCTGAAGAGTCAAGACCGCATTATGGCGGCTGCGGGAGTTGTGTCTGCGCCTGCGCGGTTGCGGAGCTGCGGGCGGCGCTGCATGGGAGCACGTGATCTTGCGGGGTCGGGCTCTAGCTGCAGTTGTGCAGCTGGCGGGGCGGTGGCTGCGCAAGCGCAATATTCATTTTCAAGATCTAATGTTCTTGTTGGACGCCATTTGGGTTCTAGATTTAATTTTACTCGTTCTTGAGGGGTTTCTTTGTGTTAACCTTAAATTCTCACAATTTTCAAGAAAAACATTAATGTTGTACTCCTGGGCCGACCTCAAGCTCTTCTCTGTTTTTTAGATTTTTTGAAAAATTGTGGACTTAATTTTCTGTAAAAATGATTTTCATTTGTGGTTCTTGATTATAATTTCAGTTTTAAAGTATTACTGGATTCAGGTTTATATTTACGGTGGTAAAGATCAGCACCTAGTGGTGTTCTCACGGGAAGTGCATTTATTTGAACTGCATATTTGCAAATACATTTTTAACCCTATTTTTACCTGTTCTGTTATGGATGTGTGGAATGTTTACAAAACAAACAATTTTAGTTTTGGGAATATTGGGGGAACGGGAATAGTGGAAGAAATTACAGTATAATTGAAAATGAAATCTCAACCTGAGGATTATTTTGGTTTTAAATGTTTGAGCCTAAGTAAATAAAGTTTTAATTTTAATCAGTTTGTATGTTTCTGGGCATTTGAATTTTACATGTTTTAAGTTCCTTAGGTGACTTGTTTATTACTGCTTCAGCTAGATTATTGTTACTTTTGAAATTAATCAACTCATTTTCTTAGCATTTTTGTTTGCTGTGATATGTAAGCTATAACATTTATTTGGTAAATTTTTCTGATGAAGAATTCTAGAAAACATCCATTACCCTGAGGCCTCTGAAGAAAGTGGACCATTAATAAAAAAAAAATCTGTTTTTTTCTTTTAAACATTGTACTATATGCATGTGTGTAAGATATAGTTGTGTTTGATTTTTTAATTGTAAGTGTGCTCCTGGTTTTATTAATAGTTTTTTAGGGAAGGTAATTATAAATATGCTACTGATTAGTTTAAAATGGTAGTGTCAACTATAGTTAAATCTTATGTAACACAATTGGGGGAAGTTATATAAGATTTGATATGATTCTCCCGTTGTGCAAATTCTTTCTTACTAAGCAAAAAAACTTGCAAATGCTTTCCATAGACTTCGTTTGTGGTTCATATATACAACAACTGGTTTCTTGGTTGGTTATAACTCTTTAAGTTTGAATCAGTCTACTGTCAAATGAAGACGTGCCTCTTGCTTTATAATCTCGGTTAATTTAGGGAAATTTTTATTGCCTAAAACAAATACCATTAGTAAATATTACCTAGATGTAATTGAAAGTGATACTTTTGGTTGGTGGATTTTTAAATGACGTCACATATGAGATAGAATGGAGGTAGGAAAGATTTTTCTTTTTTTCTCAAGAGAATATTTGACCTGATGTAATTCTTGGATCTCTGAGATCTTCTACACAGAAGTATATTTAGAGAGCAGTTGTGTAATTTTCTCCCTTTTATGTTTCTGGGGTGGTTACCTAGCAGCCCCTTTCTACCACATGCTATTTCAGGCATTTTCGAGTTGAACATACACATAAATATTTAGGTTAACAAAAGAACTTTGATCTTTGATCTTAGGGCATGGTACACTTTACATTTCCAGAAAAATGAAATACTTTGGTGTATATATTTAAGCGTATGTTTTCATTTGAATATACAGATGATTGCTTTTTAGGTTAATATTGAAGGTAGTAAGAGGTATTTGAAAATGCTCTTGAATATGAAGAACATATTTATTGATGGGACGATTTTGCTGTCATGTTTCTTACAAGGCAGATATAATCATGTAAACTTAATAAGATTAATTAATTGCCTGAACACCAACTATTTGTTTATTAGTACTTTGTCAATAACAAGTATATTTTAAAATTTTAGTTTGGTGGTTATGATGCCACAAAATTTTGACACATATCCAACATATATAAATATTAAGACTAGGTTACTCCAGGAATGAATACCAAGTTACTGAAGTTATTTAAAATCTTTGTAGTTTTGTAAATTTAAAAATTTATATGTAGTTTAGAAAAGACAGGTTTGAGTTATTAAACAATTAGAACTATTTTTTCTTTAAATTGGGTTTTGCATATGTGATAAATGTATTTAAATATTTTTAAACTTACTCATTATAGAACATTTGGAAAATGTTGAAAATTAATTAACAATGTTTAGAAATAACCACTCTAAAGGTATTGGTGATTTGTGACTTCACTTTTCCATGATTGAGCAATCTATAAATGTTTATTAATTAGTTTTTCATTGGTACCATAATTTCATTTCTACTCTTTTAATGTTATGAGTATTTTCCCGTTTCATTATTCTTCTAAAATATGTCTTTAAATGGTTGCATGATACTTTATTATAATATCCCACATGATCAAATGTTGTTTTTAAACACATTTTTAAATGGTTACATATTATTGTTATCTCTAAGAAGAATTTACTGTGACTTATTAAACCTTTCATTTTTTGTTTCCTGTTTTGCTTGTTGCTCATTTCTCTATTAAAAATAATGCTACAGTGAACGTTCTTGTACTATACCTCAGAATATTTCTTTGAAATTACTTTCAAAGGACTTTTAAAGTAATTTGCAAAATTGATAAAAACTTTTTTTTGAAAAGCATTTTTTATCATATTCAATACCACCATCAATTAGATGGGTGAAAAATAATACCTCATTAACTTTTTTTGATAACTAGTGAAGTTGAATTTGTTATTGTTTTATATATGCATTTTTTTCATTTTCTGGGAATTAGCTGTTTGACTTTTTGTGTATTTTTCTGTGATGAGTGTTACTGTTTTTCTTATTTGTTAGTAACAGCTACTTATGGCTTTGGGGTCCTTAGCTTTTAATATTTGTCACAGTAATTTTAAAATTACCTTTTAAGTGGTTTATGATTGTATATGTTAAGAAGTTTTGCATTTTTATGTAGTAAAATGTACTGCCCCTTTTTTTTTTTGAGATAGGATCTTGCTCTGCTGCGCATGCTAAAGTCCAGTGGCAGTGATCTCTGCCCACTGCAGCCTCGACCTCCCAGGCTCAAGCAATTCTCCCACCACTGGAGTAACTGAGACTACTGGTGAAGGATATCGCACCCCGCTAATTTTTTCTTTTTTTTTTTTTTTAATAAACAAAGTCTCATTATGTTGCCCAGGCTGGTCTTGAACTCCAGAGGTCAAGAGAGTTTCCCACTTCAGCCTCCCAAAGTGCTGAGGTTACAAGCATGAGCCACCATGTCCAGCCTGTACTGCCTTTCCTTTTTCCCTTATGATTTCTACAGCACTTGTCTGCCCAGAAAATATTACCTGTTGTAAGGTGAATTGTATGTTTATATTGTATTTTATTTTATTATTATTGTTTTTTGAGGTGGAGTCTAGCTCTGCCTCACAGGCTGGAGTGCAGTGGTGTGATTTCGGCTCACTGTAACCTCCTCTTGGGTTCCAGCGATTCTCCTGCCTGAGCCTCCCAAGTAGCGGATTACAGGCGTGCACCACCATGCCCTGCTTTTAGTAGAGACGGGGTTTCCCCATGTTGGCCAGGCTCGTCTTGAACTCCTGACCTGAGGTGATCTGCCTGCCTTGGCCCCCACAGTGCTAGAATTACAGGTGTGAACCACCTGCACAGCCTTGTTCATGTGTTTTGTTAATTTTTTACTAGAACTTTTTCTGGAAGTTTTAATAAACTTAAAAAATACTTTTACATCTATGTGGACGTATCTGTGTTTTGACATATTGTGTGTTAAGATAAGTTGCTAGTTTCCATTTTTTCCAGATATCTAGTTTCCATAGACTTGATCCATTTCTTATTGCTTTGGTTGCTAACTTATGAGGTAGATTTGAGCAAACAATTCTGATTCATATACTAGGTATATTTAACCAGGGGTCCATTGTCCTCTAGGGGTTCCACCGATCCCTTGATATACACAATTTTATGTAAGTCTGCGTATGTTCATTTTTTTTTTTTTTTTGAGATGGAGTTTCGCCCTTGTTGCCCAGGCTGGAGTGCAATGGCACGATCTCAGCTCACCGCAACCTCCGCCTCCCAGGTTCAAATGATTCTCCTGCCTCAGCCTCCCGAGTAGCTGGGATTACAGGAATGTGCCACTACGCCCGGCTAATTTTGTATTTTTAGTAGAGACGAGGTTTCTCCATATTGGTCAGGCTGGCTCGAACTTCCTACCTCAGGTGATCCGTCTGCCTCGGCCTACCAAAGTGCTGGGATTACAGGTGTGAGCCACTGCGCCTGGCCTCCTATGTGCATTTTTCTGGGGAAAAAGTGATAGCTTTCATTAGCTTCTCAAAAGAATATATAATATAAAGTTTAAACAGAGGTTGACAATGACTGTATCTGGGCCTTATTCTTAGAGCATTATTGCATTGTTTTATTTGCTGTAGGACGGTACCCAATTTAAATATGTGTTTGTAGTGCTATATCCTATATAAAATCCAATACACACTCACAATTCTATTTTACAATTTTCATAGCTAATTTTGACTGTTTTTGCAGATCAACTTTAGGTTCATTTGGTTAATTAAGAAAAAAAAAGCCAGCTAATGGTTTTGGTTACAATTCCATTAAATTTACATTGGGTTAATTTATAACCTTATACTATTTTTTTTTAATTCATCGGTATTACACACTTCCTGTAGACTACCAAAAAGTACTATTTCCTAGGAACTCTGGGAGAATTTGTGGTATCTGTGATTTTTCAGGAGGATGTTTTCTTGGTGCAGCTATAATTTTAGTAGGGATGAATTAGGAGACAATATAAGGTTATATTTCTGTTTTCAATCTGGTTTAGGACATGATGACATAAAAGTAGTATCAGTATGAAGTTAGATGTGGGAAAAATAAGTCGCAAAATAAAGTATTGTACAATATTCAAAATCAAAATCCTTTTTTGTTAAACACAGACAATTTTTTTTTTTTTTAATGGAGGAATTTGAAAAGGTACCTTACTCCTTTTCTGGCCAGGGTGAGGCTTAATCTCATAATAAAGATAAAAATTTTTTATTTTAGTTTCCTTGGTATCATTAAATTATTATATTTTCTGATAAGGATGTTTCCCTAATTATTAGAATAAATTTATTTTCCATTAAATCTCTTTTTTATGCTGATTGCATTGAAAAAGATTATCTTGATTAATAAGGATGTATTTCAGCTGTAATTCTACTTTATATCTTTTAAATAATTGATTCAGGAGTCAGTTTATTGCCAAAATATCATTTTTATTGAACTAAACTTGTAAATTAGTGGAGGAATGAAAAGAAGAAATCACGGAAATATAGAACTCAAATGATAAAATATTATCGGCTTTATGAAAATAAATCTAGAAAATGGATATAAAATATTAAGATATTATTGGCCTTTCTTAAGCAGTTTATCTTTTTTAATGAAAAATTCCTGCCTTTGGGTCTTTTTCAAGCAACACTGCTTATAACAGCTTAGATAGTTTACTTTTTTGTGAAAGTTGAGAACTTTTTCTAGTTCTGGTTTATTATTATACTTGGTTTCTAGACTGTAACAGATGAGGAGTAAACAATTAGAAGTGCTACTTGAGAAATGCATTTTGGTAGGGGCAAGAAATGATGTCCAGCATCATGATAGTAAAGGAGGGTTATATTTCTACTGTTAGAAGCAATAATTTATAAACTTAGTTATGAGGCTATTTAGTTTGGGAATCAGTATTCCCAGAGCTGAATCAGTAGTTATAGAATGTTCATTATTAATTGATGGTTTTATTAATGATTCTGAATCAGAGAATATTATTATATTTAACCTATTTCAGAAGGGAAATGAGCGTGTGATTTAGTTTAGAAGGATTTCTATTATAATTTTTTCTTTTAGGTTTTGAGGCCTATGGAAAATTTATGCATTGGCTGCATACCTAGTTTTTCAAGGGAGTCACATGTATAAAGAAGCTTGAGAATAAAGTTCCTGCCTTTGAGTTTCTAACAGTTGTGGGGCATATTATTGATTGAAAAATTAGGTGATGTTTTAGCATTATTTAAACAGATTACCTTAATGTCATTAATTAGCTTCAGAGACCATAGTCCTTGTCACTTTCCTAGAGTACTTAGAAATTACCTATCCTTTAGTGGAACTCTCTTTTAAACTTCTTGCTTGTTTGACCTTATATTTTATTAGAGAGGCCAAGAGTATTTAAACATTACTTTGCCATGTTCTTTCTCAGATTGTCCTGCCATCCACAGAGTAAACCAGGGGCTCCTCCAGGCATTTTAATTTGTTGAAAACAAAGAAAATTAAACTTTTTATAGATGATTCAGCTTGTATGGTGGAAACCATTTTGTATTGGAGACAGAGAGTGAGTGCTGGGGAGCATTTTCAGTTAAGAATAAGTAGATCAGGGCTACTAGTGCTTGTTTATATGGTGTGAATATTTCAATTTTAAATTTCGATCATTTGGAGTTTAGAATCTTTAAGAGGATGACTCAGGTACCTCAGCCACTTTTCAAAAAAGAAAAAATACCATAGGCCTAAGGGAACAGTTATACCTTCCTGAGAGTCTTTATAGTTGGACCTATATGAATATGAGAATCTGGGAAATGAAGATGACTTATTAACTTTGCCATCAGAAATATGCACTTATTCATGTCTGCAGTTTTCCATTGCTCAGAATATTATAAGAAACATTTTGTGTTCTTTTATATCCAGTAACTGGTAGTAACTAGCTGTATTTAGGAGAGAGGACCCCTTTGTATGATGATGATGTGAGGTAGTAATGCCATAATGTCTTACTATATATGATCCATTCTCCCTTTCTTTGTTGTTTGTATAGCCCTATGCTACTTTGGGGAAGTATTATCTGGTTTGATACCTAGAAATTATGTGTCCATCACTCTTGGCGTTCTAATAATTTAACATTCTAATAAGAAATTTGATTTGTATGTTAGAATAGTTGTCCTCAGAACTGTCAAAGCTGTAAAAGGAAATTTCTTTGGTTCAGTAATTCTCAATGATAATGCCTACCATTTTGTAGAAGTATAAAGCTAAAAGATGGAAAGGGAATCTGCTGTTTTGAGGACCAGGAGAAAGAGTTTGATGGAACAATAAAGAATGACTTGACTGCTGCAGCTTATTCCCAGCTAAGGCTTTGGAGCCTTAGATGTATATCTGCCCTGTTACTCTTATTAGATAGAATGTCATAGGAAAAAGCATGTAAGGGAAAAGAGAGACCGCTTTTGAACTCTTTTATTTCCTTTTAGGTGGTAAATGTCAGAAGTGAATTCCATTAGAGTAAAAACTAAGCTGCCACAGTATAGGAGACTCCATTCCTGTTGTTTAAAGATGACACATGTTTTTTTCTCATGTAACCATACAAAGTAAGACTGTTTAGAGTTTATAAGTGGTTTTGCCTTAACATATGGCTTCCATCACTAGGTGAAACATGATTACTCTCTAGTTTTACTAGCTAGAGGCAAGGAAGAAAGAACAATGGGAGTGCATATTCTTTCTTTTGAGAGCATGATATGGAAGTGGCACATAGCACTTTGACTCATGGTTTATGTGTGATCATTTAGTCATTGGGACATATTTAGCTGGGAAAGGAAGTCTGGGAAATATATCTAGCTGGATAATCATATGCTTAGCTAAAACTAGAGAATTTTATAAAAGAGAAATGGATATTAATGAATAGCATTTTCTGCTATATAAGGAATTGGGAGAAGTGGTCTCAAAGTACTTCATAATTTGGTACTGAAAACTATTTCTCTTTTAAGATTTAGGTTCAGTTATAGTATAACTGTATATTTTCCATCGAAATGGTATTTTGGGGGTTTTGTGTTCATGATTTGTGGCTGGGGTCCCAGTTATTATAAATATTTATATTTGATAGAATTCTTCCCCTCTCTGCTTGCCGTTGAAAACGTTATGATTAGTTTTGCAAGAATTAGAATTTCTAATTTTTAAAACTCAGTGTAGTATTTTTGAACTTTACAGGTTAACTTGCTTAATTTGAAAGGACTGTAGATGAATCGAGTGACAATTGTTTGAATAGTTTATGTTTGCATTATTTTATCCAGATTATTTTTTTCTCTGTTTATAACTGTATGTATAAAATATACATTTTCCATGATGGAAAATGTGACTTTTTTTTTTTTTTAATTGAGACTAGGGTCTCACTCTGTCACTCCGGCTGGAGTGCAGTGGTGTGATCATGGCTCACTGTAACCTTGACCTCCTGGGCTCAAGGGATCCTCCTGATTCAGCCTCCTAGGTAGCTTGGACTACAGGCACATGCCACCAAACCCAGCTAATTTTGTAATTTTTTTTTTTTTTTTTTTTTTATGGAGATGGGGGTCTTGCCATGTTGCCCAGGCTGGTCTTGAACTCCTGGGCTCAAGCAATCCTCCCCTCTTGGCCTCCCAAAATGTTGGGATTACAGGTGTGAGCCACTGTGCCTGGCCGAAAATGTGACTTCCAAGGGCCTTGTAATATACACAGGTAAAAAGATTGTGGTTGTAAATTCTCTGCATATAGGCAAAACTTACCTGATTAATAAGTAAGTAGTTAAAAGTAGCTTTCTACAGAATATGACAAGTAAAACAATATATATTTTTGTAGGGTACAGAAAGTGGTGAGAGTGTTGGAAGGAGATCAAGGAGATTTTACGGGAGTTGTATTTTAAGGGATGAATTAGACAGATAATACTAGTAAAGAGAATAAATAGTATGTTCAAAATCTCAGAGCCAGAAAGGAAGGTAGTGTGTTAGGAGAACTCTTAATAGCTCTGTGATACAAATCCTTGGTTTTTGTGAATAAAAGTCATAGTTGCCATGGCACCCACATAATATGCCTATTAAAGCATGTTGTTGCTCTCAGCTGGAAATTCTCTAATTTTTCTTTGCTTTACTTCATATATTTTTTAAAGGCATTTATTCCTTTCCACTTTTATATTTATAGTTATTTGTTTTTTGTGTAGTACTTTATAAGTTTCCTGGGGTTAGGAATCATATCTTATTGATATATCTGACAATTTTTTAAGACATTCTTTCTAATAAGGTGTGATAAGACCACTATTAAAAGTATAAGATTGCTTTCCACCATGCCTTGCTTTCCACCATGCCTCCCTTAATATTCAATAAATACTTGCTTATTGAAAGAATAGAATTCCTTTGTTTTAGGTGGAGATGAAAAAAAAAGGGAATAAGATATTCTAATTGTTTTCTTTTATTTAACTCATTATCCACAGATGTCAGAACTTTTTTTTTTTAATCAAACATGTAATTTACTCAGATGGCAAATACCCACATGATAAATTGTCATGGGAAGATTTGACAGGCACTTTACATATGAAAAATAATAAATAGTTGCTTTTAGGAAAAACAGTTTTCAATGTCATCCATTAAGAACCAGTTGCTTATTAATAAAAAGTTTCTAAAATATGACTGTGAAGAACCTACATATGTAAATTAATAAGGGTTTGAGGAAAAGATGGAATGATATAATTATTTTGTATTTTAGGTTTGTATAATCCTCTTCCCCCACCAAACTTACTTTAAATGATTTAAACATTGAAAGATAAAAATAAATAAATAAATGAAGAAAGAAAAGAAGAACAAAAGAAAAGACAAAGACTTTTCCTAAAATCAGTTAGTTATACAGTGAAGTGGAAAGAACAGTAGTTTTGTATTGGGACCTGGGCAATTAGTGTCTCCTCTCAGTGTTCTTTATCTTTAAAATGTGGTGTTACCACCTACGTGGTAGTGTTGTGAGGGTTAAATATGATTAGATATATAAAATGCTTAGCATCTGTGCCTCACACATATCTCTAGCTTTAATCAATTGGTGAATCAATTAGTCATTCATGAATATTTATTAAGAAGCAACTATGTGCAGGGAGCCCTGCAATACAGGGAGATTTATGAAAATAATATTCTTGATTTCTGGAGCTAGAATTTAAACGTATTTAAAAAGTAACTTGGAAAGGTCGGTTTCATATTACCACTCATTACTAAGGTAAATAAGCATTTAAGAAAGTAGTTTACTTGTAAAGGTTTGTGATGGAGACCAGTTTTAGGACTGACTCATTAAAAAACAAACGGGTATTTAAAGGAAAAAACGCCACATGATTACTAAATTCACTAAATTTACAGTAAACATCTTCCTGGTGAAAAAGCAGCCATTTTCTCACATTGATTGTCATATCTGCAAGCTTTGGCAGCATTCATCATTGGCAAAGTTAGGGATGAAGGCATTTATTTTGGGCACTAATTCCACATAGGATTACTCCTTGCCCTCCTTTAAAAACATCTGCTGGACATGCTTACTCAAAATTGAGACAAAGTATCATTTTTCATCCATAGCCCTTCCTTGAAATCAAGCTCCAGCCTCTTAAGGCACAGATTTGGCCATAAAGTTTGTTAAATGATTTTCCGATATGGTATATTTTCATGTTTTCTTTAGCCATTTGATTCACATAGGTCTAATGAGGTGTTGATTTAAAATATAGAAATACATCCCTATTGTGTGCTTAACAAAACTACGTCCATTTGATAGGAAGGTAAGAGTTAACCTCTGTATGGATGTTTCGTGAACTGCTGTAATTGACTTATTTATTTATTAGCTTGTCTCCACTACCAGAAACCTCATCATCTGACTTATCTCAATGAGCTTTCATCTGCAGTACCTATAATTGTAGGGTATCTTGGGGTTCTCTGAGATTCCCACATTTGTCAGTATTCCTGGTTTTTTGGGAAATACTATTCTTTATTCCCTTCAAAGCTTGGAATCTATAAGCTGTAGAAGAGATACTAAATTGATTTCTTGTGAAGATTTAGTAGGCACGATTTCTATATTTAAGATGCAATCCTTGGGAGGCTGAGGCAGGAGAATCGTTTGAACCCGGAAGGCAGAGGTCGCAGTGAGCCAAGATTGCGCCACTACACTCCAGCGTGGGTGACAGAACAAGACTCCATCTCAAAAAAAAGAAAAAAGATGCAATTTTTGTTCCCTGTCATACCTAATTAAAGGAAATTTGTGTTTATTTATTTGTTTGTTTGTTTTTTGAGACACTGTCTTGCTCTGTTGCCCAGGCTGGAATGCAGTGGCATGATCTTGGCTCACTGCAACCTCTACCTCCCAGACTCAGGCAATTCTTGTGCTTCAGCCTTCCGAGTAGTTGGGATTACAGACATGCACCATCACGCCCTGCTAATTTGTGTATTTTTAGTGGAGACGGGGTTTCACCATGTTGGCCAGGCTAGTCTCGAACTCCTGACCTCAAGTGATCTGCCCGCTTCGGCCTCCCAAAGTGATGTGGTTATAGATGTGAGCCACTGAGCCCAGCCTGAAATTCATTTTTAAATTTCACATTTCCAGTGTGGTTATGGTTACAAATTTGATTTATCCAATTTTTTTTTTTTTTTTTTTGAGACGTTGTCTTGCTGTGTCGCCCAGGCTGGAATGCAGTGGCAAGATCTCTGCTCATTGCAAGCTCTGCCTCCCAGGTTCACGCCATTCTCCTGCCTCAGCCTCCCGAGTAGCTGGGACTACAGGCACCAGCCACCATGCCCGGCTAATTGTTTGTATTTTTAGTAGAGACGGGGTTTCACTGTGTTAGCCAGGATGGTCTGGATCTCCTGACCTCATGAGCCACTGCACCCGGCCTTTCTTTCTTTTTTTTTTTGACAGAGTCTTGCTCTGTCACCCACGTTGGAGTGCAATGGCGCGATCTCGGCTCACTCCAATCTCTGCCTTCTGGGTTCAAGTGATTCTCCTGCCTCAGCCTCCTGAATAGCTGGGATTACAGGCACCCACCACCACACCAAGCTTATTTTTCTATTTTTAGTAGAGACAGGGTTTCACCATGTTGGTCAGGCTGGTCTCGAACTCCTGACCTCAAGAGGATCACCTCAGGTGATCCACCTGCCTCAGCTTCCCAAAGTGCTGGGATTACAGGCATAAGCCACCGTGCCTGGTCTGACTTACCCAATTTTATCCTGGTAGGCAGGAGAACAGATTCTTATTGAAACTGTGTAAACTGAGTCATAAAAAGTAAAAAGATTGAGTTATGATACTTTATACAGTATTTAATCATTGTTCTAAGCAGTTTCTGGACAAGGCTGAACAATATATTCAGTATTTTTCTTTTTCTTTTTTTTTTTTTTTTGAGATGGAATCTTGCTCTGTCGCCCAGGCTGGAGTGTGGTGGCATGATCTTGGCTCACTGCAACCTCTGCCTTCGGGGTTCAAGCGATTCTCCTGCATCAGCCTTCCGAGTGGCTGGTATTATAGGCACATGCCACCACACCCAGCTAATTTTTGTATTTTTAGTAGAGACGGAGTTTTGCCATGTTGGCCAGGCTGGTCTCCAACTCCCGACCTCAGGTGATCCGCCTGCCTCGGCCTCTCAAAGTTCTGGGATTACAGGCGTGAGTCACCATGCCCGGCCCTATATTCAGTATTTTTCTACAGAATCATTCATAAAATGTTTTTGGTGGTTTCTTTAGCTTATAACCTATATTAAAACCTTTCACAGGATATTTTTCTCCCTGATCTCTGAGGGGGAAAGATATTACTATTTCTATAAAGTATACCTTAGGTTGGGGGTTAGAGATAGATTGAGATGAAAGTATTGTTCTCTTATGACCATTTAAAATAAAATATTAACCACAATTAAATCATTCATTTAGTCTTAGGTAATTCTTGTTTTTTTGATCTTGTGTTAAGCAGCCTACTTACACAGAATTGACTGGTTTGTACAACATAATCATGAAAATCATGACCCATTCCCTTGATACAGTTATGACAGTTGTTGATTCATGATGTCAACTTTATACCAGGATGCCTGCATCCGTGAGTCTCTTCCATGTAAATAGCAATAGTTAAGACGGTTTGGTACAGTTACTAATAATCTTTTGATATTTATTTAAAAGACTTAATTTATAAGACACATTTCCTCAGGTATGGTGGCAGCAAAAATCTTGACTCACATTTAGTTCTTGAGTGTCATTGTTCCTGTGTGGCTTAGTTGCTCGCTATATCTCGTATAAACTGTCATCCTTAGAATTTTGTACACCATTGATATAGGTTGGATCTGTATCCCCACCCAAATCTAATGTTAAATCATAATCCTCTATGTTGGAGGTGGGGCCTCGTGGGAGATAATTGGGTCATGGGCTGGATTTTTCATGAATTGTTTAGCACCATCCCCCTTGGTACTGTCCTCCACAGTAGTGAGTGAGTTCTTGTGAGATCTGGTCATTTAAATAGTGTGTAGCACCTCTCACCTTTCTCTTGTTCTTGCCTCTGCTGTGTGATGTGCATGCTCCCCCTTTGCCTTCCATCATGTTTGTAAATTTCCTGAGCCCCCACCCCAAGAACCCGAGCAGATACACTGTACTTCCTGTACAGCCAGCAGAATTGTGAGCCAATTACACCTCTTAATAAATTACCCATTTTCAAGTATTTCTTTATAGCAATGCAAGAATGAACTAATACAACCATCAGTGAAGATTTCCTTCACCTGTCTTCTAGGACCCTTGTTTTCCAAATGCTATGTCTTTTTATTGATTTATTCTGTCCTTGGCAGGAGAATTCTTAGAATTCTCCCTGCCTGTAGAAAGCTACACATTCTCTAGTAGCTTTTTGAGAAAGGGTGCATGGGAGATACAGGTTTTAAAGACAATGCATGTTTGAAAAAGGTCATTCTATGTTTTCATGCTTGATTGATAGTTTGGCTGGGTATAGAACTCTAGGTTGAAATTCTTTTCCTTCAGAATTTTAAAGACACTGCTCCATTATCTTCTTCCTACTATTATCACCACTGAGAAATCTGAAGCCATTCTGATTTCTGATTTCTCCTCTCAGTGGAAGCTTGTAGAATTGGTTATTAGTCTTTAGTCTTATGGAATTTCAATGGAACCTGCCCTTGTGTGGATCTGTTTATTATGGTCTGCTGGCATGCTTTGGGCTCTTTGGTCTGGAAATTCTTGCCCTTCAACTCTGGAAAGTTTTCTTAAATGATTTCATTGGTGATGTATTTGTGTGTGTGTGTGTGTGTGTGTGTGTGTGTGTGTGATTCCAATTTGAATATTTGGATGGATACTCCAATTGTATCTTTTCTTCTGATTTGTAATTTTGTCTTTTTGCTAAGGTTGGTTTCTTCAACTTTATCATCCAGTCCTTCTATTGAGTTTTTCATTTTTTTCTATCATGTTCTTAATTTTCATTCCTTTTCTATAGCATTCTATTCTTGACTCAAGAATGTAACATTTTGTCTGCATATATTAATTTTTTTGAAGTTTTCTTATTCCTGCATAGTCTATTGCTTCATGTATTTTTTTTGTTTTTGTTTTCTTTTGGTCTCTGTCATGTTGGAAACTTTTCTCAATTGCCTTCCTTAGGTAACTGCATAATGTGATGTGGAAGATTCAAAAGTTGATTGCCTTATCTAAATTCGACAGTTTGAAACTTCCCTTTAGGCTGATCTGGGTCAGCCATTTTGGGAGAGTTCTCCAGAGACCTTAGGTCTTATGTCTTGTGCTGGTCAGACACCCTCAGGGAATAGTCTTCCATTTTTATAAATAGAGAAATAGGCTCTGATTGCCAGCTCTCTGGGAGATTCATGAAGAGGACTAGGGATCTCTGCAGTCAGGACTTAGTCCTTCTCTTTTTGATATAGTACTTTCAGGTTTTGTTTTTATTTTATTTTTTTTAAGACAGAATCTTACTCTTGCTCAGGCCAGAGTGCACTGGCACGATCTTGGCTCACTGCAACCTCTGCCTCCCAGGCCAAGGGATTCTCCTGTTTCAGCTTCCCAAGTACCTGGGATGACAGGTGTGTGCCACCACGCCCAGCTAATTTTTGTATTTTTAGTAGAGATGGGGTTTTGCCATGTTGGCCAAGCTGGTCTCGAACTCCTGACTTCAGGTGATCCACCTGCCTTGGCCTCCCAAAGTGCTGGGATTACAGGCGTGAGCCACTGTGCCCAGCCAGGTACTCTCATTTTTAACTGCAGATGTTGTCTTCAGACTTTTGTTAGGGTTGGGAGGAGCAGATAGTCACTGTTAAATGTGTTTGGTAAAGGCTTCTAAGATATCTTTCTGCTTCTTAAACAGCTGTCACTATTTTGGCCATTTTATCGTTCTCTCTGCTCCCTTCACTCTGGTTTTCAAAGGTGCTTGGTTCTTTTACTTTCTATGATTTTCAGATTTCTGCCAGGTAAATCGGATTGGTTCTTAACTTGTCACCACTGCAGCTTGGAATATTGTGTGTTAGGGATTGCTACGTTAGTTACAACTGGTCGTGCTTATTTATTTTTTTTGAGACAGAGTCTCACTCGGTCGCCTAGGCTGGAGTGTAGTAGCTCGAACTTGGATCACTGCAGCCTCCACCTCCCAGGTTCAAGTGATTCTTGTGCCTGAGCCTCCCTGAGTAGCTGGGACTACAGGTGCGCCACCATGCCTGGCTGATTTATATATTTTTAGTAGAGACGGGGTTTTGCCATGTTGGTCAGGCTGGTCTGGAACTCATGGCCTTGAGTGGTCTGCCCACTTTGGCCTCCCAAAGTGTAGGGATTACAGGCGTGAGCCATCGTGTCTGGCTGGTCCTGCTTATTTTTCAGCTTCCCAAATCTTAGTAGCTGTTACCTCTTATTTCTCTCTGTTTTTTTTAGGATTTATGTAGTTTTAGTGGGATTAGGTGTTTTTGGTTCATCATCTTAATACCATTCTAACATGCCTTTTAGATTTAAATATGTGTAATGTTAATAATAACTTACAATTAGAGCATCTTAAATAAATAAAACATATATTTACTCTCAACCAAATACAGTGAAACTTTTTCTTTAGATTCTATAGTTTTCAATAATTTGCATATACAAAGTTTTCAAATAGTATGATATATATAAAATGTAATGGTTGACTAGAATTAATTCTGGTTTTTTTTTTTCTTTCTTTACTAATTGTGTGACTCCTGGCAAATGATTACATTCTCTGGTCATAAAAATTTGAGATTGTAGCACTCTTATTTTACATGGTCATTGCAAGAGTGAAATAAAAAAAAAATTGAATGCAGCCTGGGCAACATAGTGAGACATTATCTCTACAGAAGATTTTAAAAATTAGCCAGTTGTGGTGGTGTACACCTGTGGTCCCAGTTACTCCAGAGGCTGAAGTGAGAGAGTCTCGTGAGCCCAGAAAGTTGAGGCTGCAGTAAGCTGAGCCATGATTGCACCACTAAAACAAAAAGACTTGTGAAAAGTGCTGATTTTTAATTAGGAAAAGATTAAACATTGGATAGTCATGGAATTGTTTACTGAACATTAGAAATTGGTTGCAAGTGTTTATGCTTCTGTAAATAAATGATTGGTCTCATTACAAATGACCCAATATAAAACAAATTTCTTAAAACCTGTGACATTATACAGTCAAGGTGAATCCTGCTTTTTTAGTAATATTAATAAAACTTAAAAGTAAATCACTTATGTTTCCTGTAGATTTTCTCAGAGTCATCTATCATAAGCACATAGTAGTTCCCATGTAGTGCCTGAAAAGTGCCCTACAAAAGTTATTTTTTCTATCTTGGATTCTGAACTGCAGATGTTTTTTAGGCCAAGACTAAAATCTTAGTTGACATATTAGTTGACTTCTTCCTAGAAAGTAGGAGTTGAGATCCTGAAAATGAAGGTTCTTTTGAGATTTTTGTGGTAGAAACAAAAGCACTGAGAATTTCAGCTCACTATTTATTGAGCAAATAACTGTGTTCTATACTATGGAAGAGAATGGAAAATGAATTAAGATGTGATTTATATCCTTATATAAAGATTATTTGCATAAAGATACAAGTAATGAAATGTGGTAAGTATAATGATGATATGCATAAAAGATCTTGAGAGAGTAATGATACGTGGTTTGGGGATGTGCGTATTAAGGAGAGAGTAAGCAAAGAATTGTCAGTGATAGGGTAATATAGGTTGAATCATGTAAAGGATATATCAAGTAAACTATAATAGGATAGTTTCTTTGGGATAAAGGTGTTGGCCTTGACACTATTTATATGAATAACAGCCTAATTATTTTGCTTTTCTAAACTGTTTCATCAGACACAGAAACAGAACCAATGTGTGAAGGGACGGATAAAGCTCTGTCAGCTGGTACTAAGTGTTGTCTGGGTTGTATTTCTGCTTGTATCAGTTTTGTGAAATTATTTAATCTTATTGGAGAATTCTGGATTTTCGGATTAGGGATGTCCAACCTGTATTATTAGTAGCCAGCAGCTTTCTCTTGGTAGACTATGTTTAGACTAAGAAAAAAGTAGTCAGGATTTACATTGGAAAAGTATTTGGCAAGAGAAGGGAGGCTTGAAGAAGATATCATCCATTTGACAGTGTGTTCCATAATTTAAATCTTTGTGGATCAGACTTCCTAAAAACAATTTGCTTGCAGAATGTAAGAAAGTGTTCATTAGGCAGCTCTGAATATTTTGGCTATGTGTACCATCTTTCCCCATCCCCGAATTAAACATAGATTCCAGTGCTACAGTAATATCAATTCTGTTCCAGCCTTTCTCAATTTACCAAATCTTGCTTTTGTTTTTAATTATAATTTTTTTTGAGACAGGATCTGGCTCTGTTGACTAGGCTGGATGGAGTGCAGTGGTTCAAGTTCACTGTAGCCTTGAACTTCTGGGCTCAAGTGATCTTCCTGTATCAGCCTCTTGAGTAGCTGGAACTACAGGTTCATATCACCACACCTGCTAATGTTTTAAAAATTTTTTTTGTAGAGACAGAGATCTCGCTTTGTTGGCCACGCAGGTCTCAAACTCCTGGCTTCAAGAGAGCCTTCCGCCTCGGCCTCCCAGAGTGTTGGGATTATAGGTGTGAAGCACTGTGCTTGGCCTAAATCTTGCTTTTAATGAATAGTCTTTGCTTGAGAATCACAGTTGTATTTTTGAAGAATTAATATGGCTTGGATCAAGTTTAACTTTTTTTTTCTGATAGACTTAAGTTGTTACATACATTATTCATTTTGCCTCATGGAAAATACATAAGGACCTTTTAAAGATAAGTAATTTAAAAAACTTTTATTATGGAAAATTTCAAATATATACTGAAATAAAATGAGATAATAAATTCTGTGTGCCCATTGCTCAGCTTGAACCATTGTCAAGTCATAGGGCCAATCTCCTTTTAGCTATATCCCTATTACTCCCCTATACCCTTAAAACGTTTTAGTAAATACCTATATTTAGTGATAGATAGAACAAGATACACAGGTTAGCTAGATTTTAGGAAGGTAGACTGAGGAAGAGAGAAAGAAAATGTGGATTCTATTGCTGACGTGAACAGGTTCTCTCTGTGCTTTTGTCCTTCCCTTCTCTTTGATTGATATGTTTCTGCCAACCCACATTTGTTGGAGCTCTTTCAAATTTGTCTTGCTAATATATCTATTAGACTGAGTTTTACTCTTTTTTAAAATTCCCTTCTTTCCATCAGGGTGCCTATAATTCTTTGTTTTTATTTGCTTTTCACTCACATCAAAAAGTTGGGAGGTCTGTGTCAGGGCATGAAATGTAATTTGCCCTGGGACTAAACACTCACCTGGGGATGTTAATGTTTGTGACCATCTGTACTACTGAAGAGAAGAAATTATTTTTATATCTATGGTAAATTACTCAAAATAAGCTTTTTGCCATCTTCTAGAGACTCTGTTATCAAGGTTCAAAAATTTAATTGTAGGCTTTAACTGTTCTGCTAGATTTGAGCACTTTGGGGCTTTTAGACTCTGTGGAGAAAATCTTTAGCCTTCTATAAATTGAAATTAACTTGATCAATCAAGTCATTTTCAGGATTTAAACAATTTTCTAGAAATTATAAAATTGAAATTCTTTTCATGATAAAACTATAAAAGGTAAAAAAAAAAAAAAAAGGCCTTGAGCAAGGTTTAACTTTTTTTTTTTTTTTTTCTGGACTGAAATGGAGGCTTTCTTTCAAGCGAATTCCCTGATGTTTGCTCTGTGTGATTTGGCTCCATCTCTGTAACTGCTAATATGTGGCATGGATTTCAAGTTGTTTGGGATCTGGATGTGCCCAAAGTCTGTATTGCAAGACGGGATTCACAGGCATTATGTGACAAAACTGTCTTGCTGCCTTCTGTTTTCTTTTTCTGTGTCCTGTGTAGCTGCATTGTTTGTTGCAGTATATGCATTAGCTGTTGTCTATGTTCAGTTTCCTGCAGGCTGACAAAGTGGGAGGGGCTTTGTTTGTTACATAGCTGAGTTTTCACTGTGTGAGTTCTTGAGTGCACATTGCAGCCATCTTAATTACACTTTTGTGCAAGTGAGACTGTGCAGCTGTCTCAAAATGGCTGCTAACCTAGTCTTTGTAGCTGCTTAGGCAGCAAGTATGTCAGTGAGGAGACTTGTCACATGCATCAGGACCAGAGGTAAGAACCAATTACTCTTTATCTTAAACATTCTCATTTTTTTCTTTTTTAAAAAGGAATTTAACTGAGTTTACTTAGAAGGGTGAACTTAGAGCTTGGTTTTTAAAAAGTTGAAATGTTTGGTAGAACCTTTAAGCCTTTATTATGGAAACAGTACATAGCATGGTGGGGTCAAAGGTTAAATTCCTGTAATTTCTCACCATTTTATGTTCTGTCATTGCCAGAACATTTGATCACCATAGTAGTGCATTTCTGGCCCTAATTAATGTAATATTCCTTTTGTGTTGGCTATTTTAGTGTGTTTGGTATTTATTTGTAGAAATTAAAACAATATATTATCTGAATAGATTTTTTTTTAAAGGATCCATAAATAAGCCTTGTTTTGCACAAAGACTACAATTTTTCTACGGTTTTGTGAGGTATTGTGTGGAAGCTTTTTGGAAAGAAGGGTAATTATATAAATCATGAAAAAAAATTTTTAATACTGTCCAAAATCTTTTTTTTTGGCATTATGGGTTGCAATTCTTTCTCATCATGCTGCCTCCTCCCAGTATCCAACTCTTTGACATTTTTAATGCTGCTTTGCTTCTTTGTTCAAATTACTTTTTGCTTAAGTGGGCATTCAGATTCAGATTTTGAATTTAGAAATAAATTCACATCTAGTCATGGATACCCCTTTTTAAAAAATATATCTAATGTATTCAAATACCATCAGAGGTGAAGTACTCAGTTAATTAAGTGATATTTTCATTTTAGTCTTAATTCAAACCTGTAGTATATTTAAAAGAAATATAGCTCAATGATTTTGTAAATTTAATTTCAAAAAGTTTAAAAAGCTTTCTTAACATTGTTCTGGAGTAGAAATGTTTATTGAGATACTGTAAGTCTGTGGTTACCCAGAAAGATGGGAGAATGAAATTCTTATTCACTTAGTATTTCAGATAGCAGAAAAAGCATACTTTAAGCAGCAATACTTAAATTGCAGTACCTATTAAAATATTTTTTAGCTGGTGTAATATACTCCTGGTTTTGTCCGTAGAGTATTAAGAATATATCCCTGACTTACATGACATAGAACAGTAAGTTCTAAACTTTCTGAGTAGAGCAGCTTTCTAAAAACAGAAACTTTTTGCATGTTAAACTCTTAGGGAGGATTCCAATATATAAAAGGAATACTTATGGTTTCTGCTTAATTCTGCAAGGCTTAAGAAACAAAAGGACATGTGATATTTTATTGTTATGTACTTATTTTATATTGTAAACTTATTCACATGCCATGTGTATTTAATAAAATGACAATAATTATGCTATTAAGATAAACAAAACTTTGAAACGAGATCGTACATGACAATTATAATCTTGTATTAGATCCAGATCTAGTTCACTTATTTGTAGAACCTTGGCCTCTTAAGGCACTGTGGAATTCAGTTTGAAAATTATTCTAGAATGTGTCTTCGTTATGTTGATTTTTGATGTTCGTGAAGATGGAATATAAGATCTATATGTACATGACTTAACAGTTTAAAATTGTTGACTTGTCACAGCCTTGTGTTTATATTTGTTAGTTACATTTTTTTTTAAACAAAGTAATTGTTTTTCCTAACTAAATCAGTGTCCATTTATTTAGTGGCTTAAAATATATTCTGGGATCAGTATTTATCTCAGTTTCATCAACAGCTTTAGCATTTTTGTTTCACTTTAGTCACTACATTGTAAAATCTTTAGGACTGTCTTATATGACATAGTAGATTCTCATAATTTGAACACTAATTTATGTAAATCATTCAGTCATATGAACTGTCCCTAAAAAAGAAAAAGAAAAACATTTCAATGTGTTTGAGGGATTCTATTCATCATTCCTTTCAGTAAGGTTATCCTTGGAGTGAGTATGACATAGAAAAGTGAATGTGCTGTGACCTTAATCACTCTTATTTTCATGCCTTTTAGTAGTAATAACAGCTCGCTTTCTTGGTGGCGAGAGTGGGAGGGGAGGAGACTCTAGTGTTTAAAAATATGTGTATTTCAAAACATTTTATATAATGTAGAAAAACTGTCCATGTTGAAATTATTGAGCAGTTTATGCTGGTCTTGAGTGGGATCTTAGGGAAATTTTAATAACCCAGTCTTTTTGCCTTCTATTGCTAACTGTAATATTTGCCCCTACCCTCTACAAGATTATTACTTGTACATGAGGAAATACTAATGCCCTATGGTTACTCAGGATATTATTGCTAATTCTTTCCCTGCTGTGTTGCATTTTTGCAACTGTAAGCATAAATTACCCCTTAATGAGATGATTGCTTTTGGGATTGATGATAGTTCTCAAATTTTCTGTTCCAAGTTCCAGTTAGCTATTATGCTGGGTAATTGCGGGCATAATAAATCTGGGAGCTGAATAATTGAAGTTTTATGATGTTATTTTGTCACTTTTTAAAATTCTCCCCTTTGTTTACCCTTTTTCATGAACAATTTCATCTGCATAAGCCTCTAAGAGAAATGTTAGGGTGGTGGCACTGGCCAAGGGTCCAAACCTGAATTTGAATACTGTTTTTGCTACCTTTTTCTGACATTGACGAGCTTATTCCATTTTCTTTCTTTCCTTTCATTCTTTCTTTCTTTTTTTTTTTTTGAAACGGAGTTTCACTCTTATGGCACAGGCTGGAGTGCGATGGTGCGACCTCGGCTCACTGCACCCTCTGCCTCCTGGGTTCAAGCCATTCTCCTGTCTCAGCCTCCCGAGTAGCTGGGATTACAGGCATGTGCCACCATGCCTGGCTAATTTTTATATTTTTAGTAGAGATGAAGTTTCTTCCTGTTGGTCAGGCTGGTCTCGAACTTCTGACCTCAGGTGATCTGCCCGCCTTGGCCTCCCAAATTGCTGGGATTACAGGCGTGAGCCACTGTGCCCTGCTAATTTTTTTTTTTTCAAGACGGAGTCTCACTCTCGCTGAGGCTGGAGTGTAGTGGTGAAATCTCAGCTCACTGCAACCTCCGCCTCCCAGGTTCAAGTGATTCTCCTGCCTCAGCCTCCCAAGTAGCTGAGATTACAGGCGCCCATCACCACGCCCGGCTAATTTTTGTAGTTTTAGTAGAGATGGGGTTTCATTATGTTGGCTAGGCTGGTCTTGAACTCCTGACCTGAAGTGATCCGCCTGCCTAGGCCTCCCAAAGTGTTGGGATTATAGGCGTGAGCCACGGCGCCCAGGCTTCTTTCTTTCTTTACTGGAGACAGAGTCTTACTCTGTTTCTCAGGCTGGAGTGCAGTGGCAATCTGAGCTCACTGCAACCTCCACCTCCTGGGTTCAAACAATTCTTGTGCCTCAGCCTCCTGAGTAGCTGGTATTACAGGCATGTGCCACCAAGCTAATTTTTGCGTTTTTAGTAGAGACGGGGTTTTATCATGTTGGCCAAGCTGGTCTCGAGCTCCTGGCCTCAAGTGATCTGACCACCTCAGCTTCCTGAAGTGCTGGGATTACAGGCATGAGGCATCGTGCCCTGTGTTCATTCCATTTTTTGATTTTCGTTTCTTCATCTATAAAATGGGGGAAAATTCCTATCTATTTGGCAAGCATATGCTCAGAATCAATTTACATAATGTTTCAGAATAGTATCTTGAAATACTCTGCAAAAATCCTGCATACTAATTTTCTCAGTAATATCCGAATGCATTTCAGTTTATTTGCCTCTCAAGTGTCATATACCTTTTCAAGTGTGATTGGATCAGTGTATATTTAAAAACTATGGGAAATTTCTTATATAACTCATGCTCAGAAGCAAGAAGTGCTAAGTAACATCATATCCACTTAGTAATGTTATATATTCGTTTTTGTAGTACTGGGTCCTACTCTGCTAGCATAAATTAGCCATCCTTTGTTGTGTATGGATATGGCAGATGTATTTATTAAGTAAAGCCAATATAGAATGTTGACATTACAGGATTTAGAGGAGTAGGAGAAATGTTTTGGGTATAGTCTGGCTGAGTTCTTCAAATACACTGTGAGAAAATAACTTATCTAAAAACATGACTTGAATTCACGGCCTAGAGTTTCCTGTGTTTCAGTACAAATAAGAATCATAAAAACAGTAAATTCTCTTTCAAAAAAATTCATTTTCAGAGCTATAAACTGGCAGCCAGCAAACTTACTTTTATTCTTTAGTCACCAGCCCATTTCTCTAATTGTTTATTTTTTGTTTTTTTTTTTTTTGTTTTTGAGATGGAGTTTCGCTCTTGTTGCCTAGGCTGCAGTGCAATGGCGTGATCTCGGCTCACCGCAACCTCTGCCTCCCAGGTTCAAGCAATTCTCCTGCCTCAGCCTCCCGAGTAGCTGGGATTACAGGCATGCACCACCACACCCAGCTAATTTTGTATTTTTAGTAGAGACTGGGTTTCTCCATGTTGAGGCTGGTCTTGAACTCCTGACCTTAGGTGATCCGCCTGCCTCGGCCTCCCAAAATGCTGGGATTACAGGCGTGAGCCACCGCCCCCAGCCCCATTTCTCTAATTGTTAACATTTAAAGTTGTCAGATTTTACCTAAAAATCTAGATGTCTTGCCTCTTGAAAAGCAAACAACATTTTTGCTTGAGAATGGCCATCTACAATTGAGTATAGATGCTGTCTCCTTCAGATAGGGCCTTCTCTTGCCCACCTCTGGTCCTCTTCACTGAATCACGTTACCTGCGTGGCCTTGGAAGACAGTTCCTTTTAAAGACCTATCCTACGTATTTGATAGGTTATTGGCAGCCTTAAATATCTAAAATATAACTTCTAACCCAAAGGAAAGTAAACATAAGTAAAATGTAGCCTACTTTACTTGGTAGGAGAGACTTAGAATATATAAAGTCAGTTTACTCTTTAGAAGATATGGCACCTTTTGTAACCTTTCACTTTGTCCTAATTTTATATAGAGTGCCATGGGAGCCAAATGAAGGAGATCCAATGGCATAACAACAAGTAACAATTGATTGAAAGTGAAGAGATTAAAGAAATACCAATTAGAAACATCTAAGCACTTTGAGATCTTTTATGTGATAATCAGTTCTTTTTCTTTAAATGTTACCGCTGTGTTAAAGGACATCACTATCAACTTGATGTTCTTAATGGTGATACTGAATAAGAAAAAGTTAAAGTGTATTCAAGCTATGCAGTTTACTGAACAGATAAATGAAATAACATTTTATAAAAGATTTTTGCTAAATTAGTTGAGCTAAGAAGTTTTATCACTGAAAATAATGAGTAAATTTCCTAATAGAACGTTTTCTTAACCGTACACTAGATTAGATAATGGCCGTTAGGCCATTACAAACTTTATTTTTGTTGAAAACTTACATCTATTTACATTTATTAATTTAACATTTACAGTGTCTATGTGAAGACTACCTTGATGATGCATGAAACATGATAATTTATAATCTTGATCTGACTTAAATTTGAATTCCACATTTCCCAGAGTGAAAGCCAGCTTGTTAACATTCAAATAATACCACGACGTTGGTAACTCTAAGGAAGTGCTAAAAGAATGTTATGCCTTTTTGGAAAATGGTTTTCTAGTTAGAGTTCAACTTTAGAGAAAATTGAAAAAGTGATTAACTTGCACAGGAAACAGTGACTCCCCTGCTTTACTGCTCTTCACACTTTGAAAAGAGAAAGTGATTTGAGAGAAAGCCTAATGTCTATTCAAATAAGTGATTGTTTTTTAATTGCCCAGGTTAGAACTCTCACAAAGAGTTCTCTGTTGGTGATATGTAACAGTCTGTTATTAGTCATTAATATGTGAATATGGAAATTGTGAAAACAGCACAAATTGATTTAGCAAATCTTCATCAGTTTAGTGAAAGAGGGACCTTAACACTGGAGAGAGGTCTGAGGAGTTGCTTCTGCATCTGCCTGAGGGAATCTTGTCTTTCCTTCTGAAGTAAGCCAGATACAGCTAGCCAACTGCCAGTAGAACTATCTGACTGGTGTGTCCCTTTGTTGGATATAGAAATACCTGTACCATGGCATACATAGTGGAAAACATTAGTATAGAAGTTAGGAAAAGACTACTTCTGCTCTGGTACTGTTATTAAGTAATTGTGTAGTTTTGGATAAATATTTAACCTCTTTGTGTTATCCCTGATCATTAAATGAGATGAGTCGTTGGAAGAACACCAACTTTGAGTCAAACAGAGTCAGGGTGAATCCATGTTCTTCCTCTCATTAGTTATAGGTTATATGAAAAATGGATATATAGTGCTCAAAGTACAGTACCTATTTATGATTATGTGTTCAATAAGTCTTAGGTATTTTGTTTGTTTGTTTGTTTGTTTTGAGACAGAGTTTTGCTCTTGTTGCCCAAGCTGGAGTGCAATGGTGCGATCTCGGCTCACTTCAACCTCCGCCTCCCAGGTTCAAGTGGTCCTCCTGCCTCAGCCTCCTGAGTAGCTGGGATTATAGGCGTGCACCACCATGCCTGGCTAATTTTGTATTTTTAGTAGAGACGGGGTTTCACCATGTTGGCCAGGTTGGTCTCGAACTCCTGACCTCAAGTGATCTGCCTGCCTCGGCCTCCAAAAGTGCTGGGATTACAGGTGTGAGCCACCATGCCTGGCCAAGTCTTAGGTATTTTTATGGAATGAGGCAAGTTACTTATTTTCAGAACCTCAGTTTTTCTTGTTTTTAAAATGGGAATAATGTTTATCATAAAGAACTAGTATTGGGGTTTAAATGAGGATAACAAATATAAAGTCAAGTGAAGTGTAGCACAAATTAAATACTGGTTGCATTTGTTTCACAAGATTCCCTTTAGCACAGATCTTTTTTTTTCTTTTTTTTCTTTTAAAAATCATTATTTCAGGAAGAATGGAGTTGGGAGAAATCTGGTCTACTGGGTAGTTTAGAAAAGGATCTTTAGGGAGAGGGCGTTTTTAGGGGCCTGGCTGATTTACAGTAAAAATGTCACAGAGCAGGGTCTTTAGAATCTCCAAGTGAAGACTTTGAAGAGTCTAAAGGGGACAAAATAAGAATTCTTACTTGTGCAAAGGCAGCATGGTAGAGTGAAAACTAAAACAGACTGTGAATTGATCAGTTACTCAACAAATGTAACAGTTATTTATTATGCACCTATTATTTGCCAGGTACTGTTTGATGCTTGGCATATAAGATCCTTGCTCTCTCTCATGGAGTTTACACTTGTGGAGGGAGTGGGAAGACACAGACAATAAATATGAGAGAAGGTTGCAAATACTTAAGGATTGTGAATGCTGTGGGGGTAGGGTAGAATAGGTATCTAAGAGCTAGATGAGCACTACACAAAATGTGGCCTGTGATCAGTCTGAGAACTGTTCTCTTCTGGTCCTCTGTGAGATAAGAACTGAAATTGAGAGTTTATAGAAATTTTTACATCAATCTGATAATGTAATTTTATGTCAGTTGAGTCAAAACAATTAAAACTCATATTTTATATGCCTTATTTTTAATTTCATTTTTCAAGTAATTCATTGCCACCATATTTTACAATAGCATTGATCTATAGTGGGTTGAAAATAAAACACCAGTCTTTACTGTATTCATTTTAGCAGTGAGCTAGATCAACAGTTGCCATTGTTAGTACTAGTAGTAAGCATGTTGTGGAGATTTTCAGCTTCTTTTGATGAATAATTCGCTGCCAAGTAATTAGCTTATTTGGCTTAGAAATACTTACATCCATGTTATTTACACTATATTTTATGTTGGACTAAGTTATTTTAGGTCTTTTGATTTTCAAGTACTTTTATTCATGGTTGGATGCATGATACAAGTAGGAAGAGAGCAAAATTAAAACTGTAAGGTATATAATAAGTGATTTCTTTTTTTAATTTTTAACTTCTAGATTCTGTTCTCAATGCTTAGATTATTTCTAACATTTTTTCTCAACTCATATTTTATGATCAGTATATGGTACTTAGAAAGCTCTTTTGATATAAGATCTTTCCTCCAACAAAGAGTTAATTTATGCATGAAATTGTATCATTATATTTGTCCCTATCACTTCATCTGCTGCTGGTGGGTCATAGATCCTGAGAAGAGAATATAGTTGTTTGAGGAAATTTATCATTGATAACCTAGATAATATTTTTGATTGTCTATATAAGTCTACCATTTGCTATTGATAAATGATAACTTTATGCGTCCCCTCATTTATAGCCCCATTATCTTTTTTATGTGATAGGGGTAATTTAAGAAGTATGTTGAAGATAGCTGAAAGTAAGATTTAAAAATATGGAAAATATTTTGGATAACCCCTAGTTAGCATTTTAAGTACTTCTTTTCATTTTGTTATTTCAGATGCGGGACTAAACTAGTTTCCGGATTGTTACTTTAAAATGAAATTTAATATATCTCTAGCCTTAATGAAAATGGTAGTGGAGTAGAATTATGTATTAGTAGATAATAAATTAACTAAAAAATAAATAAAAATAAAGAAAAGGGCCTTGCAGATAATGACTCAACTCTTGCCTTGTCAGATCTGGCCAGTAAAAACAATACATGAATGATACAGGTTTGAAAAGAATGTGGCACAGACAGAATATTTTCTTGGGAAGATATTTGTAATTTAATATGCCTAGGTTTTTATACTCAGCACATGCTTTGGTAATATTAACTAGTGGTAAATGTGTTGAATTATTTAACCATCATAATAGTGATACCTGAAGGTACACAATTCTTATTATTTGGTGAAATGTTAAACAATATACTTCTAAGAGCAAATCTACTTAATAATGTTTACTATTTAATTGATTAGTTAAAATTTGAAAGGTAGTTGTAGAGTAGGATGAGGATAACATTAGGTAATGTGAATTATAATTTGTATTTTTAATGATTGCTAAACAGCAACCATTGAATTTACGTGGTCTGTGCCATAAGTAAGCTAAGGCTTTTGAATATCTCTGAGAGTTAAAAATATTTTTCTTGTGGTGGGGGGTGGAATTTCAGTTATATAAGAATTATAAATTGGTTTTCTTTTATTACCTGGATTTGAATTCTATTCAAATATGTATATCAAATATATGTAGATAACTAGATATATTCTAGAACCAGTCAGTACATGTTGGGGAACGAATGGGGAGGGTTTACTCAGCAGTACTCTCCTTTAGTTTGGTCATGAAATGAGGACTGCTTTATATAAATTGTTCTTACTGGCGCCAGCTAGCTGTAACTGCAGTCTGGCTGTGCTAGGGTAGCAAATAAAATGTGTCATGGATTTTCTGTTTGGAATGTATAAGAATTCAGCCTTTTGGACTGAAAGAACAGAGTTGATACATTAGAATAGCAGTAGTGAGACCACAATTGACAGTGAATATGTGAAATAGTGAGAAGCTATAAGCCTTTTAAGCTTTTAGTTCTTTTATAGGTTTATGCCTATTGATACTATTGGGTAATATGTGGGAGGTACTTAACTGCACACAGTTGCTGCAGACCTAATAGTTGGCAGCATAGAAAGCAGTACAAAGAATTCTGATTCTAGGCATTTTCACTTTGAAATAGTCATTTTGAGGATATACTCTGTGTGTTCTGTGAGCTTCATTGACATATTGTCTGACGTTTTTTGGCTTTTGTGGTAAATGGGATGTATGCTGCACAAACTACCCAACAGATGTGAACCACTGTTTGAAAGGAATTTTAATATGTAGCCAACCTACTGTATTCTTGTTTTTTTTTTAATGAATATGAATCAAACAAGAAATTTAGGCTCAAGAAGGCTGACCTAGAAGTCTGCTTTAGCTTTTAATGTTTATACAAATGAACTAAGTAGCAGTGGTTTACAGAAGAGGAAGTCCTTTTCACAGTGTCAAGCTGCCCACAGGTAAGAGATTCAGGTCCTTTTTCTGTGACACCTAACCCCCAGGCTTTATATTTTTCTCTCACCATTGGTAAGTTTTTAAAAATTTGTTTGTTTTTAGTTCTAATGAAAACAGGATTGGTAGATCGTTTAATGTTAATATTCAGGAGATTTTGAATGCCACATTTGGATTTGGTATTTTTTAAAATGTAATTTTCATCTTCTCAAAATTCCTTCACATTTGAATTGAAATGAACTAACAGTGGACTTCATATATGAATATTACTCATGCATACAATATGTTCATATTACATAGAAATCAGTTTTAGATCTCTTTTCATTATAGTCTGTTACTATATTCTCACTTGTAGTGACACCAACTGGTACACGCAGAGAGATGACATTTCGTAACCTCACTTAAGTATAAAGTTTTAGTTTAAATTTACCACTTTGAATTCACCTTTACAAATCAGAGTGCTTATGTTTTCAAATATGGCTCATTGACATACATTAGATAATGTATATTTATACATATAACTTGGTCAAGTTTTCTGCTTCCACCCTTATTCTTTCCATTTCTCTATATTTAAATTTATTATTATTTTAATAAAGTGATTTTTAAAAGTCTAAAATGAATGTATTAATTAGGAATTCCATTAAATTTAATATTTCTTAACCTGGGTTAAAGGAACACAGTCATTTGTTATTATTTTTTTCTATGCATGAAATATTGTATACAAAAATATAAAATTCCATTGCAATAAAAATAATCTATTACCATTGCTGTAAAGATAGGAAGGTGTATGTTTATAAAGAAATGCCAATGTATGTGTTCATTCGTATCAGTATGGCCAGAAATATATTACTGATTGTAATAATTTTTGGAGGGTGGGTGAAGAGTTGAATAGCAGAGTAAAGTGAAGAGTGGTAGTGAGGTAGCTTAGAGTAGTGTATCAAAGAAAGGAATTACGTCAGGCAGCTCTCTGCTCTTTCCCTCCCTCTTTAGAAGTCAAGCAGCAGGCTCTTTCTGTAATCAAAGTGTTACTTTTAGGTGGGACTTCCAGTTCTCTAGTTTCTGAAAGTTTGGTCACTTATTGCTACATGGTTGTATACTTTAAAACTGGGGGCCAGCTGTGATAGAAGCCATACTCATGTTTCAGGGGCAGGAACTGTTCCTTACTTGTTGCCTTTTGACAGTGTTGCTTGGATTTAAAAAAAAAAAAAAAGCATATATTTTATTAAAGTATAGAAATGTAACTTTTTTGTGTATGTTTCATCTCAGTAAACAATTTCCCTATGATTGACAAAATGATGATAGTAGAAAGAAATCAATTTTGATTGATGTGTTTGAGGTTGGATGAGGAGAAGGTCATGCTTCTTGGTGTGGAAGACATACACATCTGAAACAGTAGGAAAAAGTTTTTCAAACTTCTCTTGTGCTATTATATTGGTTAGGGGAATGCTGGGCTGGGAAGATAGTTGAGATGGGCTAGTTTTTACATATAGACAAAGAGAAAAAGAGTTGATAGACAAAAACAGGAATTTATTGAATGCTGTTAGAGTTGGAGGTCATAGCAAAGAAAGATGAGGGATAGTAGGACAGAGGTGTATTTTGTACATAGACAACCAAAACAAAGATAAAAGTCATGAGTATGATTACAGGCGTGGTGGCTCATGCCTGTAATCCCAGCACTTTGGGAGGCCGAGGCAGGTGAATCACCTGAGGTCAGGAGTTCGAGACCAGCCTGACTAACATGGTGAAACCCTGTTTCTACTAAAAATACAAAAAATTAGCCAGATGTGGTGGCGCACGCCTGTCATTCCAGCTACTTGGGAGGCTGAGGCAGGAGAATTGCTTGAATCCGGGAGGCGGAGGTTGCAGTGAGCCAAGATCGCACCATTGCACTCCAGCTTGGGCAACGAGAGCGAAACTCTGTCTCTAAAAAAAAAAAACCAAAAACAAACAAAAAAACAAAACACCAAAAAAACAATGAGGATAAAGGTATGTAGTCTTTGAGGCTATTGAAGTTGAGTGTGAATGATCCAAAATTTGGAGTATAAAAATCTTTGAGTTCCTAAAAAGTGTTTGTGTTCCTTTTAAGAAAGAAAATGTATTTAGCAAGCAATGTGGAATCTCAAAATCTTCAAAATGAAATGAACCTAAGTGGTCAGGTAGTTTCTAATATTGCACTTTGCACAGGAACCTACTGTTTGATATTCCTGACAGATAATTATCTGGTTTATACTCTACTATTTCTAATGACAGAAGGGAGAGTCTCTATTTTCATAAATCAGTTTCTTCTTTTGTTGGGCATCCAAACAAATTAACATTTGTTGATTTTGAGATGAAGTTGCCTTTCATTACTTTTATTTTTGCTTCTCATAGCCCCCCACTTTCTGTCTGTCTGTAGCTCTCTTTCTCTTGTATCTCTTTTACATGACAAATATGTACTATTTAAAGAAAGCTCATTAAAATTTTCTTATATTTTCTAGGCTAAATATCAATATCTTTTATTTTTTCCCGACATTTCCTCATACAACTTACTGTTCCAGAGCATTCTTTAGCGTGGTCATCCCACAGTTATTAATAAGTCCTTCTTTATCTGTGATGCTCAGAACCAAACATAATTACTCTAAAAATTTTCCCCTTCTCCTTGGCTATCTATTTGTTCTACAGTTTAACTTTGCATTAGCATTTTTGGCAGCCACCTTGAGACGATTTTTTGAGTTTGCATTAAGTTAAAATACCTCAGTCTTTCCCTAATATTCATTGATAAACTTTAACATACTTTAATATTTGAAACAATTGTTATGTTATTATGTTTTCTTGATAATTTCTCATGTTGTTCGTTATATTTACTATGCTTTGTGTTCGTCTTCCTTGCAAGGTTTTTTTCTGTTTTAATAGTGTTTTTAAAGAACTGGCTTTTGGTTCCTTAATTGCTTGCTCATTTGTTTTCTTTCATAATTTTCTGCTTTTATTGTAATTCCATGCTTTGGGATTATACCTTTTTGCCTTTATTAATGTTTTTGAGTTTGTGTTTTTTCTTAATATATGCATTTAAGGCTATCAGTTTTAATCTGAATATCATTTTAGCTGATTTCCCTAGGTTATATTCTTTTAGTACTTCGTTGGTATTTTATCACTGATTTCCTCCTACATCTAAAAGTTTTTTTTTTATTTATAAGGAGATAATTTTTCTGTCATCTTGTTGGTATATTTATTACATTATGACTACAGAATATAGCCTTTTTTTTGTCTTTGAATTTGTTAAGATTTTCTTGTCGCCATATACATGGTCAGTATTGATGTACATTGGCTATATTTGTGAAAAAATTATATTTTGGGTTTATTGGGTATACAGTTCTATTTATTTTTGTTATTCTGACATGCTAATGGGTTGTTCATTGCTTATTACTTTTGTATTCTTCATCCATAGATTTATCTCTGATTGTGGATTTATTAGTTTTTTCTTGAATTATTTAAACTTGTTTTATCAATAGGACATATCTCTTTTTTTGTTCTATTACTTGATTTTCAACTTGAATTCTTTTTTATATGTCATATATAGGTTTTATATGTATACCTACCCTTTTTTGTGGTACTATTTGCCTAGCGTATCATTTTCTATCCTTCTGTTTCAACCTTTCTATGCTATTACTCTAAGGTATGTCTCGTTTATAGTGCATAGCTAATGATATTTTTGTTGTTTTACACAGCTTGAAACCCATCAGGTTTTTCCCTGATTGATAATTTTCTTTATTTTTGCCCCATATTCTGCAACCTGTTAGTTTGTTAACTTACACATTGCAATTATCTGGATAAATAACATATTTATTTTAAAGATGATTGATCCTCAGTTATTTCAGCCTGCTCAAGAGTTTTACTTGTGTTTTGGAGCTTTGCTAATTTCCTTATCTGAATTTCTTCATAGGTTCTTCTGCTGTCTGGTCTTGTACTTATATTTATATATAATCATTTTAGCAAAGGTCTGCGTTCTCTGTCTTTGCTCAGAAGTAATATATTTATTTCCTCACTCTTGCTGACTGCTAGCTTTGCTAGCTATAGAATTCCACAGTGAAAATAACTTTTCCCATGAATTTTGAGGATATTGTTTTTTTTTTTTAGCTTTCAGTATTGCTGATGACAAGTCTGATGCCAGTTTAATTCTTTCTCTTCTGTAGTTAAATGATATTCTAAGTTATTAATATTTCCCTATAATGATTTTCTGAAATCTTATTGCAGTATGCCTAGGTGTCAAAAAATTTTATTTTGCTTGTTTTAATTTAGTTTGTTTTGGGATTCAGTAGACCTTTATTATTGGAAAACTTGTATATTTTTTCAGCTTTGCTGATTTTTTTTAATTTTCTTATTTTTTTCCTTCCTTTTTTTCTTGTTTCTTTTTTTTTAGAAACTTGACTTAATTGAAAGTTGTTGCTTCTGGGTATATTTCTTATGTGTTTGTTTGTTCTTGTGAGTGTAATACCTTCTCATACACTTAGAGGATTTTTAAATATACTATTTTAAAATGTCTTCTGTTTATTCTCCTATTAATTAGCTAGTGTTTTTTGTGGGGTTTGGCACCTGACCTTTTGTTTGAATTCTTGAATGTATTCATTTTTGTATTTGAGATTTCCTGTTTTACTTTGGCTGGATGCTGATGGTTCAGGTGATTTTGAGTGGTGGGGAAGTGGTACTTGCTGCACATGGGATATGCTGATAATTTGTCTTTGGGATGGTAGCCTCCATGTCTCTCCGGGGGCATAGTGTCTATATAAGTTACTACCCTAGCTGCATTCACAAATGTGACTGCTGCCCTGGTTTAGCACTAGCATGGAAGAGAGAATGTCTGATGAACTTAACTGTTCAAATACCAATTACATGAGTGAATTTTCATGTGATGATTCACACTGGCGTATCAGGTCTAAATTGAAAGTCTGTATTTGTATCGCCTTGTCTCTGTGTAAGTGAGGTACTTATAACTAGTCTGACATTTATCCTTTTAGTCTTTAAAATATCACTTGCATGCCTGTATACATGTTTAGATTTTTGTGTGTGTGTTTTAAAATATAATGGCATAAAACAGGAAACATTTATTGACTGCTTACAGTATCTGAGTACTTTCTATTTATTATGTCATTTAATTCCCATAACATTTCCATGAAGACAGACTTTGTTATTTCAGTTTCATAGATGATTTTACTGAGGTAAGGAGAAGATATATATTTTAGGTAGATAACCAGGAAATAATAGGATTAATATTTAAAAAGGTATGTCTGGTCCTGGTATTTGCACTATTAATTGCAAGAGTTCTGCTTTTTTGGTGTGCTTGATAATATTTCTCAGAGATTTTTTTTTAATGCCTGGGATATTAAGGGTTTTTGTTTTTGTATTTTCTATGACAGTGCAGCACTAGGCATCCTGATATATTCCTTTGTAAAACATGTTGATACATTGTTAGATAGATACCTTAAAGGTCCTTTGCTGTGTCAAAATGATGCACAATTCCTGCTTGTTTGTCCTTAAAAATGGATGTGACAGTTAACTCTTCTGCTTATGGTACATAAGACCGCTCATTTCTGTGTATTAATGCTAACCACAAGTAGTTGCCAATCTGATGTTTAAAAATGTATTTTCTCTTTTTGTTTTGTCTTTTTTTGATGATTAGGTTGAATGCCTTTTCTTGTATATGTTGTTTTATGAATTGCCTGCTCACGTTTCTGTATTTTTTTTCCAACTGTTTGTCCTTTTCATTCACTAATAGATTTTCTTTTTTATTCTGAATACTAATCCTATATCACTATGCCATTTTTTCAAGTATTTCTCCTAACTTGTGGTTACTTGTAGTACTTTCTGTGCCTTTGAATATTTATATTATTTTATATCTAGTGTCTTTGCTATTATGCTTAACTGCTATTTTGATAGATTTTCCACTATTTATTTCAAAATCCATTTCTTCCTTATTTGTTATGTTTTGTTTTGTTTTTGTTTGAGACAGAGTCTTGCTCTTGTCACCCAGGCTGGAATATAGTCGTGTGATCTCGGCTCACTGCAACCTCCGCCTCCTGGGTTCAAGCGATTCTCCTGCCTCAGCTTCCTGAGTAGCTGGGATTACAGGTGTCTGCCACCATGCCCGGCTAATTTTTGTAATTTTAATAGAGATGGGATTTCACCATGTTGGCCAGGCAGGTCTTAAACTCCTGACCTCAGGTGATCCGCCTGCCTTGGCCTCCCAAACTGCTGGGATTAGTGGCGTGAGCCATCGCGCCTGGCCTTTCTTGTTTGTGATGCTTCTCTGTCATAGTTACATTTTTTATTGTTTGTGTCTGTCTTTTGGAGGATTATTCTGTTGTACTCTTTTTTTTTTTGTACTTAAGATAATAATGCTTTGTTATATGCTGTCACATCTGAGAGGGCAAACATTTTTCATTACTTTTGTTTTCAATTTTTTCCCTGTTTTTAGCATTGTTTCACTTAGAGATTAAGTTTTTTTTTTTTTTTTTGATATGGAATCTCGCTGTGTCGCTCAGGCTGGAGTGCGATGGCGCTGGGCTCACTGCAGTCTCCACCTCCTGGGTTCAAGCAATTCTCCTGCTTCAGCCTCCCGAGTAGCTGGGGTTACAGGCATCCACCACCATGCCTGGCTAATTTTTGTATTTTTAGTAGAGACGGGGTTTTACCTTGTTGTCCAGGCTGGTCTCTAACTCCTGACCTCGTGATGCGCTCGCTTCGGCCTCCAAAAGTGCTGGGATTATAGGCGTGAGCCACCGTGCCTGGCCTCAGAGTAAGTTTTAAAAGCTAGTCATGCTACAAAATATCTAGGTGGAATTTTCTTTTTTTTTCTTTCTTTCTGTCTGTCTTTCTGTCTTTCTCTCTTTTTCTTCTTTCTTTCTTTTTTTTTTTTTTTTTTTTTTTTTTTTTTGAGATAGGGTCTCGTTCTGTAGCCCGGACTGGAGTGCAGTGGCATGATTATAGTTCACTGCAGCCTTGACTTCTGGGGCTCAAGTGATTCTCCCACCACAGCCTCCCAGGGAGCTGGGGCCAGAGACACATGTCACCATACCTGGCTAATTTTTAAATTTGTTGTCGAGATGGGGTCTCGCTGTGTTGCCCAGACTGGTCTTGAATTCCTGGGCTCAAGCAATCCTCTTGTCGCAGCTTTCCAAAGTGTTGGGATTATAGGCATAAGCCACCATGCCCGGCTATAGTTACTTTTAAAAATTCTCCTTTTTTTTCTTTAGTCACCTCCCTGACAATACTTCTAATAAATTTTATCCAGGAAGAATTGATTTTTTTTTTTTACATTGAGTCTTAGCTCTAATATTTCATAAGACAGTTCTAATATGTCATGTAAGTGTTTCTAGATACATTTTTCTTGCCATTCTGATTTTTTTTTTTTTTTTTGAGACAAAGTCTCCCTCTGTCACCCTGGCTGAAGTGAAGTGGTGCGGTGTTGGCTCACTACAACCTCTGCCTCCTGGGTTCAAGCGATTCTCCTGCCTCCACTTCCTGAGTAGCTGGGATTCTATCATGCCTGGCTAATGTTTTGTATTTTTGGTAGAGATGGAGTTTCTCCATGTTGTCCAGGCTGGTCTTGAACTTCTGAGCTTAGGTGATCCACCCACCTCACCCTTCCAAAGTACTAGGATTACAGTCATGAGCCACAGCACCTGGCCTGAATGTTTTCTTTATTGTATGTTCTGACTCCTGTTTGAGCTTTTACTGCTTTGCTCAGGATTTTCACAATGTATTGGATATAGTATGCATACCCTTTGTTTTGTGTTTAAGAGAAATGTCTGTGGTGTTTTATTACTATGGTGTTTTTTTGTGTTTAAGAGAAATATCTGTGGTATATTATTATGGAATTTCTTGTTAGTTTGAAGTGATCTTTTATCAGCTAAAGGAATGATTTTTATGTTCTTAATTTTTATTTTTATCAGTGCTTAATTTTAATTTTTATCAGTGAATGAGTGTTGAAACATTTAGTGTCTTTTCAATTTCTGTTAAGAAATGAGTTAATTTTTGTTTACCCCTTTTATATTGTCAAAAAATTTCCTAATATGCTTTAAAAATTATTAGAGGTGTTTAAAATGGAAAAACAGTGCAGTTTAGGATAGAGACGTTAATCTCATCTTTTAGTAGTTAACCAGGAATATGGGGATAAAGGAATTAGAAGAAAATGTATAGTTTCTTGCCTCCTGGCCTTAATGATCTAACATAGTCACAGTCAGGCTCCACAAACTGCTCTTCTAGTCTCTCTAAGCACTGTTCTTTGCACAGTATATTTATTGAATTGATTGTTGTGCTGTTAACAGTGAGGTGGCTGATCGAATTTTTTTCTGTTTACTAGTCAAATGGCTTCAGACTCTTTATGTCAACAGTAGAAAAGATGATTAAAAATTTAGAAGAGAAATATGGTATTTGGAAATGCCAAAATAAGGTCCTAGATCTGCATTTGTGAACCCTCCAAAAGAGCTTAGTTATATGTACTTGGTGGCTTACTGCATTTATCACTGAATTTCCTTGGAATTTTTCTCCCCTGCTTCTCTCTCTGTACCTCCTCCTTTTTATTTTTTTTAATTCTGGAGGCTCTAGGCTCAGTTAAATATTTTCATGTGGCAGAGAGCCAGATTTCCAATAGCCCTGAACTCAGCATGCTGCTGTTGCTTAGCAACTACTTGTGAAGTCTTGTGGCTATAACTGAATTATAAATAGGGTTATGAGCAGAAGTGCAATTGAAATTGAGATTGGAAAGAAAGGCATACTCTTTTTTTTCCCCGTCTCACTTGAATTTGAGTGATTTTTTTTTTTAAATGCAGAGTCAGTTTTCATAAATCTGGCTTATAAACATTGGTAATACTAACCCTATCAGGAAGACAATATGGGCATCTTTGTAATTACACATCTGTAAGCTTTTTTTTTTTTTTTTCAGTGCTAAACAGTCTATAATGGAGACATGGCAGTTCATGGAAACTAGAGAACAGAACTTCTAATTTTCATGGTCATACATGTAGAAAAATATCCATATATTGTATTACTGCTGTATTTATCTTCCACATTTACATTAAAATCTACATACAGGAACACTTTATTAGATTATGTTCTTGTACTTTTCATCACATCATTTCTTTAGAGTGGCTTAAAAATTCTCCTATAATCATGACCACAGGCATTTGATGAATATTGAATACATGAGTAAATCAACCTATCTTTATTATTGCTTAAACAGTACATTTTGAAGTACACTTTATTAAAATGTTATCAGCAAAAAGCCTGAAAGGTTCTTTAAGGTCTTCTGATTTAATTTCCTTATATTTCACATGGAAAGCTTTAGACCTAACGATGTTAAATGATTTGCCTAAGATCTGTCACACCCTGGTGTGTGTATGTATATTTGTTTTTTTTGCATTGGTCTCTCTTACTGTTACATATTTCACAACTCTCTTTTTTTTGCACTCATATTTCATCAGTTTACACAAAATTTAATTGAATTCTGTAATTTATTAAAAAATGTACAACTTAGTAACAAACACAACTTACATGAACAGATTTAGTTGAGAGCAGAAGACCATGGGTATCAGTCAATAAATTTGTAGAATGGATGGAGAACATTGGCTTATTTGATATGATGATTAGGAGGTTAAGAGAGTTTCCAAAGTATAGAATTTTTGGTCAGAACTCTACAGATTTTTTTCAGGTTCTAAAAGATGAAACTAAGTGGCAATTCTTGGTTTTGGGTAAAGAGCTCTGTGCTTTCTTAAAATATATTAAACTTTTGTTAATCGCTTTTAACAGCCCATCATATGAAACTAAGTCGATTGCAGACATTTGCCAGAAACAAGTAGATTGTATTCTTAGGCATTGTTGCTAGGAAAAATTTAGAGTGGAAATGTAATTTTTTATTTTGCTGCCAGTGGAGGTGCTGGTTCATTCTTTGTTGTATGCCCAGTAGTAGAGATCTTGCTATCAAAAGTGTAAGTTTCTTTGAAAGGTTTAACTGAAGGAAGAAGTAGAATTATAAATAGAATTGGCTGGAAAATTTGTGATAAAAAATAATTTTAATTAGATCTACAAAGAGGGATAACCAGCAATATTGCTCTGCTATAGAAGATAAATGGTTGGTACAAAGAGGAATTTGAATTACCTCCATAATATGGAAGAGAATTTAGGGTCTTTTTTCTTTCATCTTTTGTGTGTGTGTGTGTGTGTGTGTGTGTGTGTGACAGGATCTCACTCTGTGGCCCAGGCTGAAGTGCAGTGGCACAATCATGGCTCACTATGACCTTGACCTCTCAGGCTCAAGTGATCCTCCCACCTCAGCCTCCAGAGTAGCTGGGACCACAGGTGTGCACTACCACACCCTGCAAATTAAAAAATTTTTTTTGTTGAGACAGGGTCTCACTATGTTGTCCAGGCTCATCTTGAACTTCTTTCTGGTGCCTCAGGCAGTCTTCCCACCTCAGCCTCCCAAAGTGTTGGGATTATAGGCGTGAGCCACTGCACCCAGACATCTCAGCTGCCACTTTAAACTCCTCTGGGTTTTTAGTAGGGCAGTTGGAAGAGAAGAGGAATAAGACAGAGATCCAGGGTGAAGTTCCTGGGACTCTCTAAACTATTATAAGGCATTTTAGTTGCTATACTAATTGTTCTAAGGTGCCTTGATTATTCAATTTCCCTCCAATTTGGATTGGTATGTGATGTGTAACTGCTTTGAATAATGTTTTGCAAGCATCATGCCTTCTTGCTTTTCTTGAAACAAAACTGGCCAGTATAAGCAAAAATTATTTTAAAAGCATTAAAACTAATTTAATAAAGAAAATATGAAATTCCAAGACATGTTTAAAGTGATATTTGATATATGGGATTATTAAATGTTCTCACTTGTATTGCTTTTTTTTTTATTTTTTGAGATGGAGTCTCGCTTTATTGCCCAGGTGGAGTGCAGTGGCGTGATGTCAGCTCACTGCAACCTCAGCCTCCTGGGTTCAAGTGATTCTCTTGCCTCAGCCTTCTGAGTAGCTGGGGCTACAGATGTCTGCCACCACGCCTGGCTGATTGCTGTATTTTTAGTAGAGTTGGGGTTTCGCCATGTTGGCCAGGCTGGTGTCGAACTCCCAACCTCATGTGATCCACCTGCCTTAGCCTCCCAAAGTGCTGGGATTACTGGTGAGAGCCACCGCGCCTGGCCTATAGTGCTTTATTAACAAAATCTGATATGTTTGTGATATACTCTTTTCACTAATTGTGACTCATAGGTTTATTAATATTGCTTTCCTTGCAATGAGGATAACAGTATAAGTTAAGAAGAACTATTTTAAGGTATTTTAGATATAAATATAATTGTGGTTAAATTTTGGATATCTGTTGCATATGAATGTAACATTTAAAAAAAAAAAGTAAAATAAGCTAAGCTACTTTTCATGTAGACCAGTGTTTAAAATAACAGTATTTATGGGTTTTTGTTTTTTTTTTTTGAGATGGAGTCTTGCTCTTTTGCCCAGGCTGTAGTGCAATGGCATAATCTCAGCTCACTGCCACCAAGCCTGGCTGACTTTTTGTATTTTTAGTAGAGACAGGGTTTTACCATCTTGCCCAGGCTGGTCTTGAACTCCTGACATTGTGATCCACCCACCTCAGCCTCCCAAAGTGCTAGGATTACAGGCGTGAGCCACCATGCCCGGACAGTGTTTTTAAAAGCTTGGTTAAATTTCATTTTAAAACCTAACCACTGTTAAATATTTGGTTAAAAAGAGCCTCAGTTGGTGGATTACTCGTATAATTTTTACCCTTCCTCCAATGGAGCTTTTGTTACTTAAAATGGTTCTGTGTTCCTATATGTTTTAAAGGCATTGTTTCTAATCTTTAGTTCATGATTAAAATAAGTCCTCTACATATAATTTTTATATTAAGTGTTTAGGCTTTCATAGTGTCAAATATATGAATTCATTTTGCATTTTGGATAACAAGTAGTGACCAAAGAAAACATTTTAAAATTAATTTGTCATTTCATCAAAACACACTACTGGATGGTTTCATATAAGAAATGCATAGAACAAGTACATTAATAAATAGCATTGGTTTTAACATGACTTGGCTGTCAAACCAGCCATTCATTTCAGCAACTGTAATTTAAATTCTTGAAATTAAAAGGTTTTTTTTTTTCTTTTTGTTTTCTCTTTCTTATTTATTTATCTATTTATTTTTTGGTTTGGTTTGGTTTGGTTATTTCCTACTGATCTGTAATCCTCTTCATGATGTTATATTAGACTATACATTGTTTGCCATCTTTAGAAATTAAAATCTACTCCATAATAAATTTGTACTGTACAGAGAGACATGCCTATTAAGCATTATTAGATTGGAAAGGTAGAATGATGAAATGCATTCTGTTATCTGGGTAAAGGAGTAAGAAATTCCAAGTATTGTCAACTTTAACATTACTCCACTTTAGGCAAAGTTGAAAAATCAAAAATAGCGGTGTTGTACAGATTATTTATGTGCATGGTTAACTTCTACTTGACACAATCATAAGATAATTTGTTTTTCTAACTGATAGAAATTATTTTAACTTAATTGAGAAAATAATTATTGAATGCCTACTGTGTATAAGACACTACTGTTTGTGGAAAGAAGTTTGTGTTAAAAAAAGTATAAGGCATACTTCCTACCTTATTTTGAAGTCTGCTTTGGTAAGTTATTTAAGCTTTGTATTTTTAATACATATTAAGCAGTTTTTTAACCAACAAATCTGATTGACTCATAAACTTGCAGAAAAAAAGTGCTAGGAAAAATGTAGTACTGTTTAGAATTTGAGATTTTAGAGAAACTTTAATGTATTAGGACTGTGATTCAAGTGTTTTATGATTCTCCTGTAAATAGAAAAACACTTAAATATATAGATATTGATGTGCACACACACACACACACGCAAATATATATGTACAGTGGCATGTTTCTTGAAAGTGGCCCATTTATTTAGCTTAACATTCATTTCTTTAATTGGCACCTAATAAGTAAAGGTGTCAAGTTAATATTTTAGGTGATGAAATGCAAGGCACATATTTTTTTCCAAGAAAATAGAGTGTTTTTGCTGGAAGTTTTGCTTTTATATTCGCATCTATTCTAAGATTCCTGCTAGCATATTGTTTCTATTTTTAGCCTGTTGCCAGGCAGATTTAAAATTTCTTCTCTTATGGCTGTCTAATTTCTATCTTCCTGATTGGTTACATGATGCTGCTTTTATTAGCCAACCACAGTGACTATGCAAATTGTATTTCAGTTTCTGTTGCTGTGAAAGAACTGATAAGATGGCTGCAGGGGGCTCCCTTTGGGGTATGTTTTTTATTTTAAAGAGGGTTTTCATCAATATGTAGTAAGAAGCAAAGGTAGATTTCTTTTAAAGGGGCATTTTATTTTTGAAATGGGATATCAAACTAAGCAAGCTTTATAAAAGGCTGAAAAATGCCTCTCTTGTGTATTTGATTAATTTTAATGCTGCTCTGTTTTGCCTCTATTAGGCAACTTATAAATGGGTATATTTTATTACTTTTTGTATGTAAACATGCCAGCATGCTAGTTTACAAGTCTGTTAAAATGTTCTAGATTATTGTCTTTGCTTTCTAAAAGAATAGTTTTTTTCATGTAGGAATTATTTTAGATGTCAGTTACGTGTATATAGCGCATCATTCTTTTAGCCAATACTTAATTGTATTCTATGTGCTCAACACTACGTAGTTCACTAATATTATACTAGAATACTTCATATTCTTCTTCTTTTGTGAAATGACCTCAGAAGCACATCATCATGATATCAGCATATTTAAGATGTTTTCTAATATCAAAGCTTTGGACACTTAAAATGTATTAATTTTCCCTGAGATTTGACAGAGATTAAAATTTGAAAGAAGTAATAATTTTATACTAGATACTCAATAAAAATGTCAAAGTGTTCCATTAAACAATACGTAAATGTAGTATTAGAGTCCATTTATAATAAAAATTTCTAAAAGGATACCTTCAGAGCATTGGCAAATACAGAGAATGGTGGCAGAACAGGCCATATGAATAAAAACAATATTGATAAAATGTGACAAAGCCATATGTAACATCAGAAAGTTCAAGAAGTATACCTCGTTTAAAAACATTTATCATCGTTAATTACATATAAGGCCTTTTGGTTATAGTACCATTTTATAATAAAAGAGAATGTTTCTGTTTCACTTAAGACTTTCTAGTCTTTCTGGTAAAAGATAGTTAATTGAATTTTCCATATGCGGAAGACTTTATTAATATTTGCTCCTGGAGGGGTCACCTGTGTCATGCTTAGTACTGCTTTGTCTTTTGTTTTTTGTTTTTAAATATCTTGCGTGAGTATTTTATGCCCATTACTGCAATCCTGCAAGATGAGCATACTGTAGAATTATGTACCATTTAGGACAGGGAAAAAGAGTAATGAGCTCATCCAAGATGAGGACATAAGAGAACAAGGCTGCTGCTATTTTACACATACTGCCTTTCACCACCAATATAATCACAGATACACTTGTTGGCTTAAAAATGTGAACGCTCTGAAGTATAAACCAACACTCGGTTCTCTTGGTATAGTTGTTCTGTCCATGTTGGAAGTGTGACCCAGTAAAGGGGTTTAGGTTAAAAATAAATGAAAAACACTCAACTGAAGTTCTGCTATTTTTTTTAAATATCTAGTTTATTGAGATACAATTCACATGTCATACAATTCATCTGTTTAAGTGTATAATTCAGTGGTTTTCAGCATATTCACAGTCGTGTAATCACCACAATGTTTGAACATTTATATTACCCTATAAAGAAATCCTGTACCCTTTAGCAGCCAACCCTTATTTCTTCCGAAGCCCTCCAACCCTAGGCAATTGGTAAGCCACTTTCTGTCTGTATAGATATAGATTTGCCTATTCTGGACATTTCATATACATTAGTCCCCCCTTCTCCACAGGTTTCATTTTCTGTGGTTTTAGCTGTCTGTAGTCAACTGTGGCTAATATTAAGTGGAAAAATTTCAGAAATAAATAATTCATAAGTTTTAAATTTGGCACTGTTCTAAGTAGTGTGATGAAATCTCATGCCATTCTCTTCTGTCCTACCTAGGATATGAACCATCCCTTTGTCCAGTATGTCCAGCATATCTACACTGTAGATGCTACCCACCCATTAGTCATTTAGAGATGTCTGGGTTATTAGATCTGTGCTGGTATCACAATGTTTGCCTTAAAGTCACCCTTATTTTATTTAGTAACAGCTTCAATGTGCAAGAGTAGTGATGCTGGCAATTTGGATATGCCAAAGAGAAGCTGTAAAGTGCTTCCTTTAAGTGAAAAGGTTAAAGTTTTTGACTTAATAAAGGAAAGAAAGAATCATATGCTGAGGTTTCTAAGATCTATAGTTAAGAACTATCTTATACTTCTGTGAAACAAACAGTATATTGTTATAATTGTTCTATTTTATTATTAGTTATTGTCAATCTCTTACTGTTCCTAATTTATAAGTTAAATGTATGTATGTATGTATAGGAAAAAACATAGTATATATAAGGTTCAGTACTATCCAGTTTCAGGCATTCACTGGGTGTTTGGGAATGTATCTTCTATGGATAAGGGGCAATACCGTAAATGGAATCATTCAGTATGTGGCCTTTCGTGACTGGCTTCTCTCAGCATGTTTTCAAAGTTTATGCATGTAGTAGCATGTACAGTACTTCATTCCCTTTATGGCTGAATGATACTCTGTTGTATGGATATACCACATTTTATTTATCCATTCATTAGTCACAGGGCATTTAGGTTGTTTCCAGTTTTGGGCCATTATGCGTAGTGCTTCTATAAAGCATTTGTGTACAAGTTTTTGTGTGGACATATGTTTTCATTTCTCTTGGGTGTATACCTAGGAATGAAATTGCTGGATCGTATGGCAACTCTGTGTTTCACATATTGTGGAACTGCCTGTTTTCCAAAGCAGCTGCACCTTTTTGCAATCCCACCAGCATTGTATGAAGGTTCCAATTTATCCGTATCCTTGCCAATGCTCATTATTCTTGTTGATTATAGCTGTCCTGGTGTGTGTGAGATGTTATCTTATTGTGGTTTTGACTTGCATTTCGCTGATGACTAATGATGTTTACTGCCTATGAACTATTGGCTTATAAAAGCCATAGCATTAGGAGAAAAACCTAATGTAGGTGACAGGTTGACGGGTGCAGCAAACCACCATGGCACGTGTATACCTATGTAACAAAACTGCACGTTCTGCACATGTACCCCAGAACTTAAAGTATAATAATAATTTTAAAAAAAACAGAAAAAGAAAAAAAAAAGCGTTTTTGTGGAAATGCCTATTAAGTCCTTTGCTCATTTTAAAATGGAGTTATTTGGTGTTTTATTATTGAATTGTAACAGTTTTTATATATTCAAGATACAAGTCTCGTATTGGGTATATGGTTTGCAAGTATTTTCATCCATTGTGTGAATTGTCTTTTCACTTTCTTAGTGGTTTCCTTTGCAGCACGAACAGTTTTAATTTTGATGAAGTTCAGTTAAACTTTTTTTTTTTCCTTCTTCTTTTATTGCTTCTTCTCTTTGGGTCATATCTAAGAAACCATTGCCTGTTCCAAATTTATGAAGATTTTATGTCTTTGTTTCCTTCTAAGATTTTAGTTTTAGCTCTTAAATTTAGGTCTTTCATTTATAGGAATTAATTTTTGTATAAGGCAAGAAATAGGAGTCCAACTTCATTCTTTTGCATGTGGCTATCCAGTTTTTCCAACACTCTTTGTTTAAAATACTATTCTTTCCCCATTGAATGGTCTTGTAACCCTTGTCTAAGACAATTTACTGTAAAAGTGAGGGTTTATTTCTGTTCCAAAATATATCCTAAGGATATACCTGTCATTTTACTGGTAGTATCACACTGTCTAGGTTATTGTAGCTTTGTCATAACTTTTGAAAATGCAAAGTATGAGTTCTCCAAGTTTATTTTTCTTCTTCAAGATTGTTTTGGTTGTTCTGGGATCCTTGCATTTTCATATTAATTTTAGGATCAGCTTACCAGTGTCTGCAAAGAAAATAGCTAGGATTTTGATAGAGATTGTTTTGAACCTGTAGCTTAATTTGAAGAGTGTTGACATCTTAAGGATTTGAGTCTTTTGATTCATGAGTATGGAACGTCTTTTATTTATTTATGTCTTTAATTTATTCAATAGTATTTTACAGTTTTCAGAATATTAAGTTCTGTACTTCTTTGGCAAAATTAATTTTTGATATTACTCTAAATGAGATTGTTTTATTTTTGGATCATTTGTTTCAAGGTTATAGAAATGCAATAGATTTTTATATGTTAATCTTATTATAGTGAACTTTGTCAAACTCTTATTCTAATAAATTTTTAGTTGATTTCTTACTATTTTCTATATACGAGATTTTGTTATCTGTAAATAAAAATAGTTCTTTCTTTTTTTTTAAGTTGTATGACTTTTGGCTGGGTGTGGTGGCTCATGCCTGTAATCCCAGCACTTTGGGTGGCCGAGGCAGGTGGATCACCTGAGCTTGGCAGTTTGAGACCAGCCTGGCCAACATGGTGAAACCCCGTCTCTACTAAAAATACAAAAATTAGCCAGGCTTGGTGGTTCACACCTGTAATTCTAGCTACTCAGGAGGCTGAGGCATGAGAATCACTTGAACCCGGGAGGCGGAGGCTACAGTGATCTGAGATTGTGCCAGTGCACTGCAGCATGGGTGACAGAGAGAGACCATGTCTCAAAAAACAAACAAACAAACAAAAAGTTGTTTGACTTTTATTTCATTTTCTTGCCTAATTCTCCTGGCTAGAACTTCTAGTTCAATGCTGACTAGAAATGGTGAGGGCAGATATCTTTTCTTGTTCTGATCTTAGGGTGAAAGATTTCAGTCTTTGACCATTAAGTATGATAGCTGTGGGATTTTCCTTGGTGCCCTTTATCAGGTTGAGGAAATCCTCTTCTATTCTTAGTTGGTTGAGTGAATTCTGCTCTTAATTGCTATGTTAAATTAAGGATGAGATAATTTAATACTTAGAAAGCTGCTGGTAATACTCTTGTAGCTAATACATGAAGCAGTCAGCAGGCTGGTGAAATTAGGGAGGGAGTCTACTCTCAGGTCTCATTTACTGAGTAGATAGGTTTTACCAGTGATCTTAAATGGCATCTCCATTTTCAAAGAGATAAAGAAGAGAATTGCTGAACATTCTATTAAAATGGTACCAAAACTTAAATGATGAAATGCATAAGAAGGGTTCCTGTGCTGAAGAAAACAACTTGGTACTGAATTGGGTGTCTGCTTTACCTTACCAAGTTAAAATTACTATTTGTGTAATTATTGATAGTAATATAATTATTGATTTATTAATTCACATGATATGTAAAGTTGAAATTATATAAATTATCACATAAACTAATGAGAAAAGGATATGTTTTGTTATAGTGACTCACATATATTATTCCTCGATAAGCATCAGTTTCTTTTTCTCCTTTCAAGGTGTGTAATAAAAGGGTTTTTTTTCAAGGTGTTAATAAAAGGCAGAATTTATAAGGCATGGTTGGGAATAATAAACATCAAATTCAAGATTATGCTTATCTTTGCATTTAGGAGTCAAGAATGGAGAAGAAGGAGTAAGCTGTTGTGTTGTACAGGGCACTTTATTTTTATTTCATAATAAAAAATTATATGTGTCAGTATAGCTAAAACTTGAGCTAGAATGGAACTTAGCAAGCATCTGCCCTAACTTCTTCAGTTTTACAGTTGAGGAAACTGAACTCCAGAGAGTTAAATTGATTTATTCTATGGTGGTTGTATACTAATGTTAGAACATGGAATAGAACCTAGTTTTGTTAGTTCAGAAGTCTTTTTGTTATGCCAAGCTTTTTAGAATATGTGTATTTTAAAGTGTGATAGTTTGCATGATATTTTATAATTATACTTCTTTACAGCAAGAGGATTATATGTCCCTACCTTTTGCCATGTGACATGAGGTGTTTCCCCTTGGGAGATTTTTTACTTCCCATGCCCTTAGTGACTAATTTGGTTTTAGCCAATGGAATGTGAATGAAAGTAATGTACACCATGTCTAAGCAAAAGCTTTAAAATAAGCTTGTCCTGCCCAGGGCCCACAGGCTGCATAGAGCCCAGGGCTGTTTTGAATGTAGCCCAACACAAATTCGTAAACTTTCTTAAAACATTATGAAATTTTGTTTTTCAGCTCATCTGCTATCGTTAACATATTTTATGTGTGACCCAAGACAGTTCTTTCATTGTGGCCCAGAGAAGCCAAAAGTTTGGACACCCTAGCTAAAAGCTATTGCATACTGTATATCTCTGTCATATTGGTCTTTTACCTCTGCCACAAGGCCTAGATGGGGTGAGGGGGTGCTGTTTCTTCAGCCTGGTGTCCTAGAATAATGAAAAAGTGTACAGTTATTAGCCAGTGAAATTTTATTGTTGTTGTTGCTGCATTATCATCTAGTAAAAGGTGACTGACACAGAAAGTTAGCTGTCCAGCTTTTCTCTTTAGGTTGGGTTAATAAGAAAAGTAAGAGTTATTTCCAGGCATTTGAAGGATTTACATCTTTCAGCTCCTCATACCTCATTCTGGGTGTTGTACTTCACCCAAGCAAAATGTGAAAAGTACGTTTGGACAAATGATTTCTACTGCTGGTTATTTATTTATTTTTTTAATGAGACCTGGTCTTGCTGTGCTGCCCAGCTTGGTCTCTACCCTTTAGGCTCAAGCAGTCCACTGCCTCAGCCTCCCAAGTAGCTGAGATTACAAGTATGTGCCACTGCACCCAGCTCTGGACAAATGATTTCTTAAATGCCTGTGGAGATAAATACAAGACCTTCTGTAACTTCACTCCTTATCTGCATAGGGATAGTAGAGTTTGGCAAGCTAGTGAGTAGGGCCTTGATGGAAAATTGGCCAGTTTTCTAAGGGGGTGTAATTTGCTCTATGTATTCTAAAATGGCGTTTGTTGGATCAGGTCATTTAATTTTATTTTGCCCATGTAACACAATGATCCCAAAAATTGACTTGGAGAAGTAATTTTAAGGTATCTTATGTTTTTATCATGTGGACCATTCCAAAATTTCTGAATACATAGCACTGAATGCAACAAGAAGTTAGATTGTAGTGACAGTTCTGGCTTTGATGTAACCAAACTTTTAAGGACATGATTTACTCCTGCCTTGTCTAGGGAATTGTTGGTAACCTTGTCTAGGGAATTGTTGGTAAAGCAAACTCCCAATTTCCTTTGTGGTTGGTTATTTTTTACAATTTAGTTTGGGGATATTGCATTCCACATTTTGGTCGGTGACAGGCAGAGGGGTTAATTTGTGAAAGTGTCAAATATTATGATCACTTGATAACTTACTCAACTGAGTTTATGAATATTTGATAAACAGATTTCACCACTTACTGTTTTTTTTTTTTTTAAGATGGCAGGATAGCTAGTGACAGTTATTTTATACCAGTTAAGAGAACCATAGCTGACAATGCAACAGTGTAACATCTGTTTACATAGCCTTTATGTTATACTGGGTATTATAAGTAATTTAAAGATAATTTAAAGTATACAGCAATATGTGCATAGGTTATATGCAAATACTACTTTATATAAGGGACTTGAACATTGTCAGATTTTGTTATCTGTAGGGAGTCCTGGGACCAGTCTCCCAGAAATACTGATGGACATGGTATTTAAAATAAAAATTTCAAAATCTTTATACTAAATTTGAGCAGATAAGTATCAAAGTGAGTGAACAGATTCAGTAGTCTATTTAATGGGCAGTAAGCAGTAAAGCAGATTATTAGCATCTTTTGTGCAACCCACTATTCTTTATGATTTTATTTTTAAGAGTATTGCAAATTCTCAAGCAAAATTTAGAAGTGTAAAATAAAATCATACAGTTTTCAACTGAGAATGGGATTCTTAAAGAATCTAATAGCAGAGTTGCATTTCTAAAGAGGTTAGAAATTATCAGCATAAAGTGATTATTTAATATTTAATTCAGCCATTTAATGAAAATAAACTCGAATTAAAATTATTTTCAGTAGAAAAATGAATGAAATTTTTATTCAGAAAAATGTTGTACTGTCAGGCAACAGCATGAATATAATTGGAATGCCTTTGTCAAAGATAGAAATGCCATGTCCACTTAAAAGGTTTTGCTTGATGTTTTCTAAGCTTTTGCTTTAGTTTTATTTTGAAGTATACTTCATCAGATATTCATTACTTTGAATTAATACAGCATTTGTTTTGTCTATGTGTTGTATATGCTTTTTGACCCAACAATCGTGGTACTTAGTTAAGTCTGTTCTTGGAAAGCAGTACGGACCCTAGTTTATTTAATCAAAGAAACCCTACCATAGACCTGTTTTTCAAACAGAGCATCTAGAGTTATATTCCTGATGTTTCCATTTCATTGTTCACCTTGATTTTCACATCCTTTGCATTTTTAATAGAGCTCTTGCCCTCATCTGCTTCCCTTGTTGCTGGGCAAGGTTTGTGACACTGATGTCTGATTGGTTTTAGACTATTTCGGCTTTGAGCCAATCAGACAGTGAATTTCAGTTCTCTCACAGGACTGAAACATTGAAGCAGCTGTTGATATATTTTTCCTGTGGGGAGATTATATAAACTAAGAGTATGGCTGCAGCAAGCTCCCTCTTGGGTATGTTTGAAAAATTACAAGGTTCATCTGTAAGGAAGGGGGGAAATGAGGTTTATTTTTAAAACTTGGTTATTAAGAACACCTAATAAGTAGTGAATTTGAGAAAAAAATTCTGATAACAAATTTTCCATTTTTATTTTATAATCCTATATTTAAAGAACTATAGAATGGTGTAATATAATAAAAATGTCTTTAATTTTCATGAATATTTGCTTTGTAATCCACACATTTGTTTTATAATAAAGCTTTGAAAGGATATCTCATATAACCTTTTGTAACTTGCTGCGAAAGGCAGTTAAGGAGAAAAGGATGTAGTAATTGTACTTATACTACTTAATATAGGTTGTCCAGAATCAGACATTTAGATTTCATTAGATGAATTAAACTAAGTCAGTTCAGTGCAGTAGACAGCACAACACTTCATAATACTATCCCTAGTAATCCTTTGGGTCCAGAATACTATTAATTTTTGGAATCGGAAATCTGTAACAATAGTGGTAGATGGGTATGAAGATTTTTTTTTTACTTGTCTGGATTTAAGGTTTTGCTAGATTTATATATTTTATATATATGGTCTATGGAATTTTTAAAAAGAAATTTACATTTGAATTTTGCATTGTATAGAAAAATATGTTCTTATGTATATTGTCCATGTTTGACTTATTCCTCAGGTAGGAAATTAATTTATATTAATATATATTTCTTGAAATGTTCATGGATATTTATTAAAGCAAATAGCATAAAAGATGTAAATCTTATTTATGTGTGTGGTATATTTAATGCATGTTACATGGATTTAGGGTTTTATGTAAACTGTGTTCTAGATTACTTATTTCAAACAAAGAACCACACTTAAGTATTGCAGTTACAGTTTTTGTTTAACTATGTTTTTCTGACCTTATTGTCTGTCTCCTGTTGCTGGGCAGGAATCAGAATGCTGGCTGCTGATTGGCTGAGTTTGTGAGCAGCTCTTGAACAGCCATTTAAATTCTTGAGCTTTTTGAGCAGGCAGATTGTAGGCTAAGACATAACAGCTTCCCTTTGTTGTTTCATTGCTATGATCTCTTCCTAGAAAGAAGTGGGTGGAGGGGGATGAAGCAGAGAAGAGAGTAATGTTTTCATTTAAAGAAGAAGCTCGTTGGGCTTTCCTTAAAAATATTTTTAAAATAATTTACCAAAAATTTGAAAAAAAAATTTCCAGCCAGAGAGACTTATTTGCAGGTAACATACCCTTCTCTGGTTATTTAAATATAAATTCCTATAGAAAAAGGTTTTATTAGTGATATTATTTTCCCAGAGTTCTTGAATATACAGAGATTTAAAAAACATTATTTTGACTCTCATCCTCATGAAAAAAATACGTTCAGGAGAAACTAGTTCATCATGTTTTGCAATTACTTTTAGACATGGCAGACATCTTCTGCCGTAAAATACCAGTGTTTTTTCTGTGAAAATGAATTACAGTCATGTGAAAGCTTTCTGATTTGAGTTGCCACCTAAAATACTAACATTTATTTTATAGAATAGTTTTATGAATGGCATCTTAGTTCTAGGCGACAGTACTAAAATGATCCTTGGAAGTGTTCTGCACTGGTATTACAGCCATGGAAACTTGTTTGCAGGTAACACACCCTTCTCTAATGTGTATCTTTCTCAAATATGCTTTGCTAATGCAAAATACATTTCTAAAAGCAGACTGCTGATTGGTTTGTACAGATATGGCTGAACTAGTTTGAACTAATTGTTCGTGTTACTTCCTTATTGCTTTGTCTGTTTTTTATTATATTTAGAACCCATGAGATCTGGTAAATGGCTGTAGTGTGCTCCCTTGTGGGTATGGATGGTAGTTATTCTATAATTCTTTTTAGAGTGCTTTATTATTACTGAAGTTAATGACAATTTTATTGATAAAATGAACTTTTCTTAAATTATATATTTTTATTAAATATTATTTGGTGGTGGCAATTTAATATTAACTGTGAGGTTTACATGTTGGATTTTCTAATTCATATAAAAAATACCAAAGAGGAATTTGTCTCAGACCCTTTAGTTTATTCCTAAAAACATTATCCTGAATATTTAGTTTATTCCTAAAAACGTTATCCTGAATATATAGATGGTGATGGTTATAACATTTATTGAGTTCTTACTACATTCCAAGTACTTAATGTATAGTATCTCATTTAGTTCTCATGGCAACCTTTGTGACAGATGTTGGTATTAGTCCCTTTTTAAGGTAGCCAAAACTAAGAAATTGATGTTAGGTAATTTGCCCAGTCTCACACAGTAGGTTTCCTGGGAGAGTTGGAATTCAAATCTATGAATCTGTCTACAGTCTACAGAGTTCATGTTCTTAATTGGGTTATTAAAAGTTATGAATTTTTTTTAAAGGAATGCTTACTTTTAATGTAAGAGTTCATGTTCTTAATTGGGTTATTAAAAGTTATGAATTTTTTGAAAGGAATACTTACTTTTAATGCAATTTTAATAACTACCAGCTATCCATCTAATATCTGAGAAATGTGGATATTATGAGGCTAAAGTTCAAAAGAATGGCCTTTCAGTATTTTGAAATACTTAAAGGGTAACTATACTACTTATATTATAAACTTAATTATTTTGTAGTTTTGGAATTAGTAAGGAAGAGTGACAGCAAAATACAATGCATTGTATCTGTATCTTTTGCAGAAAATTTTGCAGTTAGCAAAACTTTGTAATGATGGGAAGGGAAAAACCTTGAAGGTGTGAAATTTTAGTCTGTAATTAAAAACCCTTAACATAATGTTTTCTATTATACAAATTTTGCATAATTTTGTATTAAGGTTTTGTATTATTATATATACATTTTGTATTAAGGTTTCTGTTTAAATGAAGAGTAATTTTTCTAAATAGTTGATTTAGTTATATAATTTAAATAAAATGGCTAGAATAAGAAATATGTTCTAAGTAATTGGCTTAAAGTGAGAGAATGAATACAGAATGTATCACAGTCTAGAAATTCTCTGACAAAGTGCTAGAATCTCAAGCTGAATTGGCTTCCAGCAAGTAGGCTAGGCTCATTATTTTATGCCCTTCAGCCAAAGACCAGCAGGAACACCTTTGTAATTGAAAAAGTTAGGTTTACTATTTGCTGCAGGGAGGAAATAATGTTCATTATGGGGAAACTGTAAGGCACATCAATCAGTAAGAGGATGTTAGAAAAAACCTAGTATAGGATTTGAGTATAGTATAGTATAGGTTGGGTTATTTTGGGGAGAGATTAAGGAAGTAGATCCTTATCGTGGATTGGGTGACATCAGAAAGTGGGGGCACTTCTATACTTGGGTATCTCAATAAATTTTATCTATATAGGGAGGACAGACTATTACAAGATAAAGCTGTAATTGATAAAGAAGTTGGCCGGGTGTGGTGGCTCACACCTGTAATCCCAGCACTTTGGGAGGCCGAGGCAGGTGGATCACGAGGTCAGAAGATCAAGACCATCCTGGCTAACACGGTAAAACCTCGTCTTTACTAAAAATACAAAAAATTAGCCGGGCGTGGTGGCGGGCGCCTGTGGTCCCAGCTACTCGGAAGGCTGAGGTAGGAGAATGGCGTGCACCCAGGAGGTGGAGCTTGCAGTGAGCCGAGATCACGCCACTGCACTCCAGCCTGGGCGACAGAGCGAGACTCCGTCTCAAAAAGAAAAAAAAAGAAAAAAAAAATAAAGAAATAGCCATCACTCATTTAGTGAGGGGGGATGTTTGGAATTTTGTGGGTTGCACAGTGACCTTGTCTGACTTGAATGTTCTCTGAGTTGGTTTTATGTCCAACCAGAGAACAGCATGGCTTAACTGTAAGCATCAGATCCATTAACAACATTGAACCCTAACTGTGAGTATCAGTTAAGTTTCCAGGCATCAGGGGCTGCTTTTCTTTCTTTCTCAGGCCAAAGCAAATGTATTCTACCATATCATTCCTACTGGTGATGGTAATGGTAAGTGACTATCCAATGTGAAAACAGTATTCCTGCCTCCTGTACATCTTAGTCCTTAAAGAAATTGTTTTATTCTACTATTGATTGATGACATTGTTTTTCTTCAGAACCACATCCCTGTGCTCTTTTGTTTGCCTTTATTGCACTGGCCAGATGTTAACATGGAAATGGTTACAGGAAACATCCTTGTTTTCTTCTGATCCTATTTCAATATCAGACATGATATCTCTAGTTTTCTTGGTAGATAACCTTTATCAGATTTGAGTAAGTTTCCTTGTATTCTTAGTTTCTGGCAAGTTGTAATTATGCATCAGTCTTGAATTTTGTCAAATGAATATTCTGTATTTGTTGAGGTAATCCTGTGTTCATTTTGTCCCTCTTTTCTGTTTATGTGGTGAATTAAATAGCTTGATTTGTTTTGTGGTTTTCTTTTTTGCTTAACAGAAGTTTATCGTCTCAGAGTTCTGGAGGCAACACATTTGAAATCACGGTGTTGTCATTGCCATTCTCCCTCTGAAGGTGCTGAGGAAGGATCTGTTCCAGGCCTCTCTCCTAGCTTCTGGTAGTTGCTTGGCTTGTGGTACCATAACTTCAATTGTCATATGGCATTCTCCCAGTGTGCATGTCTGTCTGTGTCCAGATTTTCCCCTTTTTATAAGGACACCAATTGTATTGGATTAGGGCTCACTTTAGTACCCTTATATTACCTTGATTACCACTGTAAAGGCCCTATCCAAATAAGGTCACATTCTGAGGTACTGGGGCTTAAGACTAATATCTTTCTGGGGATGTGGGGTGTGGGATGCTGCACAATTCAGTCAGTAACATCCTGGTACCAGACATTCAGTTTAGGCAAAACTCGTAATTGTACACTCTGCTGGGCATGAAATAAAGTCAGAATGCATCATGGCTTGTTCATGGTCAACACTGCTTGATTTTTGAATGTGAAATCAGCCTTGTATTTTTCTAAGTGAGCTTCACTTGGTCAGAGTTCATTACCTTTTTAAGAAACCTACATCTAAATAAGTCATAGATGAAAGAAGAAATCATGATGGAAATTAGAAAATATTTTAACAGAATGATGTAAATGACACATTAAAATGTGAGATGCAACTAAAGCAGCTCTTAGAGGGAAATTTATAGCTTTATATGCACACATTACAAAAGAAGAAAGATTGAAAATAACACTTAAGCTTGAATCTCAAGGAAAAGGATGACATGTTAAGCTCTTTCCAAGAAAAAGTAAGTGAAAAGAGATAATAAATATTAGAGTAAATAATTAAAACAAGAAAGCAGATATAAAACTAAGAAATATCAGCCAAGTAAAGGTTCATACTTTAATAAGTGAATAGAATTGATAAAACTGTAGCACGGCTTACCAAAAAAAGAGAACACACACACACACACACACACACACACACACACACACACACACAACCTTTGTATTTATTTTGAAATTTTTTTGTAGTGGCATTACTGAGATAAAACCACATATCTACTATTCACCCACTTAAAGTACAATTCAGTTATTTTTAGTATATTCACAGAGCTGTATAATCATCACCATAATCAATGTTAGAACATTTTCATAACCCTGTAAAGAAATCGTGTACCCTTTAGCAGCCACTCCTCATTTTCTCCAGAATCTTCCAACCCTAGGTAGTCACTGATTTACTTTCTGTCTCTAGATTTGCCTACTCTGGACATTTCATACAAATTGAATCATTCAGTGTGTGGCCTTTTGTGACTGGCTTCTCTCACTCAGCATATTTTTAAGGTTTATGCATGTAGTAGCATGTTCAGTACTTCATTCCCCTTTGTGGTTGAATGATATTCTGTTGTAGGGGTATGGCACATTTTATTTATCCATTCATCAGTTATGGAACATTTAGGTTGTTTCCAGTTTTGGGCCATTATGAGTAGTGCCTCTATAGAGCATTTGTGTACAAGTTTTTGTGTGGACATATGTTTTCATTTCTCTTGGGAAATGAATGGAATGGAATCACTGGGTCATATGACAACTCTGTATTTCACATATTGTGGAACTGCCTGTTTTCCAAAGCAGCTGCACCTATTTGCAATCCCACTATCATTGTATGAAAGTTCGAGTTTTTTCACATCCTTGCCAACACTCATTATTCTCGTTGATTGTAGCCGTCCTGTCGTGTGTCCAGTGTTATTTCATTGTGGTTTTGACTTGCGTTTCCCTGATGTCTCATGATGTTTATTGCTTATGGACTTTTGGCTTAGGGGTCTCTTTCTGGAAATGTCTGTTCAAGTCCTTTGACCATTTTTAAATTGGGTTATTTGATTTATTATTGAATTATAGCAGTTCTTAGATATTCTAGGTATAAAAGTCTGTATTCTATATAAATGTATATTCTGTATTCTAGATATGAAAGTCTAGATTCGAGATAAAAGTCTTATCAGGCATATGATTTGCAAATATTTTCTCCCATTGTTGTGAATTTTCTTTCTTGATGGTAATCTTTTGTTAATATATTTATAGTTCTGCCAATCTAAGTATGCTTGGTTGCAAATGTAATCTTTCCTTACATGTTTCTTAATTCTTCCTCCTTTTTCCTTTATCTCTATACCTGTTATTTCCCTACTGTTTTTGTTCTTACACTTTTATTTTTCTTTCTCATTTTCTTCAGGTACTTTTTTTTTTTTTACTTTATCTACCTTTTTTTTGCTTACACATCTCCATACTCTGTGAATTCCATAAAAAAAAAAAACTTGTCCCTTTTCCCCCTAATACTTTCTAGTTGATTTTCTAGTAGACTATGGCCATTTTTGATTTTGTATTAAACAGATGCAGTAAATATGAAAATTAGTATACAACAAGCAGTAGGTTTTCTATGTCTTAAACATTATGTGAAGTGTGCTGCTTGCATCTCTTCTAAGATCAATTTGTATTAAGTCTACAATTAGGTGGCTTCTGTTTCAGTTATTAAACTCTCTTTCTCTTTTTTCTTAAAGATTCAGAATGGACAGTTTAGAAGAACCTCAGAAAAAAGTCTTTAAGGCTCGAAAAACGATGAGAGTGAGTGATCGTCAGCAACTTGAAGCGGTGTACAAGGTCAAAGAAGAACTGTTGAAAACTGATGTCAAGCTGTTAAATGGCAACCATGAAAATGGAGATTTGGACCCAACCTCACCTTTGGAAAATATGGATTACATTAAAGACAAGGAAGAGGTGAATGGCATTGAAGAGATTTGTTTTGATCCTGAAGGAAGTAAAGCAGAATGGAAGGAAACACCCTGTATCCTAAGTGTTAATGTAAAAAACAAACAGGATGATGATTTAAATTGTGAACCTTTGTCTCCCCATAATATAACTCCAGAACCAGTCTCTAAACTGCCTGCTGAACCAGTTTCTGGTGATCCAGCCCCTGGTGATCTGGATGCCGGAGATCCAGCCTCCAGAGTACTGGCCTCTGGTGATTCCACCTCTGGTGATCCCACCTCTAGCGAGCCCTCCTCTAGTGATGCTGCCTCTGGTGATGCAACCTCTGGTGATGCCCCTTCTGGTGATGTGTCCCCTGGTGATGCCACCTCTGGTGATGCCACTGCTGATGATCTCTCCTCTGGTGATCCCACCTCTAGTGATCCCATCCCAGGTGAACCGGTCCCTGTTGAACCCATTTCTGGTGATTGTACCGCTGGTGATATAGCCTCTAGTGAAATAACTTCTGTTGATCTGGCTTCTGGAGCACCAGCTTCCACTGATCCAGCCTCTGATGATCTGGCCTCTGGTGATCTATCCTCTAGTGAACTGGCCTCTGATGATCTGGCCACTGGTGAACTGGCCTCTGATGAGCTGACTTCTGAATCAACCTTCGATCGTACCGTTGAACCAAATTCTGTACCAGTTTGTGAACCAGTTCCTGAAATTGACCATATAGAACCAAGTAGCAATAAAGATGATGATTTTCTTGAAAAAAATGGGGCTGATGAAAAATTAGAGCAAATTCAGAGTAAAGACTCATTGGATGAGAAAAATAAAGCTGATAATAATATTGATGCTAATGAAGAAACTCTAGAAACAGATGATACAACTATTTGTTCAGATCGACCTCCTGAAAATGAAAAGAAGGTAGAGGAAGATATTATCACAGAGCTTGCTCTTGGAGAAGATGCTATATCTAGCAGTATGGAAATTGACCAAGGTGAAAAGAATGAAGATGAAACTTCTGCAGATCTTGTAGAAGCGATTAATGAAAATGTTATTGAAGATGACAAAAGTGAGAGTATCTTAGAAAATACAGACTCTATGGAGACAGATGAAATCATTCCTATTTTGGAAAAGCTTGCACCTTCTGAGGATGAACTTACTTGCTTTTCTAAAACATCTCTCCTTCCAATCGATGAGACAAATCCAGATTTGGAAGAGAAAATGGAAAGTTCTTTTGGTTCACCATCTAAACAAGAAAGTAGTGAGAGTTTGCCAAAAGAAGCCTTTCTGGTCCTCTCTGATGAAGAGGATATTTCAGGTGAAAAAGATGAGTCTGAAGTTATATCGCAAAATGAAACGTGCTCTCCAGGTTAGCATATAACTTAAATGTTAAAGATTTTTTATTGACTTTGATGAACTGTTTAATAAAACATTATCATAATGTTTTAAATTTATTTTAGCTGCAGAGAAAGTTGAGAATAGTGATGACTCTATAGAAAGATGTCTTAACTTCATAGAATTCAGAATTAGTGTGTCTACTCTGTGAGTAGCATTGTGCTAAATACTAAGAAGGGACATAAAATAAGTAGAAAATATGCCCTTATAGTCTGGAAATAGAGATGAAGTAGAGCACCGTAACACTGAGGTAACAGTTTAAGTTAGTACATAATTGACTAGAGTTGTAGCAGTTCTTTCTTGCTATCACTTAGCGAACAAATAACTTAGAACTAAAAAAGCCTAATAGTTTAATCTATTTGCTTCAAGTGTAACATTATATTTTCAATTAATATTCCCAATGAAATCCTGTTCTTTAATATTCTTTGTCCAGGAATGACAGCACCATTGTTGTAAGCCAGAAACCTTAAAGCTTGATTATCCATTTGATAAAGACTTTACCCATTTGCTTCCTCAGCCCTTTTGATTCTACCCAACCTATTCTCTTCCTCATTTTCTGAATGAGCTCCCTGTAACCCAGTTCTCTTATTTGATATTGTCCGTCTATGTCTTAGATCTCTGTTACTTTTAGGTTGATTTCAAACTCCTTATGTAAAAGGTACATTAACTTTATGATTTGTTCAGTACCTATCTCTCCCATCTCTTTTATTTTATTTATTATTCCTAGAGAAAAAGAATGAGAAAAATTCTACCTTCTTTTATGGTCAAACTCAAAAACATTATTCCTCTGTGAAACTTTCTCAGCCTGTGGAAGACTGAGAAAAGCATGAATACCTTTCTTTTCCCATTATATCACATTCTTTTAGATTTAGACATCTCTGAGAGAAGTGACCTTGCTAGCATAAAACACCATCTAATTTCTTCAAAGAAAAAAAAATGGAGGCAGGTCTAAGAGACAGAGACAACTTTTTTCCCCAATATATCATACCAGCTTTTGGAGGTAGAGATTTTTTTCTTATTAAAAAATGGCTTTTTTTTTTTTTTTTGGCCAGGTAAGGTGGCTCACACCTATAATCCTAGGACTTTGGGAGGCTGAGGCTGGCAGATTGCTTGAGCTCAGGAGTTCAAGACCAGCCTGGGCAACATGGCAAGACCCCATCTCTACAAAAATACAAAAATTAGCCAGGCGTGGTGGCACTTGTCTGTAGTCCAGGCTACTTGACGGGCTGAGGTAGGGGGATCGCTTGAACCTGGGTGGTCGAGGCTACAGTGAGCCGAGATTGCGCCACTGTACTCCAGCCTGGGTGACAAAGTAAGACCCTGCCTCAACAAAAAAAAGATGGCTTTTTATTTTCAAAGAGCATTCAACTAAACCTATATAAAGAGACAGGCCAGGCCCTTCTTAGTTCTAGAAATTTGAAGATAGTATTTGCCCTCAGGATACATACAAGAATTAAATCATAGGCCATTAAATACAAGGCTGTGAGTACAGTGATAATGTTAAATTGGCATTCTGGGAGTGCAGATTAAGGTAACTTTGTTAGAGCACCAGATGTATTAGGGATGTCTTGCCTCTTTTAATATCTGTATAACATAGAGGTTTTTTTTGTTTGCTTGTTTTTGTTTTGTGAGACAGAGTCTTGCTCTGTTGCCCAGGCTGGAGTACAGTGGCACAATCATAGCTCACTGCAGCTTCCACTTTACTGGCTTAGGTGATCCTCACGCCTAAGCCCCCAGAGTACCTGGGAATACAGGCATGTGCCACCACACTTGGCAAAATTTTAATTTTTTTGTAGAGACAGGGTCTTGCTATATTGGCTCTGCTGTAACATAGGGTTTTAATGAGTCTAATTCTTTTTTTTTTTTTCCCGAGACGGAGTCTCGCTCTGTTGCCCCAGCTGGAGTGCAGTGGCACGATCTTGGCTCACTGCAACCTCCGCTTCCCGGGTTCAAGCGATTCTCCTCCCCACTCCGCCTCCTGCGTAGCTGGGATTATAGGTGCGCAACACCACGCCTGGCTAATTTTTGTATTTTTAGTAGAGTCGGGGTTTCACCATGTTGGTCAGGCTGGTCTCAAACTCCTGACCTCGTGATCCGCCCACCTCGGCCTCCCAAAGTGCTGGGATAACAAGCGTGAGCCACCGCGTCTGGCTGAGTCTAATTCCTTTTAATGGCAGCTCCATCCTACTTGCTGAGGCCAGAAACTTTGGAACCATTTTTATTTTTTCTTTCACACCCCATAATCAATCCATCAGGAAATTCTGTTGGTACTACTATCATAATAGATCTAGAGTCCAATTTACAGCTGTTATTACTCCTGCTGTGAGTCACCATCATCGGGCCAAAACGGTGCCTGGCACACAGTAAGTGCCCAGTAAATATTTGTAAAGTGAATGAATAATCAATAATGTAAGAGAAGCATATCATGGAGGACCTTGGTTATAATGCTAAAGCTTTATGATGGCACTGGAATGCCAATAAAGAACTTCAAGCAGAGAGGAGAATGAAATTTACATTTTGGAAAGATAATAGGTGACAGTGTTGAGAATGAATTTCATCCATTTCCTATAAGTGTTTATACAGAGTGTGGCACTAGGGCAAGTCCATAAAAAAAGCCTTATAAGTCCTTTAAAAAATAAAGTCTGTATAAGAAAGTTAAAAAAGCAAATTGCAGCTTATGATTTAATGAGTACCTTTATGTCAGAATCTTGATATTGGAGGGCATCCCACACAAGGCAGTTAAGTGCTGAGAGATGAATATTAAGCCATCCATGTTGCATACTTTGAAAATTCAAAGTTGGGAATATTTTTGGTTACTTGCCTTTAATCTGATGGTATGCTATTAGCAGGGTAAATTTAGTGATAGATTTAATTTCTTGGCTCATAACTAAACTTTTATTTTGTATCTTTTCCCCTTCCTCTGAAGGTAATTTTGTGTATTTTATGTTTAAGAATAGTTTCTTAATTGGTTCTTAAACTGTACTCTGTTCTCTTTATATGGTGACAGAATCTGTTGCATGTCATTTATGTTGCTGTACTCCTGTTGAAATGTTACTTAAATAAATGCCTTTATTCTTGACTAATTTTTAATGTACTCAGAACACAGAATTATTAGCTGAAGTACTAAAGTTGGCTTCAGTACTGGCTCTTCCTTCTAGCTACTAACATCTATGAGTGTAGTAAAAGGAAAATAGCATAACCTTCTGTCATTTCAGGCACTTGTTTAGCAAATATGTTTTAAATAAAGCAATTGTGATGTGTATCAGCAGCAACAAGAAATAATGAAAGATAAAGCAAATAGAAAAGCTATTTTAATTTTACAAAAGTAGAAGAAAGAACTAAAAAAGTGTTGCATATATACCTTAATAGGTCTAGAGACATTACTGAATTGTGACATAGTACTATGTTATAACTAATACTCACTAATTATTAAAATGATAATCTGTTTAAAGAGGATAGCAAAATAAAGATTTATCTCTCTGGGAAAGTTCAAACACTAGAGGAGCTTCATCGCCATACCATATACTTTCCTCTAACTACTGTTTCATCTCTTTCCTTTCTTTTAGGGCCATTCTTCAAGTTATATTAACAAAGCTAGGACCATTTCTTCTTCTGTTAGCCCTTCCACTTAATTGGATTTTGATTTCTGCCTTGGTAGCTGCCCCCCTCCTAATTTTTCTCAGTGAAATGACATTGATGATCATGTTATTAAATCCGGGGACGTCTTTTCTTTGTCTTATCTATTCTTCCATACTTGGATGACCTCTTAATAACAGTTCTTCCCTCTTGAGACTCTCCTTAGCTGTTGGGTTACTGCATTCTCCATCTTCCCTTCTTTTTTGGCCTTTCTCATTCTATTTCTTGTGGAAAAATAGGGATAGGCCTCCTCCACGTGCTTTTTTTTTCTTAAACATAAGATTTTTGAAGAGAAAAATCTGTTTTAGAGTGAACTAGATTTTTTTTGCATTAAACACTGACATAGTTTCCTTGCAGATTTTATTTCAGATTAAAATAAAAATCTGTGGTTGATAATTTTCCTCCCCTTGTTCATTGGATCTTTAAGGTAAATAAAATAAACGTAAACTGATGCTAATGAGGATAATTACATTAGACTAGAATTTGAGACTTCCTTCTATTTTTGCTGTAGGTTAGTATTGATAGAATTGGCATGATTTAGTCAATTTACTGTTAATTTGTTGTCACTGTTTATTGTGTTCAGTTAAAATTCTTTATCATCTCAATCCATTTATATTTAGCTGTTACTTATGTACTTGGCTTCTCTTTGTGGAGCTTCTTAGTTCTATTCACTAGTGTGCAAGTTGCAGATTTTTCTTTTCAGAGTTGAGGAAGACCAAAGATGAAGTAGATTTTGGAAGGAGGTGTATAGGAGGAAGATCATTTTTCAAATGAGTACTGTTGTCCGAGTGAGATGTGTAAGTCTGGATTTCAGATCAGAGACTTGACTTGTATTAGAAAAATATAGCAGGTAGCATGTAGCTATTAGGTGACAAGATGAAATCACCTCAGAGTGAGTATACATGGAGAAAAGATCCAAGAATTGTGCTTTTGGCATTTCAGTGTTTAGGGTTGGGGAGATAAGGAAGAACCAACAAAGGAGCTGAGAAAGAGCAGCCCCTGAGGTAGGAAGAAAATGGAGAGATTTTGGTGTTTCAGAAGCCAAGTAAAAACACTGTTTTGAGGAGGGAATAAGGTAACCGTTTACTATATCAAATGCTGCTGTGTGTGCTCATAAGATGGAAGAGAAGTATTTAACAATCTGGAGATCATTGGTGACTTTTACCAAGGGGCAGTTTTGGTGAATGGTGGAGTGGAAAACCTGATTTGGGTTTCAGAGAGAATGGGAGGGGAAGAATTGGAGATAATACAATGGGACTTTCCCCGCTAGGTTTTGCTTTTAAAGAGAGCACAAAAATTCACATAGGAGATATTATTTGCCATTCTGTATTGGTTAAATAAAACTAATACAAAATGTCTGGAAAAGTCACATTACCAGTCATGCCTTATTTTTCTGATAGATCTTGTTAGGTTGAAAATCTTTATATGTTTATTGGCCTTTTGTAGTTCCTTATCTGTGAATTGCCTGTTCATCTCCTTTGCCCATTTTTCTAATGGATATTGTCTGTAGGAATTTCTTGTTTTGTTATAAATATTTTCATGGAGCCAGTAATCTAAATCAGTGAATGGGGTAGACTGGCCTGTGAGCCCTGTTTTTGTAAATAAAGTTTTATTGGAACATAGCTATGGTAATTTGTTTACATGTCACATAGCACTTATTGCTGATTCCTGCAACAAGGACAGAATTAAGAGGTGTGTCAGAGGTCATGTGGCCCACAAGATTGAAAATATCTATTTTTTGGCCACTTACAAAAAAGATTTGCCAATCTCTTATCTAAGGCAATGGTTTTTGTCCTCCATTTTTCCTTAGAATAAAGTTCTATAAAGTATAATTCTGAAATGGGAAACTAAGTCCCCTAATGTAAATTCTATTTTGTAATCCTTTAAAAACACAGTTTTCTACCTTTACTTAATGGAACCTTATTAAAGATAGTATTAAACATCTAATTTGTCTCAGCTATTTCTCAAAGTGTTTGGGATTACCAAAATTATGAGATCTGGTATCTGCCCTTAATGAGCTTACTGTCTAGTCTGCTTGAAAGGAAAGAATATGGAACTATGAAAACTTGCCAAATTTTGATAAGGCTATACTCAAGAAAATCAGAGGAATTATAACAGAAACTTATCTGTAAGTAAGGACAGATTCTAAAAAAGACATTCTTTTTTTTTTTTTTTTTTTTTGAGATGGAGTCTTGCTCTGTCACCCAGGCTGGAGTGCAGTGGTGCAATATCGGCTCACTGCAAGCTCCGCCTCCCGGGTTCAAGCGACTCTCCTGTCTCAGCCTCCCAAGTAGCTGGGACTACAGGCATGTGCCACTACATACAGCTAATTTTTTATATTTTTAGTAGAGACAGGGTTTCACCATGTTAGCCAGGATGGTCTCGATCTCCTGACCTTGTGATCCGCCCGCCTCGGCCTCCCAAAGTGCTGGGATTATTGGTGTGAGCCACCACACCCGGCAGTAAAAAAAGACATTGTTAACCTACTATTTGGATGAGTTTCAGGAGTCCCAGGAACTACCTGAAATTATGTCTAAAGTTGTCTGTGTACCAAGGGCCTTTGATTATTACTCTGGGTTGAAGGAGACCCATTCTCAGTTTTTCTTCAGGCTTTGTGGACAAAATAAAATTAAAGAAATACAAGGCCCTACCCATCTCTGTAGAATCTGTTAATACCATTTTTTAAATCCCAAGTTCTTTCCGTTACAAAAAACTCTAGCGTATACTTTAATTCTGTGAATTCTGAGTGTTTTAACTGTTGGGAATCCAGTAATATCTTCTAAGCATATCTGGAAACTGGGAGTTGGGTGATAGGAGGAGGTTTTTGAATAAAATGAAGAAATCTCAAGCTGAGCTTGACATATGGAGAGGAAACTAATGCGTATAAAAGAGGCAAACCATAGCAGGCCAATTTACTCTGCTGTGTTCTGGATGCTCTGGCTTGGAGTCACTCTAATTGGAGCCATGGCTAATTTTGTGCTTTGTGCGATGTGAGGATTTGCTAAATAAAGACTATGTAAACCTTTCATCTCAAGCAACCCAGTTACTCTGTCTCTCTGGAAACTCTGGGGACTAGGAAGCTCAGGAGTTACTAACAATGAGTATTAAAATCAGGAAGATATGGAAAAATATAGAAAGAAAAATGTATTTTAATGAGTTTGTGATCTGTTTACAAGAAAGCAAACATAAATTTTTATTTCACTGAAACTGAGGTTGAGAGATGAGGTCTTAAAACACTTAAAATGAGCAAAGGGTAGTAAATGGAGAGTTAATTTTCAAATAATTTATTTTAAAGTTCAAAAATAGTTTTAGTAATCCTGTGTACTGTGTTAGCTTATTGTTTATCTTACAGTGAAAAAAATACTTCTAGCACCTTAATAGGTATTCATCAATGATCCTTGTCCTTGCCTATTTTCACCTAAAATATCTTTTAAATTTTTTTAACCTTGACTTTTGGTATTAGGGCTGTTGTGATTAAAATCCTGATGATTGGAGAAGAAATGTCACATCAGAATCTTTATATAGCATAATATAGTTTATGATTGTTTATTTAATATTAGTTGCAGAACGTGATGAAACATAGCATGCTTTATTGAAGCCACTGAGAAGCAAGTTGCAATGACGTAAGGGGGAAAATAGAAGTCAAACATCTTAATGATTTTTTTTTTGTAGCTCCCTTATTCCTCATTTAATGAGTAGGTTAGTTGAAGAGACATTGATTGACCAAAAGAACATTTTGGTACTTCTTGGATTTTATTTAATATAATTGTATAGACATTTTTAGCAATATCTTTTGGCAGCACTCTTCAGTTGTTACATTTTATATGACTCATGCAAATTAACGCTTCTGGGCCAGTCGAGGTGGCTCACGCCTGTAATCCCAGCACTTTGGGAAGCTGAGGTGGGAGGATCACCTGAGGTCAGGAGTTTGAGACTAGTCTGCCCAACATGGTGAAATGCTGTCTCTACTAAAAATAAAAAAAATTAGGCCCGGTGCAGTGGCTTATGCCTGTAATCTCAGCACTTTGGGAGGCTGAGGCGGGCGGATCACGAGGTCAAGAGATCAAGATCATCCTGGCCAACATGGTGAAACCCTGTCTCTACTAAAAATACAAAAATTAGCTGGGCCTGATGGCAGGTGCCTGTAGTCCCAGCTACCTGGGAGGCTGAGGCAGGAGAATTGCTTGAACCTGGGAAGTGGAGGTTGCAGTGAGCCGAGATTGCGCTACTGTACACTAGCCTGGTGACAGAGTGAGACTCTATCTCAAAAACAAACAAACAAATTAGCCGGATGTGGTGGCGGGTGCCTGTAATCCCAGCTACTCAGGAGGCTAAGGCAGGAGAATCACTTGAACCCGGGAGGCGGAGGTTGCAGTGAGACAAGATCGTCCCACTGCACTCCAGCCTGGGCGACAAGAGCGAAACTCAGTTTCAAAAAAAAAAGAAAAGAAAATTAACCCTTCTGAATGTTTTCCTCATCTATATGATGACAAAAAATACAGTTTACAGTGTGAGATTATATTGTGGCCATGTGATAACTATATTAAGCACCTAGCTCAGTTGTTGGCACTGTTATCAAAGTAGGTATATATTTAAAGTTTTATTATATTTGGGATAGCCTTTCCATTCCTTATTTATGAACTCTCTATACCATAAGCATTAAAGTAACTTAAGGATTCAACCTGTATATTCAACATATTAGGTGTTTTGAATTTTCCAGTAGTTTGGAATTTTTTTGATAATTGTCACAGGCACTATTTTAGTTTTAATTATTGAATGTAAAGGAATCAAAATGCTCTACAGCAGTTGTTTTCACATTTTATTAATGTTACTGGTGACAGAAAATTATTAAGTAATTTTAAAAAATTACTTAAAATCTATATTAAGATTAAATCCTGTGTTGAGTTTGTTCTGAATTGCAGAACAGTTGAATGTGGACGTGGTCATTCATTCGATCAGTTCCTGCTCCCTTTTTCCCCTCCCCAAATTTTACATTTTGGGACTCTGATTTCATAAAAGGTTGGTTTTGTAACTGGATAGTGACTAAAAATGTAAATTAGTGAGCTGTTATGAATTCTAGTAGAAGTAAGATTTTCTTTTCTATATTTGTTAACAGCAGAAGTAGAAAGTAATGAAAAGGACAACAAACCTGAGGAAGAAGAGCAAGTAATACATGAAGATGATGAAAGACCTTCTGAGAAAAGTATGCATGTATAAACAAACTTGAACTGGATTGAAAAATAATAATTCATTGTTTCTATATTTACAACCATGTAATATTCTTTTTTGCCCATGAAATAATTGTAAAATTTTGCAATTTCTCAACTATACCATTTTGTTGATGGCTAACTGAAGGATTTCTGAAAGTATGTTTCATACACTTCAATATTTTGTTTATTTATACTTTTTATTGTTCCACAGAAAGATTTAGCTTAAAATTTACTAAGTTACTGAGTGTTTTGAGATAAATTGTTTTAGATTTATGTTTAGAGAATGAAACTACAAGAATTTTGTATGGGCTAACATAAGTGAATGGAAGGATGTATTTTAGTTTACTTAAGGTTCTTTATCTTCATGGGGCCAGATGTAGTGGCTCACCACTCTAATGCCAGCACTTTGGGAGGCCAAGATGGAAGGATTGCTTGAGGCCAGGAATGCAAGACCAGCCTGGGTGACATAGCAAGAACCTGTCTCTACAAAAAAAATATATGAATTAGCCAGGCATGGTGGCACACACCTGTAGTCCCAGCTACTTGGGAGGCTGCAGTGGTAGTATTGCTTGAGTCCAGGAATTTGAGGTTCCAGTGAGCAATGATTGAGCCACTGTACTCCAGCCTGGGTGACAGAGTGACACCTTGAGAGAGAGAGAGAGAGAAGGAGGGAGGGAGGGAGACAGGAAGGAAGGAAGAGGGAAGGAAGGAAGGAAGGAAAAGGGAAGGAAAGATAAGGTTCTTTAGCTTTATGGGAAGGGAAGGAAATGATGGACTGTGTGTCCTTAGGTTTATGGAAAGATCATTGGACTAGAAGTCAGGAAAGCTGGGTTCAGTAACTTTCCTGTCATGCCGCTCTCCATATATGACCATGGGTAAGTTAAGATTATAAGAGAAATTGTAGAATAGAGTGGATTTACAAGTAGGCATATAGATACAGATACATACAGAGGGATAGGCATGGTCACATAAGAGCATTTGCATTTAAAAAGTGTGAAGATATTAGTGTTTTAATTTTTTTTTTTAGATATTGAAGAAACCAGATACAGATTTGCTTATAATCTCATGAATATTAACAGCACTTGAAACAAATTTTCTAAGTGAAGTCTTCTAGTCTATATTCTTTATAAATGTACTTTTAATGACATTAATTTTATTTTTATTTGAAATTCATTAGGATATGTTAAGAATAACTATTACTATGCTAGTTTTGTAAGGCTGATGATTAAGAATTTTTTCCTATACTTACGGAGGAAAAAGAATAAATAATTAAAGCTGTGCATAGTTAAAAATCTGACGTGAGAATGAATACTGTATTTTGTCAGAGGATTCTTGTGCACTGTGACAGTTACAGGAATGAATATGAGATGATTTCATCTACCTTCTTCATGATACAATTGTGAGGCAGTTCTTCTTAGTATGAAGATTTCAAGGAAATTCTGTGTTCACAGTGTGCATTGCTTGACCATTAGGAAGTTCTTATTTAGTATATTGAAAGTCATTTGAAGTTTAAAGCTAAAAGCTATATACCTTCTAAGATCTCCAAAACAGTTTACAAAATAGTTGGTTGAGAAGGCTATTATGATAGAAACAATATTTTGCTAAGGATGGATAATATGCATTAAGAGCTATAAGAAAAACACCTGAGTGTGATCATTGTGGTTTTTCTTCTCAGATGAATTTTCTAGACGAAAACGTTCTAAATCAGAAGACATGGACAATGTACAGTCTAAACGTCGTCGATATATGGAAGAAGAATATGAGGCAGAATTTCAAGTAAAGATTACAGCCAAAGGAGACATTAACCAGAAACTTCAAAAGGTATTGTGTCAATTATAAGTTATAAACCATATTGAATAAATAGCACCACTATCTTCTTCTAGGTTTCTGACATTATTCTGTATTTTATTGACATAATGTGGTTTATCATAGAAAGAAAGAACTTGAAGAAAGTGGTTGAGCTTTTAAAGTCTGTTACTGGCCAGATGTGGTGGATCACCCGTGTAATCCCAATCCTTTGGGAGGCTGAGGTGGATGGATCACCTGAAGTCAGGAGTTCAAGACCAGCCTGACCAACATGGTGAAACTCTGACTCTACTAAAAATACAAAAATTAGCTGGATGTTATGGTGGATGCCTGTAATCCCAGCTACTTGGGAGGCTGAGGCAGGAGAATCACTTGAACCCAGGAGGTGGAGGTTGCAGTGAGCCGAGATCATGCCACTTCACTCCAGCCTGGGTGACAGAGCAAGACTCCATCTCAAAAAAATAATAAATAAATAAATAAATAAGTCTATTACTATCCTTGATAATTTAATTTTAAAATTCTTTCTGACTTCTTTTTCGCTACATCTGTTTTTTTTAAAAAAAGGTTATGATTATCAAAACAAGGGAGAGAAGGTAACATTTTTATTTATTTGCTTTGGTAACAAAACTGAATGTTGTTTTTCAGCTTTTCTTTTTCCTTCTCACATTGAACTTTATCTTATTGTGAAAAGGAAATGTTAGAGTTTTAAATATTAGCATTTTAATCTTTATAAAGCTGGTTTCATGGTTATACGTCTCTACATTCTAAACTCTTTATTGTGTACTTGAGGGTTAGTATAAAAGTGGTAGAGACAGGGTATTAAAAGGACTAGAGAAAGGAGTATTTAGAATACGGAGTTTGAAATTCCCCTTACATCTGTTTGACTAGAGATAGAAATGAAAATATTCAGTATTTTATATGTTTTTCAACATGTGTTCACAAATGTTTTTACAAATGCTTTTCTTAGAGAGGAATATTAAACTTTGATGATAACTAGTTTTTCAAGGTCTTATATATTTAAGGATGACATTTTACAATCAATGTTTTAGGACAAAATTCTTTCATTAAAATATAGCATACATATTTGCACTTTGTAGAAAAAAGAATAGTGAGGCAGTAGAAACTCTCAGTGTTGTTTTTTCCCCTAGTTTCTTTTTATTTGACATATGGAGATAATAATGCTTATTCAGTCTTTCTTACAGAGCTGTTAGAATTATGAAGGTAGCTATGTGAAAGAATTTTGAAAACTGAGGTTTCCTGAGAGTTTACTTCTTTAGAACAGTGTTACTCAAGTATAGTTCATGGGTATGTGCCATTGTCTTTGTTGTGGACCCATAATGAGAATATGGAACTTTTTAAAAGTTTACTCTCTGGAAATTTTATATTTTTAGTATGTATTACCCTCTTGAAGTAGATTTTATATATATAAAAGTAGAGGATTTTAGCAGATAGTATTGTGTTACAAATTCTAGCATGTTTTATTCATTAAGTTAGTTTGTCATTACTGTCTTCTTGGTACTTAAGAATATTTACTGTTTATTGCTTGCTGGAATGCCTTCTTGGCATCATGAAGGAATATTTGTTTCTTTAGGTTATACAGTGGTTGCTGGAAGAAAAATTGTGTGCGCTGCAGTGTGCTGTGTTTGATAAGACTTTGGCAGAATTGAAAACACGAGTGGAAAAGATTGAATGTAACAAGAGGCATAAAACAGTTCTCACTGAACTACAGGTTTGTACATTGACTTAAATTGCATACTCCATGTGTCATTGTTTTTATAACTTATTTTCTGAGATATATATTTGAGATTAACTATAAAATACATTTAAATTCTAAATGTAAGAAGGAATAGGGGTTTGTTTAGTTTGCCAGGGCTGCTGTAAAGAAAGTGCAATAAACTGAGTGGTTTAAACAGTAGAAGTATTCTGTCTCACAGTTCTGGAGGCTAGAAGTTGAAGATCAAGGTGTCAGCAGTGTAGATTCTTTTTGAGGGCTGTGATGTGAGGAAGAATCTGTTCTATGCCTTTACTGTAGCTTCTGTTGGTTTGCGGACAGTTCTTTGGCATTGTAGAAACATCACCCTGATCTCTGGCTTTATCTTTACATGGTGTTGTCCTTGTATGTGTGTCTGTAAATTTCCCCTTTTTACAAGGACACCAGTCATTGGAGTAGGGGCCCACTATACGCCAACATGACTTCATCTTAACTAATTACCTCTGCAATGACCTTCTTTACAAATAAGGTCACAGTCTGAAATACTGAAAGTTTAGACTTCAATATGTGAACTTTTAGGGGACACAGTTCAAACCATAACGGAGACTCAGAAATTCCTGGATCTAACTTAGTGCTTCATATTTTTTTTTCCAGTCACAAAAGGAAGGCTGTCATTTAGCATGCTATAATAAGTACTAAATAATATTTGTTAGGGATTCTTTTTATGTTAATCTACCTCCTTTCGTGGACCTTATGTTTTAAAGATGTTAGTTTAATAACACGTATTTATTAATTTCTACTTGTCATTTTTTATTAAGTACAACTATATCTTAACATACAATACCAGAGCTTCTGGTCAGCTGAAATGAGCACACAGTAGTGTGCTATAGTAATCTACTTTATTCCAAAGCTAAGAAACTGGTATTTGAATCAGTACATTCATTCTGTCATAAGTAAGTGTATGGTTCCTATTGGGTTATTTTATATATGAGCATATCCCAAAGATGCTGAGTGGTAAACCATGTATAGGGCCTTATTTTGCAAATGAAGGAAAAGTGGCCCATGGAAGTTAAATCACTTTTTCTGTTACGAATAAAATTTTAGCTAAATAGGATTAGAATTTAAGTGTGTCTCCCAGACTGACCTATCTAATTATTAAACTTCATTTTACTAGTACTGTTCACACTTTTGAATTAAATTTGAAAATGCCTGAAGATTTGAAAGAATAATTTTATTCATTGTTTCTCATCACACCCACGGGTGCAACTATGAAATTGTGTTTTTAAAACCTAAGTTTTTGGCTGGGCATAGTGGCTCATGCCTGTGAGCTCAGCACTTTAGGAGGCTGAGGAGGGTGAATCTCTTGAGTCTAGGAGTTAGAGACCAGCCTGGCCAATATGGTGAAACGCTGTCTCTACTAAAAATACAAAAAAATTAGCCGGGTGTGGTAGTGCATGCCTGTAGTCCCAGCTACTTTGGAGGCTGAGGCATGAGAATTTCTTGAACCCGGGAGGTGGAGGTTGCAGTGAGCTGAGATCATGCTACTGCATTCCAGCCTGGGCAACAGAGTGAGACTCTGTCTCCAAAATAAATCCATCCATCCATCCATCCATCCATCCATCCATCCATCCATTCATCCATCCATCCATACAAAAACTGAGTTTTCGACACCTATCATCTCACACATAAGGTGCAATCCAGATTTCTTAACATTTAAATTTGTACTTAAATGTTGCTTGTAGTCTCAGAATTTGAATCTTTCTAACACCAAGCCAATCATCTTCTCTGCAAATGTTCCTGTTACTGACAATTTCTGAATTCTTGGAAAACTCTTGAAGGAAAATCTTCCCATTGTTCCTCTTATTGGCAGCTCTTGAATTCTTGGAAACCGATCCCTCTCAGTCATTTCATATACACAGTGAGTTGCCAAGTTACAACTTGATTATTTCCTAGAAAAAATAAATCTCAATTCTTTTCACTTTTCATTAGGCCATCATTACCCAATTCCTTGATTATAGTAACACCTTTTATATGAGCACTCTGGTACTAGTTTTTAAGTTCTTTCTGGTCCTTCCAAAGCATTGTACTAATTTTTCTAAAATACTGATTACTTCAGTCTCTTTATAGTCCAAGTTCCTCAATTGTGTACCGGTAAAACCAGTATTCATTTTTAAAATTTTTAAATTTTAATCTCTTAATTTTCAATCCACTTTTTCTAATATCCACCAGTTGCTTCACTGTCCTACAGGGTACTATTAATGTTTATTGTATTTTGATACCAGGCTTCTGACTTCATATTGTTTCCCCTGTTCACTCACCCATGATCATGTGCCCAATTTAATTCCCATCTCTTTGTGTCTTGTTCCAGTATTTTGTTTTTTTATGGAAATAAAATTCAGATACCAAACTGTTTTAAAGTGTACAATTCATTGTTATTTAGTACATTCACAATTTTATACAACCACAATCTCTATCTAGTTTCAAAACATTTTTGTCAACTCAAAAGGAAACGTTTTGCCCATTAAGCATTCGCTCTTCTTTTCCTCTTACACTAGCCCTTGGCAACCACTAATCTGCTGTCTCTATCAATTTACCTGTTTTGCATATTTCACATGCCTCTTTCACTTAGCGTGTTTTCCAGCTTAATCTGTGTTTGTAGCATGTATCAATACTTCTTCATTCCTTCTTAGGGCTAAATAATATTCCATTATATGGTGGTATATGCCACATTTTGTTTATACGTTCATCCATTGAATGGCATTTGGGTTGTTCCTACTTTCAGCTATTGTGAATGATGCTGCTTTGAACTTGTATACAAGTGTTTGTTTGAATACTTGTTTTCAAATCTTTTAGGAATATACCTAGGTGTGGAATTGTGGGCCATATGGTAATTCTTTGTTTAACTTACTGAAGAATCACCCAGCTGTTGTCCACAGTGGCTATACCATTTTCTGTTCCCACCAGCAATGTATGAGGGTTCAATTTCTCCACATCCTCACCAATACTTGTTATTTTTACTTTCTTTTTTTATTATTATAGCATCTGAATGGTATGAAGTGGTATCTCATTAGGGTTTTGATTTGCATTTCCCTAATGATAAATGATGTTGATCAACTTTTCATGTACTTGTTGATCAATCATATGTGCTTGTTTATAGAAATGTCTATTAAAGTCCTTTGCCCATTTTTAATTTGGATTTTTTGCCTTTTTGTTGTTGAGTTGTAAGAATTATTTATATATTCTGGATACCAAAGTCTTTTTTTTTTTTTTGAGATGGAGTCTCCTGCCAATTCCCAGGCTGGAGTGCAATGGTGTGATCTTGGCTCACTGCAAGCTCCGCCTCCCCGGCTCATGCCGTTCTCCTGCCTCAGCCTCCCGAGCAGCTGGGACTACAGGCACCCGCCACCACGCCTGGCCAATTTTTTGTATTTTTAGTAGAGATGGGGTTTCACCATGTTAGCCAGGATGGTCTCCATTTCCTGACCTCATGATCTGCCCACCTCGGCCTCCCAAAGTGCTGGGATTACAGGCGTGAGCCACCGCGCCCGGCCCAGGATACCAAACTCACCGCACCCGGCCCAGGATACCAAACTCTTATTAGATACATGATTGCAAATATTTTCTCCCGTTCTGTAATTTGTCTACAACTTCTTGATAATGCCTTTTGATGCACAAAACTTTTAAATTTTGATGAAGTCTTACAGATGGTATATAGTTTGGTCATGATTTATTATCTGTTCCACCAATCTCTACCTTTTAATCAAGGAGTTTATTTACATTTAAAGTAGTTACTAATAAGGAAAAACTTCGGCAATTTTACTTTTCTTCTATATCTGATACCGTTTTGTTTCTACTTTCTCCATTACTGCCTTGTTTTGCAATTGATTTTTTCCTGGTATATCATTTTGATTCCTTCTTGTTTCTCTTCCTATATATATTTTTAGTTTTTTCCTTAGTGGTTACCCTGGGGATTATACTTAACATCTTAACTTTATAACAGTTAGGTTTCAATTAATATCTACTTATTTTCAGTAGCATACAAAATCAAGTATCATGATTGTGCTCTAGAGAGGGAAATATGTTCTTTTGGTGTAGATACTACCCATGTGGCAATTGTTGGCAACCATTCTACCCACATTTTGCTGCCTGTTTTGCAATGTGTACATAGTTCAGCCTGATTCTGCCCTTCACTCTGGGTATAGTAACACTTAGCCAATCGAGTCCTGTTATAACAAATATAAAGCATAGTGCAAGATCATGAGAGGAGTTTGTTGAGATCAGTTGTGCTCATTTTGGCTAAATTTATGTGGTGCAGTTGGTTTGGAAATAAAACTTTGAATTCATTCTTACTGCGTATTTCAGAACAATTTCCTGTTAGCTAATATGATATTTTGACTTTTGGCTTAATATGTTTTAGTATAATTATCCAGGGACAGTTTGTTCAGTTGAATACATCTGAGACAAATTGTTCTATTGGTCTGATAAATCTTTGACCTAGAAATAAAATAAATACAAATAAACTGCACAAGGATTAGAAAAGGAGACAAGATCCAGAAGGGATTCTTTAAGAACGTTTTTATGTTAACAACCTTGTACCAATGAAATCTGTTGTATATAAAAAGGAAGCAGGAGGCCAGGTGTGATGGCTCATGCTTGTAATCCGAGCACTTTGGGAGGCTGAGACAGGTGGATCACTTGAGGTCAGAAGTTCGAGACCAGCCTGGCCAACATAGTGAAACCTTGTCTCTACTAAAAATACAAAAATTAGCTGGGTGTGATGGCACATCCCTGTAATGCCAGCTACTAGCGAGGCTGAGGCAGGAGAATCGCTTGAACCCAGGAGGTGGAGGTTGCAGTTAGTCGAGATTGTGCCCTTGCATTCCAGCCTGGGCAACAGAGCGAGACTCTGTCTCAAAAAAGGAAGCAGGAAAGCTAGGTTTTGAGGAATTCTATCAAAACTATAGTCAAAGATCTATTTCTGAAGAAGTCATGGAACCCAGAAAGCTTTGCCAGATAATTCTGACAAATCGTTGAGGAACAGGTAATTCTTGTCTGATGTAAACTGTTTCAGGGTATGGAGAAAGTTGAGACTTCCATTAGATGAAGTAAGCCCATCTGTGAAACCTCTAGCACAAGAAGAGAAAAAAACATAGTTTAGTTTTATTCCCCAGCATAGATTTCTCTTAAGAATGCAAACTTGGTTCAGTATTAACAATTATACGTCACTCTGCTAATGTAGGAAAGGTGAAAAATAGTAGGATCATCTCAGTACATGCCAAATCAGGATTTGTTAAAATTCACTGGTCATTCATGGAAAAAATAGGAGGTAAATACCTTGAATCTCTTAAAGGGTTTTCAGAAACCTGTTGTAAATATCATATTTAATAATGGATTATTGGAAATATTTCTACCAAAGTTGAGGATGAGAAAATGCCTATTAATAGATGTTGCTATTTAGAGCTTTGGTGTCAGTCTTGGGCAATACAGTGAGACAGGAAAAAGAAATGAGTAACAATTGGCAAGTGGGAACCCAATAGAATTAAGTTGGCAAACTGTTGAATGAAGAAGGAAATATAGCAACTACCTCATATAAGGACAATGTATTCTAATAGTTTTCCTTATATCAACAATAACCAATTAGAAAATATAATGAGAAAAAGATTTCACATATGGTAGTTATTTAAAAATGAGTAAGCACTTAAGAATAAACCTAAAAATAAAATTTTAAGACCATTATGAAGAAAAACGACAGAACAAGAAAACAGGAGTCAACAGTGATTAGTACTATGCTCTTAAATAGGAAGACTTGATTCCTCTCAAATCACAGTATAGTTCAAATTCATAATACTCGGAATTTCAACTAGATTTCTTACAGAAATGGAAAAGCTGTCAACACACTCTGGAATATAACATTCCGTTGGTTATGACTTAGAAAATGCCATTTTAAGGAGATTTAACTGAAAATGTCTATTTTACTTTTTCCTTTCAGCCTTGGCTCCTGTTCCCTATCAATGAAATAAATTTATGACAGCCTAATATGGAGACAGTTTTAAATAATAGAAACTGTGGCTCTGTTTATTTACTTGCTTTTATGAGCAGTAATATTTGTTATAGGCCAATCTTGATGTTAAGGAAACCTCTTTTTTTTTGTAGACAGAGTTATTTCCTAAGAGGTTTCCTGGGTACATATGCAGTGAAATTCTTGGTTTGTCTAGTTTCCCAAATAAAACCCAGTGTAATAGAATATTACTTTTCTGGAGTTACAAAAATGACTTATTTATTCATTTTTTAAAAATGTCTCAGAATGTTTACCAAAATAGCCATTCTTAGAGACAGTATGGCAGATATTTTGAATTATAATTAAAAAAGAATTGTACAGCTTCTTATGTAAAAACAAAAAGGCTGCTCTTTGATTTCTCTGTTTTATAATATTAAATATCAGAAAACTATAAATCAGTGTCCACATTTTGAGTTTGTTTTTCTGCTACTGGATTCATTTTTAAAATGATAATTCTTTTAAAAAAGAGTTTGAATACCACAAATCTATGTGATGTGAAAATGAGGTCCTTAGTTCACTTTCTTTCCCACTTTCTGCCAATCATAGCTTCCAGCGGTAACTACTTTTAACCTTGGAATGTGTAGATCTTTTTCTATACATGTAACATATACAAGATGATTTTGGGGGGGCTTAAGTAAAAATAGAATAATAATATTATGCATACTATGCAATTTTTAGTGTAACCACCTAGATTTTTTTTTTTTTTTTTTTTTTTAGACAGAGTCTTGCTCTGTCATCCAGGCTGGAGTGCAGTGGTGCGATCTCGGCTCACTGCAGCCTCTGCCTCCTGATTCAAGGAATTCTCCTGCCTCAGCCTCCCGAAGAGCTGGGACTACAGGCACGCACCACCACACCTGGCTAATTTTTGTATTTTTAGTAGAGATGGGGTTTCACCATGTTGACCAGGCTGGTCTTGAACTCCAGACCTTGTGATCCACCTGTCTCAGCCTCCCAAAGTGTTGGGATTACAGGCGTGAGCCACTGCGCCTGGCCCACCTATATGATTTGACTAAAGAAAAAATGACATTCTCGCATGAGCTGGGGTACAGAAAATACCTTCCCTTTCCCATATACCTTTCTTTTCTTTTTCTTTCTTTTTTTTTTTTTTTTGAGAGAGAGTCTCGCTTTGTCACCCATCCGCCCACCTTGGCCTTCCAGAGTGTTGGGATTACAGGCGTGAGCCACTGCACCTGGCTTTCCCATTTCCCTTTTTAGAAAGTTATTTGAGATATTTTAGTCATCAGAAAGGTAAATCCATGTTAAGGATATGAAATTATGCTTTATGATCTTGAGCCTTAATAACATGCATAAATAAGTAAGTCCTTAGGAAAATCTTTACCTTTGAGAGTCATAGGTAACTGATTGCCTAGGCCATAATATTGGACTTAAGCACATTTTAAGATTTGGGGTCTCCTCTAGAAGTGACTGCTTTCTGCAAGAAACTTTAAAAGTAAATCATAACATTTTCTCATTTTTATGAAATGTATGCTCTTATTGGACAAAAGAAATTCTCTGGTAGAGCTCTTCCTTAGGTAGGGCCTCATGAATACACTCAGAAGTTTAATTTTCTTGAAAATATGTTTAATTTAAAATGGCTTCAGCAGCAACAGCAATAGAAACAGTTGAATATTATGTCTGTGCTTAGTAAAAGACTGAAAGGAGATACAACCAAATATTCATGTGGTGAAATGATAATTTTTATTTTTCTTTTTGTTCTGCTTTTTTTTTTCTCAGATTTCCTTTCAATATGTATTTGGGCAAAATATGTGATTAGGGAGTTTGTATAAGTACAACAAATGATTAATAATCTCACTGACCATGTTGACACAAACAAGGTAATGGGTTTTTTTGTTTTTTGTTTTTTTTTGAGACAGAGTCTAACTCTGTTGCCCAGGCTGGAGTGCAGTGGCGTGATCTTGGCTCACTGCAACCTCTGCCTCCCGGGTTCAAGCGATACTCCTGCTTCAGCCTCCTGAGTAACTGGGATTACAGGCATGTGCCACCACACCTGGCTAATTTTTGTGTTTTTAGTAGAGATGGGTTTCACCATTTTGGCCAGGCTGGTCTCGAACTCTTGGCCTTAGGTGACCTGCCTGCCTCGGCCTCCTAAAGTGCTGGAATTACAGGTGTGAGCCACCATGCCTAGCCAAGGTAATGTTTTTATCAGGTTGTTAAAGACTAACAGAATATGTAATTTAATTTGTGAAAAAGTAATATATGAGCATTCATTTACGCTTCTGTTGAAAGTGTCACAGTAAAGCCTATACATCCATCCATATGTAGTATTGGCAAGGGATCTTTTATGACTTACAGATATTTCCACTTTATAATTCTCAATGAGAAAATCAAGTGTGATTACAACTGTGTTAAAAAAATAACAAAACACAGGCTTACGTATTCAGGAATGTACTGGTAAGTGAGCAACACTCAAAAGTTCGAGGAAGAAATAGGCTAACCTAATTAAGAGTGTTTACATCTGAGTATTGAATTTAGGGGTCACTTAGTTTTAGTCATAACTGTATTTTCCAAGTATATAGTTTATAATCAACTTAATTATTTTCTTTACTCAGCTATCTTCTGAGGATCCTGTTTTCTGTAGGTTTCTTTTTATATATTCATGGTTTTTTTTTTTAATGCTGTAATACTATTTGATTTCCATTCATTTTTGTCTTTTTTTTTTTTTCAGGCCAAGATAGCCAGGTTAACCAAACGCTTTGAAGCAGCCAAAGAAGATCTTAAGAAAAGACATGAAGTAAAATTTTTCTATTCTTGCGTAATTAATATTTAGCACTAAGTGGTAATCTTAGGAAATGCTGAATTAGGAGGAAACTGTATTACAAATCTGAAATTTGCTTTCAAACTGTGTACTCCTCTATGTAATTTCTGGATCTTCAGCCCTAGAACTAATGAACCCCTTTCAAATCCTCATTTACTGTTCTCATATATCAACATTTATATTCTATTTTAGGTTATGCAATTCTTTTTTCTTTTTTTTTTTTTTTTGAGATGGAGTCTCTCTGTCGCCCAGGCTGGAGTGCAGTGGCACCATCTTGGTTCACTGCAACCTCCGCCTCATGGGTTCAAGTGATTCTCCTGCCTCAGCCTCCCAAGTAGCTGGGATTACAGGTGCCCACCACCATGCCTGACTGATTTTTGTATTTCTAGTAGAGACGGGGTTTCACCATGTTGGCCTGGCTGGTCTCGAACTCCCAACATCAGGTGTTCCATCTACCTTGGCCTCCCAAAGTGCTGGAATTACAGACATGAGCCATTGTGCCTGGCCCCTTAGGTTATGCAATTCTTGAAGCTGTATTTTCTGTCCATCTTTAAAATTAGGCTTCAGGGATTTGTCTTACCTTGTTTCTTTCATTTTGCATTCTTGTCAGATTCCCAGTATGGTCTCTTACTATTTTCCCCAAAGTATTTTAGTATTCTACTGCCTGTAGTATTCCTGTTCTCCCCTTCCTTTCTTCCCCATGTAGTCAGTCCTCTTTTATGCTTTAACTGTAATATACAGAGATTAGATTAAGTCACTTTATTGACTTAAACAGTTTGAATATTTTTTAAAGTATACAATTAAGTCCAAACATCATAGCATAAATTGACTTCCATAGTCTGGCTTTTGCTTGTTGGTGTTTCCTTCATTTTTCCTTTGTTTATCATTTTGCCACTCTTCTGTTATTTCCTTTATTATTCATATTTTAATATAGTAGTTTGTATATTGCATTATAGTTTTTAGTTGGATTTATTTTCTTTTCCTCCTGAATTTTTTTTGTTTTTAATTTTTTTATTTGAACAAGGTCCATTTCTTGATCTTGATAGTTCCATTGTCTGGCACATAGTAAATTGCCAATATCAATAAGTAGTAATCATTTTTCCTAGAGGTTTTCTGTATTGATGCATGTTCATATATTCTTTCCTGTTTTTGCAGCAATAGTACATAGAGCCCTATGAACTCTTCCCCTAGCTTCCCCTGCGTGGTGAAATCTTATCGCTGTAGTACAGTATCAAAGTGAAGAAATTGACAATTTTGTTAAGTAGTTTACAGACTTAACAGTTTCTACCAGTTTTTACATGTGTATTTAAAAATTCATTGTGCATTCATGTCTGTCTGTGAGTGTTTATGCTTCCATGCACTTTGATCACATGTATAGATTTATGTAGCCCCCATCACAGTCAAGATATAAAATTGTTACATCACCGTAAGTGGACTCCCTCATGCTACCCTTTTCTGGTTTTATTTTTATTATTGTTTCATCTGTTGATGGATACTTGGTCCATTATTATCTTTGGGCTATTTTGAATAATGCTGCAATGTACATGGGAGTGCAGCTATCTCTTTGAGATCCTGTTTTTAATTCTTTTGCATATATACCCAGAAGAGGAATTACTAGGTTGTATGGTAATACCTTTAGATATTTGAGGAGCCCCCATTCTGTTCTTCATAGAGGCTGCACCATTTCACATTTATACCAGTAGTGCTCAAGAGTTCCAGATTTCCCATAACCTCACTAACATGTGTTATTTTCTGTTCTTTTGATAGTGACCATCCTCATGGATGTATGTGATACCTCATTGTAGTTTTGATTTGCATTTCTCTAATGACTAGTGATGTTGAGCATCTTTTCATATGCTTGTTGGCCATTTATGTATCTCCTTTGGAGAAAAGTCTCTTCGGGTTCTTTGCCTATTTTTAAATCAAGTGCCTTATTTTTGTTGTTGTTACTAAGTTGTAGGCATTCTTTATATATGCTGAATATTGACTCATATAAATTATTTGCAACTTTTTTGCGTTCTTTGTTTCCTTTTCTCTCGATTGTTTCCTTTCATATACAGAAGTTATTAAGTTTGATGCAGTTCTGTTTGTCTATTTTTGCTTTTCTTACCTGTGCTATTAGTGTCATATACAAAAGAATCATTGCCAAATCCAATGTCATGAAACTTTTTCCGTATGTTTTCTTGTAGGAATTTTATGGTTTTAGGTCTTATATTTAAATCTTTAGTCAATTTTGAGTTAATTTTTATATATTTTGTCAGAGTCCATCTTCTTTCTTTTGCGTGTATATATCCAGTTTTCCCAGCACCATTTATTAAAGAGGCTGTCCTTATCCCGTTGTGTGGTTTAGGCAGTTTTGTGGAAGATCATTTGACCGTATATGTGAGTTTATTTCTAAGCTCTCTATTCAGTTCCTTTGGTCACTGTCTATTTTTGTGCCAGCACCACACTTTTTTCGATTATTGTAGCTTTGTAATATATTTTGTGTGGTTCCCCCACCCCCCGCCCCCTTGGCCAACTTAGCCTAATATGTAATATGTTTTCAAATCAGGAAGTTTGAAAACCTCCAACTTTGTTCTTTTTCAAAACTATTTTGGCAATTCAAGATCCTTTGAGATTCCGTATGAATTTTAGGATTTTTTTCTGGAAAAAAAACACAAACCCACTATTGCAATATTGATAGGGATTGCATTGAATCTGTAGGTTGCTTTGGGTAATACAGATATTTTAACAATAATAAGACTTCCCAATCCATAAACACAGGATGTCTTTTCACTTATTTGTGTCTTTAAACTTTTTCCAACATTGTTTTGTAGTTTTTATTGTATAATTGTTTTCTCCCTTTAAGTGTATTCCTAAGTATTTTATTCTTTTTGATGCTATTGTAAATTATATTGTTCATTTCTTTTTTATATTTTTTATAGTTTATAGATATGCAAGTGATTTTTGCAGGTTGATTTTGTATCCTGCAACATTGCTGAGTTTGCTTACGTTTGAACAGTTGTCTTTAGGGTTTTTACATATGAGATCATATCATCTGTGAACAAAGATATTTATACTTCTTTTTCTGATTTGGATGCCATTTATTTCTTTTTCTTGCATAATTGTTTGGTTTAGAATTTCTCGTACTATACTGAATAGAAGTGGCAAGAGTAGGCATGCTTGCTTAATTCCTGATCTTAGAAGGAAAGCTTTCGGTTTTTCACCATTGAGTATCATGATGTTAACCATGGAGTTTTCATGTATGGCCTTTGTTAAATTGAGATAATTTCCATTTCTGGTTTGATAAGTGTTTTATTTATTTTTTTCCATGAAAGGGTGTTGAATTTTGTCAAGTTCTTTTGCTGCATCAATTAAGATGATCATGTGGGTTTTGTCCTTTGTTCTGTTAATATGTTACATTGATTTTTATATCTTGATCTATCCTTGCATTCCTCAGATAAACCAACTTGGTCATGGTGTATAATCTTTTTACATGCTGTTGAATTTGGTTTGCTAATATTTTCTTGAGGATTTTTATATCAGTATTCATCAGGGATATTTGTCTGTAGTTTTAGTATCTTTGTTTGGCTTTGGTATCAAGGTAATGATTGCCTAATAAATGGAATTTGAAAGTACTCCTACTTGGAAGTACTCCTCTTGGAATACTACCAATTGTTTGGTAGTATCCTCCAGTGAAGCCATCTGGTCTTAGGTTTTTGTTTGTTAATTTTGTTTATTTTTAAAATTTATTATTTATTAATAATAATTATTATTTTTGCAACAGAGTCTCACTCTGTCATCCAGGCTGGAGTGCAGTGATGTGATCTTGGTTCAGGTGATTTGTATGCCTCAGCCTCCTGAGTAGCTGGAATAATAGGCCTGCACCACCGCGTCTGGCTAATTTTTGTATTTGTAGTAGAGACGGGCTTTCGTCATTTGGCCAGGGTGGTCTTGAACTCCTGACCTCAAGTGAGCCACCGCACCTGGCCTTAGGCTTTTTTTTGTTAGGAGATTTCTATTATTGATTAAGTCTCCTTACTAATTATAGATTTATTTATTTATTTACTTTTAATAATTCAGTCTTGGTGGGTTGTGTGTTTTTAGGAATTTATTTCTTCTAGGTAATCAAGTTTGCAGGTGTGTAATTGTTCATTGTAGTCTCTTGTAATCCTTTCCATTTATGTAGCATCAGTTCTAATGTCTTCTCTTTCTTTCATTTCTTTTCATCTTTAAAGTCATCTGTTTTGTTAGGTAGCCTAGTTAAGGATTTATCAATTTTGCTGATTTTTTTTAAACCAACTTTTAAGTTTTGTTTTTGTTTTTCTATTCTCTATTTTTGTTTACTTCCACCCTAATTTTCATTATTTCTTTCCTCTTGCTAATTTTGGGTTTAGTTTTTTCCCTCTAGTTTTTTGAGTTGTAAAGCTAGATTGTTGATTTGAGATCTTTGTGTTTGTGTTTTACCACTATAAACTTCCTTCTTACCACTGTTTTCACTGCATACAATTTATTATATTTTGTTTTCATTTTCATTTGTCTGAAGATATCTTGTAATTTACCTTCTTCTTTGACTTGTTGGTTTTTTTTTTTTTAAAACAGCATGTTTAATTTTCACATATTTGTGACTTTTCCTACTTTTCTTCTGCTGTTGACGTCAAGTTTCATTCCATTATTGTCAGAAAAGATACTTGGTATGATTTCATTCTTTCTAAATTTGTTAAGACCTGGGTTGTGACATGTGACCTATCCATGAGAATTTTCTATGTGCTCTTGAGAAGAATGTGTATTCTGCTGTTGTTTGATAGCTTATCCTATGTGTCTGTTAGGTCCAATTAGCATATAGTGTTGTTAAAGTTCTCTGTTTCCGTGTTGATATTCTGTCTGATGGTTCTATCCATTATTGAAAGTGGGGTATTGAAGTTTCCTACTATCATTGTGTTACTGTCTGTTTCTCCCTTCCATTCTTTCAATGTTTGTTTCATATATTTGGAGCTCTGATGTAGGGGTGTGTGTGTGTTACAGCTGGTGAAAGTACCCTTTTATCATTATGTTCTTCATTGTCTGTTTTGGCAGTTTTTGACCTAAAGTCTATTTTGTCATACATAAGTATGGCCCATCCTTACTCTCTTTTTGTTACCATTTGCATGGAATATATTTTTCCATCCTTTCACTTTCATTCTGTGTTGTATTTTGGATCCAAAATGAGCCTCTTGTAGGCAGCATATAGTTGGATCTTATTTTTAAAAACATTAAGTCAACCTGTCGTTTGATTGGAGAGTTTTATCCATTTGCATTTAAATAAACTGCTCATTGGAAGGGACTTATTGTTGTCATTTTGTTTTTTTCTCTATGACTTGTAGCTTTTTTTTGTTTCTTGATTCCTTCGTGTTTCATTGCTTTTTGTTTTTCTTTTGGTATAGTAGTGTGCTTTCATTCCTTTTACAGTTCGTTTTGTGTATTTTCTGTAGATGTTTCCTCTGTGGTTACCGTGGGGATTACATAAAACATCCTAAAGTTACAACTATCTATATTAAACTGCAAATAACTTTAATCATATAAGAGTGCTACTCTATATCTGCCTCACTATGACTTGATGTTACTGTTGTCGTGTATCACATCTTTTTATGTTGTGTATCTGTTAACATATTTTTAGTTTTTTTAAGCTTTTAAGTTCTATACCAGAATTAAAAGTGGTTTATGCACCAATATAACAAGAATACAGGATTCTGTATTTTTCTCCTTATCAACCTTTTCTTAGAGAAGTTTATATTTTTGTATTCTTCCATGATGTTGTGTAGCACTCTTTAGTTTCCACTTGAAGGACTTTCTTCAGCACTTCTTTTAGGATGGGTATAGTGATGAAACTCCTTCAGCTTTTACTAATCTGGGAAAAATTTTAATTTCACCTTCATTTTTGAAGCATATTATTGCCAGGTATAGTATTCTTGATTGGCAGGTGTTTGATTCAGCACTTTGATAATATATTATCTCACTCCTTCAGGCCTACAAGATTTCTGCTGAGATATCTGCGTGTTATCTTATGGGAGTTCCCTTGTGTGTTGTTATGAGTTGCTTTTCTCTTACTGCTTTCAAGATTATTTACTTGATTCAGACAGCTTGGTTATAATGTATCTCAGTGTAGATGTTTTTGGGTTAACAATAGTTGGAGGTCTTTGAGCTTCTTGAATTTGCATCTCCATTTTCTTCTTCCACTTTCAGACATTTTCAGCAATTATTTATCTTTCTCTCTGTCTTCCTTTACTTCCCTTGTGTGTATATTGGTCTGCCTGTTGGTGTCCCAAAAGTCCTTTAGACTTTCTTAGCTTTTTTTCATTCTCTTTTTGCTCCTCTGGCTTGACAATTTCAAATGACCTGTCTTCAAACTTGTGGATTTATTTTTCGGTTTGATCCGGTCTGCTCTTGATTCTCTACAGTGAATTTTCATTTCAGTGTATTCTTCAGCTTTATAATTTGTATTATGATACGTTTTTACAGTTTCTCTTTGTTGATATTTTCATTTTGTTCATGCACCCTTTTCCTGATTTTGCTGTTTTCTGTTGTCTCTTTCACTTTCACCTAATTATCTTTTTTTTTTTTTTTTTTTTTTTCTTTTTTTTGAGAAGGAGTTTCGCTCCTGTCGCCCAGGCTGGAGTGTAACGGCACAATCTCCATTCACTGCAACCTCCACCTCCTGGGTTCAAGCGATTCTCCAGCCTCAGCCTCCTGAGTGGCTGGGGTTACAGGTGCCCACCATCACGCTCGGCTAATTTTTGTATGTTTAGTAGATACAAGATTTCACCATTTTGGCTAGGCTGCTCTTGAACTCCTGACCTCAGGTGATCTGCCTGCCTCAGCCTCCCAAAGTGCTGGGATTACAGGCATGAGCCACCAGGCCTGGCCAGAGTGTCTTAATGATAGTTATTTTGAATTCATTGGCAGATAATTCATAGCTCTCTGTTACTTTAGGGTTGGTTTTTGGAGATTTATTTTATTTATTTGATTGGACCATGTTTCTCTGTTTATTTGTATGCTTGTTGAAATTTTAGCATTTGAAAAAACAGCCGCATCTCCCAGTCTTTGTGGACTCTTGTACACAGGAAGGGCTTCACCAGTCAGCCTTGTTAGAGAGTCTGTGGGCCTCTAACACCTTTTTTTGGCTATGTGTCTTCTCTGGGCTTTTGCTTGTACCCTTCCATCTGAAGAGGTTTGCCTCTCCACTCTGAAGCTCCCTCTGGTACCTGTCTTTGCTATAGCAGCCTCTGGTACTTTGGCAAGCTGTTGTATTAGTGCTTCCCCTGCTGTCTGTCTGTGTTACTGCAATTTCTCTGGTGCTCTATCAAGTTGAGGGTCCTGCCTTTGGTCTCTGAGGCTCACAGGCATCCAAAGTGCCATAGTCACAGTTCTTGCTCCAGGTTAATCCTCCATGTTGGGTAAGACAAAATCTAATGCGTTGGGCATCTTTCTTAAACAGTTGGATTCAAGCTCCAACTTTCTCTTTCCTTTCTGATGTAGAAGCTGTGTTGGGAGGTTGATGGGGTATAGTGAGTAAATGCAATGTATTTTCCTAACTGTTCCAGTGTGCCTCTTTTTGGCCTTGTGCTCACCTGGGATGCCATATCCTCTCAACTAATTTGTGGAAATCTCATGCAGGCAATATGATGCTTATCTTGTTAAGTCATCTACATATGGGAAGCAGAGGGGACTTCCTGTTCTGACATGTTGCTGATCATACCACAGTTTTCAAAAATCCTCCATCAAATGACTCCTGTGTTCTAAACCATTTGTTTTATTTATTCTCTATGCTTTTATTCTTCTTTTTTGCTTTTCTCCTGAAATATTCTTTTATCTTAACCATTTTGAGTGTAATAATTACTCAATGATGGCCAGGCACAGTAGCTCATGCCTGTAATCCCAGCACTTTGGGAGGCTGAGTCGGGCAGATCACTTGAGGTCAGGAGTTCGAGACCAGCCTGGTCAACATGGCGAAACCCCGCCTCTACTAAAAATACAAAAATTAGCCGGGCCTGGTGGCAGGCACCTGTAATCCCCGCTACTCAGAGGCTGAGGCATGAGAATCGCTTGAGCCTGGGAGGTGGAGGCTAGAGTGAGCCAAGATGGTGCCGCAGGATGGTGCACTCCAGCCTGGGCGACAGTGAGACTCTATCTCAAAAAAAAAAAAAAAAAAAAAAAAAAATTACTCAACAATGTGCTTAAAGATGCATTCCTTTCCCTAAAAGCTTTTCTTTTTTAAGCTTTTTCCATTCACATTACAGTTATTTTAATTTGCTTTTCTCTTGTTTTACATTTGTTTATCTTGACAGCCAGATTTTAAGCACCTTTATAGCAGATTGTCTTAATTCTATTGTTTTTCCCTCTACACGTATCTAATGCAATGTCATACTAGAAGGTTGAAATTATTGTTGTGTCATATACAAAGTAGCAAGATGTATTTGTTGTTAAGAAGAGTGATTAATGGCATCTGCTCAATGTAATTCTAAGCATTTATTACCTTTGGTTTAATATGTTATTCTTACACTTGACTTAGTCTTGAGTAGAGATATTTTATTCTTCTCATTTTTTGTTTGTTTGTTTTTGAGGCATGGTCTGGCTCTGTCACCCAGGCTGGAGTGCAGTGACACAATCTCGGCTCACTGCAACCTCTGCCTCCTCGGCTCAAGCTATCCTCCCACCTCAGCCTCCCAAGAAGGTGGGACCACAGGCGTGTATTACCACGCCTGGCTAATTTTTGTATTTTTTTTTTAGAGATGGGTTTTGCTACGTTGCCCAGGCTGGTCTGTAACTCCTGAGCTCAAGCAATCCTTGCCTGTCTCAGCCTCCCAACGTGCTACTATTACAGGTGTGAGCCACTGTGCCCAGCCTCGTTTTAAGAGATAAATGATGATAGTGTTATTAATGATGGAGGCCTAAATAATGATAGTTAATATGTAGGTGTTATAATTCCATTTCTGTATTCCCTGGTTTTGGGGGGAAAGGCTGAAATAAGTTGTTACTGAAGCTTAGATTTGTGACATTTTATTAAATAATTTAAGTCACATAGTGGTAGGTAGTAGTTTTTTTAAAAAACAACTTAAAAATAATTTTGATTTGTAACATTGGATACCACTTATTTGTTGAATTGCTGGTGCTAATATGATGCCTGCTACATAGTAGGCATTCACTAGCTATTTGTTAAATGAGTGAGTCTGGTTATTCTTTAGATTTATATTGTTAATGTTTTTTAAACTCTTACAGCATGTGAGCCGTTCTGGTGTTTTAAATTTATTCTTCATAAGAACACTGAGATGCAGGAATTATTATATTAATCTCTCAAATGATAAGCAGTTGTCTTCAGCAAAGTAAATGATTTGCTTAAGATACAATGAACAAGTGATAATGCCAAGATTCAAATTATTGTCTCAGCTGGCAATGTTTCCCATTATATTAGAACAGTGACAGATAATATATTGACAGGCATCTACAGGTCTAATTTTTTTTTAAAAGATTCCCTGTGTGTTGAGTTTTATTTTTACCTTGATTTTTTTTTTCTCCCCCAGCATCCACCCAACCCACCAGTATCACCAGGAAAAACTGTAAATGATGTCAACAGCAATAATAACATGTCTTACAGGTGAGAATTCATAGTCTGTCTAGTTTTTTAAAAACAGAACAAAGTTCTAATTTTCTTTATTTGGTCAAAGAATCTTTCAGTGTAATCATGGTATTTATGTAGAAATAAGTGTTTGGTGTACTTGATTAGTATATTTTCTTTTTCTGCTTCATTATATTGTTCATCTGTGAATAATACTTTTGCTAACTTATTATAAGGCATTCTTTGGTCACTATATATTTCTTTAACCACTTGTCTTAAATAGTATTCTTTCAAGTAATTGAGAAATGCTTCTGTTAAGGGTGAGAAAGACTAATGTCTGTATATATTAGGACCTACTTTTGGTATTCAGGTTAAGTACTGATAACAGACATTAGAATACAAGAGTTAAGACTCTTCCCTAATGCCATAGACCCCAGCATTTAGAAGTCTTTGTGCCAGCTATGCCTCACTGTTTGTGCTTGCAGTTTAGGGTTGTGAAACCCAAGTCTAGCCACCCTTTTTCCCCTGTGGGCCACTGCTTATTCTAGATATCAGTTGGTATTCCCTGAGTGGCATATCTATTGACTATTTGTGTGTATATGTATTTCATAGAAATGCAGGCACAGTGAGACAGATGCTGGAGTCCAAAAGAAATGTAAGCGAGAGTGCACCACCATCCTTTCAAACTCCTGTGAATACAGGTAACTTTTTTTTTGAATACCAAAATACATTTTCTTAGGAATTAAAGGCTTTGGTTCTCTTTTCTTACATTCTTTTGAGGTTGAAATGGATTAAGAAATTGGGCACATTGGTCTAAGTACAAAAATTTTGTTAAAAATTCAGGATCAAACTGGGTATGGTGGCACATGCTTATAGTCTCAGCTACTTAGGAGGCTGAGGAGGATTACCCGAACCCAGGAGTTCAAGTCAGCTTGGGCAACATAATGGAATCCACTTGGTCTCTTAAAACAAAAAAATTTAGGGTCATAGGTAAGTATATGTGAAAATACAGTATAGATATTCAAATCTCTATTGTAGTAGTTCACAAACTTTCTGGTCTCTAGATCCCTTTACAATCTTAAAAAATTATTAAGAACCCCAGAACTTTTGTTTATGTGGGTTACATCCATTGATATTTATTATCAGTCGAAATGAAGTAGAAATTAAACAGAAATTTTAAAATGTTTTAAAAATGTTTATTCATTTAAAATAATAGTAGGCTGGGCTTGGTCGCTCATGCCTGTAATCCCAGGACTTTGAGAGGCTGAGGCAGGCAGATCACTTGAGGTTAGGAGTTTGAGACCAGCCTGGCCAACATGGTGAAACCCCATCTCTACCGAAATACAAAAATTATCCAGGCATGATGGCTGGTGCCTGTAATCCCAGCTACTCAGGAGGCTGAGGCAGGAGAATTGAGCTTGAACCCGGGAGGTAGAGTTTGCGGTGAGCCAAGATCACGCCACTGCACCCCAGCCTGGGCAACAGAGTGAGACTTCCTCTCAAAAAAAAAAAAATAAATAATAAATATAAAAATATATAAAGTAATAGTAAACTCATAATGTCTAACACAAAAAACTTTTTAAAATGAAACTGTGTATTTTCCAAGCTTAAAAATAGCAGCACAAAGAGCATTATTCTCTTACATTTTTTACATATCTCTTTAATACTTTGAGACATTAAGACAGCTAAAGATAGCTTAAAGGTATGTATACTCATATCTATATCTGCTTTTAGTCTGTTTTAAAATGTTGATTTGGCCGAAGCATATGAAAGAAATCCAGTCTTTTACAAATATATAGATGGAAAAGGGCTAGCCCTTACAGATAATTGTGGATATTCTTCTTTAATACTATCCAGTAGTAGTTTCTTTAAGGTTGGTTGTGAAGTGTAATCTGAAGCCACACCAAAGAACTTTTCTAACTCCTCCATTAAAATCCATTTATTGGACAAGCGTGGTGGCTTACTACTGTAATCCCAGCACTTTGGGAGGCCCGAGGCAGGTGGATTGCTTGAACTCAGGAGTTCCGGGCCAGCCGGGGCAACATAGTGAAACTCTCTCTCTACAAAAAATACAAAAAGTAGCCGGACATGGTGGTGCACAACTGTGGTCCCAGCTACTCAGGAGGCTGAAGTGGAAAGATGGCCTGAGCCCGGGAGGTGTAGGCTGCTGTGAGCCAAGATTGTGCCAGTGTACTCCATCCTGGGCGCTAGAGGCAAACGTTGTCTTAGAAAAAAAAAAATCCATTCGTCTATCTTGCACTTGGATGGAGTTTTACTAATATTATTCATTGATCATTTGAAAACTGTTCACCAAGTTATGCAAATCTTCCAAATGACACATTTTATTAATAAATATTATTTTAAAAAATTAGATTTACTGATTTTACTATCAGTTCTACTCAGAGAAGTATTTTAAGGATTTAGGGAGCTGTCATGCTTTCAATGACAGATACAAGTTTTTTCTAATGTTCTTAGTTTTGCTTTAAAACCCAAATGTTATTATTGCTGATAAATACAGTTGGGCTTTTTTCTTTGAAGTGACTGCCTTACCTAGTTTATTTTTAAGAAAAGATCTTCAAAATACCCACACGTGAATTATCAGTGTCTATAGGTCATTCATTCAAGTAAAAATAGTGTTTCATGAGAAAGACTGCTAGTTGAGTTTATAGCTCAATTGCACAAGCATTTTTCCTTAACCTACTTTGGCACGCAATAGTTGTCTTATATGTACTGCCTATTTCTTCACATGGAATATTAAGAAAAGAACCCCTATTCAAAGGTTGAGATATAATAAAGTTAATAGTTTTTACTGCTGTATCATGGGGATTCTTAAGTAAAACTGACTTTGTTTTTTACTGTAAGCATGTGATGAAGAATGCAGCGATGTTTGGTCCCATTATACTACCTTGATTTTTGTACTAAAGCATCAGAAGTTTTACTCAGCATTGCTTTTGCTCCATTGGTGCAAATGTCTGCTCATTTAAACAGTCAAATAATGTCTCATTGTTATGAAAATAGTTTTGACATTGCAAACTCCCTGAAAGGGTCTCAGAAAACCCCAGGCACCCCGTTGGACCACACTTTGAGAAACTGCTGCTCTAGTAAACCTGTTATTTTTGGAAAGACTATAAATCAATGAGAAAGAAGTTTGGTCATGTATTTTAAACCTGTTCCAATGAGAATAAACACAAGTAGTTGAAAATTATTATAAAACTAGTGACCAGCATTTGTATTTTCTCTGTTCTTCTGTATATGCTACCTCATTTCTTCTTAATTCATCTGTCATCTTCGCTCAGTGCTGTTTTCCATATCATACAATGTCAGTAGGGTGACAGTAGAGGGAATCTCCCCTCAGTAGTTCCTCTCCCAAGGAATTCAGTCAAACTTGATCCAAAGATACAGACATGGTTCAAATAATAAAATACGATGAGTAAGCCTACCTGTTATTCATTAATGGTCATGACTCTTTTTAGATTTACTATTTGAGTTTATATATTACTTGTGTTGTAAGGCATTTATAATGTTTTTAATGTAGTTTCAAAAATATATATTTTTACTTAACTTTTTAGTATTTTTTATTTGTTTACTAGTTAGGTACTCTAAAGTGATTATAGTAATTTTCAGAGACCGTTTTGATCCTCAGTAGTCTTGCATATTAATCATCCATCATGTGCTGTTTTTGTAATTTACTAAAACTACATGCAAAATGCTTCTATGAATTTAATTCTAAATTAAATTTCAGAATTTAAATCTGGAAAAAAATTTCATGATGAAAGACTTTACAGTCTTTGCAATGTATTATGCAATGTATTTAATTTGTATCTGTCATATTTTCTTAGTTGATAAATTAATATAACCATTTAAACTGAGGCTTCTGTTTTCTTTCTATAGTATCTTCAACCAATCTTGTCACTCCTCCAGCAGTTGTCAGTAGTCAACCTAAATTGCAGACTCCAGTGACTTCGGGTTCCCTCACAGCAACGTCAGTTCTTCCTGCACCCAATACAGCTACTGTAGTTGCTACTACTCAGGTGCCTAGTGGAAATCCCCAGCCTACAATCTCTTTACAGCCTTTGCCAGTGATTTTGCATGTACCTGTTGCAGTATCCTCCCAGCCTCAGCTTCTACAGAGCCATCCAGGGACTTTGGTGACTAATCAACCATCTGGCAATGTTGAATTCATTTCTGTGCAAAGCCCACCTACAGTGAGTGGTCTTACCAAAAATCCAGTATCCTTGCCATCCTTGCCAAATCCCACTAAACCAAACAACGTTCCTTCTGTGCCCAGTCCTAGTATTCAAAGGAACCCTACTGCCAGTGCTGCACCATTGGGAACAACACTTGCTGTGCAGGCTGTTCCAACGGCACACTCTATTGTACAAGCCACAAGGACTTCTTTACCCACAGTGGGCCCATCAGGACTCTATAGTCCATCAACTAATCGAGGTCCTATACAGATGAAAATTCCAATTTCTGCATTTAGTACTTCGTCTGCTGCAGAACAGAACAGCAATACCACCCCAAGAATTGGTAAGTCACCATGTAGGTTTAAATCTAGCAATGCAAGCATCTTAATAGCCTTGTAATGATTGAACTTTTTTTTTCTAAGTGGCTAGCGTTATTGGAAGAACAAAATAAATAGAATTTTCTTGATTATTTTTAGTAATTTTTTAGATACCTGAGAGAAATTATGTTGCTAAAATGGGGCTTGAGAGGGGTTTTATTTTCAATTAGAAGTTAGTATCTGTGTTTTATCTTTTAGTAATTTTCCTAAGTTTGGTGAATTTTTAATTTATGGCTTTGTGGCAAGCATTATGAGTTACTTTTATGATACATTTGCCAGCAATATCGTTTAAAACATTTTAAAGTATCAAATTTACATAATATATGCTTTTAAGAAAAAAAGACACATTTATGTTCCTTACCCATTTGGAAAATCCTTTGTGTACTCATTCATAGCTTCCAAATTTGAACAACTTAAAAATAAGTTTTTCTTTCACATTTGCTATAAAATGTTTGAGTCCTTCTTGTTTTATCTTTTCTGTGTTTTCCCATATGACATATTATATGATTGTTTGTATTTTACTTAGAAATATTTCAAAAAGGAGCACTTGATTATACCTGTTTAAAATCTGCCAAACTCTGTGTCTTCCTAGTTCCTAGAAAGAGTTTGTTTTGTATGCATTCTTGAACTTGCTTATTCTTCATTTCTGACTTCACATTTATGCACACTACTTTTGGAAAGTCAGGCAAGGGTAGGCATCATGTGTATAGTAAAATTACTACAGTATTTTTCTTATTGAAGTTGTAAGTGACCATGTAATATAGGAAACAAATTCTAAAGTACAAAATTACTTTTATAAGTGAGATGTACAAGCCTTAGTTTTTATTTGTCATATAGCCATTACTAAGTGTAGTTACTCCCTAAGTGTTTTCTCATATAAAACAATGACGGTATTTCACAGAGTTGTTAAGAAAGTAAATGAATGGCAGATCAAAATTAATGTTGGATTGAAGCTGGATATCACTCTTATATCATTATCATATTTATAAGAATAAACTAATGTTTTATATGAAAGTGTAATTATTTATAGTATTTACAATTTAAATGTTTGCATAGTACAGGGCAAATGTTTGTTAGTGTCATCTGCTACCACATTATTTTTTGGATATTCTTTCATGTTTACAACACTAAAAGAGATGCTTACTTTTAACTGAGGTCAGTGGACATACAAGATTTTTGGGTGATAGTTTATTTTTCTGTAACTTCTTTTTCTTTTAGTTCTTAGTATTTTTTAATGTCAGATGATTTAGTGATGGACATTGCTTTATGTGATTTTGGGTTTTCCTCCTTATGAAATTTTGAGGCAAAGTTGACATTGTTTTAAATTCATGGTCATGAGATGAGATATATTCTTAAATAGAGAACTTTTCCTGAAAAACCATGGCTTGAAAGGAAATATTTTAAGAGTATTTTGTTTAATGTCATGCTTGTACTCCAAACACTTCTAAAAGTGTCAGAATTATAATTTCATTATTCTGTTCTCTTACAATTTTTATAGAAAGGATATATTCCCCAAATTATCTGGTTGATGTACACTATTAGTAATTCACGTCAGTCTGTTTCATTTGACTATTCTTAACTTTTTTATATAAAAGTAAGTTTTCACAATCATTAATTGGTATAGCATTCTGAGATAATGTACAATTATTTCTAAACATAAAATTGTATATTTTAACATGTACATTTATATATTTTTAATATGTAATTATATCAAGATCTTCATTTCAAGTTCCATTTAGAATGCTTACCTACATTTGATAATGAATAAATGTGAATGACAAGCTTTGTATTTTTTTCATAATGCTAACTAAAATGAGATCTTATGAATTTGCTTATTCTTCATTTCTGACTTTATTAATAAATTATTACTTATAATATGTTATTTGATCAGGTATAATTTCAGCAGTGCCATAAATGACGTTAAAGTAGGCATTTGGCTTTTTAGGATTCCCAAAACCTAAACTGAAACCAAACTTCGGTACATCTCTACTACATTTAGTAGTTTGTGATTAATTAATTAGGTTATATAATTAAAATTTTCTAAGCTCTATACTTATGTGGGTATTATGTTTACTTAAAAGAACATATGCTATATGTTCATGCATTTGTATGTATTTTATTATAGCTAAGTATATCCTTATGGATTTTAAATCAGTATTTTCTGTTTATAGTGAGGTAAATGTCCTCCTAAGGGCTTGGAAATTTAAAGCTCAAACTATAGCTAATTTCATTCATTCACAAAGTAATGAATGTCTATATTATCTTAGGTTCTTTAGATACACAGAAATGTATAAAATAGTCACTATGATCTCACCAACCTTACAATCAAATAGGGAATATGGTAATTAAATAACTAATCAATTATAAATGTGATGAGTGTTAGAATTTGCAGGTTTTTGTGAGAGGACAAAAGAGAACATGGGAAATCTGGAAAGATATGAAGTAATGAACAGAAGAATGGGGGAAATAGGGTTAAAGGGTTTTTGTAGGGGGTAATGTGACATCCATGAACCCTGGTTACAATATGGAGAATGGTTTGGAAGGGGTAAGAATAGTGTTAGGAAGACCAGTTAAGAGGCTGGAGGCTCTTGTAGTGTACAAGATGAGAGATGGTGGTATGAAAAAGATTTAAAAGTTATTTAAGAGGTGGCATTGGCAGTACTTGGTAATTTATTAATAAAAGTTTAGATGTGTGGAAGAGATGGAGAACTCAAAGATGACTCAGCTTTCTAAGACATTGTTAAATGCTGTTCCATTTACTAAACTAGACATTAAAAAAGCAGATTTGGGGGAAAGTTATATACAATCCATATACAATGTACACTCTCAGATTTCGTTAAACATCTTGTTCTAAGACTATATAAAACTAGAGTTGGCTAGGCATGGTGGCTTATGCCTGTAATACCAGCACTTTGGGAGGCTGAGGCAGGAGGATGGCTTGAGCTCAGGAGCTTGCGACCAGCCTTGCAATATAGTGAGACCCCCATCTGTACAAAAAATAAAAAATTAGCTTGGCATGGTGATACATGCCTGCAGTCCCAGCTACCCAGGAGGCCGAAGCAGGAGGATTGCTTGAACCCAAGAGGTCAAGGCTGCAGTGAGCCATGGTCGTGCCACTGCACTCCAGCCTGGGCAACAGAGGAAGTCCCTGTCTCAGAAAGAAAAACAAAAAATGAGAGTTTAAACACAGCAATTATTTCTTCAACCATTTCTTCAAGGACAGAATTAAATGAGCAAAGTGTTTGCCTTTTTTATGTTCATACAATTATCCAGAGCTACTAAGAGATAACTGCTGGTTTAACTCCTGTAAAGTGCTTTTTAATTTTATTTACTTTTATTTGTATTTTTATGGAGATGTATTCCATATGATAGAAGGATTTTAAGCTATAATTTCTTATTTTACATCCTGACCAGTTTTGTTGCTTGATAGATGGAGTTATAATATTTATATCCAGAAGTCATCCAAGGTAGATCTTGTAGAAGAAAGGAAAAGCAATGCAATGGAACTATAAGACGTTACATTAAGAATCAAGGGAAAAAATCTGTAATAACGGGCAAGGAATGTTAGTTGAGAATCTAGAATAAGGAATATTATTACAGTTTTGTGAATAATTAACTTACAGCTCTGAGGCAATTAGGTCTGAGAGAGAATCATGCTGGGTAACAAAGAAATGTGTGTGTAACATTTTATTAAGCAGTCTAAATCTTTCTTGCATCTTTAGGAATTTTCTTATATGAAAATGTTATGACAAAAAATAAAAATGAGGCCAGGTATGTTGGCTCATGCCTATAATCCCAGCACTTTGGGAGGCTGAGGCTGGTGGATCACTTGAGGCCAGAAGATTGAGACCAGCCTGGCCAGCATGATGAAAGCAGGTCTTTACTAAGTAAACAAAAATTAGCCAGGCATGGTGGCACACACTGGTAGTCCCAGCTACTCAGGAGGCTGAGACGTGAGAATCTCTTGAACCTGGGAGATGGAGGTTGCAGTGAGCCAAGATCGTGCCACTGCACTCTCGCCTGGGTGACAGCAAGACTCTGTTTCAAAAAGAAAAAAAATAATAAATAAAATAAAGAATTAAAAAATAAAAATACAAAAGTGAAACTTCCTCATCTACTTTTTATGTAAAGTTATCTTTTATTTTGATTTGAAGATGGAAGTGTTTCAAATGCAAATGAATGTATTTTAACATCGTATATAAAAACCTTTGGTAGTAATCACTGATATTTTGGTAATATCACCTAGTGTATCTTAATACTCCACCCTGTAACATCAGTAGCCTAAAATTAGTTTTGTTAGTCTTTCAGGAACTTCATAGTCCAAAACAGATGCTCATTTGTAATAAATGAGGTAATTTGAATATATTTTTAAATAAATAGATAATATATTAATATTCTTCTTACAAAAAAAAGTAATTCAGATAAGGTAGGAGAAATCAAAGGGCATTCTTTTTACTTCTGTACCCTGGAATACTTCTCTTTTAACAGGTGAATATTAACCCAACTTGATTTTTTAGACATACAGACTTATATATATACATATGGGAATACATAGGTAGTTTAACTTCCTGTATTTTTTTAAACATAAATTGTTTACTCTGTATGCATTCTGAAGATTTGCAAATGAAAGGAATGCCATAGTTTGACCAAGAGGGTTTTATCTCCAGAAAGAAAGGATGGGCTGTTTCAACATTTAAAAACTCCATGTTACCAAACAGGAAACCCTAAATAATCTCAATAGGTGCAAAAAACCTTTGATAAAATTTAATACATTCTCTCTTTCCTCCCATTAGAAATTGGGACAAAATATACTTTATTTTCTGTGCTGTTCTGAAAGTAACATTTTTAAACTGCAAACTCATTACAAGTTAGTTGAAAAATGAACAAAGAAAGAAAAATCACCGATGATTGAACTACTGAGAAATACGCAAGTGTATTTTCTTGGATTTACTGCAACTGTTTCTACTGAATTTATTGGAAACATTTTTGACATACTAAATTTTTTTCTCCAAAGGAACATAGTGTGGAGGAATTATATTTTGTTTAACTATTTCCTCATGTTAGAACATTTAAGTTATGTGTATCTTAAATTATTTCCATGAGATACTGCTTAGAGTTAAAATTGCTGGGCCAGTGGAAAGTTTTTTTTAATCTGTATTGTGATCTGTATAGTAATCTGTATAGTATCTGAAAGATACTATAGCAGTGATCTGTGAATTTGAGTTTTTATTTACGTATGTGACATGTTGACGGAAAAATAGTTGGAGAAAACTACATGAATTGTTTCATATAAAGCAACTTAACTTTTTACATTTTGTAGATGTTTTTAAAAATGGCTTTTTTTACTTTTCAGAAAACCAGACAAACAAAACAATAGATGCTTCTGTCAGTAAGAAAGCAGCTGATAGCACATCACAGGTAAGATTTTTCCTTCTTCTTCAAAGTAAAATCCTAATTATGGTCCACAGGAAAATGAATTTTCATCATTCTTTGATTGAATGAAAATTGTTCTATGTGTGTTTTTTATAACTATCCAAACATTGTCTCACAGCTTCTCTGTAACGTTTGACAAGAATTGAGGTTTTTTTGTTTTATCTTGTTTTGTTTTTGCATAGCAGTTCTCTTAGAGGTAATAATTAGTTTATTCTGTTAACTGACTGATTTGATTAATACAATTGACAGTCCAGTCATTTGCCTTTACATACTGTAAAGATTGTCTGCAAAAAGAAAACGCATGTAATTTCTTCCAGGTACATCTTTTTTAAGAGTGTCTCATTGGTTTACCTTCACTTGTACCACACTCTACCCCTACCACCTTTTTAATTTCCTCAAAGGTAATCAGAAATACCTTTTGAGGAAGAATTTTTTGTCTGTCTGCTTGTTTACTAGCACTTTGCCAGTCTTTGTACTTTTTCATATTAAATCTTAACCACCCCGTAATAGAATAACTACTTCATTCCTGTATTAACAGTGTTCTTCCTTGTTCTTTATGGCTTTAGGTGTAGTGAATTTATAGTGATTAGATTGTTGATAGTTTTATTTTATTTTCTTCACTTCCTTTGAATCATTTCAAGGAGCTTATATATTCCCAGCAGAACAAAAATCTTGAGCATGTCAGGCATGAAAAAATGACAAGAATTTTAAAACAAGGGCATCATTTGATCTTTAAATATAACTATTTTCTTTAAAAACGATGGATTTTGACCAACCTAGATGTACACCATAGTTTATAGATCAAATAGAAGCTATTAAAAATATCTTAACTTCTTACAAATGTTAGCAGTCTTTGTGTGCAGTATTAGAGATCAAAGTTGTGATTGTTTCTGAGCATGTCTTGTGGGTTATAACTATGTTTTCAATTAAAATTACAAGATTGAGATACTTTCTGGAAGATGTGTAGAAAATGTTGATATATTCAGTGATACTTAAGTGACATTTATAGGAAGTCTAGTTAAACTTTAAACAAAGGATTTATGAACATCTCTACTTCCCTCAGTGAGTTTTTTTTTTTTTAACAAGTAATATTTTCAAGGAAAGGAAAATGGACATTATGATGGCTGTCTTTTGTCCTTTTGTAAATGGTGGTTCTTCTAGAGCTGTGCTATCTAATATGATAGCCACTAGTCACATGTAGCTATTTAAATTAAATTAAAAATTTAGTTCTTCAGTCAAACTAATCCCATTTCAAGGTTCAGTAGCTACAAATGGCTAGTGGCTAGCATATTAGACCACACAGATACAGACTATTTTCATCATTGCAAAAAGCTGTATTGAACTCTATTGTATAGAATATTTTGCTGAAATATAGTATTTGTGGCTGGGCATGGTGTCTCACACCTATAATCCTAGCACTTTGGGAGGCCGAGGCTGGCAGATCACCTGAGGTCAGGAGTTCAAGACCAGCCTGGCCAACATGGGGAAACCCCAACTCTACTAAAAAGACAAAAATTTGCCTGGTGTGGTGACGGGCACCTGTAATCCCAGCTACTTGGAAGGCTGAGGCAGGAGAATTGCTGGAACCCAGGAGGGCGGAGGTTGCAGTGAGCTGAGATCATACCACTTTACTCCAGCCTGGGTGAAAGAGCGAAACTCCATCCCATCTCAAAAAAAAAAAAAAAAAAAAAGAAAGAAATATATGTAACATCATAAATACATAAGTGAAATTAAAATGGATATAATATAAGACACTTGAGGTGGGGTGTAGTGGCTCACGTCTATAATCCCGGCACTTTGGGAGGTGAAGACAGGAGGATCACTTGAGCCCAGGAGGTCGAAACCAACCTGGGCAGCAAAGTGAGACTCCGTCTCTATAAAAAAGAAGAAACTTAAAAAAAAAAAAAAAAAAGACACTTGAAACAGGAATTGACTTCATCAGAAAGCAAAGCAATAGTACAACTTAATATTAAGCTCTCAATAGATATTTTATTTGGCTTCAAGGAAGAGGAATTTAATATCTGAGTATAAAAAAATGCATACAAGCAGTTTGAGCAGCTAGCCTGCTGAAGCAATGCCTTATCAAAAATAACAAAGTTTCAGTTTTGAATCAGTGTCAATTATGTATATGAATAATAAATATAATTACAGGAGTTTTATTGTGTAATAAGAAACCATAATGGAAGTATATATGTGCTTTCAGTTATGAAGTTATGCTTGTCAGCCAGAATTTTTTGAAACAAATATCATTTTTGTTATTGTGATGAATACCTTTATTAATGTTACACTGTTGACTAAGAAGTTGTTATCTTTTTACCCTAATGTGCACCTTGCTAGCAGATAGAAACTAGTGTGAAACAGGTAGCCTGTGATTCTTTGAATTGTCACATTTTAAGTACAATTGGCTAACTTCATTTTTCTGTCCCAAGCCTACTTAGTTGTACTTCTTAACACTTTAAGGCTATTTAGATCAGAAGAAATCTGGATGTCTCAGGCCAGGTGCAGTGGCTTACACCTATAATCCCAGCACTTTGGGAGGCCAAGGTAGGCAGATCACTTGAGGTCAGGAGTTCGAGACCAGGCTGGCCAACATGTCTCTACTAAAAATACAAAAATTAGCTGGGCGTGGTGGTGCACGCTTGTAATCCCAGCTACTTGGGAGGCTGAGGCAGGAGGATCACTTGAACCTGGGAAGAGGAGGTTGCAGGTTGCCAAGCCAAGATAATGCCACTGCATTCCAGCCTGGGTGACAGGATGAGACTGTCTCAAAAAAAAAAAAAAAAACTTAGATGTCTAGTGTGGAAATGCTTGTGAGCTGTAGTTAATTAGCAAATGATGAAATATGTAAAATACTCTCTTTCTGTAGTTAATGTTAAATGAAGATTTATCTGATATCCCCAAATAAGTATTTATTAACATATTGCATATAATTTATTATTGTATATTTTATTACTATATATCATTTTATATAATGAATTATTAATGTTTTATATAGTGAAAAACAAATTTATTCAAATTATCAACATAAGCTATAAAATAGTGTTGCTATCTGTAATTGTTGTTTTGAAGGACTCAAGATTCACCTTTAAGTTTGCTGATTTGCTAGAAGGATTTCATAAGACCCAGTAGTAGGTTATACTCACCATTATGATTTGTCACAGCAAAAGGTGTAGAGCAAGAGCAACAGGGAAAAAAATTTGCAGAGTTGAAGTTCAGAGAGATCAGGCAAAGACTTCCAAGTCGTCTGTCTGGGATCGCACAGAATTTGTTTTTTCTCTGGCTTATTAACCTTAGAGACATGTGCCAAGAGTCTTCCCAGAGAAGCCTGACTGAGTCTCAGGGTCTGAGGTTTTTTGGAGGTCTGGTCACATAGTGACATTTTTCTATATAAGTGGCCATGGCATTGGAAACTCAGGATCCCAACAATGAAACCCAAGTGTACATCATCAATCTTCATTCACTGTTCAGAGTGTATATAAGAGAATTAATTGTTAACATGACTTCCAAGGGCAACGTTCTTGATAACTAACCAAGTCTCAATTATGGTTCCAAGTTCCCTTGGAGAAATGTGCAAGGAATGAACAACCAGCTCTTCTGCGTTAACTCTTTCTTCACATTTGCTGAAGTGTGCTTTTCAAGTATATTCTTGTTTCATTACAAAAAAGCTACAAAGCCAATATGTTTGCTCTCTTGAAATTTTCTTAGTGTTTGCTTATTGAGACTGGTCATTTTGGAAAACGACCCATGATTAGCTAAGTTTTTAATAAAATTTCTACTGTTAAAAACTATTTGATATAATTTTTTAATGATTTCAAACTGAAGGTTTCAGTTTGTAAAAACATAAACGTGTTTCTGATTAGATTTCTCAGACAATGTTTTGTCAGGAAAAGATGTAAAGATACATGTATATGTATACATGTCTGTGTTTGTTCATTTCCACCTGGTGGCATAGAAATAATACGGTCTACAGTCAGACAGCCTGGAGCCTGTCACTTAATAGTGGGTGCTTTGGCAAGTTATTGAACACCTTAGATTTTTCACTTATAAAGTAGAGCTAGAGCTAGTACTTACCACATAGAAATATTGGGAAGAGTAAATGTGTTAATGCATGTAAAGCATTTAGCACAGAGTCTAATTGGAGTAGTGCTAGCTATCATGACTATCTTATAAATGTATTTAATAGTTATGGAAATAATTACCAATTTTATTTGTCAAGAAAGAAAGTCTATTCAGGAAACTACTTGTAGTGTATGATAATAAATTGTATCTGTCAGTTTATGATCAATAAAAATCATAATTTATCATTAGGTCATTGCTTGTAGATCTTCTTGATCTATATAAGCATTTAATGATACACATATTCCTCTGAGCACTGCTTTGCCTGCATTCCACAAATTTTCATGTGTTGCATTTTTATTTCATGTAGTTCCTTGTCATTTCCTTTTGGGTCCTGGGTTGTTTAGTTAGTAATTTGTTTAATTTCGTAATATTTGGGGATTTTGCAAATTTTTTATTATTGATTTTTCATTTAATGCTATTGGATTTAGAAAATATCCTCTGTATGACTTTGTTACTTTTACACAAATTAAATATGTGTTATAAAGCCCCATCTATGGTATATATCTTAGTGAATGTACCATTACACTTGAAAAGAGTATGCTGCTATTGGGTGTAATGTTTTATAAATGTCAATATAGCATGGTTAGTAGTGTAATTTGGATTATTTGTATGTTTACTGATTATTGCCTTTTGCTGTAGTGGTTTTATCTATTACTAAGAGTGGTATGATTGTGAATCGATTTCTTCCTTTAATTTTGTCAGTTTTGCTTCATAGGTTTTGACACTGTATTACATGGTGTTTTTTATGTATAATTTATAATCTTGCCATACTTTTATCATTATAAAGTTTCCCTCTTTGTCTGTCTGATATTAACATACTTACAGCAGCATTTTTTTTAACTTTTAAAGAAAAAAGTTTAATTGAGTCACAGTTCCACAGGGCTTGGGAGGCCTCAGGAAACTTATAGTCATGGCACAAGGGGAAGCAAACATGTCCTTCTTCACATAAGGGCAGGGAGGAAAGAATGAGAGCAGAGCAAAGCGGGAAGCCCCTTATAAAACCATCAGATCTTGTGAGAACTTACTATGAGAATAGCATGGGGGAAACTGCCCCCATCATTCAATTACCTCCCACCCAGTCCCTCCCACCACACATGGAAATTATCAGAACTACAATTCAAGATGAGATTTGGGTGGAGACATAGCCAAACCATATAAGGAGGTGGGACCCTATATTCATTATCTTGCTAATTTTCTAAGTTACCTGTGTGTATAGAGTTTAAGAAATGATCATTGGAAAAAGGCAATGATGCTCTTGGAGGAACGCAGACCTAATAATTGAATGTTTAAAACCAATATTCCATGTATATTGTATTAAAAGCCTTTAGAATAAAAGTATCTATCCATATTTATATTTTAAAGCCAAAGTGTATATTAGTGCCACATATATCATATAGCCTTATAGTGTAGTATTTTAAGGACATCTTAACTGCCCTCTAATGCCTTGAAATCTGGCTACATATCTGACTTATTACCCTGCCCCTAATTAGTAGTGTTTTATGCTAAGTAAGCATCCTTATCTATTGAATAAATGCTAATAGTAAATGATGAGACAAAAGTTGCCATCAAGTTGCATTTTTATGAAAAAAATGTGGTTATGAAAAGCATGAAAAAGCATGATTTTCATTTATAAATTAGTCACACATTTCTTTGTTATATAGAAAATAAAAACTATACTAATTAGTAATCATTTATCAGCACCAGGTGAATATTCTGTCAACTGTTTGACCTTGTAGTTGCTATTGCCCAGCTTGAATGTGTGTAGGGATGTAGGTATATACGCATACCTATTTTCCCACCTGCACCCCACCAGTAACTTTTGTTGCTCTTTCTTTCCTGAAACCACCCTGGTCCAGATCTTTCCCATTTTTCTTCACCTTGACTTCTTAATAACATTCAGCACCACTCAGTATCCTTCCTTTTTGAAACATTAGTTTCTCTTGGTTTCCATGCCATCACATGCTTTTGATTTTCCTCTACATCTCTTCTTGGGAGATCTCATTCACTCCTGGGATTCAGTTACTACATATATTCTTACGTCTGCCATATTTAAACCTCCAGTTCAAATCTCTGTTCATCTTCAGTCATCCATATATGTATATGAATGTATGCACACACACACACACACACACTATATTAATCTCTTCTCACATTGCTAAAATGAAATACCTGAGACTCAGTGATTTACAAAGACGAGGTTTAATTGGCTCATGGTTCTACAGCAGCATTTTTATGTTTACTGTTTGCATGTTACTTTTTTCAGCTTTTTACTTTCAATCTGTGTCTTTGTATTTAAAGTGAATCTGCAAGAGAAAAAAAATCATATTTCTTGATTTGTTGCTGTGTTATCCCATCTGATAATCTCTACATTTTGGTCGGAGTTTTTAGACCGTTTATAGTTAATATAAGTATTGATAGGATTGTGTTTAGGTCTGCTGTTTTGCTATTTGTTTTCTATTCATTTCATCTGTTTTCTTTTTTTGTTGGTTTCTGTGTACCTTCTTTCCTGCTTTATTTTGTATCAGTTTTTTTTAAAGCATTCTGTCTTAATTCCTCTGTTAGCTTTTTAGCACTCTCTCTCTCTCTCTCTATGTGTGTGTGTGTGTGTGTGTGTGTGTGTGTGTGTGTGTGTTTTAGGGGTTGTTCTAGAGTTTACAGTATGTATCTAATCTTAATTATAGGAACCTTGCAATTGTATGTGTACATTTACCTCCTTAATGAAGTTGCTTTCCTTAAATATCACGTTCATGTTTTCACATATATTGTGGTCTTGTTTGCACATATATTACATTGTTTTTAATCTTCATGTTGTAGATCTCTAAATATATTGTTTTTAATTTTTGCCTTATAGAATTTTAAAGAAATTAATAACAGAAAATAGATATAGTCTTTATTATTTATCCTTATGTTTACCTTTTCTGGTCCTCTTCTTCCTATGATCCAAGTTGGTATTTCCTTTCAAACTAAAGAATGTCCTTAAGCTCATCTTTACAGTGTAGATCTGTTAGTGATACATTCTCTTGGTTTTTTAGTATCTGAAAAATGTACTTTTGTATCTTTTGTCTCCTTTTTTCAAGGAGAGCATCATTGGATATAGAATTCTTAAAGGGTTTTTTTTTTTTTAAATTATCGGCACTTTGAATATATTTTTCCAGTGTCTTCTTGCTTCCATAGTTTCTGACCAATAGTCAGCAGTTACTCTTTGCTCCTGTATAACATAATTTGTTCTGTTTACTTTCAAAATTTTTCATTATTGGTTTTCAGTATTTGGACTATGATGTGTATAGTTATGATTTCTTAGTGTTTCTTCTGCTTGAGGTTCATTGAACCTCTTGGATTTGTAAACTTATGTTTTCCACCAAATTTGGGAAGTTTTTGGTTATTATTCAATTTTTTCTTTAGATCTTTGTTTCTTCTCATTTAGGGTTTTGCTGAACTGTTTCTTATTGCACAAGTTTCAGGCGTTTTTCATATTTTCTTCTGTTTTTCTTTGTGTCCTATGGACTAGAAAATTTCTATTGATCTAGCATCAATTTCATTTGAGTTTTTCCGGCCCCCTCCAATCTGCTTTTATGCCTACATTAAGCTAATTTTTATTTTAGTAATTATTTTTTCAGCTTTATTATTTTTTTTTCAGTTTCTTTTTCTCTTTTGAAATTTCCTGTTTGTGCATTCATTATTATTATATTTAATTCTTTGAATGTTTTTTTTTTTTTTTTTGAGATGGAGTCTTGCTCTGCCACCTAGGCTGGAGTGCAGTGGCGCAGTCTCAGCTCACTGCAACCTCCGCCTCCCAGGTTCAAGTGATTCTCCTGCCTCAGCCTCCCGAGTAGCTGGGACTATAGACACCCACCACCATGCCTGGCTAATTTTTGTATTTTTAGTAGAGATGGGGTTTCACTATATTGGCCAGGCTGGTCTCGAACTCCTGACCTTGTGATCTGCCTGCCTCAGCCAACCAAAGTACTGGGATTACAGGCGTGAGCCACTGCTCCTGGCTTTAAACATATTTTTAATAGCTACTTTCGAGTCTTTATCTGCTGGATGTAATATCTGACTCTGCTTAGAGTCAGTTTGTATTGACTTATTTTTTTGTCTTAAGTTAGTTCCACTTTTCAAAGCTGGACCTTAATGATAATATGTTGTAGTGAAAGATTATTTTACATTTGTTGATGATTTTTGGGATCTTTTAGTTTGGGATTTTATAGATTTTTGGTGTTTATAAATAACCCATTTTCTGTGAAATCATTATTGTAGAAAGATTTATAAGAATGAGAATTGCATTATTGTCTTGGGATTGGGCCTGGATATTATAAAGTCAAGGTGTTATTTTCTTTAATTTCTCAACTTGAGTTTTGCAGATGAAAACCTTTATCATTTGGAATCGATCTCAGTATAATATATCAAAGTAAATTGTGATTATCAGTTATTAAGCAATTGCCATGTATCATATATGGCGTTAAGCACCTTATATACACATTTGGATTAATCCTCACGACAGCCTCAATATTCAAATATTGGAAATTGAGACAATTACCCATCTGAATCAGGTAGCTAATAAGTTAGAACTGTAAGACACACTGACTTCAGAGTCCTGGCTCTTTAGGTTTATGTTGTCTTACCTTCCTTTTTGGTTGCTGTCATGTGGTTTTAAAGGTTTTTCTTATAATCCTAATATTTCTCATGATTTTGGATGATGGGTTACTGGTCAGCTTGGATGTGCAGTTAATAGCATAGCATACCATATGATTTCATAGTATACCATATCATTTTTTTAGGGCAAAAATTTAGATTACTTTCTATAACCCAATTCTAGCTTTAATGATTGCCTTTGGTGTTGTGGTAGATTAATATTGATAATTTAGAGTAGTATTGATCAACATTTTAAATGTCGCAAAATGAATAGTGTTTGTGTTTAATCTTATTTGCTGTATGCAACAGATAGCTTAGTTTTTTTAAGAAAACGTCTTGAATTTCTTTTGAAAATTATATTTCGTATAGTAGATGTTTAACACATGAGTATCCTGGGACATTTGTCTGACAAACTCTCTTTATTCAGGTACAGCCATTTAGGGGTCCAGATTGAACCAGGTTACTCATTAGTCTCATTTTACCTCACTTATCATCTCGTTTTTTAACACGTATATCTGCCAGAGTTTTCTTTGTAAAATGTAGAAGTTTTGTTTTTCAGAGTGGAAAAGCCACTGGCAGTGATTCAAGTGGTGTCATTGATCTCACAATGGATGATGAAGAGAGTGGAGCTTCACAAGGTACTTCAATAGTAATTGTACTAAGCAACGTTTTGATACCATTTTTTTTGTCTTAATACGGTACAATATTCTACAAAGACAGATGTTTACGGCATTATGCTTGGTTTATTTGTGTTCTTTTTGGAATGGAAGTTTTTTAGATTAGAATTTTAAAATTGGCCAGGCGCAGTGTCTCACACCTGTAATCCCAGTGCTTTGGGAGGCCAAGGCAGGAGGATCAAGGCAAGAGGTCAGGAGTTTGAGACCAGCCCGGGCAATGTGGTGAAACCCCGTCTCTATAAAAAATTTAAAAATTAGCTGGGTGTGATGGCATGTGTCTGTGGTCCCAGCTGCATGGGAGGCTGAGGCAGGAGGATAGCTTGAGCCTGGGAGGTTGAGGCTGCCGTGAGCTGTGTTTATGCCACTGCATTCCATCCTGGGTGACAGAATGAGGCCCTGTCTCAAAAAAAAAAAAAAAAAATTAGAATAGAATCAAATCTTAAATGAGTATGAACAATGTGTAGATGAAAACAGCAATTAAGAGAATATTGTAATTTTTGGAGTACCTCTGTTTTTGTATCTGTTATTTCACTTGATCCTTGCAAAAAAATCCTGTAATACTCATTTTAGACTTGAGGAAACTTGTTAGCCTTAGAGAAAACAATTCAGACTCAGTAAGGGTCTTGGGAGTAAAATCCAGCTCTTCTGTCTCTACATTAAATGTTCTTTTTCTCTCTGTTTATGTTTCAGTGTAGATACTGTATATATATGTATTCATTTAATTTTGGTCATTTGAATTAATTTCTTTTATCTAGCATTATATAAATAAAAATAGAAGTAATTTTTAAAAACGTTCACATCCAAAATAATAATGTTCTGAGTTATAATATTTAGAAACTGTAAACCATATTCCTAGTTATTCTGCAGTGTTAATAGGTGTTTCATGAATATAAAGTTCCATGGTTAAGTATGTTTGGAAAATGCTGAGTTTAAAGTTAAATTGATTTTTTTCTTAATGCAGACTTCTCTGAGCCTTTACTATGCTAATTTATAATGTAAATCTCCAAGAATGATTTAAGATATAAAGTATTTCTCAAACTTACTTGGCTGCGCAAAATAACGTTCAGCTACATATCTATAAAACTGGTGATTACTGCACATGGAAAATATAATATCATGTACTGAGTTACTTCTTATTATCTTAAAGACATTACTTTTTTCTAAAACACCCAAATATTTTAAAAATAATATTTTGGGGAATCAGTCTAGTTGAGCTTTGGAAAACAAAAGTTAAATAGCTATACAACTGATTATATGACAGTAAAGTCGGTTTTGTTATTTAAAACTGAATTGAGAAATGTATGCCATCCTTCATCTGGGTTGAACTCAAGCCAGTATGATTATTCTTTAAAAGTTTCAAATTATCTCTATTGCTTTCACTAATTTTTAATAGACAGCCATGACTATTATAATGGATCCCTAAAGAAAAAAATAAATACAGGTTTTTGAGAGGACACAGGTAGGCTTAATTCTGGATTAAAAAGTAAAGTCCTAAAAGTTTGTTTTCAGTGCTCTCACCATTTCCCTAGCATCCATGCCTCATGGGGTCTTTCTGTTGCCCCACCTTTGGGTCTGTCTCAAATTCTCACATTCCTAAAGTACACTGTTTTCCAATGGCATTAAAGTATCCATTGTTAAAGCCTTGGGTTTTATTTACATTTAGTGTGGAATTCTATAGGACAGAAATTGATGGGGATTATTTTGGATAGAAGGACTTTTGGGTCACAATCTTCATAGTGGTTTCCTGTTTTTAAGAGTTTTTTCTGAGATGCAAATATTTATTTCATAGGCTATTGAAGACCTTTTTTGAGATTAGTCATTCTTTGACTATTTTAAAGACTATATGGTGATGATAAGCAACTGTTATCAAAGAACCTAAATAATTATAGTAATTGAAATTCAAGATCACAGTGAAAACTCATCAGTTTATAGATATTTGTCTAGAAGAGTGTTCTTCCTATAGGTAGGTAGATTATATATTTATGCAAGTAATGAATTATTCTAGTTGACATATTGTACTGATTTACAAGTAAGATTATTTCTGTATTTCTGTAAATGTGAATTTGAATCTGTGATAGAACCACCAGCAAATTACATATGCTCTTAACTCAGTTTTCAAATCAGCAAAAATACACGTAAGTAAAATGGAAATAAATTACTCTCCTAGAGGTAAATGTGACACCCAAGTGGCAAGCAAAAGTAAAATTTGTCCATAGAGGAAAGACTTGTATTTTGTAATTTTTTTCTTGTCAGTCATAATATTTCACTTTTAACTAACAGACCCCAAAAAGCTAAATCACACTCCTGTATCAACCATGAGTTCTTCTCAGCCTGTGTCACGACCATTGCAACCCATACAACCAGCACCGCCTCTTCAACCATCTGGGGTGCCAACAAGTGGACCATCTCAGACCACCATACACTTACTACCTACAGGTAAATTTGTTGAATCATTGAGTAGAAGCTTTGGTTTTGCCTGTAGAGAACTATGACTATGGAGTTAAGTCAAAAGATAAGACAGAAAATTAATATTCATCTTGTTAATTTGAGGACTACAGTGTATGTCCTTTTGAAGGCAGTATAACTTAGTTTTGCTGACTGTCTTAAGCAGCAGCACTGGTAAAGAATGATTTTAAAGAAAAGTATATATTTATTTACTTAACATTATATAAATAAAAGTGGAGGTAATTTTAAAAAGCATTCACATCCAAAATAATAATGTTCTGAGTTATAATATTTAGAAACTGTAAACCATATTCCTAGTTATTCTGCAGTGTTAACAGGTGTTTCATGAATACAAAGTTCCATGGTTAAATATGCTTGGGAAATGCTGAGTTTAAAGCTAAATTGATTTTTTTCTTAATGCAGACTTCTCTGAGCCTTTACTATGCTAATTTATAATGTAAATCTCCAAGAATGATTTAAGATATAAAGTGTTTCTCAAAGTTACTTGGCTGCGCAAAATAACGTTCACCTAATATCTATAAAACTCTGGTGATTACTAATGCATGTGGAAAATAATACTATTCTGAGTTATATTCTTGAGACCAGCCTGGGCAACACAGTGAAACCCCGTCTCTACAAAAAATTTAAAAATTAGCAGATTTGTCATCTGCCACAGCAAATGTTCTGTAAATGGCAGAAATGACTGTAGTTTCTCTGGAAGGGATGGATATGACTTGTTCTGAGTGCAACCAAGAAGTTATAACTGACCGATCAAACAAGAATTTTTAAATGTGTCTTATCTTGAAATAGCTTTAACTAGTCTAACACTACCACCAGGAATCATATGCTTGCTACCTTTCAAGAAGATGTAAATTCAAAATTTTCAAGATTTAGCCTGTATCTCCTAAACTGTTCAGAAACCAATCAACATGGTTTGTCTTCTGTATAGCAGTCCATTGCTTGAAGATTTATCTGCACAGTACTTATATAAGTACTCTTCTCATTAAGGAAAACATTGAATTTAAGTGGGGTTTTATCCAGTGAAATTTATACTTAAAACACCAGATATCTTGTAGGAATCAGGATATTTCCCATAGTGATTTAGCAAACTATTTGTTAATTAACCTTTGAGTTATGAAATTATTGTTGATATAGCAAATGTGTGGTTGTTTTGGTAGGGACTGTTTAGATTTGTTGAATTTCAGAATCCTAGATGCTTATTCAGACTTTCCTATCAGTTAAAATAAATTTTACCTTGTTGGCATTTCCAGGCAAAAGAATGTGCCTATGTGACTTTATTTCTGGTGTGTAGATTTTATATTGGTTCTCATATTTCAATACCATTGTTCTATTTAAATAGGCAGTTATAAGTAAGTTCAACCTTGGGAGCTGTATTATCTGTCTTTCTTTACATTTATACAAAGTTATAATGACAGTCATCAAAATTAGATATTTTGGAAGGAAATGTCGTTATTCACACCCATGGGCAGTGTAGATTATGGAATGGGGAGTAAAGAGATGAAAAAATAAATGTTCTTTCTTGTTAATACTTTCTTCTTTCTTCCCGTTTCTGAAGACTCACATTGAAAGTTAGTATCTGTAAAGACTGAAGAGTCTTTAGTAAAGAAACCGTTTTATCTTCGTTATAGCCAGTATTTTCCTCCAACTTTATTTTTTTATAGGACCCATTTTTTCCATAAGAAAGTAGATTGATTTGTTACTTTTTATTATATAGTTACTATGTGGTCATTTGTAAGATATGATTCTAATTCAGAGAGTTGTTAACAAGAAAGTGTCACTAAAAATCATTATTATAGATACATGCTGTCAGTGAATGTTAATGACTCATTTTTTTGATAAATATTTATTAACATTACTCAAAGTATTAATGCTTTCTGGAACATACAATAGGAGGAATACCAGAGTAGAGAAGGGAGAAGTCTGTTGTTTTATTTACTGTTTTAAAAAAAGATAGATTGGTTCAGCTAAACAAAATGTGAATTATAATGGTCAAAGAGATAGGTTGGCTCATTTGAAAAATAAATGTGAATTAACAATAGCCGGTCAGTTTCTTGATCTTTGGGGATACAAAAATACTCTTTTGGATTTACACCCCCTTGGTAGAAGGCCTAGAGGGCTTATGATTCTACTTTGCTAAGAACAATTAAAATTAGGAGGTTTTTCTCTTTTAAGTCACTCCTGTGGCATCATACTCTTAATTCTGCACCTTTTAAAGAAATCTTCACATTGCTTATTATCTGGTCAAACCAGAGTGGGAAGGGAATTGGATGTGGTGGAGATGTTCTTTTCCTCTGAAGCTTGGATTTTAATATTATTAATGTTTATTGGCCCTATCATTTTTATCTTAGAAGATCATAAAAGGAGACTGTTATTTCTGTTTCTGTCTTAATTAGTTAATTAGATTTTATGCAAAGATAACTGCCATTTAATACTGTTTGCTTAACGTAGAATTTACTGTATTCTTAATATCTTTTTCTGCCTTGCATTAGCTCCAACTACCGTGAATGTAACACATCGTCCAGTAACTCAGGTGACCACAAGACTCCCTGTACCAAGAGCTCCTGCAAACCACCAGGTGGTTTATACAACTCTTCCTGCACCACCAGCTCAGGCTCCCTTGCGAGGAACTGTTATGCAGGCTCCTGCTGTTCGGCAGGTCAATCCCCAAAATAGTAAGAGATTTTTCTTGTATATGGCCCCAAGATACATGTAGTTCTCTTCAACATTTAGTTGGAATGGCATATAATAATGTTAAATTTTGCAAAAATTTCTTATAATGTCATATTAAAAGTATTGTTATAAGTTCAAGAGATCTGTACTACAACATAGAAACTATAGTATAGTTAAAATCAATGTAGTATATTCTTGAAAATAGCTGATAGAGCAGATTTTAAGTATTGTCACCACACACAAAAAAGGTAAGTATGTGAGATCATGCATATGTCAGTTAGCTAGATTTAGCCATTCTGCAATGTATGCATATTTCAAACATGTTGTATACCATAAATATATATAATTTTTGTCAATTAAAAAATAGTTTTCAAAAAAGAAATGGCAGTATAACCAAAACTAACCTATTATTATTTTTCTTCCCTTAGGAGAGTTAAACAGAGAAAATTGTTCATGTATACCAGTTGATTTGTGCTCTGAGTGTTGTCTTTAATTTAACTTTATTTATGGCCTGTATTAGTATAATACACAATTTGATATTGGTATATTCTCTACTCTATTAAGAAACACCTTACCTAGTTAGAGTGGGAATGGTCAATTGTGATTTACCCCAGATGATGGAAATCATGGTAAAGGATAGCCTTCAATGAGAGTCTTAAAGATATGGAAAGTGGCTGAGAAAAGAAGGGAAAATGTTAAAGAAAGCTTGTAGTTTCTTGTATATATCATATATTAGTTACATACATGTTACATATATGTTACATGCATGTTACATATGTATATGACATTTTAAAATTATATATTAACCACATGTATATAAGCAGTAGTAGAATATATCACATAAACACAAGCTTATATAAAAGGTATATTTAAACTTTAAAGTAAAGAAAAATAATAAAATGAACTACATATGAACTCTTCATCAGGTTAAGAAGTAGAAATTTTTCAGTATCCTGTAAGTGGTCTTGTATTCCTGTCTTGACTACATCCCTTTTCCTTTCCATCAAAGGTAACCACTGTTCCTATTTCTCTATTAGTCATTCTGCTTTTCTTTATGATTTTGCCACCAAAATTGGTATCATTTAAACATACTAGGGTTCTCTAGAGGACAGAACTAACAGGATAAATAGATATATAAAGGGGAGTTTACTAAGTATTAACTTACATGATCACAAGGTCCCTCAATAGGCTGTCTGCAAGCTGAGCAAGGAAAGCCAGACTGAATCCCCAAACTGAAGAATTTGGAGTCCAGTGTCGAAGGGCAGGAAGCATCCAGCACAGGAGAAAGATGTAGGCTGGAAGGCTAGCCAGTCTCTCCATTTCATGTTTTTCTGCCTGCTTTGTATTCATTGACAGCTGATTAGATTGTGCCCACCAGATTAAAGGTGGATCTGCCTTCTCCGGCCCATTTTCTGTCTGCTTTGTATTCATTGACAGCTGATTAGATTGTGCACACCAGATTAAAGGTGGATCTGCCTTCCCCAGCCCACTGACTCAAATGTTAATCTCTTTTGGCAACACCCTAACAGACACACCCAGGATCACTATTTTGTATCCTTCAATCAAGTTGACATTCAGTGTTAACCATCACAAGTCCACCCCTTGTCAACTTGAATCCATACACATCTCCTCAGATCATACATATTCTTCAAATAAAGAGAGTAATAAGGCCATAATTAAACCTAACATAATACAGCTATCCTTTGTACAACCGGAAACACATCAATCCCCAAGCCAAATACTATTATATAAAGTTAACAATACTTAAATGTTGATAGGAAGTCAATAAATCTTATGTTACATGATGAAGGAAAAGGAAATACAGATATTTTCTTGTACAAGTGTATACATGCACAAACATGTTTTCAGCAAAAGAAGGAGGAAATATTCATGACAATTACAGTTCCTGAGTTGGCAACTGGTCACATGGTCCTGGCTGGTATTGATGACTACCTTCTTCTACTACCCATTCTGTGTTCTCTTTGCCTTCAGCAAGCACCTCAGCTGGTCGTGGTTTATTCCTGGTGGAATGACCCAAACCTTCATTCTTGAGTATTTTTATTGCTGCCTAGATTGAGCTATTATAGTTTCCTATTGGCCTTAATCACAGGGCATGGTAATACTAAGAGACACCCTAATGGATCTCCTGTATTCCATGCATACTCTTCCTTACCTCCGTTGTGGAGCAGTAGACTAACTTCTTCTTGGTAGTCCGGGATAGTCACCACAACCAACACTAACTCCTTCATTAGCCTGTTGACTTAAAGGTAAGAGGAGCCCAAAGTGTCCAGGTGGCAATCTTAAGTTCCAGTTTAATGGAATCATTTTGTCTCCTGGTGGGAGCGTTCCTCCCTCTGGAACTAAGACCTCTAGGCCAGCAGAAAGTAATGTCGCAGGAACAGGAAGCAAAAATTTTGCTAGTGGATCCCTAGGGGTGAGGGTGAGTGGTGCCACTTCCACTTCCACCCCCTGATTCCTGGACCCATGAATCCTGGCTATGGGAGAAACAGCACCATATATATTGGACGCTGATTCAGAGCATACACGGCCTTCTGGAGAACTTTGCCCCAGCCCTGCAAAATACTGTCACCTGGTTGGGGTTGTAATTGTGACTTCAAAAGGCCATTCCTTTTGAATGCTTCAGGACAAAGGGGAACATGGTAAGACCAGTGGATTCCATGAGAACGAGCCCACTGCTGCACTCCTTTAGCCATAAAATGAGTGCTTTGGTCAGAGGCAGTGCTGTGTGGAATGCCATGATGGTGGATAAGGCATTCTGTGAGTCCATGGATAATAGTCTTGGCAGAAGCATTGTGTGCAGCATAGGCAAACCCATATCCGGAATAAGTGTCTATTCCAGGGAGGACAAACCTCTTCCCTTTCCATGATGGAAGAGGTCCAGTATAATCAACCTGCCACCCGATAGCTAGCTGATCACCCCGAGGAATGGCGTGCTGTATTGAGGGCTCAGTGTTGGTCTCTGCTGCTGGCAAATTGGGCACTCAGCAATGGCCATAGTCAGGTCAGCCTTGGTAAGTGGAAGTCCATGTTGCTGAGCCCAGGCATCACCTCCATCACTGCCACCATGGCTACTTTGTTCATGGGCCTTTTGGGCGATGACAGGGGTGGCTGGGGAAAGAGGCTGAGTGGTGTCCACAGAACAGGTCATCCTATCAACTGGATTATTAATATCCTCCTCTGCTGAGGTCACCCGTTGGTGAGCACTCACAAGGGATACAAATATCTTCACAGTTTTTGTTACAACCCATAAATATATATAATCATGCATCTGGCCATCTATCCTTCCAAGCAAAGTGCACAACTAGGTGTGCTGCTTGAAGTTCTGCCAACTGGGAAGATTTCCCTTCACTGGTGTCCTTCAGGGATGTCCTGGAAAGGGACTGTAGTGCTGCAGCTGTGCACTCTACAGTGGTGCCTGCATATGGTGCAGAACCATCTGTGAATCAGGCCCTAGTCATCTGTTCCGCTGTCAAGTGATCATAGGGACCCCTGTGAGGCCATCAGTACAGGCTGGGGAAGAGAACCCAGGGTGACAGGAGTGGAGATATGGGCATTTGAGCCACTTCCTCATGTAAATTACTTGTGCCTTCGGCACCTGCTTGAGCCCAGTCACATATATACTGCTTCCATTTGATGATGGAATGCTGCTGTGCATGACCCACTTTATGGCTAAATGGGTCAGAAAGCACCCAGTTCATGATGGTCATCTCAGGTCACATGGTGACTTGATGACCCGTAGTCAAATGTTCAGTTTCCACATAAGCCCAGTTAACAGGCCAAGAGCTGTCTCTCAAAAGGAGAGTAGTTACCGGCAAAAGATGGCAGGGCCTTGCTCCAAAATCCTGGAGGCCTCCACTGTGATTCGTCTATGGGGTCCTGCCAAAGGCTCTGACAGCATCCCTCTCTGCCCCTCACACCTCAAGCACCATTGAATCTGCTGGGTCCTATGGTCCAAGTGGCAGAGCAGCTTGCTCAGTAGCATGGACCTGTTGCAGAGCCTTCTCCTGTTCTGGACCGTACTCAAAACTGGCAGCCTTTCAGGTCACTCGATAAATGGGCTGGAGTAACACACCCACATGAGGAATGTGTTGTCTCCAAAATCTAAATTGGCCCACTAGATGTTGTGCCTCTTTCTTGGTTGTAGGAAGGGCCAGATGCTGCAACTAGTCTTTCACCTTAGAAGGCCCCACACCACTGGACCCTAGAAATTTTACTGAGGTAGAAGGTCCCTGCATTTAGTTGGATTTATTTCCCATCCTCTGGCACACAAATGTCTCATCAATAAGTTCAGTGTTTTTGCTACTTCTTGCTCACTTGATCCAATCAGAATAGTGTCATCAGTGTAATGGACCAGCGTGATATCTTGCAGGAGCGAAAACCGATCAAGGTCTCTCTGAATAAGATTATGACACAAAGCTGGAGAGTTGATACACCCCTGAGGTAAGACAGTAAAGGCATATTGCTGTCTTTGCCCACTGAAGGCAAATTGCTTCTGGTGGGCCTTATGGACAGAAATGGAGAAAAAGGATTTGCCAAGTCAATGGCTGCACACCAGGTACTAGGAGATGTGTTAATTTTCTCAAGGAATGAAACCATATCTGGTACAGCAGCTACAGTTAGAGTCACCACTTGATTAAGCTTACAGTAATCCACTGCCATTCTCCATGATCCATCTGTCTTCTGCATAGGCCACATGGGAGAATTGAATGGGGATGTGGTGGCAAGCACCGCCCCTGCATCTTTCATGTCCTTGATGGTGGCACTAATCTCCTCAGTACCTCCAGGGATGGGATATAGTTTTTGATTTACTATTTTTTAGAGGCAGCTCTAATGGCTTCCATTTGACCTTTCCCACCATAGTAGCCCTCACCCTACCAGTCAAGGAGCCAATGTGGTGGTTCTGCCAGCTGCTAAGTATGTCAGTGCCAATTATGCATTTTGGCACTGGGGAAATGACCACAGGATGAATCCAGGAATCCACTGGACCCACTGTAAGTCAGACCTGAGATAAAATTCCATTAATTATCTGACCTCCATAAGCCCCTGCTTTAACTGGAGGCCCACAATGATGCTTTGGGTCTCCTGGGATCAATGTAAGCTCAGAACCAGTGTCCAGTAGTCCCTGAAATGTCTGATCATTTCCTTTTCCGCAATGCACAGTTACCCTGGTAAAAGGCCAGAGATCTCCTTGGGGAAGGATGGGAGAAAGATTCACTGCATAAATTGTCAGGAATGTAGTGGGGTCTTTCCTCAAGGGGACCAGGCCTCCCCTTCATTCAAGGGGTTCTTGGTCTGTAAACTGGCTCAAGTCTAGAGATTGATTGAGGGGTTATAATTCTGTTTTTATTATTCAATTTAGTCTTTTGTTCCATTGACCTAGAAGTTTTTTGGTTGTACAAATTAAGTAGGAATGCAGTAGGCTTCCTATCAGTTTCTTCTCTAGGAACACTGTGATTAATTGTCCAATGCTAGAGCTCTATACAAGTTGGACTCTTCTAACTGCCCCTTTGCCTCTGCTGTCCATTACGGTAGCTACGCCCACCTTGCCTTTGACAGTTGAGTGCTGCCAGTTGGCCCCTGCCAACTTAGGATCCAGTTATTTCCATTGTATTTAAATTTTGTAGTTCAATGACTACAGTTCCCACTGTTAGATCTGACATACAGAGAGGAGCAATTAGAGGGCTCTTCAAAGATACAGGTGCTGCCCTCACAAATCTGTTTCGCAAGGCATTGGTCAAGGGTATATCTTCTGGACCCTCCCAGCTGGGATGACTAGCTCTAAAGTGACTGATTCACTCTACCATCCCAATCTCCTTAGTCTTTGGATCCCTTCCTCTACATTAACCGAGGGAGATAAATCATTTCCAGCTCACTCACAGTGTGCCATCTTTTAATCCTTATTTCAACTAACCAAGCAAATAATCTATTAGAACCTTTTTTTTAACTCCCTGAGCTGCAACATTAAATGCAGAGTCCCTACTTAGTGGGCCCAAATCAAGAAATTCAGCCTGATCCAACTTTGTTCCTTCCATCATAATCTTATACCCTTAATATCCATCCCCATGCCTGTTCTCTAGATTTCTGTTTATGTAAATTAGAGAACTCAAAACAGTTCTCTGAGTGTAGCATACCTCCTTATAGGTCACACCTTCAACCTCACCTCTAGGGGCCCACCAGTACTTTAGTGCAGTTTTACATCTAGAAGCAAAGAGAGGTGTTTGGAGGGGCTCCTGAGAAGAGTCAACATTGTCTTGCCTGGCAACTGCCTCAGAGGAGGCCATCACTGTTGCCTCACATATCACAGGCTTTATTTCCTCAGACAAAGTTGGAAAGACTGATGGCAGCATGGATCAGGGAGGGTATGCTGCCCTCACTGGGTGTAGGGAAGCTGTTCCAATCAATACCCTCACTTTAACTGTAGACACCTGGTGAGTCTGGTACATGCCTCTTTTGTTGTAGGTTAGCCAATTGTATGATAAGAGCTTGTGTCTGTTTTTCTACAATTTCAGCTCTTTCTCTATAGGAGATAACTGTCTCTCACTCAAGGCAATCTTAGCAGATTTCAGGCTCAGTATTTGCTTCAGAAGCCAGGAGACAGAATCCCTGAGTTCATCATTTTCTTTTATCACTTTGCCCACTGAACTTAGGAGGAACCGAGCAGTTTCATTATGTTCCTTGGTTATCCACATATGGTCCAAGGTATCGTGTATAGAGTCACTAAACTCCTTGCCTCTCACAAGTGGTGATTCAGGAGTGTCAAATGCATTTATTTTGCATAACTCTCTAAACAGTTCATGCCAGGTACTATCAGTGTTCTTTATACTACTAGAAGTAGAGTCCTTAGCATTTGTGGGTCTAATCATATTAAGCAGCCAACTCCAGAAACCCCAAAACCAATGAAAGAACTCCATCCTTAATATTCAGTTCTTCTAGACCCCCAATCCTGGTACCAAAATCTGAATTAGGGTTCTCTAAAGGGACAGAACTAATAAGATGCACACACACACATGCATACACACACATATCCTATAAATTTATAGATATAGTATATTTTTATATATATCTGTAATATAAAGAGTAGTTTATGAAATATTAATACGAACACAAGATCCCACAATAGTCTATCTGCAAGCTTAGGAGCAAGGAAAGCCAGTCTGACACCCAAAAGCAGAGGAACTTGGAGGCTGATGTTTCAGGGTAGGAAGCATCCAGCAGGGGAGAAAGATGTAGGTTGGGAGGCTAGACCAGTCTCTTCATTTCATGTTTTTTTTGCCTGCTTTATATTTGTTGGCAGCTGATTAGATTGTGCCCAGCAGATGAAGGGTGGATCTGCCTTCCCCAGCCCACTGACTCAAATGTTAATCTCTTTTGGCAACACCCTCACAGACACACCCAGGATTAATACTTTGTGTCCTTCAATCCAATCAAGTGACATTTAGTATTAACCATCACAAGTCTACCACTTGTCAACCTGAACCCATATACATCTCCTAATATCATACACAGCCTTCAAATAAAGAGAGTAATAAGGCCATACTTATGCCTAACATAATACAATTATCCTTTGTACAACCAGAAGCTCACCAATCCCCAAGCCAAATACTATTACATAAAGTTAACAATACTTAAATGTTGTTAGGAAGTCAATAAATCTTATGTCACATGATGAAGGAAAAGGAAATAAAGACATTTTGTTTGTACAAGTGCATACATGCACAAACATGTTTTTAGCAAAAGGAGGAGGAAATACTCATGACAATTACAGTCCCCATTTCTGCAACTGGTCACATGGTAGTAGCTGGTATTGATGACTACCTTTTTCTACTACCCATTCTGTATTCTCTTTGCCTTCAGCAAGCACCTCATCTGGTAGTGGTTTTACTCCTGGTGGAGTGACCCAATCCTTCATTCCTGAGGGGTCTGGGCCATTTTTAGTGCTGCCTAGATTGGGCTGTTATAGTTTCCTGTTGACCTCAATCACGGGGCATGGTAATACTAACAGATGCCCTAATGGATCTCCTGTATTCCATGTATACTCTTCCTTACCTCCATTGTGGAACAGTAGACTGATTTCTTCATGGCAGTCCGGGACAGTCACCACAGCCAACACTAACTCCCTTGTTAGCCTGTTGACTTAAAGGTAGGAGGATCCCAAAGTGTCCAGGTGGCAATCTTAAGTTCCAGTTTAATGGAATCATCTTGTCTCCTGGTGGGAGCATTCCTCCCTCTGGAATTAAGACCTCTAGGCCAGCAGAACGTAATGTCGCAGGAACAGGAAGCAAAAATTTTGCTAGTGGATCCCTAGGGGTGAAGGTGAGTGGTACCACTTCCACTTCCACCCCCTGATTCCTGGACCCATGAATCCTGGCTATGGGAGAAACAGCACCATATATTGGACGCTGATTCAGAGCATACACGGCCTTCTGGAGAATTTTGCCCCAGACTTGCAAAGTATTGTCACCTGGTTGGCGTTGTAATTGTGACTTCAAAAGGCCATTCCACCATTTTGTAAATCCAGCTGCTTCAGGACAATGGGGAACATGGTAAGACCAGTGAATTCCATGAGCATGAGCCCACTGCTGCACTTACTCAGCCGTACAGTGAGTGCCTTGGTTAGAGTCAATGCTGTGTGGAATACCGTGGCATTCTGTGAGTCCATGGATAATAGTCTTGGCAGAAGCATTGTGTGCAGCATAGGCAAACCCATATCTTGAGTGTATGTCTATTCCAGGGAGGACAAACCTCTTCCCTTTCCGTGATGGAAGAGGTCCAATATAATTAACCTGCCACCAGGTAGCTAGCTGATCACCCCGAGGAATGGCATGCCTGATCGAGGGCTCAGTGTTGGTCTCTTCTGCTGGCAAATTGGGTACTCGGCAGTAGCCATAGTCACGTCAGCCTTGGTAAGTGGAAGTCCATGTTGCTGAGCCCAGGCATCACCTCCATTACTGCCACCATGGCTACTATGTTCATGAGCCCATTGGGCGATGACATGGGTGGCTGTGGATAGAGGCCGAGTGGTGTCCACAGAACAGGTCATCCTATGGACTTGATTATTAATATCCTCCTCTGCTGAGGTTACCCATTGGTGAGCATTCACAGGGGATACAAATGCCTTCACAGTTTTTGACCACTTAAAGAGGTCCATGCCCAGAGCTCTTCCCCAAATGTCTTTGTCACCAATTTTGTAATGATGCTTCTTCCAAGTCCCTGACCATCCAACCAAACCATTGGCTACAGCTCATGAATCTGTATAATCACACATCTAGCCATTTCTCTTTCTAAGCAAAGCACACAGCCTGGTGCACTGCCCCAAGTTCTGCCCACTGAGAAGATGTTCCTTCACTGCTGTTCTTCAGGGATGTCCTAGAAAGGGACTGTAGTGCTGTAGCTGTGCACTTGTCGGTGGTGCCTGCATATGGTGCAGAACCATCTGTGAACCAGGACCTAGTCTTAGTCTTCCACTGTCAAGTGATCATAGGGACTCCCCATGAGGCCATTGGTGCAGGCTGGGGAAGACAAGGCAGGGTGTCAGAGGGGAGACACGGGCATTTGAGCCACTTCCTCATGTAAATTACTTCTGCCTTCCGCACCTGCTTGAACCCAATCACATATATACCACTTCCATTTGATGATGGAATGCTGCTGTGCATGACCCACTTTATGGCTAAGTGGGTCAGAAAGCACCCAGTTCATGATGGTCATCTCAGGTCACGTGGTGACTTGATGACCCATAGTCAAATGTTCAGTTTCCACCAAAGCCCCTTTAACAGGCCAAGAGCTGTCTCTCAAAAGGTGAGTAGTTACCTGCAAAAGATGACAGGGCTTTGCTCCAAAGTCCTGGAGGCCTCCACCGTGATTCACCTATGGGGCCCTGCCAAAGGCTCTGACAGCATCCCTCTCTGCCCCTCACACCTCAAGCACCATTGAATCTGCTGGGTCCTATGGTCCAAGTGGCAGAACAGCTTGCCCAGTAGCATGGACCTGTTGCAGAGCCTTCTCCTGTTCTGGACCGCACTTAAAACTGGCAGCCTTTCAGGTCACTTGATAAATGGGCTGGAGTAACACACCCAAATGAGGAATGTGTTACCTCCAACATCCAAATAGGTCCACTAGACGTTGTGCTTATTTCTTGGTTATAGAAAAGGTCAAAGGCAGCAACTAGTCTTTCACCTTAACAGGAATGTGTTGACAGGCCCCACATCACTGGACTCCTAGAAATTTTACTGAGGTAGAAGATCCCTGCGTTTAGTTGGATTTATTTCCCATCCTCTGGCACACAAATCTCTCAGCAATAAGTCCAGTGTTTTTGCTACTTCTTGCTCACTTGATCCAATCAGAATAATGTCATCAATGTAATGGAGCAGTGTGGTATCTTGCAGGAGCAAAAAGTGATCAAGGTCTCTCTGAATAAGATTATGACACAAAGCTGGAGAGTTGATACACCCCTGAGGTAAGACAGTAAAGGTATGTTGCTGTCTTTGCCCACTGAAGGCAAATTGCTTCTGGTGGGCCTTATGGACAGAAATGGAGAAAAAGGATTTGCCAAGCCAATGGCTGCACACCAGGTACTAGGAGATGTGTTAATTTTCTCAAGGAATGAAACCACATCTGGTACAGCAGCTGCAATTAGAGTCACCACTTGATTAAGCTTACAGTAATCCACTGCCATTCTCCATGATCCATCTGTCTTCTGCATAGGCCACATGGGAGAATTGAATGGGGATGTGGTGGCAAGCACCGCCCCTGCGTCTTTCACGTCCTTGATGGTGGCACTAATCTCCTCAGTACCTCCAGGGATGGGATATAGTTTTTGATTTACTATTTTTTAGAGGCAGCTCTAATGGCTTCTATTTGACCTTTCCCACCATAGTAGCCCTCACCCTACCAGTCAAGGAGCCAATGTGGTGGTTCTGCCAGCTGCTAAGTGTGTCGATGCCAATTATGCATTTTGGCACTGGGGAAATGACCACAGGATGAATCCAGGAATCCACTGGACCCACTGTAAGTCAGACCTGAGACAAAATTCCATTAATTATCTGACCTCCATAAGCCTGTACTTTAACTGGAGGACCACAATGATGCTTTGGGTCTCCTGGGATCAATGTAAGCTCAGAACCAGTGTCCAGTAGTCCCTGAAATGTCTGATCATTTCCTTTTCCGCAATGCACAGTTACCCTGGTAAAAGGCCAGAGATCTCCTTGGGGAAGGATGGGAGAAAGATTCACTGCGTAAATTGTCAGGAATGTAGTGGGGTCTTTCCTCAAGAGGACCAGGCCTCCCCTTCATTCAAGGGGTTCTTGGTCTGTAAACTGGCTCAAGTCTGGAAATTGATTGAGGGGTCATCATTCTGTTTTTATTATTCAATTTAGTCTTTTGTCCATTTGACCTAGAAGCTTTCTGGTTGTATAAATTAAGTAGGAATGCAGTAGGCTTCCTATCAGTTTCATCTTTAGGAATACTGTGATTAGCCAATGCCAGAGATCTATACAAGTCAGACTCTTCTGATTGCCACTTTGCCTCTGCTGTCCATTATGGTAGCTATGCCCACGTTGCCTTTGACAGTTGAGTGCCACCACTTGGCCCCTGCCAACTTAGGATCCAGTTATTTCCATTATATTTAAATTTTGTAGTTGAGTGACTGCAGTTCCCGCTGTTAGATCTGACATATAGAGTCGAGCAATTAGAGGGCTCTTCAAAGATACAGGTGCTGCCCTCACAAATCTGTTTCGCAAGGCATTGGTCAAGGGTATATCTTCTGGACCCTCCCAGCTGGGATGACTAGCTCTAAAGTGACTGATTCACTCTACCATCCCAATCTCCTTAGTCTTTGGATCCCTTCCTCTACATTAACCGAGGGAGATAAATCATTTCCAGCTCACTCACAGTGTGCCATCTTTTAATCCTTATTTCAACTAACCAAGCAAATAACCTACTAGAACCTTTTTTAACTCCCTGAGCTGCAACATTAAATGCAGAGTCCCTACTTAGTGGGCCCAAATCAAGAAATTCAGCCTGATCCAACTTTGTTCCTTACACCATAATCTCATACCCTTAATATCCATCCCCATGCCTGTTCTCCAGATTTCTGTATATTTGAATTAAAGAACTCAAAACAGTTCTCTTTTGAGTGTAGCCTGCCTCCTCATAGGTCACACCCTCAACCTCACCTCTAGGGGCCCACCAGTACTTTAGTGTAGTTATACGTCTAGAAGCAAAGAGAGGTGTTTGGAGTGGCTCCTGAGAAGAGTCAACATTGTCTTGCCTGGCAACTGCCTCAGGGGAAGCCATCACTCTTGCCTCACATATCACAGGCTTTATTTCTTCAGACAGAGTTGGAAAGGCTGATGGTAGCATGGGTCAGGGAGTAGATGTTGCCACTACTGGGGATGGGGAAGCTGGTCTTTCTGGCAAAAAAGCTTCATCAGAATTTACAAACTCAGTGTCCCCAGCTTCATCAGGGTGCTTCCACACACCCCCATTCCAAGTTTCAGGGTCCCATTGTTTTCCAGTCAATGCCCTCACTTTAACAGTAGACACCTGGCAAGGCTGTGCATGTATCTTTCGTTGCAGGTCAGACACTCGCATGATAAGAGCTTGTTTCTGGTTTTCTACAACTTCAGCTCTCTCTCTACAGGAGATAAGACTCTCATTCAGGGCAATCTTAGCAGTTTTGAGCCTCAGTATCTTCTTCTGAGGCTGAGAGACAGAATCCTTGAGTTCATCATTTTCTTTCATCACTTTGTCCACTGCACTTAGGAGCAACTGACCAGCTTCATTATGTTCCTTGGTTCTCCACATATGGTCCAAGGTATTATGTATAGAGTCACTAAACTCCTTGCTTCCCACAAGCAGTGAATCAGGAGTGTGAAATGCATTTATTTTGCATAACTCTCTAAACAGTTCACACCAGGGACTATCAGTGTTCTCTATACTATTAGAAATAGAGTTTTTAACATTTTTGGGTCTAATCACTTTAAGCAGCCAACTCCAGAAACCCCAAAACCAATGAAAGAACTCCATCCTTAATATTCTGTTCCTCTGGACCCCATTCCTGGTACCAAAATCTGAATTAGGGTTCTCTAGGGGGACAGAGTTAATAGAGTGTGTGTGTGTATGTATATATACACACATATATGTTTCCTGTATATAGTATTCATATAATATATACTATATATAAACTAATAGGATGTATATATTTTATATATTATATATGTATTAAACTAATAGGGTATATACATAAAATATATACTACATATAAACTAATTGTATATATACTTTATATGCTACTACTTTATATATACAGTATATCTTTTAATTATATATAAATATTAAATATATGTAAAATACTTTATATATAGTAAATGTTTATATATATAAAGGGGAGTTTATTAAGTATTAATTTACATAATCAGAAGTTCCCACAATAGACTAGGCATGGTAGCTCACGCCTGTAATCCCAGCAGTATGGGAGGCCAAGGCAGGGAGATCACTTGAGGTCAGGATTTCGAGATGAGCCTGGCCAACATCATGAAACCTCATCCCTACCAAAAATACAAAAATTCGCTGGGTGTGGTGGCACAAGCCTGTAATCTCACCTACTCGGGAGGCTGAGGCAGAAGAATCTCTTGAGCCCAGGAGACGGAGGTTGCAGTGAGCCGAGATCATGCCACTGCACTCCAGCCTGGGCAACAGAGCCAGACTCTGTCTCAAAAAAAAAAAAACAAGATCCCACAGTAGGCTGTCTGCAAGCTGAGGAGCAAGGAAGCCAGTCTGAGTCCCAAAACTGAAGAACTTGGAGGCCAATGTTCCAGGGCAGGAAGCATCCAGCACAGGAAAAAGATGTAGGCTGGGAGGCTAAGGCTAAGCCTGTCTCTCCTTTTCATGTTTTTCTGCCTGCTTTATATTTTCTGGCAGCTGATTAGATTGTGCCCACCAGATGAAGGGTGGATCTGCCTTCCCCAGTCCACTGACTCAAATGTTAATCTCTTTTGGCAACATCCTCACAGGCCCACCCAGGGTTAATACTTTGTGTCCTTCAATCTAATCAAGTTGACACTCAGTATTAACCATCACACATATGTTGTAGTTTTGCAAAATGTGACAGCAAGGGAAAATATAGCTATTTAAAGAAACACAGTAATGCTGTCATTAGAAAATAAACTGATTGGAGTCCCTGGATCATAGTTTGGCTTCAACTCTCTCAAGTTTACAAGAGCGTTGTCTGGGAAAATTAATCAACAAGGTTAGAAATGAGTTCTGGGAAACTTGGCTCACTATAGTCCAGGAACCAGGCCGAACTACAGCATGGGCCAGGTACTGAATAAATGGCAGGAGTATAGTTAGGGCAGTAGGTGGCTCTAAATTTTCTCTTTTTGTTTCCCTGGTGTATGTCACAGCAGTTTTCTGTGGGGTGAAGTGAGTATCCTCAACCAAGGAGCTGGACATGGAGAAAATGAGAGGAACCTCATTAATACATGGCAAGGATGACTTATTCTGGCTTTCTGTCCTGGTTGAAAAGATGAGACTGCAGAGATTTTTATGAAGATACTCCCAGTTTGTCTGTCTTTTGAGTCACACTGCTCCATTATGGCCATTTGCCTTTTACATGTGGTACACAACCAGTGTTCTAGGATTTTTGTTCATGGTTCTCCTGGTAACGATCCATTTATTTCTCCCTGTGCTGGACCTCCTGTTGCTTGTGTCTCATGTTTTTCTCTTTATTTTCTGACGTACTGGTGGCACATATTCTCCATTGACTATTTGAGAAAGGGTTTGTGGTAGTTAGAATTTTTTTTTAGTGCTTGCATGTAAGAAAGTTTTTTTATCCACAGGCTGGTTGATAGCTTGGCTGAATACGAACAGGACCTCTAGGTTTGAAATATCCTTTCGAATCTTGAAAACATTGCTTCACTGCCTTCAAATATTTAATCAGTTTTCCACCAAATTTACAATAGAATTATCATTTTATCCTGTATTTTTTTTGTTTGTTTGTAGGTGTTACAGTTCGAGTGCCTCAAACAACCACATATGTTGTAAACAATGGACTAACCCTGGGATCAACAGGACCTCAGCTCACAGTGCATCACCGACCACCACAAGTGCATACTGTAAGTGTTGATGCTTGGTTTTGCAAAATTCTCAACAGTAAAGGTATAAAATATTATTGTATTTGTCATTTTTCTTTAAAGTGGTTATATCCAAGGGAAGTGTTAGGTCTTCCTGCTTTTTCAGAAGTTTATTTCTAAAAATTGATCTTACCATTATGAACAGATAGTTCCTAGGGATGATGATCATTTAGAATCATTGAGTTTGCTTGTGGTGTACAGTGTACAAAAACAGGTCCACAGTTGGGGTATATGAAGTGAAATACAGACCATTTCTAATTCATAGTTAAATTAAAAAGGACATTTTTCATTTTTCCATGTGTTAATTTTATTCTTTCGTTCTAAACTATGCCACGTCTAACTGCTACATTGTCATCAATTAATTGTTTTAAAGAATCCAATGATATTGGGAATTCATTAGTTAAGAGGTAACAGAGATAACCAAAGATTTCTCCTTAGATTTAGCCTCCCAAACAATGTCACATTATCCTGTGACACAATTTTGTCAGTGTTTGACTGGTATGAAATATCATTATAATGATGATGATGTTCCAGTGTTAGAAAAGTCAATAGGACTTCCTAAAGTTAGAGTCATGTTTTTTCATCATCTGGCCTTAACCTACCTTTCCAGATTTTTCTTCATGTACCCTGTGTCCAAGAAAAAGTTAATACTTGTTCTTGTCCATACGTCCCCTCACTTTACTCTCCACATGCCTTTGCTCATGCTTTATTTTTGGCTGAAAGGTACATGATTATTTCTGCATCTCTGGATCCTCCTTCACAGTTCAGTTTAAATATCACCTTTTTCTTGTAAATTGGCCAAGAATATAGTACACATTTAGTGTTAATGTGCTTATTTATAAGAATATGCTACTTACTGTCTTATATTGCAAAATAACTTAAAAATGAAAGTATAGTTGTATTCTCCAATTTTATATGATCTTGGTTGCCATACATGATATTTTAAAATGTTACATCATACTGAAATGATAATCTGTAACATAGATAATTCAATCATAAATTATTTTGTTAGAAATAGATCATTATTTCCGTGTTCCTCAAAATGATGTTCCGTCAGCAGGGGCTTTTTATTTCCTAAGAAAAACTCAAAATATTTTAGGTCTAGGAAGTATAGTAGGAATAACCTCAGCATCATTGTTTGTAGCATGATTCATTACAAAACCCCAAATAGAACTTGCCAAATTTGATATGGTATTTGGTATTTCCTAGAATTCTTGATATAAAATGATACCTCTATGTATGTTCTCTAAGGTGTTTTAATTCTAACATTCTAAAATAGTTCTTTTTGCAATCATCATTAATCACTGTGACCTGTTTCTTCAGGAGCCCCCACGCCCTGTGCACCCAGCACCCTTACCAGAAGCTCCACAACCACAGCGTCTGCCCCCAGAAGCTGCCAGCACATCTCTGCCTCAGAAGCCACACTTGAAGTTAGCACGAGTTCAGAGTCAAAATGGCATAGTACTGTCATGGAGTGTCCTGGAGGTGGATCGAAGCTGTGCCACTGTTGATAGCTACCATCTCTATGCTTACCATGAGGAACCCAGTGCCACTGTGCCCTCACAATGGAAAAAGATTGGGGAAGTCAAGGCACTTCCCTTGCCCATGGCATGTACTCTCACCCAGTTTGTATCTGGTAGCAAATACTACTTTGCAGTACGAGCCAAGGATATTTATGGACGTTTTGGGCCTTTCTGTGATCCTCAGTCAACAGATGTGATCTCTTCTACCCAGAGCAGTTAAACCTTGGAGCCTTTATATTTTCCTCTTTTAAAATTTCCACCTTTTGGTCTTGTTTTTAATCTTGTGCATGATACCCCATGTAAAATCCACCTTGTGCAAGATTTCTTGGACAGATGTGTGTATACACTACATTTGTTTATAACCGGAAGCAAAATAAACTTAGCCCACAAAGCTAGAATCTTTTCCCGGACAGTTTAGGCTTTGGGGTTTGGAAATGTAAATGTGTACCTTGCTTTAGTTTTGAGGCTGGGGAATATGTGTGGGTGTTTATGTGTGTTTTTCCTTATGTAGGTGTTATTGCATTGGAGTCTCCCATTTTTATTCTCAAATTTACCTCTTAAAGTACGAAGTAAGTAGATCAAAGGATTTGAGATGTGTAACTGGCATGATTCTGCTTTTGAAGGATCTGTAGTATCATTTTAGTTAAGTGGGTCAAACAGAATCACAACAAAACCCAAAGAAATAAATAAAAAACAAAATGGCTAAATAGTTTAAAATAGGTTAATTCGAACACAGGAAAGGATCTATTTGTTGTTTCTTTTGTCTGGTCTCCTGAGTTGTTAATTAGGTGAAAAAAGATCTGCAATGGCCCCCTCCCTTTCCTAATCTGGCTTTTACATTTATTTTGTGCCTTAAAGATTAACTACAAAGATAAACATGGCCAAAAATAAATAAATAAATATGGCCATATGTCCGTTGTTGCTTACTCTTCCCTTGCAGCCTTTTACCCTTGATTTCTCCTTCATCTCTACCAAATATAGCACAACTCCTCAAGTAATTTTTTTTTTTTTTTAGGTGGAGTTTCGCTCTTGTTGCCCAGGCTAGAGTTCAGTGGCACAATCTTGGCTCACTGCAACCTCTGCCTCCTGGGTTCAAGCAATTCTTCTGTCTCAGCCCCAGAGTAGCTGGGATTACAGGCATCTGTCACCATGCCTGGCTAATTTTTGTGTTTTTAGTAGAGATGGGGTTTCACCATGTGGGCCAGGCTGGTCTCGAACTCCTGACCTCAGGTGATTCACCCGCCTCGGCCTCCCAGAGTGCTGCGATTACTGTTGTGAGCCACTGTACCCAGCCTACTCAAGTGATTTTTAAACCAAGGTGTGTGTGTGTACATGGATGTGTATGTACACACACACACAGGTGCATGCACAGTCTCATCTTAGCCGGGCATGGTGGTGACATCACATTTAACTCCAAAAATTTGACGTGCTATTTTCTTCTACAACTATAGATGCTTTTATTTTTGGTCACTATTTAACTTTGTGTAAAGTGGACCAAGAGAAAACCATATTGTGGAAGACAGTTTTTCACACGTTTTAGTATCCGTGTTGCACACTGTGTTAGAGATTATGAAAACCATTCTAGTTCAGTTTATCACCCAAAGCTATCACCCAACACTAACTCCTTAGTATTCTTTCAAAGGAAGCAAATAGTAAGATTCACAATATAGAATGAGCTAAAATATCAAGGGGAAAGCTTCATTTCCTCTTTATTCTCTTATCGTCCTTCCCGTTTTAACCTTTTAACTTTGTTTTGATGGTGCCAAGTTGAGTCTGATGTACCCATTGTTAGCTTTGGATAGAATTTAAAGTATATCCCAGAATTAGCTGGGCATGTTGGTGCATGCCTGTAATCCCAGCTACTCAGGAGGCAAGGCTGGAGAATCGCTTGAACCCGGGAGGCGGAGGTTGCAGTGAGCTGAGATTGCGCCATTGCACTCCATCCTGGGAAACAAGAGCGAAACTCTGTCTCAAAAAAAAGAATTTAAAGTATACCCTTTGAGGTCATTTTATGTAACAATTAGATATAACCTCCTGTGTATCTCTCTGTTCCTCTTCAAAGTTATTAAAATTCAGCATAGGTCATGGATTTTTAATATGAGGGCCAGCTGTACTGGTGTCAGGTAGGTGTTTTGGGTGTAGATAATTTAGGACTGGAGGGCTGAGTTAAGTTTTAGGAGGAGAATGTGGTTGAGAATATTTTGAAAGGAATTTATGGAGTTTGTGAAATAACTTACAAGTCCTCTTCCTTTACAATATTTGAATTCATATTTGTACCTCCTCAAAATAGTCATTCATTTTTCCTAGAATTACAGGAGGGAGCTCTTTTACTAATGTTGTTTTGTTTGCAACTTTGATGGCTTATAATAGGAAGTATTCTAGTTGTAAAGAAAACTCTTGGCCGGGCGCGGTGGCTCACGCTTGTAATCCCAGCACTTTGGGAGGCCGAGGCGGGCGGATCACGAGGTCAAGAGATCGAGACCATCCTGGCTAACACGGTGAAACCCCGTCTCTACTAAAAATACAAAAAAATTAGCCGGGCGTGATGGCGGGCGCCTGTAGTCCCAGCTACTCCGGAGGCTGAGGCAGGAGAATGGCGTGAACACGGGAGGCGGAGCTTGCAGTGAGCCGAGATTGCGCCACTGCACTCCCGCCTGGGCCACAGAGCGAGACTTCGCCTCAAAAAAAAAAAAAAAAAAAAAAAAAAAGAAAACTCTTTAGAGACTTTTGACTGGTCAGTATACTATCATCTGAGGTGTGAGATTTGATTCATGATGAAGAAAGCCTATAGATTGCCAAAAAATTAATTCTCCAAACCACCTTTCACTCTCAGAAAATGAGACCACAAAGGAGTATGCTATAAATCAAATTTGCCAACCAACTATGTAGATATTACTCATTCTAGGACTAATGATGATGGTAAAGAAGTTGCCAGTGTTATGGCAATGAAAATTTCAGAAAGGAGGAGTTGATGATCTTCTGGATGTATATGAACACCTGTCTATATCTGCATGTATATGTTTTGACCTGCAGTGGTTGCAATGTTGATATGTGTTCAGGATTATTCCTGTCTACAAAACTGAAGGCCCATGTTCAAATTGTTCTTTATTGGGTGTTTTTATGGTCACGTGGTAACAATTTTCTTACCTAACCCACAAAAGGTTCTCTTGATGAACATTTTATATTTACTAATCTTTTTTAAAAAAAGCTTTCATAGCATTATATAATCAGATGAAGAAAGCCCAGTAGAATAAAAAAAAAATTCATTAGCCTAGCCTATATTATGTTTTCTGTCAAAGGAAAACAAATTCTCAAATAGGAATTCTAAAAATATTTACTAAAGTAAAATAATTACTTAAAATGTTTTATTCCAGTTGGAAGGAAGGTACAGGGAGAAATCGCAATTATTTAGGGGAGAAGTATATTTATTATAAGATGGTGTCCTCAAATTAGCCTACCATGGCACGTAGGGGCAGCAGCTATATTAGATTTACTAGAGGTGCTAAGTTAGAACACTAGGCTTTTATTGAGGCAGGTTTTAATATTGATAGATGCTTTTTGTTTGGTTTGTTTCTTCTGGGAGAGAATGGAGGACTTAAGTAGAAGTAGCTACTGATAACAGACTTTCTAGTAGCAGTCTCCACTCCACGGTTACCTTTTTAGTTTCATAGTATCTTCTCACAAAGTATTACAAATAAGCTAGATTCTCCCAGTTTGGGAATGCAAGTTTGCTACATTTTTAGCCTGGCAATATTTGTGTAGGTATTGCCTTATTGGAAATTCTGGAAACCTGATACTGCAACCTGCAATGTAGGATGTTTGTATGGCATTTAAAGGTAATGGTGATGTTTATTATTCTATACTTTGCATTCTGTGAGAGTAATTTTCACTCTGTCTTAAGTGTAAGCCTCTTCTAAAAATCTTGTTCTTGCCAAGAAATTTATAAATCACATACAAAGACATCTGTTGCTAACAGTTAACTTCATGAGGTAACTATATCCTTCTATTTCTCTGGACTCATTTTTAAAAAATATGCCGAATACTGCATACTGTTTAAGGTAGTATATAAGTTTATGAGAGAAGTGGAGAGCTTTCTTCCTTGAAAAGTCGGTATTTGTTGAGATATCATTTGCCTCACAGAGAGGTGTTCCCCACTCCCATCCCCATTGCCAGATAATAAATATTTTGAAAAAAGTGACCTAAAACAGCTGAAATCTTAGGTGCATCTGTCTGCAGACCTCCTTAAGCAGGCTGTATCTTACAGTTCCCTTACTGCACTGGGTAAGTGTTAACTTAGTTTTTGTTGTTTGCTCTTTTGCTTTAAATATTCTCCAAATTACCATTTATGCAACAAGGTTAGGGTTAATACTGCATGGTATTCATTTATCTTGTTTCATGAACTTTCCAGTACTGTGCAAGGTCAACAAAGTAATGCCTGTGGTATCCTCATCTCTCACTTTTTTACTCTGTGATTTTAGCACAGTAAGGTACTGCAAAGACCTTCCTTCCAAATGTTCTCCTTGACTTTATTTCTTGGGCCAATTCAGTATCCTCAACATCCTAAGATTTTGTTGTTTTATCACTGAACTGTGGTTGGCCTGTTTTATTCTAATTTCCAGAAAAGTCAAGTCCCAGTATTTGCAATATCAAGTAACTCTAAAACTGATGTGTGATTCTACCTTCCTTACTATTTTTACTGGGCAAATGCCCTATTTTTTTAATTATTATTATTTTTAACTTTTGGGACACACAAAAATCAGCAATTCTCATGAAGCGTTTGTTAGTGTGGCAGACTTTACTAATTCCTGAAACTCATTCATCCCCTTGAGCCAGCCAATGGGGAGGAATAGGATAATGCAAACACGTTTTGTTTTCTCATTTTCAAATAATTTACCATGTTAAAATAAACTTTTCTTTGTTTTTTATTTGTAGAGTCAGCTAAGTACCCATATTTAAATGCCGTCTTTATTATTTTTTTGAGGTTTTTGTTTTTGTCTGTTTTTGTTTTGTTTTGTTTTGTTTTGTTTTGTAAATAAGGTAACTGGGCAATCAAACACCTTTTGGGGATTCTGGCTTTAGTATTTTATCAGCCATTTTAAAATTAAATATAAAAATCCTTTGTAAGAAACTTGCATCCTAATTTTTCTTTATTGCAATTGAAAGTGTAAATAAGACAATGTAAGTAAGACCTTCCTAATGTCTAATACAAACTGGGCTCCAGCAAGTGGCCCTATTTTTATTAGGGTTTTGAAGGTTTGTGTGTGTGTGCGTGTGCGTGTGTGTGTGTGTTTTTCTTTTTTAAATGTATAGTAGAGTGGTATCTGTATAAGTGTTACCTGTAGTGGGGTTTTGTCCAGCAAGCCTGAAATTTATACTTTGAAATAAAACTACTGGGTTTTTAACATTCTGAGTACTCTGATTAATTCTGGTTGTTCACCCTTGTGGCTTTTTTTCTTTCTTTCTTTTTTAAGAATCTTCCACCTTGTTTAGAGTCACCCATTACATACTGTATGGTATGGCTTATTTAATCTACTTGGCAATTCCATGGCCCTCAGACCACATGTAACTCTCCAGTTTTGAAAGAAAGTTGCTATGCAGGGTTGCTGCCAGATTGTATAGGTGCTTTTAGCTTATAGGAGGCAACAGTAAGCTTTACTATATTGTATGCCTAACCTACATCACAAAAAGACTCAACTTATGCCTGTTAATGACCAGAAAAATCACTAACTACAATCACCAACTACTACTAGAGGTTCCTTTGAAAACGAAGCTCCAGCATCCCCTAGGGTTTTGTCATTAGGCATATTCATCCAGGGAAAGGGGAAAGAGCATAGGAGGAGTACAGATTCTTACGGGCGAGGCCTGAAAGTGGCACTCGTCTCAGGTTCCAATGGCTAGAATTGTCATGTGGCACAACTATCTGAGGGACACTGGGAAATGTGGTCTGTGTGAGCAGGCATGAAAGGAGAACATGAATTCTGGTGAATGAAGGAGCTGTTTCTTCCATACCCTCTTGTGTATTAGCATGTATGCTGAAGCTTAGTGTTATTTATATATATATGTAACATTTCTTCTACAGTGCTCTACCTTATAGTGAGTGCTTACTGTAAAAAACAGTCAGTGGGAAATGAAAGTGACAAATTAATATATTTTATTGCATAATTCTGATGGGAAAAACATAGCTAAAATAGTGCCTTTGGTATCTTATTTACAGCCTTCTAGTCCGTCATCTCCCTCCTTCATTTTATATCAAGTTTCAAAATTGGTTTCATGGTAATAAAATCAAAGTTGTAGACCTCTGGCATGCCCTGATGTAGAGTTTTGTTGAAACGGTCCCAGCGAAAAACAGGGAGGCCACCTTGTACTGTGGGACCACTTATGGCATAGGATGTGTACTGAGATGCTAGGTAGATATCTGCCACCTGGAAAGAGGGAGGAGGAGGACATTTTAGAAAATCATTCAGCAAAAAATTAAATCCATGGCCTTCCCCACTCTCCCACTACCAAAGTCACAATATCAGCTGTTTTTTTGAGTCGGAGTTTCGCTCTTCTTGCCCAGACTGGAGTACAGTGGCACAATCTCAGCTCATTGCAACCTCTGCCTCCCAGGTTCAAGCAATTCTCCTGCCTCAGCCTCCCAAGTAGCTAGGATTACATGGATGGGCCACCACACCCAGGTAATTTTTATATTTTTAGTACAGATGGGGTTTTGTCTTGTTGGCCAAACTGGTCTCAAACTCCTGATCTCAGGTGATCCGCCCGCCTCAGCCTCCCAAAGTGCTGGGATTACAGGCATGAGCCACCGCGCCAGGCCGCCTTCTTTAAAACAAAATTTTCTTGCCATTTTTCACGTTGTCTTTATATGATATAGTCTTCTGTATACATTTGGCATTAAATGTCAGTTGACTAGAAGTGTGTGAAATGAACAATGTAGCCAAAAGCGAGATATGAAGTCAGATTACTCATATTCAGAATTCTAGCTCCAAAGCTTATTTAAAAATCACTTAACCCCTCTATGAATCAGTGTCCTCCTTTGTAAAATGGGCTGATAACCCTACTTCATAGAGTTGGCATGAGGATTAATGCAAGCAATGCTCAAAGTAATGCCTAGAATAGATGAAGTCCTCAGAAAAAGTTGTTATTAATCAGGGTGGTAACAAGAGTCTGAAAGTAGATAGAGCTCACTGTCAAAAATTGAGGGCCGTGGTTCTCAAAAACACCTAACAACTGGCTAGCAGTGGGTCTTAATCTTAGAGGGGAAAGAGAATCTCTTCTTATTTTCCCCATATTCAAAATGACTCTAAAGAGATAAATTACATTTTTAAAGAATATCCTTCAACAGAAACTTTCTGATAAGAACAATTGCAGGCCTCTGTCTCCAGAAGTGAGATTTGATAGAGGGAAGCTTGGCTTGAGTTCTCCCAGGCAAGGCAGCAGAGGTGATTTTCTTTGTGTATTCTGTGATAGATACAAACTTCACACATTGACTGAATGTTTGCAAATGCCATTTTAAAAAAGGAATACAAAAACATTCATTGGGGTTTCATCTGTGCCAGCTTCTCTACATCTACCTTTTTTTTTTTTTTTTAAATGTTAACATTGAGAGTCATTACGGCTAAAGCTTTGCCTTCATCACATAGCTAAAAAGAAGGTTGAGCTGGAACTTAGGATAGTTTAAAGCATTTCCTGTTTAGGTATTAGGCTGATAGAGAATCATGTGTAACTGGGGTCAGCATTCTTATAATTTTTTGAGCCAAAGACAGAATACACAGTTTACCCTGACAGGTTTCTTCCAGAATTTAGGACAGCTGATGAAATGAAAAGACACACACCCAAGCCAAGAGTGCAAAAGGATGTAGTAGCATGATTCCACCAACCAAATGCCTCATACCCTCAGACGTCCCAAATCCAGTGGTGAGCAGGTAAATTTTTAACAACAATCTTTGTGAGGAAAAAAGTTCCTGATTTCCATAATGTAGATACTTTCACTGACTGGTTTGAAGCTATCAACATGTCAACTAACAATTGGTTCCTGCATGTCTATAAGCTGGCTTTAGCACACCACTGCAAATATATTTTCAGATACATTACAGCACTTATCAATTCTAACATTGTGAAAAACCTCTGTGCTTTAGGCATTTTGTCCAAACTTGCTCCTTCAGCTAAATTTGACTCATGTTTAACATGGAATCACACTGCTTGAATAATATGTTCTTTGGACTTTGGGCCAGTCTGGTAAAACATAAGACAACAATAACATCATTATGGTTGTATACATTTACAAATAACTCACTAAGTGCTGTTGTAAACATTTTACAGAGATTAAAGCCTTATTCTTCAGAACAACATATGAGGTAAGTACCGTTATATCCATTTTACAGATGAGGAAACAGAAACATAACAGAATTATGTGATTTACTACTAAATGGCAGAGCAGGGACTTGAAGTTAGATAATAGGACCTACCACCAGAATCTCTGAAAAAGCTGATTCCTGGGTTGAGTTTATGGTTAGAGACATCGCTTCCTGCCATAAAAACCTGTGCAACTTTGCCTTTGGAGAGGCCTGTGTGCTGGTGGGAATTAAATTCAAAAGCCAATAGCATGTTACCTTTGTGTCATAACAACCTCCAGGACTTGGGTTAGGTGAGTTCAGGTCCTCACGGCAGCAGATGGTATTACAGGGGTCACCTCTACTGTAAGGATCCTTCTTATAATCTAGGAAACAGAAATGGAGAAGAGAGTGATTATTGGCTATTCGGAGACACACTTCTCCACAGTAAGTTTTTGGGGCCTGTTAAAGCCTAGATAATCAGAGAGTGTACTCCCACAGGCCTCCTCAGCCCAGCCTGCTTCCAGATAGAGACATCTATCTCCCTTGGCTTGCGAGGAAGGAGTAAGTCCTTGGCCCCAGGCCCAGCCTGCCCTCAAGAACCTTACACAGTGAAAAATGGATGGGAGAGAGAACCAGATAAACGTGCATCAGCTGTTTCCAACAAAAGAAATACAAATTTGACTTTGATGCTGTTCATACAAAAAAAATGAGGTATTTATGAACAATTTTTTGTTTTATTAGCTGCTGTTATCCTTGGAAGGAAACTTGTGTTTGGAGAAAAATTTTAAAGGACCCTGTATGAGTTATTTCTTCTGTGTTTTACAGATGATTTTTTTTCAATTAAAAAATGTATAGACTCTTCTCTTTCATTTTATAAAGGAGGCCAAAGCTCTATTTATTGAGTATAAAATGTACAATATTAGTTAAATACTTAAATAACTTCTTATAATTCCTTCTAGTACAGAGATGATAAACTTACATGGATTCTCTATCCATAGGGAAGAAAAGGAGTTTTGAAGAATGATTCTTGAGAAATATGCTACGTACTGTTGTATCGCATGATATATTTCATGGATGCCATATCAGTCACTTTCCCTTGATCACGCCGGAAAATTTTGGCTCGTGGAGCTAAATCATAAGAGTAGTCCAAGCCCAGCTTCTGAACTAACAGTGGATAGCCACTCCAGTTGTAGATTTTTTCATGGAAAGGAACATTGTAGGAGGGCCAATATCCTGATTTGGAATGGAAGGGAAGTAAGGGAGGGATTGACAGGGAAGGAGACAGAAAAGGAGAGAGAGCAAAAGAAATGTTATCCATGTTCATTTATTTTGAAAATGGGCACAGGCATTTAATTACAAAATAATGTACAGAAAATAAAGCTTTGCATGTGAACCCCGGCAGCCAAACAGCCTTTTAAATTTCCTAAATCAGCACAGCTCTAGGTTATTTCATTAGGGGAAGAAGAGTATCAGAATTCTCTGGTTTTCACCCAAAATTCTTAATCTGTAAGCCAAAAAATAACCATATTCTCTATAGAGCAAAATAAAGTATAATGCAAGGTGGTCTGGGGAGCTCATCTAAGTGGATTTAGTTACTGAAATGCCAAGAAATGGTTGTTCACAGTGTGGCCCTATAAAGGAAGATGTCAAATGGTAATCATGAAGTAGTGGAAGAACATAGCACTGGGAATAGAAAGCCTGAATTCTAGGCTCAGGGCTTAAGAACCAGGTCTTAGGCAGGCAACTTCATTTGTTTTGTTTCTGTTTCTTTTTTTTTGAAAGATGTCAATGGGGAGGGAGAGGAGAAGTCCATAATGTAAGGGGATTGGGGATGATCTTTTAGGTTACATTAGGCTTTTAATTCCTTTGACTCTAAACATTTATAAAGGCTCAGCTTCATTCAAAGCTTCATAGTGTGTGAAGGCCACATAGCCTACTAGTCACTGAGCACCAAATATGTGACACAGCTCTCTCTTGTAAAAGCAGAATTTCAGAAACATCCTAGATGACACTGGCCTGTGTTACTGCCTACAGAACAGTCAAGGAATGTCTCCACCATGCAGAGTTCTCTCCCACCTCCACATTCTCTCCTGGCCCTTGTCTGCCTTTCTCCTTTGTATTGTTGTACAGGACCTCCTCTTTAGGGGTGAGGTTACTGAGACAAAAAGTAAATGATAAGATATTCAGCCTTGCTAATTCTGAGACAGAGCCAGCATCAGAAGAACTGAGATATGGATGACATTGAAATTAAAGAAGAAAAACAGATTTGTTGCTAAAACATATCCAGGTTATATAGGCTCAGGAATTAGATTGCCTGGATTTGAAGCCTGGTTCTGCCATTATTAGGTATGTGACCTTGAAAAAATTGCTTATCCCCTCTGTGCCTCAGTTTCTTCATCTTCATTAACTATTCAGCATTAAGCATCTTCATAAGCATGAGCATGAAATGCATTCAGATGGAGTGCTTACAATAGTATCTAATACTTGGTAAACATTAGATTATTATATTTCTCTTTGTGAAAACAGCTCAAATGAATAATGAAAATGTCTGCTTTATACTTCACATTTCATGAAGCTTTGTGATTTAAAACAGAGCAACTTGGCCTGGTGCAGTGGCTTATGCCTGTAATCCCAGCACTTTGGGAGGCTGAGGCAGGTGGATTGCTTGAGCTCTGAAGTTCAAGACCAGGCTGGGCAATATGGCAAGACCCTGCCTCCACTAAAAACATAAAAAAATAGCCAGGCATTAGGGTGCACACCTGTGGTCCCAGCTACTCAGGAGGCTGAGGCCCGAGAACCGCTTGAACCCGAGAGGCAAAGGTTGTAGTGAGCCGAGATCACGCAGCTGCAATCTAGCCTGGGTGACAAAGCGAGACCCTGTCTCAAAATAAATAAAGAAAATAGAGCAACTTGTTTAATCTCACAAAAACCTGATGATGTATAAGTATTACCATCCCTTTTTTAAACAGAAGAAACAGAGTTTCAGAGAGGTCAAATGTCTTCCTTGGCTCACAAAACTTGACAGAATAGAGGCCTTCTAACTAAAACATCCAGGGCTTCTATCACCATACCACAGTTGCTTAAATACGCTAGGAGATGTGCCCACCCCCGACCCCGACGCCCCCGCCTTTTTAATGGCTATATGATATCATGTATTTGTTTGGGCAAAACACATGTTTCTTTCTGAGCTTTTCGTTACTCACAGTAAAATGGCAACAATAACACTTATGGGGTAGTATGTTACAAACATCAAACAAGAGAACATAAGTAAAAGGCCCAGAAGAGTGTCTAGAATGCAGTAGGTACTCTGAATTTAACTCTCTGTTATTCTCTCCTCTGGCAAAGAAAAAAAAAATACAGACAGATCATCATCAACTCTTTTTAGTCTTAGGGAGTTTCAAGGGGTCTAGGAATGGGACTGCAGAGAACCAAGTCTACCATTCTGTTATCAGCAACTGTCCAAAGAAGAAAAGACTACTTTAGCAAGCATCTCTCTCTCTTGAGGCATGCTATTATTTTCAGGCTCTTAGGAGCTGGGTTCTCTGCTTTGAATTGCTCTATGCTAAACAGTAACCACCTAATGATTTGACTTCTTGGATGGATTTTCCTAACAAGCAAAGAAGGTAGATCCACTGCTTGGTAGCATATGAACTGCTTGGCAATGAAACTCCCACCTTAAAATTTTGTTTTATGCATAAGTCTTAGTGCATTTAGTTGGTGTGACCCATTCTCCACTGACAAGGCTCACTCTAGGCATCATTACAAAGTCATTTTGGGGACCTGGAAAACTGAGGACCAGGTCCTGATCCCTAGGGTCCACACTTTATCTCCGTTCTGTCCCTATTCATCTGCCAGCTGATCTATTGCAATAGTCTCCTAACTAGTCTCTTTTCTTCCCACCCAGTCTATTCTCCCTTGTCAGGAACTCCCAATTTCTAAAACATAAAGGCTGAACTGTCCAGTAGGATTTTTAAAGCTAACATTTTCTCTCAATAAATCTATCTATTTATCTTAATTAATTCTCATGACCATCCTGTGAAATTGTAGAGTTCCACACTCCCACATCCAGAAATTCTTGGGAGCCAGATGAGTCTCAGAATTTAGGGTTTTTCAGACTTTAGAACAACCACGGAGTGCATGGATTATATGACATTACAGTCTCTTTGGGAAACACCTCATAATCAAAGATGTTGATATTTCTGTAGCCTAATGTATACATGGTGTCTCTAAGAAGAAATAAAGACAATTTAAAAAAACAGGCTAGGCACCGCAATTTGGAAGGCCGACGCAGACGGATCACCTGAGGTCAGGAGTTCAAGACCAACCTGGCCACACTGGTGAAACCCCGTCTGTACTAAAAACACACAAAAAGTTAGCCAGGTGTGGTGGCACGTGCCTGTAGTCCCAACTACTCTGGAGGCTGAGACAGGAGAATCGCTTGAACCCAAAAGGCAGAGGTTGCAGTGAGCCGAGATCGCACCACCGTACTCCAGCCTGGGTGACAGAGCGACACTCCATCTGAAGAAAAATAAAAATTAAAATTAAAAACCACTAAAAGTTTCTTTCTGGTAGTTTTTGCTGCCAAGTGAGTTCAGATCAGGTCATTATCTTGCTACCAAGTGAGCTAGGCTACCAAATCAAAGCAAAACACGAGAAACAAAATAATAATTTGTGGTTTTACAATTTTGGAATTTTAAAATTACAAATACGTGGTTGTGGACCTATATCACGATTCAGTTTTATAGATGAGGAAAATGAGGCTTGGAGAGATTCACTAATTTGCCTGAGATTTTAAGGAACTGAGATTTGAATCAAGGCAGTGAGCCTCCTGGCTTCAAATGTCTGGACTCCTTCTTGCCCACCAGAAGTGGCTTCTCTGACCCCACCCACTAACAGCCACGTTCTCTTTAGGTTCACCACTGGCCTAGGGACATGAGACCTGATGACAGCTCTTCCCATCCTGAGTTCCTGCAGCTGCTTTGAGTGCTTTGCTTCCCTACTAGACTCCTGAGTCCTTCCAGGTCAGGGATTCTGTATCCTTGCTTTTCTAGTCCCTGGGCCACAGTGGCACTCCAAAAATATTTGCTGAATTGAACTTAAAGCTTTAACCAGGAACACAGGAGAAAAGGTAACATTAGAACTACGAGAAACATAGAGTCATGAATGCCTGATTTGTGTCCCAATCTGCACATTGTCCTATAAGAGTTTGAGATGTAGGTTTACATGTTGTGCTAAACCTGGTCATTCTGGTGTAACTAGCAGTGGCATCCCCATCCTGTCTTCCCCACCATACCCTCCCCCACCACACATTCACACAATGTGCATTCCCCTACCATATATGAACACACACATACTCATCAGGTTTTAAGACTTACGACATGAAGAAAGTACCTTTCCGTAGAACATCAGTTTGTTCAGAATATTCTACATATGTAGGAATTTGCTCCACAATGTACAGAGTGCCTTTGTCAAGACTGTGGTTCAGCTTTACTTTCTTCAGGTCCAGAACCATGTATTGATTGTTATAGGTGCCTGAGATATCAGGAAACATGAAGACGGGGCATGGGTATGACTTTACTGGTTAACAAGCCTAAATCAAAATATATGTCTGTGCCTAACAGTTATTCTGCAGGGTCACTTACCAGAGTTGTATTTTGAAAAGATGTCTGCCCACCTCTTGCCACTATCTGCCATCATATTGGCCACACGGACTCTTTGCCAGGCCAGGAGAGTCTCGGGTATTACCTGCTTTAGCAGGGTTTTATTAAACACACTGTTTGTGGTCTGCAGCAATATCAATCCACTGCTAAGAATGTAAAAATCATCCAGAGACTCCAAAAACCCTACAGGAAAGACAAATATACACATCAGCATATGTATACATGGAACAGTGAACCATCATTATTGGCAAAGAGCTTTATATACACAATGCATTTTGCAAAGTGTATCAGTTATTACTATCCTTGATCTGCAGTAGCCTCCCCCAGCTTTGGCTCACCTCTGTGGTAGTCACCCAACTGCCCCTTATAGAGGTGCCAAAAGAACTCCACCCCTGGATTCTCCATTGAAAATTTATTTTGTGATTTGAAATAACAAAAATATGTTAAATCCAGAAAATTGCAAGCTTCCAGAATGATAAACAGATGTAGATCCCGACTTGCTAGGATTTTGCAGGAGAATTTTTAATTAGGGAGGGGATTAGCAGGGTTCATTAGTAAGAATATAAATGCCTTTTTTTCTTCTCTTCTACTTTCCTGTATTTTTCAAATTTTGTATAAGTCTACCTTTTTTTTTTCTTTTTTTTTTTTTTTGACACACAGTCTGACTCTGTCACCCAGGCTGGAGTGTGGTGGCATGATCTCAGCTCACTGCAACCTTGCCTCCTGGGTTCAAGCAATTCTTGTGCCTCAGCCTCCTGAGTAGCTGGGGTTACAGGTGTGCACCACCACACCTGGCTAATTTTTGTATTTTTAGTAGAGACCAGGTTTCACCATGTTGGCCAGGCTGGTCTCAAACTCCTGACCTCAAGTGATTCACCCACCTTAGCCTCTAAAGTGCTGGGATTACAGGTGTGGGCCACCATACCCGGCTAAGTCTACATAACTTTTATAAATGCAAAAACATCTACATTTAGAAAAGTAAAGATGGTTTTGAAACTAGGGCATTGACACTCTTGGTCAATGCTTTTTTATAAATGTTGGAGGCAACACAGGAAAATCAGTGAAGCCACAGTCTTTTATGAAGACCTGTTTTGTGGTTTATACTGGGATGAGTATGGAAAGGATAGAATATCAGGCACAGCTATAATAAAAAGAGAGGATATACTGTCATCAGTAACAGTAATGGAACAACTGTCAGTGTTAAACAGAAAAGGATCTCAGTGGTAGAGTTAGAAGGGGCCAGAGTGGTAAGTTCCTTTGGTGCATCCTGCTGAAGGGTTTTAAGGCCCTTACAAAACAGTCCCGAGGGAGCTAGCTGGCCCCTTCTACTATGTGAGGTCACAGAGAGAAGGCACTGTCTACGAGAAACAGACCCTCATTAGACACTGAGTCTTCCAGTCCCTTCATCTTGGGCTTCCCAGCCTCCAGAACTGTGAGCAATAACATTTCTATAGTTTATAAATTACCTAGTCTGAGGTGTTTTGTCATAGTAGTCAGAATGGACTGAGATGGTCTCAAATTTCTACCATGATTTTTTACCACTTTTATCATTTTTGCCATATCTGAGTACTATCTGAACTATCATTTAGTTAATATTTTTGTTATTTTTTAACTGACAAGTAAAAATTATATATATTTATGTTATACAAAAGAAAGGATATTTTGATATCTGACAAGGAAACATTGTATATATTTTGGTATACAAAATGATATTCTGATATATGTATACATTGTCAATGGCTAAATCAAGCTATTAACATATGCACTACTTAATATCTTTCTTCAAATTAACTCACTTTTCAAACTTAACTTACCCTTGTCATATATCATAATGTCTCAGAAACTATGGACTTAATGTTTCTGTTTTTTCCCAAAGAAATACATTAAAACAAATACATTTCTACTAATGTGCAAAAAATGTTTGTCCACATACTGCCTCAAATCACCCCACCAGCCCTATGCATGCTATTGCACATCTATTCTAGCCTAGTATGGAATAAGTAAGGTGGGGTCAAAGAAACGGGTTACCTGAAACCGGAGGTAAGCGCATGGATTGGGAGTCAGAAGACCTGCATTTTAGTTTCCTGCTTGCCTCTAATGAATTTGACAATTCTTATTTTGCCTCTCTCTTCCTTATTTCCTTCTTCTGATAACCTGGGACTAATGTCATTCAGCTATTCAGCTCTAACAATCTGATTTTAATTTCTTGAAATTTCTTGAGTAGGAAAGTTACACGATGAGAGGACTGTCCAACTAATTCTTAGTTTTTTTTTGGTTTTTTTTTGAGACGGAGTCTCGCTCTGTCACCCAGGCTGGAGTGCAGTGGCGTGATCTCGGCACACTGCAAATTCCGCCTCCTGGGTTCACGCCATTCTCCTGCCTCAGCCTCCCAAGTAGCTGGGACTACAGGCACCCGCCACCACACCCTGCTAATTTTTTGTATTTTTAGTAGAGACGGGGTTTCGTCATGTTAGCCAGGATGGTCTCGATCTCCTGACCTCGTGATCTGCCCGCCTCGGCCTCCCAAAGTGCTGGGATTACAGGCGTGAGCCACCGTGCCCGGCCCCAACTAACTCTTAATGAGCCTCTACAAGGCTGCCATTAAGCTATAGAGAGCTTTGTGTAAATTAGAGAAAGTTGCACACTCCAAGTGATACAAGGGTTAACAGTACCCTTGAATGAAATTTTAATGGGTCACCTCTCTAGAAAGACATGACCTGGGCAAGGATATATGGCTTGACAGAGTGTAAAATGGATTTCATTCGTGTCTTGGGCTGGGATCATTTTTCAAACTGTACAACCATACTTGGCAGCCTTGAGAAAGCTCCCTGGTAGATAATCCCTGTAGGGTAGAATGCTGTATTTCCGGAATGACAAGTTTGCTAATTCGATACTTGCTGTAGCAGTCTCCCTGGACACAAGAGGGCAAGCGTTCTTTAATATGTGTAGGTGATTGAATATTACAAGTACTAATGTTTAAGGAGTAGTCTTTCATTTAAAGGCAAGATTCTTTATGAAAGAGACAGGATGACGGAAATATATAGGCTATCCAGAGTTCTAGAGCAAAGAGAGTGAACTGGCCTGCAAAAACTATAGTTGAGGAGGCTAATTCTATAGTTTAGAGTTTAAGATAATAAAGAAAAGGCCCAGAGATGGGACAAAGTTCTGACACATTGCCTTTGAAAAGAAACACATTTCTTTGACTACATACAATTATAATCTTTTTAAATTCTTTTTTTTTTTTTTTTTTTTTGAGACAGGGTCTCCCTGTGTTGCCCAGGCTGGTCTCGAGCTTTAGAGTTCAAGGGATCCTCCAGCCTTGGCCTCCCAAAGTGCTGGGATTACAGGTATGAGCCACCACACCCTAACTAAAATTATAATCTTGCTCTTATCTGTCATTAGCAGCTTTGGAAGGCAGATTGAGATCAGGAGAAAATGAAACACTCCAGTGTTTTATGAATGCCAGCCTAAGAATAACATTTCATGATAAGCTTCTCACTGAATTTAATTAAGAAATAAAAAGAAACACTTTCGGTTAATAAATCCTATTTCAAGACTTAAAAAAAACACCGAACTGCAGAAATAAACAGTAACCACTACGTAGTCATGCAAATGGCAACAACAGTTACTCAACACACACCATGGAACAAACACATTAGAAACAATTATGGAGATTGACTCATGGGGAGTTGCATGTTGAGACAGGGTGGAGTTGAGGGAAATCATCTTATGACCAGTTAATCAAGAAAAGTATGAAAACTAAGGTGGGATTTCTGGAAAGGTAGAAGGGAGGACACATTCTGATTTAGGTGGGGAAGATGATCAAGACAGGTCTGATCTGGCAGAAGACATCAGTGTTCTGGGATGGTAGCAATGAGGAGACAAAGAATCAAAGAAAGGCACTTAAAAAAAACAGAAATTAAGTGCTGCAAAATCCATTTATAATTCTTTAGAATACGTGCCCGTATTCTGCTATTTCTTTTTTTTTCTTGGTTCTACCTTTTAAAAGCAAAGGACATGAATTTTGGTCTGTACTAAATATAGATTGTTTTTATATACTTCAGCTTTATGACCAAAGTACCTAGATCAAAGAGGTAACATGACATTAATAACAGTAATTACAGAACATTAAAAATGTTTACAACATATATTTATTAAATAGGCAATTTTATAGATTATGAAGACTTGACTTAAATTTTCCTGGAGCCTATTCTTTTATCTTCATGTGTACCCACTTTCAAGTACATGCACTTAATATTTAAAAAGGCCAAGCTGGCTCATGCCTGTAATCCCAGCACTTTGGGAGACCGAGGTGGGTGGTGAATCATTTGAGGTCAGGAGTTTCAGACCAGCCTGACCAACATGGTGAAACCCCATCTCTACCAAAAATACAAAAAAAAAAAAAAAATTAGCCGGGCGTGGTGGCACATGCCTGTAGTCCCAGCTACTTGGGAGGCTGAGGCACAAGAATTGCTTGAACCCAGGAGGCAGAGGTTGAATTGGCCACTGCACTCCAGCCTGGGCAACAGAGCGAGACTCCATCTCAAAAAACAAAAACAAGGCCGGGCACGGTGGCTCACGCCTGTAATCCCAGCACTTTGGGAGGCTGAGGCGGGTGGATCACAAGGTCAGGAGTTTGAGACCAGCCTGACCAACATGGTGAAACCCCGTCTCTACTAAAAATACAAAAATTAGCTGGGCACGGTGGCGCGCGCCTGTAATCCCAGTTACTCAGGAGGCTGAGGTAGGGGATTCGCTTGAACCCAGGAGGCGGAGGCTGCAGTGAGCCGAGATCGCACCATTGCACTCTAGCCTGGGTGACAGAGCGACACTCCATCTCAAACAAAAACAAAAACAAACAAACAACAACAACAACAAAAAAGGCTAAGCAAAGATTTTGCTGCTTAGACCACAAGGGCTGCCATAGTCTCACAAACAGGATGGACTATGGATTCAGTATGCTAGGATGGTCTAGGGTGCTTGTTACAAATGTCCCAGCCCAGATCAATGAAATATGAATTTCTATGGATAACACTGCATTTTTAGCAAGCTCCATAGGAAAAATTGGGGAATATCTAAGTTTAAGAGGTATGTATACATGTATGGGAGAGGTGATAGCATACCTGTATATAATGAGAAGTAGGAACACACACATGCTTGGGGAAACACACTAAGTGCATCCCAGAAAGCCTCACTTATAGATCATTAAGCTTGAAGCCTCAGCCTTATGGGGATCATCATTACTGGGATCCTCAATTAAAAGTCCTTTGAGGCCAGGCAAGGTGGCTTATGCCTGTAATCCCAGTACTTTGGCAGGCAGAGGAGGGCGGATCACCTGAGTTCAGGAGTTCGAGATTAGCCTGGCCAGCATGGAGAAACCCTGTCTCTACTAAAAATACAAAAATTAGCAGGGCATGGTGGCATATGCCTGTGGTCCCAGCTACTTGGGAGGCTGAGACACAAGAATCGCTTGAACCTGGGAGGCAGAGGTTGCAGTGAGCTGAGATCACGCCATTCCACTCCAGCATGGGCGACAGAGTGAGACGCCATCTCAAACAAAAAAAAAGTCCTTTAAATAGGTTCCATCTTTTGTTCCCACATAGAAGCTCCACCCACCTGGCATGGCAGGAAATCCTTTGAGTTCACTGCTCTTTTAGTTTTTTGTTTGTGTTTGTGTTTTGAGACAGGCCATGCTCTGTCGCCCAGGCTGGAGTGCCGTGGCGTGATCAAGGCTCAAGGCAGCTTCAAACCCCCAGGATCAAAGGATCCTCCCGCCAGGCCTCCTGAGTAGCTGGGGCTACAGGCATGCACCACCACACCTGGCTAAATTTTTTAATTTTTTGTAGAGACGGGGGTCTTGCTATGTGGCACAGCCCTGGTCTCAAACTTCTGGGCTCAAGCGCTCCTCCTGCCTTGGCCTCTTAAAGTGCTGGGATTACAGGTGTGAGCCACCACACCCAGCTGGCTCTTTCAGTATTAGCCATTTAATTTAAATCCAAACTGAATCATTTCTAAAAAAAAAAAAAAGAAATGGATATTTATAGTTAGATGTATTGCCTTTGCACCCAGTCCTCAACCACTGAATTGTGTGACCTTGACCTGTTTGACTATTTAACTTCTCTGAACTGTTTATTTTAAAAATGCAGACAAAATACCCTCCTTGAGGCTTTTTATGGAAGGCAGAATTTGTAAAAGTCAGTATGCTTTGCCTCTCGACTGCATTAACATGCCACAGGCTCAGACTGTTTTGTGTAAAGGATGTCAAAGAACTGCACTTTGTCTAAAGAGAAGTTTGATGTTTTGTATGCTTGTTAAGAAAATACAATACTAGAAATTAATGGTAGACAACTGATTTTAAAAATACCCTTCTTGTTAGGTTTTTATGAACATTAAATGACATAATAAAAACAAAATGTTGGCCTGGCACAGTGGCTCATGCCTGTAATTCCAGCACTTTGGGAGGCTGAGGCAGGCGGATCACTTGAGGCCAGGAGTTCGAGACCAGCCTGGCCAACATGGTGAAACCGCGTCTCTACTAAAAATATAAAAATTAGCCAGGCGTGGTCACACACACCTGTAATCCCAGCTACTCGGGAGGCTGAGGCACAAGAATCACTTGAACCTGGGAGGTGGAGGTTGCAGTGAGCTGGGATCACAGCACTGCACTCCATCCTGGGTAACAGAGTGGGATTCTGTCTCAGAAAACAAAACCCCCAAAACAAACAAAAACAAAATGTGCACAGTGTCAGGGACAGAGCCAGGTACATGGTAGGGGCTAAACACATATTCAGGTTTTTTGTTTTCCTTTCTATTTAATAACTAGTTGAACACAAACAAGCTTATAGTAATTTATTTAAAACTTAAATTCTGCCTAATTCCCATAAAACTAGTCAGGTCCCATTCATGTTATTTATCACAAAGGATTTGCTTCAAGTAACAAGTCCTGTGCTGAACACATAGGTTTTGCATCTGAAGTCCCTTGCTTACAATTCCTGAACATCTTAGACTCCTGTTCTCAAATCTAGGGTATGAAAGGGAAGGCAGGATGAATAGAAAGCAAGTTACAATATGAACTGTGATCTCTTAGGCAGCCCCCACCTCCTCCTTGTTTTATTGCCCGTCTTTCTTTCCTACAGTTCCTACCATGTCCACATCAAAGTGGACATAATCTATCTCCTTCCTGTTTTCCCTCTAATCCTTCTTTCTTCCTTCCTTCTTTTCTCCTTCCTTCCATAAATATTTATTCAATGATTATAATATGCAAGGCTCTGTGCTCGTCCTGGGACACAGACATGAATACAGAATATGGGCTCTGAAGAAATTATGCACAGGGTACCTAGGAAGCTCAAAGGAGAGATAACTCACTTGGCCTGAAGGTTAGTAAAACCTTCTAAAAGGAGCTCTTGTGCTACTCTTTGTTAATATGAAAAGCACTAGGGTATTATGTATTACCCAGCCAAAAAAAAAAAAAAAATGCTCGTATCAAGGGTGAGTATTCCAATAATAGCAGCATGATAAAATTGAGTGATTTTCCCACAAATAATAATTATAAAACTGTATAAAATTATTTAAAGCAATGATCTGAAGATACTAGGAATGACCAAAGGCAGAGACAAACAGAACATTAGTACAGCGTTGGTTAAGATGGAGTATGAGGCTTCCTTGCCTGTGTGTATTCCTAAACCCGTGATATGGACTGAATTCTGTTTCCTCAAAATTCGTATGTTGAAGTCTTAACCCCTAGTACCTGAAAATATGACTATATTTGGATACAGAGCATTAAAAAGGTAATTAAGGTCAACTGAGGTCATATGGGCAAACTCTAATTCAACATGACCGGTGTCCTTATAAGAAGAGGAAGTGAGCTGGGCGTGGTGGCTCATGCCTGTAATCCCAGCACTTTGGGAGGCCGAGGCAGGTGGATCACGAGGTAAGGAGATCGAGACCACCTGGCTAACAGGGTGAAACCCTGTCTCCACTAAAAATACAAAAAATTAGCCGGGTGTGGTGGCATGCACCTGTAGTCCCAGCTACTTGGGAGGCTGAGGCAGGAGAATCACGTGAACCTGGGAGGCGGAGGTTGTGGTGAGCTGAGATCGCACCACTGCACTCCAGCCTGGATGACAGAGTGAGACATCATCTTAAAAAAAAAAAAAAAGGAGGAAGTGATGCCAGGTATATGCTCACACAGAGAAAAGGCCATGTGAGGACACAGTGAGAGGGTGGCCATCTGTAGGCCAAAGAGATAAACCAAACCTGTCAATATCTTGATCTTGGACTCTCAGCTTCTAGAGCTGTGAGAATAATTAATTTCTGTTGTTTAAGCCACCCAGTCTTTGTCATGGCAGCCTTAGCAAACTAATATATAGCCCATACCCAACTCTAGTTATGGAAAACTAGAGCCATTCTGGCTTGAGATGGCAAGATCAAAGTCTAGTATTGCAGAACAGCTGAGAATTTAAGAGGAAAATTTTGGGAGCAAGAGAACCACAAGAAGAGCAGAGATCCAAAATCTGAATATGAACTCTGTCCTGTTCCCTGACTGACCACTAACTGTGCATGAATGTGGGAAATGCCAGGGAGCCCAGGGTAAAAACAGAAAGAAATGAGAAGGGTTTTCCCTTGTAAGACAGAAATGTTCTAGAATTGAGATAGGTGAGTTTGCTGCAACTTACACTGCCAGGGTTCCCAACTCATATGCAGCTCAAATTCCTCAGGCTCTCAGAGGACAAAGGTAAGAGCTGGAAAAGCAAATGGGAATATAGGGGAAACCTTAGGATCAAGGAAATCACAAAGAGAGTTAGCTCTATAATATGAATTTGAGCTGCCAGCATCTTTCACTGGCTGCTAAATTACACAGATGCAGGAGCAACCTCCAGAAGACCAGGTTGAAGCAGCAGTGTTGAGGAAGGACATTGGTTGCTGCACACTGTGCAGGTGACATATATTGAAGTTTGAGTGCAAGCAAGGTAATTGCCTGTTAAAAACAACAACAAAAAAAGTAAAACAAGTGACTTCAGCAAGATGTCTGACTAGAGGTGCCTAACATTCATTTCCCTACAAAAAAAAAGAACCAAAATGATGAATAAACAACTATATTTTGACTAGAGTATCCAAAGGAGAACACTAAAGTGTTCCAAAGGAGTACAATAAGGGAGGGGCAGAGACCCAGTGGAGCATGGAGACTTGGGATGGCTGCATAAAAAAGAGAATGAAACATTCTGCCTTTGCCACTTCGTCTTCCCAGTCAAGATCGGTATGAAACCAGGAGGCAGTCTCCCTACGGAGAAAACGTGAGCAGGAGAACTCCCAGCAATCTCCATTAAAGATGCAAACACCTACAGTCTTTGCTGCTTGAGAATTCTGCAGTTTTCACAAGTCATGAACCCATTCTAGGGAGCTGCCTGGCATTCACATGGCTGTATTACTCCAAAGAATGAGCCCACATTGTGCCTCCTTCTCCTCTGTGATCTAAGCTGCTGATGTACAGCACTATCTTGAGACCGGTGCCACTACTATAGTGCACTGTGCTCTGGAGGGCCAGTAACCACTGTTTGTTTCTCCCCATCCTGAGGCTCTGCTGCAAGTACACTGTGCTTGTAAACAGTAGCACACCACTCACCAGATGAGCAGCTACTGTTTCCTATCCACCAGGAATAAGCTGCCTACGATGCACTCCATCTTCCCCATCCCTGTGGCGCAGCACCTCAACCTCATTTACTCAGAGCATAGGCCCAGTGAAACAGCCATAACCTTGGTGCCTGAGCCCATGTGGTGTCCTGACGCCCAAGGAACAGATGATCCTACCCAGCAGGAAGGCCACACCTAACCCTGAAGGAGCAGTCCCTATGCACTTGCGGTGTGTGTAACAGCCTGGCACTCCTGCCCCCAGAGGACAGACTGTGTCTAATCCTATTGGAGTAGGCCTTGTGCACCCGTGGCGCATGAAACAACCTGGCACCCTTGGCACAAGCAGAAAGGCCATGCATATGATTTGACAGAGCTGCCATACAAACTCCTCCAGGCTAGGATGCCACTGAGGCATCCATAGAAATTGCTAACATTGACTACAGCTGAAAAAACTGCATGGTGACTACACTACTGCATCCACCTGGAACCATAGCCAATGCATCCTACACAACCGACACCTTAGGACACATCTGCAGGCAAAAATCTTTCCCTATGATAACAACTCTATAAAACTGGAAGAGGCATCCATTCTATCAGATGCCCAGACATCAGTGCAGGGACACAAGAAATATGAAAAAGCAAGAAAACATGATACCACCAAAAAAACACAATAACTCTCCCGTAACTGACCTTAAAGAAATGGCAATTTACTAATTGCATAAAAAATTTAAAAATATGATCTTAAGGAAAATCAATGAGATTCAAGATAATATAGATAGGCAATTCAATAAAATCAGAAAAGCAATTCATGATATGAATAAAGAATTCAACACAGATGTCATTAAAAAAAAAACCTCTTGGAGCTGAAGACTTTAATGAATGAAATAAAAAATATAATGGAAAGTTCCAACAGCAGACTACACCAAGCAGAATAAAGAATTTCTGAACTGAAGACAGCTCTTCGCTTGAAGAGTGAAGAAAGCCTACAAGACCTATGAGACACCATTAAGTGAACACATTTTCACACTATGGAAACTTGAGAGGGAGAAGAGATGGAGAAGGGCACAGAAAGCTTAACAAAATAATAGCAGAAACTTCTTAAGTTTTGAGAGAGATATAGAGAACTCTATGCCAACAAATATGAAAACTTAGAAGAAATGGATAAATTCCTGGGCACATAAAACTTAACAAAAATTGAATCATGAAGAAATAGAAAATTTGAACAGATGAATAACAAGTAACGAGATTGAATTAGTAATAAAAAGTCTTCCAGAAAAGAAAAGCCGAGGACCCAGTGGCCTCACTGATGAATTCTACCAAACATTAAAGAAAAACTAATACAAATCCTTTGAATACTATTCAAAAGACATGAAGAGGAGGGAATACTTCCAACATCTTTCTATGAGACCAGCATCACCCCGATTCCAAAACCTGATAAGGACACAACAAATAAATAAATCTATTGGCCAATATCCCTAATAAACCTAGATACAAAACTCCTCAAAAAAATATTTAAAAACTGAATTCAACAGCACATTAAGAAAAATCACTCACCATAATAAATGGGATTCATTCCAGGGATGCAAGGATGGTTCAATATATGCAAATCAATAAACATAATACATCATATTAACAGAATCAAGGACAAACACATGAAGGGATGTTGAATCTATTGATCTAGAGAAGATATTTAATAAAATTCAACATCCCCTCATGATAAACACTCTCAACAAAATAGATATACAAGAAATGTAACTCAACACAATAAAGCCCATATATGACAAATTCACAGCTAGCATCATACTGAATGGGGAAAAGTTGAAAGCTTTTCCTCTAAGATCTGGAACAAGACACAAATGCACCACTTTTATTTAACATAATACTGGAGGTTCTAGCCAAAGCAATTAGGCAAGAGAAAGACAAAAAGGGCATCCAAATTGAAAAGGCAGAAGTCAAACTGTCCCTGCTTCCCAATGACATAATCTTATACAGGGAAAACCCTGAAAACTTCACCAAAATACTGTTAGAACTAATAAGTAAATTGAGTACAGTTGCAGGATATAAAATCAATATACAAAAATCTATAGCATTTCTATATGACAATAGCAGACAATCAGAAAAAAATAAGAAGGCAATTCCATTTACTACAGCTACAAAAACAAATACTTAACTAAGCGGGTGAAAGATCTCTATGATGAAACCTATAAAATATTGACAAAAGAAATGAAGAGGATACAAATGGAAAGATATTCCATGTTTACAGATTTGAGGAATATTTTTAAAAATGTCCATACTAATCAAAGCAATTGACAGATTCAGTGCAATCTCTATCAAAATACCGATGACATTCTTCATAGAAAGAGAAAAAAATCTTTAAATGTGTATGGAACCTCAAAAGACCCCAAATAGTCAAAGCAATCTTGAGCAAAAAGAACAAAGCTGGAAACATCACACTACCTGGCTTCAAAATATACTACAAAGCTATAATAACCAAAACAGCCTAGTACTGGCATAAAAATAGACATATATACTAATAGGACAGAATAAAAAATATAGAAATAAATTCACACACTTACAGCTAATTGATTTTTGGAAAAGACACTAAGAACACACATTGGAAAAAATTCTCTTTGATAAATGGTGCTCGGAAAACTGGGTATCTACATGGAGAGGAATGAAACTAGACCCCTTGCTGGGTATTTATCCAAAGGAAATGAAATAAGTATGTTAAAGAGATATGTACACTCTCATGCTTATTGCAGCACTATTCACAATAGTCAAGATATGGAATCAACCTAAATGTCTATCAACAGATGAATGGATAAAGAAAATATGATACATATACATATAATGGAATTATATGTATTAATTATATGTATATGTATTCAGCCATAAAAAGAATCAAATTAGGTCCTGTGTGGCAATGTGGATGAGCCCTGAGGGCATTATGTTAAATGAAATAAGCCAGGCACAGAAAGACAAATACTCCACAATCTCACTCAGATGTGGAATCTATAAAAGCCAATCTCATACAAGTATAGAGTAGAACAATGCTTACCAGCAGCTGGGGAGGGTAGGCAAGGTGGAAAGGGCTTAATCAACAGGTACAAAATTACAGTTACATAGAAGGAGAAAGTTGCGGTATTCTATTGCACAGTAGGCTTACTATAGTTAACAATATTATATTATATATTTTAAATAACTAGAAGAGATTTTTGAATGTCCTTACCATTAGAAAGTGATAAATGTTTGAAGTGATGAATATTGTAAATACCATGATTTGTTCACTACACAATGTATACATGCATCAAAACATCACACTGTCCCCTATAAATATGTACAATTATATGTCATTTTAAAATAAAACATAATTCTAAAAAATACACATTTCAGAGACACTATGCTGTGCTACTTTTCAAGTCCACATTTCAACCAAAAATTACCAGGCACTACAGTTAACAATATTGTGTTACATATTTCAAAATAACTATAAAAGAGAATTTTGAACGTTCTTGCCATAAGGAACTGATAAATGTTTGCGGTGAAGAATATACTAAATATGTATATACATTGTGTAATGATCAAGTCATGGTATTTGCTATATTTGTCACCTCAAAAGAAAAAGGAAGGTACGACCCCACACTTAAGTCACTGGAAACTGTTTCCAAGTAGGTCTTGATATTGGGTTTAGCGGACAAAGACAAAATAGGAACATATGGTTTTAAGAGTTACCAGAGAGGGAATCTCAACATAAAATTAGAAATTAAAGAAAGAACAAAATTGAAATTCTAGATCTGAAAAGTACAGTAAATGAAATGAAAAACTCACTGTATACTTCAACAGTAAATTTGAGATGGCAGAAGAAGGAATTAGAAAACCTGAAGATTGTGGCTGGGCATGGTGGCTCACGCCTGTAATCCCAGCACTTTGGGAGGCCAAGGCGGGTGGATCACCTGAGGTCAGGAGTTGGAAACCAGCCTGGCCAACATGGTGAAACTTCATCTCTACTAAAAATACAAGATTAGCCCAGTGTAGTGGTGCATGCCTATAATCCCAGCTACTTGGGAGGCTGAGGCAGGAGAATCGCTTGAACCTGGGAGGTGGAGGTTGCAGTGAACTGAGATCACATCACTGAACTCCATCCTGTGCAACAATAGTGAAACTTCGTCTCAAAATAAATAAATAAATAAAATAAAATAAACAAAAAATAAAACAAAGAAAACCTGAAGATAGAAGATTAATGGGAATCATCCAATCTGAAGAACAGAGAGAAAAAGAAAACTAAATAAAATTTACAAAGCCCCAAAGACTTGTGCAAAAATGTTTAGCATCTGATGGATAAATGACTGGAGTCCCAGGGGAGAAGAGAGAGAAAAGAGGATGGAAAAAATATGTGAAGCTATAACTGGTGAAAAACCCTTACATTTAATGAAAAACATTAATTTACAGTTCCTACCAGCACAACAAACTTAAAATACAATAATCACAAAGAAGACCAGAGCTAGCCCACGACAAAGCTGAAGTCACCAAAAATCTAAATGCAGAAAAAAATTAGAGAGGAAAATAATATACTTAACAGCTTACTTCTCAACACACACACACACACACACACACACACACACACACACACACACACATGCACACACACACTTCTTGTTTTAATTTTTTAAAAGACAGTAAGTTTTTAAGTAAAAAATCATAACACCATATTGGTGTATTTATAACATATATAGATGGAGCATATATATGACAACAATAGCACAAAGGATGGAAGGCACTAAATGGGATAATTACCATTTTAAGTTCCTATATATTTTTTAGTAGACATAATTGCTTATTAACTTTATGCAAATTGTGATGAGTTGAAGATGCATATCACAAGCCCCAGGGACAACAATTTTAAAAATGCAAATAAATATAGCTAGAAAGCCAACTTGAGTATTAAAATATAGAATATTTTGTTATAGAACCTTTGTTAAAATGTTTAACACAAAAGAAGACAGGAAAGGAGGAACAGAGAAACAAAATAGAGATGAAATGAACTAAATAGTGAAATGGCAGACTTAAATCTAAATATATAAATATTTACAGTAAATGTAAATGACCCAAACACTTCCATCAAAAGTAAGAGACTGTCAAACTTGATTGAAAAGAGAGCAAAATGTACTAATTATCTGTCTACAAAAGACATACAGCAAACACAAAACCACAAATAGTTTGAAAGTAAACAGACATTCCATTTGCGCTAGCAAATTAAAATATGCTTTGATTCATACTTAAACCCGAAAGCAGGAATGCCTACATTAATTGCTACATTAAAAACAGCCATCTACCCTTGATTATCTAGAAAGACTTGGTAATGATGGCCAGTTCCTTTTAGGTTTTAGAAAATCAAATGATGACCTAAATTTCCCTTAATTTGCAAATACAGTAGTAATTAAGGTACATCTCTAAAGTGGAGCACTTACACTAGGCTCTAAGATTCACTTTGAGGTGGAACTTAAAACCAGTATACTGTATGTATGCATTGGTAATAGCGACTTTTGCTTCATAGCTTCATACCAACAAAATATATTAGAATAATATGAAAGTAATGGAGGAGCTGAAAGAAAAACATCCAAGGCCGGGCGTGGTGGGTCACATCTGTAATCCCAGCACTTTGGGAGGCCGAGGCAGGCAGATCACCTGAGGTCGCGAGTTGGAGACCAGCTTGACCAACATGAAGAAACCCCATCTCTACTAAAAATACAAAATTGGCCGGGCGTGGTGGTGCATGCCTGTAATCCCAGCTACTCGGGAGGGTGACGCAGGAGAATCGCTTGAACCCGGGAGGTGGAAGTTGCAGTGAGCTAAGATTGCACCATTGCACTCCAGCCTTGGCAACAAGAGCAAAACTCCATCTCAAAATAAAAGAAAAAAGAAAAACACCCAACATACACATACTCCTTCAGACTTACAGACTTAAGCTGCATTTATGGGGAAGTGATGAGGTTTAGAACATATATATATTTTGTTAAAATTCCCCAGATGATTCTTGGTATGAACTACTACCGTATAAATTTTAAGATATACTTAGAAATCCTTAAGAAATCTAGCCCCATCTCTAATAGACAACACATTTATATTGCAGATATTAATTTTTTTTCAGTTTATGACCAGTTATTTGTGAAGGACTATTGGCAGGGAAAATATGAATATGTTAACTTTAGCTTATGGCACCAATTTACTAAAGAACAACAGGCTCACCAACTGATCTCAAACATAAAAAAACCCACATCAGTCTGATATGATATTATGCTACTTTGAATCTGTTACTAGTACCATCTTGACAGAGGATACATGCTCCCAAAACGTTTGTTACCACACTTAAAAATCACTGCCATCATTAAGCATCAGCTTCAAAATTATATCTATCCATGATTTACTTTTTCCAGATGACTACCATTATTCTAGTCTTTTGAATTTGTAAGGTGAAAAAAAACAAAAACAAAAACTTACGATGCACTTTTCTCCAGCACATAAGATTTCAAATTGAAAATTAAAGACATGCTATGGTAATGCAGTTGCTAGTACTACACACTTTGTACAACAAAAAACAGAGGAAAGAAACTTAATGGAAAGAAAAGAACCTTCCTTTGTTGGCCCTTAAAGTGAGTCAAGATCTGAAAGGTAGAGATGATCTCTGACATTTATAACAGATACCTGTATGTTCTTGCTGTGTAAATAAAATTGCTGGTATAAAATGACAAAAAAAAAAAAGAAAGTAAACAGACAGGAAAAGTACAAGATGAAAACAGTAAGCATAAGAAAGCTGGAGTGGTTATATTAATATAAGACAATGTAGACATTAAGGCAAGGAGTTGTACTAGAGACAAAAAAAAAAGACATTTCATAATGATAAAAGGGTCAATATAGTAGGAATATACCATACTTATGAATGTATGTGTTAAATGATAGAGTATCAAAATGCGTAAAGCAAAACTACCAGAAATGAAATGAGAAATATAATCTGCCATGGGATTAGAGAAAAAAGATAAGAAAATGAGAAATAGACAAATTAATAATTATAGTGGAGGTATAAATATTTCTTTTGTAGTAAATGATTAATAAATAGAAAATAAGTTAAGAATATAGATGACTTGAATTACACTATCAATTAACTTGCACTGACTGACATTTACAGAACACTACACTCAGAAGTACTAGAATTTACATTATTTTCTACTGCATATGAAACATTCATTGAGATAGACTCATGCTGAGCCATAACACAGGTCTCAATAAAGTTAAAAAAATTTGAAATCATACAGAATATGCTCTCTGATCTCAGAGTAAATTAGAAAATGCAATTAAATTGGAAAACAGTGACAAAGATCTGAAAAATCTGTAAATTTTTGGAAATTAAACAATACACTTCCAAATAAGCTATGGATTAAATAAATCATGTGATAAATTAGAAAATATTCTAAATGGAATAAAAATGAACACAAAATATACCAAAATTTGTCAGATGCACCAAAAGTAGTGCTTATTGGAAAATTTATCATTTTATTTGCTTATGATAGAAAGATCAAAATCAGTTATCTAGCCTTCTACATTAAGAAGCTAGAAAAAATTACAAATTAAATGCAAAGTAAGTAGAAGAAAGAAAATAAATATAAAAATGGAAATTTTATCTTAATAAAGAAGAAAAATGGACAATATCATGAATGATAATGGGGACTTTACAGATCCTACAGACATTAAGAGGTTAAGAAAAACATTATAAATAGCTTCATATCAATAAAAACAATAACTTAGAAAGAAGGGATAAATTCCTTGAAAGATACATTTTTAAAACTAACTCAAGAAGAGTTAGAAAACTGAAATAGTCCTGTAGCAGTGAAAGAAATTAAATTTACAATTAATAACTTTTCAACAAATAAAAACCTTCATATCTAGCTTCACGCATGAATTCTATTAAACACTTAAGAAAATGGGCTGGGCACAGTGGCTCACACCTGTAATCTCAGCATTTTGGGAAACCAAGTCAGGAGGATCACTTGAGCCTAGGAGTTTGAGGCTGCAGTGAGCTATGTTCACACCACTGTACTCCAGCCTGGGGGACAGAGTGAGACCCTGTCTTTAAAAATAAATAAATAAATAGAATAAAATAATACTAATCATATACATGCTCTTAAAACACTTAGGAGAAAGAAATAATTCCACATTTAGGATATGAGGATAAGCTTATCCTAAAACAAAAACCATCATAAGAAAAGCAGACTACAGGGCCGGGCGTGGTGGCTCACGCCTGTAATCCCAGCACTTTGGGAGGCCGAGGCGGGCGGATCACGAGGTCAGGAGATTGAGACCATCCTGGCTAACATGGTGAAACCCCGTCTCTACTAAAAAAATACAAAAAAATTAGGCGGGCGTGGTGGCGGGCGCCTGTAGTCCCAGCTACTCGGGAGACTGAGGCAGGAGAATGGCGTGAATCCGGGAGGCGGAGCTTGCAGTGAGCTGAGATTGCGCCACTGCACTCCAGCCTGGGCGACAGAGCCAGACTCCGTCTCAAAAAAAAAAAAAAAAAAAAAAAGGAAAAGCAGACTACAAACCAATATGTCTCATGAATGTAAATGAAAAAAATCATTAACACGTTAGTAAATTGAACTAAAAATAAATACAGAGAATAACACATCATGACTGAGGATTAACCCAGGAATGTCAAGTGGTTTAACATCTGAAAATCAATCAATGTAACATCATATTAATAAAGGAAAAAATTCATATGATCTTTTCAACAATTGCTGAGAAAGAATTCAGAAAAATGCAACACTCATTTATTGATAAAAATATTAAAGAAAGTAGGAAGAGCAGGGACCTTCCTTAACATTATAAAGGGCATCTACAAAAAATCTGCAGTTAACATCATACTTAATGGTGAAAGACAATACTTTTCACCCTAGGTCAGGAATTGGGCAAGGATTTGCATGCTCACCACTTATGGTCTCCATTATTCTGGAGGTCTTCTCCAGCGCAATCATACAAAAAAAAAATCAAAGACATACAAGGGATGGAAGAAGTCAAACTGTCTTTATTTAGAGATGTCATGATTGTATATAAAGAAAATCCCAAGGAATCTACAAAAAAGCTATGAGAACTGATATGTGAATTTAGAAAGATCTCAGGATAATAATGTACAAAAAAAAATCATACTACATTGTGGTAGTTTTCAAATTTCCACAAATTCTTTGGCACCGTTCTCTTTAAAAGGTGGATTCTAATTGCCTTTCCTTGAATGTGGGCTGGTCATAACACCTTGCTTCTAATTAATAGAACCTAGTGGAAGTGAGCGTGTGTGACGTCTGAGGTGAGGTCACAATAGGCATTACTATTTCTGCCTTGTTCTTTTGGATGGCTTCGTCTGGAGGAAGCCAGGGGTCTTGCCATGAAGGACATTCAAGCAGTTCTGAGGAGAGGCCCAAGTGAAGAGGAACCAGTTGCCAGCACCACCCTGTCAGCTATGTTAGTAAGTCGTTTTGGAAGTGCATGCTCCAGTCTCAGTTAAGCTATCAGAGATTTTAGCCCCTCAGTCTTTGAGTCTTCCAGCTGAGGCCCCAGTCACAGTAGAGATAAATTATCCCCACTGTGCCCTATCTAAATTCCTGATCCACAGAAACCATGAGTAACTAAATCATTATTGTTTTTAGCCACTAATGTCTGGAGCAATTTGTTATGTAGCAATGGGTAACCAATAAATACATATGAGCAACAAACAACTGAAAAAAGAATAAAAAAAATTTTGATTATAGTAGCATCAAACATTACTTAGGATTTAACTTACTTAAAGGTATGTAAGACCTAAATACTGAAAACTACATGATATGACTCAAATTAAAGACCTAAATAAACAAATAGATTATATTAGTGGATTGGAAGACTCAATGTTGTTGACAAGTAAATTTTCTCTGGATTGGTTAAAACTATCAGATCTTTGTGCTGAGGTCTTCACACAATTGTATTGGCTGCCATTTCAGTGCCGTCATTTTCTAGTGATTTATCTCTTTGTCTTACCTCATTGATTATTAATTTGCATTGCCAAAATAAGTAAATGTGTGGGGAGGGCTAGTGCAAGGCTTCTCCATTCCTTACTTAGCCTTAGCTGTTACTAGGCACACAGACCATGTATTCAAAACCCTTCTTGTTAGGGACAGAAACTCCTAGAACAAGGCCATTCAAAGCCACTTTCCTTTGGATATCCAGTGCCTCAGGCAAGTGTTTTTTTGTTGTTGTTGTTGTTTTGTTGTTGTTTGTTTGTTTCTTTTAACAGGGCCCCTGCCTATATAAACAATTTGATTAAAAACATATGTTTAAAAATTCATCAGTACATGGGAGATATGATGATTTATCATTGAAGATTTAGGATGATGGGCAGAGAAAGGCAATCTGTTTTGTCTATTGTCCAATCAGTGCATGTGAAGATTTGTTACAGTATCCAGGTACCATCTCTTTGTATTCTTTATTATTAAATGCATTGTTCTTGGCTAATTTCCTATTTTTTGTTATGAGAAAAAGGTAGCAATACTGTTGTTACAAAACCATGACTTTTTGGAACCTGTTTGTTTTGAAACAACACAGATCTCCTTGCCTCTGCAGTTCCCTAACACCATTTTCTTAATGACTTTGCGACATCTACCACGCTACCTGTGAATCCTGGCTTCTAATGACTCAAAAATCCTTATTATGCTTTGTTAATGATGACCACAAATGCAAGCCTTACCTAGAGTGTTAAAAAAATTGTGAATGATAATTTGTTTTATGGTCACTAAAGCTACACTGGGAATTTTACAGTGTAAACATAGATCGACATGTTTTCTGTTGGACTCTTCAGGCTAATTGCTGCCTCCCTAGAATGTAATCTCTTTGTCGTTGTTGTTGTTCTTGAGACGAGGCCTCACTCTGTCCCCCAGGCTGAAGTGCAGTGGTGCTATCTTGGCTCCCTGCAACCTCTGCTTCCAGGGCTCAAGCTGTTCTTCAGCCTCAGCCTCCCAAATAGCTGGGATTACAGGCATGAGCCACCAACACTCAACTGATTTTTTTTGTATTTTTGCAGAGGCGGGGTCTTGCCATGTTGCCCAGGCTGGTCTCAAACTCCTGAGCTCAAGACAATCCGCCCACCTTGGCCTCCTAAATTGCTGGGATTACAGGCATGAGCCTGCTTAGCCTGTTTAAATGTTAAGTGCATGTACTTGAAAGTAGGTACATAAGAAGATATAAGAACAGGCTCAAAGCCCCAGGAAAATTTAAGTAAAGTTTTCATAATTTAAGGCTTCACAATTTAAGTCAAGTCTTCATGAGTCAAATCTCTTTTCATGCTGAACCCTCCCCCACCTTCACTCCTCACCCACCGGCACCAGTGGGTAGGATAGGTGAGAAGCCTATAAGTCGAGCTGGAAGAGCTGTCCCAATCACACCAGAAAAATCCATCTGGCTTAAGACTGACCCAAGACAGTAGGAAGTCATATCATCAACTGCAGCAAAAGATTTGCTGCAAAAGCCCATTTGTGTTGTGGAGCAAGGTTCTCAAAAGGCCTCAGAGGGGCCAGGCCTAGCCCGCCCCAAGGACTGACCAACACATGGTACAGAGCTGCAGGGGTGAGGAGGCCACGACAGGGGCCAGATGTGGAGCTCATAGGTCAAAGTTCGCTTTACCGTCCTCCCCTGCTGCATGCTGAAACCCGAGGGTAAGAGGTGGTTTTCAGTGGCATAGAGCCCTGAACATATGCTCTGACATGAGAGTCACCCCAGGTCATCGTGTGACCACCGTTCTGACAGCTCAGTCATGCACCATCTTGCAAAAAATATATACTGTGAGGGCCAACTAGAGGAATCTGCTTACCAGGACCAGGCCATAGGCTTGAATCCCAGAGCTCCTTAGGGCATCTTGTTGAACCCATGCGTGGGCAGGAATGGAGGAGAAGAGCCCCCAAATAGGGAGTCCACGTGCATTGCTTTCTGGACTCAGAGAAGCTGACCTGGATGGCTCTGCCACCTTGGTCAGTCTTGGGCACTAGAAGGGGATTTAGAAATTTTCTGGAAAGGAGCTTTCTAAACTAGATGCACAGAGACACAGGTCAAGATACTGCCAGCCTGGCCAGTCTCAGGATGCTGGAGGGAGATTTAGGTAATTTTCATGAAGGTAATTCCAAGCTGGGAGGGTGGGGTTCCTGTGCCCAGACCTAAGGGTGGTACTGAGGTTATCAGCACCTGGTATACTTTGGTATACTTTTGACCTTCCCTGGGTATTGCATGTTAGCCTCTTTAGGTGAAATAATTTCCTCAATCTCCACTTTGTATTTTAGAAAAGACTAAAAAAGACCAAGCCTGTTAAACAACTCCATCAAAGAAAAACAAGGAAGCCATCCAGCTTTGTTCTGGACTCAGCAGCTAAGATGGCACGAGCTTCATTGTAAAGCATAGTTCTATGTCATGTCTACTGGATGAATCCAATGTGGCTGGTCCCTTAATAAAATAAGTTGTAACATGAATGAGACTGCACATGTTTTCCTGTTTGGTGCTGAGAACAAAGCTGCCCAGTTAGAGAAAATATGAATCCCACTGTTCCATTGGCTCCTGTAAAAATGTTTTGGGGTATATATAAAACTGTCTGTTGCTCTCTTGGAGATTCAATTGCTCCAAAAAGCTCTACATATTATCTACGATATCTACTTGTGTATCTCATCTGGAAGGATACATATGCAAATGTTAACAGGATTATACGTTTCATAAGAAAATCTTCCATGACCTTCTCCATCACTACCTCTGGGATCCAGGACTGTTAACACTACTGGAGAGCATTGTATTCCACAGAGATTTCAAAGCAGTGCACATAACATCTGAATATTGCATTTTATCACAAAGATGAGGAAGAGGAAGAATACTGGACTGCTCTGTCTCTTGCTGTCCTTAAATGTCAGTGTAATAGAATGTGAAAGAATCAAAGCACAGTCTAACTCAGAGAGAGGAGTCCCCAGTCCCCCTCAATGCTAAAACAACTAAGCAAACTAAGACAAAGATGAAATCAAAGTGGTTTCAAAGAAAGGATCAGGTCACAAGGACAGAGAAATACTGGGTTATGCCCTTGGTCAGAATTCCTGATAGGGGCCGAACATGATTGCTCACACCTTAATCCCAGCACTTTGGGAGGCTGAGGCTGGAGGACCACTTGAACCCAGGAGCTTAAGACCAGCCTGGGGAATGTAGCAAGATCCCATCTCCACAAAACATTTTTTTAAAAATTAGTCAGGCATGGTGATGTGTGCCTGTAGTGTCAACTATTTGGGAGGCTGAGGCAAGAGGATCATTTGAGCCCTGAAGGTCAAAGCTGCAGTGGGCTAACATTGTACCGCTACACTCCAGCCTGGGGCGATAGGGTGAGACCCTGACTTTAAAAATAAAAAGGAATTTCTGATAGGAAGAGCAAAATACTCTGACAAAGGTAGATAGATATGACAGGTGGTTGGTATAACCACCCCATAAGTTACGGATATGTAATTAAAGATCAAACTGGTTACAGTATCCAGTTGAACCCTTAGATGTTTGGTGTTTTCCCCTTGACTTTGCTCATAATGTTTCCTGAGGAGGTTGGGGCTAACACATGCTAACACACATGCTTTGTTGGATTCACAGAGTGAGTTTTGTTGTTTTAAATACATAGTTTTATCTTAAGTTGGAGGGTCTGGAAATTCTTGGATGGAGAACAGACAGTGAGAGCTCATCCTTGCCTCCTTTCCGTGGGTCATATGTTTGCTACCATTGTTTCCACTTTCTCTTTTCTTTTCTTTTTTTTTTTGAGACGGAGTCTCACTCTGTCGCCCAGGCTGGAGTGCAGTGGTGTGATCTCGGCTCACTGCAAGCTCCGCCTCCCGGGTTCACGCCATTCTCCCGCCTCAGCCTCCAGAGTAGCTGCGACTACAGGCGCCCGCCACCACGCCCGGCTAATTTTTTGTATTTTTAGTAGAGACGGGGTTTCACTGTGTTAGCCAGGATGGTCTCAATCTCCTGACCTCGTGATCCGCCCACCTTGGCCTCCCAAAGTGTTGGGATTATAGGCGTGAGCCACCGCACCTGGCCTCCACTTTCTGTTTTCTTAAACCAGTCCTGCTTTATTCATTTACCTCACCTGCCTATTGCATTTAGGCCCAGGAATTTGCAACCTCTCCTCTACTGGCACTGTCCTCCCGTCCATCTCTAGTTTTTCAAATTCTAGCCACTTTGAGATAGCCATGTTCATGGTCTATCTCAAAGGTCGTCCTCTCTTTCCCCAACAATCAGATGTGAGTCTCACCTCCTTGGAATGGACAACACTGGTTACACTTCTTTTGTAGCACATACAGTATCCAGTAATATTATTACTCTTATTCATATTACACTTTATATTGTCCTCTTGAGTATAGTGTAAGGTTTATAAACTTACACATTCATTCATCCATTCATTTGGCAATTTATTAAGTACTCGATGCCACACACTAAGGTTAAGTGCTGTGGATAGTGCAGTAAATAAAAGAAACACTACAGGCCCTCAAGGTGGTACCTGAGTGCAGGATCAGCCATGTCTTCATTGCTTCTGCTGCAGAGCCTAGCAAAGAGTCTTGTACTTGATACATACTCAGTTGGCATTTGTTGAAATAAATTTAGATGTAGCCATTTACATTTACAAAGTGTCTTCTATTTGGCAATTCTAGTAACCTTGTTTATGTCATTCTATTAAATAAAGGTATTTGAGCTATATTTCTTCAAAAGCCCTCTGAAAATCAGATTGTTTGTTAATATATACTAACCATTAAACATTTCTTCTCCCATTGCAGTTAACACTGAATCACTAAGGCTTTATCCAGGAATAGTACTCAAAGTGCTCAGATGTTCCTTTAAATTCATTTACCTGGGTAACTGCTGAAAGAGAGGCGACTACTGCTGGTATCTTTATCTATGATGTTGAAGTCCCAGTGTTTATATATCCTGAGCATGGCTGCATACGTGTACCAGCTTGAGTGAGCAAAAAGGATGTTCTCAAATCCAGGAAGAACCTACAGCCAGAATCATAGTGGATTACACAGATGTACATAGCTAACTGACTGCAATTGTCTTAAGTGTAAGAGGCATACAGGGATTGTGCCATTTCAGGTAAGTGTTTATTGCTATATTGATTATTGGAAAATATGGCCAAGGAGTCAAGATTAACCTTTAATGTGGCCCCAAACGGACTCTTCCTTCTAACATTCAAAATGGAAGACTCCAGCTGGGCATGGTGGCTTACGCTCGAAATCCTAGCACTTTGGGAGGCCAAGGCAGGTGGATCACTTGAGGTCAGGAGTTTGAGACCAGCCTGGCCAAAATGGTGAAACCCTGTCTATACCAAAAATACAAGAAAAATTAACGAGGCATGGTGGCACACCCATGTAGTCCCAGCTACTTGGGAAGCTGAGGCAGGAGAATCGCTTGAACCTGGGAGGCAGAGGTTGCAGTGAGGCGAGCTCACACCACTGCACTCCAGCCTGGGCAACAAACTGAGACTCCGGCTCAAAAACAAAACAAAACAAAAAAAGAAAATGGAAGATTCTAGAAGGTGGGAGTGGCAGGTGCATACAGCATGGGAGGAATGGTGGAAGAACAGATGTAACATCGTGTACTTACAATTCTCTCCATCAAAGTTACTTCCAGTTCTTAACTTCTACCATTGAAGAACTCATGAGCTGATATACAGTTATAGCCAGGGGTGATGAGATGTTGCTATACGTGGGCGCTATATAGAAAAAGTCTGTATGAACCAGAACAAGGCAAAAGGAGCTGCTATGTCTTACCTTGATAAGAGCAGAGCAATGTCCCATGTCCCATCTCTTAAAAACCTTTAGGCTGCCGTTTTTTGTGGGAGAGAGTGAGGGAATCAGATCCAATAGATCTCCAACACTATTCAGGAACTGAATCTGGAACAGGGTCATTGGCTAGGAAAGGACAAAGACTGCACTTAACATCGTTTTGTGACAGACATCATTTCCTGTTTTTCCTCTTGTTAGGGACCCATTAAATTATTCCCTTGCAGGCTGTGCATGGTGGCTCACGCCTGTAATCCCAGCACTTTGGGAGGCCAACGCGGGCAGATATCCTGAGGTGAGGGGTTTGAGACCAGCCTGGCCAACACGGCAAAACCCTGTCTCTACTGAAAATACAAAAATTGGTTGGGCGTGGTGGCGGGCGCCTGTAGTCCCAGCTACTCAGGAGGCTGAGGGAGGAGAATCGCTTGAACCCAGGAGGCGGAGGTTGCAGTGAGCCAAGATCGCACCACAGCACTCCAGCTGGGCAACAGAGCGAGACTGCATCTCAAAAAAAAAAAAAAAAAAAGTTATTTATTTTTGAAGAGTCTCTAATTTAACAGATATGCTAGATTTTTATTGTAGCTTATAAAATAATTGTTATGGCTTTATAGTTTAAAAGAGCTGTTTTGGCATGTTTTGATAGCTACAGAATTTGGGAGTGGCTCCTTGGAGAGTAAAACAGAGCTTTCTGTTTGCACTCTACAGCAGTGCTTCTCAACCTTGGCACTATCGACATTTTGAGCCGGCTAATACTTTCTTTTCAGTTGTTGTGCATTGTGAGATGTTTAGCATCATCCCTGGCCTCTGCCCACTAGGTACCAGCAGCAACTTCCCAGTTTTGGCAACCAAAAATATCTCCAAGACTTTGCCAAGTGTCCTCTGGAGAGAAACCACTCTTAGACGAGAACCACTGCTATACAGCAAAAACATTCAACTAAGATGCTTTTGGTTTTGATTGTGTGTTTACTATAAGACTAACTGACCAGCCAGCATTAACTTTGAAGCAATTATCAGATTGTACTTGAACATGAACTTTGTGCAAACTGGAGAGCACTGCTCCAGGAAGATTCAATCTGCTGGAGCAGGTCCGGGTTAGGCATCAACAAATTGGTTTTGGGGTAGAGGTGGTGGGAAGACAAACACAAATGACATTTTAACCAAAAAACTAAAACCAAAGCAAAAATTCAATCCAATTTTTATTTATATAAATATCATCTCTGTTTTGTTTGTTTGAATAAATTATTCATTTATTATTCAAGATTTAAAAAAAATTATAACAAAGTTTATAGCAGAAAGTCTCCTCCTTTACCTGTTCTCCATTTTCTCAGGTACTACCATTTCTAGTTAATCATTTTTACTAGTTTTTTTGCATATACTGCCAGAGTTTTTTGATTTTTTTATTTTTCCCTACTGGCACTGTGATCTTGGATCCAGAGTTTTAAAAATGTCTTGTAAATAAAATTTTTAAAAACATACATGGTAGTGTGTCATATGCGCTGTTGTTCACCTTGATTTTTTTTGTCTTAATATCTTTCATTTAATGTTTTGGGGATATTTTTATATTGGATGTAAAAATTGTCCTCACTCTTCTTTTTTTAATTATTATTTATTTATTTATTTATTTTTGAGACAGAGTTTCACTCTAGTTGCCCAGGCTGGAGTGCAATGGCGCGATCTCAGCTCACTGCAACCTCCACATCCTAAGTTCAAGCAAATCTCCTGCCTTGGCCTCCCAAATAGCTGGGATTACAGGTGCCCGCCACCATGTCCAGCTAATTTTTGTAGTTTTTTGTAGAGATGGGGTTTCACCATGTTGGCTGGGCTGGTCTAGAACTCCTGACCTCAGGTGATCCACCCACCTTGGCCTCCCAAAGTGCTGGGATTGCAGGTGTCAGCCACTGCACCCGGCCTGTCTTCACTCTTCTAAGCAGCATTCCAACGTATGGATGTATTATAATATTTTTTACTAGTCTTTTTTGATGAATTTTCAAGTGGTTTCTAGTCTTTTGATATTGTAAACAATGCCACAATAATTAATCTTGGACGCTTCATTTTGCTTGTGTTTGAGTCTATGTGTAGGATGAATTCCTAGAAGTGATTTAGATTTTAATAGATATTGCCAAATTGTCCTCATACGAATTGTTTAAATTATACTCTTGTGGCCGGGCACAGTGGCTTATGCCTGTAATCCCGGCATTTTGGGAGGCCGAGTCCAGTGAATCACCTGAGGTCAGGAGTTCGAGACCAGCCTGGCTAACATGGTGAAACCCCATCTCTGTTAAAAATACAAAAATTAGCCGGGTGTGGTGGCGCATGCTTGTAATCCCAGCTACTCAAGAGGCTGAGGCACGAGAATTGCTTGGGCCCAGGAGGCGGAGGTTGCAGCTGAGATCAACCACTGCCCTCCAGCCTGGGTGATATCGCGAGGCTCTGTCTCTAAATAAATAAATAAATAAATAAAACTCTTCCATCCTCAACAACATCTTAAACATTTAGTTTATTTCCAATCTCATAGGTGCAAAACAGTATCCCATTGTAATTGATATTTGCATTTCTTTTGTTATACTGTATCCATACATTGGAACGCTGCTTAGAAGAGTGAGGACAGATGATATTATACATCTGAAAGAATAAAGATGTATACATACCATTTAAGGTAAAATAAATAAACACTGATGTAGTCAACTCACAGTTTACGAAATGGAACATTAGCAGTGCCTTGGAAGTCTCCAATCTCATCTCTCTCCTTTCCCACCAGTGGTCACCACTATGCTAAATTTTGTATAGCTCATTACCTGCCTCTCTATTATTTATCATCTATATATTTATTTATCATCTATATATATTTTTATATTTATCATCTATATATTTTTTAAGATATATTTTTCATCTATATATATTTATCATCTATATATATTTTATCTATCTATATATTTTATCATCTATATATATTTTTAAGATATATTTTTAAAAATCTACCTTTTTTGAATTTGCACAAATACAGTCATATTGTATGGGCTGGGTGCAATGGCTCATACCTGTAATCCCAGCACTTTGGGAGGTTGAGGCGGATGGATCTTTTGAGGTCAGGAGTTCGAGACTAGCCTGGCCAACATGGTGAAACCTCATCTCTACTAAAAATACAAAAATTAGTTGGGTGTGGTGGCTCAAGTTTGTAGTCCCAGCTACTCGGGAGGATGAGGCAGGAGAATCACCTGAACCCAGGAGGCAGAGGTTGCAGTGAGCCAAGATCATGCCACTGCACTCCAGCCTGGGTGAAAAAGCAAGACTCTGACTAAAAAAAAAAAAAGTTAGAGTCTTACTGTATGCATTTTTCTGTAACTCATTCCTTTCACTGGGTATTATTGTTTTGACATTTATCAATATATATGTGTATATACACATATATATACACAGACATGTACATGTATATATGTGTGTATATATGTATATATATACATGTATATACACACACTGGACAAAATAGACAAAAAGTTCAAAGAAAAGCTATGCACTTAATTATATATATATACACACACTGGTCAAAATAGGCAAAAAGAGAGTTATATAATATAAATATTATATATATATACTGGCAAAATAGACAAAACATAATAAATGTAATATGTTATATAATATACAGATTATATACATATATACTGGCAAAATAGACCAAAAGACAGTTATATAATATACATTTTTCATTTAGACATATATTATCACGGGAAATAAAATATCCATAATTTTTGGAAGTACATCAAATGGTACATTGGAAGCCTTAGTGATTCAGTAAAGCTTTCCCCCAGAATTATAATGTATATGTGTTTGTGTGGATATGTGTTTATGTGAATGTTGTGGAGTGTGGGAAACATAGAACTTGTATATTTAAACATTTTGTCTTAATGAGCATGCAGTCTAAAACACTAGTTTTATCAGATTAGCTAAAAACCCAGTACATTCATACTATGCTTTTTAACCTAATCCTGAGCCCAGTATTATGGAAGATTGAAAATACACAGAAACAAGTTGGCTTATTTGTGTTTTGGGCTTGTAATTTTGTAAGTTAGGTGCTGCAATATGAGAGCTATGACAGTTCTTTTCCGTAAGGAATTTATACTGTAGTTCTACTTTGACCTGCTTCTAAATTGGAATGTTATTTTAAAGATAACATTCAATATTCTTACCATACTCTATAAATTCTGAGAAGCTTGTTTAAAATCCTACCTTTGTCCCTTCTAATATAGCCCTCTTCTTTGCTCCTACATAGAGGCCATCTATTTGTGCCATCACATAGCCTGTATGTCTCCAAAATGAGTCAGTCTTGTATTCTTTGATATTTTTCCGGGTCCACTTATCTTGCTTCCTGGAAGAGAAATTAGATTTGCACCACAGTCTCAATAGTTGCTCATTCAAAGCTAAATCAAAGCAGGCATTGAGAGATTATATACTCAGACACTTATGCTAATGTGATTTAAATTCTAGATCTTGTAACACTCCAGTCACTCAAAGGACTTCAGGGCAAATTCTAACTGATTTTTAATTTCTCCCTAGGGTTTTGATTCTTCTTTCACAGCTTCTTCTGTGCTGTATCTAGAACAAAAGCATAAGTGTGATAGTGACCTAACTGTGATACGAGACCTAAACATGTCAAGGAGAGACTATCCAAATGCATTTTGTGTAAAACCACAATGTTTCACAAAGTCAATAAAGATAGGTTGATTCACCTTACTTTTAGTTGTAGAAGTAGTAAAGTTAAACAACGGGACAAAAATCTAAGGACAAGGTGGTTTATATCTGTTTGTATTTCTCTCAGATCATTCGCATAGCTTATGATTCATTCCGTTTCAGTTGTTATTAGTAACCGCTTCAATGCCTCTGTCCTAGCATGGTAGCAAAAATGTCATTTTTTAATGGTCCTTTCACTCTTCTTCCAGTTCTCTGAACTTTCATGGGATGATTTGATATAACTTTGGATACTGAAAACTATTTCTGACTTGTCCAGGCTATCACTAGATCAATCTTAGAATAATGTCATTGCTTCATGGGATCTAGCCGAGTGGTTTTTAACTGAAGCTCTATAGGACTTTAAGCATTTCATGAAGAGGTTGCTTAGAGTGCAGTTTGGAGGGCCAACCCAAGAGCCTTTCTGTCCCCAAATTAATCTCCTGTCATCCCACAAATGTAAACACATTTAAAACTTTAGTCTTAGAAAACTTTATTAAAATGGAAATATTCTCAGAGGGTGTTAAGAGTTATAACTTTAGATATTATTGAAGACCTCAGCTAGGATTAGTAAGCAGGCTCATGAAAAGGAAACACCTTAAAGAGCGAGGAGAGGGGATCCCTGAAAGAAGGAGAAGGGCCTCCATGAGGAAGAGACCCAGGGACTTAACACTGGTACTTTACACTGGTGATGTTCCTCTAACCGTGTTAGCAATTGAGTATGCGATATTCAACTCAACCTTTGAAAGAGCTGAAATTAGAGAGCATGTTCTTTGCAACCACTTTTCATGCCATTACCAAAAAGTGCTATACCCTACTACAAGAATAACTCTAGAGTCCTGCTAAAGAGATTAAAAAGAAATTGGCAAAAAATTGCTGCTTGAAATTACAGATTCAGTGCCTGCAACATTAAAAACAATGAAAAGAGAAAAGCTATTATACGTACTCCATAAAATCCTGCACTTTATCCATGATGGAAGGTTTCCTGATCAGCTGTGGGTAGAGGTTTGTGTAGTGGTCATTCATGTGTCTGAAATGATACATGAAAATTATTACATTTATATTTTTCTTCTTGGATTTCTCCATCACAGTAAATTATTCAATCATTTGGCTAACTAGGATGTCCCTTATTACAAACTCTCCCTACTATCTTTTTTTTCCTTAATAAATGCACAGTTTCAAATTGGGAAATATTTACAACATATAGAAAAGGACAGAATATTGAAAACACCCTAAGTATTCACTGCTCAACTTTATTAAGTTATTATATTTTGCCATATTTGCCACATATATTTAAAAAAATCAAACAAAAAATTTGAGTCGAAGCCTCTGTGTGCACTTCCTGATGCTAATTCTTTTCCCTTCTCCCAAGAGGTAATAACTTCAGTCTTGAATCTGATTATTCCCATGCATGTTTTTATGCAATTACTACATATACATTTAACCATAAATAATGTATAGAATTATTTATCATGTTCGCAACACACTATAAAAAAGATCACACTGGCTGGGCACGGTGGCTCATGCCTGTAATCCCAGCACTTTGGGAGGCTGAGGCAGGCGGATCACGAGGTCAGGAGATCGAGACCATCCTGGCTAACACGGTGAAACCCCGTCTGTACTAAAAATGGAAAAAATTAGCCAGGCGTGGTGGCGGGCGCCTGTAGTCCCAGCTACTCGGGAGGCTGAGGCAGGAGAATGGCATGAACCTGGGAGGCAGAGCTTGCAGCGATTCTTTATTTTAAAACTTAAAAAAATTAAAAATGTCTCATATGGTGTACAGTTAATATTTTTAATTGATTAAAATAATCCACTTATATTTACTGGGATTTTAATATTCTTGGATTTATTTCTATAATCTTTTCTGTTTTCCATTTACTATCCCTTTATTTGTCCCCTCTTTCATGTTTTCTTTGTTTAGATAATACTTTTGTTATTTTCTTTTCAGTTTTGCTGATTTAAAACCTATAGAATGTATTTTTATTCTTAATATTAAAAAGATATAACTAATATTTTCTTATAAAGTCTAAATGTTTTATATTTCTCTCTTCCTCCAAACATAAAGCATATTTTAACAAATTTTAACTACCCATTGACATCCTCCATCATGTTATTGTTCAAAGATTTAGTTTTACCTTTTTAATTAAAAATTTTGATTTAAAAATTATTTTCTTAGGCCGAGCACGATGGTTCACACCTGTAATCCCAGCATTTTGGGAGGCTGAGGTGGGCAGATCACGAGGTCAGGAGTTTGAGAACAGCCTGGCCAACATGGTGAAACCTCGTCTCTACTAAAAATACACACACACAAAAATTAGCTGGGCCTGGAGGCGTGTACCTGTAATCCCAGCTACTCGGGAGGCTGAGGCAGGAGAATCGCTTAAACCTGGGAGGTGGAGGTTGCAGTGAGCCAAGATCATGCCATTGCATTCCAGCCTGGGCAACAGAGCAAGACTCCATCTCAGGAAAAAAAATAAAAATTATTTTCTTTTTAACCTTTACAATTAAATTGTATTAATTTTTTGTTTCTTGTATTAACGATTGTTCCTTATATACCACACCTTCCCTACTATTATACTTGCTAAAGTATATCCTCTAACAGTTTAATAGACGTCTTTGGGTGGTAAACTGTTTTAATTTATGTATCTGAACATATTCTTATTTTGCCCCTACTCTTGGATAATTTAAATGGTTATAACATTCTAGTAAGATATTTCTCCTCAATACTTTTAAGATAATATCTTGGTATCTTCTGACACTATTGCTGATGATCAGCAATATGCTTCCTACTGAAATTCCTTTGTAGTTAATGTCTTTCCTTTCTAATAGCTTTTAAGATTGTTCCCTTTATCTTCAATTGTCTGCAGTCTCATCTGCTGCATTATAGCAATTTAAAAGGCTGTGTCTTCCAACTAAGGACTTGTGTTTTTTTGAGACGGAGTCTTGCTCTGTCACCCAGGCTGGAGGGCTGCGGTGCGATCTTGGTTCACTGCAACCGCCGCCTCCCAAGTTCAAGGAATTCTCCTGCCTCAGCCTCCCGAGTAGCTGGGACTACTGGCGTTTGCCACCATGCCTGGCTAATTTTTGTATTTTTAATAGAGATGGGGTTTTGCCATATTGGCCAGGCTGATCTTGAACTCCTGACCTCAGGTGATCCATCCACCTCAGCCTCCCAAAGTACTGGGATTATAGGAGTGAGCCACTGCACTGGGCCCGTTTTTTCCATTTTGATAAATTCTCAGCAATTACCTTGTCAATTATTGCTTATCTGCAGTTGCCTCTAGTCTCTTTTTCTGAAACTCCTAATAGGTCTATATCAGAGTTTCTCAATCTAATTGCTATGTCTAATAACAGTTTTTTCATAATTTCTACCCCTTTATCTCTTTGGGCTGTTTATGGTATAAATCCCTCAATACCAATATCTGATTCAGAATTTTTTCTCTGATTGTATCTAGTCTAGGGTTTGTCTATGTATTGAGATTTTTAAAAATTAACTTCTATAATTTTCTTTTATATTTTAACAAGTTCTTTAAAAAATCATCTTCTTACTTCTTACTCCTTGTTTAATAAATTCTCCAAGTTTTCTTTCATTTATAACTTAAAGCACCCTATGCAAATTTAAAGTCTTTGTTAAACCATTCTAAAAATTAATCTGGAGTATATTCATATTGTTGATTTTGTTGACTTTCAACTTCTTTGTGGATTTTGGAACTTTGGTGTGTAGGCATTTTTCTTTCCCCCCTCTCTGTCTCTCTCCCTCTCTCCCTCCCTCTTTCTCTGTCCAAATGCCTCCATCTGAGTCCTAGGAACCAGGTCTTACAGTGCCGTTTTGGGACTTCCATCCTATGGAATATTGCAGCGATATTTGTAAATAACTAAACCAGCTGTGAATGCTTTGGTTTTTGGTTGCCACTGCCTCCCCACCCCACACCCCCAAGCTTACCGTTTCTTATAAATCTGTAGGCTAGGACTTACATCACCAACACTATTTTGTGGCCTCCTTTCTACAAGCAGTTAAAAGCATCTGGCTCCCAGCCTTGACTCAGCTCACTCAGAGCCTTGAGGCCCTCACCCGTCAGCAGGTGGCTGCCTCTGCTGGCTTCAGGCCAAGGGCCAGCAGATCCATATTTTATCACTTTGTTTTCTGTTCAATTTCTGGTAGAAGAGACATTTAATCTTGTTCTGGAGCCCAGCTGTGTTACTATGAGGTTTTCTTTCTACATATTTTCCCTATAATTTGCTCTAAGTTTAGAGCAAAGAGGAAGTCCCTGCACCCTCTGGACTGAATATTTACCTACAGTCCTCGTTCTGGTTTTTATCTGATGCTTTTCACTGATGTAGGGAGTTCAGAATTGGAGGCCATTCTGGATTCCAAGAATGGGAATTTGGCTCCTACACTTTGAAACTTTAGATATTCTTTATCTAGTCATTTCCAGAACTGAAACTAATAAACTGAGAATAGTTTTATTGCTGGTGAAGTACACGACATTATGATCCTTTGAAATTTTTTATTTTATGGTCCTGGAATTTAATAAACTTTACCTCATGAGATTTTTTTTTTCGAATTACCTGTGTATATACATTAAATTGAATCATCACATTTAACTATTATTTACATACAGTTTATGCTATCACATACCTCTGCTTTGATCCATTCGGTTACTTTCTACCACCTCTAAATACAACAGCAAGAACAGCAATAAAGCTAGACAAGTGTGTGGGTGACAAGAAAGGGATCCTCTGTCCTGGCCTCATGCTCTTAAAATGAGTTACATGAAGGCCAGCACGGTGGCTCACACCCGTAATTCCAGCAGTTTGGGAAGCCGAGGTTGGCGGATTGCTTGAGATCAGGAGTTCAAGACCAGCCTTGGCAACATGGCAAACCCCTGTCTCTACTAAAAATACAAAAAGCCAGGCATGGTGGCACATGCCTGTAACCCCAGCACTCGGGTGGTTGAGGCACAAGAATTGCTTGAACGCAGGAGGCTGAGGTTGCAGTGAGCAGAGATCATGACACTGCACTCCAGCCTGAGCAACAGAGCAAGGTTCCGTCTCAAAAAAAAAAAAAAAAAAGAAAGAAAAACAAAAAACAGTTATATGAAAATAGTTTTATTTATTGGAAACCAATAACTTGTGGGCTCTTCACTTACAATGCTCACTCAGGTAAAGAAACAAAAAATTCATACTTTTTATCCAAAGTCTTCCATCACTGCACCCTGCCTAGCTCCACCCAGAGTTCCAGATCCCCCACATTTTTCAGTCTATTTCAAGATAAGGCAGTAGTTCTCAACTGGCATGATTTTTCCCTGTAGGGAGCATTTCTAGAGACATTTTTGGTTGTCACACTGAGTGAGGGAGAAGGTGCAACTGCTAGCTAGTGGGTAGAGGCCACAGATGCTGCTAAAGATCCCACAAGGTACAGAACAGCTTACCACAGCAAAGAACAATCCAACCCAAAATGTCAATATTGCCTAGATGGGAAAATCCTTAAACAGAGGAACATTAATCCTGACTTGAGTGTCATTGCTGAGGATGTCTACTATATAACCATATACAAGACAGATAGAAATACAGGAAGGTAACTGAGCCAGAATTATTAAAATTTTTCTTCTGGTTTCTTTTTTTTCTTTTTTCTTTTTTTCAGATGGAGTCTAGCTCTGTCACCCAGGCTGGAGCGCAGTGGTGTGATCTCAGCTCACTGCAACTTTTGCCACCGAGGTTTAAGCAATTCTACTGCCTTAGCCTCCCAAGTAGCTAGGATTACAGGCGTGTGCCACCACACCCGGCTAATTTTGTATTTTTAGTAGACATAGGGTTTCACCATGTTGGTCAGGCTGGTTTTGAACTCCTGACCTCAGGTGATCCGCCTGCCTTGGCCTCCCAAAGTGCTGGGATTACAGGTGTGAGCCACTGCACCTGGCTTTGTGTGTGTGTGTGTGTGTGTGTGTGTGTGTGTGTGTGTGTGTCTGTGGAGACTAGCTTTTTTGATTCTGACATTCAGTACAAGGGGAGAGAAACCTCCACCTTGAGATGAGAAGTGGGGGCCTCAGCCAGTCCTGCCACACAGAGGGGCTCCAAGGAAGGCAATCTTCTTGTAGTTTCTTCAGGTTGAGGCCCTTCCCTCATCCCTGGGCCTGGGACCCTACACTTCTGTGTGGCAGAGCAATGTAGTGTAACATTAAAGAATCCAGGCTTTGAGCTCTGAGTTTAAAGCTTGACTCCACTACTTCTAAGCTATATCTTACTAAAAGCAGAATTCCCAACTTCTCCATGCTTCTGAATTCTCATCAGAGGCAACACTAGTGTCAACCTCATGGATGAGTTAGGTTTTGTTTCAGCTCCTGCAGTGTGTAAAGTCAGTAAGTTTCCTGCTAATTTGGCTGAGATTTTGCTCACATTTACCTCTTCAACACCTCTTCTACATGTTGAGAATCAAAAAGACATGTGCACACCCATCTTTCCCAGAATCTTTTTGCATGATGGCAATAACACATCATTTAGCACCTGTCATGTACTACCTCCTACGCTCTCCTGTTTGGATTCCCTGAGTCAGAGACCATATTGGGCTCCTTTAGTATTTCCCACAGTGATGAATCCATTTGTCTGTGGTAGCGGGGCATGTGCATGCAAACTCTGGGGCTAGATAGCCTCCTTTCCAATCCTGGCTCCTACTCACAAGCGTCGTGACTTTCGGCTAGTTACCTAACTTCCCAAGTTTTCATATAAATAATATGAAGATTATAATGATACATACCTCATGGTACTGTGGATTAAATAACTCAACATATGTCAAATGCTTTGAACAGTCTGACACATTGTAAATGGTATATAAGTGCTGATTATCATCGTCATTGGTATTTTATGGTCAATTTTAAGTTACAAATAATTACAATTTGATACATCATTAGAAATTTTTGAGGGTGGGCCAGGCGCGGTGGCTCACGCCTGTAATCCCAGCATTTTGGGAGGCTGAGGCAGATGGATCCCCTGAGGTCAGGAGTTCAAGACCAGCCTGGCCAGCATGGTGAAACCCTGTCTCTACTAAAAATACAAAAATTAGCTGGGAGTGGTGGTGCATGCCTGTAATCCCAGCTACTCAGGAGGCTGAGCCTAGAGAATCGCTTGAACCTGGGAGGCAGAGGTTGCAGTAAGCCGAGATTGTGCCACTGCACTCCAGCCTGGGTAACACAGGGAGACTCCATCTCCAAAAAAAAAAAAAAAAAAAAAAAAAGAAGAAGAAGAAGAAATTTTTGAGGGTGAGGCTGTGTCTGAGTTTGCTTTGCCCATAGTCTGGACCTAGAAGCATATTCAGTTTCTAACACCAAATGGAGCAAAAGAGGTAACACCAAGCACAAAGGAGGTCCCACCATTGACTACTTTCTCTAATTGTGCCGTGACCTTAGTAGAACCTCTTTTCATCACTGTTTTAGCAATGTTGTCTCAACATATTAATGTAAGTAAAAGGAGTTGCCTTTGAAGAATGTAGTCAGGAACCAACTCCCTACGTTTCTTCCTATCCTCAGTGCCACGCACAAAGTAGCAAAACAAGTGTTTGTTGTGCTGAGTTGACTCATTCAAACTGTGTAATACCAGAGGAGGGAGTTTCAGCAGCCATGTGAACAACACAAGAGATCAGCTGCTTTATTAAAAACTAGAGCAGACCAGGTCCCCATACCCTTATCACCATGCTTTCCAGATAGGTTTCATGTCTCATTTTATTAAAAATCGATCCATGATTATTTAAGTCTTTATATCATTCATGAGACATCAAAGGCTGAATCTGTAACTCTTAGGGAACTGTCCTATAGAGTGAAAAATCAGAGGAAGAATCTTCAGTTTGGTCAAGGCTGCTACCATCACACTCCATTACATGAAAATATACCTCATACTTAGAATTTGTTTCTAATAGAACTGGAACAATAGAATTCCATTAAACCTGATTAGCATGTAATTACGTAACAGCTGGGAGCAAAGCACTATGCCAGACATCTGGGGTCTATAAAAATTAACAAAATACGGTGGCCGTCAAGGCACTAACAGGTGGTAGAGGAGAGAGATGGAGCTCTAATCCAGTGGGAATGAAATCTTAAAAAGCTTCATCAAGAAGACAGCATTTGAGATGTCCTCTGAGCTGCATCAAAGACTGCAGAGCAGAGGTCCTCTCAGGCTCTTGGTACCACATATATGGGAAGCCCCTCTTTGAGAAGGTGGGAAAATGACCACAGTCACAAACACTAGACAGAGATGACAGAGAGGTCATCTTTTATATTTAAGAAACCTCGGGCACTCTGTGCCCCAAGTAGAGAAGGACTGTTGGGAGCACTTCCATCCAAGGCCTTCCACACATGGCCCCCATTTGCCTTTTGAAACCCACTGTCCTTCGATTGTTCAACTGGAGCTTCCACTCCTCGGTCCTTGTTTTTGGTTTTTTTTTGAGATGGAGTTTCACTCTTGTTGCCCAGGCTGGAGTGCAATGGCGCAATCTCAACTCACTGCAACCTCCGCCTCCTGGTTGGAGTGATTCTCCTTTCTCAGCCTCCCAAGTAGCTGGGATTACAGATGCATACCACCATGCCAGGCTAATTTTTGTATTTTTAGTAGAGACGGGGTTTCGCCATGTTGGCCAGGCTGGTCTCAAACTCCCGACCTCAGGTGATCCTCCCACCTCGGCCTCCCAAAGTGTTGGGATTACAGGCGTGAGACACTGTGCCCAGCCACTCCTCACTCCTTGTAAATGCAACTTACTCATTTCAGACTCAGTGCCTTTTTTCAGTACTCTGTTCCATTACATTCTGCTCAGAATGACTTTATCCCTCTTCCCAGCCAAACCCAGTAGTTCTCTTCTATCAAGCACCAAGCCTACAACTCACTTCTTCCACAAAGCCTTCTTTGACTATTCTGGCCACTGGAGTGCTTTTCTCTCTTGTACTCTGTACTTATGGCTAACAAGCTCTTTTGAGGTTGTTCTCCGCAGTAGAGTTGCTAGCAAGAGTGAACCAGCTTTTCCTTAAGGACATAGTTTTAGAGATTCTAGAGCTATCTCTGCCCCACTCCTGATCATTCGCCCTTGGGCTGCTGCTACTGGTCTGAAGGGAAGGCAGACTCAGATGCTCAAAGCCTGCATCACGATTTGCAAGAAGTCTTTTTGTTTGTTTGTTTGTTTGTTTTTAAAATTTTCAAAGGCTGACTTATACGTGTCAACTTTTCTTTGAAAGGACATGGCAAAAAGGCAAATTAAACAAGAAAACAGTTCCTGAATAGTATAGCGAGTGTCTTTTTTTAAGAAACAAAATTACCAGCCTGGGAAACATAGTGAGACCTCATCTCTACTAAAAATAAAAAATTAGGCTGGGTGCGGTGGCTCACGCCTGTAACCCCAGCACTTGGGAGGCCAAGGCAGGTGGATCATCTGAGGTCAGGAGTTTGAGACCAGCCTGACCAACATGGGGAAACCCCGTCTCTACTAAAAATACAAAATTAGCCAGGCGTGGTGGCTCATGCCTGTAATCCCATCTACTTGGGAGGCTGAGGCAGAAAAATCGCCTGAACCCGGGAGGCGGAGGTTGCAGTGAACCGAGATCACGCCATTGCACTCTAGCCTGGGCAGCAAGAGTGAAACTCCATCTCAAAAAAAAAAAAAAATTATTTGAATGTGGTGGCTCACACCTGTAGGCTCAACTACTGTGGAGGCTAAGGTGGGAAGATCTCTTGAGCTCAGGAGGTCAAGGCTGCAGTGAGCCATGATTGTGCCACTGCACTCCAGCCTGGTAACAGAGCAAGACCCTGTCTTAAAATAAATAAATAAATAAATAAATAAATAAATAAATAAATAAATAAAATTTGTGCTTTAATACAGGCCTGGCATGGTGGTTCATGCCTGTAATCCCAGCACTTTGGGAGGACAAGGTGGGAGGATCAAGAGGTCAGGAGTTCGAGACCAGCCTGGCCAATGTGGTGAAACCCCATCCCTACTAAAAATACAAAAATTAGCTGGGTATGGTGGCGCGCACCTGTAGTCCCAGCTACTAGGGAGGCTGAAGCTCAAGAATTGCTTGAATCTGAGAGGCAGAGGTTGCAGTGAGCCGAGATTGTGCCACTGCACTCCAGCCTGGGCAACAGAGAGACTCTAACTCAAAACAAACAAACAATTTTTACTCTAATACAGAAGTATTTTTAAAAAGTTATTATTAGAATGGCTTTTTCTATAGATTTTTTTGGTTAGTGGATAAAGTTACTCAAGAATAGGTCAATGCTTTATCTAAACAATGAAGGCAAAATGACAAAGCCACCTTCAAAAGTGGCTGCTATGAGATGTTAAAGCTTATTTTTTTCTGAGACATAAGAATATCAGAGATGCCACCTTTGTCAAAGCCCGCTAAATCTCTGTGAGCTCTAACAGTAACACCAACAGAAATATCCAACGGAAACGTGCATTCTTAGAACATTCTCAGAGATTAGAGCTGCTTTCTGCAAATCACAGTTTCCATTAATAACCCATTGTATATGTCACTCATGAGTTAATCTAACCTATTTATATTCACATAACTTTGGTTCAAATTGTTTCTTCAAACTCACGACTCAATTTAAATAACACAATCAGAATTCAGTGCGAACAGAAGTGGATAAAGATTTGGAGAAGTTCAGATTTTTACCTGTATAATATGGTTTTAAACATGTTTTAAAAATCTAATTCAGTTTATGAAGTTTTATACATCTATGAATAGTACGCTGTTAAGGAGATTTGTATGGTAGGGTAAAAAAATTGGGTATAAAAATAAAAACAAAAATTTGTAGTTTGTATTAAAAAAGAGCAATCAGAGCTCAATAACTAGTCATTCAACATCTGATACAATCTCCAGTACTCAAAATAGATTAAGACTGACATTTCACTTACTATGACTAAGGCAGTAACAGCCCAAGTAAAGTTTGGTTAAACTGCACTCAACAATCTAGGTCACAGAGAATAAAAGAGGCAAGCAAAGTCATCAAGATACTTTTTATATCAAAGGAGGGATGAGAGTCGATTAAATAAATTGCAACTTTATTTTCCTTAAAGACCTCTTCTCTAAAAGGCATGTATCCTGATTGCATTATTATTAATTACGTCCTTGTTACTTTTATAAGGCAAGGCAAGGACACTAGAATCAAGTAATGGTAGAACTAGAAGAAACATTTATTTTAGACTCATTATAATTTCAATTTAAAAATCTCTGCCCACATGGAGCTATTGTTTCAAGATGGCTGGAAATAAATGCACCAACCGTTTATTTTTAATTACTCTTCCCTGCTCTGTTGTTCTCAAGGAGTGACCCCACCTCTCATTTGCTTTCTACCAGACAACAAGTGACTAGTAGGATGAAATGACTTTGCTGTCTTTAAAATCATTTCATGGCTGGGTATGGTGGCTCACACCTGTAATTCCAACACGTTGGGAGGCAAAGATGGGAGGATGGCTTGAGGTCAGGAGTTTAGGACCAGCCTGGGCAACATGGGGAGACCCTGTCTTTGCAAAAATATATAAAATAAAACAAAATGGTTTCATGGGATGGGAAGATTTTTAAGAAGTAAGTGCCATGAGAATTAAAGAGTGCCACACTTGGAGGTTTTGTTCCTTTTAGGCAGGTACTGATTACAGGAGCAAATGCAATTCTGGGCTGGGCACAGTGGCTCATGCTTGTGGTCCCAACTACTCAGGAGGCTGAGGTGGAAGGATTGCTTGAGCCCAGGAGATCAAGGCTGCGGTGAGCTATGATCGCCACTGCACTCCAGCCTGGCAACAAAGCGAGACCGTGTCCCATGCCTCACCCCCGCAAAAATGCAATTCTGATAATGTCTCTATCACACATGTGAACTCCAGCTACTCTTTGGTTCTAATGTGCAATGCCAGGAAGATGAGAGTCACTGTGGAACATGGGAAGGACAGGGGTTGCCTGGCAGTGGCTTTACCATGACTGGGATACTTACGGGGCAGTGAGGTAACCCTCCAAAAAGCCAGCCACAAACATGATGATCTCATTGCTCAGGGTTTGAGAGCCATAGCCAGCTCTGATCTCCAGGATGCCCCAGCCTGTGGTTTTCACAGAGTTATTGTAAAAGCCATAGGCGTCCCCATTCTTGTCCATTACATTTTTGACTTGTACTGTCTTTTCAGCAGGCATCCAGTATGCAGTTGCATAGTAGACTCCTAGAAGAAAAGGGAATAATGACAAAAATGCCATTCAAATGAGTTGTGATGCATTTTTTTCCTATGTATCCAACAATTTCAAGATGTTTGCTTTTAAAGATTTCCATTCTATTAGAATTGGGAAATCTACCATTACAGTTTGCCCTTAATTCCAAGTGGGGAAAAACCGGAACCTCGATCAAGGGGGATAAGCCCAAAACACAAAGAGCAAGGTCAAAGGTGGGGGTGTAGCTACAGCATCATAGAGGTGAGCCTGAGTGTTTCATCCTTAGAGGGTGGGAATCTGGGCAGGGCTGGAGCTGGACCTTACGCCAACTTCTTGAGAGCTTGTTTGGAGGTTCTCGCAGGATAGCTCAGCTAGTTGTATACCCTTGACTGAAGACCGGTCCTCCTCTATCAGGGATGGTTGTCCTCTTTGACTGAGCGCTCAGCTTCAGGAGGGACTCACATGGAGCAGTGAGGGAGGAAGGGGACACCCGCCTAGCCAGCCAGATCAGCCAAATCAACCCTGGTGGTCAATGGGGTGACAGATGTCGCAGCCAGATTGCCCTCACTTCCAACGCCTACTTCTTAATTCAGACAAGAATAGGGCTCTTGTCCCTAGTCAGCAACTTCTTCCATTCCCCTTAACAGGTGGAACAAAACATCACCTTTCTCAGGCTCCTTATCTCTTGTCTCCTGCTTAATTCATCTAATGTCATATGACATTAGATTCTTTGCAGAAAAAGTAGAAGCTATCACCTGTGACTCCGTATGGTGCTGATAATTTTGTGGGTCCATCCCTACACAATCCCTGCACTCATCATGCCCATCTCTCCATTCTGGTTCACCTCCATCCTTTGACCCATGCTCTGGATCTACCCTCCCACCTTTAGGAACTCTGTTCTATCTTGTATCCTCTCGCTTCTGTGCCCTAAAGCTCCCTCTCTGGGCAGTAGCTTCTCCCCCTTTGGCATAGTTAACATGCTCCATTGTCTCATAGCTAAAAATAAACCAACTACAGAAGCCATCTGGATCCTGTGACCCAACAGAGCTATTGCTGGAATCTCTCACTCCCTTCACGAAATCATTACAAAGTTTAAAGTGTCCACACTGAATCAGGGACTGTTTGAGTGCTGGTGACAGAGCTGTGAACATGACTGGCACAGTTCCAGGCCTCGCCTTCTGGAAAGAGGAATGCACTCACACCCTGCACTTCCTCCTCCTGTCCCTTGCTCCAGCCGGCTGCAGTCTGCTCTCCACCTCCAGGATACCAAAGCGGTTTCTGCCTGGGTCACTAACAAAATCCTTGAGTCCTAATGTCATATGAACTTCTGAATGCATTGGACTCATGATCACTTATTCTTAAAACTTTTTCCTCCCACGGCCTTTGGGACACTACACCCTCCCCAGTCTCCTCCTGTGCCTGCCTTTTTCCTCATTCTCCCCACAGGTTCCTCTTTATCTTCAATACCCCACAGCACACTCGATAACACAATCTGGATGATTCCATCGCACTAGAGATTCGAAATATCCTCCATCCTGGTGTTTTCTCTCTCGGTGATCTCCCAGCCTGAAATTTGAATCCATCCTGGCTTCCTTTTTCTGTCTCATAACTTATGTTTAATCAAAGCCTTCTAAATATCTCTCCCACCAATCTCTACCTCTTTATCCCTATATTTTTATGCTACTTTAGGTAATACAACTAGCCGTTTAAGTATAGAAGAGGACTTTTTCAAGGTTTCTCTGACCTTTAATCCATTCTTCGTTCTCTACCAGAGTAGCACTTCTAAAATGTGAACTGATTTTGTTAGCTTGCCGGCTAAGAATGTTCAATAGTTTCTATTTCTTAAAAGTTCTGCTGCTGGGAGCAGTGGCTCACACCTGTAATCCCAGCACTTTGGGAGACCAAGGAGGACGGATCACCTGAGGTCAGGGGTTCGCAACTAGCCTGGCCAACATGGAGAAACCTCGTCTCTACTAAAAGTACAAAATGAGCCAGGCGTGGTGGTGTGTGCCTGTAATCCCAGCTACACGGGAGGCTGAGGCAGGAGAATTGCTTGAACCCGGGAGGCAGAGGTTGCTGTGAACCTAGATTGTGCCATTGCACTCCAGCCTGGGCAAAAAAGTGCGAAACTCTGTCTCAAAAACAAAAAAACAAAACAAAACAAAAAGTTCTGCTTCCCACTTGGCCTTCGTGACCTGGTTTCCATCTACCTATCCAGCTTCCTCATCACCCACACACACATTCGATGATCCAGAGACCATCACATACAGCTCTCCAACCTGCCAGTAACTAGGTCAACACCTTTGACTTTGCAGATGCTATTTTTTCTGCCTGATGTTTTCCCTCTGGTTAGCCACCTAGCAATCTCAAAATTGCTATTTAGTACCCAGGAAGCAGCACCTCTGTTGCAGGGAATGACTTCCTCTACAAACTCAATGCTTGTAAGCACACCCTCTTTATGCCTTGTCACACTGTACTGTAACTTACATGCTTGCCCCTGCTCCTAGACTAGAAGCTCCCTGAGGCCAGAGACTGTGTCCTCAGCACTTGCAGTGCCTGGCCCATAATGGGTACTCAATAAATATTTGTGAAAGGAAGGAAGACTTAGGAAGAAAGAGAAAGAAACAAGGAAATAAGACATGGAGAAAGGAAATGGTAAAATATGACGTGTTCTTTTCTCTGTCTGAGAAGCCATTACACATGTGCTCTGGTTGAAGAATCTATACATTCAGGTCAGTCATCAGAGAGGTGGGAGGACGCCAGAATGACTATCAGGTTTTAGGCTGAGACTCAGTGGATGGATGTTGTATCATTTACCAAGAAAGGAAGCACATGGACAATATGTCTGGGAGGGATCAGGAGTTTAGTTTTAGACATATTGAGTTTTTAGTGATTAAGAGGCTAGAAAGTTTTCAGATTAAATATTTACACAGGCTTATTTGTTGGCAAACGTTCCAAATTGGACCAACATTTTACCTTTTTTTTTGAGATGGAGTTTCCCTCTGTCATCCAGGCTGGAGTGCAATGGCAAGATCTCAGCTCACCACAACCTCCACCTCCTGGTTTCAAACGATTCTCCTGCCTCAGCCTCCCAAGTAGCTGGGACTACAGGCATGCACCATCACATCCGGCTAATTTTGTATTTTTATTAGAGACATTGTTTCTCCAGGTTGGTCAGGCTGGTCTCGAACTCCCAACCTCAGGTGATCCACCTGCCTTGGCCTCCCAAAGTGCTTGGATTACAGGCATGAGCCACTGTGCCTGGCCAACATTTTACTTTTTGATGTTAAGATTGTCTATCAGCCGGGTGCAGTGGTTCACCGCTGTAATTCCAGCATTTTGGGAGGCCGAGGCGGGAGGATCACCTGAGGTCAGGAGTTTGAGACCAGGCTGACCAACATGGAGCAACTCCGTCTCTACTAAAAATACAAAATTAGCTGGGCGTGGTGACGTAAGCCTGTAATCCCAACTACTTGGGAGGCTAGGGCAGGAGAATCGCTTGAACCTGGGAGGCGGAGGTTGCAGTGAGCCGAGATCGTGCTATTTGCACTTCAGCCTGGGCAACAAACAAGAGTGGAATTCCCTCTCAAAAACAAACAAACAAACAAACAAACAAAACAAAACAAAAAAAACTGTCTATTACGCTTTTCAAAATAAGACATACATGTGGCCAACAAGCATGTGAAAAAAAGCTCAACATCACTGATAATTAGCAAAATGCAAATCAAAACCACAATGAGATACCATTCCACATGAGTCAAAATGGCTATTATCTAAAATGTCAAAAAGATAACAGGTGCTGGTGAGGTTTCAGAGAAAAAGGAATGCTTATACACTGTCGGTGACAGTGTAAATCAGTTCAACCATTGTGGTGATTCCTCAAAGACCTAAAAACAGAAATACCATTCAACCCAGTAATCCCATTACTGGGCATATACTCAAAGGAATATAAACTGTTCTGTCATAAAGACACATCACACATATGTTCATTGCAGCACTACTCACAATAGCAAAGACACGGAATCAACCTAAAGGCCCATCAGTGGTAGACTGGATAAAGAAATTGTGGTACATATACAGCATGAAATACTATGCAGCCATGAAAAAGGATAAAATAATGTGCTTTGCAGGAACATGGATGGAGCTGGAGGCCATTATCCTGAGCAAACTAACGTAGGAACAGAAAACCAAATACTGCATGCTCTCACTTATAAGTAGGAGCTAAACGATGAGACACATCCTTTAGTCCATTATGTTTCCAATGGACACATAGAAGGGAACAACAGACACTGGGGCCTACTTCAGGGTGGAGGGAAGAAGGAGAGAATCAGGAAAAATAACTAATGGGTACTAAGCTTAATACCTGGGTGATGAAATAATTCATACAATGACTCCTGTGACACATATTTACCTATACAGTAAACCCGCACATGTATCCCTGAACTTAAAATACAAGTTAAAAACAGAAATACCATTCAACCCAGTAATCCCATTACTGGGCATATACCCAAAGGAATATAAATTGTTCTATCATAAAGACACTTGCACACGTATGTTCATTGCAGCATTATTCACAATAGCAAAGACATGGAATCAACCTAAATGCCCATCAGTGGTAAACTGGATAAAGAAATTGTGGTACATATACACAATGAAATACTATGTAGCCAAAAAAAAAAAAGACTGTCTATCAAATATGCACTAAAAGTAGTCTTAATACTAGAGCATCATGGCACCGTGCTCCAGGGGCTCGGTGATAGGCTGGGGCTCAGTCAGGCTTAGAAACTAATCCTGATTAAACGCTTAAGGAATGATCCGAGTAGGCCTAAGTCAACTGACTTCTGAGTACAATGACCATCATGGCAGGCCTTCACAATCGTTAATCGGAAGTAATGGCATTAAGAAATAGGGAGGTGTCAAATAATTTGCCAGTAAACTGCGGGTGACAAATAATTGTCTGATTGTTAATGGAGCCATTTGGCCACAATTTGACAATTGAAGGCAGCACCCACAGAAACTTCCCTTCTCCACCCAAAGGCAATAAATGTGTTTTCCAAATTCATTTTTGACCATATATCCCCAGCTTTTCTCACACATTCCCTTCCACCCTCGACTCCAGGGAGCGTTGTAGGGAAATGAGGAAGTGTGGCTGCTGGAATAAAAAGCGGAGTCATAAACAGGAACCATAAAAGAAAAAAGGAAGGTGTGTCTCTTCTCTTTTCTTTCTACCCACAAAGCATGATTTTAGCTTTTTCTTCTTCTCCAAAACCTTGGCATTTCTCATCGTAAGCACCCCAGGCCTGCCTTCCCCTTCCCTTTCCAATCAACTCCTTTTTGCTGTAATTTGGGGCTTGCTCAAGGCAACCTGAGTACTAAACCAAGAGCTATGTTTTCACTGTTGCTGGTCCTACCTAATTTCCTGACCACAAAAAGAAACTTCTGCAAATATGTGCTTTTTTGACACTCGTGTACCTCTATGCATGAAAAAACCTTTACTCAATCCCCAAGAGATTTTGGTGAGAAAAATGTCCTGCCAACAGCTTAGCATGAGCTTTGAGAATAAAGCCAAAATCAGAGTTTTCACTCCACTCCAACCGAGGTCCTCCATTCCTCAATGTTTTCTCTAAGTTTCAACTCTTCCTGGTTTTCCCAGTATTCATGCTATTTTCTGATTTTCTCAAATCCTGTAATAGTTTAAGCCATTATACTTTTCCATTTTTTAAAAACATCTTCATGATGGGAGGTGGATGGTATGAAAAATGTAATAGTGAAAAGGTAGAAAAATAGTACATAATTCTAAAGCAAACCTAGTTTTATACAAACTCTGTGAAAGCGCGGACTGTTTCTGCTTAACTCTCTATAAACCTGACAAAATAATGTTTCTTTGATGAATCTAGTTTGTGTGTGTTCTCTAAATGAAAAAAAAGCCATTTATTTATTTATTTATTTATTATTTATTTCTGAGCTGGGGTCTCGCTCTGTTGCTCAGGCTGGAGTGCAGTGGCACAATCACAGCTCACTACAGAGTGGAATTCCTGGGTTCAAGCAATCCTCCTACCTGAGCCTCCCAGAAAAGGAAGCTCATCAGAGCACTCATTCACAGAAGTTAGTATGAAATAACTCAAGTAATTATGTTTTCAAGCCTGGGTGAGAAACTTACTAAATGGCTCAGAATCTTGGATTAAGTCTACCCAGCCCCAAGAGCAAGAGCTATTTGTTGGTATTTTCTTTAGAGTTGTGAAAAGGAAAAGTCAGAATTCAAACATTTTAACAGCAATATCCTCAAAATCAATGCACTTGATTAAATATCTGTTGAATGAATGGGAATGTTATTTATAAAAAGTATTTTTCTTCTATAAATAAAGATGGAAAATGTGCCATCATTTTTATATTTCTCTCTGTAAAAGCCCAAACACCAAAATTAAATTTATTTTATTAATATTTACTTGTATACTCCGATTAATATTTTATTTATTTAATTTTTTTTTTTTTTGAGACAGAGTTTTCGCTCTTATTGCCCAGGCTGGGGTGCAATGGTGCGATCTTGGCTCACCACAACCTCCGCCTCCCAGGTTCAAGCGATTCTCCTGCCTCAGCCTCCCAAGTTGCTGGGATTACAGGCATGCGCCGCCACGCCTGGCTAATTTTGTATTTTTAGTACAGACGGGGTTTCTCCATGTTGATCAGGCTGGTCTCGAACTCTTGACCTCAGGTGATTTGCCTGCCTTGGCCTCCCAAAGTGCTGGGATTACAGGCATGAGCCACTGCGCCCGGCCCAATTAATATTTTCTATGAGTTCATTGTTTTCAGTTGAAAAAATTCCTACCCTGTCTTAGAAAAAAAATGTATGAAATACTCATAAGTAGCTTAAACTATTCTCTCCCATATTTGGATTCTATAATAATTTTTCTAGCACCTCATTTATGAAAGAGCAGGTAGTTTTCAACCCCAAGCAATGCAATGTTTACTTAATATATTCAGAAGTCAGAGGGGAAAAAAAGAGAAAGAAATGAGAAAGAGAACAAGCAAAAGATGTTAGAGACAATAGAAAAAAATTAAAATGAAAACAATCTATTCATATTGGGTTTAGCTAAAAATTCACTGGTTTTGGTCCTTGAATTGCTTTTCTCTTTTATGTCTGCTCAGCTAGTCTCTCAGTATACCTCTGTGTACCTTGGCATTGCACTTGCCTTCTTTGAAAGGTCTCTCAGTAAATTGATACCCGGTTTTTGGATTTGTTTTGACTCTTCATCGGAGTCACTAAGGAAATAACTGATTTGTAAATTAAACAATCTCCAGTAAACAAAATTGCAAGTAGGTGTTTAAGCCTTGGCTCTCTCCAGAGATCAGAGACTAAGATGCCTCCTGGAAGGAGGATTATTTTGGCAAGTACTCCCAGAGAACAGGAGTGATGGGCTGGGAGAGTGAAAGGGAGGAACACCGATTCAAGGGTGCATTCTGAGCTGGTTTCCACTGTGGACACAGGGGTTGATCCCACTGGGACTAGCCTCGGAAATCTTCATCCCAGGGATGGAGGACCCAGCTACCTGCTCCCATACTACAAAGGTCAAACATCGCCCTAGGAAGGGTTAACTCCCTCACTCCATGTCTGCATGTGCTCCAGGACTAAGTGGCTGTGATTTCAGAGACGCCCTGAGATGGAAATTAAGAGATTTCTACAGTGAGGTTGAGATGAGGCACCTCAGATCACCTGCACGAAGTGGAAATAAAAGGCAAGTGAGAGGATGTGAGGTGGGCCGCAGGGTCAGGAAGTGCAGGACACACTAGGTAAGTAGAAAGGGATACAGCTTTAAAAACTAGCTTCAAAACAACAATCCACAAATGCAGAAAAATGCTGGAGATTTGCTTAGATCTGGAATGATCCCTTTCCTTCATCCCGTTGAAATATACCGATTTGTCACTGGCAGCTGAAATCAGAGTTCTTGCCAAAAGCCCTATCAGCAGACAGTCAACTTTGCCCCATTCTGGTTCCATACTGTTAGGTCAGTCCTCATCCAGATTACTCATTAATTATGCATTTGTGTCTGCTTGGTCCTAAAAATTTGATTACAAGCTCCTTGCAGATGAGAGGTGGAGTCTCACATTTCATTGTATCCACTCCCTGGGGCCTAGCACAATGCTTTATGGATTAGGTGGCCACCTGGATCCCAAACTTTCTTTTGTTTTGAGACAGAGTTTCGCTCTTGTTGCCAAGGCTGGAATGCAATGGCACGGTCTCGGCTCACTGCAACCTCCGCATCCCGGGTTCAAGCAATTCTCCTGCCTCAGCCTCCTGAGTAGCTGGGATCACAAGCGTGCACCATGCCACACCTGGCTAATTTTGTATTTTTAGCAGAGACGGGGTTTGTCCATGTTGGTCAGGCTGGTCTCGAACTCCCGACCTAAGGTGATCTGCCTGCCTTGACCTCCCAAAGTCTTGGGATTACAGGCGTGAGCCACTGCACCTGGCCTGGATCCCAAACTTTCACACTGGCTGGGAAGGTCACACCTGGTGACAGACTTTATCAAGTTATATAAACTTCATAGTACAGTCATTCTTGATTTCTAATTATGAATTAGAACTTTGGTGTCCTAGGTTTGCAAATGACCTCAAAGAGAATAACACCAGTGTGAATAACTTTACACTCCCTTATGCTGAAATTATTACTGCATATGCAAGGCAGATGGACAAATTTCAGAGCCAGCCTGTCTCTTTCGTTGAAGTGCTCATTCTGTTTTCATCTCTCTCAATCAAGAGACTTCCACAGTTTTCTCTGGGAAGACTGTATAATGGCCAGGTGTGGTAGCTCATGCCTGTAATCCCAGCACTTTGGAGGCCAAGGCAGGCTGATCATCTGAGGTCAGGAGTTTGAGACCCACCTGCCCAATATGGTGAAACTCCTGTCTCTACTTAAAAATACAAAAATTAGCCAGGTGCGGTGGCACACGCTTGTAATCCCAGCTACCTGGGAGGCTGAGGTAGGAGGATCGCTGGAACTCAGGAGGTGGAGGTCACAGTGAGTTGAGATTGCACCACTGCGGTCCAGCCTGAGTGACAGAGTGAGACTCCCTCTCAAAAAAAAAAAAAAGACTGTAACTGAACATGATTATGTTATCTGTGTAGACAGTGTTTCAAGTCTTAAGCTAAAATTTCCCCATAATTTCACTACCTCTATTTCATTTTTTACCACATTAAGTAAATTCCTGTTTTGCAGTAGTACAAAGAAGCTCCGTAATAACATTATTAACACATTTTCTAGTCACATTTTCAAGCTGGATGTTCGAAAGACTGTAACATATAAGTTGTATAAACTAGACTCCATTCCATTTTTTGAAAGGCAAAACCTAAATGCATAAAAATTACTTAAAATGCTGAAGAAAATAAATCCCTTGGGTTTTATTCCATGAAGGGTACCACTACCTCTTTTATTTTGCTGTCTCCATAGTTAATGCCTTATAATGTGAAATCTAACAAAAGCAAAGGATAACAAGTGACAATGTAAAATTCATGTCTAAAGAAGTATGAAAACAAAAATTTCTTTTCTGCATGTCAACACTCAAGACAAAGTTTATATGTTTCTTAGTATATATATTATAAAAATAAGCCACCATGAAATTTGTTTAAAAAAATTGTTTTACTTCAATGTAAACACTGAAGGAGGATCCTTTTAAATATTCTTCTAAAGAAAGATTTTTATCTTTGCTACCAAATTTATGTTTTCAGAAGGACCAGGAAACAAAGTTTAATAATGAAGATAAGTGGGCACTTCCTTCAGACTTTGTTCTGGAATTTATCGCGTGTACATTATGCAAACAAGTTGATAAAGGGAGAGCACAAGAAAATGTTCAAGTTGGGACTGGGCACGATGGCTCACACCTGTAATCCCAGCACTTCGGGAGGCCAGGGCAGGTGATGCACTTGAGGCCAGGAGTTTGAGACCAACCTGGGCAACATGGTGAACCTCATCTCTACAAAAAATACAAAAACCAACCAGGCATGGTGGTGCATGCCTGTATCCCAGTTACTCGGGAGGCTGAGGCATGAGAATCACTTGAACCTGGGAGGCGGAGGTTGCACGGAGCCAAGATCGCGCCTTTGCACTCCAGCTTGGGCAACAGAGCAAGACTCTGTCTCAAAAAAACAAAAAAAATTACTTCAAAGCACATGGATTATCATCTTCAATCCTGCCTGCCTTATCAAGACATGATAACTTTTTAGAGAAAAACAACTTCAGTGGCCACTCAATTATACAGCACTTACTGCATGTCAGGCACAGTGTTTCTCACAACCCCATGAGATAGAGACACTTATAATACCCATCTTCCAGTTGAGGAAACCAAAGTACATATAGAGAAAATAACTGACTAAAGGTCACATGGCAAGTGTTGGAGTCAGGATTCAAACACAGGCATTAGGGTTCCAAAGGATTTCCTCTTGCTGGAATTCTGTGTTACCTCTCTAATACTATACTTCCAAGAATGAAGGACTTCCGTGTAAAGAATGAACATACTGAGCAACTGTGAGGCCTTATGTCGAATGAATTTGGAAATAAGAATGTCCTCAGAGACCAGGTGCAGTGGCGGTCGCCTGAACCCCAGGGCTTTGGGAAATGAAACTGTGGGAGGATCACTTGCGAGCAAGAGTTTGAGATCAATCTGGGTAACATAGTGAGACTCTATCTCTACAAATAATTTTTTTTTTTAATTAGCCAAGTGTGGTGGTGTGCACCTGTAGTCCCATCTACTCTGAGGCTGCAATGAGCTATGATCGTACCATTGTACTCCAGCCTGGGTGACAGAGCAAGGCCCTATCTCCAAATAAATGAATAAATAAATAAATAAGAATGTCTGAAGAGTTAAAGGAGCAACTGAAATTGATCCCAGTCATAGGTCTGCCAAATCAGCTTATGGAGACTGAATGTTCCAGGATATTAAACTTTTTGACAACCAGATAAAGGTATTAACTGTTATTCTCAAGTGGACACTGGTAAGCCATGGCAATGTGGAAAAGGCAGTGTCCCAAAATCAGGGACCAGCAATGCTAGGCAAGCACCATGCTGTGGAGGGGCACTCTCTCGGCTGACTCAAGTGTATGATGCCTACCAGGAGACAGACAAATCAGGCCTCCAGCCTGACAATCTGTGATGTTATCTACCCCCACGTGGTTTGATTACAGTGAGAAAGTGCCTAGAGCAGACCTCACAAATATCCAGTCTGCCTGACAGTTATATTTCTAACTAAAAATTAATGCTAAGTCTGATGAATAGACTTGGGTGTGTATCAGGGTGAATCAGCTGTCTTAGCTGTGATCAGATATGGAGCAGTAGAAAGACTGAATTTCTGGAGTCTAGCCCTGTAAGGCCGAGGGCCAGATTCTGAACCAGTTTTACCAATATACATACCATATTATGAGTCTCTCAGCAGCCAACCCTAAAAGAATGTCTGCAGAGTTAAAGGATCAACTGAAACTGACTCCAATCATAGGTCTGCCAAATCACCTTATGGAGACTGAATGACTTCCAAGATGTTAAACTTTTTCAGAACCAGATAAAGGTATGATTTATTTCTCTAGTGACCACCTGACTTCTCCATACATACCACTCAGAAAAAATTATATAAGGACCTTCTAAAATCAATTATGGGGCTTTTGGTCTGGAAAGATAAACGCAACACCATATGTCTGAAATCATAGCTTGAAAGATTTGGCTAGAATGACTGTGCAATTATTTGTCAACTTCTGGAATAATAAAACTATGAAGCAACCTTTACAAATTGAAGAATACGCAAGAATTAACTAAAAGTGTCCGGGCATGGTAGCTCACACCTGTAATCCCAGCACTTTGGGAGGCTGAGGCGGGCAGATCACCTGAGGCCAGGAGTTCGAGACTAGTCTGTCCAACCTGTTGAAATCCCATCTCTACAAAAAATATAAAAATTAGCCGGGCGTGGTGGTGTGTGCCTGTAATCCCAGCTACTCGGGAGGCTGAGTCAGGAGAATTGCTTGAACCAAAGAGGTGGAGGTTGCAGTGAGCCGAGATCACGCCACTGTACCCAGCCTGGGGGGAAAATAAAAATAATAGGAAATAATAGTAAAAAATAAAATATAAAAGTAAAATTAAAAATTGAAGAAGTTGTTTTTGGATAGATAGATGCATATGAGTGGATATAAAATCCATTCCAAGGGGATGGACATGCAATCCCTTTAGTGTTTACTGAATTCCTACTAAGTTCAGGGTACTGAGCTGGGTACTTCAGAGAACACATGACAAGTGAGAGGTAGCAAGTCCCAGTTCTTTACTCTTTGGTTGTTCGCAGGCTAGTAGAAGGGTAAAGACAAAGACCCAAAAAGCCTCAAGGGAAAACAGATTAATGTGGGTAGGACAAAGGAAACAGAGATCTCATCTGCTGAAATAGTGTGGCATCACCAGATGTCCTTAACACCTAGGTAAGTAAGAATCCTTTCCAGATTGCTGGGCATGGTGCTGTCAGGATCACTTCATCTCAGAAATGTCCTTACTTTCTGCCTTGGCTCCAGAACCTCCAAGCATGGAGTCAGCTTCCTGTTGGAGGAACTGTTTAAGATGCAGTTTCTTACAAGGTGGTACCTTCTTGAATAAATAGTGCTCCATCTTCAGAAAAACAATGCCTGTCTCACTCCTCAGGCTGCCCCCTCCACCTACAAAAACACTTAATCTCAATCGTCCAAAAAAACAGAAAAGGAATAAAGATTTTAGCCAGCATTCCAAACACAAAAGCTACCTCCACTTTTGGGACCCTCCCCAGCCTCCCCCAGGTACCTCTGAATGAGCTGTCTCCCTAGACTAGAAGTAGACACCAAGGCCACCTCCATAGTTCAGGCAAAGAACACAGAAAATCACGAGTCAGGAGCCTGTGGGTACATCTGATCCCACAGACTGGAAAGATTTAAGACTGAAGAGTGATAACTAAGCAAGTCTCGAAAACGAAGGCTCTTGATGATGGAAGGTAGTGTAATAAGAATCAGTACACATATTTAGGAAGGGGCATCCTCCCCCAAGCCCCACCCTACTCTCGTACAAGGTCAGCACAGAAAAGGGGATTATGAAATAAAACAAAATTAATTCTCTTATTATTACTTTAGAATTCTTTCAAGTCCCTTAGTTACAGTTCATAATCTTCACCTCGTTAGGAACGGAAATCATAAATCCAAGGCTTTTTAATTTAATTTAATTTAATTTTGGCAAAGGATGTAGATTTGCATGAATACCTGTAGAGATAAAACCTGTTTTTCCAAGAGGGAAGTAGTTAAGAAAATGCCTTCTGGCATCCCCTAACTCTGTCTTATTTGCTGTGTTATCTTTATGCGAATTACTTCTGATCAATCTCACTTTTCTCATCTGCAGAATGGGGAATATAATCCTATTTAGGATTATATATTAAAAAAAAAAAAAAACGGCCGGGGGCGGTGGCTCATGCCTGTAATCCCAGCACTTTGGGAGGCCGAGGCAGGCGGATCGCCCGAGTCAGGCGTTCGAGACCAGCCTGTCCAACATGGTGAAACCTCGTCTCTACTAATAATGCACAAATTAGCTGGGCATGGTGGCTGACGCCTGTAATCCCAGCTACTTGGGAAGCTGAGGGAGGAGAATCGCTTGAACCCGGGAGGCGGAAGTTGCAGTGAGCCGAGATCACACCATTGCACTCCAGCGTCGCCCACAGAGCGCGACTCTGTCTCAACAACAACAACAAAACCAAAAGGCCCTTAAGCCCACTGCCAGGCACGTATCAAACTGACAATCGTGCAATCGTGATTTTAAGCCAAAGTCAATGTAAATTTTTAAAACACAAAACAAATGGCAAGCCGGAACCATATCTCCCTACAATCTGGATAAATATATTTAGACGCCCATTGGCTGGAGTTTTTAGGACCAGCCCAGGCTCTGTGGGCCAAGAATCGGCGCAGGAGCGAACCGATTTGTTGGCCAAGAATTCGGGCCAAAACTTGTAAAGTTGGCAGACGCACTCGCCATGCCCTTCTCAAGTGCCCTCGCTGCGCAGCCGCAGGGCTGGAGCGCGACCGCCGGTCAGAGGCGCGTTTCTCTGAGTTCACCCAGGAACCAGACGCCCGCTGGACGTCAACTCGGCCGGACGCGGGGCACGGGCGCTAACAGGCTCCTAGGAGCCTCCCCGGGCGCCCCCCGCCCAGGGCGCGCTCTGCTCACCTGCCGGTTTCGGCGGCTCCGCGGTGACCAACAACAGCGGCGGCAGCAGCAGCAGCAGCAGAAGCGGCGGCGGCTGTGGCAGCCCCGGGCGCCCGCCCGGACCGCGGCGGGTCATCGCTCCACGGCCGCGACCTTCCTTTGCGGGATCAGGCGGCCGCGGTGGCCCGCGGTGGCAGAAGTTGCAAGAGAGGCTCCTGGCCTACTCAGGGGCGCCGCCTCTCCGAGGTGGGGCGTCCTCAACTTTCCTCTTTCTTGAGCCCGGCCTGCTCCGGGCTCTGAGGGGCGAGGACGCTTCACGTGGTGGCCTGGGGCCCACCCCGCCTAGGAAAGGCGGATCCTTTACGTCTGACCCTCTAGCAACCCCTGGGCCGGTCTGGGAAAGTTCCCCAGCTGCACTTCTGGGAAATGCAGAGGCTGTCTGCCGCTTTCTTTGGCAGTTTTGCGGCCCAAGGCTTGGGCGAATCAGTTCACATCAACACCCCTACTAGCCTCTCCCTCCGGGGTCGACCATTTATCTCCAGCAGCGGACCAGGCGCCCGGGCCAGGGTGACATGCGCGCCCTGCCTACACGCAGCTCGGATCCTCTGCTGTTTCTGGAGAGGCCTCCACAGGTGCGTTTCCCTCAGCGATTAGCGTACCCCTCCTTCCCAGGCTGTTTAACCTAAATCCATGCGCTGTAGCTCAGATTTTTTATCCTTTTTGCTTCCTCTTCGTTGGCTGGAGCCACCACAGGAGAGTGATTCAGACGGGGCTGACACTAGACACACTCCTACGTTTCTGTGGAGTCTCCATTTCTGTGTGGGGTCAGTTAAAAGTGACATTGTGAATTAGTCAAAAGTTATGCCTTGGGTGATATTGTGAAGTTGGCACCTGGTGCCCTAGGTGACATTGTGAAGTAGGCAAAAGGCATTTCATTCATTCAATCAGCATTGGCTGGGCCCATCTTATACTCCAGATACCAGTGATATAAAGACAGCTAAGAGCATGCCTCACCACCGACAAAAAGAACTAAGCCAGCCGGGCGCGGTGGCTCACGCCTGTAATCCCAGCACTTTGGGAGGCCGAGGCGGGCAGATCACGAGGTCAGGAGATCGAGGCCATCCTGGCTAACACGGTGAAACCCCCTCTCTACTAAAAATACAAAAAATTAGCCGGACACCGTGGCGGGCGCCTGTAGTCCAGCTACTTGGGAGGCTGACGCAGCAGAATGGCGTGAACCCGGGAGGCGGAGCTTGCAGTGAGCCGAGATCGCGCCACTCTACTCCAGCCTGGGCGACAGAGCGAGACTCGTCTCAAAAAATAATAATAATAACAATAATAATAATTTTTTAAAAAAAGAACTAAGCCATATAGATAAACAAGTACACAGAAGTTGCCATTCTGCTGTGTTAGAGCTATGTTTAAGGTGCAGTGGGAGAGGGGGAAGGAGGGAACAAGCCACCACTCAGATGGGAACCTCAGCACCCCACTCTTCCTCTTGGCCTTTCTTCTAAGCTTAACCTGGGTGTCAAGGAGAGATGAGAAGAGAGAATAAGAAGTACCTTTCATAACGGGGAAAATGTAATTGTTAGAAAAGATAAAGAACCTAAAAGTTCATCAAATCTCTGTGGAAATTGTGAAACACAAGTCACAATTTTGTGGTCCAGGCACCATGGCTCATGCCTGTAATCCCAACACTTTGGGAGGCCAAGGTGGGAGGATCACTGGAGCCCAAAAGTTCAAGACAAGCCTGTGCCACACAGGGAGACTCCAACTCATTTTTTTTTAAATTAAAATTAAAGTCACAATTTTGTTTAATGACATTTAATGAATGAAGACATCGAGGACATTGTAAAAGTTGCACATTTTCCTTCAAGTTAGAAAATTAAAATGAAGAAAAATTAAAACGAAGACATCGAGGACATTGTAAAAGTTGCACATTTTCCTTCAAGTTAGAAAATTAAAATGAACCAAAAATGAAAAATTTGGTTGTGTTATGATAGGAAGAGAACCACATTAGGATATTCAAGGAAGTGGTGCCACCCCAAATATTTGAGTCATATTGCCCTATACCACCCTCCTTCACCTTACTAACCCTTCTGATCCAAGGAGCCAAGTGTTCTGATGAAGTAAGATGCGTATAAATGCCTAATGTGAATCTTGAGGCATTCATTCATCTATTATTTGTCATCAAATATTCGTTGACTCCCATGTTCCAAGCACAGAGCAGTAGACAAAACAAAGTCCCTGCCCATGCAGAGCTTGCATTCCAGTAGTGGGGAGCAAATTATACATATAAACAAATAAATTGGATCAGGACTTCTCCACATCAGCACTATTGAAATTTTGAAGCAGACAACTCTTTGTTGTGGGGGGGTTGTCCTGGACACCCCTTGGCCTTTACCTACTGGATGCTAGTGGCACCCCCATTGAAAAGGTCTCCAGACATTGTCAAATGCTCCCGTAGGGGGGCAAAATTGCCCCCTAGTTGAGAATCACTGAATTAGATGATGATAAATCTTGCTTTCTTTAAATTATGCCAGTTTTACATATCTGGGAGGAAAATGAGCTGCAAAACTCACACATAGTTAGGAAAATAAATCTTGGGACCCCAAAATCACTAAGCCAAGGGAAAAGTCAAGCTGGAAACTAAGTCAGGCAAACCTGCCTCTCATTTTATTCTAAAATAAGATAGCTACAAAGATAAGAAGCTACATACCTCCCTCTCAGTTTGCCCACAAGGAAATTCCCTGTGGACAAAGGGCAGACAGAACTTAAAAGTCATCCCTCTGAGTGAGGCTCACCTGAGACAAATGCACATCTGATTGCTTCCTCTGCAGTATTGTTTATGTAAAAATGCAGACTCCCTGGGCCAGACTAAATTGTGTATTCTGTGGAAGGCTGAGCAAGGATTCAAAAGAATGTAACATTTTGTCTCTTTTCTACTTCTAACATGGAATACCCCACTTTGAGTTGTCTCGCCTTACCATACTGAACCAATGTACATCTTACACGTATTGACTGATGTCTCATGTCTCCCTAAAATGTATAAAAGTAAGCTGTACCCCGACCACGTTAGGCACATGTTGTCAGGACCTCCTGAGGCTGTGGCCCTGGTGTGTCCTTAACTTTGGCAAAATAAACTTTCTAAATTGACTGAGACCTGTCTCAGATTTTTTGGATTCACATACTAAAGCTGCAATGAGGAGGACCAAAGATGCTGGCTGCGAAATGTTCTCATCACTTCTATAATGGACTTGTGTGGTTTGGGGCTACTCAGCATCCGTTATTCTCTTCCTGTACCAACTTTTGGTGCAGGAATGCCAACTTTTGGTGAGCCAAGGGTGGAGGTGTTTCTACCAGGTGACACAATAAGGAAGTATTATTGAATTGGAATTTGAAAGTGCATTACTGAATTGCAATTGGTCTTTTTTGAGCTCCTCTTAAAACATAAAAATATGTTTGAATGGGTAAGAATAGGATTGTAGTATTGGTAATTTTGCCTTACTATCAAAAGGAGTAGGAGCATTGGATGCAGCGGCTCACTCCTGTAATCCCAGCACTTCAGGAGGCCGAGGTGGGTGGATCACTTGAGATCAGGAATTCGAGACTAGCCTGGCCAACATGGTGAAACCTCGTCTCTACTAAAAATACCAAAAATTAGCTGGGCATGGTGGCTCATGACTGTAATCCCAGCTACTTGAGAGGCTGATGCAGGAGAATCAGTTGAACCCAGGAGGCAGAGGTTGCAGTGAGCTGAGATCGCACCACTGCACTCCAGCCTGGACGACAGAGAGAGATTCCATCTCAAAAAACCAAAACCAAAACAAAACAAAAGGACTGGGAGCATAATCTCACCTGGGAAGCACCACTGGGGACTCAGGCTCCTCATCCCAATGGGCAAAGAATCCCAGCAGCTGAGTTGCTGGCCCAAAGCAAGGGGAACACGGAAAAAAGGTGGAGAAGAGAAGTCACATATAATTATCTATAGCCAGGTGACCAGTTGCGGAAACAAAGATAGTGGTCTCTATTGGCCTCTATATTTCTTTCCTTGCTGTAACATGTATGTGGTGGATTGAAAATTTTACAGTTACAGTTCCAGAATGAAATATGCAAAATGTAAATTTGTTTCTTTTCCAAAAAAGTGTAATTAATTTAGCATTCAAACACATCCACTGATGGTAATTTTTTTTTTTTTTTAATTTTTTGTAAGACAGGATCTCACCATGTTGCTCAGGCTGGTCTCAAACTCCTGGGCTCAAGTGATCCTCCCACCTTGGCCTTCAAAAACGCTGGGATTACAGGTGTGAGTCCAACCAGTAAAAATTTTTAAATACCAAATTTAAGGTTGCGCAATTTCATTTGGGCCAAATCCTTAGTGTCCTTTGCCTTCTTTATGTCCTTACCCTTTTTCCTTAAGGATGACCTTAGCTTCGGGGGCTTATGTATTGACTTGGTACTAGATAAGGGACATTTACTCTGTGAGTCATACTCTTGGCTTAGTGGCCTCCACTAAGATGTAGCTTTTTTTCTCATTCGGTCTGCAGGAATTGTAGTGCATAGGCATCTGCTGTTGGTATCTGCAACTTTACCTTGACCTCGGATTTAGATTTCCAGATACTCTGTGTATTAGTTAATGTAATGCTAGCTATGATGACAGATAAACTCCAAAAGTTCACTGGATTAATGCAACAAAAGTTTATTGGTGTCTTGTATGCCAGTCCAGTGTGGGAGTTCTTAATCAGTAAGTGGCTTTCCTCCATGTAGAAATTTAAGAACCCATCGATCTTTCATCTTGTGGCTCTATCATTCTCTAAGGCAGAAGTTCCCATGCTTTCTTGGTTTATAGTGCCCGTAGAGTGTCAGTAATATATTTTTAGGGCTGTACACCAAAAGAAATACCTAACAGTTCTTTTTACTAAGTAGTTAGGGCCACACAATGCAATAGTAGTCATTTGCTCAGTATCCTACAGATGGTGCTACATGTCCCTCAAACATTTAAAGTATCCCAGAGAGCTCCGTTGATTGATTATAGTGTATTCTGCTACTACTGTTTCCCATGAGTATTTACTATATCTCAGGTACACTCTGTGCATTCACTGTGGTTGCCAAACTGTGTGCGGGAACCATAATGCTATGGAGTCTTGTCTTCTGGCGATGGGAAGAGAAAAGCACCCCTCACCCCCGCTTCTTCTTTTTTTTTTTTATTTATATAAATATATATTTTTTGAGATGGAGTCTCACTCTGTCACCCAGGCTGGAATGCAGTGGTGCTATCTCGTCTCACTGCAATCTCCGATTCCCGGGTTCAAGCGATTCTCCTTTCTCAACCTCCCTAGTAGCTGGGTAGCTGGGACTACAGACATGCACCACGATGCCTGGCTAATTTTTGTTTTTAGTAGAGATCAGGTTTTCTCATGTTGGCCAGGCTGGTCTCGAACTCCTGACCTCAGGTGATCCACCCACCTCAGCCTCTCAAAATGCTGGGATTACAGGCATGAGCCACCATGCTTGGCTGCACCCCTGCTTCTTAATAACTTCTGCTTACCTTCCATTGGCAGAGCTAGACATATTGCCCTATCTTTATGCTAACAAGACTGGGAAATGCAGCCTCTAGCTGGGATGTCATTGCTCGGTATGGAAGTAAGAGCGCGCATTTCTGGTAGGCAGCCAGCTGTTTCTGACACACTTGGCAACCTCTTCATCCTGACTTGGATACTCTTGGGTCGTTTGGCTCATTCTCAAACCCCTCTGAGCCCTGCGGGAGTGGCAGTAGGGCCTGAAAGCTAGTCTGATCTAGTGTGCATCAATTAATGAGCCAGCCATTGGGTTCATCTCCCCAAACATCTCCCTCAGTTATTGCTACTTTACAACTCAGGTGCCATGTGGGATTATATGGGTCCTATTCAAGGCTTGCAATTTTATGGGTATGTTCTGGAAAGTTTAAACATGTCTGCTCTGGTAATTAGAGACCTACGTTGAGTTTCTATTAGCAAACATTTCCACACTCTGCCTCACCCATCAGACCGATGACTCCCCCGCTAAGGAGGAGGACAGTCCTAGACCCTTCACATCGACCCATTATGTATTTATCTCATCAGCTCTTCAAACTTTTTACTTCTGTGGGCAGGAACGAATTCAACATTAACATATATTGTTATTCTAATTTATTGTTCTTTAGTATATCATATGCTCTTCTGTTTCAGTCTGTTTTTCCATTTTCCAAGCCAAGTTTTGATATTTCAAAACATTTTTCTCTTTCAGATTCATAGATCTTATGTTTTCATGGCTTTGAAGACTATTGTCTCTGTACACACAAGGTCTCAGAAAGCCACAGAGTTTACCCTTTGGTCTTCTGATATTTTTGTTTTTTCCTCCCTTAAGCAATAAGCCTTTGCCTTTTGGAATAAATATAGCCGTGAAAGATTTACTAGGTTAAATAAGAATTTCTCAAAAGAAAAATATGTAGAGTAAACCGGGTGTGGTGGCTCACGCCTATAATCTCAGCACTTTGGGAGACCAAGGTGGGTAGATCACTCAGTCAGGAGATTGAGGCCAGCCTGGCCAATATGATGAAACCCTGTCTCTACTAAAAATACAAAAATTAGCCGGGCGTGGTGGTGAGCACCTGTAGTCCCAGCTACTTGGGAGGCTGAGGTAGGAGAATTGCTTGAACCCAGGAGGCGGGGGTTGCAGTGAGCCGAGATTGCATCACTGCACTCTAGCCTGGGTGACAGAGTGAGACTCCATCTTAAAAAAAAAAAAGAAAAGAAAAGAAAAGAAAAATAAGTAGAATAATATTTTAGACTACCATCTAACTACAATTATGAACATTTACTTATGTAATTGATTTTTTCAATTTTTTCCTCCATTATTGCATGTAGGTTGTGTTGGTGGTTAAATTTACTCTTTGGGATTTGGGGCCAGGCAGCATGGCTCATGCCTGTAATCCCAGAACTTTGGGAGGCCAAGGTGGGAGGATGATTTTTGCTCAGGAGTTCGAGACCAGCCTGGGCCCTGTAGTGAGACCCTGTCTCTATTTTAAAAAAATGTATATTTGTATGTATATGGAAAAAATAAGTTTACCATTTGGTCCATCAGTATCAGAATACTGAGTCTACGTTGCTGCAGAATCAAAGAAAAAACGAACATTTCTCATAAATCCCAGGTTTGGGCTCAATGCCTATGGAGCTTGTCTTGACCACTTATAACCGTCTGTCCTATCTGTCTGTCCTCTCATCTATGCACTTGCCTGTCCTTTATACATGCTGCTGGCCTGTGAGTGTCTTGTAAATTGGGTACAACAGGAGGGGCTGCCATTGGTCAGTGATTATAAGGCCGTTAGCATGTCTTGGCTTTAGGACCATGGTTTTAGGGGTAAGATTTGAATCAGGAATGGATTGACTACAGCAGGAGAGGTAGAGGTTAAGAAAGAAGTTGCTGTACAAGCTGAATACTGATTAAGCAGTTTATTGTTACTATTATTTTTCTAGAGACAACAAAGTTATGAACTTTTTATCCTACTGGTAGGCTTTTCTTTCCCATCCTTACCTTCAAAGAGGCTGAAAAAGGCACTTCTGAATACTTTTAGGGCCAAGAACATTTTCTGCATTGCTTGAGGGATGCAATTTTTACTTAATTGTTCCTTTTTCATTATTTCCCTAAACCCTTTCCTCTAGCTCTTTCCTAAATTGTGTGGCTGCATTCTTGAGTAGCTGCCACCAACTTCCTCTATTTATGTTTCTTCTCCTAGGTTTACGATCTTAGTATCTTCTCTTCATTCTACAGAAAAAAAGTACAAATGCCAAATACAAACAGTTAACTAGACATAATCCTTTCTCAGTGGTATTGAGCCTTGACTGTAGATGTGAAACACTCCTATATTAAATATCCACAGCTCTTCTTTCAGGTTGTAGGAAAGGATTTAAGCCTTAATGGTACTGGCATAACAATGACTAAATGAAAAGTGCCTGATAAATATTTGATGAGTCTGGCTGCTACTGATTAATGAAGACAGTAAGAAGAACAATTGTAGGCAGTCAATTCTTGAAAAGTGGCTAGAAATTAACATTTAAATATAACCCAGGGTTGGCTGGGCTTAGTGGTTCATGCCTGTAATGCCAGTACTTTGGGAGGCTCAGGCAGAAGGATCACTTGAGGCCAGGAGTTCAAGATGAGACTGGGCAACATAGCAAGATCCATCTCTACACACACACACACACACACACACACACACACACACACACACACACACACAAAATATATTGGCTAGGTGAGGTGACACATGACCTAGTTCCATCTACTCAAAAGGCTGAGGTGAGGTGAGAGGATCCCTTGAGCTCAGGAGTTTTAGGCTGCAGTGAGCTATGAGTGTGCCATTGCACTCCAGCCTGGGCAACAGAACCAGACCCTGTCTCTAAATACATAAAGAAAACCCAGGCTCAAAACTCCAGAATTTGTTTCTAGGAAAAGATCACATTTCAGCCTGGACAAACACCTCCTGGATACAGGAAATTGAGTTAGAAACTGTGCATATCAATCTTCTCTACAACTGTCCTCTGAGGAGTTCTGAGGAGCAGTGCCAAAAGACATTTGAATACTCTCTCTGTTGAGAAACACACTGTCTACCAACTCTTTTAATTTTAAGATGAATGATCAGAAACAAGAATGAACATGACATGGAATCGTTGAAAGATATTGCAGAATGAGAAAAAGGGGGCATGTCTTGAAATCTTGGATTTGTAATCTTGGTAGATTCCTAAAACTACCAATTTAAGGAAATGAAATAATATTTTAGAAAATGTTTTGACATCTTCCACAGAGTATGAACAAACATGGCCTGCAAGAGAAGAACATCTGTAAAGAAAAACAGGATATAAGGAAAATGCATAAGATGAAAAGGGAAGATGAGTAGAATAAGAAAGTGTTGATAGAAAATTGAAAATTTAATAGTGGAAATTAACGTTTCCATTGGAGACAATAGTAAAATGGAGAAACTGACAGTGTTAAAAAATTGAAATTGCTAACTCAATTTCAAGGACAAATTGATAAAGCTCTCCAAGAAGAAGGAGGAAAGATAAAAAGATTAAAATGAAAAGGAAGATAAAGGTAAGAGACACAAAAGACTGCAGAATTCAAGCAAAAACTGAGATGTTTCTGACCATGCAATCAAACTAATTAGAATAGAATCACGGATGAAAACACTATCAAGAAAACTTTTCTGAGGTGAAAAAGAGATGTAAGTGTTTCTCCTGATATGATGTGATGGAAGAGGCACAAATCATGAGGATAAAATCTGGCTGGGCTGACTCATAGGTACATGACATGCATAGTCAAACAGGGCCCCAGCTTTAAAGGGGCCCACATTTGATTTAATGCTCTGCTGTCACTGTCTTTAAATTCTTACCCAGGATGGAGTGCAATGGCACAGTCACGGCTCACCATAGCCTCGAACTCCCAGGTGATCCTCCCATCTCAGCCTCTCAGCTCGCTGGGATTACAAGTGTGTGCCATCACGCCTGACTAATTTAAAAATTAGCCAGGCGTGATGGCACACACCTGGGTGTGTGGGCGACAGAGCAAGACTCCGTCTCAAGAAAAAAAAAGAAAAGAAAAGAAAAGAAAGGATTACTTTGATATACTTCAATTGATTGACAAGTCAAAATTAAGACCCGAAGAATAGAGAAGTCATAATGTAAAATTTTGAAGAGGAATCTCATGCAGTTTAGTAAATTCAGGAATCAAATTTGTTGGGTATTCTAAGGTGGATCCTGCAACCTTGGGGGCAGCTTGCCCCTCAGAGCTCTCATTAGCAGAACTGTATTTTTCTTCTGCTTCCTTTTTGCCCAGTGATACATTTTGTGTTTCTCAAGCTACATTCTTCATAGCACAGCTCAGATGAAATCTTTGCTGTGGTTGATGACCACATAAACCACTTACAGATCCTTTTCTGTACAACACTTGCTACCAAGTACCTTGGTTGAAACACCGTGTCAACAAGACTTATGTAACAGAAGCAGAGTTACATAAAAACCATAATGGCGATTTCCATTGTCAAACAAATTAAGCAATGATTTTGTACATTGCTGACATCGTGACAACTTCTATTGAATAATGGGTCTTTTTTTTTTTTTTTTTTTTTTTTTCTCCTGAGACAGAGTCTTGCTCTGTTGCAGTGGTGCGATCCTGGCTCACTGCAACCTCCACGTCCTGGGTTCAAGCAATTCTCCTGCCTCAGCCCCCTTAGTAGCTGGGATTATAGGCACGAGCCACCATGCCCGGCTATATATATATATATATATTTTTGTATTTTTTTGTATTTTTAGTAGAGATGGGGTTTCACCATGTTGGCCAGGCTGGTCTCAAACTCCTGATCTCGTGATCCGCCCACCTCGGCCTCCCAAAGTGCTGGGATTACAGGTGTGAGCCACCACGCCTGGCCAATGTGTCATGTTTTTAAAAATTAGCTGTGAAAAACAAATGACTAAGGGGCGATATATGAACAGCCAGGAAGCCCATCCTCTTATTGTTCATCTTGCAAGGAATGCTCCCACGTGCTTGCAAATTGTAGGATCTTGGCTAAGCTAAACTAGGATTCATGTTTGGATATGTCTGATGAATGCATGTATCCATCTGCCGGAGTTGATTTGTGCTGAGAAAAGAAACTGGGGAAGTAGGCTTGTATGAAGGCACTTGGTGGAAGGCAGAATGGGTGAAGAGAAGGAGGAAGGGATGGCAAGAAATACATGATGTCTCCCCTATAATTTGCTTGCCTTTTTAACTCAGTTTGAGCTCTTTAAAGAGAAAAGGATGGCTGGGTGCTGTGGCTCATGCCTGTAATCCCAGTACTTTGGGAGGCCAAGGTGGGTAGATCATCTGTGGTCAGGAGCTCGAGACCAGCCTGGCCAACAACTCTGTCTCTACTAAAAATGCAAACATTAGCCGGCCGTGATGGCAGACACCTGTATTCCCAGCTACTCGGGAGGCTGAGGTGGGAGAATTGCTTGAACCTGGGAGGCAGAGGCTGCAGTGAGCCAAGATCGCGCCACTGCACTCCAGCCTGGATGACAGAGTGAGACCCCATCTCAAATAATAATAAGAATAATTATTAAAATAAATAAATAAAGAGAAAGGGACTTCAGGCAGAGGCAAAAGAGGGAGATTTCAAGAAGGAATTTGCGAGCCGTGGGGCCATCAGAGCATTGTTCTGATGCCAGATCATAGCACGGGCCACAGAACAGGGAAGAGAAACTTACTTTTCATGTCAGCATAATTTCCACCAAGTAAAACTGTGGTTGGCAGGGCGCGGGGGTGCGCACCTGAAGTTCCAGATACTAGGCCCAGGGGTTCGAGGCTACAGTGAGGTATGACCGCACAGCTGCATTCCAGCCTGGGCAACAGAGCAAGATCTCATCTCTAAAAAAACAAAAAACAAAAACAATAACAAAAACAAAAACACTACAGGGAAGGCCAAACTGCATTGACACCATTAAGATAAAATGTGTACATACAGCAAAACTCCACCACAATGCTGTGAGCAGAGTCTCAAAATTAAAATAGTTAAATATGAAGGACACATTTTTGCAAGTTTAATGAAATGAAAATGGTGGCTGGAGGTGGGGGGGGGTGGGAATCAATTGTCAATTGTATCATATCAAATTTGTTTTACTAGAGCAAAGGGAATAATAATGAGAGCAGATTATAATGGATGTCTCTGTACTGGGATTTTTGGGTGATTTTGTTTCACTACATGTCAGTATTTGTTGCCCAGGCTGGTCTCGAACTCTTGAGCTCAAGTAATCTTCCTGCTTCAACCTCCCCAGTAGCTGGGACTACAGTTGTGCACAACTGTGCCTGGATCCAATTTTCCAAAATTATATGATAAAAATATAGTAGTTTTCTCATTTAAAAATTTTAAATTTAAAATAGCCACAGGAAATTTCATCTTACGTAAGCAAAATGTCTGAAGGTGTCCTGATTTCCCGATTGAACAAATCCTTTTTTTTTTTTTTGGCTAAAGTCTCACTCAGTCACCCAATCTGGAGTGCAGTGGTGCGATCTCTGCTCACTGCAACCTCCGCCTCCTGGGTTCAAGCAATTCTCCTGCCTCAACCTCCTGAGTAGCTGGGACTACAGGTGTCTGCCATCATGGCTGGCTAATTTTTGTATTTTTAGTGAGTAGCTGGGACTACAGGTGTCTGCCATCATGGCTGGCTAATTTTTGTATTTTTAGTAGAGACAGGGGCTCACCATGTTGGCCAGGCTGGTCTCAAACTCCTGACCTCAAGTGATCCACCCACCTCGGCCTTCCAAAGTGCTGGGATTATAGGCATGAGCCACCACGGCCAGCCTTTTTTTTTTTTTAGGACAGTCTTGCTCTGTCACCCAGGCTGGAGTGTAGTGGCATGATCTGGGCTCACTACAACCTCCGCCTCCCGGGTTCAAGGGATTCTTGTGCCACAGCCTCTGAATAGCTGGGATTACAGGCAAACACCACCATGCCTAGCTGTATATATATATATATATTTTTTGAGACAGTTTCCCTCTGTCTGTTGCACAGGCTGGAGCACACTGGAGTGATCTTGGCTTACTACAACATCCTCCTTCCGGGTTGAAGCGATTCTCCTGCCTCAGCCTCCTGAGTAGCTGGGATTACAGGCGGGCACCACCACACCTGGCTAATTTTGTATTTTTAGTAGAAATGGGGTTTCACCTTGTTGTCCAGGCTGGTCTTGAACACCTCACCTCAAGTGATCCACCCACCTCGGCCTCTCAAAGCGCTGGGATTACAGGCATGAGGCACAGTGCCTGGCCTAATTTTTGTATTTTTAGTAGAGACGTGTTTTACCATGTTGGCCAGGCTGGTCTCAAACTCCCGATCTCAAGTGATCCACCTGCCTCAGGCTCCCATAGTGCTGGGATTACAGGCGTGAGCCACCACGCCCAGCTGGGATCCTTAAGTAAAGAAAAACGTTGAATTATTTCACTCTAAAACTTTCCAGGGGAGTTGGCATTTTCCCTGGCTTTAAAGTCTTACTTATACCATCACAGTAACTAGAGGCTTTCTTCTTTCATTTTTGGCTTGTTGTTTTAATCTGCTATGCTGATATCTGGCAGTTCAGCTGTCTTTCAGCTCAGCTGAGCTCCTGACAAATCTGAGGTCTAATTTACCTTAAGCCAAAAGATAGTTAAAAATTAAATTAATTTAATCATAGTTTTATTCCAATAAGGATGTGTGAAGTGCCTACTATAGTCCAGGCAGTATGCTAAGCTTTGTGGATATGGAGATAAATAAATTATAGCTTCTGCCTTTAAGAGAGTCAGGTTTGAAGAGGCCTAGAAGGAAAGTAGCTGGTTGCTTTGAGGGGCACAGAGAATGAGCACTCAGCACAGATGCGACGTGAGATGCCACAGAAGTCCTGCAAGAGGAGGTGATGTTTGAGATGAATCCCAAAGCGTAAGAGAAGAATGTGGAAGAGATTCTGCAGCATAAGCAAAGTCATTGTCGGCATCAGCAACAAAATCATTAACCTGAATTATTGATTACCTCCTACATACAGTGATGGATGGCTTAACAATGGAGATATGTTCCAAGAAATGTGTCGTTAGGTGATTTCACCATTGTGTGAACATCATAGAGATGATTTACACAAAGCTGAATGGTATAGCCTACTATGCACCTAGGCTGCATGGTATAGCCTATCACTCTTAGGCTACAAACCTATGCAGCATGTCACTGTATTAAATTCCATAGGTAATTGTAACACAATGGTAAAAATTTGTGTATCTAACCATATTTAAACATAGAAAAGGTACAGTAAAAACATGGTATAAAAGATAAAAAATGTTACACCTGTATAGGGCACTTTGCATGAGTAGAGGAAGCAGGACTGGAAGTTGCTCTGGGTGAGTCAGTGAGTGAGTGGCGAGTAAATGCAAAGGCCTAAGACATTACTCTATGCTACTGTGGAGTTTATAAAGACTGTACACGTAGGCTACACTAAACATTTTTAAAAACTTTTCTTCTTTGGCTGGGTGCGGTGGCTCACTCCTGTAATCCTAGCACTTTCGGAAACCCAGGCAGGTGGATCACTTGAGGCCAGGAATTCAAGACCAGCCTGGCCAACACGGTGAAACTCTGTCTCTACAAAACATTAGTTGGGCACGGTGGTGGATGCCTGTAACCCCTGCAACTAGGGAGGTTGAGGCAGGAGAATCGCTTGAACCCAGGAGGCAGAGGTTACAGTGAGTTGAGATCATGCCACTGCACTCCAGCCTGGGCAAAAGAGCAAGACTCCGTCTCAAAAATAAAAATAAATAAATAAATAAATAAATAAATAAATAAATAAATAAAACCTTTCCTCTTTCAAGAATATATTAACCTTAGCTTACTGTAACTTTTTTCCTTTTATAAACTTATTTTTTTTTACTTTTTACTCTTTTGTAATAACACTTAGCTTAAAACACAAATACATTGTACAGCCATACAAAAGTATTTTCTTTTTTATATCCTTATTCTGTAAGCTTTTTCCTATTTTTAAAATTTGAGGCCTACACAGTGTCAGGATTATCTGTGTCACTGTCTTCCACATCCATATGTTGTCCTACTGTAAGGTATTTAGGGGCAATAACAGGCATGGAGCTGTCATCTCCTGTGATAACAATGCCTTGTTTGGGAATGCCTACTGAAGCACCTGCCTGAGGTCTTCCTCCATGATGCCACTCTTCAGAAACACGACCAAGATGGTTTGCTTTTTGTTTGTTTGTTTTTTCCATCATTGTAGATTTGCGTGTAAAAAGATAATACAACATGAACCTTTTTCCCTGGTCATGAAAACCTTTTGGTGTTCGGGTCTGTTTTCAAACTTTTTTTTTGTTTTTCTTCTGAGACAAAGTCTCACTCTTGTTCCCTAAGCTGGAGCGTGATGGCGCAATCTCGGCGCATTGCAACTTCCGCCTTCCGGGTTCAAGCGATTCTCCTGCTTCGGCCACCCCGAGTACCTGGGATTACAGGCGCCTGCCACCATGCCCGGCTAATTTTTGTATTTTTAGTAGAGACGGGGTTTCACCATGTTGGCCAGGCTGGTCTAGAACTCCTGACCTCAGGTGATCCCCCTGCCTCAGCCTCCCAAAGTGCTGGGATTACAGGCATGAGCCACCGTGCCTGGCCGGGTCTGTTTTCAAACTTTTTAAGGAGTTTGATGAGGTCTGCAAAAGCTTCCTCTAAAGCTTTCATTGTGAATTTTCTTGGGGAGAGGGTTTTTCTTTTTCTTTTCCTGCAGTTTCTTTTTCTCTTGGCTCTTCTTTAGCTATACATTCCTGTTCTAGTTTCAACAACTCCTCATTAGTCAATTCCTGGGGAACCACCTCTAGGAGCTTCTCAATGTCATCCTCATCCACACCCATATTAAAGAATTGTTTGCCATCTCAACCACAGTCTTAATGTTTCAGTGTTCTCATCCTTGGCAAATCCTTTGAAGTCATGGACAAAGATCTTGAGTGTCTTCTTCCAGATGCCATTCACACAACATTTGGTGACATCGCCCAAAGCTCAAGGAGGGTTCTTGATGCAGTCGCAGATCCTGTACTCTTTCCAGAATTGTATCAATGTCTTTTCCAAGTCTTCCTCCTTTGCAGCAATAGCCAGGGCAAAGGTCCTTCTCAGGCAGTAGGCCTGAAGAGCTGCTATAACTCTGACCCATTGGTTGGATCACATAAGTGGTGTTTGGAGAGAGAAACACCACTTTGATATTGGGATAAGTATCACCAATAAAAGGAGGATGTGTGGGAGTGTTAACAACAATAGGTAAAAATTTGAGAGGTATGTTATTCTCTAAACAGTACTCCATTTCACTTATATAGGGATTCAGGAGGGCATCTTGGAAGAGGAGCTGGGTCATCCATATTATCCATAATTCCTTTTTTTTTTTTTTGAGATGGAGTTTCGCTCTTTTGCCCAGGCTGGAGTAAAGTGACATGATCTTGGCTCACTACAACCTCTGCCCCCAAGGTTCAAGCGATTCTCCTGCCTCAGCCTCCACAAGTAGCTGGGATAATAGGCGCATGCCACCACACCCATCTAATTTTTGTATTTTTAGTAGAGACAGGGTTTCACCATGTTAGCCAGGCTGGTCTCGAACTCCTGACCTCAGGTGATCCCAGCGGCCCAAAGCGCTGGGATTACAGGCATTAGCCACCGCACCTGGCCCATAATTTCTTGTTAGTCCTGCAGCACACTGCCGGGGTGTGCTTATTGATATGCTTGAAAACCCTAGGGTTCTCACTGTGCCAGATCACAAAGAGCTTCTATTGTACCCTGAAACACTGCCCCCAAGCAAGACTGTTATCCTGTCTTCAAAAGCCCAAAAATACCATTGACTTGGCCTCCACATAGAGGAAAGTCCTCTCAGGCATCCATTTCCAGAATAGGGAGGTGTTATCCATATTGAAGATTTGCTCAGGCAAGTAATCTTTCTTCATAATCAGCTTATCTAGAGTTTTCAAAAATTCTTCAGCTGCCTTCACATCAGCAGTCACAGTGGCTCACCACTCACTTTCACCATGATGCAATGTGTAATACTTGTTGAATTTATTATTATTATTTTTTTGAGATGGAGTTTTGCTCTTGTCGCCCAGGCTGGAGGGCAATGGTGCAATCTTGGCTCACCACAACCCCTGCCTCCCAGGTTCAAGTAATTCTCCTGCCTCAGCCTCCTGAGCAGCTGGGATTATAGGCATGTGCCATCACGCCTGGCTAATTTTGTATTTTCAGTAGAGACGGGGTTTCTCCATGTTGGCCAGGCTGGTCTTGAACTCCTCACCTCAGGTGATCTGCCCGTCTCGGCCTCCTGAAGTGCTGGGATTACAGGCATGAGGCACTGCGCCTGGCCGAATTGTTTAAACCACCCAGAGCTAGCAGTAAACTCAACATCCTAACTGTCTAATATTTTCTTTCAACATTGCAAACCTTTTGCTTTGACCATGATTGTCCTGAAGGGATTTGCTTTGACTATAATTGCTGAGAGGGATATACTTCTGTGTCTGGTCTTCAATCCAGGTCATTAGAAATTTCTCCATATCTGATATAGGCCCTCCTAGAATTTTTGTTAGTCTCATTGCTTTCAATAAAGCAGATCCTTCAACAGTTTCTGTGACTTTGTTCATGTTCATCAAGATTGTAGCTATAGTGAAATGGGACATGCCTGACTGGCGAACAGTACCAATCACTGATTTTCCACTTTGGTAATCCCCAGTTACCTTTAATTGGTCAATCACTTAATGTGGCCTCTTATTGGCAGCATTAGCAGTGAATTTTTAATGATTATGAGCCATGATGAACACAGCATGTTACATCAAGCACAAGAGAAAATAATGCAATCAAGAGATGTGGTAAACATGAGACCTATGAGGCTGCTGCCTGCATAACATGGCATGCTGTTTTATCTATTTTATTAATTAATTAAGTTATTTATTTATTCATTTATTCATTTGAGACGGAGTCTTGCTCTGTTGCCTAGGCTGGAGTGCAATGGCGCGATCTCAGCTTACTGTAACCTCTGCCTCCCGGGTTCCAGTGATTCTCCTGCCTCAGCCTACCGAATAGCTGGGATTACATGCATCCACCACCATGCCCAACTAATTTTTGTATTTTTAGTAGAGACAGAGTTTCACCATGTTGGTCAGGCTGGTGGTCTTGAACTCCTGATCTCAGGTGATCCAGCCACCTCCGCCTCCCAAAGTGCTGGGATTACAGGCGTGAGCCACCGTGCCCGGGCAGCATGCTGTTTTGTAGTAATTTCTTTTATAAGTAGGAGTAAACTCTAAAATAGCAATAAAACTATAGTAAATACATAGACCAGTCACAAAGTCACTTATTATTATTATCAAGTATTAATACATAACTGTACATAATTGTATGTGCTTATACTTTCACATAACTGGCAGTGCAGTATGTTTCTTTACACTAGCATCACCACAAACACATGAGTAATGCATTGCACGTTACCTTATGATGGCTGCAAAGTCATTGAGCAACAGGAATTTTTCAGCTCCATTATAATCTAATAATCACATATGTGGTTCATCATTGACCAAAATGTTATGTGCATGACTGTTTATATAATTGGCCCTCCATATCTGCAGGTTTTGCATCCTCAGATTTAACCAATTGACAAATGAAAATATTAACAAACAGAACAATAAAAAATAATATAATCAATACAATATAACAACTATTTACATAGCATTTACATTGCATTATGTATTGCAAATAATGTAGAGATGATTTAAAGTATTTGTGAATATGTGTAGTATGTGTATAGGCTATATGCAAATACTACCCCATTTTATATAAAGGACTTGAGAATTTATGAATTTTGGTTTATGAGGGGTTCTGGAACCAATCCTTCATGTGTGCATATATATATATATATATATATATATATATATATAAATCTTTATATATATTCATATATATTCATACATATTCATATATATTCATATATATTCATACATATATTCATACATATATTCATATATATATTCATATATATTCGTACATATATTCATATATATTCATACATATATTCGTACATATATTCATATATAGTCGTACATATATTCATATATATTCATATATATTCATATATATTCTCATATATATTCGTATATATATTCTCATATATATTCTCATATATATTCGTATATATATTCTCATATATATTCGTATATATATTCTCATATATATTCGAATATATATTCGAATATATATTCGTATATATATTCTCATATATATTCGTATATATATTCTCATATATATTCGTATATATATTCTCATATATATTCGTATATATATTCTCATATATATTCGTATATATATTCTCATATATATTCGTATATATATTCTCATATATATTCGTATATATATTCGTATATATATTCTCATATATTCGTATATATATTCTCATATATTCGTATATATATTCTCATATACGTATATATATTCTCATATATATTTGTATATATATTCTCATATATTCGTATATATATTCGTATATATATTCTCATATATTCGTATATATTCATATATATATTCATATATATTCATATATATATGTTCGTATATATGTTCATATATGTTCATATATATGATCATATATATGTTCATATATATGTTCATATATATGTTCATATATATGTTCATATATATGTTCATATATATGTTCATATATATGTTCATATATGTCCATATGTTCATATATATGTCCATATATATTCATATATTCATATATATGTTCATATATATGTCCATATATTCATATATTCATATATATGTTCATATATATGTCCATATATATTCATATATTCATATATATGTTCATATATATGTCCATATATATTCATATATTCATATATATGTTCATATGTGTTCATATATATGTTCATGTGTTCATATATTCATATATATGTTCATCTATATGTTCATATATGTGTTCATATATATGTTCATATATATTCATTATATATTCATATATACACACATACATTTTATATATACATATGTATAATTTCATATATGCATAATGTATATAAAATGCTATGAGATGGACTTTCTGTTTAGGTTTAGTTTTGTATTTTTGTTTAGAACTACACCGCTTCCTTCTTAAATGGGCACTCACAGAGTAGTTGGTGGCATATGTCATGCACACATGAGAACAAAGCTTCCACTGGCCGGGTATGATGGCTCACACCTGTAATCCCAGCACTTTGGGAGGCCAAGGCAGGTGGATCGCTTGAGCTCAGGAATTCAAGACCAGCCTGGGCAACATGATGAAACCCCATCTCTACAAAGTATACAAAAATTAGCTGGGCATGGTGGTGTGTGCCTGTAATCCCAGCTACTCAGAGACTGAGACACAAGAATTGCATGAACCTGGGAGGCAGAGGTTGCAGTGAGCCAAGACTGCACCACTGCACTCCAGCCTGGGTGACAGAGTGAGACTCCGTCTCAAAAAAACAAAACCAAACAAAAACAAAACAGAGCTTCCACAGATAAGTGCCCAGTGATAGTTAATACCAATAAATACCCCAGGAAGTTAGGGGAAGAAGACGTATGTTCTAGTCTGAAGGGGCTCTTAGAGGAGGTGGAATTCAAGCTGAGTCCAAAAGACAGATCATATGTAGTTAGGAGGAAGGAAGGAATGGGAACAGATATGAACAAGCTCAAGCCAAAAGGAGAAGGCACTGAGGTGTAAGAGGGGTGTGCCCCTCCTTCCTGCCTAGCTTGGCCTGTTCCTGTGTGCCCAGCTCCATTCCCAGAGTATGGGTACTCTAGTTCTTCTCCAAGTGCTTTATTTTTATTTTTTTAAGACAGAGTATCTCTCTGTTGCCCAGGCTGGAGTACAGGGGCATGATCTTGGCTCACTGCAACCTCCACCTCCCTGGTTCAAGCAATTCTCATGCCTCAGCCTGGGACTACCAGCGTGTGCCACCAGGCCCTTCAATTGCTTTATGATAGCAGCGGGTTCCCAACAATCCCTTCTGTACTCTTTAGGCATGGAATCAGGCAAGCAGCCAACAATGGAGTGGAACCTCCAGCGGGAACCTCTTGGTGTGAGCAGTCCAGGCACTGCCCTGGGCACTGGCATTATGCCCTGTTGCAGAAGTCCTCCACTCTTTCTACAGGCCCTGGTCACCTGCAGACTACATCCTATCAGTTAACAAGCTATTAGGATAGGGTTCTTTCACCAGTTATTAACCTGGAAACAGGATAATTTTCCATCCTTGATTCCTCTCCATACCTCTCACTTGTCCCTTCTTCTTCTTATTTTTCTCAAATTCCTTTTTACCACATTATTATTTTTTTAGACAACGTTTCCCTGTCACCCAGGTTGGAGTGCAGTGGTGTGATCATAGCTCACTGCACCCTCAACCTCCCAGGCTCCAGCGATTTTCCCACCTCAGCCTCCAGAGTAGCTGGGACCACAAGCATGCCACCATGTCTGGTTAATTTGTGTACTTTTTGTAGAGGCAGGGTTTCAACAAGTTGCCCAGGCTGGTCTCCAACTCCTGAGCTCAAGTGATTTGCCTGCCTTGGCCTCCCAAAGTGTTGGGATTACAGGCATGAGCTACCTTGCCCTGCTTACTTAAAAAAAATTTTTTTTTAAATTTCTACTAGACGTTAGGTCTGGCTATGTTGCCCAAACAGGTCTCAAACTCCTGGCCTCAAGGGATCCTTCCACCTCAGCCTCCCAAAGTGTTGGGATTAAAGGTATGAGCCACAATATTCAACCCTCCTTAAGCACATACTTTTGTATGTTAGTGATGCTATCTTTCCGACCATGATCATAATTCTAACACGTCTTTGCAAAAGTAGAAAAAAAAAAGCAACAATAGTGAACACTTCAAACAGCAACTGTTACAGGATCTCTGGGGTGTCAATTTTCTGGCTGGAAACCTCTGTGGCAGGTGGTGCCTTTGCCCGAGTTCTTGTCCTGCATCCAATAAGAATGAGGTAACAGACAAGTGAAGGGTGAATAAGACAAAGATGATCTTTACTAAGTGTTAAAACAGCTCAGAGGAGAGCCGCAGTGGGTAGCTTCTCTCTGCAGGTAGGTTGTCTGTGGAGTGTTCAGCTCTCAGCAGAACAGAGGCCCTGGAGAGGGCTGCTCCTTTCTGCTACTGGTCTTCCCAATGTCTGCTGCTCTCAGCAGAAAGGAGGCCCTGAAGAGGGTTGCTCCTGTCTACAGAGGGTCGTCCCACCCCATTGTTTCTCCCTCTCTGAGTCCTCTCCATCCTCCGCCCTGTTCTGACTGAGCCCGGGGCTTTTATGGACCTCAGAGGGGATGAAGTGCAGGCTGATTGGTCCATGGGCAGCCATGGGCAGCCAGAAGAAGCACCATGAGTCCCCACTCCCGTCAGCAGGACTGGCAGCCCACAGGCCTTCAAGTCCTTTTGTTAGGACTACATGTCTTCCTCCCTGGCCTGAAGGTGGAGCCTCACTGGGGATCTGCCCCCTTCCACCCGGGAATCTATCTGTTTCCTTCTGCCATTCTTGGCCCCAGGGCTCGGCCTCAACCCTGCTCCCAGATCAGGGTGGGCACAGGGAGTGGAGAGAGGCCAGGCAGGGAGAGCAGACACTGCCAAGCCTGCAGGGACAGGGTGGGGGGGCCCTTACCGGGGTCCCAAGGGTGCAGGCTGCAAAGACTCTTGGGTCCTGCGCTAACTCTGAAGGGTGCAACTCGGAAGGCGTGGGGCTTCTGCTTGTCTCAGGCTCCTGCCTGCCTGTTCTGTGGAGCCTGGTAGGCCCAGGTCTGCAGCCGTGAGTCTATGGCACAGATTCTGCCTGCTCCTCGGCCCCCCAAGAACCCAGGGAGGCTCAGATCCTCAGCAGCAGTTTGGGCGGTTGCAGCCCCACCCAGGAGAGCAGGGCTTCTGCCTGCTTCGTGGAGCGGGAGGCCTGGGTCTGCAGCTTGCATTTGGGCAGCTGCAGCGGCACTCGGGGAGCTCCCAACTTAACTCTGAAGGGGCGGGGCTCCCCCTGGCTCCATGTAGTGTGCAGCCCCAGCCCCGTGCCTCCTTGCCGCAGCCAGCGTCATGGCAGCAGCCACTGCCATCAAAACCAGTTAATTTCTGGTTGGAGGAGTTCTGCTAAAGGAAAGTACCAGGGTTGCCCTTGAATCTCCAGAGCAGGAAGCCCAGGCCAACTCTTTGGCATTTAGGGAGTGAGGATAAACTCTGACTCTCAGAGGTGGTGTAGTCTCTCCTCCTTGTTTGCTTAGGGTATTTGCTTTATGCTTCTTGGCCTACTCACTGATTGGTTTCTTCCTCTTCCATCTGCACTTGGTAGAAATATTTCAATTCCACTTTGGGAGGCCGAGGCAGGTGGATCACCTGAGGTCAGGAGCTCGAGACCAGCCTGACCAATATGGTGAAACCCCGTCTCTACGAAAAATGCAAAAATTAGACGGGCCTGGTGGTGGGTGCCTGTAATCCCATCTACTTGGGAGGCTGAGGCAGGAGGATTGCTTGAACCCGGGAGGTAGAGGTTGCAGTGAGCCGAGATTGTGCCACTGCACTCCAGCCTGGGTGACAGAGTGAGACTCTATCTCAAAAAAAAAAAAAAAAAAAAAAAAAATATTTTAGTTCCAGCCATGGCTCTCTCTACATGACCTGCCATCTTCATCACTCAACTCTGATTGACTTGTGACTTCCTGCAGCATTTCCTAGAAAATGGAATTGGCCCTGCAGGGGTTAGTGGTTTACCTTATTCCAATCAGCTGTGACCAGGGGAGCATATTTACAGCTATGCATAGGGCTCTTTCACCCTTTTGGCAGGGGTTAGGTGAGGGATAGTTTACACAGAGGATCTGAGCACCTAAGGATTTCTATCAATACAAGAGAACTTGAAGCAGACACTGAAAATTGGTTCCCTTTTAATCACTTTCTAGTTTGGCTCCTTGAAAGTTTAACACCATTTCTCAGACTTCTTTGCAGCTAGGACTGTGCCAAGCAGAAGCTAGATCACGTACAGAGTCCTAGCTGCAAAGAAGTGGAAATCTTGGAGTAATGTGAAGAGGCCACCACATTTGGGGAGATAGTATTTTCGGCAGGCAGGTGGCAGAGGCGACTAGTTCTTCCAGGGCAGCTGTGGTGCAGTTTCCAGCATACAGTCTCTCATGGTATAGGTGCCAAGCAGTGGCTCCTGTGGTGTTTTTCTGAAATAGTTCTCTGTCGTGACTAGTTATTGTTTCTGGATTCTCCTGGCTTTGCGAGGGTAAGCGTCTGGAAACTTTTATGGCAGTTGGATATTGTCACAACACGCAAGCATGTAATTTTTGTGGTTTTAAAAGTATTATTCTGAGACAGATGTGAAATGGAAAAAAGCAAAAGACCCCTTCATCCTTCATCACAGACTGAGAAGCACTGGCTCTCTACTGCTTTTTTTTTTTTTTTTTTTTTTTTTTTTTTTGAGACAGATTCTGGCTCTGTAGCCAAGGCTGGAGTGCAGTGGCATGATCTTGGCTCACTGCAACCTCTGCCTCCTGGGTTCAAGCGATTCTCCTGCCTCAGCCTCCCGAGTAGCTGGGGCTACAGGCGTGTGCCACCATGCCTGGTAATTTTTTGTATTTTTAGTAGAGATGGGGTTTCACTCTGTTAACCAGGATGGTCTAGATCTCCTGACCTCGTGATCCGCCTGCCTTGGCCTCTCAAAGTGCTGGATTACAGGCATGAGCCTCTGCGCCTGGCCACTGCTTTTGTTCTTGAGCTGAGTGAGCAACTGGGCAAGCTACAATCTCTGTAGAAGCCGCAGAAGGCTCCTGTGCAATTTACACTCTTACAAAACACCTGTACTTGTATAAACGACAAGGCAGGTCTTATTTCCAAAGAAATGTAGAACTGAAAATGATAACTCTTTTTTTTTTTTGCAACAAACATGAGTAGTAAATCATAAATCTGTCCAAATATTAGGACACATTTGAGCCAGGACAATGTCACTGCTTTCTTTGCCATGTAATCTATCTACCCTGGGGTTGGGTTAATACATAAAATGATTTGACCTCGGAGTAATCTACACAGTGCCAAATTGCAGTTATTTAAAGGTGCAAGATATGATGTATTTTAACTGGGATTGCACTGTATGGTGTCTTTGTATGTGTGTACACATACATAAAGTTTTATGTTCCATAAAAGCATGGAAAATTGATGATGGCATTTTTAGCAAACATGAAACAATGTGCTGTTGCTGCAAATACAAAGCCTTCCTCCGGGAGAATTCTAAAATGGATATTATTATATTTTTATAATGCTTATCACCACCATTAGAACAAGACCGTTTTGGAATATATCATTCAACAGCTGGCCTGCCATGTGCTGGCTGAATAAAATCATGGGACTCAGGCATAAAAGGAGCAATTTCCTACATCATTGTTGTTGTTGCTCTTTTTTAGTCATAAAAACAGACTAGATGATCATTCAAAATATACTCTCAGAAGGACAGGAATACTTCATTTTGTGCAAATAGTTAGGTTCCTGAAAAAAATTGTATGGGTTAATTTTTCCTTCTATAATTGCCATTTTGTACACATGAGAAAAAATACATTTTAAAGACAATTCTGAATCTTTAAAAAATATAATCACCCTCAATTTTTATGACAAAATATTTATTTCTTACAAATAATCTAAGTAATAAATGCAGATGGCTAAAAAATGAAAATATCATTAATATTATAATAAAAAGCAAGTCACCTAGCTGACATTCCTCTTCCACTAGTCCCATGTCTCTGGAGTTGACCCTTTTTACTTTTCTGGCCTTTGCATCTTCTGAAGATTGTTACCATAAATTGCAACAATATGCCTTTACAGTTGTTTATTGTTTTACTAACTGAGACATTATATGACTGATTTCCTACTATGATAGATGAAGAGTCAGCTCACTTGCAATGCTCTCAGTCTTATTCTCTAGCCTCTTCCATTATCAATGTTATCAGTTCCTCCACTGGTTGTCTCTGTAACTTCAAATTTATTTCATTTCTTAGTCCTTTGACCTAAGAACCTTATAAAAGCAATTCCTCTTAGGGTCCCACTATTTCCTCTATTGTTTTAGAACTGGCTAAGTATTTAATAGAATGTTCTTCAATTTGAGTTGGCCTGATGTTTTCTCACGATTACATTAAGGTTATTCATTTTGTTTAACTTTTATTTTAAGTTCAGGAGTACATGTGCAGGTTTGTTATATAGGCTAACATGTGTCATAGGAGTTTGTCATACAGATTATTTTGTCACCCAGGTATTAAGCCTACTACCCAATAGTTATTGTTCCTGATCCTCCTCCCAGCCTCCACATTCTGATAGGCCCCAGTATGTATTGTTCCCCTCTATGTGTCCATTTGTTCTCATTATTTAGCTCTCACACTTATAAGTGAGAAAATGTGGTATTTGGTTTTCTGTTCCTGTGCAAATGAACGTACACATGCGTGTGTCTTTATGGTTGGAATGATTTATATTCCTTTGGGTATATACCCAGTGATGGAATTGCTGAGCTGAATGATAAATCTGTTTTTAGCCCTTTGAGGAATTACCACACTGTTTTCCACAATGGTTGAGCTAATTTACACTCCCACCAACAGTATATAAACGTTCCCTTTTCCCTACAACCTTGCCAGCATCTGTTTTTTTGTTGTTGTTGTTGTTGTTTAGTTAGATGGAGTCTTGCTCTCTTGCCCAGGCTGAAGTGCAGCAACGTGATCTCAGCTCACTGCAACCTCCGCCTCTCGGGCTCAAGCAATTCTCCTGCCTCAGCCTCCCAAGTAGCCGGGATTATAGGTACTTGCCACTATGCCCAGCTAATTTGTGTATTTAGTAGAGACGGGATTTTTGCCATGTTGGCCAGGCTGGTCTCAAACTCCTCACCTCAGGTGATCCGCTCACCTTAGCTTTCCAAAGTGTTGGGATTACAGGCGTGAGCCACCATGCTGGGCTATTTTGACTTTTTAATAGCCATTCTGACTTGAATGAGATGGTATCTCACTGTGGTTTTGATTTGCACTTCTCTAATGATCGGCGATATTAAGCTTTTTTTCATATACTTGTTGGCTGCATATATGTCTTCTTTTGAAAACTGTCTGTTCTTGCTCTTTGACTACTTTTTGTTTTTTCCTATACATTTGTTTTAGTTCTTTATAGGTGCTGGATATTAGATCTTTGTCAGATGCATAGTTTACAAATATTTTCTCCCATTCTGTAGGCTGTCTGCTTACTCTGTTGATAGTTTCTTTTGCTGTGCAGAAGCCTTTAATTAGATCTCATTTGTCAATTTTTGCTTTTGTTGCAATTGCTTTTGACGTCTTCATCATGAAATCTATGCCTGTTCCTATGTCCAGAATGGTATTGCCTAGGTCGTCTTCCAGGGTTTTTATAGTTTTGGGTTGTACATTTAAATTAAGTCTTTAAGGCTGGGCGCGGTGGATCACGCCTGTAATTCCAGCACTTCGGGAAGCTGAGGTGGGCCGATCATCTGAGGCCAGGAGTTGGAGACCAGCCTGGCCAACATGGAGAAATCCCGTCTCTACTAAAAAAAATAGACGAATTAGCTGGGCATGGTGGTGTATGCCTGTAATCCCAGCTACTCGGGAGGCTGAAGCAGGAGAATCGTTTGAACCCAGGATGCAGAGGTTGCAGTGAGCCGAGATCATGCCACTGCACTCTAGCCTGGGCGACAGAGGGAGACTCCATCTCAAAATAAATAAATAAATAATAAAGTAATTAATTAATTAAGTCTTTAACCCATCTTGAGTTAATTTTTGTATATGGTATAAGGAAGGAGTTCAATTTCAATCTTCTGCATATGACTAGCCAGTTATCCCATATGACTAGCCAAATATCCCGTTTATTGAATAGAGAGTCCTTTCCCATTGCTTGTCTTTGTTAGCTTTGTCAAAGATCAGATGTGACATCACCTACAGACATGTATGTAGGTATGTGGCATTATTTCTGGGCTCTCTATTCTGTTCCATTGGTCCATGTGATTGTTTCTGTACCGGTACCATGCTGTTTTGGTTACTGTAGCCCTATAGTATAATTTGAAATCAGGTAGCATGATGCTTCCAGCTTTTTTCTTTATGCTTAGGATTGCCTTGGCTATTTGGGCTCCTTTTTGGTTCCATACGATTTTTAAAATAGTTTTTTCTAGTTCTGTGAAGAATGTCTTTGGTAATTTAATAGGAATAGCACTGAATCTCTACATTGCTTTGGGCAGTATGACTACTTTAACAATATTGATTCCTCCTGTCCATGAGCATGGAATGTTTTCCCATTTGTTTGTGTCATCTCCGGTTTCTTTTTTCTCTTCCTTCCTTCCTTCTTTTTTTTTCCACAGTTTCACTCTGTCACCCAGGCTAGAGTGCAGTCATGAGATCTTGGCTCACTGCTACCTCCGCCTCCCAGGTTCAAGCAATTTTCGTGCCTCAGCCTCCCAAGTAGCTGGGATTACAGGCATGTGCCACCATGCCCGGCTAATTTTTGTATTTTTAGTAGAGATGGGGTTTTGCCATGTTGACCAGGTTGGTCTCAAACTCCTGACCTCAGGTAATTCAACTGCCTTGGTCTCCTAAAGTGCTGGGATTACAGGTGTGAGTCACCATGCCTGGCCATCTCTGGTTACTTTGGGCAGCGTTTTGTAGTACTCCTTGTGGAGCTCTTTCACCTGCCTGGTTAGCTGTATTCCTAGGTATTGTATTCTTTTTGTGGCAATTGTGCATAGGATTGCATTTCAGATTTGGCTGTCAGCTTGACTGTTTTTGGTATATAGGAATGCTAGTGATTTTGTACATTTGTATCCTGAGAGTTTGCTGAAGTTTTTTGTAAGTTTAAGGAGTTTTAAGCTGAGATTATGGGGTTTCTTAAGATATAGGATCATATTGTCTACAAACAGTGATACTTTGACTTCCTTTCTTCCTGTTTGGATGTGCTTTATTTATTTCTTTCTCTTGCCTGATTGCTCTGGCCAGGACTTCCAATATGATGTTAAATAGGAGTGATGAGAGAGGGCATCCTTGTCTTGTGCCAGTTTTCAAAAGGAATGCTTCCAGCTTTTGTCTATTCAGTATGATGTTGGCTGTGGGTTTGTCATAGATGGCCCTTATTATTTTGAGGCATGTTCCTTCAATACATAGTTTATTGAGAGTTTTTAACATGAAGTGATGTTTGATTTTATTGAAAGCCTTTTCTGCATCTATTGAGGTAATCAATCTTTAGTTCTGGTCATGTGATGAATCACATTTATTGATTTGTGTATGTTGATCCAAACTTGCATCTCAGGGATGAAGCCTACTTGATTATGGTTGATGAGCTTTTTGATGTGCTGCTGAATTTGGTTTGCCAGTATTTTGTTAGAGGATTTTTGCATCAGTGTTCATCAAGGGATTGGCCTGAAGTTTCCTTTTTTTGTTGTTGTGTCTTTGCCAGGTTTTGGCATCAGGATGAGGCTGGCCTCATAGAATGAGTTAGGGAGGAGTCCCTCCTCCTCAGTTTTTTTGGAATAGTTTCAGTAGAAATAGTACCAACTCTCCTTTGTACATTTGGTAGAATTTGGCTTGAATCTGTCTGGTCCTGGGCTGTTTTTTTTTTTTTTTTTTTTTTGGTAAGCTATTTATTACTGATTCCATTTTGGAGCATATTATTGGCCTATTCAGGGATTCAATTTCTTCTGGCTCAGTCTTGGGAGGGTGTATGTGTCCAGGAATTTGCTCATTTCTTTTATATTTTCTTGTTTATGTGCATAGAAGTGTTTATAATGTTATTTGATAGTTATTTGTATTTCTGTAGAGTCAGTGGCAATATCCCCTTAGTCATTTCTAATTGTGTTTATTTGGATCTTCTCTCTTTTATTTTTTATTACTCTAGCTAGTGGTCTATCTAGTTCATTAATTTTTCCAGAAAACCACTTCTTGGATTTGCTGATCTTTTGAGTGTTTTTTCATGTCTCAATCTCCTTTAGTTCAGCTCTGAGTTTAGTTATTTTTTGTCTTCTGCTAGCTTTGGGGTTGGTTTTCTCTTGGTTCTTTAGTTCTTTTAGTTATGATGCTAGGTTGTTAAGTTAAGATATTTCTAACTTTTTGATGTGGGCATTTAGTGTTGGAAATTTCTCTCTTAACACTCCCTTAGCTGTGTTCCAGAGATTCTGGTATGTTGTATCTTTGTTCTCATTAGTTTCAAAGAACTTCTTAATTTCTGCCTCAGTTTCATTATTTACCCAAAAGTCATTCAGGAGCAGGTTGTTCAATTTCCAGGTAATTGTATGGTTTTGAGCAGATTTCTTAGCCTCGATTTCTAATATGATTTTGCTGTGGTCTCAAAGAGTGGTTGTTATGATTTCAATTCTTTTACATTTGCAGAGGAGTATTTTATGTTCAATAATGTGATCAATTTTAGAGTAAGTATCATGTGGCAATGTGAAGAATGCATATTCTGTTGCTTTTGGGTGGAGAGTTCTGTAGGTGTCTCTCAGGTCCAGTGCTGAGTTCAGGTCCTAGATGTCTTTGTTAATTTTCTGCCTAGGTGATCTGTCTAATGCTGTCAGTGGGTGTTGGAGTCTCCCAATATTATTGTGTGGGAGTCTATGTCTCTTTGAAGATCTCTAAGAACTTGCTTTATGAATCTGGGTTCTCCTGTGTTGAGTGCATATATATTTAGGATAAGTAGGTCTTCTTGTGGAATTGAACCCTTTCCCATTATTTAATGCCTGTCATTGTCTTTTTTGATCTTTATTGATTTAAAGTCTGTTTTGTCTGAAATTAGGATTGTAACCTCTGCTTTTTTCTGTTTTTCATTTGCTTGGTAGATATTTCTATATTCCTTTATTTTGAGCCTAAGGGTGTCATTGCATGTGAAATGGGTCTCTTGAAAGCCGCATACCAATGGGTCTTGGTTCTTTATCCAGATTGCCACTCTGTGCCTTTCGATTGGGAGCATTTAGTCCATTTATGTTCAAAGTTAGTATTGATATGTGTGGATTTGATCCAGTCATCATGATGTTAGCCAGTTATTATGCAGACTTGTTTATGTGATTGCTTTTTAGTGTCACTGGTCTGTGTACTTCATTGTGTTTTCGTAGTGGCTGGTAACAATCTTTTCATATTTAGTGCTTCCTTCAGGAGCTCTTGTAAGGCAGGTCTAGTGGTAATGAATTCTCTCAGCATTTGCTTGTCTAAAAAGGATCTTATTTCTCCTTTGCTTTTGAAGCTTAGTTTGGCCAGATATGAAATCCTGGGTTGGATTTTTTTTCTTTAAGAGTGTTGAATATTGGTCCCCAAACTCTTCTGGCTTATAGAGTTTCTTCTGAGAGGTCCATTATTTGTCAGATGGGCTTCCCTTTGTAGGTGGCCTGATATTTCTAGCTGCCTTTAACATTTTGCTTTTTATTTCAACCTTGGAGAATCTGATGATTATGTTTCTTGGGGATGATCTTCTTGTAAAGTATCTTATTGGGGTTCTCTGCATTTCCTGAATTTGAATGTCAGCCTTTCTAGCTAGGTTGGGGAAATTCTCATGGATGATATCCTGAAATACGTTTTCCAAATTGCTTACACTCTCCTAATCTCTTTCAGGGGCATCAGTGAATCATAGATTTGGTCTCTTTACATTATCACATATTTCTCAGAGGTTTGGTTCATTCCTTTTCATTCTTTTTTCTCTATTCTTGTGTTACTGTCTTATATCAGAAAGCCAGTCTTCAAGCTCTGAGATTCTTTCCTCTGCTTGGTCTATTCTGCTATTAATACTTGTGATTACATTATTAAATTCTTGTAGTGTGTTTTTCAGCTCTATGAGGTCAGTTATGGTCTTTCCTATACTGGCTATTTTATCTCTCAGTTCCTGCATCATTTTATTGCGATTCTTAGCTTCCTCGGATTGGGTTTCAATGTACTCCTGCATCTCCATGATCTTCATTCCTCTCCATTTTCTGATTTTTTTCTTCTTTTTTTTTTTTTTCTCCTGAGGCAGAATCTCACTCTGTTGCCCAGGCTGGAGTGCAGTGGCACAATCTTGGCTTACTGCAACTTCTGCCTTCCAGGTTCAAGTGATCCTCCCACCTCAGCCTCTTGAGCAGCTGGGATGACAGGCATGTACCACCATGCCCAGCTAATTTTTGTATTTTTAGTAGAGATGGGGTTTCACCATGTTGGCCAGGCTAGTCTCAAACTCCTGGCCTCAGGTGATCCACCCACCTCAGACTCCCAGAGTGCTGGGATTACAGGCATGAGCCACCACAACTGTCCCATATTCTGAATTCTATTTCTGTCATTTCAGACATCTCAGCCTGGTTCAGAACCCTTGCTCCTTGAACATTCAACTCACCCATTCCCCTGGAGTCACTGGGGGCCAGAAACAAATCCCAGTTCATGGTAGCCCCATGCAGGATTCACAGGTTCTTCCTGCTTCAGTCCAGCTTCTGTGTCTTCCCTCCATCCACTCTCAGTGCTTTCACTCTGAAGATCTGTTAGGAGTGTACCAGTTGTCTCGGTCTCTCAGTAGCAGCTGTTCCCCCTGGCTATGTCTAGTCAGCCATCTTTCTTTCTCCCGAGGTTATTCATTTTAAGGAAGAATATTACAGAGGTATTAGAACCCTCCCAGTGCATAACATGATGTTAATATGTCATTCCTTGTGAAATTAACCTTAATTATCTGGTTATTGTGGTATCTGAAGGCTTCTCCACTTTAAATTTCTATGTTTTCTATGTAACAATAAATATTTGAAGGAAGGTACTTTGAAATTATGCAAATATCCTCTTTCTTCTTAAACTTTTACTCACAAATATTAGCATTAATTGGTGGACCTTGCCAGTAGCAATGATTACAGTAGTGTTCTAATATTTATTTTTAAATTTTCTTCATTTTTCTACTTATTAATATGATTTTTCTGTAAGGTGGAGTTGTCTCTTCTCTATCAGTTATTTATGGTTAATCATTTATTTATATCTGTATGGAGTCATGGATATTTACTTTATTCTTTAGGTTATAATTCAATACTTTATTTCATTATTTTTGTTTCAGCTTTAGTCATTCGGAGCTTTTTAAAATTGACTTCCATGACATTTTGACAAGCCTCCATTTTTTGTTTTTTGGTGGTTTTTTTGCACCTCATTACTTTCTGGCAATGTGAGATGATCCAGTCTTATTTTGTACTTTTCCTGTCACAGCCTTGAAATCAATCACTTCCCTAAGGAGTCCTGGTTCTTTTTAAGAATAATAGCTAGGGGCTGGGTGTTGTGGTTCATGCCTATAATCCCAGCACTTTGGAAGGCTGAGGCAGGAGGATTGTTTGAGGCCAGGAATTTGAGACCAGCCTGGGCAAAATAGTGAGGCCCCCATCTCTACAAAAAGTAAATAACAACAACAAAACTGGGCATGGTCCATATGCTAGCTACTCGGGAGGCTGAGGTAGAAGGATTGCTTGAGCCTGGGAACTTGTGGCTGCAGTGAGCCATGATTGCAATATTGCACTCCACAGCCTGGATGACAGAGCAAGACCCTATATTAAAAAAAAAAAAAAAAAAGGTATTTAGAAACCACAATCTGGACACTAGTTATGTTCATTGCTGTTGGGGGTATTACTAATTCTAGGTCTTCTCAGTGAGTTAGTATATACTCACATATACATTTATTTCTCTAGCTATCTATTAAAAATCAACAAGATTCATAGTGTTACTAATGATCCAATCCAGCTCTTCAAGGTTAATTCTGGCATTCCTTTTTTGTTTATTTATAAATTTTTTCTCTGACAGTGAGAAACCCGTTGCTCATATCTAAAATATATTTATCTAATTGACCTAGTCTACATTTAAAGTGGTTTCAATTCTAACTTACCCTCTTCTGAAAAACAAATTTATCAATTAGACTACAATGTTTTGTACAGTGCTTTTTTTAGCCTTACAGAATCCACTAAAAATGCTGTTTTCCAAAGTATCTTATGTCAGCTCCTTTCTTTACCACCCTCTTCAATAAGGGTATGCCATTCTGTATAATAAAGTTAGATTTATTTTTCACATTCTGCATTCCATATTGGGTTCCATCCACATCTGATTGCTTCATAAAGAATTGCTTGCAGTGAAAGTCTTCCTTTGTGGTATACAGTTCTGAAATTTTGAGAGATGCATGGTCATGTGTTTACCATCACAGTACCATATGAGACAATTACATTACCTCCAAAATTCATTTGTTCTATCTTTTTTCTTCTTCTTCTTCTCTTCTTCTTCTTCTTTTTTTTTTTTTTTTTTGAGACAGGTTCTCTTTCTGTCACCCAGACTGGGTTGCAGTGGCACAATCTGGGCTTGCTGCAATCTCTGCTCTCCAGGCTCAAATGATCCTCCCACCTCAGCCTCCCAAGTAGCTGGGAACATGGGCACACACCACCACACTCGGCAATTTTTTTCTGTATTTTTGGTAGAGATGGGGTCTCACCATGTTGCCCAGGCTGGTCTTGAACTCCTGAGCTCAAGCAATCTGCCTGCCTCAGCCTCCCAAAGTGCTGGGATTACAGGCATGAGCCACGGAACCTGGACTTCTTCCAGCTCACAATTCCTAGAATTTGTAATCAAATTCTTCCAGCTGACAATTCCTAGAAATCACTGACCTAGTTTCCATTTCTAGAATTTTTCCTTTCCCAAAAAGTCATTTAAGTGAAATCATGCAATATATAGTCTTTGGGGTCTGGTTTCTCTTAGGGAATTGTGTTTAAGGAATCATCTATATTGGCTTTTTAACATTTAATTTTGTTATTTATTATTTTCTATGGATACGTAATAGTTGTACATGTTTATGTATTACATATGACATTTAGATATTTGCACACAATATGTGATAATCACATATGGGTAATTGGGATACCCATTACCTCAAACATTTATCATTTCTTTGTGTTGGGAACATCCCAAATCTTCTCTTCTAGCTCTGAAATATACAATAAACTATTGTTAGCCATAGGCACTCTATTGTGCTGCCAAACACTAAATCTTATTCCTTCTATCTAACTATATTTTTATCCATTAACCAATCCCTCTTCACCCCCCCCTTTTCCACTACCCTTTCCAGCCTTTGGTAAACACTGTTATATTTACTACCTCCATGAAATCGATTTTTATTTTAACTCCCACACATGAGTAAGAATATACAATATTTGTCTTTCTGCACCTGGCTTATTTCACTTACCCATAATGTCCTCCAGTTCCATTCATCTTACAGCAAATGACAGTATTTCATCCTTTTTATGGTTGAATGAGATTTCATTATATATATACAGCACGTTTTCTTTAGCTATTCATCCATTGGTAATCACGTAAGTTAATTCCATGTTTTGGTTATTGTGAAGAGTGCTGCAATAAACATGGGAATGCAGATATCTCTTCAATATCCTGATTTTCTTTCTCTTGGATATATACCCAGCAGTGGGATTGCTGAGTCATATGGTAGTCCTATTTTTAGTTTTTAGAGAAATCATCATAATGTTCTTTATAGTGTCTGTACTAATTTGCATTCTCACCAACAGTGTACAAGTGTTCCTCTTTCTCTACATCCTCATTAACATTTGTTATTGCCTGTCTTTTGAGTAAAAGCCATTTCAACTGGGGTGAGATGATATCTCATTGTAATTTTGCTTTGCATTTATCTGGTGATTAATGATATTGAACTTTTTTATATACCCATGGGCCATTTCTGTTTTACGTTTTTCAAGAAATGTCTACTGAGGTCTTTTTGCCTATTTTAAAATTAGATTATTAATTTTTTGTTATTAAATTGTTTGAATTTCTTATATATTCTGGTTCTTAATCCCATGTTGGATTGGTAATTTGCAAATATCTTTTCCTTTCTCTGGGTTATCACTTCACTTCATTGATTAGTTTCCTTTGTTATGCAGAAGCTTTTTAGTTTGATGGACTCTTATTTGTCCATCTTTGTTTTTGTTTGTTTGTGCTTTTGAGACCTTTCCCAAAAAATCCTTGTTCAGACGAATGTCCTGAGTCATTTTTCCTATGTTTTCTTCTAGAAGTTTTTTAGTTTCTGTTTTTACATTTAAGTTAATTCATTTTGAGTTAATTTTTATATACATTAAGAGATAGGGATTCAGTCTCAGCACCATTTATTGAAAATATCTTTTTTCCCCAGTGTGTGTTCTTGGTGTCTTTGCCAAAAATTAGTTAGATGTAAGTGCATGAATTTCTTTCTGTATTCTTTATTCTGTTCCATTGGTCTGTGTGTCTATTTTTATGTTAATATCATACTGTTTTGATTATTACAGCTTTGTAGCATATTTTGAAGTCAGGTAGTGTGATGCCTCCGGCTTTGTTCGTTTTGTTCAAGATTGCTTTGGCTATTTGGGGTCTTCTGTGGTTCTGTATACATTTCAAGATTGTTTTTTCTATTTCTATGAAGAATATCGTTGGTATTTTGATAGGGATTGCAGAAAATCTGTAGATTGCTTCCTTGATTTTTTTTAGGTTGTTTACTATTGACATATAGAAACACTACAGATTTTGGTATGTTTATTTTGTATTCTGCAACTGTACTAAATTTGTTTATTAGTTCTAACAGAATTTTGGTGGTGTCTGTAGGGTTTTGTATATATAAGATTATGTCACTTGGAAGCAGGGACAATTTGATTTTCTTATTTTCAATTTGGATGCTTTCTTTTCTTTCTCTTGCCTATTTGCTTGGCTGGGACGTCCAATATTAAATAAAAGTAGGCATCATGTCTTGTTCTAGATCTTAGAGGAAAAGCTTTCCAGTTTCCCCCATTGAGTATGATGCTAGCTGTGAATTTGAAATATATGGCCTTTATTGTGTTAAGGTATGCTCCTTCCCTGTCTAATTTGTTGAGAGTTTTTATCATGAAAGGATGGTGAATTTTATCAAATGCTTTTTCTGGATCTATTGAAATAATCTTATGGTTTTTGTCTTTGATTCTGTTAATGTGGTGTATTACATTTGTTAACGTGCATATACTGAACCATCCTTGCATCCTTGGGATGATTCCCACTTGATCATGATGAATCATCTTTTTAATGTGTAGTTGAATCCAGTATTTTGCCAGTATTTTGCTGAGGTTTATTGTATTTACATTTATTAGTGATATTGGCCTACAGGTTTTTGTTGTTGTTGTTGTGGTGGTGGTGGTTGTGGTGTCTTTGTTTTGGAATCAAGGTAATGCTGGCCTCACAGAATGAGTTAGGGACAATTCCTTCTCATCAATTATTTTCAAAAGTTTGAGCAGAATTGATATTAATTTTTCTTTAAATTTTTGGTTTAATTTAGCAGTAAAGCCATCAGTTCTTGGGCTTTTCTTTAATGGGAAGCCTTTTATTATTTCTATCTCATTCTCATTATTAGTCTGTTCAGGTTTTCTGTTTCTTCATGATTCCATCTTGGTTGGTTGTATCAGTCTAGGAATTTTCCATTTCTTCTAGATTTTCCAACTTACTGGCATACAGTTGCTGATAATAGTATCTAATGTCCTTTGAATTTTTGGTGGTATCAGTTGTAATGTCTCCTTTTTCATCTTTGAATTTTTTTATTTGAATCTTTTTTCCTTATTAGTTTAGCTAAGCATTTGACAATTTTGTTTATGTTTTCAAAAAACCAACTTTTCATTTTGTTGATATTGTGTTTTTAGTCTTAATTTCATTTATTTCTTCTCTAATCTTTATTTTTTTTCCTTCTACTAGTTTTGGGCTTAGTTTGCTATTGATTTTATAATTCTCTAAGGTGCATCATTAGGTTGTTTATTGGAAATCTTTTGCTATTTTTTGATGTAGATGTTTATTGCTATAAAATGTCCTCTTAGAACTGGTTTTGCTATATCCCATTGGTTTTGGTATGTTGAATATCCATTTTTATTTGTTTCAAAATTTTTTAAAAATTTTTTTCTTAACTTTTTTATTGATCCATTGCACTCATGATATTTTATGAACAATAGTTTATTTTTTATTGCTCAGTGGCATATGATTGTATGGGTACTCCATAGTTTATTCATATACTTGTTGAAAAGTATGTTTTTTAAAATTTATCAATAATACTAATATAAACATTCAGAAACATATTCATATGAACATAGTTTTCATTTTATTTGCATAATCATGTTGGAGTGGTGTTGTTAGATCCTATTGTGTCTATTTAATTCATATTTTAAAGGGCTAAAGTATTTTCCAAAGTTTCTTTACTGTTTTAAATACCTGTTAACAATGTATGAGAGTTCCATTTGCTCTGCATCCCCATCAGCACTTCATATTGTCAGACTTCTAGTTGTAGCCATTTTAATAAGTATGTGGTATTATCTTTTTTGTTGTGTTAATTATACTTTACTAATGACTAATGATGTTGAACATTTATATATGTAGATATATGTTTGCATTTATATGTCTCCTTTGGTGAAATGTCATAAAGGAAACTAAAATAAAGCTACAATTTTCTAAATCTGTGCAATTCAATAGGAAATCAAAAACAAGAAGGTAAACACATGACTAGTTTTAGAACATTTAAAAATAAAAAAATTTTACCTGTATATATTCTATTTCCAGTACCATTCATTTCTTTGTATGGATCCTAGTCTGTATCTGGTATTGAATGTCTTCTGCCTGAAGAACCTTATTTAAAATTTACTATAGAATTCGTCTGCTGACAATAAACCCTCACGTTCATTTTAGGGGCATGAACATCTTTATTTTTTATTTTGAAATATGTGTATTTTTTTTTTGCTGGGTATAAAATTCTTTTTTTTTCTCTCAGCATTTCAAAGATGTCATTCCATTGTCTTTTAGCTTGCATAGTTTCAGAATATGAGTCTGCAGTAATTCTTAATATTTGTCCTTCTGTTGTGCAATGTCTTTTTTCCCCGTTTGGCTATCTGCACAATTTTTTCTTTATTTTTGGTTTTCAGCAGTTTAGATGTAACATGCCCAGATGTGGGTTTGGGAATTTATCCTAAATGGATTTCTTTGAGATTCTTAAACTTGTGATTTGGTGGCTGTCATTACATTTGGTAAACTCTTTCATTCTCAGCATGTGGATCTATAGTTTTCCTACCCTTATTTATTGAAGAGACTCTCTTCTCCAATGTATGTTTGTGGTGCTTTTGTTGAAAATCAGTTGGATATAAAGGCATGAATTTATTTCTGTGTTCTCTGTTCTATTGGTCTATGTATCTGTTTTTATGCCAGTATAATGTGGTTTTGGTTACCGTAACTTTATTTAGCCATTATTTTTTCAAATATTTCTTCTGAAGTATTTTGTCTGCTGGGATTCCAATCACATACATGTGAGACATTTTGATATTCTCCCACAGCTTTTAGTAGCTCCGTTTTGTTTCATTCACTTCTTTTTCCCTTTGGTTAGTTTGCATAATTTTTTACTCCTATGTTAAAGTACATTGATTTTTTTAATTAGTTGTGTGTAGTTTTTATTATCTATTTTTAATTTTTTGAGAAACCTTCATACTGTTTTTCATAATGGATTTACTAATTTTCATTCCCACCAACAGTGCACAAGCATTCCATTCTTCACATCCTTGCCAGCATTTGTGATTTTTTGTCTTTTTGATAATAGCCATTCTAACTGGGGCGAGGTGATATCTTTTTTTAATTTTAATTTTAAAAAATTTAAATAGCTTTACAGGTACAAGTGGGGGTGAAGTGATATCTTACCATGGTTTTGGTTTGCATTTCCCTGTTGAACATTTATTTTTTCATATATCTCTTGGCGTTTTGTATGTCTTATTTTGAGAAGTATCTATTCAGGTATTTTGCTTAATTTTGAAATTTTAATTTGGATTGTGTGTGTGTGTGTGTGTGTGTGTGTGTGTTGCCTATTGAGTTGTTTGGGTTACTTATATATTCTGGATATTAGTCATTTGTTGGATGAATAGTTTGAAAATATTTTATTGCACTCAACAGGTTGTCTCTTCACTCTGTTGATTGTTTCCTTTACTTTGCAGAAGTTTTTAGTTAAATATAGTTCCATTTGTCTATTTTGTTTTTTTTGACTATGCTTTTGAGGTCTTAGCCATAAACCTTTTGCCTAAGCCAATGTCTTGAAGTGTTTTCCCTATGTTTTCTTCTAGTACTTTCATAGTTTTGGGTTTCATGTTTAAGTCTTTAACCAACTTAGAGTTGATTTTTGTTTATGGTGAGACATGGGGTCTAGTTTCATTCTTTTGCATGTGGATATATAGTTTTCCTACCCTCACTTATTGAAGAGACTGTCTTTTCTCTAGTACATGTTCATGATGTTTTTGTTGAAAATCAGTTGAATGTAAAGACATATATTTATTTCTGTGTTCTCCATTCTATTCTATCAGTCTATGTGTCTGTTTTTATACCAGTACCCTGTAGTTTTGGTTACTGCAACTTTATAGTACATTTTGAAATCAGGTAGTGAAATGCCTCCAGCTTTGTTCTTTCTGTTCCAAATTGCTTTGGCTTTCTGGGGTCTTTTGGATTTCCATATGAATTTAATTTTTTTTCTACTTCTGTGAAGAAGGCCATTAGTATTTTGATGGGAATTGCATTAAATCTGTACATTGTTTTGGGTAATACAAGCATTTTTATAATATTAATTATTTGAATCCATGAACATGGAATATTTTCCATTTATTTATGTCCTCTTCAATTTCTTTAATCAATGTTTTATAGGTTTTATTGTAGAGATCATTTAACTCCTTTGTTAAGTTTATTCCTAGGTATTTTTTTTTCTTGAAGCTATTGTAAGCAGAATTGCTCTCTTGATTTTTTTCCAGTTAGTTTGCTACTGAAATACAGATATGTTACTGATTTTTCTATGTTGGTTTTGTATCCTGCAACTTTTCTAAATTTATTTATTAGTCCTAACAGTTTTTGGTGGAGTCTTTTAGGTTTTTCTATAGATATGTTTATGTTGTCTACCAACAGGGACAATTTGACTTCCTTCTTTCCAGTTTGGATGCCATTTATTTCTTTCTCTTGCATAACTGCTCTGGCTAGAACTTTTTGCATAACTGCTGTGGCTAGAACTTTCAATACTATGTTGAAATTATGAGGTAAATGTGGGTATCCTTATCTTGCTTCAAATCTTGGAGAAAAAGTTTTCAACTTTTCTTTGTTCATTATGATGTTAACTGTGGGTTTTTATCATTGTGGCCTTTATTGTGTTGAAGTATGTTTCTTCTATGTGCAATTTGTTGAGAATTTTTATCATGAAGGCAAGCTGAATTTTATTAAAAGCTTTTTTAGCATCAATGAAAATGATTTTATGGTATTTATCCTTGATTTTGTTACTGTGGTTTATCATCTTTATTAATTTGTGTATGTTGAACCATCCTTGCATCCCTGAGATGAATTCCACTTGATCATGGTGAATGGTGTTTTCAATATACTGTTGAATTTTATTTGCTAGTATTTTGTTGAGGGTTTTTGCATGTATGTTCATCAGTGGTATTGGTTTGAAGTCCTTGTCTGGTTTTGGAATCAGAATAACATTGGCCTTGGACAATAAGTTTGGAAGTATTCCCTTCTCCTTAACTTTTTGAAATAGTTTGAGTAGAATTGGTATTAATTTTTCTTCAAATGTTGGTAGAATTAAGCGGTAAAGCTATTGGGTCCTGGACTTTTCTTTGATGGGAGAGTTTTTATTACTACATCAATCTTGTTACTTGTTATTGTTCTGTTTGGGTTTTCTATTTCTTATGATTCAATTTTGATAGGTTGTATGTGTTCAGAAATTTATACATTTCTTCTAGATCTTCTAATCTATTGTTATTTAGTTGTTCCTAGTCTCTTATGATTCTTTGTATTTCTGTGGTATCAGTTGTCATGTTTCCTTTATCATCTTTGATTTTATTTATTTGAGTCTTCTCTTTTTCTTAGTAAGTCTAGCTAAAGGCATGTTGTTTTGTTTATTTTTTTTTAATTTTTTTTTGCTTTGTTGATCTTTTGTATTGTTTTAAAAATCTCTATTTCATTTAATTCCATTCTATTATTTCTTTTTTCTACTAATTTTGGGTTAAGTTTGTTCTTGTTTTTCTAGTTCTTGAGGTGAAAATCATCTTGCTTGAGATCTTTCTACTTTTTCAATGTAGGCATTTATTGCTATAAACTTCCCTCTTAGAACTGCTTTTGCTGTGTTTCATAGATTTTTGTATGGTGTATTTCCATTTTCACTTGTCTTAAGAAAAATGTTAATTTCCCTCTTAATTTCTTCCTTGACCTAATAGTAATTCAGGAGCATGTTGTTTAATTTCTGTGTATTTGTAGAGTTTCCAAAGTTTCTCCTGTTTTTTTTTTCTTCTTTTTTTTCACATGCCTATGCCCACTGTGTCAAATTCTCCTGTTACTGATTTCTAGTTTTATTCCACTGCAGTCAGAAAAGATACTTAATATAATTTTGACTTTAAATTTATTAAGACTTGTTTTGTGCCTGCATATATTATCTGTCCTGATAAATGCTCCATGCACTGTTGAGAAAAATGTGCATTTTGTAGTTGTTAGGTGGAATGCTCTGTAAAAGTCTGTTAGGTACATTCGATCTAGAGTACAGTTTAACCTCCATGTTTATTAATTTTCTGTCTGGATGATATGTCTATTGCTAAAAGTGGGGTGCTAAAGTCCCCTACTACTTTTATATTCTAAACAATCTCTCCCTTCAGGTCTATTAATATTTGCTTTACATTTTACCTTAGTATTGGGTTCATATGTATTACAATTACTATATTCCCTGTTGCATTGACTCCTTTATATAATTTATTATATTATATTATATAAATTATTATATAATTTATAATTTATTAAATTATATATTTATTAAATTATATAATTAAAATTTATATAATTTATTATATAAATAATACTATATTTATATAATAGCTTTATTTATTGTTTGTATACTATTCTTGACCTCAGTCTATTTTATATGATATAAGTACAGCTACTCCTGATCTTTTTGGTTTCCATTTGCATGGAATATCTTTTCCCATTCCTTTGATTTCAGTCTGCACGTATCTTCAGAGGTGCAGTTTCTTATAGATAGCATGTAGTTAGGTCCTGTTTTTCTTTAAACAAAAATTCATTCAGCTACTCTATATCTTTTTTTTTTTTTTTTTTTTTGAGACAGAGTCGCACTCTGTTGCCCAGGCTGGAGTGCAGTGGTACAGGCTCAGCTCACTGCAACCTCCACCTCCTGGGTTCAAGTGATTCTTGTGCCTCAGCCACCCGAATAGCTGGGATTACAGATGTGTGCCACCATGCTGGCTAATTTTTGTATTTTTAGTAGTGATGGAGTTTCACCATGTTGGCCAGGCTGGTCTCGAACTCCTGGCCTCAAGTGATCCAATCACCTCAGCCTCCCAAAGTACTGGGATTACAGGCGTGAACCACCATACCTGCCCTACTCTATGTCTTTTAATTGGAGAATATAATCCATTTACATTAAAGGTTATTATTGATAGGAGCATGTTTTCTGTTGCCATTCTTGTAAGTGTTTTTTGCATTTTTCTGGTAAATTTTTTATTTTCTTCCTCTCATACTGTCTTCCTCTGTGGTTAAGTAATTTTCTCTAGTAGTATGTTTTAATTCTGTGCTGTTTATTGTCAGTGTCTCTATTATAGATTTCTTTCTTTGTGGTTACTATGAGGCTTACATAAAACATTTTATAGTTATAATAGGTTATTTTAAACGGAAAAGAACTTAGCTTTGATTGCAAAGAAAAGCAAAGCAACAAAACACACTATACTTTAACATCATTCCCCCTCCACGTTTTGACTTTTCGATGTTTTAGTTTACATCTCTTTATATTGCCTCTCAACCAATTGTTGTAGTTATTATCATCTTTAATAAGTTTTAGTCTCCATAATTAAGATATAATTGGTTTATATATCATAATTACAGTACTAGAGTATTCTGAATTTCTATTCTTACTTTTACCAGTGAGTTTTATACCTTCAGATGTTTTCTTGTTAGATGTTAACATCCTTCTCTTTTAGACTGCTGGACTCCCTTTAGGATTTCTTGTATGACAAGCCTGATGTTGATTAATTCCCTCAGGGTTTGTTTTTTTTTTCTTTTTTTGGTCTAGGAAAGTCTTTATCTTTCCTTCATGTTTGAAAGATAGCTTTGTTGCATACAGTATTCTTAGCTGACAGTATCTTTTTCTCAGTACTTTGAATATATATCTCACTGTCTCCTAGTCTGCAAAGTTTCTGCTAAGAGATTTACTGCAAGCTATATTGGGGCTCTATTGAATGTGCTTTTTTTTTCTCTTCCTGGTTTGAATATTCCTTCTTTATCTTTGATTTTTGATAGTTTGATTATGATATGATTTGGGGAATTCCTCTTTGAATTCGATTGGTGACCTCTGAGTTTCCTGTACCTGAGTGCTATCATCTTTCTTCAGATTTGAAAATCTTTCAGCTATAATTTTTAAAATATGGCTCTTTTCTCTCTCATCTTCTTTAGGAATTCTTATTATATGAAGGTTAGTTTGCTTGATGGTATCCTATAATTCTTTTTTTCTTTTCTGATGGGTAATTTCATATGTCCTGTCTTCAAGCCCATTGATTCTTTCCTCTGATTAAATATGTTGTTGAATCTTTATAATGAGCTTTTCCAGTTTAGCTATTTTATCCTTTATGTCTAAGATTTCTACTTTTATGTGTGTTTTTATATTTTTTTCTTTGTCAATTTTCTCATTTTGTTCCTGGATTTTTTTTCAAATTTCATTTAATTTTTTAAATCTATACTCTTTTGTGCTTCCCTGAACTCTTTAAGAAGATTTTTCTGAATTCTGTCAGACATGTTACGGGCCTTCAATTATTTTGGGTCTATTACTGGAGCTTTGTTGGTTTCTTTTGATGGTATCATATTTCCCTGAGTTTTCACAATCCTTGTGTCTTTACATTGATGCCCGCACATTTGAGGAGATGGTCACCTCTTCCAGCTTTTACAGGTATTCTTGGTGGTGGTAGACTTTTAGTGCTTAGTGTTGTAACTTAGTCACTGGTCTGCTATTGCTTCCTGGTCTGGGGAAGCCTTAAGAGAGTGCTAGAATTTAAAGTTTGTTTAAAAGGGAAAAACCTTTTAGTTGTTTCCAAGTAAGAGGAAGGTTCCACATTAGCACCTGGGCTTTGTGGGAAATCTAACCAGGGATTCAGGCTTTCCTGTGGGTTTTGCCTAGAGTAGGACTGTTGCATCATCCAGTTTTCTCAGTGTGGCATCTCTGCTGATTGGAGTACAGAGCAGCTGCAAGATCTGCATGTTAGTTTCAGCAATCAGCACCTCCGCTTTTCGTCCCCACTTCACCCCTGGTGTTTCAGCCCACCTGGTACTTGCAATGGTTCATGAGACAGGACCAGAGTGAGCTTCTTGTGAAGATTCTCAGACCGGTGGGGAGATCAAACTTCCATCTCCAATTCCCTCCTTTTACCTTGTAAACTGTGGGTCTAAGGAAATTATCTGTGAGTAGTGTTATGCCAGCTTGGGGGAGGGGGCGGCACAGTCTAAAATGAAGTGGGTATTACAATTCATAATTTACTGATGAAAGATCAGGAGCCTGGAGACATGGATTACTTTATAGTTAGAAAAGTGCAGTACAGGAACTTGACTTTTGCCTGGGTCCCATACTTGGATCACTGCCATCCACATTGTTAATTGGACAAGCTGAAGCAACACCTCTGTATAAAGGTCAAAAATTCCCTCATATGTAGCAAGTGATACTAACCTTCAAGGTTCTCACCCTTGAGCAACAATGCTGGCTTTGCCGTACTTCAGTGTGAGTGAATGTAGTCAGTTTTTCAGTAAGCACAAGATGATGTGACTGATGTATTCCAGGAAAATGGGCAAAATAGGTAGAAACGCATACACAGCCTTGGGAAACCTTTAGCTTTTATTCTTGCCTAATATATAGCATATTTTCTGCAAAAATTATGAGTTAAATATACTTTAATGAAGATGGGTATTTAAAATATAATTATGACAATTTAAAAAATCTTATGAATACAGAAGGAAAAAGAGCCAGTAAACAAAAACGATAAAAACAAACAAACAAAAAATAAATGAAATAAGAATAAAATCTTCTCAAGTTCTAGATAGTCTATTCATTTCTTTTCTTTTCCAGGTAGAAGCTCCCTGGAACAACTGCTGGAATAAGGTTCCAGAGTGGAAGGTAGTTATTTCACTGAGAACACACATCTGATTCATGCAAGAAAGTCCATGTTCCAGACAGGGCAGCCAAGCCTAAGTACATTTCTGCTTTATTGAGGTCTCAGGAAAATGTAGGCTTTCAGGACACTTGAGGTCGCTGCCTCAGTGCAGCTGTATTTTAATTTGTGTGAGTCCTTATACCTCATTTAGGTTTAAAAATAGGTGCTCTCCTTGTCTGTGGTATTCAGCTGCAAGTATTCCAGAGTGCCTTTTTTATAGCTGGCTACCCGTCTGGGTTTTTGGCTTCTTATCCCTGCTGCCTGTCTTTTCTGTAAAGAGTTGGCAATCATGTCTGAAAATTCTGCTTGCAAACGCTGTTGATTCTCCCTGGAAACAGAGTGGGAAGAGAAAATAGGACTTCTCAGCAATTCATACAGAATATTCCTTAGCTCCAGAATAATCAGTTCAGTTACTCAGTTACTCTTTGAATGCCTATTCTGTGCTAGACACAGGAAATCCAAAGAATACAAAATGATCCCTGCCTTTGATGAGCTTAAAAAACTGTTATCTCTGCTAGGAAATTAGGCTTCAAGTTCAAAGTGAAACAATATGCTGCTGGAATTTGGAGGCATGGTTGGGAGGATCTAGGTTTACATATGCCACTGCAGGAAGGGGAAAAGAAGCTGGGAGGATGCTAGGCCCCTGCCACACAACTCTGAAAACTCACTGGTCCCACACATACTTAACAGTGTGAGTCTTGTTTGGGGAAGGCTTAGAATGGTGGAGGGGACCACGAGTTTAGAATGGACCTGGAACACTCCAAGTAAGGAGCCAGGTTTCTCATGCCCCAGGGAAGATTTGGGTTGTTTTGGCTTTTCTAGAAGGTTGCCATCTCTCTGGGTCTGCCATCTAGGCCTCTGCAAGACAGAGTTTCTCAACCATAGCAAAAGCCAAGGAAATGGCCATATGGCTGCAGTAACATGTATTGACAGGCAACTGGGTGACAGCTTGAGTCACCTTTAGGAGAAGTGAAACCTGTCAGTTAACCCTGAAACTTTGTCTTCCTCATCTCAGGGAGAACACAGACTTCATGTTAAGACCCAGAACCACAGTCTTGGGGTTGGGGCAGGTCCTGTTTTCATCAGGCAACTCAACAGAAAGATGAAGACAGGAGTGGAATGCAGAGAGCCTCTTTGCCCCCAGTATGCTCCACTCTTGTCAGAACAAGACATGCATGAGGTGAACTCTAAAGTGTCTTCTGTTCTCCCGAGCAAGCCTGGAACACAACGCTAGCTTTGCCATGCTTTATTGCAGGGCAATATAGTCAGTTTTTCAGCAAGAACAAGATGATGACTGGTACAGTCTAGGAAAGTGGACAGAATAGGTAGAAGCCATACCCAGACTCAGGAAACTTTTAACTCATTCTTGTTTAATATATAGTATATTTTCTGCATAAACTATAAGTTAAGTAAACTTAATGCAGATAAGGCATTTAAAACATAATTTTGACAGTTAAAAATATCATGAATACAGAGCCAGTAAATAAAATGAAATAACAAAATCTCCTCAAGTTCTAAATAGTCTGTTCATTCCTCCTCTTTTCCAGGTGGAAGCTCCCTCTTGGGATAAAGGATCCACAGTGGAAAAAAAAAGGTAGTTTTATACTGAGCCCACACATCTGATTCATGGAAGCAAGTCTATGTTCCAGACAGGGAAGCCAAGGCTAAATACTTTTCTGTTTCATTGAGGTCTCAGGAAAATGCAGGGTTTCAGGATAATCCCCTTCTTGCAGTTTAGGAAGGGAGGTTTCTAAACCTTCTCATGTATAGTCCCTTACTTCTTATGCAATATATGCCACTTGTAAGGCACTTGCCAATTTAAATTGGCTATAACTAACAAAGCCAAGATCTCTAATTTCCTCCCCGTCCCTGCCACACCCAGAAGCTTACACAGTAGGAGGGGTTGGCAGGTTGAATTTCTGGTCCTTCATCCCAGTCAGCCAGTAGGTAGTCTCATTTCCTCTTCCCTGGTAAGACAAAAGAGTTATGTACCACGGAGGCCAAGGAGTCAGTTCGGTTGTAGACCACTGTTCCCATAATGATCTGTTTCTGTGACATGTTTCACTTCCGCATTTCTCATCAGTGCCAATATTTAAGCACATCACACATTCCTGTTATGATTTGCATTATCTCTAGACAGATTTTTATTTCCAAGTGCCTTTTTAAAAATAAGTTTCTCATTCAGCAGACATCCTTTTCTGAAAGTAGAGTTTTCTTTTTTTTCCCCAAAAGACATTTTAAAATATCACTCTAGCAACATCACAAGAACTCTAACTTAAAAAGGAAGAAAATTCATCTACAATTCTGCTACGTCAACAAATCCAACTGGTTGTCATTGTCCATATTTCCTTCTAGCCCTTTTTGCAATAAAGTTTTGCTACAAAACTTTTGCTACAGTTTCCCTATCTTATTACAAACACATGTACATCACAATTAAGAACTCATTAAGTGGCATTTCTGGGGCCCATCTGGAGGCTATGGAATGTATGGAAATGTACTGGAATACTGGAAACTCTGTTTTTGCTAAAGCTGGTATTTGAAAAAGAGATACAAAATACATATGGCCCAAACACAGCCGGTGAACCACTATTTTTAAAAAATGAGTTTAATAATATATATCTATAATATATATCAATAATTTAAAAATGAGTGATTGATATATATATATAATTGATATATATTGTTAAACTCATTTAAAAAAGTAGTGGTTCACTGGCTGTGTTTGGACCATAGTAATCCATAAACTGGTTCTATTTTGGGGTAAGTGTTCTTTGTAAGAAATGTATTTATGGAGGACTCAAAAAGCAAGTGTGATGGTAGGACACTTTTACGTAAAAGGAGACTTTTCCAAGGTGCAATCCAAATGTAAAGGCCAGAAGCATTATGGCTACTGGAGACAGGTAACTTACAGTTAATAGCTGGCTTTGCCAGTTGTGAAAAAATTCTAATAACTTTGGAAAAGCAGCCTGAGAAGCATTTGGAGACAACTGATGGCTTTGGAGGGCAGCTGTTTTAAATGTGAGGAACTGCATGAAGAATCTGGAATAGCAATTCTCAAATATTAGTGTGGTCACAAACACATTATCTTGTTAAAAATATAGATTTCTGATCTACACCCAACAGAGAATCTTGCATAGTAGGCCTGGTAGAGTGTCCACACATCTGCATTTTAACAAGCTTCCAGATGAGGAAGAGGAGGAGAATGGGGCCACACCTTGTCATTCACTCCTTGTGATTCTAGAGCTTCCGAATAGTAAAGCAACTGGCAAGAGAGGTGACCTCAGATCATAGCAGCGGTGTGTAGTAAGAGTAGGGAAGTAAGTGGGGGGACAAGGGTTTTGATTCAAATTAAATAAGTCCTGGACCAGACTGTATGTAGCTCTTGTGTTTGGAGGAGGAACTGGAGACAAAACCTGGATATGGCAGAGGAAATGCTGGCAGAGTTCAAAATCTCAAAAGGGCTCTTTGGAGTAAAGGAAAGTTTTGAGTTCACATTTTTTGGTGGTCATTTCTTTTGCAGAGGATGGAGGGTGCTCATCGTGATGAGTACAGAAAAGGATTAGCATGCTCAACTTTCCTGGCCAAGTCTCAAAGGAGGTGGCCCAAGCGTGTCTGAGAGCTTTTCCTATGCATTGTCTCTGTGGACTCCTTACCTTTAAGTATGTTTCTCCTCTCACTTCATAAAGGAACTGGCACTCAGTTCTCTTCAGGATGGCTATGGTGGAGCCACTCACGTGAATTCTCAAAGCTGGAAATGCAAAATAGACAAATAAAAATCTCAGCTAGTACACGGCCTATGTGTTTCCCGTTGATTCAGGATATCAACAACACCTGAGACAAGAATCCTAAATCAAGAAGAAACAATTGTGGCTATTTTAATGAAAGAACACTTAAAAATAACATCAGAGAGATAAGAAATGGTATAGTTTGGATGTTTGTCCCCACCCAAATCTCATGTTGAATTTTAATCCCCAGTGCTGGAGTCCTGGCCCCCCACCAGGTGTCTGGGTCACAGGGGTGGATCCCTCATGGCTTGGTGCTGTCTTTGCGATACTGAGTTGTCACAAGATCTGGTCGTTTAAAAAGGTGTGGCACCTGCCCCTGCCACTCTCTTTCTTACTCCCGCTTTTGCCGTATGAACTGCCTGCTCCTGCTTTGTCTTCTGCCATGAGTGAAAGCTTCCTGAGGCCTCCCCAGAAGCAGGTGCAGGTGCTATTGTTCCCTTACAGCCTGCAGAACCATGAGCCAATTAAACCTCTTTTCTTATAAATAACCCAGTCTCAGGTTTTTCTTTATAGCAATGCAAGAATGGCCTCACACAAGAAATATAATCTCACGTGGGAAGAAAGAAGGCCTGGCATCAGTTTTCAGGGCCCTGAGTGATGTGATGGGGATCCCTAGGTTTTTCTCCATAGATTCTCATTCCAGCTCAGAGTAGTAGCCTGCGGGACCTAGTTTTAGATTTGGCTTGTAGTGCCAAGCTTGGGTGTTGGAGTTTGGTTTTGGGTCCCTGTGGAAAAGTTCCAATAAATAGCTAAAGCCTTGTGGGCAAGGTGAAGATTCGGGAGAGTTGAGGGGTCTTGATTTTCTCAAATTTCCTTCTTCTGGAACATTGTTATCCTTTGACAAAAGAAGTGGTGAGGGCACGCCCATTCACAAGTCCATTGATGTGTATCACCTTTCCCAATATAGGTGCCTAATAGCAATACCACAAACAATTACACAGTAAGAATAATGACAATCCCAAATTGTATACCTACCATGTACCATGATTGCTAAACGCTTAACATGACATCATCCCAAATTATTTCAGAAACCCTCTTGGCACGGTTGGTATTCCATTTTCAATTTGTATCTTTATCTTTCTGAGGGCTAGAAGGATCAGGTAGCTTTCCCTCAACTTATACTGAGAATGATTAACATAATTTCAATTGTAACCCAAGTCTGTCTGACCCCAACCTTATCCTTTTCCTTGCCAGCATGATTTGCCAGGACAAACTAGTATCACATTGTCAGTACACTACCAAAATACCATCCTGCCTCCTGTGGTTTTGTAAGCCCCAGCCATGTCTACCAATGCTTATTTTCTCTCTTCTATATATTTCTACTGCTACCACTGCCATCAGTATTTATTGAGCATCTACTTCATGCAGCACATTGTGCCTCTACCTTGCCAAGCAAATGCAATATATTCGTTTGTATATAACAAATGCTTAGATTTTTCTTTACTAAAATCAATTCTTGGTTGGGTATGATGGCTCTTTCTTGTAATTCCAACATTTTGGGGCTTTGGGGGACCAAGGCAGGAGACTTGCTTGAGCCCAGGAGTCTGTGACCAGCCTAGACAACATAGAGAGACCACACCTCTACAGAAAAAAATAAAAAATTAGCTGTGCATGGTGGCATGCCTGTAGTCCCAGCTACTCAGGAGGCTGAGTTGGGAGGATCACTAGAGCTGAGGAGTTCAAGGATGCAGTGAGCTGTGATTGTGCCACTGTACCAAAGCCTAGGCGACAGAGTGAGACCCCATCTCAAACAAATAAACAAAAATCAATTTCCAGAAAAAACGAATATGCTTTGGGAGGCCAAGGTGGAAGGACTGCTTGAGGTCAGGAGTTTGAGACCAGCCTGGGCAACATAGTGAGACCCAGTCTCTATTAAAAATTTAAAAATTAGCTGGATGTGCTGGTATGTTCCTGTAGTCCCAGCTACTTGGGAGGATGAGGTGGGAGGATCACTTGAGCCCAGGAGTTCAAGTTTACAGGGAGCTATGATCGTGTCATTGCACTCCAGCCTGGGTGACAGAACGAGAGCCTGTCTCTAAAAAACAACAAAAAAAAGCAAAACCAAATAAGAGGGAAACAGGAATGTGAACCAGAGTGTGTAGTTCTTACCTTGCCTACTGATTTTTTTTAACTTTCATGAATCTATGGTAAATGCCATGACTATTCTAAGTAGAATATCCCCAGGTTCATTGTATATGAGCCAAAAATATAGAAATAGTCTAAAATTGAGCAAAAGTGGAAGAATAAAATAATTATCAGTAAGCAACAATGAAAGCAAATGTAGCAAAAGGTGGATTGACACGGGTTTGTGTTCAGCTAATGTGAAGAATTATTCTACATCTCACTGGCACTTTGTATCTCCTTATTGTGCATTTTATCTCACAGTTGCCCTCTGCTGGAAAACAGAATCTTTGTCCTCTGAGAAAAACAGTCTCCCTTCTTACGGAGGCCAGTGGATTCCATCCTAGAGGCTGTGTTGACCGTATCTCCAAATAGACAATAACGAGGCATCTTGATTCCCACAACTCCAGCAGCACAGGGACCTGAAATGAAGGACAGAAAGCAGGAAGTGGAGGCAATAGAAATTGCAGAGTAGAGTGAAGACAGGTAAGCCTCTCTGTATGGTCACAATCCTGAATACTTCCTGTCATGGAGAAGTAGCTGAGGATGTGAAATGTGAGCTGGGACTTTTGGTTTAAATGGATGAATCCAATGAAGCATCATTATTCAATGCATGCGATCATAAAGTATTTTGCTCTCGCAAAGAAAACGACATTTGTAGCAAATAGGAAGGCATCCAGAGATCCAGATCACAAAGGTGATTTTAAATAGAAGGCTCTCAGGAAGGATGAAGATGAGCCCCACTGCTTGCTTACTGTGCCAAACCACACAACCCTGAATTTCACACTGCTAGAGGGCACTGTAGATTTGAAGCTTCAATGGCTCAAGTTTGTTTTATTTTTATTTTAAGGTGGCATGTCTGGGATTGGTGCCATGACAATGGAAGACAAAGACAAGACAAAGGCATAACTTTCCGTAAGCATTTCATGGACCAGGCAAATGCAGCTGGATGGGGAAGCCTGTGGCACAAGGAGGTTCCAACAAGCAGAACAAAAGCCCAGGCTAGACTATGCGCTGTGGCATATTAGGTAGGAAATAAGGGTTATTCAGTCATGTATTTGCAAAGAATGACTGAGTGCAAGGTGTTAACAGTTTCAGAAGTTAAAGATTAACTCAAAAACTGCAAAGCTGAGTTTTAAGCAATGCCTGGCTAAAGATTCATCTAGATGACTTCTGAGTTCCTCTCTTACTATGTTTTTCTATAACACACCTGTAACTCATCTCAAATCTTGATGTTCAAGGCTGTTGAATTAAACTAAGTTTGGCCTGAGGCTGCCTCTTAGGGGTCCCTACAAAACAAACTGCAACCTAGCTTGGTACATAAACAAACTAAAAGCCTAACTAGGGTATACTTACGTAATAGATAGCTGAGTCTCAGCCAATCGCAGTAGCTGAGCTTCAGCCAGTCACAGGCTGTCAACTGATGGGACCTTGACCAAATCAGGGGAACACAGAGGTGTGACCAATCAAGTTGTTTCTGTCCCTCACTTCTGTTTTCTGTCTATAAACATTGCCTGCCCACCTTGCCCATTGAAGCTCTCTGAACCTCTTCTGGTTTTAAGGGCCATCTGATTTGAAAATTATTCTTTGCTCAGTCAAACTGTGTTAAGTTTAATATGCATAAAGCTTTTCTTTTAACAAGGCTATGTAACTTTCATGGTCTTTGAAAGTGACTCATGTACTTTCTGTATAACTGCAGTGGCAGGGAAGGGAGGGGGTATAAATATTATAGAAATTTCACCATCTGTTCTTTATTTCCCCTTGTAGATAATCTAATCCACTTAAGACACTATAATATTTTAGTGGGAAAATATATTGAAGTTGGGGGTGGGGAGAAAGGGAATGGGGAGGAAATAAATGAAATCATAGGTATGGTGATTTAAATAGGAGTCCAAAGCTTCTTGTTTTTGTACATGTTTGGTGTTTATCATGTCAGCAGTCAGTGGTGCCCTCAAAGGTCTTGTTCTTAGAGCTCTCTATGAACTGGGTCTAAATATCTCAGGATGCATAGTGGGACCTCACATTTGGCAAAAAGAATTAAGAGTAAACATTATGTGAGGTCGATCACACTTGAAGACCTTTTATCCTTTCTGATTTAGTTGGTGCACAGCAGTACATATGGTTCCCAATTTGCTAAGATGCTCAACTCCATACCAGAGTGAACTCCAATGCGAATCCATATTGGGAGGCCAGGAAGATGCTCCAGCTCAAAGGTCCCCATGAAGCTGAGGATTTCCAAGGCCATCTTGGCAATGTCTATTGCATGCCGATTGCCATTTCTCTTAGGCAAACCACTAGCCACCATGTAGGCATCACCGATGGTTTCTACCTGTGGAAACAGTTTCTCATGAGTGCCTCTGCCCCTTTGAAAAGTATAGAAAGTAAACAGAAGCAGTTAATCACATGTCAAACACAAAAAGTGACTTGGGAACACAGTATAAGCATAGCCCTTTACACTTTTTCTGGGGCCAGTTCGATCAGTTCTATGCTGATTTCTTCAGGGTTTTTATAGTCCAGTTAATGGGTGATAAAATAGCTATAAAGGAATTTAGCCATTTAAAAGTACTTCATAATTATATAAATTGTCCAGATGTGGTGACAGTTCTAGAAATGTTCAAATAAATAATCTGAATGGTTTTATGTAATTTGAGGAACACCCTTAGTTTCCTGAAAATTAATCCTTTAGCAAATGTCAACATACTATTTGACAGAATATTGTACTTTGTAATACGTAATTGTATACATTCTTGTAGTATGATTTTCTATTTATTATAACCCCAGTGTCTTCTCTGCTTCATTTGCAGTCAGCCTAAACACTGCCCATTTTTTGGAGGTGATTTAAGAGTATGCCATTTTGTCTAAATTTAATACTTCAAATTAATTCCTGCTGAACTTCCTGTTGTACCTTTTTTGCTGCTTCTTAAAGTTGAATGGTAATTTTGACTTCTCACTCCTCTAATCCTTCTACTTCTCTTCACTTTTAGCTCAGATTCAACCACCAATTCACTAAATGTGAAACTAGAGCGGACAAGAGTAGTAACAGAAACAACCAATTCAGGCTCTGATGACCTCGAGTTGTACAATTAATGGTTTCAGCCTGTTAGGTGATGTGGTTACCTTGTAGACATCATGATGATCAACAATGTGGTCAAAACTCTTATAGATGTCATTAAGCATGTCCACCACTTCCATGGGGGTGCTGTATTTGCAGATAGTAGTGAAACCTACAATGTCACTGAAGTAGATTGTAACTTCCTCATATAGTTCCGGCTCCACAAAGCCTTTCTCCTTCAGAGACTTTACCACTAGCCTAGATGAACGAAGGGAAAAAAAATGCCTTCAAGTTCAGAAAATTTCTTCTTGTTTCACATAAATCTTTCAGATAGTAGTGATTGTCTACCAAGAATTCTAGAATTTGAGACTTCCAGTGAATTGAGTGAATCGGAAACAAAGAGAGGTTGTGTATATCATATACATGAACGTATTACACAAATACACATATAATACATGTTGTGAACACAGATGAATATAAGCAGGTTCAACATTAACTTAGTGTTTGATTATTAATCCTAATACACATAAATAGATAACTTTAATATCCTCAAAACTCTCATACATATACATACTTGTCCACTTTTTGCTTCTCTATTGATAATCAACTTCTTACAGATGTGGCTCTACATGCAAAAGCTGAGGAGAGTGTGGTATTACTTAAATCACCACAGGTATCAGATCTGAATTTCTCAACAAAGTTGATAGTTTTACTTTGCCGGCATATGTAACATGGCATTGCTTAATATTACTATGAAATAATGATGCATTTAAATATAAATTTTGATATATTCTGAACCAGAGTTCATTTGATATTTTGAACCAGATTTGGGTCCTTTGTAAAGCAGAATCAATCATGTAAATAAATTAAATCATGCTAAAACTGTAGAAGTCAAATTAAAGCAACTTTTAGAATATCTTTGCTGAATGAGGAGCAGCATATCAGATTCAAGATTGAAGGAAAAGAACCAGAAGAAGGGACTCCATACTTGGTGTGCCAAGTTACCTCTTCATTGAGAAAAGGAAGTGAGGGCTGACATGAAGTGGGATGGTCCCTGTCTGTCCTTGGCATCACTTTGTAGTGGCCCTCAGTATGGAACCACTAGAATCAGAAACTGGAAGCTGGGAGGTTCCACGGAAGTCATTGAAAAGAAATCTTTATTTTTACAGATGAGAAAGTTGAGGTCTAAAAAAGTATGACTTCCATAAGTTCCCACAGCCGATTAGGGACAGAGACAGGGATAGAATTCAGGAAGCCTTCAGTCTCACCCATCAGTCTTTTTTTGCATTACACTCCCTGCACAACCCAGGCCTTGGATATTCAGGAAGATGGGGAAGATTTGGAGGTATGCTGACTGCAACAAAGGAGGTGGGCTCTCCCGGAAAGAAAACAACCAATCAACCACAAAGATTTCTAACATTCATTTGGAGAACCTCCAGAGCATCTGGAGAAACCTTTTTAATTGGTGCAATGACAAAACTTGGAACCTTTGAAAAACATTCCTTTGGTGTGGCTTGGATTCCTAGGGACACAACTGGAGTGGTTGTTCTTGACATGCCCTGTACAAAGTGCATAGTATTTTGGAGGCTACGTAGATGCAATGACAAAATTGGATATTCTGCCATATTTGCAGTTCATTGTACTGCTTATATCTGAAAAGTCACGAGTTTGGTGATATGGTTTGGCTCCGTGTCCCCACCCAAATCTCATGCTGAATTGTAATCCCCAATGTTAAGGGAGGGACCTGGTGGGAGATGATGGGATCATGGGTGCAGATTTCCCCATTGCTGTTCTTGTGTTAGTGAGTTCTCATGAGATCTAGTTGTTTGAACGTGTGTGGCACCTCCCCCTTTGCTCTCTCTCTCTCTTCCTGCCATGCGAAGAAGGTGCTTGCTTCCCCTTCACTCTTCCACCATGGTTGTACATTTCCTGAGGCCTCCCCAGCCATGCTTCTTGTACACCCTGTGGAACTGTGAGTTATTTAAACCTCCTTTCCTCATAAATTACCTAGTCTCGGGTAGTTCTTTATAGTAGGGTGAGAATGGACTATTACACTTGGAAAATAGTGTGTTATCCGGAGAGAGAAACTCATGTTGTAAATACACGAAGGAAGGGCTGGGAGTTAACATGATGAGCTTTGATAACAGGTTGTTGCTGACATAGATAAAATTAGTATACAGAGTAGATCTCTTAGAAAGTCTTCCCAGAAGAAAAAACTTCTGGCCAGGCACAGTGGCTCACAGCTGTAATCCCAGCACTTTGGGAGGCCGGGGCGGGTGAATCACCTGAGGTCAGGAGTTTGAGACCAGTCTGGCCAACATGGTGAAACCCCCTCTCTACTAAAAATGCAAAAATTAGCTGGGTGTGGTGACAGGCGCCTGTAATCCCAGCTACTTGGGAGGCTGAGGCAGGAGAATTGCTTGAACCCAGGAGGCAGAGGTTGCAGTGAGCTGAGGTCATGCCATTGCACTCCAGCCTGGGCAACAACAGTGAAACTCCATCTCAAAAATAAATAAATAAATAAATAAAATAAAATAAAAATAAAAAAGAAGAAACTTCTATTTTAATGTATTTACCCCAAGGGGTACTATTCAAATAAATGTCTAAGTGATATCTGGTTCCTACATGCAATCTTAAGTTTATTTGCCCTTTGCTACACATATTTCTTTTTGATTCTTCTAGTTATTGCTCATGCATGTTTTAGTTTTATCTTGCGCATATAATTTTTACATAAATAACCAAAGTGAGTTGTGCTGAAGCCATGGTGTATTGTAGCTCTTCAAGAGACTTGTGTGATATAACCTTTGGAAATCCAATAAAAACATCTACCAACTAGTAGTCCAAGTGGTATATTGAACTAAGGCTAGGAAAAAAGCTGAAATGGTGAGCCAGCTGATTCAAACCACTTGAGTGACATTAATGGTTAAAACCACCGCCAATGAAACCCTGGGAAGGCAGCCAGATAACCAGGATATTGTTTTTGTCACAACTCAGCATTAAAGATCAGGCAACGAGTTATGCATTATGTACCTAATATTTATGGAGCTCTGATAGAAATTATCATCCTTGAAGTGAATATGAAGGGTTCCCTACTGTTCCCAGGCACTCTGAGGGCTCATGGGTTCTGCCCTTCTATCACAAGGTTACAAGACACCACTTGCCAAGTGTGTTCCAACTCCTTTCCCCCAAGCTGTGATCCGCCTCCTAGTTTTCTTGCAGGTGATTTGACTTTCAGAGGTTTGAGATTTTGAGGTCAGAGTTACTAAAGGAGATCAGGGGCTCCAGCTCGGGCTTCTTGGGTAGAATCCCAGCTCTGCCATTCACTGGGTGACCTTTAGAACATTACTTAGTGGAGTACAAACTGGAACAAGGCTTAGCAAAGTACATGCATTTTTTTTTTTTTTTGAGACGCAGTCTTGCTCTGTCGCCCAGGCTGGAGTGCAGTGGCGCGATCTTGGCTCACTGCAAGCTCCGCATCTTGGGTTCACTCCATTCTCCTGCCTCAGCCTCCCGAGTAGCTGGGACTAAAGGTGTGCACCACCACACCTGGGTAATTTTTTTTATTATTATTTTTAGTAGAGGTGGGGTTTCACCGTGTTAGCCAGGATGGTCTCGATCTCCTGACCTCATGATCCACCCACCTCGGCCTCTCAAAGTGCTAGGATTACAGGCGTGAGCCACCGTGCCTGGCAGTACATGCATTTTAAAACCAATAATCTACTGAAGAATATATAAAAGGAAACAAATCCTATATAGATACAATGAAAAGCAATGCTAGAGGGATTTCAGCCTCCACATCAGCAAGGCTTGCCTTACCTTGGAAGCAACATAAAGTTAAGTCTGTCAGCCCTGTCCCTCTCTGCCTTGTACAGCTGTGTCCTTTCCTCTACCAGATGTTCCAGGTTTCGAGAATATAGCTGTAGACGTCGGATCAAGGTATCCATATAGCTTTCATTTTTTTGGTCATGAAAAAGTCTGTAGGTAGTAATAGATAAAGAGCTCTTATATATTATTAAGAAAACATGAACATCCAGTAAAACAATGGACAAATATGATGAACAGATAATTAAACAAAGAAAAATAAAAGCCAACAAACATAACAAAAAAACTCAACCTCATCCAGGCACAGTGGCTCATGCCTGTAATCCCAGAACTTTGGGAGTCCGAGGTGGGAGGATCACTTGAGGTCAGGAGTTTGAGACCAGCCTGACCAACATGGTGAAACCCTTTTTCTACTAGAAATACAGAAATTAGCCGGGCATGGTGGTACTACTCCAGAGGCCGAGGCAGGAGAATTGCTTGAAGCTGGGAGGTGGAGGTTGCAGTGAGTCGAGATCATGCCACTGCACTCCAGCCTGGGTGACAGAGTGAGACTCTGTCTTAAACAAACAAACAAACAAACAAACAAAAAGCCCAACTTAACCTCCGGACAAGAATAAGATTAAAAAAGGGAAAACAAATGTTAAAATGATGGTAATCAACGTAGGAGAAGGAGGAAATACATATAGTACAAAACCTTCCTGAAGAGCAATTTGGTAAAAATATGTCACAAGCTTTAAGAATGCACATACCAATCAGCTTATAACTCTACTTCTGAGAATTATCCTAAGGAAACAACCATGAATGTGTTTAGAGTTAACAACAAAAAAAGTCACAGTATTCTTTACAACAGCAAACATTTGAAAATAATCTAAATGTATAACAAAAGTGTGGTTAAAATATGATGGGACAATGGAACATTAACATTCTAATTTGTATCATAAAATACAAATTAGTATAGTTGAATACGCAGAAAGACACTCTCTCTGTATTATTAAGTGAAAAAGTCAGTTTATAAAATAGCAAAAATTATAATCTCAATTTTATTTTTTGAAGACTGGTGGTCACCTATTGGGAAACAGGTGACGTTTTACTTGCTTGCTTGCTTATTTGTATTTTCTAAAATACAAAAGAAACAATTTGCAATGAAGGAAAATATTTTAAAAGCTGGTCAAGAAGTGATAAATGAAAGTGTAGGAGAAGGACTAAGAAAAGCCAAGCTGAGCCTTAAATTATCTCCTCATTACAGAGAGCCAGGGTCCTGACACCAGAAGCCTAACTCTGTATTATTTTGTCAGATCAAGGAGACTTAGTGAGATGCCGGCTTTGTGTGACACTGGGAGGTATGACAAGCCTTGGTGCAGAGGTCAGGGAGGAGACACATTGAGTTCTCCTAGCATTGTGAGGATCAGAGATAATGTTCATAACATCTAAGGCACAATTGAAGGTGCTGAATAAATCACAATCATTTTACTATTACAAGAATAACAATCACTTCTGGTCTCAGGAGAAGATGGCCTGCATCATCACCCCCTGGGATGGGGAGAGATGTTTGTTAAAAATCCAGTACATTTTTGTGCCCTACCCGAGACCTATGTGACTGAAAATTGCTAGGCTTGGAATGAAGAAACAGAATCGTTTAACAAGTTCCCCAGGGAATTTTTACTTGAAACTGCCAGTACAGAGTCTAGTTGGGTAGAATGGATGTGGGAGCAGGTGTAAGAGATGAAGTTGGGTAATCTTACTGTAGGATGAATTGATTCAATTAAAACAGTTGCTCACCTTTGACTGCATATTTTAATCACCTGGGAGCTATTAAAAATCCTGACACCTGTATGTACCCCAGACCAATTACATCAGCCTCTCTAGGGTAAAACCCCAGTATCAGTATTTTTAAAGTTCCTCAGGTGATTCCAAGCTGCAGCCAAGTTTGAGAACGATCACACACATTAAAGGCTGAGTATCAAGGACCCAGTTTCTTCATCAGCATACATTTTATCAGTCACATATAAAGTCTCATCCGGACAGGACAGCGAAGGAGAAAAAAAAAGGGCTAGAATTAATTATTATTTCCTGCTCCATTCCCACAACTGACAGCTTAGTTCTACTAATTAATGACCACACGTTCATTAACTTCACTCCACCTCATCTCCTCCAGCTCTAGACTTTTAGTCTCATTAAGTATCTGAGTCTTTTGACCTAATGAGAACTACAGAAAGACCTGGAAAGAATCATAAAAATCATCTTGTTCAATCCAATTTTTCTAACAAGAAAATTGATACCCAGTGAGGGTAAGTGTTTTGCCCAATGCCCCACAGCAAACTCTTATCAGATCTTAGTCTAGAAATTGGATTTCCTAACTCTTAATTCAGTGTTATTTTTCTCATTCTGCAGTGTATTAACTGAAAACATGGGGTATCTAGAAATTAATCTCAACCAGATAATTGTGTACTTTTCTCCCCCGACTTGAATTATGCTCTGATTCATGACATGTCTTAAGTACCTAAGGCCAAAGCTGGAGATTTTAAGACTTTAAGATCCTAAGAACATGCTGATGTTAATAATTGTCTAGGAGCTTTACAGATTCTCAGGACTCACGCTACACTTCTAAATCCTAATTACCCACAGAAGGACCCAGAAGCTCTATTTTTAACAGACAAATTTATAATCAGCTAAAGTTTGTTTTTTAATCAGAAAAGTTTTGACCTTGAGTATTTAACTTTTCAAGTGATTATTTCCCTGGGAAAACGGTCTAATAGTCTCCATATCATTTTAATGTTATGAGGCAGGTGTTGGTTGCCACCTGGGATTTTTCACTGGAATAGACATTCTCATTCTTAGGTGCCACTGAATGTCAACTATAATTTTTTTAAAACCCTGAAATTAGTGAATAAAAGTAAACATTTCAGCAATACCCAAATATCTTGGCAAGTGTAGTCTCAATTTTTTTGAAATCTGGTCTCTTTTCTGGATCTTCCTCCCAACAGTTTTTTACAAGTAGGTACACCTGGAAGAAAAAAAACGGGCAAATTAGCTCAGGGGATAGTAAACTAAATCAAGAGAGAATTCTTATTCTCATTGATGGGAGTGATTAAGGCAAGGAATAGTTTAAAAATATCTTCAACTCAGTGCGGAAGAGAGATCCCCAGCTCTCTGGTTTCTGTCTCAGGCATGACCACCTGCATTATCTTATCCAGTTATTCCCTTGGGTGAAATTAATGAACTATGTGATACCAATTTAGATGAGGCTGGGTTGATAGGGGAGACTAAGTGAATTTACAAGAGCTTGCAAGTTTAACGTCGGAGAGAGAAAAAAATAGTGAAGGTGTGGCAGGCCTCCATAAAAACCGTTTTAGTACTGACTGAGTGGTTAAGTTAAATATTAAAAGCCAGTGCCCTTATACAGAGGCTGGAATGTAACAAAAGCCCATCAAGAGTTTTGCCTAGGCCTTTCCTGGGCCTTAAAGCATGACAAAATAACGAAGGAATTCTTCTTAACCGGACCCATTTAGGATTAAACAAGTTTTATTGGGGGTCCGAAGAAACTCCCCAGGCCTCCACAAAGAAGTTTACTGGGGGTCTGAAGGAACTCCCTAAACCTCTGTAATTTAGCAGGAGACAAGATAAGGGTAATCACTCCAGCACCTGGACTCACTTAGATTAAGTAGACTTACTGAGGCTCCAGGAGAAGGTCTTCAGGACTCAGACCTTAGTTGTAGATTAAAAGAAGTTAATCACGTATGTCTTTAAATGAATGCATACTTACATGTAGACATATAACTTAGAAAGTATATAAGCTCTGGAAAAAAAATGTAATTTTCAGTTGTTCTGGTGATAATTTCCATGCCTTCTCCCTGTAACTGGTTACAGAAATAAAAACTCTCTTCCTCCTCAGTTCATCTGCATCTTGTTACTGGGCCACGAGAAATATCAGCCCAACCCTCAGTTTGGTGGGGGAACAAAGGCTCAGTGAATATGAGGCAAAAGGCTCCAAATGGGAATAAAAGCCCTACTGTCCATGGTTCTAACTTATAGCAAACAATAGTATCACCTGGGGAACATCTGCACAATTTCTTATGCCCAGGCCCCACCCTAAGTCATTCTGATTTAATATATTTTGAAGTGGTTTTAGTAGGGTTCCCAGATTTAGCAAGAAAAATAAAGGACATCAAGTTAAATTTGGATTTCAGATAAACAATAAGTAATTCCTTAGTATAAGTATGTCGCAAATATTGTATGGGCAAAGGGCAGTGGTAGATTTTTAAGCTCTTTGGTGATTATAATGCACAGCTGCAGTAGAGAAGTGGCACGGAGAAAAGGGAGGTATGGAGGAAGAGTTAGGGAGACAGGAGGAAGCCCATCTGCTCATCTGCTACCACCTGTTTGCAGCTTTTTTTTTTAAATCAAAATGTGTGGTGAAAACCATTTGTTTTAAATAAAGTTTGTTTTTCACTCTGGCTAAAAACAAGATCATAAGTGATACTAGATGCAATCCCTGTCCCTGTACTTTGCCTGAACAATTCCCTGGGAAGGAACTAGAGCCGCGGTATAGCCTGTGGTGCCAATATTCACCACTAGATGATGCTCCTGCCTTGTTAAGTCATCTGCTGACTACCTTAGAGCAGAATAGGCAGAAACGGCAAACAACCGGGCCGATCCTGTGCCACAGAGTGAAATACTGTCAGCCCTCTGTCTCCATGGGTTCTGCATTCGTGGATTCAACCAAATGGGAATGGAAAATGTTTGGAAAAAACAGGATGGTTGTGTCTGTGTTGGACATGTACCGACCTTTTTTTTTCTTGTCATTATTCCCTAAACAATACAGTACCACAGATATTTACATAGTATTTACATCATGTTAGGGATTATAAGCAATCTAGAGATAATTTAAAGTACATAGGATAATGTATGCAGGTTACATGCACATGATATGCCATTTTATATGAGATCCTTGAGCCGCTGTGGATTTTGGTATCCACAGGGGTTCCTGGGACCAATTCCCTATGGATGGAGGGATGACTCTACTGGATGTTTCTGGGGCATTGCTGAGTGATCTAGTTTCGACTCTGTATTCTGTTGGAATCCGTTACTTGACATGAAATTTTATTCCTCATTTCTAATTCCAGAACTGTCCAACTACACAAATGAATTAAAGATGATGCTGTTTTAGTGAATAAGGTTTTAATATTTGGATATACTCAGATTAGAAAAAAAGGGCTTGAGAAAGGATATGCTGATTGTGTGGAGGAATCCTGGAATTCAGAAAAGCAGGACGAAAGAAAGGAATGAGGAGAAGGCAGGGCTAGGAGCAGCTGTATTTCGGAAAGTTGTATTTCAACATACTATTACTATTGAAAAAGAAAGGGAAGGAGAGAGGTAAAAATGGCCCACTCATGCCCTGCAGAGTCTGGCCATAAAACTCATCTGGCAGTGTCTTTGTAAATGGAAGGAAAATGTTTCTGTTTTTATCCCACAAGGAACAAAAGATGTTTTTGTTTAAAGACCATAAATATCTTTTTTAAAATTTTTTTTATTTTTTTAATTTTTATTATACTTTAAGTTTTAGGGTACATGTGCACAATGTGCAGGTTAGTTATATATGTATACATGTGCCATGCTGGTGTGCTACACCCATTAACTCGTCATTTAGCATTAGGTATATCTCCTAATGCTATCCCTCCCCCCTCCCCCTACCCCACAACAGTCCCCAGAGTGTGATGTTCCCCTTCCTGTGTCCATGTGTTCTCATTGTTCAATTCCCACCTGTGAGTGAGAACATGTGGTGTTTGGTTTTTTGTCCTTGCGATAGTTTACTGAGAATGATGATTTCCAATTTCATCCATGTCCCTACAAAGGACACGAGCTCATCATTTTTTATGGCTGCATAGTATTCCATGGTGTATATGTGCCACATTTTCTTAATCCAGTCTATCATTGTTGGACATTTGGGTTGGTTCCAAGTCTTTGCTATTGTGAATAGTGCCGCTATAAACATACGTGTGCATGTGTCTTTATAGCAGCATGATTTATAGTCCTTTGGGTATATACCCAGTAATGGGATGGCTGGGTCAAATGGTATTTCTAGTTCTAGATCCCTGAGGAATTGCCACACTGACTTCCACAATGGTTGAACTAGTTTACAGTCCCACCAACAGTATAAAAGTGTTCCTATTTCTTCACATCCTCTCCAGCACCTGTTGTTTCCTGACTTTTTAATGATTGCCATTCTAACTGGTGTGAGATGGTATCTCATTGTGGTTTTGATTTGCATTTCTCTGATGGCCAGTGATGATGAGCATTTTTTCATGTGTTTTTTGGCTGCATAAATGTCTTCTTTTGAGAAGTGTCTGTTCATGTCCTTCTCCCACTTTTTGACGGGGTTGTTTTTTTCTTGTAAATTTGTTTGAGTTCATTGTAGATTCTGGATATTAGCCCTTTCTCAGATGAGTAGGTTGCGAAAATTTTCTCCCATTTTGTAGGTTGCCTGTTCACTCTGATGGTAGTTTCTTTTGCTGTGCAGAAGCTCTTTAGTTTAATTAGATCCCATTTGTCAATTTTGGCTTTTGTTGCCATTGCTTTTGGTGTTTTAGACATGAAGTCCTTGCCTATGCCTATGTCCTGAATGGTAATGCCTAGGTTTTCTTCTAGGGTTTTTATGGTTTTAGGTAAAGACCATAAATATCTTAAAATACTTTACTCACTATCTTCTTGGATTATTAAGGTTCAGGTAAAATGCTAAAAGGAAAAATAATTAGAAATTTTTCACAGGGCTTCAAGGACTTTTTGAGGGACAATTACAAAAGCAAATGTAAGGAGCTTTTGCTCCATTTCCTTCAGAGGAAGGATAAAATGAGTGGAAGTACATTTCTCTATTCTTTTTAGATGTTGGCATATTTCCTTTTAAATCATTAGATGGTATTTATAAGTCTAGTAAGTATACCGCATGGACACCTTGTTCATTGAGCTTATAAAAATTGAGAATGACCCCTGCCTACTGAAGCCAGTGCCTGTACACACCACAGGTTGGGGACTGAAGACAGGTCTGAGGACAGGTCCACCTGGCTCACTTGCACCCTCCCAGTGCTTCAGCCTACCGTGCAGGGGCCCTAGAGATCTCCTAGCCCAGTCCACCACTGTTGGCACCTGAGCACATCTTCTGGGGGCCACATAACCTGCTGTCACCACCACAGCTGGTACCCACCAGCATATACCACTTGTGGACCTGCAGACTGGCCTGCCCAGCCTGTCACAGCCACTACCAACACCAGTGCAGACTGCTTGGGAACCAGAAGCTTGTCCTATCATGGCTACTTCCACTACTCCTGCCATGCCTGCTGCCCAGGAACCCGGGAATCCACCCACCAGCCTAGGCCACTGCTGCTACTGCTGGCACCTGAGGAAGTTACTTGGAGGCCAAAGAATTGATCTGCCTAGACCCACTAACACTGGTACCAGATAAGCTGTCCTGGGGCCCAAGGACAGCTTATGCTGGCACCAGTGCCTCCAAGGGGCCCTGAGGACCAGCCCACCTGGCATTCCAGTCTTCAACAAAACATCACCACTGCCTCCACTAACAATGACATCCTAACCCATTAGGGAAATAACAGACTCACTCACAGATGAGTAAATTATGTGGAGACTACACTACTGCATGCACCCAGAATCAAAGCCAAAGTGCCTCACCCAACCAATACTATAGATACATCTTCAGGAAAAAAGTCCTCCCCTATGAAAGCAAATGTTAAAATTTGGAAGAAGTAATTGTTACACCAGATGCACAGATATCAACACAAAGACACAAGAAGCATGAAAAAGCAAGGAAATATGATACCTCCAAAGAAACACAGTAGTTCTGCAGCAACAATTTCCAATGAAAAGGAAATTAATAAAATTCTGGAAAAATAATTAAAAATAATATTAAAGGAGCTCAGTGAGATATGGGAGAATACAGAAAAATAACACAAAGAAATAAAAAAAAATTCAGGATATGAATGAGAAATTTACCAAATAAATAGATACCATAAAAAAGAATAAAACAAACTCTGGAACTGAAGAAGTCATTCAATAAAACACAAGATACATTGGAAAGCTTCAACAATATGCTAGATCAAGCTGAAGAATTTCAGAACTTGAAGACAGGTCTTTTGAAATAATTCAATAAGACAAAAATAAAGAAAAAAGAACAAAAATGAATGAGCAAAGCCTACATGATATAGACACCATAAAGTGGCTAAATACTTAAAATTTTTGGTGTCCCAAAAGGCGAAGAGAAAACAAAAGGAATACAAAACCCATTTAACAAAATAATAGCAAGAGATTTAGACATTCAGATACAGGAAACTCAGAGATCCCCAAATACATATAATTAAAAAAGATCTTCTCCGTGGCACATTATAGTCAAATTGTCAAAAGTTAAAGAGAAAATTCTAAAAACAGCAAGAAAAAAGCATCTGGTTACTTATAAGGAAACCCCCATCAGATTAACAGTGAATTTCTCAGCAGAAACATTACAGGCCAGGAGAAAAGGGATGAGGTAGTCAAAGTGCTGAAAGAAAAACCAAATTCCAGTTAAGGATACTATATCCAGCAAACTTATCTTTCATAAATGAAGAAGAAATAAAGGCTGTCCCAGGCAAGTGAAAGCTAGGGAAATTCATCACCCCTAGACCTCCCCTACAAGAAATGCTTCAGGGCATCCTATGCCTGGAAGTGAAAGGATGTCATCTACCACCATGAAAACACATGAAAGTATGAAACCCACTAGTAAAGCAATCCCACAAAGAGGGAAGAGAAGGGTCTCAAAGGTTACCACTGCAGAAAACCACAAACCATAATGATAAACAAGGGAAAGAAAGGAACAAAGGATGTATAAACAACCAGAAATCAATTAATCAAATGAAAGGAATAAGCCTTTACATAATAATAACCTTGAATGTAAATGGATCAAAATTTTTCACTTAAAAGATATAGACTGGTTCAATGGATTTTTAAAAATGACCCAACTATAGGCTACCTACAAGAAACTCATCTTATCTGTAAAGAAATATGTAGACTGAAAGTAAAGGGATGGAAAGATATTCCATGCAAATGAAAACCAAAAGCAAGCAAGAGTAGCTATACTTATATTAGGTAAAACAGACTTTAAGTAAAAAACTGTAAAAAGAGACAAAGGTCATAGGTCATTATATAATGATAAAGGACTCAATTCAGCAAGAGGATATAACAATTCTAAACATATACACACCCAACATTGAAGCATACAGACATTTAAAGCAAATACTATTAGATCTAAAGGAAGAAGTAGATTCCAATCTAATAATAGTTGGGGACTTCAACACTCCACTCTCAGCATTAAACGGATCATAAAGACAGAAAATTAACCAAGAAACATTGGATTTAAACTGCACATTAGAACAAGTGAACCTAACATTTACAGAACATTTCATTCAATAGCTAAAGAATAAACATTCCTGTGATCAGCACATGCAACATTCTCCAGGATAGACCATATGTTACGACACAAAACCAGTCTCAACATATTTATAAAGAACCAGAATTATATCAAATATCTTCTCAGGCCACAATGGAATAAAAGTAGAACTCAATACCAGGAGGAACTTTGGAAACTACACAAATACATAAAAGTTAAACAACATGCTTCTGAATGACCATTGAGCCAATAAAGAAATTAGGAGAAATTATAAAAAATTAAAATAAATGAAAAGTTAAACACAGCATACCACAACCTATGGGATACAGCGAAAGTACTGCTAAGAGAGTAGTTTATAGCAATAAATGCCTGCATCAAAAAATCAGAAAAAATTCAAATCTAACAAGGCACCTCAAGGAATTAGAAAAGCAAGAACAAACCAAACCCAAAGTTAGTAGAGGGAAAGAAATAATAAAGGTCAGAGTAGAACTAGACAAAATAGAGGTTGAAAAAATAATACAAAGGATCATTGAAATAAAAAGTTGTTTTTATGAAAAGGTAAACAAAGTCAATAAACCATTAGCTAGACTAACCAAGAAAAAAATGAGAGAAGATCCAAATAAACAAAATCAGAAATTAGAAAAACATAAAAACCAATTGCATAAAAATGTGAAAGATTATCAGAGACTATTATGAACAACTATATACCAGCAAACTGAAAAATATAGAGGAAGTGGAGAAATTCCTGGATAAATGCAATCTACATAGATTGAATCAGAAAAAAATAGAATACCATAGAATACATGAACAGACCAACAATGAGTAATGAGACTGAATCACTAGTCTCCCAACAAAGAAAAGTCCAGAACTGGATGACTTTACTGCTGAATTATGCCAAACTTCCAAAGAAGAACTAACACTAATTCTCTTCAAACTATTCAAAAAAATTGAAGAATAGGGAATTCTCCCTCATTCTACAAGGCCAGCAGTACCCTCATACCAAAACTAGACAAGGATACAACAAAAAAGGAAAACTATGGGTCAATATCCCTGATGAACATAGATGCAAAAATCCTCCAAGAAAAAAAAACTAGCAAACTGAATCTAACAGCACATCAAAAAGATAATACGCCATGATCAAGTGGGATTTATCCCTAGGAAGCAAGGATGATTTAACATATGCAAATCAATAAACATGATAAATTACATCAACAGAATGAAGAACAAAAGCCATATGATCATCTCAATCGATGCATAAAAAGCATTTGATAATATTCAACATCTCTTCTTGATAAAAACTCTCAAAAAACTAGCCATAGAAGGAATATATCTCAACATAATAAAGGCCAGCCATATATCACACACCCACAAAATAATAAAAGCCATATACTACAAACCTGCCAATATCACACGGAATGAGGAAAAGCTGAAAGCTTTCCCTCTAAGAACTGGAACTAGACAAGGATGCCCAATTTCACCTCTCCTATTCAACATAGTACTGAAAGTACTAGCCAGAGCAATTAGGCAAGAAAAATAAAAGGCATCCAAATTGGAAAACAGGGAGTCAAATTGTCCCTCTTTGCAGATAATATGATCTTACGTCTAGAAAACCTAAAGACTTCACCAAAAAGCTCTTAGATATGATAAATTCAGTACAGTTGAAGGATACAAAATTAACATAAAGGCTGGGTGTGGTGACTCACACCTGTAATCCTAGCACTTTGGGAGGCCAAGGAGGGTGGACTGCCTGAGCTCAGGAGTTCGAGACAAGCACGCGCAACATGGTGAAACCCCATCTCTACTAAAATATAAAAAAAAAATTAGCTGGGCTTGGTGGAAGGTGCCTGTAATCCCTGCTACTTGGGAGGCTGAGGCAGGAGAATTGCTTGAATCTGGGAGGTGGAGGTTGCAGTGAGCCGAGATCACTCCACTGCACTCCAGCCTGGGCAACATAGTGAGACTCTGTCTCAAAAAAAAATTAACATACAAAAATCAGTAGTGTTTTTATATACCACCAATAATAAACTCAGCGGGAAAGAAATCAAGAAGACAATCCCATTTACAATAGCTACCAAAAAAAAAAAAAACACCTAGGAATACATTTAACAAAGAAGGTAAAAGACCTCTATAAGGAAAACTACAAACACTGATGAAAATGAAGAGGACAAAAACAAATGGAACAATATCCCATGCTCATGGACTGGAAGAGTTAATATCACTAAAATGATTATACTGCCCAAAGCAATCTATAGATTCAATGTAATCCTATCAAAATACCACTGTCATTTTCCCACAGAAATGGAAAAAACAATACTAAAATCCATATGAAACCAAAAAAGAGCCCAAATAGCCAAAGCAATCCCAAGCAAAAAGAACAAAGCTGGAGGCATAACATTACGTGATTTCAAAATGTTCTATAAAGTTGCAGTAACCAAAACAAACTGTTACTGGCATAGGAACAGACACATAAACAAATGGAACAGAATAGAGAACCCAGAAATAAATCCACACACTTACAGACAACTGATTTTCAACAACGGCTCCAAGAACATACAATGGGGAAAAGACACCCCATCTCTTCCCATATACAAAAATCAACTCAAGATAGATTTAAGACTTAAACAGAGGACCTGAAACTATGAAACTATTAGAAGAAAACATAGAGAAAAGACTTTAGGACATTGGTTTAGGCAAAGATTTTATGGCTAAGACCTCAAAAGCACAGGCAACCAAACCAAAAATAGACAAATGGGACTATATTAGACTAAAAGGCTTCTGCACGGCAAGGGAAACAACAGAGTGAAGAGACAACCTGTTGAATGGGAGAAAGTATTTGCAAACTATTAATCTGACAAGGATGATATTCCAGAATATACAAGGAGCTCAAACAACTCAGCAGTTAAAAAAAATTCCATTAAAAAGTGGGCAAAACTCATGAATAAACATTTCTCAAAAGAAGATTTATAAATGGCTAACAGGAATATGAAAAAATGCTCAACATAACTAATCATCAGGGAAATGCAAGTCAAAACCACAATGAGCTATCATCTTACCCCAGTTAGAATGGCTATTACTAAAAAGCCAAATAATAACAGATGCTGGCAAGGATGCAGAGAAAAGGGAACCCTTACACACTGTTGATGGGAAAGTAAATTAGTATAGCCACTATGGAAAATAGGATAGAGATTTCTCAAGACACTAAAAATAGAACTACCATGTGATCCACCAATCCCCCTGCTGAGTATTTATCCAAAGGAAGAGAAATCAGTGTATCAAAGGATGCCTGCACACTTACATTTATTGCAACACTATTCACAATATCAAAGATACAGAATCAACTTAAATGTCCATCAGTGGATGAATGGAAAAAGAAAATGCAGGATGTGTACACAATAGAATACCATTTAGCCATAAAAATAATGAAATCATGTCATTTGCAGCAACACATATGGAACTGGAGGTCACTATGTAAAGTGAAAGGCACAGAAAGACAAATATCACATGTTCTCACTCATGCAGGGGCTGAAAAAGTTGATCTCATGGAGGTGGAGAGAATAATGATAGCCAGAGACTGGGAAGGGTGTAGGTAGGGCAGGGGATGAATGAAGAGAGGTAGGTTAATGGGTACAAACATACAGTTAGAAGGAATAAGTTATAATGTTTGATAGCAGAGTAGGGTGACTACAGTTAACAACAATGTATTGTATATTTCAAAGCAGCTAGAAGAGAGGACTTGAAATGTTCCCAACACATAGAAATGATAACTACTTAAGGTGATGGATCCCCTAAATACATGACTTGATCATTACACATTCTGTGCATATGACAAAATATCACATATACCCCACAAATATGTACAAATATCAATTTAAAAATAGAGAATGAGGCCAGGTACGGTGGCTTACACCTATTATGTAATCCCAGCGCTTTGGGAGGCCAAGGCAGGTGGGATCGCTTGAGGTCAGGAGATCGAGACCAGCCTGGCCAACATGGTGAAACCCCATCTCTACTAAAAATACAAAAATTAGCTGGGTGTGGTGGCAGGCGCCTGTAGTCCCAGCTACTCAGGAGGCTGAGGCAGGAGAATTGCTTGAAGACGGGAGGCCGGAGTTGCAGTGAGCCAAGATCCTGCCACTGCACTCTAGTGACAGAGTGACAGAGCAAGACTCCGTCTCAAAAAAAAAAATAGAGAATGAGATGTGTGCCTTAGAAGCCAGCTCATTCCTGAGTTGGGGAGTGGTGGAAGGGCATGGAGAATGTGGTAGGCTGAGGCTGGCTCCCAAAGACATGCTGCATCCTAATACCTGGAACCTATGAATGCTACCTTATTTGGAAAAAGAGCCTTTGCAGATATAATTAAGTTACAATTCTTGAGATGAGGTGATTATTCTGTATTTTCTGGGTGGACCCAAATGCAATCACATATGTCCTAATAGAAAGGTGACAGAGGGAGAATAGACAGAAGAGAAACTGTGATCAAGAGGCAGAGATTGAATTGTGTGGCCATAAGGTAAGAAATGTCAACAGCCATCAGAAGCTTCTGGAAGAAGTAAGGAATGGATTAGCCCCTTAGCTCTTCTGGAGGAAGTGTGGCCTTGCTGAACACTTGATTTCAGACTTCTAGTCTCCAGAACCATAAGTGAATAAATTTTTGTTGTTTTAATCCATTACATTTATGGTAATTTTATAGCAGGCCAAGGAAATGAATACGGGAAGATATACTCACTTCTAGCTCTTTTTCTTCTGCTGTTTCCAAGAATAAATCTGGGCGGAAGGGTTTCATTCCGTTGGAATTTTCCACTCTGAAAATCTTCTCTGGTTGGGTGAGAAAAATTTAAATTACAAAGAAGAATACAGCATGAAGAAATGGAAGGAATTTCAACAGAAATCCAGTTGGTTCACTCCCCTGGATGGCTCTTAGCTCAGTGAGAGTGCTGCAGAGCCTAGACCAGCACTCAGTAGACAGGTGTTGATTCAATGAGGCACCCAGTGAAAGGATCTCATCCCACTTATAACCAGAAGGTTACTTTAAGGATAGGCTACCAGGTGGGGCGCAGTGCCTCAAAGCTGTAATCCCAGCACTTTGGGAGGCGGAGGTTGGGGGATCACTCGAGCTCAGGAGCTCAGTCTGGGCAACATGGTGAAACCCCGCTTCTACATAAAGTACAAAAATTAGCCAGGTGTGGTGGTGTGCACCTGTCGTCCCAGCTACTTGGAAGGCTGAGCCATGAGGATTGCTTCAGCCCGGGAGGCAGAGGTTGCAATGAGCCAAGATCACACCACTGTACTTACTCCAGCCTGGGGGTGACAAAGCAAGACACTGTCTCAAAAAAAAAAAAAAAAAGAAAAAAGAAAAAAGAAAAAGAAAAGAAAAGAAAAAAGAAAAAATGCTACTGTCCCTGTAAAACTCAGCTCAGGCACCACTGCCTTCAGTAGGCTTCTTCTGTCCATACTTTGACCCACCCTCTCCACATCCCTTAGTCACCCTATTCCCCACCAAACAGTTAACGGTTAGCACGTAATAAATGCTCAGTAAGTGAGGATTGAATGAATGGAATGAAGCATTTTCCCCTGAGAGGACGTGTGGCCAAAAACTATACATCTACCCTTAGTAAGAACTAAAATATGTATGTCATCCTGTTAGAGTGATCTAGTTTAGATGTTAAGCAGGTACATTCTCTTATTGGAATCAAAAGGAAAGAGGACAATTGTAAAGGAAGATTGTTAACAATAATACTAACAATAATAACACCTGGCAGTGTATGTTGTCTTATGCTTTTCAGTGCACTCTAATATTGAATCTTCCTTATATTCTTATAAAATGCATAATGCAGATGGGAAATCATTAATTTTGCATTTGAAGGAATTGTGATGTGGTTGCAGACAGATTAGGGTCTCAGTAAGCCTAGAAAGCAGGTTGGCTCACTCCCAGAGGGGACACATGAAGGGGTTTAGATGTACCATTCCGGTCCCGACAGCTCAAAGTGTAGAAGGTTTCTTTCCGCAGGATGATCTCCTGTGCGATGATCCCATAGCTGTACACGTCTCCTTTCTGAGAGATGTTGGCTTGGCGGAGGTGCTCTGGAGCTGTCCACAGGTCTGTAAATGCAGACATTGAGATTACAAAGTTGAGGGGGGTGAGTGGTTCATAGGCCTCCAACCTGCTTTTGCTCTCTAATTCCCTACACCATCCACCCTAAATATGGGTGATAGCTTATAAGTGGCCTTGAATTGATATGATTCCAAATTTTTGAAAAATTTTTGCTAATACTGGTGATCAAAGGTAGAACGCACACCTTTTAGACTAACTATGAAATGTTAGGATTTGGGTGAGGTCATATGGCAATATGTTATTTAAAACTGCTAGGATCATAGTCTTGAAAACTCTCAAAGTTTACCTGGAATGGGGTGTGATTGTGGTAAATGCTCAGTAAATATATGTTGAATGAATACAGTAGAATATGAGAGGTTGAGGAATTTAGTAGTTTATGGGACATATGGAATGAACCTATGAAGGCCTTCAAAATACAAATTTTGGCCAGGCGTAGTGGCTCACGCCGGTAATCCCAGTACTTTGTGAGGCCAAGGCAGGTGGATCACGAGGTCAGGAGATTGAGACCAGCCTGGCCAATATGGTGAAACCCTGTCTCTACTAAAAATACAAAAATTAGCCAGGCGTGGTGGCGGGCGCCTGTAGTCCCAGCTTCTCAGGAGGCTGAGGCAGGAGAATCGCTTGAACCTGGGAGGTGGAGGTTGCAGTGAGACGAGATCACACCACTGCACTCCAGCCTGGGTGACAGAGCGAGACTCCATCTCAAAAAAAAAAAAAATACCAATTTTATGTGTACTAAATTTATTTTATTTAAATTATTATAATTTATTAGTTAATGTGTATATATGCATATTTAAATATAAATTTACCAAAAGAAGATGAAGACAGTACATTAAGACAAAGAGACTATGGTTGATATTTTCAAGGCATAACATACTGGCAGCCTGCAACTCAGCTAGGGTCCACAGTGGTGTTTTTGCTGGTTCCCACAGTATTCTTAAAAAAGTATCGCATGTAATTTACTCACAGTTTACTCCTGTCCCTGCCACTCCCTAGTGTTTACATCTAGTTCACTCACTTCACATGAGCGCAATGCTGTATTTAGCTCCTATAGATACTCGAGTTTTGAATCCTTATTACACACCTTATTTAGTAATAATGGGCATGCAATTAATTTTTCTTCAACATGCTTCGAAAGTTTTTCAGGATCACCTAGCTCCTTATAAACTTTTTAAGACTTACCTTCACCAGTTTCAATGAAACATGTATAGATTCATGTTGTTAGGTGCAATAATATGTTTATGATGATGCACACTTTCATTATTTGGTTCTCTGTCCAAATGTACATCACCTTTTTGAATTTGTGTCTTGTGAATTTTTGTGACTTGTGATTCATGCATAGTTGATCATAAAGGTTAGGGGTTGTAGAAAAGGTAAGTAAATCTACTTATGCTAAAATTTTAGGTAACTGATGCCATAGGTAGGTAGGTATAAGCGAGTGCTGTTTAAGATGATAGGATTTGACCTGTAATTTATCTGATTTGTGTCATGCTAGGTTATCTGATGATGATTTGTACTACTATGTCATGAACCATGCTTGGCACAGGTCTTCAATAAGAAATTATTAGATTGAGTTCAATATCATATTATGCTTGAAATGGCTGTGGATGTAGGGACAGAATTGCAATTTTCCTTTTATTAAGGAAAAACGAAAGGATTGCAAAGTTGAATTAGAAATACAATTTAGTGTTTGGATCTAGGTAGTATTTTAAGGCAACATGAGTTCTAGATATCTGAGTCTGTTTAACTGTGAGTCATAGTAAAGAAAGGGTAAATGTTCAACATGAAAAGCCCTTTATACTTTACAAATCCGTTTTCTTTATGTTATCTTTTTTGACTCTCACCACAATCCTGAAAGAGGTAAGAATATATTTTACTGGTTAGAGTTTTTTCCTTAACATTTCTTATTACCACACATAAATGAATGATGTCTTGAATGGGAAATGGGTCTTCTGGTTTGTACTCTACCTTCTTGGACAAATCTGAGTCTCAGTGCTGTCCTCTATAAAGGAAAAAGCTTAAATTAGATGATGTCTAAGGTCTCTTCCTGCTCTAACCTTCTATATTTTTTTCAGCTAGTTCTGCTCCCACAAGCCATTAAGTTATTCATGATTTCTCAGTGGTAGCAAGGGACACATGGATGAAGGAAATCCACAGAGGACATTTGTTTAACTCAGGAAATACTCGTTGACTGACAAGTGTGAAGTTCTGGAGAATGAGCCAGTTGTTGTCTCTTGTGGCTTTAAGTGCTTATCTTCTGATCAGTATTACAATTTCCTGACCACGCTACATGGGTTTGAAAAAAAAATCAGTTAGGAAACTCGTGAACATTTCATTCATTACAGACCCTTTTTTGGAGGTAAAATGGAATTGCAGCCAAAATCAGTGATCTTCACCACCATTCTACTGTCCACTACGCAGTTGGTAGATTTCAGACGACCATGGACTTCTGTCTTACTGGAGTGCAGATATGACATTCCCTGTAATTTTTTAGACGATAGAAAAACAGAAATGTGACACACTTCAGCTGCTTATTTTAAAGAAAAAAGTGACATTTGGAAACCATTTCAGCAGATGGTCACACCATCAGATTTTAATTTTAGTCCCACTATTTTTACCTTAACAATATTACTGAAGCCCTAATATTTGCCTACACTTTATATCTAGTTTCAAAGTCTGTTTAAATGACAGAGTAAAAGGGAATTGTCTAAAATATCTGCTTAGGTAGTTGTGTATAATATGAGGCAAAGGGTTGATTTTTTTTAAGTGTTTCTGCTTACCACTTATTTGGTCTGTGACCCTGGGTAGGTCTCTGGTCCTGTTTTACATGAATTTAAAATAAAAATATGAATAATAGTGCCTTGCTTTTCCAAAGGGGCAGGGTGCCAGGCTAGATTATTTCCTAAAGTGGAAGTGGTTTCATCCTATTTTGAAGCAATGTTTCATTCATTCTGTTTCAAAAGGGGAAGCTTGGCCCCCGTCATGGCTCATGCCTGTAATCCCAGCACTTTGGGAGGCCGAGCTACTCAGGAGGCTGAGGCAGGATAATCACTTGAATTTGGAAGGCCGAGGTTGCAGTGAGCTGAGATCGCGCCACTGTACTCCAGCCTGGGTGACAGAGTGAGACTCCATCTCAAAAAATAAAAAAATAAAAAAAGAGGAAGCCTGTTTTTGGCTGATGTGCTTCTCTCTTGTGGTTAGAGGGTGTCTCAGCCGAAGCTGATTTTCAGCCTGGATCACAGGAGTGACGTGTGTGGTAAATCGATTTTCATAACACATTTTTCAAACTGATTCTGAACCCATATAACTTTTGGGTGAGTTAAGACTATATCAAACAGCTCCCTCTCACAACCAACTTGTCTTCATTCTTGAATGAGGCCCTGGTTACTGGTGTCCACTCTGTTTTCCTATCACGTCTCAAAATATGCATGTCCACATTTATTATTGATTCCTGCAAGATGGTTTCCTGTACTTAAGATTTTCTCTTGTAAAGTTGAGGATTCAGTTTTTTTTTTTTTTTTTTTTTTTTTTAATGGAGTCTCACTCTGTCACCCAGGCTGGAGTGCAATGGCTCGATCTCAGCTCACAGCAACCTCCATCTCGTGGGTTCAAGCAATTCTCCTGCCTCAGCCTCCCAAAGCGCTGGGATTACAGGCTTGGCTTTCTTGTAGTTTTATATGATTTTGATTTCTGGAAAATCTGTGAAACTGCATGCCTCACACCCAGACTACAAAGAATATAATAAAATAATAATAACTGATATATATTGAACATGTACTTGTACCTGGTCTTGTTATAAGCACGTGCATTATTTCACAAAATCCTCATAACCTAAAATCCTACAACCCTATGACATAGCTATTATTATCATTTTACAGATGAAGAAACCAATGCACAGAAGGTTGAATAACTTGTTAGATCTGTTTCCTTATATTTAATTTTCATATTTTCTGTGTGTGTGTTTCTCTTACCTTAGCAATGTCATACAAGACAGAGATCTTAAACTCCCAATCCATGAATGTGCCATCAGGGTAGGAAATTGTGTCATTTAAAACTTCCTGAATAGGAAAAAAGAAGAAGAAGAAAAGTTGTTGCAAGAAAGGATATCGTGGAGAGACTATTATGAAACAAATACTGATCTTCAAATTATGAAACCTTAGGATCAGGAACAAATTGGAATTCCATTGTCTGGGATTTCATGAACCTGTTTTTTTTTTTTCCTTTTCTGCATAAGAAGCATTGGGTGGTTTTTACCACCTGGATATGAGCAGGAGGTACCCATAGCATCCCAAATTTCAGTTCTTCCATCAGACAGGTGTAGAGGAATAAGCAGCAGGCGGGGAGACTGCTTAACAAGTGACTGCCCTGCATGTTCTGTCTCATCTAAATTGGACCCATGTTTTAAAACAGGCAATTGCTATAAGAAAATTCCCTCATTAGGCTTCTGTTTTTACTCACATAATCAGTTATATAAATTAGCTTAATTGCTCTTTTTTTTTTGAGTTTACTAAGTCCTCTGTCAATAAGAGAGATCTTGGATTTTTTTGTGAATTGTATGACCTGGAATTTTCTTTGTTTTTTTTTGTTTTGTTTTGTTTTTGAGACAGAATCTTGCTCTGTTGCCCAGGCTGGCATGCAGTGGCACAATCTCAGCTCATTGCAACCTCTGCCTCCGGGGTTCCAGCGATTCTCCTGCCTCAGCCTGCTGAGTAGCTGGGATTACAGGCGCACGCCACTATGCCCAGCTAACTTTTGTATTTTTACTAGAGACGGGGTTTCGCTACGTTGGCCAGGCTGATCTCGAACTCCTGGCCTCAAGCAATCTGCCCGCCTCAGCCTCCCAAAGTGCTGGGATTACAGGCACAAGCCACCGCGCCCCGCCTATATCTGGAATTTTCAAGTCACTATTTTAATATGATGATGGTTCTACCAAGTTGCAGGATTTTAATTAAGCTAATACATAACTGTTCTTCACGGTAGAACTCTAAACAGGACTCTAACTGATAACAATAGCTTCTTATTTTAGGAAAAAGCCCAGTTTGATTTTTAGTTTTAACTCAGGCACTGTACCAAGAATTTCCAAGGAGGGGTCTAAAGTCCTTAATCATTTCAGATAAGGCTGGTTGGGCTGTGGGTACCAGGCCAAGTTGACAGAGGGGAGTTATGGGCAGACAGACTAATTCTTTTCTATGCCTTCTCTCCCTTTAGTGCACCATTCACCCATCCTACCCTGTTCTCATCTGCCAAATTGTAAAAAGCATATTATTCTGTTTTGATGATAAAAGGAATACAAGTTTACTATAAAAAATGTGAAAAAATTGCACAATATAAAAAAGAAGAATATAAAATTATTGCTAATTGCACCATCTAATTTATTCTCATTCTGGTATTTTCTTTTAGTCTTCTTTAATGTAGATATGGAAAGTATATGTAATAAATATTATAAAAGTGGGATCATAATGTATATGCAGATTTATATGTTTTTTTCTGAGCAATTTTAATAGGTGACCTGCATATTTATTCTTTAAAATTATTGGGTCTTATCTCTAGAGCAGGGACTGTGTTAGTGCTGGGATTATAAGGGACCTGTTATAGGGTGCACAGTCTGGTGAAGGAAACTGACACTCATAAAATAATCAGACAAATAAACATAAGATTATAACTGTGATAAGTATGAAGAAAAATTGCCTAAAATCTGGGGATTTGACCCCTAAAATCTGGGGTTTGTTATGAAGATTAAGGATGGCTTCCTTCAGGAAATGGCTGTTGAGCTGAGATCAAATGAAGGGAGGCAAGAGTTTTGGGAAGAGGGAACAGCATGGGAAAAGAACCTTTTGTGGAAGAGAGAATGAAAAGGTCCTATTATCTGAGCACCATTTTTTAAATTACCCTTCTTTAGTCATATTTGTCATATACTTAATGGTATTCTTAGCCCATGTGTTTTTCTTCCATAAATCATCTGCTTGTTCATGAGCTGTCACTACACCGCCTTGATTATAATAACTTTCTGACAAGTGGCCTCTTCATTCTCTTTTTCAAAACTGTTTTAGTTATTATTGCTCATATATATATGTGTGTATATATATGTTTTTCCTGATGATCTCTGTTAATTAAGCAAAGTCTTTGCCTTTGATTGCAAGTTTGTGGTTTTCAGAAGAATTTATACATTTTCAATGCGAATTTGTCGGTATAGGGTGTCGGTAAATCGGCTCTCTGTTAGCAACAGCCCTGATTTATAATATGCTTGCTGAGTACGATGTGAAATATTTCCACCCTGAATGATTTCAGCTTCCAAAAGTTTAACACTGACTGTCTGGCAAATTCTTGAATAACTTAACAATCAGCTCTGAGCTAGTACCAGCCAGTTCCAGCACATCATTGATTCCTATCTAAGAACTTGACTAAGTTCTGTTAAGATTTATTTAATGTCTTAGAAAACTTTCAGTGTTCTTAACTGATTCTTTGCATTTCACGTTGAGTATTTTCAAATAAATATTTTTGTTAAAAATATTAAGGAGGATTTTTTGAGTTGTATTTTCTGACCAATTTGGCTAATATATATGATATATACATTATATATGTAAATTATTTTCTATACACTTATTTTGTTTCTAGTCATCATACAAATTTCTTATAATTTTTAGTATTTGAGGCTTTTGCATTTTCTAGGTAAACAATCATATCATCTTTTTATTTATTTATTTATTTATTTATTTATTTTGAGATGAAGACTCGCATTGTTGCCCGGGCTGAAGTGCAATGGCGGGATCTCAGCTCATTGCAACCTCCACCTCCCGGGTTCAAGCAATTCTCCCACCTCAGCCTCCCAAGTAGCTGGGATTACAGGTGCCCGCCATCATGCCCGGCTAATTTTTTGTATTTTTATTAGAGACGGGGTTTCACTATGTTGGCCAGGCTGGTCTCGAACTCCTGACCTCGTGTCCCACCCGCCTCTGCCTCCCAAAGTGATGGGATTACAGGCATGAGCCACCGCACCTACCCTCATCTTTAAATTAAAAAAAAAAAAAATCTATTCCTTTTGTGAAAGTTGTCAAAATCAGAATGGAGTCACAAATGTTGAAAAAATCCTGACACATACAGCCAGAAATGGCCATGAAAAAGAGGGTTGTCATGCTTGTATCCTTCCTTCATAACAAAAACTATCAGAAAAGACTCTACAGAAACCTCAACCTTCCACAAAGGCCATCACAACCTCACACACAAAAAGTACTTATACAAGGACATCTGCCCAACAACTGCCTGTCCAACCTCTGACTGGCATCATCCTTGCTACTGATCTTTGTAACACAACAATTATGTAATCCTCTTTGTTTTTTTCCCCTTAAAATCCTTTGTCTTCCTTTATCTCTGTGAATATGCACATAATTTACGATGGCATATGTATTCCCATTACAATGTTCTTTTCCGAATAAATACCTTTCTTTCAGAGAGCCACTCTCTATTTGTTATTTATGTTGATACCTTCCAATAACTGTATATCTTATTTCTGTTTCATGCATTAGTGCTTTGGTTAGAGCTTTCAGAAGTTAACTAATAGTAGTACAGGGGTGGGACTAGGGAGTCTTTGCATTAATACAGATGAAGTCAGTTGTTATTTTATGATAGACAGTCTTTGCAATGTTAAGGAAGTATTGCTTTATTTTTAACTCTACAAGAGTTGTTATTATGGGGGAGGCTAGGAATATTTCTGAAATGAGGTCTGAGACTTCTCTGACATATCACCATTTAATTGCTGTTTTCCTTGTTGAGAACAGGTTGCAAATACTAAACCTGGTTTCCTCTTCCCTGAGCTATGGTTTCACAGCTTCATTTCATGTGGGTCTTACTCTAATGTCATCTTGCCAGAGAAGTCTTCCATGGCTATCATATCTTAAGTAGCATAACTCAGGTATGTTTGAAAGGGGGTTACTATAAATAACAAAAGAGCTTTTCTCACCCCCACCACCCAGTAAAAACAGGGGTTTTAGGAACCAAGAATGAAGACAAAATATATTTCTTACTATATCATAATATTACATTAGTAAAAATAGAAGAAATTATAATTCCCATAGAAAGAATACCAAATTCAGCTTAATTCTTCTAACGTTGAAGTTTAGTAACAGTAGTTCTCATTGTCTATATAAAAACTATTTTAAACTTAAACAAAAACATGAACATACTCCAAATTCATTTAACATTGAACAAAGTCAGCATAGGATTGAAACTAAAATGTATAGTTGTGAATATAGATGAAGAAACATAATAAAATACTAGAAATGCTAAGCCAGTTGTATACACAAAAAGCATAACACAAATAATTGGATATGGTTAATTCTATGAATGGAACAATATTATTATAATGTACCAAATCAAAAGGTCATATGAGAAAAACCACATGAGCATTTTAATGGATGATTAAAGTGATCATTTTAATTGATACTGATAAAATAAATACAAATTTCTAGGAATAATAATAACTATTTCAGGTCTTTCAAAATTAGAAACATTTTTCACATGAGGTCTAGACCTCATTTAATTTCAATGAGACAGAAATTTTAGAATACCAATTAATAGAGCCTAGTCAAAGGGTTTCACGTGGCTTATTATTCCCTGAAACTGATTCAGAACTGGCCTAATTAAATATTTATTTTTTTGAAACAGATTTCATGATTATATTGCTTCTGAAACTTTCCCTTTTTAAAGATTACAATTTAATAGTCATGAAGTATTCTTTCACAATTAAAACATCTTTTCACTGCTTTTTTATTCCCAATTTTGTGTATTTGCATGTTTGTTTTAAAAATAATAACTAGAAGTGAAAGGTTTGTATGCTTTAATAATTTTGTTTTTTATGTAGCAAGTGCATTTTAAAATTCTATCCTATTTTATTTGATTTAAAATGATTGATATTTAATAGTTTCCTTTCCTTATGTTATAGTTATTCTTCTAAAGTTTGCATTAGATACTTAAATTGTTTATTATTATTATTATTCATTTATTTATTTTTGAGATGGAGTCTCACTCTGTTGCCAGGTTGGAGTGCAGTGGCGTGATCTCGGCTCACTGCAACCTCTGACTCCCTGGTTCAAACGATTCTCCTGCCTCAGCCTCCCAAGTAGCTGGAATTACAGGCACGCACCACCATGCCCAGCTAATTTTTGTAATTTTAGTAGAGATGGGGTTTCACCATGTTGGCCAAGATGGTCTCGATCTCCTGACCTCATGATCCGCCCGCCTCGGCCTCCCAAAGTGCTGGCATTACAGGCGTGAGCCACCGTGCCCAGCCTTGTTTATTATTTTTTAAGAACTTTTACCTTAGCACCATTTTCCTCTTTGATCTTAATTCTCCTGGCCAGCCCCCTGCTCAAGATTTCTCTACCACATTCCATTACATTAGTCCCTCACGGGCTTGCTTTCCCTTCTGCTATACAGCAAATGAATTCTCAAAGTGTTAAATATAGTTAATGGCTTAATGTGTCACTTTTTCCTTGTACCACTGTTGAATTTCACAGGGATTAATCCAAAGAAAGAGCCCTCAGATGTTAGAATAACAAGCATGAAATAACTTTTAAAAGAGATAGATAGTAACATTTAGGGCTATGTTTTTTTCTTGGAGGGAAGATTTGAGTTTATACCGCATAGTATGAAAGCTAATATTCTTGCTTTTTTTCTTAGTTCCTCTGTTTGCTTTGGACTTGCTCAGTCCAAATACCTGACCTCATCTGGCAACTCCCAGATGATCCTCAGTCCAAGAGTGGAGTAATAATTTGGATAGCAGCAGAACCAAGAATGATGACCAAGTCTTCTAATGCTTATTTGGTGCTATCATAATGATTATCCATTTCTCTTTTAATACAAAAGCAAGCATTCATGTAAAATAAAACGTATTTGGAGGTAATCACTCATTTTTCCACTTCCATTCTCTGTTTACTCCCCTCCGCAAATCTATTATCTTTTTCCTGAATTTTTTTCGCTTGTTTATAAAAACATAATAAGACCGAAAAAATCTTGGGGATCTAGTTTGGAAAGCATGTGACCCCACCAACTTTCCCTGATTTTCTCTAATATTATTTTACTCGGTAAATATTTTAAAAGGCCTGCTGAATATTTTTGTATGATTAGAAAATTGGAAATGACCATGGTTTCTTACCCGGAGGGATCCTCTCTCACAGTATTCTATCACCCCAAAGATCATGGTGTCAAGTTTCACTGTGCCGTAGAACTTGGTCAGGTTGTAATAGTCAATCTGAAGCAACTAGAAGAACATGTTTGTTTACAAAGCAAATTAGGCAGAATGGGGTGCCAAAGTAAAAATTAATATGCCAATAAAATGTGTTTTGTTTCAGATCTTTGAGAAGATGTGTTGCTCTTAACAAATTGAATGTCAGTACCCATTGCTTATCACACATTATATCAATCTCATTCAACAATCTTTCCTTTGTCAGTAAGAGGCCTTGAATACAAACTTTACTTTCAAATAATATCAGGTCCACTTTCCAGGAAAGACTAGTAGATTTCCAGAATTTTTTACACCGTCAACCTCACTTTCCAATATCTCTTGGTAGAATTTTCAACAAGAAATATAGTCACCATTTCTTGGCCTGAGGGCTTTTCTGTCAGCCTCTTACTCCACCAGCAACCTCAGTGATTAGAGGAAATGAAGTGAAGTTATTTCTCAAGGGTTTGAAGTAAGGGCCACATACCTTGTTCAATTCTATCTTCTGTTTTTCAGTGAAATTACCATCATTGTGCTTGAGATCTTTGAGAATCACTCGCTGCAAAAATCAATGAAATTTAGGAGACACTGTTGTGGTGTAACTCTTTACATGCATATTATAACAGTTTGTTTGTGTGTCTCACTAGACTGTAAACTTTTGAGAGCAATGACAGTATTTGATTGATTTTTTATTTTTATTTATTTATTTATTTATTTTTTAAAGACAGAGCCTTGCTCTGTTGCCCAGGCTGGAGTGCAGTGGTGCAATCTCAGCTCACTTCAATCTCTGCCTCCTGGGTTCAAGCAATTCTCCTGGCTCAGCCTCCCCAGTAGCTGGGACTACAGGCATGCACCACCATGCCCGGCTAATTTTTGTATTTTTAGGAGAAACGGGGTTTTGCCATGTTGGCCGGGCTGGTCTCAAACTCCTGGCCTCAAATGATCCACCTGCCTCCCAAAGTCCTGGGATTACAGACATGAGCCATTGTGCCCAGCCTTGACTGATGTTTATATCCCTGGTGCCTAGTACCTGGCATATGGTAAGTTCAGTCTCGAATGTTTCTTTAAGAATGACTAAATGGAAGGAAGGCAGGCAGAAGGGAGGGAGGGAAGAAAGAAGGATAGAAATAAGATGCAAAGCTCTCATATGAGATTGTTGTATTTCTCAGCAATGAGCCAAAATATAATAATAGGGTTGCCCTGGACTACTATGAATATCTTTGATATTTAATTTTTCTTCCTACACTCCGCCCTTCCCCAACATTCTATTTGTCTTCCATTTTCCCCAGGATTGTGAGTTTTGTAACCCTTGAAGCAGGGCCCTGCCCATCCCTGTGAAGCTCTAAGAATAGCCCCTAGGAACAGACTGGGGACTCCCACCATTGTGATACTGACATCAGGGGCCAGGGCAATGAGGGGGTCAAAAGGCCCAGAGCATACCCCAGTGGAGAGTTCAGAGAAGTGGGAGAGGTCACCTTTTTGTCGTATTTGCACTGTCGTAGTCTCTGGATTGTATCTCGTCTTTTGTCATCATCGATCTGGCACAAGAAAAGGCTAATTATTCCAGAAGCTCCATATCTCATCCTACTCACTGCCTGTCAAAGGCTGAGAGGCTCTTCCAGGTGGGCTGCATCTGTTTCCTCAACAACATGCTGGGCAAGCAGGCTTCCAGAAAAACTGTTGTAATTGACTTGCTCCCTCTCACTAATTGGACTCCAGCAACATATTTCCAGGTATCTACTGCGCTCATGCTTAGCTATGGGTTTCCTCCCTTCCACTTGTGGCCCTACTTCAACCAGGGATTTCCTTTGCTCCCTTCACCCCAACCCTGTTTTCGTGGGAATTGTTGCCTGTAGCTACAGATAGATGCTCTTGGGGAAGGATGCTGTACATTTGAGTTGCACACTCATGCCTAAAGGCCCAAGTAGCAATGCAAATGATAAAACTGGGCCAGGTGTCTAAGGGAAGCAGTACTGTCAGCTCTGGGTTCAGCCCGAAGTTGCTAAATCATCTTATTTATCAAAAGAAACTGGTAATAAGAATTATTATATGCTATCTCGTGACATTTGTATGTTGGCAATTAATTTTTAAAATGTCAAATATTGAACAAAACACATGCACACACATAGGCACTCACAACTGCAGGTCACATATGGCTCTTGGCCTTCCAGTTAATGACTTCTGGTCCAAAGACAGAGAAAAGGTTGGGAACAATTGCATCTTTCGATGTGATTCTCATAAAAACCTGAGATGTGTTATTATCTTTGTTAAAATGTACCTTACAAGGCCATTTTGAAATGCAAGTGAAATGACTCTCTGAAGGTCCAAGCGTGATGCCTGGCACATTGCAGACTGACAAATGTCAGTTGTCATCATTTCATTTTCTTCTCATTTAACAAATTAAGTATAGAAGGGTTAAATAACATTAAATGTCACATAAAAAGAGAATGGCAGAACCTAGGCTTGTCTTCTTGCCTAACGCTGTTTTTATTATTTCAGACCTTGATGACATCATTTAAACTATTTGGACCTCAGTTCCTTACTGCACAATTCCAACTCATAGAAATAGCTGGGGGTTAAATGAGACAAGGTTTGTGAAATTCTTTTGCTGGCTAAAAGACTTCTCTTTTTACCCTCAAATGAATGATCATCTTGATTATTTTTTTCTGTGTTACTCTATCCCTTTGACTTTCCTGATTTCTTTTGTCTGGAATCTTTGGTCTGATATTCTGACCCTTTCTGTTCTAGCAGTGGGATGTTTGACTCTCTATTATCTCATCTCTTAGTCTTGCTTCCTTATTTCTGCATTCAGTGAGTATCCAAACTTGAACCACTACCTGTCTGGTTGTCGGTATTTTCCACCCTTGCTGACTTTGGGTGACCTTGGGTTTTCTCCATGTCTGCCTGACTCTTAGCACCTGATGAGCTCTCTGTACAGCCAATTTCTGATCCACCTGCTTCCCAGCCTGTCTCAAACTCAGAGTAACAATGATCACATGATCAAAATAATTTTGAACTTCCCTCCTTTGAGTTTACTGTCCCAAAGACCTATTTCCTTAGTCAGGTGACTCATTCATTCCGATGAACTAATAAAATCTGTACTCATAAAAATTTTGTAAAGAAACTGACAAGAAATGGATGAATTATACCTCTAGGAATATTTATATTTTAAGAAAACATACAGTGACACATGTTTTGGGCTTACTCCAAAAGAGAAAATATGAAATATGGGGTTTTGAGGCAATGGGGAGGTGCTTGAGGAATGACACCAAGGCTGGACTTGTGCAGATGTGGAGCGTGTGGGAGCCCATCTGGGAGAAGATGAGAGACAGAGGCGCACACACTCCTTCTGAAAGTCCCCTCTCCTCTTCCTAGTGTTATATCAAATAAGCAGGAGACCATTGGCATGAGGCTGTCTTTGTATTATGAGTTCCTATAAACTGCAACCTAACTTAGTATACAGGCAAACTGAAAACTAATTTAGGAGTCTATTTTTGTAACAAATGGCTGGGTTTCAGCCAATCACAGGAAGCTAACTGAACAGACCATGCCCAAATAAAGCAAATGCCTAGCTGTAACCAATCAAGTTATTTGTGTACTTTACTTCCTTGTACAACGTATGAAAGCTCACTGCCCATGCTGCAGAGTGGAGCTTTCTGAACCTCTTTTGGTTTTGAGTGCTTCACAATTCATGAATCACTTTTTGCTCAAATAAATTCTATTTTGTCTGTCCAGTGTTTTTCTTTTAACACTAGGTACTTCCAGTTTGTCATTTAGGTCAACAAATTCTCTCTTTGGAAATTCAGTAGTCTTAAGGTCATTTACACCTGACTGTGAATTACTGTTAAATTGATTTCATCCTGACACTTAGCTGAGACAGATTGGTCTTTGTGAATAGAATTTTTCTGTTGAGGTTCAGAATGCAGCAGGAGGGTCACATTGGAGCATGTCATATTTCTGAAAGAAGGGAAGACCTGGTCTTTGGATAGACATGAGGGGATTGGAGCCATTAGAGGGCAGCACACAGGACTTGGGGAGGAGGGTCAAGAGCTGGTAGAGAGGTTCCAGAGACAAACTTAAGCCAAATGCAATTTTATTCCTGCTGATTTTAAGCAAGGAAGCATCTCAAATCACACTGCACTATCAGTTTGGCCCTACTCTGAAGGAGTCCACGAATTCCCATCTGTGGAGGTCTTGGGTCTCCATATTCTCTTAATACGCTTTGGTATAAAAACTAGGATAATTATATGGTGTATGGAAGGTGTTACAATCTCTGGCTTTACAGTTAGACAGACTGGGTTTAAATTGTAGCTGTGTTCCTGGAATTTCCGCCCTGCTACTTCACAGTGCTCAGGAGAAGATGAAATGGGTTAATGCATGTGGTGCATTATAAGTGCTCAGTGAGTGTTAGCTATTATTACTTATAGTTATCTTACTCATTAGTTGTATGTGTCCCTGCACTGTTTCTTACTCTTTTGTCCTTCAGTTTCCTCATCAGCAAAATTATGATAATAAAGCTTAATTTTGGGTTCCTGTGAGGAACAGATGAGACAGCATAGGTCCTGCATTGACTGTGCTAAATGGAGTAAGTTATTATTGGCTGCTGCTATTTCCTGGTTGAAGGTAAATGTGAGCAAATATAAGCAGAGGCCTCTTTCTTCAGGAATGAGTAAGACAAGTCATAGGCCCTTAGTATGGATAGATTAGCATCCAAGGTTTAGGGGAACTCAAATGCTCTGCCCATTCCTACATCCCTTCCATGGCAAATTCCCAATATGTGTATTTCTATTCTGGATAAGATGCAAAGAACGAGAACACACCATATCTCAGCCTCCAGGGAAGTGCTCATTGGATTAACTAGTTGACATGTAGGAGAATGGAGAATCAAGGGGAAGGGAGAGAGCTGAAAATTAGAAAGCATCTAAGTCTTGCTTTCTAGAACAACTATCCCTACTTGGCACATATCCTGCAATGCTACTTAAGTCTGGTCAAATACCTGCCAAATTGCACCCATTCTTCAGCAGGTAAGGTAGGCTTTACCTTGAGGCTAACATGATTGGTCTCATTGGTCTCCAGAGGAAAGATATTTTCAGGAGGAATGTGGGACCATTTTTTCTGACGAAGTTCATAATCTTTTCTATATTTTCTGTGAAAGGAATAAAACTGGTCAATAGGTTTTTATTAATATCCATGTCATTCAGCTTCTGAAGACTGGGAGAAGTTTAGAACCCTGGTATGCTCAGGTAGATATGGGTGAGGGAAGGTAGCCCAATGACAGAACACCATGTCCTCCAAACTGAAAAGCGCTTACTGCCAGTGGACCTGCAAGGATTTCTGATGGGCTTTTATAGCAGTGGCCCTCAACCTTTTTGATACCACGGACTGGTTTCCTGGAAGACAATGTTTCCATGGAGGTGGCAGGGAGTGGTTTCAGGATGAAACTGTTCCACCTCAGATCAGGCATTAGATTCTCATAAGGAGTGTGCAACATAGATCCCCTGCATGCGCAGTTCACAGTAGGGTTCACGCTCCTATGACAATCTAATGCCCTGACTGATCCGACAGCAGGGGGAGCTCAGGCGGTACCGCTCGCTCACCCGCTGCTCACCTCCTGCTGTGCGGTTGGTTCCTAACAGGCCATGGACTGGGGATTGGGGACCCCTGTGTCCTAGTCTTTCTTTTCTTTTCACTTCACTTTCCTAGGTTTTTCACTAAGGCAGTCCTTCACGATAGTAAAGGATTTAAACTGATGACATAGAAGGAGTGAGGAAAAAATACAGGAAAAAAATGTAAAGTTGGTGACGTTGAGAGGCAAAAATGTTAATTTTTAAACCAGAGAGAATACACCAGATCCCTAAATAAGCCAGTTCCTCTTACCCATCTGTGCCTTTTCAAAAAATATGTTTAAAGAAAATGGAAAAGTACAGAGAAAATGTAACAACACCTATCTCAACTACAAAATGTTAAAAATGTATAGTTTCCTTCAGATAGTATCGGCCCCCAGATAGTGTAGGTTGGGGATTAGGCCCCCAACCCCTGGGCCATGGACTGGTACTGGTCCGTAGCCTGTTAGGAACCAAGCTGCACAGCAGGAGGTGAGAGGTCAGTATTACCACCTGAGCTCCACCTCCTGTCACATCAGTGGTGGCGTTAGATTCTCACAGGACCGTGAACCCTATTGAGAACTGCACATGTGAGGGATCCAGGTTGTGCACTCCTTATCCTTATGAGAATCTAACTAATGCCTGATGATCTGAGGTGGAACAGTTTCATCTCGAAACTCCCCCCACCCCCAAAAATTGTTTTCCATGAAACCAGTCCCTGGTGTCAAAAGGTCGGGGACTGCTGGTATAGATGAAGCAGAATTCTTGGGCTATAGACAACGTACACTTTCGACTTTGCAGATACCACCAAATTGCTTCCCAAAGCAGTAGTTATCAATTAATTTACCTTCTTATCTTGAGAATTCCCATTTTCTATATTCTTGTCAACATTTGGTATTGATAAACTTTTTTTTAACCTTTATGATGAAGGTGAAACAGTGTTTCATTATTGCATTACTTTGCATTTTCTTGTTTACAAGTGATATTATCCTTTCAAATATTTTCTAGCTATTTAATAGAGTATATAGACTCAGAATTATATAGAATTATGTATTTATAATTTTGCTCATTTTTTCCTAGTGTGTATCTTTTTCTTATCCTTGTTAACTTACATAAGTTCTGAATATATTTTGAGAAATAAATCCTTTGTCCCTTTAGTTTTCAAATACCTTTTCCTAGTTTATGACTTCCTTTAACTTTGTTTTACAGAAAGTTTTGATTTTATTATGGTCATATTTATGTATTTTTTCTTTGACTTTTCCTTTTTTATCTTGAATGAGAAGTACTTTCCTAAACTGAGATCATAAAGTCATTTTTATTGGACAGGCACAGTGGCTCACACCTATAATCCCAGTACATTGGGAGGCCAAGGTGGGTGGATCACTAGAGGTCAGGAGTTGAGACCAGGCTGGCCAATGTGGCGAAACCCTATCTCTACTAAAAATACAAAAGTTAGCCAGGTGTGGTGGTACATGCCTGTAATTGTACCTACTAGTGAGGCCAAGGCACGAGAATTGCTTGAACCCAGGAGGTGGAGGTTGCAGTGAGCCAAGATGGCGCCACTGCACTCCAGCCTGAGTGACAGAGTGAGACTCGGTCTCAAAAAAATAAAAATAATTTTAAAAAGTAATTTTTATTAATTTATTCTAAGTTTTGAAGCTTGATTTTCACATAATCAAACATTTAAAACATTTAAAACTCCACATAAACTATGCATTAACATTTAAAACTCCACATAGAGTAAACTATGTCTTTGTGTATTATTTTAGATATATAATAATGATAAAATACAACATAATACAATATAATAATAAAAATAACTATTTTCATTTATATAATGCTTAGTATATGGTAGTTTGTGTGCATGTTCCATTTCTAATCCCTACAACAGCTCAGATGAAGAAATTGAAGCTAAGTTACCTGTTTTAATTTTGTTTTTTACATGTGGAAAGCCTACCTTACCAACATCATTTCTTTTTTTTTTTTTGAGACAGAGTCTTGCTCTGTTGCCCAGGCTGGAGTGCAGTGGTGCGATCTCTGCTCACGGCAACCTCCGCCTCCTGGGTTCAAGATTTTCCTGCCTCAGCCTCCTGAGTAGCTGGGATTACAGGCGCCTGCCACCAGGCCCAGCAAATTTTTTGTATTTTTGGTAGAGACGGAGTTTCACCATGTTGGCCAGGCTGGTCTTGAACTCCTGACCTCATGATTCACCCACCTCGGCCTTCCAAAGTGCTGGGATTACAGGTGTGAGCCACCGTGTTCGGCCACCAACATTATTTCTTAGCTGTCACATACTGTCATCTTTGTCATATTATAAGTTCTTGCTTGTATCTGATTCTGGAACTGATATTCTTTTCTATTGACCTGTTTTGTCCCTGTTTGCCTTTGCTTTTTGGTTATTTGACAAACTCATTCTCACCTTCTCAAGGCCATGCCTTCCTTAATGTCCCCTAAGCAGAGATGATTATTCTCTTTGTATGCTTCCATCTAAGTCTGAGTATTCTTCAAGTAAATGCATGTAAAATAGCATATTACTGACCCTAAGACCTGGAGGCAAGTAGGATGAATATCAAGACCTTAAAGGCTCTTGGGTTCTCAGCTCTGTACCCCAGGAGACTCTTGGGACCCAGCAGAGCCAACTGTCATTCATACTGAATTAGGGGATTTCTTAAATGGTTTGCTAGTTTTCTTGCATAGGCTGTTGTAATGGCAAACTGCATGTGTACGACCTGTCTGCCAGGCCCCCTCATGGGCATAGCATTGCACTGGCCATTAGGAAGCCCCATCTCTGCCTGCCATGTTTAGAGACAATGAGAAACACCTGTTATTATCTTTGATCTTGTGATTTACCCTATCTTAAAGTGATTCCCATTTAGATTTGCTTTTGGGGGAAAATTTTGGTTTCTTCTCACTCTTCACTAAATGGTCACCACACATTGTAGACCATCACCTGTATTTCTGAGCAACACAGTTACAGGAGCCAAGCGGTGTTGTCAGATTGAAGAAAATAGTCTACTTCCCTTTCTGGAGAAAACATCAACCAGTATACGGCAGGCTGGACATTCACATGAGAAAGTATAATGACACACAGACCAAAATGTGTAATACACAGATAAAACTGTTGTCTTGTTTAGCTAGGAAATGCAAGTGAACCTGGTAATATAATACAGTATTATAAGTTTGGCATTTAACATATGCAGATTAGGATGTAGTGTGGTATTTACTCACTCATTTATGTATTCAACAAATATTTCTTAGTACACACAATGTCTCTGGCTAGGCATTTGGCAGACCCAAGTTGAGCAGAAAAATCATGGAACTGATGGTGAGAAGGCTTGAGTTCTAGTTCTGGCCCCACCCACTACCTGGTGATAAGACTCTAGAGAAGCCATTTGACTTTCTGGGTTCTCTTTCCTCAGGCTAAAATAGGAGATTTGGAATAAATTGTTTCTAAAACCTCTCCCAGTCTAAATATGTAATTTAATGAGTTTGATGTCTCCCACAATATACCAGCATAATAAAAATAACTATTTTATCTATATATGCTTATTATATGGTAGTTTGTATACATGTTCCATTTCTAATTCTTACAACAGCTCAGATGAAGAAATTGAAGCTAAGTTACCTGTTTAAGTTGCTAAGTAACACGCTTAAGACCACAGAACTAGTAACTCAAAGAACTGGGATTTGAGTTCAGGCATCTTTGGCTCCAAAGCCCTAATCTATTCACTCAATAATATTCTGCCCTTCAGTTAGTCTTTGATGCAGAATGTCTTCATTATCTTAGGTCAGTCTGCAGGCTTCTTTGTGAATATTCATCATCATCAACAGACAACAGACCTCTCCCACTTTCCCTTCCTGCCTCTCTGGATACCGAACACAGGCATGATAGAGGCGGCTGTACCTGAGCATCAGGAGAGCGACGAGCAGGAGCAGCACCACAGCTCCAGTGAGGGTGAAGACTGCAATCATCAGGATCTGAGGGCCTGTGGCGGAAAATGCGTTAGGAAGGACCTTAGACAAGAGAGCAAAAGCATTTCCAAGATTCTAGCTGTACAATGTAATTTGGGGAAGGGAAAAGAGAACCCTTTAAAAAAATTTATCTTTTATTAATTTCTCTCTGGTAATATAAGTCCTGTGTCCCTACTCTCTGACAGCCTTGTCTGGCGTTGTACCCAGGGAAAGTGGCTTAATTTTGGCTATTCTGACAGCATATACATCTCTATTCTTTCTAATAAGAATCACCAAATGTTACACAAACATAAAATAGTTTAGAGCACGTACAAAAAGTTGGTGGTAGAAGTCTATCTGGTGTCCTCGAAACCAATATACCTAAGAAGGGTTCATAGAGGATGAGACATGTATTTTTTTTTCTTTTTGAGACAGAGTCTCACTCTGTCATCCAGGCTGGAGTGCAGTGGCGCAATCTTGGCTCACTGCAACATCTGCCTCCCTGGTTCAAGTGATTCTCCTGCTTCAGCCTCCCAAGAAGCTGGGATTACAGGCGTGCACCACCATGCCCGGATAATTTTTATATTTTTTGTAGAAATGGGGTTTCGCCATGTTGCTTGTCATGAACTCCTGGCCTCAAGCGATCCGCCCGCCTCAGTCTCCCAAAGTGCTGGGATTACAGGCATGAGCCACCATACCCAACTGAGACAACTTGTTTTTAAATACAGAGCACATGCCGGAAGAAAAGTAAGTCAGTATAGAATATTAAGTGACAGTGTTGCATGCTGGTTCTTTCCAAGCTCTCCTGGGTTAGTGAGGGAAGTCAATGAAGAATGGGATTTTATTTACTAGAACACTAGTGGGTGGGTGGAGTTGTATAGATGGAGTAAGTTGAGAGACTCTCAGAAGAGTAAGTGGAATCCAGGAAAATGTGGATCCAACCCAAGGAAGCACTGAAGCAGTGTCTGAGTATACAAAGGAATGCTACACAGAGAAGGACAGCAACAAGAAGACTGCATAGGAAAGTCGTGGTTCATATATGCCACAATGAATCCCTATTAGGAAGTCAGTAGGTTCAAGAAGAAAAAAATGGAATAGATTCCAAGCAATAGACAGAATGTGTAAGAAGCTGGGAAGTGATAGGAGTATGGCGAAGAAGACATGTTTCTTTATACAGCAAGGAAAGAAAAGAGAAATCCAATCAGGAATTCTAAGGAAAAAATGTTCAAGGAAGGCATAATCCAAAAATGAAACAAAGTAAAATGTGCCCTGACTTTGAGAATTAGGTATTAAAAAAGGAGAGAAAATCAATTTTCCTTTGTGGTACAAAAGGGAGACATTGGGGCTATATAGAAAGATGTTGGCCGGGCGCGGTGGCTCATGTCTGTAATCCCAGCACTTTGAGGGGGCTGAGGGGCCGATTACCCGAGGTCAGGAGTTCAAGACCAGCCTGGCCAACATGGCAAAACCCCATCTCTACTAAAAATACAAAAAATTATCTGGCCGTGGTGGTGTGTGCCTGTAATCCCAGCTATTCGGGAGGCTGAAGCAGGAGAATCGCTTGAACCCGGGAGGTGGAGGTTGTAGTGAGCTAAGATTGCACCACTGCTCTCCAGCCTGGGCGACACAATGAGACTCCGTCTCAAAAAAAAAAAAAAAAAAGAAAGATGTTATCACGGTATACAATTTAGCTTTATATAAATAATAATATTCACATAATGAAAATGTTTCCTTGTTTTCAACTTATAGAATCAAGTTATAGGTAAAGAACAGAGGTCTTTATTTCGGTTACCAAATAAATATTATCAACCCTGGCGAAGAAAAATATAGGAGAATTTTGGAGATGGGAAGGAGGTAGAAGAAAGAATTGTGGCACTAACATCTTCATCTTACAAAGTGGGAGGCAAGATATTTTATATACAATTGATAGGACAACACTAGAAGCTCATGCATATTAATTAAAATGAAAAAGGTGTTCAATAATTGTACTGACAAAAAAGATATAACTATATGGGAAGAAGTGAGAAAGAGGGCTAGTGAAGATGAGCTAAATCTTCATGTGTCAATACAAAAAATTAATAGATAACTGCTAAAGCTTATAAATCAAGAAATAGAAGCATATTATTTAGATATGCAAAACACTAAAAGCAGAAGTGACTGAGAGAGCAGAGATGCACAGAGGTGGGATCAGGCGCATTCACTTTCCATTATGAACACATCTGCTACTGGATTTTAAAATCACGTGTGTGAATTTTTCTTTTTATTTTTCTGAGACAGAGTTTCGCTCTTTTTGCCCGGGCTGGCGTGCAATGGCACGATCTTGGCTCACCGCAACCTCCACCCTCCAGGTTCAAAGATTCTCCTGCCTCAGCCTCCCAAGTAGCTGGGATTACAGGCACACGCCACCATGTCCAGCTAATTTTTTGTATTTTTAGTAGAGGTGGGGTTTCATCACGTTGGCCAGGCTGGTCTCGAACTCCTGACCTCAGGTGATCCGCCCACCTTGGTCTCCCAAAGTGCTGGGATTACAGTCGTGAGCCACTGTGCCCAGCCATGTGTGAATTTTTCTGTGCTAAAATATAATTCATGTAGGTGCCCCGAAAAGGAGGTATTAGGACTTCTTTATGAAAGCAGAATCCTAAACCTTCACACTGTATTCTCTATCATGACACCATAATCTAAACTCCTGGGAGCACAGTCCATGTCCTACTTATTCATTCCTGTTCATCCTTATACCTTTGGCACCCAGCACAAGACCTGGTAAAGTATCAATAAAAATGGCTAATAAAAAATAATAGAAGAAAAACCTGGCCCTGGTCATCTTATTGCCTGAGAAGAGGCAAGGAGAAGTTGCTTGGACATTAAAATACATAAATAAATTCATATAGAAAGACTCCTGTGCCATTAGGGGTCTCATGTCATATGTATTTTAAAACTGTTTTTGTTTAATCATATTATGTCCTTCTGAAGTAGATGGTTTAGCTTGGGGTAAATACTACAGCTCCTTTGTATAAGGGCTGAATTTGAAGGGTTTATGCTTTGCAAACATGTGACTTTGCCTCTATTACCTTGTTTTGTGTTCATGGGAAATTTTCAATGGCAAAAATGTGAACTTTGGATTTCTACTCTCATCGGGGCAGAAATAAATTCATACTTTGGAGTTGAACTTGCATTATGGGCACATTTAACTGGTGAATTCTGTTTGTTACTACAATCACCACTTCCATCACTATCACCACCATTGCCACTCCCACCATTCTCACGCCCTAAAACCCCAGAAAACGAAAGTGAGTACAAGAAATACATTTTCAACAGTGTAGATAATTCCACTCACTGGTCTATCAAAATTGCACATCCCCTAGACTAGAGTATAAACTGGAGGGAATATGGGGACTCCTCAGCCCACCTCAATTCTCTGCCTCCTACAGTATGAACATCTCACTTTATTAGATATAATTATAATATTTATATATAGTATTTAAATATACTATTTAAATGTAGTCATTTTTAATTAAACATGCTTTTTAGTTTTGCCTTTTAGATAAACGCAGTATCAGGTTCTATTCCAAGGTTAAGCTTCTGCTGCCTTCTGGTGGCTGCTGTAGTTATCACATTCTATTTAACTCATCTCACAATGAATGAGAGTTTATAACCTCAAGGTCATATGATATTACGGTTGGAAGGAACCTGATAAACTTCTTGATTTAACAGGGGAAGAAACTCACACTTAGAAAACAGAAATAAATTGCCTGAAATTAACAGAGTATAGATGAGTGCTGGAGTCCAGAGTAGAAATATATTCAGTTATCTCATGTTGTCATTCATTCATTCATTCATTCATTTATTCATTCCAAGGCACTGTGTTGGGGCAAGGAAATATGAATAAGAATAAGCCCTGGAGGGGGGCTGCGGTGGCTCACACCTGTAATCCCAGCACTTTGGGAAGCCAAGGCGGGTGGATCATGAGGTCAGGAGTTCAAGACCAGCCTGGCCAAAATGGTGAAACCCCGTCTCCACTAAAAATATAAAGATTAGCCGGCCGCGGTGGCAGGTGCCTGTAATCAGTTCCAGCTACTTGGAAGGCTGAGGCAGGAGAATCGCTTGAACCTGTGAGGCGGAAGTTGCAGTGAGCCGAGATTGGGCCACTGAACTCCAGGCCAGGCAACACTGCGAGGCTCCGTCTCAGGAAAAAAAAAGCTAAGGAAAGTTGAGGTTCCGGTTAAATCTTGAAGATGAGTAGATGTTTCCCACCTCTATGGAGAAGTGATAAATTCTATTCAGAGGGAGTAGCATAAACAAGGACACAGCGGCATAAATTTGCATGACGCTTTAAGGAAGTAGGGAGGAAGCTGAGAGCATGGGGAAGGGATAGGTGAGTAAAAGATAAGTAGGGAGATTACGGGCACTTTGTGCTGTATTAAGTAATTTGGACTGTATTCTGTAGGTAAAGCAGAGTTGCCAATTGACATGTTAGCAACAGTGCAGTGACATGATTGGACTTGTGCTTTCTGGTAGCAGGATGGGTTGGATGGAAGTGGGCAGGACTAATGCAGGAAGTCAGTTTGACGTCATTTTTGTGATACAGGAAGCAGATGCTGAGGACTTGGATGAGGACGGGCACCAAATCTGCGTTGTCGATTGCTATTTCCCAGGTGCTCAGAACATTGTCTGGCATTAAATAAATATCTTTGTTAAATAAATGAAAGAACAGGGATGGTGTAATCTCCTGGTGAAATGTTTTGTTACTTAGTAGCTGTGTACACACAGATGCAAGTTCCAGTCATGCATATCTTATTTCTATACTATTTCAAAGGTTGAGTTGCTGAAGCGGCTTCATTGTCTGGGGACATACCCAAGGTTCGTCATCGCGTGACGAGAAGATTAAGGACACAGACGCAAACACGGAGCGGGTCAAGTAGCGGAAAGTTTAATAGGCAGGAAAGAAGAGAACAGCTCACCGGTAGAGAGGTAGGAGGGCTCTGAAGGGAAAAAACCATGCTTGTGGTGGGAAGCAGTAGGTTATATAGGGAGGCTTCAGGAGGCGGTGTCTGATTTATATAGGGCCCAGGGAATTGGTTTGACCAGTGTGCCATTTACATAGCCCTGAAGAAACTGGCCCTCTCACCCTAATCTTTTATTATGCAAATGCGGCCTCTACCTGGCTGGCGCCGTGACACCCACACATGTGGCTTTACCCGGCCTGCACAATGACACCCCCACACATGGCTACAAAGAAAAGGGAGGGGAAATCGCTATATTGGGTGGACCTGGCTTTTAGTACAGCTGCGGGCATTCATCTACTCAAGCTTCCAGCTTGCTTATTTATGCTTGCAGCTCAGCTTTTCAGGCTGCTTTTTGCTAGAAAAGAAATGGTTTGGAGACTGTTTTCAATTAAAAGAAAAAGCCTGGCTGGGTGCCGTGGCTCATGCCTGTAATCTCAACTTTGGGAGGCCGAGGCAGGCGGATCACGTGAGGTCAGGAGTTCCAGACCAACCAGCCCAACATGGCAAAACCCCGTCTCTACTAAAAATACAAAAATTAGCCGGGCGTGGCGGCAAACACCTGTAATTCCAGCTACTCGGGAGGCTGAGGCAGGAGAATCGCTTGAATCCGGGAGGCAGAGGTTGCAGTGAGCCAAGATTGCACCACTGTACTCCAGCCTGGGTGATACAGCCAGACAATGTCTCCAAAAAAAAAAAAAAAAAAAAAAAAGAGTAAGAAAAGAAAAGAAAAAGCCTTACTGAGGACTCCTGTACCCTCGCTACCTGCCTAAATAATTTCTTTTTAACTCCTGTATTATTGCTTCATTGGTAAAGTTTAGAGCTAAATATAGTAAGTAACAGTTAAGTATTGAAAAGCTCTGGCTAACTGAGGTTGTTAGTTAACTGAGGCTGAAGTAAAGTTGCTCAGGATAATATAACGTCCCTGTAGGATATAGTATGAATATTTAATGTGATCTGTTTTAAGTAAAGAGAACTCTCTCAAAAAGTACTTTTTGAGAAGTTCAGCACTTTAGAAATCACAGACCTATTGAATAACCAAAATACCAAAAAACTTGAAGGAAATACATTAAAAACACAAACCTAACTTTGTCACTGACAGTTATAATTAAGAAGAAAGAAAAAATAATTTGAACTCAAAAAGTTACAAAAGGAAGAAGTTGAGAGTTGCAGAAGCCCATGAGAAAAGAGATATATTTCAGAAGTCAAGTTTGGTTTAAAACTAGAAAGCTTGAAGATGGTTCCAGAAATAGTTTTAAAAGCTTATTAAATAAAACTCGACTTTAAAAAGCAATCATAGCAATAAATCTGAAGTCAGCTCAGGATTGCTTATTGTCTAGAAGAATGCCATCTTCATTCCACCCTCCCTCATTGCGTTAATCAGCTGCTAATACCTGTTGGATAAAAGTACAGGAATCATTTTGGACTTAATTTGACTCATGGAGTGAAAGAAAACTAGAAACGCAGGTATAGCTCTGACACAAGCAAGCCCTTCAAACCAGAAATGTTCCCTTTATATCAGATCAAATTTTCAGAGTTTCTGGCTGTAGAGCGGGGCTGGTATAAAAATATTTGTAGCTTATAATTTTTAATACTTTTTGAAAATAAACTAATACAGAGTCATTGTGGAAATTTTGGAAAATTCAGAAAAATAGAATAAAGCAAACAAAATCTTCCAGGATCCCATCAGTCAGAGGACACCACTCTTAACAGTTTAACATATTTCTTTCCAGTCTTATTTCTATGCATTATTTTACAAAGTTAGAATCTCATTAAATAAGAAGCTGTACTTTTCTATTACTTTACATCATAAGTTTTCCCATGTCATTTAACATTCTTTGTAAATAATTATTTTTAATTGGTTGTCTGATGCTCCATTTGTGAATATATCATAATTTTCTAATTTTTTTTTTTTTTTTTTTTTTGAGGCAGGGTCTTGCTCTGTCATCCAGGCTGGAGTGCAGTGGCACAATCATGGCTCACTGCAGCCCCAACTTACTGGGCTCAAGTGATCCTCCCACCTCAGCCTCCTGAGTAGCTGGGACCACAGGTATGCACCTCCATGTCCACTAATTTATATATATATATTTTTGAGACAAAGTCTTGCTCTGTTCCCTGGGCTGGAGTGCAGTGGCGTGATCTTGGCTCACAACAACTTCTGCCTCCTGGGTTCAAGCGATTCTCCTGCCTCACCCTCCTGAGTAGCTAGGATTATAGGCACGCACCATCATGCCCAGCTAATTTTTGTATTTTTAGTAGAGACAGAGTTTCACCATGTTGGTCAGGCTGGTCTCGAACTCCTGACCTCGTTATCCACCCACTTCAGCCTCCCAAAGTGCTGGGATTACAGGCGTGAGCCACCACTCCCAGCCTTAATTTATAAATTTTTGTAGAGATGGGATCTCACTGTGTTGCCCAGGCTATCTTGAACTTCTGGCCTCAAGTAATCCTCCCACCTCAGTCTCCCAAAGTGCTGGGATTACAGGCATGAGCCACCACGCTTGGCTCTAAATAATTTTATTGATGGTATTTCTACATTTTTTTTTTAAAATCTTTGGGCTAAATATCTGTCCAGATTTAAGACTTTTTCTTAAAGATTTTTCCTAGTCACATGGAATTACCGCTCATTATGGCAAGCCCTGGCCAAGCCAGTCATGGACAGATTGTCCTGAGGCCTCGTTGCCCAGGAGATCCTGAGTGGCCCTGCCTGCTGCTGATGGTGAGTGTGCAGCTTGCACAGGTGAAAGCTGGCCAAGTCATGTTAGGGCTATTTATGACATGATAGGACCTAATCTTAAGTAGGTGGGTAACTATCATTGCAACCCAAATATGTGTCCAGTATGGGAACAGGGGAGACTGTAAAGGCCAGGATCACTGGTCACCCCTCAGCCTGATATGTCAAGTATTTCTTGCTGAAATACACAACCTTTTAGCTTATTGCAGTAAAATGTAAATGGAGTAAGAATATATGTCTCTGTGCTCATTTTTGCCAGTTGTCAAACCCGGTTTTCTGTGGAATAATTTATGTCAATTGGTAGGACATATTTTAAAGATAGGTATAGCTAAATTAGAATAAGAATGTTTTCTTTCTTTCCTTTTTATTCTTTTTTTTTTTTTTTTTTTTTTTGAGGCAGGATCTCACTCTGTTGCCCAGCTGGAGTGCAGTAGAACAAAGATAGCTCATTGCAGCCTCAACTTCCTGGGCTCAACTGGTCCTCCTACCTCAGCCTCCCAAGTAGCTGGGACCATGGGTGTGCACCATTATGCCTGGGTAATTTTTTTTTTTTTTTTAGTATTTTTGGTAGAGACAGAGTTTCACCATGTTGCCCAGGCTGGTCTGAAACTTCTAGGCTTAAGCAGTCTTCCTGCCTTGGCCTCCCAAAGTGCTGGGATTACAGGCATAAGCCACCATGCCTGGCCAGAAATCACTGTTGAGTCAGAACTATAATATCATTCATTGTGCAGGGAAGTAAGGACCACATTTACAAATCCAGGAAATCAAACTGGGACAGCAGACAAAACACAGCAAAAAGCACAGGCTAATTACATAAACAATAGACTTTACTTTTCTTACCAGGAAAACAGTGTCAAGGAGAGAAAATTCATTAGGGATATCTTACCCCGGCCTGTAATATCATTAGGAAGTTTAGAGTTCTTCCAAGTGAATGTGGGGCTCATATCCACAGGATAGGTCTTATTTACGTGGGTATCATAGGTCAAAAGAACCTTGTACTGTGTCAGGGCACAAAAAAGAAAAAGGATGAACAGTAAAACATTATAGAACAAATTATGGTGAGATTAATGATTCTACTCAATGACACTTGATTTCCATAACAATTCTCAGTAAAAAAAGGCAACTGTTAACCAGCTAGTTAGGATCATTTATTGATTCCCAGCATGAACACAGATATAACTTCAGATGGACCGATTAGTTTCCTATTTCTTTATGCTCATACACTACACCATTAACTCCTGTCTGTCCAGCACAGATTCTGTGGGCCTTTAGTGAATCAGTTCAAGTCTTTCATTTTTCAAATGTTAAACTAGAGGCTAAGAAATATTAAATGGCTAGCTCCAAGTCACATGATAAATGAAAGACTAGTGTTTTCCACAATATTAAGTTGCTTTTGAAAAAAGCTCTCAAGAAAATGCAGCAGAGCTAAAATCCATTATGTCATTTTGATACATATCAAGGGGCCCTGAAATAACTACATTTCTTAACTTCTATCCATTACTTAATTTTCTAATCTCTTCTATTCCTTGGCTCTAATATGCTTTTCTTGTACATGACATTAATTAGTTTCTAAAATAAAAGATTTCATTTTCAAGTAATTTGCCAATGGAAATATTAATATATCCTTAAATTACTGCTGCATATATTGAGTCAATTTTGTAAGGGAGATCTGAAAGATGACTGATATGGTTTCGCTGTGTCCCCACCAAAATCTCAACTTGAATTGTATCTCCCAGAATTCCCACGTGTTGTGGGAGGGACCCAGGAGAGGTAATTGAATCATGGGACCGGTCTTTCCCCTGCTATTCTCGTGGTAGTGAATAAGTCTCAAGAGATCTGATGGTTTTATAAGAGGTTTCCCCTTTCACTTGGCTCTCATTCTCTCTTGCCTGCTACCATGTAAGATGTGCCTTTCACCTTCCACCATGATTGCAAGGCCTCCCCAGCCTCGCTGGGGAGTCCATGAAACCTCTGAAAAAAAATTTTTTTTTCTCTTTTTTTTGGGGAAGAAAAGGAGGTTTAATTTGACTTACAGTTCCACATGACTGGGGAGGTCTCATAATCATGGTGGAGGGTGAAAGGCACTTCTTACATGGTGGCAGCAAGAGAGAATGAGAAAGAAGCAAAAGTGGAAACCCCTGATAAACCCATAAGATCTCGTGATACTTATTCACTATCACGAGAATAGCATGGGAAAGACCAGCCCCCATGATTCGATTACCTCCCCTGGTCCCTCCCACAACACGTGGGAATTCTGGGAGATACAATTCAAGTTGAGATTTCGGTGGGGACACAGCCAAACTATATCAGTGACCATCCTTTTAAATTTACCAGTGTACCCTCAAAATGTTCTGGACAGCAAAGTTATATTTTCTTTCTGCAACCTCTGCCTCCCAGGTTCAAATGACTCTCCTGTCTCAGCCTCCCAAGTAGCTGGAATTACAGGCATGCACCACCATGCCCGGCTAATTTTTGTATTTTTAGTAGAGACAGGGTTTTACCATGTTGGCCAGGCTGGTCTCAAACTCTTGACCTCAAGTGGTCCGCCTGCCTCGGCCTCCAAAAGTGCTGGGAATACAGGGGTGAGCCACTGCACCCAGCCCAGTGTTATATTTTCATAACTTTACTCTTTCTTTCTTTTTCCTTTATATTAGGATGTGGCATATTGAATCTCTATTGAGACCTATCCTGGATATAGATTATCATCCCTTTAACCTTACATTTTGAGAAGATCTCTGATTTTCCCAAATATACATGTTATATAGCACAACCGATGGTACTACATTATTGAAAAATTCACCCGAATTTGCTTATAGAGAGAATAAATGCACAGAGCAACATTTTCCATTTTGAAGTATAGTTATGAGACTGACATTAGATCTCACACGTTTCTGCCTCTCTCTGTGAAGATCATGGGCATCATCCCAGATGCAAATAACTCAGAGAGGAATGCAAGTACCTTTGTAATCGCTATTAGTAACTGAAGTATTGATGGGATCTTATGTTAAGGTATTCTTATGGAATGTATGTGAAACATAACATTATATTGAAGGTTCAATATAGTATCTAGAAACTATGAATTACATTTATGGAATGCTGCTAGCAAATTTCTGGTTTAGCTTTCTCAACCTGGACATCTGTTCTCTAGCTTTTCACATTTTCCATTGCAGATATCTTTTACAAAGCTGGGTTGATGTACACATTTAGTATATGACTTAGACTGTCATAACACTCACATTGGAAAATGAAAAAAAAATGAATAAATTTTATGTTATGTCAGGACCTGACCTCCTATATAAACCTTTTTACTGACCACTTGGTTGGCTGGAACAGTGGCTTTTATAGTTTGGATGGATACAACATTGGATGACATGAAGACAGGTGTTTTTTTTTTTTTTGTTTTTGTTTGTTTGTTTGTTTGTGATTAAATGCTGACCAGCCGTCAATGGTGTGCCAGATAAGAAGCTATGCACTGAAAAGATGGAGAGGTGAGTAGACCACTTATTTTCTTTAAAGAACCTACTATTGGGTGAGGAAAAAAAAGTGAATATAATATGAATAAAAGCATAGCATTACAGGGCTGTTTATGTGGGGCTCAGGTTTACACATTTAATGATTTTCCTGAGAGTTCAAATGGATCTTTAGTTGTGAAAATGAGTAAACAATTCTTAGGAAAGACTTGTGATCCTCTCATTGGTATCCCATCAATAGTCTTTTTGTTATATTATGTAATTTATTCTGGGTGGATATTTAAAATATCTATACCTATCTATATGGATATAGATATAGAGGTATAGACATATTAATAGTAAATACAGTGGATATTCTGAGTAAGAAGTTTTATGGGTCAAAATGCTTAAGGAATACTACCCTAAGTGGGGCGTAATTGTGAAGTTGAAATGAACTGTCTTCAGATCCTAAACATAATTTCTCTAATTCTTTTGCTAGTGCTCCTCTTCCAAGTTACCCCTCCTCACCCAGTCACAGCACCCTGAATTTTCTGATAAGCAGTGAGACATACTTTCTTGGTGTCCACAGAGGTATACAGAAGCACCATGGTACTGTCAACATCCCCCCAGTCATCCAAGGTCACTGGACCGTCATACCCTAGGGCAAGATCAGAGTATGTTAGAGGCCATTCTTGATTTTTGCCTGACAGATAAGTTGGATCATGACAGAGAGTGTAAAATGGGTTCAAATAGCTCTGTTTCAAATTTACTGAAAACATTGTTGACATTAATAGTCTAATCAGATGGCACCTGGATTGGCTTCTTGGCCCAGAGATCTCTGGAGGGCATTTTTATGGGAGATGTATTTATTTAGAAAAAACAAAAAACCTTTTCATTGCATTTAGGGTGGCACTAAATGTAATGAGTCAATAAGTCCCTCGATTATTAGTGATACATTTTTGCTAAGAATATTTCCTGAACTCCTAGCATAGTGTATAGGGTCACTGCACAATCTTAACATAGATTGTAGGAAGATCAAAATTTTTTCACTGTCACTCATTTGCTGAAGACATTGAATAAAATTACTTAAGTTTTCTGAGTTTCAGTTTTGTCATCTATTAAATAGCAATATAAGATAAAACTATTTAGGTAAAAAAAAAGTGATCAAATTAGTAACTTCACATGTTTCGACATAACAATGAACATTTATTTCCTGTTTACAATATACCAGGCTCTGTGCTAAGTGATTTATATGCATTATCATATTATTCTTCCTGGAATATCATGATATAGAAACTATTATTATCTCCGTTATATTGGTGAGAAATAATTTATTTAGTCAGAGATATTAAGGGTCGTACGGCTGGTAGGTGGCGGGAACAAACATTTGTTTGTTTCCTAGTTAAATGTTAAGCCAAATGTTAAGCCTGTGCTAATCCATTAAAATGCTCAACCGTGGTTATGGAAGTGAGGAAATTAAGAGTGCATATAAAGTGCCTGGTAGAACTTGGGACACATGGGATGACCAACAAATTACTGTGTCTCCCTCCCTGCATCTTCAGTGAAGCAGAAGTGATCTCTTCCTGCCATTGTCATACACCATAGCCCCTGGTGCAGCCCTCAGTCCTAATGCTGGGCATCTGCTGCCCTCTGAAGCCTACAGAGAAAGTCACTTACACTGCAGTAAAACAAAGGTTTCATAGAGTAAGACTCTGAGGCAAGTTAGAAAAGGCCACTATCATTTATCTTTGACTTAGTATACATTACATTTAGAGGAAAATTTCTTCATAGTCTCAGGATGAGATCTGGGAAATGAAAGACGGGAGTTTCACTAGGGGCTTGTAGGAAAGGGCAACATTGATCCATGCAGTTCAGGAGGTTCGTGTTGTTTTGGAGGGTATTATTTTGTGGAGTTTTGATAGCTAAAGGTTTTAACACAGGGTCCCAGATCCTTGAAGGATAGAAAAGGAGATATGGAAGGACCCAAATCAAACTGCAAATATTTATCCTCTTGTTAGTCTCCAAGCACAGTCAGGACATTACTGCTCAAAATGCCTTATGATGAGCTTGTTCATAAGTACAGAACCTGCACTACCTGCCCTTTTCTGTGACATCCAAAGATTCTAAAAGACTGAAACATAAACCGGAGTTCAGTTATCAATAATAGCACCCTCAAAGTTTATGTAATGATGTTTGCATCCAGTTGAGTTCAAAGGGATTTAGCTGTGGAATCATCTATTGCTAAACCTTCTTTGTTGCCCCAAATCCACTCAGAAAGCCTATATTTCTTCACCTTGGGGTTATTTGCTCTTAGTAGACCAGTACCTTCAAAAGTGAGATTCCTGAAAGCATGAGCAAATTTGGGGGTGGTAATATTTTCTCCATTTTCAAGAAATATCTTCAGCATATGTCCAAAGAGCAGGATTCCATTCAAATAGGCAAGAGCAAAGTCTCGTTTTGTCTAAATAAAAAAGGAAAATATTAAAACGGGTCCTTCAAAAAAGAATCTTGTCTTGAGCCTAGAACAAAAGGTTGTTGGGATCAGCAGGGTAACTGGAAAGTTAAAGGGATAGCAGGGGAATTGAAGGGATGTTATTAAAGGAGACTTTTAGAAAACTCTTCCTTGGAGGCCGGGTGAGGTGGATCATGTCTGTAAACCCAGCATTTTGGGAGGCTGAGGAGGGCGGAGCACCTGAGTTCAGGAGTTTGAGACCAGCCTGGCCAACATGCAGAAACCCCATCTCTATAAAAATACAAAAAAATTAGCCTGCTGTGGTGGCACATGCCTGTAATTCCAGCTACTCGGGAGGCTGAGGCAGGAGAATCACTTGAACCCAGGAGGTGGAGGTTGCAATGAGCCAAGATTCCACTGCGCTCCAGCCTGGGTGACAGAGTGAGACTCCATCTCAAAAAAAAAAAAAAAAAAAGAAAAAAGAAAAAAAGAAAGAAAGAAAGAAAAAAAACTCTTCCTTGGGTCAGTGTTCTTTATGATCCCATGTCACAATTCTGTCTTCTCTTGGAATCAATAAAATGAGGGAAGCAACTATAAGCAGTTATACTTCATTCCCATGATGAAAAACATACAAATGCAACCAGGAAAGGCAACATGAAGCATTTTCATAATTCTTATAAGATTTTATATAGAAATAATATTAGTTTCTAGTTGATTGTTTTTATTAAAGTGCAAAAGAGAAACCCAAAAATCAAAAACCAGAAACAATCCCTGCGTTTAAGTATTCTGAGTGGAACATGAGCAGTTTTGATTGGATGATGCCACTGAAATTGCTTTGAATAGAGTTCTGATTGGATATTACTTCATGCCCCAAATGCCTGTCCTGGGAAAAATAATGGAGAGGGTCAGAACTGCTGTGCCTCAGCAGCTGGAGAATGGTGACCTTCACAGGGCTGAGTGATGAATTAAAAGCCCTTGCTGAACTGAGACCAAGTGGGTTCTATTACCTCCGGCATGTTGGACTGCCCATTTGCAAAGAATCGTATTTTTGCTAGAACCATGAAGATGGTCAAGTAATATCCAGATATTACACTCAGAATTATATTTACTGGAAAAATAAAACTTTCATTGGTTTCAGTTTCTTTTGCTGAAAACATTTCATGAGGTAAAAAGAATCCAGTTAAGACTCAGCTCCAAAAGAGGATGCAGTCCCTAATTTTGGCACGGTCGTAAATGAGAGGACTTAGAACTTCTAGCTGGGAAGAACTGTGACACCCCAGAGGTATCCATCTTTCTTTGCAGCTTTTTGGGCCTGGCCCTTGACTTGCCATCCCAAAGTTGTTTAAGGTCATCAGCATTGCCTCTTCCTCCTCCTCCCATCCCAGCCTGCTCTCAATGGTTTGTCTCTGTGGGCAGAATGCATCTAATAGATTTAATCATATGAAAGTACAGGGACTGACAAAGCCCAATATACTATTAGAATCAGGAGCCCTGCATTATAATAAGGTGGCCATGATTTAGTGTCCAAATGGAGGCTCTTTTTTCTGCACAAATGCTAAACCAGATGGCATAATGGAATAACAGGAATACACCAAAACTCTCCTGGGCAAATTTGGACAATGGTCAACTTAATTATAATGGAAGACAATGTCTTAACCTAGGAATATACATTTCTAAAGGTAGGATTTTAATATCAGTGACAGGAAAATTTTGCTTTAGGACGTAGGGAACTTTCCAGTAACCTTGCTTTATTTTACATTATTTAATTTCTACCTCTTTTAAGTGTAAGATTGACCTTCAGTAGCAGGGCTTCTTCCTGTCTTTCCATATTGTTACTTTCATGCCAATGTTGCGGATGTGTCCACTGTTGTACTGTTCTATAGTCTAGCAGAGTGACCTATAGTTAAGAGCTTTGATAGGGATCCTGCTGTTTCAAAATGCTGTACATGTAGTTGGTTTCAGTTAACATTTGTTGAATGAATTAGAGCAAGTAAAAATAATTGCTCATTTTAGAATTTGGGTCCTAAATGGAGAAAAATTATCTTACCCTTGACAAAGAAAATAATAATATATAATTTATACTATAACATAAAATAATAGCTTACTGGTGATAGATTCCTGGAGAAAGAGCTATTTAGAAGGGAATTCCCAGGAGACAGCGTCAGAACAAGGACATTTTTCATATAGTCAGGGGCTGTGACATTGTCCTCAAAGTACTGGTCACTGTAATAAAAAGCACAGGTTCCTCATGAAAATTAGGAAAAATAGAGATGCATCTTCTGTAGTTCACACAAACTATACCATCATCCTTGAAAATAGTTTAAAACATTTTTTTTCATTAATCTGCAAAACTTTCTACTTTCCCCAGATAGAATTGTTTTCTTCTGTGCTTGTTAGGTTAAATAAGAGAATTTAAGCAATTGTGGTTAACATACACAAAAGGAAAAGAAAATCAGAATACAGATATTTCTTGATTTCTTTGAGATTTGGGGGGGCTATGGACATGTGAGCTCATGCTTGCTTTTAAGGCTTGGTTTATAGGTAGAAACTTTCTTTAAGTGCTTTTAACAATTTAGAGATACTGAGACATGGTAGAGAGAAATTTTATCACTAAACTTATGTTTTAGATGGTGAAACATAAGCATAAAAAGACTAAACATCTTCTCTAACATGGTAAGCTTCTTGATATATGGAACATTAGCTTATTGATTCTTGTATCCTCAACTCCTAGACAATGCCTGGCACATTGTAGACTCTCAGTACTGTCTAAGATTGCTCTGCAAATGCTATGGTTTATTTTTATTTTTACTTTTTATTTTGTTTTATTTTATTTTTAGACAGAGTTTCACTCTCATTGCCCAGGCTGGAGTGCAATGGCATGATCTCGGCTCACTGCAACCTCCGCCTCCCAGGTTCAAGCAATTCTCCTGCCTCAGCCTCCTGAGTAGCTGGGATTACAGGCGCCCACCACCACGCCCAGCTATTTTTTTTTTTTTTTTTTTTTTTTTGTATTTTTAGCAGAGACGGGTTTTCAGCATGTTGGCCAGGCAGGTCTTGAACTCCTGACCTCAGGTGATCCACCTGTCTTGGCCTCCCAAAGTGCTGGGATTACAGGTGTGAGCCACCACACCCAGCCTCAAATGCTGTGGTTTCTAAGCTTCCTATTATTTGGAGATTTGAAAAGAATCTGGTATGTTTGAACTGCTGCAATTAGGCTGACCATTATTTAATGTTTTTATTTAAAAACTTTTTTTAGGAGACAAGGTCTCGCTACATTACCTAGGCTGGTCTTGAACTCCTAGATTCAAGCTATCCTCCCGCCTCAGCTTCCCGAGCAGCTGGGACAACAGGCATGCACTGCTGTGCCCAGCATATTTAATATTTGAACACATCTACTATGTGCTGAGAACTGTATTGGATATTTTACTCCTATTATCACATTAATCCTAGAAGTACCCTTATGAAGAGGACATTTTAATTCTCATTTTACAAATGAGAAGATTTAATCTTAAAATGCTAAAAAAATCCAAGAGTCAAAACAACCAGAAGTGTCAGAATTAGAATGTGAACACATTATGTCTAATTTAGTCTCATGAGCTTTCCAAAACATAGCCAGGTGTCCTTTGGGAATAGTGACAAAGGAATGCCAGCACTTTGGTGGTTTATTGAAGATTTCTGAAAGTAAAATTATACCAACCTGGCTACAGTAAGGACTCCTTCCAGGAGTAAAGCAGCTATTGAAATCAATGAGGTTCTTGGAGTGAAATATCGGTAACTCTGCCCTCTTTCCTGTACTTCTGTAGTTAAGAGTCTAGTTGGTTAATTAAATTACCTTCATGAACGTGTAGCCATCAAACAGGCCTGCAGTTCCTATACTTCATTTCCATTCATGCTGTGAGAAGTATCGTTAATGTGGGTGAAATGATCAGGCAAATATGGGAAAGATCTAGACAGTAGCAGCCTCTTGTCTGAATACAGACAGGTAATGTTTAATGGCCCAGTCAGATAAGTGAAGTCACGTGATCTGGCTTCTGGGGGCAAGGGGCATGGGCATGGCAGTGACACCTTCTTCAAGCCTAACTTGACTCAAATATTACCTTGGCACAGCTTGTCAGTGGGGTCTCCAACCATTTCAGATAATTAGCGATTAAAAAAAAGATGGGATGTGATCAAAGGTGCTCTCTACGCTCCAGCATTTTTTCTCTTTGGCTCAGAGAAATGTGGAGGAAAAGATCACCACCTAGTGACTACGCCACAGAGGGTGAGGAATAATTGTGTATATCAGACTCATACAACTGAAACTTCAAGCTTATCAGAGGTGGTTGAAGGAAAAGTAATCTAGGACCAAAGGCCATTAGCAACTGAAGGAAAAAAATGGGGCCGACATTACCAGGAACAATATTATTGAGTCTTTAGTTGATTTATCATTTTCTGGACAAAGACTTTAAAATCAGGCTAGAGATCAGGATCGTATGTTTTTCCTTTCTTTCTTTTTTTTTTCTTTTAATAGAGATGGGGTCTCACTGTGTTGCCCAGGCTAGTCTGAAACTCCTGGACTCAAGCAATCCTCTTGCCTGGGTCTCCCAAAATGCTGGGATTACAGGTGTGAGTGACCATAGCCAGCCAGGATTCTATGTTGACTGAGCAGGCCTCAGTCATAAATGGACATGTGGGTTCAATGGGGCTATAATAAACCTTTTATATTTACAAATGGTGAAGGTGTCAAAGGAATGCTTCTCTGCTAAAGCCACAATTAGCTAAATAAGAATGACGGTGTGACAGAGTTCAAATATTATCATCATACTTAACCCCATAAGGGGTTGTACAAAGCAAGAGAAAAGAGAATGTACCTTCTGGAAATCCTTGGAATACTTCCTTTTTGAAAGGAGGAGGGTTTTTCCAAATGTTATACCTACTTGAAAAGATCCACTAGAATAATGACAATGTCTTCAGCCACTGCTCGGTCACCCTTCAGCTTGTAGAGGAACTCTGGACCACCACACATAATAATCACTGGAGGAGAAGGTAAGACAAGGAGAGAAATATATGACAGTCTACAGACAAACAGGCAGGGAACCAGTTGCCTGAATTTGAATCCAGTATGTTAATGTTAAATTTTTTAAAGATAAGCTCCAATTCCTTAAATTCCTCCTTCCTTTTTTCTTTTTCATTTACAATTATAGAGTCAGAATAGAGCTGAATGGGATCTTTTTTAAAAAAACATCTCGTCCATCATTCTTTTAATTTTATAGATTTAAGGAGGCTGAAGCCAAGACATCAAAGGGTCAAAGAACTAGTAGATGACAAAGACAGCTCTGACAGTCAAGTTCAGTGCTTATTCCATTATGCCAGGCTGGAGTAATTACAGAATATATTGTCATAGATAAGTGAAGTATACCTCACCATTTGTAAAAGTGGTTGAAAAAGATATTATAAAAGTGAGAACTGAGAAGAATTTATAAAGTTTCCCTAAGCAACTTGGGCTTTATCTGTAGCCTCTTAACTCAAAACTTCATCTTAGTAACTCCAATGCCAGAGTCCAGTCTGAAGTCCACCACTAATTTCTGCCAGCTATCCTGAATGCAGTTTTATGAGTGAGAGGAGTTGGGGGAGACTTCATTAGATCTTTTTAGCTGCTGTGCCATTATGCTGCCCTGTTGAATTGTAAACTCTTTAGGGACATAAATACTTATATATTTCTTTCCCACCATATCTTGGTTAATGTTTTTGCAACTGGTAGGCCATTAATATAACAAATGCTTGATAATGGCAATAAATGATTATTTGAATATAAGGAAATCCACCAAGCAAGTATCTTTCCTTGTAGAAAATTCTCACAATGGATTCCTTTGCCCCTGATACATTCTTGTTTGTCAAGAGAATTCTGTGGAAAGTGCAACAAATCCCCTAATATCTTAGTGAGGATGACTTTTTTTTATTTGAATAGATTTTTGCGGGAACAGGTGGTGTTTGGTTACATGAATAAGTTCTTTAGTGGTGATTTCTAAAATTTTGGTGCACCCATCTCCCAGGCAGTGTACGCTGTACCCAATGTGTGGTCATTTATCTGAGGATAATTTTATATCCAATTAGGCTCTCCTACTTGGTCTCTAGCTGGTAGATCACTGGGCAGGTGAGATACAGAAGGAATAGGAAAGTGAGATAATCTTTGCTTACGTTGTAATTTTGCATGAAGCTATGTAATCAATAAATTCATCCTCATGGTCACCAGGAGGACTGGGGCTCAGATTGTGTGAAGATTGGTCACAAATCCAATAATATGTTGGATTGAGGTGAATTTAAAAAAAGAGTCTGCTGAGGGTGGGTCATAATATCATTTGGGTTTATAAAAGCCGGATTTTAGCATTATCATTATTATGTTAATATAATTACTCAATAATACTTAGGTATTTTCTCTCAGAGGATAAGGTTTTTAGTCAATGAAAGGAACAATATAATGAAGTTGCATGCAATTATAGATCTCCCAAAATATACAAAATATGTATGAGTAAGGATGATAGCTCTGCAGTGGAGGATTTGTTGAAATGACTTATAAGGAGGTGGTAGTCATAAAGAAGAAGTTAGCAAAAAACAATTATCTTCATATCTTCTTACCATTGCTTTTCCTGTTGTGGTCCATTAAGATATCCTGAAACTCCTTATCTTGTCTTAACACCACCTTAAAGCCGAGTTCGTGGGAGAAATAGGAAACGCTAGCCTCCAGAGCATTAAGGTACCTGGAATAGGAAAAAGAGAAACTAAAACAGCTTACTTCCCTCATGGCCTTTCACGCCTTTCACTTCTTATTTGCAGATCTATCCTCGGATTTGTTCATCTAAAATTCATTTCTGCTATTAACACAATAGACAGCACACACCATGATATCACTAGTTTAGATTGTAAGATCTAAATTAGTGAAAGGATGGGGGAACTTTTAGGGATCTTCATGTGTACATGTAAATTGTTATCCCCATAATCACAGTATACGTTCTAAACACGCTCTAAGCAATTTTGTGAATATGTGGCTTGGTTACTTTGATTTAAAGTGAGTTGTCATGATATCTGACATTTGGTGAGTCATTTGTGATGGTTTCTGGCTGCTTGCAGGAAGAGGGTTCTACTCTGCTCTATAAACTAGTCCCATTATAGATAAGTTGAAACCCTTGAATCTACAGTACAAAAATTCAGAGTTGATAGGAATAATTTTCTGCTTCTGTTTAAACCTCACATTAGATACTGTGGGTTGATTCCTGTGGGTCCCTAGATGTGCATCCCTGGTGGTATCCCATCTTAGTCTTTTGCTTACTTAGATGGAGAAAGAATGCAGAATTAAGCAGCATCCTGGAAGTACAGGCAGCAACCCAGCCAGAAGATTTCCTCTACCACCTTTGTTGGAGTTGAATGAATCTTTCCATTTTATTTTAGTAATGATACCTGATATGGTTAGGCTTTGTGTCCCCAACCAAATATCATCTTGAATTGTTATCCCCATAATCCCAATAATCCCCACGTGTCAAGGGAGAGACCAGGTGGAGGTAATTGAACCATGGGGGTGGTTTCCCCCATGCTGTTCTCATGATAGTCAGTAAGTTCTCATGAGATCTGATGGTTTTATAAGGGGCTCTTCCCTTTTTGCTTAGCACTTTTCCTTCCTGCCACCTTTTGAAGAAAGTGCCTTGCTTGTCCTTCGCCTTCTGCCATGATTGTAAGTTTCCTGGGGCCTCCCCAGCTATGCGAAACTGTGAGTCAATTAAACCTCTTTCCTTTATAAGTTACCCAGTCTCGAGCAGTTCTTTATAGCAGTATGAAAACAAACTATTATTAATACAATACCCATTATTCCTGTTTCTCCCCTACCTCTTGTTCCTCTGAAGAACTGTGAGATCATTTTTTCTAACTAATTGTAGGTATAGGCAAGATACATGTTCTCTGGTATTGTTTCTTACACAGGAATGTGAAAACATTAACTCCTGGCTTTCATTTTCCTTATCTATAAAATAGGGATCCTATTACTTGTTTTATTTTCTTCAGATAACGTACTTCAGGAAATCAATAAAACTGATGTGAACGTACTTTCAAAACAGTAAAGAGTGTTGCAGATGCAAACTATACTGATTATTTTTACAACTCTATATTTACTTGGTCCCCTTTGCTTTTATTTATGTGTGAGAAAGTGAACTGATATCTATACCCAATGCTGTTACCAGTGGAAGGTGCATCTGGTAATAACTAGGTGGCCTGCATGATCCTATGGCTTCTCTCCATGGCAAGTGCTAGTGAAATATTAATGATCCTGCTTACCAGAAACAGTCCTCAGTTTCTGTACCATTCTTGTAAACATACGAAGTGCTCCAGGAATAAGTTTTGAAGGGCAGATTGTTGGTTTTCCAAAAGTTAACCAAGAAGTACATCAACTTTCTAGCTGGAGACATCAGCCTGGTTAAGGTTTCTTTATAGTCACATGACAATCCAAAACTTCCAGCTGAGATCATGGGGTAGCTCAATTCTGTGTCAAGGCTATGTCAAGAGGTTGAGGAAAAAAGCCATTATCAGTATTAACTTAATTAGCACAAATAAGATCCCTCTTTAACCTGTTTCAGCATGTATGTATAAATGGTAAGAATGAAGTCGGGTCATTAAAGCAGGTTTCTCATGTATATAGGTGTCTTTCTCATACAGCTAAGTTTAAAAACATTTATTGAGCACATGCTGTGTTCTAAGCACACTCTAAGCAATTTTGTGAATATGTGGCTTGGTTACTTCGATTTATTCTAAAGTGAGTCATCATGATATCTGGGCTGGGATACAGGGGAAGTCGGGCTAAGAAAAAGGATGGACCACCACAGCCACCATAATTGTTGTAAAGCCAAAAAGATGCCATCTATACTTTGCCATGCATTGCCTTCTCCCCAGCTTGTTCACCTCGGTATCTCCAGTCATCTAGGCTTGTATGTAGATGCTTAGTATGTATTTAACGAAGGAAGGAAAACAGCATCCCCTTACATCTTCAGTGCTCCATCAAAAGGTTTTAGTGGGCTTCCTGCTTGCATCTCAAACTACAATGTTCACAGTCAGAATTCTCTTTCATTTCTGTTCCTCCAAACTGTTTTTCATTTATTTTAGTGTTTTGAGATTTTTTCATTTATTTTAGTGTTTTGAGATTGCAAAGGCTTCTTTGACTACTTTCCAGCTCTCACCCCAGCATCATACCATTGATTGATTCTACCTTCAAATATCTTTGCAGTTATCCTCCCTTTCTATGTCCACTTCCTTCTTGCTAATCCAGGCCCTCCTTCTCTGCTGACTTTCCTGTCATCAGTCTGCCTGTGTCTTTCCTATACACTGTGGTCAATCATTCTTCTGAAAGTTGGCTGCTTCCCATGGCATTCCCAAGCTTAAAACCTTAGTGATTTCTGATGTGAGTCTCATTAAATGCAACTTCCTTCACCTGGACTTTCCTCCCATGAACTTCCAAATATGGTCCTACTTAATTTTCCTAGTCTTATCTCTATTATTCCCCTATACATTTCCTGAACTCTGGTTAATACAGAGTTCTTCATTTCCCTGCTTGTTTGCTTTTACACGTACTTCTCTCCCTCTGCCTGGCTAGAAAGCTCATCTCCTCATCTCTCTACTCATTAAAATTTTACCCATTCTTCAACATGCAAACAATCGCATCTCCTTCATAAGATTTTTTTCCTCCATTGAAGCTTAGTCCCCTCAAGCAGAGGTGACCCTTCCCTTCTGTGCACTCTATAGCTTCTCTTTTCTTTTCTCTTCTCTTTCCCTTCCTCTTTCTTTTTCTCCTCTCTCTCTTTCTTTCTTTTCCTTCCTTCCTTCCTTCCTTCCTTCCTTCCTTCCTTCCTTCCTTCCTTCCTTCCTTTCCTTTCCTTTCCTTTCCTTTCCTTTCTTTCCTTTTCTTTCTCTCTTTCTCTCTTTTTAATAGGATCTCACTCTGACACTCAGGCTGGAGTGCAGTGATGTGATCCTGGATCACTGGAGCCTTGACCTCCTCGGTTCAAGTGATCCTCCCATCTTGGCCTCCCACATTGCTGGGACTACAGGCGTGCATGACTACACCTGGCTAATTTTTTTATTTTTAAACTTTCTGGAGAGCAGAGTCTCACTATGTTGCCTAGACTAGTCTCAAACTCCTGGGCTCAAGGGATCCTCCTGCTTCGGCCTCCCAAAGCCCTGGCATTACAGGCCGGTGCCACTGATCCCTGCCCTCTGCAGTTTCCTGTTTCCATTTCCCTGATGGCATTGATCTCACTGTGCCTTGTATTGGTCAGGAGAGTCCTTGTCACCTTCTGTATTTGGGGGGACAGGGGCTGTGTTTTACTTAATTCTCTCTACTCTGCCACAGCTAAAATGCTTCTTCGCACATAGAAGGTCTTCATAAATGGTGAATCAATTTTTCCAATCCTCCTTTCCTTTTGAGCATACTGTGCTCTGTAGCAATATTAGTAAGTGATCAGGTTAGATGACAGTTGGGAACAAATACAAGGAAGAGTAAGATTCTGGATCTGTCTGCATTTTGGTATGGAAGAGAAGCTGAAAAAGTGCTCAGTGAGCCTGAGCATCTGAGGCTGTTTGTAATGGTGGGTGTGAGGTGACAAAAGCAAACTTTGCAACAGAATTTTCAGAGGTCTAATGTTTACCCTCCAAAATCCATTGCAAGTGATATTCTGCACAGTTTTCTCTGTGTCGATGAAGCGTGATTCTTGATTCAGGGTCAGATTGAACAGGTACAAAAAAGGAACTTGAGCAGGATTTTGATTAGGGAAGGTGTAATTAGCAGAACAAAGTATTTTTTGGTGATAATTACATTGTGTAAAATGAATGGAAGAGATGAGGGTGATTTTCCCAGAGCCAGAAAAATATATTCATTCTAGAATATACTGAGAGCTTTGTTCTAAGATAGTAAGGGCACTGTACAAAGGACTTTAACATGTCGTTTATATAATTCTCAAATAACATGAACTAAATATATTGTTATTTTCCCCACTTTCACCAGACCTACAGGATAGAACAGAACCCTACTAGTACCCTGGGGTGTTGCACTTTCTTTTGTGTTTCCCAACCCTCTACCCATACTTTTGTGAATATTTTATTTATTAAACGCCTCAAATTATCCAATTTCACTGTCTTTCCTGCTTTCTCTCAAAACTCTGACTTTTTACCCACACCATGTTTTCTCTCAAGGTCAGATGTTAATGACTCAACCTGAATGGCTACAGACATTCACTCCATGCTGAGCAAGGGAAGTTACCTGGATAAGAGAATGACAGTTATGGGGAAATGGCAAAATACTAGACCTCAACACCTCTGATTGTGTTGCCTTGACTAGACTGTTGTTTGATGAGTCCTTTAAGTTGCAATATCATGTCCTGACTTCAGTTCACAGTAGTATTACTTACTACATCTGGAAGGTGGAGTATGTACATGAGGGCCCTATGAGGACACAGCCCATCCGTTGTGCATTCTGTAGGAGAGAAAACAACAATGAATTCCTAGAACTAAGAAAAATACTCAGTGGACAGGAAAGAAGTAGCAAGGGGAAGGCTCCCAGAGGTTTAGAAAGTGGGGCCTCCCAAGATGCTCAAACTCAGAGCAGCATAGGGTGCCTTGGTCTGGACAAGGATCAACTGAGGCATGGAGAGGTTCGAGAGGGAAAACACACTACAGGGAGGAAAGGTATTTTACAAAGGTGAGCTGACTGGAGGTGAACCTGGCTTCCTTCTCAATGCAGGATGGGAAGAGGCAGAAGAGGGACTGGGAGGCTGTAGCATTAGTAGTGTCTGTAGGCCAGATAGTGGTGAGATGAGATTTGGAGGTGCTTTGAAGGGAGAGGGCAAGTTTCAGTTGTAGAGAGAACTATAAAACAGGGCTGAAGTGAGTAAAATGCTATGCAATTGATTGGGTGATTATTGATCTTATTTTCTCCTATTTCTTAAGGGGAATCTGGTTGGGACCATCTCATCCCCGGTTTTGGAGAACCAGGTTATACTTCTCTCTGTAGAAGCAGAGAAAAGCAGCATATATTTCTGAAATTGTGATGTGGAGTTTATTGAACAATGCTTGTGCACACCTTACCTTCCCAAGATTGAGAATCACTGCTGTGGTTGCCATTGTTCCTGATGGGAGTGTGGCCTGCCTGGTTGGTGTGATGTTATTGATTAAAGTTTAGAGCTGTGGCTCTACTCCCAGTGCTCTGCTGCTCAGACAGCCTTTTCTTTAGTTTCTGTATTAAGGGGGTGCATTGCACATCTGCTTGTCTCTAGAGAGCTTTTAACCCTCTTTATTTCCTTAAAGCTCTGGTTGGGATTGGGGTTTGGGGATGAGGAGGAACTAGGCAAGAATCTCCCTCTTCCCATTTTCATCCTTTGACATTGAAGTTACTACTTTAAGTTAGGTGGCAGATTCAACGCTTAAGCAATTAACTATTATCTGATATATGGTGATGATTTGAAACAGATTTCTGGTGTGGGGCCTTGAAATATGTTTTTAAACATGATTTCTCAGGTATTTCTTGAGGGACACAAAGGCAAACCAGTTTATACTAACATTTAAATAAAGAAACTTAAAAACTGGCTGGGCGCAGTGGCTCATGCCTGTAATTCCAGCACTTTGGGAGGCCAACGGGGGCAGATCACTTAAGCTCAGGAGTTTGAGACCAGCCTGAGCACCGTGGTGAAACCCTGTCTCTACAAATAATATAAGAAATTTGCTGAGCATGGTAGCACATGCCTGTAGTCCCAGCTACTTGGGAGGCTGAGATGGGACAATCACCTGAGCCCAGGAGCTCAACCTGCAGTGAGCCATGATTATGCCACTGCACTCCAGCCTGGGCAACAGAGGGAGACCCTGTCTCAAAAAACAAACAAATGAACACCCAAAAAACAAAACAAAACAAAAATTTAAAAACAATTTAAAACAAAAGAATTCCTCTCCTTACAAATGAAGGTGTACACACAGTACATAGCCAAGGCTCTCCTCACTTTTCTGGATTCATGGAGGGCCCCTGTCATTTAGGTCATCTGTAGGGATAAAGCCAGAGTCTTCTGCCTGGTACTCGGCCACTCATTCAGTTATGTGGCTAGAGATGATGGGAGAGCTGCTTCATGGTCATGTGCCTACATTTCACACTGGGATTATCCTGTGCCCAGAGGCCATGAGCTGCATCCACAAAAGCAAATACTTACTGAAATTTTCCTGAGTAGGTCGAGGCCTTCACAGGTGCTACTCCGGCAGTCGCCTGAGTTATGAATCAGACCATCCGAATACGTGAAAGTAGCGTTCACAGTCACATTTAGGCCTGTCGCCCAGAGATGAGGGAAAATAGAACACTAGTGTTATTTTTCAGTAATTTATAGCAGCCATGAGATTGATTCTGGGAAAAAATGGATATCCATTTTCAGGCCTAGGAATATTTACATCCTGAGCCCTTGTTTTACTCCTGGTCACTTTTTTCCTCTGTGTGTCTCTGTCTCTCTATATCTTTTCATCTCTGTTTCTCTCTCTCTCTCAACAGTTTTATTGAGGTATAATTTATCTATCATAAAAATCATCCACGTTGAGTTTACGATTCAATGACTTTTAGTAAATATATGTATAGTTGCGCAACCATCCACACGGTCCAGTTTTAGAACATTTTCATTGTGTTCACTGCCCTCTTCATCTTTTCGCAACCCTAGATGCAGCAGGTCTCCTGTATGGGCTGGAGAGTGTTGGGAAGCAAAGACATAGACATTATGATAACCTGTTCTTTCATGGTCCCCAGGTGCTATTTGCTGCCAACTTGCAGGAGGCTGCAGTCTTCCTTGGTCTCTGATCTTTATCCATCCAGTCAACAAACAGTTATTAAGTTCCTGCTATGTGCCAGGCACTCTTCTTTGTGCTCATGATACAGCATTGAACAAAAGTTCCCCCTTTCAGTAGGCTTACATTTTCTTTGTGCGTTACACAGAATAATGCATTTCTGATAGGGTGGTCATGGAAGCCCTAGGGGGAGCTGGGACCTGCGTGAAGACTGAGCCATGCGACACATGGTTTCTCTGGTCAGAGGGAACAGCAAGGGCAAAAATCCCAGGCAGGACCCTTCTTGGCATTTCAGGAAGAACAGGGAGGCCAGCGTAGTCCTGACAGAGTAAGTGAGAGGTAGTATGGGTGAGATGTGAGGTCAGAGTGAGGCCACACCATGCATGACCATGTGGGCATTAGTAAGTGCTTTCAGTTTATTCCAGGATAAGATGTTTTGGAGGACTTTGAGCAGAGAAATGATATTGTCTGACTATTATTTTTAAAGGATATCTCTGGATCCTGATGCAGAGAATAGATTGTGGGGAACAGAAACAAATGCAGGGAGACTAGTGAAGACACGATTCATAACCTAGGTTAGATTGGACTACAGTAGTTGGAGCAAAAGTAGAGAAAAATGGTTGCATTTAGGATGTATTTTGAAGGTAGGAAATTGATAAATGCAATATGAAGTATGAGAAAAGAGGACTCAGAATAACGCCAATATTTTTGGCCTGAGCAAGTGGGTGAAGGGAACTCCTATTGACCAAGATGAGAAAGAGTGTGCGTGGAGCAGGTTTGCTAATGTGGTGTGTGTGGTGATGGAGGTGGACATGTCAGGTGTGAGATGCCTGTCACACTTCTAGATAGAGAGGACACTAAGCAGTTGAAATACACCCATCAGAAATAGTTATTAATGCAATCATTCTTATTGATAAAAAGCTGTCACCTCTGTGGCTCAGATTTATCATTCTTGCTCAAAAGGGGTGTCTTGGTCAGTTTTCTAGAAATCAAAGCCTGAGACAAAAGCTTTATTGAGTTTGTCTTACCAGAGTCCCATATGCAGTAAATAGTGGGATCTGAAATTGAAGCCGTGATTATCTCATCCCAAACCAATTGTACATTTTTGATATCTCAAATGAAAACTCACGCATGAGGGAATGGCCTTTTACCAGCTTAGTGATGCACCAAAATGTTAAATCCAAAGTTTATCAATGGGTATGATTGTTTGTTCTCAATGAATCTTGCTGTATTACGATTTTTAGACCCTGTCTCTCCTGGAGCATTCAAGATACTGAGTAAATAGTCTATGAGAAAAATACCTGCATACCCTCAGGAAGTTCCCTGCAGCTGTACCCACACTTCTCACATGAAATGAAAACGGTTAACATCTAATTATCATCTATTTTTCCTAAAGAAGGTGCTGCAGAATTCTGTTTTGTTTCTTATTAGACAGGGAAGGAGGTTGTGTAACATTACAAAATTGCCAGAAAACCCCTTTGTCTTTAAAATACATCCTCTTACTTTAAAATGTTTCTAATCAAGGATAAAGAAAACAAAAATGTGTTCATTAGTGTCCTAAATTAGATGAGAGTTTTGTTTGGATTTCACTCTGACTCACACATTTCTCCTCTTAGAAAGCAATACAAGAATTGAAAACAAGTTTCTCTTCAAAATATCTGTTTGGTCACAAGGATGGCTGGCCTTACTGACCAGAACACCACTCCTGGTGTTAGGCATTTCCTCTATGGGCTACTCCCAAAGCCAAAGTGAATTATGTTCATCCTGGCTTGAGGTCTTTGTATAATGGAGAACTCCCATATTTAGATGAAAGCAAGGGTCTTGCTGGCGATATCCCTGGGGACTGCTAGGCACCACGTTTTAGGAGGGAATAGCAGAACCATTTGACCACAATCTATTACATTTTGGTTCCTTCCAGTAAAAAATAATCAGGACAAATGTCTGATTCCTAAGCAGGGATGTTCTTTTTCTTTTTCTTTCTCTTTTTCTTCTTTGAGACAGAGTCTTGCACTGTTGCTCAGGCTGGAGTGCAGTGGCGCGATCTCGGCTCACTGCAAGCTCCACCTCCCATGTTCACGCCATTCTCCTGCCTCAGCCTCCTGAGTAGCTGGGACTACAGGTGCCCACCACCACACCCGGCTAATTTTTTGTAGTTTTAGTAGAGACAGGGTTTCATCGTGTTAGCCAGGATGGTCTCGATCTCCTGACCTCATGATCCGCCCACCTCGGCCTCCCAAAGTGCTGGGATTACAGGCGTGAGCCACTGTGCCCGGCTGCAGGGATGTTCTTAAGTTTGCCAAGTCTAGAGGGAGTCTGGAAACCTCAGTCCACAGTCCAGCATTATGAGTGATTTCTTATGTGTTCTTGTACAAGCCATTTTAATTTCTCTCACTTAGTTTCTCGCATGTAAAATGAGGTTAAAACCAAGTTTGTAAAATGGGATAATTTGTAATAGCACCTTTAAAAGAGCAAAGCATGTCTATAATAGAAGTTGTTCTTCTGAACAAATAAGAATGTTTTTAAAGGTAGAGACTTGTTCTTTCAAAGAATGGAGGAGTCTTTGCACTTCTACAGCCACTTGAGAGATGTCTACCAACTTTGCTTTTTTAAGTTCGAAAACACTGATACTTTATTCAATAAGAGAGCTGATTGAGAGATGTCAGTACTTTGGTAGGACTAGCCAAATAGGAGACTTCAATGTAATTAGACCAGTCAGAGATATCTAATGGAAGAGAAGCGGGGAGTGATGGGTTTAATAGCAGTTCACACTTAATTGAGTGTAACCATGAGTCAGCTTCAGTACTAAGCCCCATACGCCTTTTATTTTATTTAATTTTCATGACAATAGAAAGGATATAGAGAATTTGAAACCAGGAGAACAGAATGAATGAGGCTACAGTGGACCTGGGGGAATGGGAGAGGGCATGTGAGGCTACAGTGGACCTGGGGGAATGGGAGAGGGCATGTGAGGAACTGTAGAAAACAGGGTTGGAGAGTGTCTTGGAACACTGCAAGAGGAGTCAGAAAGTGACGTGGAGGGCAGCACACAGTCACATGAAGATGGCCACACTTGCAGCTCCTCTCTCTTGACCTCTTGTCTCTATGAGGGCTCTGTTCTGTCCTACCACCATGAGGGACAGTGAAAATGACACTTAAAAATCCAGTGCTCCAGGCAGCCCATGACTGACACAGCTAAACTCAAGTAGAAACCCTGGCAAAGTGCCTGGGAAAAAGGGAACCAACATCAGTTGAGTGTGACCTCAGACAAGTGACTTCCCTACTGGGCCCCAGTTCCTCATCCACTTGTTAATAGAATAGAGCCAGATGATCTCTTTCACTATATGCCTAGCTTTGGGCTGTGATTTTTTACAGGTATTATTTCACTTAATCCTCTCTGAATCCTTCAAGGTAATATTTTGTCATCCTCATTTAAACATGAGAAAATGGAGGTCTGGAGAGGTAGATTAACTTGTTTAAGGCTACACAGCTTGCAAGTAGTAGCGCAGGGATTTGAACCTAGGGAAGTCTAATTCTAGAACTTGATATGCTGTAGAACAGCAGTTCTCAAAGTGTGAGCCACTGAGGTACCCTTTAGTCCCTTTCAGGGGATCCATGAGGTCAAAGTCATTTTTATAATTATACTAAGACATTCCTTATTTTTTTCTACTCTCCTTCTCTCATGAGCATATGATAAGTTCTCCAGAGGCTATATCACATATATTATTGCAACAGATTGAATGTAGAAGCCAATATGAGAATATAGCTTTCTTCCATTAAGCTCGACATTAAAGACATTTGCAAAAGTGTAAACCAGTCTTCTCACTCACCTTGTTTTTTTTTCTTTTTTGGCTTGAGAAATATAGGTTTTCTTTAATAAAAATATTATTTATGCTAACAGATATTTATTTATTTTTGATGAATTTATAAAAAATGTTTAAAATGTTTCTCAGTTTAGTTTTCAGTACAATCAATACTGATATATGGAGCCACATAAACATAACTCTTCAGCACCCTCAATAATTTTAAAGAGTTTAAAGAGGTCCTAGGCCAGGTGCGGTGGCTCACGCCTATAATCCCAGCACTTTGGGAGGCCGAGGCGGGCAGATCACCTGAGGTCGGGAGTTCGAGATCAGCCTGACCAACATGAAGAAACCCCGTCTCTACTAAAAATACAAAACATTAGCTGGATGTGGTGATGCATGCCTGTAATCCCAGCTACTTGGAGGCTGAGGCAGGAGAATCGCTTGAACCTGGGAGGCGGAGGTTGTGGTGAACTGAGATCATGCCATTGCACTCCAGCCTGGGCAACAAGAACGATACTCTGTCCCAAATAAATAAATAAATAAAGAGGTCCTAATACCAAAATATTTGAGAATGGCTTCTATGGAGCATAGTATAATATGCTGCCTCTCAATATTTTACTTTTATGTGTACTGCTTTCTCTTATTTTTAATTTCGTGGGGGTAATGTCTTCCCTTTTATCACTCCAGAACTCAAGTGATTTTTCTAGAAAATACTAAACATTTTTCAGACAATGACATAACTTCAAATCAAAGGTTTACTTTTCAAATAAGCCATTTCCCCCACGCTACTTTTCATCCTTTCCTACCGGCACTCTCTACCCCACAATGATATCTCATTCCTGGGAGGATGGATGGAAAGCTGAACAATATGGGGCGAGCTCAGAACTCTCTCTTCCTATCTAAGGGTTTAAGGATGGGGTTGGACCAACGTGGACCAACATGAAGCTAAAACCTTGGTGCTAGGGTCTAGGAGTGGGACCAGCTCAGCACGAGGGAGCACACACAGGGTATGGGTCATGTGATTAGCCTTGGAACCATACATCCTCAGGGAGGTGATGTCATGAAGTCGAAGGAATCTCTTTTTTTCATGTTCTTTCCCACTAGATCCTGAATGTTCTTTAAGACCCTCAAAGCTTTCCTGATTCCTAGAAAAAATATTGATCATTTCCCTTTGAACATCACATATAACACTTGAACTTTTACTTTTCCTCAGTGTAACCCTGAGATATATTGTCTTATAATTTTTCCCAAATAATGATGCTCAACATGTTTAGAACATGAGCTGTCTTTCCCCCAAAAAGCTGTACCTTTTGTGTTTACTATGCATGCATATTCATCCAACAAAATGCATTAACAAATGTAAAAGTCTGGGCATCACAGCTTATTCCTTCGTCTCCATAGAGCTCTCCACTTAAATGATCCATTTAACAACCTGCCCACTAATAACTGTATTTTACAAATGACTTGAGTGAAACCCGGAGATGATAAATAACCCACCTAATGTCACTCAACTGTAAATAATGGAGCAGGAATTCAAATTCAGATTGTATGCATCAGGGACCAAGGCTCTAACTAACATACTATTTAATTATTTTAGGTGCTTGGTAATGTGTTCTAGCAGTAGCAACAGCACAGAAACAATAAGAACAACTACATTAACGTCAATAACAACAACAGCAACAACTACCATTTATTGAGTTCTTACTATGTTTCAGTCAGTGAAGGAGGTACTTTATATGAGTTTTCTGATTGAATCCACATGCTATCCATATGGGGTAACTACCACTTATTCTAATTTATAGGTGTGGGAACTGAGGTTCCGAATATTTAACTAGCTGCTTAAGGTCATACCTGTTGTGAATGGTCTGGCTGGAAAATAAATCAAGATCTGTCAGGTTCCAAATATCTGCTTCTAACCATAATGTTCCACTGCCTTGTTTTAATTAGAAACTTAGTTCACACTGGGTAAAGATATTACAATGGATTCCAAAGAGTGACCCATGTACTCCCTGGGATCAGACAGATGTGCATATGAATTTCACTGCAAACAGACAACCTATATGACCTTAGCAAAGTTGTTAAACCCCTGCTGTGAAACCAGTGTCAACCACGCTAACCTCACAGAGCTGTGGTGATTAAAGAGGTGATGTAATTGAAGTACCTAGAACTTAGCTACCCCATGACAGGTACTTACTAACTGAAGAAACCAAGGCTCAGGGAGACTAACCCAGGATCACAGAGAGAGAAAACTTTGGGGCAGGGATCCCAATCCAGGTCCTCAAAGGACAAATCAAGTGTTCTTTCCATTGTACCACACTGCCTCGGTAAATAAGGGGATTTTACTAAATAACCTCCTTGTTCCATTATGGCTCTAGATCAAATCTGTTCACTTATGTGTGAATCTAGTTTCAGAATTGGAGAGATGTTGTGTGTGCACAGAAGTAACTTATTATTCATATCTGAACAGCTGCCCTACTTCCACAGAATTTTAAATAGAGAAAATTAAGACATACCATCCTTAAAACCACAAATAACCATTAAGATGCATTAAATACTCATTGACTCAATAAGTCTATTTCTGGTAATCTAATCTCAGGGAATGCAGAAAGTGAAAATGTTCATTGAAGTATTATGAAAATAATAATGAGAAATTTAAAACAAATGAAATATCCTACATCAGAGAATTATTTTATATATATCTTATCATATATATCCCCCAAATTAGGTAATTTATATCCAGTGGATATGATACATACTGGATATTATAATATCTGGTGGATATTATATATCAATTCACATGATGACTAGAAAGGCCATGACGCTCTAGGAAAGTCACTTATGCAATAATGTGAAGTGAACCAGAAGGATCCAAAACTGTTTCTGTGCCATAGTGATCACCAACCACGTTCTTAAAAACAGGAAGCTAAGAAGCACATGAAAACAGACTGGAAACATCCAGGTGGCTGGGAATCATGGCTGCTTTTTTTCCCCCTTTATTTTACACATTTCATGTAATGTTATAAAATTTATTTTTATAACTAAAAGGTACAATGAAGAACTGCAACAATGAATTTGATTGCAAATGTTTTCTATTAACTATGTCTAGTAATCACAGCCACAGGAAATGTAAAGAGTGAACAGACCACCCCCTCTCTACTAAAAATACAAAAAATTAGCCAGGCGTGGTGGTGGGCACCTGTAGTCCCAGCTACTCGGGAGGCTGAGGCAGGAGAATCGCGTGAACCTGGGAGGCGGAGCTTGCAGTGAGCCGAGATCGTGCCACTGCACTCCAGCCTGGGTGACAGAGTGAGACTCCATCTCAAAAAAAAAAAAAAAAAAAAAAAAAAAAAAAGAGTGAACAGGCCAGAGACAAAGGTCTTTCTCTGGATAAAAGGCCCAGAGAAAGATTTGGTGTCTATGTGAAATTGACTGTCTTAATTCATCTTCTTGATTAGTATCCCTGTGAAATCTTAGGTCTAGACCAAATCTTACCTCTGAGTACAGAAGGAAACATAATGCCTTCCTGGAACCGGGCAATAAACTGAGTTTATTTTTATTTATTTTCTTTTTGAAGAGATGGAGTCTTGCTATGTTGCCCAGGCTGGTCTTGAACTCCCGGGCTCAGTGTCCCTCCTTCCTTGGCCTCCTAAATTGCTGAGATTACAGACGTGAGCCACCACATCTGGCCTAAACCCAGTTTTAACTGGGACGTTTCACTGCCGTGAACACTTTACATTTCCTGAGTCAGGGCTAGTCCCAGAGCAAGGTGAAGTGTGAGTGAGCACAGCATAATAGGGTTCAAATTCTTCTCTCTAAGGAGCTACTGTCATGAAATAGAAAGGGGTTTAGGGACAGTCCTTAGAGAAAGTTGTATGATCAAAGAACACAAGGTCTTTGCTTAGCAACATTTTGTCCCCAGAGGTAGTAACAGAGTGGAGGAAGATTCTATTAACATTTTCTTACCAGCATTTTGCAGACGTCCTCTCACTATTTCCAGCCCCTCATTCACCGCATCTTCCAAGTTTTTCAGGGGCTCTGCAAAGGCTGAGTTGTCCATCATCAGGACGCTGATTTCATAGCTGCCATTGTGGCAGTTCTGACTCACCTTGGAACTCAAGGACAGCCACCTGGGCTGGAAGAGCAGTGACCACAAAGCCAAGTCCAACAGCAACGTCTTCATGACCCCAATCACGTTAGAATCATACTCCTTGTGCCCACTTGCTTTGCTCTGTTGGGCTCCTAGGGAGGCAGGGAATCCAGATGGACAGCCTCTAGTGGAGTCCCTCAGCCCACTCTTCCCCACGCTTCTGTCTGGTCATGCCCAACTGGTCACATGGGCCGTGGAACACAGCCTGCTTGCCAGTAATTAGCAGCTACATTATGGCAGGAGATAAACCAAAGTTCACTTTGTGTTTGCACCCAGAAAGGTCAGAGCTATAAACAGAGAGATTAGCTGGGCCTCACCCAATAAAAATGCGATAATTTGTGATGCATCACTGGGAAGAGGGAAAAGAGAAAGAGGGCAATACATCATATATGTAACAAACTTTGTGAAGTGGAAAATAAAGGTCAAAGGGCTTTAGGAAAACACAGCTACAATTGACTATTAGTGCTTAAGTTTTAGCTGCACATTGAAACGAAATCCTTAACTTTATATATATATATTAAGTATATATATATATAAAGGATATATATATAAAGTATATATATATAAAGTATATATATAAAGGATATATATAAAGTATATATATATAAAGTATATATATATATATATACTTTAAGTTCTGGGATACATGTGCAGAACGTGCAGGTTTGTTACGTAGGTATGCACATGCCATGGTGGTTTGCTGCACCCATCAACCCGCCGTCTACGTTAGGCATTTCTCCTAATGCTATCCCTCCCCTAGCCCCCCATCCCCCAACAGGCCCTGGTGTATGATTTTCCCCTCCCTGTGTCCATGTGTTCTCATTGTTCAACTCCCACTTACAAGTGAGAACATGCGGTGTTTGGTTTTCTGTTCTTGTGTTAGTTTGCTGAGAATGATGGTTTCCAGCTTCATCCATGTCCCTGCAAAGGACATGCACTCATCCTTTTTATGGCTGCATAGTATTCTATGGTGTATATGTGCCACATTTTCTTTATCCAGTCTATTATTAATGGGCATTTGGGTTGGTTCCAAGTCTTTACTATTGTGAACAGTGCTGCAATAAACATATGTGTGCATGTGTCTTTATAGTAGAGTGATTTATAATCCTTTGGGTATATACCCAGTGATAGGATTGCTGGGTCAAATGTTATTTCTGGTTTTAGATCCTTGAGGAATTGCCACACTGTCTTTCACAATAGTTTGACTAATTTACACTCCCACCAACACTGTAGAAGTGTTTCTATTTCTCCACATCCTCTCCAGCATCTGTTGTTCCCTGACTTTTTTAATGATTGCCATTCTAACTGGCATGAGATGGTATCTCATTGTGATTTTGATTTGCGTTTCTCTAATGACCAGTGATGATGAGCTTTTTTTCGTGTTTCTTGGCCGCATAAATGTCTTCTTTTGAGAAGTGTCTGTTCATATCCTTTGCCCACTTCTTGATGGGGTTATTTGTTTTCTTCTTGTAAATTTGATTAAGTTCTTTGTAGATTCTGGATATTAGCCCTTTGCCAGATGGATAGATTGCAAAAGTTTTCTCCCATTCTGTAGGTTAAGCAGCAACTACTTATTAAGATTTGACTATGTGTTGAGCATTGGCAAGGCACTGAAGATATAGCCATGAACAACATAGATACATTAATGTCCTCATGGAACATGCATTCTAATGGGAGAAGGCAAACATTAAATAATTATGTTTATTTTCTATTTTTATTTTTTAATTTTAATTTTTTTAATTTTTCTTTAATTTTTTTTTTTTGAGATGGAGTCTTGCTCTGTCGCCCAGGCTGGAGTGCAGTGGCGCAATCTCGGCTCACTGCAAGCTCCACCTCCTGGGTTCACGCCATTCTCCTGCCTTAGCCTCCCAAGTAGCTGGGACTACAGGTGCCCGCCACCATGCCTGGCTAATTTTGTTTTTGTATTTTTAGTAGAGAGGGGGTTTCACCATGTTAGCCTGGATGGTCTCGATCTCCTGACCTTGTGATCCGCCCACCTCAGCCTCTCAAAGTGCTGGGATTACAGGTGTGAGCCACCGCGCCCGGCATTAATTTTAATTTTTAGGGGTATGTAGTAGTTGTATATTTTTATGGGATAAACAAATATATGAATAAATTCAACAATGAAAAAAATTCAGAGTGCTATGAGAGCATATTGCAAATTAACATAACCTTTTCTAGAAAGTCAAGGAAGCATCCCTGAGACAGTGTCCACTAGCTAAGACAAGAGGATAAATGCATTAGCTGAATGAAAGGGAAGGAGGGCATACCAGGCAGGGGGACAGCTTGTGCAAAAACCCAGATGTGAGAAGGGGCATAGCATGTTTGAGAAACTGAAGAGCTACAGCCTGGTTGGAGTGGAGAGAACTAGGGGGTCAAGAGGCAGTAGAGGATGCCAGAAGAGTAGGTGGGAGAGGGCATGGACTTTCCTGTAAGCCAATAGGGATTTGGGACTATATCCTAAGAGTCAAGAAAGGGACATGAATTTTGAACAGACTGCTTAGACTTCCGTGGAAGAACTGTCCTGGAGAGAGGCAGGCATAGGAACAGGGAACTGATGGGGAGGCTGTTGCTATAGACAAGTGAGAGCTAAAGAACGCCTGGATAAGGATGGTGGCATTGGAGATGTGTTCAAAAAATATCTAAAAGGTAAAATGTGGGACCAGCCTGGGCAATATAGTGAGATCCCATCTGTACTAAAAAAAAAAAAATTAGCTGGGCATGGTGGCTCATGCCTGTCAGCCTAGCACTTTGGGAGGCCAAGGCAGGAGAATCATTTGAGATCAGGATTTCAAGGCCAACTGGACAACATGGAGAGGCCCCGTCTCTATAAAGAAAAATTTTTTAAAAATTAGCCAGGTATGGTGGCCCATGCCTGTATACCCAGCTACTCAGGAGGCTAAGGCAGGAGGAGGATTGCTTGAGGCCAGGAGTTCAAGGCTGCAATGAGCTGTGATCAGGCCACTGCACCCCAGCCTAGATGACCGGGCAAGAACCTGTCTCTAAATAAATAAATTAAATTACAAAAAAAGGTAAAATGGATGGGACTTGGTATTTGACTGGATTTGGGACATTAGGAAGAAGGAGGAATCAAAGATGACCCTGATATGCTCAGCTTGTTACTGAGCTCTAGAATTCTGGAAGGGGAGCAGGTTTGAGGGAGAAGATAATGACCTCTGTCTTGGGACATATGGATTTTAAGGTGTCTGTGCAGTTGTGAAAACAGTCCCCATGGAATTTTGAGAAGAGAATCTGAACTTAAATGGGAGTTGGGAATTAAAATCAGAGACGTGTGATTGATCAGATAACGCCATTGTTTACAACATTGACTTGACCACTTATGGCAAAATTTATGTTTTGAAGTTAAAATTGTGAAAAATAAGTGTGTTAACTAGTACTATAACTCTTCCCTGGAAGCAGCTGCCTTTGCAGTTACCTCACCAAACAAAATATATCAATTGTTGATAAGTTCAACCAATCCAAATAGAAGTAACCCAGCAAAAAAAAAAAAAAAAAAAAAAATTCTTTAACATTTAGACTGCAGCCACTCATGAGGTCACTTGAGTGGCCTTTCGGGGACCTTCTGTTTCTCAGCTGATAGCACCTTGGCACTGGGAGCTGCATCTCCCATTGCAGGAGGATGGACTCCTCAGGCCTCGGCTGGAACTGACTGTATGAGTGAGGATTGTGGGATTCTGCCTCCTAGGGCAGGACAGGGATTGCTTGATATAACACAAGTTCCCTTAACTCAGCTTAGCTGGTCTCACAGTCCAGCCCAGGTAAAAAGGGGATTACTGAAGCAAACACTTGGAAGGTAGTGTTGGAGTTAGAGGGTAGATTTTCTACATTACTGATTTGAACAGTTCAGGGAGGCTGAGAGAGGGAAGAAGAAAATGACTTTGAACCAAGGAGCTCAAGGAACTCAGAATCTAGTTTGTTGGACAGGTCACGTGTTGAGTATTGAAATCAACCAGATTGATAGTAGGTGCTTGCTGGAGAAGACGATCTATCAATGCAGCAATAGATGAGGGAGAACAATCAGGACCAATAATTGACAGTGACTGATGAAAAGGGACTGAGCGTTATGGTTAAATGATATGTGCCTCAAAAGAACAGAGATTGTGTTTTTATAAAATATTTTAAAATGAGGAAGCAGATAATGCATATAAAGGCTGTATGTAATGAATATGTACAGATTAAAAGAATAAGAAAATGAACACTCATATATCCAAGTTAGAACCTAGGACCTTCGCACTCCTATGTCGTCTATCCCCGAAACATCATCCTTTTCTGCTCCCAATGTAGCCAAGAGGTGTAGGGAAGAGTTAACCAAGAGATAAAGAATATTGAGGCATTTGTTGACCATAGCATGGGTATTTCAGAAGGCACTGTTAAAAGTTTGAGATAAAGAATGGGAAGGAAGAAAGATCAGGGGGAGAGAAAACAGTATGAGGGTGAAAGAATACTGGAGGAGACATGATGCCAAGGGCTGTTGTTTTGGAGATGGTTGATGTGGAACAGGATGGGTTCAATCCCGGGTCTCCCAGAGAGAGGACGGGACCTTCACAGGATTCAGCTTTGATACAGAAGAAAAGTGCTGTGATTATTTTATGGGGCAGGATAGGTTGTGGTGGGTGATTGACAGGACTGGGTGCTGCATGGGGATTTGTAATGGATGTCAGTAAGAATGGAATACCAGGCTGAAGAGAGGCACACGGCCATCACAAGGATGCTCAGCCTTTGCTACAGGTAATGATTTTCTGTGTGGCACATTGGTGGCCAAGTTTGAACTCAAACACGGTTTTCTAACTATTAATTTGTTGCTCTTTCCACTTCCTGTGGCAGGAGAAGGAATAGAATACACTGTTTTTATTTTTAAAAAATGTGGTCCAGAAATTACAAGTATAAAAGAAAGCCATGTGGAGGGAGTTGATGAGATAGATAAAACTGCCAGGTGCTTTGATTCAGCTATAAAGACAGTAGGTAGGTGCAGTTCTGGGAATCCTCTGATTATAGCATGTAACCAGGATCATAATTCCAAATGTGAAGGATCAAAATAGCAGTCCTTCCTGAATCCCTTAAGACAAATAGTGTGTCTTCTTTGTGTCATAAAACTATAAACATGCAGATCATAATTAAATGTAGGCAGGTTCTGCTGGGAGAGTTTCAAGAGTCAAAACCAAATAATAGAACATTTGAGTTGGCAGCTTTAGGAGACATATTCTTGGCTATGGTCTGAATGTTTAGGTCTCCCTCAAATCCATGTGTTGAAATCCTAACCCCCAAAGTGATGCTATTAGAAGGTAGGGCCTTTGGGAAGTGATTAAGTCATAAGAGGAGAGCCCTCATGAATGAGATTATAAAATCTGGGGCCTCTTTTATAAGAGCCCCAGAGGTCTTATAAAACAGGCCCCAGAGAGACCTCTCCTCCCCGTTCCATGTGAGGACACATAAAAAAGGCAGCTGTCTCTGAGCTGGAAAGCAGGCCCTCACCAGACACTGAATCTGCCAGTGCCTTGATCTTGGACTTCCTCCATGTAGGCCCTGTGATGGGGGATGCAGCTCCCAGTGCCAAAGTGTTATCAGCTGAGAAACAGAAGGTCCCTGAAAGGCCACTAAAGTGAACTGATGAGTGGCTGCAGTCTAAATTTTATAGATTTTTTTTTAATGGGTTACCTCCATTTGGATTGGTTGAACTTACCAACAATTTGTATCTTTCGTTTGGTGAGGTAACTGCAAATACAGCTGCTTCTGGGGAAGAGTTGTAGTGCTAGTTAACACACTTATTTTTTACGATTTTAACTTTAAAACATAAAACACTTTCTGAAGTTTATAAGTCACCCAGTTTATGGTATTTTGTTATAGCAGCCCAAACAGATTAAGACACTCTTCAATACAGAACAAGATCCTTTAAAGATAAGGGAAAAGAAAGAGGCTGGGCGCGGTGGTTCACACCTGTAATCCTAGCACTTTGAGAGGCCGAGGCAGGCAGATCACTTGAGGTCAGGAGTTTGAGACCAGCCTGGCCAACATGGTGAAACTCCATCTCTACTAAAAGTACAAAAATTATCTAGGCATGGTGGCATGTGCCTGTGATCCCAGCTACTTGGGAGGCTGAGGCATGAGAATCGCATGAACCCAAGAGGCAGAGGTTGCAGTGAGCAAAGATCATGCCACTGCGCTCCAGCCTGGGTGACAGAGCAAGACTGTGGTCTAAAAAAAAAAAAAAAAAAAAAAAAAGGAAAAGAAATTACTCCACATGGGAAGGGGCAGCCAAGCAAGTCACCTGTGTTTGCCACTCTTTAGTTTCTAGCAACACTTTGGGTCTCTTTTGTAGCCTTTCCACTACAGTGCCCTTCCCTCCCTTTGGCCTGTGCGAACACATGCATCTCCTCAGTCTATTGCAATCCTAGTCTTCCCTTGTCTCCTTATCTCACTGGAGAAACAAAGATGATTTTTCAAAAGGAATTTTACCAAGGAACTAATTGAACTAGAACATGAAAGTTCTGTGCTAAACACAGTGGTGGAAATTCTGATCGAAATGTATTAAAGCACAATGACTGCAGTAAAGTATTTCTTAACAGATGATTTAATAGACTCACCAGATTAACAGAAATAGGCACTGTATGCTTGCAGTCAGTGGACACGTGCACTTTTGCTTAGTCCAGTTAAGTCGTATGCTTACTAAAGCTCCCTTCTGTTTGCACCCAAATTTGACAATTTTATTTATTATTTCATCATGTCCTTAATGAATGTAATTAAATGGTGATCTAATAAAATGCATACGTAAATTGTTGGAAATCTAAACAAAGTCAAATTACTAAGAAAATTACCGTGGCAAGACTGTGTAAAACGCTGGAGAATACTATATAAAATCTAAAAAGATTCTGTCCTTAGAGTGCTTGTCAATTGTTTTAAAACATCAAACACTGAGGCCAGGGGTGGTGGCTCACACCTGTAATCCCAGCATTTGGGCGGCCAAGGCGGGTGGATCACCTGAGGTTAGGAGTTCGAGACCAGCTGGCCAACATGGTGAAACCCCATCTCTACTAAAAAATATACAAAAAATTAGCTGGGCATGGTGGCGGGTGTCTGTAATTCCAGCTACTCGGGAGGCTGAGGCAGGAGAATCGCTTGAACCCAGGAGGCAGAGGTTGCAGTGAGCCGAGATCGCACCATTTCACTCCAGCATGGGCAACAAGAGCGAAACTCCGTCTTAAAAACAAAAACAAAAACAACAACAAAAAACATCAAATACTGAAATAGATGATGCACTACGGGTGTGGTTTACTTACAAAAGCTGATTCAGAGATCCAATCAGGGCATCCGTGCTCAAAGAAAATTCCTTGGCCTGACTTCAGTAGATGAATAAATGCACATGAATATGTTTCGAGACAAAACTTTTCAGGAATAAATTTATAATTTTTAATGATTCCTGTTTTAACTGATTTTTTTTTTTTCCTGTGAAAGGAATACTTACTGGTCCTCTTCACATAGGGTAAAATAATGTCAGATAAGTCAGGCAGCAAAAAGGATATATGATTTTGCTGAGGTCTCACATGGATTTGGATAGGCACGGTGGCTCATGCCTATAATACCAGCACTTTCAAAGGCCAAGGCAGGAGGTTCACTTGAGGGAAGGAGTTTGAGACTAAATGGATTTAGATATGCAAACTTTCTGAGTTAGGCATAAATAAATATGAGCAATCCAAGAAGAAGGAGGTTAAGGGGAAAGATGGAGAAAAAGGAAGAGATAAAACAACAAAATGGCAAGAGGTGAAGAGCTACAAAGAAATAAATGGCCAGTGAAAAAGACATAATGGGAAGTGGGTTGAAGACTTTTAATAACAAGGATGTCAGCCGGGCGTGGTGGCTCACGCCTGTAATCCCAGCACTTTGGGAGGCCGAGACGGGCGTATCACGAGGTCAGGAGATCCAGACCATCCTGGCTAACACGGTGAAACCCTGTCTCTACTAAAAATACAAAAAATTAGCCGGGCGTGATGGCGGGCGCCTGTAGTCCCAGCTATTCGGGAGGCTGAGGCAGGAGAATGGCGTGAACACATGAGGTGGAGCTTACAGTGAGCCGAGATAGGGCCACCGCACTCCAGCCTGGGCGACAGAGGGAGACTCCATCTCAAATAACAACAACAACAAAAAACAAAAAAGCAAAAACCAAGGATGTCTAAAATACATATGAAGTTGCTTTTATTTTCCATGAGGAATAATGCCTACTTCATTCATACAGCAGGTATTTATTGAGGGCCTTCTAATTGTTCTCAGCATGAAAGTTATAGCACAGACAAATTTCTGCCTTCATGATCATTGTATTCTAGTGGGAATTTAAAACTGATGAAACATGACAATATAGTTAACTTTTCCCAAACCTTCAAGTCTGTGCCATATGCAGCTTGCCTAATATGTGGGAACAATGGAAAGGTGATCAGATCCATGTCTAGACTGATGGGATAAGAACAGGAACAGGATGTCAAGATGATTCACAGAAGCAGGAGTTTAAAGTCAGAAAGGTGATCAGGGTAACTCAAGACTTCAGGGACTTGATCAAACATTCGTGTATTAGTCCATTTTGCATTGCAGGTATAAAGGAATACCTGAGACTGGGTAATTTATAAGGAAAAGAGGTTCATTTGGTTCATAGTTCTGCAGTCTGTACGAGCATGGCATCAGCATCTGCTCAGCTTCTGGGGAGGCCTCAGGAAGCTTTTACTCATGAAGGTGAAGGGGAAGCAGGTGTGTCACATGGCAAGATAGGGAGCAAGAGAGAGAGGATGAGGTGCCAGGCTCCTTTAAACAAGCAGATCCTCCATGACCTAACAGAGCAAGAACTCACCCATTACCATAGGGAGACCATTCATGAAGGATCTTCCCCCAGGGCCCAAATGCCTCTCACTAGGCCCATGTCCAACATGAGGGGTCACATTTCAACGTGATATTTGGAGGGGACAACCATTCAAACTTTCATGCGTGTCCGTGTGAAGAGACCACCAAACAGGCTTTGTGTGAGCAATAAAGCTGTTTATTTCACCTGGGTGCAGGTGGGCTGAGTCCGAAAAGAGAGTCAGCGAAGGGAGATAAGGGTGGGGCCGTTTTATAGGATTTGGGTAGGTAAAGGAAAATTACAGTCAAAGGGGGTTTGTTCTTTGGCGGGCAGGAGTGGGGGTCGCAAGGTGCTCAGTGGGGGTGCTTTTTGAGCCAGGATGAGCCAGGAAAAGGACTTTCACAAGGTAATGTCATCAGTTAAGGCAAGGAACGGCCATTTACACTTCTTTTGTGGTGGAATGTCATCAATTAAGGTGGGGCAAGGCATATTCACTTCTTTTGTGATTCTTCAGTTACTTCAGGCCATCTGGGCATATACGTGCAAGTCACAGGGGATGCGATGGCTTGGCTTGGGCTCAGAGGCCTGACATTCCTGCCTTCTTATATTAATAAGAAAAATAAAACAAAATAGTGTTGAAGTGTTGGGGCGGTGAAAATTTTTGGGGGGTGGTATGGAGAGAGAATGGGCGATGTTTCTCAGGGCTGCTTCAAGCGGGCTTAGGGGCGGCGTGGGAACCTAGAGTGGGAGAGATTAAGCTGAAGGGAGGTCTTGTGGTAAGGGGTGATATTGTGGGGATGTTAGAAGAAACATTTGTCGTATAGAATGATTGGTGATGACCTGGATATGGTTTTGTATGAATTGAAAAACTAAATGGAATAACAGAAGGAGAAAAACAGGTATAAAAGGTCTACGAATTGGGACGACTCGATGTCTGATTAGAGAGTGCTTAAGGAGATTTGGCATAGTCCTGCCAGCAATGATTATTTATTTACTTCAAGAGTTAAGAGTGGCAGTTTGGGGATAGCACCAGGAGATATCAGCTGTGATGGCTTGGAAAAACAGTGTAAACTGGCAGTGTAAACAAGAGCAGGGCATGTATGAGTAGTTGAGAAGGGTGAATAGGAGTATGACTAGACAGAAAATAGTAGGGATGACAAGTTTTTTTTTTTTTTGAGGCACAGTCTAAGTTGGTCTGGTGTCTGGAATGAGACTGGGGCCTAATAAAAAGGAGCGTCTATACAGGACCTTAAATGGGCTGTACCTTGTAGCATTCTGAGGACAGGCCAGAATTCTGAGAAGGGAAAGTGGTAAAAAGTATTGTCCAGTCCTTTTTAAGTTGGTGGTTGAGCTTGGTGAGGTGTGTTTTTAAAAGACCTTTAGTCCATTCTACTTTTCTTGAAGATGGAGGACCATAAGGGATATAAAGGTTTCACTGAATACTAAGAGCCTGAAAAAGTGCTTGGCTGATATGACTAATAAAGGCTCGTCTGTTATGAGACTGTATTGAGGTGGGAAGGCTAAACTGAGGAATTATGTCTGACAGAACAGAAGAAATGACTGCGGTGGCCTTCTCCGACCCTGTAGGAAAGGCCTCTACTTATTTTGAGGGCCTCTAAAAGTATTAAAGCAGCAGCAGCCACTGCATGCAGACATGAGGGCTAGGCTAAAACAGTAAGGTCAAGTTGTTTGGACAGAAAGGCTACAGGGTGTGGTCCTGACTCTTGTGTAAAAATTCTGACTGCGCTAACCATGCCTAGGAAGGAAAGGAGTTGTTTTGTAGAAGGTGCTTGGGTTTGAGAGATCAGTCGGACACGATTGGCAGGGAGAGCACGTGTGTTTTTATGAGAATTATGCCGAGATAGGTAACAGATGAGGAAGAAATTTGGGCTTGATTGAAGTAGTGGGGGCTGTCTGTGAAGCTTTGCGGCAGTACAGCCCAGGTAATTTGCTGAGCTTGACGGGTGTCAGGGTCAGTCCAAGTGAAAGCGAAGAGAGGCTGGGATTAAGGGTGCAAAGGAATAGTAAAGAAAGCATGTTTGAGATCTAGAACAGAATAATGGGTTGTGGAGGCAGGTATTGAGGATAGGAGAGTATATGGGTTTGGCACCACGGGGTGTATAGGCAAAACAATTTGGTTGCTAAGGCGCAGATCCTGAACTAACTTGTAAGGCTTGTCTGGTTTTAGGACAGGTAAAATGGGGGAATTGTAAGGAGAGTTTATAGGCTTTAAAAGGCCGTGCTGTAGCAGGCGAGTGATAACAGGCTTTAATCTTTTTAAAGCGTGCTGCGGGATGGGATATTGGCGTTGAGTGGGGTAAGGGTGATTAGGTTTTAATGAGATGGTAAGGGGTGCATGATCGGTCGCCAAGGAGGGAGTAGAGGTATCTTATACTTGTGGGTTAAGGTGGGGGAATACAAGAGGAGGACGCAAAGGAGGCTTTGGATTGGGAAGAAGGGCAGCAATGAGATGTAGCTGTAGTCCAGGAATAGTCAGGGAAGCAGATAATTTAGTTAAAGTGTCTCAGTCTAATAAGGGAACTGGGCAGGTGGGGATAACTAAAAAGGAGTGCTTAAAAGAGTATTGTCTAAGTTGGCACCAGAGTTGGGGAGTTTTAAGAGGTTTAGAAGCCTGGCTGTCAATACCCACAACAGTTATGGAGGCAAGGCAAACAGGCCCTTGAAAAGAGGGTAATGTGGAGTGAGTAGCCTCCATATTGATTAAGAAGGGGACGGGCTTACCTTCCACTGTGAGAGTTACCGGAAGCTCGGCGTCCGTGATGGTCTAGGGGGCTTCCGAGGTGATCGGGCAGTGTCAGTCTTCAGCCGCTAAGCTGAGAAGATCTGGGAAGGAGTCAGTCAGAGAGCCTTGGGCTGGAGTTCCAGGGGCTCTGGGAGTGGCTGCCAGGTGAGTTGAACAGTCCAATTTTCAGTGGGGTCCCACACAGATGGGACACGGCTTAGGAGGAATCCCAGGCTGCGAGCATTCCTTGGCCCAGTGGCCAGATTTCCGGCACTTGTAGCAAGCTCCTGGGGGAGGAGGTTCTGGAGGAACGCCTGGCCGCTGCGTTTCAGGCATTTGGAAGTTCTTGTGTGCTGGAGTTGTGGCTGGGGTTTGTCTCACAGAGAGGCAAGGAATTGCAACTTTTTTCTATTATGGTACACCTTGAAGGCGAGGTTAATTAAATCCTGTTGTGGGGTTTGAGGGCCGGAATTTAATTTTTGGAGTTTTATTTAATGTCGGGAGCAGATTCGGTAATAAAATGTATATTGAGAATAAGACGGCCTTTTGACCTTTTTAGGGTCTAGGGCTGTAAAGTGTCTCAGGGTTGCTGCCAAACAAGTCATGAACTGGGCTGGATTTTTATATTTGATGAAAAAGAGCCTAAACGCTATCTGATTTGGGATAAAGAAAAAGGAACATTAACCTTGACTATGCCTTTAGCTCCAGCCACCTTTTTAAGAGTAAATTGCTGGGCAGGAGGGGGAGGGCTAGTCACGGAACAAAACTGTAAGCCGGACCAGGTGTGAGGAGGGGAGGTGATAAAAAGATTATAGGGTGGAGGAGCAGAGGCTGAGGAAGAATTGGGACCTAGCTCGGCCTGGCGAGGAACAACCTGGGGAGGAAGGGAGAGGTCAGATGGGTCTGTAGAAAAGGAAGGTTAGAAAGACTCAGCGACGCTTGGGGTTGGTACTGAGGGAACAGGCGGGAGGGAAAGAAGGAAGATTTGGGACGAGTTGCACTGGTCACAGAGACTAGGAAGGGACTGATGTGTAAAAGAATGCCTGGATGTCAGGCACCTCAGACTGTTAGCCTATTTTACGACGAGAATTATTTAGATTTTGCAGGATGGAAAAATTCAAAGTGCCATTTTCTGGCTATTTGGAACTACTGTCGAGTTTGTATTGGGGTCAAGCGGCATTGCAGAAGAAAATAAGGCATTTAGGTTTCAGGTCAGGTGTGAGTTGAAGAGGTTTTAAGTTTTTCAGAACACAGGCTAAGGGAGAAGAAGGAGGAATGGAAGGTGGAACATTGCCCATAGTGAAGGAGGCAAACCCTGAGAAAAGAGAGCATAGAGACACGGAGGAGGGGAGTGGGGTTCTTGCCCTCCAGAAAAGCAGAGAGGGGGTTGGGACACGGAAATAAGGGATTGGGGCACAGAGATAAGAGGTCAGGGTGCGGAAATAAGGGATTGGGGCACAGAGATAAGAGGTTGGGGTGCGGAAATAAGCGATTGGGGGGCTCTTGCCCCCTAGGAAAGCGGGACTTGCCACTAAGGGTGAAGGAGAAGGGGTTGAGGGGTACTTGCCCCTGCCCCAAGAAAGCGGGACTTACTGCTAAGGGTGAAGGAGAAAGGGTTGAGGGGTACTTGCCTCTGCCCCAGGAAAGCAGAGAAGGGGTAGAGACAAGGAGAGAAGAGGTTGAGGTACTTGCCCCTTCCCCAGAAAAGCGGGACTTGCTGCTAAGGGTGAAGGACCAAGGCAGGCGTCCCTGTGTGGTCTGACACCCTTGAAATGTGGCTGAATGATCAGAGAGGCATCCCTGCAATGATTAAACACCAAGGGAAGGCTGCCTTCCCAGTCCGTGACCGGTGCCAGAGTTTTGGGTTCACGGATAAAACATGTCTCTTTTGTCTCTACCAGAAAATGAAAGGAATTGAAATTAAGAGAAGGGAGAGATTGAAGTGTGGCGCCAAGATTGAAAGGAGAAAGAGGTTGAGGGATAGTGAGGGAGGTTGGAGAAGAGAGTAAAAAGAGGCCGCTTACTGGATTTGAAATTGGTGAGATGTTTCTTGGGCTGGTCGGTCTGAGGACCTGAGGTCGTAGGTGGATGTTTCTCACAGAGCAAAGAGCAGGAGGACAGGGGATTGATCTCCCAAGGGAGGTCCTCCAATCCGAGTCATGGCACCAAATTTCATGCGCGTCCGTGTGAAGAGACCACCAAACAGGCTTTGTGTGAGCAATAAAGCTGTTTATTTCACCTGGGTGCAGGTGGGCTGAGTCCGAAAAGAGAGTCAGCGAAGGGAGATAAGGGTGGGGCCGTTTTATAGGATTTGGGTAGGTAAAGGAAAATTACAGTCAAAGGGGGTTTGTTCTTTGGCGGGTAGGAGTGGGGGTCGCAAGGTGCTCAGTGGGCAGGAGTGGGGGTCGCAAGGTGCTCAGTGGGGGTGCTTTTTGAGCCAGGATGAGCCAGGAAAAGGACTTTCACAAGGTAATGTCATCAGTTAAGGGAAGGACCGGCCATTTACACTTCTTTTGCGGTGGAATGTCATCAATTAAGGTGGGGCAAGGCATATTCACTTCTTTTGTGATTCTTCAGTTACTTCAGGCCGTCTGGGCATATACGTGCAAGTCACGGGATGCGATGGCTTGGCTTGGGCTCAGAGGCCTGGCACAAACTGTATGAGCTGGGGAGGGTTATTGGATCTTCTACAAGTATGAAAAGAGATTCAAAGTAGTCTTAGCTAGACAACAACGTGGAGTGAACCCAATGACACAAAATCATTCCTAGTGTTTCGCATCTAAACCTAGTGCTAGTGTCTGGGATGCTTCAAACTGACAGGCTTGTTTCTTTTCCTTGGTGTACCAGTGTCCTGGATTCTCCCCTCCCCCATTCCAACTCTATTCAATGCTTGAGCAGTGTCTTCCTCTCCCTCCTTCCCAAACCTTTTAAATACCGTGTTCTCTGTGCTCCAGAAAGGTTGGAGCAGGTGATTGTTACACTTGTCAGGGATAGATGAAAAATCTGTTAAATTTTCTTCTGCCTCTTGGATTGGCTCTTCTGTCCAGGTGGTTGTGTTTACATACTAAGGAAAGTGTGTTTGGAGACAGTAGCAATATGTCTCAGCTATAATAAACTTGTCTGTGTGCTGGAAACACTTCCTGTTTTCTCCTAAATCAAACACAACATAAGGAACAGACACAGTTCACTCCCTAGGGTGCCAAAGCGTGGTTAGTTGGGCTGATATTTCAATAGTTATAAAGAAACTCTGTATTATTCATAGAAAAGTCAGCTAACACTCTTGTTTTTGCCCTTTAAGGCAGCTGAAAGATTACTTCCTTATGTAGGTTAAAATGATAGCTTAGAAAAGAAACAAAGACTGTGATTATTTCTCTGAAGTGTAAACAGAGAAATGGTGAGTTTTGTTTATTGACGTATCCTTACCTTGTGGTTAAAAAGGTAGGGAAAGCCTTTAAATAACAGAATGGCATATCTTGAGACAAAGAGGAGCTTCTTTGAATTCTAGGAGACAGTTTTACACACACACACACAACTTGGAGCTGGATTTGAACCTTGTTTTGGCTCTTTGCTAAGCATATGAACTTTGGGCAGGTTACCTATATTTGCCGATCCTCAGTTTTCTCATTTCTAAAATAAATTTACTTTCTATCCTAACCAATTTTCCAGCTTAGGCCTAAGCTGTGACCCTTGCTGGATTTTGGACATGGGTAAGTGTGCAAGGCGATTGATGGGATCTGCTCAAACAAAATCCAAGTACCTGTGGTTCAAGAGTAAGTAATCCATTCTAAGAAAAACAGGCAAGCATTGACGTGTGCAGATTAGCTGTCGTATTACTCAAATCTGTCTGCAGTTCAGCCCATAAGTTCATACCTTAGTTTAAGGGAGAAAAAGGCCTGGAATAAAAAACTGGAAGAACAACCCAATAGGGCACTGACTGAATATTAAGACATAGATATCATTGCTTAGGGCCCCTCTACCAGGCTCCATCACATAAAGGGGAGGCTGTTGTTCCTGGCCTGGGCCCTGTTCATCAGGCCTGAGCACCACCTGATGAATGCTCATGCTCAGCGGGTCCATGGCAGTACCCAGCATACGTAGGCAGATTGGACAATGTTCAAAACATGCCCAGCAACTTCTAGAAATACAGGGTCAACAACAAGTGAAAATAAGTTACTACTCTTGCTATAAACTTTGCAGATCCCAGTGTGGGGAAATTTGGGTTCATTACATCAGAAAATGGTATCATAAAGTTCCTGGCACCTAGCTGAGTAGGTGCTCAACAAATGTTAATTATTGTTATTCTTCGATGCCTTTCTCTACACAGCAGAATAGATTACTCCTTTCTTTTTGAGGCTTTTGTGCATTATAGATATTTCTTACCTAACATTAAAAATTTAATTGAAACTAATTTAATTGGAATTTAAAAATATATGCCAATTTTATTATATTAGAAAAGAATGGTAGTGGGAAGAAATTCTAGTGATATTCAAGAAATGACAGGCTAGAAGTGATTTAAAAATTATTTCTAAAACAAGTCTTTAGAATCTATCACAGGAACAGAAGTTTAAGCTATATGTATTTAGATATATCTATTGTCTGAAATATGTTTACAGCAAACCAGCAGAACATATCTGAAACAAAAACAGAATTTAAGAAATATAAAGTGGTACATACTCCTTTTCATGTTATGCATGAGATTAGGAAAAAATAATTTCTCTAATGCTTAAAACTTGGCAAAAGTATTCAAAGGATGAACAAATGTCTGATGGAAAGAATCAGATTTAAAGTGATAAGATCAACGAGGAGAAAAGACTTCTTAATCCTCCAAGATTGCAAAACCAGTTGCCCAAAGACTCATTAAATCAAATGTATTAAATGCAGTCACATTCCACACACATTATTTTTCTGTTAAAAATAGAAAGGAGTTGTACAGTTTTGCTGTTGGAATAATAAATTAGTTTTGATTTTGTAGTTATATGGCAAGAAAATAGGGTCTGGAGGCAGGGAACATAAGGCCAATTCACACTACAGCTATGACAAGAAATATCCTCTCCATAGGGCATACACTGAGTAAATGACTTTGTAACTTTACTTCATCCTCTTCATTTACATAGGGCGTACCCCAAGTAGAGGGTATTTAAACTCACAAAAACTCTGTAACAGGGTCTTTGAGCCCCTGTGCTCAGGCCTGCTCCCACACTGTGGAGTGTACTTTCATTTTCTATAAATTCCTTCATTCCTTCCTTGCTTTGTTTGTGCATTTTGTCCAATTCTTTGTTCAAGATGCCAAGAACCTGGACACCCTCCACCGGTGACAGTTATATTTGTGTACTTTGGACCCAATACTTTTTCCCCTAGCTCTCAAACATCATGTAGGCTTTTAAAATTCTCAGAGACCAAGACAGTGATAGAGTGATCCTGATGAGTAAGGATGGAAAATAAACGGAGGCCAAGGCCATTTACAGCTGGCACTCACAACATCCTTGTGAAATAAAAGGGGAGAGTATTTAAATTAAGGCATTTGCAAGAGAAGCAGAAGCTAAGAGTCAACAAAATACAAAGCTGTAAATTTTTGGGGAAAAAAATACAATTATATAGAAAATGTGAATGTGGAGGCTAGTAAGAATTCTTGGAAAAAATTCAGAAATTTGCAAGAGCAGGTTGTAACATAAACATGAAGTTAGCAAGAATGATAACTGATACAGGAGGTTTGATTTTTAGCATGAGAACATGGAGGAAGTCGGATCATGAAGTTTCTGGTGTCAATTTTCTTGTGTCTTCTTGCTGTGTAACTGCCATGCAGAAGGCATGTGGACTTTTTACATGACCCCCACAGAAAAATTGGAGACAAAAAAATAGTTGGGCATTTGCTCTTAAAAGAAGGATGGTTAGCAATAACATAATAGTTTTACAGCTCAAAGTTTTCGAACCTAATTCTAAAAATGGAAGAAGTGATGACAGTAGTTGAGATGCACATTTCAAATTCCCTCTTTTCAAGTTGAAGTGTTCCTGGAAATGGTATGCTCAGACAAAGAAAAAATTCCCAAATCAAAACATGTAAACAGCATGGTGAAGAAGATTGCTGAGAAGGGTGAGAGGGCTGAGGATCTAAAATGGACCTTCAGTAAAGTTCCACGCAGGAAAGTATGAAACTATTGAGACCCTCCCAGAGAACGGAGGGTTTGACTTCATCTGACTGTGTCTCCTCTGCTTGTGTCTGCTTAATAAATGTCTGCATGTGAGGCAGACAACATACAAAAATCGATACTTAAAATAGAAATGATTGGGCTCTAAGATAATGAAATGGCTCCGTTGTCTGAGGAATATACCCTGGTTCTTTGTCACGGTCGAGAAAGAATTCACAACACAGGCACACATCAGGAGTGGGTTTAGGAGCGGAAAGTTTAATAGCCAAAAAGGTAGAGAGAGAGAAAAGGCTTCTTCATGCTGAGAAAGCAGCTTGCCAAACAGAGGGTCTCTGGTTTGTGGCAGAATGAAATCGATTTTGTACAGAGGCTTGAGGAGGCGGTGATTGATTTTCATAGGGCCCAGGGGATTGATTTGACCAGGTGTGCCATTTACATAGCCCAAAAAGACTGGCCCTCCCACCCTAGTCTTTTATTATGCAAATGTGGCTTCTACCTGGCTGGTTGCCATGATACCCGTACATGTGGTTTTACCTAGAGGCTGCCAAAGCACTGGCACACATGGTGTGCCAGGAAAAGAGGGCGGGAGGTGCCATGTTGAATGTACCTGGCTTCCAGGTACAGCTGCCAGCATTTACATATAAAATCTCCTAGTTTGCGTATCTATGCCTGACTTTTCAGGGTGCTTTCTGTTAGGGAAGAAATCATTTGGGGCTGCTTTTTATTAAAAGAAAATTTCACCAAGAACTTTTACCCTTTCTGGCTGCCTAAAAATAATTTCTTAATAACTCCTGTTAATAAGAATTTAGGGAATCATAAAAAGGCCACTGAAAGTGGGAGAAAGCTCAAATGCTGTGAATTAACATCTGCCATTGATTGAGCACCTAGTGGGAACTTACCACTCAGATTATGTGTCAAACACCCAAGTCTGAGTAACCATAATTTGCCTTTCAAGTAAAAATCATTTCCATAAAACAGTGTCTATTTCAGCTTGTGACTCAAGCAATCATACAAATAAGTTGTAGTGGATGAAGAATATAATGACCACTAGCGGAGTTGGGTGTCACTGCTTTGATTTGTGCTGAGGTTGTAATGCCTAAGGTTCTTGCCTAGCCACGCCAAAGAGTTGGGGTGGCGGCTAACTGCGGCCAGTGATAGAGACACAGACCGAGAGAGAGAGAAAAAGCGGTAGGCTTTATTGAGCAGAGTGAAAGTACAAAGCTTCTGGCGAGGCACAGTGGCTCACGCCTGTAATCCCCAGGACTTTGGGAGGCCGAGGCGGGCGGATCACGAGGTCAGGAGATCGATAGACTATCCTGGCTAACACGGTGAAACCCCGTCTCTACTAAAAATACAAAAAATTAGCCGGGCGTGGTGGCGGGCGCCTGTAGTCCCAGCTACTTGGGAGGCTGAGGCAGGAGAATGGCATGAACCCGGGAGGCGGAGCTTGCAGTGAGCCGAGATCACGCCACTGCACTCCATCCTGGGCGACAGAGCGACACTCCGTCTCAAAAAAAAAAAAAAAAAAAAAAAAAGAAAGAAAAAAGAAAGTACAAAGCTTCTGCAGCGTGGAAGAGGTCCTGAAGGGGTAGCCACTGTTGATTTTGGGTGATTGCCTTTTAAACTCTTTCAGGCGGGAAATAACGTGCAGCGGGAAGATGTTACCAGAGCGAGAAACAAAGGCAGTAAATTATTTTGTGACATGTCTTAGATTTTGAGGAAAACTGGAATTGCAACTTAGGTTTTATCTACTTTATGACCTTGCAGCGGCATGGCAAAGGAGACAGGATATTACAGGACTTTACAAAGTATGTTTACAAGGAATTGGAGTTGGGAGTATTACTAGATAAGGTCTGCTGGTCACAGAAAAACGGGCAGTTAACATTTCTTTTACTTTAGTTTTGGGGGAGAGGGAAAGGAGAGAAGACACAGGGAAACTTACAGCACAATTTTCACTGTTTATAGCTTTCTTGGGGAAGAAAACACATGCACAAATCCTGGTGTTAGGAATATTTTAAGCATATATCTTCAATATTATTTATCCAGGACTGAAGGAAGTCCTGATGCAGGAAATAAGTGAAACGTTTCACAGCTTTCTGAGCCCCTACTAGACCCAGGAAGCCCAACTGGCACCTACTCTCAAGGCTACAGTGGTTTTACCATTATTGCTTTTGTATGTGAACCCAGACATCTGAGACAGGTCTCAGTTAATTTAAAAAGTTTATTTTGCCAAGGTTGAAGATGTACCCATGACACAGCCTCAGGAAGTTCTGACCACATGTCCCCAAGGTGGTCAGGGCACAGCTTGGTTTTGTATATTTTAGGGAGACATGAGACATCAATCAATATATGTAAGAAGTACATTGGTTTGGTCTGGAAAGGTGGGACAACTTGAAGCAAAGGCAGGAAGACTCAAAGTGGGAAGGGAGCTTCCAGGTCACAGATAGGTGAGACACAAATGGTTGCATTCTTTTGAGGTTCGGATTAGCCTTTCCGAAGAAGGCAAATCAGATATGCATGTATCTCAATGAGCAGAGGAGTGACTGAATAGAATGGGAGGCAGGTTTGCCCTAAACAGTTTCCAGCTTGAGTTTTCCTTAGTGATTTTGGGGGCCCAAGATATTTTGCTTTTACACTATTAACATGAATGTCAATATAGAGGAAAGGCAAATAACATTTTAGTGTTTTTATGATACTGATCTCATTGATCCCTTTAAGTGTCTTGGGGACCCTCACCCAAGGTGAATATGAACCACACTTTGAGAACCACTCCTCAGCATGATAACTATCTTGCTCACATTGCAGGTCTCATCTCCTATCACCCTCTGCTTGGCTCTCCAAGTTCCACCCACTAAAGGACATTTATATCAGCTGTTCCCAGAAAGCTCTGCCCCCTGGTGTCCTTATTGTTATCACAGCTCAGCTCAAATGGCACCTTGCAAAGACACTTTCTGTGATCACCCAGTTTAAAGAGCACCCCTTACCCGTAGTCATTCCCTGTTACATTATCCTGCTTTATTTTTTAGAAAAAATTTCATCATTTGATATTAGTTTACTTTTTGAATTCAAGGAATTGAACTATCTTGTTCATTTCTGTATCCCTGTCTTTTAGAACAGTATAGTCAAAATTCAATAAATACTTATTGAATAAACAGATTTTAAAAGGACATTGAGGAATGAAAAAGAAAAGTGAATATGGCAGTAATTTGAATAATATAAAGCATTACAAAGTTGTTTACTGTAGTTTTCAATATTAATCTCCTGATGACTATGACCTTCTGCTGATTATTTTCCATTTTTTAAATGTTATTATATTCAGACTTTAATATTCTCTATATAGCAATATGGAACTTGTATTCTTTTATTTTTCCTTCCTATTATTACACTTAGGTGGAGTGCAAAATATTTTAAGGTACAGCAATATAATCCTCCTTACATGTAAAAAAAAGATTTCTTCCATTAGTGTCTTTAGAGGATAGTGTAAAGGTTAAAAACTATGGGCATGATCAATTTGGGGATAACTGACATCTTTAGTATATTGAATCTTATTATTTAGGAACATGGTATGTCTGCCCCTTTATTTACGTCTTTCTTAATGTATCTAAATGAAGTTTTATAATTATCTTCCCAACTGTTTTATATATTATTTATTAGAAGTATTCGTAACTAATATATATATGTTTGTTTGACTATAAAGCGTATGTTGTATATTTTTAAAATAAGTTCCTGGGTAGAAACTTAAATTTCAAAATATTGATCTTGTATCTGATAACCTTGCTAAACTCTTTCATTACATTCTAGTAATTTCTAGATAAAAGAAGTTTTCTATATATGCAAACATATCATCTGCTAAATATTCTTTTCCCTTTCTTCTCTCTTTATGATACTGTTTCAAATAGGAGCGGCGAGATTCTGCATCTTAGCTTGCCTAGGTGGGGAGGTAAGACAGTTTTTATATTCTTATTTTCCCTCTTGTCTTACCTACTGTTTTACCTAACAGTTTATATCTTGTTATGTTTCTGATTTTAAAGGTAATGCTTTTAACATTTCACTACCAAGTAAGATATTTACTGTAGGCATTTAGCTTTTATTTTATTTTATAGTTTTAGATTCTTTTATCAGGATAGAAAGATTTTTTTCTATCCCTAGTTTTTAAAGTTTTTAATCATAAAAACTTTATTATTTAAACTTTATGTTGATTTTTCTGCATCTATTGAGATTATCAAAATGTTTTTTCAACTTTTTTTTTGAGAAAGAGTCTTGCTCTGTTGCTCAGGCTGGAGTGCAGTGGCATGATCTCGGCTCACTGCAACCTCTGCCTCCCAGGTTCAAGTAATTCTTGTGCCTCAGCCTCCTGAGTAGCTGGGACTACAGGTGTGCATCACCATGTCCAGATTATTTTTGTATTTTTAGTAGAAATGGGGTTTTGCCATGTTGGCCAGGCTGGTCTTGAACTCCTGGCCTCAAGCGATCCTCCCGCTCTCGGCCTTCCACAGTGCTGGGATTATGGGCATGAGCCACAGAACCCCGTCAACTTTTTATTTTTTAATAAGAAAATTATATCAGCCTATTTTGTCATGTTGAACTATTCATGGAATAGTTGCATTCATGAAACAAATGCAACTTGGTCAAAATATATTTATTTTCTTATTTATATATTGCTAAGTTTGGCTTGCTATTATCTTATTTGGATTTTTGCATCTGTATCTTGAGTAATATTGGTCCACAATTTGCCTTTCTCATATGAGAAAGAACTGCCTTTGTCAGGTTTTGGTGTCAAAGTTGTACTAACCTCATACAATTAGTTGATGAGTATTATTTTTTTTTCTGTTAATTAGAAGAGTTTATATAAGGTTGGAATCATCTGTTCTTGAATGTGTAAGGAGGATATGATTTTTTAAACAAACACAAAACAGTACAAATCATAGAGGAAATGCTAAGTTTTTCTTCTTACATTAGAATTAAGAACTAAAAAAATTCACCAAATGCACTATAAAGTGAATGAAAATACAACTAAGAAATAATTGCAGTATGCCTAATTGTCAAAGGACTAATGTGTTCAGAATATAATACAACTTTTACAAAAAATAAGAAAACAATTGAATATAAAAATTATCTGTATAATCTTATTTGAATCATTCTCCTCTGTTCCACTCACCTGATGTAGGTAATTTTTATTACTTTTACTTTAATCATTATAGTTTTTTTAATGCATAGAGGAATATATACTCATGTTTTACCTCCTTTTATATCTAGTGACATTCCAATCTGTAATGTATGACAATACCTGGCTCTTCACAGCCTTTTTTTTTTTTTTTTTTTTGAGACAGGGTCTTGAGTGGAGTGCAGTGGTATAGTCATTGCTCATACAGCCTCAATTGCCTGAGCTCAAGCAATTCTTCCATCTCAGCTTCCCAAGTAGCTGGGACCACGGGCATGCGCCACCACACCCAGCCATTTTTTAAATTATTATTATTTGTAGAGACGAGGTCTTGCTATGTTGCCCAGGCTGGTCTTCAACTCCTGGGCTCAAACAATCCTTCCACTTTAGCCTCCCAAAGTGCTGGGATTACAGGTGTGAACCACTGTGCCCAGCCTACTTCATAGCCTCTGATGCAGAATCTGCTGTTAAAATTTTTGACTTTTAGTTATTTAATAGGTGAGAAATGATATTTCAGTGGTGTTCCTATTACATTTATCTTAACGGTTAGATCAAGAATCTTTTCTCAGTGCTGCTTGTTTGGTTGGGTAAAAGAAAATAATTAAAAATAAAATAAAAAATTGTTATAAGTTTAAAGAATTCTCAATAGCTATACAACTTCAGGGTGAGACTGCACTTTGAAGATATATACTGCTGTCCTCTGGCGTCCATCATTCCTGTTAAGAAGTTATCTGTCTTATATAATTACTTTATCTTTTTTCTGTAGCTGCTTTTAAAGACTTCTTTTTGTCTTTTGGGTTCTGCAGTTCTACCACAGAGTTTCTAGGTGGATATTTATTTTTATTTATTCTACTTGTGATTCACTGATAATTTTGACTATGAGGATTGGTTTCTTTCACCATTTCTGAATATTGTCAACTAGTAGCTCTTCAAATATTGCCTCATTCTCATATTCTCTGTTCTTTCCTTTTGAAACTTCTATTAGACAGAGAGGTATGCTTTCTTGCTTTATTCTCTATATTTATTCTCAACTTTTATTTCAGGTTCAGGGCATACATGTGCAGGTTTGTTACATGGGTAAATTGCATGTCACTGAGGTTGGGTGTATAAATGACCTCTCTTGTCATGCAGGTAGTGAGTATAGTACCCAACAGGCAGTTTTCCATCCCTTTCCCCTCCAATCCTCCCCCTCTAGTAGTACTCAGTGTCTTTTATTCCCATCTTTATGTCCGTATGTACTCAATGTTTAGCTCCCACTTATAAGTGAGAAATATGCAATATTTCAGAACTGCTTTAGCTAATCTAGGTCCTTTGGCATTCCACATTAATTCTAGATAATATTGCCTATGCCTTTTAAAATATTACTGGCATTTTGACTGACATTACATTAAACCTATACAATTTGGGGACGATTGACATCATTACTATAGTGCATCTCCCAATTCATGAACATGGTATGTCTCTCCATTTATTTAGATCTTTAAAATTTTTTAAATTGACAAATAGTAACTATGCATAGTTATGGGGTACATGTGATGCTTTGATATGTGTATACATTTAAAATGATTAAATCTAGTAATTAGTATATATATCACCTCAAACATTTATCATTTATTGTTGTTAAAACATTCAAAATTCTCTCTTCTAGCAATTTTGAAATGTACAATACATTATTGTTAACTATTTTTACCCTACTATGCAGTAGAACACCAGAACTTATTCCTCCTGTCTAACTGTACCTTTTTACCCATCGATGAACTTCTCCCCATTCTTTCCTATCCTCTACACTATCCAGCCTCTCGTAACCACTATTCTACTCTCTACTCCATCTCTTTTATATTCCACATATGAGTGAGAATTTGTTTCACTGTACCTGGTTTATTTAACTTAACATAATGTCCTCTAGGTTCATTATGTTGCCACAAATGATAGGATTTCATTGTTTTTTATGGTTGAATAGTATACCATTGTGTATGTGTGTATACATATATATATCTATATATATCACATTTTTAAAAATCTATATATCAGGCTAGGTGTGGTGGCTCACACCTGTAATCCCAGCACTTTGGGAGGCCAAGGCAGGCAGACCATTTGAGGTTAGAAGTTCAAAACCAGTCTGGCCAACATGGTGAAACCCTGTCTCTACTAAAAATACAAAAAAAAAAAAAAAAATAGCCAGGCATGGTGATAGGTGCCTGTAGTCCCAGCTAATTGGGAGGCTGAGACAGGAGAATTGCTAGAATCCAGGAGGTGGAGACTGCAGTAAGCCAAGATTGCGCCACTGCACTCTAGCCTGGGCTACAGAGCAAGATTTCATCTCAAAAAAAAAATCTATTTATCTGTTGATGTACACTTAGGTTGATGGTTGATTCCATATCTTGACTACTGTGAATAGTGCTGCAATAAACTTGGGGTGCAGGTATCTCCTTGACATATTAATTCTATTTTTAAATTTTTTGATATATACCCAGTAGTAGTATTGTTAGATCATATGGTAGCTCTGTTTTTAATTTTTTGAGAAACCTCCATACTGTTTTCGCTAATGTCTGGTACTAATTTACATTCCCACCAACAGTGTATTAAAGTTCCCCTTTTTCCATATCCTCATCAGCATCAGCATTTGTTATTTTTTTATCTCTTTGATGAAAGCCATTTTAACTGAGATGAGGTAATATATCTCATTGTGGTTTTGATTTGCATTTTCCTGATTAGTGATGCTGAGCATTTTCCATATCCCTTTGGTCATCTGTATGTCTTCTTTGGAGAAATGTCTACTCAGGCTTCTTGCCCATTTTTAAGTTGGGTTTTGGATTTTTTGGGTTGCTGTAGAGCTGTTTGAGTTCTTTGTATAATCCAGATATTAACCCCTTGTCAGATGCATAGTTTGCAGGTATTTTCTCCCACTCTATAGGCTTTCTCTTTGGTCTATTTCCTTTGCTGTGCAGAAGCTTTTTAGTTTGATGTAATTGCATTCACCTATTTTTGCTTTTGTTGCCTGTGTTTTTGAGGTCTTATCAAAAAAATTCTTGCTCCAGACAAATGCCATGAACCATTTCCCAGAGATAGATAGATAGATAGATCGATAGATAGACAGACAGACAGATAGATAGATGTTTTGAGACAGAGTCTGCCATGCTGGAGTGCAGTGACATGATCTTGGCTCACTGCAACCTCCGCCTCCTGGGTTCAAGTGATTCTCATGCCTCAGCCTCCCAAGTAGCTGGGATTACAAGCACACACCATCACACCTGACTAATGTTTGTATTTTTAGTAGAGGTGGGGTTTCACCATGTTGGCCAGGCTGGTCTCAAACTCCTGACCTCAAGTGATCCATCCACCTTGACCTCCCAGAGTGCTGGGATTACAGGCATGAGTCACTGCACCCAGCCCATTTACCCTATATTTTATTCTTGTAGTTTTGGATCTTTTGTTTAAGTCTTTTTTTTTTTTTTTTTAAGAGATAGGAACTCACTATGTCCACTATGTTGCCCAGGCTGGCCTTGAACTCTTGGGCTCAAGTGATCCTCCTGCCTCAGCCTCCTGAGTAACTGGGTCTATGGATGTGCACCACCACCTGGCTACGTTTAAGTCTTTAATCTATTTTGAGCTGATTTTGCAGTTGGTGAGATAAGGATCTAGTTTCATTCTTCTGCATATATATCCAGTTTTTCAAGCACCATTTATTAGACTGTCCTTTTCCCATTGTGTGTTCTTGGCACTTTTATTGAAAATTAGTTGGCTGTAAATATGTGCATTTATTTCTATGTTCTCTATTCTATTCCACTGGTCATTGTGATTTTTTTTTTATTCCAGTGCCATGCTGTTTTGGTTACAATAGTTTTGCAGTATATTTTGAAGTCAGCTACTGTGATGCCTCCAGCTTTCTTTTTCTTTGCTCAAGATTGCTTTGGCTATTCAGGGTCTTTTGTGGTTCCATGCAATTTTTTTTCTTACACTGCTATTTTGAATTCCTTGTCTAATAGGTCACACATCTTCTCTTTGGGATTTGTCACTAGCCCCTTATTTTGTCTGTTTAGTGAGGTCATAATTCCGATTTTACTTGGTGATTGTGGCTGCACTTTGATGTCTGCACATCGAAAAATTAGGTATTTATTTTAATCTTCACAGTCTGGCTTTAAATGTTCCCATGCTTCTTCAGTGGGCCTGTTCAGTTATCCAAGCCGACTGTTATGAAAGACTCTGACCAGTGCAGCTGTTCCGACACTAGAGGGTGCCCTAAGCCCATATTTGTTGTCAGTTTCACAAAAGTTCCATAGTTGGCATGCACTCTGGCAGAGATGGACCTGGTGAAGATCCAAGGCATGTACCCAAGTTGAGTGAGAATATTGGCCAGGGACCCAAGTCTGGAAGCCTGTCCCATAGGCCCAGACAGGCGAGGCTTCCAGGCCAATTCCCCAACTGCAGCAGGAGAAGATGGAGCTGAGCCTGGGCCGCCTCTGTACCTGCTGTGGGATGGGGGCTGGTGGCCCAGATATGCACGCCCCCCAGCAGTTCTCAGGAGATGCTGAAGTTGAGACTAGTTCCTCTCAGAATTCACTGTGAGATCAAGGCCAGTGAGTTCACCCCAGTAGGTCAGGTGGGTGCACATCCCACAGTCATTTCCTGCACAAATGGGACAGTTCCCAGACTGAGGAGCTGGAGTTGATTGGGCCCCCTCAGGATCTGCTTTGGGATGGAGGCTGATGTGCCCATCATGTAGGCTTACATGACTGACATGTGTAATCCCTAGACTGTGAGATATTGGTGAGTCTTTCTCTTGAGTTCTTGCACAAACAGTAATAAGCTGGGATCCCAGATGAGGAGGACTGGAGCCCAGTTACAAGGTAACTTTCAAATTCACTTCCAAGACCGTTGTCAGTGGGCAGACGAGCCTTTCTGCCAAGGTACTAATGTGCATGATTCCTCCTGGACCCCTTGGCAAATTGTTTTGGTTCAAGGATAAACAGGACTGTACCTAAGCCTTTTGGGAAACAAGGCTGTTTCTAGATTTAAATCCCAGGGGCATGATCAGCAGGTCTGCCACCTGGCTGTTGGTCTGCACTCTCAAAACAGTCTTTCTGGCTCTTGGGCTCCACCAGGGATTCATAGCTTCCTACCTTCCTACCTTCTACCACAGAGACTTGTCTGTGGATGAATGCAGACAAATTTTAAGAGGATATGAGTGGGTGACTTCCTATTACACCATTTTGCTGATTTGTCTCTGTTACGCGCGTCCATGTGAAGAGACCACCAAACAGGCTTTGTGTGAGCAATAAAGCTTTTTAATCTCCTGGGTGCAGGTGGACTGAGTCTGAAAAAGGAGTCAGCAAAGGGAGGTAGGGGTGGGGCAGTTTTATAGGATTTGGGTAGGTAGTGGAAAATTACAGTTAATGGGGGTTTTTCTCTTGCGGGCAGGGGTGGGGGTCGCAAGGTGCTCACTGGGGAGCTCCTGAGATTCATTGTCTGGGAGAAGGAATGTCACAAGGTCCATTGATCAGTTAGAGTGGGGCAGGAACAAATCACAATGGTGGAGTGTCATCAGTTAAGGCAGGAACTGACTATTTTCACTTCTTTTGTGGTTCTTCAGTTGCTTCAGGTCATCTGGATGTATATGTGCAGGTCACAGGTGATATGATGGCTTAGCTTGGGCTCAGAGGCCTGACAGTCTCTAGATTTTATTTATCACTGTTTTGTAATTTTTAGCATTAAAATAATATACATTTCTTAGATGTATACCTAAGTATTTCATTTTTTGAGTGATTATAAATGATATTGTATTTTAAATTTTGATGTTCATATATTTATTGCTGGTATACAGAAATAGAATTAATTTTTATATGTTGATCTTGGGTCAGTGACCATGCTGAACTCCCTTATTAGTTCCAAGACCCTTTTCATAGATGCTTTAAAATTTTCTACACAAACGATCATGTAATCTGTAAGTAAGGACAGTTTAATATCGTTTTCACTGAGATATATGCCTTTCATTTTTCTTCTTCCCTTATTCAGTGGCTGTAATGTCCAGGACTATGTTGACTAACATAGTCAACTGGTGAGAGCAGACATTATTTTCAATCTTGGGGTCCACAAGATTCAGTCTTTCACCATTAAATATCATGTTTGCTGTAGTTTCTTTGTAGATGATATTTGTCAAGTTAAAAAATTTCCCCCATCTTTCTCATTTTATGAGAATTTTTATCATTAATAAATTGTGAATATTAACAAATGCTTTTTCTGCATCAGTTGATAATATTGTGTAATTTTCTGTTGATGTGATAAATGATATTAATTGAGTTTTCAGTATTGAACCATCCTTGTATCCTGAAATAAACCCCACTTGATAGTTGTTTATAATTCTTTTTATATATTGCTAAATTCTACTTGCTAGTATTTTATTAAAGATTTTTTATCTGTGTTCATGAAATATTGGTCTGTAGTTAATATCTTTTCCTCATTCTTTCTTTTTTATTTCTCTCTTTCTTGTGCTGTTTTTGTCTTGTATGGATATCAAGATAATTCTAGATTTATAAAATTAATTGAGAAAAAATTTTCTCCCTTTCTGTTTTCTGGAAGAGATTGTGTAGAGTTGGCATTAATTCTTCTTTAATGTTTGGTAGAATTCTTGAATGAAACCATCTAAGCCTGAAGAGATTTCTTCTTGGAGAGTTTTAAAAAATTTGAAGTCAATTTTCTTAATACTTATCAGTCTATCAGCATATATTTCATTTTGGTGAGTTCTGGTAGTTTGTGTTCTATTTTATCTAAGATAATTTTGATATCTAAGATAATTCTATCTTTGATAAAATAGAATAAAATAAAAATTCATCTATTTTATCTAAGTTGCCAAATTTATGTGTATGGATTGGTTTCCTTATTATGCTTTTAATGTGTGTAGGGTCTGAAGCACTATCCCCTATTTTATTCTTGATGTTGGTAATTTGTGTCTTTTCTCTTTTTTAAAACAACTTTTCAAGAGGTTTGTCAATTTTATTGACTTTTTCAAAGAATGATTGTCACATTGATTTTTCTGTATTGCCTGTTTTCGTTTATTTCTGCTCTTATCCTTATTATTTTCTTTTTTAAAAATTATACATTTTATTTATTTATTGTTATTTTTTGAGACAGGGTCTTGCTCTGTTGCCCAGGCTGGAGTACAGTGGTAGAATCATGGCTCATTGCAACCTTGAACCCTTAGGCTCAAGCAATCCTCCCACCTCAGCCTCCCAAGTAGCTGGGACTACAGGCATGCACCACCCTTCCCAACTAATTTTTTGTACTTTTTTGTAGAGGTAGGGTCTTGCTCTGTTACCTGGACGGGTCTTGATCTTCTGGTCTCAAGTGATCTTCCCACCTTGGCCCCCCAAACGACTGAGATTACAGGTGTGGGCCACCGCTCCCAGCCCATCCTTATTATTTTCTTCCATCTGCTAGCTTTGGGTTTACTTTGCTGTTTCTTTTCTGTGTTTCTGAGAAGACAGCTTAGATTAATACTTTGAGATTCCTCTTTTCTAATGTATGTAATTTAGTGGTATAAAGTTCCTTTTTAGCAATGCTTTGGTTTTAGCCTACAAATTTGGCATGTTGTGTGTTCATTCAATTAAATGCATTTTTATTTCCCTTGAAACTTTTTCTTTGAAAGAGAACAATATAAAATGTGTTGTTTGGTCTCCAAGTGTTTGGAGGTTTTCCTGTTATCTTTCTGTTATTGATTGTCAGTTTAATTCCTTAGTGGTTAGAGAACACATTCTGTATGATTTAAATTAAAAAAAAAAACAGTTTGAGGTTTGTTTTATGGCCTGGGATATGATCTATCTTATTACATATTTCTTGAGCACTTGCAAAGAATAGGTTTTCTGCTGTTGTTGGATGGAGTGTTCTATAAACGTTGATAAAATCCTGTTGGTTGATGGTGTTGAATTCATCTATCACCTTGCCGATTTTCTGTCTAGTTCTATCAATTATTGAAGGAGAGGTATTGACATTTCCAATTACAACTGCGGATTTGTCAATTTTTTATTTTATTTCTATTTGTCTTTGCTGCACATATTTTTCAACTCTGCCATTTGGTACATACACATTTAGGATAGATACGTCTCCTTGGTTGATTGACCTTTATCATTACATAGTGTCCCTCTCTGTCTCTGGGTTTTTTTTTTATGTTCTGAAGTCCACTTTGTCTGATATTAATCCAGTCACTGATGCTTCTTTTTTTAAGTGAAACATGGTGGCTCTTTATTGAAATTTTCATGTGAGGACAGAAACTAATATAATACATTTAATTAACTTGGAATATTTGTGTGAAGATATAAACTAATACCTTCAAATATCCTAGAATCTATCATTTCTAAGCCAGATTATGCTCTTCTATCATTTTCATTCTTTAGCATATGACACAAGTGGGAAATATGTCAAGGGGATGTATGGTGTGTGGTATTAAGGAATGCTATTCTTGATGGCTCGCTATTGTATGGTTTCCAAAACTGTGCTGAAATAATTTTACATTTGGTTGCCTTACTTATTCTCAAGCATTTACAATAAATACGCATGTGAGAAAGAACACAGATACACATATCAACCAGTAAGATTGTTCATTAATTGTCAAATACAGTATATGTTAAAAGCCTATAGGGTTTAGGTTGCTATGTTAGTGATTGGCAAATAATACTTTTACTAGATGTAGAGTTTTTACTGGAAAAGACAGATACTTTATTATTATTATTATTATTATTATTATTATTATTATTTTTATTATTATTGAGACGGAGTCTTGTTCTGTCGCCCAGGCTGGAGTGTAGTTGTGTGATCTCGGCTCACTGCAATCTCTGCCTCCAGGGTTAAAGTGATTCTCCTGCCTCAGCCTCCTGAGCTGGGATTACAGGCAACTGCCACCATGCCCAGCTAATTTTTTGTATTTTTAGTAGAGACGGGGTTTCACTATGTTGGCCAGGCTGGTCTTGAACACCTGACCTCGTCGTGATCCACCCACCTCGGCCTCCCAAAGTGCTGGGATTACAGGTGTGAGCCACCATGCCCAGCCAAGACAGACACTTTAAATTAAATTATAGTAATTTACTTAAATAAAGAAATAAATATACACAATATGTGTTTTTTTTTTTTTTTTGAGACGGAATCTTTTGCTTTGTTGCCCAGGCTGGAGTGCAATGGCATGATCTCGGCTCACTGCAACCTCCGCCTCCCAGGTTCAAGGATTCTCCTGCCTCAGCCTCCTGAGTAGCTGGAATTATAGGTGCAAGCCACTGCGCCTGGCTAATTTTTGTATTTTTAGTAGAGATGGGTTAACCATGTTGGTCAGGCTGGTCTTTAACTCCTGACCTCGTGATCCGCCCACCTTGGCCTCCCAGAGTCCCGGCATTACAGGCATGAGCCACCATGCCTGGCCCACAGTATGTTTTAAAGGAAGAACAGAGATTTATGTAAACCCATATCAAGGCACTGGAAATTAGAATTGGAAGGGAGAATGGTTGGAAAATCATGTGATAGAGTTTTTAAAATTATTTTTATTTTATATTTTCAGCTTTATTAAGGTTTAAATGACAAATTAAAAGCCTATAATAACAAATTAAACCTTAATAGTTAGTATACATTTATGGGTTGATAGTATATATTTATGGCATGAAACATAATGTTTTACTGCATGTATACATTGTAGAATAATTAAATCAAGCTAATTAACATATCCGTCATTTCATATGCTTATCTTTTTTTATGATGAGAATAATTTAAGATCTACTCTCTTAGAAGTTTTCAAGTATACATTATATTATAAATTTTATAGTCACCATGCTGTACAATAGATCTCCAGAACGTAAATCCTCCTGTCTAACTGAAATTTCATACCCTTTGATGGGCATCTCCCATCAGTCACTATTCTGCTCTCTGTTTTTATGAGTTTGACTTTTTTAGATTCCACATATAAGTGAGATCATGCAGCATTTGTCTTTGATTAATGTTTGCATGATGTAAATTTTTCCATCCATTTACTTTCTACCTGCCTATATCTTTATATTTGAAATGAATTTCTTATAGACATCATATATTTGGGTCATGTTTTTAAGTCGACTCTGCCAAGATTTCTTTTAATTATTTTATTTGGCCCATTTACATTTAATGTAATCATAATATGTTAAGTCTTAAGTTTGCCTTCTTGTTTTATTTTGTTTTCTGTTTGTTCTGTTTTTCATTTTTGTGTTTTATTTTTTATTTTTATGTTTTGCCTTCCTGTGGGTTACTTGAAAGTTTTGTAGAATTCTGTTTTGGTTTATCTACTGTATTTGTAGTGTATCCCTATGTAATAGCTTTTAAAATTATTGCTCTAGGTGTTCTATATACATAACTTATTATGGTCTACTGGAGTCATCATTTTACCAATTCAAGCAAAGTACAGAAATGTTACTTCCATTTATATTCCTTTATCCTCCCCAATTTATAATTGTCTTTTCAAAAAATTATTTGTTTTCCTCTATCATTCCCAGTAATTGTCTCTGTGTACATGTAGAACCACATCAGATAGTGTTGTAATTTTTGTTTTAACCATCAAATAGAAGTATGGAAACTCAGAGGAAAAGAAAAGTGCATTGTAATTACTTACGTTTTTGCTTACCATATTCTTTCTTCCTTGGTAATGTTTCAGGGCTTCTCTTTTCCACCCCCGCCTTTCTGGTTAGAGAATGTCCTTGAGCCATTATCTTAAAGGGGTCTGCTGGGAAAAATTATATTCGTTTTCCATGATTTGAGAATATCTCAATTTCACCTTGATTCATAAAGGATATTTTTGCTGTATATAGAATTCTGGGATGTCAGTTATTTTCCTTCAGCACTAGAAAATTGTTGTGCCATATTTTTCTGGCTTTCATGGTATCTGTTGAGAAATACACTCTTCTTGGAATTGTTTTCTCCTCTATATAAGGTGTTTACCTCTCATTGCTTTGAAGACTTTTCCTTTCTCTTTAGTCTTCAGAAGTTTGACTCTGATGTGTCTTGATGTAAATTTTTGTGGGGTTTTCCTCTTTGGAGTTCATTTAGCTTATTGATTCTTTTGGTTTATGTATTTTGGCAAATTTGTAAAGTTTCAGGTATTATTTCTTTGAGTACCTTTTCAGCTCTCTTTCTCCTTTCAGGATTCAAATGACAAAAATGTTGGATGTTCTGTTACATTCTCATGAGTGCCTGAGGCTCTATTTACTTTTTGTGGTCTATTTTTTTCTATTGTTCAGATTAATTTTTATTCTATTTTTAAGTTTACTGTTTTTTTCTTTTGTCTTCTACATTTTGCATTATACCTATACAGTTTTTAAAAATTTTAATAAAATGATTTTCTAGTTATAAGTTTTCTATTTTTAAATATATGCTATTTTTTAGAGTTGTTTGGGGTTCACAGCAAAATTAAGCAGAAAATACAGAGAATTCCCATACATCTCTTGCTCCCACACATGCACAGCCTCTCCTACTATCAACATTCCACACCAGAGTCATACATTTGTTACAATTGATGAATCTACATCGACACATCTTTATCAACAAATGTCTATAGTTTACATTAGGGCTCATTCTTGATGTACATTCCATGGGTTTTGAAAAATGTGTAATGATATGTATCTACCATTATAGTATCATACAGAATAATTTCGCTGCCCTTAAAATCCCCTGTATAGCTTTTTGTATCTTCTATTATTTTGCTGAGACTTTTAATTTTTTGTTTCAAATGTGTTTATAATTTCTCATTGAAATTTTTTTTGATAGATAGCTGCTTGAAAAAGATCATTCTAACATCTCCATCACCTCAATGTTGGCATCTATTGATTGTCTTTTTCATTCAGTTTGAGTTCTGTATGTTTCTTGACATACTGTGATTTTCTATTGAAATCTGGACATTTGAGTATTATGCAATGAGACTGTAGATTTTATTTTAACCTTCTCTTTTGTCCTCGAACATCACTCTGGCAGAAAAAGGGAGGAGCACTGTCTCATTGCTGCCAGGTAGAAGAAGAAATCTAGGTCTCCCACTCAGCCTCTGCTGACATCCAGTGTAGATGCTCCTCATTCCTGCTGTGTAAGAGTGGAAATTCTAGCTGCCCATGAGGTCTTCACTGATAACTTCTTAGCTGGGAGGAATTGGAGTACCTGCACCCTGGGTGGCTTCCCCTGATGCCGTGGTGAGAGTATGTTTTCACGGCTTTAATATTACTGACTGGGTGGTTGGGGAAGTCCTGATTCTCTAGTAGGACTCTGTTGTCACGACCCCAGCGGGTAGTGGTAGGGGTGCCTAGTTACTGTCATGTGGGAGTAAAAGTTCAGGTTCCCATCTAGTCTCCACTAACAACCTGGGTGAGTGTGTGTGTGTTGTGGCGGGGGGGAGCAGGTGCTTATCACCCAGTGAAGATAAAATTTCTGACTCTCCACTTGGCCCTCTCTGATACCATCCCGGGGTGGGGGCCTTTGGAGGACCTTCTGACAGCCTGGCAAGGATGTAAATCTGGGATTCCACTCAGCTTTTGCTGCTGGTGGTGGTGGTAGAGCTAATTTTTTTCAGTGATATTTGGCTGGAATACAGCAGTTCTTATCTAAAAGTTTTCTTACTAAGCTGCCCTTTCCTAGTCCTCTGGATAGAGACAGCAGGCTTTTGTTGGGAATTGTTTTGTCTGCACCTGTAGTGTTTCCAGACTGCCACTTTCTTCAGTTTCACATCTGGGATATATGAGGCCAGAGGAAGACCCAGGAAACTCACCACCATGTTATTCACTGCATTCTAAGTCTCCTCATTTGTCTGTGTTTTTCTCTCCACCTCTCAGAATCTTCTTATGTTTGTTTTATATATAATATCCAAGGTTTCTGGTGTACTTAGCATGAAGAATAGGAAAAAGTACATCAACTCTATTTTTCTGGAAGTGGAAGTCTACCATTGAATTTTGCTATAATTTTCTTCCTTTACACCATTACTTCATTTCTAGATCCTTAGCTTGCAGATAGCTTAGGTGGGGAGGCCAAGAAATTTTTCTATGGCATTCAATTAACTGATAAATAAACAGTTAAAGACCAGAGATTGCAAGAGCTCTTCTCCAGTTTTGAGGGGATGGAAGAAAGGAGGTTAGCTGTGAGTGGCATTACTGGCTAAGTGCAAAGCTGATCTATGGATATGAGGGTTAAAGAGAAGAAAGGAGGTAACAAGGAAAGTGGGCAAAGAATATTTACCTGTATGACTTATCTACAATAATGGATGAGTACTTAAATTGTAAATAATGCAAGCAAGACTCTTATTTTGTCAATATATTATTTAGTCTTCTTTATATATAAAACACAAAATTTATTTTGACATACAAAATGAATTTTGTACTAATAGTGTGACAACTAGAAGGTAAAAAGAAAAATATGACAACTTCAGACTTAGGTACCTAAGATTCTGTGTTTCCAGTATCAAATTAATGTAAGTAATGGAAGCTTTGATTTCACAGCACAGTATCTTGTGTGAAGTTATTTAAATAATTTTGAAAGACATTGCAAATCATATCAGAGAGGATTCATTAGGCATGTGATACTCAGTAGAATCAATATAAACCATGTTACTTAATATATTTTATCTTGATTTTCTATATTCCCATAATAATTCAATTAAACACTCTGCTCTCACACTACCAGTAGATGCATACATAGGAAGAAAGAAGTTTATACCATGGTTAATATATTTATTCTAGGGTCCCAGAATATTCTTTTTTTTTTTTTTTTCAGATGGAGTCTTGTTCTGTTGCCCAGGCTGCAGTGCAGTGGCATGACCTCTGCTCAGTGCAAACTCCACCTCCAGGTTTCAAGCAATTCTCCTGCTTCAGCCTCCCGAGTAGCTGGGACTGCAGGCGTGCACCACCACACCCAGCGAGTTTTGTCTTTTCAGTAGAGATGGGGTTTCACATGTTGGCCAGGCTGGTCTCAAACTCCTGACCTCAAGCGATCCTCCCTCCTTGGCCTCCCAAAGTGCTGGGATTACACCCAGCCCCAGCATATTCTTTTAATCATATTCATTTGCTCATGGTACAGGCACTTAAGTTTTTTAGAATCCTTAATGTCTCATAATGTTACCATCTTGAATTTTGTAAAAGTTTAATATCTAAATATGCTAAACAAAATATGCTGAAGAAGAAATTAAGCTTAATGTGTAATGAAAGACAAATGGAAAAGGTGGCTTATGACGTACCTTAGAAAATATTCCCTAGAAATGTGTAGAAAAGAGAATGATGATGTCTACAGACAAAATTTGTCAGAAGAAATGAGTCAGTTAGGTCAGCCAGTCAGTAGATTGGCTGAGAATCAGTAGATCTGTTAAATGACTGTCGTGTGTGTGTGTGTGTGTGTGTGTGTGTGTGTGTGTGTCGGGGGTAGATAGTAAATTCTAATAAAGAATATTTAGCCCATTTGTTATTAGACTAGTTCACCCAATAATGAAAATTGTAATCCTCCAAGTACAAAAACAATGTTATAAAAAACTAAATGAGCAGCTCATGGAGGTCACACAGATGCCTAAGCTCAACATGTCCATAATTTAACAACTTTCATCCCTTATTCTGCTGTTTCTTCAGCAATCTTTTTCTTGGATGTATAGCTCTGCCATCTGTGTTAGCCAACCCAGAGACTTTCTTTCTTCCCCCATATCCAAGTTATAAAAATCTTACCTGCTTTAACGCATCTCTGATCACTGTTCTCAAATTCTCTGCTTCAGTCACACTGAGATTTTTCTCTTTCCCCTGGGCCTTCCCTCTTTGGGACATGTTCTCTCTATCCCCATGAATTCTTGTTAGTAAGTTTAAAGTGAGCCTAAGCATCTGTGTTGTTAGCAAAATTTTCAGATGATTTTACACCCAGTCCAAGAATCATTTTATTGAGACATTTCCAGTTACTTACTTTGTGCATCTATACTTCTGTCTTCTCCTTTCCTCTTTCTTCAGTGATTGATCCATCCCTGCTTGTTTAAGGTCAACGCCTCCATCTGCATCTGGATGGCATCCTATCTCTCCCACTCAACACATTGTTCCTGCAATTGCTCCCTCTCTCTAATGCAGCATCAATTCTTCTCTCTCTACTTGATGATTCCACCAGCATACGGACATGCTGCCATGGCTTCCTATTTTAAGCAAAATAAACAAAATACTCTCCAGATGCCTCTCTTTATGGACTCTTTAAATCACTGCCTATATTTATTGCCTTCCTTTTCTCAACTCACATTCTCTTTAAACTCACACTGACCAATCTTTCAGACCCTCCACTTCTTGAAAATTACTCTTGTTAATGTGGCCAATGACGTGTATTAACACGCATACTGATACTCAGTTCACAGTTGAAACATTTTTTTCTTATAAATGTTTTCTTTACATTTATGGTCTCTAGATGTTGAGGTGGCTCAGGGATCATCTATTTATTTATTTTTATTTATTTTTCTTTTTTTTCTTTCACCTGTCAGCTCATACCTAGCCGTCTTCTATTTTTTGGGTTTGCTCACTTCCTTGATGATCTCGTAGAGCTCAAAGCCTCAAATAAGATCTATATGTGACACTGATATATATATATATATATATATATATATATTTCCAGCTTTGACCTTTCCCCAACCTCAAGAATTTTATATACAACTGCCTACCTGACATTTCCACCTGGATGTCTAATACAAATTTTCAGTTTAACATGTCCAAAACCACACTCCTGTTTTTCTCTGCCCCCTTCTTAATCCTGCTCCTCACCTAGTCTTCCCCACATCAATAATGACAAGTACATCCCTTCACAACTCTAGTTTCTCAAGCTACAGTTAACTCTTCTTTCTCTTTTATACTGTACATCTAATCCCTCTCTAATTTCCAATAGGTTGGCTTTACCTTCAAAATACATCCAGAATCCAACTGCTTCTCACCATTGCTATTGCTACCACTCTGGTTCAAATGACCATCATCTCTTGCATTCTTGTACCCTATAGGTTATGCTCCTTACAACAGATAAAATGCCCCTTTTAAATCATAATTCAGATTATATTACCTCTTAGTTCAAAACCCTTCAGTGGCTCCCATCTCATTTACAATAAGGGTAATGCTTTTCCAGTAGTTCCCAATATTTCAAGCTAACAGACCCTCTGATCTCATGTCCTACCATTGTTTCCTTCACCAAGTCTGCTTTAGCTTCACTGGCCTTCTGGATATTTCTTCAACACACTAGACATGTGTTATGAACTGAATGTTTGTGTCTCCCTAGATTAATATGTTGAAGCCCCTTTCTCCAATGTGATGATATGTGAAGATGAGGCCTTTGGGAGGTAATTAGGGTTAGATGAGACCATAAGGGTGGGACTTTCATAATGGGATTAGGGCCTTTGTAAGAGGAGACACCAGAAAGCTTGCTTTCTCTTTTTCTCCTGCTCATGCATGCACTAAGAAGGTTATGTGAGCACAATGAGATGACAGCCACCTATAAGCCAAGAGACCAGGCCTCAGAATAAAACCTACCATGCCAGCACCTTGATCTTGGACTTCCAAGCTTTCAGAACTATGAGAAATAAATTTCTGTTGTTTAAGCCACCCAGTTGATGGTGCTCTGTGATGGCAGCCTGAAGTAGTACAGAATGATCCCATTTCATAGCTTTTGCACTTGCCACTCTCCTACCTTGAATACTCTTCTCTCATATACTTCTTTGCTCATTTTCTCACCTCCTTCAGGCTTTCCTCAATGTTGCTTTAGTAAAGTCTTCTCTGACCGCTCTGTTAAAAATTGCAACCCCTGCCAGGTGCGGTGGCTCACGCCTGTAATCCCAATACTTTGGGAGGCTGAGACAGGTGGATCACCTGAGGTCAGGAGTTCCAGACCAGCCTGACCAACATGGTGAAACCCTGTCTTTACTAAAAATACAAAGTTAGCCGGGCATGGTGGCGCATGCCTGTAATCCCAGCTACACGGGAGGCTGAGGCAGGATAATCACTTGAACCCAGAGGGCAGAGGTTGCAGTGAGCCGAGATTGCGCCATTGCACTCCAGGCTGGGCAACAAGAGTGAAACTCTGTCTCAAAAAAAAAAAAAAAATTGCAACCCCTTCCCCTACCCTGTCTGACTGCACTGTATTTAGAGCTATTTGGCACGTGCGCATGCGCGCGCGCGCGCACACACACACACACACACACACACACACACACACACACACACACACATCTGATTTTTTTCTGTTTATTCCCAGTTGAATGTTATGTCCATGACAGCAGGGATTTTTACCTATTGTGTCTGCTGGTGTAGTCCCAGTAACTAAATTGGTGATGGCACAAAAATGGAAAGACAGTTATTTTTAAAGAGATGTTATTATTTATTTATTTTTTCTTTTTTTTAAAGTTTAAGTTCTGGGATACATGTGCAGAACGTGCAGGTTTGTCACATAGGTATACATTTGCCATGGTGTTTAGCTGCCCTTATTTACTTTTTTTAAGATAGTAAGGCTGACTTGATTGGAGGAGGCCATGGCAGCAGCTATAGGAGCCATTGCAGTGGGGTCTTGCAGTGTGCGAGAGAGCTTGGACTCAAGTCCTTTAAAGAGAGTTCAGAATAGGATAAAGAAACTGTGGCTCAGAGTGATCCTTAGATTTGTGTAAGTTCACATAAATAATAGTCATGGAAATTGCAATGAAAAGCTCTGTAATTCCATGTCTAATTCTCCCTGCCTCATAGAATGCAACCCTTCTAACTTCATTATGTTCTAATCTTGGAATGTAGACCACTTCTCAGGGTTGGTGAAAACAAAAAGGATAAGCATGCCATGATCCTTCTAGAACTCAAAACTTGGATTTGTACCTGGGATTTAATGTGGTACCATTTTCAAATAAATCTCCAACTAGAATTATAGCTTCATTTGTTTATTCATGGCAACAATTTCTTTGGTTGGTGACTGAAGCAAATTTTTCTGAAAAGTCCAAATCCACCATATACCAGGGATCTGCCTCTCATTGGTTTTTGAATATATGTAATTTTTTCAAATACAATGGCTTTCTCAAGTGATCTGGATTGATTGAAGGTGATAGACTGAGTTATATGTTTCCTGTGAGACAACATTAGAGATAATACTGAAATATTAACTGCATTAACTATGCAGTTGTAGCAATAATTAATGACCAACAGGAAATTAAAATACCTTGTAAACAGTTTACAGATAATAATAAAAAGGAAATTTTGTAGGCTTCTGGGTAATCATTACATTACTCTCATATTTATAAACTGTTTTTCCAAATAGATATTTTTAAGAAGTTAACAAAGTACTGTGAGTATATGTGCCAAATCAAATAGAACAAAATTTTTACGATGTTTCCCCTCCTCAGTTCTGCTCCACATACGCAATTTTAAGGTCTTTTGTAAGTTGAAAATACAAATGTCCTTCATCACTGCTTCTATGGGTTCTTTACATCTTTCACTCCAACGATATGCAACTTATATTGCAATTTTGCAAAAACAAAGGAAAAAACATCTACCATGTGGCTAGCGTAAGCAGCTAGATTCTGCTATCCATTCTGCATGTAGCCATCTGCCTTGTGGGTATAATTGCAATGATCTACATTTCTCACATTGTTAGAGTTAGAAGTATGTGAAAAAGGTAAGTTTTATGGCTGACAAAATTGGATAGAGTTGATACATGTAACTTACATCTAGGGCTGGCACTACACATTAATTTTTTAATTCTAGAAAAAGATGTAGTATATAATAATATTATCAACTGCTTGGGTGATTTTGACTGAATTAATTGTTGTAAGCAAATTACTGGTAAATGTTATTAAATGCCCATTTTACCTGCAAGAAATGAGTTTCATTTTAGCAAGCTGAAAGACCAACTTGATGAATATATTAAATATTCACTTGAGAATAGTGTATTTCCATATAGCTAGATTATACAAATGTTAAGAAAGCTGTCTGCAGTTAATTCTTCAAACTATAAGTGGAAATAAGAACTACTGCTGAATGGGCATAAAATGATATGAAAGCTTAATGAGTTGTTCACTTGATATTTTTAACACTTAAAATTTCAACCCTTACCTGGAATTTGTCTTGCCACTCTGAGCAAGTGAGTACCCAATTAAAATCGCAAGTGTCTTTATTTGTCCATGAAAACATTCTCTTCAGTTGGTGACTGACACAACATTCATAGTCCATTTGGAACCCAAATTCATCATCCACCAATGTTCAGTTTCTTCTGGGGTTTGAATAGACAGGCTTTTATCAAAGTCACTCGCTAGAGAGCCATCACTTGCTCTGTCAGAAGACATCAAAGGATCACGGAGACTGGACTGGGTGGATGTTTTCCTGTGAGATTATATTGGACATGAAATGCAAAAATAAGTGATAGCCAAAGTGAGCTAGCATATACTTTCTCAAAGTAATCAAAACTGGGCCAAAACCTTTACTGGTTGGTTTCCAAAAATCACTTGGCTTCTCCCATTCCTTGGACCTTTATTCCTCATCATTCTTCTTTTACTATTTGGTCCCTGCCTTTTTACCACTCTCATTAAGTTTATATCTTCTAGATTATAATGATTTCACCTATAGATGACCTTGCAAGCCCAATACCAGCCTGCAACAGCAACTTCCATTTACATGGGGCCTCTTGATGGAATCTGGTCCCCCGCCATTCCCTCCACCCTGGCCCATGGACAAGTTTTTCATGACCCTTCATTTCCTTCATGCAGAAGTAGCCAGACAGATTTGATGCTCCCCTTCACCGTGCTGTTTTCCCTTTCTGGAGACCCTAATAGGCAGCAGGTAGACATGAGCATGAGGGTATACAAAGGGTCAAAGATTTGACCAAGATATTTATTAGGGGAAAATGAGGAGAGCAAAGACCACCTGGTGGTGGCCATTAAGCAGACCATCCAGAGGCAAAACTCCTTCTCTGAGGAATTTAGAAGTAATTACATGTCCCTATTATCTAAAGCTGGCATTGAGTACCTGACTTCTTTCCCAAAAATTTATAGGTAACAAAAATTTCTATACATCTCTGGAATGCACACATGTCGAAACTCATTGTGCAACCCTTGCTGATATCAAGGCACCAAAATGTCTACAAATGTAATTATTTATTATGGCCTAGGTGGGTAATATGGCCCAAATTACCCTTAAGCTCCCTCTTCAAGGTCCATAAATGCCCCTAAGGAAAAATCCACCGTGGTGTACTCAGTCCTCTCTTGCTGAAGTGCCCCACTGCACTCTGCTGCAGTGTTCTTTCTATCTAATAAAACTTTCCCTTTCAAACCTATACTGCTGTGGGTAAATTCTTCTTTCTACCTCCTAGCCTACCACCTTCCATTGCTGGGGCTCTGACACCTTGCGAAACAAATATAAAGAAGTTTTTATCAAAAAAAGCTTGGGAATCAATCACAGCATTATGCAAATTGGCCATAAAAGCTGCAAGAAAAATTTGAAGAATCCTGTTTTGATATTGGTAAATTTCGAGTTGATTTTCAATTTATGCAATACTCCTTTGAAGTCAATGTTAATAATACCAATTTAACACAACAGTTAGTGAATTTACTTAACCTGGATGGACCTAGTTTTGAATCTTATATGTTTTTACTTCAAAGTTAGATCGATTCTTTAAAATGATAAACAAGTTTTGTCAATATAAATGTCCATAGTAAAGAAAAAAATTTTTTTTTGTACTTGATTCAACTATTGAAACATTCTAAAGTATGTTAGAAATAACTTGGATATGTGAAACATTTTCAACTGTAAACTTTATGAAATCCAGTAAATTGAAAAGTCTCCTGATTGAGATGTATGTGTAAAATACACACTAGATTTCAAAAGCTTAGTGCAATAAAAGAATGTATAATGCCTCAAATTTTTGTTTTTGTTTTTGTGACAATCTCACTCTGTCACCCAGGCTGGAGTGCAGTGGTGCAATCTTGGCTCACCGCAACCTCCGCCTCTGGGGTTCAAGCAATTCTTGTGCCTCAGCCTCCCGAGTAGCTGGAATTACAGGCATGTGCCACCACACTCAGCTAATTTTTGTGTTTTTAGCAGAGATGGGGTTTTATCATGTTGGCCAGGCTGGTCTTGAACTCCTGACCTCAAGTGATCCTCCCGCCTTGGGCTCCCAAAGTGCTGGGATTACAGGCGTGAGCCAACAATTGACCTCAACAATTTTTTTTTTTTTTTTTTGGTTTGCTGTTGAAATGATATTTTGGACATATTGAGTCAAGTAAAATATATTTGAAAAATTAATTTTACCAATTTCTTTTTTCTTTTTTAAAATGGGTACTAGAAAGTTTTAAATTACACGTGTGGCTCACATAACAGCACTACATTTTTATTGAGCAGCTCTGTTCTAGATTAGTTCATGGCTGGCTCCACACAAAACATGAACTATTTTAAAAAGACAATTGTCTAATTTAACAGTTGATTCTTTTGAAAACCCAATTTTCTCCTGTTGCGAAGAGGAACTAACTAAAGAAAGAAAGAAAGCTGATTTCAAACTGAGGCTCCTTTATTTATTAGCATTATGTCTTTTGTCAAGTTTATTAACATCTTCAGTATAAATGAGGGCAATAAGTTTATTTCGTAGGAATGTCATGAGGATCAAACTAAGTAAAGCAGATAATGTACTTAGCACAGTGCTGGGTACATAGTTAGCCCCACATCTGTGGTTAATGACTAAACCTGGAAATCAATGCCGGGCATGGTCGCCCATGCCTGTAATCACACTTTTGGAGGCCAGGGCAGGGTGATCGCTTGAGCCCAGGAGTTCAAGGCTGCAGTGAGCTATGATCATGCCATTGCATTCCAGCTTGGGTGACAGAATGAGACTCCAAATCTAAAAAAACTTAAAATAAAAATAAAACTGTAAATCAGTGAGGAACTAAACTAAAAAGTGATCAAAAAAAGAAGGAATGGATTTTTAGAACGTTCAAATGGAGACTAGATGTCATGGTGGACAACAGAGGGCAACAGAGGGCGGGACAAGAATAGGAAAACTCCCAGGCCACAAAAAAGGAAAATTAAATCTGTGAGAAAATTATTCAATTTTAAACATGTTGAGGAGTAGGTGACCGTGGAAATTTTAGAGGAGATAATATTTGGTAGAAAATCCAGGTTTGGAGCTAAGGAGATTGGTCTGAATTCTCAACAGAGACTTGGAGTCCATAGGTAAGAGGTAGTAGTAGGTGGAGCCATGGAAAGGTGTGAGATTACCCAGGGAATGTGTTGAGACACAATATAATAAAGAGACAGCTCACTGAGAAAGACAATCAGGACACCCTGGCATCTAAAAGGAAGGCAAGCCTGTAATCCTAGAACTTTGGGAGGCCAAGGTGGGCAGATCACCTGGGGTTAGGAGTTCAAGACCAGCCTTGCAAACATGGTGAAACCCCATCTCTATTAAAAATACAAAAAAATTAGCCAGGTATGGTAGTGGGTCCTTGTAGTCCCAGCTACTTGGCAGGCTGAGGCAGGAGAATTGCTTGAGCCAGAGAGGTGGATGTTGCAGTGAGTCAATATCATGCCACTGAACTCCAGCCTGGGCGACAGAGAGAGACTCTGTCTCAAAACAAAACAAAATAAATAAAATTAAATTAAAGTAGGGCAGAGGACAAGGATCTTGGAGAAGAGACTGAAGAGGAATAACCTGGGAGGTAGGAGGAAAAATAGAAAAAAGACACAAAATGAAAACCAAGAAAGGATGAATTTCTCAGCGTGCCCTCGAATATGTGGAAGAGAAGGGAATATAAGAGATATACTCACCAAAATTTTCGTTACCTGGTAACATTTTACCAAAGACTGACCTTTGCAGAGAGTTAAACATTTTGTACACCTGGAAGTGGTGATGGCCTCATATCTCCTTTTCATCCCTTGATATGGAAAAGTCTAACATTTTATGAGCCTAGCAGCCATTTATCTGGTTTGCTAAAGTCTCCTAACCCCAGTTTGTTTTGTACACAGATATCTGTATCACTTTTCACAAATGTAATTAGATTCAATAACAAAAGCAAAATGTATTGTTTACAATATGGCCATAAATTTGCTGACTTCTGCTTATTGAAATGTCATTGCTTAAAATAAAAGAAATACAGTGTGGAAGAAAGATCTGTGGGTGAGTATCTTAGAAAACGTGAATTAAAGTCCCTGCCCAAATCTGGAAGCAGAGGAATCAGGAACTTCTACAAGTGCACCACCTGGTAACATTTTACTGAAGACTGACCTTTGCAGAGAGTTAAACATTTTGTACACCTGTAAGTGGTGATGGCCACATATCTCCCTTTCATCTCTTTTTATGGAAAAGTCTGTGGTCTTATGAGCCCAAGGTAGGGACTGTAGCACATTTTATTTGAAACCAGATTACTAGTTAAGAGGTTAAAATGAGGTATCGCAAAGAATCCACACTGAGGAATCAGGGCTTATACTTTTCAAAAAGGCTATTTCTTCTAGAGAAACATTTTAACTAAGTGTAGTGCTGAACTTTCATTATTATCCACTGATTTATTTTTGTTAGAGAATGAATTCTGAATCAGTATATGTGGTTCCATGGAAAAAAGGCCAATTATTTTGCAATAATATTATATAAAATCCTCTCTGTAAGAATTAAAGAAAGAGGAAAGAAACATGAAAGGTGGCTCAACAGCCAAGGACAGGTTTATTTTAGAGAAAACAAACCTGAGAGGGGCTTCTGGGTGAGTTAGGTCAGAGCCTGCTCTCTTACAGACTAAGAGTTTTTAAGGATTCAGGGTGGGAGAGTTTATCAGAGGCTTGGACTGCTTCTGTGTCTTTGTTGTGCTTATCTGGGAGGGAGAGTTTCATGACTGTTCCCATACATCTTCCTGCAGCTGCAGGCATAACCCCCAAGTCTGCTTTTAGCTTCCCTCTTAGTGCACCTGAAGGGAAAGGAATGAGCTTTTTAAGGCCCACCGTTTTACTGGGGCCCATTGTATGAGGGTGAAGTTTGGCAGAGACTTTCCCCCCACTTCCTCCTGTGCCGGAGCTGCCTTATCTTTGTTTTACTGTCTGCTCTTTCTGGCTGCTCCTTATTAGAAGGGAAGTGATTTCCTTGAAATGCATGAGGCTAGAAAGGGAGCTGGAACTTAAAATGACAGTGGTTGTCTGAGATGACGGTTCTCCTGTTGTGTCACTCACCCTATTGTTGAAAATGGTACAAACATCCTCCTTATCCTGCCTATTATTTAATGCATCTCTCTCTTCTGCTTTTTGATATATCCCATCAATATTTTTCTCCATATGCCATCTTAATTCAGATCTTTATCATTTCACATGGTTTCCAACATCAGCCTTTTATCTGGTTTGCTAAAGTTTCCTAACCTCAGTTTGTTTTGTACACAGCTATCTGTATCATGTTTCACAAACGTAATTAGATTCAGTAACAAAAACAAAATGTATTGTTTACAATAGAGCCATTAATATGCTGACTTCTGGTTATCAAAATGTGATTGCTTAAAGAAATAGATTGTGGAAGAAAGATCTGTGGGTGAGGATCTTAGAAAATGTGAATTAAAGTCCCTGCTATATACCATATAATGAGTTTTATTTTCCTCATTTAGGCTTTAGTTTTCTCATTTGTAAAACAAAGTAGTTTAAATAGATGATCTCTGAAGCTTCTAAATCCTGATTCTGAATATAGCTTGACTAGCCCATGGACATTCAGGTCTTTGCATTGAGTTTCCCATTAAATTTCCTGAGGCATTTTTTTTTTCATTCAATAAAGTTTAAGGAACATGAGTCAGTAGCGGGCCCCATGTTGGACCCTGAGTGTAGAAAAATTCCCCACCCAGAGAAACAGAAGACAGCCATCCATCCACATATTTGTACTACATCAATATGTACTCAAGGCGCAATAGCAGCATTGTACACAGTGCAATGGAAGGGCAATGATAAAAAATAGCTTTGCCTGAGGATGCTAAATGAAGATAATAGGCAAGCCTACATGGTAGATACAAGAATAGAAAAAAAAAAAAACCTGAAAAGCAAGGAGGCAGAAAAGATTCAATAAAATGTTAGGTAGACATCTGATTAAAGTGGATTATTAAATACAAACTCCTAGTTAAGTGCAGTGGATTAAATGTATATGCTTACCTTTGCTTCTCCTTATTTCTCTAAAATGATAATGCATAGATTAAAAAATACAAACTGTAAAAGAAAAAAAGAGAAGATAACAGCTGACCAGAGATGGCAAGAAAATTGGGAAAAATTAGAAAGAATATGGACATGAGAAAATTCACTTAGAAGACTGAATAAAGATGAAAACTATGTACTCTGCAAGTTCAGGGGAGAGCCAAAAAAAGCAACTTCCACTTGCATTGAGGAACTCCAAAAGTGTCAGAAATTAAAAATGCAAGATGCCTCTGAAGGTAGTTGTGCAGATAGGGCTGAAAACAGAAGGCTTGGTTTAAAGTTGGTTTGAGAAGCAGTTAGAGCCTGTGCGGCCCACCCTTACCTCAACAGAGATGGGAGGTTTATTCTCTGGAGACACTGAATCAGAGGATTCAATGTGAAGGATAGACATCTGCTATCCTTCACACTCAGGACAGCAGAAAGGTGAGGAGGCTGAACTGAAAGGGGTAGGGATTAGAAGCCTACACACTGAAAAATGAGACCCCAAGCTTCAGTCCACAACTTTGGGTTTGTTTACATGTAGACTTATTATTGTACAGGCAGAAGATTCTCATGGAAAACTGACATAGCAAAAAAAAAAAAAACAAAAACAAAAACAAAAACCTAAGGATTCTGGCAGCTAATGATTCACTTAAAAATAAGTCCCTACCTGTTACCCTACAGAGCAAGTCATTGGTCAACAGGTAGAACTTAAGTACAAAGCTTGCAATCAGCTTTCCAGTGCCTCACTATTAAATATGAATGGGAAGCTTAAATATTATCTGGCATTAGAGGGAAGCCTCCATTTATATACAGAAAAAAACTGTATATAAAATATACAGAAAAAACTGTATATAAAATATACAGAAAATATACAGAAAAAGTACTCCAAAAAATTAAAAGTGTAAGAAGAATAATGAAGTATCGGGGAACCTGCCCCCTGTAGTCACGTAGGTTCTTTTCTATTTTCTCCAAGCATCGGCCGGGTTGAGAAATAAAGGGACAGAGTACAAAAGAGAGAAATTTTAAAGCTGGGTGTCCAGGGGAGACATCACATGTCGGTAGGTTCCGTGATGCCCCCCGAGCCATGAAACCAGCAAGTTTTTATTAGTGATTTTCAAAAGGGGAGGGAGTGTATGAATAGGGTGTGGGTCACAGAGATCACGTGCTTCACAAGGTAATAGAATATCACAAGGCAAATGGAGGCAGGGCGAGATCACAGGACCACAGGACTGGGGCGAAATTAAAATTGCTAATGAAGTTTCGGGTACCATTGTCATTGATATCATCTTATCAGGAGATAGGGTTTGAGAGCAACCAGTCTGACCAAAATTTATTAGGTGGGAATTTCCTCGTCCTAATAAGCCTGGGAGCGCTATGGGAGACTGGGGCTTATTTCATCCCTACAGTTTTGACCATAGAAGACGGCCACACCCAAGGGGGCCATTTTAGAGGCCTACCCTCAGGGGTGCATTCTCTTTCTCAGGGATGTTCCTTGCTGAGAAAAAGAATTCAGCGATGATATTTCTCCCATTTGCTTTTGAAAGAAGAGAAATATGGCTGTGTTCCTCCCGGCTCACCAGTGGTCAGAGTTTAAGGTTATCTCTCTTGTTCCCTGAACATTGCTGTTATCCTGTTCTTTTTTCAAGGTGCCCAGATTTCATATTGTTCAAACACACGTGCTCTAAAATTTGTGCAGTTAACGCAGTCACCACAAGGTCCTGAGGCGACATACATCCTCCTCAGTTTACGAGATGACAGGATTAAGAGATTAAAGACAGGCATAGGAAATCACAAGGGTATTGATTGGGGAAGTAATAAGTGTCCATGAAATCTTCACAATTTATGTTTAGAGATTGCAGTAAAGAAAGGCATAAGAAATTATAAAAGTATTAATTTGGGGAACTAATAAATGTCCATGAAATCTTCACAATCCACGTTCTTCTGCCATGGCTTCAGCCGGTCCCTCCGTTCGGGGTCCCTGACTTCCCACAACAATGAAGCATTAAAAAAAAAAATCTAAGCAGCCCCAAAGATATGAGATAATATTGCAACCCTGAAACAAGAAAAACTATGTGTTTATTTAAAAAGCAATATTCAAAGACCAAAACAACATCTCACAAAGAAATAAAAAGCCATTAAAAAATTCCATTAGGATGAAAGATAAAGCTTAAGAAACTTCCAATAGTACAGCAAAAAATGCAAACAGAGAATGAATAAAATATAATAATAAATAATAGATTTCTATTAAGAGGGAAGAAAGGAAACAGAGAAAATTATCAAATAAATAATAAGAAATAACAGGCCTACCAAGTACCCTGCACAACAAATGAAGACCTACACCAAACAATGAAGCATTTCAAAGCGCAGCTAGAAAGATACAATTCTAAAAGCTTTTAGACGTAAAAAGTCAAATACACGGGATTAGAAATCAGAATGTCTTTAAATTTCTCAATAGCTTGATGGAAACTAGCTGATATGGTTTAGACCTTTATCCCCTCTAAATCTCATGTTGAACTGTAATCCCCAATGTTGGAGGTGGGGCCTGGTGGGAGATGTTTGGGTCGTGTGGGTGGATCCCTCATGAATAGTTTGGTGCTGTCCCTGCAGTAATCAATTCAGGTAAGATCTGGTTGTTTAAAAGGGTGTGGCACTTCCCCTGTCTCTCTTGCTCTCTCTCCCCCTCTGTGATGTGCTTGCTTCCCTTTGCCTTCTGCCATGATTGAAAGCTTCTTGAGGGCCTCACCAGAAGCAGATAGCAACACTATGCTTCCTGTACAGTCTGCGAAACCATGAGGCAATGAAACGTCTTTTCTTTATAAATTACACAGTCTCAAGTATTGCTTTATAGTGATGCAAATGGACTAACACACTAGCAGACAATAGAAAAATGTTTTCAAATTCAAAGGAAAAATGATGTTTTATACTGAAAGTATCAGTCAATTGTAAGAGGAGAATAAAAATTCTTTCAGACATGCAAGTTCTGAAAGACCTAGAGACCAACCCATACAGACTGAATCAGAAGGCTTCAGAAAAAAATTAAACATTTTTCACTTCTGTAGGGGGAATTAAAGGATCAACCATGATTGATAATTTTTAACTCCAGGGAAAACAAAAATTTTTACAAGAAATTTAATCATAAAATATATGGCTCAGTTATGAATAATATTCATGTAGTTATAATAATATAAATACTTGAATACTGATTTAACCAAAAACTTTGAAATAGACTTGACGGATGGGGGTTGGAAAAGTTCATGAGTAGGTAGAAGGGAGGGATATGTAAGAGAGGTAATTTTTCCTCCTTCGTGGTAGGAAGTTTATAGATGAAACCCAAAACTAAAAAGTTTAGATGTAGCAGTTGTTACGTGTTATTTAGAAATATAGTGATAATTACCAGAAGAAAAAGCTGGTTGATATCTGGAGAGCAGAAACTGGGTGTAGGGATAGGTGCAGCATTTTTGTCATTCATTATACACTTTGTAAAACAATTGGATTTTTAAGACTAAATACATGTTTTATTTTGATTAAAAAAATCAAGATTAAATTACAAAAAGAGGCCAGGTGCGGTGGCTCATGCCTGTAATCCTAGCACTTTGGGAGGCCCAGGCAGGTGGATCATGAGGTCAGGAGATCGAGACCATCCTGGCTAACACGGTGAAACCCCATCTCTACTAAAAATACAAAAAGTTAGCCAGGCATGGTGGCGGGCGCCTGCAGTCTCAGCTACTTGGGAGGCTGAGGCAGGAGAATGGCGTGAACCCGGGAGGTGGAGCTTGCAGTGAGCCGAGACTGCGCCACTGCACTCCAGCCTGGGTGACACAGTGAGACTCATCTCAAAAAAAAAAAAGAAGCACTAAGATTAAATGGAGAATTTCTTGTGAGAGTGTGTTGAGTTCACATATTCCCACTAATCTCGAAGACTCCTAACAAAAAATAAAAAATAAACGTAAAGATAAACAACAATTTACAAAGAGCTAAAAACCAAATAGCCAGAAAATGTTGGTAATTGAAAACACGGGTCTGATGCTTTCAAAAGAGGTTTAGGTAAGAAACATAAATTCGAGCATCATCTTTAGCTAGGTGGTAAACTAATACATTAATTTGAATAAACTCATTTTAGGATAAATAATGAGTGAGGAGAGAATGAGCCTTCCTGCTAGAAACAGACTGAAGATCCAGAAACTCAAATTTTAGGGTGCGGTGTGGTGGGTGGGCAGGTGACATGATCCATTAATGCCCACCATCTGGGGAGAAACTAGGAACGGAACTTAAATGGGGCCCCTCACATCTCCGAAGCAATGGCTTAAAACAAAGTATAATCCCTGCTGGGAAATGTGGCCTGTATCAAGCTGCTGCTCGGAGTGGGAAGAGAGAAAACTGGCAGCCTCCATACCAGGACCAGGGCCATGCCAACCTTTGCTAGGTGCACAATAGCCCACAGAGCATTAAATATAAGCTATCAATTTAAGCCTGGAATGGAGATGAGAAGTCCAGTCAGTCATGTGGACACAATCTTTAAGTAATCAGAGACACAGTAAAATTAAAGAGTACATGGAGCCCCAACCCAGAATGCCATAGAGAGAGAAGATGCAAAACCAAGTGGCTGGGTCATGAGCGATTGACCCAGGTACTTTGGTAAGGGGTTAGTAGTGCGGACCCTGGAGCTACGTTATAATAATTTAAATCTTGAATCCGTTGTTTACTGACAGTATGATGCTAGCTATTTTTACTTATCAGCCAATGTTCTTAGCTTTCTCATCCGTAAAACAGGTGGAAACACAGCACCTGTTTCATAGAATTTTTGTGAATCACCCTTTAAAAAGAGTAAGCACTCAGAAAATATTAACTATAAGTATACTTATGTATACTATTTATACTATTAATAATTATTGTTTTGTTATGTTAGTATTTTATGAGTTTCAGAAGTAAAAAATGAAGAAAATTAAAAACAAGCAATATTTAAAAAGAAAGTGGCTGCGAATTTTCCCAAATCGAAACCCACATATCTTTTTTTTTTTTTTTTTTTTTTTTGAGATAGAGTCTCACTCTGTTGCCCAGGCTGGAGTGCAGTAGTGTGATCTCGGCTCACTGCAACCTGCCTCCCGGGTTCAAGCAATTCTCTGCCTCGCCTCCGAGTAGCTGGGATTACAGGCACCTGCCACCATGCCTGGCTAATTTTTTTGTATTTTTAGTAGAGACGGAGTTTCACCATTTTGGCCAGGCTGATTTTGCACTCCTGACCTCGTGATCCACCAGCCTCGGCCTCCCAAAGTGCTGGATTACAAGCGTGAGCCACCGCGCCTGGCCAAACCCACATATCTTTAAGTGTACTAGAGGCAAAACACCTCAAAGACTGAGAGTCTGATGGAAAGCATGCTACTTTTTCATGCCACAATAACAGTTGCCATAATTAAATAGTTCCAAAGTGCTAAGAGAAAATTTCCCTCAATCTAGAATTTCATAAATAGCTAAACTAACATTAAAAAATAAAGACCAAATATAGACATTTTCAAACATACAAAGATAAAGAAAGTTTGCAACCCACACATTCTTGCTAAAAGAAATACTAAAGGGCCCTGGTTCAGAAAGATGTCAAGTGAGTCCAGGAGAGGGAACAGGATGCAAGAAACAACTGTGAATCAGATGTCAGGAAAAATACTGGTAAATGCAATTAGCTATTGATTGTAAAAAACTTAGCTTGTAGTTACTCATAGCGTTTTCTTAAATTGTTTTTATATTCTTTCTTTATGTGTGCTGTTTAAAATTATTCTTAGCAGGCTGGGCACTGTGGTCACGCCTGTAATCCCAGCATTTTAGAAGGCCAGGGTGAGCAGATAGATCACTTGAGGTCAGGAGTTTGAGACCAGCCTGGCCAACATGTGAAACTCTGTCTCTACTAAAAAATACAAAAAAAAAAAGAAAGAAAGAAAACCAATTAGCCGTGTGTGGTGGCACATACCTATAATCCCAGCTGCATGGGTGGCTGAGGCACGAGGATAATTTGAACCTGGGAGGCGGAGGTTGCAGTGAGCTGAGATGGCGCCATTGCATTGCAGCCTGGGCAACAGAGTGAGACTCCATCTCAAAAATAAAAAATAAATAAATATATAAAATAAAATAAGATTACTCTTAGACATTTTTCTAATTTATTATTGTTTACAAAAAGTCTGCTTTTGGCTTTGGTTCTCCTATTTTTTTGTTTTTTTTTGTTTGTTTTCTTAAGGTTTTTATTTTACTGATCTCTTTTATTTTTCTCTCATTCTTTCTATAAATTAATTCATTTTTCTGTTTTCCTTATTCTTGAAATGGGATCTCACTTTGTTGTTCAGGCTAGACTTGGACTCCGGGGCTCAAGTGACCCTCCGTCTTCAGTCTCCTGAGTAGCTGGGACTATAGATGCATGCTGCCATTCCTAGCTGTTTTCCTTTTTTTTTTTTTTTTTTTTTTGAGATGGAGTGTTGCTCTGTCGCCCAGGCGGAAGTGCAGTGCCACGATCCTGGCTCACTGCAACTTCTGCCTTCCGGGTTCAAGCAATTCTCCTGCCTCAGCCTCCTGAGTAGCTGGGATTACAGGTGTGTGCCACCACGCCCAGCTAATTTTTGTATTTTTTTTAGTGGACATGGGGTTTCACCATGTTGGCCAGGCTGGTCTTGAACTCCCAACCTCAAGTGATCTGCCCGTCTTCACCTCCCCAAATGCTCAGATTACAGGCATGAGCCACTGCGCTCAGTCTTTCTAAAACAGAAATTTGGTTTATACAACTCCTGTGATTATTCTTAAATAACTTCACATTCGTTCAGATGAAAATCTAGATTCCTTAACAGTGGTATAGTCATTTCCTATGCCCCTGGCACCATTTCTCCCTTCCCTCTATTACAGACTAGGTCAGAGGTGTAGTGCATAAATTCTGGTATAAATTTCCTGACTCCTCTTAAAAAAGTACTCTTCCTGGTTTTTTATACCAGTATTCTTTTCCTTATTTCTAGTGTTACACTTATAAAACAGTTTTGCAAATACTTGTTTTTACTATATGTAATTGCACAGACCCTGAGTCCTATTATTTGTTTCACTAGGGTATAAGAAAATGCTTGTCATATATAATACATATGATTATGGTAAACAAGAATGCATTGAAGAAACTATTGCCCCATCTTCTTTTCCGAATCCTCTAAGGCAGCATGGGAGATTTGTACTTACAATAAATACTTGGATGTGTTGGGAATGGTAGGGTTGAATTCCCTAGAGGAATACAAATTTAATAAATTGGAGAGCAGTCATAGAACTCTTATCATGCCTGCTGGTTTACTTTTTTTCTGTAAGCCTCTAATTGTAAGCAAATGTTGATTTTGTTTCCTGAGAATATATCTTCTATAAAGAACAAAACTATGATGTATTGAGCATCCTTATCCCAGACTGTGTAAAGCTTTTATGGCATTAGCGTAGTCACCTGAACACCATTGAATGGCCACACACCACACCTCCACTGACTTCAGCATGTGTGACATCTTTCAAGATTTCCTGTACATAGCTGGGTGTGGTGGCATACCTGTGGTTCCAGGTAGAAGATAGAAGATCAGTGTTAGAGAACACTCATTATATTCTTATAACTTCACTTGATTAAAACAACTAGGCACACTTGAATCAAATCCAGAAGGAACACTATTTTCTGACTACAAATACCCACCTTCGCTGAACTGTTATTTTAGTGAGAAATTAATTTTTATTGCATTAAGCCTCTGAAAGTTTGGGATTTGTTTGTTCAGCATCTATAAATCTCTATAAATATTTGTAATAGAAAACCTTATTTATAGTTATAAGGAACAGTTTGGAGGAAAAAGATAATTAATTTAGAAAGAAGGTGCATTTCATAAGGACATATGGGAATTAAAAAAAAAAAAAAGTTGGCCGGGCGCGGTGGCTTAAGCCTGTAATCCCAGCACTTTGGGAGGCCGAGGCAGGAGGATCACGAGGTCAGGAGATCGAGACCATCCTGGCAAACATGGTCAAACCCTGTCTCTACAAAAACAAAAACAAACAAACAAACAAAATTAGCCGGCCGTGGTGGCAGGTGCCTGTAGTTCCAGCTACTCAGGAGGCTGAGGCAGGAGAATGGCATGAACCCCGGGGGGCGGAGCTTGCAGTGAGACGAGATCGCGCCACTGCACTCCAGCCTGGGAGACAGCGAGACTCAGTCTCAAAAAAAAAAAAAACAAAAAAAAGTTGGTCTCAGCCGGGCGTGGTGGCTCACACCTGTAATCCCAGCACTTTGGGAGGCTGAGGTGGGTGGATCACCTGAGGTCAGGAGTTTGAGACCAGCCTGGCCAACATGGTGAAACCCTGTCTCTACAAAAAACACAAAAATAAGCCGAGTGTGGTGGCGCTCGCCTGTAGTCCCAGCTACTCAGGAGGCTGAGACATGAAAATTGATTGAACCCGGGAGGCAGAGGTTGCGGTGAGTGGAGATCGTGCCACTGCACTCCAGCCTGGGCGACAGAGCGAGACCCTGTCTCAAAAAAAAAACAAAAAAAAACAAAGCAAAAAACCTTTGAAAAAAGAAGGTGCATTTGTGAATTTTATTACCCAGTTAAACCAGATAAAATCGGATGTAGAGAAGATGAATGAAATCCCTTACAAATAAGCACTGGCAATTTTAAGGGGTGAGCAAGCAAACAGAGCAAAGAACAGTGCTTACAAACAGACCTAAGAGAATCCAAACATGGTGTTTAGAAAAAATTGCTACCTGTGCAGCATGCTACGGAGAGGCAAATAGAAACATTCCATTCTCTGCCTCTCGGTCATGTATACTCTATCTTTCTTCAAGATTACATGGCCAAATGAAAAAGTGAGACTTTGTTGTGACCCCCCCCCGAAAATGTTCTACCTTTCCCTTTGTTTCTAAAGATTAAATGCTCAAAAACCTTACTTACCCCCACACTAATCAAAGGCACATACCCTGCTATTTGGAGGAGTAAATATTATTACTGAAGTATAAGTTCAAAACGTTAACCAATATTTGCTTTACTATGTTCACATAACCCAATATGTTTCAGATTTTATAACTTTTTTAGTTAAAACCTATGTAATTTTTTAAATGCTCCTTTTATTTACTAGGAAAACGTCAAGTCATTTAATAAGTATTTTCAAGTTTCTGATAGTTCAAAAACTAAAATGAAGTGTCAGGAGAAATTGGGAAAATATATCTGAAAAATATGACATGCCAGTTTGTAGTCATAATATATAAAATGATTCTTTAAAGCAAATTTTCAAAGACTAACATTTGTATTGAAAATAAGATGGTAAAGAACAGAAACTGACAATTCTTTTTTTTATTTTTATTTTTTTTTTGAGATGGAGTCTTGCTGTGTCACCCAGGCTGGAGTGCAGTGGCACAATCTCGGCTCACTGCAACCTCCACCTCCCAGGTTCAAGCGATTCTCCTGCCTCAGCCTCCTGAGTAGCTGGGATTATAGGCATGTGCCACCACACCTGGCTAATTTTTTGTATTTTTGGTAGGGATGGGGTTTCACCATATTGACCAGTCTGGTCTCCAACTCCTGACCTCAAGCGATCTGCCCGCCTCGGCCTCCCAAAATGCTGGGATTATAGTACTGAGCCACCATGCCTGGCTTGACAATTCTTAAAAAAGAAAATCTAAATGACTTATATATATTATATGAATGAGTGATCAATCTTTTTATAATCATTCATTCAACAAATAACTATTGAGCCATATTATTTTTCATTTTTTCAGATGAAAAAGCAAAATATCATTTTTCAGATAAAAATGGTAGCTTTAAAACTGTGATATTCAGGATTGATGAAAGTGTGAAGAAATGGGGATTTCAATACATTAATTGCAGAACTTCAAAAGGGCAAGTTAGGCCCATATTTCAAAAGCCATGCATTTCCCTTGATGTAGATATTCTACCTGTGGGTATATATCTAAGTAAATAATCACAGAGGTTCACAGTGATTTATATACAATATTCACAGTGATTTATATACAATAACATTTGCATAATTCATAATAGCTCTCAAAAGGAGACAAACAACATGTCAAACAATAAGAAATTGGTTAAATAAGTCATGGTGTATTTATATGATGTTTAATAAAAGTTACATTGTGGAAACGTATTTTTTGACATGGAAATATTCTTGAGATGCTGATAAGTTAAGAAAAATTTTAAATAATATGTATACTATTATTCTGATTATCCATTGCTTATAAATGTTTGAAAATTCTCCCAAATATAAACAAATATGCCGTTCCATGTGAATATATTTGCATATAATATAATATATGCTAACGCATTATTAGCATATATTATATGCTCATCAGTGATGACCTCTGAGTGCTGTATTTAGGAGGCTTTTAAAATTTGTTTTTTTGTGTGTGCTTTTTCTGTATATTTTGCCATTTCCCCCATTAAATAACCACTGCTTTTGTAATGAGAAAATAATCTACAAAATTGGGTTTTTAAAATTAGGTCATTGATAACCTTAGAGTAATTTCAGTATGTTACAAGTGTGAAAGATTTTTAAATTTGTTTGAGTAGTGAGTGTGACTGGAAGCGGAGGCAATGAATAGAGACTGCGCTTCAGAGCATCTGGCAGTAAGGAGCACTAGTGAGAAACAAGGGTAAGTTTTGGGGAGGTCAGATTGAGGGAAAAGAAGATGGGGGCCAGGCGTGATGGCTCATGCCTGTAATCCCAGCACTTTGGGAGGCCGAGGCGGGCAGATCACGAGGTCAGGAGTTCAAGACCAGCATGGCCAACATGATGAAACCCCGTCTGTACTAAAAATACAAAAAATTAGCGTGGTGGCGGGTGCCTGAAGTCCCAGCTACTTGGAAGGCTGAGGCAGGAGAATCGCTTGAACCCAGGAGGCGGAGGTTGCAGTGAGCCAAGAACGTGCCCCTGCACTCCAGCCCAGGTGACAGTGTGAGACTCCGTCTCAAAAAAAAAAAAAAAAAGACGATGGGATATGAATATATTTGGAGGATAATGGGAAAAAGACAATGGGGAAAAACATTTGTACATAGATTAAGGTTATCTAGAGATATAATATCTTTTCCTTGGCCACGTACCTTTGTATATAGGTTCAAAGGAAATGGAAAATGCAAACTACTGTGCTCTTAATACATAATAAAACATGTATAAACATGATGAAGTGTTAGAAGGTTGCATGAGGGTTCTCCAGAGACATGGAATCAATAAGATAAAGACCAAAGAACTATCGTGGGGGGTCTTCTTTATTTGTTATCATACTCTTCCCTTATGTTTAAATCTTTACTGATACATAATAATTGTACATATTTAGGGGGTACATATTATGTTTTGATATATGCGTGTTTAGATTTTGATATTGAGAACAAAAGAGAGAATGGAGGGCGTCACAAGCAGTGTTTGTCACAAATAACATCGTGATAAAACCAAAAATAAAAAGAAACAATGTGTAATGATAAACTCAGGGAAATTAGAATATGCATCACCTCAAGCATTTACCATTTCCTTGTGCTGAGCACATTTCAAATATTCTCTTAGCATGGGACTCTTAGCTGACCTCAGAATCTACAGTACCATGGAACACTAGACTTCTGAGAAAAAAAAAAGAGACTGAAATATCATTAAGATAGCATTTAACAGATAGCATGAAGAAAAGATAGTCATAGCGTGCAAAATTTCTTAGCTTCTGCAGAGCTTATAGCTTGCAGTGAATGCCAACTTCTCAGACAATTCCAGCTAAGTGGGGCCGTGGGGCAGCTCTTCTGAGAGAGTCCGCCCCAGCATCCGTCCGCCAAGGATTTATTGAAAGGGCTTGTTAAACCACAAACATCCACTAGATGGCTTTTTTGAGGTGGGGTCGTGAGACACCTGTGGCCTTGTAAAAGCACTCAAACTGCATTCTCAGCAGGGTGTTTTCAGTATTATCACACCACGGACTCCACTCCCTGTCCTGTTTTCAGGGTCAAGGAGTTTCATTCTCATGCACAAAGAACATACACACAGTGCCTCGGTATTTTTCCATGCCCCAACCTCAAATGTCATGTACATAAGCTTTAATAAGTTGCCGTGCACCCCCACAGCTTCTATTACCCACATAACTCATCTAAGGAAAACTCTTTTAAAAGGACTATTCAATCGAAAAATAAATCAGAACACAGACTTCAAAATCAGAGAAGATGAAGAGAACAAATAGTGAGCAATGATTCATCTGTTGTATATATAATTAAGTCTGAGTAGATAATGATATAGTGACTGGGAATTCGTAATGTAAATGCTAAATAAAGATGCTTGAAATAATAGAGGTACTCGGCAAGAGAAATCATAATAACAGTCTAGAATTGAAGTGCTAATCTCCCTAAATCTTTGAAGTTGACAGGGGATACAGAGAAAGGAAACGGAAGTGAGGAAAAGATGTCAACTTGAGAGTAAAGATGGAAGGTGGGGAAGTAAATATTCTGGAATTCTCTACTTTCTGAGGTGGGAGAAGTAGTGATGTGGCTGGATGTACAATAACTGGTATTTCATAAAAGACCAAAGAAATGTAGTTTGACTATGCATGCCACGAAAGAGAATGTAACAACCAATGAAATAGAAAAACACAGTATTACTTCTAAATTAACCAAGAAAAAAAGAGGAATACATATTCTACCATTTTGGTATCACTTCGGGGAAATTAGTAACAGAGAGCTGAAATAACAGGGGCTTAAACATATAAGTTTACTCTTCCCTCATGTACAATATATCTGAAGGTAGAACTACCTAAGACTGATGCAGTGGCCTCATGATTTCATCAATGTCCAGTTTCCTTTTATCTTTTTTGTTCCGATATCATTAATATTCAGTTTCCATCTTCAGTGTCATCTTATGAATGCTATATGGCCATTATTACTTCCATATTCCAAGCAGGAAAAAGGAGGAAGACTGAAGCACAAAGCTTCTCTCATCTGTGTCACCCTCTGCAAGGAGTTTGCAGTTGGACTGGAAAACCCACATTTCCCACTGAGTGCTTTACCACTCTCAGTGGAACTTAGGTTCTGATACTGAGAACAAAGGAGAGAATGGACAATGAAGGGATCACTAGCAGTTTTCGTTACAAATAGTATCTTGAAAAAACCTTAACAATAAGGTGAGGTGTGGTGGCTCATGCCTGTAATATCAGCACTTTGGGAGACCGAGATGGGCAGATTGCTTGAGCCCAGGAGTTCGAGACCAGCCTGGGCAACATGGCGAAACCCTGTCTCTACAAAAATATACAAAAAATTAGCCGGCATGGTGGGACGTGCTTGTAGTCCCAGCCACTCAGGACGCTGAGGTGAGAGGATCACCTGAACCCAGAAAGTCGAGGCTGCAATGAGTCATGATGGTGCCACTGCATTCAAGCCTGGATGACAGAGTGAGACCCTGTCTCAAAAAATAAAAGCAAAAGAAACAATAGAAAAACACAAGAAGGAAGGAAAAATCATATTTACAGTTTTTAAATGTGAACGAACTGAATTCTCTTATTAAAAGATAAAGACCACCAGATTAAATGAAAAATACAAAACCACTTAAGTTGCTTAGAAATACAATTGTAACGAAATTGTTTTATAAAAAGGCTGAACTCAGGAAGCACCTTCCCCAGTTTCTTCATCTTATTCTTCAAAGGGTAAACAAGAGTTCAGAGCCGATGATGATGACAATGAATAAAGACAACACAAAAATGTAGATATTTAATTGAAAAATATTAAGTATTTCCTTTTCATATATCTAGAGCAGCTAATTCAATGGTTTTTCAAGTTACAAGATTAATATATAATTTATCTCTAAGACAATTTGCTTTTCATCAAATTTCACAAATCCCATTTAAAAATGTAAGACAGCACAATAAATATTGTGGAAAACTTATTGATATGCATTATGTCTTGGTCTGTTCTCTGTTGATTATAACAGAATAACTGAAACTGGGTGATTTATAAAGAAAAGATTTTTTTTTTTTTTTATGAGACAAAGTCTCACTCTTACTCTGTCACCCAGGCTGGGGTGCAATGGCGCAATCTCGGCTCACTGCAACCTCCACCTCCCGGATTCAAGCGATTCTCCTGCCTCAGCCTCCCGAGTAGTTAGGATGACAGGCACCTGCCACCATGCCCAGCTAATTTTTATATTTTTAGTAGAGATGGGGTTTCACCATGTTGGCCAGGCTTGTCTCAAACTCCTGACCTCAGGTTATCCGCCTGTCTAGGCGTCCCAAACTGCTGGGATTACAGGCATGAGCTGCTGTGCCTGGTCTAGGAACTTATTTCTTACAGTTATGGAGTTATTAAATTTCAACAGGAGTTTTGGAAGAGACAAATATTAAAACCATAGCACACTATTATAACTTTTAAGATTGTAAGAGTGCTGTTTGTATTTTGGGATATTATGATTTGATTGAGTTTATAGGGAGGAATTTAGTGGTAAATTATTTTATAATTACAAAGATATGTACATAGGATTTTAGATTTCATAATGAATAAATTTATTATCAGTGATCATAATCATGATTAATTCAATGCCAGTTATTAAGAAACTACTTATTGGGTGGGCTGGGTGTGGTGGTTCAAGCCTGTAATCCCAGCACTTTGGGAGCCCAAGGTGAGTGGATCACGAGGTCAGGAGTTCAAGACCAGCATGGCCAAGATGGTGAAACCCTGACTCTACTAAAAATACAAAAATTAGCGGGGCATGGTGGTGGGCGCCTGTAGTCGCAGCTACTCAGGAGGCTGAGGCAGAGAATTGTTTAAACCTGGGAGGTGGAGGTTGCAGAGAGCCGAGATCGTGCCACTGCACTCCAGCCTGGGTGACAGAGTGAGACTCCGTCTCAAAAAAACAAACAAAAACTACCTATGGGTAATTAAAACATCAGCTTATAAATGTTGCAAAGGAATTATAGGAAAAACATATAATCTACATTTAAAATAAAGTATGTAATGAGAGGCAGTCAGAAGGAAGTGTGATATGGTTTTTCTGTGTCCCCACCCAAATCTCACCTTGAATTGTAATAATCCCCATGTATCAAGGGCAGGGCCAGGTGGAGATAATTGAATCACGGGGGCAGTTTCCCCCATACTGTTCTCATGGTAGCGAATAAGTCTCACGAGATCTAATGGTTGTATAAATGGGAGTTTCCCTGCACAAACTCTCTTTGCCTGCTGCCATTAAGACGTGACTGCTCCTCCTTCACCTTCCATCATAATTGTAAGCCCCCCCCACAGCCATGTAGAACAATGAGTCAATTAAACCTCTTTCCTTTGCAAATTACCCAGTGTTGAGTATGTCTTTATTAGCAGCGTGAGAACGGACTAATATAGTAAATTGGTACTGGGAGTGGGGTGCTGCATAAAGATACCCAAAAATGTGGAAGCGACTTTGGAATTAGGTAACAGGCAGAGGTTGGAACAGTTTGGAGGGCTCAGAAAAAGACAGAAAGATGTAGAAAAGTTTGGAACCTCCTAGAGACTTGTTGAATAGCTTTGGCCAAAATGCTGATAGTGATATGGACAATAAAGCCCAGGCTGAGGTGGTCTCAGATGGAGATGAGGAACTTGTTGGGAACTGGAGCAAAGGTGACTCTTGTTATGCTTTAGCAAAGAGACTGGTGGCACTTTGCCCCTGCCCTAGAGATCTGTGGAACTCTGAACTTGAGAGATGATTTAGGGTTTCTAGTGAAGAAATTTCTAAGCAGCAAAGCATTCAAGAGATTATTTGAATCCTGTTAAAAGCATTCAGTTTTATGTATTCACAAAGATATGGTTTGTAACTGGAACTTATGTTTCAAAATGAAGCAGAGCATAAAAGTAGAAAATTTGCAGCCTGACAATGTGATGGAAAAGAAAAACCTATTTTCTAAGAAGAAATTCAAGCCAGCTGCAGAAATTTTCATAAGCAATGAGGAGCCAAATGTTAATCACCAAGACAATGGGGAAAATGTTTCCAGGGCATGTCAGAGGTCTTCAGGCAGCCTCTCCCATCACAGGCCTGGAGGCCTAGGAGGAAAAAGTGGTTTCGTGGGCTGGACCCTGAGCCTTGTTGCTTTGTCCTTTCTCAGGGCTTAGTGCCCTGCATCCCAGCCATGGCTAAAAGGGGCCAACATACAGCTCAGGCCATTGCTTCAGAGGGTGCAAGCCCCAAGTCTTGAAGGCTTACATGTGGTGTTGGGCCTACGGGTGCACAGAATTGAGGTTTGGGAACCTCTGCCTAGTTTTCAGAGGATGTGTGGAAATGCCTGGATGTCCAGGGAAAGGCATGCTACAGCAGCACAGCCCTCATGGAGAACCTCTGCTAGGGCAGGATAGAAGGGAAATGTGTGGTGGGAGCCCTGACACAGAGTCCCCACTGGGGCACTGTCTAGTGGACCTGTAAGAAGAGGGCCACCATCCTCCAGACCCCAGAATGGTAGATCCACCAACAGCTTGCACCACATACCTGAAAAAGCTGCAGACACTCAAAAATGCTAGATGGGAAAGCAGCCATGAAGGGGGCTGTGCCCTGCAAAACCACAGGGGCAGAGTTGCCCAAGACCATGGGAACCCACCTTTGCATCGACATGACCTGGATGTGAGATGTGGTCAAAGGAGATCATTTTGAAGTTTTAAGATTTGACCACCCGCTGGATTTTGGATTTGCATGAGGCCTGTAGCCCTTTTGTTTTGGACAATTTATCCCATGGAATGGGTATATTTACCCAATGCCTGTACCCTCATTGTATCTAGGAAGTAACTAACTTGCTTTTGATTTTACAGGCTCATAGGTGGAAGGAAATTGCCTTGTCTCAGATGAGACTTTGGACTGTGGACTTTTGAGTTAATGCTGAAATCAGTTAAGACTTTGGGTGACTGTTGGGAAGGCATGATTGGCTTTGAAATGTGAGGGCATGAGATTTGGGAGGGGCCAGGGTGGAATGATATGGTTTGGCTGTGTCCCCACCCAAATCTCACCTTGAATTATAATAATCCCCATGTTGAGGCCAAGGGGAGATAATTTAATCATGGGGGCGGTTTCCCCCATACTGTTCTTGTGGCAGTGAATAAGTCTCATGAGATTTGATGGTTTTATAAATGGGAGCTCCCCTGCACAAGCTCTCTTTGCCTGCTGCCATATAAGACGTGACTTTGCTCCTTCTTCACCTTCCACCATGATGTGTGGTCTCCCCAGCTATGTGGAACTGTGAGTCAATTAAACATCTTTTCTTTATAAATTACCCAATCTTGGGTATGTCTTTATTAACAGCATGAGAACAGACCAATACAAAGTGTGAACGTGTTGGGTGCTTGAAGGATGGAAGAGAATAGGTACAGAAAGAGAGAAATGTCAAGGACACATCTGTCACACTTGGAAATTTTACCAAGGACCTCCAAACCAGGTTGCAAACTCTTGATTTTCCATTTGCCACAACTGTGTCAAGTCACTGTAACTCCAGTGATACCCTTAATAGTCCTGGTTTGACCTTTGGTTGCATGAGTAAGTTACATCTTGTACTGACTTCGTAATGTGGCTCTAAGTATTCACAGACCTTGAAAAATAGAATATAGTAGTCAATGTTCAGCTAACTTAGAATAATGATAGACATGAAAGATAAACTTAATACTCAATCTGACTATACCAAAGGAAAAAATGTCAGTTTCACTAGTAAATCTTGATACAAGGAAGTGGAAGAACTATATCTGTATTCGTTGCATAAAAGTTATGACACATAAAAGAGATTTGAATTTAGTCTTTTCCCTAATCATAAATAAAGCATGAAGAAGATAACTTAGACCATTATAAACACGTTGCTTTTTATTTTACTAAGTTCTTTACATATGCTGTCTCACTGAATAAAACAACAATCCTGCTAATTAGATGGTATTATCATCATTCTACAGAGAAGACTAAAGAGAGGTTTAAGTGGTCTGCCCATGTTTACACTAGACACTGTCAGAACAAAGCCTCAAATGCAGATTTTCTAACACCAGGTCCAGTCTTACCCATAATACACCAAACTGCACACCAACCAAGTTTTCTTGAGGTCCATGGAGCAATTGAAAATATGTCTAAAACATCTGGGGGTATGTGCAATGGGGAATAATGGTGTTGGATTATTTTACTAGACTTTCAAAGGAATTCATAATAAAAAAAAATGCTAAGAACCACTGACCTATACTGTAAGTTCCCTGAAATAAGGAACTTATTTTGTTTTATTCTTGTTTATACCCCAGCATTACTATAATGCCTAGCACCACTATAATGCCTAGTACCAATATAATGAAAGGTGGTAAGGACTTATAAATTTGTGGATGAATCAATAGAATATGCCATATAATTTAAGATATTTTTCTGATGTTATTTGTATAACATGAAATTGTTCTGATAATTTGCTTCCCCCTGAATTATACAATAATCTATATAGATATTTTATACATTATTCCAAATAACCCAAATAAAGTTCTTAAAATTTGGGGGAGATAAACATTTTAATTAGATCATCTGTGTATTTGGCTGCAGGAGCCAAACAGCACCTGAGGTAAGGTTAAAAAAAAAAATTAGAATTCAATTTAATTGATATCCAAGGGACAAAAAGAGTTATTCACATTGATAAAAGGTCCAACCACTAAAGAAGGCATGGTTTAAATAATAACTCACAATCACATTTTATAAAATAACTATGATTTAAAATATGATACATTGACAAACAAAAACATAGCAGGGGACAACAAGATACTATCAGGCACATATATATCAGGTAGACAAAAACCAATGATTAGTTTTTACTTTCAAAATACAATTAACAACACTGAATACAGCTATAAGTTGAATGTTGTATTTTGAAGCATATACCATGCTTTCTTGTTCAGGAACCATGAAATAGTTTCAAATATTGGTCACAAATAAAACTTCAGTAATATCCAAAATGAAGAAATTGCTCACATCACATTCTTTAGTCCAAATTTATAACTAGAAATTAATACTGACAATTAAAACAGGAAAACATTTCAACTACCTAAAATATTAACCTTTTCAATAAGTGAGTTAAGATGAAGTAAAAATAAAATCATAGATTACTTAGAAAGTAATAAAATACACTATAACATTTTAAGAGTTTATATGTGGCTAAAGCTATAATAAATACACACCCATAAATTATGGTGTTATTTAATTAATTTAATTTTTGAGACAGGGTCTTGCCTTGTCACCCAGGCTAGAGTGCAGTGGCTCACTGCAGCCTTGACCTCCCAGGCTCAAGTCATTATCCTACCTCAGCCTCCCAAGTAGCTGGAACTACAGGCACATGCCACCATGTCCTGCTAGTTTTTGTATTTTTTTGGTAGAGACAGGGTTTCACCATGTTGCCCAAGCTAGTCTCGAACTCCTGGGCTCAAGCGATCCACCCATCTCAAACTCTCAAAATGCTGGGATTTCAGGTGGAGCCACCACGCCAGGCCAATGGTGTTATTTTAAAAACAAAGAATCTAAAATGAACTGAGGAGAAAAGAAGAAATGCAAAAAAAAAAAAAAATAAAATAAAAAAATAAAAATTAAAAAAGGTTAGAATATAAGAAATAACAATAGAAATTATTAAACATTTCTAAAAGGATAAATTGATAATTTCTTGAAGAAGCTAACAGACAAATTTCTGAAAAAATATAATCAGAAGATAAAACAAAATTAGAAATGAGCAAGGTGGGCCAGGCGTGGTGGCTCATGCCTGTATCCCAGCACTCAATAGGTGGGCGGATCACCTGAGGTCAGGAGTTCGAGACCAGCCTGGCCAACATGGCGAAACCTCGTCTCTACTAAAAGTACAAAAATTAGCCGGGCATGGTGGCAGGCGCCTGCCAGCCCAGCTACTCAGGAGGCTGAGGCAGGAGAATAGCTTGAACCCGGGAGGTGGAGGTTGCAGTGAGCTGAGATCGCGCCACTGTACTCTATCCTGGGTGACAATAGGGAAACTCTGTTTCAAAAAATAAAAAAAGGAAATGAGCAAGGTGACAGACATGAGTTTTTTTAAGGAGTTTTTAATATTAGAAAATACCATGTGAGTATAAATTTTCTCTAATAATTTTTTGATAAAATATATGGCTTTAAAGGGAAGTATAAATACCAGATTTAACATAGATAAAAGTTGTAAGTCCAAACAGACAAAAATAAAAATAGTGAAAGAACCTGAAAATATAACCAAACATCATCTCCAGGGCAGGAACAGGTAATTAAGATAGCGCATAATTTTTAGAAAACAGAAATACATGAAAAGCAACTCAGTTTATTTTATTAAAACGTTACCATAGTATCTAAATATATAGGAATTTTCCCCAAAACTTTATTTTATTTGTTATTTTTGAGATGGGGGTCTCACTATGTTGCCCATGCTGTTCTTGAACTTCTGGGCTCAAGCAATCCTCCCACCTTGGCCTCCCAAAGTGCTGAGATTACAGGCATGAGCTACTGCATCCAGCCAGATTTCCCTAAAACTTTAATGTCGTATTCAAAATTTCAGGTCAGAAGTTCCTTCTTTCAAGGAATTTACAGAGAAGTCAGGGAAGACATATGAATCAAACTATAGTTAGTGAAATACACTTCCAGCAGTCTGGCAAACACTATCTGAATTACCCTTCCAGGGTTGAGAAACGGGAACAATTACACACTGTTGGTGGGAATGCAAATTAGTTCAGCCTATGTGGAAAGCTGTTTGGAGATTTCTCAAAGAGCTAAAAATGGAATTATTATTTACCCAGCAATCCCATACTGGGTATATACTCAGAGGAAAATAAATTGTTCTACCAAAAAGACACCTGCACTCATGTTTACCACAACACCATTCACAATAGCAAAGGCATGGAATCAACCCAGGTACCCATAATGGCGGACTAGATAAAGAAAATGTGGTACATATACACCACGGAATACTATACAGCCATTAAAAAGAATGAAATCCTGTCCTTTGCAGCAACATGGATGCAGCTGGAGGCCATTAGCCTAATCAAATTAATGCAGAAACAGAAAAACAAATACTGCGTGTCCTCACTTGTAAGTTGGAACTCAACATTGTGTACACATGGACACAAAGATAGGAACAATAGACACTGGTGTAAAAAAAAAAAAAAAAGTAGAGGTTCCTCTTCAAAGACTTTCTTCCCCATCTAATTAGGAATAAACAGTAACTTTCCTTAGAAGCAAAATTTATTCAAAGACCTGTGCCAACATTCTTAAATATCTGCTATCTGTAATAAAGAAATCAATGTACTTTATGTTATCTCCCACAATTTAGCCTAAATATTTGCCCTGGCATGCTTATACTGGTCCAAGCAAGCATTAGGTCATAGCCTGTTCCTCTTCCTTATTTGAAGGTGTTTTTACCTTTCTCAGCATTCCACAAGTTACTTCCTCCTTCCTTTGTTCTCCTCTGCCTTTGCCTCTTTTAAAAGGTTCTAAGTTGCTAGCCAATCAGGACAAATACAGAAGGTGAGGTCCCGTTCCAGCCAGTGGAAATCAGACACAGCAGTAGTGTGGACGCATCAGGTTATAAATGACCCTGTCTCCTTTGTTCTGTGTACTCTGGTGACAAAACTGCTAGTGAGTGTACCCTTTCTGCAGAAAGTAAAAATGGCCTTGCTGAAGAAATTAAATTTATGTTCAAGTGCTATTTCTTTACGGCACTGGGGAACAAGCATTTCTAACACTGGGGATTCATGGGAAGGGAGGGAGTGGGGCAAGGGTTGAAAAACTAAAAAACTACCTATCGGGTACTATGTTTGCTACTTGGGTGATGGGGTCATCAGAAGCCTGAACCTCAGCATTATGCAATACTCACGTAACAAACCTGCATGTGTATCCCTTGAATCTTAAAAAAGATAAAAATATTAAAAAAATAAATCTAGGGTTACACTGGAGAATAAGCCTTGGGAATAAGCTGTAACAAATAAAAGTTGACTCTACTAATAGCCTAGGATACTCAAACAGGGCTAAAGTGGCCCCAGTCCATAGCAGTATGTTACCCGAAAAAAACAAGCAAATGCTAATTCTCTCTGGAGGCAGCATGCTCAATTTAGTTTCTGACTCCCACAGATGACCTTCAACCACATATAAGTTCAGAATAAAAATGCTAAACATGAAGACACAAGTATTGATGTGTCAGCAGAGAAACAAAACATTCGCTGTAAACCACTGTTAAGTCATATTGGATTTATCTGTTAATTTTGACTGCAAAATATTTCACCATAATTTATTCATCCACTATCGTCAATGGGCATTTGGTTTGTTGTTGCTATTGTGAGCAGTTCTACTAAGAACTTTAATGACCATGTCTCCTGGGGCATTCATGCTATCATTTCCTTTAGGTAAATACCCAGAGGTGGAATTGCTGCTTGAGCATATATGTGAATCTATCTTAAACTTCACAAGATAATGCAAACCCTTAGTTTCAAAAATAATTGAAACAATTTATACTCCTACCAGCAATATAAGAGATTCTGTGTAACATTTGTTAATTTTTGTCAGTCTACTGAGTCCAAAGTTGTATTTCACTGTGGTCTTTTTTTTTTTTTTTTTTGAGAGACAGAGAGAGAGTCTTGAGTGCAGTGGCTGATGTCAGCTCACTGCAACCTCTCTCTCCAGAGTTCAAGTGATTCTTGTGCCTCAGCCCCCGTGTAACAGGGATTACAGGTGTGTACACCATGCCCAGCTAACTTTTTGTATTTTTAGTAGAGACAGGGTTTCACCATGTTGCCCAGGCTGGTCTTGAACTCCTGTCCAAGTGATTTGCCCACTTCGGCCTCCCAAAGTGCTGGGATTACAGGCATGAGCCACCACACCCAGCCTCAGTGTGGTCTTGATTTGTAGTTTCTTGATGACTGATCAAGCTGAACATCTCTTCTTACGCTTATTGGCCATGTTTTTCCAGTCTTTTGCCCATTTTTCAATAGGCTTGTTTGAACTTGGTTTCAATTTTTATTCAACTAGTTGCCTAGTTCATTGCATTATTCTTGGACAAAGGACAAATTAAATATACAACATTAGAAGATTCTCCAAATACAACCTGCCTGGAAAATACTCTGGCATTTGTTTATGCTGCTTTTCCCCCCAAATTTGGTGTGGCCTTCTTCAATGGGTCATTAGCTCAGAACAGATGGCACCTGTGCTCTTTGAAGATACCCATACACTTGGCTGACAAAATTTGTCCTTTTGTATACCAATAGCATTTGATTTATACCACTCTATTAGAGCAAACCACATGTGTACAACTACACGTCTTTCCCCTTTCTCTCCTAGAAAAATAGGAGTTTCTTGATGGCAGTAACTTGCTCATTTATCTCTGAATATTCAAAATATGCTTGGAAAAGAGGCATTAAACAAATGTTCAAAATTCAAAAGGGATGACTTTGCTACAGGATCAAATTTCAATGCATTCCATTCACTTTACATTTTATAATTCTTATTTTATGTAGAGATGGGGTCTCACTATGTTGGTCATGCTGGTCTCAAACTCCTGGCCTCCAGCAATCCTACTGCCTCAGCCTTCCCAAAGTGCTGGCATTATAGCCACCCCCACCCCGCCCCCCTCATTCACATTTTAAGTGAGGCATTACAGAGTTTTAAATCAAGTTCTTTAACATTTTTAGTAAGCAATTTTACTATTAATAGTAAACTTCAGAAAATCTTGATCGTTTTCAGTTTGAGATATTCTGTTCAGTTACTGAACGTGTGACCCAGTTTTGGTTTGGAAGATATGATTACTGTCAGGACTGGGTACTTACTATACCATAGGACTCACAGTCACAGACAAAAATAAATATTTCTTGGGTTTAGATAATTAGGTTATATTTTATAAAGAACAAAACACAAACAAAAAAATAACTATGCTACAAGGGAAAATATAAGTTCTATTCTAATCAAAGAATTGAGACCACTACAAAAATAAAAGAAAAAACCCAAAACCATGAAATATTTAAACAATTCCATATAAGTTAAATACTTAAGGAAGAGTTTTAATTGTCATACAAATATCTACAGTATTTCTATCCTCCATCGGGGCCCTAACTTTCATCCTTAATTTATGTGAAACCCAAAATCACTCATTTGGTCATGCAACAAATATTGAGGGCACGAAAGTATGCCAGACTCTATTTAAGTAACTCAATTTTTCACTTGCATTAAAGAAAATTGAACTTCTCCGAGTGTCTCACTGTCTTAGAAATTAAACTAACACCAGTATTGTGTACTCACTTGAAGTCTTTATGGAGTAGGAGAAAGTACTTAGAAATGACACGTCAGCAAAAAGGAACAGGGGAGCCTTCCTGGCAGAAGAGGAGGCAAATGTCAAGATCAAGCGGTGCGGAATCCTTCGCCAGCTGGGTTCCAATCTTGACTCCAGTTCTTTAACCCCTGGGGCTGGGAAACTCCCTTAGAGTGACTTCAGCCCACCGCACCAAGGAAGCTATATGACTTCTTCATGTTTAGAATAGCTAGAGCAAGACCAAGCGTGGTGGCTCACGCCTGAAATGCCAGCACTTTGGGAGGCGGAGGCGGGTGAATCACTTGAGGCCAGGAGTTCAAGACCAGCCTGGCCAACATGGTGAAACCCCGTATCTACCAAAAACAAAAAACAAAAAACAAACAAATACAAAAATTAGCCGGGCGTGGTGGCGCAGGCCTGTAATCCCAGCTACTCGGGAAGCTGAGGCAGGTGAATCGCTTGAACCCGGGAGGCGGAGGCGAGATCGTGCCACTGCACTCCAGCCTCGGTGGCAGAGCTAGACTTGGTCTCGAAAAGAAAGGAAAAAAGAAAAGGTAGAGAAGGGGCAGATTAGTTAACGCGGCATGGATCATACCGCATCCTGGGGTGCCAAGCCTAATGAGAAGTTAGGAAGGACAGAGCCAGGAGTAGAGCGAGGCTGTTATACGGAGCTTTACCGGAGGCCGAGGCGACCCCTACGGCCTGGACGCAGGCTGATCACCAGGTCTTTCGCCCCCTACCCTCGCCTACTGGAAAGTGTGCTTAACTGGTAGCACCAGCCCCACCTTTCTCCAAGACCCTCACTACACCCCGGGAGTACCGGGTAGGACCACGCGCTTGATAATCCCACAGCTGTCTCTCTTACATTCTCACTGAACTTATTAGAACCTAAACCGCCGCCCGTTTCCCTTCTAGACCCCCAGGCTGCTCTGAACAGGGCCTTTACTCGGAAGCCAGGGCTTACCTCCCGGCTGCGATAGGGTTATTTGTGATGGGCATGACACTGCTCGGAGCGGGGGATTCCCGGCAACTTGGCGACCTGCAGGTGATCTGGCCTTTCATGCCGGCGTGACCCCCACTGCCTGCCTGCCAACTCCACGCCCGCCGCCAGGTGGCCGAGCAGGACGCCATCCGCTTGGCGTAGGCAACTTTACGCAGCTGGCTAAGCGGGAATCGCAGGGTGTCGCGAGTTTCGCCCGGCCGCCTTAATCTCAGCATTTGAGCTTGGTCACCTCTCACTCAACGTCAGCGATGAAGTAAAATAGTACCCAGTAAGACTACGCGCCACACTAGAGCTGCATTCAGCTTTCGGGCTTGCAGGTAGCGGCGTGCTGCGACCTCCCATTTCCTGCGACCTAGCAGGCCCTGCACACGCACGAACCGCCCTCTGACGCGTGACGCTCACCCCTGAAGGCCAGCAGGAAGTCACCTAAGCCCTGATTTACATGGAAGCCATCCGATACGTGCTTATGGGCCAACGACTCGGCCGCTTAGAAGACCGTGACCAGTTCTAACACTAGGGCTTTGTAGAAGCACTCTTCTAAACAAAATCCGCTGTCTGGATTTTGGGAGGTCACTACTGCGTTGCGCGGCACCTCCAGGGTCGTACCTAAGCACAGGCGGAATCCCCTCCTTGAGGTCTAGTTCTCCCCGCGCCCGCCAAGTCTAATCCCGAGCAGATGCTCGGGCCGCGAATGTCCCATTTCCGGTATCCGGAAGGCGGCATCAAAGGGTTGATATTTACCCGTTATCTAGGAAGTGTTAACAGCTCTTTCTGGGACAGTTTGGGGGCCCTGAAAAGGGCCTTTTGGAGTCTGTAGAGAAGCTGTGGGGACAGCTCAACCGCCGAAACCATAAAGGGTGCGACCCTGGCGTTTCAGCGCGTACACCACATCCATGGCCGTGACGGTCTTGCGCTTGGCGTGCTCCGTGTAAGTCACCGCGTCACGGATCACGTTCTCCAGGAAGACTTTGAGGACTCCCCGGGTCTCCTCGTAGATGAGACCAGAAATGCGCTTGACGCCCCCACGTCGGGCGAGACGGCGAATCGCCGGCTTTGTAATGCCTTGGATGTTGTCCCGCAGCACCTTCCGGTGGCGCTTGGCGCCTCCTTTTCCCAGCCCCTTGCCACCTTTACCTCGCCCAGACATTCTGAAAGCACAGCACCCACTCAGCAGAAAATCAGGCTGCCCACTGTGATTGCCAGTGGCAGACCAGGGCTTATATTCTCTCGATGCGGACCTGTTTGAAAACATCAAAAAAGTGGGCGGAGCTCTAGGCCCCACCTCTGGAGACACGCTATAGTTATTAAGTCCAGGAAGCAGTCAGCGAAACCAGCCTGATTTTTTTGTCGTTTGCTCTTTTGGGAAAATTTTTTTCTGATGTTTGGAGAAAGGTTCATGGTGATAACGTTTTAAAGTTAAAACAGTATGAGCTAAAAGAATTTATATTGCCTTTTCTCAGCGCTTAAATAAAAGTAGGCCAGATGCTATGCACGTTCCTTGTTCTGTCCCTCCCTCCTTCTGTTTTTTCAAACGGAATTCCTGACTTACTATGAAACTCTATAAAAACCTGAAAAGCTTTACATCCGAGATTTCAAAGCAATTACTTAAAATTTTTCACACGTGGGTCTTCTAAAGACCTAGTAGGGGGAGAGGACTTTTTTCTCTTTTACGGCCCTGCAGATAATTAAAACACTTTCAATTGAAAAAAGAAAGTCCAGCTTCCCGTCCCCCACCTACACTCCACCCCCACCTCCCCCCGACCCCCGCCATTCCCCTTTCAGCTGCTTCTGCGCAATTTGCAGGTTTTCCTGCCCTGCAAGAGCCTGTGTGCTTTTCAACCAAGTAACTTCCTGTGGTTATTTAGTTGAAATATTGTCAATGTCTTATGTCATTCAAATCTCAGGTTCTCATCTCACATTTTCCACTTAAAAATTCAAAGTTCTTGTTAAACAATGGATGCCACAATCATGACTTTGAATAATGATTTCTACTGCAAATCCCCTCAGGAGGTTCTGAATCCCTTCCTTTCTCAAGAGAATCCCTGAACAAAAACGAAAGTTTCTGTAAGGTGTCACCGCTCTTCAAAGGTGTCAGGACCCTGTCTTCTCTAAAGGTTTTACTGTGTTAAAAAGCAGTTGTTATTTAGAGGATGAGTCATAAGTCTTTCCCAGGTAGTTAATTAGGATTCTGAGCAATGAATTTTAGTAAGTGGGGCTTCTTTGTCCCTGGTCTTGAAGATAAGCCTTTACAGCAGGAAGACTTTATGGTAAAATTTTGTTATATTTATAAATGCCTACAGTTTACATTTGTTTCAATCCATGCCCATCTTCATAACCCAAAAGGTATTTATTTTTCTTTTACTTTTTGTTAAAGATAAAAGAGTTGGAACACTGTCTTGAATGGCTGGAAAAAGTCCTGAATGGTCGAACTTCACTCATGATTTTAATATTTGACTCAGAGGTAAGAGGAAAAGTCTATCAGATCTTGAAGAGATAAGAATTATTGTAATGGGGCCGGGCGCGGTGGCTCACGCCTGTAATCCCAGCGCTCTGGGAGGCCGAGGAGGGCGGATTACGAGGTCAGGAGATCGAGACCATCCTGGCTAACATGGTGAAACCCCATCTCTACTAAAAATACATAAAAATTAGCCGGGCGTGGTGGCGGGCGCCTGTAGTCCCAGCTACTTGGGAGGCTGAGGCAGGAGAATGGCGTGAACCCGGGAGACGGAGCTTGTAGTGAGCCGAGATCGGGCCACTGCACTCCAGCCTGGGCGACAGAGCGAGACTCCGTCTCAAAAAAAAAAAAAAAAAAAAAAAAAAAAAATTATTGTAATGGTAAAATCGGTTGACTTATACTTAAACTTTCTAAGAAATCAAGACATTTGCAAATTAGAAATCTCTTGCTTATAGGAATAAAAGAAAAAATCGTGTCTAAAATAGTAATACTTTTTAAAACTCTTGAAAATTCCCCAAGATACAGGCAAAAATTTAAGCGAGTTTACAGAACTCATTCCAGGAACATCTCGTTAAAAACTGCATCAGAGATTTGTATGCCCATTTATTTGGTATATCTAAGAGTTATTGGATGCTTACTAGCGTATTTAATTTTCAAAACACTTTGATACAGGTACAGGAGTCAAATAACTTATCAAAGGTCACTGCTCAGTGGTAAAGCCAGGATTTAGGCTGAGATAGACTGGCTCTGGAAAGACCGCCTAAACCATGACAATAGCTCTGAAGACATTTATTGAGTCCCCAGTATGGGTTCATCATTGTTCTAGGCAGTAATGACATATACATAAATATTTGAAAATGTTATTTCAATGAAGTCAAATCTTTATTCGGATAGTGAGAAGGTAAATTTGTTTTACTTTAAATGTAAATGAATCCACATAAAATGTTTATTTTAAAAAGCAAGGGTTCAACATTACTTCACGTATCGGTGTTAACTGTGTTACTGAAAATGTTCAGGTAAAAATGAAATGACCTCGATGAATTAGGAGAAAGTAATTTTTAATTAAAACAAAACACTTGAAACGAAACACTCTTTCTGTTTCAAAAAGCATGGGTCCACAATTCAGGTATATAAGAATAAGCTGCCATTCTGACTTTAGTCTCTGGGCTCATTTACAAAGAGACCCGGGGGACCTCCACGTCTTCGCAGAGGACCAGATCCGCTGATCTGCGGCGCCCTGGCTTGCGGGGAGCAAGCCAAGGCCAAGACTTTGGCCTCTCCAATAAAACCTAGTGGCTCTTTGCAGGCCCATAGCCTCAAAGACAAAAGATATTTTGGCTAGGCGAGCTTGTTCCTCCCGTCAGCACAGGAAGCATTCACGTCTGGTCATCACTCTAGCTTCAAAGACTCAAAAGTGAACGATTGGCTGGCTGTGAGCCGCAGGACCCTGCGGGGAGACCAGGGTGGTCTCTACACTGTTGGGTAGCTAGCTGGAGGCAAGGCGCTTGTATAAGAAACAGCCCACGGACCCTGTCCTGGGCAGGCAGAATTCCGCGGACAGGCTGTTGTCTCGCCTAAGCAGCACGGGCTGCGGAGACAGAAACCTACCTGAGTAGTACGGTGTATTATATGAGAACATCCACTTAGCATAGCAACGTCTACGGACAACCCCTGTAGCTCTTCTTCTGGATTGTTTTCTGTTTCCAACCATCTTTTCTTATTTCCTACGAGTTTATTTGCTTGTGAGCGAGCGTGGTCGTGGAAAACCCGTAACCGCTAAATTCATCTGGGTCCCCAAAGACTGAGCGGGCTTGCCTCGGTATTTATGTGAGCGGCTATGTAAATGAGGATTCGGAGATTGCTCTATTGACTGGAGAGAGCTGGAGGAGGCGGTCTCTCTTCCAGAGCGCTAGTTGGGAGCGGAGCCTGCCTGTCATTGGTCACCGGAGCCAATGGAAAGGGGCTGCCGCGCGGCCGTAAAGAGTTTGTAGAGGCAGTTCGGGTGCGGTACGTTGCTTTCCGGTACCGGACGCCGAGAGCGGTCTGTCTCCGTCTCTGGAGTTGTAGGCGAGAGGTGATCATGTCCGGTCGCGGAAAACAGGGCGGCAAAGTGCGAGCAAAGGCCAAATCCCGCTCCTCCCGCGCCGGCCTGCAGTTCCCGGTGGGCCGAGTGCACAGACTGCTGCGCAAAGGGAACTACGCGGAGCGAGTGGGCGCCGGGGCGCCGGTGTACCTGGCGGCGGTGTTGGAGTACCTTACGGCGGAGATCCTGGAGCTGGCTGGCAACGCCGCGCGTGACAACAAGAAGACCAGGATAATTCCCCGCCACCTGCAGCTCGCCATCCGCAACGACGAGGAGTTAAACAAGCTGCTGGGCAAAGTGACCATCGCTCAGGGCGGCGTCCTGCCCAACATCCAGGCCGTGCTGCTGCCCAAGAAGACGGAGAGTCAGAAGACGAAGAGCAAATGACCCTGACGCCGCCCTCAGGGAGCTGGCTCCCCCAGCAAAGGCCCTTTTCATGGTCGTCCCGCAATGCTTTTGAATGTGCTGGATGTCATGGAGGGCCGGTGACATCTAGCGGGGAGGTGGGCGGCGAGGGGCCCGGCGGGAGCCAATAAAGTTGGTGAAAATCGTTTGGTCGAGAGAGCTGTGTAGTCGCGGGGACCTGCCGGATGGCCCCAGGGGAGGGGGGCGACCGGGAAACCCCTGGAGCAGGTACTGGTGGGTGGGCTTGAGCCACTCTGGACTGCTTTAGTCCGCAGGTCACCCTCGAGGCGTCAGGGGAGGGTGGCCTGGAGGTGGGCAGGGTGGGAGCCACCTCGCTGTCAGTAGGGCAAAGGGGAGGCAGAGTCGGTGCGGCGAGGCCTCCTTCGGAATTATTTTTACTTCCCTTTCACAGAGCCTTCGCTCTCCTGCCAGTTTGTGAGCACTCAGGACCAAGTTCTGGGAAGAGACCGTCGGATCGAGCTGAGCTCGGGGCAGGAAGTGTCTGCGGCCATATTTTTCAAAAAGTGGAGTAACTTTCCGTCTTGGAAGGGTGGCTCTGATGGCACGATATCAACTTGAGATTCTTCCTAGCCTAGTAGCTGCTGTGCTTTCATGCTTTGGATATCAGATATCTTTATATAGCACCTTTATGTTCATTTTTTTTTTAATGAAGGAAACGTTCAATAAGTGAGCCATGAGGTTGGAAATTCGTTCCCCTGACAGTCATATTGCATAACATTGCAGCGCCTTTAGTCGTGAGTTACATATGCTTGAGCTTTTGAAGTGATGTTGCCAAGTTTCTAGCTTCATAATGATCCTGTCTTCATCATATCATATTCACTTTGAGACTCGGTTTGACTTTGCTTTCAAACAAAACAAAAACCTCTTGCTTTTAGGGGTTCTTACCCAACAAATAACCTGTTTGAAATCTCTTATATTCTCCCACTAGCCTGAAGCAATGACCTCATTCCAGTAATGTCTTTGGGAGTTGCATTGCCTAATGGCACAATATTGCTTTAATAAACATGTAAGGAAAGATAGGGCCAAATATGTAAGTGCAGGGGGAAACACATTTCAGACCAGGAATCCACACTGAAAAGTTAACACTAGTAATCATCTTCTGCCATTAGTTGACACTCCTATTTATTTCATCCTCAGCAAATTTCATCCTGGCTCACAGACCCCACAAAAAAGATCCCAGTACAGATTTCACATCTTTGGATTCATCTTTCCTGTGAGTCGGAATTGAAGTCTTCCCCCAAAATATATGTATATATTGTATGTCTTCATCCTTGGTAGCGGCTGGCCCATTTTCCCACATGGACTTTATTTTGTCCCCAGTATTTATTGAACAGCTGTCTATGCCAGGCTCTGTACGAAGTGATAGGAGTAGAGCTGTGAATGAGGCCAACCAGATTTCCACTCTCTCGGAGCTCACTTTATTTTTATTGGTTCCTGAAGACGGGACAAGGAACAAATACATACGTTAATATGAGAGATCAGCTTCTGTTAGTACTTGTACCTCTCTGCTGTGTGTGGATGAATGATGGAATTACTTCTCCCATGTTGCCGTTTTTGAGGTGTACAAAGGTCAGGCTGTACACACCTCTGTTAGGAGGCAAATTATTGGGCAGGTTCGAGATGTTCTGCTATTTACTCTCTGTGGTTTTGTCATATGTAAAAGTCATAACACCTGTTTTAAGGATTGAGATTGTTCATTTACTGTGTGCCACATATTAGACAATAAATGGAAAAAAAGTACCATGTTCAATGGGGTTATGGGTTTATCCTTATAGGTTAAATTATAGGTAAACATTAATAGGACTTTTTTAAAAATGCCTAATTGTTAGAATTACTACTCACAGTTACCACTTGGGGTCAGTGGAACAAAATGCATATATGGTTTTGACATTTGAGTCTAAATTTTCTTAAAGGGATGAGGCATCTGAGGGATTGTTACCAAAATGATGAAGAAATAAGGGCAAGGGACATCAAGACATTCATAAGAAAAAGCACCTTTGCCTTTCCCTGGGAAGATTCACAGGAATCTGTCCAGCTCTTGTTACATGATGAGCAACATAGACAAGATACGAGGCATTGTAACTGCCCTGTCGCCAGCCGCCTCTCCCAACACTACCCAAAGGATTCTTAGCATCCCCTCACATACTCTGCCTGCCTCAAAGTTCAGTCAGCCCCTCACCATTTTTGTTTTTGAGAGTTTTTTTTTAACCCGAATAGTTTACTGGCTGTTTAAAATGCATACTCCTACAAAATCAGCTCAGCCCATGATCCATGATGAACAACAGTAGTTCTTGCTGATGTGTGATTATGAATTTAAAAGGCCAATATTTCTTTAAGCATAAGACCATATGGAAAAAGGCCTAAGACAAAATCTGGTGGGAACTGAATTCCAGTTTTTAATAGAGTTATAATCCATAGTTTTATTTACACACACACACACTCTTTCCTGCAGAGATAAGCAAGCCGTTCAGTGTGGCTGTGGCTTGGCCAGGATTTGTTTGATCTTTGTTTTTCCTGCAGGGCCAGTCTTGTCTTTGTGTCCCCGAGGACTGGTCTGTTTAGTTGTGCCTGCCTGGAATCAAAAGGCTTAGTCAGGCCCCATAATTGGTGATGACTGGCGTACTACATGCAAACTTCACAATGCCCCTTCCAGTGGTTGAAAGGTTGCATACCATGCTGTGTAAGAACTTAAGCTCTCTGCAATGAGACTTAAATTCAGATTCACTCTACTCCTTATTAGTTATCTGATTTTTGGAAACTTAATCTCTTTAAACCTCAGTTTCATCTCTAAAATGGGCATAATAGTTTACCTCATAGAGTTTGGGGAGAATTCAATGAATTAATGTGGGTGAGGACACTAAGATTCCCATATAGAAATAGGCTCAATGAATAGTAGCTGTTTCTATTTCTATGTAAAGTGAGTAGCCGTAGTTGATGAGAGCTGTTGAAACAGGTAAACAGCATTCTAGCAATCCTTTGACTTTTGTGATAGCAAACCATAAAAACAATTTTAGTGGCTGTTTTACTAATTAAAGGACATCCACAATTCAATGTATAACAGAAAAAGTAATAAATGATTAAAGCTTGTGAATCTGATTTGCATTTTCGTTGTTTTGTGTGTGTGTGTGTGTTGTTTTTTGGTTTTGCCCCTGAAGACAACCTAGTTTAGAATTTATGGCTTGTTTAGTCTACCCACACACATTAAAAATGGACCCTGTTTGTTCAATAATTTATTGAACAATATTATGTGTTACACCTGTGATTGGTAACCAGCTGCCAAGAAACTTACTATCATAGGACACACACTCAAAAGGAAGATAATAACAGGGTACATGTAGAGAAAAGGAGATGCTCAGGGTGTTAACAGGAACAGGGAATATGGGTACCTGTGTCACTCAGCTGCGTGGGCACACTGGCTGGTGGGAGGTGTAAGCTGGGCTGAGAGGCAGCATGCACGAAGACATGGGGGTCAAAAGGCAACTGGATTTGGGTCTGAATCTAGGGGAAAAAGTCTGGATTGGAGATAATTATTTGGGAGTCATGACTAAAAATAGCCAGAGTAGATCAAATCATCCAGAAAGAACATATACATGTATAGAGTATAGACTGATATCAAAAATTGCCACAACAGAATTTGAGGATCTGTGAGATTTAATCAATTGGCAGAGGAAGAAGCATCACTAAAGAGAGGAGAGGATGCAGCCGGAAGGGCACCAGGAGAGAAAGTGTCAATAGAGATTTTTCCACAATTTGGATCGCTGTGCTTCTTCATACCCCCTGCTTGCTTATACTTTGCCATATAACTAGAAAATGGTCTTTAAAAGTTATTACTTTTTTCCACACATATGAAATGGTGACAAACTGGCTCATGTTACTAATGGAATTGGAATCGAAATGCATTTTTACCCTTTACATTTTTAAACTGCACATATGGAAATTCAAGGTATACATGGTGACAGCAAAAACATTTTTCTAAAAAAAAAACCTAGAAAAATACTGGCAAAGAACCCTTAAAGATATCCTTTATCATCATTCTTTTTAGTTGAATATAATTTTTTACATATAAATTTTAAAGAAGTTTTAAAAACAGCGGTAACTTATTCATAAAGCCAATGTAGGCATTTTAGAATGATTACAACATGAGAAATTGGACTCTGACAAGCCAGTTTTCTAAAAAATCAATAAATGTTTAGCTTTCCAAGAGAGAAATAGAGAGTAAGAGGAACAAAGAAGAAGCAGAGGAAGAAATAATGAAACTGGTTTCAGGCAGATATGAAATTATCACTGTAAAGCTTTATTTTGTTTTCTCCGTAAGTGGAGGAAGGAAAGCTTACGTGTTGAAAATTGGATTTCAACATATACATACTTGAAAGAGAATGATGGCTTTTTTGGGCAGTAACTTGGATCCATGATTTTTTTTTTTTTTTTTTTTGGAGACAGGATCTCTCCCTGTTGCCCAGGCTGGAGTGCAGTGTTGTGATCACAGCTCACTGCAGCCTCCACCTCTAGGCTCAAGCCATCCTCCTACCTCAGCCTCCCGAGTAGTTGGGACTACAGGTGTGTGCCATCACACCTGGCTAATTTTTTTATTAATAATTTTTGTAGAGATGGGGTTTCACCATGTTGCCCAGGCTGGTCTCTAGCTCCTGGGCTTAACTGATCTTTCCGCCTCTGCCTCCTAAAGTGTTGGGATTGTAAGCAAGAGTTACCACGCTCATAGATCCTTGATAATTTTATCAAGCCGTGAAATAAAAAAGCCAGCTTTGCTTAACCCCAAAGTATGGAATCAAAGGAGAGATGAACCCTATATTCAACAAAATTATCTTTCTTTTAGACAAACAAGCCATCTGCTCATGGGAGTTTATTTGCTTTCTGTTTTAAAGTACTTCTCAAATGAACTGTCTGTTTCATGTCAAAAGCCCAAGTGACCACTACAATTCCTAAATATCCCTGATGAAATGGTGCGTATTAGAGATGGAAGTGTACAGATTAGCCTTGTGGTGAGACATCATGAAGAAAGCATGTGTTTGGCCTGAAAGAAGTGCAGTTTTAAATTGTGAAGACTAGGAGAAATGCAGTGGTATGTAAAGATGTGTAACCTCTAACCCCCAGAGTTTGGCCGTGCGCCAGCTATTAGTCTAGGCAGACAAAACAAAATAGTCCAGTTCTCAGGCGCACATAGACAAGACTGAGGAAGACATCTTAATCAGGTTTGGAAATGGTAACCCCAGGCAAAATTTATCCTAAGATCTCTGGTCTGGAGACCTTCTGAACTCGTCAGCACTTGGAGGTCACTTGCAAACAGATTTATCGGAACTATGTTTATAACTTTCCCTGTGGACAACACTAAATATTAAGCAAGCAGTAGAAGCAAGGAATAGAAGACTAAAAATGGTTTGATGAAAGAATATAAATCTGATTGGATAATTTAAAAAATTCCAAGAGACCGTCTTCCTAGGGAAACACATAAAGTCAACACTGAAGTGATTCAACAGAATATAGGAACTCAGTTCAATGTGAACTTACTTCCCAGCCATGAGCAAGTGGCGCCTCATAAACATTAAGTCACAAGAAGTCTCAGATGTGTGCACTGCGTTGAGAGTCCTGGTGCAAGCAATGAGAGCTTTGGCCAAACCTGTATTTTTGTCTGTGTCCTCCAGCCCAAGACCATCAGGAACATACTTGTAGCTGAACAACTTGGATTTATTTATCTTTGCAGCAAGGGGGAACACATTCCATGGGGAAATGTGGGGTGTCTCAGTAAGAGGCTGTTAGGGTGTATTACAGGATTTGGGTTTGTGTTAGTTGATTTGGGGGCTTTGCTCAGAATTGCATCCTGTCAGGAAGTAGGGTGCAAGGAATGCTGTAATGTGCAGAATGAAGTGAAACTAAAGCTGTAATTGGTAAATATGCTAAATATGCTAATGCATATTAGTCAGGATAGCGGGTTTTTGTTCATTTTTGTTGTTTGGACAATGTTCATGTTTTTGTTTCTGTTCAGACATGATTACAGAATGGTCTTTTTTTAATTTGATTTTTCACAGCCTTGTCTTGTGTTAGTGTTCTGTGAATTGTTTATGTTCAACAGATCACCACAGTGTAGCTGTGTCAGGCCAACTGCTAGCAACAGCACAGCCTAGCTGATAGTCCAGGTCAGTTGCTGTCTGTCATGGGCTGCTTTTCCCTTGCTCATTAGCTTAAAAAATAATGTGACACCCGGAAGAGTGGTTGCTCAGCGGTGGAAGTAGACAAATACATCTCAAGGCAAATGTTGGCAGTGTCCAAGCATCATGCAAAAGAGGGAGCTACTGTCTTCGAGTAGTTCAGTTACACATTTATATATTTTAAGCATCCATATCCGCTAACAAAATCCTCATTTTCATGTTTATCAAGTAACTTTCTGTCTTGAATGTATCTTTTTGTCCATGTCTTCACATAGGGTAAGAATGTCCTTGTTTCTTGAACATGGTATTCCAGGTGTTCCTCATAATAAATCATGCTTTAAATTTTTTATATCTATATATGCATATTACTTATATTTATTTAAACGTATATATTAGGTAAATACCATGACCTCACTTTCCTCCCTTCTTCCAATATCCTGTTTCCCATTGCCCAGCCCAAATGGAAGACAAAAGAAAGCCCATTGATGCCCTATCTACAGTTTAGCCTCTGGAGGCATACAGCAGGGTAGAAAAGCATAAAGAGGCCGTTAGGAGGGCAGACCTCTTAGTTGTCCAAATATAATATGAGCATGCATCCATTGCTGGGGAAAGAGTGTCACTGGACCTTTTACAACATGATTAAGGTTATCTCCTCACAAAACCCTTGATATACAGAGTGTTCTAGCAAGAGCAAACAGTCCAGATGAAACCTCTGTGTTGCAAAACTGTCATAAGAGTAGTCCTTAAATGAAGTCTATAAAATTTATAGCTTTACAGATTCCAGCCTGTTCTTCTGCCATTCTTTATACCACTCACCAGCCATACAAAACTATCTCTTGTCTCTTCCAGCAGGGAACAAGGGCACAGAGAACTCACAACCTCTTTTTTGCTTCCGCCCATCCACTAGAACTAGCTCAGGCTTAATCTAACTGCAAAGCAGCCCAGGAAATATAGAAGAGAAGATGAAATATTTTGGTGAGTACCATTGTCTCTGCCAGTTTCTTGGAGCATTTTTGCTTACTTCCTAGTTCTTAGCTTTGTTCTATTTAACATACTTCTGTTGTGGAGCTTGCCAGTTAATTAAAGTTCCTTTGAGATTTTTCAAGAAAAGTGACACACACAGTTATATTAGCTAGCACACGTAAGCTAACAGTACTAGCTAGTAGCCCCTGCCAAAAGGGGCTTGAGAAATATTCCATTTGTTTTTGCCAAAGGAACCTGTGCTAAGAATTGTTTTAAAACGTTGTGATAGTAGAAGTAAAGACCACTGAGTTTTCTTTGGATTCATGTGTGCCAGTTATGAATTTATTGGTTCTGAGCTCCAAATTAAAACTTCAAATTCGGCTCTGAGAAGTTTTCTCAGTAGAGGGCCCTGTAGAGAAACCTTGCAGGAAGAAAGGGCGTATTTCCATTTGGACACCAAGTAAGGTAGGCTACCTGCCTTCAGTACAGGTTTCATGTTAGGAAACCAGAGTAGTGACAGAAACTGTATAGCTCATAAAGCCCAAAATACTCACCATCTGGCCCTTTAGAGAAAGTTTGCTGATCCCTGTTCCAGTCTATCTGTGGAAACAAAAATGAAGACTACAAGGCTCCCCAAACCACAAAGCATCTATTGAAATAACTGATGTTTTTCTGCTAGTTTTTTTCCCATAAAAAACTAGCAGAACAACATCAGTTATTTCAAACAGATACTTTTTAAGGTTAATCCTTCAGTTTTAAAACAATCTGTCTTAAAATTATTTCTTCAAATACAATTTTTTTTCCCATGAACATGTATTTTATAAATGAACTTTGAGGGTACAAGTGTGAATTTAAAAATAACCTCCTCCTTTGGTCTGGGTTATTATGCAGTAAGAACAGTCTTGGGGGAGATGTTGGATTTGTACTTGGCCTGGGTTTTACTTCCCTTTTCCATCAAGAAAGGCATCAAACATTCTTTGAAGGTATGGTTTTCTTTGCAATAAGTCGCTGAAGCCCTTTTTCACTTTTACAAAGAAGTTCAGCCTTCATAAAAATAATATGGCTTTTTCATTTGTGGGTGGTGTGTTTTATAAAATCAGACAGGATTTCAGAGATATGTTTCCCCCTCTTCCTGCCTAAACTTTGGCTGTCATCTTCCTTTTTTGTCTCACTCCCCATTTTATTGGGATCAAGATTGCTGGGTATAGACGGTAATAATGAACAGTGTAGTTAATTCTGTTCTTCCTTGGACTGTAAATTGTTCTAGAGATTCTATGGCTAGAAACTCTGTGGTATTCTTTCTTCACAAAATACTGTTACAAAAGCCACTAAAATATTTTTTACATTTCTTACAGCATTTTTAAAGTGTTAATTCTGCATGTATTTGTCTCCTGCAAAAGTGGTGTAATTCTTACTAAAAATGGATTTATCGTGGTATTTTACAATTTTAAAAACACAGCTTATTTTTAAGCTTAATATGCCTGGAAGGGAACTACTCTGTGACTTGAATAATATGTCAAGGAAAAATGTGTTTGGGGACCCATGGTCTTCAAACTTCTTTGCAGACTTCTGATTTATTTGAGATACATACTTTCTCTATTTGCTTGCAGCACCAGTACACCCACAGTGTATATTTAATATTTCTAAACTTACAGAGAAAATATTCAATTTTTTAAAAAAACTTTAAAAAAGTTAACATGTAAAATTATAAACGTAAAATGAATACATCTTCACTGGCACATGCATAGCTGATTTTTCCCCCAAATTGTTCATAAAGTTAAAGATTCTTTAAAAATTTAGCATTAGTAAGTATTGTACTCAAGATTTGAGACAGATAAAGACAATGAAGTTTATTCCCTGAATTTCCCTAAGGTCCATGAGGGTAGGGACCTTACTTGATTTAGCTCACCACTGTATTCCCAGCACCTAGCTCAGTTGTTGGACAGTAACTGTCTATAGAATAAGTAAACTTCATAAACTCTGACTCTGATGTCCCCAGATCCTCAAGTACGTCATTCCATCAATTACCCCATCATTCTCCACCCTCTCCCTATTGGCTATTGCCCCTCAGCAAAACGTCTACCAATTAAAATCCCTCCATTCACCCAGAACATAGCCACCTGCCTTCTGTCCTCTTTCCTTCATAAACTACAAGGCCTTCCTAGAGAAAAAAGCTGGGAGACAGTTCTTTTGGCTTCGCAGAAATTCTGGTTCTGACTGTTCCCAAAAGCTCTTATTTCTAAGAATGTAAAAATATGTTTTCCAGCAACTTATTAATACCTTCCTGGATCTAGGATCTGTATATGAAGAAATTATGTGTAGTTCTGCTTGGTGACAGCTTTGAGCCCCAGTAGTCCTGAAATAAGGCCAGTCTTCCAAACTGGCTGAGGAACATTTTCAGATGTTAGATCTGCTGTAGTTTGAGTTAGTTAGGGATAAAACCGTTCAGTTCTATATGGGTAGTGACTGTCCCATCTTCTGGGCCTGAAGAATTACTTGAATGCAATAAAAATGATTTAAAAAATACTTATAAATAACCCTTCCCAGCTATATATAAGGAGATATTTTAATCAAGAGCACAAACAAGAATATACAAAATGAGAACTGAAACAGAATCTTGGATAGCATCCAGGGCTTCATGCTGATTCCATGACATGGCAGAGTATTATTGTGGTGATCCTTAATTTAAAGGGGCAATTGCTGTCCCTAAAGTGACACTTTGATAAGGAAACAGTAACAAGTCTATCCATATACATGATTAAAGATTTCTATCATTTACATTTCATAGCTGTGAGCTGACCATTTTTGTGAAAATATTATGTAAATTATGATCATAACAAGAGTACCCAGAATCAGAACTGCTAATTCCCCTTTCCTGTGGATGCAGCTGATGTATTGTCACATCTTACCACTAATTTTCAGAAAATTATATTAGCAATATAAGGAAATGCCTTTATGATAAACTATCAACAGCTTTCTTATATTAACATAAATCAGAAATCTCCAACTGAAGGCTGAGATGGGAAGATCACTTGAGGCTAGGAGACCAGACTGGGCAACATAGCGAGACCTCATCTCTAAAAAATAAATTAGCTGGTTGTGGTGGCACGTATCTGAAGTTCCAACTACTTGGGAGGCTGAGGCCAGAGATCACTTGAACCCAGGAGTTTCAGGCTGCAGTGAGCTATGATCACATCACTGCACTGCAGCCTGGGCAACAGAGCGAGAACCTGTCTCCATGGAAAAATGATAAAAACATCACTCCCAGAAAGAATGTAAGTTTCAAGTAAGACCATTAAAAATATTTCAGATCAAGCATTGGGAAATAATTCTGTTTATGCTGAATAACAATATTGATACCATATGGTTTGATCCTTGATAGCCATAAGTTATCAAGGATGGTGTCAAGGATTGATAACATAAGGTTCAATCCTTACATCTGAACAATCAGACTCAATTCACCTGTGGACCTGTATTAATATTACACTAAAAAACCAACCCAAAACGGTCTATTTAGTGCTTTGGCAGGATTTGCTTTAATATGAAAGAATAAATCAGTATCTTCCAAGCAAAGCTAAACAAACAAAAGATCTTGAATAAAAATCTAAAAATCCATCAACTCTAAGAAAATAAATGCCTTATTGTATTATTGCACTACATTTTAGGTTATCACCAATTTTTGATAGTATGGGATTCACGTAAAAGGCATTTGAGATACTGTGGAAAGTAACGTATGCCTAAACAATGCACGCACTGTGTGTGTTTATGAAATACACACTTTGGATCACTGGATAAATCACGAGTCCTTTTTAAGTTTCAATACTCTCTAATGTAAAATGGGGAAAATACCCAGAAAAGTTATCTATAGGGTTAATTGGTAGATGAGTTAGTCATTAAATTAACATTAAACTTAGTAGACTAAGAGTTAGTCTACATTGGTAGATGAGTTTACATTAAAGCACTTTGTAAAGAAAATGGCATAAATGCAAATTAATGTTAAGCACTCTTATTCATTCATATTTTAATATAAAAGCACACAAAACCCACCAATTCAGAAAGGAAAAAAAGCTAACCTCTTCTGATTCTTTTATAGCTTAAAAATGGTTTAAAATGACTTTTGCCATTCAACTCGTATCAGTTCAAGAAGCTCTGGAATAAGTAACCAGTGAAGGTAAGACATCTTTTAAATAATAAAAGCCAAACCATACTATTCTTAACACCTCTCAGTTTCTCTAAAGCCAGTATGACAATCTTAAGGGGAAATAATTACTCCTTTTTATCCCTTAAAATTTAAAATGTAGTTTTTACCATGTTTTCAGTAAGATTCTCATTCTGTACCAGAAAGGCAGTTCCTTAAAAACCCAAGTTTTAAATATTTAACTTTTTCTGTCCATAAAATAGGTATTATGTTTACATATTATCAGTAACACAGAGTATCTTGGTGTAGAACATTTATTTATTTTTCCCACAAATCACTGAAAGTTTAGGTCAGTGGGAAATAATTTTAATCAAATAATTGTACATTTTCTTCCCACATATCCTGCCTTGTATTAGGAAATGACATTGTGATCCATTTCATTACAAGTAAAATATTACAAAATATTTACAGGAAAATATTAAAAATAACTCAAACACAAAAGGCAAGATGAAATAAACTGTTTTTTTTCCTCCAGAAATCTCTACTCCAGTGCCCACAGCACACAAGAGTCAAAACAAATAAGCAACTAAGATCCTCCGATCACAAATTTCCAAAGAACTGGAGGAGGGGAAGAAACAGGGTGAAAATGGTGGTATGAAAGGGAATGGATGTTAGCAGCACTGCTTCAATAACTGATCTATTCTGGATGAAATACCCTTTTTTATGTGCAGTAAATTCTGAACAAGGCTAAATTTTAGGATATTCCTTGAACTGAAATTAGAAAATACCCTGACAATGGAAGCAGCTCTTTCATCTAAGTTTAATAAGAGCCTCTTTCTCCATGGGCCACTGTTGTGAACAGAAGCCTGTTCTGGCATCAAAAGCTGTCACAGTAGCCCTTCCATCTCTTTCATGAAAGCCTCATAGACATCATCCTTAGTTTGTACTGAGACAGGAACAGAAGGACCAGATTTGGGTGCTGCTTTGGCAAGAGGCACAGCAGAATCATCCTCTGACTTTCTTTGGGGAGCAGCAGTAGCCCCTTTATTCTCCCGACGTACTCTCAGTGCAGTGGGCACAAATCGAGTAATCTCTGCCTTGGGATTAGTGATCTGTGGCTTGGCACTGATGGTTGCTGTGGCTTTCTTCTCAATGGTGGCTGCACTTGTATCATCCGCCTTGGGTCGCTGAATCAAGTTGGGTGGGGCACTTAAAACCCCAGGGTTTGGCAAGGGAGCTGGTGGGAACAGCCCAGGGGGGGCAGGTCCAAGGGGAGGCACCAAAGGTGGGCGCATCATGCCAGGACGAGGTGGAGGAATACCTAAATGAATAAAATAGGCAAGATGAATACTGTAAGAACTAATAAAATTTAACTACTATTAAGGACATTTAAATATTGGTTGCCAATTTTTAAATAAATGGATCACAACTTACAGAAAATAAGCTGAATTCATATTGGTTGCTATTTGAAACTCAGGAATATTTTATTATAAAACAGTATTTACCTTCAGCCTATATTCCTGTACTTACAGTATTATGTTCTCTTCTTCTCTAAATAACATCCTACTTTAAAATATAAAGGGACATCAACTGGTTTCAAATTACTATCTCAAATCTCACATCCCAAGATTCTATTCCAGCTGCATAGTGCAGATATTAGTAAGGACAAGGTCAGGAGACTGATCCCCATGCATTATATTCCATACCATTTCCCCTGCACAAAAAGGTCAATGGGCAGGAAATAAAATTTTAACCCTGGTCATCAAATGCATACGGAGGCCGAGCACGGTGGCTCACACTTGTAATCCCAGCACTTTGGAAGGCTGAGGCGGGTGGATCATTTGAGGTCAGGAGCTCGAGACCAGCCTGATGACCAACATGATGAAACCCTGTCTCTACTAAAAATACAAAATTAGCTGGGCGTGGTGGTGCACGCCTGTAATCCCAGCTACCTGGGAGGCTGAGGCAGGAGAATTGCTTGAACCCAGGAGGCGGAGGTTGCAGTGAGCTGAGATCGCGCCATTGCACTCCAGCCTGGGCAAGAAGAACGAAACTCCGTCTCAAAGAAAAAAACAATGCACATGGAGTAAGAGAATGCAACTAATCACAATCTGTCATCATTACTGGAAAAGAACTCATGTCCTATGGACAGTTCAGACATACACAATATTCATATACCAAGAACTGCAGATTTCAGTTCTTCAAATACCACTTTTAAATGAAATATCAAGTACCATATTTTATCAAATCTAAGATCCTATTGATTACAAACTCATAATTATTCTGTGTACCACTGAGAGAGAGAGAGGAAAAAAAGCCCCAGCTGGGGCACTTAAAAGCAGATATTCACATGAAACTGGGCCATTTCAGTGTTGTAAACTAGAAATATACCTACCACATAAAACAAGCCCACAAGAAAATCTGCATGTCTAACCTTGACATTAGGTAGAGGTAAGGGAAAAAAACACTCTAATTTTAAACTTTAAGTTGGTACTCATGCAGATGCATGAAACGGCTTCGTAACTACAACTAAAACCAAAAAATTATCAAATAGAGAATTTAATCCCATGTTCTCTGGCTACAAGTTCCTCAAGTGAACCAAGTGCAAATACCCACTGGAAGAACTGTACTTCAAGCCAGGTCAACGGCAACTTAAAAACCACCACTGACTGTAAGATGACCTCAGATTTCAGAATACTGAAATGTGACCATATGTCTTAGAGCAAATTAAATAAACAGCAGGCTAAGTTTTTATTATAGAAATTGAAAGCGTCACCTGGAGGTGCAGGGGGAGGTAGCCTTGGTGGGGGTCCACGAGGAGGGGGACCAGGAGGCAGACCTGGAGGTGGACCTGGGGGAGGGCCAGGGGGTCGGCCTGGTGGTGGTCCCGGAGGTAAAAGTCGGGGTAAGGGCCCTCGGAGTCCTGGCATTCCAGGTGGTCTCAGGAATGGAGGAGCTCCTGAAAAGAGAAAAATGAGAAAGTAATGTCACAGAAATGTACACTAAGTAATAATTATGGCTTAAAAGTAACTCAAATATGGTTTGACTGTAACCTGAAATCAGATTAACTTCAAGAAGTTAATGAAACATACATGGAAACAGAATTCATTCAATAAATATCTGAGTACAGCCGGGCATGGTGGCTCATGCCTGTAATCCCAGCACTTTGGGAGGCTGAAGTGGGTGGATCACAAGGTCAGGAGTGATTCAAGACCATCCTGGCCAAGATGGTGAAACCCCATCTCTACTAAAAATACATAAAAATTAGCCGGGCATGGTGGCGGACACCTGTAATGCCCGCTACTCGGGAGGCTGAGGCAGGAGAATGGTGTGAACCTGGGAGGCGGAGCTTGTAGTGAGCTGAGATTGCGCCATTGCACTCCAGCCTGGGTGACAGAACGAGACTCCGTCTTAAAAAAAAAATATATCTGAGCACCAGAAAAATGGTACTGGATTTGTTGTGGATCTTTTCACTTTATTTCCCAACACTGACAAAAAGCATACTCAATCACAGCTCCGCAATGTTGGAACTATACAAAGGTGATAAGAATTCTTAAATGGTTCCAGTATAAGCTGAAAATGGAATATAAAACACAATGCTTTAAGGACCCCTTGAAACTCATGAATATATAGACAAAGACCACTAAGAATGACATAAAATAGGTAACTTTGCTTTGCACCAATCGGAAAATGATTAGCTCAACTGAAGAAAACTTAGTAGGCTGACAATAGGATCAAGGACTAAAATCACAAATAGCTGAAAAGTTCTCTGTTGCTTCATTTCATAAATAATCTTTTTATACTTTCAAGCTGAACACTTAATAAACAGACTAATCACCTTTGCCTCTAAAAAAAGAACTACAACTAAAAAACTATGGAGATTACACTGACATTCAACATTCCTAACCTAAGAACACAAGACATTATTAACTGTGTCTTACTCCCACCTGCTGCCAATTTACAGCTAGGTCAACCTATCATACTAAAAAGCAATACTAAAGAAAACCTCCATTACATGTTCAAGTTTCTGTCTGCTGTAATAAGAAAAACTGTGAAAACAAGAGTGCTCTGGAGAAAAACAGGTGGCTGTCAGTAGAACTATGAGTTGCAAACAATGGTTTGGGAATGAACAAGCTTTACTTGTCCTTTGAGAATCCTTCACATCTTAAGAGAATCCAATTAGGAGGAAACAAGAAAACATGAACATTAACAACACAAAGTATTTTTTGGAATGACTTCATTCTAACCTCATTTAAACTTCATTCACATTATGTAAGTGTTTACCTGGAGGCGGACCAGGAGGAAGGCCTGTAGGTGGCCCAGGAGGCCGTAATGGTGGAGCAGGTGGTGGTCCAAGAGGTGGTGGTCCTGGCATGGGAGGTGCTTGTATCTGAGAAGGAGGAACAGACTGCGGCGGAGCCTGCTGCTGTGAAGAAGCAGTGGATGTGCCATCAGAATGGGATTCCTCTTTATGCTGCTTTTGTGATTGCTTTTCTGCTTCAGAGTCATCAGAATCATCTTCATCATCGTCCTCTGAAAATTCCTCTACTTCCCGTCCCTCCTCAGGGATTTCTTGACCTGAAAGAAATTTTAAACCCAGTAAATGGAGTTGATTCATTTTCTTACAGTTTGGAGAACAGCAATGACTGAATACACATGGTTAATAAATGTGTTCTCAAAATTAAAAACCAAATAGTCTTCTTCAATAAAATACTTAGATGTGAAAGAACATTCTACTCATCTATGTTAATGCAGCATAGTGGAATGAACTCAGGCTTTAAAACCAGACAGACCAATATTTAAATGCCAGCCCAACCATTTACTTGCTGTGTAACTTTAGGCAGCCTATATAATGGTTCCAAACCTTATTTTTGTAAAACAAGGACTTATTACTTACTTGAAGGTTGCTGAGATACTAAATGGAAAAACGTATGTAAAGTAATTAGTGTGAGGATACACCAAAAGGTGATTCACTATTTTTTCCCTGCCTCACCTGCCATACGAAGCATCATGGCTTGAAGAGGAGTCAGTTCCTTCATGTTCTTCTTTTTCTTCCTTGATTTTCCAGGCATATCTGCAAACCGTACACTCAGACCTAAGGGGACAAAGGAGGGAGTGGAGTAGATTGGCATCAACAAAATTCAGTAAATGTTTACTACGTAACACTATAAAGTACTAGATATGATTGCTACCCACTACTTGGCAGAGGTGAAGGATGAGACAGCTATACTAATGATACGAACACCCAGATAAAAACAATTTTCAAGAAAATATAAATTACTAAAGTTGGCCAAAGAAGTGATAAGCCCAGAATATACAAAAGTTAAATGGTAGTTGAAGATCTACTCCTTAAAGGCTACAAATAATATTAGGAGGAAATTCAGCCAAACATTAAGTTACAGAAATCTGATAAAGAGCATAGGAAAAGATGAAATGTTACCCAACTCATGAAACTAGCCTAACCATGATACCAAAATTCATCTACTGGCCAACATAAAATATAAGCAAGTTACACATGTTTATAGCAGCACAATTTGCTACTGCAAAAATATGAAACTAATTTAAATGTCATCAACCAACCAGTGGTTAAAGAAAATGTGGTATATATCCACCATGGAATACTATTCAGCCATAAAATGGAACAAAATAACGGCCTTTACAGCAACTTGGATGAAGTTGGAGGCAATTAAGTGAAGTAATTCAGGAATGAAAAATCAAATATTGTATGCTCTCACTTATAAGTGGGAGCTAAGATATGAGGATGCAAAAGCCTAAGAATGATACAATGGACTTTGGGGACTCAGTGGGGAAGGGTGGGAGGGGAGTGAGGGAAAGGAGACTACAAACTGGGTACAGTATATACACTACTTGGGTGAGGGATGCATCAAAATCTCAGAAATCACCATTAAAGAACTCATCCATGTAACCAAACACAACCTGTTCTCCAAAAACTATCAAAATTAAAATTTACAAAAAGGAAAAAAAATATAAGCAAGTTGAATCCAAGTGTTCTAAAAGCCAGCAATCTAATTCACTAAAGAACTTAAAAAAAAACAAAAAAAGTTACATCCCAACAGATACCTAAAAAATGTTTATGATTAAAAAAAACCTATTAGCAAGCTAAGAATAAAAAGAACTTAACTGACAAAGGCTATCCATGAGACGCTGGATAGGAGTATTTTTAGTTGGTAAACATTTTAGGAGAATAGTTCCATGTGAACAGAACTTTAGTTTTGTTTACCCTGTATCCTTAGTGCCTAGAAAAAATGCCGTATATAGTAAAAACTCAATAAATATTAGCTGAGTGAATATCAACTCAGAGTTGGGACGGCCATTTTCAGAACATGTGTGTTGATGAGAATATATAAGAAAAATCTGGCTGGGTTGGTGGCTCATGCCTGTATTCCCAGCACTTTGGGAGGCCGAGGGGGGCAGATCACCTGTGGTCAGGAGTTCGAAACCAGCCTGGCCAACACGGTGAAACCCTGTCTCTACTAAAAATACAAAAATTAGCTGGGTGTGGTGGCGGGTGCCTGTAATCCCAGCTACTTGGGAGACTGAGGCAGAAGAATCGTTTGAACCTAGGAGATGGAGGTTGCAGTGAGCTGAGATTGTGCCATTGCACTCCAACCTGGGCGACAAGAGTGAGATTGTCTCAAAAAAAAAAAAAAAAGGAAAAAAAGAAAAAAAATCTGTCGGCAGAATAAAAGGAAAAGAAGGCAAGAGACCACACAGACCCAGAAAAAAATGGAGCTGCCATGGCTCTAATGGCTTTCTACTTTCCAGTACTAGTTCCTACCTAATAGTCCTCTATAATAATCTTTCATTACCAGCTCTATCATTTTTAACCAGCTTTTTTGTTTTTGCAACCATGATTCTTAAGACACAGGAGAAAAATTTGTCATTATCAATATTAATATTACATAGTATTATATAAATATTCTGTTGTAGGCCACATAAACAATCCCAAAAGAAGCTCCAAAATTGCTGAGGTTTGACAGAATTGGTGTGCATTTTCCACTGTCAGTACCTATTATGATGCTTAAAATTTTCTTGACAAATGTCCTATTTGAATTTTTTAATAATCAAATAAACACACACATTATAGATATAATATGTTTCATGATTCCACTCATGAGTGTACCTGGGTTATAATTATGATCCTGGTTCATGTAAGATACTGTAAAAGGGCTTCAAAGGTAGGTATTTAAACAGATTTATAAAATACAACATCAATGTTTTTCTTAATATGGCTACTCTCCTTTCTTTCCTGTAACATACCCATAATAATATGTTTATGCTGTTGAATAGTTATACCTTTTACCCCAAAGTGAACTTTATTACATAGACATTTTTATTACATAGTTTAATGTTTTTCCTCATAAACATCCACTGAGTACTTACTGTGTCAAAAACTTTCAAAATTTTAATATATAAGATGAACACAGCTATGATCCCAACTTCCAAAGATTTCAGAGTACTCTCACAGATTCATTAATAAATTAGGACCTTCAGCTTGTTTTCTCTTTATTGATCAATACCATGAATCCTTCATCTGCACATACCTGACTTCTTTTCTTCGTTGTTGTCTCTCTCACCATCATCACGGTGCACAAATTCATCCCCGTCACTTTCTCCATCTGATTTGTCGGTGTCACTGTCATCAGTACTGTCATCATGCTTATCTTGATCCATGTCCTCAGGATAGCCATCATCTTCACTGGTGCTAGAAACATCATCATCATGACCTCGCTGGGCTGAAAAGTGGGAAGGGAACATGGAGAAGTAGTATGATTGGACCCTCCACTACATGGTACCCAGAAATACAGAAAATTATGCTATTCAACGCAGACTGTAACAACTTAATTCTTACCAAAAAAAAAAAAAAAATCTTGTATATATAGCTATTCATACAGTGTAACAAAATTTTCCTTTGCCAATAATTTTAAACACTTCTTTTTGGTAATTTAAGATTTTTTTAAAAAGAGGTTCTAATTTGAAAACCCATTTCCTCCTTTAGCAACAATCATGTTTGTATACACATACACAGTCAGTGAATGTATACAATGACGCTCTAGTCTGATGACAATAAAGCTAAAAGGGAACCAGATATACAAGTCTTAAAGGATTAGCAGCAAGAGTGACATCTCCAGGAAAAGCCTAATTTAAAACACGATAAACATTTCTATACTTATGTATGATGCTTTTACTTGAGAAGATCCTATGATTTATCCAACTGTATGTATATTAGTTATGTACATGATATCCTCTCATTTACTTTCTAAGTTCTGAGGGTGGTGAACAATATGTTAAACAGGGCCAACATAAAAAATGATAGTTACAAAAGCAAAAGAACAGTCACTTCTCACCAAGTTCAGGACTATATAACATGTCTTCATCTCGCCTACGAGGGGGAAGATCTAGGGCAAAACCCACTTTACGGCCATACATCTGCACGACTTGAGGAGGAGGTGGACCAGGGGGAGGGCCAGGAGGTTTTCTGCCAGGGGGCAAACGTGGAACACCATGTCCAAGAAGAGGAAGGATAGAAACTGCCCGAGTTGGAGGTCTGTTAAAACAAAAACAAAAACAAAAAAAACCCCACAGTAATCACTTAACAGTAATGAGATATTTATTTTCTCTTCTAAACAATTTTCAAGGGATTTCTTATTTTACATTTAATCAAATGTCACACTGTTTACATCCATATTGTCTTTTATTTCCCTCTGCATTAATTTTGGCACTGAACAGTCAACTTGTGCCTTTACTAAATGCTCTCTGATTGTGACACTGCTTCCTTACCCATAGGCTGAGGTTTTCTTTAGGATAGAGGGTGGCTGGGCACCAGGAAGTGGAATGTCCTGGATCAAAATGTTGGAAGGAGCATGTGGCATATCTGGCAAAGGAATACTCTCCACTTCCACATGCTGAGCATTCTGAAACAGAGAGAACCATTCAATAGTATGATAAAAAAGTCATCTACTAACTAAACACTAAAAATGACAAGTCAGCTGTTTCGTAACTTGGACATGCTTTCCAACTAACATAAATATCATCAAAAACCCCCACAAAAATAACCTTACGTCAATACTTCCACATTGTCAAAGAACTGAAAGAAATCTTTACTTCTAAAAACGTCAGAACCCAACTGTTTTTTTTCTCCTCTTATCAGGTAATTCTTTTTGGATGATTCGAAACAGCTGTTGTCTAGAGAAAGCCAGCTGTTACAAGTACCTAGAACCAGAGCTACCCTATTTAATATGCAGGGTGATAGAGAAATACATGTCAGGCTGGGCGTGGTGGCTCACACCTGTAATCCGAGCATTTTGGGAGGCTGAGGCAGGTCGATCACAAGGTCAGGAGTTTGAGACCAGCCTGGCCAATATGGTGAAACTCCATCTCTAATAAAACTACAAAAATTAGCCAGTCGTGGTGGCGTGTGCCTGTAGTCCCAGCTACTCAGGAGGCTGAGGGAGGAGAATTACTTGAACCTGGGAGGCAGAGGTTGCAGTGAGCCAAGATGGTGCCACTGCACTCCAGCTTGGGCAACAGAGTGAGACTCGGTCTCAAAAACAAAAAATAAACAAAAAAAAAGAAAAATAATATATGTCAACTAACAAATAGTATATATCCAGTGGTGGAGGTTGGGCTCATTAGCTTGCCTATGTTGAATTTCTGTTGTGTATTAGCTTAGCTTGACTAAGCAAGGTAACCTGTGCCTTCATCTGTAAAATGGGAGACATATTACCTCCTTTACAGAAATTATAGCATTTGATTTTTTCCCATCTTTATTTTGAGGTAAAATTTACGAAATGTACAAATTCAGTAAGTTTTGACAAATGCATATACCTCATACTCCTTCCCAATCCATCTCTAATATCATCCCCCAAGGCAACCATGGCTACATTTTTTTTTCCTGCACAGATTATCTGTGACTATTCTAGAATTTCATAAAAATGAAATCATAACAATGAGATAAACTTAGCATGTTTTTGAGATTTACTCACAATTTTTCTTTTTTTATTCCATGCTGTTTGGAGTATTAGATTATTCCTTTTATTGCTGAATAGTATTCTATTGTATAAATATGCTACAGTTTAATTATCCATTATCCTATTAGTGAACACTTAGGCTGATCCAAGTTTTTGAATTAATTTCTTCTGTTTAAATAAAGAGGATTAGATTTGCAGGTTCACACAGTAGGTATATGTTTAGTTTTAGAAGAAACTGCTATAAGGAAGAGGTTCAACATGGCTAATTCTCCCATTAACTTTTTAAATCTAAGTATAGGCTGAGCATCCCTAATCTGAAAATCTAAAATGCTCCAAAATCCTAAACTTTTTGACTCCCATATGATGCCATGGTGGAAAAATCCACACCTGACCTAATGTGATGGGTCGTAGTTTTGTTTCATGCACAAAATTTATAAAATTATCTTCAGGCTATGTGTATATGAAACATAAATTTCATGCTTAGACTAGGGTCCCATCCCCAAAATATATGCAAATATACACAAAAACAAAACAAAACATAAAAAAAAACCCAACAACCCTAAATCCAAAACACTTCTGGTCCCAAGCACTTTGCATAAGGGATACTCAATCTGTATAATATTTTAGTTTATCTCTCAAAAAAAAAAACCTTGATTACCTTGACAGCATCAAAATATTGGCTAAGTTGAGCCCTCTTCTGTTCATATTCTACTTCTAGCTTTCTCAATTCTTTGTAAATATCTGGATTCTCTTTTTCATAGAGTCGTAGAATACGTTCAAAGGTTTCACGCAGCTTTTTACGCTTGTCTTTCAGTACTTTCTCATTTAATTGTGGCTGTTGCACTGGGTTAAACTCTAAGACAAAAAGTAGATTATGGAATTAAATATAAGAGGCCACTTCAATTAGGTATCAATAGGTTACATGATAAAAACCTCCATATATGCTAAAAAATTTTTAAGAGATGTAGACACCAGACATACTCTTTTCAATTTTATTCGAAGAACTACAATATTTATTAAAATCCCCACCCTTTTTAGATGGCCACTAATTTTACCTTTCTCAGAAATGCCACCTAATTGACTTTCATCTTCATTGTAATAAAAATCAATTTTCACTGCTCTGTGCTGAAAACCTGGTGAAGATTCTGTCAGATTTGTGTTTACCTACTACATTAGTCCTGTCAAATTTTGAGATCTTAAGCATTTTACTTGAATTCTCTGATTTTTTGCTTCCTCATCTAAAAAATGGAGACGTTAATCACTTTGTAATAAAGCTATGATGATACAATGGGATTACAAATAAAATATCCAGTGGTGTTTGACTCACCACTTAACTATAATCTTTATAACAGATCCGTATTCCTGGCCTAGCTACTATACAATCCTTTCTCTCCCTAACTAATCATGTGTCAATATGGGGCTTAACTGCAGGTCCTCTATCCCAAGAATAAGACCTCCAGGCCTGCCTGGTCAATCATATCCCCCCATCTTCCTTTTTAGTGAATGACTCAGAGATCAATTAGCACATGATCCAAACTGGGACCAGAACATTCCCTGAGATTTTAAATGTAGATGTGAGAGAGATAAGCTCTCAGATTTTCTTTCTGGATGTGTTATGAAGAGAGAAAACAAACCTAGAGCTGCCTGTAGCCTTGTCTCTCAATCATCACTAATTACACACATATATTCCACCTTCTATCCCAAGGAGTTCATTAGTAGTAAGCTGAATGAGACTAACAGACATCAGACTAGACAGATGGACAGTACTGATGATGAGACTGGATTTTGAGGCTAGTTTCTCTCAGGGATTTCTCATCTTTTTTTTATGTTAAGACTTCTTAATTAAGAGAGCCAATGCATGCTTTTTTCTGCCTTAACTAGTCTGTATTGAGTTTCATAAATTGTAACTAGACCCCTGATGAATAGTATTCTCTTCACCCCTTTCCTTTTTCTTAAAAGAATAACAAGTTTATCTTCTTCCTTAAATCCTATTAACTATTATTAATCTTGGCAATTTATTCAAATCCAGAGGGTGTATTCTTACACCATACTAATCCTAGTGTGATTAGTAAAAGCGCTGAATGCCTGAGTTTTAATCTCAGCTTTGCCACTACATAGCAGTGTGACCTTGGGGAAAGCTATGTAATCTCTCCGTGCCAGAGTTTTCTTACCTGTATAATAGGGACAGTGCACCTACCCTAAAAAATTGTGAGGATTAGAAAACTGGTGGAAAAAAACTGGTGCGTAGGTGTATAGCAAGACAACTACTCAAAAAACCTCAGTTATTACTATTATCTCCTTTTAAAACAACACACAACATTTGGGGTCATTTAAAGAAGGATTCCCTGATTCCCCAAGGAAAGTAATTATCCCTGCTGATATTTAGACCAGAGGCAGGAAGTGGAATCAGTTACAACTGAACTGGGAAATATCTGGGATCCTGAAGCCTGACCCAGAACTCTTAGCCAGGCTAGCTGCACAGATTCTCCCACATTATTTCAGAAACCTTGTAATAGCCTAATGCCATGACTGAATTTTTTTTTTGTACCCTATTTAATGTATCATTGAGGAGTTTCATTCCATCTCTTTTACTTACTACTCTGTTTTTGGGCAAAACATGGAACTTGTAACGATCACTTTAAAATGCTATTTTACAAAAGTGGCAAAGGGTAGAAGACAAAGTGGCAGAAACTTGACAGGTGAAAAGCACATGGAAGTTAACTAGACTATTTTATTTTCTTGCATGTTTGAAAATTTCTATTAAAAAAACAAAATATTCTACATGTTCTAATATTAAACAGAATGGATATTTGTGGGTTAGGATAAAATTTCCAGTGGCAACATCAATGATTTTCAAACTTAGATGCAAAAAAAGATAACATGCAGCTATTTCATGTGATTCCAGTTATAACAAAGCAGCGATACTTAAAATGCATATGAAGAGTGAATAAAATTATTCTATAAAATGTGAAAAAGGCAGAGAATCCTGGTATAGTATTTTATTATTTGGTTCTTAGGTATTTGATGATTTTTTTCTATATCCTTACTAAATGGATAAGTATCTTTTTGGATCTTCTGATTGGAAAAATTGGAAATTGCCTTATATTCACAGGGGCCTAATACTTAGATTTACATGGTAGTTGCCAACATTAAATAAAAGACGACAAACAAAAAACCCAAGGTTATTTCATAAATCAGATTAAGTCTTCTCCCGAAAAGCAAGCTGGCCAAACTGTGCTTCTGTTACCTCACAATAACAATTAACCGAAAGCCAAATAATCGCTTCCCTCTTATTCTGGTATCTGGGGTCTCCAGTTTGCAACAGCCCTCTAGCACTCCATTTTGTCTCCCTGAAACTAACATTAAATCCAAGCATCAAATGCCATCATGCTGTTCTGTTTTACTTACGCCTATGCTGCTTCACTCGTTACCTGCCTGCCTCTGTACGTGTCAGACTGTTATAGCTGCCTGTTTGTAAATTCTTACCCATTTCATCCAATTTCTCCATGTCTCGGATTATCTGTTTTGGATCCTTCATCTTTAAAACTGCAGCTCGAACCATCATGCGCTGTTTTTTGTTCTTAGAAAAATAAAAGGGCAGATGTCAAGAAGTCAGGCACTCAGGAGTTTTACTTCAACTTGCTTTAAGAATCTAAACAGAATAACTCCTTGGCTTCTGATCACTTGTTTCAACCACCAGAAACAGCTATGTAATTTTTTGCCTTAAAAATGTTTACACTTGTCAAAAAGATAAAGAAATGCTATTTTTAAGATGTGCTTTCTTAGTAAAGTATTTCTTTGAACTCTGAGATCTTTAGCAGTTACTTAAACACACACACACTTTAAATTTCTTTTTTTTAACCCGTTATGTTCTTGAAGACCTTGGGTGATTGTTCCTGCCCCTTGTTGTAAAACCTCTGCTAGTTGAAGTCCAAAGCAAAGGTTGAAGCTAAATTCTAAAATTATATAAAGAATATTTAAAAATTTTGCAGGAGTTAATGCTAAACATGAAAACACTATCGAACATTATTTAAAATCTGTGTTGCTTGTATTATACTATAATACTATAAAGCACAATACTATAAGGCAAATCCTTTCTTATTCTTTTGAAGTACTTTGCCACAAATTCAACAGCTAAGAGGAGAATGCTAATTGGGAAAATGGATATATAAATCTAATATATCTATAAATATTATAAACCTACACATATATATTTAAGCTAATGTAATATATGTAATAGCTAATCAGGAAAATGGATAAAGCTATCTAGCATCATGTTTATTTCCATCCTTATCAGTAGACTTTAAAAGTTATGTTTTAATGAGTAACAAAAAAGAATTATTTTCAAAAGTATTTTTTAACTCACTGGGAAAAGTAATCAGACAATGGCATTATAACCTGTAGTGAGCTTCTCTGCAAAGTTACTTCAGTTCCTAAATAAAGTTTGGCTTAGTATATCTTACAGTTTTTATAAAAAGCATAAAGTACCTTTTCTAGAAAATATTAGAAATGTTATTCTGAAACCCACTAATCCCAAATCACAAGATATGCCAAACAATACTTAAATTTTATAAGATGCCTCTAAAATCATACCTTCTTTAATTCTCTCTTCCGGGCTTCCTTTCCTTTAAAAGGAGAGAGGGAGATATAATAAAATCTTTGAATCTTGAACATTAGCATTTCCTCCAATTTAATACAGGTAATTATTGTGGAAAGTTACAGTATGCACTGTAAAAGAGCAGCATCTTTGGCTTCTATCCACTACATGCCAAGAGCATCCCTCTAATTATGACAACCAAAAATGTCAAGACATTTTTGTTTAATGTTTCATAAAAAACAACTACGAATCTGAAGGAAAAACATAACATAAAATGTGAAACAAGGGCTCGCAAAACTAATTTGCTCAAAATTTCCAATATAAAAAGAATTTCAGCCAATTCTACTTTGCAAGTCAATCAAATTTGAAAAATAAAATACGGGTACTAATTTCTTTGCATATTTAAAGTCTTAATGTACCCATACAAACACTGAATATACAATTTATTCCTCCTATCACTGCTGGTCTTGTAATTAAGCCACAGAGAAAGAAATTCCCTAATATTTGCAATTTTTAACGCTCTCCTACTTCATCATTCCACACTAATGGACACTTACGGGCTTGGTCTGTGGGGTTCATAAATTTTCCACTCTTGGTGGATGATGTAGATCTCCGTCCCATGTTGACAATTTGTATGGTTTACTTGTTCATTAAAAAAAGAAAAACCTGTGAAGGTGAAGACAAAGAAATAGCTTATATCTCCTAAATTTATTTCTTCCTTTTTCTAGTCCCTACCAATCTCTGAAAAAAAATTCCTTTAATTAGAAATTCTGTGAGACTGTTCTTTCCTTAGTTTTGACTTTAATGTCCAAGAAAGATGGCATCACCTTTCTTGACCATGAAAATTTAGATCTCTATCATTCTTCAGAAATGTGATGAGTGTGAAGACCACTTTGAATATCCTCAAGTCATCAGTTTAGCTTTTTTCTTATAGATCACAGCACTGACTTTGTCAACTGATAAAAACAACTAGAAAATGCTTTAACGATATGGCACAAACCATGAACATCAGAATTCATTAGTCCTTCTTCTATAACCTCCCTTTATTAACATGTAATTGTAAAAGAAGAATAAGAAGGGAATGGGGGTAATGGATCTAGGCTCAAAACAAATACCTCACCTTTGCCTCTCTCCATGGTTTTTCTTGGCATGTATGCTGGTACATTCTCAATACTTCTAAGACACTAAAAACTCATTAATTTAAGCATATTTAATTCAGATTCAGTTCTAGTTCAGATATCATGCTTGACTCTCAAGAGTTCAAAACACAACTAAAAATGCAGATATTTGAAATTAGTGCTATACTGAGAGCTCCCCAAAACTTAAATATTAAGACACATATTTTTCTTACTAAGACCTGACTCCCAATATATATTTCTTAAGGTAACTAAAGGGAATACTTATTTTTGTTTGAGGAAAAAATATTTTGTAAGCTCAAACTTTTATTAACACAGTACCCTATTACATGACTTCTTCCTCTTATTCCAAAATAATGGGGCTTAATTTTTTGAAGCGCAGTCTTTCCAGTAATAAAGGCGGACAAATTTGCTTCCTTTTGCAAGTAGACACTTTTTAAAGGTAGGAAAGGGAAGATTTTGTCAGACCAGTTTATTACAGTTAATGTCTCTTTCACCAAGTGTCCAACTGCCCCAAAAGCCAGATGTTTCAGAAAGCCAGATGTTTCACAGCTGTTCTGGTGGCAATTATTTCAAGACAGCGGTATCAAAGGCTCTGATTTTTAGCTTCCTCATCTAAAAAATGGGGACATCAATTACTTTATAACAAAGCTCTGATGATACAATGAGATTACAAATAAAATATCGTGTGATGTTTGACTCACTACTTAACTAAAATCTTTATAATGGATCCATATTCCTGGCCTAGCTACCATACACCCTGTCAAGTGGTTTCCTTCTAAGAAAAACTGGGGATGGGGGGGTCGGGGGGGTGGGAGAGCAGCAGGGAGTAGGAGGTAGGGAAGGAGGAAAACAAGCAAAATCAGTACAAATACAAGCTCTCCCATCTTTGATTGCCTGCGTTTTTTGTGCTTTCCTTTCTCAAGTTTCCTCAGGCTCATGTTCTGAATCTCCTCCCCCACAAATGAAACACAACGGATACGAATTACAGAGAATTTTACGGAAGACATTGGAGCTTAAGTCTGCAGATTAGTTTTTTGTCTACAAGTGGAGGCGACTGGAAAATCAAGCCAAATAAGCGTTGGGTAACTCTAAACAGCCAAAGAAGCTTCAATGGGATAGGGTCCAGGTTCACCAAAGGAGGCAACACCAGCAACTGACGAAACCATAGCGACGGTTGACCGACCATGACTCGAGGAACAAAACGTCAAACCTAAGGCTACCAATCAACGTGCATAAGAAGCGGCCCCAACCGACCCGGGCGATGCCAACCGCGCAACCACTGGTCGCCGCGCCACCCCAGGCCCAGGAATAGCCCAGTCCGCAACCGGGAGACCTCAACCAGGGAGAGGAGGAGCGGGGCAAAGGGACTGGGTGTCCCCCAAGCCGCTGCGCGGGACGTGGAAGGGACGAAAGAGGTGAGGAAGAGTAGTAAATCAATTCAATACACTCACACTTCTGCTGTGCTCCCAGGACTACGAGAAGCGGGTAGGGGGCGATTTCCGGCCTCTCTCACTTCGTAAGGGCCTTCAACTGGGTCTCTCGGTCAACCCCTCAGCTACCGCCATCTTGAAACCTCGCGCCCCTCCGCACTCCTCACGTCATTTCCCATTCCTCTGTCCCGCCTTCTCTTAGCGCCGCTTGGCCCTGGAACCATAGAGAATACCCAAGAATTCCAGGACCAGAGTCTCTTCCGGTTCCATACAATACGCAATTGGTTGGTTGTCGGCTAAGAGCCCGCCTCATTGCGCTCATCTAGCACAATAGGAATTAAAAGAAGATAGCTGCTAACTGAGTGGCTGACGGTCCTGCCTCTCGAGTTGGAGGCATCTTGACTTAGTTGCTGGGAGCGTGGTACGTTGAGCCGTCCGAGAACGGTACATTCTGCAGATAAAGAAGCGTTCTGCGTTTTCTGTCTTTTGGAATTACCTTAGTTTTTGCATTTTTCTGTTTCTTATGACCCAAGCAGGTGCGATCCTTTAGGGGTGTCTCCGTGTGTAAACGAATACCCAGATAACATTTGCCACTGAGTTTAATCCGCTTTGTAAGCATCAGGTTATCCCATGTGAGCGCCTGGTACGTGTGGAAATTTAATAGACACGCAGAACAGAACGTTTGTAGACCACCTGAACAAATAAATTAGCACCCGTATTAGAGTCGCAGATTGCTTATATGGGCGGTGATTTATTATTTGTTAGTAGTGTTTTGAAGAAGAAATACGGGGATACATATGCAGTCGGTTTTAAGTTACATGAGTGGCAAGGTTGATATATATTGGCTCTATTCCCGACTGGTCTTTTCACCAGCCCAAAGTCCTCTATGATGTCACTCTATGTACGGGATTCTTCACTTAACTCTAGCCTTCGCCCTTTCCCTACCTTCTATCCCCTCTTTCCGTGAGTCAGCCCCCACTTATTTCCCTTAAAGGTAAGTTTAAACATTTAAAAAACTATCTTAGAGGATACACTTGGTTATTTCTAATCTTAACCTGACTATCCCATGTAGGAAGGCTATTCTTACCACCAGTTATAAATATTTCAAAATATTGATGGAGATACATACTAGTTTTTAGCAGAATCTTTAAACTGCCCTTGAAGGTATAAGATCGGTCCTATACCTAAACTTACCTTTGTGTTAGGAAATTCTTGATTTGATTTTAGACTGAATTTGAGTGTCAGAAAGCAATGACGAGATACTGTAGGTTAAAGCTGATAAACCAGGTAGTACATAAAAAAGAAAATAATCTTGAACTGCGAAGGTGAGCTAAGTTGTAATGTTTTGCAACTAGTTTTTTTTTCTTTCCTAACACATTAGTGGTCATAGTTTTGCAACTCGTTTTGAAAAACAATGCAAGAAGAGAAAGAGAAAACGGTGTATGTTGGAAATATTAAAGTCTTTCATGTAGCTAAAATTTTATATGTAGCTACTATTTTTAAGATATGCTGAGCAGTTTTTATTTCAATACATTTCTTGTACTTGGATGGGAGAATCAACTATAACAAACACAGTCTGGCATCAACAGCATATTAATAATTTTGTCAGTATAGACTAAAAGAGTCCTCATGGGAATTATTGGTTGGCAAAGGATTTAGAAAACAAACACATCTGCAGAGATTCAGCGGAACCATTAATAGGCCTCCATAGCCTTTGGCGTTTTCTAAAATCAGGTAATTAGTGAAATGGCCCACCTAATGCGTCATGTAGCAGAGGCAGCTGCCTCCTTTTTGCTAGTGTTGAAAATGAAATTATATTCTTTTTCCTGAAAACTTATAATAAATTATGACTTTCTTTTAAATGACAAATGCTTTGAGTAGTGACCTTCTATTCTGCATCCTAAATGCATTTTATTCATGTGTAGCTGTGTTTTGCTTTCTTGTCTTCTAAATGTTTCAGTGTTTGAACATTCACTTGAGCGATATTTAATTATCACAGTTGGTCAGGGTTGATTGCAGTGACTGAAACAGGACCTTGATGTTTTTAGTTTTGATTTTTACCATTTTCAAATCCATCCGGTTTACATTGTGTAATCAGTAGACGTTTACAGATCAGCTTCCTGTCCTAATTGAAGCACATTGTTACAAACCATTTTTCAGTCTCTTCTAGTTTACAGAAAACCAGATTTACTCTGATGGTCAAAAATATGGTAGTTTTTCTGTCTCATTCGAAGGCCTAGAGTTTGTGTCTAGGCAGAAGTTACTGAGTATGTCCCCTTATAACTAAATGATGTTTGAAGCTGGTGGTAGAAATGAAAGTCTCTGCATTCAATGTGAAATTTAAGAATTTTACTGAAATTAGAAAAGAGAAAAGTAACCCCTATACTTGCTACTCTACGATAGCATTTACCCCAATGTTGATCTGGTAGAGCAGGGTGTGAAAACATCCAGGGAGAAAATTTTTTTACCTCACAGGGTCTAGCATCAGCTGATCCAGGCATTGTTGACTCAAAACTCATCTAGTCATCTAGTCTTGGCATCTCCAATTTCCCTCTCCAAATTGTTTATCTTATTTAAGTCCATATTGGAAGCCTATAGAAAATGAACCTAATCAAAGAAGCGAACACTGTTACTGAAAAGGAAGCAGAAAAACACTTCAGTGGCAAATAAAATGGCTGTTCATTTCATTTGGTGTTTCACTGTATTGATGACCTCAGTAATGGCATGATTATATTTTTCTGAGGCTGATTTGAACTCCACCAGATGCTTCTCATAACTTCTGATGGCTGCTTGAAGCTGTGTTTTTTCCACTGCTCCCAGGATGGCACGGACAATCATATCTATGCCAAGGCCAAGAACAGCAACTCCAATACTACCAAGGAGAGAAGCACCAATTTGAGCTAACACAGTGACCAACTTGTTAATTATGCCAGTTGTGACATTTGAGCCCACAAGTTTAACAGCGACTGCACTGGCTGCAGATGTAGCTTCTCCCAGGATGACCGAAATAACCTTTTGCACTATTGCAATTTTGTCTGTTTCCTTTTCCTTAATATCCTGAAGTTTTCTATAGAGGGTTGGCTCTAGCTTATCTTTTAGTGCTTCATCAACCTTCTGCAATTCCTTTTGGATTTTCATAATGGCTTGGATGATGAGGTCACAGTTTTCTTTGATGGTCCCATCTCTTTTCATCTCAATGGAGGCCAGCCTGCACCCCAAGTGCATATTTAGAACCTCAGTCAGCTTATTGGTGACATCGAAGCTGTCAGATAAGCAATCAAGGAGCTGCTGGTGAAGACGATTTACTTCTTCCCGCCTTTTTGGGTTCTCTGGGTAAAGGAAGTCACTTTGGGCCATATTTCCAATATGATCGCTGAAAAATAAAATGGTAAATTTTTACTGAAAGTCTTAAAAAATGTCTGCTAACTGTGTAGAAGGGACTAGGAAATCTTTTTCTTCATGCATAGCAAAGAAGCAAGATGCTGTCTAAGGATAATTCCTCAGAACACTCAACAAGTTTTTTTAAAAGAGGGAGTATTGCTGTGTCACCCAGGCTGGAGTGCAGTGGTACGATCTCAGCTCACTGCAACCTCTGCCTCCTAGGCTCTAGCAATTCTCCTGCCTCAGCCTCCCGAGTAGCTGGGATTACAGGCATACACTGCCATGCCCAGCTAGATTTTTGTATTTTAGTAGAGACGGGGTTTCATCGTGTTGCCCAGGCTGGTCTCCAACTCCTGAGCTCAGGCAATCCACCTGCCTTGGCCTCCCAAAGTGCTTGGATTACAGGCGTGAGCCACTGTGCCCGCCCTCAGCAGGTTCTTTAAAACAGTTATTTTTATGAAATTTGGAGTCAGTGTATGGAAAATGTAGGCAACAGAATACAACCCTTTGATGGATAAATTAAGGTATTAGATTTTGTGGTGGTGAGAAATATTCATCGTTTGTCAAGCATCTGTTTATTAATAAGCGTGATTATTTCTAGGTAATATTTAATAACTTTTATTTGAAACAGACCCCAATTTGAAATGCTTAGCTCTTGATTACTAGTGCTCCTTAGTTTCCCGAACCCCTAGTCACCGCATTGACCACACCTACCAGACTGATTTCTCTAGCATTTGGAGTTAAACTCTAGTCAGGGCCAGATAAATATTAACATCTCTGAATTTACAGGGCTGTTTTTTGTGTTTCAATATTTGGTTATTTTAACTTAAAATATTCAAGTCACTTTATATTTCTCTACAGGCAAGTTATTTGTTTTCTAAACCTAAAGGATATCCAAAGGCAACATGTATATCATGCTAGAATCTTTAACAAATTTTTTCTTGTGATAAGATTATATATTCAAGACTCTTTGGATTAAAATTTCATGTGGGGAGAAGGTAGGCACTATACAGGGCACAGTGTTAATCAGAGATAATCATGTGATTATTCTCCATTTGCAAAGCTTATAAATTAAATTATTTAGAATAGTCTAAATAGTATTGCACTTGGGCATTATTTAGATAAACTAGAGTGAACATCAGAAAAAAAATGCCATTTTACAAAAGTATTAAAGAATAAGGGGCCGGGCATGGTGGCTCAGGCCTGTAATCCCAGCACTTTGGGAGGCCCAGGCAGGTGAATAACTTGAGGCCAGGAGTTCAAGACCAGCCTGGCCAACACAGCGAAACCCCATCTCTACTAAAAATACAAAAATTAGTTGGGTGTGGTGGTGCATGCCTGTAATCCCAGCTACTCTGGAGACTGAGGCAGGAGAATCACTTGAACACGGAGGTGGAGGTTGCAGTGAGCCAAGATGGTGCCACTGCACTCTAGCCTGGGCAACAGAGCGAGACTTTGTCTCAAAAAAAAAAAAAAAAAAAAAGTACTGAGAGTACATCATAGAATGAATAAAATAAACTTGACAAGAGATTTCAGTGTTTGTCCTTTTGGCCTACGGTACCTAACAGTCATGCTCTTCTGTGTTTATTTGGGTGAAAAATCTAAATTTGAGCCAGTAAGAGCACGATGCTACTCAATATGCATACTTTGAGTAGCCTTCCTATGTGGCTGGTACTTTTTTTTTTAAATTACACTCTTGAGAGAAAAGAGAGAAAAAATGGAGTTCTCTATCCATATCCATGTGGAATCTGGCACAGTCTCTTTTTGAGTAAACAATATCGTAATTAATTTGGATCGTATGTCTTCTAGCACTACGGTTCTTATTCTGCTGAAGGGGAACCTCAGAAGCATGGAATGTAGGAATGAAGATTTTTTTCTTTCAAGAAAGTAAACCTGAAAATAACCTATCCTCCAAATCGTATGGATATAATTTGGCAACGGAAAAGAGAAAATTTTTCTGAAATGGTTTAGGAACATAAATAACCATGTATGTTGTTAGATTTAGAAAAATGCACTGGAAACTCCTGGTAAAATAAACTACCATGGTCAGAAATTAATTTTTATCCTTGATTCAAATCCAGCACACATACACATATATACAGGCATGCACACGTGTAACAGACACACATTTCCGCAAAACAATACTTAGAAAATTTTCTAATCCAATTCCCTTTAAAGAAATTGCTTGTTGATGATCCAGTAAATATTCTCTAAACTTACAATGGGTTGGAAACTGTAATTTGCTAAGCACAGATTTGGACTTTGAATTTTCTTTTATCTTCTAGTAATTTTCCATTAAACGTTTGTCTTTTTTGACTCCCGGTTTTCAGATCTTATTATGAAGTGAAAACTCTAGTTTCTGACTGACAGGAGAAAATTAGCTATATTCCTATTCAGACAGTTAGGTGAGAGGAGTTTTCTTATCCTGAAAAAGTTCAAAATATCTCTAGTAGCTATCATATGCCATTATATGAAGGCATAGTTTCCAGAAAAGGTGGGTGGTTCTATCTACCTCAAGATAAACAAATGGAGAAATGAACCTTCCTCCTGGATGGGAGGCAGAATGCTTCCAAGTGGTCGGCTCCTTTTCAATTAACTCATTGTTTTAGCACAACTTCACGAATTAATCGTAAAATGTATCTGAAAGACTGAACAGGTGAGCCTTATTTTTTTTCAGAAAATAAAATAGAACTCTTCTCCCCCCAGTATTAAAACACCATAAAAACAAAATAGTAAACAGTATGGTACAGATACAAGAGTCAGTGAATTAATGGAACAAATTAGTCCCCAAAGCAGACCCTTCTATCTATTTAATAATAATAAATTGTAGAATCTCAAATCAATAATAATCGAAATTATTACTCCATAAATGGTCTTGAGTCATGGGCTAGACTTTGGAGTTAAAAATTAATAACAAAATTGTTAGTGTAATATATGTAGAAAATTAAATAATAGCTAGAAGAAAATGGATAATTTTCAAATATTGGTATGGAGTAGGACTTTATAAGCCTAAAACCAATAAAAAAAAAGCATATGCAAAAATTTGACTAACAAAGATGGCCAATGTAAAAAGAACTGAAAACAAGCTGGAGAGAATGCAAAAAAAGTATCGTTATTATTTTCAAAAAGCAGTGACAATCTAATATATAAATGAGCAAACCACCCTGAACAGAGTACAAAAAAATAGTATCTAATAAAATGGTGGGAAAAGTTCAGTCTTACTAGAAATCAAAGTGTAAGACATTGTACGTTTTCAACTACTAAAGTAATGTTTTTCCTCCTTTTAAGTAGTCTTGCTCTTGCACTTGCACTCTTAGACTCTTTTTCATGGGATCTAGACATCAGTTCATGACTTTGTTCCAATAACGAGTTTGGCTAAGAAATGTTATGATGTGCTAAGAATTATGTTTCCCTTATAATGAAAAAAGACTTTTATTCTGAGTCAGACTTACCTTCCTAGCTTTTTTCCTTGGGTGGGGAGTAGGGAGGGTTTTCTTGTGCTTACATATCTTCAGCAGGCCTGCCACCATACCTGCTTAGGTATGTCTGAGCTCCAGTTCTGAATACAGCTCAAGGTTATTTCTACACCCCAAATGAGATAGGGAGCACTGGGGAATTAGGAAGAGGAGAGGTGGGGATTGAAAGTGAAACCATTGAACTGTGTTTTGGACAGGTGAAGTTTGAAGAGCTTAGCGAAGAAGGCAATTATTGGTTCATTAACAATTCATCTAATAGGTTAGTACTTACCACGTGTAAGGTCATATGCCAGCACCACTCTGCAAAGCATACAAAGATGAAAAAGACATGGTCCTTGCTTTTTTGGAATTTCTAATCTAGTTAGGAAGTTAAGACAGATTTATAACTGTAATATCAAGTTGAAAGTAATATGTCGTACAAAATTAAAGGTACACTTGGTATTTGACTTGTGCAAATTTGTTTTAAACAACCCACACTTTAATATATAATATATTGGCACTGTGGCCATGTGGAGACATTTAGTCATCTAGTAAGGTTAACAATTTGTAACCTTTCAAGTATTCTTAGATATGTGCTTGACAGTTGAGGAGAGGCTGGGCACCACATGGAGAACCATAGTTGGCAGTGTGCAGTATTTTCACTATTGCCCTTAACAATTTAGTTCTGACTCCCAAAGTGATTGCTCCACTCAGCAAAACAAAAGCCCTGCAATTATTTGGAGTCACCCTTCTTAAAGATCGTAGTTGTTACTCAGGCAAGCTTCAAGTGATATTTTACAAACAACCCATAATATTGTGCCCGAGAGGAGTTCTGAGCCATATACTTTCTCCATCTTATTCCATTTTCATTGATGACCTGTCACTTTCAAAGATTGTAGCACCAACAGCAAGTGTTATATTTAATCCAGCGTTAATTAACTACAGCTATTGTATGGTAAGTTTGAACTTTTACATAATTTGAATTGTCACATGATGGTGCTTCCTGTTGGTGAAAAGTTCCACTTGGGGAATTACCATCCACTTTTGTACAGAGTTTGTGCTATTATTTGAATATTTTCTTGCAGTTATCCATGAAATGGGTTCTGTAGTGCCCTGGAGCAGCCCATGGGGAATTGCTAGACAGCAGGTGGAGCTCTTGGTCTCTGGGTCTCCCATTTTTCACCTGGGCCTTTGCTGGACTGGAGCAGCTGTGCTTTCTCTTGCTCTACACATTTGGGCTCTGGGTAGGTAAAATTTTATTTGATGAGAGAGTTCTGTTGCTAAAACAAAGTTTGGAGATTTTTGACTTGTTATTTTATTAAAAAATGACAAAAACATCTGAAAGCGCTGATGTCATTGGTCAGCACACCTTAAGAAATGAAAATGGAGACAAAGGTTAGCTTGAGATGGATGCTTACTGCACCTAACCTTGTTAATTTTTTTGAATTGAGAAGTCAACATTTAAGATTAAAGGGCATATAAAATATGGTAGAAATATGCTGATAATTGTGTCTAAAAGTTAAGTTTTATTTAATGACATCATACAGTTGTTTTAGTTTTTCAGAAAAGGAACTACCTTACAAAATGAAAATGTACTGATCATCATATGTTCAAATAAAACTCTTCAGGGTACTTTCGTGAATAACAGTAGTGCGTTGACTGTCAAGTGCTGTTGAACTTAGAAATTAATATCAAGGTGATTAGAGAAAGCTTCATGGAGAATGCAATATATGATTTATACTTTGACAGATGGTACATTATGGAGAAATTAAAAGTGAACGGTTTGGTAAAACAATTTTTAAATATATACTTATTACCAGTAATATATACACTTTTTTAAATAGAGGAGGAAAAACACCCGTGAACCTACCATTTCACTTTTGATTTTTGTTATTCCTTTTCAAAATTTGTTTATATGCATAGTATCTTCACAAAGTTATCATAGTAGTATAAATAAAATTCATCTTATATTCACTTAACACTTTCCCCTATTTATAGCTTTAAAAATATTTGGCTGGGCGTGGTGGCTCACGCCTGTAATCCGAGCACTTTGGGAGGCCGAGGCGGGCGGATCACGAGGTCAGGAGATCGAAACCATCCTGGCTAACACGGTGAAACCCTGTCTCTACTAAAAATACAAAAAATTAGCCGGGCGCGGTGGCGGGCGCCTGTAGTCCCAGCTACTTGGGAGGCTGAGGCAGGAGAATGGCGTGAGCCTGGGAGGCAGAGCTTGCAGTGAGCCGAGATTGCGCCACTGCACTCTGGCCTGGACGATAGAGGGAGATTCTGTCTCACAAAAAAAAAAAAAAAATTTATTGGTTACGTATACTATTCCCTATCTTTACCCTGGTTCAATAAATCTAAAATTGTTTCACTATCACTAATAATATTCTAATGAGCATTTTGATACCCACAGATTTTTTTTCCTCCATTATCTGGATTATTTCCTCAGCATAAGTACCTAGAAGAATTACATAATTAGTGGCATAAGTAATGGGAATTAAATTTTTATTACTTTTGATATGTTTCGTAAATTGCATTCCAAAAGCTTTTACCATGCTACCCCAAATAAATTTTTATAGCAGGATACTGGGTATCCTGCTATAAAATTTTTACAATTTTTATTTTAGATTCAGGAGGTACATACACAGGTTTGTTCCCTGACTATACTGTGTGTTGCTGAGGTTTACTGTGAATGATCCCGTCACCCAGATACTGAGCATAGTGCTGGTATCTTTCCCAGTCAAAGATGGTCCTATTTAAATATTGTTGATTTGGGAAGTGTAAGGTTAAATTTCAAAAAGAGAAGTTCTTGCCTATTTGGAAATATATACTGAAAACATTTAAGATGAAATGAAATGGTCTCAGAGATTTGTTCACAAATAATCTGGAAAGAATAGTGGGGTAGGGTTATAGAGGAAAAAAGATTGGCCTTGTTTTGATAATTTTTAAAGCTGAGTTATGGGTACATGGGAGTTTATTATATTATTGTCTCCACTTCTGTGTATGTTTGAACTTTTCTTATAACAAATAAAAAAGAAAGAAAAAGAAAAACATGACCCCGTCTAAACCTCTGATGTTTAGTCATTAGTGCTCTCTGAGGTTTTACATTTCTTCTTGCTGTCACTTTTCTTCACTGTCCAAACAGGGTTTTGCCATCATGCACAGTTTCCTTATTTGGGAGTGTGGAAATAGGGTATAGGTAAAGTCAGGAGCTTTTCAGGAGAAAATAACAGCTTCTAACTAGTTCTGAGTCTCCTTTAATTCAAATAAAAATCTGTGACCTTTAATTAAAACAAAAATTGATCATGATGTGATGATATACTTTCTGATATAAATTTATTTAAAAAATGTTTCTGACCAGAAAGAAGAATATTAAAGTCATTCATCAGCATTTATCAAGTGCTCACTGGTGAAGCCTCTACTGTGTCCCTTGAGGCATTTGAAAAAGACAATGTTCCTTGCCCTCAAGACGATAACAGCCTGTTTGGAGACACACAGCAAATGCTCAGAGATATTTAGATATAACATAATTTATGAAGGAGTATAAGTACTATACATTAACCAGTATTAGATTCCACATTCATTCTTTCATAGATAGGTACTGAGTGCCTATATTAATATTAATGACATAGAAGGAAATGTTACTATCCATGTAAACTTCACACATTCACACAGGTATCATTTCATCCTTAATCCTTCTTAGAATTGATGTCTTTACTGCTTCTCTTCCACTCTGACTTAATCAGTCCTAGAAATTGTTAATTTTCTTCCTTCTCTGCTGTCTTCAGAGAAGGCACCAGGAAAGGTTCCTTCCAAATCACAAGGAACATGTCATGGGATCCTCTTATAACAAAGCTGTTTTTTTACTTTATTTTATTTATGGTTAGGATTCAAGGCTGACGGGCTAATTCAAATTCCTCCTACTACTGAGAAACAGAGTATTATATCAATACTAATAGAAATATCCATGTTGCTTACCTTGCTGTGTTTCTGAGTTCCGTGGTCCTAGCAGTTGTTTAGGAGTATTGTTAAAGTGCTTTTTCGTCTGGTTTCATCTGGATATTTCTGATGGAATGTGATGACTTACAGACTTTGCTAGTCTCTGCTGGGTCCCTCTGCCTGTCTGGTTTGTAGGCTATTTCTACATGGCTTGGCCCTCAGAATTCCTTCATTTCCTATTAATAAAAACTTAGTATACAGTATTAAGTTATATAAACTGGAAGACTAATAGTGTGTAAAACTTATTTTTAAATTTCTGTTCTTTAATGGACTTTTTATTGTTGAGAAGCGCTATATAACTGAGCTAATTCAATTTAGTAGAGAAGATGGCTCTTTGATTGCAGCTCTCAGATTTTGGGGTTTTATCTTGTCAACTATTCCAGATACTAAGTTTCTTTTAGCTTCTGTTGCATTTGCACCTCTAACTGTTGCTGATTATTTAAATTCTCAAGATATATAAATGCAGTTACTTGCATCCAATTTTTTTTTCCTCTTCTTTCCAGCTAGGAGTTCTCCTCTTTGTCATTCTTTCCCTTCCTGTGTTGGTAAATTGTCTTGACAATATAAAAACCTTGAAGTCCAACTTCACTCTTTTCCCTGAAAGCTCAGATCAGAGTCTTCCCTGCTGCTTCTTCCCAGCTGCTTCTTCCCAGCTTCAGTCTTCAGACCCATTAATTCCTCCACAGCAAAGACACCTGAGTCGCAGGGAAATCACTCAGCCCCAGTGTAACTTAGTGAAAGACAGCAGGCTTTACACTCAGACAGTCCTGGTTTTGTGTACTCCAAGTACCACTTACTAGTCATGTAATCCTAAGAAAGTCACTTAGCCTAAGTTTTCCCATTGGTGTAATATGAGTATTAGTTAATAATTTATGGATTAAATGGGATAGTGTTTATAAAGTAATTGGCATAGTGGCTGATATGTGGCAAAATCTTATGAAACGGTAGCTATTCATATATTAACAACAGTATCTCCTGGTGGAGGGGAGAGGAGAATGGGTGGGTACAGGATACAGAATCAAAATGCCAGACAGGCAGACAGGAAACTTTAAAATCTAAAGATGCTGCCCTGTGATCCTAAAGAAGGGCTAAGTGGGGTCACTTTTCTACTTTTGTCCCAGTGGATCATCTTGCCCTTGATGTATCCAGGGCCCCACCATGTACGGATGTGTGGCCAGTGTGTCTGAACTAGGTATGGATGTTAAGTAGGATTTTAATAGATGTTTGGGGAGGATGGTGGTATAGAGGAAAGAATACAGATGGAGGGAACACTGAGAGCAAAGGAACTGAACCAAAAATTGTAGAACATTTTCAGGGAACAAAATCCACCATGCTGGTGATACAGGGTGTAAGTGGGAGCAGTTAAGGGAAGGTAAGTCATGGAAAATTGAAAATAGTTTGTAGATAGCCTTAGATGTCATGCTAGGAAATTGTATTTCATTCTGTAGGTAATAATGAACCATTAAAAAATCCTTTTAATTATGGTGTAATATTTGGAGATTTGGATTTCAGGAAGGGTACATTATGTAAACTTGATTAGTAGGTATGGACAATAAAGCATGAGTTACCAACCCCATTGCCTACAGTATGTGGACAAAATATGTCTGTCTTTTACCCTGTCTTAAAAGAGTTGCATTTTGTTTCCAAAGAGGCTATTGTTGAAGAGTACCATTTAACCCACTTGTTCCTAAGGTGTTTGTTTCTCTCCTATTTCTACCCTTCTTAACATTTATTGCCTACTCATCCACTCCTTTCTCTCCTACCACATAGCAGCCTAAGTGGAGTTGCCAAAATTAAGGATAAACAGTAACAATGCAAAATAATTATCAGAGAAAAACTAGAAGCAATATTGATTTCATACTGAGCCCCCTAATCAACTTGAACTTCTTTTTTCTGCAATCAGTTTCTCAGGTTGAAAACTTGAACTTCTTAAATCTTTCTTGACTACTAAAGCCAGTATTAACGTCAAGTCAATAGTCAGAACTGAACCTTAGGAAGCAGGCAAATTTTCTTAGTGTAGATCTTGGAGTCAGGGTGGTTTTAGGGAATCAGGAAGGCTGATTTGACAAGTTTCACTGCTGGATTGACAGTGGTGGGAAATGAGAGTGAAAGCAATAGTATCGCCAAACTTATCTGCATGTAGCTCTCACTTGATAGTTTCTTTTATTTAGAATGCTTTATTTTCCCTTTTATCCTAAAGCTCATCCCCTTCTTTTCCTAAAATCTCTGCTCAAAAACCATATATTACATGACCCTGAATAACCTGCCCGATTCAATTATGATTGTTTCAACAATTTGCCAGCACTTATGAATGTTGCACTTAAAAAAAAATCAAGCAAACCTAAAAATAATCACCTTTTTGACCCAATAGCCTCCTTTATCTTTCTTCTTCACAGTTAGACTTCCCAGTTTGGTAGTGTACATGCATTGCCTCTACTTCATTTTCTCCATTAATTTTCCAGTATTTATAATCTAGCTTCTGTACATATTCCTGCCTCTTGCAAAATTGCTTTTCTAGCATTGTCAATGACATTGTAATGACTAAACATAAGAAATAATTTACAGTGTTTATCATACTTGCAGCATTTGAAATTGCTGATCAGGTCTTTATATTTTCTCTCTTTTTTTTTTGAGACGGAGTCTCACTCTGTCACCCAGGCTGGAGTGCAGTGGTGCCATCTTGGCTCACTGCATCCTCCGCCTCCCAGGTTCAAGCATTTCTCCTCCCTCAGCCTCCCGAGTAGCTGGGATTACAGGCGTGTGCCACATCCAGCTAATTTTTGTATTTTTTAGCAGAGACGGGGTTATGCCATGTTGGGCAGGCTGGTCTCCAACTCCTGGCCTTAAGTGATCTGCCTACCTCAGTCTCCCAAAGTGTTGGGATTACACTAAAATAAAATACTTAAATATAATCTAAGAATGTGTGAGCCACCATGCCTGGCCAATTTATCGTTTTTTCTTTAATGGATATGCTTTTGGTGTCATACATATCAAAGGACTAATCAGCTAACCAAAAGTTACAAGATTTTCTTCTGTTTTATGGTTTTGTATTTTTATATTCATGTCCCATTTTGAGTTAATTTATGTATGTGTATGGTATGACATAAAATCAAGGTTTATGTTTTTGCATATGGGTATCAGGCTTTTCAGCACCATTCATTGAAAAACCCTAAACTTTCTTTTTTTGTTGTTGTTCTTTCTTTGTTTTTTGTTTTCATTTATTTCTTCCAAAAAAAAAAAGGGAGGATACATGTGCAGAATGTGCAGGTTTGTTACACAGGTATACATGTGCCCTGGTGGTTTGCTGCACCTATTGACCCATCCTTTAAGTTCCCTCCGCTCGCCCCCCACTCCTCGACTGGCCCTGGTGTGTGTTGTTCCCCTCTCTGTGTTCATGTGTTCTTATTGTTCAACTCCCGCTTATGAGTGAGAACACGTGGTGTTTGGTTTTCTGTTCCTGTGTTAGTGTGCTGAGGATGATGGCTTCTAGCTTCATCCATGTCCCTGCAAAGGACATGATCTCATTCCTTTTTATGGCTGCATGGTATTCCATGGTGTATATGTAACACATTTTCTTTATGCAGTCTATCATTGATGGGCATTTGGGTTGGTTCCATGTCTTTGCTGTTGTAAATAGTGCTGCAATAAACATACATGTGCATGTGTCTTCATAGTAGCATGATTTATAATCCTTTGGGTATATACCCAATAATGGGATTGATGGGTCAAACAGTATTTCTGGTTCTATATCCTTGAGGAATTGCCATACTATCTTCCACAATGATTGAACTAATTTACATTCCCACTAACAGGGTAAAAGCATTCCTATTTCTCCACACCCTTGCAAGCATCTGTTGTTTCCTGACTTTTTAATAATCTCCATTCTGACTGGCATGAGATGGTATCTCACTGTGGTTTTGATTTGCATTTCTCTGATGATCCGTGTTGTTGAGCTTTCTTTTTTATACATTTGTTGGTCGTGTAAAGATCTTCTTTTGAGAAGTGTCTGTTCATATCCTTTGCCCATTTTTTGATGGGGTTGTGAATTTGTTTAAGTTCCTTGTAAATTCTAGATATTAGACCTTTATCATGTAGGTAGATTGCAAAAAATTTCTCTCATTCTATAAGTTGCCTGTTCACTCTGATGATAATTTCTGTTGCTGCGCAGAAGCTCTTTAGTTTAATTAGATTCCATTTGTCAATTTTGGCTTTTGTTGCAATTGCTTTTGGCATTTTTGTCATGAAGTCTTTGCCCATGCCTATGTCCTGAATGGTATTGCCTAGGTTTTCTTCTAGGGTGAAAACACCTAAACTTTCTATGTTAAATTGCCTTTGCATCTTTGTTAAAAATCAATTGACCGGCCAGGCACGGTGGCTTTTGCCTGTTATCCCAGCACTTTGGGAGGCTGAGGCAGGCAGATTATGAGGTCAGGAGATGGAGACCATCCTGGCCAACTTGGTGAAACCTCATCTCTACTAAAATACAAAAAATTTAGCTGGGCATGGTGGTGTGTGCCTGTACTCCCAGCTACTTGGGAGGCTGAGGCAGGGGAATCGCTTGAATCCGGTGGGGGGCGGAGGTTGCAGTGAGCTGAGATTGCGCCACTGCACGCCAGCCTGGTGACAGAGCAAGACTCTGTCTCAAAACAACAACAACAAAAACAATCGATTGACCACATTTGTGGGTCTTTTTCTAGACTTTCTGTTCTGTTAGGTTGGTCTACATATCACCAATACTGCACTGTCTCAATTACTGTGGTATATCTTAATATTAGATTGTGTGAATCCTCTAACTCTGTTCCTTTCGAAAAATCTTTGTTTATTCTTGTTCCTTTACATTTACATATATATTCTAGAATTCACTGTTCTGTATCTATAAAGAATCTTGGTGGCATTTTTATTGTGATTGCATTAATTCTGTGGAGCAATTTGGGAAAAATTGACATCTTAACTACGTAAGTCTTCCAATCCATGGACAGAGTTTGAGTTGACATCTTTGCTACATAGAGTCTTTCAGTTCATGGACAGAGTTTATCTCTCCATTTATTTACATTTTCTTTGATTTTTTTTACTTCAGAATTTTATTTTTTTAAAATCTTAGTGCACAGATTATGCACATATATTCTTAGATTTATATTTAAGTATTTTATTGAGAGAGTATTATAAATGATACTTATACAAATGATTGGTTCCCTGTTGTTCATTCCTAGTGAATAGAAAACAATCGATATTTGAATGCTGACCTTGCATCTGCTAATATTACTAATAGCTCTAAGAACTTTCGTGTAGATTCCTTGTGATTTTGTATGTAGACATCATGTTGTCTAGAGAGGTAGTTTTATCTCTTCCTTCTCAATTTGAATATTTTCTTTTTCTTGTCTCACATCACTTTCTAGGATTTCCAGTATGATATTAAATAGAACTAGTGAAAGTGAACATACCTGACTAATTCCCAATCCTGGGGGGTAGCAACTAGTCTTTTATTATGTTAGCTGTGGTTCTTGTAAGAGCCCTCTATGATTAAGGAAGTTTTCTTATATTCCTAGTTTGCTAAGAATTTTTATTATTAATGGATATTGAATATTTAAAAATGCCTTTTCTGCATCTACTGATATGATCATGTGGTTTTTCTTGTTTAGTTTGATTTTTTAATGTTGAACTAACCTTACCTTTTTGGGATACACCTTAAATTGTTCTTAAGGAATATTGGTCTAGAGTTTTCTTATTTTTCTACAATGGTAGCCTTATAAAATGAGTTGAGAGATATTCTCCCTTCTGTTTTCTGGAGGATATTGTATAGAATTGTTATTCTTTTTTAAATGTTTGTTTGAATTCACAAGTGAAACCATCTGTGCCTTGATTTTCTCTTCTAGAAGGTGTTTAACTACAGACGCAATTTCTTTAAGAAATATAGGTTTATTTAAGTTTTTTGTTTCTACTTGGAAGAGTTTCCATAGCTTATGTCTTTTAAGGGAATAGGCCTATTTTATTTAGATTGTTGAATTTATGCACTCAGAGTTGTTTATAGTGTTCTCTCATTATCCTTTTTATATCTGTAGGGTCATAGTGACATCTCATTATTTACATTGGTAATTTGTGTTCTCCTTTTTTTTTTGGTCAATCTGGCTTAAAGTTTATTGGTTTTTCTTTAAACACTTTGTAGTTTTGTTGGATTTTATCTATTTTTTCTGTTTTCAATTTCACTGATTTCTACTCTTTATTATTTTTTTCCTTTTGCTTACTTTGAATGTGTGCTCTTTCTTTTCTAACTTCTTAAGATAGAAGTTAAAATTATTCATTTTATATCTTCCTTTCTAATATAAACACTTAATCTACAGATTTCTCTCTAAACACTGCTTTGGTTTCATCCCACAGATTTTGATATATTTTCGTTTTCATTCAGTTCAAAATAATTTCTATATTTTTGTGACTTCTTTTTTGAGCCACAGATTATTTAAGGGTGTGTTGTTTAATTTACAATATTTTGTAATTTTTCATGTATCTTCTTTGTTGACTTCTATTTTAATTCTATTAAGAGAAGATTTATTGTCTTTTACATATATGAAAAAAACTGCTGGAATTTTTAATTGGAATTGTGTTGTATTTATAAATTAGTTTGAGGAGTACTGACATCTTAGCAATATTGAGTGTTTTGGCCCATTAACAATATATATCTTTCTATTTATTTAGGTCTTCCCTAATTTTTGTCAGCAATATTTTACAGTTGTAAGTGTAGAGATATTTGATCTCTCGTCAGATTTATCTATAAATATTTCATATTTTTAATGATATTGTAAAGGTCATTGTTTTAATTTTAATTTCTGATTTTTATTTTGTTGCTAGTATATAGAAATACAATTGATTTTGTACATTTGATCTTGTATTTTTCAACCTTGTGAAACTTAGTTATTACTTCTAGAAATACATATTTAATGTAATCATTGATCTGCTTAAATTAAGTATAACGTTTATTCTTAGTTTTCTGTTTTTCTGTTCTGTTTTTCAAATTTCTCTGTTTTCCTTTTCAAGCCATCTTTTGGGTAATATAAGTAGTTACTTAAATAATTTTGAAATTTCATTTTAATTTGCCTATTGACAAAAATCTGAATTAGTATCCTAGGGCTCCTGTCACAAATTACCTCACACTTAGTGATTTTAAACAACAGAAATGTACCCTCTCAGAGTTCTCAAGGCTGGAAGGCTGAAGTCAAGCAGGACCTCTCTCCCTCTGGGGGCTCTGAGGGAGAATCTATTCTTTGCCTCTTCCAGCTCTGGTGGCCATGACCATCCCTTAAGTTGGGGCCACATCACCTCCATTTCTGCTTCCATGGCCCCATTGTTTCCTGCTCTGTTTTTAATAGTTACTCTAGAGATTATAATATACTTCCACACTTCACACAATCTACTTAGAATTAATATTTTATCACTTCAAGTAAAATCAAGAAGTCTTTCAGCTACATAAGTCTCCTTACCCTCTCTCCTTTATGATGTAATTGTCATGTACATTAAGTCTACATGCATTGAAAATCCCAACAGTGCTATTTTTTGGTTATAATTTTTGCTTCTTTCTGTGGTCTGCCACCTGCTATTTGATTCCTGGGGGTCCCCTTTCCTGGTGTTCTGGCTAGAAAACAATTTCAGCTCTTCCCATTGCATCTGGTTCTCACCTTGGGGCAAAGCAGTGAGAGAAGGAAGCCTGCAAGGTCACTACCACCATCCCTGCACCACAGTTGCTTCTGCCTAGGGTAGAGTGGGAAGAGTGAAAAGGGGTCCACCCCATAAGGACAGCGTTTTCACTGCCAGTTGACAGGGGCAGGGGCAAACGACTGGCTGACCTCTACTGTACTTGTGAGGTGTGTGTGGGGTTGGGGTGGGGAGTAGGGGATGGGGGTGGGTGGCACTGCTGTTACTTGTTAACCCTCGAAGTCAAAAGTGTTTGGAGCTGCCTCTGCTCATGACTAGTTGGGGGCAGACAGAGGGTGGGGTGGGGGGGCTACCATTTTGTTGCTGGCAACTAGATCAAAAGGGATCTGCCCGGCAGAGCCCCTGCTCCTGATTTGCTGTGTAGAGTGGGTTTATTTTGGAGCTTTCCCTGTTTGGGCTTGTTCACAGTTCTAATTCCAGGCTGCCCTAGAGCCCAAGATGGGATATATAGGAAGCAGGAGAAGACAAACGACAACAACAACAGCAACAACAACAAACACAGAAAAACACACCCTCAAACAAAAAGTCAGAGCTTCATTGCTTTATTGTCCTTTAAATGCTGTACTCCCTACTTCCTTGGCCTTCTGTCATCCACCTTTCAGAATTATCTGATAGTGATTTTATATATTCAGTCCAGGATTTTTAGTTGTAATTAGTAGGAAAGATCAGATGGAGTGTGCTTAGTCTACCTTAACTGGAACCAGAGCCCCTCTATGTAATTTATAATGCTTTATCCAGTATTTTTCACTACATTGAATAGTTAAGGGTAGTATCCTTGAGTGTAGTGTAATTCAGTATATCAATCTATCCATATATTTGGGATCCAGCACACAGTATTTGATATATGGTATAAATTCGGCGATACAACCCTATTCTACCCTGTTTTAATTATTTTTGTTATTATTTTTATTGAAGCATAGTACCATTTTTGTTTCAATGTTTGTATAGCTTTCCTGCCCTTGGCAGGGGGAGTTATCTTCATATTTAGACTATACTTTCAGTTTCTTTATGGTTGCCAAATCGACTTTTATTTTTCATTTGGATTACTGCTTTGCTTTGCAGTATTGGAACTTATTTGTTGGAGAAATGTCTTCAGAGTCAGAAAAGGATAAAGAGAGACTGATTCAAGCTGCCAAAATGTTCTTCTTTCATGTACAAGATCTTGCTTCTGTCACAGACACACTGAATTGTTTAACTGCAGTATGAATACTCAAATCCTTTTGATGGCTGTGAAAAACAATAGTAACATTAAGGATTTTTTTGAGCAAATGCTCAAAATTTTTAAGGAGATGCAATCTGTAATGGATGCAAGACATGACAAAATTCAAAAGGAGTCTTTATGTTCCAAGGTTGCAATGGCCATGTGCTCTGTGGTTCAGAAGAGTACCAATGTAGAGGAGTTGCATCAGTCAGCTAAAGAAGTTTTCAAAAGTGCCCATACGCCAGTCATCATCTCTGTGCTAAACAGCAGTAACATCCTTGGGAGTCTGGAATCTTCTCTTTCACACTTGATGAAATTCCCCATCATGAATCTTCAATTAAGTAACTTCTGTACAGAAGACACCAAAGAGCAATCAGATGCCACCACATCTGAGAGAACCAGAAGTCCAGGTTCTTCCAAAACCACTGTGATAGACACCTTGAAAAAACTGCAGGATGTACTAAAAACTGAGGATTCCAAAAATCCCACAAAGTCAGAGCAGATTTGTTGGAACAAATTGTCGAGGCTATGGGACCAATCTTAGAGATCCTCCAAAAAGCCATAAAGACTATGGAAATGAATATTTCTGTGTTTAAGAAAGCCAGTGACAAGTAGGGATGCAACAGAAATGTTCATTTCTGTCAGAAAACTACTTACAATCTTATGGTTTTTCATAGTAGTTTCTAAGATCTTTTGGTGCCAAACATGTGCTATGTTAGAACATAAGTACACAAAAGTCATCTGGCAAAACATTTACCTGTAGTTTTGCTTTATTAAAATAAAAGGAAATAATTAAGAAAGCCTGTTTGAAATGTCAGTCACTAAGAAGAATATATTGTTGAAAAAAACAAAGTGGTATTACATTTGAGGATGTTTCTAAATATTGTGTTTCATCTTAAAGCATAATTAAAACAACCCTAAAGTAGTTCCCACACTTAACTATTCTATTTCCAGTGAGAAATCTAGGTAAACTGTAAATATTATCATTAGATAGACAATCTAGGCCTGGGAAACAAACTCAATTTTTGTCACTCATATACCAATTTCTATATACTTCAGTACCTTGACGATCAGAAGCCATCACTAAATATTTTAAATATGATTCATAAGTAAGTGAGAACAGTGAATGAGCAATAATAGACTTTTCTTGCTTATGTGAGTAAGACCAGAACAGATAGTTCATTCTCACTTGTCTCCTGAGGTCTTATGATTAGAAAATACTAGAGGTGGAAAAATGGAAGTACTCTAGCCTTTCACAAAGAAAAGACTTTCACAAGGAAAACACTTGCAGAAGTAGGATATCTGAGATGTGCTTTATTTAAAGAAATGAGACAGGGCAGTCTCTTTGACTACCACAAGTCTTTGGTTCTCATGCATTGTAAATGAGCGTGTACTCCTAAGATTGGTGTTGAAGTTAACTATTTCACATGATACCTGATAGAACTCTGTTGAGAATAGGAAAAGCAATAATAACTCCAAGCCAAAGCCATCATTGTAATTCCCATTGTCATTTAAAATAAGGAGTCCCTTCTCCATCCTCAGATAATTTCAAAATGTTTGGTAGGGAGGGTCAAGTGGATTTTGACCATTACCAGAGCTTGGAGGTCCTGGAAAAAACGATGAGTTTCAATACATTAACTCTCATTTTCTCTCCACAGAAAAGCTGAAACCTTGCTTATTTGTAATAGGTTTCTATTAAGAACTCTATTATTTTGAAGAGGATGTTAAATTGATTCATTTGCTACCATACACACACACACACACACACACACACACACACACACACACACACACACACACACACACACAGAGGGTGAGAGAGAGGAGAAGGGAGACAGGACTCTCACTTTGCTACTTTTTCTGGACCTATATGTGTCTAGGGTTTCAATCTCCTTTTAGTTTTAGGATTATGTTTCAGAACGTTGGATGCAACAGCTAGGGGGATTCATATGGAAATGAATGAGACAAGGACCAAGAAAAGTCTTGGTGCAGAGTCTTTCTGTGAGGTGACTGGGAGAATAGCTGGTGGCAGTTCACAGGAAGTCCTTGCCAGATGCCAATGGGAATGACAACCAGGGTGTTAGAGATGGGAAGTGCCCACTTCAATAAAGATGAGTGGTCTTCCAGTGCTGGTGGCTGTTGTTAGGCTGGTGATCACTTTACAGTGTTTCACATTTTCCCACCACTGGGTACCACCAGTCTGACCACTCTAATGACATCATGTCTGCTGCTGCCTCCTGGCTTCTGGAAATACTGAGGAAAAGGTGTATTTTTTTCTCAAACCTATTACTCACATTTAATGTTTCTCTCAAATACTTTGGTTTTGGGTTCCTCTCATTTTCTCTAATATCCTTCAGTTTTTGAAGAACAAAGTGGGGTGTGTTTCTATACTATGCCTGGTCTCATTCCTCCTCTAGGCTGTGAGCATGGGATGGCCTAGCTGTTTGAATGAATCATCAGTAGGGAGGAAAAAGTGAACTGCCACACAACACAACACATGATCATTTACTATTAAAAAAAATGAAATACTATTATACTTGTAATTTTTTTTATTAGTTGCCAGTGTTTGCTGCATCTTGGTATTTCTGAAAGCACCTAATAAGTGCTTGTTGAATTTTACCAAATCAAGAGCTAGTTCATTCAGTGTAAATCAATTTGATTCATATTATTAGACAACTCAGTACAAGAATCCTGATTCTTCTAGCAAAACAAACTTTACTGAAATTTTCTTTCATTGGATTTTTTTTAAAGTAAGAGTAAATAGAGAACTTCAGGATAATCTAATAGGCGTATTAAAGAGAACACCTTGTTATAAAAATAAAGTATTGCATGGGTTGAGTGTTTTTACTTTTTAAATTTTTCCTGTTTCAATCAGCTTCTTCAGGTTAAGCAGTATATTTCTGTACACATCAAAAGGAGACATACATGTATTTGTTTAATAAAATTACTATAGGACATAAGTACTCCTTACAGCACAGTCTCTGTTAACAGTTGCATGAATTTACACATATTTGAGCATCCGCCTTATCTTTGGAAGATATCCCAGGCTAACAAATTTATCCCAGCAGAAATTACAGTGAAATTTCTAAAACTAGTCTCTTAGAGTTTCATAAACATGTAACTTAATCAATTTAAATCAATACTCTACAGATTCCTTGCTCAACAACTTTGGACTATAGGGAGAGACTGAGGGGATGTGAACTATGTACATTTATCCTTAACCAAACTCATGAATCTACATAATTTTAAGAGAATAGTTTCTGTCTCCAGAGATTTGATCTGTAAAACAGCAGCAGGAGTTAGAACTAAGTTATCTTTTTTAGAAACTTGGCTATTCCCTTAAGGATCATAATTGTGTAAGTCACAGTGTTCTCAAATGTTGGTGTATAGCAGAATCATCTAGAGGACTTATTAAAACAGACTGTTCAATTTCTGTAGTCTGTAGTCTGGGATCAGGCCCTAAAATTCACATTTCTAACGAGTTCTTAAAGGATGCTATTGCTGCTTGTGCCTGGAGAGTCAACGCTTTAGGAGAATTGTCTTACTCAGAAAATTATGACTTCTCATGGAAATCAAATGCTTTTGGCTGACTTTTTAGCTTCACTGAGTGGCTTCCAATTTCCTCTCCAGCCCACATTACCCCTCACTCTCTGCCAGACCTATCTGCTCCCTGACCTTATGCTGTACATACATCGATCATTCCGTATCCGCTTCTATTTTCTGCTTTCCTCTAAGTAAAACCTCATCTCTGGTAGAAAGCTTTATCTAACCATAGGCCAGAGGAATCACATTTTTCTCTCAGCTCCAAGCATTTAATATTTGGCCTTGTTTTGGGCACTACACACTTGGCACATACTCCTTCTTGTTTTTTTCTCCTTCTGCTCACCCTTTCTCCCAGCCTAGAGCCCTAACGGCTGGTTCAAATGCAGCCTCTTACTTAAAGCCTTCCGGGTGTCTCTTCTTGCCTCAGTTGGAAGAAATCTTTCTTTTGAATTGTTATGAACAGAAAACTTGATTTTTGCCTTTTTTTTTTTTTTGGCATTTCACTTGTGGCTTGCTTATGTTCTTAATTTATCCTAAGAGATTGTAAACTCATGAGAGATCTGGCCTAGTGTTCTCAACTTTTAATCCCCAAAGTGCTTTGTACACAGTATGGCTCAATACATGCATTTATATGGCACAGGAAAAATGTACTTAAGATGTTGGGTGGCTTTTACCAACATAGCATGTCATTACTGACTCATCAATGCTCACTGGAAAAGCTTGGTCCCAGAGCCATGTCCCCAGGACTGTCTACTAAGTAGCCACCAAACTGCCAAAGACCCTATCCTATGCAAGTCACATAAATTGTCTGTTTGTAGAAATTCTTTCTTTTTTTCTTTTTTTGAGATCGAGTCTCACTCTGTTGCCCAGGCTGGAGTGCAGTGGTGTGAACTTGGCTCACTGCACTACCTCCGCCTCCTGGGTTTAGGCAATTTTCCTGCCTCAGCCTCCCAAGTAGCTGGGATTACAGGTGCGTGACACCATGCCTGGCTAATTTTTGTATTTGTAGTAGAGACGGGGTTTCACCATGCTGGCCAGGCTGGTCTTGAACTCTTGACCTCGTGATCCGTCCTCCTCGGCCTCCCAAAGTGCTGGGATTACAGGGGTGAGCCACCATGCCTGGCAGAAATTCTTTCCTTTATTGACTGTAGAGGCTACTGCAACTAGGTGACAGAGGTGATTTGGCCCTGTTAGTTTCAAATCCCAATTTAAAGAATAGTACAGAGATGCCTGAACTCCCTGCCAGGTAATTTTATGTAGCTTATTCCCCATTCCATTTCTTTGATCATGACACAGGCCATTCAGGAAGTCCTATGGAGAGTAAATAGATGGACCGATTTTCAGTTTTGCTGTTTCTTATCCAAATCTCAAAAGGGATAAGGAGCATGGACTTTCAAAATCCAAAATTATAGAGCTAGCCCTCATCTTTACTCCATTTAGCCTGATACCAGGGTCTTTAGTGATCGTGATCAGGTTAAATAATCCCTTATGTCGCTACCTAAATTACTACCTGAGGGAAGCGTTAGAGAACATTTCCAGCTATACAATTCAACAATTTATACTTCTTTGCATGTACTAGTTTACATGTAATGAGACCTCGCTATATTGCTGATATTTGTTTGTAATCAGTGTTTTTTTCTCTCATACTCTCTGTTAACCTTCACACATACCCTCATGTTTTCCTAATATTTAAATTTGCTATGAAGACTTAAATTTGCCATCAAGTTCTCTATGAATTAACATATGAGTTTAAATTTTAACTTTTTTTTTTTTTTTTTTTTTTTTTATTTTTTTTTTTACATTTTTTTTTATTATACTTTAAGTTTTAGGGTACATGTGCACATTGTGCAGGTTAGTTACATATGTATACATGTGCCATTCTGGTGCACTGCACCCACTAACTTGTCATCTAGCATTAGGTATATCTCCCAATGCTATCCCTCCCCCCTCCCCCAACCCCACAACGTTCCCCAGAGTGTGATATTCCCCTTCCTGTGTCCATGTGATCTCATTGTTCAATTCCCACCTATGAGTGAGAATATGCAGTGTTTGGTTTTTTGTTCTTGCGATAGTTTGCTGAGAATGATGGTTTCCAATTTCATCCATGTCCCTACAAAGGACATGAACTCATCATTTTTTATGGCTGCATAGTATTCCATGGTGTATATGTGCCACATTTTCTTAATCCAGTCTATTATTGTTGGACATTTGGGTTGGTTCCAAGTCTTTGCTATTGTGAATAATGCCACAATAAACATACGTGTGCATGTGTCTTTATAGCAGCATGATTTATAGTCCTTTGGGTATATACCCAGTAATGGGATGGCTGGGTCAAATGGTATTTCTAGTTCTAGATCCCTGAGGAATCGCCACACTGACTTCCACAATGGTTGAACTAGTTTACAGTCCCACCAACAGTGTAAAAGTGTTCCTATTTCTCCACATCCTCTCCAGCACCTGTTGTTTCCTGACTTTTTAATGATTGCCATTCTAACTGGTGTGAGATGATATCTCATAGTGGTTTTGATTTGCATTTCTCTGATGCCCAGTGATGATGAGCATTTTTTCATGTGTTTTTTGGCTGCATAAATGTCTTCTTTTGAGAAGTGTCTGTTCATGTCCTTCGCCCACTTTTTGATGGGGTTGTTTGTTTTTTTCTTGTAAATTTGTTTGAGTTCATTGTAGATTCTGGATATTAGCCCTTTGTCAGATGAGTAGGTTGCGAAAATTTTCTCCCATGTTGTAGGTTGCCTGTTCACTCTGATGGTAGTTTCTTTTGCTGTGCAGAAGCTCTTTAGTTTAATTAGATCCCATTTGTCAATTTTGTCTTTTGTTGCCATTGCTTTTGGTGTTTTGGACATGAAGTCCTTGCCCATGCCTATGTCCTGAATGGTAATGCCTAGGTTTTCTTCTAGGGTTTTTATGGTTTTAGGTCTAACGTTTAAATCTTTAATCCATCTTGAATTGATTTTTGTATAAGGTGTAAGGAAGGGATCCAGTTTCAGCTTTCTACATATGGCTAGCCAGTTTTCCCAGCACCATTTATTAAATAGGGAATCCTTTCCCCATTGCTTGTTTTTCTCAGGTTTGTCAAAGATCAGATAGTTGTAGGTATGCGGCATTATTTCTGAGGGCTCTGTTCTGTTCCATTGATCTATATCTCTGTTTTGGTACCAGTACCATGCTGTTTTGGTTACTGTAGCCTTGTAGTATAGTTTGAAGTCAGGTAGTGTGATGCCTCCAGCTTTGTTCTTTTGGCTTAGGACTGACTTGGCGATGCGGGCTCTTTTTTGGTTCCATATGAACTTTAAAGTAGTTTTTTCCAATTCTGTGAAGAAAGTCATTGGTAGCTTGATGGGGATGGCATTGAATCTGTAAATGACCTTGGGCAGTATGGCCATTTTCACGATATTGATTCTTCCTACCCATGAGCATGGAATGTTCTTCCATTTGTTTGTATCCTCTTTTATTTCCTTGAGCAGTGGTTTGTAGTTCTCCTTGAAGAGGTCCTTCACATCCCTTGTAAGTTGGATTCCTAGGTATTTTATTCTCTTTGAAGCAATTGTGAATGGGAGTTCACTCATGATTTGGCTCTCTGTTTGTCTGTTGTTGGTGTATAAGAATGCTTGTGATTTCTGTACATTGATTTTGTATCCTGAGACTTTGCTGAAGTTGCTTATCAGCTTAAGGAGATTTTGGGCTGAGACAATGGGGTTTTCTAGATATACAATCATGTCGTCTGCAAACAGGGACAATTTGACTTCCTCTTTTCCTAATTGAATACCCTTTATTTCCTTCTCCTGCCTGATTGCCCTGGCCAGAACTTCCAACACTATGTTGAATAGGAGCGGTGAGAGAGGGCATCCCTGTCTTGTGCCAGTTTTCAAAGGGAATGCTTCCAGTTTTTGCCCATTCAGTATGATATTGGCTGTGGGTTTGTCATAGATAGCTCTTATTATTTTGAAATACGTCCCATCAATACCTAATTTATTGAGAGTTTTTAGCATGAAGGGTTGTTGAATTTTGTCAAAGGCTTTTTCTGCATCTATTGAGATAATCATGTGGTTTTTGTCTTTGGCTCTGTTTATATGCTGGATTACATTTATTGATTTGTGTATATTGAACCAGCCTTGCATCCCAGGGATGAAGCCCACTTGATCATGGTGGATAAGCTTTTTGATGTGCTGCTGGATTCGGTTTGCCAGTATTTTATTGAGGATTTTTGCATCAATGTTCATCAAGGATATTGGTCTAAAATTCTCTTTTTTGGTTGTGTCTCTGCCTGGCTTTGGTATCAGAATGATGCTGGCCTCATAAAATGAGTTAGGGAGGATTCCCTCTTTTTCTATTGATTGGAATAGTTTCAGAAGGAATGGTACCAGTTCCTCCTTGTACCTCTGGTAGAATTCGGCTGTGAATCCATCTGGTCCTGGACTCTTTTTGGTTGGTAAACTATTGATTATTGCCACAATTTCAGCTCCTGTTATTGGTCTATTCAGAGATTCAACTTCTTCCTGGTTTAGTCTTGGGAGAGTGTATGTGTCGAGGAATGTATCCATTTCTTCTAGATTTTCTAGTTTATTTGCGTAGAGGTGTTTGTAGTATTCTCTGATGGTAGTTTGTATTTCTGTGGGATCGGTGGTGATATCCCCTTTATCATTTTTTATTGTGTCTATTTGATTCTTCTCTCTTTTTTTCTTTATTAGTCTTGCTAGCGGTCTATCAATTTTGTTGATCCTTTCAAAAAACCAGCTCCTGGATTCATTGATTTTTTGAAGGGTTTTTTGTGTCTCTATTTCCTTCAGTTCTGCTCTGATTTTAGTTATTTCTTGCCTTCTGCTAGCTTTTGAATGTGTTTGCTCTTGCTTTTCTAGTTCTTTTAATTGTGATGTTAGGGTGTCAATTTTGGATCTTTCCTGCTTTCTCTTGTGGGCATTTAGTGCTATAAATTTCCCTCTACACACTGCTTTGAATGCATCCCAGAGATTCTGGTATGTTGTGTCTTTGTTCTCGTTGGTTTCAAAGAACATCTTTATTTCTGCCTTCATTTCGTTATGTACCCAGTAGTCATTCAGGAGCAGGTTGTTCAGTTTCCATGTAGTTGAGCGGTTTTGAGTGAGATTTTTAATCCTGAGTTCTAGTTTGATTGCACTGTGGTCTGAGAGATAGTTTGTTATAATATCTGTTCTTTTACATTTGCTGAGGAGAGCTTTACTTCCAACTATGTGGTCAATTTTGGAATAGGTGTGGTGTGGTGCTGAAAAAAATGTATATTCTGTTGATTTGGGGTGGAGAGTTCTGTAGATGTCTATTAGGTCCGCTTGGTGCAGAGCTGAGTTCAATTCCTGGGTATCCTTGTTGACTTTCTGTCTCGTTGATCTGTCTAATGTTGACAGTGGGGTGTTAAAGTCTCCCATTATTAATGTGTGGGAGTCTAAGTCTCTTTGTAGGTCACTCAGGACTTGCTTTATGAATCTTGGTGCTCCTGTATTGGGTGCATATATATTTAGGATAGTTAGCTCCTCTTGTTGAATTGATCCCTTTACCATTATGTAATGGCCTTCTTTGTCTCTTTTGATCTTTGTTGGTTTAAAGTCTGTTTTATCAGAGACTAGGATTGCAACCCCTGCCTTTTTTTGTTTTCCATTTGCTTGGTAGATCTTCCTCCATCCTTTTATTTTGAGCCTATGTGTGTCTCTGCACGTGAGATGGGTTTCCTGAATACAGCACACTGATGGGTCTTGACTCTTTATCCAACTTGCCAGTCTGTGTCTTTTAATTGGAGAATTTAGTCCATTTACATATAAGGTTAATATTGTTATGTGTGAATTTGATCCTGTCATTATGATGTTAGCTGGTGATTTTGCTCATTAGTTGATGCAGTTTCTTCCTAGTCTCGATGGTCTTTACATTTTGGCATGATTTTGCAGTGGCTGGTACCGGTTGTTCCTTTCCATGTTTAGTGCTTCCTTCAGGAGTTCTTGTAAGGCAGGCCTGGTGGTGACAAAATCTCTCAGCATTTGCTTGTCTGTAAAGTATTTTATTCCTCCTTCACTTATGAAGCTTAGTTTGGCTGGATATGAAATTCTGGGTTGAAAATTCTTTTCTTTAAGAATGTTGAATATTGGCCCCCACTCTCTTCTGGCTTGTAGGGTTTCTGCCGAGAAATCCGCTGTTAGTCTGATGGGCTTCCCTTTGAGGGTAACCCGACCTTTCTCTCTGGCTGCCCTTAACATTTTTTCCTTCATTTCAACTTTGGTGAATCTGACAATTATGTGTCTTGGAGTTGCTCTTCTCGAGGAGTATCTTTGTGGCGTTCTCTGTATTTCCTGAATCTGAATGTTGGCCTGCCTTGCTAGATTGGGGAAGTTTTCCTGGACAATATCCTGCAGAGTGTTTTCCAACTTGGTTCCATTCTCCGCATCACTTTCAGGTACACCAATCAGACGTAGATTTGGTCTTTTCACATAGTCTTATATTTCTTGGAGGCTTTGCTCATTTCTTTTTATTCTTTTTTCTCTAGACTTCCCTTCTCGCTTCATTTCATTCATTTCATCTTCCATTGCTGATACCCTTTCTTCCAGTTGATCGCATCGGCTCCTGAGGCTTCTGCATTCTTCACGTAGTTCTCGAGCCTTGGTTTTCAGCTCCATCAGCTCCTTTAAGCACTTCTCTGTATTGGTTATTCTAGTTATACATTCTTCTAAATTTTTTTCAAAGTTTTCAACTTCTTTGCCTTTGGTTTGAATGTCCTCCCGTAGCTCAGAGTAATTTGATCGTCTGAAGCCTTCTTCTCTCAGCTCGTCAAAATCATTCTCCATCCAGCTTTGTTCCGTTGCTGGTGAGGAACTGCGTTCCTTTGGAGGAGGAGAGGTGCTCTGCGTTTTAGAGTTTCCAGTTTTTCTGTTCTGTTTTTTCCCCATCTTTGTGGTTTTATCTACTTTTGGTCTTTGATGATGGTGATGTACAGATGGGTTTTCGGTGTGGATGTCCTTTCTGTTTGTTAGTTTTCCTTCTAACAGACAGGACCCTCAGCTGCAGGTCTGTTGGAATACCCTGCGGTGTGAGGTGTCAGTGTGCCCCTGCTGGGGGGTGCCTCCCAGTTAGGCTGCTCGGGGGTCAGGGGTCAGGGACCCACTCGAGGAGGCAGTCTGCCTGTTCTCAGATCTCCAGCTGCGTGCTGGGAGAACCACTGCTCTCTTCAAAGCTGTCAGACAGGGACATTTAAGTCTGCAGAGGTTACTGCTGTCTTTTTGTTTGTCTGTGCCCTGCCCCCAGAGGTGGAGCCTACAGAGGCAGGCAAGCCTCCTTGAGCTGTGGTGGGCTCCACCCAGTTGGAGCTTCCCAGCTGCTTTGTTTACCTAAGCAAGCCTGGGCAATGGCGGGCGCCCCTCCCCCAGCCTCGCTGCTGCCTTGCAGTTTGATCTCAGACTGCCGCGCTAGCAATCAGCGAGATTCCGTGGGCGTAGGACCCTCTGAGCCAGGTGTGGGATATAGTCTCGTGGTGCGCCGTTTTTTAAGCCGGTCTGAAAAGCGCAATATTCGGGTGGGAGTGACCCGATTTTCCAGGTGCGTCCGTCACCCCTTTCTTTGACTCGGAAAGGGAACTCCCTGACCCCTTGCGCTTCCCAGGTGAGGCAATGCCTCGCCCTGCTTCGCCTCGCGCACGGTGCGCGCACCCACTGGCCTGCGCCCACTGTCTGACACTCCCTAGTGAGATGAACCCGGTACCTCAGATGGAAATGCAGAAATCCCCTGTCTTCTGCGTCGCTCACGCTGGGAGCTGTAGACCGGAGCTGTTCCTATTCGGCCATCTTGGCTCCTCCCCCAAATTTTAACTTTTGTAATGTCTTAGGAACATGCATGAACACCCATTACTGCTGGTGAATGAAATTTCACTAACATCTTTCATTAACTTTCCCTTTTATTTCTCAAGTTTCCATGTGTCTTCTCATCTGAGGCCATACTAGCTTAATCTTGAATGCTCATAAAAAATCTCTGAAGAAAATTCACACCTTGGTTAATCTCTGGGGTTCAAGGCTTTTCTGTTTGGTGAAGAATTTGTCCTTTGCTTTCTAATTTGATCCTCTTTGATTTGTTCCTATTTAGAATAACTAAATTAAAAAAAATAAGGAAGAGTCCTTGTATTCATTGGAACTTCAACTGCTTGATGCTTGACAGAAAATCTAATTCAAAATGTGCAAGCAAAAACATAAATTATTGATTTATATAATGAAAAATCTTGTAGTATTCAGCTTTAGGCAAAGTTGGATCCAGAGGCTTATACATTCTCATCAGGTCTCAGTTTCTTTTCACTTATCAGCTCTTCCTTTGTTGTGTTAGGTCCTTTCTCAAGGAGATAGGGTCTCCTCTCCTGGTGGCAGGATCTTTGCTGGCAGCTATAAGCTCCTACCCTGCTTTCATTAATATCCATTCAGAAAAGAAGCTCCCATTCTATTTCCAATTGCAATTCCACAAAAGTACTCTGATTGTATCTCACAGGCTCTGATTGGATCATTTTCTATTCCCGCATGAATCTTTGTGTCCATGAAGAAGAAATATACTGATTGGCTAAGGCCTGAGTTACAGGCCAATCACAGTCAGTGGGCTGAGCCAGCTCTGCATCAGTTGCTAGCTGGGCAAAGTGATTTCCCCAAGAGTACTTAGGGTGCCCAGATTGAAATAAGGAAAAGGGGTACAAGGAAAGGCATAAGAGAATTAGCAAAGAGGAGGCCATGCACTGATTTCAGCAGAAGTATGATGGGATCATCCTTCCTTGAAAATAAATGTCCATTTCTAGCCAAAAGGCCAATAAAAAAGATTTTATTTAAATATTTTTTTAAATAAAAGGAGCCACAAGATTCGTTTATACTCTGCTTTTGGAAAAGATGATGACACTGGTCAAAAAGGAGAGAGATGCAATAGCTATAGGATCAGGGATGCATTTCTTGCTGGAAGCTGTGAAAAACAAAACAAAAGAGATATTTTAGGTAGCAGAGTTTTTTTTAAAACTACGTCATCTATCCATTGATCCACTTACTTAACTTAGAAAATTCCTAATAAAAACATTTGAAGTTAGCTACTTAAAACACATTATTTTAGATTTTTCTAACATAACTTGCTTATTTTGCAGATGATGAAACAGACACCAAGAGGTTAAAAGATGTACTCCCAGGTTACCCAGCCAGCTGGCGGTAGAGATCTAATTTTCCATCTTTATCATCACCAGCAGCATAATCACTGTTAGCATTATCCCCATCTTAATTATTATCATCTTCATCACCATTATGAAAGTTAACACAGACTGAATGCTGATTTTGTGCTAGGATCTATTTCGAGCCCTTGCTATATATTAACTTACTTAAGCCTCACAAAAAACCTATGAGATTTTTATTCTCATTATCCTTGGTTTTTACTTGATGAGATTGTGATACACAGATGAGAAAAAACTTGCCAATGTCACACATCTTGTAAGTAGTGTAGGCACCATTCAAACTTGGCCAGTTTGTCTCAATTCTGCATTCTTAACCACTAATCTGTTTGTCTGTGTATTACATGTCCATCCATAGAATTTTTCATTACAAGGTGAGCAAGAAATATTCACACAATCCTGTTTGGAGTGTGTGTGTGTGTGTGTGTGTGTGTGTGTGTGTGTGTTCTAACTACACATATACACCATTCACAGGAAATGTGGGACAGGTTAGCAGCCAGTTAGGTGTGGAAGCAAAACTGGAAAATAAAAAAAAATATTGTCAGATATAACGAATAATTGGCCATATATTGGGATGGGGACTGAAATGAGATGGGAGATGGAAACCCTGTAAAATATAGTCTAAATAAAGACTGGAATCTCTTTGCAGCCAGTTTTCACTATTGTTTAAGGTAGAAAAGATGTTTCTGGGAGGAAGAGATTCAACTCTAATTGCCTCAATATTTGCTCATATTGTTTGATAGGATAACCAGATGAGGGAGAAATACGTTTCTACTATTTTCACACAATATATACATTTTTTAGGTTTTTGGAATTTCTATATAGGAATGTGTGTGTGTGTGTGTGTGTGTGTGTGTGTATACAAGTAGAAATTCCAAGACAGAAAAGACAGAAATTACTCTGTGTGTGTATGTGTGTACTGTATATATATATATATACAGTAATTTCTGTCTTATTTTTTTGAGTTGGAGTTCTCACTCTGTCACCAAGCTGGAGTAGATACAGTAATTTTCAAGACCTCAATTTTCACCAATAAGAGTTGGCAAGGAAAATTAAGAGCATACGTCTTTCTAAATTTTTGTCAAAGTTTGTGTTAAAATCAAATTATATGAATCCCTACAGAGACTTAGGAAGCATTAATACCACTTTAGCAGGTCAATCATTAGAATGGTTCTCAAACAATTTTTGGTTTTTTTTCCTCTTCACTGAGGCTAAAGATCACAAGGATTTCCAGTCCCAGCCTTTCCCAGTATTTAGAGAGCTTAAGGGTCTCTGTTAGGCCACACAGTAAGTGACAGAGCCAGTATTTAACCTAGAGAGTCTGATTTAAGAGATTATATGTTGTTCTTCCTGGAATGTAATGTCAATTCTCAGTCCTCACTGTATTTGACCTATCAACCATATTTATGGTAGTGAATCACTCCATCCTGCTTGATACTTACTCTTCATTTTGCTCTTAGGACACCAACTCTATCAATTTTCTCCTCCCTCACTGGCCATTCCTTCTCCATTTTTTTTTTTTTTGAGATGGGTCTTGCTCTGTCACCCAGGCTAGAGTATAGCAGTGCGATCTCTGCTCACTGCAACATCAGCTTAAGTGATTCTTCCACCTCAGCCTCCCAAGTAGCTGGGACTACAGGTGCACACAACCATGCCTGGCTATTTTTTTTTGTATTTTTGGTAGAGACGGGGTTTTACCACATTGCCCAGGCTGGTCTCGAACTCCTGAGCTCAAGCAGTCCACCTACCTCAGCCTCCCAGAGTGCTGGGATTATAGGTGTGAGCCATCACACCTGGCCTCTCCATCTTCTTTGTACTTGACCTTTTAAAATGGGAGTGTCCTGAGGTTTGATCCTTGGACATTTTCTCTCCTTTATTTATACACCTTTGTGGGGAGCTCATCCAGTCTCTTGGCTTTAAATACCACCCATAACCCACTGACCTCAAATTTATCTTTCCATCCTGGGTCACTCGGAATTCTACACTCGTGCATCAACTGTCCACTCAACATCTCTGCTTGGGTTACTATTGCACAGCTCAGATATAACATGTCAAATACCAAACTCCTGCTCTTAAATCTACTCCATCCCCAGGCTTCTCCATCTCAGTGAGTGCCACCTCCATCCTTTCAGTTACTCTAGCCAAACCTTGGAGTCATTCTTCACTCTTCTTTTCCCCTCACTCTTCACTTCCAGTGTGTCAGGACCTCTTTTTGGCTCTGAATCTCGTCAAACCTTACTGCCTCCACTCTACCACCTTCATCTCTCAACTGAATGATTGAAATAGCCTCCTACTTGGTTTCTCTGCTTACCTCATTACAGTTTATCCTCTACTGGGCTGCTATGTCAGTTTTGACACAATCTTCTATGTTCTCTGCCCAAAACCTCTCAGTGGTATCCTATCTAAGAGGAAAAGCCAAAGTCCTTACAACTGCCTTCAAGGTCCTATGTGATCGAATCTACATCATCTTCTGTCTTCGCTTTCTATTACTTTTCTCTCATTCCCATACACTGGTATCCTTGCTGTTGCTTCTTACTTGAGACATTTGCACTTGCTGTGCTTTCTTCCTGGAATGCTCTTTCCTCAGATATACATGGGACTGGCTCTCTCATCTCCTTTCAACCTTGGCTCAAATGTCACCCTCTCAGTGAAGTTTCCCCTGATCACCCAGTTTAATATTCCCACTCCTTCCCATAGTGTTCACTGTCTCCTTACTCTGCTTTATTTTTCATCTTAGTATGTACCACCTACTAACTACGACATAATATACTTATTTATTTTGTTTATTTCTGCCTCACATCAATAGAATGTAAATCCCCAAGGGCAGGGATTTTCACCTGTTTCCTTCCCTGCACCTAGGATAGTGCCTAGCAAATAGCAAGTGACCAATAAATACTGATTTGTTGAATGAATGAATAATAGCTGCTATTATGATGATGCCCAAATAAGAGACAAACACATAGACACTACTGTCTTGCAATCATAGTCATTCTTCAAAAAAATTCATAAGTCCTCTTTATAATAATTAGGATGTTAAAAATAGCTTCCGTTTAATTTTATTATGTCAGGTTAAAGTAACTAACTCTGTTGATACTTTTTCTCTACCTCTTTTATGGCCATTATCATTTCTACCTGGCATTATTATTATTATTGTTGTTACATGGACCATATATTTAGGAAAATAAATGAAAGACAGCGTGCATTAATTACAAACTAAAGTTTTATTTGAGGATACCTCACATTTTTTTACTTTTGTAGTTGTCTTTAGTTTTCTATTCGACTATCTCTTCAAAGTTTTTAATTTTCTCTTTACCTTTTTACAGTATTTTTAAAATTGGAGAATGTGATCCATTGATGGGTTGTGACATCAGCTTAGGAGGTCATAGCCATCATTGTTTAATAATGTAATAAAATAAGTTAGAATAGAAACACTAGCATTAACACTGCCTATGAAAAGGGTAACTGTTGTATTTTATGAATATGTGTGTATTTGCATATTTATGTGTGTGTGAACTGATTTATAATGTAAACAGTCATAGTCAAGAAGCTTAAAACTAACGGTAGTTTCTCAGTTATATTTGCTGAAGAATGGATGAATCCCCTGAAACCAGTCTATGGAGAATATTGTCCTGGAATTCTTATTAGAAAACATGGGGAAGGATCCTATTTTTGTCATTTGTAAACTATGAATAATATTACGCAAATCCCTTAAGCTCTCTGAATCTCAGCATTCACATCAGTACAGCAGAGTCAATAACCTGACTTACAGGGTGATTGTGAAAACTAAACAGATAATGGGTGTCCAAACATTTTGTAAACTAAACTGCCAAACAAATGTCATTTTATCAGTGTATTATAACCTGATTTTGGTCATCTCTGCCTTAGGGTATAAAGTCTGGAAGAAATACATAATGATTATAACTTTTATTTCATGAAGTCTGAATCTGAATTTTATCAGACTGTTCAGAAGTAAATAGTCCTTAAACAGAAAAAGGTAAAGCTGACGTGCAGTATACCAAGTCTAGTGTTTGAGGCAAATGCTATCTATAGCCTCTTTCTGTCAAAATGCAAGGAGCAAGAGTGTTAATATTTTAGAATATTACCTAGCAAAAACTTAGCACCCGAAAATGAAAAGCGTTATTCCTTCTGCCTCTTCCTTTGTTTCTCTTCTTACTATCAATTTCACTGAAGCACATGTTTGTGCCATTAAACCATTATCCCACTTCCATGTGCAAAGTACTTTCCCAGAGTTTCTCAGTTGTGTTTGAGAGGAGGCAGAGACACCAATGCTATCACAACATTCCCACAAGATGAGTATCACTTCCATTTTATAAATGAAGAAACAGGCTCAGAGGTTAAGTCATTTGCACAAGGTCACCTAGCTACTAACGTATTCCCAAATCTTTCTGGCTCCAAAGTTTATTCACTTTCCACCATGCCGTGTGGTCTCCCAGATTTATTCAATGACTCATTCTTTCATCCATTTATCTGAGACAGACACTCTACTTCAAGGTCATTGTGATGCCACAAATAGGGTAAATTAATTTTAGATAATTGAAGCCCAGAGTAAAAGAAAACAGGCAAAATAGAAAGCTAATAAAATAAATAATAATAATGATAATAGTATCTTAAAAGTTTTGAGTACTTACATTTGTCAGATACTATTCTAAGAGATTTTACATGCATTCATTCATTTTCTCCCCACCAGAATCGTACAGGTTTTTAAAAAGTGAAGTTTACATGTAAAACTAGGCTGACTACAAACAATTGCCTGTATTTCTCTAGAAACATGTTAAGAATTTTGATTATGTGAAACATTTAAACAAATAAATCCCTGTTCTTTGTGAATCCAATGATATAGAACAGAGCATGTATTTGTGTGTCTACAGATTTTTGGCATAGGTTATTTTGCTGAAAGAAGCAAGATTTAAGGGCAAATAACTAACATTCTGTTAACATATTTTGAGTCTTCCAATGGGCATGAAGACACCTGTTTCTATGGCAACCAGTACAGGTCATGTGAGGGGTGATGGAATAATTAGAGGAGAAAGCTGTTAGTTTAGAATGACAATTTTTCGTTTTGCAAATTTACTTCCTTAAATAATATAATTCTATTAATTTGATCTCTTGTCTCTCTAAAAGCAACAGATTCCTGGAAACTCTTTAAACTTGAGTTACATGCTAACAGGACTGATTTTAGCATAAATTGAAGGACTGGAGAAGCTATGCTCTTTAATATACTGTCTCTTCTTTGGGAGAATTACAGTATGCTGCTGGGTAATTTTAAAGGTCTTCAAGTGGTCTTTCCAGTATCATGTCTGTCAGATTGAGAGGGAACAGGAGAGAAAACATAATTCACTTGGCTTATAGGGACTTCTGGGGACACAGAATAGCTTGTGGCTCCTGCTTATGAAACAAAACGAAGCTGAAAGAATGAGAAATACTGTCCAGAGAAGATTACAGTTTCGTGAAGAGTTAGATATCAGTGTTCCAGAACACCATCTGTGAATTCCCTAGGCTGGGGTTAGTGGAGCAGTGAAGTGGGAAATAGTAGCTATCTAGAAAGTCGGGTCTGGGGAGAGTCCGCTGATCTTACTTCCTCCCTGTTAAGGATCCCAGATAAGAAAGACACACTACCTCCTTCCTCTTATTGTTCATGTATGGCTCAGTCCAATACTGCTCCAGAATGTTGGGGTAAGTACTACTTATCAGTTAAAATAAATCACTTTAAGGACCTTTCTGATGTTCCTTTGCTTACTGATTGAGAGAAAAACAAACAAACAAACAAACAAACAAACAACACTGTAGCGAATAACTGAAAACATTCTGAAGGCAATCAAACTTTTTTTTTTTTGATGGAGTCTCACTCTGTTGCCCAGGCTGGAGTGCAGTGGCGCGATCTTGGCTCACTGCAACCTCTGCCTCCTGGGTTCAAGTGATTCTACTGCCTCAGCCTCCTGAGTAGCTGGGATTACAGGCTCGTGCCACCACTCCTGGCTAATTTTTGTATTTTTAGTAGAGACGGCTTTCACCATGTTGGTCAGGCTGGTCTCGATCTCCTGACCTTGTGATCCACCTGCCTCGACCTCCCAAAGTGCTGAGATTATAGGCGTGAGCCACTGCACCTGGCTGGCAATCAAACATTTTTTAAATCATAAGAGATAGATATTGTGTCCTATCCAAGACTGTATTCAGTAGTGTCCCTTTATCCTTAGTGGATACATTCCAAGACATTCAGTGGATTCCTGAAACTACAGGTAGTAGTGAACCCTATGTTATTTTCATATGTGTATGTATGTATATACATATACATATACATATACATATATATATATACCATCAATGATAAAGTTTGAAGTGTGGCAGCAAAACTAGCATGAATTTCTTTTTCCTTCTTCACAATTCCACAGGTAGAAGATTCATTTTTTACCATAGATCTTAGCAACCTCAGCATACAATTTTTTCTTTCTTTCTATTAAGTTGAGAACTTTAAACTTTTCATTCAGAGGTGGCACTTTCTCTTGGGCATATCTGAATCTCCAAGATCACTATTCTTTCACTTTGGGGCCATTACGAAATAAAATGAGGGTCACTTGAAAACACTGCAATACCGAGACAGCAGATCTGATAAACGAGAGGGCTACTAAGTGACTCACAGTGTAGACTGTGGATCCCCCAAACAAAGGGATGATTCACATCCCGAGAGGGAAGGCACAAGATTTCATCACACCACTCAGAATGGCATACCATTTAAAACTTAGGAATTCTTTATCTCTGGAATTGTCCATTTAATATGTTCTGCGGGTAACTGAAACCAGAGAAAGCAAAACCATAGGTAAGGGGGCATTACTGCAATTTTTTGCCCTCAACTAAATGACTGTGATGCTAACTAGCCAATGGCAGATGAGGCTTAGGTAGGTCAGGTGGAACCAGAGGATGGACCAGCCTTCTCTGCAACCCTTAGTCAGAGTCTGGGATCAAAGGAAGAAAGGCATCCCTGCAATGTGAGCTTATTCCTCTCCTTCTTTTACCTTCCCAGATAGTTTCATAGCTGTGGAGGGTGAGAAAATGCTCCAATTCCAGCTCTTGGCTGATTGTATGATGCCTCTGACCTATCTCTTCCCTCTTCACTTCAATTTATAAAGAAAATATTAAGTTGAGAACTTTAAACTTTTCATTCAAAGGAGGCACTTTCTCTTGGGCATATCTGAATCACCAAGATCACTATTCTTGCACTTTGGGGCCATTATGAAATAAAATGAGGGTCACTTGAAAACAAACACTGCAATACCGAGACAGCAGATCTGATAACTGAGAAGGCTACTAAGTGACTCACAGTGTAGACTGTGGATCCCCCAAACAACGGGATGATTCACATCATGACCAGTGGTATTTTTATTCTGCCGTTTACAAGCTTTTCTGCATGGCCACAGAAGCTTCTAATTGATAAATTTCTGGGAAAAATTTAGTTACGGTAACTCACATTGCAAGTGACCATGTTGATCATTTACATTGTGACAACAGCTTACTTTTGACTAGGCGTTGAAGCTTCTAGAATATCTTCCCTTCTTCAAATATTGGAACTGTTTTTAATTAATTGTGTTATATGGTCATGTAGTCTAAGGCTCAGATTGCTTAGAGGTATATTCACCATCATTCATTCACTCATTCAACAAAATAGGCTGGGCACTTCTGTGTGCCAGAGGACTGAAGTTAGTAATAGCTAACACTAATTTACCATTATTATATGCTATAGAATATATAAATAATTTTATTTATTTATTTTTCTTTTAAAATGGAGTCTCACTCTATCGCCCAGGCTGGAGTGCAGTGGCATGATTTCAGCTCACTGCAACCTCCGCCTCCTGTATTCAAGCGATTCTCCTACCTCAGCCTCCCCAGTAGCTGGGACTACAGGTATGTGCCATGATACCCGGCTACTTTTTGTATCTTTTTGTAGAGACGAGGTTTCACCATGTTGGCCAGGCTGGTCTCAAACTCCTGGCCTCAATTGATCCACCCGCCTCGGCCTCCCAAAATGCTGGGATTACGGGTGTGAGCCACCGCACTTGGCCAATAATTTTACATTTTATTTCATTTTCACAAAAATCTTCTGAGGTTCTGTTATGATGATTATTAGGTAGATGAAAAAAGAATTTAAGCAACTTGACCAAGAACACATAGCTATTAAGTGGTACAGTGGGATATAAATTCAAACAGAGTGGGTCTGGGCTCAAACTGCCTGCCTGCCTAGTTCTCAAATACTATGTGGTCGAATTCCTGCCCCCAGGGAGCTTACAGAGCGACACAAGATTATTGATTCCCTTAAGTGTGATTGGTGATTCCAAATATTTCATTAAGACCAACCGAACTGTCAGAATTTAATGATCTATGTGGCTACCCCAGCTAAACCTTAACTCAAAACTAAGTTAAAGTTGCATTTGGGTAGTTTCGCCATAGAAAAGCAAAGATCATTAATTTGGGTGGGGGTGTCCTGAAATATTTTTCTTTGAGGTTTATAGAGTGGCAGAATGTGAGTAATGGTTTATATTATATACTCCTTTCCCTCAGTTTCCCACTCAATGCTTGATATAAATCTTCTGTAATTTTTCCTTGAATATATTTTACTGTGCTTACTATCCTAGTGAAGAATTATATGTTCCAAATTCATGATGAGAATGAAGTAATCATATCCTAGTCAGGTGTAGTTCCAAAGAATCCTGGAACCTGGCTATGAATGTTTTCATTTATTATAAAAATCTCACTGTTTTCTTCATATTCTACTATAGTTTTTCATCCTCTACAAACACTAATCTCCTGTGTCTGTGGGGCAGATACTCATTTCACTCATTTCGCTGCCATGTTTCCAAGGAGACATGTGAGGAGATGAAAGTATTGATAGGTCTCCTCTCCCTGGTCTGTATTTATAGCTAGGACAGAGTGAGCAGATTCTAGACCTCAGTGTGGATGCCAGTTTGAACACTTTTGCAACACTACCACCCTGAAATGTTGAGAAATGCTGAGAGCCTGAATTATAAATCATAGCAATAATGATAGAGCGAAGACAAATTTGGGCATATATTGAAGGTAGACCCTGCAACTGGGTTCCAGCTGACTGTGAGTGTGAATAAATTTACATATGAACAGTCTTTTTTTTTTAATTTTTCTGAATCAAAAAGGGCACAGGATTTGCTACACAACTACCCCTCCATGAAATGGCTAGGTGGCAACATAAAATTCAATCAGCCATGTTTTTCTTAAAAAAAGTTTAACTTTTTTTTGTATTTTGATATCTCCAAATTTTCCTGCTTCAGTTCATTTTTCACAATATCATCAGAGCCCTTTCTAAGATGTTGACCAAATTGATTTCTACTCCTTAAAAACTTCTAATGACTTCTTATTACCTACAGCATAAAATTAAAAGGTCCTTAGCATGAAATACAAGACCTTTTATAATGAGGCCCCGTCAGAATTCTCCCACCTGGATAAATCCCCTCCTCCCTTCCTACTCCTATTCTTTTCCCATATCCTACACATCCTACACACCAGCCACCCAGAATTTCAGAGTCCCTGAAGACACCAGGCTGTTTGAAATCCTTGTGATTAACATATGCTGTGTCTTAGTCTGTTTTCTGTTGCTATAACAGAGTATCACAGACTGGGTAATCTGTAAAGAAAATAAATTTATTTCTCACAATTCTGGAGGATGGGAAGTCCAAGAGCATGGCTCCAGCATCTGATGAGGGCCTTTATGTTATACCATAGCATGGTGGAAGAGAAGTGGGTACACAAGACAGAGAGAGGCTCCAGTGATCAGATTCTCTTTACAATAACACACTCTCACAATAACTAACCTGCTCACATTACAACAACATTAATCCATTTATCCAATCATCTCTTATTAGGAAAGATCCAATCAACTCTTATTAGAGCCCATTTCATACCACTGTTGCATTGGAGATTAAGCTTCCAACACAGGAACTTATTGGAAGACACATTCAAACCACAGCAAGGTATTCTTTGCTTAAAATGACTTTTCTTTCATTGAAAACCCCCATTCTCACGACAAGTTCCATATGGCTATTATGAAGCCTTCCTCACTTTTTCTGGAGAGAATGAGTAGCTCCCTGCACTGAGCAGCCACAGCTGTTTGCTTAAATATTTGGTATATCACTTAGTACTTTTGAGTGTATACATTTGTTCATATTTCCATTTCTCATTAGACTAAAAATCCTCCTAGGTTATAATTTTGCTTTATTCATTCTGTATTTCCAGGGCCCCCATCACAATAGAAGATGATTAATGAACAGAAAATTAATGAATAAATATCTTGCCTCTTGCTTTACTTTTAGAACTCCTTATCCATGTAATGACAATGACAAAAACAATGAGTTTGAGGGAGAAGGTAAAAGTGCTATCTTTATGCTCCACCTTCCAGTCAAGCTTTATTCTGTCTGTCTGCAATTTTTTACGTAATAATTTCATTGCAGAACTTATTGTCCTGGAGGTAATGGAGTAGGAAGAAAAGAGAAGAAGTCAATAAATAAAGTGGATTTTCTCTAATCTATCAGTTCCATCATTACCGAAGGCTAGTTTTCATGTTTTTGGTCTTTCCCCAAAAACCCACTGAGAAAAAATAACTTTTATAAAAGAACAGTGGTCTGTGATCCTGAGTGGCCTCAATTTAGATAAAGAATACCTTTTAGCAGCTGACAGTTATATGTGCTCAGGTTCCCAGTTGACCTCAACTGCAACCAGTTTCCTCTTGGTTGGTAGCTCATATTTATAACTTTAAACAGCTCATAGGGAGGGATCAAGACTTCCTTCTTGAGGGAGAAGTACTGTACAGGTGCACCCAGGCAGGTGAATATGGTAAATAGTGTCTGGTTCCCAAACTCCTGTGCCTCTTCTTTCAGGAGGGATGTGGAGAGGAATTGGCCAAATCGAATGGTGGCCCCTGTGTAGGCATTGAAGTGGACATCCTTCGTCCTATAATGCACCTCATAGCACAGAGTGCCATTCTCCATGATGCTGTCTTTCCTCAGCAGCTGGATTGCTGAGGTGAGGTAGTAGTGTAAATATTTGAAGTGGAATGAACGTTCATACTGCTGTGGAGTCCTGGCAACAGAGGCCATGGCTCTAGTAAAGTCAGAACGAACATTGCTGTTCAATGTATAAAACAAAATAGCCACAGCGTGTGTGGTAGTCATGTTCTGGGGTAGAACTTTTCCTTGGTTAAACCAGGCTAAGTGGGCTTTTTGCCACATCCTAAAATAATTCTTCTGGGCTTCTATGTCTTTTGTGAAATAATCCCCTTGAGTTAGTTTCTCCATAACCTGTTTGCTACAGCCTTGGTACTGATCATCAAAAGAACCTGGTGCGAAGTCAAAGTCGATTTTAATTGCAACCTATAAAAAAAGAAAAATCTTGAGTTTAATTTTTCAAATCAGATGGTGAATGTGGTTGCAGATTTGCTGTACTCTATAAGGCTAAGTCTTCTCCTGGAAACCAATATTTACTGAAGTAAGTTACACTGAAAATCATTACACTGTTCCAATCCTTCCTGCATCAATGACCTGTGCTAGAGATTGAATTTGGTTTGATAAATAAGTTACTGAAAGCTTGAAAAACTCATCTCCCCAGAGAGGAAGTAACTCTTTTAATATCACTAAAATCACAGCATGTTTGCATAGTAAGTACTTTGAAGAAAAAATTCAAAATCTTGTAGTTTAATTACACTTTCTGTTTCCTCAACTTTCCCCCCTCTTTCTAGTCTCTCACTTGTGTTTTCAAAAATATCACTTTTATGAATGCCCAAAACCAAATTAAATCCTTGAACTTTATCCTTAAGCTATGAATAGTACTAAGGGGGCTCTCGTAAGTAACAACCTTCTTGTCTACCTGGGTTCTGAAAACATTGATAATAAAAATAGCAAAATATGAAAGCCAAAATATCTGTTTTCTTACTGAAAAAGGGCATGCTACAGCAGTCACATTGTTAGGTCTGATAGCAAGTGGCTTGTTAAGAGCAAATTCCAGAATGGGACCGACTCGTTTGCAGGCAGTACTGAACTGGGGCCTGCCCAGGTAAGATTCTTGTCATGGGGAAACAGAGAACTGATGCCCTTTGCCATCAGGCTAACTCCCAGGAGGATGAAGAGCAGAGCCAAACTCAGCACACCCAGTTGTTTTTTCCCACGTTACCAGTCAAGTACATTTGTCCCCCTCAGGGACAGCAGAGTGAGTCAAGGGTTGGACAGTGGTCAGGAATGTGCCTAGGAAAGTCCCTCCCCTCCTGGAAAAGGACATTCCTTTCTAATGGGTAGCCAACAGAATGTTATTTATTCACGTCTAGTGCATGCTAAACTGAAATGACAGATTTGAATAGAAGTCCACAAAATATCATCAGACTATCATTTAGAGCCATATGTAAATTACGTAAATTCTAAAACATTTCTTTCTTGGCAAAGAAATGATGTTTTCGTAATAAACAGTACTCATTGAGGGACATGTTAAAGGATCACATTCCATCCAGTCAATGTTAAGGATGTTGGAACTGGAACTTAAAGAACATCCCATTTGGTATTTTTACTATGTTATTTATGATGAGACGTCAGCTAGTTGTTTGTAAACTAGAACACATTTTTAAGACTGATTAAATGATTTTAACCAATAACTCTTCACATCAGGTATTAAAATAGGTCTACGGTATCTATTTAAGCCAAGCCGAGCCAAACCAAACCAATAATACAATGTTCTGTCAACTGTCATGATGAACTCTGAAACTTTGTTAATATGTTACTAGATCTCAAATATGTACTCTGTCATCTCTTAACATTAGGTTGTTTTTTGTTACACAGATCTTTATTAAAATATTCACTTAAAACTTAAGTCAATCTGTATGCTAGAGTTTAAAGCCAAATAGACTTGGTTTATTTTGCATTGTTTGTACTATGGAAGCAATATTTTACTTAATTTTTACAGTGGATCAGGAAAATAACTTTATGCCACTAGCATCCATAATGTCAAGTGTACTAACAGTGAAGGATTCTACAATTTTTCATAACTGTTTTCAACACTCTTTACTAACATGATTCGTTAAAATGTCTGAATGAAACTAGATTCCGAATGCCTAAGTTTTGGGCCATTTAAAGGCTGTGGCCGGGTGAATGCTCTGTTGGAGCACTGATCATAAAGAGATCACCCCCTCAATTGTCCCCCTACCTCAGAACCCTCTGTGGGTCTCTGCAGGCCAGAGAGGAGCAGCAGGAATGGCAGCAGGCCTCCTAGGAGCCAGATTCTCATCGTTGCAGGAGGTACAGTAGTTGGGAGAAGAATCTTCTTGCATCTGTTGATCAATGGACCCCATTTGCTTGTGTCACAAGTACTTCTCCTTTGCCCTTGTAGCTTCATCCTGAGATGAATTCTCAGAGTTCTCCTTTGAGGTTTTCTTTCAGTCTCAGCCAGAACCGTTTTTCCCCCTGTCTATGCTGAGCAACTTCTGTTGCCCACCAACAACCAATAGCTTGTCTGAGGGAAGAAATCAACTCCTACTTCTTTGCAAAACTGAAATCTCTGTGAAATAGCCAGATGCGCACACCAAATAAGGGTTTCTAAAGAGAACCCAAGTTACTTTTCAATTAAAAAAATAAAATCTCTGATCTAGTCTGTATTCAGGGGAATGCCGAAGTCCTGTTAAGTGTCAGACTCAGCAGTTCAGCCTTCCCTTTCCCAGCCAAACAGGAAAAAGCATGCTCTGTCCAGGGTTTGGGGCCAAGTAGCATTATCTGGAGCCCCAGGCTTCCATCAAAACTGATAAGATTGGCATGCTCAGGGCGGCTGGGAACGCGCCACCCTGGGTGTCTACAGGCTCATCTGGCCCTGCTGATAGGCCCTGCCCAGGATGGGTGTTCACAGAGCAAAGTGTGTTTTAGAGTTATTGTCAAAAAGAAGGCTCTTTGTACTGCTTTTCCCTGGCACCTTTGAAACTCTCCAATCCAGAGATTGTACCTCTGGGTTCAAAGCTCTTCCCCCATTTTCTCTTCTGAAGACAGGCCCTCTGTCCGCATAATTCCAGTCTCCAGTGAATCCTAATGACGACTGTCAGGAGACTGCTTATGTAGAGCTGACATAAGTTAAAATAGGGTCCACTGTGCAAACTTAATCCAGCACAGTTCTATTAAGCACTCTCTTTTAGGTAGGTACTACCCTTTCTAGTCTGAACATCCTTCTTCTCCTCCCAACCCTTGATATAATTATATTTTCTTGCAAATATTTTGTATTTATACTTCTGGATTCATTATTTAAGAAACTAAAAGTTAGCAATCCTTGATAATTGTTTTTCTTGCAAATATTTACTTCTGGATTCAATTTTTAACTTTTAAGGTAAACTAAGTGCTGTTCTTAAGTATTCTAGAATTTTTTGGCACCCTGAATTTTTTAATCTAAATTTTCTGATGATCATAGCAGTTCTGTCTCATTAACAAATATTCAGAATATTTAGAAAGCACAAAGGAGAAAAAAAGACACATAACCCATCACTTGGAGACAGCCACTAATTAGGTCTGGATTTTGATTTATACACCCTTAGACATACACACACACAGGTTTCTAGAACTGAAATAATACAGTATGCAGTTTTGCATACTGTTTATTCCCCTTAATATTTTAATGTAAGCATGTCCCTATATAATTTAATACCTATTGAAACATTTTTTAAACAAAGGTTCACTATATTCCATTACATAGGTGCTGCCACACAATGGGATAGCATGGGTGGATCCATGGACAGTCTCAGAAGAAGATTGGTAAGTGACTAGAACATGGACTCTTGAATAAGACATCTCAGTTCAATTCCTGGTGCTCCTTCTTCCTAAATGTGTGATCTTGGACAAGCTACTTAACCTCTCTGTCTCTCTGTTTCCTCGTGTGTTGAATGGAGATAATAATAGTGCCAACTTCATTTTAGTGTTGATACATTCATACCTCTTAGAATAGCATCTGGCATCTAGAAATTTTCCAATAAATAAAACCAATTATTATTATTGCACCAAAGTTTATTTAATAAATATCTTATATTTAGCTTGTTTTCAACTACATAAATTTTTGTGTGTTTCTCACAATTTTTAAGATGCCGTTCTAGAGATGTGACTACTGATCCATGGAATGCATATTTTTCAGATTTAATGGCAACCACTAGCAGTGTGTGAAAATATCCCCTTAAGACTTTAACAATTCTTAAGGTTCCCTATTAGCAACTGTTACTTTGGAATATTGAGATGTCATGAAGAGAACTAGACTTAGAATATGAAAATTTGAATTATAGGTTGAGTTCTACCCACAATGCTGGCTGAGGTAACTTTAAAAAATAAGTAATTTGTGCTTAGCCTCAGTTTCCTTAACCTTATAGAAAGTTGTCAGGCTTAAATAAGGTGAAACTTTTCTTTTATTGAGCAAGTACTGTACTTCAAGACCTTTTTGCATGTTATCTCAACCCATGGGACGACCATGAGGAGATATTTTAACCTTTCCTTTATAAATGTGGTTGTTGAGGCCCTGTGAAGTTTAATAACTTTTTAGTAATCACAGGTGCTTTTCTGTCTCCTGAAGCCCATGATCTTAAAACACTCTAAAAGAGTGTGTCATTTTATTATTATCTTCTATAAAGGTTTTGCTATTTTTCCTATCGTGACTGCCACTTCCAGGATAAGACCACTGGAGGGCAGCAGAAAACTTTGTAACATTTTATACCACTCAGTCTAAAAGAGAGAGAACAGAAAAGGGAATGGGGCAGGGAGCAGGAAGGGGGATAGAAAGAGAGAGAGAGAGGGAGAAAGATAGAAGGAGAGAGGGAGAGAGAGTGAGGGGGAGAGCAAAAGAGAGGAGGAGCGAGAGAGTGGGGAGGGGAGGGGAGAGAGAGAAGGTAGGGAGAGAGAGAGAAGGCCGGGAGAGAGAGAGAAAGAGAGAGAGAGAGAGAAAGAGACAGAGAACCATCAGTGAAAACAACTGGGGTAGGGAAAAGCTCAAGGTCTGGTGTATATGTGAACATATTTGAATTAAAATGAAAAGTTAAGTTTTCTGACTGTTTGGAGTCAATAAAAAGTCGTCTTTTGCCTTAAGGGCTATCTTATTAAGATTCTTATGTAATAATTTAATATTAGTTAATTTAGAGTTTGGGATGCATTCAGTTATCATTTAATGATACCCAGTTCTTCAAAATGCAGCCTATTTGTGCTGTCTTGATGGGTTGGGATATAAGTTTTGAAGTAGCACAGACCTTGTGTTGGAATTTTACTTCCATCACTTCCTACCTTTGTGAGTTGGAACAAATTACACTAATTCTCAGTTGCATTTTCTTCATATGTAAAAGTAGACATGGTAACACCAGTCTTGCAGTGTTCTGTTGACAATGAAATGAAAGACAAACAACTCATAGGGTGTCCAACACAGTGAAAGTTAACTTTTTTTTTTTTTTAAGCAGCTGTTTAAGAAGAGGTTTTGCTAATTTTCCAGATCTATTTTCTGGAATAAATTCTAGACATTCTAGACTATTCTAAACCTTCTTTCAGAGAATGGGTTGCAGTACTCACTAGAGGGCCTTTCCCAGGGAGGAAACTTATCTTCTATTACCATCCTTAAGGTTTGGCAATGACCTTTAGTAGTTCCTGTCTGGATCTTGTTGAACTCCTTCAGATCTGTGTCTAAATTTAATAGGAGTGTTTTATTTCCAGAAGTACTTGTTATTCACAGGAAAGTTGTTTGATAGTGACCCCATAATTTGGTAGGCAGAATGGGTTTGAGTTATCTACGTTTTAACTTATCAGTTCCTTCTTAACTCTTAACACTCTTACAGAAGTGAGCAAAGCTCCCTCAGTTATTTCACATTTTTATAACTTTTTATTTAGATAACATTTCATGCTTACACAAAAGGTGCAAGAGTAGAAGGAATTTCGATACACTCTCCAAATTAATAGTTGTTAATATTTTACCCCAATTGCTCTATCATTCTCTCTTTTTTTAAACAACTTGAGAATAAATTGCAAACATCATGCTCTTTTACCCTTAAATACCTCAGCATTTGTTTCATAAAACAGGGACATTCTCTTATATAACCACAGCTAATTACAAATATCATTTATATAATATCATCTAATCCATAGTTCATAGTCAAATTTATTAACTGTTCCTATAATATCCTTTATGTCTCGTCCCAGGATCACAATTTGCACTTAGTTGTCAAGTCTCTGTAGTCTCTTTAAGCTGCAATACTTCCTCAGTGTTTATTTTGCCTTTTGACCTTGGCAGGTTTGAGAAGCATTGGCCAGTTATTTTGTGGAATGTCTGTCAACTGGAGCTTGCACATTATTTCCTGGTAATTAGATTCAGATTATGCAGTTCTGGCTGGGAAATCACAGGGAGATGTTTTACCATTCTCAGGAGACATTTGCATCTATTGTTTCAATACCTTTTGCAATAATAGTTATTAAAGCAATTGCTTTATTATAGTATCTGGTTGCTTGGTTATATATTGATCATCAGATTATGTTATTTACCCTTTCTTTTTCTCACCTTTTTCTTTAAAAGCATAGGATCTTAGTGTCAGGAAAGAGCTTTGTTTTCCTTATCGTCGTCAGAGCAACTTCTGCTGCATGTGCTCTCACAACGGCTAACATTCTGTAAGTGTTTGTTGAATGAATGAGTGAATGAATAAATGCTTCCAAATTTCAGTACCTTGGGTACCATCCCCAAGAAGGCTATTTATTCTGGGAGAGATAGAGCAGAATTCCTAGTGGTGCATAGGAGGTTCTGAGGCCCAGGCTCACAGAAAAGACATTTGCCCAAGGACTATGCCTGAGTCTATCCAAATCCTGGGGACACAATGGGCAGCAGAAGATCTGACATAACTCAGGGACCATCTCAACCCTTGGGTAGAGCAGAGTGATTGGGAATACAGGGTAAGGGAGTAGCCATCCTTTTACACATTTGAAAATGATATATTTGCTGAGCATGAGCTGTGCATGATGCTCTGGGGATTCAGCCATAACCAACCAGATATGGTCCCAGCTCTCTAGGAACTTAGATCTGTGCAATTTTGAAAGTCAGCTCATGGTAACGGGGCCTAGCAGTCAGGAGGAGATTCTGGCAAAAAGCTCCATTTCCCAAAGGGAATTTAAAAAAAGAGAGTACTAGTCACATTAATTCACTAGAGAATGGGGATTAGAAATGGGTTCTTAATTTCCAAATCATCAATTTTTAGTGGAGAGTAGAAACTCTAAAATTTTCGAGGCATAGTCAGGACTAAGAGAACTGGAAGTTACTTACATATCTAGGGAGGAGCTGTGATCCCAGATGAGTCTGGGATCACGTTCCTCGATGAAAAGAGCAGTGACTGAGAGGACCCAGCATCCAATGCCCAGGCACCAGGCCCGGCTCCCACTGAGGCATGAGGGCTTGTGAGGCTGCACGTGAGGCCGTCTGCACACAGGGCAGGACTGAGCTTTTAGAGGTGGAATGACTGGGTGCATCTCTGGGAAACAGGATGGCAGAAATCGGAGATTAAGCAAGGAAGAGCAGCGCAAAAAAATGTGTGTGTGTGTGTGTGTGCACATGTATGTGTGACAATATATCTTTTTTTTGGGGGGGCAAGTATTACTTCAAAATCTGGAGTTTTCTATTGCATTGTGTTCCTCTATTTTCAGCATCTCCCCCACTTTGGCATTCATTTTGGTGGAATCCTTGGTTGTTTCTCATGTACGTTGAGCTTGCTAAGCAGACCAAGGTTTCCCACCACTGGCAGCAGCAATTCTCTGTGTTCCATGGATTAGTGGTTGTAAATTTACTTCTACACTTATGTTAGCACCCAGGCTTAATTTGAAATTAAGCTACTTCTCTTTGGTTATAATGGCTTTATATTAAATAATCCTTTGTTTATACATTTCTATTTTGTTCACTAAGAGACAACGAACTGAAGGCCTTTTTACCAGGTTTTTTATCTGCACCCTGTAGTCAAACCCTTTCTTTCATTTCCATGTGTCTCTACTATACTGGACAGAGGGGCACAATTCAGGGAAGATGGACCTTGCTTTTCTCTGGATAGATCATGGTGAGTAAATGCTTCGTGTGGCTCAGAAGTCTGCCTTTTGAAGGTTTTCTAACTTATTATCCTGCCAAACATAATAGCTCTTGCCCCACTCCCTATTTTCCCTGGATCACAAGCTACTCCCTAGAAATAAAGTTAACTTTTAGCATCTTCTGTTTGACTGTATCTTGAACAATTTGTAGCTTCTATTCATTACTAGAAATTGATGGCTTTTCTCCTCCACTCAGCTATAGCTTCTTTGTGAAGGAAGACATAGCCTGGCTTCACTGTCTGTTACTGTTCCTGGGGAGGTGGGAAGAGTGAGCTACCTTTTTATGGATACAGTGGGTTCTAAATTTGTACTATAGCTGTTCTCCTCTTAGCTTCCATGAGTATCTGGAGTTAAATCCATTCTACCAGTTTAAAGATTGATTTTCTTTAAAAAACTCTCATCTACTTGAGAAATTAATATTACATTCATAAACATAAAATTGATCATATTCTTATAAAATTCATAATGCTGGCTTCCTGCTAACAGAGATTTTGCTCCTCCCTTGCTCCGAGACATGTTACAATCTTCTTGCATTGACTAATAATGAATGGTACAAACATAAATCACTTTTCTCTAATCACTAGTTTTTTGTTTTTACTGACTGGAGGGGAAAGTGTTTCAGTCCACCTTACCCCAAAAGTAATAACATATCAAATAACACTTACTACATCAGTTTCATTGAATCCAAATTCATTCACTATTATTTAGAATGTTTCTGGTCTGCGGGGGCCAAGTCTCTCTCACTGCTCTTTTCTAATGTTTGAAGATGCTATTCTGTTCTTCCAAGTTTTCCCTTTCCAGACTCAACATTCTGACTCAACTTTTCCTCAGAGAGCACAGTTTCCAGACTATCATCCTGGCCATCTTTCTCTTTCTGAATTCCAGTAAGCCCATGACCCTTGTAAAATACAGCAACGAGACACTCCACATATGTCTAATCTGTGGGACTAAAGGCTTCCTTTGTTCTGAACACTTTGCTTCCACTGATGTTATTATAACCTAAGACAAAGCAGCTTTTTTGGGGGCAATTATGTCATACTTTGACTCACTGAATTTGCACGTGATAGAAATCATAAGTCATTACCATATGAACTTCTATTAGTAAGTCAACTCTCACCAATTCTATGCACCTGTAAAGTTGAAGTAGATTTATCAAGCCCAATTTTAGAACCTTACATTTATGCATATTAAGTTTCTTTATTTTAGCTTGTCAAGCACTTCATGAATCTTAATATGAAGTATATTAGCAATAACTCTTGGTTTAGTTTCATGAAAGAAAACCGGAATACTCTTCTTTTCATATCTTCATTCCAAACCTTAAAATATTAAAATTAGCACAGGACTCAGTAGCGACAGCTGGCCATGACAATAAGAATTTCCTTTTAGATTGAAAATGATGCATTTTAAAGCTCTTTTTAGTTATCAATCAACCAGTTCTGCTTAACCAGGTTTGAACACATAATTCTGCTAATATCTTAATTAGGAAATTCAACTTGTCAGTTGAATTCTAAAGACATTTTTGGTTTAGCATGCGTAATTTAAAAAATATTTGTATGCCCTCAGGTAGTCAAGCATTCTTCATTTACTCATAATTCACACCTTTCACCCTTAGACTCGTTTGATCATGTATATTCTCCGCCTGGACTTTGTAGGCATTTGAGTTTGCCAGCCGTATCCGAATCATTCCACTTAGGATATAGAAACCTTTAAAGCATGTCACCCCTAGCCTACAAATGAGAGGAAAAGCTATATAACTTATAAAATCACAAATTTTCTTGAATCTATGAAAAAGCCGAGGTCACAAGACAACCAGGTTAACTGAATTTCAGAGGGCAACAGGACCTATGAGGAGAGATGGGGCACATGAATTGCTACATCTTTGTGGGAGTAGAGGAGAAAGGGGCAGCTGTCTTAAGAGTGGGTAAAAAATAAGCAGCCAAAATTTTAACAAATTCTTAAAGGTCCAGTGTAGGCTAGTGCGACAGTTCAGAATCTTCTAGAGATCTAGACTCAAGAAGAATAGACACTCATTCTCAAATCCTTTTCCATAAGCCTCCATGGGGAATTCACAAGAAAGACTGGAGACAGGACAGGAGACCTGAGAGATTCCTTCTCTGAGATGAAAGCAGGTACAAAGCCTTCGCTGTTCTCTCTGTCTCTGCTGTTATTTGAAGCAAAAGCCATGGCCCTGGGGGAGGGTGAAGGGCACTTGTCTGGTTCAGGAACCTGCAATCAAACAAAGCACAGAGGTCAGCCACCACCAGGGCAGAGTAGAAACTCTCCATGCAAGACCTTTCTTAGACACAAGGCAGAATTTGCTGCGGGGATGAGAAGGGAAGATGGAGGAGGGGGAGGAGTACTGAGAAAGCCCCAGGCCGTGGCCCAGGCACAAGAGTCCTTCCTTAGTTTGAGGCTATACCAGGCAAACCCCTTGCCCTGCCTTACAACAAGCCTGGCAGCAAGTAAGAAGAAAGAAACACTAGACTACTGCAGAGGGAGGTGCATGTCTGTGGAGTGGCATGCTGGGCCTGCTGCAAGCTGAACACAGAACAGAAACAGAGAAAAGCCCTCAGGTGTCTCAGACTCCACAATAGACACAAAGTAAAAGCAACCCACAGCTGGAGGAACTTGAAGTTGTGGTGCACTGAAGGCAACTAGAGCCAAACAAAACCCAAACCCAGCTCAACTACTGACTAGATTGACTCAACTCCCATACTAATTGCCTGAAAGAAGAAGATATGTGTCTATTTCAGGGTATAGATACCACTTACCTCAGTCTTTATTGTTTTTCTACGCACAGCATGCAACATTCAATAACGAATTATGGGCTGGGAGTTATAGCTCATGCCTGTAATCCCAGCACTTTGGGAAGCCAAGACAGGAGGATGGCTTTAGGTCAGGAATTTGAGATCAGCTTGGATGACATAGTAAGACTCCATCTTTGCAATAAAATTAAAAATTAGCCAGCCTTGGTGGCATACACCTGTGGTCCCAGCTACTTGAGAGGCCAAGGCAGGAGGATCTGTTGAGCTCAAGAAGTCAAGGCTGCAGTGAGCTGTGATCACACCACTGCACTTCAACCTGAGTGACAGAGTAAGACCCTATCTCAAAAAAAAAAAAATTACACTCACACAAAAATGACACAAACCATCCATTGTCAAGAGATAAAGCAATCCACAGAACCATACTGAAGACATTAGACAGGGACTTTAAAATGACTATGATTAATGGGTTAAAGTCAGTATGAAAGTTTGTCAAATGCTTTCCTAAAATCTAGACTTAACATATCCTAATTTTCCTAAAGCAGTTGACATTTTAAGAATTGGTATCCATAGTTGTGGCCATTTTTTTTTTTTTTTTAACTTCTTGGAGTCTACTTCATTAGAAACTGGTCTATAATATCTATTAACTTAAATTTCTTCATGATAATCATCACGTTTGCTTAATTCTCCAGGTAACACAAAGCAAACAAAAGATTGACACCAGATCTCCCCTTCTCCTTCTCCCACTCCCACTCCCCCTCCCCCTCCTACACCCCCTCCCCCTCCCCCCCCTCCTCCTCCTCTTTCTTCTTTTTGAGATAGGGTCTTGCTTTGTCACCCAGGCTGGAGTGCAGAGATGTGATCACAGCTCACTGCAGCCTCGACTGGGGCTCAAGTAATTCCCTCACCTCAGCCTCCCAAGTAACTAGGACTACAGGCACATGCCACTATTCCCAGCCGATTTTTAAATTTTTTGTAGAGATGGAGTCTCACTCTGCTGTCTAGCCTGGTCTTGAGCTCCTGGGCTCAAGTAATCCTCCCACCTCAGCCTCCCAAACTACTGGGATTACAGGGGTGAGCCACTGCATTGGGCCCAGACCAGGTCTTCTGACTCCAGTCAATGATGATTTGCATGAAACTACACTATAGTTAGCTGTAGGTGATTCTCCAGAACAATACTAACCGCAGCTAATATTTACTGCTATTAATATTTACATCAGATATTGTGCTAAATATTGTACATGTTTTATCTCATTCAATTCCCCAACTACCCTTTTTTTTAATAGTATAATCAATACTCTAAGTGCTGATGAACTGAGGATTAAAGCAACTAAAATAACTTTCAGCCTTCTTACCCTGTCTCTGTTGTCTCTTGTTTTCCATATCCTTTGTTGGGATGAGGTGAGTGGGAAGCTGTTTGTCCCTTTTGTCCTCACTCCCCTGACCTGGTTGATGAGCCCACATGCTCTGAAATTTCTTTCCTGGAAGTGGTGGTACTGGCTTGTTTCTTTTCTAGCTGGCCAACTTTTCTATGTTTGGTTCTTGTTCACATAAACTGTAGGACCTAGTGGCTCTTTTCTGATTAAGTTTACTTTTCTGAATTTGACAGCTCAAGTTATAGACCCTCATGTGCAGGGTTTATGATTCTCTGCTCCAGTCTAAATGAATTCCAGACATGGTTTTAGCACCTCTCGGTCAGCCCTATAGCCTTGATCCTCAATAAAATTATCTTTTTCAAGTCCCTGCATGATCAAAGGACACAGTTGTTTAGGAGATGGGCAGATACAGGCTTCAATCCTGATTCTACTTTTTCTAGTCCAACGACTTTGAGCATATTATTTAACATCTCTAAGTCTAGCTTACACTTTGGAAGATGGAGATAACATTATCCCTCTCAAATGGTCATTAGAACTGAATGAATAAAGTTTGTAAAGTGTTTAGGACAGTGTCTATTACTACCTAGGGAGTGCTCACTAAATGGCAATTATTATTGTTTTTAATATTATGATTATTATTCTTTAGAAGGAAGTTGGCTAGACCCAAATTGATACATTCAGTGTTCTTGGCCTTATAGGCCAATTAGTCAATCAAATCAGTCACAGTCATCTAAATGCACAACAGTTTCTTGACAAATGTACCTCACTTTTCATATATCCATGTTTTCAGTTGAATTTAATAGTTGAGTGGCTGCCTAGCAAAGACTTTGGGGAGTGGGTAGATGGGAAAGAGATTTAAGTATCAGATGAGAGGCCTTTAGGATTTTTTTTCAAATTTAAATAAAGGTCCTTTTTTAAAAAAAAGATTTAAATTATGTAATTCTTTTTAGTTGCAACTGCTTGTGTTTTGGATTTTTTTTTTTTTTGTTTATTTATTTTTAGAGACACGGTCTCTGTTGCCAAGCTCTAGTGTAGCAATGTGATTGTAGCTAACTGCAGCCTTGAATTCTCAAGCCATCTTCCCTCCTCAGCTGCCAAAGTAGCTGGAACAACAGGCACGCACCACGCCCAGCTAATTTTTCTATTATCTTGTAAAGATCTGGTCTTGCTGTGTTACCTCAGCCTCCCAAAGTGCTGTGCTTATGGGCATGAGCCCTGCACTGGGCTGCTTACCAGTTTTATTGTTCATTTTTCCTTTTTTAAGCAAGCATGGATATTATTAAGAATTATTTTTTTAATAGAAGAAAATACCTATAAAATTTTTTGTACATTTCTCAAGTTGATGGTTTGTAAATTCAATGGATGTTTAACATATTTAATTATAAAAATGTTACTTGAAAGACAGCATGTTATTGTCCAAATGTAGAGAACAGTTAGAATGATATTTTAGCTGAAATATAATGTAAGTTTTCCGGACTTGGTGTGGGGTTTTATTGCATCATTTATATCTCTTTTTTTCCTTAATTAAAAAAATATGCCTTTAGATGTTGTTTCAGACTGGGAGATCTTTGGGTGAAACTTTAATTGCTGTCAAGGAAAACATAGTTCTCTGGCCAACTTAATATAGCCACACGGTTCTACATTCATGTGAGTTGTGTACAAAAGCAGAACTGTACTGTAGTATTGAGAAAGGAAAATTTTGGTCAAGCTGCTGCTTCTGGATCTTGACCGCAGTTACATAAACATTGAAATTTTGTGACTAATGGCCAGGAAAACAGCATTGTTTACATATTGGCCCAGCGGAACAGTTTACTATAATTCTGTCAATAATTTGAATTGCAAGTTTCCAGAGCCAGTAGGGGCAGAAGAGCTGGGCAGCTAAGCACATGATCTTCTCTACTTGCTCACTCATGCCTGACGTCCCCTAAACCAAACAGGGGCTAGGCTTTCAGGATATAGCTAGAGAGGAATCTTACACGGCAATTATCTACAGAAAAAGTCATACATGGACTTTCATGTATCAGGGTACACATGACTGATTGCAGATTACTCCCAAAGGAGATTTTTTTACTGGGGTATAAATCAAAGGAGCTGGCACAAGGTTACTTTATACCTGCAAGTAATGGATGGTGGTGAAAGGAAGAGCAAAGAAAAGGGAAATGAGAGACACTAGAAAAACAAACTTATTTTAGTATTTTACCTTCAATTACTTCTTTGTATAATGAAGAGTTTCCCATTCTCACATTTAGTTTAAAAGTGTTGGATTTTTAGAAAATATGGAGATACAGAAATTAATACATTTTTCACATTTCTGTGTATTACATGTAAGAAACTTCTATTTTAAAGACTAGTGTTAGAAGTTAAAACAACAAAAAAGGAAATGATTTATGTTCTGCTAACAAGTGGTTGATATGTCTATTTTTATAAGTTCTATACCAAGAAGTATGTAGTAGTGTAGATAAAAATAAAAATATCTAACCTAGCTCCAGAACTCTTTTTATACGTATTTTCTTCTTTCATATACTAAATATACACTTAGCAGTTTAAAAATTCTCATCATTATTCAATTTAATCTTCATAGTAACCTAAAAAGTAGTTAGAATAGACAGTATTTGCCCTATTTTCCAGGTAAGGAAATTGAGGGCAAATAGGCTAAGTGACCTTGTTTTGTTTTTGTTTTTGTTTTGAGGCAGGGTCTCTCTCTGTTACCCAGGATGGAGAGCAATGGCATGATCATAGCTCACTGCACCCTCCTCCCAGGCTCAAGCAATCCCTCCACGTCAGCCTCCTGAGTAGCTGGGACTACAGGCGTGTGCCACCATGTCCGGCTAATTTTTGAATTTTTTGTACAGATGGGGTTTCACCATGTTGCCCAGACTGGTCTCAAACTCCTGGGCTCAAGCAATCCTCCTGCCTTGGCCTCCCAAGTCCTGGGATTACAGGCGTGAGCTGCGCCTGGCCAGCTAAGTGACTGTTAAGAAACACATAACTAGTATGTGTTAGGACTATGTGTAAGACTCACATCTACTGTCTAGTGTCTTTAAGCCCAGTTTCTTTCTTTCTTTTTTTTTATTTCCAACTTTTATTTTAAGTTCAGGGTACCTGTGCAGGATTGTTACATAGGTAAACATGTGCCATGGTGGTCTGCGGCACAGATCATCCCATCTTAATACCTGGGCTTAACACCCAGCTATTAAGTCCAGCATCCATTAGCTATTCTTCCTGATCCTCTCCCTTCTTCCATCCCCTGCCCTTTGACAGGCTTCACTGTGTGTTGTTCCTTCCATGTGTCCATGTGTTCTCATTATTTGGCTCCCACTTATAAGTGAGAACATGCAGTGTTTGGTTTCCTGTTGCTGTGTTAGTTTGCTAAGGATAAAGGCCTCTAGCACCATCCATGACATCCAAAAGACACGATCTCATTCCTTTTTATGGCTGCATAGTATTCCATGGGGTATATGTACCACATTTTCTTTATCCAGTCTATCATTGATGGGCATTTAGGTTGATTCCATGTTTTTGCTATTGTGAATAGTGCTGCAATGAACATATGCATGTAAGGTCTTTATAGGATAATGGTTTATATTCCTTTGGGACTATACCTGGCAAGAGGATTGCTGGGTGGAATGGTGTTTCTGCCTCTAGATCTTTAAGGAATCACCACACTGTCTTCCACAATGGTTGAACTAATTTTTTTTTTTTTGAGACAGAGTCTTGCTTTGTCACTCAGGCTGGAGTGCAGTGGTGCAATTTGGGCTCACTGCAATCTTCACCTCCGAGGTTCAAGCGATTCTTGTGCCTCAGCTGGTCACCATCATGCCTGGCTAATTTTCATATTTTTAGTAGAGATGCAGTTTCGCCATGTTGGCCAGGCTGGTCTCCAACTCCTGACCTCAGGTGATCCACCTGCCTTGGCCTCCCAAAGTGCTGGGATTACAGGCGTGAGCCACTGTGCCCAGCCTGGTTGAACTAATTTACACTCCCATCAACAGTGAGTGTTCATTTTTCTCCACAAACTTGCCAGCATCTGTTGCTTTTTGACTTTTCAATAACAGCCATTCTGACTGGTGTGAGATGATGTCTCATTGTGGTTTAGATTTGCATTTCTCTAGTGATCAGTGATGTTGAGGTTTTTTTCATATATTTGTTGGCCGCATGTATGTCTTCCTTTGAGATGTGTCTGTTCATGTCCTTCTCCCACTTTTTATGGGGTTGTCTTTTTAATGTAAGTTTAAGTTACTTATAGATCCTGGATATTAGATCTTTGTTAGATGGATAGATTGCAGAATTTTTCCCCATTCTGTAGGTTGTCTGTTTACTCTGTTGATAGTTTGTCAATTTTTGTTTTTGTTGCAATTGCTTTTTGCATCTTCATCATGAAATCTTTGCCCATGCCTATGTCCTGAATGGTATTGCCTAGGTTTTCTTCTAGGGTTTTTATAGTTTTGGGTTTTACATTTAAGTCTAATCCATCTTGAGTTGATTTTTGTATATGGTGTAAGGAAGGGGTCCAGTTTCAATTTTCTGCTTATAGCTAGCCAGTTCTCCCAGCATAATTTATTAAATAGGGAATCGTTTCCCCACTGCTTGCTTTTGTCGGGTTTGTCAAAGATTAGATCGTTGTAGGTGTGTGGTCCTATTTCTGGGTTCTCTATTCTGTTCCATTGGTCCCTGTGTCTGTTCTTGTACCAGAACCATGCTATTTTGGTTACTGTAGCTCTGTAGTATAGTTTGAAGTCATGTCGTGTGATGCTTCCAGGTTTGTTCTTTTTGTTCTCTTTTGCTTAGGATTGCCTTGGCTATTTGGGCTTTTTTTGGGGTTCCATATGAATTTTAAAATAGTTTTTTTCTAATTCTGAGAAGAATGTCAATGGTAGTTTAATGGGAATAGTATTGAATCTATAAATGCCTTTGAGCAGTATGGCCATTTTCACACTATTGATTCTTCCTGTCTGTGAGCATGGAATATGTTTTCATTTGTATCATCTCAGATTTCTCTGAGCAGTGGTTTGTAGTTCTCTTTGAAGAAGTCCTTCACTTCCCTTTTTCACTGTATTCCTAGGTATTTTATTCTTTTTGTGGCAATTGTGAATGGGAGTTCATTCGTGATTTGGGTCTCAGCTTACCTGTTGTTTGTGTCTAGAAATGCTGTCAATTTTTGCACATGGATTTTGTATCCTGAGACTTTGCTGAAGTTGCTTATTAGCTTTAAAAGCTTTTGGGCTGAGATAATAGGGTTTTCTAGATATAGAATCATGCCGTTTACACACAAAGATAGTTTGACTTCCTCTCTTGCTATTTAAATACTGTTATTTCTTTCTCTTGCCTGATTGCCCTGGCCAGAACTTCCAATACTATGTTGAATAGGAGTTGTGAGAGAGGGCAAACTTATCTTATGCCAGTTTTCAAGGGGAATGTTTCTGGCTTTTGCCCATTCCCGTATATTATTGGCTGTGGATTTGTTATATATGGCTCTTATTTTTTTGAGGTATGTTCCTTCAATACCTACTTTATTGAGAGTTTTTGACATGAAGGGATGTTGAATTTTATTGAAGGCCTTTTTTTTTCATCTATTGTGATACTCATGTGATTTTTGTCTTTAGTTCTGCTTATGTGATGAATCACATTTATTGATTTGCATATGTTGAACCAGCCTTGCATATCAGGGATAAAGCCTACTTGATTGTGTTGGGTAAGCTTTTTGATGTTCTGCTGAATTTGGTTTGCAATTATTTTGTTGAGGATTTGATGTTCATCAAGGATATTGTTCTGTATTTTTTTTTTTTATCTCTGCCATGTTTTGGTATCATGTTTTGGATGATACTGGCCTCAAAGAATGAGTTAGGAAGGAGTTCCTTTTTTTCAAGTTTTTGTGATAGTTTCAATAGGAATAGTATCAGCTCGTCTTTGTACCTTTGGTCAAATTCAGCTGTGAATCTTTCTGGTCCTGGGCTTTTTTTGATTGGTAGGCTATTTATTACTGCCTCAATTTCAGAACTCATTATTGGTCTATTCAGGGATTCAATTTCTTCCTGGTTCAGTCTTGGTAGGGTGTATGTGTCCAGGAATTTACTATTTCTTCTAGATTTTCCAGTTTATGTGCATAGATGTGTTTATAATATTCTCTGATAGTTTGTATTTCTGTGGGGTCAGTGGTAGTATCCCCCTTATAATTTCTAATTGTGTTTATTTGAATCTTCTCTATTTTGGTCTTCCATTAGTCTAGCAAACAGTCTATTGCTTTTATTAATTTTTTCAGAAAACTACCTCTTGGATTCATTATTTTTTTGAAGGGTTTTTCATGTATCTTTCTCCTTCAGTTCCACTCTGATCTTGGTTATTTCTTATTTCTTGTCTTCCGCTAGCTTTGGTGTTTGTTTGCTCTTGGTTCTCTAATTACTTTAGTTGTGATGTTAGTTTGTTAACGAGATCTTTCTAGCTTTTGGATGTGGGCATTTAGTGCTATAAGTTTCCCTCTTAACACTGCTTTAGCTGCATCGAAGAGGTTCTGGTATGTTGTATCTTTGTTATCATTAATTTCACAGAACTTTCTTGATTTCTGCCTGAATTTCATTATTTACCCAAAAGTCATTCAGGAGCAGGTTGTTCAATTTCCACATAGTTGTATGGTTTCGAGTGAATTTCTTAATTTTGAGTTCTAATTTTATTGCACTGTGGTTCAAGAGACTGTTTGTTATTATTTCAGTTATTTTGCATTTGCTGAGGAGTGTTTTACTTCTGATTATGTGATCAATTTCAGAGTAAGTGCCCTATGACACTGAGAAGAGTGTATATTCTGTTGTTTTTAGGTGGCGAGTTCTGTAGATATCTATCAGGTCCACTTGATCCAGAGCTGAGTTCTGGTCCTGAATGTCTTTGATAATTTTCTGTCTTGATGATCTGTCTAATATTGTCAGTGGGGTGTTAAAGTCTCCCATTATTATTGAGCGGGAGTCTATGTCTCTTTGAAGGTCTCTAAGAACTTGCTTTATAAATCTGCATACTCCTGTATTGAGTGCATATATATTTAGGAAAGTTAGCTCTTCTTGTTGAATTGAACCCTTTACCACTATATAAAGCCCTTCTTTGTTGTCTTTTTGATCTTTTTTTTTTTTTTTTGGTTGTTGTTTGTTCATTTTGTTTTGAGACAGAGTCTCGCTCTGTTGCCCAGGCTGGAGTGCAGTGGCATGATCTTGGCTCACTGTAATCTCTGCCTCCTGGGTTCTAGCGATTCTCCTGCCTCAGCCTTCTGAGTAGTTGGGACTACAAGCACATATGAGCACACCTGGCTAATTTTTATATTTTTAGTAGAAACAGGGTTTTACCATGTTGGCCAGGCTGGTATCAACCTCCTGGCCTCAAGTGATCTACCTACCATGGCCTCTCAAAGTGCGGAGATTACAGGCATGAGCCACTGTGCTCAGCCCTGATCTTTGGTTATTTAAAGTCTGCTTTGTCAGAAACTAGGTTTGCAACCCTTGTTTTTTTCTGTTTTCCATTTTCTTGGTAAATTTTTCTCTATCCCTTTATTTTGAGCCTATGTGTGTCTTTGTGTGTGAGATGGGTCTCTTGAAGACAGCATACCAATGGGTCCTGCTTTTTTTTATCCAGCTTGCCATTCTGTGTCTTTTAATTGGGGATTTAGCCTGTTTACATTTAGTATTGTCATGGGTGGATTTGATCCACACATAACATGATGCTAGCTGGTTATTTTGCAAATTTGTTTATGTGGTTGCTTTATATTGTCACTGGTCTGTGTATTTCAGTGCTTTTGTAGTGGCTGATAACAGCTTTGCTTTCCATATTTAGTGCTTCCTTTAGGAGCTCTTTTAAAGTAGGTCTGGTGGTAATGGATTTCCTCAGCATTTGCTTGCCTGAAAAGGATCTTATTTCTCCTTTGCTTATGAAGCTTAGTTTCACCTGATATGAAATTCTGGGTTGGAAATTCTTTTCTTTTTTTAAAAAATTTATTTTCTTTATTTTGTTTTCTTTTTTTTTTTTAATTATACTTTAAGTTCTAAGGTACATGTGCGCAAAGTGCAGGTTTGTTACGTAGGTGTACGTGTGCCATGTTGGCTTGCTGCACCCATTAACTCATCAATTACATTAGGTATTTCTCCTAATGCTATCCCTCCTCCTGCCCCCCACCCCATGACAGGCCCCAGGGTGTGATATTCCTTGCCCTGTGTCCAGGTGTTCTCATTTTTCCATTCCCACCTATGAGTGAGAACATGCAGCATTTGGTTTTCTGTCCTTGTGATAGTTTGCTCAGAATGATGGTTTCCAGAATGATGCATCCATGTCCCTGAAAAGGACATGAACTCATCCTTTTTTTTTTTTTTTTTTTTTGAGACAGAGTCTTGCTCTGTCACCCAGGCTGGAGTGCAGTGGTGTGATCTTGGCTCACTGAAAGCTCTGCCTCCTGGGTTCATGCCATTCTCTTGCCTCAGCCTCCCGAGTAGCTGGGACCATGGGCGCCCACAACCATGCCCAGCTAATTTTTTGTATTTTTAGTAGAGATGGGGTTTCAGCGTGTTAGCTAGGATGGTTTCGATCTCCTGACCTTGTGATCCACCTGCCTCGGCCTCCCAAAGTGCTGGGATTATAGGCGTGAGGCACCATGCCCAGCCAAACTCATGCTTTTTTATGGCTGCGTAGTATTCCATGGTGTATATGTACCACATTTTCTTAATCCAATCTATCATTGATGGACATTTGGGTTGGTTCCAAGTCTTTGCTATTGTGAATAGTGCCACAATAAACATACGTGTGCATGTGTCTTTATAGTAGCATGATTTATAATCCTTTGGGTATATACCCAGTAATGGGATCACTGGGCCAAATGGTATTTCTAGTTCTAGATCTTTGAGGAATTGCCACACTGTCTTCCACAATGGTTGAACTAGTTTAAACTCCCACCAACAGTGTAAAAGTGTTCCTATTTCTCCACATCCTCTCCAGCATCTGTTGTTTCCTGACTTTTTAATGACTGCTATTCTAAGTGGTGTGAGATAATATCTCATTGTGGTTTTGACTGGCATTTCTCTGATGATCAGTGATGATGAGCATTTTTTCATGTGTCTGTTGGCTACATAAATGTCTTCTTTTTGAGAAGTGTCTATTCATATCCATTTCCCACTTTTTGATGGGGTTGCTTGTTTTTTTGTTCTAAATTTGTTTAAATTCTTTGTAGAGTCTGGATATTAGCCCTTTGCCAGGTGGGTAGATTGCAAAAATTTTCTCCCATTCTGTAGGTTGCCTGTTCACTCTGATGGTAGTTTCTTTTGCTATGCAGAAGCTCTTTAGTTTAATTAGATCCCATTTGTCTATTTTGGCTTTTGTTACCATTGCTTTTGGTGTTTTAGTCATGAAGTCCTTGCCCATGCCTATGTCCTGAGTGGTATTGCCTAGGTTTTCTTCTAGGGTTTTTATGGTTTTAGGCCTAACATTTAAGTCTTTAATCCATCTTGAATTAATTTTTGTATAAGGTGTAAGGAAGGGATCCAATTTCAGCTTGCTACATATGGCTAGCCAGTTTCCCCAGCACCATTTATTAAACAGGGAATCCTTTCCCCTTTCCTTGTTTTCGTCAGGTTTGTCAAAGATCAGATGGTTGTAGCTGTATGGTATTACTTCTGAGGCCTCTGTTCTGTTCCATTGGTCTATAGATCTGTTTTGACACAAGTACCATGCTGTTTTGCTTACTGTAGCCTTGCAGTATAGTTTGAAGTCAGGTAGCATGATGCCTCCAGCTTTGTTCTTTTGGCTTAGGATTGTCTTGGCAATACAGGCTCTTTTTTGGTCCCATATGAACTTTAAAGTAGTTTTTTCCGATTCTATGAAGAAAGTCATTGGTAGCTTGATGCAGATGGCATTGAATCTATAAATTACCTTGGGCAGTATGGCCATTTTCATGATGTTAATTCTTCCTATCCATGTTCTTCCATTTGTTTGTGTCATCTTTTATTTTGTTGAGCAGTGGTTTGTAGTTCTCCTTGAAGAGGTCCTTCACATCCCTTGTAAGTTGGATTCCTAGGTATTTTATTCTCTTTGAAGCAATTGTGAATGGAAGTTCACTCATGATTTGGCTCTCGTCTGTTATTGGTGTATAGGAATGCTTGTGATTTTTGCACATTGATTTTGTATCCCGAGACTTTGCTGAAGTTGCTTATCAGCTTAAGGAGATTTTGGGCTGAGACAATGGGGTTTTCTAAATATATAGTCATGTCATCTGCAAACAGGGACAATTTGACTTCCTCTTTTCCTGATTGAAAACATTTTATTTCTTTCTCTTGCCTGATTGCCCTGGCCAGAACTTCCAACACTGTGTTGATTAGGAGTGGTGAGAGAGGGCATCCCTTTCTTGTGCCAGTTTTCAAAGGGAATGCTTCCAGTTCTTGCCCATTCAGTATGTTATTGGCTGTGGGTTTGTCATAAATAGCTCTTATTGTTTTGAGAGACGTTCCATCAATTTGTAGTTTATTGGGAGTTTTTAACATGAAAGGCTGTTGAATTTTGTCGAAGGCCTTTTCTGCATCTATTGAGATAATCATGTGGTTTTTGTCGTTGGTTCTGTTTATGTGATGGATTACGTTTATTGATTTGCGTATGTTGAACCAGCCTTGCATCCCAGGGATGAAGCTGACTTGATCGTGGTGGATAAGCTTTTTGATGTGCTGCTGGATTTGGTTTGCCAGTATTTTATTGAGGACTTTCGCATCAATGTTCATCAGGGATATTGGTCTAAAATTCTCTTTTTTGTTGTGTCTCTGCCAGGCTTTGGTATCAGGATGATGCTGGCTTCTTAAAGTGAGTTAGGGAGGATTCTGTCTTTTCCTATTGATTGGAATAGTTTCAGAAGGAATGGTACCAGCTCCTCTTTGTACCTCTGGTAGAATTCAGCTGTGAATCCATCTGGTCTTGGACTTTTTTTGGTTGGTAGGCTATTAATTATTGGAACCTGTTATTGGTCTATTCAGATATTCAATTTCTTCCTGGTTTAGTCTTGGGAGGGTGTATGTGTCCAGGAATTTATCCATTACTTCTAGATTTTCTAGTTTATTTGTATAGAGGTGTTTATAGTATTCTCTGATGGTAGTTTGTATTTCTGTGGGATTTGTGGTGATATCCCCTTTATCATTTTTTATTGCGTCTATTTGATTCTTCTCTCTTTTCTTCTTTATTAGTCTTGCTAGTGGTCTGTCCATTTTGTTGATCTTTTAAAAAAACCAGCCCCTGGATTCATTGATTTTTTGAAGGGTTTTTTGTGTCTCTATCTCCTTCAGTTCTGCTCTGATCTTAGTTATTTCTTGCCTTCTGCTAGCTTTTGAATGTGTTTGCTCTTGCTTCTCTAGTTCTTTTAATTGTGATGTTAGGGTGTCGATTTTAGATCTTTCCTGCTTTCTCTTGTGGGCATTTAGTGCTATAAATTTCCCTCTACATGCTGCTTTCAGTGTGTCCCAGAGATTCTGGTATGTTGTGTCTTTGTTCTCATTGGTTTCAATGAACATCTTTATTTCTGCCTTCATTTCATTATTTCCCCAGTAGTCATTCAGGAGCAGGTTGTTCAGTTTCCATGTAGTTACGCGGTTTTGAGTGATTTTCTTAATCCCGAGTTCTAATTTGATTGCTCTGTGGTCTGAGAGACAGTTTGTTGTGATTTCTGTTCTTTTACATTTGCCGAAGAGGGCTTTACTGCCAACTGTGTGGTCAATTTTGGAATAAGTGTGATGTGATGCTGAGAAGAATGTATATTCTATTGATTTGGGGTGGAAAGTTCTGTAGATGTCTACTAGGTCTGCTTGTTGCAGAGCTGAGTTCAAGTCCTGGATATCTTTGTTAACCTTCTGTCTCGTTGATCTGTCTAATATTGACAGTGGTGTGTTAAAGTCTCCCATTATTATTGTGTGGGAATCTAAGTCTCTTTGTAGGTCTCTAAAGATTTGCTTTATGAATCTGGCTGCTCCTGTATTGGGTGCATATACATTTAGGATAGTTAGCTCTTCTTGTTGAATTGATCCCTTTACCATTATGTAATGGCATTGTCTCTTTTGATCTTTGTTGGTTTAAAGTCTGCTTTATCAGAGACAAGGATTGCAACCCCTGCTTTTTTTGCTTTCCATTTGCTTGGTAGATCTTCCTCCATCCCTTTATTTTGAGCCTATGTGTGTCTCTGCACAGGAGATGGATTTCCTGAATACAGCACACTGATGGGCCTTAACTCTTTATCCAATTTGCCAGTCTCTGTCTTTTAATTGGGTCATTTAGTCCATTTACATATAAGGTTAATATTGTTATGTGTGAATTTGATCCTGTCATTATGATGTTAGCTGGTTATTTTGCCCATTAGTTGATGCAGTTTCGTCCTATCATTGATGGTCTTTACAATTTGGCATGTTTTTGCAGTGGCTGGTACCAGTTGTTCCTTTCCATTTTTAGTGCCTCCTTCAGGGGCTCTTGTAAGGCAGGCCTGGTGGTGACAAAATCTCTCAGCATTTGCTTATCTGTAAAGGATTTTATTTCTCCTTCACTTATGAAGCTTAGTTTGGCTGGATATGAAATTCTGGGTTGAAAATTCTTTCTTTAAGAATGTTGAATATTGGCCCCTCCTCTCTTCTGGCTTGTAGAGTTTCTGCCGAGATATCCGCCGTTGGTCTGATGGGCTTCCCTTTGTGGGTAACCTGACCTTTCTCTCTGGCTGCCCTTAACATTTTTTCCTTCATTTCAACCTCGGTGAATCTGACAATTATGTGTCTTGGGGTTGCTCTTCTTGAGGAGTATCTTTGTAGTGTTCTCTGTATTTCCTGAATTTGAATGTTGGCCTTCCTTGCTAGGTTGGGGAAGTTCTCCTGGATAATAACCTTAAGAGTGTTTTTCAACTTGGTTCCATTTTCCCCGTCACTTTCAGGTACACCAGTCAGACATAGATTTGGTCTTTTCACTTTGTCCCATATTTCTTGGAGGCTTTGTTCGTTTCTTTTTACTCTTTTTTTCTCTAAACTTCTCTTCTCACTTTATTTCATTAATTTGATCTTCAATCACTGATACCCTTTCTTCCACTTGATTGAATCAGCTATTGAAGCTTGTGCATGTGTCACATAGATCTCGTGCCATGGTTTTCAGCTCCATCTCGTCATTTAAGGTCTTCTCTGCACTGTTTATTCTAGCTAGCCATTCATCTAATCTTTTTTCAAGGTTTTTAGCTTCCATGTGATGGGTTCAAACATCCTCCTTTAGCTTGGAGAAGTTTGTTATTACCAATCTTCTGAAGCCTACTTCTGTCAGCTCATCAAATTCATTCTCCATCCTTCTTTGTTCTATTGCTGGTGAGGAGCTGTGATCCTTTGGAGGAGAAGAGGCACTCCAGTTTTTAGAATTTTCAGCTTTTCTGCTCTGGTTTCTCCCCATCTCTGTGGTTTTATCTACCTTTGGTCTTTGATGGTGGTGACCTACAGATGGGGTTTTGGTGTGGATGTCCTTTTTGTTGATGTTGATGCTATTTATTTCTGTTTGTTAGTTTTCCTTCTAACAGTTAGGCCCCTCAGCTGCAGGTCTGTCGGAGTGTGCTGGGGGTCCACTCCAGATGGTGTTTGCCTGGGTATCACCAGTGGAGGCTGCAGAACAGCAAATATTGCAGAACAGCAAATATTGCTGCCTGATCCTTCCTCTGGAAGCTTTGTCCCTCTAACAGTTAGGCCCCTCAGCTGCAGGTCTGTCGGAGTGTGCTGGGGGTCTACTCCAGATGGTGTTTGCCTGGGTATCACCAGTGGAGGCTGCAGAACAGCAAATATTGCAGAACAGCAAATATTGCTGCCTGATCCTTCCTCTGGAAGCTTTGTCCCAGAGGGGCACCTGCCTGTATTAGGTGTCAGTCGGCCCCTACTGGGAGGTGTCTCCCAGTTAGGCTACACGAGGGTCAGGGACCCACTTGAGGAGGCAGTCTGTCCATTCCCCGAGCTCAAACACTGTGCTGAGAGAACCACTGCTCACCATTTTTCCAGATACTATTTGTTATGGCTTCCCTTGGCTAGGGAAGGGAAATCCCCTGACCCCTTGCACTTTGTGTTTTCTTTTGTTGTTGTTATTGTTGTTTTTTCTTTGTTTGTTTTTCTTTTAACAGCCTGACCATTCTTCTGTAGGGCTGCTGTGTTTGGCTGGGGGTCCAATCCAGACCTTAGTCACCTTGGTTTTTCTAGTACCTGAAGGTATCATCAGTGAATGCTGCAAAACAGCAAAGATGGCAGCCTGCCCGTCTCTCTGGGAGCTCTGTCCTGAGGGCTACTGACCTGTTGCTGGCCTAAACATGCCTGTACAAGGTGGCTGGAGACCCAGGTTGGGGTCACTAGGAACGAGATCAGGGACCTGCTTAAAGTATCAGTCTGGCTGCTTTTTGGTAGAGCAGCTGTGCTATGTTGAGGATCCCTTCAGCCCCCAATCCAAGGTCTGCAGGGTGGACTAGCTGAGATGCCCAAACAGCAAAGGTGGTGGCCTGCCCCATCTCTTGGGCTCCCCCATTCCAGGGAGAAATTAGAACTCTGTTGGTCATAGAACATGGGCAGGGGTGGCCTGGGGCCCCAGCTGGGAGGCCCTGCCCAGCAAGGAGGAATGGATCCTGCTCCCTTTTATAGAAGCAGTCTGGCCACACCTTAACAAGACAGTCATGGAGTCCTGGGGACCCATCCCTGGCCATGTCAGCTTGGACTCACCAAAGCCCACAGGCTGGAATGGCTGAGTCACCCAAACAGCAAAGATGGTGACCTGCTCCTCCCCCTGGGCACCCATCCCAGGGAGAAATCAGACCTCTGTCCATAGAGCAGGGTAGCCAGAGGCCCTGACTGGGAGGACCTGCCCTGCAAGGAGGAGTGGATTGGGTTCCTGTTTGAAGAAACAGTCTGACTACACCTTGACAAAAGAGCTCTGCCATGCTGGGGAGCTGCCTCTGTGCTGGTCGGCTTGCACTCTCCACACCCTGCAGGCTGGAGTGGCTTAGTTGTCCAAACAACCAAGGTGGTGGCCCACACCTCTCCCTCAGGGAGAGATCAGAACTCTGTCCATAGAAAATGGGCAGGAGTGGCCGAAGGTTCCAGATGGGAGGTCCCGTCCAGTGAGGAGGAATGTTTTGGGATACTGCTTAAAGAGGCAATCTGGCCACATTCTGGCAAAGCAACTGTGCTGTGTTGGGGGGAGTCTTTCCTTGTCCAGACCATTTGGATTTTCCAAAGCTCACAGGCTGGAATGGCTGAGTTGACCGAACAGCAGAGATGGTGGCCTGCCTCTGTCCTCCGGGTCTCTGACCCATCTCAGGCAGGCTCCACCCTGTTGCTAGTAGCTGGCTGGAATCCAAGCCAGTAGATCTTATCTTGTGAGGTGCCGTGGAAGTGGGGCCCACAGACTGACACTGGCCCCCTGGATTCAGCTCCCTTCCTAGGGGTATATACAGGTCTCCTGCCTTGCTGAGGATCCCAAAGCCAGAGTAGGTAAAGCTCCTGGGTCTCTGTGTGTGGCTGAGCAGCTGCTGTGCTGAGACTCTACACAGCTCTGTGTGTCAGACCCAAGGCCCTGTGGTGTGGGCTCACAAGGGAATCTCTTGATTTGACAGTTGCAAAGATCCGTGGGAGAAGTCTGGTTTCGTGGGGTCACACAGTCACTCACTGCTTCCTGTGGCTGGGGATGGGGATTCCCTTGGCTCTGTGTTGCTCTCAGGTGGGCTATCGCCCCACCCTGCTTTTCTATGTTCTCCATGGGTCAAGCTGTTTTCCTGATCAGCCTCACTGCGAGTACCTGGATATTTCAGTTGGAGGTGCGGTATTCACTTGCTCCTTTCTTTCCTCTTTGTGAGAGCCAGGTACCACAGCTGCTTCTAATTGGCCATCTCTGCCCTCTCCCCATCAGTTTCATTTCCGGTACATCACACAAACCATAGCAAAATAAAATGTGTAATATATGCTTGTATTAGTTTAATTACACTTAAGATTATGAGTCACAGAGACGCTTAGAAAATAATAGAAACTCCTTTCTTTCCTTTATTGTCAAACTCTTAGTTACCTATCTGCTTCTGACCACATTTAATTCACAACTATGGTTTCGATAAGACCTAAAGTATTAAATCAGTTGTCCAAAAAAGAAATTCCAAGCCCTAAATATGCCTACCTCAAATGTATGTTATCTGTGCATATTAAGGAAGAGTCAAGATGGAGGCTTAAAATGCTAGATAGTTGCTCCTTACTTAAAGTTGTTTATGTGACTACTCACCTATCTAATAACACAGTTATAATCATCTTATTTGCCTACTCTCACATGCTCATTCTATCTTTCCTGGAGTGCCTAAATTCCTTCAGCCTGTTTCTGTATCTTAACCTACTGTCTAACCCTCTCCCTGTCCTGAGTGGAAGGGGCTAACAACTGTTTTTATGAACAGAAGTATTGGCTCTGTGTATTTCTCTCATTTAGGCATAGGTAACAATTATAGGATTTTAAGGTTTGAAGTTTCATTTGGCCTGACCATCCTTTCCAGGAATTCCCTTTTCTTTGTCCCTGTCAAGTGGCGTTTCCCCTTGTTTAAATGTGTCCTGTGATGATAAGCTTACTCCAGTAGACATTTTCAAATGGAACTTCTGTCTTAGATTTTTCATTCGTTGAACCAAAATCTTTCTCTTTGTAATTTTTATCCTTTGTTCGTAGTTCTACTCTTAGGGTAGTATATCTTTTTCCTTTCCACGTGTTAGACCTCTGTAGGTTTGTACCTTGAGGCACACATGCCTTGTCTGCTTCAGATCAAATAGTATTCATTTCTTTCACCATTCGTCATGGAGCTTAGTTTTAAGCCCCTTTCCTTTTTGTATTGATTCTCTTCTAGATACAGTGCCCCTGGTCTCCAGAGTCCATCTCTGGGCTGTAAAATGGAGCCATGAAATGAGCAGGATATATATATGACCATACTAACTTAAGAGACACATGCACCTAAGCTTTCTAAAGGGAGAAGTGGGTTACATGAGATTATGGTGTGAGAAAATGTTAAACAAATGAAAGGGTCTACTCTTCCAATTTTGGCCCTCTTTGGTTCCAGTGACTGGGGCACAAGGAGAAGACATGAAAAGAGATACTGAAAATCAGTCCCAATTAGGTTTAGAGAAGTATAAGTGGAGATGAAGGTGATTTACATTTCATGCCCTTTCAGGAAGGAGTAACCATTCTAATACATCCTTCTCAAAGAGTGCATGTTTAGTGGAACATCAGCCAATGATGACTTGTGGAAAAAAAGCAGAGTGTCACCATCAAATGGGGAACATCGAGAAGCCTTCATTTTAGTGCATCCACCCATCCTAACTTATTCTGCAGGTCGTTTTGCAGTTGAAGCCATAAGGAAGGCAGTTTGTCACTTCTTTTTGAAAGCCCAGGTTTGTGTGTACCAGCATTAGCAAAGCCAGGAAAGCATCTTTGGTAGATACACTAACTGTGCTACAGGGTGGCCTCTCATGAAAGATCCTGGAAACCTAGAGGCTTATGAATATGGATACTAGAAAAACATTGTAGACTTTGTAGGGCCAATTCTAGAGTTTGAATATCTAAAAACTGACTTTATCATATCAAGGTCTTTTTTAGCCTCTACAAGTAATATCTGTTTTTAACATGAAGGAAATAAATCATGCAATGTTTAAAATTGCAAGGTATGTGTATACCAGGCAGCACAGACCTAAATTATGACTTTGAAGTTTTCTCACTGCAACATTTACAAACCCAGTCCAGCTTGTGGAAAACCACGGACAGATTTTGGTTTGGCTCAGGGCCTTCTTTTCATCTTCCAGGTCACTGAGTGCAAAGGAAAAAAAAAAAACCCTGTAAATATTTTTGAAGCACAGGTTTATTTTTCCCTCTTGCAAAATTAAAATTGAATTATTTAATTTTATCCAAGGGAACTAATTTGTTCTAGACAAGAGGCCGACTCTCTACCACTCAAAAATGCTTTTTAGACTGATTTCATGTTACTTCTGTGACTTTTGACTTTGTGATTTCCATGGAAGTCTTATTAGAAAATGAAAGATGATTGCAAAGGAGGTTTTCATTCTCAACATGTTTTCTAGCATTAGGGTTGGGTCTTCTCTTTTCTATATGGTTTCAAGTCTGATCAGTTTGCACACATTGCTCTGTGTCCCTAGTCTTCCCTTTGCAAAAAGACTTTCCAAGCTTTTTACCTTTAGTAGCAAAGAGTGTGTTTAGATATTGACATTTGAGTTCCAGTGCGTGTTTTGCTTTTAGTGACTTTAACTTACCTGACTTTGTTCCCACACCTCTTGACTACAGACAATACTGTTCCTACTCCCCATAGATGCAGTCAGAACCAGTGGAAATAAAGTGTCTATGTGACAGCACTAGAAGTAAATACGTTTTTAAAAATGAGACGTTAACACTATACACCTGGGGCTGCTAGAGCAGAATCATGAGTAGAGTCTGTGTGAAGAATTGGGTGTTTACTGAGCTGGGTCAGAGGAGGGTTATACTTCACTGAGATTGTGTCTCCTCTTTCTCTCATTGCAAACACACATGTACACCCACACACCTCATCTCTATTCTAGGTCCAAGTCTGCAACTGACATTCTAGTGGTTAGGCCTAGTGTGCTTCTCCTTCAATCCAGTCCTGGACAAATGCAGGTTCTCCAGGAACTGATAATTCTGAGGGGTCCAGATAAACTACATGTTTCTTTTCATTTGAGGAATCTCTTAGAAACCATGTCAGTCTGGGTCTATTTTTCCCTTACATTTGGTTGACAGCTTGAGAAACCTGGATTGCTGTTCAGCCAGCAAAGAACGTCTTTACGAGTTGGTAGCCTAGGTTGCTACTTTATAATATGATTTGAAAGGTACTTGAAGGCCCATGCTCCAAAGAATCTTGTTCCAGAGCTTGTTGGGCTAGCTTTAGGGTCACTATTTCATGCCAATTTCTTTGGGTCAACATGGTTCTCTCCAAATTCCATTTTTACAAAGCAGACATTTCCTTGGGAAGACTAAGGCAGCTTGTTTTGGTCTGTAGGTGGGAAGGGAGTAGATAGAAAAAGAGACACTAGTGTTAAATTAAATGAAATTTGGCCTAAAGCTGCCTCCATATGTAGCAAACTGTAACCTAATATGTAACCATATGTAGCAAACTGTAACTTAATATGTAAATACACTGCAATGTAACTTGCAGTGAGTATATTCTTGTCATGACTGATTGAGTTTTGGCCAATCATAGCAGCTGAGCTTTCAGCCAATCAGGGCCTGTAAACTGCTTAGACATGTCCAAATGAGGCAAATGCAGAGCTGTCACCAATCAGGCTATTTCTGCACGTCACTTCCTTTTTCTGTCTATAAATACTGCCTGCTCATATTGCTGAATGGAGCTTTCTTAACCTTTACTGCTTCAGAATGCTGCCTGATTCATGAACTCTTTCTTTGCTCAAATAAACTCTGCTAAATTTAATTTGTCTAACTTTTTTTTTTCTAGAATGAGAAAGTTTGGATGATTAGACAAGATTTTTTTTTTTTTTGGTTGTCATAGTTCTATACCAGACTGGCCTGATGTCAGGCCCCCTATGCCAAAGCTCATGATACAACCTGCCTAACATGGACTCAAAGCTCTAGGGTGGGGAAGAGTGAGGAAGCCTGGCCTGGGAAGTCCTATAAATAGCATTGCATAGAGGACACTGCATCTGATTCGCTGTAAGCTTTTGATGAGCTTTCCTCTACCTTCTGTCCTTCTGGTCCAGTTAGCTGGTTTTATACTGGATAATATATTAGCTAATCATTTTGCATCACCTGGCAACTTGTTAGGCATTTTGAATAAGGGAACAGAGCTAGCAGGGCCAATTGACTGACCATACATAGTGCATGTGACAAATTTACTGGCTTCCTGAATCTGCATTGGGATTTCTGATATAGCAGACTAGACTAATGAGGATGCATGTGAAACAGCAGTGAATACAATTAATTTTGAAGTGAATTTTAGTGCCGAGCACTTCTCCCTGCCACTGCCTTCCCAGGCCTTCCCTCACCTGGCCCTTTTGGCCTTCGCTGTTGATATATCTGTTTCTAATCCCTATTGGTTAACATATTTTATTCAAAGGCATACACAAAGGCATTGCCATCAAATTTTCAGGAGATTCATATCTCCAACAGATAGCTAATAAAATGAATGATGAAATTATCTCAACTATTGAATTCAACAAGATGACATTTAGATAGTGATAAAATACACTTTGCATTTAGATGATAAAATGTGCTCACAAGTACAGCATGGGGAAAGATGTGACTTGCTAGTGCTTTATGTTAAAAATACCTGAAGATTTTAACAAAGGCATTGGTGAGAAGCAACTATGAGAAAAGCAAATACAGTCTTAGATTCCTCATAGGTGCAACAAGACTTGGATCATGAACAGTCATAATTAGTTGCACTCTGAGACTATCAGAAAATGTGTTGTGCTTCACATTGGGTCCTGCAAGACAGACACTGATAAATTAGGATATAATCAGAAAAAGTTGCATGGGAGTGTGCAGGTATCTGAGCAACATATCCAATGTGGAAGACTGAAAAGAAGAGCAGAGAAATGAGTGAGTAGAATAGACTCATTCTGTTTTGTTTGAGAGAGACGAATTAAGGCCAAAATGTTTAAATTGATTCAATATACAAAAACTAGGGCATCATGTGGCCTAGAGCGCTTCATAACACATGTTTGCAAGTACAAACTGAATGACCATCTGCTACATTGGCCACATCATATGGCATAGAGTAGGCATATGATAAATATTTGTTAAATGTTACATACATGTAGGTGGAATGCTACGAATGCTGTAGAAAGAAATAGTGGGAGGCTGGGCTTGATTAATGGTTCTAAATAGTGTTCTGCAAGATTTTGGTCAATGCCCCTTGATAAAAACATTGTATTGTCAAAGTATCTTGCAAACCCCTGTGCTAAACAGGCTCAAACAAATTCCTTTACTTATGGACCACACAGAAGATTTGATATATTACATTTAGTATATTAAACATATATATATATATATTTCTAAGAGGAGATATATAAAGACAATAGAACTTGTCTGGGCATAGAACAATTTTGGCAGCACACTGGACTGGAGTATTATTACTGGAATACTTGTTTGGGGAACATTGAACTAAATTTGCTTTATATTTTTTCCAATTCTCTTTTATGTTTTCAAAGAGATGGGTGCAGATTGCCCATATGCTTCTAGTAAACTTTGTAGTTCTAGACCTATCTTTCTGGATCCTGTGGCTGTTCTATAGAAATTTATTAACCAGGATAGTGAAAAAGTTATGTCCTCTTTTTCAGCTCTATAATTTCTTCTTTGGTATATTCTTGTGTTTGAAGTCTAATTCACTCCTAGGAGTAAGTACTAACATTTATGATTTTCTTGGAATACTTTTATAATACAAAATTATTATCTTTTAGGCCTTTCCAAGACTCCTCATAAGGAGGAAAATTCTCTCTCAGAATGTTTAGAAAACATCAATGTACACAAATTATTTTCCTACTTTATTTATTATAGGTTTGTGGTCACAAGAAGTAGTCATTATCCTTAGATGAAATGGGTAGGGACAAATTTCATGTATTGCTCTACCCAAAGTAAAGGAGTCAGAGGGTTTCTAGGCAAACACCATGAAAGCCTCCTGTATTAACCAAATGAGCAAAGAGCACATTTCTTGAACAGTATTTTTCAAAGCTTAACCTCATGTTTGAACAACCCCAGATGACTTATGTTTCTGGCTTTCTTAATTGTTGGTTAGCTTTCAATGCCTGAATTCAGAAAAATTAGAGATGGAAAAATCCCCCAACAGGTCACCCAGCTCATTTCTTTAAAGGAATTAACAGATGAATCTCATAATGTAGTCCCTGGTTTTAACGTTCTTGAGGATGGGCCGGGGTTTCATTTTAAATTCAGAAATATTGGGGCCAATTTCAGTCCTAGGATGAATTCAGAGGCCACCAAGAGAGGTTCCTATATCCTACTTCTGCTTTCCCATTACTCAGAATGTGTAAAGTCATAAACTGAGTAGTTAAGTCATGATAGATCTTGGCTTTTCAACATGGAGCTGACAGGGGAAGGGTAGATAAGAAAGATGCAACCACAAGACTGAAAAATGTCAGTGTCAGGGGAAGAGGGCTAGGTGTTTGTATCCCTGCATTGACCAGTTTTTGGATACAGACTGCTTCTGGAGAGAGATGAAAATTGGAGCAAGATGACTTTCTTCAGTTAAGAGAGGTTTCAGGAAAGAGACTCAGGCAACTGAGAAAACGAATGCCTCAGTCCTGAAGGATCTGGGCAATGCACCACATCATTCATTACACCTACCCATCATGCTTGAGCTTGCTTCATACAAACTGTTCCAGAAACAGCTTCTTCAAGATTCTGATGGGTCTAATAGGAGGTTCTAGTCCTACTTTCCTGGATACTGTGGTTGTTTTATGCAAATGTATTTCCCAGTTTTAGTGTGATAACTATCTCATCTTTCCCAGCTCTATAATTTCTCCTTTGGTATATTCTCATATTTAAAGTCTAATTCACTTGTAGGGTCAAGCCAGAACACGTATGAAGGTTAGTGGGACTAACTATAGCCTGTGTCGGTACAGATGGTTGCAAGGCCACTGCTAATACTCATTGTTTCCCTCTTAAAAACTACCCATTCTAGATTTTGCTCACTCATAGCTTAACTGGTGGTCTTGGTGTCTAACCAGTAAGGGAGTTAGAGCTCCTTTCTTGAGAGTTGGGAGCTCCTGCACTATGCTCTTCTAGACCATGGCTGATATATCTGTCCATTTACTATCATGATTGGGCACAGACATATCAAGAGATGTTTCAGTGGTATCAGATTCACTTTCCCTCCTTAGATTGTGTAACAGAAGCTCTACCTTCTCCTGATGAAATTACCTTCTCCTGATGTCAATTACCCCTGTTAGGAAGCCCTACCTTCTCCTGATGGCAATTACCCTGTTAGGAAGATGACTCCTTCATTTGCTGCCTGGCATGAAGGGCCTGAAGTTACTGTGAAGCTTTAGAACGTAAGTGAGACTCTTCCTATGTTCCATGGTGAAAATATTTCCTCTTTCTAAACCACAATTTCCAGGCCTATAGATTGGAATTGTAGGGATTTAAAGTATAAATTCCTCATGTGGCTTACAAATGATGACAAGTAAGGCCACTCCTGCTTCCACACCTTATTGTTGGACACATATAGTCTACCTAACGGGGACACAGCCCTATGCAATGCTTGGTAGTTTAGGGTATGTAACACATCCTGGATTAAGGTGTCTCATTCTTGCCAGTGAAGCAGAGTAGATTAATGTGTTTTGTTCTGAACTGACATTAATGGCCAGGGATACTTACTGGTGTAAGGGACATGGCAGAAGGTATATCTAGGAATAATCAGATGGGTAGCAATGTCTGTGTTCCAGAGGAGGGCCAACTAGGATAAAATAGAACCCTAGTTCATAAATAGAGGCAAATATAGGCAAAGCAGAGACAATAGAGGCAAAGTTTCAGGGTTCCAAATCAGCATGAGTTTAGGATAGAATTCACTCTCATTAGAGCTCTGTATTATGACAAGGAAGCATTAAAATTGAAGAACTGATGGAAAGGCTACTAATGATAGATAATTAAGGACATCAAGAACTTAAGGTACATATAACAACAGATAATTTACAGATTCCCTCCATTCAAAGGATAAGGGTACATGGTGCTTGCATATATTTTACTACTACTACTACTACTACTAGTACTACTATATAAGAATGTAAGTTGAGTTCCATTCTAGTATGAATTACTTTGGCTGCAAAAATTTCAAACCCAGTTGAGTACAAAAATGAAGATCATTAATTTTCTAGTCTTTTTTGAAACTGCATGCTGCTCAGCATAGGTAGCCATGGCCTGGTGGAGGAGAGGAAGAGTGAAGTGAGTACAAAGTAGCCAGTGCTGTTTATAGTGTTTGGCTATGAATCCTGCAGACCGCTCTTCATAGGCAATTGTAGATGCTTGAGGTGTAGGTGTGACTCTCCAAAGAGTCATTGTCTTGCCATTTTTAATATCCAGACCATAGTAATAGTACAATACAATACAATAGAAATAGCTAACAACTATTGAGCACTTACTACATGCCAGGCAGTGTTTTGTGCACTTTACATATATTAATTTGTTTAATGTTGACAGCAACTCTAAGATAGGTACTAGAATAATCTTCTTTTGCAGATAAGGGAGTTGAGGCCCAGTGAGATTACTTAACTTGCCCAAGATTGACACATTCTCAGAGGCAGAGCTGCCATTAAAAACTAGGAGGCCTAGCTACAAAGTGCTTATTCTTAGACACTCTTCTAAGATGCAAATTGCTTTTATGGGTGGTGGCAGAGTAATCTGCTTATGTTGAAACACTCTTTGGTTCTCAGGCTAAATTAATCTACAGAAACACCTTACCAAGGTGAGCAAAGGGGAAGAGAATAAGACCTGTAACATGTTACTTTATGTGTCTTAGTTCTGAAAAACAAGGATATATCAAAAAAAGAAATTATAAAGCTGAGACGGTAGGTAGATGAAATTTTGACTGAGGTAGAAACTACATTAAAAATAGCTTCATCAGTTTGGAAAGTGTAACTATACACAATGGGAGGCTGGTAAAAATATATGGGCTATTTGTACACAACTCTTTAAGAAACTGGCTTAAAGAATTAGATTTTATGAGGTCAGTACAACTGAATTTCTCAAGAAAATAGAATTACCTGCCCTTGGGACAGTCACTTAAGTCACTTAGATTTTAAGCTCTCAAATTCTTCAACTGAAAAATGAGGGGATTGAAATAGATTATTGCTGAACCTCTTGCCAACTCCAAAACTATAAAACTAGTGTTATGTAACGAAGAAAACAAGCTGGAGCGAGAGGATTCTGGAGCTAGAAGATGCTGGTTGACTCTTCACTATTTACCACCTGAATGATTGTCACAGATTTGGTTCCCTAGGAAGCAGACTCTAAGATTTAGAGATTTGTGTGTGAGTGGTTTATTGGGGAACAACACATGAGAGGGGTGAGGCAAGTAGGGCTAGCCAGAGTGAGCATTTGAATTGTGATGTAACTGCAGTATATGTCTGAGCCAATTTTACTGGGGAACTCTGAGGCTGGGATCACCGTTTAAATAGCCCTGCCTGTTTTAATGGACTTTTAGCTAAGATGGAGTCTAAGGAACTAAGACTCCATCTAAGAAAGGGGGATTTACCTTCCCTTCGGAAACAACTAAAGAAACAGGCAATACATGTGAAAAAATGTCTTTCAAGACCCTGGACATTAGGCAATTAAAGATGGCGATTGCTATGAGATGGAAAACAGAGTAAGTCCTATGACTTCTCCAGCCTATTGCCTTAAGGGAGTTTCTAGGACATAGCTTAGGGAGAGGGAACCAAGATGGAGTCCAGTGGACATTTTGAGTTGAGGTGGAGTTGAGAGTTCTAGAAAAACACAGCGACTATATTTCACATGGCAAAATACTGCAAAGGAAAGAGTGAGAGGGATCCCTGGATATCAGTGGAGGGCACTCTCGTGCACACACAGAGGACTGATCGGCATATGTGTGTGGGGAGATTACCATCCAAGAGGAATAGAGGAAACAGTGGCTGCTGTTAACTCAGGGCTATGATTATTGTCATGGGACACTGGGCGCAGTACTCAGAAAGGTCTTGCCTCAGCGTGGGGAAATAATTGCGTTAGATTAAATACTGATCAATTTTATCCACATGATTTAACGGAATCCCAGAGCAGAGCTCAGGAACACATACAGAAATAGAAGAATATCCAGTACACAAAAAGTCTGGCATCAAATAAAATTAAGCAAGAATGCAGAAAATAAAATTTTCTGCATTTTGGCATCAAATAAATGTCTGGCATCAAATAATATCTGGCGTCAAATAAAATTAAGCAAGAATGCAGAAAAGTAGAAAATTGTGGTTCATAAGTAGAATAATCAACCAATCAAACCAACCCATAACTGACATTATGTTAAAATAGTTATTGGAACAATTTAAATGTATCAAAGACATTTAAAAAGATAAGTAGAGGCATGGAAGATATGAAAACATCCAAATCAAACTTCTGGTGATTGAAACCACAATGTCTGGCATGAAAAATACACTAGATGAAATTAATAGTAGATTAGATATTGCCAAAGAAAAGGTTAATGAACCTGATGACACATTAATAGAAAGTGTCAAAAATAAAACACACAGAGAAAAGCAATTTGTAAAAATTAAAATAACATCAGAGAGTTGGATTACTTCAAGTGGTCAAATGTGCATGTCATTGGACCCTCTAAAGGAGAGGAGGAGTGAGGGATCAAAGTATCTGAAAAAATAATGGCTGAAAATTTTTCTAATTTTATGCAATCCAAGAAGGTCAATAAGCCTCAAGAACAAGAAAAATAAGAAAAATCAAATCAAGATAGGTCTGAATCAATTTGGTCAAAAGCAGTAATAAAGAGAAAAATGTTAGAAGCAGCCAGAGATAAAAGATGCAGTATACACAGTGGAACAAAGATAAGAATTGCAACAAATTTTATATCGAAAAATTGTGCAAGCTAGAATTCAGTGGAATACCTTAAAATAATTAAAAGAAACGTGGCAACTTGGGATTCAATATACAGTGAAAATATCTTTCAAGAATAAAAACAAGCATACAAAACTTAAAGAATCCTGCAGACCTGAACTATAAAAAACGTTAAAGGAAGTCGTCAGGCAGAAAGGAAGTGACACCAGATGGAAAGAAGAATGAAGAAAACAGGAAATGAAAATTACATGGGTAAATATATGAGATCTTTTCTTTCTTTTCTTTTTTATTTTTCTGTAGAGACAGAGTCTCACTCTGTTTCACAGGCTGGAGTGCATTGGTATGGTCATGGCTACTGAGATTACAGGTGTGGCCACTCTGCCTGGCCCGGGATATTTTCTTATTATCTAAACTTTAAAAGAAATTATTAAAATTATTTAAAACAAGAATTGTAAAAATGTAGCGTGGAACCTATAACAAATGTAGAAGTAAAAATATAACATATGTAGAAGTAAAAAATAATTGGATTGTTTAGACTATTTACATATAATGTGATTATTGATATAGTTAAGTCTATAAACTATTATTGACAGTTTTTGCCAATTGCTTTTATTTGTCCCTTCTGCTTTCTCTTTTCTTTTTCCTCCTTTTTTCTCTTCTAGATTATCTTGATTCAGAAATGTTTTTGACTTTGATGCATAAGAGATGAAAAGCAAATGACGGGAGCCCTGTATTTGCCACAATTTACAATAGGAAAATCCTGCAAAAAAACATACCAGATTCCATTCACGGATTCCAAGGTAGAGAGGGTTTAGAGAATTTATGGCTGAGTGAGTGCCTTCTTAGCTTCCTTCTTTTTATGTAGTTATTTTTCTAATTAATACTAGATATGAGATGAACAGAATCTCCTATTTTGGGTAAGGTGGGCCATGATTTAAATATCTCAATATTTTCCCAAAAGAAAGCAGATTTACAAGATGAAAGTATCACAGCAGAAGTTTATTATGGAACAATCACATACGTTGACTCTCCTTTGACCCTCACTGCAGTGCACTTTCATTACTTATCAATCTGGGGGCGGGAAAAAGGGGTGCCGCCAGACAAGAGAATATACAGGAAACAAGCATTGTATATAAGTCTATGTATTTCAGTAATGCTGCTACAAGGGGATACAAAATCAGGTGCCAGCCTCCAGAAAAAAAGAGATTTTTTTTCTTTCCCCAATCTCATTTGGCCCCTCGGCGCTTCCTGAAGTAGCGATTATAGGCAGCATTGTATCCATAAACCATGGCGTAGCGTTCGCAAAGTCTGTAGTCATCACAGGCTTCCCTATTGAGCTCGTGGACAGGCTTAGAGCGTTCTCGGATCCTAGAAAGTGGAAGAAGAGGCCAAAATTGAGAAGGATACAGTGGAAAAATACAAAAATGGAAAAGAAGAAGAAAATATTGGAGAGACTTTCTCTCCATGCCCCCCTATATTAAGAGATATTTAAAGAACAGGGAGAGGCTGGGTGCGGTGGCTCAGGCCTGTAATCCCAGCACTTTGGGAGGCTGAGGTGGGTGGATCACTTGAGGTCAGGAGTTCAAGACTAGCCCTGCCAACATGACAAAACCCCGTCTCTACAAAAAATGCAAAAATAGCTGAACATGGTAGCACGTGCCTGTAATCCCAGCTACTTGGGAGGCTGAGGCACGAGATAGGGCCACTATAATCCAGCCTGGGCAACAGGGTGAGACTCTGTCTCAGAAAAACCAACCAACCAACCAAAAAAAACCAGGGAGGGAAGGCAGAACAGGAGATTTTTTTTTTTTTTTTAATGAAAATAGAAGTTTTCTTTCTGTCCTCCTTTCTCTCCTCCTTCCCTCTCCTTTCCGGATCTTTCCCCGAATAATTTTCTAATAATTCAGTTGTTTTCTGAATATTGCTTTTAAGTTTTTTGATTTTAAAGATACAATTAGAAATAATGTATATGATGAAAAAGCTGTTTCCCACTGCAGTTCAGATCTGTGATCTACACTGGGAAAAATGACCACTCCTCATGAAGTTTTGTTACTGACCTCTCTTGGACTTTAGCTCTCCATCTCTGCTGAGGGGATATGAAGGTATTTGCATGTCTCCTGTTAATGAAGGGATCTTAGAACAGAAAATAAATAAATGCAGTTTTAGCGACACATAGCTGGAAATATTTCCGTGAATATTCCTTGACACAAATATATTTGAAAGTGCCTTAACTTCTGCAACTCATATAAACAGAGATTGGCAAAAATTAAAGGAGAGTATAAAGTAGATTTCATTAACTTCCTGATCAAATGAAATCAGTCATCAATCCATGTGTCTTAGAGACTTGTCATATAGGCTTTGTTGGTTTTGCGTTTGGACGATCACTTTGCCTTTCTTAATTTCTGTATTTCTACTTGGTAGATTTTAAATTCCTTTTGAGGAGAAATTCTCTGTCCTGAGGATTTATGAAGCATAACTAGATTGCCAGTACATGAACAGTTTAAACACTATAAAAATAATGAATAAATTAAAAATGAGAGTGATGTGCCATTTCCTCCTACGCTCAGTCTTTATAAATCCAGCTATTCAACAGCAATCAGCTGGCTGGGTGTGGTGGCTCATGCCTGTAATCCCGGCACTTTGAGAGGCTGTGGTGGGTGGATCACTTGAGGCCAGGAGTTCGAGACCAGCCTGGACAACATGGTGAAACCCCATCTCTACTAAAAACACAAAAATTAGCCAGGCATGGTGTCATGGGCCTGTAATCCCAGGTACTCAGGAGGCTGAGGCATGAGAATTGCCTGAACCTGGGAGGTGGAGGTTGCGGCGAGCCGAGATCACGCCACTGCACTCCAGCCTGGGCGACAGAGTGAGACACTGTCTCAAAAAAAAAACAAGAAAAAAAACCCCAAAAAACCAAAACAGCACTCAGCTTAACGTGGCGCCTGTGGTCTCCCAGCTGACTTGGCGTCCAGCTCTGTGCTTTACCATTTGTCATTACTCCTCGTTTTCCATCTGTGCAGTTGACGTGGTGCCAATTTAAAATTTCCAAATGAGATTTTATGGCTTCTAAATATGTCGCCTGTAGCTTAAATCCCATATTGCACTACTTCAAGCTTAAAAAATTGCTCCTTTGGCAATTTTTATAGTCATTCGATTTAAAAATTTACTTTAGTTTTCCAAAAGAGGCCCCCTTTTCCCTCCCTGTTATATATCTTTCCATCTTGTTTATTTAAATAAGAAGAGGTTCTTTAATGCAAGGGATTTGAATAAAGAAGTTAAATATTCACTTACTAAGTTCATAAGATTCCATGCTTTCATGTGATTCTGAAATTTAAAAAAAGATTCATTATATCAGTATTTATCAATGATTCATTATGTTATTATTTATCAATTTAGACACTGTGATAGTTTAAATACAGGGATGGAAGAAGAGGAAAGAGTCTAAAAACATGAAGAATATATTTAGCAGTGTGGTTATTACAAATTTCAGGAATTTCAGGAATTTAGGATTTATGAGGTTTTTCTCTAGCTCTGGCCTTGCTGTGGATATCTCTATATTTTAGTTTCTCTGATGTTGAAGGAGGGAGTGGCCATTTTCAGCTAAAATTTCCCAAGGGCTATGACGTCTTCAGACAAGCAAAATAAGACACTTTAAGTGCTGTACAGAAGTCTCCAGAGAACCTTCTTCTCTGGTTTATTCAGAGCCTGTTTGAGAACAGGGTCAAAGAGGATTAAGAAGGATCCAGAAGACAGCCAGGTTTCTCCAGGCAAGAGAACTACAGGGCAGTTGCTCTGCTGGGCTTACTAGGGCAGGTTTCTAAGAGGGTTCCGAAAGCCTCTTAAGAACCTGTGTTAAATTGGCAGCCACAGAAACCACTAGCTCCAGCTGACAGCTCACCCTGGGCACGATGCCAGTTCAGAGAGAGAACTGAAACGATATCAAAGCAGAAGTTTTCTTCTTTCTGCCACTCTCCTGAGCACAGCAGGTAAATTTTGGAATAAGAAGCTTCTATTAATATTTGCCAGCAAGTGAATTTTCTTCAAAACTTAAAAAGGAGGTGAAGAAATCAAATCCTCTGATACAGAAAATTTGTGAATACAAGAGTGAGAAGCGTAATCTTTATGGTTGTTAATGTAATTTAAATTAAAAAACAATGAAAATATCTAGGTAATTGAAACAAAAGACTGAAATAAGTAAATAACTTTGCTTCAGATTTCCTTTTATAAGCTTTGAACAAATGCAGATATATTTAACGACATATAGAAAACAGGCAAAATTTATTTTCTGACAACAGGAGTTAGGAAAATGATTCTTTTCTAAAATTATTTTGATGTAAAACTTTATTTTAAAATTAATTAACTGAACAAACATAGTAAGTTCATGAGATTGTCCAGTCCCTAGAAAGGGCTATACTTAATACTTCTCATAAAAATGGATTTTCTCAAAGGCAAGTGGTTTAAACAATACCCTTAACCCATTGATACCAAAGTCTAAATAAATATCCTTAAAAACGAGGATGCAGGGGGCTGGGAATTTGGTATCTTCTTTCTGAAATATGAGTTTCTAGATATACAGAGACTTACCACTGAACGGGTTTGCCTGTTAAGTTGCACAAGACTCTGGATATTTAGGATATAAAAAAGACTTAATAGAACAGATCAGTTTCTGTGGAGACTGGGAAATGTGAAAGTAATGGTACTTTAAGATTATAACAGAGAAAGGGGGAAGAAGAGGAGGAGGGAGAGGAAAAATAGAAGTAAGCCAAAGTCAGAGGCAGAAAAGTAAACACAGAGAAATGGGAGAAAAGTTTCTCACCATAACACAGAGTTACTACCGCTAAGGCGGCCAGGATGGCAAGAAGGATCAGGCTCTTCATGGTTTCTTCCTGCGGGTCAGTCTCAGGGTCTTGTGTAGCAGCAGTAGGGAGAGAGGCTCCTACGGGATGTTAGTGGAAGGCTGTGAGGTTTTTATAAGAACCAGAGCAGTTGAGAGGGGAGGAACCAGTGGGAGAGGGCTGGAGAAGGTGGGGAAGGGTTGGCACTGAACTAGCATTGGAACTTTTCCCAAACAGTCATTCCTTCCAGATATTATCTACTCTGAGTGGGCAGTTTTCCCTCCCTCCTGGACCTGACTGTGCTACACAGGATGCTGCTCTGGTGCAGAAGTTTTGGCCATCGTATGCTTGGGGACAGACCTGGGCAAAAGCCCACAGAGGAAGTTGCCACGAACACATGATCTACCCTCCTGGCCCTGACCGCAGGGCTTTTGGGTTTGGTCCACAGACAGAGCCCTAGTGTTCTGTTTGTTACCCTGATTGATTGATGAGAGGTTTTGGGAGAGAAAGGACTTCACTTTCTTTTCTTTTCTTCTTTTTAACCTTTGCTTCTTCTTCTAGGAGAACTTCGCTTTCTACGCTGATTATAATTTAGACATCTTCCCAGTAGGGCTGAATCCTAGACCAATCTATCAATCCCAGACTAATCAGGCATTTGCCTGGGGATATGCATCTTTGGCATTTTTCCAAGGGTTCATCAGGATGGAGATATCCGGTGCCCCATGAGTTCTGTTTCCTTAATCAACACCGTTATAACTTGCCCATCCAGTTTTGTGACATTAATTCAAACCTGTGCCCTAGTCCTCTTTTAGGCAGCGTATCAGTGCTGGAAAGTGCAGCAAGGATAAGAGGGTACTGTTCTCTCATTTCTGAGGGCGTTGTCTCGATAATTAACTAACTTGATAGACTTTTTAGTGAGTGGCAGGTGAGATGCAAGGTACTGTGCTAGGTGCTGTGGGGGATGTACAGACAAACAACACACCTCCCTAAGGAGGTAAGTAATAGCTACTTACTATTCACTTTGCTCTTTCACTGTAATGTATCCTCAAGCACAGGTTTTCACTACACCATCAGGCCCAGAAGTGCTAGCTTATTTTCCACAGGAGGATTTCAGTTTGATGCCTCTGGTTATCTTGTATAGAGAGCCCTTTTCTTTCTTTCTTTTTTTCCCCCTTCTTTTGCAATCACAAAATCTGTCCTACCAGATGTGCCTCTCTTGCTTGGGAACCCAATAGTTTTCTTTGCAGACAACAGACTTGAGTCACAGAGCAGCAGATTGTAGAAGAGCTACAGCTTCGGGACCTCTGACTCTTGAGCTGGAACAGCAATAGGGCTGGGTTGGGGGTGCGGTGGCTGTGTCTTTCAATACTGATGTATTTCAAGGAGCAGTGATGAACTAGGTGGAGCCTCATGCTTCATTCTTTTTGTCTTGTTGGGATGGAGTTTCCCTCCCACCCTCCATCCTGTGAAGAGCTTTTATAAATATTAACAGAGTCCCCATTAAAAGAAATAGCTCCTTTGAAATCTGAAAGATTGAGTTCTGAGGGATCAATAAAATTCAAGTTTTCTCTCCAAAACCTAAGAAATAGATTATCTGTGAGAAAATCTTAAAGAAAATCTCAGAAAGAAGACCGTGTATGTTCATCCTTGATAAATTCAACCATCACAATTTCCACTAATGAGACTGGCGGTTGTTCCACTCTTTAAACCACAACCTACTCTGAGTGTTAGTTTCAGTGTCCATCTTGCAAGATGAATCACCTGAATCATTACATGATCAATGAATAATTTAAAGTGCGAAAGCCAGTTCACTATATTGCATGACTTTGGGGGGACGAGCTAGCCATAGATAAAAGTTTTATATGTACTTAGCTTAGTAATTAACCACCAATTAATGTAACATCAAACAAGTTGAATTCCAATGTTTCACCCTTAAAATGAGTAGTCTACTCTCCCCGTCCCCACTCCATCTCCAGAATTAAAGAGAAATCTTCCCATTTTCCTGCTATAAATATGTGCTTTGCAGTGTACATTAGCTCTGTCTTTTCCAGCCAAGTCATAGATGTCTCCTTTATCCCCAAGTTCAAATGACAACTATAATCTTTCAGCCTCTGACATCACAATTGTTTGTTTATTTTTACACTCCCAGAAACTAAACTTGAAAATCCAACACTTCTCATTTCAACTTAAGGTTCACCTTTTGTTCACCTTAAATCACTGCTTCCACTGGATTCCCTAAACTTAAGCATTTCTCTTTATCGTCTTGGTTTTTGTAAGGCTAACTTTCTTTTGGGAGCTGTGTCTCTTCGGTCCCTCATCTGCCTTTCCTGTCCGTTGCTCTCCATCTATTTCCGGTTCTTCTCTGCAAAATCCCATTTATATATGATATGTAAAAATTATTAACATGTCTGAGAATCCAGAGCCCTTCTTTTTCTCTTCTGTCACCTTACTCCCCATTTCAAAGACAACTTTGTGAGTGCCAACTCCAGTCATATGTTTTTATGATGAGGACTTGGACTAACGCATGAAGCAGGGATGTGAGCTTTGCATTAGAAAGGACCAAGATTGACTCATCTGAGAGAAGACAGAAGAAAAGAATGGAGGTAGGAAAAAAAAAAAACGGAGAAGGGGAAATGAGAAGAGCCTTACCAATTTGGTTTGCTGGGTGAGTTTTAGGTAGAGACTGAGTGACAGAGAAAAACGGAGGCAGTTGTAGAAGGTGAGACATATTAAAAGCGAGACATGGGAACAGAGAAATAAAAGTTGCTTTGGTTAGGAATAGCATTGTTTGAGATTGCAGAATACTGTCTGAAAATTTTCAGAAAATATTGAAATTTGAACAAATTAATTTTGCCAGCTAGTTTGCGTTTTCTTAATTGGGATATCTTGTCAAGACGAGACCACATGAAACTCTAAATTCTAATTAGATTTTAGATAATTATGAAAGACACTTATATAGACACTTTCCCTTAACAAAAAAGAAGTGTTATTCAGAGGAGAGAATATTTGAAGATACTCCTAGAAGTGATAACAGAAATATGAGACAGTGATATGATTGCCAGTTTTTAAAAATGTATAGGAATCTCCTCATATGAGGTTGGCAACGTGGGAACTGAAGCAAGAGAAGCCATGGAGTAATACAGATCTCCTATTCCACCTACTCTCAGGCAGAGAAGAGAAGAATGACCATGCCTGTCAGGGCCAGAAGGAGCTTCATGATTTCATAATTCTCCCATCCATCCATCCATCCAGCCAGCCAGCCAGCTATCCATCCATCCATCCAGCCAGCCAGCCAGCCATCCATCCATCAAGTTATCTATCTAGCCAACAAATGTGCTGAGCATCTACTGTTTGTCAACTCTAGGCTGGAAATACAGTAGAGAAAAATACAGATATGGGCCCTGTCCTCATGCATCAAGTGTGCTCTTTGAACATAAATTTAATAGTGGCTCCTCTTATTTAAAAAATTGTTAGGCAGCCAACTGGCCTTAAAGGAGACCAAGTGATGAGCTTTCTCACTGGGCTGACCATTCTTATGGGCACTCAGGAGCATCTCTGTTTCCAAAGCATCAAGAAAGGTGCTAGTGACCAGCTCAGATAATTCTGAATTTAGGGAGGGAATGCAGGAGAGGAACATTGGCAGAGCTTCTGAGAATTACTGTGGGGAGAAGCTTCTCAGAAAAGTATATTTGCCAGAGAATATACCAAAAGAGTTATCCCCTTCACATGGTATTTCTGTGACTAAAATAATGGCACAGAGGTAGTAAGTGTAATATATTTCCCTGTCAATTCTACCTCCTTCTGTTTCTGTCCTTGCTTATCCTTTAACTAACTCTTCTTCAGATGGCTAGGCATTTTGTCTCTTTGAGGAATTTTCCTGGCTCCAGTCAGATTTCTTTTTCTTTTTTGCTGTTCCATGAAATTCAGCTTTATTTACTGAATTTTGATTTTATAATTTTTTTTAAACTGGCAGCACTAAAGTCCTTACCCTTGCCATTAAAGGAAAAACGCAAATGAAAGAAGAGTTAGGAAGAAGCAGCCCTGAAGACAAAAACAGAAATCACTCTCTAGGACATCAAAGGACAATGAACTAGGAGACAGAAGCCCAGCCAATGTCGTGGGACAGTGCCATGCTCTTAGTTCTTTTCTTTTAAGGGAAGCCCCTCGAGAGGATTCTGTGTGTCAGATTCTTTAACTGACATAACTTCCTAGGCACAGACAGAATCCTTCTTTCCTTTCCTTAATTTGTCTTAGTTGAACTAAGTAAGAATAAATGTTTGTCAAACTCAGGCATGGGAGGAGCACCTGGGGACTCATGGGCTGAAACTTCTAGGGAAAGTTGGAGGTGCCTGATTATTAAACAAAATAAAGGTGGAGAAGTCTGAGAGGTGGAGAGCTTTTGGCTGGGAATGGCTGGGATTTTTCTTTTCCTCCCCTATCGATTATTTCCTCCACCCTTCTTAAGAAGGGTGATTAAAAATCAATTTTTAAATAAGATAGCAAATATCAAATAAAAATTATACATCTATCCAAGCGCTATTATCATATGTCAAATGCTTGCTATATATTAGATGCTCTGATAGTCACTCTTTATTTTTTATTTACTTCTCTTAATAATCCTATAAGCTAAGTATAATGACCCACATCTCATATATAAGAAAATGGAAGCTCAAAGAGGTAAAATAGTTTATCCAAGATCACACAACAACTAAATGGCAAAGACAGGATTAAAACGTAGGACTGTTTGATGTCAAATCGTGTGTTTTTAATAATGATACAACCGTGTGAGATCCCTCCAGGTTCTGACACCTGGTTAAATAATTTTGTGATTGCGTCTTACAGGGTTCCTTGAGTTTCAAATTTCATAGCTAGAGACAAAATTACACAAAATTAAGATATACACATTTAAAATGATAATTGTCTCAAAATGCTTTAAAATAGTGCAATACAAATTAAAGATCTACATACACTTAAGCCCAGTAAGTTAAATGACTTATAAAAATGGAGAGAGGGATAGTTTTAATATTGGATCCTAAGTCCCCTGTTTCTCTCTCCAGTACACTGCACACTAAACATCTGCCCAAACAAGCTCCAACTCAAATATGGTACTTTCCAAAACCTTTCAGCTTCCTTCAGGAATCACCAAGTCTCATCCACTCTGTGAATGCCGATGTTTGCTGTCATCTGACACTTGCTCTGGTTTGGTGTATCTGACATATTAAGAATGTCGTCTCCCAGTGCACAAGGCCAATTTCTGTAGTTACTTAGACCACTGCCCCCCTCCCCACCCCCAGAAAACTGGAAATCTCAGCTTAATTCATAGAATGCTCTGTCAACTCAAAGCAAAATAGAGAGCAGGTTCTATGTCTCCTGTCTTGACTAAAGATGAAGATGTCTTGACTAAAGGCTGGCTATTTACTCATTAGACTCTGGCTGCCTTTTCTGGATGAGGTGCAATCAAGACAAAGTCCGAGGAATTTCTCCTGCAGTACCATGGTCTCAGCTGGAAAAGAAGGCACCCTTTTATATCTATTCTGCTGTCATCCCACACTTTGGGATATCCTCGTAATCTCCTTTCATTATTCCAAATCACCAAAGTAAAAACACTCCTTTTTATATTCAAGACATTTACAACCCCAAGAAATGGAGCCAAGTAACTTGCAAGAATTGCAGGGGTTATTGGTGACTGGCAGAAACAGGATCCTAAAGGTAAGATTGGTGAGGAGAGGGGATACGAGAACAATGACATGATGTCTCTAGGAGTGAGATGGAAGCAGAGTGGGATTATATTTACCACTTGTGAAGACAAGAAGGGAGTAGAGATAAAGATAGCTTAATTCACCAAATCATAGTACCCAAGAACTTGATAGCACTGGTATGAGTTAAAAGAAGTAGTTTTAGGGAAGATAGAAGTAATGCTTTAAACAACAGAGAATAATTTTTAAAAGTTAAGTAAACATAACATTCGTTACCAAATGAAGTTAAAACTAGTCAATGATAACTTTTAAAGTTGACATGAGAAATGAAAATATGCTGTCTTTGAAATCCTTCAGTCAGAGGTATGCATCTGAATGGACCCCGTGTCTAACCTAAGGGTGCTTCCTTGAAATGGAAATTTAAATCTTTTTTAGGGTGATTTTAAGTTTAGGTAATAAATTAACTAGAAGAATATCTGGTAGTTGCATGAGTCAAATATACCATGTTCCTTCCATATTCCAGCCCGTACCCATTTCATCTGTTCTGTCGCTCTCTCAAAACAATAACAACAACAAAAAAGCAGATGGCGGAGGGGAGTGAGCATTCCCCAGCTTCACTTCATCTAGATATTCTCTCCATACTTTTGGTAGCTACTCTAACAAACAATCGTCACAAAACCTTGATTGGACTCTAAAGACAGGCTCTGTAGAAGCTGGCCAAAGGATGTAGTTTTTAGGATAAGAAAGCCTGGATTTGACTTCTAGCTCTGCTGCTTTTTCTTTTCTTTTTTTTTTTTTTTTTAAATTTTGAGATTGAGTCTTGCTCTGTCGCCAAGGCTGGAGTGCAGTGACACAATCTCGGCTCCTTGCAACCTCTACCTCCCAGGTTCAAGTGATTCTCCTGCTTCAGCCTGCCGAGTAGCTGGGACTACAGGCTCATGCCACCATGCCCAGCTAATTTTTTTTTATTTTAAGTAGAGACAGGGTTTCACCACGTTGGCCAGGCTGGTCTCAAACTCCTGGCCTCAAGTGATTCGCCTGCCTCGGCCTCCCAAAGTGCTGGGATTACAGATGTGAGCCACTGCGCCTGGCCTCTGCTGCTTACTCTGCGTGTGGCATTTGATATGCTGTTTAAGCTCCTGAGCCTCAGTGACACAGGTAGGGATTATAAGTGTCTGCAACATACTAGATGCTCACTAAGTGTTAGAGGACTCTAATTCAGAGGACCATTAGATGAATTAAATAAGGCAATACCTGCAGAGCTCCTAGCTTAATGGCCTACATACTTTTAATGCTGTGGAGTACATGCACACACAATATTATTTCAAAAAATAGGTTCAACTCCACTGGTCTAGTGTTACTTCCACTTCTTCCCAATAACGAGGGAATAGATTGTTGAAAACCAAAGCAGAGGAGAGAATGCAAAACATGGGAGGGATTGACTCAGCAAGGCCTTGTCCAGTGGGAACTGTGGAACTGGCTGATGCTCAGTGTAGTTCTGACACTGCCGCCCAATGACTGCGTTACTGTTGAGCAAGCCATTTGCCTTTTTAAACAGAAGAGCTGGAATAGACCTGTATAATTTTGTGCTTCTAAATTATTTCATCCTTGAAATGAATAAACACGATAGAGAAATTATATAATTCAGTGTTTGAAGGAACACTTTGTTCTTAATGCAATTTTGCAAGTGTTTCTAGGGCTAATTGGTGTTTGGATGTCCATCCCTCAGCCAACAAACCACTAGCAAGATGCCTTTTAAAAGCTTCATTCAAATAACTGCCTGCCAATAGGCCATGTCTGCTGTTGTTTCCCAGTTGTAGTCAAATAACTTGATTCATTCGAGTTGGATGCTGATATACTTTGAAATCCTTAGGAGAAGAAAGTCAATCTTTTCAGCCAGGATTTGGTCGGTGAGAGAAAGCTCTCCTCCTCGTGGAAGGGATCAGCAACTGAGCAACTCCTCTTTGTCTCATCGCCTAGTCATTGCAAACCATGGAAATGGGATGAAATTCAGAAAAGGAAGTTTAGACAGGACACAGAGGAAAAATGTCCAGGTTAACATGAGAGAGAGAACATCACAGGGAATGCCTTTGCTGATCAATCTAAGAAGTGAACAGGCTGTCAAATAAGTGATTGTTTCCACATCTGATTTCTCCCTGATGGAAAAAATGCAGTGAAATGTTGGCTGGGCTGACTGTGGAAATCTATTTCAACCCCGCCTGCTGGCGTTTGTTTAAGCGGTCCTGTAACCAGAGTTTGTCTGAATCTCAGGGGCCTTGCTCTGACTCCAATTCTTCTAATCTATCACTCTCTGTGTTTCCTGTTTTCTCATAATCCCATGCTAATTTTTTTCATGCCTTTTATGGAATTTTGAAAGAGACTTTTATTTTGTTGAGAGGATAAAAGGGGTTTTCAATGGGGTTCTTTGTCTTTTGGTAAACCATAAACCAGTTGGAAAAAGAATAGAATCAAAGGGAAGAGACAATAAGCTGAAGGGAACAAGATGTAATTTTTGGTCTTACTCTGTTTTGGGATAGCAATAGGAGGGCAGGGGAATGGATATGGGCTGGGGTGAGGGATTAGGAAGGATGAGAGTCTGATACGAACGCTCGTTTGTCTTGCTTCTCTACCAGACAGCAAGTTCTTTGAGCTTAGCCTCTGGCTCTCAGTCATTTTTTATTAATACACACAACAGCTTCTCATTGCTTACAGAATTAAGCTGACATCCTTCTCAAATTCACATGCATCCTAAATTCTCTGGTGCCATAATGAGAGAGTGGAAAAGAACATGTGAATCCCACTCCATTTGTCACTGAATGATCCCTACTGTCTCTCAAATCCTCATTTTCTTCATCTAATAAAATGTGGGCAATAATGGAAAGTAGCTTATAGAGTTGTAGTGAGGATTAAATGAGATAATTCATGTGAGGGCCTGGCTAGCCCAGTGGTGGCATATAGTAAATATTCCATGAAAGTAGCTATTATTATTATTATCACAGTGTCTAACTAATTATGTGACCCTGAATAAGTCATTTTTTCACTGTAACATGTGAGCGATAATTCTTTTGTAAATTGTTGTAAAGATTTAATGAGGAAATCTTTGCAAAATACCCAGCAGGTGTCTGTGATGTAGCAGGTGCTTATTAATTGTTACTTCCTAGTAACAATTAATTCATTTCTTTCACTATTTCCCTTCATGTAACCAATCCTAAAGCCAAGCTGAGCAACTTGTTCCTGACGCACCCTTCAGTGTTTGCTATCACACATTTGCTCATTTTATGGTATCCTCTTTTTCTGCCTCTCTGTCTCTGTTTGTAGGAAAGTTGGGTATCTTTTAAGGCTTAGCTCAAATACCACCTGCTACATATTGTCTTACTTAAGCTTCTCAACCAGGTGTAATTTCTCCTCCCTTCAAAAACTCCCTTAGCACTGTTTTTTGGTTTGTTTGTTTGTTTTTGTTTTTTTGAGGCGGAGTTTTGCTCTGTCTCCCAGGCTGGAGTGCAATGGTGCAATCTTGGCTCACTGCAATCTCCACCTCCCAGGTTCAAGTGATTCTCCTGCCTCAGCCTCCTGAGTAGCTGGAATTACAGACATGTGCCACCACGCCTAGCTAATTTTGTATTTTTAGTAGAGATGATCACCATCTTGATCAGGCTGGTCTCGAACTCCTGACCTCAGATGATCCACCCGCCTTGGCCTCCCAAAGTACTGGGATTACAGGCATGAACCACCATGCCCAGCCTCCCTTAGCACTTTTATTTCTTTACTGGTACATACTTTCTTTTTTGAATTACAGGCATTTCTGTGCCCCATCTTGTGCACACACTCCTAGCTATTCATGGTACAATCACCTGTCTCCTCTTCTTCCTCACCCCGTACTCATTTACCCAAAAGATTCCAACTCATTATCTAGGAAACTGTCGTCTCTAGAAAGACTTCTTTCTTGCTGAAAGAAGAAAGAATTCTCTTGCTGAATTGCATTTCCAGTTAGATGCCTCAGTTTTCTCATACTAGTATTGATACTTTTTCATTGATCTTACTGGATTTCAATACAGAACATTAAGCTCCACAAGGGATATCAGGGATTGTGTCTTTTTCATCTTTGTATTCTCTATTTCTTACACATCATCTGGAACACAGTAAGTGCTTATTTATGTTTCTGGAACTGAGCTGATCCTGCAAACCCAGTGCAATGTTTAAACACCACAAAAGCTCAGTGAAGTTACCCTTAACAATCCACTACAGCAGTCTACGAACTTTAACGGAAACATCTCTGCCTTTTGTGAAGATAGGAAATTGCTGTAATTTGAAATGCTAAATAACTACACTGTATGTCAAATAAAAGAAAAATGCTATTTCACTGTTATTTTTTACCCTTGCCTTATGCAGCAATCCAACTACTAAATTAAATGATTATCCTTTTTATGAAATAGCAATATTCCTGAGAAGTTTCCAGATAGTCATAAAATTAAATTATGACATAAATACATGTAAAAATTCACTCTTTTTAAAGAAACATCTTAGTGAAACTACTTGAATAGCAAGAATTCCTCTGGAAGGGTAAAGTAAGAAACAGTCCCTTACTGTGTTGGATATAAACACGCGTTTTTCTTTGCATCTGTATTTTCACATATTGATTAACAGGAGTGGACTTGTGCATGCCATATAAAATTATGTAAAGAAGCTGACCCTGGGTAGAGCACCAAACAAGTTATGAATGTTAGAAGTTCAATGAAAAGAAAGCAAGAATATTTGAAAGAATGCCAAGGGATAGAATTAATTGATTTAATATGTTTTGCATTACAGTAATAGGAATAGCTAATATTTATTAAGTAGTGTTTTATTTCTTTGTTTTCTCCACTTTTTTTCTGGTCCATCAAAACAAGCCTCTTATCTACGCCAGACTGCTTAAAACAAAGCACAATTTTTAGTTTGAAAAAGAAAAGTATGAATGTATTATCTATAAGTAATAAACAAAAAGTTAATTTGTGAAAAAGAATATAGCTATCCCAAGACTTCTCTCTGCAAATTTTATATGTTTGCAGAACATTTACCAAATAGCTGAAAGGAAGACAATTTTGTATCATCTTTCCTTTTCCGAGAAGTTGTGCTGTATTTGTTGGAATACATTTCAGTACTTTCATCTGATCCTCAGATGACGATGCCATATGATGTTTCTCACAGGGTCAGCAGCGAAAGAGGATTTCTGGGGATATGTGTTTCAAAGCCAGTGATTCTTGGGAAGGAGTACGAACTCCGATACAAATACTGGCTCATCTCTATACCATGGACTCTCGAGAACAGCAGTGTTTCACCAGTTAGCATTTTGTTGCCAGAAATAAATCAAATGGACAATGGTGCAAAAATAAAAATGTTCCTGGAACAACTGGAGGTCAGTTTTGACCTTAGGTAATCTGGCAATTTTGCTTGGATTTCTCAGTGCCTACATTTGATCTCTAAATTATGCTTTGTGGCTGAACTCACCCTTTCTAGGGCCAGACACAGTTTATCTGGCTAGGATTTTTGCTGTGTAGGTTTAAAGATAAGTAAAATATCTGACTCACTGCTCATCTTGCCAGCGTGTCTTTCTGTTGCACAAAAAGATAGCAACAACATAAGCTGCCATGAATAGGTTTGGCAAGGCTGACTAGTAGGAATGGTTTCCATATGGTGTAAGATTAGAATTAATTGCTCAAACACATGGCAGTTAAAGAACCCTAAGGTGTTTCAAGAGTCCTGAAAGAAAAGACCAAGAAAGGAAAAGAAATTAAAACACTTCAGTGAGTCTCTAAATAAACTTATATAGGCCATAGCATATTATTTAAACTATCTAGGGCCTAAATGATGTTTTAAGGAAAAAAATTTTACTTATAGCATGCACGGATATTTAAAAAATAAAATACATGCATAAAAGAAGGCAATTTCTATTACTCATGTAGGCATCTTTGAAGAGGACCAGGAATAAAACGTATGCAAACAACTGAGCAAATCCATAATAAAAATTCACACATGCACGTGATTATAAAACAAAGTTTAAAATATTATCTTGATATAAATAATATAATTTATTTTTATAAAGTTCTTATGGGAAAATGGAGGCTCAGAGGTGTCAACTGATTTTGTCCAGAGGGACACTAGGGGCTTTCATGCCTTGGACTTTACCTGACTTAGAATAGTTCTCTGTGTGCATATTTATGTGTTTGTGTATATATTGTTTATATTAGATTATAGATATCTAAAGAGTGAAGATTATGTTCAACTCATAGTTGTATTCCAATATAACACATGCTACATTGCCTGGCAAATAGTAAGCACTTAATAATTATTCGCTAAACTGAATTTATAAAAACAAGTTAACATATCCATGATGGGAATTTCTGAGCATAATCATAATATTTCATTCATTTGCTCATTTATTCTACAAACACAAACTGTCTATTGTATGCCAAATACTGTTAGAGTTGGTATCTTTCCTCAAGAAAATTACACTTGATAGAGGGATAAAAAGTCTTGTAAACAAATGATTATAAGCACATGGGAAAATCTTTAATCAATTATGTAAAAAGTATTTTACTGCAGAAAGTAGTCCTAATATATTGGCAATTCTAATTAATGTAAATGGGCCAAACTCGCCATTTAGGTGGGGAGGTCTAATGTGTGGTCTCTAAGAGAAACATTTAAGATACAGCAAGGTTTGAAATACATTTATTATACTATTCTTGTCCTATTTTGATAAAAAATTATGCTAGCCTTATAATATGAGTTGCAAAGACTTTCTTCTTTTTTCTATTCTCTGGTACAGTTTATGTAAAAGAGAAATCTTTAAATTTTAAAAATATATTAAATATTGTTTCTTTTATGATTTACAAATTATTTAGTAGTGTTTACAACTTGCTAAATGCATGGGATTTAAAATATTTTGATATTGATTCCTAGAATTATTGCATATTAGATAATGTGATGATTATTAAATTTATTCTTTGGTATTTTTCAAGGCTTTTTATGGCCTAATAAATGGTCAATTTTTATAAAGTTTTCATATTTGCATAAAGGTTTATTCTTTAATTATTGGATGCAAAGCTGTATAAATGCTTATTTTAGCAAGCTTATTAATTAATTGTATTACTCAAAACTTCCTTGGCTTTATTAAATTATTTTTGTGTGCTTGATTAGTTCATTAATGATTAAAATCTGTAATTCTAATTATAGATTTTTCAAATCTTGCAATTTTTCCAATTTTGCTTTATATGTTTTGAGGATATAGTTTTAGGTACTACATATAAGTTGAGAATTTTTATGGACTCCCAGTTAATTTTTCCTTCAGTTGTCATTCAATATGTCTCTTGTCTATAACAGTGCTTTCTACCTTAAAGTTTATAGTAACTTATATTAACTAAATTTCACTGTAACACTTTTCTTTAGCTAAGTATTTGGTTGCTGTCATTATTTTTTAACTCTTTTATTTATATTTTTATAAATCCTTATATCTTATTTAGCTGTCTTGTTAATGCATATCAATAGAATTTTAAAATTAAGGTAATTTACATTTATTCTCATTATAATATTTAGGTTTATTTCTAAGATATTATTTTGTGCTTTTATTTGCTAAGCCTTTAATGCTTATTTTTTAAAAAAGTAATTTCATTCTTCTATTGGTTTATGTGACACTTCTTTATTTAATTGTATCCCTTTATTAATTTGTAAATTTTACATATAATATCTAAATTTTTGTTTCTTTGTTTTGGAGACAAGGTCTTGCTCAGTTGTCTAGCCTAGAGTACAATGATGTGATCATAGCCCACTGCAGCTTTGCACTCCTGGCCTCAAGGGATCCTCCCACCTTAGCCTCCTGAGTATCTGCGATAACAGATGAATGTCACCACATCCAGCTTATCTAATTTTTTAAGAGAGTTTCTTTGAATTATTAACATCTATATTTTCTTAACACAATAACAACTTAATCAATACTTCTATATACCTCTTGAGCAATGCAAGAAAGTTTAAATGTTTTAATGACAATTAAAGCACTGCCATAATTACTCACTATTATCGTTATACTTTATACAGTCATCGTGTGCTTTGATTTACATGCATGCTTACAATCTCTTTGCATTCAATTTTTTCTATGGTTGTACAATTTTTCTAAAGTAAAGCTTCTATCAGCGGGGGTTTGTGAGTGGTAAGCAATCACAATAATTGTCTAAAAATAGACTTATTTTGTCTTTCCTCTGAAATGATAGTTTACTTAGAAATACAATTTTAGTTTGAAACTTGGTTTCCCTCATACTTTGAAGATTCTTTTTTATTATTTTCTGGTTTCTTCTAATGCTGTTTCAAAAATCTGAGGTCAGCTTCATAGAGGAGACAAACACTAAAGTAGTAAAATAAGTAAGTAATTTTATATGAGGTAGTGGCAGATGCTAAAAGGAAACAGAAGCATCAGAGGAATTACTTTGAGGGTCTGCACTGATTCCACATAATCTTCAGTTCACTTGTTATCATTAGGATGTTTGTCTGGATTAGCTTACCCTAACTACCCCCAATAGATGTTCATCTGTGTGTTGTGCTGTGTTAATGAACAAGATGGGTAGATTGCTACCCTGGTGGGACACACAGTTTTGTGGAATGCGATCACCATAAAAATGTGCGATTATGAAATTTGATAAAGTTAATGAAGGAAAAGTATAGACAGTTAGGAAAGTACATGACAGAGGATCCAGACTTAGTTTAGGGGGTCAGAAAAAAAATTCTTAAAAAGAATGTTTGATCTGCAATTTGAAGTATAAATGAGAGTTAAATGGATAAAGGGGGAAGTAATACCAGAAAGAGAGAGTCTTACAGGCTGAAGGAACAGTAATTATGTAAGTTGTAAGGTGGAACAAGGCTTGAAGTATTAAAAGACACAAGATGAGGCAGGGGATTTAGGCAGGTCCATGTAAAAATGCAAAAGAACTGATTTTTTAAAAAGATCTTAAAGTGATTGGAAATGATTAAGAACTTTAAGAAGGACAAGAGAGACATAAACAGATTGTGTTTTTTATAAATGAATCTGGAAGCACTGTGGAGAATAGATTAGAGACTGGTAAGAGTTAATGCAGGGAAATCAGCTAGGGGTCGGGCACTGCAGCAGCTCAGGTAAGAGGTGATCGTGACTTAAACCAAGATGAAGTGTAAGAGAAAGAAGAAGAGGGATATGGAAATTCTTTAGAAGGTGGTGGTGAACCAACGAATGCAGGAGTAAAGGTCTGGTGTCAAGCATGGGTCCTTTGTTCTGGATTGCACAATTGATGCTAATCTAGAGCAGTTCACAGTTTGAAGGGAGAAATATAAGTCAGTATAAAGAGGTGAGATGTTTTTGTGATATCTAGATAGAAAGATAGCGTAAGCAGTAGGAGTTCCATGTTTAATTTTAGCTGGAAATACAAACTTGAGAGTCATCATCCCATGCAAATAAAACACTGCGATTTATTTTTTCAAAATTAATGGCAATACCCTTTTCCCTAAATGGGTTCCACCTATCTTCCACCATAGAACCAACCGTTTGGTACTCAGGGATAGATGAAAGAAATGAGCCTTTAGGAGCAAACGACCATAATTTCCCTTTGCTTATTATTTTTTGACTCTTTCATGAGTAACAGTAATAAGACCAAACAATATATTGCACAATATCAATAAAACTGAGTTATATAGACAGAGTTTAAACCACATAAGCCCATTGGGTTGATTTGCACAGAGTAGGCAATCAATGCATATTTGTTGTTTGACCAAGTCACACTAGAAGTATTGCTAAATCACTTCCTTAATGTTGGCTTATAATTGGGTTTGTTGTCAGAAACATGACTGTAGCCATAAATACTTCTGTACTCCTCTTTAAGCAGACAACAGAAAGCCCTTCTCACCCTGGAGGCTGACTTTGGCTACAAAGACAGTTCAGTGACCTGGCATAAGCTCAGATCCACAGCTTCAGGCTGTCACTGAGCCTTTGGTGGGCCATGGGCCTTCTCAGCTAATATAATTTGGCAAACACAAAGTATTTTATGAGAGAGGCAATGTGGAAAGAACTCTGTAATTTTGCAAAAAATTTTGCCAATGTTTTTAACCACTCAACTTCCCAAATACTCTGCTTCGGGCAAATTAATTTACAAATGTCTTGTATTTTCCATGTCTTTTTCCATTCTCTCTTTAGGGATCAAGGATTCAACATGAACTCTAGTCTTAATAGTCTCAGAGGATCAGGCTGAGTCCTCTGGAGGGACTAGAAACAGATACAATGTAAGAGGCAAGTTAAAATTGTTATCAAGGAAGGGGACCAAGGAATAGAACCAGGGAAACGATATTATATGTTGGATCTTAGAGTGTGAGACTGTAGATGGGAAATGTGGCAGGAAGTCGAGAGTTGAGATCAGCAGTAGGCCTCTAGGCCTAGTGCAAGGTTATAAGAAAATGGAAAAAGTCCAAAAGGTAGCTCCGAATAAACAAGGGTGTCAGGAGTTTCTTCCAGTGGGGCTGGGTAGCTGTAGGGGACGTGATTAAAAGCTCAGGATCATTTCAGACACCCGGGTCCCTTTGCGTTACACCACTCCATTCTTTTGGAATGCCTTTTCCCGTCTTTGCCTGCCAATTCAATTCTGTTTTCTGTGGACATGTGACCACTGATAGAGGATTTAATTAGCCTGAGAAATATTTGGGTAAAAATCTATTTTCTAACATAATGCCAAGTCATTATGTTTGTTTTAGGAGGCAAATTTTGCAACCTTTTATATGTCTTAAGCATTTTGCCCCTTTCCCCCAGAAAGTCTAAAGAATCTTTCTCTTCTTTTACTTTTGAAAAATTTCTAATGAATTTTCAGGAAACAGTTACCTAAGGTGTTTTAGTCCTGTTTTTAAATGTAATGCATCACATATTTATTGCCTGTGAACCTGCTTGAAGTTAGGAACCATGTTTTATTTGCATTGCTTTATATACTTGGTTAGGCTAATAAAATGAGAATATCTATTATTTATCAAATGCTTAATTACGTTACCTATACTATTTCTAGTATTCACAGAAACCTTTCCAGGTATGGGTGTTACCTCCGTTTTAGGCTTAGAAAGGCTAACCGGCTCAGAGATAGAACCAATACTTGCTGGAGTTGTAATCAGAACTTAGATCTGAGCTCTCTTCATGACTCCACACTGCCTTAAATATTTGTTGATTTGATTAATCTAAATTGTTGGTTACACAGTTTATGTCCTTTACCTCTTAGGGTTTCTGCAATCATCCCCAGAGCCAGACTGGCTAGGAGCCAGTAAGAAGAGAGGAAAGAGAGAGAGAGGGAGATATTGAAACCACATTTTGTGTCTTGTCATTTCACAAGGGAAAAAAGCTTTAGTTTCTCTCTTTATTTTTGTGTTTATCTGTCTTCCCTTTTGCCTTTTTAATTCTTGGCCCTATTCCTTATTCATTTCTTATTTATTATTATATTCTTTTTCGTTATTAAAACATTCATTTATAAAAAAATTATTTTCTTTTATTGTTTACTTATATGAGTAAATGCCTTGGTCTAATCTAAGCTTACAGTTTCCCAAAGGTTCTTTAGTTAACTAGCTAAATTCCAAAAAGTTAATTTGCCCATAGGGGGCTAATTTATATGGTCTTCCTAGGGAAACACACACACACACACACACACACACACACACACACACACACACACACACACACTTTCTTAGGGGAGAAAACCAATAGGTTATGACAAATTCATTCGTGAAGGAAGTAAACTAAGTTTGGAAACTGAAAAGTTAAACTCTGTGGAGTCTCTTGAATTGCTCAGTTCTGGTCCTGAGGCTCGAGTCCCCACTTGCTGTCCCCCAGCTCTGTGCTCAAAGACCTTCTTCATGCCTCAGACAGCTCTGTGCTTTCTGGCTGGTCACTGTCATGTGTTCACACATTTTCAGATCAACATGAACAGGGTGGCACAAAGAAGCTATTGGGAACTAGTGTTTGGATGTATCCCAGAGATATTTAAACTATATATTGAGTTCCCAATATGTGTTATATGGTTTTTTTAAAATAAGCAAATATAGAAATTAATGGTAGTAATAAGATGTGATTAATTCTATATTAGTCAGGTGTATCACCATGTGTTAGGGGAGCCCAGGAGCATGAGGGAGTTTCCAGAGACACTCATTTCATGACTGATGAGAGGCTGCCAGCGAGGGAAGGTGGGGAGTGTATTCTAGGTAGAATGAACAGCTAGTGCCTTAGCACAGACCAGAAACAAAGAAAAAACACAGAAAGCTTGAGACGTATGTGACTTCTGAACGCTTTGGGATATTCCTCAATTGTAATAACTGAGGCTTGCTCTGTGCCAAGTCACCTTCCAAGTGCTTAACTTGTGCTGTTTATTTAAATCTTCACAATAAGGCTATAAGGTTAGTTCTGTTACTATTCGCACTTCACATTGCAGAAACTGAAGCACAGAGAAATGAGACTTGTGAAGGTTCACACGGTAGGTAAATACTCAGGTTCTCTACCCCAGAGCCTTTGCGCCTGCCACACTATGCTCTTCCAAGTGTTTGCTGAAGAACAATAAATATTTATTAATGTATTTCTTCTTGCAGGCCACTTGTGTCCTTCTCTAATCAGAAACTTTTATATTTTAATGGTACTTCACAAAATCCCCTGAGAAGAAAAGAAAGAGGCAGACCCACCAAAAAAAGGAAAACCCCAAAGGCGAAAAGACAAGGACTGAAAACAAACTCAACCCTGGATTGAGTTATAGCATCAAATACCCTATTGCTGATATGGAAGCGCTGGGTAGAGGAGGGCGTGGTCCCTCCCTAGGGGTCCACCCACACAGACCTAGGTGAGGATAGGCATTTCCTGCCCAACTGTTGCATTTCCCAAGACCACCCTGGCCTGTCATGCCCCCATCTTGTGCCTATAAAAACTCCCAAGACCCTAGCAGGCAGACTAGAGGCAGCGGAGCTGGACGTCGAGAGGAACACACTCACACTGGCACACCTGCAGGCCACCGACCGGCAGAAGCAGAACGACACAAATTTGGTAGGGACAGTTAGAGGAGAGTCCAGGCTGCTGATCAGCCAGACTTCAGGGGAAAACCATCTCACTTCTGGCTCCCCCACCTGCTGAGAGCTACTCCCATTCAGTAAAACCTTGCACACATTCTCCAAGCCTCGGTGTGATCTGATTCTTCTGGTACATCAAGGCAAGAACCCAGGGTACAGAAAGCCCTCCGTCTTTGCAGAAGATAAAGGGTCTAACTGAGCTAACGCAAGCCGACTACGGATGGCTAAACTAAAAGAGCACCCTGTAACACACACCCACTGGGGCTTCAGGAGCTGTAAACATTCACCCCTAGACACAGTCATGGGGTCGGAGCCCGACAACCTGCCCATCTGCATGCTCCCCTAGAGGTCTGAGCAGCGGGACAATGAAGAAGCGAGCCACATCTGCATCGGACACCCTGCGAGGGGGACAAGGGAACTTTTCCTGTTTCGACGGGACAGGAAGTGTTACAGGCCACCATCTTTAATTAGAAAGGCAGTGAGTGCCAAAAAACAAGGAATGCAAGATTCAGACTAAAAATGTGTCTCATTCGCTGGGATAATTGTGCCAACTTTCGTTATAGGAAGCCAAAAGATCCTATCAGGGTAGTTATCAGATCATTAATTTTGTGTCACATATAACCTGTATTGTTACCTTTAAGAACTTCCTGTATCCTCGGCTTCAAATATTTCAGGAAGTGGTCAGGTGTAGTACAGAGATCTGGGGCAATCATTGCATGTTGGAGTCCCGGATTCCAAGGGCTTTTGGGAACAGATTTGTGAGAAAAGAGTGAAAAGGAAGCAAGCAGGAGGATGTTTATTTTTAATAAAGGGATCCTGCCCTAACTTCCTGAACTAAAACGAGTCTAGACTTGTTTTTTCCATTTTACACAATGTCCGTAACAACAGAATACATTTATTAAAACCAAACAAACTGGGGGTTGAGTTTTGGCACAGAAAGTCATACAGAAATAGAATCGGCTGCTCTTGAGTTGGGGTGAGTGACTGATTTACAAACCAGCAGTAGATTAAGGCTGCACTGGCCTTAACTGAACTGAAGTTATTTTCATTATGAAGAGACAATAGAGAGGCAAAATGTCTGGCCTGGTGCCTGGGACATGAACTAGTTAGTCCATCAATTCTGACCTCCTTTTCCTTCAGTTTTCAAAACTCAAGAGATTAGAGCTAGGAAGGACCCTTATGACATTTTCTTCATAACTGTGTGGAGAAAACTGAGTCTCAGAGAAGTTAGATGTTTTTGCCTCTGCATTCACAGCCATACATTAAAGCAATGTATCACTAAATTACCAGACAGTACCTACAAATGGGGAGATTTAATTTTGGCTTCTGTCGGTTGGGAACATAAATGTGGCAACAATTCAATTTGCACACAGTTGACCATAGATTCACAGCCAACTCTTTTTTTTTTTTTTTTGAAAAGGAGTCTCACTCTGTCACTCAGGCTAGAGTGCAGTGGCACGATCTTGGCTCACTGCAAACTCCACCTCCTGGGTTCAAGTGATTCTCCTGCCTCATCTCCCAAGTAGCTGGGACTACAGGCACCCACCACCACACCCAGCTAATTTTTATACTTTTAGTAGAGACAGGGTTTCACCATATTGGCCAGGCTGGTCTCGAACTCCTGACCTTGTGATCCCCCCGCCTCAGCCTCCTAGAGTGCTGGGATTACAGGCATGAGCCATGCTGCCCGGCCCACAGTAAACTCTTTAGTAATTGGTAGACTCTGTGTTTGGAGATGATCCGGCTTCTTCCCTCTCCTTCTCAGCCATTTTAGGATGCCTTCAGTAGTGCTTCAGCACTTAGATGCCGGTAGGTGTGTACTTAATCAACGTTTAAGGAATGTCTGAGTCCAGGCCAAAGTCAATGTTTATTTTTACATTTCAGAATGCTTTCCATTCCTCATCTCGCTTAATCCCTACAGTATACTTATAAGGAGACAGAAAGTTAATTTGAGCTGGATGTGATGGCAAGTGCCTATTGTCCCAGCTACTCAGGAGGCTGAAGCAGGAGGATTGCTTGAGCCCAGGAATTCAAGGTTACAGCTATGATCATACCACTGCACTCCACCTTGGGTGACAGAGTGAAACCCTATCTCACGAAGAAAACTGTAAAAAAAAAAAAAAAAAAAAGAAAGAAAATTAATTTGAACTCTATTTCACCTGTGGAGAAAACGAGATACAGTGATATTCCCAAAATGGCATACTGAGTTTCACAGGGAAGTCAGGATTAGAACCCAAATAGCCCTCCTCTAATTTTCTTTACAGTGGGCCATGATCTCCCCCCAGTCCCCTCCATTAATAGGAATTAGAGAAGTTGTAACAGTAAATGAATCCCGAAATGTACAATGGAAAATTGTACAGTAAATGAATACTGAAATGTAGTGAAGTTGTACAGTAAATGAATACTAAATACTATGTTCATTTTCACAAAAGTTGCTTCTAGTTAATTTACTTCAACATGTTGGGCTAATTTTGGAGATGTACAACATTTGGAACCAGAACAGTCACTTCATTTCTAAGACTCATTGTTTTAAAATTTAACTCTTCATGCCCAAAGAGACATATTCTTTCACAGGCCCCTTCATGATGAATGATACTCCTTCCTTGACTCTTCCAATGTACAGTCATTTTCCAGTGGCAGACTGCAAAAGACTAGATGTTTCAACTAAACCAAACACTAACAGTCCTTTGAGTGCTGAGCACCATAACTGGTGAAGACAATGGCTGCTTGGAAAAGTGACTTTATCCTTAGGAGATTTCTCCATTCCCTTGAAATTTCTTCCCTTTCATACAACTGTGACCACTTTGTTCAGATCTTAGAGGCTCAATCTCTCTATAGTAAAAATAAAATAAAATAAAACCTTCTATCTCAAAGGATTTTTTAGTATCTTTATTTAAGGGGTGTGTCTTTTACAGAAACGTAGAAATTTGTAGAGGAGGATGAGAAATTAATATTCTATGAACAAAATAGCCTTTGCTGTGGTTTGGGTTCTATTCTGTTTTTGATGACTAAGAATCATAACTAATAATGGCCTCTTCAAAATACATTTCTTTTAAGAGCCTGATTGATGGTTATCACAGCTTTCCTCATTCATTCGTTAGTTATCAAGTGACGAAGTCCTTTTAAGTTCATTCCTAAAATTTCCATCTCTGCTTAGAATTTGATAACATTGAACTTAAAATCAGACATTTTGAGAGGCATGTAGAAATTGTGTTTTGTGACCTGAGCTTTCCAGAAACGGCTACGTTAAGATACAAAGTTGTAATTAGAATCACACAGACAGAAATGGTGAATCTTCTTGAGGAAACCTTGAGGAACTTGAATATTTTGCAACTTAGAAAATTGGAAAATGAGAAAATGGAGGAACCAGAGGGTCATAAGACAGTTCTCAAACTGTAGATAGCCTTTAGTAAATTGCCATTTTAACATTTTGTCTGGCTTTCATAATTATCTCCAGCCTTAACTATATTGGCTACCATTCTTTCCTAAACATCAGCTGGCTTCAACAGAGCAGTGATTCTCTGACCCATTAGCACCCACCTTACAAGTCAACATCACATTATCACCCACCACCATTCTTGTATTTCACAATCATGTAAATATCCTACCACAAACCACCCTGCCCTCCCATGAACACCTAACATTACCACTTGTTGGCTGACTTAGCCTCTTCCCTTCCTCAGCCTTGGTATATTATTAGCGGTGTTATGGGAAAAAAGAGCGTGGAGTCAAGAGAATGAGTCAATCCAAGAGAGGCTGCAGGTCTGAGGAGTTAGGTCACAAGTAGTCATTCTTCCCCATTTTCATTCTGTGACGTGTTTGCCAAAGTGTGGTGGAGTAGAGGGTATGTAGGTCTCAAAAGAGTGCCCTTTGGAACCAATATGATTCTGATGGTCATGGTGTACCAGGTAGAGATTGCAGGAAAGGGCCAGAACTTTCAACATACTGTTCAATATGTATCCACCTCCTTTCAGAGACTTCCTTCCCTGATCATTCCCCTTTGTGCTCAGCCCTCATATTATCACTCAACCTGCCTGAACTTTTGTCCCATGTAGTGACCTAGAGCAACATTATTTGAAGAGATGGAGATGGAGGGAGAAGTAGAAATAGAGGCCATGAACTGGTAGGAAAGTAGTAAAGGATGGACCACAGGGTGGGCAATTATTAGCAAAAAGGAGGATGTGGCAGGAGTGAGGAGCAGGAAATGAAGACAGGAAGGTAAGGCACTATCAACTCTGGACATAAAGACAAGAGATATTTAACAACAGATAAGATCACCTCCATGAAATTTAGCTGGCATAAATAAGCATTAAGGTCAGAATTTGGAGTTAAATCTAACATTGTTTTTTGCTCACTCCCAAGTTACTATACAAGTCTTTGCCTTATTCTTATTGCGTATACATCATCATCATTATTATTATCATTAAAATATTTGACTATCTACTAAGTACATTAGAAATTCAGGCCATTCCTCAAGTTGCCAGTGAACTTCACGTTTATCTTACACTAGGGAACCAGATGGCTGGAGAGGAGAAGATGTGAAGTCAACATTAGGCTTTGTGAGTCTGATCTATTTCCTCGACCTCCTGGGCTCAAGGAACCCTCCCACCTTAGCCTTCTGAGTAGCTGGGACTACAGGTGCATGCCACCACACCCTGGTTATTTTTTATTTTTTGTAGAGACAGGGTCTCACTATATTGTTCAGGCTAGTCTTGAACTCTTGGCCTCAAGTGATCCTTCCACCTAAGCCTCCCAAAATGTTAGGATTACTGTTGTGAACCACTGCACCTGGCCAGATCTATTTCCTGATACATCTTTATCTCTTAGTAGGCACTCAATAAATGCTTGGTGAGGGAATGAATGAGTGAGTGATTGTAAAGTGAATACTTTTACTGCCCCGGCAGGATTACCTTTTAGTGAAGACAACATAGACGTGTTCTCCCCCAGCACAAACTTAATGAGGGTGCTACATCTTTTATTTGATAAAATGAATCCATCCTTTCCTTATTCTTTTGCATAGCATTGGTGCAATAACTATAATGGTATAAAAGGAGATACAGTTCTAGACATGTGTAGTGGATGCTGTGGTGAGCCTCACAGATCACCCCAAAGTCATTAGCTTCTCCCAGCTCTGAGTATGTTGACAGCTAAGAGCTCTTAGATGAATCCCACCCACCAACCAGCCCAGAAATCTCCCTCTGCTCAAGTGAGACATCTTGCCCACGAGCATCCACCTTTCCTATGTGCAGCTTGCAACATCAGATGTGCAGTGTTGGGGTATAGAGGCCTGGGTCTCATTCTCCAATTTGGGGGTTCTCTACAAGGAAACCTCAGCACCAAATATCCACATGGGATAATCTAAGCCTTTGTTGTGACTGCATCACAGGCTAACTTATATTTCTGTTGAACCCTACTTTATTTCTTCACAGATCCCCAGACGCTCCCCAATAAACTCCTTGCAATGGAATTTAGTTGCAGAGTCTTCTTGGAAAACATGACCCGTAATACAATGTTAATTTTAAAATTGTTACTTCACCACAGCTTGAATTATGTCAAACGTGCTCTATTTTTTCTTCCTTAAGTGTATGCTAACACCATATTACCATTTTAAGACCAGTGGGCTAATGTAGAAATTAAATCCTGCTATTAAGATTTAGTGAAATTGTTTGGATAATTAAACATTGAAGCCTGGATTCCACACAACTTTTCATAACCTATAGAAGTGGCTTAACACCCTCATCCTTTACTCACCCATATCCTTCCACCCCTAGTATGACTCAGATATTTCATTGTCAAGGCCACAAAAACAATGACTTCTTGTTCCAGAACAGAAAGAAAAGAGAGACCTATCTTAGAAGTGATTCGAAGGAGGGTGAATCACCTTCAGATTTACAGAGGTATGATTTTAAAATTCACTTGCTTCTTTGATTTCCAGAGTACCTTTTTTCCAAAGGTTCAACACTCAAAAGGTGTTGGTGTTTAACTTTCTCCTTTTCCAATTCTCTAGGTCTCTCCATGTAAGGTTTCTGCAATTAGGAGCCATGAGTCAGATCCATCCCACTTCCAGTCTTACTTTTCTCTGTTTAGAAAACCAGATATTTTCAGAAAGGTGAAATAAATAGGACTGGTTCCAAATTCAATTGTGAAATAAAGTTTGCTCATGATGGTTGTGGACTGTTTCCTTTGTGGCTCCTCCTCCCCCAGCTCTGGGGCCCCCTCAGCCCACGGCCAGCCTCTTGCCCAGTTCCCTCCACAACATACCTCTTTCTTTGTGTATTGCTTTCCCTGTTTGGCTGCTTTCTGTCCATGACTCAGAAGCATTCTGGTGGCTTCCATGTTGCCTGCTGTCACTACAACTGAAATGTCTCTGTTCTATAGCTCATCATCCAATCATCACCAATTGCTCTCTCTCTCTCAGACGGCAGCTTTGCCTGGCACACTCATAGTTGTTTAATGAATATTTAAATGAGCGAATGAGTATATAAATAAACTACTCTCTCTCAATATGCTACATAGCCCTCATCCTACCCCTGACTGCTCAAGGTACATGTGTATTAAGATGGGACTGATGAAGGCAGCCTTCCCTTCTGGCACGACCCAATAGGCGAGGAAGGACAGGAATCCCCTGACAAGTGGATGTTGGGGCTGTTTTACTGTCTATGTATTTCTAATGCTTTGACATCTGGGACTTTGCTTACCTTGGAGAGATTGCCCCTCCCTCCTAGAGATAGCCAATTCCTAGAGATAGTAATAAACTCACCTGCTAGTATAGCTTTTATATGCAAACCAACCAGTCCAGAGTCCATACCCCAACTATCTCCTTACTGGACTCTCACGGGGCTCTCACATGCTGGGCTACCACCCAGCCACTCCACCCAGGGCCAGGTTCCAGGCAACAAGGGAAAGCTCCTATGCCCCAGAGCCTGCTGAAATTATCGAAACCAGCCAATCCTAAGCCTCCTTACCCTCCTAACCCTTTCCCATTTCTTCCCATGGAAACCATAATAAAGGCCCTTGTCATTTCACCTTTACTCCTTCTGCCTTCTGACTGACCCTGATACTTCCCCATGTGGCCCTGCACAGCATGGCATGCTGCCTCCTCTTGGGAACTGTGAGTAATAAACTATCTTTCAAATGGCTATCTTTTTTGATCTGTTGGCCACCCCATACCTAGAAAACAATAAAACCTACATTGAAAATCTGTTATCTCAAATACTTTTTCAGCCTCAAAGAAACAGCCTGAATGAAGTCTCTGCCTTCCCGTAAGTTCTAACAGTTAAAGAAATGATTATTTCCCAGAGAAGGCAATGTAGTATTAACTTAAGAGAAAAGTAATAGCTAAACTTTACTTAATATGTATTATCACCCTGGGATCTCAAGCAATCCTAATAATTATTACATTAACCTTAATAAACTAAAGTTCAAAGATAAAAGTAATTTTTCCAGTGTCATAGAGGCACATACATAGAATAGGTGAGACTCAAACCCAAACTTTCCAGTCATTCCTTTGAATCCTGCTTCAGTCCCGCTCCTTCCATCATAGTCTTCCAAATATGTTAACATCTTTTTCAAATTTATATTGTATAATATTATCACTTCCTTCGTACTCTAAAGAAAAAGTATGGCAGTCTTGTCAGTGAGGGCCATTGAATGATTCCACAATGAAAAATAGCTGAGATGTATCCAGACATCTCAACAATAACATAGCCCTGGGGAAATGGATGTAGACCTGGCAAAAGATTCTCAAGACAGAGAAAAAATTGCAGATGTTTATAAGATCTGATTTTTTTTTTTTTTTTTTTTTTTGAGACAGAATCTCTCTCTGTTGCCCAGGCTGGAGTGCAATGGCAAGATCCAGGGTCTCGGCTCACTGCAACCTCCGCCTCCCAGGTTTAATCGATTCTCCTGCCTCAGCCTCCTGAGTAGCTGGGATTACAAGCCCGCACCACCATGCCCGGCCAATTTTTTTTGTTTGTTTGTTTTTTTTTTTTTTTTTTTTTTTTTAAGGAGAGATGGGATTTCACCATGTGGGTCAGGCTGGTCTTGAACTCCTGACCTTGTGATCTGCCCGCCTTGGCCTCCCAAAGTGCTGGGATTATAGGCATGAGTCACTGCGCCCTTCTAAAGATCTGATCTTTAATAGATGGGTGAATCTTTACAAATTTCTTGTTTCTGAAGTCCCATTCTTTGGTTATGAGACCCCCGGAGCTACAAAGAACAGGACTGCCTATGAAGAAGACCGGCAAAAGTAACTGGCAGTTATGAAGAACCACAAGATGAGAAGGAAGGATTCACTTCAATATTATACACATACAAATAAGTATATAAAATAACAATTGTTATTGAATGTCAGCAAGTAGAAAAATGCATTGTAAAGATGTTAAGACCCATGTGGTTTTTGAGGGGAACACTTCAAGAAAAATAATTGAAAAATTAGCACAATATTAAACAAAATGTAGCTCATGGGTCCTACTATAGTTTGGGTTCCAACTATTTTAAGCAAGAAAGAGGAAAAGTTGGGAAAGAATGAGGCGAGAAAAACAATGAAGTAAATCAAATGATAAAAACCAAATGATGAGAGTTAGATTGTGAGTATGGGGGAAAGATGGCTAGATAAAGGGGCTTCAGTGCAGCCAGCAAGTGGTTAAAGGCATGGTTTGAGGAGGGCATCTGGAAGCTGTTAAGAATTTCCACAAAGCGTGGGCAAGAAGAAATAGCTTGCATGGCCAGAGGACCTCAGCTGGATATCAGGAAGAATTTCCTAACCGTAAATGTCAAGAGCTCTCGTTTACAGGATCAAAAGGAGCCTTCTGGGATGTGCCTATCTTAGGAATATTTTTCAGCCTCAAGCGAGAAGCTGTTTGGGTGGTTTTCTGCAGCCCTGGGTTGGACTGTGTGACCTCCACAGAATACCTTGGTCTCGTTGCTGAAGGGCACGCCTTACACTGGGGCTTTCACAGTGTGGTTGCCAGCAGCTGACTCCCGCCCAGGGGCTGTGGAGTTTTCCCCACAGAAAGAACAACTGAGCCTTTCACTCCCTGTTCCTCACTTGGACCAGTCCTTAGGTACATCTGTGGTTTTTCAGCTCTTCAGCACTTAGGCACTTTCCTCCTGAGCCAAGGGCCTCCTGGGAACAATGCAGCATCTGTGTGTTGATAGTAATAGCCCATGGGCCAGAGTCACTCAGCCAAGCTCTCTTTTCACCACACAGGAGCTGGATCATACACCTTACCTGCAGTAATCCAAGGCTTAGTCAGCCTCAGCCCGTCCCACTGCCAGTGCCCTGCTTCTCCTATCTGCTCCCCCAACCTTTCACCTAATTTGCTTCCTAGCTCAGTTGCCACATTTGTTCCAATCCTCATGCAGGATGGTCTCTATTTTCCACCCATCCCACCCACAGAGTGAACAGTAACATGTTAGTGGCTTATGGTCCGACACTAAACAGTGGGCACTGCAGAGGGAGGAACATGCTGCTTAGTTGGGCAGCTGGGTATTTACAAAAGGTTTGGCCTGCAAAGAGATGCCAGCCTTCTCCTATAACATGATTGCCTTTTATTTATTATGCAGGTTGTTGATTTACATGGGGAGTTGGAGATGCTAACCAAGCATGGAGTTTTCACATGGTCTGTTTCTGCTGAGTTCAGGGACTTGGAGACAGCCTTTAACTTCTGGCAAAAAGACAATTTCAGAAAGGTGTTTAAAACCATCCTTTGGTTTTTGATCCTGAGTCAGAGACGGACATGTGCTTATGAAAGAAGGTAGAGTTTCAACCCTTAGATAACCTTAAAAGAGCAGGAACTATGTTGTGTGTAAGTCATGTGCAGTATACAAACTTGATATTAAATGACAAATTGGAACAATCTTTCTCTAGGAATGCCTCTCTTTCATAGAGGCATCACAGTGAGTCTCTTAAAGCCTTGATCTAGGTGTGTTACAGATGGGCTTACAGAGTATGAATGCACAATAAGAAGGAAATTGGATAGGGAGTGAGGATATGAAATGTAAAAGAAGGAAGAAGAGAAAATGAGATTTTAAGACAGGAAATGAAGCTCTGTGTGTGTGTGTGCGTGCGCGCGTGTGTGTGCACGCGTGCGCGCATGTGTGCGAGCGCATGTGTGTGGTTGGCAGGCCTGGTGATCCTGTTGTTTAGTGTCTCTGAGATTTGAGTTGTGCCTTTTTACTTTGCATAAAGTAGATACTTGGTCATATGTAGTTCCAAGGAGAAGTCAGAGTTCCACCTTTGGAGTCTTTCCTTCTGATTCATGATTTTCTTTCTGGAAAACATTATAACAATGATATTTAGATTAGTAAACTGAGCTGTTTACTCCTGGAAGTCCTAAATCCTTCTTTAATTTTTATCTCATGAACCCTTTTATATGAAGTTTGATTTGTTGCCCATTAATGCTTTACACTAAATGCTGAAGTCCAAAATTCAGCCTCTGAATATGCAAGGCCTTTCCAAACATGCTTTTCTAGTTTGAGTCTCACGATATGTCCTAACAAGCATCCTGACTCCGGCCACCATATCCTCATAGACTTTTGCTTTTAATCAAATCTAGTAGAGCCCAAATAATTTTTTTAACTTTAATTTTTTTGCTTTTATCTTTGTTTTTAATTGACACGTAATAGTTACGTTTTTATGGGGTACAGAGTGATATTTCTATACATGTATACAGCTTGTAATGATCAAATCAGGACAATTAGCATATCCATTGCTTCAAACATTTATCATTTCTTTGTTTTGGAAACATTCAAAATCTACTCTTCTAGCTATTTGAAAATATATAATACATTGTTCTTAATGACAGCCACCCTGTAGTGCTACAGAACACTAGACATTCCTCCTACCTATCTGCACTTGGTATCCATTAACCAACATTTTGCTCTCCTCCCTCTCTGAGCCCAAAGAATTCTTATTCAACAGGAAATAAAAGGGACATAGAAAGAAAACAATTTGCTTTACCTGCAGTCTCACACTTACCAACAATTTTCCACTTAGGAATCCATCACAAAAGTTTTGCACATGCTCTACGGAAACTTCTGCTGTGGGCAGCGTATCCCACTCGTCATCTAGAGTCCGGTAAATTGCCAAAGCTGGCAGTTGAGACTCCTTTAGTTTGAAAAATGATATCACCTTCCCATTTTCTTTCATACCACTGTCCACCAGAATAAAGAGAATCTGCAGTTGGGGAAGTTTGAAAGAAAAAGTTCTATCTGAGGTGAGGTCCAGGGATAAAGAGATACCTTGTAATTGTTGCAGCTCACACTGATTGAATTTATGGTCTGCACCATGCAATTGAAATCTTGAGTTAAAATAAATTTTTGCAGCCATAACAAAGAACAAAATCATGTCTTTTGTGGGAACGTGGATGGGGCTGGAGGCTATTATCCTTAGGAAACTAACACAGGAAGAGAAAACCAAATATTGCATGTTCCCACTTCTAAGTGGGAGCTAAATGATGAGAACTCATGAATACAAAGAAGGGAACAGCAGACACTGGGGTCTACTTGGGGGGTGGAGGGTGGGAGGAGGGGGAGGAGCAGAAAAGATAACAATTTGGTGCTAGGCTTAATGCGTGGGTGATGAAATCATCTGTACAACGAAGTCCCATAACACAAGTTCAACTACGTAATAAGCCTTCACATGTACCCCTGAACTTAAAAGTTAAAAAAAATGAATTTCCTATTATTTTGTGTTGCTTTGGTGTTTTATCCCTTTGACGAGATTGATTTAATTTTAAGAACATAGAATTGGAAATTACTTTAGTGATTATCTAAGAAAGGAAGTATAGCCTAATGGTTAGGAGCAGAGAGCACGTTTTAAATTCTGCCTCTGGTACTCTCTAGTTACGTGAGTTTGGGTACATTACTCAGCCTCTCCGAGACTCAGTTTTCTCATTGGCAAAATGGGCTTTTGGTGGAAATTAAATGAGGTAATGCATTAATATTTTTATTCAGCTTTTGGCCTATAGTAAGTGCTTGATAAATGTAGACTATTTTATATTATTAAATCAAACCTTCAACCCAAAGTAGAAATCTTCTTTATAATATTCTGATCAGATGATTGTCTACTTTCAGTAACACTAAATACTTTCAGTGTTAGAGAAGCAACCATCAGAAAGGCGCTTATTTTATTACCAGACAGTTCTCATCATTAGAACAGTCACTAGTTAGGCACAGTAGCCTTGAAGTAGTTGAAGTTTTACTATTTCAGTAATATCAAGCAGAACTTCACAAAGGAGGGGAGGGAAAGAAAGAAATATTCATTGTATATTGAGTAGGCACCAGGTACTTGATAGGTGTTTTATATGAGAAATGAGCCCTGAGGTCTAAATCTCTATGAAATTATGGGAAGGATTAAACAAATGGTGACTTAGAGGTGATTTTGCTTTCAGTCTCTTTGGATCTCTATTTTCTCTCTACTAATCAATGCAGGAAAAAACCCACACTTAATCACTACAGGAAGATATAATTACATATGCCTTTAATCTGATAAAATACAACATCTCTAATTTCAAATAATGTGATTTATTATGTCCTACTTCTTGCTTTGCTATCTCCTAACCATAGTTGTTTTCCTTATTTATCTCTGCTTCCTAGCCCCATCTCCCTTTTCCTAGTGTCCTGGAGGTGTGTATGCAATAGGATATTCCCATTCTTGCCTTACCTTCCCCTGGAATAGCTTGGCTGCCTTCTGGTATCTGTGCATGTTCTCTTCATACTCTGGGGAGGCCTTGTTCATTATCAGGAGGAGATGAATCTGAATTACGCTGTTGAATAGCCCAATCACAGTCTGGCAAGTCGAAATGTGTTACAGTAGAGAGAAAGAGAGAAAGAATGCATTAGCACCTGGGAAGGAGTGAATAGGTAGATTGAAACATAAATGAGAGCTGGCCACTGGTAACACAAATGGAACTAGCTTCCAAGATGGCTCTCAGTTAAGTCTTACCATCTCGTTTTCATGCAACTGTGTAGATCCTTCCTTCCCACCCTGAATGGGGTGGAACTGAGTAACCAAGACAATGTTGCAGAAATGATGGAGTGCGACTTCCAAGGTGAAGTCTTAAAAGACATTATGGTTTCTGCTCTTCTCTCTATCTCTCACTCTGAGGAATACCAGCCCCAGTGTAGGGCACTCAAGCAGTCCTCTGAGGAGAAACGCATGGCCAGGGACTAAGTCCTTCTACTAACAGCCAGCATTGACTTGCTATTCATGTGAGGGAGCCATCTTGGAAGCAGATCCCCAGCTCCAGTTGAGCCTTCAGATGACTGCAGCCCTGACCAATGACTGCAACCTCCCAAGAGACCTCAAACCAGAAACACCTAGCCCTAGCCACCCCAAATTGGATGACCTGCAGAAACTGCATGAGATTATCAATGTTTTTTATTTGAAACTCCTAAGATTTGGAGTAATCTGTTTTGCAGCAATAGACAACTAATACACTATGTAACATATTAGTCACTTTATTTCAGCCCCCTTTCTTGTTGCAAGACTAGTCAGAGACACGTAAAATGTAGTCTTTGAGTACATATTAGTAGTTCATACTTATTGAGTGTTCATTATGTGGAAGGCACTGTCTCCAACTCTTAACAAATAATAAGTAATTTAATCTTCAAGATCCCAGTTTTTCAAATGAGGAAATTGAGGCATAGATAGACTAATTCTCCAAGAGTCAAATAAATGGCAGACAGGGATTCACACCAGGTGGTCTAGCTCCAGAGTCCATGCTCTTGATCATCAGGATGGACTGCCTCATGCACAGTGGATAGCAAAACCCCATATAAACAAACTCAATCTCAAATGTGGTTGAACCAATGTACCAAAGGTCAGCAGAAGGTGAGCTCTTCAGGAGACCAGAAGCATTGACCTTGTTTTGCTGATTAGAGATGGTGATTTTTCCATGAAGTTGTCAATGACTTAGAGGAGTGGAACAGCCACCAGTCAGACAGAGGAGAAGAAAAAGAGGGGAATCCATGGCACTGGTTCCCTTCATTTCACTGTCCTGAAATAATGCTGCGAGTCTATTTCAAACCAATCTCATTTATTTTCACCTCTCCTAAATGCAGAAAGCATTGCTACAAAACTAGTGTGTACACAGGAAGAGAGAGAACATGGTGGGTTAACAAATCTTTGGTCAGAGTCTTAGGAGGATGGGGAAGGGCGCAGCTAGGTAGAATTCTTCCTGATTTTTTACACAATTTTGTAGAGATTCTCCAGCTCTTTTGGCTGCCTACAATATGTAGGCAAGGAGGGCCCAATGGGTCCTTTCCTAAAGATTTCTCCATGGAGTTTAAAATCAAGTTTTAGATTTTTCATTTGGGAGATTGGATGACACATGATTTACTCTTGTTTTACCAAATCATGCTACTTAAATTTAGAGCATTCATTCACTATTCTAACGCTGAGATGGAAGATAATTCTTGGGAAGAGTAAAGAAATAAAAGCTAAGATGTCAAAAGGTACAGTTGTTATCTTAGCAGAAGGGATTGACCATAGCCGAATGGATTCGTTTAATCCTAACAGACACCTTGATGCCAAGTACTGAGTGTGTGCATTAAAAGTGCGTGGCAGGTCAGGTGCATGGCAGGTCAGGTTCATGGCTGGGATTTTCTGCCCAGTTGCTACTGGTGCAAACCTTTGCACCAGAATCAGATGAGAAACAGCTATAGTAGAATGGGCAGTTCTCCAAATGAGAAAAATATTACTTTCAGGAAATAAAAAAAGTAACAATACAAATTGAACTTGCTTCTTTAAAGAAATTCTTACTGAATTTTCTCTTGATATAATCTGCCTTCACTAATAATATGGAACTTAAAAAAGATATGTCATTGCTCTGTGAAATGAGAGACAGATCAGGCATAAGAAACCAGGAAGGTTAGTGCATGCCCCTGCCTTAGCTAGCTTGCAAAATGCCACAACACGGAGGCCATAGCCCAGGGACCATAAGATCATCTTTTCTGGCCCCACATGCAGAAGAACGCCTTTTTGATTATTGCTGCCAATACCCCAGGGGCATATGTGCATGGAGCCTTAGCAGAAGTGGAAATAGAGTCACCAACTCCACAGAGATAAAGATGGTGTGAGAGGTAGGCCAGATTTTAGTCCACAAGAAAAGGGGTGTTTCCTGTTGAAGGCAGTGTAGGGCAATAGACAACCACAGGATTCGGTCACAGGCACCAGTCATAAAAAAGCAAGGGCAACTACATAGGCTGTCTCTGAAGCTTGAATTACTAGCCATAGGGCTTTGAAGAAGTTACTTAAATTTTTTGAACTCCCATTTCCTCTACTGTAAAATGGAAGTTGGCAAAATGTGCTAATGCATCAGTTACATTTTGTCCCTTAAATTATGCCTTTTCTATTTACTCATGATGTGACTTTGAATAATGTCATCAGTTAGATCTTGAATGTTCTCCTCTATAAAATGGACAGAATAATTTCCTCTCTTCTACCTCAAAAAAAATCAATGTGAGGATTGAATGAAAAAATGAGGATGAAAGGGCTCTGTAAGTTCTCAAAAATCATACCATGCATGTAAAGAACTGGTATTGGAGAATAGAAGGTACAGCATTTTGAGCTGATGTAGATGACTAGAAATTAGTACCCTGTAAGGTTCTGTAATCTATGTCAGGGAAAATAAGGGATGGGACACATAAGATATTTCTGTAGACTGTTATAGTCTGTAGAGAGTGTTAGAAGGCCATTTGGTGATCAGGACAGGTGGAGCACCACCTTTACCCAGATTGCATGCAGCATGCAACACCAGAGGAAGACACACCAGGAGAGAAGGCTGAGGCATGGTGAGGGTGTAGGCACGTGCTAGTCAAAGCATGGTTTGCAGCTGCTGCCAGACCAGGAACTGTTTGTTACTGGTCTGCAAGGAGGTACATACAGAAAATGAAATGGTTGTTTAGAAACAATTATGAAACTTTACATTGCTGTGACATCCAAATATGTGATCAGTGAGCTTCATTTAAAAATTTTTTGTTTGTCTTTCATTTATTCTTATTTTATTTTAGGCACGCACCATCATACCTGGCTAATTTTACAAGTTTTTGGTAGAGACAAGGTCTCGCTATGTTGCCCAGACTGGTCTCAAACTCCTGGGCACGAGTGATCCTCATGCTTTGGCCTCCCACAGTGCTGGGATTACATTTGTGAGCCACTGCACCTGGCCTTGAGTCAGTCACCTTAACTGTGCATTCTGGTTCTCTTTCTTACTAGCAGTGTGATAGTTCATTTAACTTTTCTCTGTTTTTTTGTTTAATAGGAGCAAGTTAAATCTTAAAAAGGTGTAGGAAGGATAGTAACATAAACAATACAGTATTGTATTGGTCGAAGAATTGGAACTCTGGGAGGAAGAGACCTCTGTTATGAAGACCAGTACCTTCCCTGACTCAGGCTCTGAAGGGACTAAGAACAGGAAGTATTGTTTACCACAGGGTTGTACTCTGTCACCATGTGGAGGCTGTTGATCTCAATGAAACGGCTCAATTTGGTGGCATCAATGCTTTCAATGTCTTCGTCCTCTAAATTCAGTTGTTCATTGTCTACCTGGATAACACAAAAAAGAATGAAGTCACTATTCCATCTTTTTTTCATGTATTGATAAACGTCTTTAGACCCCCATGTGACAGGCACTGATTAAAGCTCTGAAGACCAAAAGATAAGTAAGAGAGTTTCTCTGCCCTAGGGGGACAAACTATCCTGTAGACTCCAAAAAAGTGAAGAGAAATGTCCCACATGATGTGGCAGGTGTCATCACAGGAGAATCACAGGCCCGCATGTCACCTAAGGAAGAACAGAAAAGCTTCAAGGAAGAAGTTACTCCTGAAAAGTGGCTAAGTCTTGATCAGATAAATGAGGATGAGGAAGGAGCTTTAAATAGAGAACAGCATATGCAAATACTGTGAGATGTGAGAGGTTGCGTTCTGGAAGCTGCTGTTAGTTCACTGTGACCCTACCAGATGTGATGTGAGGGTTGCAGAGAGATGAGGTTAGAGGGATAAGGAGGAGCAAATTTGGAAGTGTTCTGAAGCCAAGGCATGTAGATTAAATTCTATCTGAGGGCAAGGGGGGTCACTGGCAAGGTCAGATTTGTATTATATTTATGTACCCTTTTACTGTGAAATAAAACACATGTAGAGAAAAATATAACACAGTATAAACATTTGCTGTAAAGCTCAGCAAATTATCACAGAGAAAACTATTGTAGAACCACCACCCAACTCAAGAAATAGAATATTGCTAGAACCCCTGAAGTCCTGGTGCTTCCTTCTAGTTTATAATTCATCCTTTTTTTTTTTTTGCCAAAGGTATGCTGACTTTTATGTTGACCATTTTCATCCTTTCCTTTATAGCTTTACAACTTAAAGATGCTTCTTTTAATGCTATAGTTTAGTTTTACCTCATTTTTCACATTAAATACCTGTAAACAAACTTCTTTGGCTTAACATTTTGATTATAAGTCATTTATGTTATTGCATGTAGCTGTAGTTTGTTCATCTTCCTTGCTGTATAATATTCCATTGTCTGAATAAACACAATTTATTTATTCATTTTACTACTGATGAACATTGGTTGTTTCTAGTCATGAAGACAATGCCATAATGAACACTTCTTGACTTTTGGTACATGTATGCCTCTGTATCCACTGAGCATATACCTCAGATTGGTATTTTTGATTATAGGATATGTATATAGTTAACTAGTAGAAAATGCCAAGCTATCTTCCAAAGTGGATAATTTACACATACCAGTACTGTGTATGACAGGTCCCATTGCTCCACATCCTTGTCAACACTTGCTATTGTCAGTTTTTCTAATTTTACTGATTTTGGTGGATATGGTTATGTCTCAGTGGTTTTAATTGCATTTCTCTCATTAACCACTTAATAATAATTTAAGGATATGAGGACAATTAAAGATAATTATCCTCTTTATGAAGTGTTTATTCATGTTGCTTGCCTATTTTTCTTTTGTCTATCTTTTTCTCTCTGATTTGAACGTGTTTTTATACATTCTGGATATGAGTCCTTTGTTGGTTCTATAGTATATATATTTTCTTACTAGGGCTTCTCCTTTAATGGTGACTGCACATGAAAGAAGGTAATTTAAACATAGTTAAGGTTATCATCTTTATCGCTAATGTGTACTTTTTTGTTTTGTTTTAAGAAATCTTTGACTACACCAAGGTCATGAAGATATTCTCCTATATTTTCTCCTAGAAACATTGTCTTTCACAATAGATCTAAAATCCACTTGGAACTCATTTTTCTTACTTCTTAAAATGGACGCTAAGGTAGGCCAGGTGCGGTGGCTCACGCCTGTAATCCCAGCACTTTGAGAGGCCGAGGCCAGCGGATCACCTGAGGTCAGGAGTTCAAGACTAGCCGGCCAACATGGTGAAACCCTGTCTCTACTAAAAGTACAAAAATTAGCTGGTGGTGCACGCCTGTAATGCCAGCTACTCTGGAGGCTAAGGCAGGAGAATCACTTGAACCCAGAAGGTGGAGGGGAGGTTGCAGTGAGCCGAGAACGCACCATTGCACTCTGGCCTGGGTGGCAGAGTGGAACTCTGTCTCAAAAAAAAAAAGGAATGCTAAGATCCTTGATTTTTGTATTACTCTTCTCTAAAGTGAATATTAAAGTCTCCCTGTTTCTGATTGCTTGCATTAATTGGGGCATTGGTCTTCTACTGTCCTGGGTGTTTCTGGTTCTCAGGCCTTCAGACTCAGACTGGAATCTACACCATTGGTGCTTCGGCCCTCAGGCCTTCAAACTAAAATGCTGGCTCATCTAGGTCTCCAACTCACAGGCAGTAGATGGTGAGACTTTTCAGCCTTCATATTTGTATCAGCCATTATCTTATTAAAAAAATCTCTTAATATGTATATTCATATATATAATATTTACCACAATATATATGTAATTTGTGTTATAAAAATAATACAATGTAAAAATATAATTTTTACTATGTAATATCTATCTATAATCTATCTATCTATCATCTATCTATCTATCTATCTATCTATCTATCTATCTATCTATCTATATCTACCTATCTCCTGTTGGTTCTCTTTTTCTGGTGAACAGAGAAACAGAAAAACAGAACCAACTATATTGCAAATAATACTGCTATGCCATTAGTTTTACTGCTATTATTGTTATTGACAAATTGATTGGTGAAAACTTTTCTTAGTGCTTGAAGTCTTTTTCCTATTTTATTATATTTTACTTTTAACCTACTATTCAGTTTTGTACGTATTTATGGGGTATAGTGTGATGTTTCAATACATGTATACATTGTGTAAATAATCAAATCATAGTATTTAGCATATCTGTTGCCTCAAATGTTCTTTGTGATGAGAACATTAAAAAATCCTTTCTTGTAGCTATTATGAAATTACAATACAATATTGTTGACTATACTCACCCTACTGTGCAATAGAATACCTAAACTTATTCTTTTCATCTAACTGTAACTTTGAACTTATTAACCAATTTCTCCCTGTCCCCACTTCCCTCTTCCGTCACCCTTCCCCCTCCGCTCCCCAGCTTTCCATAACCAGTATTGTGCTCTCTACTTCTATAGATCCATTTTTTAGATTGCTTGTATGAGTGAGATCATGTGGTATTTGTCTTTCTGTACAAGGCTTATTTCACTTAACATAATGTTCTCTGGGTCTATCTGTGCTCCTACACATGACAGAATTTCATTCTTTTTTATGGCTGAATAGTGTCCATTGTGTATATGTACTGCAATTTCTTTCTCCATTCATCTGCTCATGGACACATAAGTTGATTCCATTTCTTGGTTATTGTGAATAGTGCTGCAATGAACATGAGAGTGCAGATATCTCCTCAACATACTATTGATTTCATTTCCTTTGGATGTATATCCAATAGTGAAAGTGCCGGATCGTATGGTAGTTCTATTTTTAAATTTTTGAGGAATGTTCATACTGTTTTCCATAACGCCTATACTAATTTACATACCCATTAACAGTGTATAAAAATTCTTTCTCCGCATCCACACCAGCGTTTGTTATTTTTTGTCTTTTTGATGATAGCCATTCTAATTGGGGTGAGGTGATATCTTATTGTGGTTTTCCAGTTTTTAATTAAAAAAATGTAGAAAGCAACCCCTGACCTGACCTATGTGCTCCTTTTCTCCCCAGAATGAGCCTATCACTGTCAGAGATGTTTGGGCCAGAGCAACTCCATCTTGAATAGGGGCTAGGAAAAATGAGCTGAGACCTACTGGGCAGCATTCCAAGATGGTTAAGGCAGTCTAAGTCACAGGATGAAATAGCAGGTTGGCACAAGATACAGGTCATAAAAACCTTGCTGATAAAACAGGTTGCAGTAAAGAAGCTGGCCAAAACCCACCAAAATCAAGATGGTGAGGAGCATGACCTCTGGTCGTCGTCCCTGTTACCTTCCCACCAGCCCCATGACAGTTTACAACTGCCATGGCAATGTCAGGAAGTTACCCTATATGGTCTGAAAAGGTGAGGCATGGATAATCCACCCCTTAGTGCATATAATCAAGAAATAACCAAAAAAATGGACAACCAGCAGCCCTTGGGGCTGTTCTGCCTGTGGGGTAGCCATTCTTTCATTCCTTTACTTTCTTAATAAACTTGCTTTCACTTTACTCTGTGGACTCACCCTGAATTCTTTCTTTCGCAAGGTCCAATAACCCTCTCTTGAGGTCTGGATCAGGACCCCTTTTCACTAACATCTTTCTGGAAACCATGGAAGGAACTATAGTGAGGAAACCCCCTGACCCAAAGGCTAACTTTGGGTAAGTGATGGGGTTCAGTTATATCATAAATTAGGGGTCATTCCATGTTTTTATGTTTCCAAGATATAAAATCCTATTATCTGGCCAATTTTAAATTTGTACGTAGCAAAAAATACATAGAAATCTATACATTTCCTCCTTAGAAGGCTCTAAATGCACTCATAAATTTGATATGTAGAATTTTTTTCATTCAGTTCAAAATGTTTCCTAATTTTTTGTTCTTAATTCTTCTCTAAACTATTAGTTATTTAGAAGTGTATTTCTTAATTTTAAAATGTAAGATTTTCTGGTTATATTCTTATCGATTTCTAGCTTTATTTTTATATTTTATTTGTATTATTTGTGTCTTTAAAATTAAGTATATTTTACAGTTTTTGAATACAGTATTCTATAAATGTTTATCAGGTCACTTGGTGAATTTTATAGTTGAAATTTTCTATATCTTTCTTTTTTTTAAACCAGCTTATTTTATTCAAAAGAGTGTTGGGGCCTGGCACAGTGGCTCACGTCTGTAATCCCAGCACTTTGGGAGGCTGAGGTGGGTAGATCACAAGGTCAGGAGATCGAGACCATCCTGGCCAACATGATGAAAGCCCATCTCTACTAAAAATACAAAAAATTAGCCGGGCATGGTGGCATGCACCTGTTGTCCCAGGTACTCAGGAGGCGGAGGCAGGAGAATCGCTTGAACCTGGGAGGCAGAGGCTGCAGTGAGCAAAGATCGCACCACTGCACTCCAGCCTGGGCAACAGAGCAAGACTCTGTCTCCAAAAAAAAAAAAAAAAGTGTTAAATTTTTCTGTTATGTTGTGGCTTTAGCCATCTTTTTATTCAATTTTGTCAGTTTCTGCTTATATAGTATCAGGACATGTATTTGATAAATGCAAATTTAGAATTATTAAATCTGTCTGGCAAATTGAAACTGTCATTATGAACTGTTATTCTTTCTCTCTAGGAATCCTTGTTGCCTAAAAGTCTACTTTGTTTGGTATTAATATATTCATATCAGCTTTCTTTTGGAAGTGTTTGCATGGTATAGCTCCATCCTGTGTTTTACTTGTGTCACTTGTAGAAGGCACATAGTTGCATTTTTCAATCCAGCCTGATAATCTTTGTCTTTTAATTGGATTATTTCCATGAAATGAAATTACTGGTTTTTAATTATGCATTTTCCATTGGTTCTATGTGTTCCAAATGCTATTTTTCTTTATTTCTGTCCTACTTTTGAATTGACTGAGTACTTTATATTATTTTCTTCTTTCCCTTTATTGGCTTAGAAGTTACATAGGCTTTAATTATTCTCTCAGGGATTGCCAGAATACATTATACAACATGCATTTTTTTTCACTTCTCAGAACCTAATATTAGTTGGCAATTTCAGCTTCTTCTTGGACAATGCAAACATTAGAATATTCAAATACAGTTTATCTCTTTTAAATTCAATTTTCTGGCTCTACATTCAAGACTTACACATGATTAGTGTCATGTGTTTTAATTCCAGATCTCACAGGATATTATTATTTTTGTTATATCTTCAATATACCCTGACATTTATGCACATATTTGCATTTTAGCTTCTCTTTATTTATTCCTGTATTTTTTAGCTTCTGTGTGGGTTTTCTTTCCTCTGCTTAGAGAAGACCTTTTATTATTTTCCTTAGTATGAGATGGAGGTGTTCAGTGACAAATTCTCCCAGTTTGGCTGTTTAATATATATTTATTCACCTTTTATTTTTGAAGGCTGTTTTTGCTGGGGGTAGAATTCTAACGCTGGCAGTGATTTTCTTTCAGTATTTGAAAGATATAATGGTTTGTATTCTGCATTCCACTGTTGCTATTGAGAAGTCAGCTGTGAACCTTATGGTTGTCCCTTTGAGAGTATTTTGATGATAGTCTCTCTTTTCTCTGACTTCTTTTAACATTTTATCTTTTGTTAAGTTTTAGATGTACTATGGCATGGCTAAGAGTGGATTATGCATATTCCACATGTATATATATTTGCATATGTGTAGGCGTATGTGTGTATATTTGTGTGTGTGTGTGTGTGTGTGTGTGTGTATATATATATATATATATCTATCTAAAATCACTCTAATTCAATTTCAGGGGCTGAAATGATTTGCATCTGTGCTGCAGCCCTCGAGAGGGCTTATCTACTATGATTCATTCCTGCTTTTAGGTACAGCTCTGTAAGATTCAAAGGGGATGTGAAAGGTGTTGTACTAGATTCACCTCCTGTTTCCCCTTGTGAGGCCTGGACTCCAACATTTAATTTTCAACTCCTGAGGATCTCAAAATGCAAATTTATTTCTTAGCTTCTTGGCTACTTCTAGAACTGACCAAAGCCGTCTAGACAAAAAGCAGTCCTCAATGCAGGGTTCATCTTTTTTGGTTTTCATCTTCTTCCAGATCTTGACCTAGATATTTTCCCTCTTTTACTGGCTCTCTAATGCCTTCAGGCACACACACGCACACACACACACACACTTACACACACATTCATGCACACACATTTTAACTTTTAAAAATAGTCTTTGGTGGAAAGGATTGTCTAGCTACATGATCCATTATCCCAGATTTGTATTTCAGAACAACCTTTCCACCACACTCAGATATATTGAAAGATAGGACTTCATTCTTCCAGTCATTGTTCTCAGTTTTCTATTTCCTCACCCCAATCTACTCATACCCATAAAGACACAAAGATAGTGCCTCCACCATCCATAGATAGATCCGCGCCTATAGATAAAATTATTAGTATCAGCTCCTGAACAATTTTGTCCATTTCCTACAATAGTTTGCATCACTTTTGAGATCCTTAGGCCATCTGCTCTTGGACATCTCCTTAACCCTTTCCCCTCCATGTGCTATCTGTATAGGTCCTGTCCAATCAGATCTTGCCTTGGATCAGAACCACCCTTTTTTCCCCAAGGTACTTTCTCCTAGTCTACCCAGTAAAATCAGAAGCAAATCTCATGTTAGTTAAGGTAGGAGGGAATTCAGGCAAAGGGAAATTAAAGTCACTAAACAGCAAGAATCTAAGATTGCTCTTTATTGTCATCCCGGTGATGATTCCTATTTCACCTCTTTTCTTCAAGAGGCTCTCCCATTGGGGTAACTAAAAGCAACAAGAACTCTGGAGATGCACAATGCACCCCTTATGGTTAATTTTAATTCTGGATAGATCTAGTCATTCTCTTCCAATCCATTTGTTTAATAATTATTTGCCGAGTGCCTGCTATATACACTGAGGCATAAAATTGCAGCCATTCATTCAGATGACAATTTAAGCACTCTTTATTTTGAGACTGCTTTATACAATTTAAATTTAAGAAATAAATAAATGTTGAGGTACAGAAAAGTTTGTATTTCTAAAAAAGAATTTTGAAACAAATCAAAACCACAGGGTAAAAATGAACTCCTTGTGTATATTTAATTGTTTAAAAATTCACAAAGTTTTGAGTAGAAAGCTTGGGAAAAAAACAAAACAAAACATGAAAGCAAGAGAAAAGGTCTTAGGTAGATCCTTGCCCACCCTCCTACCACCTCCTTCCCCTTCCCTTGCCCGTATCACGACGAATGAGTAAAGAAATAAAATGAGCACACAAAAAAATAATATTTGCAGCTCCTCTAGATACTTAATGCTGCTACGGACCTGTATTTCCAGCTGGCACGTCTCCTTCATACTTAAGGCTTTGCTATTGCAACCACCAAAATCATCATCATTATCATCACAATCAGGACTCGTTTAACATTTGATGTGTCTAAATGCTTCCTGACTATTTTTCTAGGAATTCCTAGGTCTGGTGCCTGCGCCTCAGCTCACATCGCTGTGCATGGACCAAGAATACCCCCCTCCCTGTACTCTTTTCCGGGCAGTCCTTCATACTTCCCAGAACAGGGAGAACAGGAAAAGCCAGTTACTCTGGGTGTTTCTGGACTTAAAGAATGCACTAAATTGGAGGCAGAGGATGTTAAGTGGTGATAACATTCTCTAAGAAGCAAAAGAGCTTTAATAAAAGCCACCCTCCTGCAGTCTCTCCAGTTTGTTGTACTTCTTTTAAGAAAACATGCCCGATCTTTCATTATTTCTTAAACTAATAAACTCTGGAACATTCATGTTTAGGGTTTCTGGAAGCAACATTTGAACAGGAAATCTCCCTCTGTAAAGGGAATTATTTGCATAATGCACTGGAAAGAAAATCCAACCCAGGAACCAAGAGTTGGAAAAACTTTTTAAAATGTCTTTTTTCAGTTTTATGGAAAGAATTAAATTATCATATTTTTATTTCAGAGAAAAGAGGCAGCAGAAGAAAAACAGAAATAGTAAACTGGAAAGATTGCTACCTTAAAACATAATTTTGAGTTTCCTCAAGAGTATCTGAAGTAGATTTTTTTTTTGTTGTAGACACTACATCATACCAATCACTCATTTTCTGTTCATTAGTATTTCAGCTATATTCATTTGAATTCCCATGGAATTTTCTAACAACCCAGATTTTTATAAAATGTATTAAAATTGTCTTAGTTTATGCCACAGTTATAGTATTAAATGTCTTTGGTGGCACTGAGAAATCATTTGTTAAACAAAGGTCCTCATGTCCTCGGTTTGTTTTTTTTAAGCTGTTCAGCTTATCATATATTTAGTAAATATATACTTTAAAAAAATGTTTCATCATGGACACAGGTAGGGGAACATCACACACCAGGGCCTGTCGGGGGATGGGGGGCTGGGGGAGGGAGAGCATCAGGACAAATAGCTAATGCATGCGGGGCTTAAAACCTAGGTGACGGGTAGATAGGTGCAGCAAACCACCATGGCACACGTATACTATATAACAAACCTTCATGTTCTGCACATGTATCCTGGAACTTAAAGTAAAATGAAATAAAATAAAATAGAATAAAATAAAAAATGTTTTATAATCTGACATATCTTCTTGCATTTCTTATCAGTTTATTCTCATGCACGAGTTTCTTCTGATTCTCTTTGTCTGGTGACGTATATTTCTTATAATAGTTACCCAATAAATAACTGTAAAAGGAATAAAGGATGACTGCACTGTGTTTTCATTACTATCCCATTAGGTCAAAGTTAGGTTAATTATGTTTCTTTAAATAGTAGTGACTGAAAAAATCCAAAGCAGGGTAAACATTCAAATAATATTTCAAATTCCATTTTAGGACAGGCTCATAGTTTATTTAACCTGGGAGTTACATCTCTGCTAGGGCAACAATAAGAGTCCTGTTGAAAAATTTGAGAGTTTATATGCTGTTACACTCACAAAAGACAGGCTGTGCCCTCACACAGCAAGACTGTTATATGCAACTTATTATGGTTTCATGAATTTTACCTAAATTCTTCCTGATTACATTTATATAGTTGGCCTGCACTATTTTTGGAGAATATTATGTTACATAAATACAGCACTGGCTGGCCTTTTATTGCTCCAACATTTCAAGCATGAGTAATATCCATTTATTGTTATTTTTTCCGTTAATCATTATTTCAGCTTATTTCTAAATATGTTCTTAAAATGGAAAATTTTGTAAATTTAGACAATATATAATGTCTAGATTAAATCTTGATAAATAATTCTGCAGTTTGATTAAGGAGTGCTAGGAGGCTAGAGGAATAATTTAAGAGAAAATAGCTGAAAGAAAAAAAGTAGGCTTTAGAATGAGGGACATTAGATAGAATTCAGTGTAAAAACAGAGTTTTTCTTCAGGGTGAAGTGCTTAAGAAAGCCACTATAGTATAGTAAAAAGGGTATGATTTGTAGTCAGCAATGCTGGGTACGAATCAGACATCTGTTACTTCATAGTTGTGAGATTTTGGGCAACTAAACCATTCTCTCATGGAAATTTCTTTATTAAAAATGCGCGAATAAAAAAAATTACTTCACCAGATTCTTGTGTGAATTAAATGGTCAAATATTGTAATAGTGCCTATCATAGATTAGGCTCTGAAAACAAACAAGCAAACCGAACAAACTGGATCCAGAAAATTTTCAATAGGTTCACCTTTCCCAGTGTAAAATAGGATAGTCTTGGTTGATGTTCCCTTTTCAAAAAAAAAAAAAAAAAAAGTGCTCCAAACTCTTGAATAATGGTCCTATTAAAATATGTACTAAAGTTTTGAAAGTGTAAACTGTGAAAAAAATATTTATCTGAAAGCTGGCATGACAAAAGTTGAGCTTCTTCCAGCTCTGCCAGTGAAGTAGGGCAGGAACCAGTTTGTTTGTTTTCTGGTATGGCACATAAATAATCTTGCCCACAGAGGTCCCAAGAGTTCATTTAGACTAGGTCCGTCACTAGCGGTAAACAAAAAACAGATGTTAAAGAAGACTGAAAAACTGAGAAGTCATCAGTGAAGCTTTATGAGGAATAAATTGTAAGCAACAACAGTGTTCCTGTTAGAGGATGTTAAACCTGTAGAGATGTTGGAAGCAATGGCACTTGTTTTTCTTCCCCATGTGCTTATCTTGGTGGTACTAAGCCTTTTAAATCAGGCCTTATAAGACCGACAAATGAAAAACTGAGAAAGAAGTAGGTGTGGAGTGTAGCTTCTTAGAATTTTTGTATTGAAGGATTTCTACCAGTGGTTCAATGGCAACATGAAAGGCATTTGCCTAACTTTCCATATATTCCTCACCAAAGCTTTTCACAGAAGAATTTGATTTAATCTTATTTCACACTGGTGAGAATGCAAACCAGCAACCACTGTGCAGGTGGGAAAGGGGCTGCTGAAGGGAGCTCACACAACTTCAGACATGCTTTTGGAGGTGAGTTTTGTTCCCCAAGCACCTTCCGAGTGCTTTTAAGGTGCCAGAGGTGTATTATAGCCCTTTGAATACAAAGATGAATAAGTCATCGTTTCCAACCTTGAATAGGTCATGGCCTAAGAGGGTAATAGAGGAGACAGATACGTAAATATATGATATGAATTATAAAATGGTATATGAAAATAGAGATAAGGAGTTACATATAGAGGAATGCTTAGGCACATTTGGAGATTCCAGAGATATTTCCTGAAGGGTAACATTCCTGAACTGATTGACTGGAGTATGAGAAGGAGTCATCTGGGTGAGGCTAGGTGAAAGGGGACCCTTGGCGGGTGGTGGCATTCTAAACAGAAGGAATAGTCTAGGCAGAATCATGGAATTGGATGATCATTATGTGTATAGTTGGCTACTGAGAGGGTAAAGCCCAGGGTGGAAGCTGGATGGAAAAAGGACTAGAGAAGCAGGCAGTGGGGCAGGCCAGCAAAGCCTATTTGTAACATTAAATATCTCATTTTTGATTTTTTAAGAAATGAGAAATATTGAAGAGTTTTAAAGAGAAGAGTGCTATGGCCAAATTTCTATCTTAAATACATCATTGTGATACCATTTTAGAAACTGTATATAAAGTAGTAGAAGGAGATCTATTCAGAAGCTGATGAAATTGCTTATGCTTAGGCTAAGAGCCTAAATACAGAATGAGGTAGAAGGAGTGGAGGAGAATATAGATTCAAGATAGAAGATACAACTGGCAAAAATGTAAGACCAAATGAGCATAGCCACTTAATAAAATAGTATCTTAGATGGAGGAATATGATTAGCAGGTGCAGACAATAAACTCAATTTTGAACATTTTAAGAGTATAGTGCTTATGAGGGTATATACCCAGCAAACATTTGAATCATGAGAGAAGTCCAGACTAGGGATAAAATATTCTAAATGCTCAGCAAGCACGTAATAGTGGAATACGCAAAAGAATTGTACTTCTTAAGAAGAACATATTCATTCATTCATTCATTCATTGATTCTTTCATATATTCATTCGAAATGAATACTTAGTGAGCACCTACTGCACAGCAGGCGCTGTTCTAGGCTCTGTGGATACACTGAATAGAATAGTCTTTGCCTTCACGTAGCATGGGTTCCATGACCCAGACTGTAAAAAGTGTTGGGTCAGGCAGCATTGTAGATACAGGAAGAGAAGGTCTCAAAGAGACTATAAAAGCAGCAGGAGGATCAGGAGAAGTAGTTTCCTAGAATTCAAGGAAAGAGAGAACATTAAAAAGAAAGAAGTCATCGCTAACATCAGACATGACAGAAATGTTGAGTAAAATAAGACCTAAAAAGGGTTCATTGAGTTTGGCAATATGGAAGCCATGCAGACCTGGATAAATGTAGTTTTAATGGTGTGATGGGGCATAAACTAGATAGTAGTGTCTAGTTTAGAGAAAGACAGTACAAATTACACTTAAAAGAAGTTTCAATGAGAAAAGAAAGGGAAAGAAAGGATGGAAACTAGAAGGGGCACGACATTCGGTCCTGAAATACTGAAAACTTTTTCTTTTGCATCAGTTTACTCTTTTTCAGTGGACTCTTGATATTCCACCAACAAATAGAACTCAATGACCAATGAAAGCATCAGAAATCCCTATTTCTGCACATGACCTCACTATTCCTAGACACCCTGGATTTAAACTTTGCCTGCTTTCCATAACTGTGATATCTAATGATCACAGGATCTTCCTCTTCTTTAATTTCTGTTGCTACCTCTCTACTACAGACTCTTAATACTTCTCACATGGTCTATTTTGTCAGCCTAACAAAAGCTCCCTCTTTTCTTGCCTTTTAACCTAAAAATCCATCCTCCACCTTGCTGTCAAAATAATCTAATAAAACACATTTCTGTTCATGTTACTCCCCTGATGTAAAGGCTTTAGGGGCTTTCCAGTAACAGCCAAATTCAGGACAAACTCATTAAAGTGGTATTCTATTTCTTCCCCACAATATGATTTTAATCAAGTTTCTTTCTCTTATATTCATTTTCCCCAATGTGTACCCTGGGATCCAGTGAGATTGGCCTGTTTATTGTTTCCTGAGTTTTTTCCCATTGGCCATGAATTCTTTAGCTTGTCTAAACTTATCTATCCTTCAAGTTTCAATTCTGTTGTCTTTTTGTTTTCTTTTTTTTCAGAATTCCCACACTGCTTCTATCCTTTGAACTGTGATAAAACTTCACCCATAGTGATTCTCTTTGTATTATAGATACTCGCATATTATATATACAATACCTACCATACTTAAAGATCTATGAGACTGGAGAATATATTTAATATGTTTTTATTATCGGTATCTTGCATAGGGCATACAGGAAGTATTTAATAAATGTTTGAAGAACATAAATGAACTCCTCAAAATATTTAATATAAAAATTTTGGAGCTCAAAGTGACCTTAGAGATAATACAGTCTAACTCTTTTATTTTATAAAGGAAAGAATTGGAGATAAAAAATGTTAAGTGACTGCCCAAAGTCATGTGGCTGTTGAGCGACAAAGCAGTACCACAAATTCCATTCCCTGGCTTTCAGTCCTGTCCTCTTTCCATTTGATTACAGTACCTGTTTGGGAAGCTTGAATTGAGTCATCATCCTTGTCAACAATGTCCCTGAATTTGGTACCATCATTAGTGTAAAAGACATAGAGTCCTTTCCAGTCTCACAAGTTTATGAGTCCGCAACCCAATGAAAATCTGGGAGAAAGCTCAAGCTACCCACCCAACTTACCAGGCGAAAAAGGCAGATGGTGTTCCCAGTGATGTTGTAGTGTGTCAGAACCTCAGAATCAGTGCTGATCCCAAATGACACGCCTGGGAATTTTTGCACCATGCTATGGAGTATGGGCAGTGCTGGTATTTCTAAATCCTAAAAACAAGAGAAAAAATAATACCACAGTGGTTATTTCGAAGGGCAGAGACAAACGATAGGCAAAAGAAATATGCTATGATGCTTACCAGAAATCATAGATTTGATTTACTGCCCAGTAACACATGATTTACCCCTAACAATTCAGGTTTAACTGGCAGTGACATTCTTGAATTTTCCAGGCTCTGTGAGTTAATAGGTAACCACGAAATTGTAGCTGAGCCTGAGACTCCTGTCAGGCCTTGTCATAGAGCTTGAAGTTTACTAGGGGCTGAGAGAGGCCTCAAAATCATAAAGGCCTGCCTAGTTTGGCTGCACTGTTGTAGATACACATGAGAAGCAACTCTTCTGGGAACAATTTGTTTAACAGTGAAATAGCAAACAAACTAACATAACCAACTCTATTTTTGTTTGAAGGGCATTTATTTACTCATTCCTGCATGTAGGTTAGAATAATTTTAGAGCACTGAGATAATATGCAAAAATAGGAGTTATATAGTTTTTAAAACTAACTCTGGGATTAAAGGAAAAGTATGTAAACAACTAACTATGTTGTACTAAAGATTTATAGGTGCCTTGTGACCTGGCCAAGGACAAAGAAGTTCGCAAGTTCCTGAGACCCTTGCTGGGGCCCAGATGCCTATGGTTGCTGGTTATCACTTGATCCCAACTCCCTCCTCTTCACCCTGCCCTTAACATACAAAGAACCTAAAATTGGTAGTGACTTAAGATGTACTTTGTTTATTTATTTTGACACAGAGTCTTGCTCTGTCACCCAGGCTAGAGTGCAGTGGCAAAATTTTGGGTCACTGCAACCTCTGCCTCACGGATACTTGTGCCACAGCCTTCTGAGTAGCTGGGACTACAGGTGTGCGCCACCATACTTGGCTAATTTTTTCTGTATTTTTAGTAGAGATGTGGATTTGCCATGTTGCCCAGGCCAGCCTTGAACTCCTGAGCTCAGGCAATCCACCTCCCTCAGGCTCCCAAAGTGCTAGAATTACAGGTGTGAGCCACTGTGCCCAGCCAAGATGTACTTTAGGATGCTAGTCCGCTGTCTTCTTGGTTTACTGAATCTTCAAATAAACTGACTTTTCCTCCCACCGGCTCTTCCTCTTGAGTTTTGGCTTTGGTTACATTTGTGGATGAAAGGAAAAAATGCAAAAATATGAAATAGACGTCATCAAAAGGGCCAAAAAAGAAAAAAGAAGAAAAATAAAACAATTAAAATGAAAGCTTAGAAGTTTTAACAAAAGTTTATGCAGGTTATGGAAGGACAGTCCCTCTCTTGCCACTGTAGATAAGCCTGAGCTTTGCACATGAAGATGCTGTTCACGCATTCAACTCTGCAGCCCAGGCCTGCAGGAGGGAGCAGAGAAGCCACTTGCGAACAGTGATTCCAGGCCTTCCATAGAGGCTGGCATCATTTTCCCTGCTGTCACGGGACCTTTATCCATAGTAGCTCCAGGAAATTAACAGGAACGAACATGTTCTACCCTGCAAGTCCCCAGGCTGAAGGAGGAGATGTGCAAGGAGAAAAGAAGATGGCCAGTTGATATGGTTTGGCTGTGTCCTTACCTAAAATCTCATCTTTAAATGTAATCCCCATAATCCCCACATGTCAAGGGTGGGACCAGGTGGCAGTAATGGGATCATGGGGGCAGTTTCCCCCATGCTGTTCTCATGATAGTGCATGAGTCACAAGATCTGATGGTTTTTTAAGCATCTGGCATTCCCCTGCTTGTGCTCATTCTCTCTCCTGCCATCCTGTGAAGAGGTTCCTTCTGCCATGATTGTAAATTTCCTCAGGCCTTCCAAGCTATGCTGAACTGTGATTCAATTAAAACTCTTTCCTTTATAAATTATCCAGTTTTAGGTATGTCTTTATTGGCAGCATGAGAACAAACTAACACACCCGTCTTGCATCTGGGGTCAAGCAGAGGGAGCTGGTATCTACTCTTCTAGAGGCCGTGAACAATAGTTAATTGAGGCCTCCTCTCTTATTCTGCTCCTTCAGATGGAATTGCTGGAGGATAAAATGATGGCATCTGGCAGCTGTTTAAGTTATTGCACACTCCTCCAATTCCATGCTCTTGCCCCTTCCCCGTCTTTCTGTCGGTGTTTTTGTCTACAGCTCAGATTTCTCATTCCTGAAAAATGTAGTCCCTGTCTTTCTCCCTGACTTGCATCTCATTGCAGTGATTTCCAACTGTGTATGCAGAACTGACAGGGTAATCAGGAGTTGTAACCGAGAAATGGAAACAGACAAGAAGGTCTGCTATGAGAGAGTAGGGGCTTGATCAGCTGTTAGGATTTCCAGATGCTACCACCAGAGAAAGATGAAAATGCTGGAATGAGGCAGTCTCATTTATGGCTGCCTTTGTTAGCCAAGAAGCTAATCTGGAAGATGGAGGTTAACACCTTGAATATACAAAATGCCATCCTTTTCCAACATTTCAGACAAGGCAAAGAGAAAGAAGGAGAGTCTACCATATTTGGGGGAAAGGCTTTAAAAGGCTGTGCACTGACTAATGTCCAGGACGTTTGGCATCCTGTAAACAGTGTTGCTGGATGATATAAATTGGGTTCACTCTGGCCCCTGCCTATTCATAGGGTGCTATGAGAGTATAGACCAAATGTGTTTAGGACAATGGTAGGGTTCCATGAAGGCATTCTTTCTGCAGATACTGACTTGAGCTTCAAAGCATCCATAGATGAGGAGATGCAGCCCACAGGCTCAGAACTCTTGAAGTAAGTATGAGAAAGATATAATTTAGAGACTGGGAATGTCTTGAAAGTAAGAGGTCCCAATGGACAAGATGAAATCAAACTGCGTGGCTGTCTCCCTTTACCCCCACTTCTAATGCAGTGCCATCTGCCAGCAGGTGGCTGCTGTGGTTCCCTTGAGGTAGAACATTTCCGGCTCTTGGGGGAATTGCAAGTAGGGAACTAACCTGGAAGAAGCCTATGACAGCCACCTCAGTGGCAGCAATGAATTCCATGGCAGCTGGGACATCTGCGAGCCACGTGGGTTCCTGGGCAGCACCAGGACCATCTAGAGAGAGAAGCAGAAGATGTCAGGGTAATGAGGCAAGAAGAAGCAGCTCTAAATAATGAGGGCATCTATACCTTTTATCTCTATACTAAGGGCAAGAAGAGCACAATTTATAGGAGTACTGTTGGCATTCCAAGGCATAATATTTTTACTAACATATGGAAGGTGACCCTACTGATGGTCTGTCTCTGAAGGATACTGCCAGACTTCCCTGCTCTCTACCAGGCAAAATGCATCTTATCCAGGATTTCCTGGAAAGCTTTCTAGGTGTGGAGGAAAAGTACCCAGAGAACCACCATGCTCCCTTTCCTTCTCCTAATAACACTTTCACACTATAGCCACCCAACTACATTTTTCTTTTACCTGAGGATTTCTCAACTTCTGCAGCAACTTCTGCAGCCAGCTCACACGTGAGGAGAAATAGGAGGAACATGAACCTGGACGGGGCAGCTTCCATTGTCCCTCTCCTGCTCCTGCTCCAACCCTGGACTTTGTGTTTGGGAGGCCGATTCAGGGCAGCCAACTCTGTAGCTGATTGACTGTGGGGTTGTTAGGGCTTTGGGAACTTTGCAGCTGGCTCCAGGGGAGCCTTCAACTTGAGATAAAAGACCAAGGTTAGTAATAGGGACTCAGAACATAACCAACCAGAAGAAAGTCAGGTCAGTTTATTTAAATAAAAAATGTAAATATGCTATGCCAGGCATTGATCCTAGCACCAGGAATAGAAAGATAATTATGATCTGATCCAACCTCTGCCAGCTTAGATTGTCAGTGGGAGAGATGGGCAAGTAAAAAGTTTATTTAAATATAAGATGGAAAGTGATATAGAAAAATTCATAGGGTGCTATGACAATACATATTAAGGGTATTAGGGACAATGCTAGGGTTCAATGAAAGTGTTCTTCCTGTGGAGGATGCCAGAGCAGAGTCCTGGGTAAGTAAGATTTTGCCAGGCAACACAAGGTAGAAAGGGAGTTTCATGTAAAGAACCAAAGCACAGGCCGGGCGTGGTGGCTTATACCTGTAATCCCAGAACTTTGGGAGGCCGAGGCGGGTGGATCACGAGGTCAGGAGATCGACACCATCCTGGCTAACACGGTGAAACCCCATCTCTACTAAAAATACAAAAAATTAGCCAGGTGTGGTGGCAGGCGCCTGTAGTCCCAGCTACTCGGGAGGCTGAGGCAGGAGGATGGCCTGAACCCGGGAGGTGGAGCTTGCAGTGAGCTGAAATAGCACCACTGCACTCCAGTCTGGGCAACAGAGCAAGACTCCGTCTCAAAAAAAAAAGAACCAAAGCACAGATATGCAAATATAATGTGTGACAGAATTACTAGTAATTGAGAATGATGAAAAGGAAGGAAGTGATACATGTGGGCAGAAAGGCATGTTGGGACCAGCTCACAACAGGCTTTATATGATACGCTAAGTGCAGGAGCATCAACTTTATTCTGTAGGTGATGGGAACCACTGAAAAGTCTTAAGCAGAAGAAAGAGATAAAGTTTGATTTTGCTCACAAGTGTCTGAGGAAGTCCAAGATGAGATTTCCACAGGCATTGGGATATGTAGTCTTAAGCTTAGGAGAATTTTCATGTGAAAATATTACAAAATAAATTAGGAAGCCCTAGCCAGAGCAATTAGGCAAGAGGAAGACATAAAAGGCATCTAAGCAGGAAAAGAAAAAGTCAAACTATTTCTCGTTGTTGACAATATGATTGTATGCCTAGAAAGCTCTGAAGACTCTGCCAAAAGGCTACCGGAACTGATGAATGATTTCAGTAAGGTATCAGGAAAAAAATAAATGTACAAAAATTAGTGGCATTTCTGTATACCAATAATGTCCAGGCTGAGAGTAAAATCAAGAACACAATTTCATTTACAATAGCCACAAATAAAATGAAATGCCTAGGAATACAGACAACCAAGGAGGTAAAATATCTCTACAAGGAGAACTACAAAACACTTTTGAAAGAAATCAGAGGTGACACAAATGAAAAAACACTCCACGCTCATAGGTAGGAAGAATCAGTATCTTCAAAATGGCCATACTGCCCAAAGAAATTAACAGATTCAGTGCTATTCCTATCTAACTACCAATGTCATTCTTCACAGAATTAGAAAAGAAACTATTCTAAAATTTATATGGAACCAAAAAAGAGTCTGACTAGCTAAAGCAATCCTAATCAAAAAGAACAAAGCCAGAGGTGTCACATTACCCAACTTCAAACTATACTACAAGGCTACAGTAACCAAAATAGCATGGTACTGGTACAAAAACAAACACATAGACCAATGGAACAGAATAAAGAACCCAGAAATAAAGTCATATACCTACAACCATCTGATCTTCGATAAAGTTAACAAAACCAATCAATGGGGAAAGGACTCCCTACTCAATAAATGGTGCTGTGATAGCTGGCTAGCCATATGCAGAAGAATGAAACTGCACCCTTATCTTTCACCATATAAAAAGTTAACTCAAGATGAATTGAAGATTTAAGACCTCAAACCATAAAAGTCCTGGAAGAAAACCTAGGAAATACTCTTTTTGACATTAATCCTGACAAGTAATTTTTGGCTAAGTCCTCAAAAGCAATTGCAACAAAAACAAAAATTGATAAGTGGGACCTAATTAAAGAGGTTCTTCAGAGCAAAAGGAACTATTGATAAACAGACAATCTACAAAATGGGAGAAAGCATATGCAAACTATGCATCCAACAAAGGTCTAATATTCAGAATCCATAAGAAACTTAAACAAATCAAGAAGCAAAAAACAAATAATCCCAACAGAAAATGGGCAAAGAGCATAAACAGATACTTCTTAAAAGAAGACACACAAGAGGCCAATAAGCCTATAAAAAATGCTCAACGTTACTAATTATCAGAGAAATGCAAATCAAAGCCACAATGAGATACAATCTCACACTAGTCAGAATGGCCATTATTAAAAAATCCAAAAACAACAGACACTGGTGAGACTGCAGAGAAAAGGGAATGCTTATACATTATTCATGGGAATGTAGCTTAAGCAGTTACGTAGTTCAGCCACTGTGGAAAGCAACTCTAAGTAATGAGGACATCTATACCTTTTATCTCTACTCTAAGGCCAAGGAGAGTACTCCAATTTTTAGGAGTAACGTTAGCATTCCAAGGCATAATATTTTTACGAACATATGGAGAGTGACCAGTTTGAATGTTTCTCAAAAAACTTGAAACAGAGCTACCATTTGATTCAGCAACCCCATTACTATGTATATATCCAAAGGAAAGCAGATTGTTGTACCAAACAGACATGCACATGTATGTTCATTGTTGTGCCATTCACAATAGCAAAGACATGGAATTAATGTAGTTGCCCATTAATGGTGGATTGGATAAAATATATGGTGCATATATACCATGATATACTATATGGTCGTAATAAAAAAGTAAAATCATGTCCTTTGCAGCAATATGGATGAAGCTGGAGGCCATAATCCTAAGCAAAGTAATGCAGAAACAGAAAACCAACTTCCATATGTTCTCAGTTATAAGTGGGAGCTAAACACTGAACACACATAGACATGAACATGGAAACAGTAGACACTGTGGACTACCTGAGGGGTAAGGGAGGGAGTGGGGCGTTTTTTGAAAAACTACCTATTTAGTACTAGGCTCACTAACTGGATGCAATATACCCATGTAACAAACCTGCACATGTACCCTCTATATCTAATATAAAAGTCGAAATTAAAAATAGCTAACTAAATAAGTAAAATGTAGATTTCCCACTGGCTGTATTCTGAATGTGCATTGCCTATTATAGTGTAATAGGGGACCAGTTTGTTCCCAAAGATGTAAATATCTCCTCCAGTGTGTTTTCCTCATCCCCATCCCCTCTGAGGGAACTCATGAATGTGAACAATCCAGTTATCATATTTGTTCAAAGGAAGAAAGCAGGGAAATGAAGGTCTCAGTCAGAACACACACAGTTATTGTTTTATTCTTGTTCTCTTGTGTTGTTTACAGTGTCTCTCACAAAAGAAGAACTCCATCTGGCAGGGGATATGACTAGGGACTCATTGGGCCAGCAACAACCACAAAAGAATCTAGGCATTAGAATGAACTACTGGAACCTGAGTCAAAGACCTGTTAGTGATAATTTGCCCGTTTCCTGGCCTCTAGTTGCTCGAATGGGGGTAAGACAGGGAAATATTAAATGATTGTGTATTGAGATGGAGACGTGGAAGATCTGGCCCTGATGGAGGGTCAGAGGGAGCAGGTTGGGTGAAAGCCCGGTTTTAAGCCTCTTGTTCTAGGGACCACATCGAGTGACAGGGTGGGAAAAGATGCATCAATAAGGAAATGTGGCAGTGTTGAAGAGGGACCCAGCTGTGGACAGGGAGGAGGGACAGGGTGCTGAACACGCCTGAGGGAATTCTTCCAGGTGGCAAGGGTGGGGAAAGGGGTGGATGCATTCATTCTGTCCACTCCTTCTTAATCGACAGGTTCCACTCCCAGCTGAGGTGGTCTTGCTTGTCATCGTCGGTGAAGAAGGACTTGTTGTGGTACGTGCCTCGGGCCAGCATGCCCTTGGGAGCCTCCTCAACTGGAGTGAGGAACTCATACTCCTCAGGCCGAGGTCCATAGCTGCCAACCATAAATGTTGCTTTATCCACTAGGAAGAAAGAAGAGTTCATTAGGGTAAGAGCCTGATAGAGGAAAAACACACACTGCAAACTGCAGAATCTGGACTACAGCCTACAGTGATTAAAGCCAAGAGCAATGGTTTCCAAGCCTAAATAAACATCAGATTTACCTGAGGCGTCTTTTTTTTTTTTTTTAAGATGGAGTTTTGCTCTTGTTGTCCAGGCTGGAGTGCGGAGGCACAATCTCGGCTCACCACAACCTCCGCCTCCCAGGTTCCAGTGATTCTCCTGCCTCAACCTCCCGAGCAGCTGGGATTACAGGCATGCGCCACCACGCTTGGCTAATTTTTTATTTTTAGTAGAGACGGGGTTTCTCCATGTTGGTCAGGCTGGTCTCGAACTACCAACCTCAGGTGATCCACCCGCCTCGGCCTCCCAAAGTACTGGGATTACAGGTGTGAGCCACCGCACCTGGCCCTGAGGCATCTTTTTAAAAAAATTATTCTTTAAAACATTTTTTAAGTTGGAGTGCCTTTTAATAATATAGTTTCCTTTGTCCTACTTCCAAAGGCTATGGTTCAGTAACCTTCTGTGGGTCCCAGGGATCAGTGTTTTTAAAAAACTACACAATTGATTCTGAGGTAAAGTTGGGGAACCAGTGGCCTAAATCAATGGGGATTAAGCCTGTCTTTTTTTTTTTTTTTAATGGAGATATAGCAGATTACACCATTTAAAAAAACTCAAACAAATTGAGACCTCAGTTCTGATCTCAGTCCTGCAATGGCCTAAGTCATATAACATTTTTGAGCCTCCATTTCTTTGTGTATATGATGGACTTTAAGGATCTTCTCTCTACAAACTATCATTCTATGAACATATCAGTTGGGGGAGATAAAGTAACAGATGGTGATGAGAATTCATGGATAGAATAATTGGATGGAACAACAACAGCAGTAAGTTGGTAAAAAAAAAAAGTGAAGAACTAGGACAAATGGTGAAAATAGCCAATCAAGTTTATTTATAGGTGGTTAACTGGAATATATATTAAGAATAGTTGGGCATTGAAAAGTATACATAGGCAGATAGGTGGCATATAGTTGGCTAAGTGTTGCTAATAAGTTTGAAAAAACAGCTGCAGACATGTCACTGTCCTTTTGTCTAAGTGAGGCGATACAGGCTTTATGCCCAAAGGAAAATAGGAAATTAAACTTTTTTTTCATGAGACTAGGTATCGGAAAGGCCAATCAGTATCTTTCAGGTCAATGGTCTTCTCTGGGATTTGAGAAATTGACTGGTCCTCTATGTCATCCAAATTTATCAGACAATTTCTCCCCTATCTTGCTTATTAATTTGGTGGAAACTGAGACATGCTTTGTTGTTTCTTGCCTCTGGAGGGGACAGACCCTTAGGTAGAAAGGAACTGTAAAGTGCCTCCATCACCTTCCCACCTCTCATTTCTCCCTGCCTGTATTAATGAAAGAAAATTGAAGGCAGGGTCCCAAGGCATGTCAAGAAGAATTGCAGATTAAGTAATGTTGTCATGTTATTTTAATTAGACAGGCTTTTTCAATCCTAGAAAATATTTTTTTTTCTATTTCTTTGTTAGGAAATTGAGCATTGCCTCCCACTTCCCTCCAGTGCCACCCCCACCTACTCCCACCCCAGATACACATGGCACTGGGCAAGTTTTTTCTTTCTTGGGTTTCTCTGACACTTGGGTTTTGTACCTGTGAACTGCCTTTTTTTGTTGTTTACTTTGTAGAGTATTTTTGTATACTTTATTTCCTTTAAACTTATCTTGGTTACTCTTCTCCTTTACAAGTGATAATATTGAATCCAAAAAGCTGATTGCTGAAAGTTAGCAGCTGATGCAGTCTAAAAGAGGTCCCCTGAGCATTGGCCTTGTCAATGTCTAGATCAGAGGTGTATTTGTGCCTTTTCCTAGAGCCAGCATCCACAGCTTTTATCATATTCTCATCTGAGTCTATAGCTAAAAGTTGCTAATAACCAGAAGTTAAAGTATCAATGAGAAGCAGTTTGGGACGGTGTGGAAATGTGGGTTCCCTTACCTTTCACCCCAGTCCTGTAGGTGTGCTGAACGTATTTCAGGCCTGACACAATATCCCTGTTCACCTGCAGGTGGGAAGGAACCAAGATGTTCAGATTAAGAGGGTCTTTCATTTTTTTCTCATCTTTCATGCTGATCCTGCCTAGCTGAATCGTCTCTGAAAATGAAAAAACTAAAGATTTAGTTCAGAATTGGTGTTTCTATAATTATTTAGCATGGCTGTGAGGCAAAGATTAGAGAGGGGAAATCATAAAATACAACATTGCCAAACTGGTTTAATTATCGAACATTTTGATTTTTACCGTTTCGGGAGAGAGGAGTGGTTCATTAAAACATTGGCCCAATATTCTTCATTGTATTTCTCCTTTCTCAACGGTCCCAAGAATGGCCTTGAGCTTTCCCTCTCCAATACTGCTGACCAAGAGACCATCCTTGTCTTAGGAAAAGTTATGAAGATACCAATAGAGCACATTATGTAAATATCTAAAAACCACAACCTCAGAAATGATCCACTTACCATATAAAAAACAAACAACAAGGAGGAAAGCTGTAATGGAAAATTCATGTCTAGAAGATGGCTGTGACTGCAATATAACTGAAATAATGGGTGAAATTCACTTGTATCTGACAAGTATGTTGGATGTCTGTCATTTTCAGACGTTGTCTGAGATCTTGCTATTTTCCCAAGCCTTTCAAAGAAAATTCAGTAATGCAGAATGAAAATGTGGACAGCCCAAGAACTTTGTTTTTCCATGATTCATTTCACCTGGGACTGACCTGGGTTGTCTGTTAATTTTACACAGTGGTTATGTCTATACAAACAAATTAAAGTGGACATTGCATCATTAGCCGAAGAGCTTGGTTATCTGTTCACCAATGTGAAGAATTAAAGCATCTTCAAATAATTTTTCTTCAACAATAATTATGGCTGTCCTTTTGTGTTGGACACAATAGTTCAACCAATCAACCAGTGCTATCTTTTGTTTTGTTGGCAGGGAGGTGGCAGAGCAGTGAACTCTGCCAGCTTAGATTCTTGACTGTCACAGGGTAAATCTGTAGTATAAACCTATGAAAAGCCGTCAGAAAAAAAATTAGCATCATCAAAGAGACTGTGATAAAGCACAGACTTTCTAATACTGTGAGTCTCAAATGTAGCTCATAAGAATAGGGAAAATAAATGCACCTTTCTAGATGTCCCCAAGCTTATCCCTTTCACCTAGTGGGAGAAAGACCTAAGAAGAAGAATTATATTGGTGTAGCAATAAGGACTTCAAGACAAAGAGTCTACCATCTCACCAGCACTCTTCAGTGGGTCCATTTAATATAAATACATTTGGGGTGGGTGAAATAAAACTATGAATATTCATAGAATCCTCTTCTTCTGCCCACATCCCCATCCCTATTGTGTCTCCCACTCCAGGGGGAAGAAGCCTTGGTGTTATGAATCAAAGTGAGGGCTGTGGAAGTCAGAGATACCACATTTCCTTGGGAGGCAGAAAAAAAGTTGGGGAGAACCTAAAATAACAATCGTAGGTCAGGTTTTTAGAAAGTGCTAAGAAGTTTGGGAGGAGAAAAAGAACATTGAGTGCAACTAACAGAGATTGTGAAAGAGGACTTAACATGTGTTACTTGTGTTATAAATGCAAACTTTCTTGGACATTTTTCAAGAGACTTCAGTGAAGATTTAAGTTGTTTTTCAAGGATTTTTGACTTTGATCTGGCATTTCTTCTAATTGTAGCACCATGCTGGGACAAGCCACAGGATGGTTCACCTTTATGTAAGTTACTCAGAGAGCCATCAAACCTCTGAATTAGAGAGTACTCAAAAGCCCCTTTCTGTGGCCTCCTCCTGCATCATCCTAATGTGTAAACCTGACCACACAGACCCACATACCACATTCCTCCTCCACCTCCCCATCCAGAGGAGAAGCCCCTGTTCCAGAGCTTTCCTATGCATCTTAGTCACATCAAAATTTACCTGTCACATTTCATTTGAGGAAACCTGGTTTACCAAATAGACAAATTAATGCAATAGCATCAATGATTAAAAATGAAACTGATGTGCAACCCATTCTAGGCATATTTTGATATAATGCCTTACCAAACCTTCAGGTGCTTCAATAATAAATAATATGACAGGAAACAAGTAAGTGAACCCTAGCTCAGTGTCCATTATAGAGTAGGCATCAACAAATATTTCCAGGATGAAATTATTTTCAGTTATATTTGTATGGGGTAGGGAGGGGTCATCCATCAACCCTGAATCATATCCTGTACCTTGGGGAAAAAAGTTCCCAGTGTGCAAATAGAGAGAGCAGATGGAGTCTTCCTTGGTGGAGCCCAGGCCCTGGAGACTGAGGCTAAGTGGGAATGAGAGGCCACCAAAGCAAACATAAACCACTAAGTGCAAACACTGCATTTCTAACTTATTTGTTTTCAAAGTCAAAGTTATTTTTCTTGTGATTTTGGCTGCTCATTGGGATATATGGCTCATTGGGATATATTAGATGTCAGTTTATTTCTTATTTAGTTTCCTCTTTCCTGGTTACCTGTTCCACAACTATAATTGTAATTTCCAGTTCTTTAGCAAAGATCACACTCCCTGGATTTATATAATCCTTGAGCAATTAGAGCTGAGGCCCTGTCCCATTTTCTTTTCCTATTGGTTGATTCACTTGTTTGTCCACTTTTCAATATATATTCATGAACTATATGCTATTTACAAAGTTTTGTGTGAAATATTGGAAAGGAGGGATGTACATTTTCACCCTAGATTGAGGTGCTTATATCGTATGAAGAAGAAATGACACAAGTGGTACAACACAAAGCAGTGTGTGCCTCGAGGATGTGTTTGGAGTTCACAGAGGGATCCCATTGGCTTAAGTGATAATGAAGAGTTTAAGAAGTCCTGGCTAGGAAAAGACAGGAAGCAAACATGGGTCTCAACAGGTAGCCCCCAGGGCTGGGAAGAGGACATTCCAGACCCAGCTTGGGGGTACTAGGGGAGAAACAAACAAAAAGTACCTCAACATGATCATGCAAGAAATGTAGTCACTGATTAAAGATTTAAACTTTACAAAAACACACAAGGCAGGATACTTACTTTGAAGTGAATTTTGACTCTATATTCGGAACCTTCTTTTAACACAATGGTTTCCTTTTTGAGGGCTTCCAGATCTCCTGTAGAAGAAGATTTAGAGAGAGTTTATCCTCAAAAGCAGATACACAAGTTAATAAATGACTTTTAAGTCCCGGAGAAATTTGTTGGGCCCACGAGGGCAACATGGTTCACAGGGCCCTCAATTCACAGAGTATTTGAGTTTAGTCCTTGCACACGCACACACACACACACACACACACACGTAATGCCTGAAATCTTACAGCTCTGTTATGAAAAACATGAGAGTTTCCCTGCCCCCAAGTTTGATGACAATGCTAAAAATACACAAGACATTACCAATAATGAGTTGTGAAGATAAATGTTTTTTGGTCCATTTATTCTCTCATTGAGAATTATATTACTGGTCAAATGAAGAGGTTATTAAAGAATATGCCCCTTACCCCTCAAATAAAACATATAAGAAAAATATTATTTAGGAGTGTCAGCTATTTGTTTTTATAGATTTGGTGATGTTTGTGGCATTTTCTAGCTTTTAAAATTCTACTTCTTTTTATTCATTTTATCACTTTAAGAAAATGTTCACCTTTGTGTTTACTCTTGTATTTTCATTTGCAATTTCATACTATTTTTCTTAAGGAATATCACTGAAGTTATAAAAGCTTCAGGTTCCATAAAACCAGGATCTGTCCCAAATTCCTGTACCCTGATTAAGGAGGTAATCACTCTCTATGCTTTTCTTCATGCATAGCAGCTTGTTAGTGACAGAAAACCCAATTTGTTTTTCCTCTGCTGGGAAAGGGGACAGAGACCAAGTTTTCCTTGCAATACCACCAGGTCCTGCTGAAGAGAACAGATTTCTTTAGCGCTAATTCAGACCTTATCTTGCAAACTGGCAGCTGTACCTGGTAATATTAGGAAGACTCTGAGTTCTGGTGAGAGAGCGTGAGTTTCTCTCCTGGAGAGATGTGAGCATGTCGGGGTAGCTGAATTCGTGTGTGTGCCTGCTCTAATGATTTCAGTTGAACAGGAAGTGTGCCTTCTCAGCCTCTGATTTCCTCCCTCTGACAAAAAAGCCCATATAAGGTAAAGACTGGCTATGTCCTGTGAGAGGGGAACTACTCTGCTGCTAACTAAGCCAACTGTTCTAGACTTGTGCTTTGTCTGTCTCACAAGAGTCCAATTTTTTCATTTGGTAACTATTTTTTTTCCACTAAAAACTTGCCTTTGAAGGCCCCAATCTCCTGGCTCCGTGCTTCTCCTCTCATATCCCCTCTGATGCCCATTTCCTCCACAATAACCCCCTTCCCAGTCTCTCTCCTTCTCCTCAAGCCCTAAGTCTCAGGGAAAGGCTTGACCCTTAGTTACAATAAGGTGAAAGAAAATAACAACATCTTAATTTGTACGCCTTTAGTAGGAGACGTTGTTTATTTAACAAGAATCAGAGTTTCAAGCTAAAACAATTCAATCTATAGCAGTGGAATTTCTAGTATAATTCCGGATTGCTTCTCACCTTCCAGTAAGTTTTGTAGTGGATAGAAGATCAATACTTTGATGTTCAGACTGTATAAACCTTACAACTTCAGAAGCACACAATTTGTTTCTTAATATTTCCATCAGCAGTCTTTATTGCATAAATAACAATTCTCTTACTATCATGTGGAGACAAAAATCTGTAAATATATCAAATGTGTATGCCTGCACTCTCTTCAATTAAATAGAGATAAAGATTGGGCTTTTCATGAAACATGGTAAATACTGTGCACTCTAAGAGCAATGATTTGTTAACTGGTCCTAGCATATATATCTCTCTGATTCACCAGTTTTCTTCTGTTGGAACAGGAGACAGAGACCAAGTTTTCTTTGTGATATCTTAGGCCCCCTTTGAACAGTACAGATGTGTCTACATACCAGTAAGGTCCATGGTGATTGGTCCTGGGGCACTCTCACAAACCAGGGTGAGCCGGGTGACAACGACATTGGGGGCTTTCGGATCTGCAGGATCAAAAGGGAATGTAAGTACCAAGAAGAGACATGTGTATAGTGGGTGTGTGCATTTCAAGTGGGAGACACAGAGTATGAAAATAAAAGTGATCTTTCTATCTGGAGTAGAAATAGAAATGGATGTGCCAGGTTTGCTATGCTTGGTCTTGATGGCCTTGTAAATTACAGCAATCTTATTTCTGCTTTAGGCACTTGTAGGTCCATCTAATTATTGACATCCAACATTTCCTGAATGGCTATGGGTCAGGTACTCTGCTAATTGGGCACTGTCCATTTATATCTCTGGGCCATGTCTTGTTCTGCCGCGGTGTATGTGGAAGAGATGAACGGTTAGGTAAGGACTGAGAAAGAGAGAAAATGGAGAGAGAGAAATACAATTCTAAGTGGTAGCCTGGAATTCTTTCTAAATCCCCTCTGTGTGTTATGTGTGCCTATCTCACTGCTGACTTGCATCTTATCTCTTAAGAAGACCTAATTATACAGTTCATAACTTTAATCAGCATATATAAATTGTGCCTCACTCACTTATTCCTGGAAGCAGTTGGTCCTCTTCCCTTTGCTGCTGCTCCTGAGCAGCCAAAATGTCTTCTTCCCTCTCAGGGATCTTCCACCCACCCTGTTCTCTGTACACACATACCTGTCACCACAGGACCATCTCCCAGCAGCGTTTTCTTGTACTTAATTAGACTCTCATCATCTTTGTCCATTTCCTGCAGCTCTTTCAGGGACTTCTGCGGTGGAGGCTTATAATTGAGCTTGCTGTCCAGCTCATCATCGTCATCCTCCTCCACATGTGGCTCTGGGGCTTTTTCAGTCATTTTGATCTATTTCTGGGAGACAGAATGACAGCCCATTAGTCAACAAGTCATGAATATAAAAGATGTTTGTGGGGCTGCTGTTAGCAGCCTCCTTACCCTCATGGACTTCTCTGATCATCAGTCACTTTCCTGATTGTTTTCCTAATTCAATCTCATTAAATACTATGAAATAATAATCTAATGTATTCTAGTAATTTCTCTGACCTGCCTGAATTTCTCTGTACCATTGTAGTATCTCCTATTCACTGAACAAAACTGACAAGAAAGAAATCACTCATATGTGAATAACGTACTACGAGTGAAGCAACATGGCACAAAGACTCCTGAACAAATGAAGCAAAAGCCCAGTCAAAAAGCTGTAGGAGTTATCACAGTCCTCCAGATCCAGCCAGCCTGGCTAGCGTCAAAGCTTGCAGCATGCACAGTCTGAGTGATAATGGTGGAGAGAGGCAGGAGAGAGAAGAGAGAGGTGGAGTACTTGCCAGAGAAATGGTTGGCTCCTCCCCATCAATGGAATCTGTCCCTGAACTCCAGCAATGCCTCAAAGATGACTCATGAGGAACCGTTGACCTTTATGATACCTGCCTCAGGTGCCTGCATGGTTCACACCCAACACTGCTAATCACCCCTCGACGGTGGGTACTAGGTTTGCTGTTTTTCTTGAATTCCCCCCAAAACACTTGCATAGTTCTGGCACTTTATACAATTTCCTTGATTGACATATAAGGTTTTATATCTAAAGATATTCTATTCTTTTTAAATGCCACAAAAATAGCAAAGGACACTTTAAATTCCTCCAGACAAAATCGTAAGTACAAATTTGCCCTTAGCATTTGTCCATCCATTTCCCTTTTCTGGATCCACTTCCCTTTCAGTCTCTCCCCTTCTCCCCTTCCTAGGTTTCCATTGACTTTATAAGGCCCCACCTGGGCATACCCTGGAGTCTTCCTTCATCTCTCATTATCTGCATTTACTTGTTTTGTGTTAAAACATTGAGGAGAAATCTAGGCAAGTTATTTACCTGTTAAGGGTTAATGACTGAATAGTAGATTCAAAAATTATTCCTCTTAGAGGATGTATAGTCACAGCTTTTCAGAGCTGAAATGAACCACTGGGGTTCATGTAATCATTGAGGATATTGAGATCCAGAGTTAAGAGAATTGCCCAGGTTCACACAGCTGGATGAGAGGCAGTATACTAACCAAGACGAAGAAGTCCCTCTGGGAAGAATTTCAGGCCCTGTGGCTGACAGCCACATGAGATGGCTGCCGGGGAGATATTTGGGCAAGGAGATTGTTTTCTGATTTCCTTAATTCTGTCTTGAGGGTAACTCTTTTCCCTGCCTGTAGTTAAAGCCTTCATTGCTCCTAAGTGACACAACTATAAGAAAATGTCTGTCACATCACATCCTGAGTGGCTCTGCAAACCTTAATAAAGTCTCCCAGGAGTGAAGATATCTCTGGCCAAAATCAGTTCTAGTTTTGAGTTTCAATGTCACTATTATTGGCAAGAGGAAGAAAAATAATTTGGAAGTAAAGCCAAATGAGAGCAATTTTAATGGAACCAAAAAAAAAAAAAAAAAAAGAGAAACAAAGAAATAATATCCCTTGGCTCATCAATTCTCTTCCATCTAAATAAGCAGCCAAACATTATGAACTAGCCTTGACCAACTCTGAAAACAGCATTGCAATGCCCAGGTTCACTTCCTGTACAGGAAGAAAACATGTAGGCCTGTTCCTATGGCAACTCTTGCTTTAGCAGAAGAAACAGCACCACTCAAAGATGAGACTCTAGAGCACAGCAGAATAAACATAGTGACTAATGCAATTCGTATTCCAAACAACACTCAGGGAAAGTGAATGAACTGGTTGGAAAAAAAGAAGGAGGCAGCGTGTAGATGTTGTAGGTTGTGGGTAATTTAATGACAATCATTAAGGGGCAAATGAAAAGCAAGCCAGATAAGACTAATCAGATGAGACAGGGGCCTACCCAGAACCTTGGTGATCCCCGGAGGATGGGGGCCACATAACAAACCTGCTGACCGAGCATCGGAACAACGGTTCATAGAGGAAGACATCCCAGCCCCCATGGTCAGGCCTTTCTGAACTGTATCACTTGGTTCTAACAAGTCGCCTGATTGAATGAAACCTGGCCATCAGATGGTAACATTACATCCAGTCACTGGCTCAAGATGATCTCAATAACCTCCAGGAAATTGCAACTATGCAGCCTCAAATCTCAATGTCGAAAAGAGAAAGAGAGAGAAAGAGAAAGCGAGAGAGGGATTAGGTATAGGACAAGATTTGCCACCTTCTAACAGTGTGACCATTGGCACGTCCATTTATCTAACATATAGGTCTTGATCTTCTCATTAGTAAATCTGAGGCTTATGTTCTATATTTTCTCGATTCATTGCAAACAGATATAACAATTGTTTCATAAAAAGAGACACAAATTTACCTAGACATTAAAGAGTGGAGGATACTGTGGGATTTCTGTATAAAATTTTGTTGCAGTCAAAAGGGGGAAATTCAGGGCCACATTAAAATCATTTGGTTTAATTATAGCATAAGAAAAAGAGATATGAGACCAGGTGATCCCAAACTGGCTCATTCTAGAAAGCTGATTAGAAAAAGTAATAATACAGCAAATAAAGGACTGGAAGAGCAGTTCTCAGAGAAAGCATTTTAAAGTAAAATTAGGGTCATGATTATTTGGTGAGCACCCACTGTTTACAAGACACTGTACTTTAGCCATACTGATGTTTAAATTACTCTTCAGAGTAGAGAAGAGGCTGGAAGTTGGGCAATCTAACCATACTAAAAGGGCCCACCCGGTTTGGTTGATTTCTTATTTTTTTTGGAGATTACAGGTCTCTTTTTTAAAGATCTGATAAACATTATGGTAATTATCTCAAGGAAAAAAAAAAACAAATAAACCCATGACATTGTGCATATGATCCAGGGGTTTGTGGACCCATGAAGTCCTTTATAGACTTATTTGGGTTCAAGATCTCCAGATTAGGAACATAACCTCAAAACTATGGAAGCATGAAGCAGAGAGTGGAGTGTTACAGAGGAAGGTTGCTTTTTTGCTTTTGCTTGCTCTTTCTCTCTCTCTCTCTTTCTCTCTTTCTCCCTTTCTTTCTTTCTCTCTCTCTCTCCCTTCTTTCCTTCCTTCCTTCCTTCCTTTCTTCTTTCCTTCTTTTTTTGAGGCATAGTTTTACTCTGTCACCCAGGCGGGAGTACAGTGGCTCTATCTTGGCTCACTACAACCTCTGCCTCCTGGACTCAAGCAATTCTCTTGCCTCAGCCTTCTGAGTAGCTGGGACTACGGGCACATGCCACCTGCCTGGCTAATTTTTTGTAGTTATGGTTGAGATAGGGTTTCCCCATTTTGCCCAGGCTGGCCTTGAACACCTGAGCTCAAGAGATCCACCAGCCTTGGCCTCCCAAAGTGCTGGGATTACAGGTGCCTGGGCAGAAGCTTGCTTTTTCCTGGAGCTCCACCAGATCATTGACACAACTTAGTCTCAAGCTGAGAGTCATGTCCACCTGCTCAAAGTGTTGAATATATTGAAGCAGAAGATATCAGGTGACACCTGTGTCTGAGGGCGCATGACCACAAAGCCTGGCAGAGAAGCCCAGGTGCACATGGGTGCAGGAAGTAGACCCTTAGGAGAATTCCGTGGTCATTCCGTTTGATTTTGGATAATGACCTCTTCACTGAACTAGGCCTTGTTATGCATGCCTGGGTTTGGGTTCTGGCTTTCCTACTAACTAGCTTTTTCCCTGTTTACTGAATGTTGCAACCACTGTGGATCTGAGTTTCCTCATCTTGGGGGATGAGGGATTAGAGCACATCATCTTTAGATGATTACTTTTCTAAGGCCTCCGCATATTTCTCCTGACCTGCAGTTATGGGTCAGCTAAGTTACCATTCAGTTACCTTGTTTCACCTGTGAATATGAGAGAATATCTGTGTTTTGTTATTTAAAATGTATGTGAATCCCCATGCCAAGTGAGTAGACATTAGCTGCTCTTGGCACAGAAACAAAGAAAGAGTAACTACGTGAGATGATGGATATGTTGATTTGCTTCACTATAGTAACATTTTTACTCTCGATGTGTATCCCTAAACATTATGTTGTATACCTTAAATATATGCAATAAAATTCATCTTTAAAAGGAAATTTAAAAATTAAAAAATAAAATGTATGTGAATCCCCAACAGATGCTGCATATTTTATTTTATTTTATTTTACTTATTTTTCTCCCAGACATAAAATTATTTTTCTTTCACTGAACAGGTCTTTGCATAATAAAGGGTACCATAATAGTAATAGCAAATTGTTACTGAACACTTATGAGCCAAAAACTCAGTTAGTACGGGATAAGTGCTTTGCATGCGTTATTTCATTCAGTCATCGCAATGTTGTGAGGTAGGCACAATTACATTTTACAAGTGCAAAAACTAAGACATAGAAGAAAATATTAAATGTTTCAATTACACAAGCATTTAAAATTCCTTTCCTAATATCACCCTATAGACAGTGAAAAGAGTAATGGTCTGGATTCTAAAAATGAGACATTCGCAATGCATGTATTAACAAGAGATTGATATCTGGAATACATAAATACCTCTTATGAATCAATTTCTTAAAAAGTATTTATTGTATATATTTAAGGTGTAAAATATGTCTGGGATACATAGATAGTGAAAAGGTTACTATAGTCAAGCAAATTAACATATCCATCATCTCACCCACTTTTTTTTGTGTGTGGCAAGAGCACCTAAAATCTACTCTTCAGCAAAAACTCAAGTACAATACAATATTATTAAGCATTGTGCTGCATTTTTAACGTTATTTCTGGGTAACCTCAGTTTCTCCCGTAGCCCCAGCCATAAATGGCACATACAGTTTGACAATGATTTCTCAAATAATCTGTGTGCATATTTAACCACAAACAACAATTTTCTCTTTTTATCCTCCCATTTTATGGATGCATGTTGAAATGAGAATAGGAATTTTACGAAAATTCTACAGACTGTTTTCCAATCCCATCATCTAAAGGACAACTGATTTTCCTACTGATAATATTGATATTATTAATACAAATTATAATAGTTATCACATGTAGTGCTAACTGCTTTCTAGAGGATTATCTCATTTAGTTCTTACAATAACTTTGTTGGCATCATCATTCTCTTTTCCAGACCAGGAAACTAAAGTTCAGGTTCAGTAACTTGCCTAAGAAGACATACCACGTGGTAGGCAGAATTAATGTCTGCGCCCAGGTTGTCTGACTTTTAGGCACTATGCTTTATTGCTTCAGTTGTCTTTAAGAAGTTATAATAAAATTAGAGTTTGTTAGTCATCTTGGGAATCTACCTGGAGGTGCACAAGCAGAGGTAAATGCTTCTTTGCAAGCTCTGCAGAGACAGCTTTAACAAAGCAGGGAAGTGTCAGATAACGATGTTTCAGCGCAACTCGGTTCCTGCGTTACCTCCTGCAAGTTGCTTAACCTCACTGGGCCCCAGTTTCATCCTCTGCAAAATGAAGCTGTGGCATGAGAGGATCTCTGAGGCCCCTTCTTAATTTAATGACTCAAATGCTCCCTAATTTAAAGAAGCTTGTCAAATGAGAAAAGAAAGGAGGAAGTAAAAGGGAGATTGGGGAGGACTCAGCCCATCAGCATAGAATCTTCTGGATGGGCTTTCCTCACCTTCCTCAGCTGCTCATCCCCTATTCTACAAAGGGCAGAGTTGAGTTTTGTTTATTTTTGACTTTGGTCCTTTGCACAAGAAAAATGAAATGGAGAATGAACAATTATATGTTTAACCAGGTTAATGTGGACCCCATTTATTAGGCCCCAGAGCACATACCATTTTTTCACACAGGCTTGCTACTCTAGTTTTCTGTATTTTCTGCTTCACAGATGCGCATACAGATTAACTTCCACAGTGGAGGCCTCACATCCTCATGTTTGCTACTCAGCAAAGCACTGGCAAGCATTAGATGTGCTGAGATGGGGACTTAATCTTCTCAGGCTCAATTAAAATGTCAAATTAAATTAGGATGGTTACTCACACCATGCATATGACATAGCACACATCAATGTTTTTGCTTGAAAATTCAGTGAAATTTCCAAGACATGGAAAGTGAATTACACTTAAAAATTTACACCCATGTCAGGATAGAGCATCATCTGTTTCATTAATGCAGCTCTAAGTGAACTGAGGACAAGAAAAGGTAGAACTCCTGAGTTTAGATTAAACAAATTACCTGGGTAATTCAGAGAAAGGTGACTTTCATGTCTCATAGAACATAGATGGAGTCAGATGGACCAGGGATTCAAAACCAGGCTCTGCATTATTACAGGACTCAATCAAGTTGCTAATTTCACTGAGCCTCAGTTTTATCACCACTAAAATGGGGATATTCTTTTTTATGGGGTTGAAAGATTGGAGAAAACACATGAAAAATTAGAGGACTATACTGGTCAAGAATAGATGTTCCGTGAGTATTTGTTCCCTTCCTCTTCTTCCTTCCCTGCCCCGATGTGGTCTGCTTTGTTGCAAGGCTTCACTGAAGCTAGGTAACTGCTTCCACACCAAATACTTTCCCCTGGGTGGGAGCTATGTCCCCACTCCTTCCTCCTTAAAAATAGATTTTTGTCTTTGAGGAGTATTAAAGAGATAAGAAGTTCTGGGGAATTGAAAGGATTGTTTAAAAACTGAATCAACCTTAAAATGAGACTATATTATATTTCTTTTAAAAACTTTCATGTAAACAATTTAATTTTAGGTTTTATTTATTGCTCCCTTTCTTCATTGAAGCCAGAGGTCACTCTGCGAATGATGAGAAATGTCAGTGAACACAGGCACAGCTAATGAAGAGAATTCCCTCTGGCTCTGGAGCAAAATACCACAGAGACTTAACTCACGGCCCAAAGCTGGATCTGCAAAATTGTGCTGGATTATGCATCTAGACACACAGGCCATGGATATTAATGTATTAAGCAGAAGAGATAGCAATGAGAGAGAGAGAAGGAAGAGGGGAAAGAGAGAGAGAGAAAGAGGAGAAAGAGGAGAGAGAGAGGAGGGAGAAGGGAGAAAGAGAGAGAGGGAAGAGAGAGAGAAAAGTGGAAATACCAGAAGTAGGGGATTTCTATCAGAGAAGTTCCTATGTGAGCACCAGCATTCTCTGTAACTCCTGCTACCTCCACTTTCCCTGCTGACTAGGATATGTCTGACCTCCCCCAAATCCGGCTGTGTGTCTAGTGCAGGTCTGGAGAGTCAGGCCATCTCTAAAACACTGTTGACATTTCAGAGCTAGTCAAGGATTTGAATGTGCTGTGCTGCTTGCCTGGCAATTTGGTGTGTTACGGGATTGCAAGTTTGTCTCTCAGGACACTAGAAGCCTTCTTGGTTCGGGATTCCACCCTCTCCCCACCGCCCCTGTCCCTGGTGACATGGAGGAATCCATAGTCCCCACTTTGCGGTGCTGCTTTCTACCACCTCAGCCCCATGAAGGACTACGAAAACTTCAAAACTGGATGAGAAAAACCAAAGACAAGATTATTTTGTAAGAGACAATAAATATTGTAATCAATCCAGAGAAGGGCACAAATTACTAGAAACGTAATTTCTTACCATTTCTCTTTGTGAGAGAAACAATTTATTATTTCTTGCCTGTGCATTCATAGTGTGTTTTTCTAACCCACATTCATATGCACAAAGAGAGAGAACTCAAAGAGATCCCGTGAGCTTTGCCTAGTGCCCAACATGTGAAGTCATGCCACCAAGTACCTTCACAAATATTATTTTAAATAATCCTCAAAGAAAACTGTGCATTAAGTAAGCCATTGCCTTCAGTATCTCAATATATTCACAAAAGTTTTAAATTAGCATGAAAAGTTAGATAGAATTGAGAGAGAAGTTTTTTATGACCGTTTGTGCTAAGATTATTGGGGTCTTTAAGAAAGCCCAAGTGAATTTTTACCAGCGGTAAAATTCACTCTTTGGCTGTGGACACCAGAGAGTAACACAACACAGGATGCTTCAGGATGTGCTTATTGCACAGATAAATGTTGCTGACATTTCAGGGGCAACATGAGACTCATCTCTGGGTATGCCAGTGTAGCCTTGAATACAGGATCCCGGGCAGCAATAACACAAACCAGGAATAAGAACTCTCAAAATGTGGAATTGGAGAAAATTTCTTCCATGTGATTCTTCCTAAAGAATGTGGGAGATCACCTGAGCCTCAGGAGGTCGAGGCTGCAGTAAGCTGCGTTCACGCCCCTGCACTTCAGCTCGGGTGACAGAGTGAGACTTGTCTCAAAAAAATAATAATAGGCCATGCATGGTGGCTCACGCCTTTAATCCCAGGACTTTGGGAGGCCAAGGCAGGCGGATTGCTTGAGCCCAGGAATTCGAGACCAGCTCTGGCAACATGGAGAAACCCCGTCTCTACTAAAAATGGTAAAATTAGCCAGCGTGGTGATGCGCACCTATAGTCCCAGCTACTCGGGAGGTTGAGGCGGGAGGATCACCTGAGCCGCCTGAGTAGGTAGGACTACAGGCACGCACCACCATGCCCTGTGAATTGCAATTCAGAGGCATTGTGGCTATTGATCCTTTTTGTATCAGTATGTAATTTTAGTCAAATTATTGAACACTTCTGCATTCTTCTCAGGAACAAAATTTGAAAGTTTTTATCACCAGGCCTGACACATAGAAGGCACTCAATGAATGTTGGTTCTCTTTTTCTATCTGCATAATTTCGACTCCCCAGGGCTTCTCTTTTCCTGCTAGCTGATGTTTGTCATGTACTGTGCTCTCCCAAATCAGCTCAGACCCGTTTCTTTCCCTCAGAATGACTTTGTGGTGCTGAGTGTCTACTGAAAACAGAACCTTAATGTTGCTCAGAGCTCACTTCCCTAGGGACAAACTCATGCTCTCCAAAGCAAGGAAGGACCAAATTCCAGTTGAGGACTGAAAAATGCTTGCCAGTATCTGTTCAGTGACAGCATAGTTAGTCCTCAGGTTTTGCATCTGTGAAGCATGGAATGGAGAAAGAACTGTTCTCTTGGAATTTCACACATCTCACAAAAGAGTAAGATGCTCTTGTTACTAAGCTTGTGCTATATCTGCTTTGGGAGGGAATATATTCTTACAAATTAAAAAAACACAAAGCCAATGGCAAGATTCACGATGCCTGCTAGGGACTGGACCTCTGCCCCCTGTCTCTCTGGACCAACAGGTGCCATGGTCCTCTTGATCTCCTGTGCCTGACCATCCCTGCAGTGAGGATGGCCAGGCCAACCCTGACTCCAGGGGCTCTAGGTCTCCATGTGAAGTGGTGACCATGAGCCCTCCGGGTGAGAGCAGTCTGCCTTTCCCCACTCTGAATGAAGAACTGCCCAGGGCTTGCCAGACCCACACCTCAAGTTACCATAGGTCTAAAGTTTATTACAGATTATGTTTATGAAACATGCTGGCTGGGAAGTCCTCTAAAAGGGAGGAAAGTATTTCAGGTCATACCTAAAGCACTTCTCCTAATGGTGGCTGAAATTCAGACCTTGACATTTTGAAGGCCCACTGATCAGCTGTCCTAGCTGGGCCCCCTTGAATTTTTCTCAAACCTGTCTCTTAATACGTTATTTGGTGTTTTCCATGTTTGCTGTTAGTTATCTCATACCTAAAGGTCTATTATCATTATTAATATTTTTATTTTTTGAGCCAGAGTTTCGCTCTTGTTGCCCATGCTGGAGTGCAATGGCGTGATCTTGGCTCACTGCAACCCCTGCCTCCTGGGTTCAAGCGATTCTCCTGCCTCAGCCTCCCAAATAACTGGGATTACAGGGATGCACCACCACACCCAGCTAATTTTGTATTTTTAGTAGAGACGGGGTTTCACCATATTGGTCAAGCCGGTCTTGAACTCCTGACCTCAGATGATCCACCCGCCTCAGCCTCCCAAAGTGCTGGGATTGCAGGCGTGAGCCACCGCGCCCAGCCCTATTATTATTTTTGACAACAACAGCAAAGATCTGCCCATCCGACTGCAGGAATTTAATACACAGCCTTTGTCAGTGGTAGAAATTCTATCACTGTATGACTCATGAGTACATAACGATGTGCTATACCATACTTCCTCTTTGACGGCTAAAGCCCCTGCACTCTAAGGGAGGATTTCATTATGCATTTCTCTTATATCACCAGAAAATTATTTAGTGGAAGACAGTTTAATATTTGACAGCTTTGAACCATTTTTTTTTTCTCTTTCAACCAGTCTTTTTTACATTGTCTGCTTAAAAACAGGAAACCACATATCTCCACCCCAGCACAACCCACCATCCACCAGCACAGACCGTATCATTTTGGATCTACAGTCTTTTTCTTCCAAGCCTGGCCAGGTGCCTGCTCCTACGTTGCAGGAAACCCCTCCAGGCACTCCCGGTGCGTGTTCTCAGAGCCCTTCTCAGAATATTCAGGATTGCACTTCCCGGGCTGCAGCGCACCCTGTACCCTCCTTTTTTAAGCCTCCTCCCCTGAGTCACTGCTACCCTTCCCTCCTCTAACTTCCCCTTCTCTGCAGCCTCCTTAGCAATTTCTTATCATAAAGTTTGTTTTAAAGAAGAACTGCCCCTCTAAAAAAATAATAAACTGTCGAGGGCGGTAGCCCCGTCTAGAGGTTTCCGACTTTGCTCTGTGCCCACCTGAAGCCTCCCCAGCCCGAGGTATTTGAACTTACATTCAGTGCTTCACGTCTCTGTCCGGGGTGCCTCTGTCTCTCAACTCTGACTTCTGAGTACTGGCAGTTAGAACAGGAAGGAAGTTAATGAGAAAAAAAAAAATGTTTTAGACCTACTTGAAGAGGAAACCCTGGGCTGTCTCAAATCCTGTTCCTTTGCACTGCCTATCTCTTGATCAGCCAACTTGAGCAGCATTCTTGTCAATTAATGGCACATGTGCGAGCATGACAGCCCGTGTGACGTGGAGATGCATGAATGTACACGCAAGAGTGTGGAGCCTATAGCTATGGGTATTATGAATAATTGTGAGGGTATTTCTGATAATCAGGTCATTGCAGTGCATAAGCCTATGGAGGTAAGGAGCCTGAAACCAGTAGCAATAAATTCACATCGGCTTTACTTTGTACCACTCACTTCTGTTCCCACTGGGTCCCCGCCAGCTTCATTGTCAACCAGATAACGTTGAAAGTTTGCTGGCAGTGAATGTAGAGTGCTAAGAAATGATGATTGTTAACTGCATATACTTTGTCCTAAATTTAAAAATGTGTCCTTAAACAGATTTTTGGAGTTTCGTTGGTTATAATTTCAAGACGTAGCTTTGTATTGCACTACAAACAGTCAAATATTGTTTGTAATAGTTTTGGCTGATTTTTCTTCAAATGAAACAAACAAGCAAGCGAAAGTACTGTCTTTGATGAAACCTAGGAAAGAAATTACAAAAGGAAGTAAAACTTCATTAATTCATAGTCTTCTAACTCAGAATTTGTGACAACTTAACAAGTGCTAAAATAGACTTTGTACCATATTTGAGGAAATGGTTTATGAAGTAATTTAAATGGGAACAAGTCTCGGAGGCCATGTTTAAACCATCTGAGGAACAGTTTTTAAGCAGCCAAGTCACATTCATGCTGTATATTCCCGTAGCTGTTACCAATAATAAATGCTTATTTAGGTTAATATTTCAATATTCAATATTTACACTACATCAATATATTTAGAACTGACTAAGCACACAAATTTGGAGAAACCGACATTTATTTTGTTTTCACCTAAATGTACTGCATCTTCTTCATTTCCCTTTGTAAATTGATACCACGGGGTTTGCCTTCTACTTAGAGTCAATGAAATCAAAATAATCAAGGGCCTAATACCACTTTATTCTATAAATTTTAAAATAGCACAGACAGAATATAGCCCTTGAAACAATGTATATAACTTTATTGTAAAAACAAAGCAAACCCTAACTTACACAGAAGGCAGTAACTTACACATTCTATAGCTCTGCACCCTCAAGAGGGGACACATTTATTCATTCCATAACATTTACTGAGAGCCTCTTTTCTTCCAAGTACTGTTCTAGTTCCCTTGTGCAGCAATAGGCCTCAGGCGACATCTCTGCTGCCCTGTGGAACTTATTATGTTCTACCTAGGAGACAATTAAAATAACACAGGCAGAATACATTAATTGTAACAAGAAATATTTAAAAATGAAAAATGGTAAATGCATGGTCTATATTCCACCACTCATTTCTCATGTTATTAGGGAACACCTCACTAGGCAAACCTGGCTTTTTTTTTCCCCTCCTGAGCCCAGTGTATATCTGAGGGTATGGGAGCACCCCTTCCCAGAAAAATCTGTAAAATCAATACATATTTTACAGATTTGTATTACAGATTAATGTATTAATTGGGGGATGAGAGAGCATTCATAATTTTAGAAAGTTCTAAAAGGAGTCCAATTATCAAAATATACTTAATTCCTGGTCATATGCAAGGACCCATGGAAAGGTACAGAAATAAACAAGACACAGTCCTAGACCTCAAGTAGCTAAAAGATGTAATGGGGAAGACAGAAGCAGACAAATTTAATCTTTTTTGTGAGCATAGGAAAAGAAAAAATACATGGTGTGTTTTGAGAGTACATGTAAGGACATCAAGGAAGGCTTTTTGGAGGAAGTGACCACTGTGCTCAGTTAAGAGGGAGAGTAGGTTTTGAGTAGTTGATGAGCGAAGGGTTGGGAGTGAAAGAGAAGGCACTCGAGGTAGAGGAGAAACATGAGCAGCAACACGGCCCTGGCCTCCCAAAATGATGTGGGATACGCAGGGTATTATAAGCAAGCAGTTCAAGATTGTTGGAATGTAAAGTGGAAGTTACATGTGAATGAGAAATGTACCTGGAGCAGGGCAGGCACAGTGTTCAGATCACCACGGACCTCTTATGCCATGTTAATAACGAACTCGGCCTAGATCCTATCAGTGATGGGGAACTGTTGAAGGTAAAGGATGGACATGATCGTTCTGCATTTCACTTAGCTTATTCTGGCAAACTGATGTGGTTGGATTTGAAGTGAATAAAATCTATTAGGAGACTGTTTAGGCTTGAACACTCATAATGAGATAGACAGAAATGGTCAGATTTGAGAAATATTTAGGTGAAATTGGCATGCCCTGGTAATTGGTGGGATGTGAAGGATGAGGATGAGGAGGACTGTGGAATCAGGAATGACTTCTGGATTTTTTTGCTAGAATGATTGGGTCCTTGGGGGTACCCCCAAGTGAGATAGAGAATACAAAAGAAGAAATAGATGTATTAGGAGAAATAAGGACATACGTTTGGACGTGTCTAGTCCTGAGTTTGAAAAAAAATGGTGTCATTTGTTGGAGATGATATCTGAAAGATAGTGAAATATATAAGCCTGAATTTACATATTATCAGACTATGGATAGTAATTTAAACCAGGACACCCAAAGTGTGGCCTGTGTACCAGCAGACTACCATCACCCAGGAACTCCTTAGAAATGCAAAGTCTCAGGCCAAACCTCCTACATCAGAATCTCTCCCTGAGGTTGGACCTGGAAATCTATGTTTTAAAAAGCTCTGCAGGTAAACTGTGAGGTTTTAGAAACACTGGTTTAAACTATGTAAGTGGATGGGATCACCCAGAAGGAATGGAGAAAGAGAAGTTGGCCAAGCATGGGGAAATCCTGTTAGCTCCACTTTCAGTGAATAACCTGCTGACAACTTCTTACCTCCTCCTTGGTTAGCACCCTAGCCTACCATCATTGTGCCTCTGCTGGACTTTCATAGCATTCTCTTTATATGTTTTCTATTTCCATAATAGTCTGATTTAACCTTTATTCTCATAACAGAGTAAAAAGCATACTCATGATCACATCTTTCCTTCGTTTTCAGACCTCTAGGGATCTTTCATCCACTTAAAATAAAATAGAATTCTATTTTCACCTATATCTGCAAATTGGCTTATTGTAGTAGCCATCTTCCAAGACAGCCTCCAGTGATTCTGGTATTCAACCCTGATCACATTGTATCAAGATAGTTCTGTGTGGCCAATAGAATATGGCAGAAATGATGGCATGTCGCTTCCAAGGTTGTTAGACATTGTGTCTTTTCTCTTGATTTCTCTTAGATCATTCATTCTGTGGGAAGCAGGGCACCATGTCATAAGGACACTCAAGCCCCCTGTGGAGTGGTCCATGTGGTGAGGACCAAAAGCTGTCTGAGTGAACCATCCTGGAAATGAAGGTTTCAGCTCCAGATGATGACAGCTCTGGCTGACAGCATGACTGTAACCTCATGGAAGATGTGAGCAGGAACCACCCAGCTATGCCGCTCCTGATTGACCCATAGAAACTGTGGGAGATAAGAAATATCTATTGCTATGGGCTACTAAATTTTGGGGTAATTTGTCATGTAGCACTATAATTCTAACATACTCATGATCTAGCCACTTGCTAGATCCTCCAGACTCATCTGGTAACGCTTAGCCCTTGTTTCCTCCATTCCAGATCATGCCCCTCTTGCTAATCTTTTCATGAGAAACAGGTTCCCATTTTAGGGATCATTCTCTTTGCAGAAATGTTCTTCCTTTAAATAATCATACCTGATTCATTTCTTTCTTTATTCAGATCTCTGCTCATATGTCAATTTCTCAGAGAGGTCTTTTTTAACCATTATATTTAAAATAGTGCCTCTATTTCATCATTTTGCTTTATTTCTAGCATGTAACATCCCTTGACATATTTCCCATGTATTATTTTTTCTGTTTGTTATCCACGTCTCCACAAGACTGTGAGCTCTATAAGGTCAGGGACCTTGTCTTATTCACTGCTGTATCCCAGAGACTAGAGCGCTGACTAAAAACATAGTATACTGTCAATAAATACCAGCGGAATTAATAAGAAAGGCCCACATACTAGGAAACCTCAGTATTTAGAAAAGATGAAGTGAGAGATGCCTACAAAGGAAGAAAAGGAGGAATGGCTTGAGAGGGTAGTATAGGAAAAGGGGAAACAGCTCTGCCTGCTGAGTCAAGTCACCTATATTTCAGCTTTGAAGAAATATTTATCTGATTGCCACTATGTTGAAATTGCTATGCGTCCTTCTTATGAATTTTTGAATAACAAATTTATTTAAATTTACACTTTGAAATACTTATAGGTTTACAGAAAATTGAAATGTTCACTCTCTCTCCACCAATGTCACCATTTTGCATAAATGTGTATAATATCAACCCAGGAAACTGACATTGATACAATTCACAGAGCCTGCTCCTATTTCTCCAGTTACATATGCACTCTTGTGTGTGTGTGTGTGTGTGTGTGTGTGTTTGTCTGTGTGTGTGTAATTCTATGCAATTTTATTGCATGTGAAACTTCTTCTAACTACCACCACAACGAAGATACAGAACTCTGCCATCTCTGTGAGGCTTACTTGTTCTACCCTTCTGTAGCCACACCCACCTCCTCACACCTATCCCTAACCCCTGGTGACCACTAAATTGTTCACCCTCTCTATAAATTTTTTAATTTTAAAAATATTAAATAAATGGATGATAGACTAGATAAACAAAATGTGGTACATATACACCATGGAATACTATGAAGCCATAACAAAGAACATAAAAAAGCCTTAAAAAAGGAGATCATGTCCTTTGCAGGGACATAGATGGAGCTGGAGGCCCTTATCCTTAGCAAACTAATGCAGAAACAGAAAACCAAATACTGTATATTCTCACTTATAAGTGGGAGCTAAATGATGAGAACACATGGATGCACAGAGGGAAACAACACGCACTGAGGCCTATTGGAGAATGGAGGGTGGGAAGAGGGAGAAGATCAGGAAAAATTACTCATGGATATTAGGCTTGATACCTGGGTGATGAAATAATGTGTACAACAAACCCCTGTCTACCTATGTAACAAACCTGCACACGTACCCCTGAACTTAAAATAAAAAATTTTAAAAAGAATATTATGTAAACGGAATCATACGTACATTTGTAATTGGCTTTTTTCCTTTAGCATAATTTCCTTGAGGTTCATACCAGTTGTTGTAGGTATCAATAACTTCATTTCTTTTTACGGCTGAGCAGTATTTTCATGGTATAAAAGTACCACAGTTTGTGTAACTATTCACTCATTATAGGAAATTTGGATAGTTTCCAGTTTGGGGCTAGTATGAATAAAGCTGCTATAAACACTTGTGGACACAAGTTTTCACTTCACTGGACGAACACCCAAAAGTGCAATTGCTAGGTTGCATGGTAAATCCATGTTTATTTTTAGGAAAACTGGCCAAATGGTTTTCCACAGTGGCTGTTCCATTTTACACTCTCACTCACAATGCACAAGTGATCCAGCTTCTCCTATATCTGTGCAATCATTTAGTGTTACACTATGTTTTTTTTAATCATTATCATAGGTGTGTGGTGATTTCTCATTGTGGTTTTAATTTGCATTTCCCTAATGGATGATTATGGTGAATATATTTTTGTGTGCTTGTAATCTACATATCCTCGTCAGTGAAATGTTTACACGTATTTCTTGTTCATTTTCTAATTGAATTGGTTGCCTTTTTAATCTCAAGTTTTGAGAGTTCTTTACATTTTTGAGGTACAAATCCCTTGTTGGGTATAGGATTTTCAAATCCCATCTTCCAATTTGTAATTTGTCTTTCAATTCCCCCATTAGAGTTTCTCACAGAGCAAATATTTTTAATTTTAATGAGGTCAAATTTATCCATTTTTACTGTTATGGATTGTGTTTTCACTGGCAAGTGTAAGAACTTTTCACTTAGTCCAAGGGCCTGGAGATTTTCTCTCATATTTTTAAATCAAAGTTTCGAAGTTTTACATGTTATATTTTAGTCTGTGATTCATTTGAGTTAATGTCTGTACTAGGTGTGAGGTTTTTGGGGTGCATAATATGTGAGGTTTAAGATTCTTTCTCTCCGCTTCCTTCTCCTCCTTCTCTTTCTCCTTCTTCTCTTGGTTTATGGATACCCATAGACAAAGTGTCCATGCTTTCCAGCACCACTTGTTGAACAGACCATCCCTCTCCCATTGAATTGCTTTTGTCTCTTTGGTCAAAAATTAATCGGGCATATTTGTGTAGGTCTATATCTGAGTTTTCTACTCTGTTTCACTGATGTGTAGGTTTTCGTAGCTTCTTTATGAGAATCCTATTCTAGTAGAATTCCTAGTTCTATTCCTAGTTTGCTGAGAATTTTTATCATTAATGGGTTTTGGATTTTGTTAATCATATTTTCATCAATTGATGTGATCATATGATTTTCTTCTTTAGCTTGTTAATATAATGGATTATGTTGATTAATTTTTGAATATTTAATAAGCCTTGCAAGCTGGAATAAATCCCACTTGACTGTAGTGTATTATTCTTTTTATACATTGCTGTATTTAATTTGATAATATTTGTTAAGAATTTTTGCATCTAAATTTATGAGAGATACTGGTCTGTAATTTCCTTTTTAAATTTCTTTGTGTGGTTTTGGTGTCAGGATAAAATAGGCCTCACGAAATGAGTTGGGAAGGTTTCCTCTTATCTGTTTTCTGGAAAAGAATATTGTGTTTTTAATTCATAAGTTTTTTTCCAAGATTAACGTTGTTCTGGAGAATCAAACGTAGGGTATTTAGGGAAAGAGGGGCAAGGCTTGTACATCCCTTTTTCACGTTTAGTGTGTTCCCCTCTGGAGTCCACTATGCATTAGTCAGAGTGGAAAGTTCAGTCTAGGAGATTCCAAATGTGGAGGAAATGTGACTTTAATGTGTCTTCCCACTCACTGGTATTTTAAGAAGCACTAAAGAAAGATTAGAGATTAGCGCTTGCGTAAGCAGCTAAAGGACAGCTAAATTTTTAATTACTTTCTAATTACTTAGTACCTGCACTCTACTTTCCAATATATAATTAATAATACTTTTCCATCTGTCAGAAGGGATCAAGAACCAAAAGTTATAGAGCTATGGAATACAGATTTAAGAAAATAATTTTATTATATTTAGTCATAAAACTTGCATACAGTAGAGCTTACTCCTTGTGATGGACATACGGGTTTTAACAAATGCATCGAGTTGTATATCTACCACTATGATCAGGATTCCAAATAATTCCATCACCGCTCATAAAATTTCTTGAATTTTCTCTTTGGAGTCAACTTCTCCACTCAATCACAGTCCCAAGCAACCAGTGATCTATCCTCCAACCCTACAGTTTTGCCTTCCCAAAATGTCAAAAATGAAGTCAAACAGTACACTGCCTTTTGACTGTGGATTTTTTCATTTAGCAAAATGTTTCTGTGATTTATTTATGTTATTGAATGTATCAATAGCGAGGTTCCCATTAGCTTTATTTCTTGTTTCTGTGAAAGCTTAGAGTGTTCAATACACCAAAGTTATTTTGGAGGAATTCCTTTGAGATTGGTCATTTTGCTTATAGCCATATAACCCGATTACCTGGTGGATAAGATGAGAGACAAACTGACCAGAAATCAGCCATCACTAGACTAGGCAATGAACTATGAAGGGATCTGGTAAAACTACTCCGTCCAACAGAGGCAATGTGTATTGATTGTTGCTTGCCCAGCCTACACCAATCCCCTGAGAGTCAGTAGGAGTCAGAGTAGTAGAGACAGGAAGAGCAGCCACTTCAAACAGGGAACAGTGGGTGAATCCTTGATCCAAGATGATGACCAGACCCTTAGAACCTCATAGTGCCTTGAACGATGTTTCGTTCTCCACCAAGCCTTGCTGAAGGTGGTTGAGTTTCTTATCTTCCATTTTTCTTTTCAGATAGACTAAAATTCTTTCTTTTATCATTTATTTTTTGTTTCAAAAATTTTCCTTAGCCATCCTTTTAGAGTAGGTCTTCTGATTACTGATTCTCTTAGTCTTCCTTTGTCTGAGGATGTCATTATTTCCCCTTATTCTGAAGAAGGATAAATTCACATGACATAGAAGTGAGGGTTGACAGTTCTTTTTCTCAGGACATGAAAAATGTGCCATATCCTTCTAGTCCCCCTGGTTTCTAATGGGAAATCTGCTGTCAGTTGAGTTATTTTTCTTATAGATAAGGTGTTGCTTCTCTTTCACTGCTTTCTGCTTTTTTTCTTTGTCTTTAGTTTTCTGAAGTTTAGCCATGGTGTATTTTGGTGTAGATTTCTTTGAGTTTATCCCACTGGGGTTTCCCACCTTCTTGATGTTATACAATTACGTCCTGCACTACATTTGGAACATTTTTAGCCATTATTTCTTCAAGTACTTTTTAAGCTTCACCTCTTTTCTCCTTTCCTTCTGAGATGCTGATGACATAAATATTAGGTCTTTAGTCTCACGGATTTATGAGGTTCTATTCTTTTTTTTTGTGGGGGGTGGGTTTATTTTCTGTCTTTTGTTCAGATTGGGTAATTTCTATTGTTCTGTCTTCAAGTTCACTGATTCTTTCTTCTTTATTCTCCATTCTGTTTTTGAGCCTACCCATTGAGTTTTTTATGTTGGTTATTCTATTTTTCAGTTCTAAAATCTTTATTTCATGCTTTTTTACATGCTGTGTTATTTCTGAATGGAGATGAAATTTCCCACTTGGGCTTCTTTGATACCACTCTGGTAGGGAGAAGAAGGTGGCCTCGTTATGACTGGTTGGAGGTGAAAAGTCCAAGATCCCAATGTGGCTTTCTCTGATGCTACTCAGCTAGGGTAGGAGAAAGAAAGTCACCCCGTTGTAGCTGAATCAAGATGGGAGTCTTGGCTCTCCACTCAGACTTTGCTGCGTCATGTCATGTTTTTTTCCATGGTATTTGACTGGAGTAGGGCGGTTTTTGTTTAAATGTTTTTGTTCTTGCTAGTTTGCTACTCTCTTGGTCACTTGTCTAGAAAAAAGAGGCTTTTGGGGAGGTTTTTTGTTTTTTCACTCCTCTTGGTGTTTTTGGGTTACTGTCTTTTCCTGCATCAACATCCAGATATACAAAAAGAAAATTCAGGAAACCTCCTGCCATATTGTTCCTTGCATCTAAAGCCTCTCTTTGGTTTTCCTTCTCTCAAATATTTTGAAATATTCCATATTTCTGTCATATATAGTATCCAGGATTTTTAGCTGTACTTAGCAAGAGGCATGAGAGGAAATGTGTCTACTTTACTTGGTCCAAAACAAGAAGGAACATAGATTTTTAAGACTGTAGAGTAATTTAAGAATTTTCTAATTCTAAACCCCTGAGAACCATATTAGAGTGGCTTTAGGAGAATTTTTCAAACTATATACCTAGACTTTCTCCACACTCCTAATCTCTCCCTCTTCTGTCCCCTGGATTTCCTCTGGAGGAAGAAGACTTATGGCACAACCACCCCCATATTCAAAATTGAGAATCTGAGAATTGCAAGATTATCTTTCTCAAGTGTACTGGGATGGAAAAAAATTGAGAACCCCGACACTCTAAATCATTCATTTTACATATGAGGAAACTGAGACTCAGAGAGGTGACAGTTTTTCCATATAGCAGATAAGTGGTAAACCCAAGCTTGCATATGGGTCTAGAACAGTACTTTTCAAACGTTAATATGCAAACACATCACCTTGGACCTTGTTAAAATGTGGATTCTGATTCGGTAAGTATGGAGCAGGGCTGAAATCCTGCATTTTTAACAAGTGCACAGATGGTGTTGCTGCTGCTGCACTTTGAGTAACAACATTCTAGAACATTCACTCAGCTTTTGGCACTTTCCACTGTCCTTAAAATTTGTATTCTTTCATCAAGAAAATGGAGAATATGTAAAAGTTTGACAGCTAAGCATCTAAACATTCACGTGCCTGGTATGTAATAGTAAAGGAAGATGTGAATGGTAATGGAGATACAGAGGAGGGAGCAGAGGGACTCATCCAGAGACCAAACACTTTCCTGGCTTTGCAAGGTAATCATTGCTTTCAAAACTCAGAGGAATTTTGGTAAAGACCAGTGGAGAGCATATGAATGACTCTCGAGCTGTTTAGTTGCTCATGTAATCTGCTTAGGGCTGCAGGTCCATGTCTGCTTTGATGTAGTACAGCACAAAGACAATTGAATATGCAAGGTACTTCCAGATTTGGGCCCTGTTCCTGGCTCCACTATTAATTTTATTTGCAGTCTTGAATAGGTCACTTAATCTTTCTATGATAAATTTATCAAAAGAGCTTACTGATAACTAGCATATGGGTTGAGATCTATTTAAAATACAAAAAGTATTAATCTATTAATAATTAATACTAGTGGATCAATAAAATAGGAAGACTGAGTCAAGGAGTCTCAGTAAATTGGATTGTACCCTAGACCCTACACCCTGAAACATTTAGGTACGGAAGATCCGGCAATCGATTCTCAAATAAGTGTCCTCAGTTAACAATTCCTAGCTGTCATTTGGGCCCTTTCTGTGTCAGATATCACTGAATTTGATATCAGTTTTGACTCTGAGGTTCCATCTCTCTGAGGAAATTCACACAATACCAGTTAGGGAGACATACTGTGTGTTTCCCAATGTCACTGCCCGCATGTTCAATGTCCCTGTATAGCAGGAGGCACTGTGGCTCCCTCTCTTCTCTCCAGTTATCTAGAGCCCCATAAGAATTATGTCACTGTGTATATGTGTGTGTGTGATTGCGCACATAGGTGTGTGTTTGTCAGGGAAAGGGAAGAAATGGGGGTAGTGAAAACTAAAGGTAAGAATAAAAAAAAGACAGAAGATATTGAATCACAAACTGAAATTTACCCTTGGATATCAACACTTTTTGTGTTTTTGTGAATACAATACCTATTTATTGACTGGAATGAACCCAAGTCAGTTTTGAAAGGGCCTCTAATTATTGGAAAACTCCTAAGCCTGTCCCAGCATCAACCCATGTTCTCCTAACTTCTTTGCACCTGGGTTACTGTTCTGAGCTTATGACGGTGAGATTAGGCAGCATGAGGGTATTACAGAGAGATAAGTCAGGATGCAAAGATCTTCTTGTCTTTTGCAAAGAAGGCAGCTGGGCAGCTGATAGGAACAACGTTCAGCTCCGTGAGTACTTCTGAACTTCTGGTGAATTTGAGCAGGATCATTGAAGGGCTTTGGGGGGTTGATCAGGTTCCAAAAGAAAAATTGCAGAAGAAAACATGTTGGACCTGTGGGCCTGGGCTGTGGCTGGGGATGAAAATGGGAAAGAACATGAAGGAGATACATGCAGACCTTCTTGTTATGCCATGGGACAAGCAAATAAGTGAAACTTGATTATTACAAGGTCACTGCAAAACTTGATTACTGAATTCATTTAGAAGGAGCCCAGTAGTGACCTCCCTGTTTGCAGCTTCATAGTAAACAGTTTTCTGAAGAAGGAGGAATCTGTGACACTAAATAACCACAGAGAAAACAGTTCTTTACTCCCAGGATGTGCCTGCAAACTTGGCCCGGGATGGTGTGAGTGTGAGGAAAAGGAGAAGGGGAGCTGAGAGCATGAGAATGACCGCAGGGCAGTGCAGGTGGCTGAGCCTTCTCCCTTTGAGGTCAAGTGTTTATTTGTTCCATTCTGAAGCAGGGTGCTGGCTGGATTTTTGGTAATTTTTTTTTATGGCTTTGGTTTGGGTCTTGCTTTGCTTTTCAAATTATTGATTTTCTCTGCCTCAGCAGGACCCTGGGTGATATTTATGGGCTCAACCCCAGCAGTACTTCCCTTCCCAGCTCCTTCCTGCCTCTTTCTTTGTCCACCAACAATGGACTGGTCTACCTGTCTATATCTTTGCTGAGAAAAAGAGAACTGGAAGTGTAAGGTGATAACAGCAGCATCAGAGAGCTGTCTCAGGAACCTCCTAAAACTGCTTTTCAGAGGATCATCCTCTGTCACTATATACAGCTGGGCTTTGCTGTATAAAGAAACAGAAGATGATTTTTTGCTTTATACAAATCTTTAACTTTGTTAAGTTGACCCTAAACCCAGTCCCCTACAAAAGTATGCCTTGAAATATTACTTTGCTGCATCCACTTATTTCTGCAGAAAAACAGTTTGTAATCTTCAAAAGGGGAAGGGCTAACATTGCTTTAAATACAGGAAAATGTTCTGGCTCACGAAAGAATAAATTGCCTAATGCTTTTGGAGGAAAAAATGTGAAACTTCTTTCAGCTAAAATCAAGTCTGATAATACATTTAGGGTTACTCAGCTCCAGATGCCCTTAGAATTTCTAGAAAGTTGTGGTCAGCATGAGGTTAGCCTTTGGTGATGTTTATGGACAACAGGACCGGCTTCCAATGCAGGAAAAGGTCAGAGGTGTTCTACCCTTCCTAAAGGTTTTGCAGAGAGAATTGGAGGGTAAATCTATGACAGAAGCTGCATAGGGATTAGTCGACTGTTCCAGTCACCTAGTGCAAATCCTGAGCACCATTAGGATCAAGGGATTAACCTGGCAACTGTTATGTAACTCTTTCTGAGGAGGCTTCTTTCATATAATGCATCAAACTCAGACATGAACACTTTCTAAGCCTAGAGGTGTAACTTCAAAATTATGTAAAAATGCAAAAGAAACTTGCAAGAAAAAAGGGGATGTATCATTGGGGAATATGGATGTCACGTGTGATTTTTAAATTCTTCGGGGTTGCTGTTGGGGTGTCACAGGAATTCAAGGAAAGCTTCTTAAGACAGAATTTTAAGACCAGAAATAAGTTAACAGTCGGGGTGTTTGAAGGAAGCAGAGAATTACCCAGCAAGGGCAGATGATAATTGCCCCTCTGGTGTATGGCAAGGGCCCTTCAGCAGTTGGCCCAGAGGAAGGAGGTGCAGAGTCCAGGTGAACAAGTGTCATAACCACAGATTAGTTTGCATGGCTTTCTTTTCTCTCAGAAGGTCTAGCATATATTTGCCCTTTTTGAACACTTTGTACCATTCTACTTATATTGTCTTCCTAAAATTTCCCCATAACCCTAAAAGGAAGGTCTTATTTGATTCATTTTATAGATGGAATAAGACCCACAGAGGATTATGAAATTTATCCTAAGTCACGTAGCCAGTTCTGTGGAGTAGGAACTTAAAACTATATCAGTTTGATTCTAAAGAGTGTACTCTCTACCATGTTACCATCAAAGGGCAATTTGACAAATGAGGGTCACTTTAGGCCCTTACATTATAGAACTCTGGATCCAACTTAATTGGATCTTATTACGGCTGCCAGATAAAAATGAAGGATGCCAGTTCAATTTGAATTCCAGAAAAAAAATGACTTTTTAAAGTATAAATATGTACCATGAAACAGCTGAGATATACTTTACTAAAAAAACATTATTTCTTTGTAATTCAAATTGAACTGGGTGTTTGTAATTTTTTTTTTCGCTCAATCTGGCAATTCTGACCCTAATAGATTCTTTAGATGAGAGAAAAGAAACTTTTTGATTTCTTCTACCTTGAAAATCCTGGGCAGTTCAAAAACCTTGATCTGAGAGCAATTCTCTAGCTGCCCTCTGTGACTCTGGCAGGCCTGGGATGTGTCAGTTACTGGTGGTCCACTCTGAGCACAGCGCAGATCTTGGCTGCTCACCAGCGATTCCCAGGGTCCCAACCACACTTGGGACAGACACAAAGTTTGCCTGTCTACCAGCGGTAGAGAGGGCCCACAGAACAGGAACTGAATTTAGTGAGCAGAGGAACTGGCAGTGCATTTCCTAAAGCCTGAAAACTAGTGACTTCTCTGTGCTCTGATGGAGAAGTCAAAGGGTCAGGATCTCATGACCTAAGGTTTACGGTATTTGTTCAATTTCTTTTTTTTTCTTTTCTTTTCTTTTTTTTTCTTGAGATGGGGTCTCGCCCTGTCGCCCAGGCTGGAGTGCAGTGGCACGATCTCAGCTCACTGCAAACTCCGCCTCCTGGGTTCACACCATTCTCCTGCCTCAGCCTCCCAAGTAGCTGGGACTACAGGCACCCGTCACCACGCCCGGCTAATCTTTTGTATTTTTAGTAGAGATGGGGTTTCACCATGTTAGCCAGGATGGTCTTGATCTCCTGACCTCGTGATCCGCCCGCCTCGGCCTCCCAAAGTGCTGGGATTACAGGCGTGAGCCACCGTGCCTGGCCTGTTCAATTTCTAAATTAATTTATTAACTCATTTGACAAATATAATATATATGGCATGATTACTGTACACCATGCACTGTTGTAGGTTCTGAGAGTGGAAGGACAGCCTCATGAAGCTAGTCCAGTAGGGGATAAAGGAAGGAATCACAGCATGAGCAGGTGGTCCAGGGTCCTGGCCAATCTCACCATCCCTGGTACTGGCAAGGGTAATAATTTAGTAATAATCAGAATTTAAATAAGAGAAAAATCTTGGAGGCAAGGATAATAATTGAAACCCAATTGTCAAAGAAATAAGAAAACAGTATGGACTGGAAGTTATAGAATATGAGGTTTCAGGGATATGCAGTGTGGCCAGTAAAGAGAGTCATTGTTAGCACGAGGCAAAGACTGTCAGGGAGGTTTGCAGTTAACAGTATTAGCATAGGCTGATGTGATGGGTCATGCCTGTAAACCTAGCACTTCGGGAGGCTGAGGCGGGAGGATCACTTGAGACCAGGAGTTTGAGGCTGTAGTGAGCTATGACTGCAATTGCACCACTGCACTACAGCCTGGCTGATGGAGCAAGAACTTGTCTCTCTTAAAAAAAAAAGAAAAAAGAATATTAGCATAAATCTGTAAAGGGTGAAATAAGGAATCTTATGGAGACAAAGCCCCCACACACTAGATTTTATAGAAGAGACTGTCTCAGGGTAAGAGGCAAAAGCAATCTGGAGTTCTTTGGGGCTTTTCAGGATCTTCCTTCCAAGAGCAAGTTTTGTTAACTCTTATGAAAGAAAGGAAGAAAGAAAATAACATCATCCAAAATGACACATTAATTGCTTAAATTTATCTTTTTCAATAATTTTCTTTGATTTGTATTTGAAGAATGGCAATGTGCATTTCTGTAGCCAAATTAAAGTCTGAGAACACCATATTGGATAGGTCCGTGGTGTGGATAGAAGAAAGCATTGAAGATTTGTGAAAAATGGGGGCTGAAGAACCTTATGTCTCAACGTAGAGTTGAAGCACAAACGTATTACTTAATTATCCTTCATTAACTTCTGTATGTGTGTGTGTATTAAGACGTGTTGAATATATTCATGGGTGTTGGTATTCCTGCTTCAGAGGTCCTCCTGTCCAGACAACTACACTGTCATCTCCCAGAACTAAACGAAAAGTTTCTGGTTCATGTGAGGATTAAACAAAATAATCCTATCTTAAACTATAAGGACATGAAGGACTATAAAAAAACAGAGGCCATAAAAAATGCTCAATAAACATTTAGAGTCAGGTTATTTTACAGCTGGATGGAAGAATATGTAAAGCTTAAAGAAATTGCAGATGCTGTAAAAGACTATAGATATCACTGAGTCCATTTTCCTCTCTTTGTAACTGACAGAACTGGTAGTCACAGAGAAGTACGGCATCATAATAAATTCACATAGAATGCTTGTGGCAAATCTATTTTATTTATTTATTTTTAAATTTTAATTTGTTATACTTAATGCGAAGCTTTAATTTATTTATTTAAAAATTGTTTTCAGTGGCAGATCCATGGGAACAGCATAGCTACCTAGATTTCTGAGTTTTAAAATCTATCAATTGTCCATTTACACAACTGATAGATTGTGTAAGTAATGTAGCAGAAGGTAAGTTTCCATTCCATTCCATTAAGTGCCTGCATTGATTTATACTCTGTTTTCTTAAAGATCCCTTTTAAAGATGATAACTTCTCCCCTTTTGTGTCAACACAAAATACCGAGCTTTCTTGTTGAAGTACTTTTCTTCTCCAGCCTGAAATAAAGATCTAATAACCAATGGTCTCCATGACTTGAAAGATCTTCTTTTTTTTATCTTTCACTGTCTAAGGAGGCTGAAAGGGAAACATCAGCCGCCCCAGGGGAGTTAAAATGAGTGACAACACTACTCTGGCTGCTCCAGCTTCAAACCAGGGTCCTACCACCCCACGCAAAGGCCCTCCCAAGTTCAAGCAGAGGCAGACTCGCCAATTCAAGAGTAAACCTCCAAAGAAAGGTGTGAAAGGGTAAGACCAAAATGAAAAGAAAAACTTTCTATTGCTTTCTTTTTCCCACAAGACTGCTTTTGTTCTGGGAAATTGGTGCTCACAATATTAAACAGACTTACAAAAATTTCCACTCCATCCTCTCTTTTCCTCTGTAACTCCATCTTTGATGAATTGTGTCTTTATCCCTGGAATTCTTTCCTTCTCAACCTCCAGGTCTGTGGCCGAATTTAACATGGCAAATGGAGGCTTTTTACAATAAACTTTGACTTTGCCTTGCAGGCTTTTGATGACCACTCCTCTTTACTGACACAACCTCTACATTAATCTGTAACACTGAACCACTGACCATTTCCAGAAAATATAGCTTATATTTATGTCTTCCAATTTTGTATCCTCAGTTCTTTATTTTCCTCTTCCTCTCCTTGGCAAAATCCTATTGATTTTTCAACACACAGATCATATGCTAATTTCTTTTTGAAGCTACTCCTGACTCTCTTTAACAAACTATCATTACTTTCATGTTTGCATTTTGTACATTCAGCTATCATAACTTACATTATATCTTATATTTATTTATTTGTATCTATTATCCGAGGCTAAGACCACTCAGAAAATTTGTCTGTTTTCTTCTTAACTCTCTGTGCTTAACAAAATGCCCGGTATATAATAGATGCTTAGTTAATGATTTTGAATAAGTAAACAAATGGATGAATTCATCATTTTTAATGCCTTTTGTATTGCTTTCTCATTTTAATTTTTATTATAAAAAGTGAAACTTGACTAAGTTGTCCCACTGATGGTTCTTTCTGACTCTTAATTGTTTTAGGTTAAGTTCCTACAGGACAGAAATATCTCTCCACTGGGATACACCAAAACCTGCCTGAGTGACATTTTCTTTGCTCCAGTTCAGGGCAAACTAAAGGAGTTTCTCAAATACAAACACTTAAACCTCTCCTTCTTCCCCCTTGAATCAAGAAACTCTCCATGTGAGTGACTCCAAAATTCTTTTGCTCTAATCTCAGCTAATTTCCCCTTTATTCTTTTCCATAGATTTGGAGATGACATTCCAGGAATGGAGGGGCTAGGAACAGGTAAGCCACCCACTGATTTAAGTGAGAACTTTGCACTTGGAGTTCTGCCTTTTTATATACTTCAGGCCTCAAGGGGCAGTTGAAAGTTATGAGAGACACCCAAGGCAGAAGATCTGTGAAGACATAGAAATGTGGGGATTTAATTTACCCTCTGAAATAAGTACATGTGTGCCGAGATACAAAAGCCCTAAAAGAAATCAGGGTAGGCCCAAAATTTCATAAACCTTCTTGTTTTGTCAAACAACCTTTGAGGGCATACAATAATAAATTACAGACTTTTATGGTAGAAAGATTTTCATAATTCATCTCCCCAAACTTCATTTTTCAAGGGAGAAATCTGAGACATAGAGGAATTGGCAGTCTTTTGTCTAAGGCTACCAAGTGAACTATTGGAAATAAGGGTGAGGTCTGGAGATCTCTCCACTCTACCTGGCAAACCACTTTCTTACCAATTTCCTCTTTTTACACATCCTCTAGCACCCAGAGGAGGATCTTACATACTGAATGCCTGCAATATAATTTTAAAAATTGGTTACCAGATTTTTATATATCATACAATGAATGCAATCACTGCATATTTTTTAAATTAATAGACTTTATTTCTTAGAGGAGTTTAAGACTTACAGAAAAATTCAGCAGAAAGTAGAGCTCCTATATGTCCTCTCTACCATCTCTCCCCTTTTACACAGTTTCCTCTATTATTAACATCTTGTATTAGTGTGACTATATTTGATGAGCCAATGTCGATGCAGTATGTTAATTAAAATCCATAGCTTGAATTAGAGTTTTTATCCTTTGTGTTGTAAAGTTCTAAGGATTTTGATAAATACCGTGTACCCACCATTATAGTACATATTGCAGTACATATAGTATCATACAGAATAGTTTCGCTGCCCTATGCTCCACCCGGTCATCCTTCTCTCTCTCTCTAAACCCCAGACATCCACTAATGTTCTTACTGTCTCTATAGTTTTGCCTTTTCCAGAATGTCATATAGTTAGACTCATACAGTATATAGCTTTTCTGGACTAGCTTCTTTCATTTAACCATATTCATTTAAGGTTTCTCCATGTTTTTATGTGGCTTGATAGCTCATTTTTTAAAATCACGGAATAATACTCCATTGTAGGGATATACACAGTTTTTTATCCTATTGAAAGATACCTTGGTTTCTTCCAAGTTTTGCCAATAATGAATAAAATGCCCCTAAATATTTATGTGCAGGCTTTTGTGTGGACATATTTTCAACTCATCCAACACACCTTTGATAAACAGTAGCAACTGTAGTAATCAGTGTCCTTCCCAGGCAATCCTCAGTGTATCTTTCTGCAGGCAAATACCAATCCTGGGATCTCGAATGAATTTTCCAGCCTTTAAAATTTGTTATAAAGCAAATTTTCTATTCTTTTAGATCAACTGCTTCCGTATTTTGGCAAGCTGCATACAAGACCAACAAATTTGCTTTGGGATCTGGAAGATATGCTTGACTCTGACAGTGTATTTGGAATAATGTAAAGAGGTTTATAGGGAGTGAAGGTCTGAGGTCTTTGACCTGGCTCTAGTCTCAGCTCTACAACTATGTGGTTTTTGCTAATTATTTCATCTTTCTGTGTGTCAGCAAGCTTCTTTGTAACTCAGGGATAATAACATCTTATTGTCTAAAACAAGAAGCTGGATTAAAAGATGTTTGGTGATCGTTTCTCAATATGTGATTGGATATAGGCAATTCAAAATGTAAAGGAATAGAAGAACAATTAGAGAAGAAACTGATCTAGATTGGTGGGGAAGACTATGGATACCTAGACCAGGGAGATTCAAAGTGCTCCTCCTTTTCATTTTAACCCTTGGCCTGACTAGAATTCCACTTCTGCTTCCTCCTTAGTGGTTGTGGTTTGGGGAGACTCTGTGTGATCAGTGGGCTGTACCCCACAGGGAACCCCCCAGTCAAAAGCTGTGGATCACCTCCCCAAAAAGGAAGCAGAATGAAACCAACAGAGATGCCTGGTGCAACAATTAAGCAATTGGTCTGATCCTTCCTGGGCCACAGGGCCACGCTAGGGAACTTCCCAGTCAGGGGACAATGAGCAGGAGAGAGGAGTGAAGTGTCTCTGCCTGAAGGGTGTCTTTCTGTGAAGAAGCTCTCTTGGGGTGAGGTTGGCTTACGTGCTCTTCTTCCATCTCTTGCAGATATCACGGTGATTTGTCCGTGGGAGGCATTCAGCCACCTGGAATTGCATGAGCTCGCTCAGTTTGGGATTATCTGAAGTGCCAGAGGTTCTGCCACTCTCAACGACATCTGCTGTAATTTTGGTTGCTTTTGCCCTGTTGATCTGCCAGAGTCTTGAAATTCAGCTGATTGGAAGTGGTTTCTTTGACTTTCAAGGTCATTCCCTATCAGTTACTACTAAGAGTTCTCTTACTGTCAGAATCTCTCTTGCAGTACAGCTCAAAATAGTGGATGCATTTCAAACTTGACCACCTTTTCCTACCAGCTAGTTAGAAGTCATCAATATTTCTCTACATTTTGTTTATCTGTAAGTCCTTTAAGTCTATTTTTGCTAGGCATTCATTATGATTAATAGTAGACTTTTAAGACAACATTTATGTCACTCCCCACCTCCTCATATTTAATAAAGGAGATATTTACCTTGAATGTTGGTGAAGTTGTATTAAATGCTACGTAGAAATATCTGATGCTGTGTTCTGAGAACCAATTAAACAAAGAGGGCACAGTCATACAGGAAATAAGTGCAGTGCTTAACAAAACAGCATAGGATTAAGATTTGAATTCTGTAAGTAAGTTTGCAAATTGTATAATTTCCGGGTCTAAATTTTTTTTTTTTTTTAATTTGAGACGGACTCTTGCTCTGTCGCCCAGGCTGGAGTGCAGTGGCGCGATCTCGGCTCACTGCAAGCTCCGCCTCCCGGGTTCATGCCATTCTCCTGCTTCAGCCTCCCGAGTAGCTGGGACTACAGGCGCCTGCCACCATGCCTGGCTAATTTTTTGTATATTTAGTAGAGATGGGGTTTCACTGTGTTGGCCAGGATGGTCTCGATCTCTTGACCTCGTGATCCACCCCCGCTGGGCCTCCCGAAGTGCTGGGATTACAGGCGTGAGCCACTGCGCCCGGCCACTGGGTCTAAATTTTATTGAACTAGGTTATTCCAGAAGTCTCATGCAGCTCTAAGTTGTATAGTTCTAAGTTGGTGAGGAACTGGGATTTAAACTCAGAATTCTGACAATGTGAGCCTTCTTTTCGGTACTCTGGTTGAGGAAGGTTTCCTTCCACGGCATCCCTTCAGTGAAATTATTTTGTCCAATGACTTAAAATGAGAGTCACAGGAGTTACATACATTGACTGCTTTGTGTACATCTGTAGTTAATCTAACCTTTAAACTGTCAATTGAAAAGATTTATATGCTGTAAGGTTTAGACTCATATGCAAAGGATAGGCAGTTGACCCTCTAAATAAAATGGATGGTTTGCCTCACCCCTGAAGTTGTCTCAATGTAATGTGCTCATACTTATCTTTTCTCAATACTTTCAAGGCAATTGTGCAACTCAAATGCTGCCTCTATGTGACTTGGATGCTTTGGAACTAACAGTATGAATTTCTTCATTTCAGTTTTGAAATCTGTGGTAAAAGAATGGAGTAAATTAACCGAAGAGAGAGACAGGATGATAGAGAAGTAAGAGATTCAGATTCTAATCCTGTCTCTACCAGTAAATTGCAATATAATTTTGGGCAAAGATCTCACCCTTTTTAGCTTCAAGTTTTCCTGAATCAGATAATCTAAGGTTCATGGTAGTGATAAATTTTGTGACTTTGTGGTCTTAGAGGAGTGCAGCACTCAAAGACTTGTGGCTGCTACAGGGCCTGTGTTAACCATTTTGCACGAATGATCAGGTTACCTTCTGGCCAGAAAATTGGAAGTACAAAAGAAAAGCTGAGGTATAGATTCAAAAGTGGAACCACAACATGCAAAGAGGCCCAGTGGAAATGTGTGTTTCCTCCTTCAGCAGGAACTCCTGCCTCCACCCAGGCACCTGCTTTCTCTCCTGCCAAAGCTAACTCTTGCCTTTCAAGTCAGCTGCTCCATTTGACAGCCAGTGCCTTCAGTTCATCCCAGTTAGGGAGGACTGGCTTCTTCTCCAGCTGGGAGAGACTCTGGTTCACATTTGGCTTACTTTTCAGATATTTCTTTAAAAATGAAGCAATGACATTGACAAAACAGAATGCACTCAAAAGAATGTATCCAAAGGCTACCTAAAGAAATATCTAGAAACTATGCTACATGGGGAATTGTTGAACGAACTGATAACATTTAGCTGAGAGAAGAAAACATTCATTGCCAGCAAATATTTGAAAAGTTGTAATGATCCACAGCTGTAACAACCTGAATACACCGGATCTTTTAAAAAAGTAATGGTGAAGGCCGAGTGTGGTGACTCACGCCTCTAATTCCAGCACTTTGGGAGGCTGAGGTGGGCAGATCACAAGGTCAGAAGATCAAGACCAGCCTGGCTAACATGGTGAAACCCTGTTTCTACTAAAAATACAAAAAAAAAAAAAAATATTAGCTGGGTGTGGTGGCATGAGCCTGTAGTCCCAGCTACACAAGAGGCTGAGGCAGGAGAATCACTTGAACCAGGGAGGCGGAGCTTGCAGTGAGCCGAGATCGTGCCACTGCACTCCAGCCTGGTGACAGAGCGAGACCCCATCTAAAAAAAAAAAAAGGAAAAAAAAGTAATGATGAAGCAGGAAGAAGCAAATATGTTTTACGCCACAGTCTAGCATTTGGGGGTAAGCTGGAGTAGACATAATTTAAAGCCCTTCCAGTATCTAGAATCCTATTATTTCTATTCCTATCATTTTATTATTTTAAATAAGAAACCTCTCAATGTATAGACAACACATATGAAAGAGATAAAGTAAGTCGTTGTCCTCATCTGAGTCCTGGCAGCAAAGAGATGACAACCCCAAGCTGGGTAATTGAGGAAAGGTTTAACAAAGGGACTATTTACACAGGCTGGGGAAGAGTTAGTGGCAATCTACAAAGGCCAGTACAGTAACTTGGGGCTAGCAACAGCATGGGAGCCATTGCCAAACCGGAAATAACATCTCTAATAATAAAGGAGGGGCCCTTGACAAGGCTGTGGGATGCGGCAGAGGGACATAGTTAACATACAGTGATGCTGTAAGTAATCAGGAGGTAAAAGGGTTGTTCCTCCTTCCAATGTCATCCTTCTCCCCTTCTCTACTTCCCTGTTGATGCCTCCCATTGGCTAAACCCAACTGGAAATCAGAGGGCAAAGAATCTCTTTAATGCAGTCATTAAAGTTCACCTTCTCCAGTAACACACAGACACAGGGAGGGGAACAACTCACACTGGGGCTTCTAAGGGGGACGGGGGGAAGATAGAGCATCAGGATAAATAGCTAATGCATGTGGGGCTTAATACCTAAGTGATAGGTTGATGGGTGCAGCAAACCACAATGGCACATGTTTACCTGTGTAACAAACTTGCACACCCTGCACATGTATCCTGGAACTTAAAATTTTTAAAAAAGTTCGCCTTCTTCAGCAAAGACCAAGTGGAGAGTGAATGTGGAGGGGCTAATATATATATCCATCATAGCAACAGTATTGAAGAACAGATAGTATTTGTCAGCCAGTGATTTTTAGTTGGAGTTGGGAAATAGCATGCATATGTCTATAGCCTACACAGCTGATTCCGATGCAAAACGCTAGAGTGGAGGAAGAGCAGTGTTAAATAGGAAGAACCCGATAGGCAAAAGAGAACAATAGCAGAAATAATTTATCATAAAGTTTAAGACTTTGGGGAATTAAAAAAAATCTTCAGACAGTTTTCTGATAATAAGAAACATTGAGAGTCTCTTGTTAAAAGCACATAAAATTTGGGCCTCACTCCAGATTTTCTGAATAAGAATTTCCAAGGGAGAGATATTGAAATCTATGTTTTTAAATGAGGGCCCTAGGTGATTCTTACATTTGTGCCAGTTTAAAAACTCTGATGTAATCCAAGCCTACATTTTACACATTAGGAATTAGCTAATTCTTAACTTGTTACCACCCAGTGACCCAGTGGCTAACTTAACCCATTCTTCTTGCCCCCAATAACACATGTAGTCAGTGGGAGAACAGAGGCTAACATGTATGTGTTCTGACTGTCACATAGTTTTGCTGGCTGATAAAATAGATGTGCCTCACTACTCTAGACCTAACCCAGAGGATGTCAGAGAGCTCAGGAGACAAGGGTTGGACTGAAGCAATTCCAAGAATATAGGGCTGGAGAAGTACCACAATTATGACCACTGCCTTACACAGCCACCCTCCCTCCGTAGCCTGTGTCACACTCCCTGGCCTCTGCTGCCTCCTCTAACTGGAGTAGGAGGAAGCCAGGGAGGGTGAGAGGCAGGTGGAGGCAGGAGCTGGCTAATCCTCCACCTCTTCCCTGTTTGTTTCAGCACTGGGTAGAAATTGAGATTAATGGTGCCAGTGAGCTAGGCACTAATTCCTGTTCTCCACACACCTCAGCCACACTACAGCCAGACAGAAAAAGCGGTGCATAAGGAGAAAGTGTTCCTCTTGAGTCTCCACCCTACCTGAATAGGCACAGTGGTCCAAACGATTGCCACTGTGCAGTTGACCTGTGCTGTGAGAAAGCAAAAATCGCCATAAACAATTTTATGAAACAAAGGAGGAGGAGTTTCTCAACAACTGAAGAAGTGGAGGGAAAACACACGCACAGGGGAATAATCAATTAGACCAATGTTCAGCACAAGAGAAAAAAAGATCACACAAGATTGGGCACTATAAAACTAATATAATGAGAACCATGCAACTATGACACTGAATTGTTTTAAAGGGGAAAATAGGAAAGGAACTATGTTTTATAAAAGGCTAGAGGGAAAGGCTTGTACAGGCCACAGAACTGTGTATACATATATATAAACTAGCATGACGCTTTTTGCAATATGAGGGCAGAGTCAGATTGATTAAAACCGAAATTCAAAAAAGCAACAATCAAGTTGAATGGCAACATCAGTCACAGTATCTTTTCTTTGGCAAAAACAATTGAGAGGCCTGGGTTCTGCCTGGATCTGCTGCAAAGTACCTGCTAGATAGTCAGCTAATTCACTTTTCTTCTTTGGCCTCAAATATTTCACAATAAAACAGGATCTTAGACATAATGATTGCCAAGTGTCCTTTCAGCAAAAAATTCTAAAAAACAAGTAATACATTTAAATATATTTCAGTTGTTCCCTTTAGACCAGAAGACCTAAAGCACAGAGCCTCAGTTTCCAATTATTTCCGGAGAGCTTGTTTAATACCCCCCCTTTTTTTTTTTTTTTTTTCACATTTCTCCAGGGTCCAGTAATAAAGTCGAATCATGTGTTAGTACTGCCACCTGCTGCAACAAATAAGCACTTCAACACTTGGAGACAACCATTTCTATTAGACTTTTCAATCCACGTAGCTAGTTCTGAATTTCTTCCCATCCATTCATTCACCAATTTAAACTGTTGCATTGCTTGGCTAAGGAAAAGTAATCCATACAAAGGATGAACATTAAAAGGGTATAAAAGTGAACACAGTACAAGATAAGTCTTGTTTCCACCCAGTGCCCCACATCCCTCTCTCATTCTCAGTCAATCCCTGTTATGCTTCTTGTGAATCCTGCCAGAGACATTCTGTGCATAGACACACTTATATGTATACACTTTTTTTTTGCACAGTAATAACATACTATATTCACTATTCTATACTATTTTTGACTTATTTTTTCTTGAAGATAACTCTATGTCTGTACATTTTGATATACCTCATTTTTTAAAGTAGCAGCATACGTTTCGTTTGTATAATTGAGGTCTAATTCATTTATCCAGTGTCATATTGATGGACGTTTTGGATATTTTTAGACTTCTACATATTTTCTCAAATGCCTCCATATTTATGCCAGAGTTGTACAGGTTGATCTCTAGGACCAATTCCTGGGAGTAGAATGGACAGGCTTTGAAGGATATTGCTACATTCACCTCTGAAAAATTTGTAATCATTAACACAACATATACAACTCATGCATACTTTTCCAAACACTCACACCTTTACATAATATTATTAAATTTTTATGTTGCCTGAAAATGAACAACGTTTCACAAGTTTAAAAGTCACTGTTATGTTCTTGTCAGTGAATTGTCTGCTCTTGTGCTTTGTCTGTTTTCCTATGAAACAGCGAATCTTTGAATTATAAGATCTCTCCCCCATCAGTGTCATCTGTATAAAAGGAAGTATCGGTTTGTCTTATATCTGTGGTACAAATAGCCAAAGCAAACCTAAGCAAGAAAGAACAAAGCCAGAGGCATCACATTACCCAACTTAAAACTATACTATATGGCTACAGTAACAAAAACAGCATGGTACAAAAACAGACATATAGACCGGTGGAACAGAATAGGGAACGCAGAAATAAAGCTGCACATCTACAGCCATCTTATCTTTTGCAGAGTTGACAAAAATAAGCAATGGAGAAAGGAGTCCCTATTCAATAAGTGGTGCTGGGATAACTGCATAAGCAGAAGAATGAAACTGGATTCCTATCTTTACCTATACAAAAATTAACTCAAAACAGATTAAATATTTAAATGTAAGATCTCAAACCATAAGGATCTTAGAAGACAATTTAGAGAACATCATTCTGGATATTGACCATGGGAAAGGATTTATGACTAAGCCCTTAAAAGCAATGGCAACAAAAACAAAAATTGATAAGTGGGACCTAATTAAACTAAAAAGTTCCTGCACAGCAAAAGAAACTATCAACAGAATGAAGAGACAACCTACAGAATGCAAGAAGGTATTTGCAAACTTTACATCCAACAAAGGTCTAATACCCAGAATCTGCAAGGAACTGAAACAATTACATAAGCAAAAAACAAATAACCTCATTTAAAAGTGGGGAAAAGACATGAACAGACACTTCTCGAAAAAAGACATACAAGTGGCCAACAAACATGAAAAATTGCTCAACATCACTAATCATCAGAGAAATGCAAACCAAAACCACAATGAAACACCATCTCGCACCAGTCAGAATGGCCATTATTAAAAAGTCAAAGAACAGCAGTTGCTAGTGAGGCTTCAGGAAAAAGGGAATGCTCATACATTGTTAGTGGGCAAGTAAATTCGTTCAGCCTCTATGGAAAGCAGTTTGGAGATTTCTCAAATAACTTAAAACCAAACTACCATTTGACCCAGCAACTCCATTACTGGGTATATACCCAAAAGAAAGCAAAACATTCTACCAAAAAAGACACATGCTCTTCCATGTTCGTCACAGCACTATTCATAATAGCAAAGACTTGGAATCAACCTAGGTGCCAATCAATGCTGGATTGGATTAAACAAACAACACATGGCACATATATTCCATAGAAAACTACACAGTCACAGAAAAGAACAAAATTACGTCCTTTGTAGCAACATGGATGCAGGTTGGAGGCCATTATCCTAAGCTAATTAACATAGGAACAGAAAACCAAATACCACGTGTTCTCATTTATAAATAGGAGCTAAACATTGGGTACACATGGACATAAAGATTGCAACAATAGATACCGGGGACTACTAAACGGGGAGGGAAGGAGGAGGGAAATGGATGAAAAGCTATTGGGTACTATGCTCACTACCTGGATGATGGGATCATTCATATCCCAAATCTCAGCATTACTCAATATACCTGTGTAACAAATCTGCACACATATACTCAAACTAAAACAAAATAATATTGGAAGTTCTAGCCAGAGCAATTAGGCAATAAAAAGAAGTAAAATGCATCCTAATTGGAAGGGAAGAATAAAACTGTTTCTGTTTGCAGATGACATATTCATATACATAGGAAAGCCTAAAGACTTGGAACTAACAAACAAATTCAGTAAAGTTGCAGGATACAAAATCAACCTACGAAAATCAGTTATGCTTCTATACATTAATAATCAACTATCCGAAAAATAAATTAAGAAAACAAAGTTGTTGATAATAGCATCAAAAGAATAAGATGATAGATGGCCGATTATAAGCAACTAGTGTGCACGGCTCTCATGGAGAGGAAAAGAAGGGATGAGTAAATACAACACCTTCAATGGAAGCATCCAGGTACTTGCATTGGAATTAATCAAGGAAACAAACTGACCCACACAGAATGAAGAAAAGCAAGACAGGACAACGGCCCACCTGGGAGCATCATGGAGCCTGGGGATCCTTCTCTGCCCAGGGAAGTGGCGGGTGAATGAGTGACAAAACCACACTTCTCCCACAGATCTTTGCAACCCTCAGGTCAGGTGATCTCCTTGTGAACCCACTCCACCAGGGCATTCAGTCTTCAGTCTGACAGACAGAGCTATGTGGAGTCATGGCAGAGCAGCCGCTTATACATGTATGGAGACCCTGGAGCCTTAGATACTTGGGCTTTCTGGCAAAAGTAGCTGCAGCTCTGGCAAAGTGGAAGGTTGAGTTCCTTCACATACTCCTAGAAAAGAGGCTGAATCCAGGGGGCTGAGCAGCAACAGCCCACAGGCCCCATGTCCATGGCACCTCACAAGGTAAGACCCATGGGCCTGGAATTCCAGCCAGCTACATAGTATTGGAAGACCTAGCCAGAGAAGTCAGGCATGAGAAATAAATAAAGTGCATCCAAATAGGAAAAGAGGAAGTCAAACTATCTCTGTTTGCAGACAACAGGAGTCTATATTTAGAAAACCCCACTGTCTTGGCCCAAATGCTCCTTCAGCTGATAAACAACTTCAGCAAAGTTTCAGTATATAAAATTAATGTACAAAAACCACTAGCATTCCCATACACCAGCAATAACCAAACTAAGAGCCAAATCAGAAAGGCAACCCCATTCAAAATTGCCACACACAAAAAATAAAATACCTAGGAATACAGCTAACCAGGGAGTTGAAAGACCTCTACAATGAGAATTACAAAATACTGCTCAAAAAAATCAGAGAAGACACAAACAAATGGAAAAACATCCCATGCTCATGGATAGGAAGAATCAATATCATTAAAATGGCTATAATGCCCAAAGCAATTTACAGATTCAATGCTATTCCTATCAAACTACCAATAACATTCTTCACAGAACTAGAAAAAAATATTTAAAAATTTATATAGGACCAAAAAAGAGCCTGAATAGTCAAGGCAATCCTAAGCAAAAAAATCAAAGCTAGAGGAATCACATTACCCAACTTCAAACTATACTACAAGGCTACAATGACAAAACAGTATGGTATTGGTACAAAAACAGACATATAGCCCAATGAAACAGAATAGTGAGCCTAAAAATAAGGACACACACCTATGACCATCTGACCTTTGACAAAGCTGACAAAAACAAGCAATGGGGAAAAGACTCCCTATTTAATAAATGGTGCTGGGATAACTGGCTAGCCATATGCATAAGATTGAAGCAGGACCCCTTCCTTATACCATATACAAAAATCAACTCAAGATGGATTAAAGACTTAGATGTAAAACCCAAAACTAAAAAAACCTGGAAGGCAACCTAGGCAATACCATCCTGGACATAGGAATGGGCAAAGATTTCATAATGAAGACCCCAAAAGCAACTGCAACAAAAGCAAAAATTGATAAATGGGATCTAATTAAACTTTAGAGCTTCTGTACAGCAAAAGAAACTATCAACAGAGTAAACAGACAACCTACAGAATGGGAGAAAATATTTGCAAACTATGCATCTGACAAAGGTCTAATATCTAGCATCTATAAGGAACTTAAACAAATGTATGACAGAAAAATAAACAACCCCATTAAAAAGTGGGCAAAGGACATGAACAGACACTTTTCAAAAGAACACATACAAGTGGCCAATAAGCATATGAAAAAACCTCAATATCACTGATCATTAGAGAAGTGAAAATCAAAACCACAGTAAGATATCATCCCACACCAGTCAGAATGACTATTATTAAAAAGTGAAAAAGTAACATATGCTGATGAGGTTGCACAGAAAAGGTAACCCTCATACACTGTTGGTGGGAGTGTGAATGAGTTCAACCATTGTGGAAAGCAGTACAACGATTCCTCAAAGAGCCAAAAGCAGAACTACCATTCAACCCAGCAATTCCATTACTGTGTATATTCCCAGAAGAAGATAAAGCATTCTACCATAAAGACACATGCATGTGAATGTTCATTGCAGCACTGTTCACAATAGTGAAAACATGGAAGCAACCTAAATTACCATCAGTGATAGACTGAATAAAGAAAATGTACATATACACCATGGAATATTATGCAGCCATAAAAAATGTGATCATGTCTTGTGCCAGAACATGGATGGAGCTGGAGGTCATTATCTTTAGCAAACTAAGGCAGGAACAGAAAACCAAATACCACATGTTCTCACTTATAAATGGGAGCTAAATGATAAGAATTCATGAACACAAGGAAGGAAACAACAGACACTGGGGTCTACTTGAAGGTGGAGGGTGGGAGGAAGGAGAGGAGCAGAAAAGATCACTATTGGGTACTGGGCTTATTACCTGGGTGATGTAATAATATGTACAACAAACCCCTGTGACATGTGTTTATCTATGTAACAAACCTTCACATGTACCCCCAAACCTAAAATAAAAATGTTCAAAAAATAAGATACTTAGAAATAAATTTAATCAAGGAAATGGAAGATCTGTACACTGAAAACTGTAACTGAAACATTCATGAAAGAAATTGAAGAAGACAAACATTAATGGAAAGATATTATGTATCTGTGGATTTGAAAAATTACAATAGCTAAAATTTCCATACTACCCAAAGTTATCTCCAGACTCAATGCAGTTACTGTCAAAATTCCAATGGCATTTTTAGCAGAAATAGAAAAAAAAATTTAAATTTTGCATGGAACCACAAAGACCCTGAGTAGCCAAGGCAATCTTGAGAAAGAAGAACCAAACTTGAGGCATCACACTTCCTGGTCTCAAATTATATTATAAAACTGCAGCAATCAAAACAGTATGATACTGGCATAAAAACAGACACATGGACCAATGAAACAGAATTGAGAGCTCAAAAATAAACCCACACATATATGGTTAACTAATCTTTAATAAAGTTGCCAAGAATACACAATGGGGAAAGGATAGTCTCTTCAATAAATGGTGTTGGAGAAACTGGATATTCACATGTAAAAAAATGAAATTCAGCCAAGTGTGGTGGCTCACACCTGTAATCCCAGCACTTTGGGAGGTCGAGGCAGGAGGATTACTTGAGCCCAGGAGTAAATGAGCTTGGGCAACATAGTGAGACCCCCATCTCTATATTTACCAAAAAATAAAAAATAATAAAATTGGATCGTTATCTTACACCAGACACAAAAATCAACTCAAAATGGATTAAAGACTTGAACCATAAAACTAGGAGAAAACATAGGGGAAACTCTCCTTAACATTGGTCTTGGCAATAACTTTTTGGATAGGACACTAAAAGCACAGGCAACAAAAGTAAAAAGAAACAAATGGACTCCAGAGATGAATAAGTTGAAATGCTCCAAATGCACTTTCTCATCTATAATGTTGAGGAAATAGCATCTATTTCATAAGAATGCCTTTTGAAAGTTACATGAAATAAGTGTGTAATGCTTGGCTCATGGTAAATGTCCAATGATCATATTATGATTGCTATATTCTTTGCCATTGTTATAATTATGAATTTCTTGCTTTCTGCATGACGATAGCCTAGCACGGAGATATAGTTTGTTATGAGATCACATTGAAGGGAACCATTAGCTATGTGACAGCACTGGTAGAGGTTGTTGCGTGTGTATGTGTGTAGCTGTGAGCAATGCAGTCAGGAAGAGTAGTAATTTAGGCGAATCTTTCTACTGTTCTCCATTTCCATCATCTCTTGGGTGAACTATTACCACAGCCTCCAAATAATCTTCCTGTTCTCACACCTGTTCCCCAACTCATCCTTCAAATTGTAGCCATCGTGTCTGTTCCCCCAGCAGTAAGAATGTAAACAGCAAGAAACAGTGACCTCGTTATATCATTCTTGACTGTGTAGTCAGTGTCTGGCATGGAGTCTGGCAGATAGCAAGCACTCAATATACTAATATATATGTTGACTGAATTAATAAGTGGTGATTTAAAAGACTCTGCCCCGGCATGCCTATCTTGGCCTAAAGGCACCCTCCTGCACATTGACCATGTCTTCATGGGCACTGACTTGGCAAAATTGGTAAAATACTATGCTGATGTGGACATCTGTAAATGTAGCATTTGTAAGTTAAGCTGAAACTTTCATATATTCTATTTCTCTTTCTGAAAGTCACCAGACTTACACAAGAGATGTCAGTTAAAGACATTGTGATGGTTAATTTTAGATGTCACCTTGACTGGCTTGAGAGATGCCAGATGGCTGGTGATGCATTGTTTCTGGGTGTGTCTGTGAGGGTGCTTCCACAGGAGATTGGTGAGTGATTCAGTGGCCTGAAAGAGGAAGACCCACCCTCGGTGTGGGTGGGCACCATCCAGTCATCTGGGGACCCTGCTCATGAAAATGAGCAGAAAAATTATCTCCTTCTCTCCCTTCTAGAGCAGGATGCTTTTTCTCTTCCTGCCTTTGGACATCAAACTCTAGGTTCTTCTTCAGCTTTTGGACTCTAGGACTTGCACCAGCAGCCTCCGGGGTTGGGGTAGGGGGTGGTTTCAGTCCTCACTGCTGCACTATGGGCTTTCCTGCACCTGATGCTTAGGACACGGACTGACCCTGCTACTGGCTGTGAGTCACGCTATTGGCTTCTCTGGCTCTCCAGCTCGAAGTCAGTCTAACTGAAACTTCACCACTGTGATAGTGTAAGCCAGTTCTCCCCATATATATCCCCTTTTGTATAGCCTGTTGGTTCTGTCTCTCTAGAGAACCCTGAATAATACAGATTTTGGTACCAGGAGTGGTTCTTGATAAACAGAATTTTAAGGATAAATTTTCTTAACTGGTTTTAGGGTTTTTGAAATGGGCTGTCTAATCTGATTAGATATAAAAATGCTAAAGACTCTGCTTCTAACAGTACAGAGAGCACAGATAGTCCATGGCATGAACTGTTGTACAGAAAATAAATATATTTGATACTCCTAATTCACCACATACATGAAGCAAGACACTTGGTAACCCTGTGACTGATACTTTCAAACATTTGTGAAAAACCAAGGAATATAATAATGCTAGTTGGTTGTTCCTAACACCACTGGACAAAGTGATGAAAGAAAATGGGAGGAAAGTGGAAGAGGGGTGAGGGAGAAAAAATTACTGAGTGGGTACAATGTACATTATTCAGATGACAGTTACTCTAAAAGGCCAGATTTCACCATTTGGCAATTTATCCATATAACAAAACTACACTCGTACCCCTTAAATTTATACCAAAAAAAGAGAGAAGAAAGTGATGAGCTCATGGATTTGAATTCTTGGCTCTAGGTGCTCATAAACAGCCTAAGAGCTTCTAACTGTGCCCCGAAGAAGAACCTTCTCTCCTGTAAACACAGGAAATTGCTGAAATTGCTGAAAATCAAACAAGCCTTCATCATGCAATGGTCTGATGTACAATAAACACAAACTCTCAGCCTCTCAGGTGTCGACTATTAAAGTGAGGACATTGATTGGGAAAGACTGTTTTTTTTTTTTTTTTAAGTTGGGATGGAGATGTGCGGGAGAACCCTGATGAGGCTGGAGACATCGGGCTCCTAAATTCTGATGAACCCTCATCCCTAGTGGCAGTAGCACCCCCATCTCAAGCCCCACCCCCAGTGATATTGGCCTTTCCACCTGTGTCTGAGGGGATTAACCCTTCATTGTCTGAATAAACAGTAATGGCCTCCCCTGAGGGAGCTTCCAAGCAAGACAAGGCTGATTCTCCTCAGGACCCACCTTCACCTCCTCTCTTTGCTTCTAGCCGCATAACCAGACTCAAGTCCCAGCAGACCCCTAAAGGTGAGATAGAAAGTGTGATCCACGAGGAGGTATGCTACACTCCAAAAGAAAGACTTGAGTTTTCTAATTTACACAAGCAGAAATCCAGGGAACACGTGTGAAATGGATATTATGGGTGTGGGATAATGGTAGAAAGAACATAAAGTTGGATCTAGCTGAATTTATTGACTTGGGCCCACTAAGCAGAGATTCTGCATTTAATGTTGCAGCTTGGGGAGTTAGGAAAGGCGCTAACAATCTGTTTGGTTGGTTGATTGAAACACGGATAAAAAGGTGGCCCACTGTGAGGGAGCTGGAGATGCTCTTCCTTGGTTTACCATAGAGGAAGGGATTCAAAGGCTTAGGGAGATGGGAAGGCTGGAGTGGATTTGTCACTTAAAACCTGCTCACCCCAACTGGGAGGGTCCATAAGATATAGCTTTCACCAATACTTTGGATGGAGGTCCAAACCCCAGAAATAAGGTTTTGTGACTGTTATTTTGAAAGTGTGCAAAAATCTCGGTTGCTGTGACTTGTGGCAAGGCAATTCATATGCTATAGGAGAGGCTTAGCTACTGCTTAAAGGTTGGAGGTGAGGAAGTAAGCCTGGTTTCTTGAGTGTTGCTTATGACTTTACTCAAATTTTCCTGAAAATATTTCTCTTAGTTCTTTATGCTGTGTAATAATTTCTACCAGCAAGACTAGGAGAATTAAAAAAAAAACAACAAAATGGATTCTTCTTAGAACTGGGCTTAGACTGCCATCTTGTGGATATTTAGCTTCATATTCTAGTGCTGACAAAAACAGATAAAAGTAAGTGTACACATTGTTTTTTAAATTGACAAGCAGAAATTTTACATATTTTTGGTGTACAATGTGATGTTTTGATATATGTGTACATTGTGGAACAGCCAAATCAAGTAACTTAATTATACATTACCTCACATACTTATTTTTTGTGGTGAAGACTGAAAATCTACTCTGAAAGCAATTTTCAAACATACAATATATTTTTATTAATTGAAGTCATCGTGATTTACAATAGATCTCTTAAACTGATTTATCATGTCCACCTGAAATCTTGTGTCCTTTGACCAACATCTCCCCAATTCTTCCCATCCCCTGGTTTTCAGAAAACATCATTTTATTCTCTGTTTTCATGCGTTCAGTTTTTTCGCACTTCATGTATAGGTGAGGTGAGATCATGTAGTATTTGTCCTCCCGTGCCTGGCTTACTTCACTTAACATAATGTCCTTTAAGTTCATCCATGTGGTTGCAAATGATAGGATTTCCTTCTTTTTTAAGGCTGCATAGTATTCCATTATGTATATATAGCATATTTTCTTCACCCATTCATCCATTGATGGTTGCTTAGGTTGATTCTATATCTTGGCTATTGTGAATAATCCTGCAATGAGCAAGGGAGTGCAGATACTTCTTTGACATACTGATTTCATATCCTTTGATATATACCCAGAAGTGGAATTGCTGAATCATATGGTGTTCTCTTTGTAACTTTTTGTGAAACCGCCATATTGTTTTCCACATGGTTGTGATAATTTACATTCTCCCCAAGAGGTGCACGTATATTCTTAAAAAATGTTAAAACTGGAAAAGACTTTATATTATTCACCATATGCCCTGATTTTATAAAAGAAAACACTTGAGGCTGAGAGGATAAAATGACTGGTCACCCATGAAATAAAATGAGTTGGTCAATTTGATGGGCCATTGTGATACATCAGCTATGCTTTCCTTTTGAGCTCAGTAATGGAGTAAGAAGGGGTAAGACATAGATTGGACAGACATAAGATTTGGAGTGAGAATAGGATGAGACTCAGAAATGGGATGAGGGATGGTTCTTAGTAATTATTTTATAACAAAATTAGTGTTTCAAAGGCAGTGTAAAAATACTTTCTTAATAAAACTAAAGAAGAGCTTATAAACAGCAAAAGTCTCCATTATACCTTTACTATTCTCTCCACCTCCTGAGGGCAACTCTGTTTCTATTTTTAACCCTCTCATAGTTACCACTATAAATTTAAATAATAGGCTTATGCCTTTATTTAAACAATATTTATATCTTAATATAAAAGATGAGATATTAACTTATTCCCTGGCTACTTTCCCTATATATTCTCATTTCCTAAATTTGATACTTATTTATTTTTACTTTTAGATCTCCTATGGGTTATAATTTTAGCTGATATTTTCTTCTTCCATTATCCTGAATCTTTGCTTATTTAGGATGAGTGCCTTTACCCCTAACCCTTCTTTCTAACTTTCCTCATTCTAAACCTCTATACTCCCCATTCTGTCAATCACTTTTCTTCCACCTTCTCCAGGTTATTGGTACTAACATTCTGTACACTAGCCATACATAAACCTCCCATGGTTTCCCTATAGTTAGATTCTATAATAAAAGCAAAACTAATCAATAGCAGTTACATTGTTATGATGTATGCATTCTTTTTTTTTTTTTTAAATAAAGCAGGACCCTTCTCTATTCATTCAATATCTGCACTTTCGGGCTACTCAGTGGAACATCTTTTCAATACCAAGATCAAATGAGATATTTTTCCTTACACTTCATCAATTATATAAAGTCTTGTCAAATTTGTTGTTTTATTCCTTCCTGATTTTTTTGATTCTTTTAAAAATCTTTTACCAAAAGAATAATATGCCTTTATCATATTTTCAAGTTTTTCAACTTTTACAATTATTTGGTCTATTGCACCAAATCCCCCAACTGTTCTTGGGGAGACATCCCTATTAGAGCCTCTGTCTCACTGGCCTACTCTGGATTGTTTTTTCCAAGCTTGTAGAATAGCAATGTCATCCTAGACACGCTCTTTTCTGGATCGTATTTGTGTTTTTCTTTCTGGAATTGTTTATAATCATCTTTTATCACTGGCACTCTAAAATTTATAGTTTTTTAAATTCATCCTACTCAGCAATAAGTGGTCTCTTTTCTGGTGAAAACTTTTGTTTTTCTCAGTTTAGGGATTTTTTTCCCCTGCTGTTTCTTTAATAATATCCTCTCCTCCAATTTTTTCTGTTTTTTTTTCTGTCTGAGATTCTAAGTCAAGTGATGGTTTCTCTAGTTCTCTTGTGTTTTCTCTCATGTTCTATTTCTCCTTATCATTTTGCTCATATTTGGGGATATTTTTATGACTGTATTTTCCTATCATTCCATTGATTTTTTTGTGTCCTGTTTTTAGTCTCTTTACAGTTCTCTGCTTGCCCCATTTTCTTAGCACCCAGAAAGTTTATGAATGTAAAATATTTCTCAGTGCTTGAGTTCTCTTTTTTTCTCCTCCAGTCATTGTTTCTTTTTATCTTCTTTTTTTCTTAATGCTGCTGGTTTTTCTCACATGTCTAATCGTCTTCGGGTTTGTCTCTTCCTATTTAAGAATGAAGGATGGGGATCTGGTACAGGCATCTCCTCTGATATACTGGTGTCCAGTACTGATGTCCAGATAGGCTGTTCCACCAAGTGGAAATTCTGGTAGGGAGCTTTGCTTACAAGGGGGGAGTTTGTGGAATGGCAAGTTTAGCTTTAAAATGAGAAAATGTGGAGGTGGCTGTCAGATGGGGTTCCCCCAAAAGTCAGAATGAGGTGACTTCCCTCTGGAGTAGGCCAACATCCCATTTGAAGGCTTAATTCCTCAGATGGCTTACAATTGTAAGCAGTGAGGGAGGTGGAGAGAGAGGAATTTAACTGGCATACCTCTTCTCTGTTTATATATTCAATAAATCCTCCTGTTTCCAGGCTCCAGACCAGTTCCTCCCTCCTGAGCCCAGAGCCCCTCTAGAATATTCTAGTTGGCAGATCATGGCATTCCAGTCCCCACTCAGCCCCCTCATGGAATATTCCAGGCTATAACTTCTTTGCTGTGGTCCATCAATGTACTCCCATCTGTTTTCTGTCTTGCAGTGATTTATTGAAATCTCTCCTCTACTAGTTACTCTCGCCCCCATCCCTGCTGTTTTCTTGACTTTATGTGTGTGTTTCTGAACTATTGCATTGTGTTCTGGGAAGCACAGGACATAAACGTCTGTACCCAATCCAGCATCTTGAACAACTTGACAGCTTTCTTTTGATGTTAAATTGTTCTATTTCATTAGTGCTCATACGGTTTTCCGATTCTCACGAAATGCTCTTTCCTTCATGTTCTTTATGATGTTGGTTTCATGTAATGGAAATTATTGTACATCTACTTTTTAGAGTAGGAATTTACAAAGGAAGTTGTAGATAGTTTCTGCTCCTTCCAATCAATAAATCAAGGGCTAACTGAGGACCTCCATCTGCTCTGGAATGTAATATGCACTTATTAAGTGCTGTACAAGAAGACCACAAGAATGAAGGGATCAGGAATGACTTTTGGGTAGCCAATCACTAATGTCTGCCCTATTATTTCATAAATTGGCAGCATACTTTGAGCAAATAAATTCTTAGTCTTACAGATTTTTCTCACAAGTGTTTGCCAAGGTAGTTCACTGATTGATATTCATTTGCTTATTTATTCAACAAATATATTAAGCCTTACTCTGAGTCAGGCACTATGCACAATGTTAAGTAACGAAAACATGGCCCATTCCCTTAAAGACCTTCCAGTTGAGCCAGATAAACTGGCACAAAGAAAGCCTGAATCATTCTGAGGTTGGAAGGGAGCCGGAGAAGGCACATTATCTGCCAGGCACTGTCTTAGGTTTTGGGAAACAAAGATGAAAGAAACTCTTAGTCCAGTGGAAAGAGACAGATAAGTGGGATAAGGGATCTGATAGAGGTACCTGTTGTCCTAGTTCTCCTATTACTACTTCAGGACTATGAACCAGGTTGAGGGAATCATCGCTTTTCTTATCCATTTGAAAGGAGAAATCAGCTGTTTTGTACATGTAGCATCTTAAGCAGCTCAAAGTTCAAAGCTCAGGCCTTCAGAAACAATATTATTTGTTATCTCTTCAGGCTTTCCTTAGGCTTTGGTACACACACACACACACACACACGCGCACGCACACATGCTCTTTGCTCTATCTCTAGTTCTGTGTATCTGAAGGCACCATCCCTTCTTTCTTCACTTCACCTCTCAGATTTTTTCAATATATTTCCTTATGTCAAAATTATCTTTCATATTTTAAACTCACGAAGGAGTTTCACGACTTCTTCACCTAATGAATACACACCTAGATCTGATATTCAGTTGATACGGCCATATAGGTAGTTCAGATATTGATATTTCAATGACGGGTTAATAACTCCTGTCATGATCCCCATAGGCATCCCCCATATCCCTTCAACTTAGCCTCTTCTCACAATTAGAAGTTAATGGGCTAATGCCTAACACTGCGTCAGACTTCTAGGACCTCACCCATTTATTGCCCACGCCTTATTGATTATTAAATATATTTAATATCTCTTCTGAGCTATTCACTAAGTACAGAGTTTGCAAAACTCAAATGCCTCCAAAGGCAAGTAGGTGATGGAACTGAGCGAAGCCAGCTATGTGAAACCAGAGATTGTGCCACACTTGTGAAAGCATGCGTCACTTTGGAGGTCATTTACATACAGTGGCCAGTATTATTAGATTTTCAGAAAAGGAGTGAAAAATGTTTTAATGTTATGTATAAGAAGGAACATACTGAGAAGTGTGGTTTTAAAAAATCCCCGTCCCCAAATAATTAAAGCTTCTATCCACAGCATGGTCAACATTTCAGTATACATAATCTGCAGCTGCTGCATGGCATTTAAATGAAGGATTAGTAAATGCATGCTACAGCCTCAGTTATTTTTCTAACATAGGTCACCACAAGAAATATGTACACAACAGGTTTGATTTATATCCTCAATATTTCAGTAGTTATGGTGCCTTGAATAAGCAAAACAAATTGGAGTCAAGACATTTGTAATATTTATTTTGCCTAAAGTAAAAAATATGACAGAATTAGAATAACCATCATTTGAAATTATTTCATTCAGGCAACCAACTATACGCTAAGATACAAGTAGGTGATTTTCCCCTGAAGTTTGAAAAGAAGGACCAGTCTCTGAAACATGTCTTCTGGTTTTCTACTTCTCCCAAATATCTTCTCCTGCAAAGTTCATCATTAAAGCTCTTTGAGGATTATTTCAGACCCCTACATGCTATGTCTGGGACACAAGAACAGTCTTAAAGAGAATGTCCTGAAGCTCATCCACCTCAGTGTGCAGGGCTGGAGCTCATGTATATGTACTTTGGCTCTCACCAGAAGTGGTGAATCTTAGGGTTCTGGGTCTTATTGTTTTAAGAGATATGATGTGAGCCAGGCTGCTTAGTATGAATCACCGACAGATGAAATGATGGCTTATGAAAGAAAGTTAATGTAAAATATTAGCCCATGTGAGCTAGCATAATCAGTTGTTTTTATTAAAATTTTATGTGTTTGTTGCATTAGGAAAAGGAAGTGGATTGGATACCCCTTTGTTCCCACATATCTTCAGTCTTTTTACACTTAGCACTACCGGCTATTTTTAGCATGCTTGTTGTCTGTCTATCCTGTTAGAACATCAGCTCCACAAGGACAGGGAATTTGCCTGTGTTGTTCACTGTTACACCCACTCCACTTCCTAGGAAATGCCTAGAAATAGAAGGAACTCAGTAAATACTTCCTGGGTGAGTAAATACATGAGAAAATTATTTGTGTGCATGGATAGTTGCAAAGATCACTATGGCATAAGCAGAGGCTTCCCCACTTGGGTTACAGCAATGCGGCTCTTTGTTTGCAAACTGCAGTTACCAGTTGAAGCATCTGCTGTGATTTTTTTTTTAAATCTACTTCAGTTTACTTGAAGGGTTTCCTAAGAAGACAGTGTGCTGATTTATGAAGCTATTGTCTCTCTACTTCAAACCCACCTTTCCTTACTCAGCTTTATGGCACTGGGGCTGGGACGATAGGAAATAGAGTTTTGGCTGCCTGTGAGGCTTCTCTGAGGGGGAGGCACTGGATGCTTGCTGGAAGGCTAGAAAGGGAGGGAGGGAAGGAGAAGTCCCTGTTCCTGGCAGCGGCATCCGCCAGCAACAACCGCCCTCTCTTGGCAGCAGCAATTGGTCTGGTTCTAGTCTCCGTCTTCTTTCTACACTTTTTCTGCAAAGTTACCCATAGCAGCCAGGCAGTGCCCTCTCCTCAGAGATCTGGTCTGGGTCTGACAATGGCTCTGCCGGGCATCTTCTCTGATGAGGGCAGCTTTCAGACAGCTGATTGCTCATTAGGAACACCTGGGACGGAACCTCAATTTCTTCCCTTTATTCTACCTTCTCTATTTAGCTTAGCCAATTCCTTATAACTGATTATAATTAATTTATAATACATTCCATCTGTTATAATAATTAGTATGCTTTCTAGTTTCCTGACCCGGACTCTGATGGATCATATTCTTTATCCTACAGCTATGTGTGTTTCTGCAAATTCTATATTTCAAAGCTCTTAACAATTCACAAACTTGCAGGACTTCTTTTAATTTAATTTAAAATGATAGTGGGATTTCTTTTAATTTAAAAATGTTTTTCTGTTGGTGGGTATTTAAACACATAAAACAAATAGAGATTTACACAAAATACAAATGCTCCAGTCTTACTTATCAATTTTTAACACATTTCCATCGGATTAATGTTCTCTTACTTTCAAACTCCCTCTTTTTAAAAATGCAAAAGAGAAACCCCAATCGTTCATGAATTCTGAGCATCCCTTTCTGTGATAGTAGAGTGGAGAAAAACTTCCTGTGGGTCTGCAATCCTATCCCCGCACAGGTAAAATCCTTCTTTGTTTTTTCATGTGGAATATTTTGAGCAGTTTTCAGGAGGTTCCAATCTCGACAGCCCACTTGCTTGTCCCTGTGGCGTCTGAGGGGATGCTGACACATGGAGTTTGAGAATCACACTTTAAGAAGTTGTTCTTTCCTGTGGGGCAGAATTACGGCAGCTTCCCGACAGCTGATTGTTCATTAAGAACACCTGGGGTGGGACCAGAAGGAGGACAGAAAGTGCCATCTGAGATTGCAGAAATTCTCTGTAATTTCACGATTATGCCCATAGCAGGCTTTCTGTGGCAGAGTTGTTAACCTAAGGTTCAGAAGCCAATCCGACTTTGCTAATGACAGCATTTTCTCATGATCTGCAAAATATGAAGAAATGATGCAGTGGGAAGGTTGAAGCCATCGGTATAGTGAGTTGCTTGACCTGCAGAGAAGTCATAAGTTCATTTATCTTCCTCTCAGCAATGACTTAAACTCCTGTCTATTGAGTGCCTCCGAGGCGCAAGGCAGGATGCTAGGCACTTGATTGTTCACACACTTGTAGAGTAGGCATTATAATAAGAGCACTGATCACCAGTCTTGAGCTCATAATTAAATGCCCCACAACTAGAATGTGGTCGAGCTCGTCCTTAGTTAAATCTAGGGGTAAAGTCTGGTTGTTTTGACTTTTTTACCCTCCTTCCACCGTAAAGCATAACATATTCTCACATGGAAACCTGCAGGGCAATTCCCCTGCTTTACATTAATGAGGGACAAATACGATTTGTGTCTTTTACTATGTCTAATCTCCCATGGTTCTCACAGCTTCTTTTAAATTTATATGACTTTTCCATTTTCATAAAAAGATAGGATGCCATTTCTTATCTTTTTGTATCAATGTTATGGTATCAGTATTGATTCTTAAAGAAGTCCATTAGAGGTTCAGCTCTGAAGCTATTGATCATTCAAAAGTTCCTCCTTTATTTAATTTTCATGTCACTTCAGTCTTTGAAACTTTAGGTTTCACATTTCCTCTGTATGTAGCTTTCCAGTGGAAGACAGGGCTTTCTTTACTGTATTTCTAAAATTATGTAATTTGGGGGTACTTTATTTGGCAAACATGGATAGAATATTTATATGTTTGTGAACAATGTGCAATTCTTATCACAATGTTACCTAAAATAGCTAACATAAAGAGTCTAATTTATAAATAAGAGAAATTGAAGCTTAGGGAGTTAACTGTTTAATGTAATTAAGTAGACTAACGGGTAGAGCCATGCCTCCAATCAAAGTCTATTCAAGGCCCAAAGCCTGTCCCCTAAACACTAACATCTGTCTGCCCCTCACATCCACTGTTTTCTCACCATCACTCAAAACTTGTCTCAGAGTGATGGCTTGCAGAGCACATGCCTGGTGCCCTGGTGTCCCCTGTTTGTTCACTCCAGGGCCGGTGGTACCATCTTGATGACCTCACATATCTGATCTAACTCTATTGTAAGTGCTTATTTCTGTCACTCTAACTAGACAGGGGCTTTTCACTGTTTCATTCCAGCACTTGGCACAGTGAGTAGCACGTTGGTGTTTAACAAATATTTGTTAAGGAAATGGATGCATGATTCTGGGCTTGCCAAACATATGCTCAACTTTGCCTTCTGTGCCTACAACTACCTGGAGGAATTTCTGTCTGCTTCAACTACCAACAAATCTCTCTAAACAAGCAAATGGTGGTTGTCAAGTTGGTAATGGATATTTGTTGTTGATTAAGGTGATAAACTGAGGTAGAGAAATAACTTCTCTGATGATGTATAGGAGCAAAGAGAAATGCTCTTGAGTGGATACTTTTATAATTTTACATTTTACTGGGATTTTATTGGCTGTCTTATTTTGTTGCAAATGGCATAAACCCAACTCACACTAGCTTAGCAAAATGTATAGTTGTAACTTTGCAAGATGGAATATAGAGCCGGCTTCAGATCCTAATGTATCCCAGAGCCAAACAACCTTGTTCTGGTCTCTCTTTGTGTGTCCCTCCTTCTCTCTTTATTTGCATGTGTCTCATACTGGGTTCATTTTGCAGAAAGGCTGTCACCATTTGACCAAAAGGGAGGACCAGGACAGAAGGACCATAAGTCAATGGTTTTCTTTAGTGTGCTGCCAGCAGAATCAGAATCACCTGGAAGCTGGGTGAGAATGCAAATTCTTGAGCCCTATCCAAGACCTACTGAATCAGAAACTCTGACACTAGGAACTAGGACTCTGTGTTTTCATAAGCCTTCCAGGTGGTTGTTGTGTACACTACAATTTGAGACCTGCTTGACTAAGGGTAGGAATTGAGTCCTCAAATAAATGGGCTTCATCAAGTGACTTTCACGTACAGAAGTAGAAGAACATGGGAGACATTAATAGCTCAAAATGAGGGATTATATGTGTTTGGAATTCCTCTGACATGCAAGGCACTCACTTGAGTGCCTAATTAATCTACCTTAATTATACTCTTATCCCTATTTTGAGAGATCTTCAAAAAGAAAAGGATTTGGAGGAGGTTTAGTAATATATGGTATTTATTAAATTTTACCTTTAAGACTGTCAGAGAGAAACTGGAGGATGAGGATGCTGGGGTCTTTGTTCCATCAGAGAAAAGCATTTGGGTTCAAAATCTCACATTTCCACTACAACTTTGGGAACTCTGTAACTTCCCAGTTTTATTCTTTAGCACCAATCTTTTCTTCTACAGTGATTAATAGTAAAATTGTTGAATGAAAAATTGTTAGTTAGTTTGGGGAGATAGCATAAAGAGGAAAAGGCTGGGGAGAACTGCAATCCACTTTGAAGCCAGCCTTGAGAAACAGGAATCTCCACAGATGAAAAGGGAAGTCACGGCTCAGAGGAGGGGGCACACTGCCTGTGTTCCTTGTGCCTCCAGGAATAGAGGGCCCCAGGGACTACAAAGAATCCCCAGGGACCTCAGTTTCCTCAGAAGTAGTAGCAAGTCACTTCAGAATGTTATGCATTATCTGTCTTTTCAGATTTTAATCATCTTTATGTTTGCTTGGTCCTCAGTTAAAAAAAAATATTTCCCACATAGGACTAATGGAATTGTCTTTCTGGGGTCATAGAGACAAGGTTGTCAGAATATCTCTTCGAGACAATAGTGTCAGTGACCACAGCTTGGCAATTCCTGAGCTAGATATAAAGGTAGCAAGAACAGCACTATTCACAATAGCAAAGACACGGAATCAGCCTAAATGCTTATCAGTGATAGACTGGATAAAGAAAATGGTGTGGATATACACCATAGAATACTGTGCAGCCATAAAAAGGAATGAAATCATGTCTTTTGCAGGGACATGGATGGACTTGGAAGCCATTATCCTCAGGAAACTCATGCAAGAACAGAAAACCAAACACTGCATGTTCTCACTTATAAGTGGGAGCTGAATGATGAGATCATATGGATGCATCGGGGGAACAACACACACTGGGGCCTGTTGGGGCATGGGAGGAGGAAGAGCATCAGGAATAATAGCTAATGGATTCTGGGCTTAAAACCTAGGTGATGGGTTGATCTATGCAGCAAACCACCAGGGCACACATTTACCTATGTAACAAACCTGTACAGCCTGCACAGGTACCCCTGAACTTAAAGTTGAAGTAAAAAAAAAAGAAAAAGTTTGTGAACCCTTTAACCCCTGACCAAAGGGAAAAAGAATAAAAGAAGGTAGCAAAAATTAGAGGAGAGCTGACTTATAATTCTAAATGATGTAAGAATTCAAAACAAAACAATCCTAATAATTATTCTAAATAAAATAATTCTAACTAATAAGTATAGTAACATAATAATAGCAAATATTTATTGATCTCTTATGATGTCCTACGTCCTGTTTTAGTCACTTTAATTGTCTTAACTTGCTTAATCTTTATAACTTCCATCCATTTTATAAATAAAAAAACTGGCACAAATTGTCCAAATGAAATAGTTTTTTTTTTAATATAAACCCAAGAAGTTCTGTCCTCAGAGCTCGTGCAGTTTATCATTACCTAAGACTACCTGCCTCTTGAGAAAAAGTGAATCTCTTCAGTTAAACTATGCAGATATTTGCTAATATTTGCTACTGTGCTTGTTCGTTTTGGGAAGGCGATTCCACATAATTTTGTCAGAACTCCTTTGTATGAAGATAGAATCCAGCCACCATCCTATCCTCATCATGACATTGTCATTACAACTAAGACATCAGAGTGGACATTCCCCTCTTTTCAAGAAACATTTTCGTCTATTGACTCTATGTGGAAGTCAAAGAGCTAACTATGCTTTATGTTCTTCATTTCATTTCCTGAAACTTTGATGTGCAGGTTAAAGACTGTTTCTATCTGAACTGTTTTATGGGAAAAGCTAGCTTGAACCTAACTACATGAACCTCTGGAGGCTGGGTAACCTGACTTTTTCACAAAGCAACTGATATTCGCATGTTGGGTTTTATTTTTAATTTGTCATGGTTCTTGGAGACTGCTCTGAATGTTCAATTATATTTTTAATTTCACTGCTGGCTTATTAGCTGATTAACTGAGCTGTTCTCATCTGAGCAGTATTAGGGTTTAGTAAGATCTTACATCATTCTACAGGAATCAATTTATAAACTTTGTTTACTTCAAGATTCTGGCTGACACATTAATTTAGCAGCAACAGAATTACAGATAGCGTTACAAAAAAGCTATTAGCTATTCTCTTAGAGATAATATTTATAAATGGAAAGTAATTACAGCCTGGAAGCACACAGTTTCCAGAGCTAAAGGCAATAAAGCTAAAGCAATAAAGAATTTACTATTAACTCTCCTGGGACAAAGAGGGCTCCAGCGGAATGGGAAAGAGGTTGGGGTGAGGTATAGAGTTGGGAAGGCGAAAAAAGAAGGAAGAGAATGGGATCACAGGAGAGGTTCGGCTCTTCTAAACAGTAGTTATATTCCAGGCTGTTCTAAGAAGGCAGAGACTAGCGCCCGGGGAGACCAAGTCTCTGCTTCTACTATGGAAGATTTTTAAAAGTTGTTTCCAACCCGATGGAAACTTTCTCATGGGAATGGTTTGCTCACCGATGTTTTCCCAAAAGATCCTTTCTCTTATTTTCCCAGATCACTGGGTTTTTTAAAAAAATGTAATGACCGTTATCCCAAACAACTAGATAATATACAGCCTTTGTCCTTTAAGTGCAAATTTGGGTCTGTAAATATTTATTGAGCAGCTACTGAATACAAGATACTTTACTAGGTATTTTGAGAGATACCAAGATAAATAAGATGTGATCCCTGCCCTTAAGAGGCACAAGATTTAGAAGGTGAGAGAAGATATGTAATACTGCAAGTACCAATACTAGCTACTCTATACCAGGCGTTACTCTCAATGCGTTGGCTATACTAACTCATCTAACCCTCATAGTAACTCTGCAAGACGATGCCATCATTATTTTCATTTAATAGATGAAGAAATTGAGGTGAGCAATGTTATATAACTTGGCAAATGTTACATGCTATAAATAAGTTGAAAATTGAGACAGTGGGAGGTGAACTATTTGACTTAAAGTCGTAGAGTAAATCAAAGTCAGCCTCGGCTATAATTCAGTTGAAGTCTCCTGACTCCCAGCACAAGGCTCCGTTTATTAAATTGTGAATTTTTTTTTGTTTTTTCCTTAATAATGAATGGGACTAGGAGTGATTTCAGCACTTCATGTAAGACTCCTACTTGCTTGTTCTGAGAAAGTAATCAACTTCAAGTCAAACTTTGTTTTTTTAAAAGAGCCTTGAAAGTATTCACTAAGAGTTTTATGAAACTTTAAGCAAAGAATTGTTTGTACAAATACCATTTTAAAATAATTTTCTGACTGGAGCTGATATAAATGCACATTTATTTTTGACCTTAGGAAGGCTTTCATATGAATATCACTTTTTGAAGTTTATTTTTAAAAATTCATTCATTTATCTAAAGTGTATGTTTTGTATTAATATATCAGAATCAAAGTTCATTAAATAATGTTTTTATTAGGAAAATTGGTTTTATTTATATAAAATATCTAACATGTAATTTAAGAGAAATATTAAGCTAATTTTTAAAACCTCCTCCAAGTATGTTAATTTTCCAAATGCTTTTTAGGAAATCAGCGAGGCTTATTACCTGAGCCCTTAGACAAAAGTGGATGGTCTCTTCAGTACTTGTGACCTTTTCTCTTCACCTTGTCTGTTTTTCCCTCAGTCCCTGGATTACTACTTTTGTCCTCTAACCGCTTGAAATGCCTTCTCCTATGCCTTTAGCAGCCACTGAAAGTTCACTATTTTCTGTCTTATATTCTTAAATTCTATGTCTGTTAGAGTGTTTGAGGAGATAACTACATAAATGCACCAGGAATAATGGTGTGTTAGTTTCCTAGAAATGCCATAACGAAGTACCCAAAACTGGGTGGTTTCGACAACAGAAATATATTTATTCTCTCACAGTCCAGGAAGCTGGAAGTCCAAAGTCAAGGTGTCAGCAGGGCTGTGCTCCTCTGAGGGCCCTAGGGGAAGAATACTTCCTTGCCCATTTCAGCTTCTAGTGGCTCTTGGCAATTGTTTGCATTTCTTAGCTTGTAACTGCATCACTCCAATCTTTGTCTCTGTCATCACAGGGCTTTCTCCCCTCTAACTCCCGTATTTCTCTGTGTCTGCATCTCCCTCTCCCTTCTCTTATAAAAACACTAGTCATTGGATTTAGGGCCCATTTTGACCCAGCAAAACCTCATCTTAACTAATTACCTCTGCAAAGACCCAAGTGCCAAAAAAGATCACATTCAGAGGTTCCTGGAGAACAGGAATTTGGGGAGATACTCTTCAGCCCAGTACAATGTGTTAATAAGAGAAGGCAGGAGGGAAAGCTTGATCATTTGAACAAATGTTGGTTTATTTAAGAGAAGTTGTATGGTTCCATCTGGCTAGAATTACTACATCTTCTATTTTGCCATAGTTTTAGCCTTACTTTATAGCTGATTGGAAAAGTCCAGTGACTTCCTTAGGTCTGACTCTATCTCTAAAAAGCCATGCTGACAGATGCCCATTTTACTTGATACAAGATGGAGTATTACCATTGGTCAGGTGAATTCATCAACTTCACTAATCATCTTCCTAAAGAGCAGACAGTATTAAGCATGTCTTGAAAAAAAAACTGCCAAAAAGAAGAACAGAAAGCAAATTGAGCATCGTGAAAAGACTTGGGTCTATAGCGTCAGACAAAACTAAGTTCAATATCTACTTAAATAATAATGAGTCTACTAGGTAGACTCATCTAATAGTGCTGCCATGTACTAGTTTACTAATCATGGGATTGTTACTCATGCTCTCTCAGCAGCAGTTTCGGGGTAATTAAATCCACATCAAAGGTTATTTTTAGGATTAAAGAAAGACATAGTCGATATTCAAAAAACATCTACATTAATAATGATAATAATACAGCTGCAAAAAAAAAGAGTAAGAGGGCTGCAAAAAGAGATGGCATCTAAAATACATTTCTATCTTTACATATTTTTGAGGAAATTTGATCCCATACTCTGAATTCAAGGCGGGGGATGGTGGACTACCTTTGGATGCTGAAACAAGATGTCAGTATTTACTGAGGTGGCCAATCCCCCAGACTCCTCATCCCCTGTAAGCTGTGATTCAGCAGACCTTCATCCTAGCTGTGGCAAAGTGTGGTGCTGAGCCTGCAAGTTCCTGGACCAGGCCTAGCTTTGCCCTCACATGGCACAAATCCCACACTCTGGCCCTCTCTTCTCCCACAACAATCTTGATTTGTAGGCAGGATAATCATAAAGGTTCAAAGGAAATGAGAAATTGCTACTTAGAAGAATAAGATGATGTGTGGAAGGTAGAAAATTTCTAAGTAGCCATCCAACCCAGCTGGGTAGGATCTGACCATCAGGTTAGTTGGTTGGATTTTTACCACCAGATGTTAGGTCAGCTTCTTGCTCAGTGCCTCTCAGTCACTTATCTTAATCCCCGGCTTCCAAACTAGAGGACCTGGGTCATCATTGGAATTTGCCATAGCTTAGGTCTGGGCCTGGCTAAGTCCACAAAAATCTAGTACAGCATCAGAGAAACTTCTGCTAAATAGTTATTCCACACCCAGTTTTGGTTTCTGTAGTTCAGGTCTCTGGTCTTCTGTTATAGGCTCCTTGATAGATCTCTTGCCTCTCCTGTTCTTGGCCACACATGAACACCACCACCATCACCACTAGCCTGGCCCACAGGCTCTGGCCCTGACATTGGCTTGTGCTTCAGAGTGCTCAGGCCATGCTGTCTTTTTAACAAATGTTCACTAGGGGCAGTACTCTGAAAGGTTTAAAGCCACTGTGTACATTTCTACTAGGTAGACTCATCTAATCTCTAAATAGTAATTTATTACAAAAGCAACTTGCATACTTTCACATGAAGTTCTTATTTGATTATGTTAATTAGACTTTCAGGACAAAACAGGTCACAATACTTACTTCACACTCACTAGGTCTAGAATATTTTACTGGGATCTGTGGGAAGGTAAAATAGATGTAGCTTCTGCTTTGTGGAGGTCAAAATTGTACTTTATTTTTCTTGAATACCCCTCATCCTTCCATTTTGAAAACAATCAAGAAAAATATCCTGTCACATAGTTCTCTCTAATCCCTTTATCTTTCTTTGAAATATCGACTATTCTTCTGCTAACAGCAAAATATTTTCCAAGCATAACAATAAATTCTTCCTTGCCAAAGGAAAACAAGGCCAACCATTGGAAGAGACCCCAAGACTAAGTTACAGCTAATATAGCACCGAACCCCTCTTTTCTCAGCGTGATCTTTAAGTTTTGGACTTTGAATGAAAGACCAAGGGGAAATTGTTTTATGTTTTATATACTACACTAGTTATATGTTTTATATATAACTACTGGTCCGGATAGCATGTTATCTAAGAAAAAGAACTTCTATCACCTTTAAATGCTTGAAAATAATTTCCAGCTGTCTCTCTTCCTCTGATAGTCATAAACACAGACACACACACACACACACACACACACACACACACACACACATACACACACACACAGAGAGAGAGCGAGAGACAGAGAGACAGAAAGAGAGAGAGAGCTTTACCACAATTGATTATGGAAAGAATCACAATTGATTATGGAAAGAAGAAATGCTAGGAGAGCTCAGGCCCATTTATCTCAGTAGATGAACAAGATTGTAACTGCTATTATGTCCTCAGAACTTCATATAGTTCTGGTCCTGCAGTACTAAAAGGAAGGAAAAGAAGTGATGTAAGTACACGTAATGTTCTTGTTAACATAAAAAAGCAGTAAGAGAGAAAAGATAAAAATATAGTGCCTCAGCAGCTGGAAAGTGCCCAGGTGGAGTGTAGAAAAGTGTCCAGTGAAAAACAAGGGACCAGAAAGTAAATGAAGAGGGGTGCTTGGATTCAGCTAAGTGGGACAGAAAGGATTTTTTTAGGTTGAGAGAATTGGAGTTGGAAAGTAAGAAGTCTAAGGAAAATGTTCTTTCAAAAAAACATGTTAGAATTAAGTGATTATAACTCACTCAAAATATCACAAATATATGTCATGAACACGGAAGTGGTTGGGAGGACAAAGGGTCAAAGGACTTCTCTGTTCTTTGAGTGGGTCCCACATGATTGAAGAGGAGGAACCAAGAACAGAATTGATGATGTTACAGATGGAAGGAAGGAAGTTTGTAGCTGAGAGCAAATTGTTCTTTGTCCTTGAGATAAAATGAAAATTTGCTCTACTGGTTGAAAATTTACATGACACAGATCCCAGAATGAATGTAAAAATGTTTTTGACAGAAGGAATGGAATTAGAAGGTCCATGACTCCAATTGAACTAGATAGAGCAGATCAGGCATCTCACATTTGCACTCACATCTCTGACATGTGTTACCCACCATGGGATACTACATCAAAAATAATTAGTGTATTTTATTCTTAAGTCTGTTTTCCAGCACATAATGATCTTATGTTATTGCTTGGGACACATTTGCTCCGTGCTCACCTCTCGAAGCAGGAGTCCCATTGTGGGGCATACTCATACCAAACCTTCAGTGATTCTGAGAAGAACTCTGTGCTCACGTTCTCTTTTCTGCCTTCCTCTCACAGCAAGTCTTAGTTATATTGCCACAAAGCAGTTTACGTGACTTTACTGTGTCAAGAACGATCAGTTAACACACTCAAAGTAGGCTATTGTCTCTGTGACCTGACTAATGGACCCACCCCACACTTTCGTACATGCCAGTTTGAAACCTATTATCTTCTTCAACCACCATGATGACAGAAAGTCTTGGCATTGGTTACTCCTTTCGGGAAATGCTTGTAATAAACATTGTAGGACAGATTATTGTTCTAAGCCAAGGTTTCTCAACCTTGACATTGGAGGCACTATCGACATTTGGCACAAAGTATTTCTACTTAGTATTTGGGGGGCTGTCCCGTGCATTGCAGGATGGCAGCCAGCATCTCTGGCTTCCACCCAATATGTGCCAGTAGCATAAAATGTCTCCAGACACTGCCAAATGTGCCCCAGGGAGAAAAACTGCCCTGATTGAGAACCACTGCAGTAAACTATTATCTCCCATCAGCTCCTTATAAATTGAAATTGCAGCAGTCTAGCAAGGCATTGAGAGAACGAGAGGTGTCTGAAGCTCAGGAAAATCTGCAGCTCAGGGAGCATCAGAAAATGGCTAGAAAGGGTAGGTCTGAACTGACTGTCACAGGGCAGGGACTTTCAGAGAGTCACAAGGAGATTGGATGAGGAAAAGACAGACAGGGATGAGGGGCATAAAGAAAGGCAACTGAAAAGAAGAAGAAATATTGAGAGCAATATGGCCTTCACTATAGGGCTTTCCTAGAAAACCAGAGGGGGAATCCATAACGGGCAGTCAGAAAACCAGGGTTCTGGTTTCAATTTCATTCTCCTGTTAGTTTTTAGATCACTTATTCTTGGTTTCCTTACCTATAAAACGTGGCTATGTTTCCAGACCTGATTATCTCAGATTGCTGTATTAAGGCAATACATGGGAACATACTCTGTAAATGTGTTTATAAAAGTGTCAAGAATTGCTATTTTTGTGCAGTTGTGCCTCACATATAAGTCAGACGGCTGAGAGGAAGTAACTCAAAATTACTGGGGGCCTGAGGATAAAGAGTCTACTCGTGGCCAGAGTGGCCTCGTGCAGTTTGTTGAAAACCCAGGTCACGCTTCCTCACCTAACCCTGGATGCCTGGGCATCAGGAGCAGTTATGAGGGGTATCCAGGAGTATAAAGTAATATCTGAGTAGATGGGAGAGTGAAATTCAACTGTTAGCATTTTTCATACCAAGGAATTTTTATTAATCTCAATTTGCACTTGCGGGGTTTCCAAAAGTGGAGATCTCAGTAAATCTTAGCAATAGGCCATGGTATAGTCTGTACTGCTTGAGTTCTACGGTAGAAAGGAGAATACCTGCCTACCAAAAACTTAGAAAAATATTTTGGGTAAACTGGATACAGAATAATTATGGATTTTTTTCTCATATTCCATATGGAGAACTGATAAAATCATCCTCAAAGCATTTTTCTTTTAAATTTAAGACTCAGGTTATCTAGCAAACAAGATGGAAACAAGTGAAAATACCAGTTTGGAAACTAAAGCAAAAAGATCCTTTGGAAATTCCTAAAACTGTTTTGAGGATCAGTTCAAGTTTGAAAGAAAGATTTAGTGCTTATTTTTTTCAACTCTTATAAAAATGACTAAACACATCCGTCCTCTGAAGTAGACTCCAGACTTTTGCACCTGGCCAAAAGGAAGAAACACTTCAGCTCAGATCAACCCAGTTTTTACTGGAATACTTGCGGCAGAACTGAGAAGTGCAGGTATAAGCACAATGACTGGATTATTCCCATCTTCTGCTTATTTAAGAAGTTAGGCACTATTCTTTCTCATTTTCAGACTTTCTGTTTACTAAACTACAAATAAAAATGTGCAGAGATATGCTTCAGGTTTCCTATTTCTGAAATGCTGTTGGAGATTAAAATTGTACTAAGTTGGAAATTGAGAACTTAATTATTTTAAAATCTAGTCAAGTGAGAGGGAACTATCAACTGCAGAGATACCAGAGTTTTTTGACGTTGTTCCTGGCCTTTGGGAATGAAGTCTAACACTCCCCTTTTACAGTTCTCCCTCTCTTCATTCCCTAAAACCAGAGAGCTGAACCTATTTGCAAAACATTGTTACTTCAGGCATCTCATGGGGGATGATTAATAAGTAACCATGGTTAAATGATACAAGGAATAAAATAGCTAGTTGCCAGAAAGACAAAGGTGACCTGGAGAACATCAGAAGATTTTGAGGAAAATAAGGGCTCTAAACAGACGTTATATATTTGCTTTGTTTCTGTCAAATGCTAGGATCTCAATCAATGCATCCCCAGAACAGTTCAGAGAGTAGAGCTGTGGTAGCATCTAATGATGGGGCTTATTGCAAAATGGGCTATCCACTCTCAAAGTTAGTGGGTTCCTTATCACAAAATAATTTCTAATAAGAAGAATGATTTCTGCCATGTTAAGGAAACTTGCAAAATAGATGGGTAAGCCCTCACAACTCCTACTTACCTGGAAATTACATGATTTATATGTGTTGTTGGATTATTAGAACTTTTTGAGAAAAACACTGAAACCATGTTTTAAAAACAGGTTGGTTCATTTTATAGGCTACAACATGTATGAATCTTGAGGACATTTTGCTAAATGAAATAAGCTAGCCACAAAAAGACAAACACTGTATAAACCCACATACATGAGGTATCAAACTCATAGAAACATAAAGTAGAATGGTGGTTGCCAGGGGCTGGGTGAAGGGTGAAATGAGTTGCTGCTCAATGGGTATAGAGTTTGAGTTTTGCAAGATGAAAACATTCTGGATATCTATTGTACAGTAATAGGAATAAACTTAACGCCAATCAGCGGTGCACGTACAAATGGTTAAGATGGTAAATTTTATGTTTGTGATTTTCAATACAATTAAAAATTTTTAAAGTATTTTAAAGTGTATACTATTTGCTAAATAAAAGAACTTTGTTTAAAAACCCTGGCAAGACGAACTGAGTAGAATCATGGAACATAGAGGGTATAGCTGAGTGAGTGTGATTGTAATTAGTAGACTGTTAGTCTTCCATGCAACCTCACAGATCGGAGAATGAGAATCACTAAGAATCACATTGAGGAGAAAGAACAGCACTTCCTCCGCTCATTTTCTGTGACGTGACCTAGAAAAAGATTTATCATGCAATAATCCAATAGATATTTACGGAACACGTAGGAAGGGGCCAATAATTATGCTAGGTGGGGATTCAGCAATGAATGCATTTCACACCTCAGTCTATTGTCAATTCCCCTGCTGAGGTTTTCAGCAACCTTCTAGTTACTAAATTCACTAGAAGCGTGTTTTACAGAGCCACATTGATTATTTCCTCCACTTAAAACTTTCTTCTTTATTGGCTTACATATCACTCTCCCTGATGTTTATTTTCCTACTTAAGCTGCTTACTCTGCCTTATCCATAAATACTGGTTGGTATTCTTCAGGGTTTCATCTTAGGTGCCCTTTTTCTCAACACATAGTAAATCCTATCAATGAGCTAATGGCCCCAAATCTTATCTTTAGCTCAAACTTCTTTTTCTGGGCCCCAGAATGCTATATCTTATAAATTACTAGATAGCTTTGTTTGAATGTTCCAAACGCAACATGTTTAAGACTCAACTAATTCTCTTTTCCTGATGTTCTTCTATTTTAAACACACTATATTAGAAAAGGACATTGTCATTAAATTAATTGCCCAAGTCAGAAACTGGAAGTTGTTCTGTATTTCTTCCTCTACCCTATCCTCATCTAGAATGAGTCAACACGGCCTGCTCATTTTATTTCCTTAACACTTCTTAAAAATGACCCCGCCTCTCCTTCATCCTTTCTGTCCCTTCTTGAGTTCTCGTTTGATGGCCTCATTTAAGTTATTTCAATAGACTCCTTATTAGTTTCTGTACAACTAGCTTTGGCTTCCCTTAATGCATCTGATACATTGCTATCAGAATAGTCTTAACAAGCAAATATGATCCTATTGTTTTCTTTGTGCAGTATTCTTTAGTGGCTCCTGGTTACCTGTAAGATAAACTCTTCACAGTTTTTCAGTGTCTTTTGGATTTTCCCTTGGCCCTCTTTTCAAGCACCATCTCCTACTTATATTACCTTTGCATCCTATTCTTAAGCAAAATTCAACTCTTTAGTGTGAGAACACACAGGCTTGCTTTTGTTTCTGTACTATTTCCTTTGATTGGAGTATTTTCCTGCAAACTGTCCTGTGAGCCCTTTTATAAAAGAGAATGTACTTTTCAGAGCATAGTCTTCTTTGTAGGTGGTTCATGACTATTGTTTTATTATTTTGTTGATTTTAAAAGTACACATGGTCTGGACAGACATCTCACCAAAGACGATGTACAGATGGGAAATAAGCATATAAAAAGATGCTCAACATCATAGCTCATTAGGTAATTGCAAATTAAAATAACGATGACATACCACTACACATCACTTTAGAATGGCTAAAATCCTAAACATAAAATGCTGGATGAGGATGTGAAGTAATAGCCACTCTCATTCATTGTTGGCAGGTCTGAAAAATAGCACAGCCACTTTGGTAGACAGTTTGGTGGTTTCTCCCAAAGCTAACCTTACTCTTACCATATGTAAGAGTAATCCATCAATCACACTCACAGCTATTTACCCATTTGGGTTGTAAACTTATGTCCACACAAAAACCTGCATATGAGTGTTTATAGCAGCTTTATTCATTACTATAGTTGGATGCTTGTCCCCATCCAAATCTCTGTTGAATTGTAATGCTAATGGTGGTGGCCGGTGGGAGGTGTTTGGGTCATGGGGGCGGATTCCCTATGGCTTGGTGGTATCTTTATAATAGTGAGTGAGTTCCTACAAGACCTGGTCATTTAAAAGTGTTTGAGACCCTCCCCTCTACTCTCTCTCTCTCTCTCTCTCTCTCTCCTGCTACATGATTGAAAGTTCCCTGAGGCTTCACTAGAAGCTAAACAGATGCTGGCACCATGCTTGCTGTAAAGCCTAAGGAACTGTGAGCCAATAAATCCTCTTTTCTTTATAAATTACCCAGTCTCAGGTATTTCTCTATAGCAATGCAAGAATGGCCTAATACATTCATAATTGGCAAAACTTGGAAGCAACTCAGATGTCTTTATAAAGGTGAGTAGATAAACTATGGTACATTCACATAGTTGAATATTATTCAGTGATAAAAAGAAACAAGATATCAAGCTATGAAAAGACATGGAGAAACTTAAATGCATATTGTTATGTGGAAAAAGCTAATCAGAAAAAAGCTACATACTGTGTGAATCCACTTATATGATATTCTGAACAAGGCCAAACTTTGGAGACAGTAAAATGATCAGTAGTTTCCAGGGTTTTGGGAGAGAGACGGAGGAGAAGAGAGATGAACAGGTAGAACACAGGAGAACTTTAGGGCAGTGAAACTATTTTGTATGATGCTTTAATGCTGGATACATGTAATTTTACATGTGTCAAATTCCACAGAATGTACAAAACAAAGAGTGAACCCTAATATAAACTGTAAGCTTTAGTTAATAATAAGTTATGAATACTGGCTCATCAACTGTAACAAGTGTACTATACGAATGCAAGATGTTGATAATAGGGGAAATTAAGGGGTGGGAGGGCTGATAGGTCATGTGAATGCTCTAAACTTTAGGCTCAGTTTTTCTGTAACCCTTAAAACTATTAAAAAGTAAATTTTATTAATGAAATATTTTAAGAGTATACTTCAAATCCTGAAAACTGGCAAGAAATTAGTGTACTTAACCATATATGGCTGCTTTATTATGAATCTTCTCTTATGTACTAAACACAGATTCTAAGAAAATAAAAATGATGTTAGTGAAACATACACAGACATTTTTTCTTGGTATTGATTGTTAGTGTCAAGCGTTACAGGGAAATAATTGGTGATTCAGAGGATATTTATGGAAATTTTCTCTTTCTATGGAGTGGGATAGATTCTTAAATGAACCAGCACTGCCATACCACTGGAAGCAAAGAAATCATCTGCTGTTTAAAGAAAGGAAAAGTATTAATTAATATCTGCACATCTTCTAAGAAGAAAACACTAATGATCATAACATTACTTTTGAAAGAACAATATTAATTATAATAATGATGATGATAATGATCACAGCAGTCAACATTTGTTGAAAGCCTACTATGTGCCAGGAACTAAACATTTTTACTCATGAGGTAGGTATCATCTGTATGATTCCGATTTTCCAGATGAAGGCTCACGAGGGTTATGTCTCTTGCTGAAGACCACAGAGCCATTTAATAAGGGTATAATGTAATTATTCAGGTGTTGTGGCATACACCTTTAATTCCAGCAACTTGGGAGGCTGAGGTGGGAGGATAGTTTGAGCCTGGGAGGTTGAGGCTGCAGTGAGCCATGATGGCACCACTGCACTCCAGCCTAAGCAACAGAACAAGACTTTGTCTCAAAAAAAAGAAGAAGAAAGAAAAACCAACGCAAAAAAGAGTAGCATCTAAAAGCCTTTGGGAGTATCCTTAATACTACCTCTTAGCAAATGTCGAAACAGAGAATTTGGAAGAGTAAGAAGATGCTTTACAGTTCTAATTTCTTACTTGACACACCAAACATCTGTCATTTCTTTACTCCTAAAGCTTTTCCTTATTTCAAGGAATTTATGCCATTTCAGCCAAAAAGGGAGAGCTTTGTTATAGTTATTTAAATGCCAGATCTTTTGCTTCATCATTTCTATATGAAATCACAGCAAGGAGAAAACTACGTGAAAAATAGATATCTGATAAGCATTCTTGGCCTTGTGTAACATTTTCTCCTTGAATTTAAAGAGAGGGAAAACAATATATATCTCTCAGTGAATGTAAGAGGGAGGAAATATCTAAACCTCAGATCGCTTTGTTAGAGATTCACACAAAGCCATCGAATAAACATGGGACTGCTTTTTACAGAACTGAAGCTTCTTTGCTGGCTTAGACTAAACCCAAGATGATGCTGGGGCAGGGTTTGTGAAAAGGGAATTCAATATCTTGATGTTCCTAACATGATAGAGCACAACCAGACTAACACTGCTTACAAAAGCCATTTGGCACTGCTAGATTGCAGAACAAACCTTGAAGGGAAAGTTAAATGGATGACTCAGAGCCTCTTTCCTTTTTGCAGCCAGTCACACCAGAGCAGTGGTGTTTCAGTGAATTTTCCCTTTGAATAAAGATAAAAATGTTCTGACTTAATATTTCACCGTGTTTTATTCTTCCTCAAACACTTTTGTATTTTATCCTCATAACAAATCTGCAATGATGGTAAGACAGATTATGTTATTCACATTTAACCAAGAAAAAAACAGACCCAACAAAGTTGTATGGGCTAAATTCAGGGAGTTAATAAGGGGGATGGGCATGGGGAATTAGACTAGAACTCTGAATGCTTAGACTGGTACTTTACCCATTACTTGTTAGGTCGAAGCAAATGGAGAAACAGAATGGGACCTCATAGCTCATAATCTCAAGGTCTAATAAGGATACATGAAGTGCAGAAACAAGCAGAAGGAGAAGAGACTATTCCAAACCTACCAGACTTAACCCCTAGATTCATAGAAGAAATGCCCTATTTTGGGTTTCTCAGAAATAGACCCTCATATAAGGATTTCAGTGCAAGAAGTTTGATTGGGAGATGATGATTTCAGGAAAAAACAGTTGCGAAGTGGGAAACTGAGAAAAGAAGGGAAGGTCAGTTAATAAAGGGTGCATGACCAACCAGAGCTTAATTCTACTGGGGAACTCTGAGAGCCAGTGTTGAAAATACGCTTTATAGGTAGCTCATCCAAGAGGTGCAGGTTAAGGATGCTGGAGAGAGAAAGTTGAAAATATTTATTTTCAGGTAATGGCACTTCTCCCCATACCAATTCCCATCCCATATGCAAAGACTCTTGGCTTCCAGACCATGATATGTATATGTAAATATGTGTATATATGCATGTGTGTATAAATATATATAAAATCTCTGTCTGTATGTATAAACACACATTCATATATATACACACTTCATATACCCACACAGATATATGATAGATATGTATATATAACATAATACATGTATTATCTATATGTGTACTATGTATGTATATACAAAATTTTCAGTAACATGAGGTATAGGGTAGTATTAATTTCTGTGTTTTTGTGTTTATGTAAATTACATGGCAACATAGATACCATTTGATTTTTTACTTTTAATTAACTTTTTAATTTGGAGATTATTATAGATTCATATGCAATAATAAAGAGAGATCCTATATACACTTTAATCAAATTTCCCCAATGGTAATATCTTCTAAAACTATAGTACAATATTGACACCAATTTACCAATATATAGTACATTTTAATCACCACAGAGACCTCTCGTGTTGCCTGTTTACAGCCACACCTCCTTCCCTCATACTGTCCCGTACCTTTATCCTCTTTAACAGTTGAAAATACCATTGATCTGTTCTATATCTCTGTTATTTTGTCATTTTAAGAATGTTGCATAGTATGAACTAATTAAGATTGAATTTTTAAAATCAGTATAATTCTCTGGAAATTCATTCAAGTTGTTGCATGTACCAGTAGTTCATTTATTTTCATGGTTAAGAAACATTCTATGGTATAATAGAGTTTGTTACATCAAAAGACATCTGGGATTTTTCTCCCTTCTTGCTGTTACAAATAGAGCTAATATGACCATTTGTGCCCAGGTTTCTGTGTGAACATAAGTTTTCATCTCTCTGTGATAGATACCGAGGAGTACAAATGCTGGGCTATATGATAGTATCATGTTTAGTTTTTTATTTAACTGCAAACTGTTTTTCAGAGTAGCATTTTCATTTTACACTTACAACAACAATATATAGCTGATCCTGCTTCTTCACATCCTCATCAATATTTGGTGGTTTCACTATTTTTAATTTTAATCATTCTGATATGTATGCAGTGATACCTCATTGTGATTTTAATTTGTATTTTACTAATTGCTAATGATTTTGAATATTTTTTCATGTGCTTTTAAACATGAGGCCTTTGCCAGATATGTGACTTGCAAATATTTTCTCTGAGTCTGTAACTTGTCCCTTCTGTCATTTTACAGGATATTCGGAGGATCAAAGATCTTAATTTTGATGAGGGCTAATTTATCAGTTTTTCCTCTTACAAATTATACTTTTGGTATTGAGTCTAAGAAGAAACTTGACTAGTCCCAGGTTCCACGTACTTTCTCTTACGTTCTTTCTATAAATGTTAAAATTTCAGCCAGCTGCAGTGGCTCATGCCTGTATCCTGCAGTGGCTCATGCCTGTATCCTACAGCTTTGGGAGACTAAGGTGGGAGAATCACTTGAGGCCAGGAGTTCAAGACCAACCTGGGCAAGACAGCAAGAACTTACCTTTACAAAACATTTTAGCTGGGAGTGGTGGCACATACCTGTAGTCCTAGCTACTCGAGAGGCTGAGGCAGAAGGATGGCTTGAGCCTAGGAGTTTGAGGTTACAGTGAGCTATGATCAAGCCACTGTACTCCAACCTGGGTGAGAGAGCAAGACCCTGTTTCTAAAAATAAACAAGTAAATGTTAAAATTTCACATTTTACATTCAAGTTTATGCTTCATTTTTGTATAAGTTAACTTCATATAAGGTGTGAGATATAGGTCAGGTTTTCTTTATCATCAACGGATGCCCGGTTTCTTCAGCACCATTTATTGAAAAGGCAATTTTTCCTCCATTGAACATTTTCTCCTTTGTCAAGAACTAATTTGGATATATTTGTGTGGGCCGACTTCTGGATTCCCTATTCTAGTCCATTAATCTTTGTGTCTATCTCTCTGTCAGTGTCACACTCTGTTGATTACCTCAGCTATATAGTAAGTCTGAATATCAAGAAGAGTAATTTCTCCCACTCCATTTTTATTTTTCAAATTATTTTGAAAAATAAAGGTCTAGGGCCTTTCCCTTTTCATATAAATTTTAGAATAGGCTTGTCATATTCTAAATTGTCTACATGAAACTTGCTGATATTTTGACGGAAATTATGATAAACATATAGATAAATTTAGGGAAATTGATATCTTAATTATGTGGAGTTTTCCAGTCCATGAAAATGGTATGTTCTCACCAAGTATTTAAGTTTTCTTTGATTTTTTCCTCAATATTTTATAATTTTCACATACAGATCCCATACACGTTTTGTTACATTTATACCAAAATATTTCATTTTCTTTTAAGAAATTGTTAATAGTATTACATATTTTAGTTTCCACTTGTTCTTTGTCAATATATAGAAATACATTGAGTTTTGTGCACTAATCATGAATCATAGATTCTGTGACCCTATTAAACTGCTCTGGTGGGGGTGGTTTTTTGGAGATTTCTTGGAACTTTGTATATAGACATGATGTCATTTGCAAATAGACATAGATTTATTTATTTCCCAATCTGTATTATTTTTGTTTCTTTTTCATGCTTTGTTACTGCAAAGGCTAAAATTTATAGTACCATGTTAAATAATAGTGATGGAAATAGATATCCTTGCCTTGTTTCTGATCTTAGAGGGAAAGGATTCAATCTTTTACCATTAAGCGTGATTCTTGCTGTAGATTATTTGTAGATACTCTTTATAAGGTTGGAATAGTTGCCCTCTATTTCTAGTATACTGAGAGTTTTTATCATATATAGAAGTTAAATGTTGTTTAATGCTCTTTTCTGTGTGAATTGATATGATTATGTAATTTTTCTTCTTTAGTCAGTTGTTTTGATAAATTATATTGGTTGATTTTTGAATATTGAACATATTTGCATATGTGGAATAAAGTCTACTTGGCCATGATGTATTATGACATTTGGTTAAATTTGTTAAGATTTTATTGAATTCTGCTTTTGACTAGGATATGGGTTACAGATATGTGGAAGCTATGACCAACAGATTTCATTTTTCCTGTCAGGTGTGGACTGCCCTAATTGTGTAAAGGTAAAAGTGATTTTAGGGGTACTGGAAAGGGTCTTACCATAATGTTCTCATGCTTTCTGATGACTAAAAAATTTTAAGAAGGAATAAATTATTTTATTGCACAGTCAGAAATAAACAACTTGAAATTTAAAAATCTATGGGCAAAATAGTATTTTGGCACGTTTTATTTAACCCTGGGGGAAGTAGTGATACAGACATCTCCAACTTTGGCTACCGTGAACAGCAATGTGTAGAAATGTTGGCTATTTGCCACTCCTCCTTGTCACCCATTATCCCTCTATTTCTCTTCTCTGACTCTTTCTTTCGTTTTTCTTTTATTTTAGGTTTAGGTTCAGGGGGTACATGTGGAGGTTTGTTACATGGGTAAATTGCGAGTCATGGGGGCTTGATGTACAGATTATTTCATCACCCAGGTATTAACAGGTTATTTCATCACCCAGGTAATCCACCACCTGATGGATAGCTTTTCATTCCTCACCCACCTCCAACCCTCCACCCTGCCGTTTATTGTTTACTGCTTTGCAGGCCCTGGTGTTTATTGTTCCCTGCTTTGTGTCCATGTGTACTAAATAATTAGCTCCCAATTATAAGTGAGAACATGCGATATTTGGTTTTCCGGTCCTACATTAATTCACTTAGGATAATGGCCTGCAGCTGCATCCATGTTGCTTCCAAGAACATGATCTAGTTCTTTTTCATGGCTGCATGGTATTCCATGACATATGTGTAACATATTTTCTTTATTCAGTCCACCATTGATGAGCATTTAGGTTAATTCCATGTCTTTGCTATTGTGAATATTGCTTCAATGAACATACATGTGAATGTGTTTTTATGGTAAAACTATATTCCTTTGGGTATATACCCAGTAATGGGATTGCTGGGTTGAATAGTAGTTCTAAGTTATTTGAGAAATCTCCAAACCGCTTTCCACAGTGGCTGAACTAATTTATATTCCCACCAGCAGTGTATAATTGTTTCTCCACAACTTGCCAGCACCTGTTATTTTTTGACTTTTTAATAATAGCCATTCTGACTGATGTGAGATGGTATCTCATTGTGGTTTTGATTTGCATTCTCTAATAATCAGTGATATTAAGCTTTTTTCATATGTTTGTTGACTGCATGTATGTTTTCTTTTGAAAAGCATCCTTTGATGTCCTTTGATCATTTTTTAATGGAGTTGTTTGTTTTTTGCTTGTTAATTTGTGTAAGTTCCTTGTAGATTCCTGATATTAGGCCTTTGTCGGATGCACAGTTTGTGAATATTTTCTCCCATTCTGTAGGTTCTCTGTTTACTCTGTTGCTAGTTTCTTTTGCTGTGCAGAAGCTCTTTAGTTTAATTAGATCCAATTTGTCAATTTTGGTTTTAGTTGCAATTTCTTTTGGCACCTATCATGAAATCTTCACTAGGGCCTATCTCCAGAATGATATTTTCCAGGTTTTCTTCTAGGGTTTTTAAAATTTGGGGTTTTACATTTAAGTCTTAATCCATCTTGAGTCGATTTTTCTATATGGTGAAAGGAAGGGGTCCAGTTCTAATCTTCTGCATATGGCTAGCCAGTTATCCCAGCACCATTTATTGAATAGGGAGTCCTCTCCCCATTGATTGTTTTTGTCAAGCTTATCAAAGATCAGATGGTTGTAGGTATGTGACTTTATTTCTGGGCTTTTTATTCTGTTCCATTGGTCTATGTGTTTGTTTTTGTACTAGTACCATACTGTTTTGGTTACTGTAGCCTCATAATATAGTTCGAAGTTGGGTAATGTGATGCCTCTGGCTTTGTTCATTTTGTTTAGGATTGCTTTGCCTATTCAGACTCTTTTGTGGTTTCAAATGAATTTTAGAATAGTTTTTTTTAATTTTGTGAAAAAATGTCACTGGTAGCTTGATAGAAATAACAGTAAATCTGTAAATTGTTGAGGAGTATGGCCATTTTAACAATATCGATTATTCCTGTCCATGGGCATGACATGTTTTTCCATTTGTTTGTGTCATCTCTGATTTTTTTCAGCAGTGTTTCATAATTCTTATTGTAGAATTCACCTCCCTGGCTAGCTATATTCGTAGGTGTTTTATTATTTTTGTTTGTGGCTATTGTGGGGATTGCATTCTTAATTTGGCTGTCAGCTTGCATGTGGGTATATAAAAATGCTATTGATTTTTGTACATTGATTTTTTATCCTGAAACTTTGCTGAAGTTGTTTGTGAGACATATGAGCTTTGGGCTGAGACTATGGGGTTTTCTAGATACAAAATTATATTGTGTGCAACAGAGATAATTTGACTTCCTCTCCTCCCAGGTGGATGCCTTTAATTTCTTTTTCTTGCTCGATTGCTCTGGCTAGGACTTGCAGTACCATGTTGAACAGGAGTGGTAAGAGAGGTTATCCTCGTCTTGTTCCGGTTTTCAAGGGGAATGCTTCCTGCTTTTGCCCATTCAGTATGATGTTGGTTGTGGGTTTGTTACACATGCCTCTTATTATTTTGAGTTATGTTCCTTCAGTATCTAGTTTGCTGAGGTTTTTTTTTTTTTTAACATGAAGGCATGTTGAATTTTATCAAAAGCCTTTTCTGTGTCTATTGAGATGATCATATGGTTTTTGTTTTTAGTTCTGTTTATGTGGTGAATCACATTTATTGATTTGTGTATGCTGAACCAACCTTTCATCTCAGGATTAAAGCTTACTTGATCATGGCAGATTAGCTTTTTGATGTGCTGCTGGATTTGGTTTGCTAGTATTTTGTTGAGGATTTTTGCATATGTGTTCATTAGGGATATTGGCCTAAAGTTTTCTTTGTGTGTGTGTGTCTGCCGTGTTCTGATATCGGAATGATGCTGGCCTCATAGAATGAATTGGGGAGAAGTCCCTCCTCCTCAATTTTTGTAATAGTTTCAGTAGGATTCGTATCAGCTCTTCTTTATATGCATGGCAGAATTCAGCTGTGAATTCATCTGGTCCAGGGATTTTTATGGTTGGTAGGCTTTTTATTACTGATTCAATCTTGAAACCCATTATTGATCTATTCAGGGTTTCTATTTCTTCCTGTTTCAATCTTGGGAGGTTGTATGTTTCCAGGAATTTATTCATTTCATCTAGATTTTCTAGTTTGTGTGCATAGAGGTATTCATAATAGTCTCTGAGGGGTATTTTTTTTGTATTTTTGTGGGGTCATTGGTAATGTTCCCTTTGTCATTTCTGATTGTGTTTATTTGGATCTTCTCTTTTTCTTTATTAGTCTGTCTAGCAGTCTATCAATCTTATATACTGTTTCAAGGAACCAACTTTTGTTGATCTTTTGTATGGTTTTATATGTCTCAGTTTCATTCAGTTCAGCACGATTTTGATTATTCCTTTTCTTCTGCTAGCTTTGGAGTTGGTTTGCTCTTGTTTTTCTGGTTCCTCTAGGTGTGATGTTAGGTTGTTAATTTGAGATCTTTATAACTTTTTGATGTGGTCATTTGGTGCTATAAACTTTCCTTTTAACATTGCTTTAGCTGTGTCCCAGAGATTCTGGTATGTTGTGTCTTTGTTTTTATGAGTTTCAAAGAAGTTCTTGATTTCTGCCTTAATTTCATTGTTTACCCAAAAGTCATTCAGAAACACGTTGTTTAATTTGCATGTAATTGTATAGTTTTGAGTGATCTTCTTAGTATTGATTTCCATTTTCGTTGCGCTATGGTCCAAGAGTGTGGCTGGTATGATTTCAATTTTTTTGAGTTTGTTGAGAATGGTTTTATGGCTGATCATGTGGTTGGTTTTAGCGTATATGCCATGTGCAGATGGGAATGGGAAGAATGTATATTCTGTTGCTAGATGGAGTGTTTTTTAAATGTCTATTATGTTCATTTGGTCAAGTGTTGAGTTTAGCTCCCAAATATCTTTGTGAATTTTCTGCCTTTGTCTACTACTGTCAGTGGGGTGTTGAAGTGCCCCACCTTTACTGTGTGGTTATCTAAGTCTCTTCATAGGTCTTTAAGAATTTGTTTTATATATCAGGGTGCTCCAGTGTTGGGTGCATATATATTTAGGATAGTTAGGTTTTCTTTTTGAATTGAGCCTATATCATTACATAATGCCTTTGTCTTTTCTGATCTTTACTGGTTTAAAGTTTGTCTGTAATTAGAAATGGAAACTCCCGTGTTTTTGTTTTGTTTTCTGTTTACTTGGTAGACTCTTTTCTTCATCCCTTTACTTTAAGGATATGGGTGTCATTGAATGTGAGATGGGTCTCTTGAAGACAGCTTACAGTTGGATCTTGCACCTTTATCCAACTTGCTACTCTGTGCCTTTTAAGTAGGGGCATTTAGCCCATTGACATTCGTGGTTTATAGTGATATGTGTAGCTCTGATCCTATTATCATGTTGTTAGCTGGTTGCTATGCAGACTTGATTGTGTAGTTGCTTTATAGTGTTAATGATCTTTTTACTTAAATATGTTTTTGTGGTAGCTGGTAATGGTCTTTTGTTTCCATGTTTAACACTCCCTTAATGATCTCTTGTAAGGCAGGTCTGGTGGTAACAGTTTCCCTTAGCATTTACTTGTCTGAAAAAGATCTTATTTCTTATTTGCTTATGAAGCTTAGTTTGGCTGGATATGAAATTCTTGGTTGGAATTTCTCTTCTTTAAGAATACTGAATAGAGGCCCTCATTGTCTTCTGGCTTATAGGTTTTTTGCAGAAAGCTTTGCTGCTAATCTGATGAGGTTCCCTTGTAGGTGATTTGCCCCTTCTTGTTAGCTGCCTTTAATATTTTTTTTCTTTTACATTGATCTTGGAAAATCTGATGACTGTGTCTTGGAGATGGTTATCTTTTATAGTATCACACAGGGGTTATCTGCATTTCCTGAATTTGAATGTTCATCTCTCTAATGAGGTTGGGAAAATTCTTGTGAACAACATCCTGTAATATGTTTTCCAAGTTGCTTGTTCTCTCTCCTTTTCTTTCAGGAATGCCAATGTGTCATAGGTTTGGTCTCTTTATATAATCGCATATTTCTTAGAGGTTTCATTCATTTTTATTTTTGTCTAAGTTGATTTAAAGAACCCGTATTCGAGTTGTGGAATTCTTTCCATAGCTTGGCCTATTCTGCTATTAATACTTCTGATTATTATGAAATTCTTTTAGTAAGATTTCCAGCTGTATCTATCAGTGTGGTTCTTTCTTAAAATGGCTATTTCAACGTTCAGCTGTTGTATTGTTTTATTGGATTCCTGAGATTCCTTGGATTGGGTTATGACATTCTCCTAAGTTTCAATGATCTTCATTTGTATCCAGATTCTGAATTCTATGTCTGTCATTTCTGTCACTTAGTCATTTCAACCTGGTTATGAACCATTGGTGGGAAACTAGTGTGGTCATTTGGTGGTAAGAAGACACTATGGCTTTTTGAGTTATTAGATTCTTGCATTGGTTCTTTCTCATCTATGTGAGTTGATATTTCTTTAATCTTTGAAGTTCCTATCCTTTGGAGTTTTTTGCTTTTATGCTCTTTGATGCCCTTGAGGGTTTCACCGTGATATTAGGTGGGTTTGTAACTGCCCAGTGGGTTCACTTTGCCCACTGCCTAGACAGAGCCCATTTATCAAGACAAGGGAATTGCAATGGTGAAAGAGTAATTCACATAGAGCTGGCTGTGTGGGAGACTGGAGTTTTATTATTACTTAAATCAGTCTCCCAGAGCATTTGGGGATCAGAGTTTTTAAAGTTAATTTGGTTGGTAGGGGTTTGGGAAGTGGGGAGTGATGACTGGTCAGGTTGAAGATGGATCATAGGGGGTCAAAGTTATGTTTTCTTAATGTCTTCTGTTCCTGGGTGGGTGCTATGGCAGAACTGGTTGGGCCAGATTACTGCTCTGGGTGATGTCAGCTGATCCACTGAGTGCAGGGTCTGCAGAATATCTCAAGCACTGATCTTAGGTTTTACAATAGTGACGTTATCCCCCAGAGCAATTTGGGGAGGTTCAGATTCTTGGAGCCAGAGGCTGCATTACCCCTAAATTGCAATTTCTGATCTTATAGCTAATTTGTTAGTCCTGCAAAGGCAGACTGGACCCCAGGCAAGAAGGGAGTCTTTTTGGGAAAGGGCTATTATCAATTTTGTTTCAGAGTCAAACCATGAACTAAATTCCTTCCCAAAGTTAGTTCAGCCTGTGCCCAGAAATGAACAAGGACAGCTTAAGTGTTAGAAGCAAGATACAGTCGGTTAGGTTTGATTTCTTTCACTGTCATAATTTCCTCAGTTATAATTTTGCAAAGACAGTTTCAAACCCTCCCTTTGGGTTTTATAATCTTAATCTTAATCTACACCTTAATCTATACCTTAATCTTAAAGTGTAGGCTACAAAGATGAGAAAAGCCTATCAATCGCTCTCACTTCTTCCTGCTGACATGGGACGTAATGGGAATGGAAGTGAACTCCAAGGTGGGAAGAGTGGAACTGCTTTGCAACTGTCTGAGTGTACTCATGCAGGCCTGGCTGTGCTTCCAAGGCTTGCATGGCAAAAGTATTAGTATTCTCATCTGTAGATTTACTACAATATTTAAGTGAATCACCTACTATAAGATAAATAATAAGTCCTAGGATGAGGGGTACAATTCTGAACTTTAAAAGCAAAGATTGGAGAGAATTAGTTTGGGGACTTTTAACTCACAAATAATTTAGGATTTAGTCCAAACTGTAGACAAAACTTAAGGATGGCTAAGAAGAGGTATATTATAGGTTTTCTTTTGAAGCATATTTTTTCTCTCTTTAGACCCCATTTGTATAAAGAACAAATCATGATAGAACTGATTTGTTTACAAAAATAAACTTTAGTTTTACTGTACTTGCCTGATTATTTGCATAAAGTATAGCAAGAATACTTATTTTTCACTTAGGCTCTTTTTTTTGCTGTTTAAATTGGCTTTGATGGAACTTTGTTCCATGAGGAATCTCAGAGAAGACTTTTTAAAAGCAGAGCCCAGCCACGGGTTTGTCCCCTCAAATACCTATAAGTAGGGTAAATTCCTCTCCTCTCAAGGTCCCAAGATAACTTGGAGCTCCTGAACCTGTTAGAAAGTGACATTATTTACTTACCACAGTTCAGGAACCTTGTATAGGGACTCTGTGTAGACAAGGTATGGGGCCGGAGTCTCCAAGGGGCTTTTATTGCCTCTATAAGTCAACTTTGATTTTTCAAAGGAAGCATGCCATTCCAGTCAAAGCCTTGGTAAAACAACCAATTTTTCCAATTGTGCCCTGGTCAAAAGAAAACAGATTTTTACTGCCCTTATGCAATTAACTATACTGCCATAAATTGAGAATACTTACAAATGTTTTCCAAATTCTGGAGAAATCAGGTAGAGAGAAACAAATGTGCTCCAAAATTTTTTCACAGGAGTATATTTTACTCATGTGTTAAAAGTTGCAAATAGCTGTAAAGAAATAAATTGTCTTGACTCTGAAAATAAAATGATTAGCAATGTTTAACACATCAGCTTTCCATGAGAGTCCTAGAAGTTTCGTTTTTCCCTCTATTCCAATAGCACAATTTTTAAAGTTATCTGAGACCTGCACTCAGAATCTTATATCTGATTATAAACTGTCTTTTGAAAAGGACCAAAAGCAAGACAAAATGTCTGTGGATGACAGAAGTGTATAGCCACTATTAAAGCTGCAATTGACTAGGAATTTTGGCTATTTCTGTGGCATACAACAATTTTACATAACAATTATAATTATTAATAATGCACACTAAATCATATCAGAATTATAGAAGTTTCCCATAATTTCTGGAACACATGTTGGTAACATATTAATACAAATACAGCCCAAAGAAACCAAACACCATTCACTCTTCTATTTGAAAATTTTTCCTCTGTTCTAATGTCACAATCTCCAGAGTTATTAATCAGACACTTGCATTTAAGAGCACCTGTTGAATTTTATAGCTGATTACAAAACCATCTATCAAAGAGGACCAAAATTATACAACAATTGTCTGTGGATGACAAAAGCATCTTAGGGTAGCTGCAGTTAAAGACACAATTGACAAATAAATGTGTTACCTCTATAGCACACAGTCATTTAACATAATAATTATAATTATTTTTGATAACATATACTAAGTCATATTAGAATTATGAGTTTTAAATAATTTTGCAACATATACCACCTAGCCCAAAGAAAGCCAAACACCATTTCATATTTGACAATGCTTCCTGTATAACTTCTATGCCAAATAAGCCAAATACCATTTTTGGACTTTAGGGGACCTAACGTCTAAAATATTAGATTAGGAAGAGACATAATTTACAATTTGATTTTGGAAAGTTTGTCAAATATCAAAGGTTTAAAACACTGGATATCACAAAATAAAATCCCAGGTCACCATAAGTCATTCATTTGGCCAAAATGATAACTCTAAAATTAAAAAAAAAGAAAACCTTTACTCTGATAGAGCATTTAGCTTTCCAAACAAGACCCAAGAAAGATAGTATGAGGCTAACTGAATTTGTCTCTTCTCTCTCCTCCCCCTTTTCTTCCTGTCATTTACCCAAAGGGGCAGACAAAAACCTTTCTATTATTTTTTAATATTACATAAAAATATCTTCAAAAGACAAAACCAAATTTCATGTTTGCATTAGTGCATGTTTCATGCTAAGTCTGGTTTAAAAAAAATTATAAATTTACCCAGTTTTAATTAGTTTGACCATAAGGTAAGACTTTCATAAACTTTTTAGAAACCTTTACAATTTTTCCATCAAGCAGCAGATTAATTTTCTAAGAAAACCCTGTCGTTTGGACACATGGGCCCAGATTTTGGCCCCACATTAGTATGATTTTAATATTTTAATCTACGGAAGAAAAGCTAAGTAATTTATTTCAAATCTTAGACAACTTGTTTATACCCACAGAATCTACAAGATCAACCCTTCACAAACCCTTCTCACTTTGCTTAAACCTTCAGTTTTGTCCCATTACTCTTTTAGTTTAAGACAATTTTTAAAACCCTCTGAACTAGACAAAATTACATTTCCTTTAACGAAAGCCATATTCCCATGCCTTCTGATAATCTTTTACCAAAAACACATTCCCTACACACACGGTATGTGAAACTGTTTCTCCAGTGGTCTTAATTACATGTTACAATGTTAGCTCTTAGCAACTGCTATTTTTAGTGAAAAACCTGAACAGTAAGCAATTTTAATTATATACTAGGGGTGGAGCCTAGGACATTAGACAGAAATGAAGATAAGGTCTGACTTTTTTCAGCAGGTAAATTGAGCAATATCCAAAAGTCAACGCAACAGTTTGACCTTAAAGCATTTAGCAAATCTGATATCTGACCTTAATTTAGACCAAATATCTACATTTTCAAGATATTTTGTTTTCCCAATAATCTTTAAAGCTATCTTTATTTCTAAAAGATTACTGATGTCATGTGAACTAAAGGCATTAAAGTTTCTATTTTTTCTGGCAAAATATTTGATTTAAGCACTTATTTTTCTAAGCCAATTAATCAGAGCTTTTTATATAAACATACAACACATAACTTATATAAATACACAGACAGAGAGAAAATTCAGCACCTGTAAGATTTTTGATTTGCCAGGTTTTTAATTGCATTACTGGCTTCAGGGTAGAACCCTCGGAGGAACAGGGGCAGGAAAGCATGCGTTCCTTTTGGGAGGCCAAATAAGCATGCAGAGCTGAAGGCAAAGACAGATCCCCAAAATTAAGGATGCCATGTTATATTGGATCCTGGATCCCCAAAAGGAGGGAAGTACTATGGGAGAAGAGAGTGCAGCACTTCTGTTCCTGGAACCAAGCCAGGTCCGGCTGCATTTTCTTGAGACCCAATAACGAGAAGCAGACAAACTAAGAAAGAAGGGAATTTATTGCTGTAACCAGATACAGGGAGAAGGCTGGAGATAATTCCGCCTGACCAACTCAAAGTGTTATAATTTTCTTAGTGTTCATATAGGTTGGTGTTATGTGTCTACATGCAATATAGCATTTGCCTAAGTCTATTGGTAACTAATTTTGTTTCAACTTCAAGGTCAGAGGCAAAAAGTGCTTGCTAGTCTGATTAAAAGGGCCCCAGTACCTTCAAGGCCTGTCTACTGTGGTACCGGAGTGATTATCTCTACCTCATCTCCTTTACGGCTTGGTGGGGAGAGCTGCCTTAGACTCTCCAACGAATCTATTCAAACAGCTGCCTCTGTTACCTTGACTTGTCTCAGATTCTGTCGACCTGAAATGTGTCCTGGAACTAGGAATGTAAGACTGTCTCTACTATTTTGTTTGCTCCAGGTTAGGGAGAAGCCTATGCAAGGCTCCTGCTGACCATATGTTTCATTTCTAGCTCTGATGTCTGGCCACTGATTTCCCTCAGTTTAACTATTTGCTGAATGTTAAGGCAGTGCTGTGGAAATCTGTCTGTGTAACTGGAGTGCTATGCAGGCCTGTCTGTGTGACTGTCATGCAGGCCTGTTTGCGTGATTATCAGGGAGAATTGGCCTGCCACACTTCTAACCCACATTATATTGCAAGGTAACCCAAAGCCAATCAGTCCGTTTTGTAATCAGCCCATCCCCCATGGGAATCTCATCTCTCCGTGGGGGTGGGGATGTTTCTATATCTTCCAGGTGGCCAAGAGCATGCTTCTCTGATCCAAGTGTGCAAAGAGTCAAGTATCCCTCCAAAAATACTATTAGCCATCCCTTAAAGTATATTTCCTACCTAGTTATTACACACCAAAGTGCTGTCATGATGCCAAGTAATTTCTGATACCCCCAAAACTCAAACCATCAGATAACACAATGCAAAACGGAACAGAGTCTTTGATTTTGAAAAGGATCTACCCACTTTTAATTCCTGGGGTTTCATGAATAAAACAGATTTTTTTTTTTGTTTTTGTTTTGGTTTTTTTTTGGTTTTTTTTCCCAAACTGGGTCTGTCACGCCTCCTCTGTTTTTCCCAAGAAATCCCAGGCTACCAGAAGTGATCTTAGGGCCTCTCATATGTGCATTAAGAGGGGCAAGATGAAAAATGGAGAAAAATAATTCAGTCGAGTGAGAAGAAAAAACCGTTTTCAGAAAAACAAGATCCAAGAAGAGAAAAACATAAAAGTCTTTTAAATGTATCCATAGCTTGTTTATTCACTTTTAATTAAGCTGACTTTTAACCATAGTGCTCTTTAAAAAACCTTTTAAATTTCTTATTAGCCAAATTTAGCCACGCTGCAAATATTTCTGGCTTTTGAACTTTACCAACGGTAACGTCCCAGGTGCTTCAAAAACATGGTAAACAGTTTCTTTTTACAAGATTTAGAATTTCCCCAAGGTAGTTCAGAAAAAGGACAATTCAAAGGAGGAAATCAGAAGCTATCCATTGCGGGGTGGGGAACCTCAATAAATGGCAAAGTTATGCAAATAACAAACCAGAAAGGAATTATTCTGGAAGCCAAGAATAGATCCCAGGCCACTATTGTCAAAGGGCAAAGCCTTAGCTACTGAGTTAGAGCATTGAGCAGTTTCTATTGCTTTTCCCAGAAGGAGCCTAGAGAAGACAATTTCAAGCTTGAAAAGGCTTTTAACTGCTCAAGATATTTTTTAGGGCTAAGTATGACATGAATCTGAAAATTCCTGTCCTCTGGATGGTGGAAACCAAGAGAAACTATCCCCACATGGTCACAAGTTTAAGCTCTTAAGGACACAAAACAAAACAGAGAAATTTCATACAGTACTGATTTCAGAGACTCCTAGCAAAGTTTATAACTGACCAGCCTGCTAAGCTGGCTTGAAAAGCAGGCTTATAGGGGTCCTAAACCCACGTTCTATCGTGTGACACCCCTCTCTCCATTACAGAACACAGAAAGACAAATTCCTAGCATAAAATACACCAGATCTGCTACAGCCTGAGACTAGTATCACAAATCCTTTTTTCTATTATTCAGACCCTTGCAGAGAGATGAATAGTGACGTTTACTCTTTACACAGATGGAGAAAGAGAGAGGAAGACCAGAAACTCAGCTGGTAAGAATTTCTTACCCTTTTTGCTGCCATACCAGGTTTCCAGTTCTCTTTCTCTGCAGCTTCCAGAAGAACAGAGTGGCTTCTGATGACCCTGCTCGCTTGTGCCACAGCTGTGGGGTTCAAGCCACTTTACAAGAGAAAAATCACCCTTTTTTTGTTTTATGGAACCACAGGCAAGATTCTTAATTTGCAAGATGTTGCCCAATGGGCTGCCTGGGGAACCAAATTAATATTTTCCATCCCAGCAAAATACACATAACAAAACAGACACTAGTCACCTCATTCAGCATGCAGTATCAGCCTGGCAAAGCTCAAACTTTTTCCCGTTGGTCCCCGTTGTCTTTGATCCACTCAAGGTGGGGAGAGACCACCTTGGAACGGTAATTCACAATGGGGTCTCTGGGCAAGGTGAAGAGCAGTCATCCCGAGATAGGCCTTTGAGCTTTCTTCAGGGCTCACTGAATGTAACCAGACAAACAAGGAGGGAAGGAGGGTTCTCTGAGTTAGGCCTGCTGGACTTCAGCAATTCCTTCTCAGACCCCTCTACATATGCAAACACACACAAAGATGAGACAGAAGGCCTTCCAAATCAAATGATCCCTAACCAAGAACTCCAAGAGTATCCCTTCCAAACTATCTTCCTATTCTCCATTTAAGAAACCTCCTCGAAATGTTCCTGATTGAGAAGTCTCTGAAACCAAGACTCTTTCTACTAGTTAGAAAGAGCCAACTGAGACCGCCCAGGAGCCAGACAACCCACAGTGGGAATACAGACACAGATACCTCATGGTGGAGTTACAAACAGACACCCCACAACGGAGCTACAGACACCCCACCACAGGGCTACAGAACCGGTCAGGAGAAGGAAGGAGGCGTTGGCAGTGGCTAGGATACTCATCAATCCAGACACCTGGCAATGGGGCTACAGACAGACACCCCACAATAGGGCTACAGACAGACACCCCACAATAGGGCTACAGGCAGACACTCTACGATAGGGCTATAGTTAGGGGATGTCTCCCCACGATTATTTCTCCATTGCAATTAAATCCATGCGCATTGAGTTAGCAGTGCCCAGCCGGTAGAGAGAGTACCAGAGCCATCCCCCAGTCCAAGAGAACTAGGCAGCCACTTGGGCTGGCTTCTGGATCCATCGCTGGAGGGGGGGCCACCAAACCACTGGCAGGTAGCCACAAGAGCTTTCCCAGCTGACACGCCAAATTTGTAACCACCCAGTGGGTTCACCTTGCCTGCTGCCTAGACAGAGCCCATTTATCAAGACAGGGGAATTGCAATGGTGAAAGAGTGATTCATGCAGAGTCAGCTGTGTGGGACACCAGAGTTTTATTATTACTCAAATCAGTATCCCTGAGCATTCGGGGATCAGAGTTTTTAAAGATAATTTGGCAGGTAGGGACTTGAGAAGTGGGGAGTGCTGACTGGTCAGGTTGGAGATGGAATCATAGGGGGTCGAAGTTAGGTTTTCTTAATGTCTTCTATTCCTGGGTGGGTGTGATGGCAGAACTGGTTGGGCCAGATTACTGCTCTGGGTGATGTCAGCTGATCCATCGGGTGCAGGGTCTGCAAAATATCTCAAGCACTGATCTTAGGTCTTACAATAGTGATGTTATCCCCAGGAGCAACTTGGGGGTTCAGATTCTTGGAGCCAGAGGCTGCATGATTCCTAAATTGTAATTTCTAATCTTGTAGCTAATTTGTTAGTCCTGCAAAGGCAGACTGGACCCCAGGCAAGAAGGGGGTCTTTTTGGGAAAGGGCTGTTATCAATTTTGTTTCAGAGTCAAACCATGAACTGAATTCCTTCCCAAAGTTAGTTCGGCCTATGCCCAGGAATCAACAAGGACAGCTTAAGGCTTAGAAACAAGATAGAGTCAGTGGGGTCTGATTTCTTTCACTGTCATAATTTCCTCAGTTATAATTTTGCAAAGGCAGTTTCAGGTTCATTTGACTGGCTTTGCTTCTGGAAGAATTCAGGGAGCAAGGGCTCAGTTAAGCATCCTGGCTGCATTCTATAAACCTGGGTGGCTAGTACCAGGCCCACGGCTTTGCTTTCTGGCCCCTCAAGGTTAAGCACCTGCTACACTGGAGGTGCTGAGGTGTTTCCAGAGTGTTGGCAATAACACTGTAATGGAGGATACCGGCCAAAGCACTTCATCAGGTGGTGGCAGAGGGCTCTGCACTCATACACATGTGCACCGATCAGGGCAGGGTGGTGACAAATGTTCACACATGCAAGTGCCCGCCAGGTGGTGAGGCTGTGGGTGTGTGTCAGGGAAGCCTGCAGACAGGCTGCAGTGGGAGGAGGCTGTGGGTGCATGGGTAGGCATTGGCTGGTACACATCTGCTGGATCTTTCCAACAGTTAGGTGAGGTCTGGTAGTAAAAGACCTATGGCAGCAGCCACCAGGAAGCACCCAAGTGGGCATCTGAGACTGGGCTGCAAGCAGATGCAACCAGGCAGGGACCCCAGAAGAGGGTGCAGAGAGGGAGGTGCTCATATCAGACTGGCCCTGTCCAATGGACAAGAGTGCCCTGTCCAATGGGCAAGAGTGCCCTGCTTTGTCAAGGTTTGACAGTCAGCAAAGGCTAGAGTCATCTAGAGGAGTGTGGTGAGCCTTTGGGTATGGGCCTCCCTGGCCATACTCCACCACAGCTGTCCCCACACCAAACCGTCTGAGCTCTGCACAAGCTGGAGTCCTGTCCCTGCCACCTATACAAAGAGCTCTCCCTCTCAGCTCCAATGTCCATGACAGTAGTGGGGTCTCCTGCAGCTAGAATTCCAGAAGTCTATGGTAAGACAGGGCCACTTCTCACCTATTTAACTTTAAGCCTCTGGGGGCCAGGAATGAGTCCTCATGCTTAGCAGCCCTATGCAGGATTCCAGCTTCCTCTCCCTTCAGCCCAGGGTCTGTGTCCTCCCTCTATCCACTCTCAATTCCTTCCTTCCAAAGATCTGTTTGGAGTGTGCCAATCTTCTTGGTCTGGTCTGTTGGTGGGAGAAGCTCTTCTGAGGTGCATCTAGTCAGCCATCTTAGCTCCCCATTTCTTCTCTTTCTTAACACATACCACATCAAAGCTCCATTACCAAAACAATCATAAAAATGTTTAAAATTCCAAAAAATTTTTAAGATTTTAACATAGATGTGGTAACATATAATAAAATGTATAGACCTGAGTTGTTTTGATAGAAGCGAAATAGTTGGTAAAGAGACTCAAGCCCAACTCATTTTTTCTTGCCAACAGTTTAAAAACCACTCTTCTAATCCATGTTCCCCTGGAAAATATGTAGGACGATTGCTTGAGGGGACAGGAAATCTTCAAGTAAGCCAATTTCTGTTTTGTTAATATCACATAGTTTTGTAAAGTCTGGAGATGAAAGGCTAATCAAAGTTATTGCAAACATTACCTTCTCTTATTACCTTTAGAACCAAAGTAAAATGAAATGATGTGCAAGACTGAAGAAGGAGAATGTCTATGTGGATATGATGTAGATATCACAGTGATCAAAGATAAACTCTCAATCTAAGTTTTGGCTGCAGACAGGATGTTTACTCTGTGGACCTAAAGACTCTCTCTTTTCCTAGCATTGTTGTCCATCTGTCCCAATGTGAATCCAGTGAACTTTTCATGCTACCACTATCTTTTGAAGAATATGTTTTGAGGGGTTGGAGTTAAAGTTTTAGTACTTGTCTCTACACAAATAAATGTGATATGTAAGACCAAAAACTAGAACTGACCATATTAAAAATAGAAGTTGTGTTAAGGTGCTGGGGTTATGGGGTTTTATTTTTCCATGAATTTAGACAGTATTCAAATTTAGAGTTTAGTAAACTGTATATTCTATAGCCTTGATAGAAAAAAATGTAACTGGTGTTTCAGTTAGCCTAATTTGCTCCAGAGAGAACACAACAATGAAAGACCAGTTATGGCACAGTAGAAAGAATCCTATATTGAGGCAGGATGTTTATCTTCTATCTGTGGTCCTGGAATTATTAACAATGTAATTTTGAACAAATCACTTCATATCTCTAGCCACAATTTTCTGTAGAACAGAGCTAATATTTTCCTCAAAAGCGCACATTTTTAGGTGCTTCAAAGATACATCTGCATCTGTCATGTTAGAGGACAGCAATTTCCTGTATGTAACTAAACTGCTATTTACACCTGATAGAATTTATACATGACAGATAGTGCATGTGAATCCCCCAACGATCTTATTAAAATGAAGACTAATTCAGCAGACCTAGGGTGGGGATGGAGACTCCACATTTCTAAGGAGCTTCCAGGCAATGGGGATGCTGTGGGTTCAAGCACCACTCTTTAGATGGTAAGCGTTTAGACTTCTTGTGCATCTTCCTCTTGGAGAGATCAAGTCACAGACACTGTTAAGAATGTTCTTTCTAGGAAAAGGGAAAGAAACTGTCAGCTTGGAGACTTAGTTTGTATTTCAAATGGCAAAAGAAGCACATAAATTATTTTGGGCAGGATTAAAATATAAATGGTTGAATTTGTAATTAAAATGTCAACTCTAAGAAGGCACTAAAAGAATGAAGGCAGTTGATCAAATACCATTCCTTATTTTTAGTGAGATATGCTGGGAGGTAAAGGCAGAGGTCATGGTTTGTTTTGTGCGTCTAAGCAAAGGGCAACTTGATTATTATCTCGTAATAATTGAGGATCATTTCAGACAATGGTTGGGTTAATAAAATTCTTTTTTTATTGGAAGGTTTCCTCAGCAATGAAAACTTCCATTTTTAATCATTCAAATTTGTACTTCTCATAAATATGGAAATTGGACTAGGAATTTTTTTTTTTTTTTTCGAGATGGAGTTTCACTCTTTTTGCCCAGGCTGGAGTGCAATGGTGCAATCTCGGCTCACTGCAACATCTGCCTTCCAGGTTCAAGTGATTCTCCTGCCTCAGCCTCCCAAGTAACTGTAATTACAGGCATGTGCCACCACGCCTGGCTAAATTTTTGTAATTTTAGTAGAGATGGGGTTTCTCCATGTTGGTCAGGCTGGTCTCGAACTCCCGACCTCAGGTGATCTGCCTGCCTCGGCCTCCCAAAGTGCTGGGATTATACGCATGAGCCACCACCGCATCCGGTAGGAAATATTTCTTAATGTAGGGGGAGAGGGCATAAAGAGAAATTGATTAATGGGTACAAATATATGGTTTGATAGAGAAAATAAGACTTCATGTTATATAGATCAGCAGGGGAACTATAGTTTACAGTACTCTATCCACAATAATAATCTTTTACAATAGCTAGAATGAATCAGAATGGTTTTAGCATAAAGAAAAGACAAATATTGGGCCGGCTGTGGTGGCTCATGCCTGTAATCCCAGCATCATGAGGTCAGCAGTTTGAGACCAGTCTGGCCAACATAGTGAAACCCCATCTCTCCTAAAAATACAAAAAAATTAGCCAGATGTGGTGGGGTGCGCCTGTAGTCCCAGCTACTTGGGAGGCTAGGGCAGAAGAATCAAGTGAACCTGGGAGGCAGAGGTGGCAGTGAGTTGAGATCGCCCCATTGCACTCCAGGCCAGGCGACAGTGTGAGACTTGGTCTCAAAAACAAACAAACAAACAAACAAACAAACAAACAAACAGACAAAACCAACTATTTAAGGTCATGAATATCCCAAGTATACAAATGGTAGGAATGTATTATTATGCATCAATAAAAAATAAAAAGAAACTTCTACTTTTTAAAAATTAGTTTACATAAAAAGCAAACTCATTTTAATGAATTTATTAGGATCCAGGATCTCATTCTTAACTTTGTATGTTCAAGACGTTGTATTATAAAAGGTTAACCATAATATCAATGTTGTTAATTTACACTAAAAAACAAAACTGTCCATTACAACGGTTGTTTTTTACTTCTAATCAATATATATCTTCATGCAGGCAAACCACTAATGATGTTATAAGGGAGACATGGTCTCAGGACAGAGGAATTCACTGTATGATCTAAATGCTCAATATCATCAAATTCTGACAATTTGATGTTTCAGTCTCCATAATGGAGATGCCTCTGCAAGGGGAAAGTGCATGCCCCAATCTGTATGAACAGATACCACCATTGTTCAGGATTCTGTCTATAATTACCAAAATGGTACATAACTGCGGCATACCAGCCCAATCTGCAAGGGAGATGGGACACTTGAGTCAATCTGTCAGGATACGCTCATCCTTACACAGCAAATGATGGAGTCATTGTTTTTATTCTATGCTTTTTTCTTGATCACCACAGCCTCTCTTTCTAAACACACACTGAATGCTACTTTTTTCTTCCCTTTGGGACAATAGAATAGAATTAATCATCCTCTTCAAACTGTGGCTAAATCAGGTCATTCTAAGACTTCATGTTTATTTGGTGATATTTTATTATTATTTTTTCACCAGCTCCTGTGCCCAGTTCCATTTCCCCGTCTCTTTAATAGGCACACACTCCAGTATTTGCAATGTATGTTCTTCCAGTCCACTTTCCATATGTGTACTGAGCTTTGAAAAATGTAAGATGTGATTTTGACAGTTTTATATACATATACATTTTATGCCAAAAATAAAAGTTATAATTGCATTCTCTTTCTTACAATTTGTGTGCAACATTATGTTCTTGATGACCATTAATGTTAGAAAGTCTAGTTCAAAACTTCTGACTTTTACAACAGTAGTTCCACTCTGTGTGTATATTACATGTGAGGTAGCCATTCCACTAGCAATGATCATGTGAGTTATTTCTACCGTGCTACCACAAACTATACTATGTGAGCATATGGCACACTCAGTCTTTTGATAGAACTTCCTGGTGTCTATATTCAAGAGTGAAATTGCTAGATTAAAACATATATACATGCATTTAACATTTTCTATTAGGTTTCCAGTATTTTTCTTCTCATTTTAGGAGTTTTTTGTGTATTCGCAATATTAACTCTTGTCAGTTATAAAAATTGCAAATACTTTTCTCAGCCTGTCTTCTATTTATTTGTTTTGTCTAGGGGGTCTTTCATTGAAAAACAACTCAATTTTGATGTAGTCAAATGTGCATATTTCTTCTCATGGCTTGCCTTTTTAGGGTGAGTATGGTTTACAATAATCTATTGTATATTTCAAATTAGCTAGAGAAGAAGAATTTGAGTGATACTATTATAAAGAAAAACAAATCTTTAAGGTGTTGGGTATACCAATTCAATCTTTACAAATGATATGAATGTATTACATTATCACATGTATCCCCAAACCAGATACATCTACTATGCATCAATTTTTAAAAAAGGATTTTTTTCCTGATTACAGTCACAGAGATATCATCTTGTGTCTTTTTCTTCATTATTTTACATTTACATTTTTACTTATCTAAAGTTTATTTTAATATATGGTAAGAGGTAGATATCTGACCTTGTTTTTTCTTCATATAATGACCAATTATCCTGACAGCATTTATATAATTACTTCATTCTCTTCCAAATTGAAGTTACCGAAATATCATATACTGAGTCACATGGCTACAGAAGTCCACTTGTGAATTCCCTTTTTGCTCTACTGGTCTGTTTATCTGATCTGTTCTAGTACCATACTATTTTAATTATATGACTTTGTAATATAGCTTGAGTACAAACCAGAGATGTAATGTCATAAAGATATTAAACTCTTTCTAGTTTAAATATTTAATGTTCTAATAACCATACTGATACTTTTTTTTTGAGCCATACAAATTGGTTCTAAAGTTTGTATGGAAAAGTAAATTAAGAGTAACCAGAAAAATATTATAGTAGGAAAGAATGAGGGGAATTAGTTCCATAATATGTTAAAACATAATATAAATTCACTACAATCAAAAGATGTAATATAATGAATGAATATGCAAACTAATGGAATAAAGAAATTAAAAATCAATCACAAATATAGTAATTCTGTATACAATAAATTTTAAAACTCATAATCATAAATGAAAAGACAGACTTTTTAATAAAAGCTTGTGAAGGCTAATTTTAGGTATCAACTTGACTGGGTTAAGAGATACCTAGGTATCTGGTAAAACATTCTTTCTGGGTATTTCTAGATGAGATGATTCGTTTTAATCAGTAGACTGAGTAAAGAAAATCTACCCTCACTAATATGAGCAGGCATCATCCAATTCATTGAGGGTCCAAATAGAACAAAAAAGTGAAAGAAGAGAGAATGTTAAAAATTGAAAACCAACTGTAACCAGTGAATATTACTATATAGTAGGCTGCTAGAAAAACCTTACAGATAAAAGATTTACTCTACCTGACCTTAGAACAATAGTGACTGTAAATCCCTAGCCATATGCAACTTAAGGACTAAAAACTGCGAAAGAATCTTAAATTTCATTTAGCCATTTTATTGTTAGTAAAATTTAAAGTAAACTATTACTAGTTTAAAAGTATTACATTTTTACCATGGAATAAAGCACAGAATTATGTTAATACTGTTAGATATTTAGAATAAGAGAGAAAAGATACAATTATAAAATCAAAGAGGTTAAGAAATCCTAAATCTGAATGGGAAATACCCGTGGAGTTCATATTTTATTCTTTAAAAATATGTATTTCTTAATTCTGGTTGTTAAAAAGGCCTAAAAGCAATGATAACCCCAGTGCAAGGAGCAGGCATAATGCCCGGATTGTGGTTTCTAAGAAATATTTCCCACTAAAAGAGCTTTGGGTTCTTTAGAGAAATGACGGATTCCAGCTCTGGGGCAAAAAATACACAAAATAAACCTGTCTATCTTATGCCAGAAGACAAGAAAGCTATCAAATTCTTATGGGTTTGCATAAAAAGGATATAGAAACCAACTGGAAGAAGTTCTCACTTGCCAATATAGAAAAGCATTTTAGCAACTCCCCCCCACATCTTCCCCCCACGAAAAGACTGCACCTAATTAAAACGTATTGAATATGTAAATATAATTCATTTGTAAGTGACATAAGCCATGAAGACAAAGATTCCAATGAAAACGAAGTGGTCCCAGCTACTCAGGAGGCTGAGGCAGGAGAATCTCTTGAACCTGGGAAGCGGAGGTTGCAGTGAGCCAAGATCGCACCACGGCACTCCAGCTGGGCGACAGAGCGAGACTCCGTCTCAGCAAGAAAAAAAAGAAAGAAAGAAAATAGCCAGGGAATTATGATAATAGGGTATTATATAATACGTATTAAGAAATTATTGGTATTTTTTGTTAGGTATGGTAATAGTATGTTTTAGGAAAATGTCATTTATGTTACTAACACTCTTATTATTTTGAGATTCTTTCTAAAGTAGATAAAGATCAAATTTCATGGGATCTAGGATTACTCAAAAAAAAACTTGTAAAAAAAGGGGTTAATGTGAGGGAGGGGAACAAATATGGCAAAGTGTTGATAAATGTCAAACCGGGGTGCTTGGACTCTTTATTTTTGTTATACTCTATATTTTCATGTTTGAAATTTTCTTTAAAATAGTTATCACACAGTATGACCTGGCCAGAACATGGGGAGGAATAAAGGTGGCAGGGAAGCTGGAGAGTAGAAACAGAGTCCTGACCTCAGGTCTAGGATGCTGCCTGTGCAGGTGACCACTGACCATGCAGGCTACCTATCACAAAAACAGCCCAGCAACCAGGAGTAGGTTGAAGGGGACCAGCTGCATGAGAGGCAGTGCAATTCAGGCTGCCAATGTTCCAGGCAAAAATAATCTGTGGAAATCAGGCCAAAGCTGGCCTCAACAGACCAGATAATTAGATACAGGAAGAAAATGTTGCCAAATCCAGTATGAAGTTTGGTTCTTGTTTGACCATTTCAGAATAAAAATAAAATCAACATGTAGTTACTTACTCAGTTCGTAAGTGAAGCAAGTTACAATTGGTTCTGGCATTTATTCAATGAGGCAAAAAAGTTTATGATTGCTCTTCCCTTGTAATAATTTCTTATATATTGAAATACATGATAAATGTACTTCTTGACTTTCTACTGAGATTAAAAAGTTAGAATCAGTTTAGCCTTCTTATTTTTTCCCAATCCCTTTATTATTTTTCTTCTCATTTGGAAATCTCAAAATCTACACTGTAATTGCAGAGCACATCAACATACTATAGAAATATCAGTAAACTTTAAAGGAAAGATGTAGGGACTCAACGAAGAGCAAGACTTCTGCACATTAAACAGTAATCATAGGAGTTGCATGGACTGATGGGGCAGAAAACTGACCTGCAAATAGATAGTGGCTCAAATTACACTGGCATTTTCAACAAAGCAAGCTCCCCTTAAAGTAGATATAATATCCTGCATCCAGAGATGGAAATGATTCCTTCCTTCCTTCCTTCCTTCCCTCTTTCCTTCCTTCCCTCCCTTCGTTTCCCTTCCTTTCCTTTCCCTTCCCTTCTCCTTCCTTCTTTCCTTCCTCTCTTTCCCTCTTTCCTTTTCCCTTCTTCCTTTCTTTATTCTATAAGACAGTCAGAAGACTAAAGAAGAGTTTGTGTGTGTGTGTAAAATCCTCATAAGGATCAGCAGGTTGCCAATTAGATTTGCACATGAGACCTACTCCTTCCAAATATAGGTCTTCTGTCTCTCTCTCTCCAAGACATCATTTTTTTTAATCATTTTATTGTCTCAAGTCCAAAAACGTTGTCTTCCAGTCTTCTTTGGGGTATTCAGTTACCTATCTTGATTTCTTTTCCGGACTCCTTTTTAACTTCAACATGCTATGATGCCCAATCAAGTAAAGATTCCATGAAGTGTTTAGGTTGAGAGACAATTTTCTAGGTGACTTATGTTTTGTTTAATGGAAATTGGAAGTTGTATATACATTTCTTCTGCTTAAGGATGAGAAATTACATATCAAAGAGAATAAAAATTAGAGAGGGGAACCAAATAATTCCACTGTTCTTATTTTGTTTAGAATGAAAATATATGCTATGTTAAATATATGTGCGTGTGTGCTTAGCCATTAAACCCTCAGCGCTCCATTTATCATGTGTTTATGCAACTGATGTCATGTGGTTTGGAAAAACAAAATATTAGAAAAATGGATGCCTTAGTTTGGTTTGTGTAATATCGTACACTAATTTTTAATTTTTATTTCAGTACCTGCATATGGTTTAGAAATTTAGATAGCACTAAAGTCTCATTTTAAACACACCCCCCCAACTCCCAGCCCCTACACACAGAAGTTACATGTCCCACCTTCTCACCTCTGAGTCCCACTGCTTAAGGAATATTATTTTTCAACATTTTCAGCTACTATTCTAGTATTTACTTCCATATATCCAAACAGTATGCTTATTGGCCACTAAATTTTTTTTTTCAAATTAGGATATCTAATGGCTTTCTATTCTGAAGATTTAACCCTTTTACATTATACTCCACTCCAATGAACTTCCCCTTTATTCTGGTACATTTATTTAATAAATTTTGGCTTAATCACTGTTAGGCACTTGGTATACTATGATTACATTTTTTTCTTGCATAACTTTTCATTTCTCCTGGACTTCACAATCTTTTTTTATTTGCATAGTTTTCTATGTATCTAGAAAATTCAGAAGGCGAGGAGGAACACTGAACATCACTATGCCTCTCAGGAATTGGCTGAGAGTAGTTCTCTAGCTGGCATGCATCTGGGGTCGATGGGGAAACTGCTCCTAGGAGACAGGGGGCCTAGGTGCAGTGTGTGCCGTAGTGCTAAAAGACCTTGGGATCTTACTAGGGTACAGACATAGATAAGACTGCAGAGAAAGAAAGGCAATATATGTTGCTTGGAGAGGTTGCATGCTAAAAATGAAAGGAAATCTACTTACAAGAAGCCTCCCAGTGACATGAGAAATATTTTTACTAAATTTATGCCTAGGGTGCCGAGTATGTAGAGCTTAAAGGGTAAGTTGAAACTAAGACCTTGTAAATATGTGGAATCAAGGAGCAAAAAAATAAAAATAAAAATGGCTCAGGGAGACTGCAATGCCTTAAATGCTTTAAGAGATAAGGGGATTGCATAGAGGTAAGTGTTTTCCCCCAAGGATAGGGGACGCTTGTGACGACGACAATTTAACTCTCAGTGTGACCGCTGTTGGAAAGGAATTTCAGCTCCCAGATTGTGAGCTTCAGACTACTGCTCACAGACTTAATAGCCTCCTGCTGCCCTGATGCCAAGACATTTTCCCCACTTATCTCTCATATTTTATGTCTACTCCTCTTTCCAAGCTAATACTGAGCTTTGACTTTGGTATACTTTTGTAGGTATGGGTTGTCTTGAGGTCTGGATCATTAATTTTACCTAGGAATTTTGCTATAGATACCAAGGATTTGTTTTATGCCTATGAGGCCAGTGATGTGATAACCTCATATCCTGTTTTATCTGAATGGAAAAGAGTTACACGCATTTTAAAAGTTGAAACAACAACTTTGGAGGTGCCAGTGGAAGACAGCACAAGATGAAACAGCTGCTAAAGAAACCCAGATTAAGGTAATATCCTCTAACTGAGTTGGGCTAAAGAGAAAATTGATTTTGAACTTACATTTTTTAATGCACAAGAAGGATATTTTATCAAGGGATTTAATTCTTTCTGGTAATTTCATCTTTGGAGGATGTATATATTATTAATTTTCTGGGCATTGTACCATTTGCTATATTATGTTGTTGTTTGGGTATCTCTTATAATCTCAGATGAATTATGGTGAATAAGGTTACTGGGCATAAGTCAAAGTGTGAAATAAAGTTGACTTTTTATGTAGACAGCATCACTGACTTAATGAATGTTCTGATCCACACCAAAGCATTTGAAGGTCAACCATTAAAGGGGCCATTTCACAAATTTCAGGAGGATGTATCAGGGCCCCTGATGGTAGTGTTGCCTGGCATCCTGAAGGACAATTCATTCTTCCATTCATACTTACAGTTGACCAGAGGCTTGGCTGTAAAGTCTGGACTATGACAGAACAAAAATTTGTGGAATATTGATGAGACCGCATGACCCTACGTTACTGTTTGGGTCCAGAGACAAGGGTATTTTTGTTTTCCATCCTACTTGGGAAATAGTCTCATATGTCACATCCTTACTTACTCCTTCCTTCAGGGGATCATGAGTACAGTCTGAACATTCTTTGAGTCATGGCTTTTTGCTGGTGAATAGGGTTACTTTGATTTAAGACTAGAAAAATGGCACCATCTAGTCAGAAATTTAGTTGGCTTACCTTGTTCTTTAAGTCTCCATGAGGAAAGAGAAAAATAAAGGCTTTTCCCAGAAGGCCCAGCTAAGTCAGCTCTCTCAATTACAGCTTCTTAGTTGCAATTGGGTGAGTAAATCAAATCAGCCTTGCCCAATTTTGAAAATTTCTTCAATTTGTGGTGCGGGAAAAAATGGCCCATCCTGTTGTTAAAGTCAGTGTTGTCAAAGAACGCTGCCCTTTAAGACAAAAATAAGCACTTGATTGGCACTTGATGAATAAACCTGACACTTGAGTCTCATTAGCTATCAACTCCTTGTGCCTATTCTCTATTACTTCTGGAAGGATGATTCTTCCATTTCTTCCTTTTGCAAAGCTTCCCAGTGTGTCGGGTGACTATGAAGTAACTTGAACTATCACACTTACATCAGCCAACCATATGACCCCACTGGTAGATACTTTGGTAGGCCAAGCTGATGAGCATCTGGCAAAGTGGGTCTCAATCCTGGATTGGAATCATCTGAGGCACTTAAAAAATTATACCATCTGGCTCTACTCCCAAGAGATTTGATTTAACTGGTCTGAGCTGCACTCCCAGGGTTGATGTTTTTATAATGCTCCTAGGAGTTTCTAATACTCAGTCAGAGTTGAGACCTAAATATGATTACAAGTTGAACAGCAAGTACACTTACTTCTCCTGAAACAAGCAAGAAATTCGGCTTCCAGGTAACACGACACTACTTTAATTAAGGCTTCTTTATTTTCCCCCATTCCTTCAACCCTAGTTTCCTCAGGGAAGAAGCAAAGAACTATCATTAATAATTTACAGACTTTGTTCCAAAGGCTGTAAAGGGTAACATCTCTGGTGTTAATCCTCTTCACAGCAGTTATATTTTCATCTTATGGAAAAATCCAAGGCTAATGGTAAAATAACTTCCCCACGGTCACACTGGTAAGTGGAAAAATCGGATTAGAATACTGGGCTGTTTGAATTAATCCAGTATCTTATTTCAAACTTATTTGGTAAATAGTTTTACAAGTTTACGTTTTAACACTGATATATCTTTATTTATTGAAATTCATTGTATTTGCAACTGTTTTAAGAGAAAGGAGCAGAGTCAATTTGCCTTTACTCCACTATCTTTAGTTATAAGTCAAAGTACAACTCCAAATTCATTATTACCAGTAACTTCCCAAATGTCAGAGGTGGCATAGGTTGCTTAGCAGTTAAAAGAGTATTGGACTTGGAGCCAGACCACATCAGTTCAAATCTCACCTCTATAGTCTGTCCAACCTTGAGTTTACCTAACACCTCTATGCCTCAATTGTTTCCACATTATGTTTAAGTGTTAATGTTATTAATTAATTCTGAATTATCGGCTTAAGGTATTGCATACTAAGGTTTTCCCTCTAATCTTCCTATGCTCCTATCTTTTGCTTTACCCCCATTATTTATTTTTATCATCCAGCCAACAGCCCTTCTAGCCTATTAGCCTAAAGTTTCCAAGGCTTAATGTATTGCAGGCTACCCAAATATTTTTACTTTACAGCAGAACACAAATCAAACCTAATTTGACTGCAGGTGTTAAAACTCATGGAACTTGGCAGAATTAACAAATTTTAGCTGCTTGTGGAACAAGTTGAATGTTCGTGACTCTGCGCCTTGGGTAGGATTGTGGTTTCGTATGCTGGAAACCTGTAAAGATGGCTGCATGCCAATCCTTTGAGTTAGAGACTTTGAGAGTCTCTGCAGAAGCTCTGTTGGCCAGTTTTATTCTCCAATAGCTTGAGAATAAGTAAATAAGTGGCTAACATGCTGTGCTAGTTACAAGTACTGTAGCCTGTTTGTTCTGCTGATTTACAAAGTAAATGTGTGAGTTTAAAACTTGTCACACAGAATGTTGTTAATTACCTTTGAACCTGGACCATGGTGACAGAGAACTTTGGCAAGAGTACCAATGTGTATCTGCAATTTGTAAAATTCTTATTCTTACCTACTTTGATGCAAAAACATCATTACTTGGGTTCCTAAGTGTTAGTTTAGAATCAATCTTTATATCTTGTGTCAACCTTTTAAAGATTTCATAGTAATTATAGAAATAGAAAATCATTCAAGTATGCTGAATATCTCTTATTTATGCATTTATGATATCCGTGTTTAAGAAGACAAAAATATGGTCAATATGAGTTTAATGTTTAGATTGCAAGATAGCACATAAAATATAGACAACATATAGGTAGCATAGGTATTCAATGCTGTAAATTACAAACACAAGACATGTGGTCAGACAAGACTTCAAGGAAAAGTAATGGCTTGAAAGAAAAGTTTTGAAGAATAGGGTTAGTGAGATTATTGTCATGTGGGAATGACATGAACAAAGGTATTGCCACAAGAATAAGTTAGGTATGATCACAAACAGGAAGGAAAGGTTTGTGTTCAGTATCATATCCCTTTTAGAAAATGTACATTTAGAATTTTGCTTGCCCTTCAGATTAATCTTTTTCACTGATACAAAAGCCATTTTTGAAGTAGCTTCTGTAGTGTACTTCTAGAACATATGCCTTATTCTGACTTTTGTCATAGAATGTTGAGAGAACTAGGTAGTACTGATCTCTGGGATCACCCTTTCCTGGCAATGGCAGAAGGTTGAGGATTACCTGTTCACTGGTTCACCGCTTGTTCACCACCAACCTACTGTTGTAGATGCCATCATGATGTCAGAGAGCTCATTCTCCACTCAGCACCACTTGCGCCTTTGCTGATAAGCTAAGTTCTCTTGTAGGAAGTCATATACAGCATCTTGATTTCTAGCTCCTTCTACATCTAATAATGGGGTGAAGATGGATGGATAGAAGGACTTAAAATAATCCTTAGATTTCTATGGATGGGCGTTGTTTTCTACTCCCTCTAAGTAATAGTAGCAGAGGCTTGATCAGTACAGCCCTTTCTTCCAAACCAAAGTATCAATATGACATTATGGTTAAGGGTATGAATTCTGGAGCCAAATTGCTCTGTTTGAATCCTGGCTCCCCAGTTTCTAGCGCTGTTGACTTGGCCAACATATTTAGTTTCTTAGTGCATTGGTAATTTTCTTCTGTAAAATGGAAATGATAATAAATGTCTACTTTCTTGGATTGTTCTGAGATATTTAAATATTTAATATATGCCTTTAAAAAGTTCCAAGCACAAAGTAAGAACTCAAAGCATTGTATAATTGTAGTTATAATTACATATTTTTGTTTACTAATATTTTTCTGTCACTGAATATTTCCTACTACATAGGCTAAATACAATGGCCAAAACTTCAAATGAACCATGACAGGCTTTTACGTATTTTCTCATTTAAAAAAAAATCACCCTATTATATTCACCCCTCTATGTACTCGTGGAAGTTTCACATTTCTCTGGATAAACTGTGCCCTTATCGTCAGCTATCATGTAAATGTATACTCAACTATCACAAAGACTTTTCAGCAAGAAATGTTCTACCTTGCTTCCTCAGTTGCTAAGAAGGGAGAAGGAAAACAATTTTCTCTCCTCCCTTTAGCTCCCTTTCACTCCCCTTTACCCCCCTCAACACAGACATATTGGCACTAATTCTTCTTCGGGAGACTAGAATAAGAAAACATGAATAAGGATTTCTAGTCTTCCACATTAGAACCTTTTGGACACAAGTTTAAACAAATTTGTCATATGTTAGCCACATGTTTAAAAGTCAGCCAAGTCATTAGATGTCTAATATCCAAACGTAAGCTGCAGAGTTTAGAACTACAGTACAAAATTCCCTTTTTGTTCAGAGTTGGGCTACACAGTGGAGTTTTAATGTTGTATGATTTAAAGGGAACCTGACAGCCTCCTTTTTCCGTCCAAAGAATATCCTTCTTTACCCTGTGTCTCTTTTACTGAAGCATTTTTGGGGAAAATGATGAAGTCTTGTAGGCTAATGCAAGTTAGATTACTTTCTGTCCAGGGAGGATTAGGAAGTATGAAACTAGCCAGTATATTGGAATACTCAGTTGAGTAAGAGGAAAACATGGGGAAAAAAGATAGGGCCCTTAATTAAACTTTACCCACATGATTCTCTTGCTGAAAGAGTTTCTGTTTTACTTACTTCTAAAATTCTTTGAAGGCAGATTGGTTCCGTCTAGGCCTCCCTATGTTATCAGGTAAGTAATGGTTACCTCTTATAAAATAGAACCATCAAGACCATCAAAAGCATTAGCTAGAACCAAAGGCTATTTTAATTTAAGTAAGGATAGAAATATTTGCCTTTGAGAGATAGTCTAATACCCGATGGTTGTGATGTGACATGTAAACAATATTCACTTAGTGGAAAGCAAGAGCAGAGTAACTACCCACTGTTTAGTCTTAAATGTATTTCTTCAAAAGTGATTCTCTTAGTTTATATCCCTTGTTGTTGCCAATAAGTACAAGTATAGAAGGAAATTAAAATATCTGCAAACCCTATGAGGCCCCATCTCAAATCTAGCTATGAGACACTGACTCACCCAAATACCAGTATTCAGAAAATTTTATTTCCTCTTATTTCACTTATTCTCATTGCCAATAATAAAAATGGTAACAGACTAAAACTTTTCTTGTTTCAATTTTACCTTTGGAAACCATCTATATTTTTGTATAACTGTTAGTTTCCAATGTATTCAGTAGTCTTACCTTTAATACTAACTACTTTTTTTGGACCTTAGGATTTTTTTTTTAAAGCTTTAAACTAAAGCTGGCTTGATTAGCAAGATCGAGTAATATATACTTTTTGAGTCATTATACTCACATGCAGATCATAGCTTTTTAGCCACCTGGCTTCATATGATCCTTCAGCCACACTGGGAAATGCTACCTTATATAGATGACTGAATCCATTAGGGCTGGCTTTGCTTTTGGGGCTATGAATTGTTTGTGGAATACAGCAAGTGTAGACCATAAACACTATAGGTTAAAAATTTAATTCAGTTGTGGATGTGATAAAACATGAAAATAGCAAATCATGGGTCTTGAAGTTTGACCTCAATTCAGATCTTGCCTCATTACTTGTTATATGACTTTGAGCAAGTTATTTAAACTTGGAATGCTAGTTTCTTTTCTTTAAATGAAGATTTGAAAATATTCCTAGAGGGCTAGTATAAGAAGGTAATAAAATAAAACACATGAAACGTGGATGTGTTGTTGATCATCAACAAATAGTAGTTGCTAATATTAACGTGAGAGATTTCTAAATTTTCTTTAATCCACTTAATATCAATGTCATCCAAAAGACTGCCAGGAAGGCTAAATAGTAGAAAGGAGAGCTTTATTGGTAATACCAGTTTGCAAACCGGGAAGAGACTGTCTCCTGCATGTACCGAAGGTGCTCTCTCTTTGAAGAACAAAAGGGTAGGTTGATTTTTATGCCTCGCAGGGTCTGCATTATACAATAGAATCATACATATTCAGCAAGTTTAGGGTGGAAAGCCATACATATTTATGAGGGGAGCTGAGAGCATGTGGAATGGATAAATATATAGGTAACATGCATTCCATGTTCACTTTGGGGCAGGGTTTTATGGTTGGTGCAAAAGTAATTAGGATTTTTGCCAGTAAAAGTAATGGCAAAAACTGCAATTACTTTTCCACCAACCTAATAGCATTAAAATGAGGTGTAATTTGGCTCTTTTTGTCAAAGATAAACTATAAGATACAAAGACACTTTGTGCACAGTTTCTGTAAGCTGGCTGAAACTGGATTGAGGTCTAAAAACATCATCAGGAAATAATGTCTGCAGGGCCAATTCTTTGTCCAATCAAGAGTTGTAGTGATCTGGGTTAATAATCAGAGTTAGGAAGTGTCTGACAATTTGCCTGATAGCTCCTATTGTTAGAGAGTTTAGCAAGAGTGTGGTTTTTCTGGTAGCCATAGGAGTTTAAAAAGTTGCCATGCCAGTCGAGCCCTGAACTCTTTATCTGCAGGTAACTTTTGTTTCCTTAACCTTAGGGTCCCTCTTAGTTGATAAAGGGGCATGCATCTATTTTGGTCTCTCAGATCACAGCACCATCATCATGAGTCTATACGTTGCCTAGTTGTTTTTATCCATGTACTTGATGGATCAGATTTTTTTGTAGCCTAATAATAGTTGATACCACACAATGTGAGTGGGTCTTAATTAGCCCATAAAGCAAAGCAATATTCCTTAAGACTGTCTGTGAATATAACTAACCTCTTATGCTGTGAAGATGTTTTCAGCCCTTTTTTGTTTGGGAGAAAAGCCTATACTCACTTTTTAATTACCTGACCACATACCGCAGATTCAAACTAATTTTGTAAGCTTTTTTTGTACGTTGTGCTATATTGCCAACACAAAGGTATTTAATCTCCAAATAGAATTCTCCAAAACACCTTGCCTTGTAAGACATTCATTGAAGGCGTTGTCCCATCTATTTGGAGCATTTTTTGATCCTTTATCTTGTGCTTAATTTAACAAGTTGGCTAATATTTCTGTTGGACTCTTAGGTGGCTTTGATTTTCTAAATTCACAGGATGTCCCATGACTGGCACTGCCATTATTTTGGAAATAAGACGTAAGCATCAGTTAGCTGTAATCATGGGGTTTATCACTTGCATTTGCTTTAGAAATATTTACAGTAAGAAAGCAAGGGAAGGCCAGGGAAGGGAGCAGTGCTTCAATAAATCCACTCTTTCCAGTCTGAAATAGATTCTGTCTCTACCACTGCCTCAGGTCCTATCAAAATTATTCAATGTATTTGTCAGAATTTGAATTCAAAAGGAAAATTCTTAATAAAATTGACTAAATTAATTTGAGTGATAAAACTATTTGACAAATTTAATTTAGGTTCCAATGAGCCAAGTTTGGGGGAATTTATTAAAACATTTTTAGAATGGCGTGGGGCTCATCGCTGGCATTTAAGTATATAAGTTGATATTCCAATTAAGTTTCAGAGCTAATTGGAAGTAGCTACCATGCTACCATAATGAACTATCTTCTATAAGCTATAGATTTGAGCCACGAATTTTTAACTTTCAAACAATTTTAAAAATAAAACAATTATTTCTATTTAGAAATTGTTATACTTTGTTGTATAATACATAAGATATAAATTTAAAATGAGCAGGTTTGATGAGGACTGATCTCATCCAGTTAGAATTGGACGGATCTTTTCTAATTCTGGTTTTATCTGCAGTTTTTATTTGGCATGTTTCCTTCTGATTCATTCTGGGTTGGCTGTTCTACTGCAGGAATTTAAATTCTTGATCTTTAGGCTTTTGATATTAAAGGCTTTCAGGTTTGCTATTTCCCTTGGCAACCAGTTTAATTGAACAAATAAGAGTCCTTTCTGTGATCATAAACTAAAAGGCTGTTTGTAATTTGCCTTTTAAATTATTTCCTCTCATCTAAGATCTCTCATATTCTTTCATGTAATAAAAGCAGGAGTAGATGCTGTCATATAAGCTGTCTCTCTATTTTGAAGCCCCAAGCATAAAATGTTTGGTTTTTTTTTCCCTGTGAGTTTGTTTCTGTTACTTGACTCAGTAACAAATCATACCATTTGTATTCTGCCTTATAATTTATAAACCAATTTAATATTCTCATATGAACTTTGTAATAAGCCTGTGAAGTAACAGTCATTTATTGAACCCTTGGCATATAGTAGGTTGTTAAAGATTAACTGAATGGGCCGGGTGCAGTGGCTCATGCCTGTAATCCCAGCACTTTGGGAGGCTGAGGGGGTGGATCACCTGAGGTCAGGAGTTCAAGACCAGCCTGACCAACATGGAGAAACTACGTCTCTACTAAAAATACAAAAATTACCTGGGTGTGGTGGCACATGCCTGTAATCCAAGCTACTTAGGAGGCTGAGGCAGGAGAATCGCTTGAACCTGGGAGGTGGAGGTTGCAGTGAGCCAAGATTGCGCCATTGCACTCCAGCCTGGGCAACAAGAGAGAAACTCCGTCTCAACAACAACAACAGAAAAAAAGATTAACTGAATGAAGTGTAGATATTAGTGTCTTATTCTAAAAACAGGTATTTGAAGCTATGAGAAGCTGAAATCATTTTCTAAGATCATTGGGTAGAGTCTGGGCTCATTTTCAGCTGTTCTAGATCATAGGACTAGGTTTTTTCTATTATGCTATATCACACTGATCATATTTGAGGTTTCAGTTTCTGCGGTTGTTTTTAAGGTAAAATTTACATAGATTGAAATGTTCAGATATTATTGTACAATTTGAGTGTTGAGAAGTACATTTATCTGTACAATGAAGACGCCAACCAAGGTATCAAATATTTCCATCTTCCCAGTGCCCCTAGAGATCCTTCCCATAAACTTTACCCCAGGCAATCACTTTTCTGACTTTTTTTCCTGCCATATGTTAGTTTTGCCTGGTCTAAAATTTCTTATAAATGAAATCATATAGAAGATACTCTTTTATGTCCCAGTTATTTCACCTGGCATAATGGCTGAGATCCATCCACATTGTTGTGTGTATAAGTTGTTTATTCCTTTTTATTGCTGAATAACATTTATTATATGAATATACCACAATTTGTTCATCTGTTCTGTTGATGAGCATTTTGGTTATTTGTTTTTTTAGCTATCATAAATCAAACTGCTATAAACATTTGTGTACAAGTTTCTTTGTGAATATAAATGTTTATTTTTATTGGAGACTTACTAGATTACAAGGTAGTTGATGGAGAACATAATGAAACTACCAAGGCTTTTTCTAAAGTGGTTGTACTATTTTATACTCCTACCAATAACATGTAAGTATTTTATTTGTTCCACATCCTAGTTAATATTTACTGTTGTTAGTATTCTTCATTTTAGCAATTGTATTGGATATACAGTAGATTTCATTGGTTTAATTTGTATTTCTTGGTTAATGTGCTGACCTTTTTTTTTCCTGTTCTTATATGCCATTCATGTATTATTGTTAGTGAAGGGTCCAAAATTTTCCCCACATTTATTTAAGATTTTGTTTTTGTTTTTGAGTCATGAGCATTCTTCATATATCCTGGATATACATTTTTGTCAGATATGTTTATTGTGAATATGCTCTCTGAGTTGGCAACTTTTCAATTTGTTTCCTTAATAATGTCTTGATGAATAGAAAGCTACCTTGATAAGATTTAGTAGAGGGTTTTAAATTTTATTATCTTTCCAAAGAAACAATTTTAGCTTTAATTTTTATATTATCTTTTTTATTTTATTGATTTAAGCTTTTTATTTTCTTCCTTCTACTTCCTAGATGAGCAAATTAAACCCAAAGGACTTTGAGAGATCTTGTTTTTTATTCTAATTTAATTCTGTTGTGTTCAGAGAATGCACTCCATGAGAATTCCTTTTAAAATTTACTTAAATTTATTCTACGATACGTGCGGTCCATATCAGTAAATACTCTAATGCACTTAAAGAATATAATATAATTACACATAATTATAATATAATTCAGTTGTTTCATACAGTGAACAACAAATATGAACTAGGTCAGGATGGTTATGGTGTTTAAATTTTCTCTCTCCCTACTCCTTGATTGTGTACAATTGTTTTATTAATTGCTGAGGAAGAGATATTGACATCGGGCTATTTTTATCTGCCCCTCCCTTCCCATGGCATTGGAGCGGAATGTGCCAACTGACAGTTAGATGAGAAAGATGGCATTGAGGGAAATTTTAGAGAGCTTTCAAACTCTTTTTATTCTCACGTTCCGTGTTTCTAATTTTAACATAAATAATGTGCTTTTACGCTGGATTGTAAAAGGCATGTGATTTTAGAGATTTTATTTTGGGATGTACTGTCTTATGCTGTATTAAAGGGAAAGAAGTATTAATGTGCATCACCCTATCTTGTTTTGGAAGCCAGGGTAGTTGTATGATTTTGTTACTAGCAGTGCTAACCTGAGTGTGACTTGGTTACCTTAGAAATGCTGGAACTTATATGAATGTGCTGTAAAATAAAATGAGGACTGGTTCCCAGGAAAAAAAAATTGTGTATTTTATTTTTGTAGATATTCTTTAATTCTGTCAATTTATTGCTTCATGTATTTAGAAGATCTGCTGTTAGGCACACACATATTTATAACTGTTATGATTTCAGATGAATTGACCATTTTATCATTATGAAATAACTTTGTCTTGGGTAATATTCTTTTTTAGTTTACTTCAACTGCTATTAATGTAGGTACTCTAGACTTCTGCTGACACTTTTCATGGTGCATGCTTTCCATCTACTTACATTCAATTTTTCAGGGTCATTATATTTAATGTGTGTTTCCTATACACTGCATACAGTTAAGCCTTCCTTAAAAATTTTTACTGATACATAATAGTCACACGTATTTATGGGGTACATGTGTTATTTTGTTACATGCATAGGATGTGTAATGACCAAGTCAGGGTATTTGGAGTATCAATTCCCTTAAGTATTTACCATTTCTATGTGTTGAGAACATTTTAAGTCCTCTTTTCTAGCTATTTTGAAATATACAATACATTGTTAACATAGTCACCTTGTTCTGCTATAGAATATTAGAACTTATTCTTCCTGTATTACTGCATGTTTGTACCCATTAACCAACCTCTCTTCATAAACCCCACAAACATGTGCTTCCTAGCCTCTGGTCTCTATTATTCTATTCTCTACCTCCATGATATTTTAGCTCCCATCTTGACAATCTGCATTATTTATGTTTCTGTGCTTGGTTTATTTTACTTAACATAATGACCTCCAATTCCACCAATGTTGCTGAAAGTGACATGATGTTATTATTATTTTTTATGGCCAAGTGTTATTTTATTATATATATATTCCATATTTTCTTTATCAACTGATTCATTGATGGACACTTAGGTTTATTCTATATCTTTAGTATTGTGAATAGTGCTGTAATTAAAATTAGGTTACAGGTATCCCTTTGATATACTGACTTCTTTTCCAATGGATAAATACTCAGTGGGATGGCTGGACCAGGTGGTGGTTCGATTTTTTTGTTTTCTGAGAAATTGCCATACTATTTTCCATGGTGGCTATACTAATTTACAGTCCTACTAACAGTGTATTAAAAGTTCCCTTTTCTCTGCATCCTCACCAGAATTGTTTTTTGACTTTTTAATGATAGCCGTTCTAACTGGAGTAAAATGATATCTCATTGTAGTTTTGATTTGCGTTTTCCTAGTGATTAGTGATGTTTAGCATATTTTTATATACCTGTTGGCCATTTGTATGTTGTTGTTGTTGTTTTCTGAGATGGAGTCTCACTCTGTCGCCAGGCTGGAGTGCAGTGGTACGATCTCAGGTCACTGCAACCTCCGACTCCCTGGTTCTAGCGATTCTCCTGCCTCAGCCTCCCGAGTAGCTGGAATTACAGGCATGTGCCACCACGCCCGGCTAATTTTTGTATTTTTAGTAGAGATGGGGTTTCACCATGTTGTCCAGGATGGTCTCGATCTCCTGACCTCGCGATCCACCCACCTCGGCCTTCCAAGGTGCTGGGATTACAGGCGTGAGCCACCGCGCCTGGACTGTATGTTGTCTTTTGAAAAATGTCTATTCATGTTTTTTTGCCCATTTTTAATGGGACTCTTTGTTGTTGTTGTCGATGTTGTTGTTGTTGTCGATGTTGTTGTTTTTCTGTTGAGTTCCTCGCATATTCTTGTTATTAGTTCCTCGTTGGATGAACTTTATAATTATCTCCCATTCAACAGGTTGTCTCTTCACCCTGTTGATTGTTTCCTTTGCTGTGCAGAAGCTTTTGAGTTTAACATAGTCCCATTTGTCTGTTTTTGCTTTTGTTGCCTGCGCTTTTGAGGAGTTAGTTGTAAAATCTTTGCCTAGCCAATGTCCTGAAGTGCTTCCCCTATGTTTTATTCTAGGATTTTTATAGTGTGTCGGTCTTACCTTTAAGTTTTTAATCCATATTGAATTGATCTTTGCATATAGTGAGAGACAGGAGTCCAGTTTCATTCTTCTGCATATGGATGTCCAGTTTTCCAAGCAGCATTCTTTAAAGAGGGTATTCTTTCTGCTAATGCATATTCTTGGCACCTTTGTTGAAAATCGTTTAAATACATGGATTTATTTCTGTGTTCTCTATTCTATTAGTTTATGATTCTGATTTTATACCAATACTCATGTTCTGGTTACTATAGCCTTGTAATATGTTTTGAATTTAGGTAGTGTGATGCCTTTGGCTTTATTATTTTTGTTCAGGATCGCCTTGGCTATTTGGGAATTTTTTTGGTTCCATACACATTTTAGAATTGTTGTTTTCTATTTCTGTCAGAAATGACCTTGGTACTTTGATAAGGATTCCATTGAATCTGTAGATTGCTTTGGGCAACACAATCATTTTAATAACATTCATTCTTCTAATCAGTGAGAATTGGATGTGTTCCCATTTGGTTTTGTCCTCTTCAATTTCTTTCATCAGTGTTTTGTAATTTTCCTTGTAGAGGTCATTTATCTCTCTGATCAAATTTATTTTTAGATTTTTTTTGCAGCAATTGTAAATGTGATTGTCTTCTTGATTTCTCAGCTAGTTCATTATTTGTGTATAGAAATGCTACAGATTTTTGTATGCCAATTTTATATCCTGTAACATGACTGAAATTATTTATAAGTTCTTAGAGAATTTTAGTGGTGTCTTTAGGTTTTTCTAGATATAAGATCATGTCACTTGCTAAGAGAGACTATAAGATCACGTCACTTGCTAAGAGAGACACTTTTTTTATTTTTTTTTATTTTTTAAACATATATATATATTATACTTTAACTTCTAGGGTACATGTGCACAACGTGCAGGTTTGTTACATATGTATACATGTGCCATGTTGGTGTGCTGAACCTATAATTTTCTCTTTTCAAATGTAGCTGCCTTTTATTTATTTCTTTCGCCTGGTTACTCTAGCTAGGACTTCCAGTACTATGTTGAATAGGAGTAGCGAAAGTGGGAATCCTGGTCTTGTTTCAATTCTCAGAGGAAAGACTTTTGGCTTTCCCCCATTCAGTATGATATTAACTGTGGGTTTGTCATACATGGCCTTTATTATGTTGAGGTATGTTCCGTTTATGTCTAATTTGTTGAGAGTTTGTATCATAAAGGAATGTTGACTATTATCAAGTGCTTTTTCTGCATTTATTGAGATGATCATATGATTGTCATTCATTCTGCTGACGTGATATATCATGTTTACTAATTTGCATATGTTGAACTGTCCTTACCTCCTTAGGATAAATCCCACTTGATAACTGTGTGTTACCTTTTTGATATGCTGTTGGATTCAATTTGCTAGTATTTTACTGAGGATTTTTGTATCTTTATTCATCAGGGATATTGGTCTGTAGTTTTCTTTTTTTTTGTCGCATCTTTGGTTTTGGTATTAGGATAATGCTGGCCTTATGGAATGAGTTAGGAAAAATTACATTCTCTTCAATTTTTGGGACAGCTTGAGGAGAATTGGTGTTAGTGTTTTGTAAGTTTGATAAAATTCAGCAGCGAAGTCATCTGATTTGGAACATTTCTTTGTTGGGAGATGTTTTATTACTCAATCCATCTAATTACTGATTACTGGTCTGTTCAGGTGTTCTATTTCTTCCTGATTTAATGTTGGTAAGTTGTGTGTGTCCAGGAATTTATCTATTTCCTATAAGTTTCTCAGTATGTTAGTGTACAGTTGTTCGTAATATCCTCTGATGAGTATTTGTATAATATTTCTTTGGTATCAGTGATTATGTCTCCTTTTTTGTTTCTGATTTTATTTGGGTCTTTTTTTCCTTTTTTTTTTGGTTAGCCTAGCTAGTTGTTTATCAGTGGTATTTATCTTTTCAAAAAATCAACTTTTCATTTTGTTGATCCTTTTTATTGTTTTTGAAGTCCCTATTTCGTTTAGTTTTGTTCTGATCCTTTTTTTCTTCTACTAATTTTGAGTTTGGTTTGATCTTTTCTTTCTAGTTTCTTGAGGTAAATTGTTAGATTGTTCATTTGAACTTTTTCTACATTTTGATGTAGGTGTTTATTGCTATAAACTTCCCTCTTAGCATGTTTTTTTGCTGTATCCTATAGGCTTTGGTATGTTGTGTTTCTATTTTCATTTGTTTCTAGACATTTTTTGATTGCCTTTATAATTTCTACCCTAACTCAATGATCATTCGGGATCATGTTATTTAATTTTCATGTATTTGTACAGCTTCTAAAGTTCCTTTTCTTATTGATTCCTACTTTTATTACATTGTGGTTAGAGAAGATATTTGAAATGACTTCAATTTTTAAAAATTTTTTGAGACTTGTTTTGTTTGCTAACATATGGTCAATTTTGGAGAATGTTTCATGTGTTGATGAGAAAAATGTGTATTCTGTAGCTGCTGAATGAAATATTCTGTAAATGTCTGTTAGGTCCATTTAATTTAAAGTACAGTTTAAACTCTATGTTTGTTTGTAAATTTTCTGTCTAGATTATCTGCCTAATGCCAAGAGTGGATTGTTGAGGTCCCCAAATATTGTTGTATTGGAGTCTATTTCTCTCTTTAGGTCTAATATTTGCTGTATATATCAGAGTTCTCCAATGTTGGTTGCATATGTCTTTATAATTATTATATCCCCTTGCTGAATTGATCCCTTTATTATTATAGAATAAACATTGTCTCTTTTTGACTGTCTTTGTCTTAAAGTTTATTTTAATAAAGTATAGTTACTTTTGCTCACATTTGGTTTTTGTTTGCATGGAGTATCTTTTTTCATCCATTTACTTTCAGTTTATATGTGTCTTTACAGATGAGGTGCATTTCTTATAGGCAGCACATAGTTGGGTCATATTTCTTTTATTTAGCCAGTTTATATCTTTTAAGTAGAAAGTTAAATCATTTTATATTCAAGGTTATTATTTTTATGTGAGGGTTTATTCTTGTCATTTTATTGATTGATTTCTGGTCGTTTTTCTTTCTCCCTTATTTATCATTGTGATATGGTGGTTTTTTGTAGCGGTAAAATTTAAGTCCTTACTCTTTCTTATTTCTCAACCCATTTGCTCTGCCAGTGGGTTTAACACTTTCATGCAATTTTATAACAAGAGATATTGTCCTTTCAATTCCAGGTATAGGACTCCCCTAAGCATTTCTTGTAGGAGCAATCACAGTGGTATGAATTTGTAATGGTGATGAGTTTTTATAGCTTTTGCTTGTCTAGGAAAGAGTTTATTTCTCATTCATAGTATCCTTGGCCAGCAGTTTCTTTCTCTTTCAGCACCTTGAATATATTATGCAATTCTCTCCTGGCCTGTAAGTTTCTGCTGAGAAATCTGCTGTTAGTCTGATGAGGGTCCCCTTATAAGTGACTGGACAGTTTTCTCTTGCTAATTTTGAAATGTTCTCTTTGTCTTTGACTGTGGACAGTTTCACTCTAATATGCTGTAGAGAAGGTGTTTTTGAATTATATCTATTTGGGGAATTCCTGAGCTTCCTATGTCTGATGTGTCAGTCTCTTCCTAGACTTAGGAAGTATTCTGCCATTATTTTATTAAATAGCATTTCTATCCCCTTTGTTTTCTCTTCTCCTTCTGGGACACCAAACATTTAACTATTTGGTTTCTTTATGGTGTCCCATATATCACATAGAATCTGTTCATTCTTTTTGATTCTTTTTTCTTTATTTTTGTCTGACTGGGTTATTTCAAAAGACATGCCTTTGTGTTCTGAAATTCTTTCTGTTTGATCTGGTTTCTTGTTGAAGCTTTTGAATGTATTTTTTATGTAATTAAATAAAGTTTTTAGTTCCAGAATTTCTATTCCATTCTTTTTAATGATATCTTTTTGTAATTTTAAAATTCATATCCTGAATTGTTTTTCTGATTTCTTTTTATTGTTTGTTTGTGTTGTCTTGTATCTCACTGAGCTTCTTTAATATCATTATTTTGAATTCTTCTGGGATTTTATAAATTTCTTTTTTGTTGGTATCTGTTGCTGGAGAATTATTGTGTTCCTTTAGAGATGTCATATTTCCTTGCTTTTTCATGTCTTTTTTTGCCTTTACATTGCTATCTGCACATCTGATGTAACAGTCACTTCTAATTTTTTTGAATTTGTTTTCATAGGTGAGGACATTTTCCTGAAGATGAATCTATCTTGTTGGTTGGATAGGGCACTTTGGCTTAGATTCTGCATGCAGGCAGTAGAGCAGTTCCTGTACAATTTCTTTGGCTTTAAACAGCATATATGGTGTCTGTGATTTTCTCAGTGGTTTAGGTTGCATTTGTAGTGGAGGCTGTGGTGAGGTTTTGCTGGGGATGGGGATGTCAGATGGACCAATCCTTGTGCCCCATTGGTGGCAGTAATGGGCCAATTGTACCTGAAGTGGTGTATGCTGACACTGGATTAGCAGCTCCTTGCATGCTGATTCTCGGGCATTCAGGGAGCTTGCTCAGGTGCCAGTAGTGGCAGTGGTGGGCCAGGCAGGTGGGCAAGTCCTCCAGCCTCTGGACATTAGGCATGGAAGGGGTGATGGCCATAGCAGTGGCAGAACATCCCTGTCTCCCAAGTGGTCTGCACTGATGTTGGTGGTTGCTGCTGAGGCTCAGCAGGGCAGTCCCTGGTCCACAGGTGGCAAGTGAAGGTAGGTGCTGTCTGTCATGGTAGTAGAAGGTTGGTTGGGCTTCACATCAGGTTCCTGGGAGGAGTACCCAGGTACAATGATGATGAATGGGGCTGGGTGATCTCCAGACTCCTAGATGACAAGCTCAGGCTCTGAGGGAGCAGAGCTAGACAGGGAAGGCCTGTCCTCAAGACCCCAGTTGCTGTTTGCAGGCATTGGCTGTAGTAAGCAGGGGTTGTCAGAGACAAAATGCTTGGGTGGGGTTATCAGTAACTGCACTGTGGACCTAATACTGGGGTGGCCAAGGTTGCTTTCAGTAGGAGCAACCATAGGCAGGGGACTGAGGAGAATGCACTTCAGCTCCAGGTGGCAGCTATGGGTGGAGCAGCCTCCCCTCAGGGAATTTTTTAATGCACAGTGCCTTTATAACTGGGGGCAGTAGGGTCATTGTCAGTAGCTTGCCCCTCAGATTTCTTGAGGTCCCCTGTTTCTTTGTCCCAATCAGAAAAGTGCTCCCAGGCAAAAAGTCTAGGTCATTGTTGGGCTAATCTCATGTATTCTCCTCTCTGAGGGATCACAGTTCTAGACTGTCTGCTGTTTATCATCTGATCATAAACCCCTCATGTATTTTGTCCCAGGTTACAATTTTTTTTTTTAATCTCGAAAGCATTAGTTAGATACCAGTTACTTCACTGTGGGCAAGAGTGGAAATCTCATGGGCAGAAACAGAAGTCTTAATTATTGATTATTTTTTAGCTACTTTGTCCCTACTAGATATCAATAACTTAAAATAAGTGTTTACACATACTTTCTACTCATCTTTCCCACATCAGCATAAGCTACTAAGAGGGTTTCTCTGTTTCCCTAGAACTGGCATCATCTGCAAAACTTTTAGAAATAAAAATTTACTGGCCTCACCCAAGACCTGATGAATCAAAAAGTGTGTTTGGGGACCAGCTGTGTGTTGTTGTAGTTGTTGTTGTTGAGTAAGCTTCCAGTGATTCTGATGGGCAGTGAAGCTTAGCTCCTATCCCATCAGGTATCCTGCTGTCTCTACAGCATGTTTGTTGTAATTACTTGGTTGGTTGTGTAGCTTCTCTCTAAGTTCTTTGTAAAGAGAAAATGTGTCTCATAGTCACCTGATTCCCAAATTTATGATTGATAAAAAATTTGACTATCTGTGCTACTGCTTTTACCTTCCTTTCTTAGCACAATTTTTCTCCTTACACTCTAAATGGTTCATAAATCTTCTCCCAAAGTTTTTTGGATATGGAAAGATTATATTTTTTAAATCACTTTAATTGGTTTCATTTCATGGGATTATTATACTTTTTCTTTTGGAGAAGAAAAATTCACAAGTTTACTTAGATACCTGAAAATTTTTTTGTAGAGTAAACTTGTCCAAAGAAGCATATCTTTGTAGTTTTCAGTTTAATGAATGCTTTTAGGTTGAAGTAGACATGGGAGATAGTTCCCATTCAATGAAATTCTGCTTTCAGTAGTCCTATCAGTTGAGTATTTTAGTTAGACCAGGGCCTGGTGGAGTAAGGAATGCTTCAGGATACAGTTATTTGTCTTCCTGCCCCAGAAGTAGGATCATGATATCATAGTGTCCCAGGGATGGAAAATATAAGACATTTTTGATTAGTATGATAGAAAACACATTCAAATAAAGATTGTGTGGTGAAGATTCTATGTCTATTTTGGGCACTAAGGTAAATTACTATGAGGAAATTATAGAACCTTTTAACATCAGTTTTATTATCTGTGAAATATACAGGATTTTCTTCAATGCAAAGACTGTTTACTCTCAGTTTACAGCTTCACTATCTCTTCTGCATCATACATTTCTTCTTCTTGACTGGAATGTTTCTGTGAGTTTACATATTTTGCGATATATCTGATTTTTTATACCTCTTTTTAATCCCATATCTCCCCATGACCCCAAGAAATAGCTAGTCTTTTACTTAATCTTTGTTCTACCAGGCATTCTGCTGAAATTTGCTTAAAAGAGAAGATGAAAGTCTTTAAATCTATGTTATAAATCCTATCATGAATTGTAAATTAGTTCTCAGTACTAGCATTTAATGTACCTCTACTAACCTCACAGCCTTAGAAATGCATGTATTGCTATGGCATTTATTAATTTTCACCTTTACTGCCAGTAACGAACACACACATGTAGTCATGTGCCACGTAATGATCTTTTGGTCAATGACTGACAGAATTTATGACTGTGGTCCCGTAAGATTATAACGGAACTGAAATGTTCCTATCACCTAGTGACTTGTGTTACAGTTGTCTACAGTATTCAGTACAGTAACATGCCATACAGGTTTGTAGATTAGGAGCAATAAGCCATGCCATATAGTCTAGGTGCGTAGTAGGCTGTACCATCTGGATTTGCATAATTACATCCTATGCTGTTCATACAATGACAAAATCACCCAAAGTTGCATTTCTCAAAACATATCCCTGTCATTACATGATGCATTTTTCCCCCTGAGGGTCCATATATCTACTCTTAAATTATAAGCATGCTCAATTTCCTAAAAATGTAGTATATGTTTAGATGCCATTCAAATGTAGGAAGTCTGGTGCCATTTCTGTGTAGCCTATCTGAATGTTCAAATTTATCTTTCATCTTTTGTCTTTTTAAATATACTCAGAAACCTTTAATTTATACACATACTCATACAAACTTTCTTCTAATATCAGTGGATTAAGAAACATAGCTTGAGATCCTTATTTAAATGTTTTATAGTTTTTTTACATAATACATGCCTATCTACTGCTTTGAAAAACTAACCAGAGTATAAAACATTGTCTTAGTCAGCTCAGGCTGCTGTAACAAAAATACCATAGACTGTATGGCTTAAACCTGGGGTCCCCAACCCCTGGGCCACAGATCGGTACTGGTTTATGGCCTATTAGGAAATGGGCCACAGAGCAGGAGGTGAGTGGCAGGCAAGTGAGTGATGCTTCATCTGTATTTACGGCTGTTCACCATCACTTGCATTACCATCTGAACTCTGCCTCCTGTGAGATCAATGGCGGCGTTAGAGTTTCATAGGAGCACAAACCCTATTGTGAACTGCACATGCAAGGGATCTAGGCTGCACACTTATGAGAATCCAATGCCTGATGATCTGTCACTGTCTCCCATCACCCCCAGATGGGACCGTCTAGTTGCAGGAAAACAAGCTCAGTGCTCCCACTGATTCTACATTACGGTGAGTTGTATAATTATCTCATTGTATATTACAATGTAATAATGATAGAAATAAAGTACACAATGAATGTAATGTGCTTGAATTATCCCAAAACCATCCCTCACCCCCTGGTCTGTGGAAAAATTGTCTTTCATGAAACCAGTCCCTGGTGCCAAAAATGTTGGGGACCAATGGCTTAAACAACACACATTTATTTCTCACAGTTCTAGAGGCTGGGAAATCCAATATTACAATGCTGGGAGATCTGCTGTCTGGTGAGGAACTGCTTTCTGGCTTGTAGACAGCTGCCTTCTTGATTTCTCCTATCATGGCAGAAAAATGGATCTCTGGTTTCCTTTTCTTCCTATAAGGACACTAATCCCATCATGGAAGCTCCGCCCTCATAATTTCATCTAAACCTAATTACTCCTGAAGGCTCACCTCTTTATACGGTCCCATTGGGGTTGAGGTTTCAACATATAAATTGTAGGGAGACAAAAACCTGCAGTATATAACAAATATTTGATCAAACGTTCACAATTGCCATAAACATCCCAAGTATCATTCTATTAACAGCAAATATTGCAAATGTTAACAGCAAATGCTTGTTTATGCCTCAATTTTCTCTGATATGAAATCCAGGTCATTATGAATAAAATGAGAACTTTTACTTTTTCAGGCAAGCCTGTTTTCAGTAGAGTCACAGAGAACTCAGTTACCATGACTACAAGGTTAGTTTCCCATTCATTCACTTATTAAATTACTGTCTGTCATTCCTACTTCCTGGTCCAGATACATGATCTGACCTTTCATTTTGAATTGCTAAGTAAAATTATGAATTCATGTTCTCATTTTCCCATTTGAGAAGACAGGTTTTTGTGTTTCCTTGGCTATCAAGATTAATTTTTCTGGATTGATTCTACTCAGTCCTGTTATATGAACTCTCAGGGTGGAGTTATATAAGTTTTATTGGTATCATTCATAAAATATAATTGACTTCCTACAATGGGAAGTTAAGTTTCTTTTCTATGAAAATTATAGCATGCTGATAAGTATCTGCTACTGATATTACTACTACCTACATATGGGATTTTGTATATTTCTTGAAATGAATTCAATAAAGTCAGCTGGCAATAACCAGGTACATTCTACTCATTGCCAAAAGGAAACTTCCTAAATTAAGTTTGAGATGGGATCATATTAGCTGTTTATTTTTACTCTGATGTCTTAAAAGTGTTATATTACAAGATATGCTTTAGAAATAAGAGATGTGTGTAAAAATTTTCACTTTATTTTGATTTCTTTCTACTTCAACTTTCCTGTAAGGAGTCTTGGGTAAGGCATTGGCAACTTTCAAGCCTCTGGAGGAAGATATAAAATTAATTCACTGAAATGAGACATATTGTAATGCATGCTAGCCCTTATAAATACTGAGGGAACAAGTGGAAGAGAGTTGACTCAGGAGAGATTGGCATCAAAAGAAGTGAATTGGTTGCTTTTATTTAGATTAAGACTTTTCATTTCAGTGTATGTTGATCTCCTTTTTTGCAAAATGCCTGTGCATGTCTTTGGATCTTTCTGAAGAATTGAGAAGGAAACGATTAATGAATCAATATAGTGCTAAACTTTACAGTTCATCACCAATATTTGTGACCTACTGCTATTCTACTATGTACATATCAGAGCACACTGGCTCAAAGATTAGGTTACAGAATGATAACCAAAACAGCATGGTACTGGTACCAAAACAGATATATAGACCAATGTACCAGAACAGAGGCCTCAGAAATAACACCACACATCTACAACCATCCGATCTTTGACAAACCTGACAAAAACAAGCAATGGGGAAAGGATTCCCTGTTTAATAAATGGTGTTGGGAAAACTGGCTAGCTATATGCAGAAAACTGAAACTGGACCCTTTCCTTACACCTTATACAAAAATTAACTCAAGATGGATTAGAGACTTAAATGTAAGACCTACAGCCATAAAAACCCTTGAAGAAAACCTAGGCAATGCCATTCAGGACATAGGCATGGGCAAAGACTTCATGACTAAAACACCAAAAGCAATGGCAACAAAAGGCAAAATTGACAAATGGGATCTAATTAAACTAAAAAGCTTCTGCACAGTAAAAGAAACTATCATCAGAGTGAACAGGCAACCTACAGAATGGGAGAAAACTTTTGCACTTTGCCCATCTGACAAAGGGCTAATATCCAGAATCTACAAAGAACTTAAACAAATTTACAAGAAAAAAACAAACAACCCCATCAAAAAGTGGGCAAAGGATATGAACAAACACTTCTCAAAAGAAGACATTTATGCAGCCAGCAAACATGAAAAAAAGCTCATCATTACTGGTCATTAGAGAAATGCAAATCAAAACCACAGTGAGATACCATCTCATGCCAGTTAGAACGGTGATCATTAAAAAGTCAGGAAACAACAGGTGCTGGAGACGATGTGGAGAAATAGGAACACTTTTACACTGTTGGTGGGAGTGTAAATTAGCTCAACCATTGTGGAAGACAGTGTGGCAATTCCTCAAGGATCTAATACCAGAAATACCATTTGACCCAGCAATCTCATTACTGGGTATATATCCAAAGAATGATAAATCATTCAGCTATAAAGACACATGCATACGTATGTTTATTGCGGCATTATTCACAATAGCAAAGACTTGGAACCAACCCAAATGCCCATCAATGATAGACAGAATAAATAAATTGTGGCACATATATGCCATGGAATACTATGCAGCCATAAAAAAAGGATGAGTTCACGTCCTTTGCAGGGTCATGGATGAAGCCAGAAACCATAATTCTCAGCAAACTAACACAAGAACGGAGAATGAAACATCGCATGTTCTCACTCATAAGTAGGAGTTGAACAATGAGAACACACAGACACAGGGAGGGGAACATCACACACTGTGGCCTATCGGGGTGTGGGGGGGGCTAGGGGAGGAATAGCATTAAGAGAAATACCTAATGTAGATGACGGGTTGATGGGTGCAGCAAACCACCATGGCACATGGATACCTATGTAACAAACCTGCGTCTTCTGCACATGTACCCTCAGAACTTAAAGTAAAATAATAATAATAAAAGAATCATCCTGCATTATGTCTCAGCCACTGTGACATTTAAGAAAGTCATATATTCCTTCTGGCCTCAGTTTCCTTACTTATAATCCAAGGATGTTGAAATAGATGATCTATGATTCTTTCTGGTATTTAATATTATATTCTCGTTTTCACCAAAAAGCTATATATTTCCTTCTGGCCATGGCTCTGTGATCATTTGAATGTACAAAGGTTTTCATGAGAATTGACTTTAGAAATTCTAAGAACATTTGAGTAAGTTAAATATTTTAGACTTGAAATCTATCTTGTAACTTTTCTAATTTTGTTTACAATTTTTTTCAAGCTACAAAGGCAACATTTACCAAGCCCAAAAGCGGAATTTTCATTTTTATATTAGATGCAGTTAATTATAAATGTGATAAAAGTCAGAGCCCCGTTCTGTATGAAACTGCTGAATATGGCAGTGAAACTTACAGAAAAAGGAAACAAGCTAAACAAATCATCATCCTAAACCCTAACAGTGATGTCCACTCTTCGATGAAAAAAACTACCCAGAGCAGAATTGCATTTCTCCTCCTTAAAGTAAGGTGCTCGATCACCTTAAAGTATAAAATGCCTCTCACTCCAGTGCTCCTGGAGTTATTTATCTATGCTGGCGTGTTAACTTTTTTTACTTGACTAATGACTAAGTTGAGATTGAAATAGGAATGTGTGGGGACTCGTATTTAAGTCATTATGAATAAAAATAACTTGTAGGTTGTACTGTTTCTTACTATTTCAAGAAAGAAATGTTATCTTCTCCACAATGTTTAGGAATAAAACAGCTTTCTATCAAATATAGACATACATGTGTAACCCAAATACAAACCGCACATAGGGTGGTTTGGGCCATGGGATGAGTCTGTGATAGTTGTGTACTCTACTGTTACTAGCCAAACACAAATGGAACTACATTACCATTCAGGAAAACTACAGGGGACATTGATGTTCAATAGGCTCCCAAGAGTTACAATTCTAGTGAATGTTGAGATGATCATGCTGAGTCTTTTCCATACACTTATAATCTTCAATATTTGTATCATGGTTTATAATGGTCAATAGGACCCATAGTCCTCTTACTTAATGAAGAGGTGTAATTATAATGTTGTGGAGGTCAAACAAACTCCATCTTGGATGTTAATCTGCTGTATTGACTTACGATTAACTAGTTTCAGGAAGCCTCTAAGATTTCCATTTATCTATTGTTCCTCATTTAAGAAGATTTACTTACCACAAATCCTACCCTTAAGTCAAACGACCTTGATGTTATCGTAATTCAGATGTCCTACTCTCCCTTCTGAATCACACTTTCCCTATGGTATATACGCCCTGGGTCTGGGAGATAATAGGATGGGGATCCACCATCTTGTCTTGTGTGGCAGGAGACACAGACGTGTCTTCTGTTCGTAAGTTCTTATTAAATATTTCTTTCTAAGAAACTGGATATGTTAGCCTCTTTTTTGGCCTCTCAGCTTCCTTGAACTTTGGGAGTAGGTTTGCATAGACCTGCCTACCACAAAACAAATGTATTATTTATAAACAGATGAAAGAAGTATTTAACATTATTTAAGAAGAAAAACTCCATCACAGGTTTCTGAAAGAAGGTAGATTAAAGCAAATTTCCAAAGCATCCTAGCTTTTATTAATCTTAACATACTATGTTGCAATCATCCTATGTTGGACTTACGGTTTTGTTTTCCAGCATAGGTGTATGTATCTATATCATTTTGTGAATATCTATTTATATTCAACAATGACAAAATTCAACACCAAAACAGCTTTGCTTATCTGTACCTATTATTTACTCCCAGTCTGTACAGTATGATAATTGGCCTGCTTTTCTCATTCTGTTCTTTTTTGCATGATTCTTCTTGAATCAGTTGCCCTCCTTTCATCCTGCAAACTCTCACACTGCACTAGATTTGGCTCAGCCTTGAAGATGCAGTTCCAGAGTTTATTCTCTGCCACAAAGCTCTGAGTCCCTCCCACAGTCACCCTGCTTTCTGGATCAGGTGCTTTATCTATCACCATCTCTATCAGAGCACAATATTACACCAATGTCAATACAATGTTTTAATTCATCTGTCTTCCCCAGTAGACTCAGAACTCTGAGGAGAGAAATTTTTCATACTTACCTTTGTATCTTACGCAGCACTGTGGTCAACTTAGCTTAATAAGAAGTCTGTAAACAAAATGAATAAAAATACCAGAAATAACACTTTGGCTTAGATGGAACATCAGAATGGGGACATTGTGGGAAATGTCAAAAATTTTTATACACCTTGTCTACGTATATAGCTCTGTTATGACAGAGGTAACTTAAGTATCTTCAGACAGAAACATCTGATAAACAGTTACCTTCAGAAGTTTGGACCAGTTTACTTTCTTTAGCAGCCTGAGCATTTGTATGTATGATTGGGATTGCTGTGCTTGAGAGAGACCCTGTGACTATTAGTCATACTGTTGCTACTACATACTAGTAGCATGAGACAGTGAACTATCTTCTCTTCTCATATGTGCATGCCATTTATGTCCAACTATGTTTTAAGATTGAGCTTCCTGATTGTGTTTTCTGGAGATACTGTTTCAACCTCTACTGTTTAAGGATAAGATAAAAGAGAATTATAACACTGTGGGTAAAATTTTGATTTAAAATTATTGGCCAGTCACGGTGGCTGATGCCTGTAATCCCAGCACTTTGCAGGGGAGGGCGAGGCAGGCGGATCATTTACGGTCAGGAGTTTGAGACCAGCTTGGCCAACATAATAAAAGCCGCTCTCAATACTACCACAGCTGATGCTCTCTTGAAAGCACCACCTCCCAGCAGAAGGCCAAATAGCACAAAAATAGTGCACTCATCAACCAAAGCTAAGGACCCTCACAGAGTCCATTTCATCTCCCTGCCACCTCCACCAGAGCAGGTGCTGGTATTCATGGCTGAGAGATCCACAGACGGTTCAGATCACAGGACTCTGGGCAGAAAACCCCCAGAACCACCTCAGAACCTGGTAGACTTGCTGGGTGGCTAGATCCAGAAGAGAGATAACAGTCACTACAAGCCTGGCTCTGAGAAAGCCACATTCCTTGGAAAAGGAGGAGAGTACTACATCAAGGAAACACCCTGTGGGACAAAAGAATCTGAACAACAGCCTTGAGCCCTAGACCTTCCCTCTGACAGAGCCTACCCAAACGAGAAGGAACCAGAAAACCAACTCTGGTGATGTGACAAAACAAGGTTCTTTGACACCCCCCCAAAATTACACTAGCGCACCAGCAATGAATCCAAACCAAATAGAAATCCCTGATTTACCTGAAAAGGAATTCAGAAAGTTAATTATTAAGCTAATAAGGGAGGTACCAGGGAAAGGTGAAGCCCAATGTTAGGAAATTTAAAAAAATTATACAAGAAGTGAAGTGAGAAATATTCAACAAAATAGCATAAATAAAAACAGTCAAAACTTCAGGAAAAAATGGAAGCACTTATAGAAATGCAAAATGCTCTGGAAAGTCTCAGCAATAGAATTGAACAAGCAGAAGAAAAACTTCAGAGCTCAAAGACAAGGTTTTCAAATTAACCCAATCCAACAAAGACAAAGAAAAAAGAATGAGAAAATATTAACAAAGCCTCCAAGAAGTCTGGGATTATGTTAAGCGACCAAACCAAAGAATAATCAGTGTTCCCGAGGAAGGAGAGAAATCTAAAAGTTTGGAAAATATATCTCAGGGAATAATTGAGGAAAACTTACCCATCCTTGCTAGAGAACTAGACATCCAAATATAAGAAGCTCAAAGAACACCTGGGAAATTCATAGCAAAAAGATCATCGCCTAGGCACATTGTCATCAGGTTATCTAAAGTTCAGGTGAAGCAAAGGATCTTAAGAGCTATGAGGCAAAAACACCAGGTAACCTATAGAAGAAAACATATCAAATTAACAGCAGATTTCTCAGCAGAAATCCCACAAGCTAGACGGGGTTTGGGACCTATCTTTAGCCTCCTCAAACAAAACAATTACCAGCCAAGAATTTTGTACCTACTGAAACTAAGCTTCATAAATGAAGGAAAGATGCAGTCTTTTTCAGACAAACAAATGCTGAGAGAATTCACCACTACCAAGCTACAAAACTGCTAAAACTGCTAAAAGGAACTGTAAGTCTTGAAACAGATCCTAGAAACATATCAAAACAGAACTTGTTTAAAGCATAAATCATACAGGACCTATAAAACAAAAATACAATTAAAAAACAAAAACAAAAAATCAAGGTATACAGGCAACAAATAGCATGATGAATGAAATAGCACCTCACATCTCAATAATAACGTTAAATGTAAATGGCCTAAATGCTCCACTTCAAAAATACAGAATTGCAGAATGGATAAGAATTCACTAATCTTTAGTTCAACCATTGTGGAAGTCAGTGTGGTGATTCCTCAGGGATCTAGAACTAGAAATACCATTTGACCCAGCCATCCCATTACTGGGTATATACCCAAAGGATTATAAAACATGCTGCTATAAAGACACATGCACATGTATGTTTATTGCAGCACTATTCACAATAGCAAAGACTTGTAACCAACTCAAATGTCCAACAATGATAGACTGGATTAAGAAAATGTGGCACATATACACCATGGAATACTATGCAGCCATAAAAATGATGAGTTCATGTCCTTTGTAGGGACATGGATGAAGCTGGAAACCATCACTCTCAGCGAACTATCACAAGGACAAAAACCAAACACCACATATTCTCACTCATAGGTGGGAATTGAACAATGAGAACACATGGACACAGGAAGGGGAACATCACACACCCGGGCCTGTTGTGGGGTGGGGGGATGGGGGAGGGATAGCATTAGGAGATATACCTAATGTTAAATGACGAGTTAATGGGTGCAGCACACAAACATGGCACATGTACATGTATGTAACTAACCTGCACGTTGTGCACATGTACCCTAAAACTTAAAGTATAATGAAAAAAAAAAGAATTCACTAATCAACTATCTTCTGCCTTCGAGAGACACACTTAACACATAAGGACTCACATAGACTTGAAGTAAAGGGGTGGAAAAAGACATCTCACGCAAATGAAAACCAAAAGAGAGCAGGAGTAGCTATTCTTATATCAGACGAATGAAACTTTAAAACCACAGCAGTTAAAGAAGACAAAGAGTGACATTATATAATGATGAAAGGGATAATCCAACAGGAAAATATCAAAATCCTAAATATATATGCATCTAACACTACAGGTCCCAGATTTATAAAACAGTGACTAACAGATGTACGAAATCAGCTAGAAAGCAAACAATAATAGTGGGGACTTTAATACTCCACTGACAGCACTACGTAGGTCATTGAGACAGAAAGTCAGCAAAGAAACAATGGATTTAAACTATACCCTGGAACAAATGGACTCAACAGATATATACAGAACATTCTACCCAACAACTGCAGAATATACATTCTATTCAACAACACATGGAACTTTCTCCAAGATAGACCATATGATAGGCCACAAAATGAGCCTCAATAAATTTAAGAAAATCGAAATTATATCAACCACTCTCTCAGACCACAGTGGAATAAAACCGGGAATCAACTCCAAAAGGAACCTTCAAAACCATGCAAATACATGGAAATTAAATAACCTGCTCCTGAATGAACATTGGGTCAAAAATGAAATCAAGATGAAGATTAGAAAATTCTTTGAACCGAACGACTATAGTGTCACAACCTATCAAAACCTCTGGGATACAGCAAAGGTGGTGCTAAGAGGAAAGTTCATAGCCCTAAACGCCTACATCAAAAAGTCTGAAAGAGCACAAACAGGCAATCTAAAGTCACACCTCAATGAACTAGAGAAACAAGAACCAACCAAACCGAAACCCAGGAGAAGAAAGGAAGTAAGAACAGAGCAGAACTAAATGAAAGTGAAACAAAAAAATACAAAAGATAAATGAAACAAAAACCTGGTTCTTTGAAAAGATAAATAAAATTGATAGAGCATTAGCAAGATTAACCAAGAAGAGAGAAAATCCAAAGAAGCTCGATTAGAAACGAAAAGGGGGATATTACAACTGACACCACAGAAATATAAAAGATCATTCAAATCTACTGTGAACACCTCTACGTCCATAAAGTAGAAAACCTAGAGGAGATGGATAAATTCCTGGAAAGATACATCCTTCCTAGCTTAAATCAGGAAGAATTAGATACTCTGAATAGACCAATAACAAGCAGCGAGATCGAAATGGTAATAAAAATTTACCAACAAAAAAAGTCCAAGACTAGACAGATTCACAGCAAAATTTGCATTCACTAATCCTGTCTCCTGTGCTAGTCTACTGTTAAATTTATCCGATGAGTTAATTTCAGATATATTTCAAGTTGCAGTTCTAGAACATCTATTTAATTTCTTTTTAGACTCTGTCTACATTTAAATATTCCTTTTTAAAATCTAATTTGTCTACCTGCTTCTCTATTTTTTATCACGTTAATTAATGTTACATAATAACTTCTACATGTGACTCATCTCTGGCTCTCATTAATTAATCTCTTTTATCACCTTTTCCTGCTAATCACATGTGACTTAGGGGTCAGCCAAGGACCTGAAGTAAATTTAATTAAAAAAAATGTAATTATTATTGGCACTTAATAGTTATACATGTGATATTTTGATTCCCGTATACAATGTGTAATGATTAATAAGGGTACTGTAATCCCAGCACTTTGGGAGGCTGAGGCAGGCAGATCACCTGAAATCGGGAGTTTGAGACCAGCCTGACCAATGTGGAGAAACCCTGTCTCTACAAAAAAAAAACAAAACAAAACAAAATTAGCCTGGCATGATGGTGCATGTCTGTAGTCCCAGCTACTCAGGAGGCTGAGGCAGGAGAATCGCTTGAACCCGGGGGGGCAGAGGTTGAGGTGAGCCGAGATGGCACCATTGCACTCTAGCCTGGGAAGGAGAGCAAAACTCCATCTCAAAAAAAAAAAAAAAAAAGGGTAATTAGGGGATCCATCACATCAAGTATTTAGCATTTCTTTGTGTTAGAAACATTCCAATTCCACTCTTTTAGTTATTTTAAGATATGCAATAGATTATTGTTAACTACAGTCACCCTATTGTGCTACTGAACACTAGATCTTATCCCTGAAGGGAGTTTTTAACCCAGAGGTTTGAATTCCTGTTCTGTTGTTCTCATCTCCAGGACTTTCCCTCATATTCCACCTGCTTTGGCAGCCCCACACAATAATATGTCTTCTTGACAACAAGGCCATCATTCTTTTCTTGAACTCTTATTTTCCTGCACTGAGGTTTGGAAGATGCCGTCAGTGAGAGCAAGGAAGAATGTAAGGCTCATCTTGTCTTCTCCTTCTTTCAAGGATTATAGATATGCTCTAGGTACTGTTCAGGGCCTAGAAAAAGTGATTTCTATGTCTTGTCTAACTCTTAACTATTTATGACAAGAGAATAAGTTCAGCACCAAATAATTCCTCTTGGCTTCAGATAATATAAATTCTTTCAAATTTTTTAAATCAAATTAATTCTTTTCATGTGAAATCCATTGTCTTTAAGTTACTAGTCAATCAAATTACTACCTTCTCTTCCAAGAATGTTAAAGTCGGGGGTAGGGAGAATAGTCCAAATTTATTGCCTTTGAATTTTTATCTCCAACCCATCATCCCATGTCAATATGATTTTTGATGTCTTTGCTTTGTGGAATGTTCTGTACAAGTTCAATGACTTTTAGTTTATCTGAGATAATAGATTTATCTTGCTTTTCTACCTGTTTGACCTGTGCAGCATTTGTCATTAGTAACAATCATGCTTTTCTTAAAATCCTTCTTATATTACTCTGTTTTTGTATCACTGACTGCAATAAACTGAATGCTTATGTTCCCCCAAAATTCATATGTCAAAATCCTAACCCCTAAAATGATGGTATTGGGATGTGTGGAGCCTGGTAAATGAGATTAGTGTTCTTATAAATGAGACCCCAGAGAACACTTTCATTCTGTCTGCCATGTGAGTTTATAAGGAGAAGCCTGCTGCCTATGTGGAAGTGGGTCCTCACCAGACACCGAATCCGCCTGAGCCTTAACCTTGGGCTTTTTGGCCCCAAGAACACTGAGAAATATCTTTGTGTAGTTTATAAGCCACCAAGTTTATTTTGGTTATAGCAGTCCCAACAGATTACGATGTTGACAATATTTCATTGTCATCTTGATTCTATGTTCTCTGTAGGTATCTAGAAAATATCCCCCCTCAACACATATTCTTTCTGTATTCTCATTTAGTCATTCTAATTGACTCCTGTGGCTTCAACCATCACCATTAAGCAAATGATTTTCTTGACTGTAGCCCTAAACTTTCTCTCAGGGCTCATATACCTACTTTTTTTTTTTTTTGAAACTATGGAATTAATGAAATAGCATTGGATTGAGCACTTCTGATTATTTTGTAGAAAATTGACAGTAATTTACTCCACATTTGTGGGAATCCCTGTCTTCTTCCCAAATCCTTACTAGTTCCTAAGCCCCATAAAGGCAAAGACAGAATCTTATTTGTCTGTGTAGATTTTGCAGTGCTTCAGAAACAGTTGATAAACATTTTGCAGAGCAAATGTTTACCATCATATATGTTTGAAGGCTCTATTAATATTCCAAGGATAATTGTCCTGCTAGTCACCAACTAGATTTTGAGTGTGCCCTTTTTACAGCAGCCATAAAAGGTGAATTTTTTAAACAACAAACAGGGCCTAAATACTCTGCAAAAGAAGGAGGGAAGGATGTGACGAGAGGAGTCAGGGAATGGAAGACTGGATGGATTCTGAGAGGGGTAAAGTCAGAGGGAAATCACAAGGGCATTTTAGGTACAGGAAATCCATTCCATGATTGGAATCTGTTCACCTTCTTTAGTATAGAACACTTTTTCAACACTCTCAGTTCTCCAGTGAAAATGACTACATTCATGAATAATTTTGGCAAGTGTTTTTTTCTTTTTCTTTTTCCTTCGATCCTTAGAATTAGAAGAAGATTGTGTTCCACATCTAGACCAATTGATTGAGGACCAGAGAGATCAGATATTTGGAGACAGATGTGGCAACAAGAAAATTTATAGAAATTTTGGAAACATCTGTAGACTTCCATAGGCTATGAAGTTTCTATCTGGGTCTTGATGTCTCAGTCAATTTCCAAATAATAGTAACATTTACAATGCACCATTTAAAAAATATCATAAAGGCTGGGTGCGGTGGCTTATGCCTGTAATCCCAGCACTTTGGGAGGCGGAGGCATGTGGATCACTTGAGGTCAGGAGTTTGAGACCAGCCTGGCTGACATGGTGAAACCTTGTCTCTACTAAAAATACAAATAAAAAAAAAATTAGCCTGGCATGGTAGCGGGCACCTGTAATCCCAGCTGCTTGGGAGGCTGAGGCAGGAGAATTGCCTGAACCCAGGAGTTGGAGGTTGCAGTGAGCCAAGATCAAGCCACGGCATTCCAGCCTGGGTAACAGAGCAAGACTCCATCTCAAAAAGAAAAAAAAGAGAAAAAAATACCATCAAATGTAATTTCTCATTTTTCTTGGTATACCTAAGTTCCTCAAGGACAGAATCATACCTTATTCATTTTTTGTTGTTTCTTCCTTTCCTATCCCTAAAATACAGACCAGTGAATTACAGGATGAATTATATAGTTGATCAATTTAAATGAATGAAATGAGTAAGTTAATGGATTTAAGCTAATTCCTCACTGTTTACAGCCAATAAACAACCAGATTACCTTGATTTCCAAGATGAGGAGTCTTCCAAATGTGTTAGCAATTATATAGATTCAAGGAAACAACAAGGTTAGTAGTTCTTATACATTAATATGCTTCAAAACAAGCTGGAATATTTGCTCAAACAATTTTAGGAGCTCCACACAGAGTTTTTGATTCTGTAGATCTGAGGTGGGTCTCAAGATTTTGTATTTCTAACAAGTTCCCAGGTGAAGCTGATGCTACTGATTTGGAGACCATACTTTGCAAACCACTCATGAAGGTGACATTATTCAAACACACAGAATTCTCTCCACGGAAAACACTGTAGGAAGACTGTTCTTGAAATGCTTAAAAATCTCCTTCACTGCCCTGTGGCATAACAAGGTGGAAGGTACCTGTGTTGTACAGCCTCAGCTCTGACACCCACTCAGGATGACCTTAGGAAAGCCACATCATGCCTTCGTACTTCAGCTTCTTATAAAGAGGTTAACAGAAACTTTTATATTCTGCAAGCTCTTTCTAGAATGTAAACTCTGACTACAGAATTGAAAGTACATTAGCCTTTTATGAAGAATATTAACTCAGCTCTAGTGGTTCTCCAGAAGCTTTGGTTATGAGATTCTGTCATTAGCCAGACCCTGGAAAAGTAACATATTAATATTGGTTATAACTAAAACCAGAAATTGACCTTGTTCATTCTTTTATGCCTTCTCTAATACAAAGATATTGAATGTACCCGATTTGGACTGGGGTCTAGTTTTTCTCCTTCTATATCATGTAAAGTCTGCAGAGACAGGAGAATGGAGAAGTTGCCTTCTTTGACTATGTCCCAGGGGTACTTTAGCTCTTGAGTAGGTGCACAGTAATGTCAATAGAACAACCACTCCAAATGAACAAAGTCTTAAAGGAAAAGCATTTCAAACTCAGTATCTTTTTCTGTTACAAACAATATCCATATTTTAAAATCAGCCACATAGGATAAATATACTTTTGTTCTCTCCCTTTTCCAAAAAAGATTTGATTCTTCATAACCGTTCATAACCAGAATGCCTTTTTGGAGTTCTGTATGCATAGGGGTTGGTCTTGTATGTACAGGGATTTAGAATAGTCGCATAATTTGAAGAAATAGGCAAAACCTAACATTAGTTTTGAACTTCTATATATGGTGATAGGTACCCAATGTAGTTAATAGTGAAGCATTGCCAGTTCATTTACGTGTCATTGGTAATTTTCTTTGTTCATTTACTTGCCAGTTCATTACTTGTTCATGCTTATTCATTTTTTAATGGTTGACATAGGTTGACACCATCTAAACAAAACAATGATTATATTTCTCATCCTTTCGTTTAATCTTTTGTTTGATAGAACATTGAAACAAGTTGCGTTCCAAGTGGTACCCTTTATCTGTGAGCTACCACATGCTCTGTAGAAGAGACTTGTGCGGCATCAGGGAGTCACATTCCACTGTCAAACATCCCTAATTTTGAGTTGTCTGCTCTGTATCCCTGTCAGCACCATGTATTAGACTGATGTTTCGATTCTAGCAGAAAGAAGAAAAATGATACAGGCAACACTAGGATGTAAAATTTTATGAAAATCATGGTACTTTTAGAGCAATAACATACTTTTAGACAACAATCACCTTTTCTTAATATTATGTCGAAAGTGGTTTATGTATTACAGGGGTGACAATCAACCATAGATGCCGTTTGTCCAGGGACAGTCCTGGTTTATGCCTATTTACTCAGGAAACTTACTAATAATGCTCTCTTTTGTTACCACATGCTTTAGTGTGGATGATAAACATGGTCACATTATTTATTAGCAAGTGTAAGCCACACTCAAAAAACTACTGTTTTGTATGTTTATTAAAGAGGTAAGCTGTAAACATTTTCCGATTACTAGTACATATACAGTTTCTAAAACATCGGGGCAAAAACAGTAATTTACTTCATCATATAATTAAGCTTTGATTCAAAAAGAATCTCTGATAGACACGCTGAAAGTACAATGGCTATGAAACGAATAGTAGTAGTTCTTTTCCCCATTTACCCAGTCCAGAGTGTAAGTAGCACTTTTCATACATATAATTGTCATAAAAGCTATGAAAATTATCATTTTTACTGAAGCATTCAGAATATAGTCCCTATAAAAAGTGATTCCTGCATGTAGAATTTAGGCAAGAAGGGAAACTAGAAACTTTTCATTTCCTCAGCAAAGGAAGCAAGTTGTCCTTGTTGAGAAATTCAAGAGAGGAAAACTTGAGGTTGATATTCAATGATTTTAGAAAACTATAACTAAATCTCTTTTTGTCTGAACTCTAAGAAAAAGGTAAAACACTAGAGGAAATAGCCAGAAAGTTAAGTAGACTAAAGCTCATCCAGATGGGAGAAAAGTCAGAATTCAACCTGGACTCTCAAGTATTAAGCTAGCACATTCCCTCAACATCAGATTTTTCTATAACTCAGGTATATAAACATTTTCAGTACGAATATTTGCATGGAAATTAAGTAAAGTGAGTTTCCAACTGTCTCAATTGGTAATGTTACTCTATATATTTTTTAGATGAGCATTTTGTGAATATTCCTGAATTGTTGGACATTGTTTAAAATATTGTAAAATTATTAAAAAATGTAAAATTAAAAAATTACATCTGTTAAAATATTGTTCATTTATATAGGAACAACTCTGTATTCTTCACAAACATAATTGAACTAAATTAAACCATAAACAAAACCTGGAAAGCAAACCTCACCCAGACCAATTAAATCCATCACTGGAAAGTGGGGATGAGGTCTTATTACTGGAAGAGCATGTTTATTAGTTTTTTAGAGCTGCCATATCAAAGTACGACAAACTGGTTGGCTCAAGCAATATACTTTTTCTTTTTCTCATAGTTCTGGAGGCTAGAAATACAAGATCAAGGTGTCAGCAGGTTTGATTTTTTTCAGAGGCCTCTCTCCTTGGCTTGCAGATGGCCGCCTTCTTACTGTGTCTTCAAATGGTTGGCACTCTGTGTTGTCCGTGTCCTGATCCACTCTTTTCATAAAGATATCAGTCAGATTGGATTAAGATCTATCCGTATGACCTTATTTTATCTTAATTATTTCTTTAAAGGTCACATTCCTTGGTATTCAACGTTAGGGCTTTAACGTATTAATTCTGGGTGGAGATAATCAGCCTATAACATCATGTGTGTGTTAGAAGTCCTACTTCCACCAAGCCAATTCTTTGACACTAACAGGGAGATACTGCTGTAACTGCCCACCTTGAGAGGTTTATTTTGGAAAGTTAAAACATTATTTTCTATTTGAGAATAACAATTCTGTAGTGAATAAAGTTTCTCATCTTTATTCTATAGCCATATGAGAAATGAAGACTTATTATCAAAGCCATAAACAGAAATTCTATCAATTCTCCTTACACTGTGGTAAATTTCTTACCTTTTCTTTTCTTTTTTTCTTCAGTACTTGACCCCTATCCCACTGATCCTCTTGTACTTTAGTGATAGCTCTTGCTTATCTTTCAAGTTCAATTCCCTGTTCTTACTTTGGAACTATAATAAAAAGGATACTGTATAATTTAATTAATCAAAATATCTCATTCGCCAACCATTATAGAAACAAAAAATCGAAATTTGATAGTTCTTCTCTATTGGATACTTAGCATGATACTGAGCTTAATGCTATATTCTTTTAAAAATTTATTAAAAGTTTCTTTTTGTAGAGATGAGGTTTTACTATGTTGCTCAGGCTGGTCTTGAACTCCTCAGCTCAAGCAGTCGTCCTACCTTGGCTTTCCAAAGTGCTAGGATTACAGGCATGAACTACTGCACCTGGTCAGTGCTATATTCTAAGATTCCTGAAAGCCATTATTTATTGAGCTGGTTCCAAGATAAACTGATGATATAATTTGGAAGTACCGGATGTTTTTCCTTGGAATGTTACTGCCTCCAATTTGTTTGTAGAGGCTAGTCCTTTTCAGTGCATGGGGAATTAAAGGGTAGCCAACACATATTATACTTTCATCTGTTATATTGATCGACTATAAAACAGTACTTCAGAATTAGAGTTTTATAGGCAAAGATACCAGGGTTTAACCCTTGGTCTGCCATTTTTCTAGCTGACTGAACTTGGGAAAGTTTTACCTTATTTAGACCTTTATTTCCTCATCTGTTGAATATAGTAATATCAAATGTAAAGGCTTGATTTGGGAATTAAATAAAATAATGCTTAAAATACATATTTCACAATGTCTAGCACACAAGAAACACAACATTTATTTAGTTATTATATTTTGTCTTCAGCTTTCCAAATGGCTGCTATGAAGGAAATGGGAAAGGGGAGCAATTTAGATTTATAAAAATGAGTGTAAATGCGTTTTTCCTTTCATATGGGAAGACCCAGGACACTTATAGGAAGCAAAAATGGTGAGCAAATTTTAAAATGTAAGCACTTTCCCGGTAGGAACTTATCTTCCCCATCAAAGTGGGTATCAGCTTTTCTCCATCAGTTCCTTCCTCTTTACTATCTACTGAAAAAAGTTCTATCCCTTTTATATTTGTCCTTTAGGTTAAAATCAAGGTGTTGGTGAGGCTGTGTTTTTTTTTTTCTCGAGGATCTGGGAGAGAATACGTTTTCTTGTCCTTTCCAGCTTCTAGAAGCCATCTGCCATTTCTTGGCTTATGATTGCCTTCCTCCTTCTTCAAAGTCAGCAAGAGTGGGTTGAGTCTTCATTTTTGTTACCCTGCTTTTGTTGTTGTCACATCTCTTTCTCTGATTCTAGTCAGGGAAGTTTCTCTGCTTTTAAGGACCCATGTGAGCCATCTCAACAATCCAGGATAATTTTTCCATTTCAAGGTCCTCATCTTAATTACATCTATAAAGTCCTCTGCCAAGTAAGGTGACATAGTCACCTCAATACAAAGGACTTAATTCACATAGTGCAGAATCTGGAGATGTAAGTGAATGAATGGGAGAAGAAAATGGGAAAATATTTCCTGGAGGATTTGAGCAGAAATGCGCTGCAGGAGTTATAGTAGGAGTTGTCAAAAGACAAAATTACAATAAACTTAAAAATTGAATTGGCTTTTATTTGTGATTCTGGAATAGAGCAAAATGTCATTTTATAGAATAGAATGAGTTGGGCATGATAGAATGGCTGGTTTTTGTAAGGTGGGGACATGAAAACAGAAAAATAAAAAAAAAGTGACTGGTTAACATCAAGTCACTACAGGTTCCCTTTCTTGTAAGTGTTGAAGCAAAGAGGACTTCCTTAAATGATGCTGACTTAGATCGACTGTGCTCTTTCTGATAGAGTTCTGTGAATCTCCTGTTTCCAGGAGAAACTGGCTTAAAGTACAGTTTGATGGTGTGGCATTTAGCGTGCACTGACCCCATTTTTATATGTTTTGGGCTGCAGGGGCCTAGGCAGGACACTAGTCTAAAACAATGGATTCCATAAATTTTATCATAGGAAAAAGAAGAAAGGGGATTCTAAAAATTATTGTTGTGGACTGCGTGTTTACTTTGAGATGTTAAAGAAATACCATAAGCCGGTGATTATCTTGAACTTAGGTTTTAGTTATGTTTCAATTTATTTGCTATATAGTTCTTTAATTGGACCATGTGAATCACAGCGTCAATAGGGTTACACAGAGTGTTAAAAGAAAAACCTTAGACAAATTAAATATAACAGAGTTTAATTGAGCAGAGGAGGACTGTTGCATTGGGCAGCCTCTCAGGCCAGAGTAGATGCAGAGAGACTCCAGCAGAGCCACGTGCTGGAAGAACATTTATGGAGAGAAAAAGGGAAGCAACCTATGGAAAACAGGTATGTGAGATATGGAAACAGCCAGATTGGTTATAGCTCTGGGTTTGCCTTATTTGAACGCAATTTGAATAGTTGGCTGTCTTTGATTGGCCAAAACTCAGTGATTGGAACAAGAACAGATTACAGTCTGTTTATATATCCAGTTAGGTTACAGTTGCCGTGCACAGAGAAACCACGAGGCCAAGCTTTGAATATATAAGGAGGCAGCTTTGAGCTAAATTTAACAAAAAGGTATGCATGTTTTGAAAGGATAGGGCCACAAAATAACAGATATTATGGGAGAGAGAAAGAAATAAGCGAGAGAAAAGGAGAAGGAAAAGAGAAAGCAGGAGGGGGAAAAAGGATGGATATGAATTAAAAAAAGGCAGGAAGACGTAAGATAAACTACTTATTTCAACATTCTGACTAAAGTAGAACCCTGCAATCTGAGTTGTTTGTATCCAGATTCAACTACTCAGAGTCACATTTAAAGTCACATTTTAGGCAAGGCAAGACCACAGATCAATTTGCTAACCTTACATTTTAAAAGTCTTAACCACTAGTTTATTTTGGGTGCCATGGAAACAAATAACTGGCTTTACTAACCAGACACTTTTAAGCTGGTGGTTTTGGCTAGGTGTAGTCACAGCTAGAATCAGGGACCAAAACCGAGCCTCAATCATGACTAAGCAGATGCAGAGATGTTCAATAACAAGTGACATTTTCATCTTAGACAAGGATTACAGATTACAGGTTCTCAAATTTCAAATTTTGGCTTTGTCATTAGATGATAATTCTACCTCTGGTGTATCGTTTCGTTTTTGCTCATCCTTTTCTGGAAACAATAGCAATTTTCATGCAGAGACTGATCTTACGTCCAGGTAGCTGATGTTTCACATTTATGAGTTAGATGCTGGTTTGATTTTTTTGTTTGTTTAGTCTCTAGCCATGTCCTCAGAAGCTCATTATAGAGAAAGTAGAAGTTATAATAACTAAAAATTGGAACTATAACTCTTACACTTTCAAATTAATACAATAAAGTGCAGATGAGTACCAGGGTTTTAGAAGACTCTACTCAGGGGCACAGAAACCAAAATCAAAACAAGGCAGGACTCCTACAATTCAGTGAGTGATGATCTGGTGCATAAGACCAGCAAAATCATAAATCATCACCGTGCAAGTCAGAAAGTGATCATTATAAACTAAGTAATAGTTTTACTTTAAGACAAGAGTGAGTGGGATGGGAAAGCTGCTGTGCATCATTTCCTCATAGAGAAGATTCAGATAGCTAAACACAGTCGGCTTTGATTAAAAAAAACAAAAAACAAAAAACAAAACAACAACAACAATGACAAAAAACAAAAAGAAAGACCCAATGATAACAAAGAAAATTCATACAGAGGATCTTAAAAGAAGCTTATTTCTCTAGAGGTGAAATAATGGAAATGGAAGAGGAGCTATGAACTGAGTACAAAGAAGAAAAAAAGGAAAGGGCCACTGATTAGGTAGTTTATTTTTAATTCTATAGCTTATTTTTTCTTATCCTAAGAGATTATGTATGTGCAGATTATTGAGCAAACACCAAAATTAGTCCTCCATAATCTGCTAAAAGATAACTACTCTGTCATTTTATTCTCTTTCAATTTTTGTCCTCTTATAGTTTTACTTGAGATTTAGCTGTGTAATTTGTATCTCACTTGTCTTTTTAAAAAATGTCATAAACACTTCCCCATGTTTTTAGAAACTTTGTCGATAATATTGCAAAGTCTCTATAAAATTTATGTGTAATTTTTAACATCCCTTATTATCGAATACTTAAATGGCTTCCTTTTTGGTTTAGTTGATTTTTGTTATTGTTGTTATGAGAATTAACAGTGCAATTAATACCTTTGATGTTAAGAATTTGCTGCATTATTTTGTTTCCTTAAAATAGTTTTCTGGAAATGGACTCTTGAGTAGAAAAACTTAAGGCTATAAAGGGACAGATATGAAGTGCATAGTGTTCTTGGCACAGGTAATAGCACAGACAAAAGCAGGCTATTTCACTGGTTATGAAAATAGTTGTGAAAAAGTAAACTTTGTAGAAACGATTTTCCACATAGGTCCTAGGTTAACATGTGAATATAGAGTCTTCTATTTATGAAAAAGCAAAAACAAAAGGCCTGGATTTTTTTTGTTTTTGTTTTTGTTTGGAAAGGGTCTTACTCTGTGGTCACCCAGGCTGGAGTGCAATAGCAAGATCACAGATTACTGCAGCCTCGACCTCCTGCTGAGCTCAAGCCATCTTCCCACCTCAGCCTCCCAGATAGCTGGGACTACTGGTGCGCACTGCCACACATGGCTAATTTATTGTGGTTTTTGGTAAAGATGGGATTTGACCATATTGCCCCGGCTGATCCTGACCTCTGCATGTTTTAAATTATAAATGATACTGTGAATCCCTGACTATAGCATTGGACAGATATAAGATGTCTTAGAATGGGAGAAAGAGAAAATTTACAGCTAGTCTGGTTGTGTAGAGTTGTGAATTATAAGTAAAAAGTGATTTTAAGACAAGAGTGAGTGGGATGGGGAAGCTGCTGTGCATCATTTCCTCATAGAGAAGATTCAGATAGTTAAACACAGTCGGCTTTGATTAAAAAAAAACAAAAAACAAAAAACAAAACAACAACAATGACAAAAAACAAAAAGGAAGACCCAATGATAACAAACAAAATTCATACAGAGGATCTTAAAAGAAGCTTATTTCTCTAGAGGTGAAATAATGGAAACGGAAGAGGAGCTATGAACTGGAGTAACCCAGGAATGAGCCCTTGAGGCAGTTTCTTTAGGTTAGAAAGAAGAGTTCACAAGAAACCTGGGATGAATCTCTGGAGAGCTTTTAAAGGCAGCTGAGCTTGGCTACTGAATGACGTGAAACCCTAAAAATACAATAGGGATATCTCTTTCCAGGTCAGGAAATACCAGTGTGCTCCAATCTATTTACAAAGAATGGATAGTTGAAAGTCCTTACTATCAGCTGGTAATAGCAGCAATGAGAGGAAAATACTAGGCTAGGCTGTGTTCTTCAGCCAGAAATGATCCCCTTTTTACCTCCGGATAATAGCAGCAAAGGGAAACACATCTACCAGCACACTAGCAGTTAAACATGGAGCTCCATTTTGTTTGTTTCAATGATTTAAACAAAAGAAATCAAATACTCAGTGCTAGATCGGCATTTTCCTGGAACTAGAACTGCTCTTTCTTGCAGGGAAACCACTGCACATTCTAGGTGGGACTGAACTTTTTCTCCAGCCGGAGAGGTTAGCAGCAAACATGGTCTTGAGTAACTAGAGTATCCAACCTTCTGGCCACAGTGAATGATTTAAGGACGGGCTTAATACCCACATCAGGAAAATCAAGGTCTGTGAAGGTTTTTTTTCAGTAGAAAATATCATCGAAAACTCTTACCCCAAGTTGACCAGTAGCTGTTTTTTTGTTTTGTTTTGTTTTGTTTTGTTTTGTTTGTTTGTTTTCTATTTTGTGGCCGGAGAAAGAAGAGAAAATCCTGATGTGCTTTAAAAATCCCTGGATCTATTCATGCCTGAAGCCATTATCTTTGATCTTCCCAGTCATTTAAGCCAGATCGGATAGTTTCTGCCAGCTACGACTGAAAATGTACTGATTAATACATGTTGTGTTTTCTTGTGTGCCACAGAAAAGAGTTTGTCAAAGAAGAGGCAGTACATATTTAGAAGACCCTGTAGTGAAGGGAGAAAATAAAATATACTCCCTCTTGACTCATGAAGGATGCTCAAGTACCTGAAAATTCTCCTGACAGAAGAGCTTTCCCTGAACGAGTTCAGGATGTTATGTAACAACAATAAGACTGGATGATCAAATATATGTATTTATTAAGTTTGTAAAAATCAAACAAATTTAAAACTGAGTAAAGATATTCTTGTTGATTTTTAAAGCAAGCTTTAGTATAATATTTTACATACAATATACTATACACAATGGATATACAATTAATGCATGTATACTATTACTTGCTTGCTGAAAATTTTTAGATTTCTCTGTCCCTTGAACTTCCAAAAAGTGGTTGTAATTTTTTTTGCATTATTGCATACTAGTAAGTATTGAATCTAAGCCTCTTTCCAAATGTTCATCACTTTCTAGGTTTAATGACTTTGAGTCACTCATCCATGCCTAGATCCAAGATCTCTCCAATTATGCAGAACAATCTGGACACTTGAGATGGAAAAAGCTTCAGATAACCTTTGCAATTATTTCCCCATGTCTTCCCCAATACTGGTTTCAACAATCTCCACTCTTCCCCTGACATCCTCAGACAATAGCTCAAATTACCAAGATTTCTGGGCATGATTGCCCTTCTCATAAGCTCTAGAGTGCTTCTTTGTTTTCTCTTGCTTCTATTTCTATTCTTGTTCTGACATCACTGAGGTTGTTTGGCAGTTTAGCTATCTACGGGCTGCTCGGAGTAGCTGATTTCTTGGGGTGCTGCCTTGAAGGCATCAGAAATTAATATATCTACCTCCTTCCCCTCATGCCTTAGATGCATTTTGCCCAGTTTACATGAGACTCTCTATAAAAGGAATCTGGACAAATTGATGTCAAGGTTACTTAAAGGGAATCTCTGTTCTGGAATACAAAACATTAAGTTAATTAGGGAGATTTTGGTATTCAGGTGAATGATGGTGGCCTGAGTTCTTTGTACCATTTTAATGAAACAGACATTATTATAAAATTGGTGTCAAGAAGCTTCATTTTAAATTTGGTTTCACCCCATCTCCAGGAGCTACATAAATTACCCAGGTGCTTTTGTCAAGGCTCTCAGAAGTCTAAGAATCTTGAAGAACCTTAGCTTTGGTGCAGTAATGTGAAGATCTGGCATACCCCTCTGTATGGTGGCAGAAAACTGAAACAATATAGAGCTAATTCCCTTCCCCTTGAAATTCACAGATCCTTCAGAAAATAGATATTTGGTATTTGATATATTTGATATAGTTTCTTGTTCTGCCTGTCTCTTTGGCCCTACTGCAGAAATTGTCACACTTTGATGGAAAATAAATTCTTTGAAGATAAAATCATCACCTAGGGAGCTTGTTACGATGCAGATTTCTGAGCTCCCCTGCCATACATTCTACATCAGTGGGTCTGAAGTAGGTCTAGGATTTAAATTCTTAACACACTTCCCAGAAAAGTTATATTTTGAAAAACATTTCCACAGGGAGTAGAGCACCAAGCTGTGCCAGGACAGCATGGGGATTCTTGTATTCCCTGCCAAGCTCAGGTTGGAGATGGGATATCATACTTTCCTATTAGTGTGCTTCCAACAGACTTGACCAAGATCGTCCCAACAGAAAGGGCCAATTACTTATGGATTCAGATTTCCCCCCATGTTTTACCTTTGACTCCTTAGCAAGAACATGATTTGCAACATAGAAAAAACATCTGGCAGGTTGGCAGTCCAGTGTGTAATCTAGTTTTAGGCTAAGCAGAATTCAGATACAGCAGTGAGGATTTGTGGGCTGGTGCCCAGTAGTTACAGTTGGTGAGAAGAGTTCCACTCTGTTTTACTTGCTCATGTTTTGTGGTCACAATCAGATCATTTATCAGCATCATACATTTGTCCAGCATAATTTCTCTTCTCCACTCTGAGTTGACATTTTAATGGATTGTTTATAGCCAACATGGTAGCAAGATACAGGATGTTGATTCACTGTTAATTTATTTCAACTAGGAAGATTACCAAAGCAGCATATCTTTCTGATATGGTTTGGCTCTGTCCCCACCCGTATCTCATCCTGAATGATAATATTCCTCATGTGTTGTGGGAGAAACCCATTAAGAGGTAATTGAATCACAGGGGCAGGCTTTTCCCCTGCAATAATGAATAAGTTTCATGGGATCTGATGGTTTTATAAAGGTGAGTCCCCCTGCGCATGACGCATGACCTCTTGCCTGCCGCCATGTAATACATCTCTTTGTCCTTCCTTCATCTTCTGCCATGATTGTGAGGCCTCCCTAGCCATCTGGAACTGTGAGTCCATTAAACTTCCTTCCTTTATAAATTACCCAGTCTCAGGTATGTCTTTATTACCAGCATGAAAATGAACTAATATACTCTTGTTTGTTTTTTGTCATTGTGAGCAACCTGGATAGATGGAGCTTTCCCTGCCTTGTTCTCACCTGTCCTTTGATTGTCTGACTTTTCTTCCATAAAAGCTTTCATTTGGTACACTAGTTAACTTGGAACATAATATTTATTATCACTAAAAGTTAGAGTAATTGAGCTAAGCTAGCAAACTCAAGACCTACTTTTTTTCAAAAAGTCAAAGTGAATGTAAAATGTCCCAATTTTCCTTAGAAAAATAGCTTGATAAAGGTTGTGTAGCTAATTATATCTCAATTTGCCTATTTAACAGCTCAATTATTTTGTATTTTTACTTTTTTCCAAGGTCACATAGAATCAGTTGGCTGGAAAAAAATTTAGCAAAGTGAATTTTAAAATTCAAGTTGTAAGTAATATCATTTGGCTTAGACGTGAAAGCCGAGCAGATAAATTGAAGCTAGAGAGAAATGGAGAAGGGCTAGTACATTACTAACTTTGCTATGGTATCTGAGTTTATTATATGTTTATGCTGCTGACTTAAGTACTTCATACAATGAAAATGTAGCAATAACGAGTTGCTCTTTCGTCTACCGTATGTGCTCTGTTTTCAACTTGGCAAGTAGCATTACTGCACAGTGGATATAGTATGGAAAATGTGTTTGCAAATTGAATTTTTTAAAAAGAAATCACTCATTTTCTGAAGATAGGCAATTTTTTTTTTCTTTTGCGATGGAGTCTCGCTCTATCACCCAGGCTGGAGTGCAGTGGCACGATCTGGGCTCACTGCAAGCTCCACCTCCCCGGTTCACGCCCGTCATTCTCCTGCCTCAGCCTCCGGAATAGCTGAGACTACAGGCGCCCGCCACCACGCCCGGCTAATGTTTTGTATTTTTAGTAGAAATGGGGTTTCACCGTGTTAGCCAGGATGGTCTCCATCTCCTGACCTCGTGATCTGCCCACCTCGGCCTCCCAAAGTCCTGGGATTACAGGCATAAGCCACCGCACCCAGCCGGCAATTTTTAAGAATAATTCTGTGGTGATCTTTTTAAAGGTGAAGCCAGAAATTTCTTTATAAATTCAAATTGTAATGTTTCCTTTTAAGAATAGTATTGGTTGCTATGTTATGGTATATAAGGGAGAAGAGAATGTAATCTAGCTATCAAGAGACCTGCATTCCAATCCTGTTGCTCTTCCATTATTTTGCTCTAGAGTTGAGAGATGGCATTAGAGGATCTTTGAGGATAGTTTTACTTTTAAAATTCCAGGATTTCAATTTCAAATTTTTAGTGACTGGCTTTGTTCAAAATAAAGCATTAACACTCAATAGATGGCAACATATCCTGAAGCTGCACCATCCAATACAGCAGCCACTAGCCCCATGTGGCAATTGAGCACTTGAAATATGGCTGGTCTAAACTGAGAAGTGCTGTAAGTGTGAAGTGCACACTAGATTTCAAATGTTTGATAACAAATTGTGAAATATCTCATGAATTAATAATTTTTATATTGATTATGTTACTGTGATATTGTTACCAGGGTGTCTTTGCTCCCAGAGCTCCCAAGATGGTGGCAGGCCACTTCCAAGATGGTGGCAAGCCTCATGTTCTCTGACCTGGGGTTCTTGGCCTCACAGATTCCAAGGAATGGAATCTTGGGCCATGCAGTGAGTGTTATAGCTCTATTAGAAGCCGTGGGTCACAGAAGAGAACCATGGAACCCAGTGACTAGTGTTCAGCTCGGTTAGGACGACCCAGGCACTTAGCCGTGCAGGAACAATGGCAAGCCTTTAGCCGGATAGGGAGCAGCAATGGGCGCCTTACTGGATCAGGAGCACAGCAGACACCCTGCCAGATCCAGAGGGATGGAAGTCAGTGGGGGGTCTGCGACGGTGGCAAACAGCAGTGGTGGATCGAGTGAAAGCTCAGCTCGAGCTGTAACAAACACGGACCAGAAGAGTGCAGTTGCAAGATTTAATAGAGTGAAAACAGAGCTCTCATACAAACGGAGGGGACCCAAAGAGGGTAGCCATTGCCTGCTCGAATGCCTGGGTTTATATCCCAATCATTGTCCCTCCCACTGTGCTCTCAGGCAACAGACGATTGGCCATTTCTTTTTCTTTTTTTTTTTTTTTATACTTTAAGTTCTAGGGTACATGTGCACAACAGGCAGCTTTGTTACATATGTATATATATGCCATGTTGGTGTGCTACACCCATTAACTCATCATTTACATTGGGTATATCTCCTAATGCCTTCCCTCCCCGCTTCCCCCCAGCCCACGACAGGCTCTGGTGTGTGAAGTTCCCCTTTCTGTGTCCAAGTGTTCTCGTTGTTCAGTTCCCACCTATGAGTGAGAACATGCGGTGTTTGGTTTTTTGTTCTTGCGATAGTTTGCTGAGAATGATGGTTTCTAGCTTCATCCATGTCCCTACAAAGGACATGAACTCATCCTTTTTTATGGCTGCAGAGTATTCAGTGGTGTATATGTGCCACATTTTCTTTATCCAGTCTATCATTAATGGACATTTGGGTTGGTTTCAAGTCTTTGCTCTCGTGAATAGTGCCGCAATAAACATACATGTGCATGTGCCTTTATAGCAGCATGATTTATAATCCTTTGGGTATATACCCAGTAATGGGATGGCTGGGTCAAACGCTATTTCTAGTTCTAGATCCTTGAGGAATCACCACACTGTCTTCCACAGTGGTTGAACTAGTGTACAGTCCCACCAACAGTGTAAAAGTGTTCCTATTTCTCCACATCTTCTCCAGCACCTGTTGTTTCTTGATTTTTTAATGATAGCCATTCTAACTGGTGTGAGATGGTATCTCATTGTGGTTTTGATTTGCATTTCTCTCATGGCCAGTGATGATGAGCATTTTTTCATGTGTCTTTTGGCTGCATAAACGTCTTCTTTTGAGAAGTGTCTGTTCATATCCTTTGCCCACTTTTTGATGGAGTTGTTTGTTTTTTCCTTGTAAATTTGTTTGAGTTCTTTGCAGATTCTGGATATTAGCCCTTTGTCAGATGAGTAGATTGCAAAAATTTTCTCCCATTCTATAGGTTGCCCGTTCACTCTGATGGTAGTTTCTTTTGTTGTGCAGGAGCTCTTTAGTTTAATTAGATCCCATTTGTCAATTTTGGCTTTTGTTGCCATTGCTTTTGGTGTTTTAGACATGAAGTCCTTGCCCATGCCTATGGCCTGAATGGTATTGCCTTGGTTTTCTTCTAGGGTTTTTATGGTTTTAGGTCTAACATGTAAGTCTTTAATCCATCTTGAATTCATTTTTGTATAAGGTGTAAGGAAGGGATCCAGTTTCAGCTTTCTACATATGGCTAGCCAGTTTTCCCAGCACCATTTGTTAAATAGGGAATCCTTTCCTCATTTCTTGTTTTTGTCAGGTTTGTCAAAAATCAGACAGATGTAGATGTGTGGTATTATTTCTGAGGGCTCTGTTCTGTTCCATTGGTCTATATCTCTGTTTTGGTACCAGTACCATGCTGTTTTGGTTACTGTAGCCTTGCAGGATAGTTTGAAGTCAGGTAGCATGATGCTTCCAGCTTTGTTCTTTTGGCTTAGGATTGACTTGGCAATGCGGGCTCTTTTTTGGTTCCATACGAATTTAAAGTATTTTTTTCCAATTCTGTGAAGAAAGTCATTGGTAGCTTGATGGAGATGGCATTGAATCTATAAATTACCTTGGGCAATAGAGCTATTTATGACAAACCCACAGCCAATATCATACTGAATGGGCAAAAACTGGAAGCATTCCCTTTGAAAACTGGCACAAGACAGGGATGCCCTCTCTCACCACTCCTATTCAACACAGTGTTGGAAGTTCTGGCCAGGGCAATCAGGCAGGGGAAAGAAATTAAGGGTATTCAATTAGGAAAAGAGGAAGTCAAATTGTCCCTGTTTGCAGATGATATGATTGTATATTTAGAAAACCCCATCGTCTCAACCCAAAGTCTCCTTAAGCTGATAAGCAACTTCAGCAAAGTCTCAGGATACAAAATCAATGTACAAAAATCACAAGCATTCTTATAAACCAATAACAGACAAACAGAGAGCCAAATCATGAATGAATTCCCATTCACAATTGCTTCAAAGAGAAAAAAATACCTAGGAATCCAACTTACAAGGGGTGTGAAGGACCTCTTCAAGGAGAACTACAAACTACTGCTCAATGAAATAAAAGACGATACAAACAAATGGAAGAACATTCCATGCTCATGGACAGGATGATTGGCTATTTCTTTACCTCCTGTTTTTGCCTAATTAGCATTTTAGTGAGCTCTCCTTACTATCTGATTGGTCGGGTGTGAGCTAAGTTGCAAGCCCTGTGTCTAAAGGTGGAAGCAGTCACCTTCCCAGCTAGGTTTAGGGATTCTTAGTTGGCCTAGGAAATCTAGCTAGTCCTGTCTCTCAATATTATCTTGGATGTACTGGATTCAAGAAAACATATCAAAATGAATGCCATGCATTTCTTTCTTATTTTAAATGTAAACTTTTTATTTTATTTAACTTTTATTTTTAGATTTAGGGCATACATATGTGCAGGCTTGTTACAAAGGTATGTTGTGTGATGCTGAGATTTGAGGTACAATGGAACCCATCACCCAGGTAGTGAGCATAGTACTGAATAGGTAGCTTTTCAAACCTTGTCCCCCTCCCACCCTCCCCATTCTTGTATTCTTCAGTGTCTATTGTTCCCATATTTATGTCTATGTGTGCCCAGTGTGTAAACATTTTACATTTAAATAATTTAAATTTAAGCAATTAATAAGAACCTGGTAAACAATCTAATAAATAGAAAATTTAAACTTACTTATGGTTTACATTATATTTTTATTGGGCAGTGCTACTCTAAAGGGGACAGCACATCCTGCAAAGGACCTCTCCTAAAGAGCAGAGAAATTTTCATTACTGGTGTTGTTCAAGAAAAGCCTTGATGATGTAGAAGAGATTCTTTGAAGGTAAGATGAAAGCATTATTTCTCAAAGTACAGTTCACAGAACACTAGTCCTGTGAGATACACCACCACAGTCAAGCAAGTTTAGGCAACACTGTGCTACTAACCTCCTCCTCGTGATTCCCAACACTCATTAGCATAGTGAAAGCTCAAAGAAGTTACACTGTAGTGAAACTTACTTTCTTTGAGTTAATCCACTTTTTTTTTTCCAAATTCGTTTGAAAAAAAATCCTTTTAAAAATATATTAATGATACCTAATAGCTGCCTGTAGAATCAAGAAAGTCACTTTGAAAAATGCTGGTAAATTAGATAATTACTAAGTCCCTTTTGTCTGTTGTATGTTTGTAGGCAATTTGTAAGAACTCATTCTAGGGATTAGGTGTAACTGCTTCTGTGTATACATGCTTCTATTCTAAAGAATCTTTCCCCCATTCTATGTAAAATGTTTTCCTTCACTTTTCTAAGCTACTTGAAATATCATCAGTTGGATGTATTTGTGTTATCAACAACCCTCTTGAAAAAATTCCTAACTTGCCCTACTCATCAAAGAAGGTATAAAATCAAGAGTTCAAGGAGAGGTACTGCAATATGTGAGAGATATATAGAAGTATAGGCGAGGGGATGCTAAAAAGACACCTGCCCTTTCTGAAATGTTATGGTTAGTGTATTCCCTATCAGGAAAAGTGCTGTGTTATGGGTTAAATAGGTTGCTGTGGACTCGCTGGGGAGCCCAAATGTGATTTATAACTTTGTTTTCCAGGGAAATTGCATTCGGCATTCCAAAAAGCCAATTTACAAGCAAATGTTGGGAGCATAAATTGTAAGTTAGACACTACTGGTGTGTATATAGATTGACTCAGAACCTCAGGGAATAGAAGCAATCAATATCCTGTGCATTGCTTCAATGCAAGATCTTGCTTTTTGCAATAAGCTCTTTGCTTCTTCAAACAGCAAGAAGATGGACAGAAAGACAGAACAAAAGTTTTCATAACGGTATTTGCAGGATCTCATAAATTGTAAAGTAACATCAATAATCAAGAAGCCCTCATCAAGAATTTCCCTGGATTACAAACAGTGAGGTTTTATTCTTTTTTTTTTTTTTTTTTTTGAGATGGAGTTGCGCTCTTGTTGCCCAGGCTGGAGTGCAGTGGTGCGATCTGGGCTCACTGCAACCTCCGTCTCCCAGGTTCAAGCGATTCTCCTGCCTCAGCCTCCCAAGTAACTGGGATTACAGGCGCCTGCCACCACGCCCGGCTCATAATTTTTTGTAGTTTTAGTAGAGATGAGGTTTCGCCATGTCAGCCAGTCCGGTCTCAAACTCCTGACCTCAGGTGATCTACCTGCCTCGGCCTCCTAAAGTCCTGGGGTTACAGGCGTGAGCCACTGCGTCCGGCCAAGGTTTTATTCTTAAAAATACTCCTTCATAAAATAAACCAAGTCATTTTTTCTCATGGAATATATAAGAGTAGATAGACATACACATATGCGAGCAGCCCAAACTTACAAAGCCTCAAACATCCATCTGCAGTTTTTAAGGAAAAATACATTTATTGGATTCACAAGGCATTAAATTACACATTGACTGGCAGTGGGTGTTTATTGATTGGACCTACTTCAGGTCAGGGAGCCTGAAACGGGGCAAAAGCAAGGAGAATTTAAATGAAACTATTATTTTAAAATAAAATATTTATACTTTATTAAAACTGGAAAATATATTAAATATAAACCCATGCTGAGATGTGGAACATTTGTTTTAAATGGTTTCAGAAAGTTTCTCTTTGACCTGCCTTCTTTGCTGAATGTGCAAATGAAAGATATGTTTTGTTTTCTAATTTGCATTACAGAGATAATGATTTATGTACAGTAAGTAAACCACTTTTCGGTGAGTCTTAACAGATATATATGGTCATTTAACCACCGCTACAGTCATTCCTTTGGATTCCTCTGTAGTCCATTCCTGCCCATTATCTGCAGCCTCTGGCAAACACAGATCTGCTTTTACTGTAGTTTTGCCTTTTCCAGAGTTTTGTACAAATGAAATCTTATCTTATAATACTTACGTAGTAATTTGCGTTTCACTTCTTTTACTTAGCATAATGCATTGAGATTCATCCAGTAGTTTGATCTTTTTTTAAAAAAATTGTTTAGTAGTATTTCTTGAAAGAGATATACCATAATTTGTTAATTCATTCACCCATGATGGAAAACTGAGTTGTGGCTAGTTTTTGGTGATTATGAATAAAGCTGCTGTAAACGTCAACAGACACATCTTTATGTGGACATAGATTTTTATTTCTCTTGGAAGATATTTAGGAATAGAATTGCTGGATTGTATGTGAAGTTTATATGCTTAACTTTAGAATTAACTGCCAAACTGTTTTCCTAAATGGTTGTTCCATTTCGTATTCATACTGGCAACGTATGAGAGTTCCAGGATGCAGACATTGTCACAGAGGTGTACTGCATCTTTTTGAATTTTAGGCATTATAACGGTTGCATACTGATAATATATTGTGGTTTTTAATTAGCATTACATTAATGGCTAATGATGTTGAGCATCTTTTCATGTAATTATTTATCTTTTGCATATATTTATAGTGAATTATATATTCAAAACTTTTGCTCAAATTTTAAACTTGTCATTTTTAAACTTTTAACTCAGTTTAATTTTCCTATTATTGGGTTTTAAGAATTGTTTATGTATTCTAGAAATAGATCCTTCGTAGGATAAATGTTTTCCATGTAGTTTTTCCTAGTCAGGCCTAATGCTGCATATTCTTAATGTCCTTTAGAGTAATACACTTTTAATTTTGCTTTTAAGATGTGTTCTTTGTGTTTGATGTTAAAAATTTATACCTAAGCCAGGGTCCTAAGGATTTTTTCCCTATTTTCTTGTGAAAGTGTTTTAGTTTAGTTGTTACATGTAGGTAAATGATCCACTCAGAATTAACTTTTGTATATGGTTTGAGGTATGGGTTGAGGTTTATTTATTTGTTTATTTTGCATATGGCTATTCAATTATTACAGCATAATTTGTTGAAAAGAATATCCTTTCCCCATGGAATTATCTTGGTACATTTGTCAAAAATCAATGGGCCATCTAAGTACAGTTCTATTTTTTTTGTCTTTCTATTCTGTCCTGTAGACCTATATATCTAACCTTACACCAATAACAGGCTATCTTGACTAGTGTAGCTTTATAATAAGTATGAAAACCAGGTAGTATAAGCTCTCTAATTTTTTAATCCTTTTCAAAATTGTTTTAACTATTCTAGATCCTTTGAATTTAAATATTTGTTTTAGAATTAGTTTGTTACTTTTACAAAATAGCCTGCTGGGATTTTAACTTTGGGTTTATTGAATGTAAAAATCAAAATGGGGAGAGCTGACATCTTAACAATGTTGAATCATCCTAACCATGGGCACGATATGTCTCTCCGTGGATTTAGAACTTTAATTTCTCTAGACAATGTTTCATAGTTTCCAGGGTACAGGTCTTGTACATATTTTGTAAAATTTATTCCTAAATAGTATATGTATATGGGTATTATTGTAAATAGATTTTTAAAATAATTTTATAATTGTATGCTGCTAGTATGTAGAAATGCAATTGATTTTGGGGTACTACCTTTATACAACTAATTTTGCTAAACTCATTTATTAGTTCTAGTAGTTTTTCTTTAAAGATCCTTTAGGCATTATCCGTATAGATGATCATGTCTTCTGCAAATAAGACAATTTACTTCTCCATTCCCTTGATTTGTTGTGCTGTCTAGAACCTCTGTATAATGTTGAATAGAAGTGGTGAGAGCTTATATCCTTGTTCCCTTTCTTAGGGGGAAAGTTTTTAGTCTTTTACCTTTAAGTATGATGTAGGAATTTTGAAGATACACTTTTTTGGAGTCAGGGAGATCTCTTCTATTTTCAGTTTGCTGAGAGATTTTTTGTTTTTTCAGTTTTAAGATCAGGAATTGGTATTGAATTCATCAAATTATTTTTATGAATCAATTGAGATTATTATATATTTGTTATATTTTAACCTGTTAGAATTGCGAGTTACATTGATTAATTTTTGAATATTAAATTAATCTTGCAATTCCTGGTATAAACTCTCTTGGTCATGATATATTATGATATGTGTGTGAATGGGTGTGTTTGTGTGTGTGTGTGTGTGCGTTCATCTGCTAAAACTTTGATAAAGATTTTTGTGTTCATGTTCAAGAGAAATATTAGCCTGCAGTTTTTTAAAAATAATATGGCTTTTCTTGCTTTGGTGTTAGAGTAATGCTGATATCAGTATAACATGTTGATTTGTACTGGACTTTTTTTCTTCTCTAATATAAGATGTTAGTGTAATTAATTTTATTCTAGCACAGCTTTGGCTGGGTCCCACAAATTTTGATATTTGGTGTTTCTACATTCATTTTGTTCAAAAAATTTTCTGAGTTCCCAATTGATTTCTTCTGTGATTCATGAATTATTTATATGTTATTTAATTTCTCAACATTTGGTTATTTCCCAATTATCATTTTGTTGACTACAGGTACTTTAATTCTTTTAAAGTCAGAGAACATTCTTTAAGATATAAATTATTTTAACTTTATTTAAACTTATTGTCCAACATGATCTGGCTTGATAAATGTGTACACCTGAAAAAAATGTACTCTGTTTTTGTTCAGTGGAATGTTCTGTAAATATCACATCAATTTGATTGATAGTTTTGTTTATGTGTTCTATAGCTTTACTATTTCTTAAAATCTATTTGTTCTATCAATTACTGAGAGAAGACTTGAAATATTCAATTATAATTATATATTTGTTTATTTATAATTTCATTTCTATCATTTTCTTTATGTGTTTTAAAGCTGTGTTATAGGTGCATGCATTTAGAAGTGTTATGTCTTTTTCAGTTGACCTCTTTATCTTTAGGAAAGGTTTCTTTTGGTTCCTGTTAATTTCCTTGCTCTGACATCTATCTTGTCCAATATTAATATGGCTACTCTGACTTTCTTTAAGTAGTGTTTGTTTAGTATATATTTCAGACTGTTGTATTTTTAATGTATTGTATCTTTTTGTTTAATAAGAATTTCTTGCGGACAGAATGTAGGTTGTTCTCTTTATCCAATTAGAAAATCTATGATTTTTAATTAGAGTGTTTGGACCACTCATATTTAGTAAATTCACAGATGTAATTGAATTCTCTTCTTTTAATCCGTTCTGTTCTTTTTTCTTTATCTTTTTCTGATTTTTTAATTAGAATAATTAGTATTTCTCATGATTCCATTTTATATACACTATTGGCTTTTTAGCTACATCTCTTTGTTTTAGTTTTAAGCGGCTGCCCTAAACTTTACAACATATGCATTTAACTTATTATCACTGCCTACCTCAAAATAATATTATGATATTTTACATATAGTTTCAGAAACTTAAAATCTATTCCCACCCTTCCTTGGTGTTAATGTTATTATATATTTTGCCCTAAAAATGTCCTTTAACCTTTCTGGCATTACAGACTGGCTGGTGATAAATTCTCCTAGATCTTTTATCATTATTTTACCTTTATTATTGAAATATATTTTCACTTGGAATAGAATAGTAAGTTGACATTTCTTTTCCTTCTATTTTAAATATTTCATTCCAATGACTTCCGGCTTGCCTAGTTTTGAAAGTAAAGTTGGCTGTCATTCTTGTCTTTGTTTTGCTGTACTTAATGTGTCTATTTTCCCCATTGGCTGCTTTTTTTTTTTTCTTTTCTTTTTTTTCTTTGAGATGGAGTCTCACTCTGTCACCCAGGTTGGAGTGCAGTGGCGTGGTCTTAGCTCCCTGCAGCCTCTGCCTCCCAGGTCCAAGTGATTCTCCTGCCTCAGCCTCCCGAGTAGCTGGGATTAGAGATGCCCACCATCATGTCTGGCTACTTTTTTGTATTTTTAGTAGAGACAGGGTTTCACCATGTTGGTCAGGCTAGTCTCAAACTCCTGACCTCAGGTAATCTTCCCACATTGGCATACCAAAGGGCTGGGATTACAGGCATGAGCCATTGTGCCCGGCCCCCACTGGCTACTTTTAAGATTTTCTCTTTATCATAGTTTTGTAGCAACTTGATTTTGATGTATCATGATATTGTTTTCTTTGTTTTTTACTCCTTAGGGTATTTTGAGTTTCTTGGATTTGAGAGTTTATAATATGGATTTTTTCAGCTATTATTTGTTCATTTTTTTTTTGGTCCCACCATCCTCTTCACTACTTCTGGGAGTCCAATTATATACATATGTGTTAGACTGCTTGGTTTTATCCCAGAAATCACTGATGATGTGTTCATTTTTATCTCTTTAGTCTTTTTCCTCTCTTTTCTTCATTTGGATTGTTTCTATCACTATGTCATCAAGCTGGTCAATTTTTCAGAGTCTAATCTGATGTAAATGCTACACAGTGTATTATTATTTCAGATATTGTATTTTCTATCTCTAGAGATTACATTTGGGTCTTGTTTATAACTTTTATTTCTGTCTTCACTCACTATGTTTGTATCTTTCCCTACCTTCTTGAACATATGGAGCATATTCATATAATGGCCGTATTAATTTTTTTGTTTGCTAATGCTAGCATTTGTCATGTTTTTGTCTGTTTCTATTGATTGATTGATTTTTATTCTATTTATGGATTATATTTTCCTGCTTCTTTGGCATAGTAATTTTTGACTGGATGCCAGCCACTGTACTTTTTATCTTATCGGGCACAAGATTTTACTATTTTTGTATAGTGTGTTGGATTTTTTTCCAGCCCAAAATCAAGTTACTTGGACTCAATTCGATCAATTTCAGGCTGCCTTTTATGCTGTGTTAGAGCAGTTACTTAGTATCCTGGTCTGGCACTAATTTAGACTCACAATTCACACAATGTCCTAATGTCCTGTGTATAAACACAGTGTCTAAGATCCTGTTTATTACTTCTATATTGCATGGTATTTTCAATAGTACAAACTATTCTCAGCCTTATTTATGATCCCCCCAAAATTTGACCTACTGCTTTTCTGCACTTCTTGCTTCATCCATGGGTAGCGTCCTCTTACCATGTGATCCATACTAAGCCAAACACTAAAAGGAACTCTTTTGTACATCTACGGAATTTTCTCTCTGTTAAGTTTCCTTTTTTCAGACATTCTATCCCACAGATTCTTATAAACTTGACCTCCCCCAGTTCTGATTTTTGTCTATTCAACTCAATGAGACAACCAAGTTCTGCGGTGTTTTGTTGTTGTTGTTATTGTTGTTTGTTTGTTTGACAGAGTCTCACTCTGTCACCCAGGCTGGAGTGTAGTGGCATGATCTGGGCTAACTGCAATCTCAGCCTCCTGGGCTCAAGTGATTCTCCTGCCTCAGCCTCAGCAGTAGCTGGGATTACAGGTATGCACCACCACGCCCAGCTAATTTTTGTGTTTTTAGTAGAGGTGGGGTTTTGTCATGTTGCCTAGGCTAGTCTTGAACTCTTGGGCTCAAGTGATTCACCTGCCTTGTCCTCCCAAAGCGCTGGGATTACAGGCATGAGCCACCATGCCCAGGCTTTCCTTTCTTTTTCTTTCTTCTTTTTCTTTCTTTTCTTTCTCTCTTTCCTTCCTTTCTCTCTTTCTCTTTTCTTTCTTCTTTTCTTTCTTTTTTCTCTTTCTTTTTCTTTCTCCTTCCTTCCTTCTTTCCTTCCTTTCTCTCTTTCTTCTTTCTTTCTTCTTTCTTTTTTTCTCTTTCTTTCATTTCTTTCTCTTTCTTTCCTTTTTATTTTTAACTGTATTGCTTCTTGGAACCTGTCACTTGGCAGTAAGCTGAAGGATTCATAGAGTTTACATCATTTCTTTCCCTCCTTTTAGGGATCAATGCACTGTATTGCTTGCTGTTCAATATCTGAAAACCATTGTTCTGTATATTTTATCTGACTTTTTTTCTAGTTGTTTAATATGTAAGAGTAAATCTGGTCCCTGTTATTCCATAATGGCCAAGTGATGTTATGCTTTTAATACAGAAAATAAAACACTGTCTCTACTTTTTACAAAGTGAATCTTTCTTCCTCGGCATTCATAAAAATGAAGCTCAGCTTCTAAACAACTAATAGTATTAACTTATTTATAATCTTACATTTGAGGAGAAGCCTGGGGCATGAGAGAAATAACCAATTTATATTTATACAGTCTCATGCTCTTCTGTAATTAGTGGTTGAAACTTATGCCAGTGGTTGTTTGGTTTTTAATGTCTGGATTTGTATTCACATATCTAGGGTAGTTTCTGGTGTTGGTGACTCTGTGTCTAACTTAGTTTTTTTGACTCAAGAATGACATCCATGTATTTCACTATGCTTCCTTATAAGCTTATTTTTAATAGGAATTGGTTGAACTATATTTCCAAGTATAGATATGAGATAATCAAAGTGACTAATTCTAGAAGATAACAAAATTTCAAAAATAATTTTTATCTGCTTCCATGTCCCCTACATTGTCTAAAAAGACTTTACTGAAAATGAATCATAGCTAAGTTTACCAATTTGATTCTTTAGTAGGTAGTTGCTTGCAGGAATAGGAATTTTTGACTTTCTTTCTTCCCTCCTGCCCCTTCATTTAAAAAAAAATTATTCCCTTTTGTTCTCTTTCCCCTTTTCCCCTAAAAATGATATATGTGGCCCTCTAAACTCCTTTACATGACCACACTTACCATCACTGTTCATGTCTCTATATTTTGATTCCATGCTATTTCCTTTGCCTAGAATATCTTTACCATATTTCTTTCTTGGATAACTCTCGTGTATACTTTAAGGCTCAGATCAGACACCATCAAATAGACTAATTTGTATCAAGTTACATGTCCAACATGTATAAAGATTTGTAGTGAACAAAAACATAGTTAAAGTGAATTATCTGCTTCAGTATCTTCCCCACTACGGCTCAAGGATAAGAAGTATATAATGGTTAAAAATGCGAGGTCTGGAATCCAACTTTTTGACTCTGGGTTCAAATCCTGGTTCTACACACTAAATAGCTATGCAAAATTGGCTTTACTACATTTTCCCCCTTGTGACTCAATATATTTATCTCTACAATTGTGCTTACAGTACTAGTCTTGCACAGAGTGATTGTGAAGATTTGATAATACATAAAGTACCTAAAATAGCACCTAAAGACGCCAAAAGCAGCTAGTTTAATCAACAGGAGCTAATTTTTTTATACCACTGATTTGTCAGTTTTGCAATTCAGTTGTCCCCTTGAGTCTCCCTTCAAATTATGTTTCATGTTATCACAAGAAAGATTACCCAAATATGACAGAATGAGAAAATTATGCTTTTTATTATAGTCACATAAAATAAAGTCAGTTACATCAAGTTGTCCAAATGCATTGGTGAATTAATGCCGCTAACGCTTACAAATTTTTATACATATATCTATGCATTTATAAATACATACATATGTAAAAGATATATATTTCCTACTAAAATAAAGTACCCAAATCTTGATATATATAGGGGCATAATGGGGGAGAAAAGAATCATAAAGTTTTATCAGTTGTAGACTGTACTTTCAGAATACAAGAGTCTGTTTTAGACACATTTATTCAGCTGTAATGAACTTTAATTCAGAATTCTTTTCTGAATTCTCCTAAGTGAGTTAATGTATCCAAAATATCAAAATAAGTCATGTGGCAAACTTAATGAATCAGAGGCTAATTTTTCTTACTGTACCTGGCTCAAAGTCTAGACTTCCCAATGGAGGCATGGTTAAGCTCCATTCTTAATTTGCTTGTCTTTTGGACTGTGGTTTTTCTGCTAAGGTGATAAACAAATCAGATGTCTCTAATTCTACATCTTCTACTAGCATTCAATAAAGTCAGGTTTGGTGAAAAGATTTCCAATGTTTTTATATCACCCTGAGTTGATGAAAAAAGGCCCAGCAGGATGTGAATTTTGTGTCCTATTGCCTTTGTTATAGTGAAAATATTGTTTGAGCCAAGGAAGGAGAGTTAGGGTGTAATGATCAATAGATCTTTGAGAGAACCAACTCAAATTGAAATGAATTCTCTGTTATAGTGAAAAACATTAGTGAGAAGATGCTTGAACTTAAGAACAAAATAAAATTTTAAAGAAAACCTAGATGATATTAGATAATTCAGAAAATCCTCACTTCAAACAGAAACTAGAGTTCCTTCTATTTCCTGTTCCAATAGCTCAGCTGCTTCTCCTGTGTTTTTACTGTGTTTTCTGCTATCTTAGACTTTCAAGATAATTATTTGTAGTATCTGACAAGAAATTGAATTTTTAAATGCCTTTGCAAAAACTTCAACCTACTTAAGCAAGGTGAAGATGCCTAAAAATAGCTTAACATAAACCAGTCATTTCAGAATCTCTGGTGATTACATGTTCAAATGCCATTAGAGTGTATCTTATTCAAGCAGGAAAGGAAGAAGTTGTTAGCACTGAAATTGCATAAAACACGCTAAAACTTCCCAACCTATGAGAGGCCGGAAACAATGGGAAGCCCAGACATTTCTCAGAATCAAAACAAAGAATGCAATATTTTGTTTTATTTTTGAAAGGGGAACAGAAGGGGAAAAGTGTTTCCAATTAGTTGGTCCACCTCTGCTGGGCTGCCTAACTACTGATTTTGGTGAGCATCTTGTTAATGGCTTGCTTGACATGCGTGGTGGAGCTGCGTCGCCTCGTCTTGCCCTGCACCATCCTCCGGCGACGCACCTCTCGACACAACTCATAGAATATCTCTGTGATGTTCCCTTCTCCAGTGCAGGCAGAGCACTCGTAAAAAGCACAAGCCAATTCTGTGGCCAGCCTCTCTCCTTCTTCTGTGCTAACCTGCCTGGAGTGGTCCAAGTCAGCTTTGTTTCCAACCAAGATGAGAGTCACATTCTTGGGCTTTTTGATCTCATCTAGGACGTTCTTAAGTGGCAGCACTTCCTCAAAACTTCTTCGGTCAGTGATGTCGTAGACCAGCACAAAGCCTTCCCCCCATCGCATGTGCCCCTCCCTCTGAATGGTATCTTCCTGTTGGCAAAGAAAAATGGCCGTCAAGAGACCTGGAAATAATCAAAATATATGGATGCTGGTAATGCTGACAGTAATGCCTTAATTACTATTCTTTATATCCAAAGTCATTAAAATGTCGTGGTACTCTAATTGTACAAACTTTCTAAATAATTTTAAATACAGTCATGACTTATTCATCTCAACATATTTCAGGGAACTGAATATTTTCTAATTTAATAGATTTTAAATTTCTGCTTTTAATTTTTTTCTTGCCATATCATTAAATCTGTAATCATAAAAACTAAAAAGAAATTATAATCTTAGTTGAGCACATCACTTTTGAGACTTTTCATCACAATTAAGGACTTAGCAATTTTTTAACAGACAAGTAGCCCCTATTCCACCTTTTAAGTATCAGAATTAGAGTCAAAATTTAGCAAGATGCATTTTGGTTTATTTATTATTTTTTTGGTTTGTTGTTTGTTTTAATTTTCTCTTTCTTCAGATTATAGACAATTAGCCTCCAGAAAAACTGTGACAAACTATTCAGAGAATCCAACTCTATGCTAAAGGATTTGGCTTTTTTTTTCTTTTCCTATCTCAGAGCCCCCAAAATGTCATGTAGTACCAATGACAGAAACTCTATTGAAGTGATTCTCAAAGTGGGTTATCACTCCTTTATAGCAAAGTGGCAAGCATGATTTGAAAAAACATTGCTTTCCCGGGTTCAAATGACTTCTGGAGGCATGCACCTCCCTGCTGCCTCTCTTCAGAATCAGTGCTCTGTGAAGGTCAGAGAATAAGTAGGTGGTGATGAGATGGAAAAGTGGAAAAGTGGGTAATTCATTTCAAGAACATTTCTGGGTTTAAACACTTTGATTCAAGTCTTTTTGGGGGTCACAGGTAATTGATAAAGTACCATGGAAAACTTTAGCTTTCTGTTATTCCAGTGGTCATTTTCTTCTTCTTCTTTTTTTTTTTTTTTTTTTTTTACTGAGACGGAGTCTCACTCTGTCGCCCAGGCTGGAGTGCAGTGGTGCGATCTTGGCTCTCTGCAAGCTCCGCCTCCCGGATTCACACTGTTCTCCTGCCTCAGCCTCCCCAGCAGCTGGGACTACAGGTGCCCATCACCACGCCTGGCTAATTTTTTGTATTTTTAGTAGAGACGGGATTTCACCATGTTAGCCAGGATGGTCTCGATCTCCTGTCCTTGTGATCTGCCAGCCTTGGCCTCCCAAAGTGCTGGGATTACAGGTGTGAGCCACCGTGCCCAGCCAGTGGTCATTTCTGTGCCTGGAAACTAAACCTATCTATGAACCCTTTTGTAATCTCAGAAGTGACTGACCTAATACCAAATATTACAAGAAAGACATCTAAAATGAAGTATTCTGAAACAAACTTATATGACATCATGTGAGTTTAGAATACAATATATACTAAATCTCTTTCTTAAAGACTCACACACAAGCCTGTTAGAGGCTCTGAGAATTCTTTCAGTAAAGACACCTGTTTAACTTCATTTGAGCATTTCAAAACACATTTGACCATGAAAACTTATTAATATCTTGCTATGCCACAAAATATAGGTGAGAGAGTCTAACCTAGATGATATGTGAATATTATAGTATTTTCAAAATCCCCTTGAAACACTGGGCAGTTTATATAAGGATGAATATACAGATATTTACAAATATGTTAATATATAAAATGGCTAGTTAATTAGAGAAAAAGGTTTTAGGCATGCAAAAGTTAGTTGAAGAAAAGTGCCTTATTTTTGTTCATAGCATAGATTTCTCAGTTTTATTTGATCCAGAAAAATATTTTAGCTGAACTCTTTATTCACCTGACCAGCAGTGTCTAGTATCTCCATGGAAACAACTTCATCATCGATGGTTGCTTGGTGTCGGTAGGTTGATTCTAAGGGAATGAGCAAATAAAAAAGACAAAAAGGTAAATAAATGCAAGATTTAATTTGATCCTTAAAACTGAAAATCGGCATGGGAGAAGTATTCCTGATTTTACAGCATAAGGAACTGTGTAGTCTAGGAAAGAGAGGACAGATGTGCAAAAATGTAGAATCTTCATTCTTAGCTCCTGGACATACCAAGTTCTAATATGGGTGTCACCGACTTTCAGAGTGTAGAATAGGGGGAATCTCTTTGCATCTTTGCTACCCTATACTTTCCTTTATTTATTTATTTTTTTTGACAGGGTCTAGCTCTGTTGCACAGGCTGGAGTGCAGTGGTGCAATATCAGCTCACTGAAACCCGGGTTTCAAGCGATTCTCTTGTCTCAGCCTCCCAAGTAGCTGGGATTACAGGTGCCTTCCACAACACCCAGCTAATTTTTGTATTTTTAGTGGAGACAAGGTTTCACCATGTTGGCCAGGCTGGTCTTGAACTCCTGACCTTAAGTGATCCGCCTGCCTTGGCCTCCCAAAGTGCTGAGATTACAGGCCTCAGCCACCGTGCCTGGCCCTATCCTTTCCTCTGAAGATTCCATTTTATTTTTCTGAAAAGCCAGCTCCCTGGTGCTCTTTTCCTTCTATAATGAGACCTCAACAATGTAAATTGAGAAGGTGATTTTCACAAAATGCATTCTGCCTTGGTGCTTCTAAAAATCGAGGTTTTGGAAACTGCTGTTTCTAACAAGATAGCATACCAACAGAAGCTACTAATTTCCTTTCAAACCTCAACTCTGGAAATGTAACAGATATTACCAGGAGGTGAATGGTTCTTGCCAAATGATGTAAAACTATGAGAAACTCTAGGGGTAGTAAAAGGTGGTCAGACCCCAGTACTGGGTGGTTGGTGAGGAACAGTAATCCAAAGTAGGGGAGGGCTGGGCAGCATGGAGGGGAGGTGGAACTATATGGAGTCCTCTTGCTTATGCTGCCTCTTCAAAGCAGAAAAATGGCAGATGCTCAGTACCAGCTGGAGGCTGGTGGATCAACAGCAGAGTGGTCACCAAGCTATGTGAGGGGAAGGAGAAGTTAGCAGGTGCAAGAAGACTGGGTGGCCCTGAGTATGCCCCTCATCACATAAAATGGAAACCACAGGTCAAAAATAAGAGCCAACTGGTGCTTCTCTGTATGAAAACTAGAACAACAGAAATAAAGAACCGAATGAATGAATGACTGACCTGATGAGAGTTAGGTTGAGGAACTCTCCCAGAAGTGTCAGTAAGTGTAAGTAAGTAAAACAAAGGAACATGTAAAAGTAAAATTTAATAAAAGGTATGGATAATAGAACAAGAAATCTTAGTATCCTTTATAAAATGAGCCTCCAAGGAGAGAATAAAATACATAGAAGAGTGGAAATTATTGAGGTTGTAATGACTGAGAATTTCTCAACGTGAGGGAACAATGAAAAATTTAAGATCAAAGGAACTAGCAGGATGCATGAGGAAAAAGCTCTATATCTAAACCTATTATGACAAAATTTAAGGATATCAATGAGGAAGAAGTCTAAAGGGACTTAGAGAATAAAGCACATCACCTACAAAAAGATATGACTCAGACTGATGTAGGACTTTTTGCCAGTGAAACTGAATTCAATTTGACGTCCATCAAAACAATAAAACTACATCAGCATCAATCCTGGCATTACAATTCTAGATGATTCTATCAGTATATCAGGGTGAAGATGGGGGAAAAGGCCAGAAGCAAGTTTGTGTGAACTAATGTACTTGTCTGATTCCAGAAGACGTTATAACTCTTAAAAATCTAGAAAAAGTGAACTAGGTATTCAACTCAATAAATTAGAAAAGAAGAAACAGAATAAATTCAATACAATATAAGAAAAGAAATAAAAGAAAAAACATCACGAAAAAGAAAACAAAACCAAAGCATGGTATTTGAAAAGATATAAAAAGAGGGCGGAGCTATAAAGATCTGACAATACTGCCACTAAATTAAGAGAGACAATGCAATTAAAATTTAGCATTAAAAGAAGAAATTGTACATTCTGCTGAAATAAAAATAAAATAATACGAAGTTTATAAGCAATAATTTCAAACTCATAAATTCTGCAGAAAAATACAGTATCACTAGCATTCTTCTGTATCAGCAAAAGCCATGTAGGAAAGGTAAGAGAAAACAGGAAACTATTTCCAGTAGTAGTAAAATAAATAATATTTAGGAAGTAATAAAAATGAACAAAACCGTTCAAAACCCTCCAAAAACAAAAACAAAAATTTTCTAGAATAGAAAATTTTAGAAGTTTGTAACAGAAAATGAAGACTTGAATACATAAGAAAATCCTAGGAAAATGGAGAAACAACATTTTTAAAAACATGTCAGTTTTCCACAAAATTAATCTAGAATTTAATGCAATTCAAATGAAATGTCCAGCTGGACTTTTTGAGACGCTCAAGAAACTTATTTAAAATTATATAATACTATATAACATTTCTCCAAACAGTGTGGTACTAATATCAGAATGCACAAATTTACCAAGGCCTTAACAATAGACTCATATTTATATAGGAACTTAGTATATGACTGAGGTGGCACCACAAGTCACTTAGGGAAATAATGAATGGTTCAATCAGTAGCATTTGGATTAGAACCAATAAGAAAAAAATTGGCCACTAAATGCACAAAATAAAGTTGGGCTTCTAGGGCATATATTAAAAGTAAATCTGGATGAATTAGAGATCTAAACTCATCTAGATTTGAAGAGTGAAACCTGAAGTTAAAAAAATTAAAAGTAAGAAAATATAAAAGCTCATGCACAGACCAAAAAAAATGAGATAAAAAATAAATGGGTTGACTACATTAAAATTAAGAATTTTGTGCAATATTAAATAGGCTAAAGACTGGAGAACATATTTGAAACATGATATGCAAAAAGTTGATTAATATCTAAAGTATGAAAGAAATTTTAGAAATTAAAAAGATAAGTGAACAGGAAAGAAATACGGCCAAAGTATACAAAGAAGAAATTCACATAGGAGGATGCCCAATTAGCAAAAACATATATCAAATGATGTTCTACCTGCTTACTTACCAGAGAGAAGCTTATAAAATGATTTTATGACCATAAGATTGGCAAAAATTATAAAGTTATAAAGCTAGGTAATATAATGCCTGACTAGGTTACAGGCAGCTTCTCTACACCGACAATGAGAGTGTAGACTGTGGTACATCATTTTGAAGAGCAATTCACTAGCATTTGGTGTGGGCATACCTTATGATTCAGCAATCTCCCTCTCAGGTACATGTACTAGAAAAAACCTGGTTCTTACAGCACTGGGTCTCAAAGTGTAGTGCCTGAACCAGTAACATCTGGCTCACCTAGGAACTTGTTAGAAATGCAAATTATCAGGCTCCACCCCAGACCTATGGGCAATCTGTGTTCTCACAAGTCCCCCAGGTGATTACGGTGCATGCTAAAGTTTGAGAACCACCAATTTAAAGGTATGTTTTCCCCAGTGATGTTAGCAGTAGCTCATATTAGAGGCAACTTAGGTGTTTATCATTGGGGAGATTAGTTAAATGTGGCATAGTAAAGAATACCATGTAGAAGACTAGAAGTAAATATAGAAAAATGCATGGATCTTAAAAATATCAGATTTGGTTATAATGATTAGAAGTGTATATATATAAATATATAAAAGTTATTTAAATTTAAAATATATATATACACAGAACACTATTTTTCCTAAATAAATATATAATAATAGCTAGCACATACTGCTTCTATTTGAACAACTGTTCTAAACACTTATGTTAACTCATTAATCCTCACAAATATCCAACGAAGTATATATTGCTATTAGCTCCATTTTACAAGAGGAAACTGAGCCGTAACAAGATTAAATAACTTGCCCAAGGTCACACAGATAATAAATGGTAGAGGCGAGATTTGAGTCAGGGAAGACCAGCTTTGGAGTTCAGGCTTTTAAATACCATGCTTAGTTTCAAACACATTAGACTCTGCACTTAAAGGAAAGAGGAAGGCAGTGGGTGTCAAAATAAGGGAAGAAAGGGAAAAGAAAGTGGAATAATATAAGGCCTCCCATACACTAATAATAGCATAACACCATGAAAAAGAGCGGCATGATTAATATGATTATTAACTCAATTCTTTGTACCCAAACTACCCAAATCATTAACCAACCAACCAACCAACCAACCAACACAATAAACTCAGAAGTTTCTGTTGTCATGGGGGTAGCCTGTAAGCCGGTGGTTCTGTAATTATTTTTTCTATCTACCTCATGTTTCTGACTTTCATTTCATCAACTATTTTGCAGTCCTTTTTTGACCACTGTTTTCTGTTACTTTACTGTAAATATAATCTCCTGTCCAAAATACAAACTGTAGAATGCAGCTTCGCCAGCCATATCCTTGCCTTCTACTTCCATCAGTACTGTGTAGTGATCATTGCCATAAGCATGGCACATTGCTCAAGTATTTTCCAAAAAGTAAAATTTAAAAATTAGATTATGTTCAATATTTTAATAAGTGTATTTTATGTTATTGTCATTCTCCTAGAATATGTAATCCATACATGGTATATGCATAGTGATTCGCAATTTCAGAATATTCCATCCCCCTACTCTTTTATGTTAAATTGGAGATTATAGTTTTGTATGATTTAATGCTCTAAAATACTATTTACAGCAGCCACTTGTCTCCAAGTGTTCTCCCAACGATTTTCTTTTTTCATCTTCAGTGCTGCAGCGTGAGGAAGAGCAGCCCATTCTGCATCACACATGCTGGGGAGCCATGCCCTTTGCCTTCTCCCTCTGCTGTTCTTTAGTGTCCTTTGTACCGACTTCCCTTTTGAAAAGACTGGCATCAGCCCCAGAGACTGGAAAACAGAGTTCTGGGCTCTATTCCATCTCTTTGCACTAAAAGTTGTCTGAGAGACAGGGACATTTTTCTGTGTTGCTTCCATGATAAATAGGGTATGTATTTCAATCACAGAATGCCACAGTAGGAGGGAAATGGAATATAATAAAAATTATATGAAGTTGTGTGATTCTTTGGCTATTTGTTAACTGAAACAAAAAGGATAAAATGCAGGAAATGAGAGAATGTCTGCCCCAGACATAGCAGCGTGTGGTAGCAGTGATTTTGTCTAAGGTGAATACTGGGTTCATACCATTTTAAGCACTTTTTTTCTTTAAGCTTCTCTCTCATTAGAAGCCCATTTTCTCTACGTGTAAAACAATGGAAGTATTGCCCGAAAAGGTAAAGTGTTGTGCATCTACATGCTAACTTTTCCAGAGTTAACTCTAAAAAAATGTACTAAGTAGTTTTTGAAATTAGACTCCACTATGCATCTTAATACATCAAAGAAAATGTGTATGTGTTTGTTTGGTGGATTTGCTTTTGATTTCGTTCATACTAAACAAAAATAATAAATTGAGCCTTTTTTGGTGAAGGGTGGGGAGATGATTATTTAGGAGATAGTTCCAAATGAACCAGAATATTGTATACTGTAAGAAAAATATGAGTTTCAAAATGGAATGAGGCATTAAAAGTTACACTTCAATTTCACTGTGAAAGATGTATAATTTAAAATCTGCACTCACTAGTAGTTTAATAACTAGAAGTATATTTTATGTAGTCAAAGAGGAGTTGGTGCTCAAAGGGATGTTGCATGTGGTTAATCTTTTTACTGATTTAGCTTTTTTTTTTTTTTTTTTTTTGCGAATTTCAACACTTTAGTATGGACACTTAGCCAGCACAGTAACAATAGCAGTTAGTTATGTTGATTTATGCCAGAATGGAAATTGTACTGAGTTGAGTTCTATTCCTAGTCTAACCACAACTGGACATGTAATTTTGATTAAATTTACTTCTTGGTACCTGTTTCCTTATTTGTCAAATGACAATCTCTAAGCTCCTTGCCATGCCAATATTAAATAATTAAATAATTCTATGAGTCGGCTAAGCACTTCTGCTTTAGAATCTGGTTAAGATAATTTGTTCTGGGTTTATCTATTTTCGTATGAATGATTCCAAGCAGCAGGAGTTGTAGGGCAGGCAAGAAGAACCAATCACAGAACCAAAGAACTAGTGGGTCTAATGTCTCCTCATTCCCATCCTCATCTGCTTAGAAAACTAAGCAGATTCAAACACAGTGCCTCCAAGGTAACAGTTGCAGTAGTGATAGAGGCTGAAATACAGTCTCTCTCTTCCTCTCCAAATGCCTCCATCACACACGCGCGCGCGCACACACACACACACACAGTCACAGGCACACACATTCTAAGCCTCTATCTGTATTCTCTGTGGTGACCAGCATTCTTAGAGGGTAATATGACTCTTGGAGATAGGGATTCAATTCTTGGTTGGGATCCATTCAGAACATGGAACCTGTTGTTCTACAATCAGATAATTGCTGCCACCACCATCAGGGGGTTTTCATGGTTAGATGGTCCAACTCCCACATCTTATGAGCTTCAGTGGTGGTTTTCAAATGTGGTTCATAGACATCCGTGTGCTGGCCACCCACAAAGATTTCACCGATCCACAGTATAATAAGGAAAATTAAAATAAAACTAAAATTGTTCAATGTAAGGAACTGATTTTTTTTACATTGTATCCTTCGAAACACTCGGATGTTAAAGCAATTTCTTTCTTTTATGAAATGCAAGTGGAGCGTAGGTTTAGTTCCTCTCCCCCATTTCTTTCCCTTGCCTGCATCCCTAATTGAATTATTAGGATAGGCTTTCTCCATAAAAATCAAATTTAAAAAAGTGAGTCTGAAACCGAAAAGTTTAGGAGTCACTTGCTACTATAGTAGCAAGCATTTTCTTCGTTGAATTATTTCAAAACAGTAAATATTCTAATTGTGTTAATATGTGGAACGATGTTCATAGTCTTCAGCTTCTCGTGGAGTAACAATTCTGTTCCAGGTTGAAAAAAAACTGCCCCATGTTTCTCAGGAAAGCACTGACTTCAGAATTCAAGACTGCTTCTTGTATATAAGCTACTTGGCTTTTTAATGTAGTTATCTCTTTTGGTGGTGGTTTTGAAACTTTTAGTTAAAGTAGCTGATATGGTTTGGATCTGTGTCTCCACCCAAATCTCATGTTCATTTGTTATCCCAAATGTTAGAGGTGGGGCCTGGTGGGAGAGGATTGGATCATGAGGTGGTTTCTCATGGTTTAACACCTTCCTTCGTAGTGCTGTCATCACAATAGTGAGTTCTAGTGGGATCTGGTTGTTTTAAAGTGTCTGGCATGCCCCCCCCCCCTCAGTCATGGTCATGCCACGTAAGATGCCTGCTCCCACTTTCCCTTCTGCCGTGAGTAAAAGCTCCTTGAGGCCTCCCCAGAAGCCAGTGCTTCCACGCTTCCTGTACAGCCTGCAGAACCATGAGCCAATTAAACCTCTTTTCTTTATAAACTACTCAGTCTCAGGTATTTCTTTATAGCATTGTGAGAATGGACTAATGCAGTAGCCATGTATTCCACAAAGAATCCTGTCTTCCCCAAGGTAGTATGAAGTTAAACTCAGGAAATGCTAATTTCCCTTGAATCAAATGGATGGAGAACCCCTCTATGCTGGAACAAAAGTGACCTCTTGCACACACTCATATAGACACACAAATCCAGCCTCCAGTGTGAGAGAATTAATGAAGCCCTCACCTGGGAATGAGTCATGTATCCATTACTCCTGAAGTCTGATGAAAGTGCTTGTTGCTTAGCAGCTGCCATCCTCTTTGAGAAGTACTGTACAAGGTCACTCAATAAAGTTTCATTATTCTTACTGAAGGAAGCCTGCACTATACATAACTGATGCAGGCAGATTGCTATTAATAGCAGTTTTTTTTTCAGATGAATAAAACAAAAGGGAAAATGGTTAAACTAAGACTAATTAAGAATAATAAGATTAGGTACTGGAACACATTCAGGGAGAGTTCATTTTATGAGACCATTTTTTATAAGCTTCATCTTTCATTGAGATATACGGATACAGCAATAAAAAATTTGTATTTTTAAAATTAAACTCCCATTAATCATTAAGATTCTCAGATAATCTATGTAAAACTTATGTAAGTAATAAAAATATAAGAGAAGAATAAGTATTCACTTTGGTGGGTAAAACAATAAAGAATAATTTTTTTAAAAAATCGGGTGCATTTTTAGATCCAAATATATCATCTTAAAATTAGTGTGGCTACATTTAAAAATATGTTGAAAAATTTGGATGTGAAAACTCTATTTAAAAGCAAAAACAGAAGAATAAAGAATAAATGTAGAAACATGCTATTCTCCTAGATTAAAAGGTGGAATAACATAAAGATGTGGATCTTCTCAAAGTAATTTATAGTTCTAGTACAATTCCAATCAAAATCATGTCATATTATTACAGAGTTTCTAAACTTGATCTGGAAAAATCAACTGAACAGAGTAGCCAAAATAATTCTGTAAAAAAGTAATGAGGAAAGACGTTCTCTACAAAGTATCAAAATGTTCTGTACAGCATACAATTAACGAAAAAGTGTGCTTCTTTTGTTTGGTGTGAAAAGCAAATCTAGAATGGTGTCCAGGTGTAAACAATTCAACATATGAAAAGATTGCATTGGAAGTAGTGGAGAAAGGTAGAGAGTGTTTAATAAATAACAGGAGGAAAATTGGTCAACGATTTGGACAAAAATGTTGGGTTTTCACCTCGTACTTCTTACTAAAATAAACTTCAGAACTATTAGTCAAATACTAAGTAAACTATAAGATCATTCTCTATTCCCTTCCTTATTGTTTTCCTTCACAGAACTTCTCGCTATCTCACATATATTTGCTTGTTTATTGACTCTTCTCTCTTTCCTAGACTGTGCACTCAAAAAGCCAAGGCCTTCTCTTTCTGTATACTGATTTATCTTTAGCACCCAGAACACTTTGACACACAGAAGGCGCTTGATAAACATTTGTAGAATGAATGAATAAAAACAATGAAAGAAGTCTTGCTCCCTTTTAAACTGAAAATCTTGGAGTGACAAAAATAAAACAAAACAAAGAAATTAAAAAAAAAAACCTGGAAGAGTGTTTGCCTACATTTTATACATCAACATTATTACTATTTTTAAGATCCACAGACGTCATATTTTGCTGCTGCTGCTTCTCTCCTTCTCTCTCTGTAACAGGCTTTAGTCAGATGTATTGGAGAGAAGAAAAGAGAGAAACATATTTTATTTTTCCCTAAAATCCATATTCAGTAGTTTTATTTTTCTGTTACTCTTCTCAGGATAACATTCTATTACGCACCAAATTTTCCATGTCCGTTTTATCCTCTCTCTCCCATTAGAATGATACTGCGTTTTTCTTATGTGAGGGCAGTGTGTTGTACCCACTTCCTTTCCTCATGGCTGAGGCTTGACCTAATTTCTTCATCTATGCATTAAAATCCTGCAGGGTTCTAAGCACAGACAGCATGAAACACACATCTAGCCTCATAGAGGGCTTCTTTGCATGATTTGAAAAGCACTTCCAAATCAGCTAAAAGGAGCTTAAAAATGTTGCAACAGAAAATATTATTCTTTCTTTGGGGCCATAAATTTTTATTGAAGACGGGAAGGAAACAAAATTTGACCTACCGAGGGTGGGATCATATTCCCAGATGAACCGTTTGGTCAGAAATCTCACTACAAGAGCTGTGGAAGAAAAGAGCAACATTTCAAAAAATAATTTGTTAATTTGCTTAGCACACCTATCTTTTTAAGGAAAGCGAAATGCTCCACACAACCCTATAAATGCTTTATATTTCCTTGGTATATAAAGCAAATAAATTTTTTTATGTTTATTCAAGTAATTTTCCAATTTCATATTATGGCCAAAAAACCATTGTAATATTTGAATGGGTTTATTGTGCATTAGTCAACAATTAGATTTGTTGCTTTAGTCACAAGGTTAAAAACAAAACAAACAAAAGTATAATGTGAAAATGCTTACATATAAAATTTTTAGTAAAATGATGAATTTAGATATAAAAGGTCACAATACAGGTATCCGAAGTTTGAATATTGATAAGGATTGGCAAAGGCAAGTTTAAAATGTGATAATTTTTAGTGTAATGAAAGCTCACTAGCAGGTCATTTGCATTTTAAAAAAGTAGATATTCAAAATTAAGGATTTTTATTAGAGATCTGTGAAAACTCATCAAAAGTAGCACTGATAGAATACAGTCAGAGTCAGGTTCTGGAACTATGCTACACAGTTTGCTTGCATGATCTCCTCAATCCTCACGTCATCTTTATGAGGCAGGTACTATGTTAATTCCCATTTTTCAGATGAGGAAACTGAGGCACTGAGGGGTTAACTCATTTAATTAAGCTTATCTAGTTAGTTAGTGGCCTGGTAAGGATTTGAATCCAGGAAGTCTGTAACTTATCCATTGTATCAAACTGAATTTAAGTCCTAGGCCATCTGGATAATATTTAACTGGAAGATGGGCTGGAGAAAAGCATGGAAATATGTGGACTCTATTGTCCTTACAAATTGATAAGACATATGCCAAACATTTTCTTACACTTGTAGTATAGTTGAAAACAGTGGTTTTAAATTAAAAAAAAGAATTGGAGCGGGATGTCACAGGCACTTAAAAAATGGAATGAAAGCATTGGATCCTTTTCCTGAAAAAATATACATACACACATTTGGCATATAATTTAGCAGGCTCTTGAGCCCTCCATAGACCCCTGATGGCCTCCCAGGGATCCCATTGACCTTAATGAAAGATTCATTGTCTATCATATTTTACAGTTTTAAAATACCCATTATAATGTGTATTTTTATTTTTACTGAAATGCCCTGAATGCAGCAGCCAAAAGATACTCCTTGAAGAAATAAAACTAGTTAGTGGAAGGTCACTGTCAGTCTTTGCCTAGTCTCACTTTTAGGAAAAACAGAGGTATAACCTTCCTCCTGTAAAGTTTTATATGGGAGATGGCAGTGTAAATTGCATGAGGACTTCGCAAAACAGAGCACAACGTGGCTTCTTGACCAGGGGCCGGAGATGGAAAGTACCAATGTTCTTTGTAATTGCAGAGTGTGAGGCTGAATTTGAGCCAAAATATTTGCAGTGCCTAAAGTAGCAAGGCCACTGACCCTGTAATACTTCCCACAGTGACTGTACTTGTGGTTTTATCTGCAGTCTTCAGAGTCTGTCATTGTCATTCTCTTGAGACTGAAACTTTTATTTTTACATACAGGATGCAGTAAGCAGTAAACATATTTTTTCTTTTGTACAATTAGCAACATTAATAAACACATAACAGCTTGCACGATTTAAAGAGTTCCATCTTTTATTAGACTATGTAGTTGTTTTTTTTTTTTTTTTTTTTTTTGACACTCTCCCTCTGTTGCCCAGGCTGGAGTGCAGTGGTATGATCTCGGCTCACTGCAATCTCCACCTTCCGGGTTCAAGCGATTCTCCTGCCACAGCCTCCCGAGTAGCTGGGATTGCAGGCGCGTGCCACCACACCAAGCTAATTTTTGTATTTTTAGTAGAGACGGGATTTCACCATGTTGGCCGGGGTGGTCTCAATCTCCTGACCTCGTGATCCGCCCACCTCGGCCTCCCAAAGTGCTGGAATTACAGGCGTGAGCCACCGCGCCTGGCCAGACTATGTAGTTTTAACACTAAAGGCTGCAACCTAGAAAACTTAATTATCTGCCATCATGAAAAAATGAGCTTAATTTTTTACATGAGCGAAGTTTACAGTTCTTCAATTCCAAAACCATTTAAATTTGAATCATTTCTCAAAATGTTTAAAAAATGTATTAGACAGTCCATCGGCTTTCAAAACCAAGTATACTGAACATAATTGAATCATTTGTAAATGCCTGGATGTCAGTTAAGAACCTTGGTTAGTGCCTGTGCAGTTATGCAGCAATACTTTCTGAAGCTGTAGAGTGGAAGAGGCAAAAGAACTCTAGAGTGCTAGAGTTTTTGAGCATATATATGTATATGAATGCTCAAAAACGCAAAAAAGTTATATATATTAACTATTATATATAAATATATATATTCAAAACAGTTGTTTAATTTATTAAATTTAAATAATAAATACATATTCAAAATAGTTATATAATTTATTAAATTTAAGTAATAAAATTTTATCCCAGTTGTATAATTTATTAAATTTATATAATAAATATTAAAACTTATTAAATTTTAATAAATTTATTACATTATTAATAAATTAATAATCTAATTTAACTATAATTAATGAAAATGGGTACTATAAAGATTGACCTAATTCCCTTTTGACTCTCTGCCCTCTCCATCCCAACTATCTTGAGCAAAGTTTGTCTTTTGAAGTAAAATGGTGGTATTGATTTAAGGCCTTGTTGCTCCAGAACTTTTAAGGTTTGACATATTTGATTAGTAGTTACTGTTGAGTCTTTGCCTTCTGAAATATTTTATTTTCTTCCCATTGCCTTAACAACCCATGCCTTTCCATTAAACAAGCCAAACATGTCCAATGGCTAATGTAGGGAAGACTGTTTTCCTCCTTTTGCCTAATTTACAACGTACTTGGCTAATTCTTCATCATCTGTGGTTCTGTTTTAGTATTACTGGTACTATGAATTTTATGATTATTAATGAAAATTGGTTTCTAACAAAATGGAAAATTTGGTAAAGAAACATTTAATCCAATAAAATATTTTTAAAAGTCACTTAATGTAATCATTCAGTGGCATGATCTTCCATTCATAAGTAAGAGCTAAAAGGTAAAACCATTACATTAAAATAGTCACGTTATTTCTAAAAATTAACCAATCTATGCTGGTTACTCGAAATAATTCCTGACATCATTATCAAGAAGAAGCAGGCATCAGGAGTGCCAGATTTAGTTTCAGAATAATATTTTAAAATGAAAATTAATTAGGTATGATCTGTACAATAAATCAGCTTCAGCAAGAAATGAACTCTTCAAGGTAAATGTAAACTAACACACATGCTATTCCTTATTTAAGAGTCATATTCAAGAGAGATTCAGGCAAAACTTTCAAATGTTACCTTTCAGTATCATACTTGAAAAATATGTCATTACTTTTCTTTATAGAATTCATGAAGTAACTTGATTAACAATGTATATAATGCAATTTTTTTCTAAGATACTTAAGCATATGTAACCTCCTACACAGTTGTGATTGTTCTTTTCTATAGGTCCCCAGGCATACAGCTATTGCTATATAACAAATCCGCCCCAAAACTTTGTAGCATACAACAATAAGTATTTATTATGGAAAAATGCTGGAAATTTTTTTTCCAGCTGGAAAAAGTATTATGTATTTATTGGACTGTGGTGAGTTGATTGCATTGGAAAAATGTAACTAAAAGTGTTTAAAATGGCCAGGACAGATTTTTTTTTGGTTAGGAAAAGAATTTCTGCTCCAATTAAAAGTGCTTCAAGGAATATTACTCATAACCTTCACATCATGAATGCCTTTTGAATTTTGTCTATAATCCTAGTAACATACCCTATAAAGACCCTTGATATTTAATATATACTCTACAACAGTACAACATTCATATAATAATGAAAACTTACTATGGATGTATATTAAGTGATTTATATCATTTACATTCTGTAACCTGCAGTACCTTCACAAAAAATACATAGTTACCTATAAGTTGTAGAATCACGTAACTTTAAAATACTTTTCAAGGGACTTCTACAAAAGTTTGCCAACTTTGGGACAATTCTGTCACAAACAGTTTCAAACATTTTGTGGAAAACAAAAATCTGTGTTATATAAAGAGAAGGTAAATGTGGGTAATACTAGCACAACTTTAGTCTGTTATGGGTTGTGATACGTATATTTACCACTTGTTATCTGAATTATTTTTTCTATGTTTATTTATAATAAAAAAGTTAGAAATGTTAAAGCTTAAAAACTACATGAATAAATTATAATAAACTTACGTAGTATCCTAAGTATGAAACTTTTCAAGGTTGAGATGCCTCCAGGAGATAGAGTAGCTCTCTTAATTTCTCCTCCATTTTCATTTCATTATAGTACTTACAGTTTAACTACTTGACCTTACCTTGACCAGCAAAATTCAGGAGGCAATGACATACATTACCAAGCCCACAAAGGTTGTAAAATCAACACTAAATTGTTTTCAGTTTAGTTTTTATGATCTATAGTTAAAATGTCATAATAAATAAAGCAAGTGTTTAAAAAATAATGGAAAAGAGAAGACTGAGAGGATTTAATACAACATGGGAACTGTTTTCTCATTTCATTAAGCATGACCTCAATTTAAATAATATTTTAAAAATTATAATGGAAAAAGTTTAAAAGTAATGCAGTAGTGTTATAATTATTCATCTTCATTTAGTGTATGCTCTATTCAGTTAGGCATTACGGTAAATATTTACACATGTATCTTTACTCTTCACTTCCTTATAGTGTGGAATATATGGATACGGATATGAATACGATGTATGTATATTGGTGAAGAAACAGAAGCTCAAGTTGTTTACATTTCTTCCTAAAATGTGAGCCTACTCTTTCCTAGCCTCAGGATCTACATTCTCTTTTTACAGATGAGGGCTTTGCTACCAGGGAGCTTAGGAGTCTTACTAGTGTATTCCTCTATTGTCTAAACCCTTAATTTGAAAAATTCCATGGAGAATGTTGTATATATCATATATATATATATGTATTTACACACATACATTTTTACACATATAAACATTCCTCCATTTGAAAAAAATGCATCGTCTAGTCTCAACCTTCTTTTGTTACAAAAGAAAAGGCTAAAAACCCTGGTGAAAATGAAACCTGAAATGTCTATTAAAATCTGATATTTTAGACATAAACTTCTGAACATTTATTATCCTCTTTTATTGCCTCGGTGTGGAGCACCAACACTATTCCCTTAATTCTAACACACGTGATGTGCTAACACACACTCACAGACAATGTAATTATCCTCATGATACCATTTTGCTTCACCATCTTAATTTTCTTGACTGTACATTTCTTACAGAGTTTATTGCTATCATTTTAAATATAGTGCAGGGATCATTACATATTTGGAATGTTCCATAAATACTTACAAGCTGATGTTAGTTTAGCTTAGCGCCCTTAAAAGCCTAAATAAACTAATAGCTTGTCAGTATTTTAAGCAGGTAACCCAGAATGGAACTAAGTCAAAGAAAGGGGAAAAGATACACATATTTAAAATGTACTAACTCATATCCAGATAGCATTTCTTTTTCTTTTCTTTCTTTTTTTTTTTTTTGAGACAGAGTCTCGCTCTGTCACCCAGGCTGGAGTGGCGCAATCTCGGCTCACTGCAAGCTCTGCCTCCCGGATTCATGCCATTCTCCCGCTTCAGCCTCCCCAGCAGCTGGGACTACAGGCACACCCCACCACACCCGGCTAAGTTTTTTGTATTTTTAGTAGAGACAGAGTTTCACCATGTTAGCCAGGATGGTCTTGATCTCCTGACCTTGTGATCCGCCCGCTTCGGCCTCCCAAAGTGCTGGGATTACAGGCGTGAGCCACCACGCTCGGCCCAGATAGCATTTCTACCTGCGGTATCTAAAGCAGCATCCCCTCCTCTTTAAAGTCTTCCTTGGCCTTTCCAAGCCATTAATCACTCATCTGTGACATGAAATTGTCTTTTGTGTCTTCTCTATTATATAATGTGTACAATTACCTTGTAAACATTTATTTATATTCTTGTATGTCTTAGAAATGGTGAATGATCTGAAGTCAGAGATTAAGCCTTGTTCATCTTTATGTCCCATGGCTGGCATAGCGCTTGATACATATGTGCCCAATAGGTATTTGAGAAATGAATGAGAAAACAATGAAAATTTCTTTAAGCTATGTGGCTCCACTATTGCCATTGTGCTTGGGCCTGTACTCTAGTATGTTTTTGTTACTTGAAAGACATGTTCTTTAAAGTGGAACTTTCATTTCTTGAAGATATATTGACCACTTCTCTGGTCAGATGCCAATCTGGTCAATCTATGTTGCAAACCTGTTTGAGAAAGGCAAGACCCATCACTCTTACTCTCCTAGGCCAGAGGAATTGCTACCCCTGACCTCACACCACTATCAGCCCTAAATTTAACTCCAACTCTTAAGTGGTCAAAAGACTTCAGAGAAGTAAAAATGAGCATTACTCACAAAAATAGAGAAGACTCTACCCTAGATTTGTGGAGATAGTTTATTATTGAATGAATTAACTTTGTGGAACTAAGTATCCATTTATTAATCATATTAGTTGTTGGATTAAAGTGTATATGCTTTTAGAAAATGCCATTAGGTAAGTTTTAGCTGTATCTTAAATAAAAACACTACTGGGATTTCTTGAAGGTTAAATATCAAAAGGAAGCTTAAGTATACATTAAATACTGACTTTAAGCTAATTTAATTTTCATAAAAACTCTTAAAAGTAGAAATTAATGTTCCCACTATACATATAAGAAACCAAAGCAGAAAAGTGAATAAACTTGTCTAATTTACAAAGCGGTTAAGTGATAAAACTGATATGAACCCAACTCTGTTTACCTTAAAACCCATAATTTTTCCAATATACAATACTTTTCCACTGTATTTTAATATTTCTATGTATATGATATAATTCTACATGTTTGATTTTTTTTTTAACGTGAGCATACATCTTATGGAGAAGCATGCTTTGAGAAGGGAATATTTTGCTTGTGATTAGATTTATTCTTCCTTAGTGGAGAAAATATCCATGACCAGAAACCATGGCAACACAGAAAGAGAACATGAATTTTGTGAAGCAAGAATAAAACTTTTAGATAAATAAGATTTTTGTTTTTTTCTTGAAAACGTCTTTAAGAATGCTGTAGATGAGGAAAACAAGTATCTGAAGATGTAGGCGATGAAGCAGTATGCGAAAAGCAAATGTTTTCTTATGAGTTTCCTCAGTCCTTAACAATAAAAATTAGCATACCAGGAACCATTTTAGGCAGTGAGGAAGTCAGCAAAGAAAATAAGATACAGTTTCTATTCATAAAGTGTTGTAAGTTTGCACCTTTGCATATCCCAGGAAAAATATAAAGATATGTGGGTAATTTTGAATAGTATCCAATTGAAGTCCTGTTACGATGTCTAGGATTCTTACTGCAAGGACTGGGTAAAAGGGAGGCCAGATTGAGGTGAGCTGGACTCACTCAAGTGCCTCACAGGGAGCAAAACTTGTGTTTTCCAGAAAAACTCTAGCAGATAAAATAGGAGTAATGTGTATGGTGTGTCAGCCTTATAATGGTTTGTCTTCCAGCTTAGGGACAACAACGCAGTGGGTCTCCCTAAATAAGAGGCAATTCAGCTCCTTCTTCTTCCCTCCCTCACCTGCACCTCAAGCAACCTCCTGTCAAATCAAGCCTCCAAATCAAATTTTCCAATTCCTTGTCCCCTGGGTCCAACACTTTTAGTTCTTCATACCTTGTTCCTGGGTCTTCTATCACCAACGCTCAAGTCCATGTTCTTTTTTACAGCAGTCCTTCCTCTCTTTTCTGTGACCATTCTGGTCTCCTCCAAGAAATATGGGTCATTGTGCCTCAGAAGGAGATGTGAAGTATGAGATCCCAGCACCAAGTGAGTCCCGGCCTAGAAAGCCACATGGGGACCATGACAGCTAGTTGAAGCTTCGCTTTCACAGCTGTTGGTGATGGCTGAGACCAAGATTATGCCAGTTTGGAATATTGGAGGCCTTAGTCAAAGGAGATGAAAAACTATTTCTGTACTGAAGAGCTGTTCTGGAAGGGAATGGAAATGAGCTGGATTGGAAATAAGATGTCAAAAAAAACCCTCAGAAAATTGTGTGATTTGAAATGTCGGATCTTTAAAAAAAGGGGGCTCAGAGCAAAGATGTGTACACAAAAACTAGATTTCAGATATATTTGCTGATAATTTAATGCAATAATTTTCAAATGCTTATCCATTTTGATCTCCTATCAAATCTATCTCTCTTTCTCCACACATGTGACTTTCACACACATTCAATCAATAAATATTTATTGACCACTGTGCAAAGCACCAAAGAAAGCAAGACCGAGAGGATGCCTAGGCATGATATTAGAAATGACTTTATATTAAAGCTAAGCCATAAGCTGAGTCTTAGAAGATTGAAGCTCACTATTTTAGGAAGAGCATTTCAAGCAGAGAGAAAGGGCCAAGCCACAAGAGAGCTAGTTCAGTTAGGAATCACATGTGGTTCAGGGTGGGTAGAGTGGCATGTAGGGGAAGCTATGTTGGTAGGGGGTCAGGTTGTGAGGTTCTTTAGAGCCCAGACTATAAAGTAGCTCCTATGTCACATTAAGGAGCTTGGATTTTACCCTGAAGTTTTTGAACATACAGGGGTTCTGAGTAGGAGAATGGCTCAATTTGATCTGATCATCTTGGGGACCGTTCATTGATTAGAGGTGGACAGTGAGGGAGACGGATTAGTGCAAAGACTCCACATGAAATAAAAGTCTGGGGGTAGCATTATTCTTTGAGAATATAATGGGGAATATAATGGGAAAACAAATTAAAAATGATGTTGGACTTGCACATGTTGAACATAAGACATTAATGAAAACATAATGTAGAGAATTGCCATCCATCCATTCATCCATCCTTTATCCTGCCATTCATCTGCCTATCTATCATACATACACAATTATTGAATGTTTATCATGCCCCAGGTACTGTGCTAGGCACTGCCCCATAAGCAGTGGACATCAAAGCCTGAAGCTGGAGGGAGTGATCCTTGCCAGACTTTCTGGTGGGTGGTGGCATGCAGTGGGCATGGTTAACATGGTCCAGGTAGATAGTTTAAGTAGAAGAGGACTTAACTTATAATTCTATTTTCAGATTCATCTCATGGTGGCATCTCTTGCTTTTTATGTTCTCCTCCACCTAAACTCCTCAGATGTTTTAGCTAAACTAAAAAAGTTAACAGATGAAGCCAGGGGACAAATATCTCTTCATATACTGATTATTTCTGAAGGAACCCTTTCTCTTACCCCTTATTTCACCTGTCCCCTTTTTCTATTCCCTGTGAAGGTCAAAATAAATTGACATTGAAAAAAAAGCCATTTGGCTTTATAAAAAATAAAATTGAGCAATTTAATGGAAATTTAAAATGAATGTTATATAAAATGCATGCTTTATAATGCCAGAAGTTAAAATGAGAAGTAAATTAGTTCCAGATGGGGGTCTAGGGATTGCTTTTAAATTACTGTGTTTGCTTAAGCCTGAAAATTTTGATCAGTCTTGCATTCTTACAAAAATATCACTGAGAACACATCAGTTCTCTGTACAAATCATTTTTTAAGGCTAAGTGGTGTAATCTCCAAGAATTATTAGGGAAACACTTTTGTTTTTGAAAATCTAGCCTGGGAGTCTAGCTGCAGTGCATCTCAAGTTCTGAAAATTGACTTTTTTTTTTTTAACTTGGAAATGGTAAGATAAAGGTTAATCTGATCCTGGTAATTTGGTTTTAGGCTGACACACGATGAGGGGAAAAATGGCAGAATCATTGCTTTTAATTCCTAACGTGTTTGAAAAGCAGTAGAGATATTGGAATGCTTAAAAATAATGCAAAATCCAGAAAAATGTTAATTTTCTATAGAAAATTAACTTGTATAATTAAATGACACTATTTTGCTGAAGAATTTAAATTGAAAGTAAAAACAAGAGAAAATAAATTTGGAATACGGTAATCAACTAATTTGGTTTTATCTTTTTGTTTTGGTCTTGAAGGTTAATAAATCAAAAGGGTTTTGTGTCCAAGATTTCAAACCAGTTTTATATAAGTTGAAAAATATAATTTATGTTAATTTTAAAAGTGATTGTTAATAAATAAATTACTAAATTTCCCAAGTCAGTGTTTTTAATTTAATAACTTATATTTCATTCCAAGTCATCATGCTTAAACAGAATTATTTGTAAGTTATTAAGCATTTTGTTAAGTTGTCAAGGGATTTGGATATAAAATTTAGATTTTCAATTTTTACTTTTTCTTGGAGAAAGAAATACTTATGATGTTAATGCCTAAATTTTTTTCCTACACTTATGTTACTAGGGCACATAAGAAATTGACAACCGAAAACATTTGGACTTTATTGTGGACATAAAAGTGACTCAGAGTGACTAAATATCCCAGAGAAGCAGAGGAATATCTGGCATAAACCTCACTGGATGACCTCCTTATACAGATCCTAGGATCTTACAAGTTACTCTCTTCATCATGTCCTTTTCTCTAGACTGATCTGGTTTCCTGTCCATATGGACACATACAGTTCATTTGCAATTCCTAAATAGGCTGTGCCCATGGATTCTAGTCCAGGGGGAAAACCTCTAACAGTAGGGTGTCTCCATTTGCAGCCCAAACACCACTCCCATGGCTACCTTTACACCCCATAAGAAGACAGGAAGCCTTAAACATATGGAGAACCAGGGCCTGGTGAAATAAGGGTGTCAGTGGAAGGAATTATGGGTGTTTGAGCTGGAAAAGCACCCCCATTATGAAAAGCTTATAAGCCAGCCTAAGAAATTTCCAATTATGTTTAGGATGCTGGGAAGCCATTAAAGTATTATAAACCAAAATATGACATGAACATCTTTTTGTTTTATAAAGGTCACTGCTGCTTCATTGCCAAGATGAACTAGGAGGATGAAGGTAAGACTGGAGACAAAAGGCTTAGTTAGGAATCATTTCCAGTACTACAAAGGGAAAGAAAGTAGCACTGAAAGGTTTCCCTTTCACTCCTACCATTACTAAATGTGTCCAATAATAATTGGAAATATACAGTATGTGACCTATTTAAATTAGCTTCTTTTACTTTGCAATGCACATTTAAGGTTCATCCATGCCATTGCCTGGATTGATCACTTATTTCCTTTTATTGCTGAATATTCTATTGTATAGATATACCACAGTTTGCTTACCCAGTAACTAAATGAAGAACATCATGGTTGCTCCCAGTTTTTGGCAATTATGTTTTGGCAATAAAGATGTGCATGCCGGTAACTGTGTAGACATAAGTCATCAAATCAGTTGGGTAAAGATTTAGATGTGTGATGGCTGGATTATGGTAAGACTTTGTTTAGCTTTGTAAGAAACTGCCAAACTGTTTTCCAAACTGGCTGTACCATTTTGCATTCCCATCAGTAACGAATGAGAGCTCCTGTTGTTCTACATCCTTCTCAGCATTAGAATGTAGCTTTGTCAGGTTTTTGGCTTTGGATTTTAGCCATTCTAATAGGTGTATTGGCGTCTTGTTGTTTTAACTTGTAATTCTCTAATTACACATGATATTGGGAATATTTTCATGTGATTATTTGCTATCCGTGTGTCTTCCTTGATGGGGTGTCTGTTAGATCTTTGGCCCATATTTTATAAACGAGACGTGATTTTTTACAGCAATTTTAAGTTCATAGCAAAATTGATCAGAAAGCACACAGAGTTTCCATATACTCCCTGCCCTCCCTGCCCCCGCCCCGCCCCCCAACACACAGCCTCCCCCATTATTCATATCCCACACTAGTGTGGTAACTTTTTTTTTTTTTTTTAACAATTGATGAATCTACATTATTATTACCAAAGTCCACAGTTTTTACTATGGTTCACTCTTGGGGTTGTATATCCTGTGGAGATATATATATATATATATACACACACATATATATATATGTAACTACTATTATAGTATCATGTAGAACAGTTTCACTGTCTAAAAGTTCTCTGTGTTCTGCCTATTTATCCCTCTCTTCCCCCTAAATCTTAACAATCTCTGATCGTTTTACTGTCACCATAGTGCTGCCTTTTCCAGAATGTCATATAGTTGGATCATGTAGTGGGAAGCCTTTTCAGATTGCCTTCTTTCACTTAGTAATATGCATTTAAGTTTCCTGCACGTTTTTTCATGGCTTGAGAGCTCCTTTCTGTTTAGTGCTGAATAACATTCCATCGTCTGATGTACCACAGTGTTTATCCATTCATTTACTGAAGAAAAACTTAGTTGCTTCCAAGATTTGGCAATTATGAATAAAAGTTCTACAAATATCCACGGGCAGGTTTTTGTAGGGACATACATTTTCAGACTATTTGGGTAAACATCAAGGAATTTGATTCCTGAATCATATAGCAAGAGTACCTTTAGCTTTTAGTAAGAAACTGCCAAACTGTCTTCCAAAGTAGCTACACCACTTTTGATCCCCACCAGCAATGACTGAGAGGTTTTTTTTTTTTGCTCCACATCCTCACCAGCATTTGGTGTTGTCAGTGTTTTGGATTTTGCACATTCTAATAATGTGTAGTTGTATCTCACTGTTGTTTTCATTTGCAATTCCTAAATGATACATGATGTTGAGAATCTTTCCATATGTTTATTTGACATCTGTATATCTTTTATGGTGAGGTGTCTTTTCAGATGTTTTACCCATTTTTTTAGTTGACTTTTTTTCATTGTTGAGTTTTAGAAGTTCTTTGCCTATTTTAGATCACAGTCCTTTATCAATTATGTCTTTGGCCAATATTTTCTCCCCGTCTGTGGCTTGTCTTATGATTCTCTAGACAGTGTTTTTTTCACAGAGAAGTTCTTAATTTTAATAATTTGTTTAGAAATTATTTCTTTCATGTATCATTACTTTGTGTTGTATAAAAAAAGTCACCACTATACCCAAGGTCACACAGATTTTCTCCTATGTTACCTTCCAGGAGTTTCATAGTTTTACCATTTACATGTAGTTCTGTGTCTCATTTTGAGTTAATTTTTGTGACTGACATAATATCTATATCCAGGTTCATTTTTTTCTTTTTCTTTTCTTCTTTTTGCTTGTGGATGCCCAGTTGTTCCAACATCATTTGTTAAAAAGACTATATTTTCTCCACTCTATTATCTTTGCTTCTTTACCAAAGCTGACATTATTTGTGTGGGTCGATTTCTGATTTCTCTATTCTGTTCCATTGGTCTATTTATCTATTTTTTCACCAATATTATACAGTCTTCTGATTACTGTAGCTTTATAAAACTTGAAGTCAGTCCTCTGAATGTCCTTCTCATTTAATATTGTGTTATCTATTCTGGATCTTTTGCCTTTCCATATAAACTTTTTATTTTTCTTTTATTATATATATTTTTAGATGGAATCTTGCTCTGTTGCCCAGGCTGGAGTGCAGTGGCGTGATCTTGACTCATTGCAACCTCCACCTCCTGGGTTCAAGCAATCCTTCTGCCTCAGCCTCCCAAGTAGCTGGGATTATAAACATGCACCACCATGCCCTAATTTTTGTATTTTGGTAGAGATGGAGTTTCACCATGTTGGCCAGGCTGGTTTGAAACTCCTGACCTCAAGTGATCTGCCCACCTCAGCTGCCCAAAATGCTGGGATTACAGGCATGAGTCACCATGCCCAGCCTCCATATAAACTTTAGAATCAATTTGTTAATATCCACGATACAATTTGCTGAAATTTTTATTTCAGTTGCATTGAATCTGTAGACCAAATTGGGAAGAACTGACATCTTGACAATACTGATTCTTTCTATACATGAACATGAAATATTTCACCATTTACTTAGTTTTTCTCTAATTTCTCTTATCAGAATTTTGTAGTTTTCCCCATAGAGGTCTTGCACATAGGTCTCGCACATATTGTTAGATTTGTGGCTAAATATTTCATCTTGTGCTAACATAAATGGTAGAATGTTTTAAATTTCAACATTTGTTCCACTTGTTCATTGCTGGTATATAGGAAACTGATTGACCTGTATCCTGTAATATTTCCGTAATTGCTTATCTGATCTGGGAGTTTTTTGTCTATTCTTTTAAAATTTTCTACATAGACGATCACATAATTTGTGAACAAAGACAGTTATATTTTTTTCTTCCCAATTTGTATTTTCCTTTTTTGTCTCATTCCATAAGCTAAGACAAGCATTATGATGTCAAAAAGGACTGGTCAAAGGAGTCATTCTTGCTTTGTTACTGACCTTAGAGAGAAAGCACTTGCTTTCTCACCACTAAGTGTAATGTTAGCTATAAGTTTCTTGTAAAATGTTCCTCATCAAGTTGAGAAAGTTCTCCTCTATCCCTAGTTTGCTGAAAGTTTTTATCACCCATTAGGGTGTTAAGATTTTGTCAAATGCTCTTTCTGTGTCAGCTGGTATGATCATGTGATTTTTCATTCTTCAGCCTTGATTTGATAAATTTCATTAGTTAATTTTTGAATGTCAACCGGTCTTGCATATTTGGAATAAATTCCACTTGGTCATGGCATATACACCTTTTTATACATTGTTGGATTCAATTTGTGAATATTTTATTGAAGATTTTTGCATTTATGTTCATGTGCCTTATTGGTCTATAGTTTCCTTTCCCTGTAATACCTTTGCCTGCTTTTGGTATTAGGATAATACTGGCCTCATAGAATGAGTTAGGACGTATTCCCTTTGCTTCTATTTTCTGGAAGAAATTACAGAGAGTTGCTAAGATTTTTTGCTTAAATGATACAACTCACTAGTGAACCCATCTGGGCATGGAACTTTCTGTTTTGGGAGGTTATTGATTATTGATTTAACTTCTTTAATAGGTATATGCCTGTTCTCATTGTCTATTTCTTCTTGTGTGAGTTTGGTAGATTGTGTCTTTCAGGGAATTTGTTTATTTCATCTAGGTTCTAAAAGTTGTGGGCTGAAATATTTGCCCATATAGTATTCCTTTATTATCCTTTCAATGTCCATGGGCTCTGTCGTGATATCTATCCCCTCTCTCATTTCTGCTGTTAGTAATTTGCATCTTCTTTTTCTTGGCCTGGCTAAAGGCTTGTCAATTTTATTGATCTTTTCAAAGAATTAATGTTTAGTTTTAATTTTTCTATAGATTTTCTATTTTCAATTACATTGATTTCTGCTCTAGTTTTTATTATTTCTTATCTTCTGTTTATTTTGTGTTTAATTCACTCTTCTATTTCTAGTTTCCTAGAAATAGGTGGAAGCTTATTTTATTGATTTTAGATCTTTATTCCTTTTTAATACATGAATTCAATGCTACAAATTTTTCTTTAATCACTGCTTTTGCTGTATGACACAAATTTTGATAAGTTGTATTTTTACTTTCATTTAGTTCAAATTATTTTAAATTTCCCAAGAGTTTTTCTTTCACCCATATATTATTTAGAAGTGTGTTGTTGAGTCTTCAAGTATGTTGGGATTTTTCCAACAATCTTTCTGTTGTTGATTTCTAGCTTAATTCCACTGTGGTCTGAGAACATGCTTTGTATGATTTGTATTCTGTTAAATTTTTGAGGTGTTTTTTATGACCTAGAACGTGGTCTATCTTATGAATGTTCTGTGTAAGCTGAAGAAGAAAAAATGTATATTTTGCTGTCATTGGATGAAGTAGCCTATAGATGTCAATTATATCCAGTTTATTTATGGTGCTATTGAGTTGAACTATGTCCTTACTGATTTTCTACCTGCTGGATCTCTCCATTTCTGATAGCAAGGTGTTGAACTCTCCAGCTATAATGGCGGATTCATCTATTTCTCCTTAAAGTTCCATCAAGTTTTACCTCACACCTTTTAATGCTCTCTTTTTAGGCCCATATATATTAAATATTACTACGACTTCTTGGATAATTAACTCTTTTATCATCATGTAATGTTCCTTTTAATCCATTATAATTTTCCTTTCTCTGAAGTTTGTTCTGTCTGATATTAATATAGCTATTCCAGTTTTCTTTTTATTGACATTATCATATTTGTCTATCCCTTTACTTTTAATCTATATGTGTCTTTATATTTAAAATATATTTTATATTGGATGCATCTGACAGTCTCTTTTAATTGATGTATTTAGATCATTGATATTTAAAATGAATTCTGATATATGAAATTAATATCTATCATATTTGTTATGTTTTCTATTCATTGCCTTTCTTCTTTGTTTCTATTTTTTGTCTTTTACTTTTTTCTACCTTTTTTGGTTTTAACTGAGCATTTTATTTGATTCTATTTTCTCTCCTTTTTTATTATATCAATTTTACTTCTTTTTTTACTTCGTTTAGTACTTGCCCTGGAGTTTGCAAAAAAATATGGATTTACAACTAATCCAAGTCCACTTGCAAATAACACTACACCACTTTATGGGTAGAGTAATACCTTATAATAATAAAATAATCCTAATTCCTCCCTCCTGTCCATTGTATCTTCGTTGTCATTCATTCAACTTATACATGAGCAATTATAAATACATTGTTTCCTTTACTACATTGAACAAACTTATTTGTTAGATAAATTAAGAGTAAGAAAAATTAAAGTTTTAATTTTACCTTTAAAATTACCTTTTTCTGTAATGCTCTTCCTTTCTGTAAGTACAATCCAGTTTCTGAGATGTATCATTCCCCTTCTCTGAAGAATGTATCGTATCATTTTTTTTTCAAGGCAGGTTTATTGGCAGCAAATTCCTTCAATTTTTGTTGCCCAAGAAAGTCTTAATTTATCCTTCACTTTTGAAGAGTAATTTTTCAGGGTATAGAATTCTAGGTCGGTGGATTTTCTTTTTGTCAAAATGCTTCAGATACTTCATTTCACTCTTTTCTTGCTTGCATAATTTCTGAGGAGAAGTTTGAATATGATATACCTGGCTGTCATTCTTTCACATTTATCCTGCTTGTGTTCTCTGAGCTTCCTGAATGTGTGGTCTGGTGTCTGACATTGGGGGAAATTCTCAGCCATTATTTTTTCAAATACTTCTCTTATTTCCTATTTCCTCTCTTCTGGTATTGCCTCTCCATGTATGTTGCATGGAAAATAACATACATTTGTACCACGGTTGTACCACAGTTCTTGGATATTCTGTTCTATATTTTTCAGTGTCTTTTCTCTTTGCTTTTCAGTTTTACCAGTTTCTATTGACATATCCTTGAGCTCAGAGATTTTTTTCCTTTGGCTGTGCCCAGACTCATTAGCAAAGAGACTGAGGAAAAAGGCATTTAAAGGCATTCTTCATTTCTTTTATAGACATTTTAATATCTAGCATTTCTTTAGAGGTCTTTCTTAGAATTTCTATTTACATTAACCATGAGCTTTTGCATATTGTCTACTTTTTTCCAGTAGAGACTTTGGCATACTCTACCCATTTTTAAATTAGTTTATTTTTTTCTTATTGTTGTTTTAATACTTCTTTGTATACTTGGGATGTAAGTCCTTTTGCACATATGTGTTATTTGCTTTGTGAATAACTTTCTAACTCTGTGGCTTATCTTTTCATTCTATTCACAGTGTCTTTAACATAACAGAAGTTTTAAATTTTAATGAAGTCCAATTATCAACCTTTTTTTATTTTCATGGATCTTTCTTTTGCTCTCACTTCTAAAAGGTCTTCATGAAACTGAAGCTTACCTAGATTTTCTCCTATACTATAATCTAGAAACTTTACAGTTTTGCATTTTACTTTTAGGTATATGATCCATTTTGATTAATTTTTGTGAAAGTTGTTTACCTGTGTCTAGACTTTTTTTTTTTTTTGCCTGTGGGCGCTTGCTTTTTACAACATAAATTTGTTTTTAAAAAGCTATTCTTTCTACATTTACTTGCCTTTGCTCCTTGGTAAAATATCAGTTGACCTTATTTGTGTAGGTCTACCTCTGAGCTCTTTATTCTGTTTCATCGAACTGTCTATTTGTTCATGAATACCATGCTGTCCTACAGCCTTATAAATAAGCCTTGAAGTCTGGTAGTGTTAGTGATGGAACTCATTCTTCCTCTTTAATATTGTGTTGGCTACTCTAGGTTTTTTTACCTTTCCATATAAATTTTAGAAACAGATTGTTGATATCTACAAAATCAGTTGCTGGGATTTTACTTGAATTGGATTGAATCTATAGGTTAAGTTGGGAAGAACTGGCATCTTAACAATATTGAGTCTTCCAATCTGTGAACATGCAATATCTCTCCATTTATTTAGATCTTCTTTATTAAATCAGAGTTTTATAATGCTTCTCGCATAAATCTGGTACATATTTTGTTAGATTTATACATAAGCATTTAATTTTCTTTGTGCTGTTTTAAATGGTACAGTGTTTTTAATGTCAAATTCCATCTGTTCATTGCTAGTATATAGAAAAGCAATTAACTTTTATACATTAAACTTGTATACTGTTATTTGATATAATTACTTATTAATTCCAGGGGTTTTGTGCAAATTTGGGGGGATTTTCTACATAGAAAATCATATCATTTGTGAACAAAGACAGTTGCATTTCTTCCTTCCCAATCTGCATATCTTTATTTCCTTTTCCTGTCTTATTACACTAGTTAGGTCTTCTGGTGAAATGTTGTATAGAAGTGGAAAGAGGGGATATCCTTGCCTTGTTTATGACCTTACTAGGAGAAAAATCCAGTTTTTCACCCCTCAAGTATACTATGTTCATCTGGTTCTGCTGCTAGGCTAATGCTGGCCTTATACAAAGTGTTCACTGCTTTTATTTCTGTAGAAAATTGTCTCAATCTTTCTTAAATGTTTGGTAGAATTCTCTAATGGAACTTCTGTCTGCTTTCTTTTTTAAAAGGTGTTATGAACTGAATGTTTGTGTCTCTCCAAAACTAATATATGAAAATCCTAACCCCTAAGTTGATAATATTAGGAGATGGAGCCTTTCGGAGACAATAGATCATGAGGATGAAACCCTCATGACTGGGATTAATGCCCTTATAAAAGGCATCCCTGAGAGTTCTCTCACTCTTTTCCTCCCATTTGGGGGTTAGCAAAAAGACAGCTACCCGGAAACCAGGAAGAGGGCCCTCACCAGATACTCCCAACTCTTCTCTCTCATCTCTTACATTACTGTCATTCATCTTCCTTATCCATATGCTATAATCACCCAATACATCATTACTATTATCATTTGAATAACAGTTATAATTAAATCATTTAAAAAATAAGAAACAAAAGATTTTATTTTACCTTATTTATTCTTTCTCTATCATTTTTTCCCTTTTTATGTAAATCTGAGTTTCTGGCCTATGTAATGTTTTTTTCTCCATGAATAATTTTTTTTAACATTTCTTGTAGGGCAGCTCTGCTACCGATGAATTCTGTCAGTTTTTGTTTGCCTGAGAAAAATCTTCATTTCTTCTTTACTTTCAAAGGATAATTTCACTGGATACATAATTCTAGGTAATTTTTTTTTCTTTCAGAACTTAAAATATTTCGCTCCACTCTCTTCTTGCTTGGGTTCTGATGAGTCCACGATGTAATTCTTATACTTGCTTATCTATAAGAAAGATCTTCCCCCCATGCCAGCTGCTTTCAATATGTTTTTAGTCTTTGTTTTGTTTTGGAGTTTTCTATGATTTTCCTATGTGTACGTGTAGCTTTTTTGGTATTTACTCTACTTGGTGTTCTCTGAGCTTTTAGATGTGTGATTTGGTAGTTGCCATTAGTTTTGAAATATTCTAAGTTATTATTTCAAATATTTATTTTGCTTCTTTCTCTTTCTTCTTTTTATGGTATTCCAACTATGTGTACATCTTTTGACACTATCCTACAGTTCTTAGATACCCAGTGTGGAGAGTGTTCATTTTTATATTTTTCATTCTTCTTTCCCTTCACATTTTATTTTGGGAGGTTCCTATTGATGTATCTTTTTTTTTTTTTTCTATTTTGAGATGGATTCTCACTCTGTCACCCAGGCTGCAGTGCAGTAGAGCAGTCTCGGCTCACTGCAACCTCCACCTCCCAAGTTCAAGCTATTCTCCTGCCTCAGCCTCCTGAGTAGCTGGGACTACAGGTGCCTGCCACCACGCCTGGCTAATTTTTTGTATTTTTAGTAGCGATGGGGTTTTACCTATTGGCATACCTTAAAGCTCACTGATTCCTTCCTCAGCTGTGTCCAAGCTACTGATGAGGCCATGAAACACATTCTTCCTTTCTGTTAGTTTTGTTTATTTCTTATTTCTAGCATAATATCCTTTTGATTTTTTAAAGTTTCTATCTCTCTGCTTATATTACCCGTCTGTTCTTGAATGTTGCCTATTTTTAATATTAGAGAACATTTCACAGTCCCATCAGCTTCTGTTCAGGTGAACTGATCTTGCCTATGATTTTCTGTATTTGTCTGTCTCTTTCCAGGTTTCAAAGTATGATAGATTCCCTGGGAACTTTAATATTCTGACTGGTCCAAGAAAAGTGATTGTTATTCAGTTTGTTTAGCTTTTTCTTTTTGTAAGAATGGAAGTGATGACTTACAAGCTCGTTGCATTTCAAGGCTGAAATTAGAAGTCTGTTCCAGCTTACTGTTCCAGTAATGTTCTAGAGCTCCCTTATCCAGCTATTATTCTTGCGTCTTCAATATTTTTTCACATTTATTTTGGCTCAGCCATGTGTTATATATATTTCAGCATTTTAAAGTGTGTGATACAAAGAGGAATTTATCTTACCATCATTGACACTGTAGGTCTAGAAGTAGAACTCAATTGACAAGCGTTTAACATTTTACTATTAGTTTTATTTGGTTTGTTTCTAACTTTTTCAAGTTACTCATATTCGCTTAACTTTAAAGAATGTGCAAGAACACATATCTGATTAATACATATATATTTAATCACAAAATATTGATTATTCTCAATTAATAAATGTGTTAAAAATTATTTCACAGACTCAAATATTTACATATGTTATCTTTTAGCCTTAATAATCCAAGAGTCATTACCTTATTCAAATTAGAAGATTCCACTTCAGATTCACTTTGCCAATCTTATGTTCATTTCAACACAAATGCCACAGGAATATTCTCTTGCTAGCAACTCTAAGAGTAAATTTCTTAGTAAATTGTCAGACAAAACCAAAATCTAACAGCTATACAAACATGGGTACAGGTCAATGTTTCCATGTAGCACACTGGAGTATTTTATAGGAAAATTTCACTTTATACGTCATTTATTTTGTTCTCTCTGTTTGGAAATAAACTAATTTTAAAAGCTCATCAAAGATTGTTATGCTTATTTATTATACACATGATCCTAATATAGCTACATGGTTGATATGGCTCATGCACTGTAATTTAAGCATCAATTTTGCATTGTTTGGTGGCGACTTATCAATTGGCCTCTTATTTTGCTTTTGATTTTTTTAGCATTTATCTGGATAATAATAATACTTTGGGTCTCAAGAAAGAGAAGAGAGAGAGGGCGTAGGAGAGAAGAAATAAAAATGTAACACCAGTCTCCCTCATAAGATATTTTAGGTAGTTAAACCACCTGAAAAAAACCCCTGAAATATCTTTATACATACTTTCTGAAACTATCATCATCTGTTATATTCTCATTTTGAAATAACTGGCACAAGTCTTGATACATATACTGGCAAAATCACACAACTTAGCCAGCTTTCTTCTAGCTATTCCAAACCCATTTCTTCACAGCGTGAGGTAGAAAAGCAAATCGCACCACAGGGAGGAGTACATTTGGAGACAAAAAGAATAAAAGTGACTTCCCAGAACCCTTCTTTCAAGTCCAAAGGATTTGGCTTAGTGATCTTTGGTACATGCTGTCTGAAGCTCTGCTGGAGGATGGGGGCTGCTGTGTAGGTTAATGTAATAGGTTAGTGTTAGTAACTATTACCAAACACATCTACCCTGTACAGGTACCAGGTTTTTGCTTAAGCACACTAAAAGAAAATTCGACGGTAATTAATGAGATTTTCCCTAGAAAACCTCAGAACAAAGACAAAAACTGTGGATAATATAAATTAAAATATACATATACACACTCATATATGTACATATAATATATACACACATATGTGTGTATGTATATATAATATATACATACACACATATGTGTGTATGTATATATAATATATACATATGCACATGTGTGTTTATATAATGTATATATTATATAAACACACATATGTAATAATACATATATATTATTTTCTGTGAGTTTTAGAGTTCAAGACAACTGCTCATAGATTTAAGCCATTGTATTCATTCATGAAACAAATATTTACTAATACCTATTATGTGCATGGCAATGAGCTGGTTGTTGAGTAACTGTACTGGCCCTGAGTTCATTCATTTCGTTCAATATTGATTGAGCAGCTACAATGTGGCAGGCTCCTGTAGGTCCTAGAGATGTAAACAGATGAAATCTCTTCCCTCAAGCTTCATGGTCCTTAGATTTTAGTACAGGAAAACAGATACTAAAACAAAAACCAAATAAATAAATAGTATGCTATATGGTGGTAAGTGCTACGAAGAAAAGTAAAGCAGGGAGAAGAAAGAGGAGTTGGAGGGATTTGATTGGTATCTTAGTTTAAGGAAGGTGATCAAGGAAGGTTTCACTAACAAGATGTCATCTAGGCAAAGACCCAAAGCAGGTGACGAAGTGAGCCATCCATGTATCTGGGGATAGAATGTTCCAGGCAGAAGAAAGGGCAAGTGTAGAGGTTCTGAGGCAGGCATGCACTTGGCCTGTTTAAGGAACAGGAGGCCACCAGTGTGGCTGGAATGGAGAGCACAAAGTAGGGCAAGTGGAAGAAGAAGAAGTGAGTGAGGAGGTGAAGAAGGGTGTGGAGTATGAGAGGAAAAGAGGAGTGAAGGATGACTCCAAGGTTTGTGGGCCAAGAAATTGGAAGAATGAAGTTCCATTTCCTGAGATAAAGAAAGACTGCAGGAAAAGCAGGTTGGAGGGTAGGGATCGAAAGCCAGTTTTGTGCAAGATAACTTGGTAATATCTTTTAAACATGCAATGGAGATGCTCAGTGACCATGGAGTGCAAGAGTCTGGCGTTGAGGGCAGAAATTCAGGAAAGAGATACAAATTTGCAAATCTGTCAGTATAAAGATGCTATTTAAAGCCACAAGATTGGATGAGGTCACTTGAAGACGGCATAGCTATAGGAGTACCCTGAACTCTGAGGCACTTTAAACAGTTGGGCTGATGAGGTAAAAATGAGGGACGGTAATTGGAAAGTTGAAGTAGGAGGAAAACCAGGAAAGTTTAGAATTCTGGAAACTGTGCAAAGAAGGTTTTTCATGGAAAAGGGATTGATCACTTGTTTCAAATGTTGCAAATAAACACGATGAGAACTGGGAACTGGATTTGGCAGTGTGAAATTGGTGGCCGAGTGGAGTGGATGACAGCGTGAATGGAGTGGGCTTAAGAGAATAGGGAGGGGTGGCAATGCAGAGAGTTAATCTAGGCTTTCAAGCTATTATCAAACGGTTCTGAATCACATACAATTCATGGAGACAGGCCCATTATGAACATTTATCAGTCATCATTTGGTCTGAAGATAACATTGTGAATCACACAAATCTAATGATATATCCAGCTACTATTTAGTAGTGTACCAAATACGGTTTACATGCACAATGCTGTGAGAAACAGAACTAGAACAAAATGACAGAAGGTTGTGAAATGAGTGGGAGCAATAATGTGGAGAAGCATTTACTTAAGTCTTTTTTAACAGAAAAATTTCCTTTTCTTTTTTCCATTCCTTCTCTTTCTATTAGACCTTGATCTCCACTCCCCACAGGGAAGGTAAACCAGAGCACAGATGCAAAGAGAAATCACAGATAGCCATTCCTACGTTTTAACAGACCAATGTCTTGGCATTAACAATTGGAGTCTAACAAGAACCCTCTGCTCCCCCAGTCCCCAAACAACCCCATTCTCAGAGGCCTGAGATAAACACTCTTTCTGGACTAGGAAGAGAGGACAGTGAGAAAAAGGGAGATAAATTTCGGTGTGGACTTATACCCCCTCCCTCTTAGGCTGAGCCAGTGAGCTGGAATTAAAGAAGAAGAGAGAGACAGAGCAATCCCTGGTTAGCTTTGAAGAAGTTGGAACAAGGGGAACCTCTCCTTCACAGCCTGTCAGGGCCATGAGAGATCTCACCAAATCCCCTTTGATTAAGGAGGAACAATAATGACCACTCATGGGATGGCCAGGCAGATGCATCTCAAACAGGGTGGCAGAGCCACTCTGCAAATGGGGCCCGGGGTGTGTCTGATGCTAGCTCCCTGGCTCTGAGAGTGTCGCAGGTGTGCCATCAGTCACGGGACCTGTGCACGTGCTGCAATCTGACAAGGGGATTTCAACAGCAGGTGTGCTCAGGTGCCTCAGTGGATGGCAGCACAGAGGGGCAGCTGTGCCTGACCAAATGATGAAGACTTCCAGTACTAGGCGTAAGCCCTTGTATCTTAGATTTCACACCAGGGAGTAAAGAAGCAACGGCAGAACCCCATGGTGGCTGAATTGGCCGTAAACCCACTAAGAAAAATCTGAAGTTTTAGGCTGAATTCACATAAAAATGGACTATTTCAACTTTCATGTCAGAACACAGAATAAAAATTAAGATAGAAATTAGTTCATTTTAAGAAAAAGTACAGTTACAGTTGCTTTCCATGCCTACGGTGGTTGATTGAGAAATTTGCACCAGACACATGAACCCATAATTGCATAGATAATGTGTTTACAAGCCCTTTGGGAGAAATGTGTGGTACAGGGAAAAGCAAAACACTATGCTTGGAAAGATAAAACTAGATTTCTCCTAGCTCTGTTATTCTCTTTAGAATCTCAAGAAAAGTAGTAACGCTTTTTGAGTCTTAACACTTGATAAAATGAAATGCCTTAAAAGACTGTTGTGATTATCAAATGCCATAATATACAAAAGTGATAAATAAACTTTAAATGTTTCAAAATAAAAAATGAAGGAACTGAAACCAAGTGCTACAATATGCCAGGCTCCTTGTCTTATGGTAAACATGATATGTATTTTACATTTAATGTAATAATTTATAGTAATACTGTGTTATGTTATTTTATATTATATTCCTGGCTGGCCTGGGATAGCCATATTTTACAGACATCATCCCAGCATAATTTTTAATAATGCCCTTTTCACTCTCAAAACTTCTGATTTGCATGATAAATTACATAGTCACTCTATACATTCTTTCCATACAATGTCCTTGCAAAATAAGGTCGGTATTTTATTCCCTTTTCACAGATGAGGAAAGTGAGGTTTACATGGCTTGAGTAGCTAACCTATGCTCTCACAGCTAGTCATGCTGCCCTATTGGAAATCAAATCTGGGACTGTCAATTTGAAAGGTCAGGCTATTCAATTTACTGTACTATTGTGTAAGGTGCAATATGACTCTTTGCATTTGCATTAGAACCAAAGCATGTAAAGTGAATCACTCTCTCCCAGGCACAGAGCATGGGACCCATCTAAACTGACAACTGTGAGTTAAGCGCAGAATGAAAGCTAGTCTTTGAATTCCTGAGCAGGCAGCTTCCCAAGTCCTGTTTACTTTCAGCGATTTGGCCTTTGCATTGGATTGGAGAGCAGTACAAACGTATGCAGATTAGCCTTAAGCAAATCAACTTGGAAATATTACATTAACAATCCCTCTCTTTGGTTTCATTTTTATTTAGGTTTTATTCAAATATTCTTAAAAGGAAAGCCTACATCTCCTTCAAACACGCCTTCTCTTTGACATTCTAAAGCTTTTAATTGTGTCCAGCTTCTAAATCTAATTCAGTGAAGCCAAAAAAAAAAAAAATTAAGGCTATGTTTATTTCAGTTAAGCCTGGAGTAAAGGTTCATGCCAGATCTCATTTTAACAAAATGAATTCACCATCCCCTAGTAAACATTGGATGAAACTTATAATTATACTGGTGACCAGAAAGACTCCTTGGCCTTGGTTTGCAGAATTATATGACCTTACATTAATATTAGAAATCTAAATGATTAAAATCCAGGTTTGCAAATGAACATCATTTCTGTTGTAAAATTTGCTTTCAGCAAAAAAACATTTTGTAACATTCTTTCACTAAAACAGTCTTTACAAGCCAAATGAGATGGGTATTTGGGGGAAAAATTTTTACTTAATTCAGTACAAAACAATCTGAATAAAGACAGAGAAAAACTGGAATCACTTTCTAACTGTAGTTCTACATAAGTATATTTATTTTTAAGAATACCGAGGGCAGCAAGGAAATTGAAACTTTGTTTTAAAATACATATACATAGAGAACATGTATCTGAAATTATGCCCACTAATCTAGAACACCTGTTTCAAAACGTGACAACTTGTTTAGGAACATTCAACAGCAAACACAATATTAACCCAGAATGTTCAATTAAGGATCAGAGCTGAGCAAACTAAAAGGTAGATTATAAGAAATTTATGTATTTAGATGTTGAACCAAAAAGAGACAGACCATGGAGTTGTTTACTACTTGGGAAAATGTATGTTTATTTAAAATTCAAAGGAATCCTTCTACCAGTTCTATACAATCAAAAATAAGTCTCAGGAATTGGACAGCACATCTGTGAGTCTTAATGGATAATGTTAATCCATGTACATGAAACATGTAAAACATATATCAGATTCTCCCAGAATAACATGGAAGAGTGTCCAAATCTGGAATCTCCACTTACAGAGTGGTTAGACACAAGAAAACACTGCAAATTTGAAATGATGCTCATTTGCAGACCTAGATTTTAATCATTTTGAGATATAATATTTATGTAAGGTCATATTCTGCAAACCAAAGCCAGGGAGTCTTTCTGACCAGTGTAATTATATCCTTATAGCCCAGGGAGTGAGTGGAATATATTCTTAGATAACGTGACCTGAGAGAAAAAAGCCAGAGAGAGAAAACATCCAAAATACAAGGCTATATGTAGGTGGATTCAAAACAAAACAAATTACAAGTGAACTATAAGTAATAAAGTCAGAAGACACCCAGAAGGCTAGGCAGACTGGCCATGATGGGGACTTCTGGGATTTTCAAAAGGAAGATTGGGAATGTTAATTGGAATAAAACAAGAAGATTTGAATAAAGAAGGTGTGAATAAAGAAGGTAGAAATGCGGGGGGGAAATGACCTAAAAAACAAACAGCAAATGAAGGACCATGCCAGTGCTGGTCAGCTATAGTGAGCCTCCTGTTTCTGAAAGAACACGGAGCTGAGTGTTGCAAGAATCAAACTTAAGACACTGGGAAAACATTTCTATCCATGTAAGCATAGGAAACTTTAAGTGTATTAATTATTAAGGAATACAAGTTACGTGCAGTGACTTGTTAAATAAGCCGCTGATACCAAGCAAGTGCAGAGACATTAAGGAGTCATGAAGTGAATGAGAAGAAGTCACTTTTATTACAACTACTAATTCCCCAGGAATTTGGAGATTTTTAAATACTCATATATTCCAGCATCATTATTAACATGTCTGTTTAGCACTGAAATTTTGGTCTGTACATGAACATCAATCATTTGGGCAATAGTTTCATTAAATTCATTTGCAGTCCTTTAACTCTGTTTTTTTTTTTTTTTTTTTTTTTTTGAGACAGTCTAGCTCTGTCACCCAGGCTGGACTGCAGTGGCACTGTCTCGGCTCACTGCAACCTCCGCCTCCTGGGTTCATGCCATTCTCCTGCCTCAGCCTCCCAAGTAGCTGGGACTACAGGCGCCCGCCACCACGCCCGGCTAATTTTTTGTATCCTTTAGTAGAGACAGGGTTTCACTGTATTAGCGAGGATGGTCTCAATCTCCTGACCTCGTAATCCACCCGCCTCGGTTTCCCAAAGTGCTGGGATTACAGGCGTGAGCCACCGCGCCCAGCCTGCAGTCCTTTAACTCTTAATGTTCAGTATCTAATAGTGACTGAGAAAAACAGGGCTGTGTTTATTTGCTTATTTGTTCTTTCTGAACAATCAAGACTTTTTCATCTATTTTTTATCACTTCATCTCAGGCTTTCCTTATATAGACTGAATTCTGATACTTAATTCTTAACATATTTTAAAATATTAATAGTAAAATGTATCTTTATATTTAAAGCCAAAAAAATGTATCCACATATATTATGAACAAAGAAAACACCAGCGATAGGCACTGGTGGGAGGGGAGGTGGATGATACATGAAAGCACAAGACAGAATTAGTACTCAAGGGCTTTGCAGTTCTGATGGGGAGAAAGATGTTCACTAACAATACTAGCTCATGGCAGAATGTGACCTGTGTTGCATACTGGAGGGGAAGAGCGCTACTTCTATAGAAGAGGGTGGAGACTTTAATGAAAGGAATTCCACTTCCAGTAATTTCTCTCAAAAGATCTATTGGACAAATGCAGAAAGTTACATGCACATAGATGATTCCTAGGTTAATATTTAGCCTATTTGTACTAAATAGCCAACAGCATGATTATGCCAACATGCCAATTCACATGGATACTGGATTTAGAAATGGTAGAAAATAAAATACTTTAAAGAAAAGTTGTTTCTGTTCATAAATGGTGTCTAGGACCAACCTACAGATCTCCACCATCCTCGTTTCGTGACTATGATAGACATTACTAATCGATCATGGCATACTTTCCTTTGCGCTCTATGGCCTTAGAATCCTTCCTTCCTGAGAGTTACAACCCACTGAGATGAATGCATTTGCATATGCAGGGTATAGACAGTGGTTCTCCTACTATGCTACTTTGGTCTGTGAAACCCCCTGAAGGCTACTGGGGGAAAGGACGGGGAGGGAGAGTACGTAGAAGGCCAAGACTGCTCACTTTTGGACCACAGCTATGATATTAGAAGGGAGCTTAGTAGTCACCTTTGGATGGGATCTGGTAAAGATGCAGTGATGATATCTCAGGCGTTTTTCATTTGGGAATATTTACACAGGTTTAAACTGTGTAATATGCATTTTTATATATTAAATATATTTTATACTTCAATACAAATTAAACAAACAAGCAAAATAATAGCTAACCTATCAGAGCCAAAATAAGATGGCGAGCTGAAACTTTATAGACTGTCAAATGTAGGCTCATATTTAGGCTCAACATTGTAACTTGCCGTGTGATTTGGGCAAGTCATTGGAGCTCTCTGTTTCATCTTCATTACCTGAAACAGGAATAAAGAATATCTAACTCATAGGATTGTTATGAGGAGTAAATGGCGTAATAATGAACTTAGTATCATGTCTAATGTATCATCATAATATGTTAACAATGATAACTAACATTTATGTTCCCAGATCTGTTCTAGGGACTTAGTTTTCTCCAAAAAACCTTGTGTGGCAGGGCCTTTACTTTACAAAGAAGGAGACTGAAGCAGGGACTTTAATTACTCATCCAAGATCTCTCAGCTATTAGGTGGAAAAGCCAGAATTGGAATTCAAACAGGCTGCATATTAATCGCTGCATTCTCTTGTGTAATAAGGACCTGTTAAACAACAGTTATTACTATTACAAGAATAAATCCTGGCAGAGATATGGGAGGTTATAGGGAAGAATTGAGTGTGGGCTGAACTGCTGTTCTCCAGGAGGCAAAGGGCAACTCTAGGGTTAGGCTTTGAAATTCTGTGCTAAATAAATGGCTGCTATTATTATTATGCAATCTCCATACCTAATTTGAGACAGAAAATGAAAGTACATAATACATGCAATATTGTTATTGTACTTTATAAATAGAGAAAACAGCTTGTGGAAAGTTAATGCCATGCTCCCCTTTGGTCCACTACAGCCTGTTTCTAAAATCTACCCCAGGGGAGCATTCTACCTCCATAGGCTACATCCAAAATCAATCTTGGTTTTGTTGTGACTATGGGTGATTTTTTTCCTCTGTATTTTCTACATTTTCTATAATGAACACACTTAATCTTAGAGTGGAAAACTGACTTTGAAAATAAAACAAAGCAAAAACAAAAACCAATCTCGGTAAGTCAATAAGAACCACATGTCTTTTAAATGGAAAACATGCCTATTTCTCCTTTGTTTCTTAGAAGCAGCTTGCCAGATACACAGTCCACAGCTTTGAACCATTTACATAAACATACCCAAGCCAGGTGTTTCCATGCAACAGCCAAATTGCACCCATATTAGCAATTTAATGACTTTGAAAGTAATAAATGGTAGAAACTGATATTCACTTTGCTAGAATTCACCCTAGATATTCCTTACAAACCACAATCCAGTGGCATTTGTTGTAGATTGTAGATGTAGATATTCATGAAACTTTGAAAGAAAACACTATTCATCTTGAGATGGGGGGAAAAATGCTAAGTGGTAACAAAAGGTAGAAATATTTCAGGTGAAATGTAATGTCCAGGAACTGAGTGGTAGTGGATCATAGTAAATCATCCACCAGAGGGCACTGCCAGAATATACAAAGTTTTCTTGGAAAAGATTGGACACCCCCTAACTCTAAGCAAAGAGAACTAATATGGTTAGGTTAACAGAATTCCACTTTTATTATGCTTCCTTTTCCTTTATAAATCAGGTCAGTCTTTTCCTCCTGATGAAGGAATTCATGAACTGCATGCTACCCTTACTGTTACGACTTCTAAAACTGCTGCAAGCATTTGATTGGAAAAGTATTTTACAATAAATGCTGCGTTCCATGAGCTAAGTACTGAAGTTATTACCATGACGACAAGACCACCTTCTTGCTTACAGTTCGGAGATTAATAAAGGGCTTCTGAGATAACTACGAGGCACATGAAATAACCCAGGAACTATAAATTGCAAAAGGTAGATGCTGTTTTGTTTTGCACTTAAAGTACCATTGCTGTTCAGTGAAGGGAATATTGCCCACAGATGTTTTGGAAAGCCATCTGAGGAAGGCACAGAAGGTTGTACAAATAGAATAGGCAGAAAGGAAAGCAGAACACAGCATTAGCAAAGTCATAGGAGTCAAAATTTCATTGCTAAGGAAAACTAGTGCTTTTCATTTCATATTTCTGGCTGTCCTACTGACTTGGAATGCTTCAAATGCACCAGTTCACCTGCCTTAGATATGGACTGATACTTCAGTCCCATCTGCTGTAATAGGTGGGCTTTTCATATTTTCTGAAGCTATTATCCATAGTGTTTCCCCTCTAATTTCAAAAGCCTAGAGAGAAACAATATGGAAAAAACTCTTGTTTTGGACAGAGAAGGCTCTGAAGCAAGCCACCTCCTAGAGATGGAGAGCTTCATTTTGTCCTGCCTGAGCCAAGATAGGACACAGTAGGAGTTTGCTGCAAGAACACAGAACACATCAGGTTTTCATGTAGCAGTGCCCTAAGAAGGAAACTGGACAAGGATAACTTGAATTGAGGAAACCAGTCCAGCTGGAGCACCACCCTGTGGTTTCGCATGGACTAGGAATAGAAATTTGCTCTGAAGAAATGTATTTTTAAAAGTTAACCTTCACATGGTATTTGAAGTTTCATAGAACTTTTTTGGATTGGAACCAGATCTAGCATGCATGTTCTTAGGTACTAAAGCCTAATATTATTATATTACTCTTTGAAAAAAATGAACTCTTTCATCATAGTAATTTTCTTAAAATATAACACTGCTTTTTACTTATATTAAATCCTCTACTGTTTCTGATGTTATGCTACTTAGGAAAATGCCATTTTCTTGTTAAATTAATATGTGCAGACAAGTATTTACTTACCACACATGAACATGAGCCCCTTATAAGTCATCACTCCTAATATTTATGGTCTAAGAATGAGGTAGTTCGGGTGAGTCACATATTTACACTTAGCAGAGAGATTAAGAAAAAAATTCGCACCACAATTTCCCTTAAGTAATGGAAAAAATGTGACTTGTTACACATTTGTTTTCTGGGTCAGTGTTTTTCCAGCTTTTCCATAGAGTCTTAAGGTCATCCAAGGTTTCTTTAGGTTTTCCTAAAAGAAAGAATTGGGGAGTTGTGAAGGGTGCTTGATTTTAAATGTGATAACAATTATCTGCGACTTTTAGAGAACACAACTAACCATTGTGAAGGTTACTGTTCTGGATAGTGAAAAATATGAACCAGCAGTATAGGCTTTGAATGTTTGAAATTGATGATCTTAAATTTCTTAAATAACAGGGCCCTAGACATGCACTTTGCTCACAAAAGAGATCTTTTACCCCAGTCTTTAGACATTTGCTTAAAGTGGGAGAGTCTAGTATTTATAAATAGAAGGAAAGCAGTAAGATTCAGAAAAATACCATTGAGATTTATAAGGAACTAGAGAACCACAGTTCCTGGAAAATCCAGGAGTAATTGAATAGCTTTTATAATATAAAGAAAAAGAATATTCACGGTGCATTACTTTTGGCAGCCTATCATCTAAATATGGCACCCAGAATAAATGCATTGACTGAAGGGAAATTGTATGATTTGCATAAATTTTACCAATGGCTATAAATTATCCTCTCTGGTGATTTTTCAAGATAGATAGTGTTATGGGTTGAATTGTGTCCCCTCAAAGGACACTGAAGTCCTAATCTTAGTACCTGTGAATGTGACCTTATTTAAAAATAAGATCTTTGTTGATGATCAAGCTAAGATGATTTCACTGGAGTAAGCCCTAAGTAATTATATACGACTATGTTCTTATGAAATGGGGAAATTTGGACACAGAGACAGACACACACAGAGAGATGATATGGAAACATAAGGAGAACACCATCTGCAAACCAAGGACGGCCTGAGGTTACCCGAAGCTAGGACAGAGGCAGGGAACAGATTCTCCCTTACAGACTTTGGAAGGAACCAATCCTTCTGATGCTTTGATTTTGGAGTTCTAGCCTCCAGAAGCATGAGGCAGTAAATTTCTGTTGTTTAAGCCCCCCAGCTTGTGATATTTTGTTGGGGCAGTGCTAGCAAACTAGTACAGTTATATATTCTGAATCCTTGTCTTTTGGCTTGCCGTTTAGCCCCCGAGTCTCCCTGGCAATCAATAAAGCACAGAAGCTTTGTTCAGATTGCCAACCACCCGGTTCAGTTCTGGACAACCTCATACTGCCATCCACATAAGGCAAGTTCCTTTTAAAGTTTGCCAGACCAAAGCAATTAAGAGGGCAAATCTGTTGGAAAAACTCACATATTGCATTATGAAGCCAAATATAAATTCCACTTTGATTATTGTTCCTTATGAAGGAGAGCAGTGTCTCTAATAATCAGAAAAGAATCAGGGATTGATTGTATTTCATTTTCTTCGAGGAAAATTTGGCCAAATAGCTAAAGTAACCTGATTAATGAGAAATTTGCAGAATGGGAAAAACACTGCAATTATAGGCAGCAACCATGGACATCCGCTGATGGCCAAAGAACATAGCCAGTCTTCTGGTGCGTACATTGTGTGTCAGCTTGTTGGTCTCCTGCCAAATAGGACAATCAATGTAGGTTGAAATTTGTCTCAATCTCACTCGGCAATCATATTCATAAACACTGCCTCTGTGTCTTATTTAGGTGAGACAGCAACTTAAAGACCATTATGCAAACAGAATTTTCATAACTAGAATTTTAAAAATGTATTAAACTTCAAAAGGGCCTTTCCTAATATTTGATGGAGGAGCTTCAGAATAGTTAATTTAAATGAAATTGTAGTATTATATATTTTCATTTTTTAAAATGTTAAGTTGCTAAGTGTGAAGGCTTTAGACACTGACACCTCATATTGATTCTTGCTTTACAAAGAGACTTGGAAAAGAAACCAGTGTATGTATAAAATGATTAACTGGGATAAGAAACTCAGCTAAGAGATATTCAGACTGGAAAAAACTAAATAAAGAATATAAAACAAGCAATTAAAAAAGGGAAAAAGCAGGCATGGTGTTGAAGTATATAAAGTAATCTAACACCACTGTGTTTTTTCATCTTCATTTTCCAGTGTCTATGCTGCATTGTAACTTTTGGAAAAACATGCACACACCTGGTGCCACCTGGGTAGGTGTGACCAGAACCTGCCTGTTGGAAAATAAAGGATTAAAAAAATGAAATGAGAGAAAATGACACATAAAAGGACAACTTAAGGTTTCCGCAAAGCAAATACATAACCAAGCTGATCAACCCTCCAGCATAGTCCTTCTGAGCTGTGTTTCCACAGGAAAATGAGGGTAGAGGCAATCACAAAAGTCTTGGCTCTCATCCACCCCTGTGGCCTGCTGACACAGGCCCAGCTTGCCAGAGCACTGGGGTCACAATGAAGTTGCTGCCAGTAGAGCTGCTTTCATTAAAATTGAGTAAGAAGAACAGGTAATGGGGTTGGGCAGAAACTAGGACCTGAAAGTGGTTGGGATTGGGGGACTCCTGTCTTCTAATTGGAAAGGCTGGGTAGGGCTTCTTGGTAGTACCTGACAATTATCTTGTTCTAGCATTTACAGCCTTTCTCTACTCCTGGAGTCACTGCAGGGCCCCCAGGGGACTCTGAAAACAGCCAGTTGTTAAGCAAGGGTATTCTCCACTAGGGCTACAATGAAGTTTATATTATAGAGCTGGATCCTTCACCCCTTTTGTGCTGTAAACCATTTGTGCACAGCCTGTGAACTATTTCTCATAATAATACTTTTAAATATATATAAAATATGTCATTACAAATAAAATCAACTGTGATGAAATATCTCTATAAAAATATTTATAAATATTGATATACTGTTAGAAAAACATTTTTTAAAATAAATAGGTGATATAGTAATTACATTCTTTATTAATATGTTCAATATAATCTGGTCTTGAGCTTATTAATTATGATTTCACATTAATGATGACTAAAAATAACATTTTGAGATATCAGCAACAACTGATACAAATGGAAATATCCATCATTTCTATTAGGGACAAAGTCACAGGTATTGCTAACACTGTGATTTGTTTCTACATTCATCATGGAAGGCAGTGCCAAATGTCATTTAAGGGTGCATGAAAATGTGGATGAAATGTTTTCCCATACAAGTTCACAGACCCCCTGAAATCTACCTGTGGACCCTTTGCTGGATCTGGAGTTCAGGTTAAGAACCCTGCCATACTGGCTTACCCATCCTGATACGGAAGTTTACCACAAATACCACATCAGCTTTCATGCAATTGTATGATAATTACCAACTTTTAAAACAGTGTCACTTTAATCTCTATCTCTCTGATGATTCAGAAATCACTTCAAAATTTTCACAAGAAGTAACATTGTGAGTATCAAAAAATTTGCCCTGTAGACTTGAGGAATGCTTGTTAATGAAATTACTAGGTTCAGAAGATCTCTAATAGTTGTTAGTATTTTCTTTCTAAACAAGAATGTACAACAAATGATGCAAGAGCAGAATGGTATTATCATTGCTTTGCGAGTCCTCAGGAGAAAGAAATAGAGTGATCAATATAATCAATAAAACAAGGCAGTTTAAGCTTAGTCAGACCCTGAAGTCAGGCACATTTTCGTGCATATCTCAACCCTACTACTCATATTTGACAAGTTATTTACTTCTCTAAACCTCTAAACCTGTATCTGAGCTACAAAATAGGGATAAAAATAGTGCCTATCTCATAGAGATATTGAGGGGATTAAACGAGGTAATACATGATAAAATGCTAACTCAGGCTCTGTTGTTAGAGGATCCATTGCCCCTCTTGCAAAACGGGAAAATGGAAACCATCTTCAAGTCTGTCAGACATCTCTAAGCCTGTCTTTTCTTTCAGCCTCTTTTCTTGGAGTTGCTCTATATTTTCCACTTTAGTGGATGGCCTCCATTTTTCATTCTGCATTGCAGGAATCTTGAAGAATACACAGTTTTTGAAAAGAGACAGACAGTTCAAGAAGACAGGGGAAAACAGAAGAGGCCACTTATTTTGCATATAAGACAGATGCTCAGGGCATACCAGTATAGCTTAGAATTATTTGTAATCAGCAGATATGAGTGTAGGTCTGGTATCAGCTTTAAAATGTTTTGTAATGTTGAGAAATATTTTACAATCCATCCACCCCCAGTTTTCCTATGACAAAATGTCAAGAGGGACGTGCAAGAAGCTTGAGAACCAGCAAGTAATTTTTCATATGAATTCCCACTAGTTGGGACTGACTTGAAGGATGTAATTTATGGCCATTCTTGGGAAACGACCATGAAAATGTAGTGCTAAAGCTTGTCAGCTGCTTCCTGTCCCCTAAAGTGGTAGAGATAACTTACCAGAGTGTCCCATTTTCACTCTTTTTGGTTCCCACATTATACTTACAGATACAAACAAATAAAAACAATACAAACATGAAAGAGAACTCCAACTTCAAAGCACGCAAAGATAACTGATGACTAGGAAATAAGAGCTTTGGCTGCTTATTTGAATAAGCCAGGCTTTTCTTTTTCATCACAGTGAAATGTAAATGACTGCCTTTACTGATGAGAAAATTTTGCTTTTCAACATTTTTTTGTCACTCTTTTGTATATATTTTCAAACTTAGAAAAAAGCTATGAGAAAAGATTACATAATATTCTGTTTATCCAGATCCACAAACTGTTTACATTTTTCCCATTTGTTTTATCATTCACTCTCCCTTCTCTCTATACATAAATATTTATGTATAAATAAATATATATACACACACACATTCACATTTTTCTGTACCTGAGAATAAGTTGGAGACATTTTGCCTCCTTACATTTAAGTGTTTCAATATCTATACTTCATAATAAATACATTTTGTAGGATAACAAAAGTATAATTATCAATATCAGAAAATTTAACATGATGCAATAACATTATCTAATCCACAGTCTATATTTGAATTTCTTCAATTGTCCCAATCATGCCCTTTCTAGTTACTTTCCTCTCCTTGGTCCAGGATCTAATCTAGGACTGAACATAGCATTTAGTTGTTATAACTCTTTACACTCTTTTAAATTGGAATAGTTCCTCAGTTTTTTTTGTTTTTTTGTTGTTTTTTTTGAGATGGAATCTCGCTCTGTCATCCAGGCTGGAACACAGTGTTATCATCTTGGCTCACTGCAGCCTCGACCTCCTGGGCTCATGTGATCTTCCCACTTCAGCTTCCCAAGTAGCTAGGATTACAGGCACACACCACCACACCTGGCTAATTTTTGCATTTTTTTAAGAGATGGGGTCTTACTGTGTTGCCCAGGCTGGGATCAAACTCCTGGGCTCAAGTGATCCACCTACCTCGGCCTCCCAAAGTGCTGGGATTACAAGAGTGAACCATTGTGCCTGGCCTCTCAGCATTTTTTAATGATATTTCATCTTTGAAATTTTTGCAGAGTATAAGGAATTTTGAAGAGTACACAGTTTTTGAAGAGAGACAGACTAAAATGTCCCTCAGTTGTCTAATACTTCCTCATAATTAGATTCGGATTAGGTATTTTGGGGCAGAAATGCTACAGAACGATGTGTGTCCTCCTTAGTGCTTCATATCAGGAGGCATATGTTGTTGGTTCATGTCCCATCATTGGTGACATGAACTTTATTTTATTAAGGTGGCATTATTTTATTTTATTTTATTAAGGTGGCATTTTTTTAGAATTTTCCACTGTAAAGTTATTATTTTTCTATCTGACAATTAATGAGCAATTTGTGGAAGATATTCTGAAACTATGTAAATATCCTGATCCTCACCACACTTTCACTCATCAGTTTCAGCCTCCACTGCTGACTCCTGCCTGAATCAATTATTTTGATAATTTCCGAATGATAGTTTTCTAACTTGTCATTTCTTCTACATTTATTGGTTGATATTCTATTGTAAGAAAGAACTTGTCTTTCTCCCTGTTGATTTTTTTATACACTTACTGTTTATATCAACAGGGAACCATGTATTCTTTTTTTGTTCAATGGATTGTAATCCATTACTGACATTACTTTGTCTCAGAAGTCACCAGGGAGAGCCCTTTCAAGCTGGTTCTTGTGTCCTTTTGATAGGTCCCTACCATTTGTGGCCTACAACCACAATAGTAGTTCATGCTTTTTTATAATTTGCTGCCTTACTAGTACAGAAATACCTTTTTAGTTCTCACATAAAGATAATTATTTACTTTTACAGAAGGGAGAATTATTATTGATTTAACTATATATTTTAAACATTGTATTTGGCTTATCAGGATTTTTAGTTTTCAAATAAAAGTTATTGATTTGGACATATTTATATCTATTGATACAATTTAAAAAATCTTAATGGAGGGCTGGGCCCGGTGGCTCACGCCTGTAATCCCAGCACTTTGGGAGGCCGAGGCGGGCAGATCACGAGGTCAGGAGATCGAGACCATCCTGGCTAACACAGTGAAACCCTGTCTCTACTAAAAATACCAAAAAATTAGCCGGGCGTGGTGGCGGGCGCCTGTAGTGCCAGCTGCTTGGGAGGCTGAGGCAGGAGAATGGTGTGAACCCGGGAGGCGTAGCTTGCAGTGAGCCGAGATTGTGCCACTGCACTCCAGCCTGGGCGACAGAGCAGGACTCTGTCTCAAACAAACAAACAAAAAAATCTTAATGGAAACAAAACAAACAACAACAAAAAATTCCAACCAAATTTATCTTCCAAACAATGGAAAAGGGTGAAATTTAATGCATCTTGGCCTAAGACAATTAAGAAAATTTTGATATTCCATAGTTGATATAAGAAGGAAGAAAGCAGTAGAGATTATCATACATTTTGGAAAATAGAGGGAAAAATGAACATGAATATTTAGTATCTATAACAAATTTCTACTTGTATAAAACAGCAAATCTGTTTCATTAGAATGGCTAAGTACAGTTCGCCACAGTTGAGCAGTTTTTATTTGTACACTTCCATATATATGCATATATATATGTGCACATTTTGGTCATTTTTTTTGTTTTGAATCCTTGTCTTGATACTGTACTGAAAACAGTAGTGTTAGATTGTGTATATTTCACGAATTCTAAGTACAAAGCACTGTGACCCTCGCTGGGCAGCACAGTAACCATGTGCGGGTACCGGCCACTTGACAAGCTGAAATGAGGCACACAGGGATTGTAGCAGGTGCAAAGCATCTCAGGTGCCGCTGAAACATGGCTTTTAAGAAAACTTTTGTTAAGGGCTTTTCAAAACTTTTGTTAAGGGCTCCATCTATAAAGGAAACAAGAAGAAATCACACAGCAAAAGGTATGCAGAATTTGGAGTGTAGCCTTAGATTTGTTAACCTTTCAATCTCAATTTCTTAATGTCTAAAACAGAAATCACAGTAATATTTACATTATTTATCCCACAGGATAATTTTAGTGATCAAAAGAGATACTGCCGCAATAAAATACTTTGCATATGAAAAATAATTATATTAATTATGATCACGCTTTGTCCAAAGACATTTGAAGGCATTACACAGAATGCTGGAAGTCAAGAATTAACACAGCCCCACAGCTTGGATGGCAGCATAGTGGAGATGGAGATGTAAGAATTGAATTGGAAAAATACATCAGGGTTTGCTCAATAAGCATTAAAGCCTTAGGGAATAATACTCCTTAGAAACAGGGGCATCGGCTGGGCGCAATGGCTCCCACCTGTAATCCCAGCACTTTGGGAGGCCGAGGCGGGCAGATCATCAGGTTAGGAGATCAAGACCTTCCTGGCCAACATGGTGAAACCCCGTCTCTACTAAAAATACAAAAATTACTCAGGTGTGGCGGCACATGCTTGTAGTCACAGCTACCCGGGAGGTTGAGGCATGAGAATTGCTTGAACCCAGGAGGCGGAGGCTGCAGTGAGCCAAGATCATGCCATTGCACTGCAGCCTAGGCAACAGAGTGAGACTCCATCTCAGAAAAGAAAGAAAGAAAGAAAGAAAGAAACAGGGGCATCACTTAGTGTTTTGCTCTATCTAGTACAAATAAAGTAATAAAGTAGGCCACTGTGTCACACGATATAATCTGTACATATGGGCCATCCCAAGGAAAACATCAGTCAACAAGTGTATTCTTTGGAGAATGTTTATCTTCTCCTTAGGTCCTCTCCGGTCTCAGGAATAATAAGCTAGTTCCTGAAAGCCCCTTGTACAGTGCACAGACCTGTTCACCAAACACTCTGGACCTTCCTTCCTCCTTCTTCCCATTTACATTTTGCCTGTTCAGGAACCAGCCAGATCCCCTTCACTCACCATGAATAGCTGGTGCACTCAATTAATTCTCCTGGAAGCACATGCATTTTAGAAAATGATTTTAGAGACTCACTCATTCACTTGATTGATTATTTATCAAGCACCTATTTTGAATCAGAACCTATGTTAGGAGCCTGGACTTGAACCATACACAAGACCTACGGTCTCTGCCTTCATGAGGCTTACTATCTGGTGGTAAGGATATATAACTAAAGAATCAATACTACCAATAACAATAATAATAATAATAATAAACCATATTGTTGACCATTTACCATGTGCCAAGCACTGTTCTAAGTATTTTGCATTAAAAATCCTCTTCCCAAAACATATGAAGTATATTCTGTTATTATTCCCATTTCACAGGTTTAAAAATTAAGTCTTATGAAGCTTAAATAATTTTCATACAGTTACTAAGAGGTGGAGGCAAAATTTAAACCCAGTATCTTCAGTACCTGGTAAGGAGATTCGAGAGCATTGTAGAAATATATTGTAACTTAGACTAGTGGTAGGAATGGAAAGTTTCTCTGAGGAAGTGCTGTCTAAAGAAAGACTTGAAAAATGAGACTACTGCCTTAATCAAAATGAATCTCTTATGAATTTCAGAATACTTACACAGAACAAGAGCAAAGCAATGGGAAGAGGAATGTTTGAGGGCCGAAGGACCTAAATCTCATTGCTGAAATGGCAGACTACTCTGGTTATGCACTGAGTGAACCAAGGCCCAGGCACAGCCCTGGCCAAGGAATGCCTCCAGGAGAAAGTATGTCTTACGTCAATCAGAATAAAAAAAGAAATCAGGAGAACAAATATTCCAATGTATCAGATAAATCCTCCAGCTAAGAGGACTGGGGAGAGCTTGGGCACATAAATATTAACTATACAGACTTAAAATCCATAATTAAGAACCCCATTAGAGTTTTCTCTCATTCTTAGAGACAGATCCTATAGCATTGCTTTTATGATGAAGGAATAATTAAGATCCCTAATTATCATACATGTCCCATTATACATAAGCATTATACATCCATTGGTCAAAACATAAATGGTAATACAATGGATGGGAGTATTGAAGTGAGAAAAGGCAGCAGAGAAGGCTTTCTTCTACATACATGAAGAGCTCTTTTGCTCTCAAGGAAGGAAAATAAAGCATGAAGAATTTTTTAAAAACACAACCAAATAAATTTACGGTGTGGTTTCAGCTTTATTTTTCTGGGCTCTTAAAGATGACCTAGTCCAATTCCCTTATTTCACAAATGTGAAAATTATCTCAGAAAGATAAACTTGCCTATCATCACACAGCTAATTCCTGCCACTGTGAAAAATGGAACCTAGACCTCCTTACAATATTGCTCTAGACCTTAGAGTCCTATAACATACGTTTATATTGTGAAGAGTTTCCATTCTTCCTATTAGCAATAGGTTTTATGGAGATGTTCATGTTAAGCCTAGATTTTTGTTAAGAATTTTGATGAACTTTGCTGAAGCAATATGAGTATTATTTGCCCTTGAGCCCCCGGTTGTGTTAACAACGATCCCTAGTTTCAACATTTTGTTGAAACATCACAAAATGTAGGTGAAGACTATAGCACTTTCTTTTGCAGTGAGTCAACAATGCCAGAAGCACTACACAAAAGCCAAGCAGACGTTATCCCTGCGAGGTGGCCTGATATTGAAAAAAGAGAAATAAATAATATGCTAGAAAAATTGGATGACTCAGGGAGCAGGGAAGACGAAGAGATGAGGATTAAAATTGATAACATCATTTTGTGACTCAGAGTCATTTTTCCTGGATCATATTTCAAACGTTGCCCTTGTTAATTTTCCAATGAATATACAGATTTGAAAGCAAAGGAACAATGACCCAAAAGAACTAAGAGTCGACATGAATGTGAAGAATTGGGTTACACAGGGGAAGTGTTTCCAGTAGCGGATAAGACACACATGTGGAATAGAGGAAAGAAAGTAATTTAATAGTCAGATGGTCTCTGCTGCGATTCCAGATCTGCTCAGTGAGAGTATATCATAGGGTCTAGCCAGGAAAACAGAAACCACTCTACGTCTTTCAAACCGATGCATTTAATCGAGGGAAATTATTATCCAAAATGATGAAAAACCTGAGAAGCCAGTTAGTAGATGGAAGGCAACAGGAGAAAACTGTAACCACAACTAGAGGTGATGAAACAACAGGAGGAAATGGGTAACCAGAGCCCAGCATCTGGAGCCGTCCAGGAGAAGCTGGAGTCAGTGAAGACTGCCTAGTGGGAAAGACGATCATTGAAGAAGGAGCTTTCTTAAGGTAATTAGAACTCTAGATGAGCTTTCTTAAGGTAATTAGAACTCTAGATGGCACCCAATTACTCCACAGGAATGGAAACATCACAGGAAATACTACAGGAAGGGGTAGGGCGGAGAGAGAGAGGAGAGTGGAGAGAGGAGAGAGAGAGAAATATTGTGTTTTTTCCTTTCCATATTGCAGTCTTCTGCTACTACCTCACATTGGCCAAATGTGCCAGAAATGAAGAGGAGAAGAGAGACAAGGAAATGCAGTTCTATTTAAAACAGAGCAAAGCAGGGAAAGAGCAAGAATGGATGAGGTTACTCAGTTAATTGACTAGCACAAGGCACGGTTAATAAAGTCTGACTCCAGAAGACTCACTGATCTCTGAGCCAGTCCTGACTGGAGCAAGTTTTACATAGGGGCTCCATTACCATTTGTGGGGCCTAGATTCATCCATCCTCCTTTCTAGAGCTTCTGAAGTAAGCTCAAAACTCACTGCCTATTCACCAAACTTTAGACTTCCCCTAAACAATCAAAGTATTTGGGACATCCATAAAGCTAATGTCCAGCTTACCACATGAGCCTTCTCTGAAACTACTCCCTTCTTTTGAGACTTTGACAGCCTGTGAAGCTCATTAATTCCCACTTCCAAGGGACATGAACAAGGCTTGCACCCCCAACTTTGGGCTAGAATATTGATCCGAAAAGGATTGATCATCTGGGGCCTCAGTGCAGCCACCTATTAGATGTCCTGTATCACCACTAGCAAGTTTCTCCAGGCTCTGTGTTTCCACCCACCCATTGGACCGCCTTGATATAGTCAACAGCAGAATTTTCTATGAGTTGCCATACCCTGAGCTGTATAGACTTTGTCTTAGGGGGCCAACAGAACCACTGTTTACTTTGCTGGGCTTGGATTACCCATGGTCCACTAAGCAGTCACAATGAATTTTCCTTCTTTATCTCTCCCTCAGAAATTTGCCACCCACAAAAGGTGTTAACTAGCACAAAATAGTCAAAGGTGTATGAGAATAAGATAGAGTTAAAACAAAATTTCCTTTGGAAAATTGACCTTTTGCACCTGGAGAGAATCCAAAGGGTGTTATTGAAGTTTTCCAGTGGAGCACTCTCTTCATTAAGCCAGGGTGCTGCTCTGGAAATTTTAATGTTAGAGCAAATTGTCAATAATCCTCTTGGCACTAAAGGTTGTGCTCTCTCTTTGAGGTCTCAAACAGCTCCTCCAGAGCAGACTCAGAGCTAAATGAAGAGTAGGAACAAAATGTACCAAAACCCAAATTGATTCTGAGGACACGATCAGATTCTCAGTCATTTGCCTTGTCCGTGTGGCACTTTAAAGCTGAAGGTTAAGGGAAGGACTCCTGCTGAGCCCTGGCTGCATTAGTCATAGCAGCATGTCTTTGAGCGGCGACCACTCAAAGACAGCAAATTACGGATTTCTGCCTCTGCATGTAAACTGTCTCCGTACAACTAAGGAAACTAGATTGGAACTCATGTACCAAACACTTCTTCTAGCCAACAATCTTTTAACTTCTGCCAAGACTTTTTTTTTAACTAAAATAAAGTTGCTCAAGCTCCAAAAATAACATCTGTTGCTCAGAGTAACATTTTCAAACAACATAATAAATTGTACTTCCAGAAAATATACACTTCATGCTTCCCTAAGGGAACTCACAAATGGGTGATGTGGGATTCTCAGCTCCTTCATTTCATGTACTGCCTGCCCTTGGGCAAGTTGTTTAGGTGGTATGGGTGGTGGTAAGACTCACCATGAGAAATTTACCTTCATTTACAGCATGTAGGGACTGGAGTAGCCTTAACTAACAACCCTCCCCAGATGAGCCTGGCAGGTTAGCAGAATGAAGTTTTAAAATGGGGTTATGATGCCCTGGAGTAGGTACCAGGGAGAGCCAAAGAGGTTAAACAATCATATTAATAACTGTAACACTCCAATTATGGCACATTTTTAAATTCCCTGAAAGTTAAATACTTTCTGAGATCAACTAATGGCCTCACTCTTAATTCTGAAACCTGCCAATCTTAGGATCTTATCCTCTCCAACTCTCCCTGTCAACCTTTTAGAGATGGAAGACGGGCTAAGCATGGATGTGCTTCGATCACAATTGGCTCCATGACTGTAAGCTCCCCTGACCATTTCCTAGGTACACCTAGGTCACTAGTATAAGAGACTGGGAGAGATTGTGCAGGTTATGTATAATCATTATCACTACTAGAGATAATTCAAAACCCTCATTTCCATATGCACAGGGTAAAAGACTTAACTCCATGAGAACCCTCATTTCTAATTTGAGAAGAAATTCCAAAGATATTTTTATTGTTATCAACCTCTTAAAAGCATGAGATAGCCCTGCTGTCTGCCTTGGCCAGGATGTGGCTGCCAAGGGCAGAGTAGCAAGGAGGCCTAGAGAGTAAGCCCAGGGTTTCTTCTAGATTGAAAGGTATTGAAAATAAATAGCCACCCTCATGGGCTTGCAAGATTTTTTAGAACTAGAACATAATATTCATACAATTCATCCAATTGAATCAAATTCCTTAATCCTATGAAGGTGTTATGCAAAAAGGATGGGAATATATGAATTTCAGTGTCTCCTTTTTAATTTTGGGACTCTGGACAAGTCACCAAGGCACTCTGAGCTTCAGTCTCATGATAATTGATGATGATGATGATGATGATGGGGATGGTGGTGATGGTGGTGGTGGTGGTGGTGATGGTGGTGGTGGTGGTGGTGGTGGTAGGGGTGAGGTCACTGCAGCTGCTTACCTTCCCTAATGCATACATTATGTGAAATTCACATCAGCATATATGAAATGACTTTATGATAAGATATGGTGCTTTGAAAGTATTTATTGTTGTTGCTTTCATTGTTGTTGTTATTCAGAATGTTGTGTTAACCACTATACTGCCTGACAAACGGATGGACTAGATCACTTTTAAGAACTTTCCTGACCCTAAGATTCAGTTTGCTATATGTTCATGTGCTTTCTCATGTTCTAAGGTCAAAACATCAATGAAAATATAATGTCTTACAAGCAAGGCAGGTCTTATTAAGCAGACAATGCATAGGCAAGCCTTGGTGCAGAGGGTACATTTTCTTACCAAGTATAGGGCATGTATAAAAATTACTGAGGGTTAATCTGACTTGGCCTTCCCAATCAAGCCTGCCTGGAGGCCTGAGCAAACCAGAATGCCCAGACACTAGACTTGGCCTGGGTTGAATGTGACTATCTGCTGGGTTGCCCTGAGAGGAGTCCAGGTTCTAGATTGGCCCTCCCTCTTTGTTCTGTAGTGAATTTAAAGGGGATTTAGGTTCTGCATCAGGAAGACTCCACCCCAGCTCTAAGTCAATGCCTGCGTCTTCTGGAGAAGTGGTTCTCAGAGTTCAGCATCAGCAGAATCACCTGGGGAGGGGCTTGTTAACACCCAGATTGCTGGACCCCAGCCCCGGGGTTTCTGATTCAGTCGGTCTAGGGTGGGGCATGGGTAACTGCATTTCTAAGATGGTGCTGATGCTGCTGCTCTTAGGACCACGTGTTGAGAAGCAATGTTCGGGAGAAACCATCATATGTTCTGGTATCTAAATTGACCCTTTAAATATGCCAAAAAGACAGGCAGTTTTGTGAGCTGTTTTTGATGGAAGCTGGAATGGAGATACTTTAAAAAAGATAGTAGTAGTGGGTGTTAACTTTAAAAATAGATAATCTAGTTATATAAATTACATCCAAATAAAGCATTCCTTTTTTTGCATAGACTTCCTTGTTTAACATTTCTAATAAAGACAAAAAAAATCATACTTTTTTGGATTAGTCATTTTTCCCATCTCTGGCTATTAAAAGTGAACAGTTTTAATTGGTTTTTTGCTCAAATTGAGGCAAAAGGCTTTCAGGTTGGTGACACAGTTACAAATTGCCCTTTGAAAGTTGAATAACAATTGGGAACTATGGCCCTGAGAGAAGGTAATGTCAACTGTACACCTCAGTTTTTCCTTTCATTATGCCTACAAGTCTGGCTTATGATTGCCTCTCATCTAATTAACCAATTAGGCTTTTCACCTTTTTGTTGGGACACTCAAAAGTCCAAGGCTCTGCTTTAATAGTACATTCCATCATCATAAAAATGTGTGCAATTCCCTACTTTCCAAAGAAGATTGCATTTCTTGAGATTTATGTGCTGTTTTCAAGTTCAGTATTAATGATTTGGATGCGGTCCCCTGCAGCTTTAATCACTCACCACAAATAAGAGGTGAAATATAAGCACCATTTAGCTTCTTCGTTGCGGTCTGCCTTATTAGCAGGAGAACAACACAACAGCGAGAGAGTTCTGCACTGAGTCTAAAGACTCAATTTCCATTCCAGCTCAAACGCTTACTGGTTCCAGGACCTTGAGGAAACCCTTTGACTCCCCAGAGGTTTTTCAATTTTGAAATGGGGCCAATAACCTGTGCCTGGACTACTTCAGAGGGTTGTTTTGATGATCAAAATCAAAATGAGATAACACAACTGAGAGCACTTTGGAAATTCATAAGTCTTGAAAGAGTCAAGATCTCCTTCTTCCTGGTGTCATGTTGTGGGTACAGTGTATTCTCTGTGATGGATTGTTAGTTTGCCCTGGACTGTGTCTGCAGGTTTCATTCCTGCTCCCAGCAAGCCGTTTCTCAAATGTGTGCTGCTGGTTCCTACTTGAAGACTGATGAGAAATGATGACAGCCCCATATCAACTCGCCATGATAATCCTAACATTTCTCTGCCACTGTAAAGGTAATAAAGTCATTTTCAAGCACGTGATGTTTATTAACCTTTATAACCCTGTGCAGTTAATATTATTTCTCTCTATTTGCAGATGAGGAAACAAAGATGCAGATTCTTATCGTCTTCTCAAGTACATAGTGAGGAGGAGAACCTTTTCTTCTGGAAAACCAGATTTAAAGAAATAAGTACAGGCCGGGCGCGGTGGCTCACGCTTGTAATCCCAGCACTTTGGGAGGCCGAGGCGGGCGGATCACGAGGTCAGGAGATCGAGACCATCCTGGCTAACACGGTGAAACCCCGTCTCTACTAAAAATACAAAAAAAAAATTAGCCGGGCGTGATGGCGGGCGCCTGTAGTCCCAGCTACTCGGGAGGCTGAGGCAGGAGAATGGCGTGAACCTGGGAGGCGGAGCTTGCAGTGAGCCGAGATTGCGCCACTGCACTCCCGCCTGGGCCACAGAGCGAGACTTCGCCTCAAAAAAAAAAAAAAAAAAAAAAAAAGAAATAAGTACATAGGCAATTCAAGGGTATGGTCTGCTGATACACTAAACTTTTTTGTTGTTGTTGTTGTTTTGTTTTGTTTTTCTTTTTTAATGACTCTAGAGATGAAAGGTTGTAAATCAAGGGAATCCCAAGGTAAGAAAATAAAACACGTTCTCATTGGTTTGCCAGTGAAATGAATGATAAGTGCAAACTTAAACCTACAAGATCGAGGAGGTGAAGTTTAAATAGTAAGTTCTATAAGAGCCAACCTATAAAAACAGATCTATAGTGTTCCTTCTGACTATACAGGGGTGTGATGGTTAATTTTATGCATTAACTTAACTGGATCACAGGATGCCCAGATATTTAGCTAAACATTATTTTGGGTGTGTCTGTGAGGCTGTTTCCAGAGAGATTAGCATTTGAATTGATAGAATGAGTCAAGATTGCCCTGACCAATGCAGTTGGGTATCATCCAATCCTTTGAGGCCCCACCAGAAGCCAAGAAGAAGGAAGGGAGAATTTGTCCCCTCTGCCTGACTGCTTGAGCTGAACATTGATCTCCTCCTCTTGGCACTTCTGGTTCTCAGGCCTCAGACACAGACTGGAATCTACACCATCTGTGGACCTTTCCTGGGCCTCCAGCTTGCGGACAGCAGGTCTGCAAAATCAGATCAGCAGATCTGTGGAACCATACAGCCTCTGCCATCATGTGAGCCAGTTCCTTATAATAAATCTATTTACATGAATGTATATATCTTATTGGTTCTGGTTCCCTAGAGAACCCTAATACAAAGGATTCCCTCTCAGATATGTATAGAAATTTATTTTTATGAGTTTCTAGCCAGGCATTCATGTGATACCAATTCTTGGCCAGTACTAAACTTTGATTCTTAATGATTAAACCACACTCTTTAGGGAGACCACAATGTGGGGACACATTAACAGAAGCCAAACACCACACAAGCAATGAAACAAGAAGGACACACGTCATCTGCTAAAAATGTGTGTGTGTGTGTGTGTGTAACATCAGGGATCAACAATGCATGAGTTTGCGAAGACCAGATGATGAGACCCAGCTTACAAGGTATTTTGTATTTCTAATTGTTATAAAACCTGCCAGATTCAAAGTAAGTGAGAAATACAGATATAGAAATGGCACTCATAAATGAATTCAACTCGAAAGTGAATAAAACTTGACTATTTTAAAATAAAAGTGCAATTTTATTTAAATAAAATAAATGCTTTGAGTTATTTTAAAATAAATATTAGAAGAGTGAACCCAAATGTAAACTATGGACTTGGGTGATAATGATGTGCACTGTAGGTTCATAATTAATTGTAAGATATTTACCACTCTGGCACAGGAGGCGGATGGTGGGGTAGTCTGGGTGTGTGTAGGGGGCAGGGAGTGGGAGGACAGAGGGCATATGGGAACTCTGTACTTTCTGCTCAGTTTAGCCCTGAACCTAAAACTGTCCTAAAAATAGAGTTCTTTTTTTAAAAAAAGAAAAATTATTTTTTTTAAAAGCACATTTTTCTGGAGTTGTGATCTTCAGGATTACTGCTAGCAATTGCATTTTACAAACATGCAGAGGCCAGTGGCTTCCAATCTCTGAGTATAATATGTTGGTCTGGAAGATAGACTCTGTTTACCTTTTGGATCCAGACTTTGGTTCTGAATGAACATATTTTATAGAACATGCAACGGGCAGCCGAGCTCGAGGAAGCCTGCAGAATTCTGCAGTGTGAAGGCACACTGAGCAGAGGTGGCATTTCCAGTTTTCACAGAAGACGCCACAGCTCTTGCATATACTTTATCTCCTTCCAACTTAAGTTCCCAAAGGTAAAATCACCCTAAACAACCACTTTTAAAAGTCTAAATCACTTTCCTAAAAACCAGAGGAAATAAAAATCACAGTTAATATAAAACCAACTACTAATACTTCCTCTTCTACTACATGACTGTGTGCATAAATAAAGCTCTGCAGACAATTCAAGGGAGCTTTAGAAAATCCCAGGTATCTACATAGGTTATTGTTCTCTTTGATATACCAATAGGGAGAATTTAATTGGTGCATTTATTGTGTTTATCACTGTAGTAACATGAATGAAAATTTTCAGATCTCTCTCTGGCTTAGAAGGATCACTGCAATGCGATGCCACTGTCTTCCTTCAGGATGCACCCACGTGCTGAGGGATGTGTGCATCCACCCATTTAGGAGGCTATAATCAAAGCTGGTGGTCAGAGCTGGTGTTGGACCTTCCTACTGCCAAGTATGAGTTGATTAATAGCATGAATTTTTACTCCACCTTGTGGTCTTCTGATTTTTCCCCACATATCAGTACCTTGAATTTACAGTACGATTAGTAGACTTTGAACAAATATTTTAACTGAATGACTAATTGAATAAATGATTTAATTAACACAAGGTGAGTTCAGGGACCAAATAATTTGGATGATTTACAAGGTTCATGAAAGAACAGCAGATAAGGCTGGACTGTGGATTGGAGATAGAGTGTAGGATATCCTGAATGCCCAGCTGAGGAGGTGGGAGGAGAGGAGCCTCCGGAGGTTTCTGAGTGGGGCGGGAGCACAATCAAAGCATGCTTTAGTATGACTGTGATTAGAAGTCATGAGTCAAAGTAAATATCTGAGAGACATACCTAAAAAACAATTTTCTCTTCCTATTTTTCATGTTGTTAATGAATTATTTTTAAGTGGGTTTTAAGTTAACCTGAAAAGGTCTTGAAATTTCAATAAAATTAAAACATTCCATTTCCCAGAGCTCATGCAAAAGAATATTTCATAAGTGATGTATTTCCAAGGAAAAGAACATTGACATACTCTGACTACATGCTACCTAAAATAATAGAGGTTAAATAAGCTTATGTGTAGTTCTCCGACTTTTTTGAAATAATTTAAACATGTGTTAAGACCTAACATTTTTACTTATTCTTTAAAGCTACATACAGCTTTTTAAAAATAGCTTTATTAAAGAGATAATTAACATATCACAAAACTAAGCCATTTAAGTGTACAATTCAATGGTTTTAGTAAATTTGCAGAGTTGTACAACCATCAACACAGTCTAATTTTAGAATATTTTCATCACCAAAAAGAAACCCCATATGCATTAGCAGTCAATTCTCACTCCACGCCCATCCATCCCCAGCCCTAGGTAACTTAATCTTTCTGTGTCTATAGATTTACTTATGCTGGACATTTCATTAAAATGGTATCATACAATATGTGGTCTTTTATGACTAGTTTGTTTCACTTAGCATAATGTTTTCAAGATTCATCCATGTTATAGCATGTTTGAGCATGTAGTTCTTTTTATACTGAATAATATTCCATTATATGAATATGCTATTTTTTAACCCATACATTCATTTATGGACATTTGGGTTGTTTTTATTTTGGGCTATTATGAATAATTCTCCTAGGAACTTCCATGCACAAGATTTTATGTAGGCATATTTTTTCTTTCTATTGGATATGTATCTAGAAGCAGAATTGCTTGGTCATCTGGTAACTCCATGTTTTACATTTTTAGGAGCTGCCAAACTGTTTTCCAAAATAGCTACACTATTTTACATTCCTATCAACATTATTTGAGAGTCGCAGTTTACCACATCTTTGCCAATGTTTGTTACTATTTTTAATTAAAGCTATCCTAGTGGGTGCAGGTGGTATCACATTGTGGATCACATTGTGGTTTTGATTTGCATTTCCCTAATGGCTAATCAATGTGAACATCTTTTTATGTGCTTATTATTCATTGTATATCTTCTGTGGATAAATATCTATTCAAATCCCTTGTCCATTTTTAATTGGGTTATTCATATTTTCATTATGAGTATGAGGGTTCTTTATAAATTCTGGCTACAAATCCCTTCTCATATATTTGATTTGAATGTGTTTTCTTCCATTCAGTGAGTTTTTCTTTTACTTCCTTTGATAATGTCCTTTAATGCATAAAAAGTTTCCAGTTTTCATAAAGTTCAATTTATCAATTTTTTCTTTTGTCACTTATGCTTTTTGTGTTATGTCTATAAAAATCACTGCCTAACCCAAAGTCACAAACACTCTTAGGTTTTATTCTAAAAATTTATCATTGTAGCTCTTATTTTTAGGTCTGTAATCCATTTTGAGTTAAATTTTGCAGATAGTGTGAGGTACAGGTCCAACTTCATTCTTTTGCATTCAGTTATCCCAGAACCATTTGTTGGAAGTACTATTCTTTCTCTACAAAATTGTGTTGGTACCTCTGCCAAGGATCAATTCTTCATAAATATATGGGTTTATTTCTGGGCTGTCAATTCTATTCTGTTGATCTATATACCTATCCTTGTGCCAGTACCACACTGTTTTGATTAATGTAGCTTTTATAATGAGTTTTGAAATCAGGAAATATGGGTGTCCAAGTTTGTTCCTCTTTTTCAAGATTGTTTACCTATTCTGGGTCTATTGCATTTCCGTATAAATTTTAAGATCGGCTTGTGAATTTCAGCAAAAATTCCAGATAAAAAAATTTTTATAGGGATTGCAATGAATCTGTAGATCAGTTTGGAGAATACTCCCATCTTGTCATCTTAACAATATTAATTCCTCCAATTCATAAATAAATATGGGCTTTTCCCTTATTTCAGTCCTTTAAAATTTCTTTCAGTAATATTTTATACTTTTCATTGTACAAGTATGACACTTGTTAAATTTATACCTAAGTATTTTATTCTTTTTATTCTATTGTTAATAAAATTGTTTTCTTAATTTCATTTTTAATTTTGCATTGTTAGTATATAGAAATATAATAGAGTTTTGTAAATATCTTGCATCTTGAAACCCTGATAAACTCATTTATAATTTTTAATTGAATTCCTGAATATTTTCTATATACATGATGATGTTGTCTGCAAATAGTTGTTTTACTTTTTCCTTTCTAATATGGATACCTTTTATTTAAAAATACTTTTATTCTGCCTTTTATATTTACTTATGCAGTTACCTTTACTAATGCTCTTTATTTATTCCCGTGGAGTCAAGCACTCCCTATTGTCCTTTCATCCTTTCAATTCTGTATGAAGGATTCCTTTTAATACGTTTTGTAAGGCAGTCTTGATAGAGACAAATTCTCTCAGTTTCTGTTTGTCTGGTAGTGTTTAATTTTTCCTTCATTTTTGACATGTAGTTTTGCTGGATGTGAAATTCTTCTATTACAGTCTTTTTCTTTCAGCACCTTAGATACATCAGCCCCGGTAAAAAGTAATTTGAGGAAAAAAAATAGATATGTCATCCACTGCCTTCTGGCCTATGTAGTTTCTGATGAGAAGCTAATTATTAATCTTAATGAAGATTCTTTACACATGATAGATCATTTTTCCCTTGTTGCTTTTAAGATTCTCTCTCTGCCTTTGTCTGTTGAAAATTTGACTATAATAATGTATAGGTATGGATCTCCTTGAATTTATTCGACTTGGAGTTTATTGAGTGTGCGTGTGTGTATATATATATATATATATTTAAAATCAAACTTAGGCAGTTTTGGGCCATAATTTTTTCAAGTAATCATTCTGCTTCTTTCTTTCCTCTATTCTCACATTCCAATTACACATATACATTTGTATACTTGATGGTCCCACAGATCTCTGAATCTCTGTTTATTTTTCCTTTCTGTTTCTCACAATGGATAATATCAATTGATCTACATTAAAGTTCACCATTTTTTTTCTTCTGTCAGCTAAAATCTGCTCTTGGGCCTCTCTGGTGCATTTTTCATTTTAGCTTAATACTTCTCAATACCAGAATTTCTATTTTGTTTTTTATAATTTTATCTCTTTATTGATATTCTCTATTTGGTGAGATATTGTTGTCATACTTTCCGTGATTTATTTTCATATGTTTTCTATTAGTTCTTTAAACACTTCATAAAAGCTGATTTAAAATCTTTGTCTAATAACTCTAAGATTTGGGATCCCTCAGGGCCAGTTTCCATTGACTCCTGTTTTCCTGTGTATGGATAATTCTTTCTTGCTTTTTTATGTGTCTCATAATTTCTTGTTGAAAATTGGACATTTTAAATAATATAATGTGGCAACTCTGGAAATCAGATCAACACCTCCCAACCAAGGTGTGTGGGTGTGTGTGAGAAAGGTTGCTATCATTTTGTTGTATTTGTTGTTGTTTTTTTGTTTTGTAAGTTTCCTAAGCTAATCCTGTAAAGTCTATATTCTTCATAGTGTGTAACCACGGCTCTGTTCAGTTACCTTGTTAATCAGCTAACGCTTGGTCAGAGATTTCTTAAATGCCTCCAAAAATTAAATCTTTCAACCTTTACTCTCAGGCTCTGTGTGTGTGTGTGTGTGTGTGTGTGTGTGTGTGTGTGTGTGTGTGTGTGTTGGGGCATGCTTTCCATGTTCAGGCAGCCAGTTTACAAACTCTACCCTAGACTTCATTTCCTGCTTGCACAGGGCTTCAAGATCAGCCAAAGATTAGAGACTGGGGCCCTCTCAGGTCTTTACTGGGCATACACACAACCTTGCATGTAAGTGCAGCCATCTAGATCCCCAGGAATATCTTAGAGCTCTTGAAAAGCCCCAGGGACATCTCATTTCCCTTATCTACATTTTTAAGTTTCTGGCCAGGCTCTTGTTTATCTCTCATGTTAAGTAATTACTACTAATTGTTTTTGAAAAATTCCCTGGGGATAGGGCTTTTCCTTTAACATATGTTGTGAATCAGATCAAATAACAACTGCTCCTTTTGAGAGGGCTTTTCCAAAGGCTGTGAGATAGGTCAAACAGTGACAGTGCTCTGCAGATAGAACATTCTGTGGAGTTACAAACCCCATCTACCCCGCCAGTGGCTGCACGGCTGCTGTTTTTCATAGCTACTATGATTGTGAGGCTGCTGATTTTCCAGGCTACTGCAGAGATGGGGAAAGAGTGATAACAGTAGATAAAGTTAAAGCACCACAAACTCTGCAGTTCTTAATGAGGTTCAGCAGTTTTTCCTGAATAAGCAGTTTTCAGATTGTTACAAGACTTTGTTAATTTCTAGAAGTCTAAAACGTTAGTGTTTTCATGGCTTAGTGTGCCAGTGTTTTCATGGCTTTTATGGCAGGGCAAATTATAGAGGTAGAGGTCCTCATACTGCCATTCCAGAAGTTTCCTACTAGTATTATTTTTAAAGGAAAACAAAGTTTAATTGAAGATTTTCGTGCATTATAAATGATTCTTCATCTTTATTTTCAACTATTCTATTTAGGCAACTGCATATTGTAGTTCAAAATTCAATATTAATTTACAGAGTGTGACAGAAGCCTACATTTTCCTAGTTTCTTTCAGCACCTTCTTCATATCACATATTTCCTCGTGTTATATAGAGGGCTGAATCTCCCAAGTAACTCTCCTTTTTATTCCCCTTAATTTGGTTATGCTTTTTTTAACATGTGGTACCCAGAGCTAGACATATTATTTTTTATGTAATCAGATCTTTGCAGGACATACGAGGGCTTTCACATTTCCCCTGTTAAGGGTATTATGTTTTTATTGCTGTTGTTTGTTAGCAAACACACTTGACTGAGTATATAAACCTACCCAGATTCAAATCAACTTGAAGCAAGACACGAGATAATAGAAATTGCAAGATAAATGCTGAACAGGTTGGTTTTTCTCTTTTGGATTTTGGGGACTTGGGTCCAGTGAGATCTGAAAATACCCAAAAAAGCTAGCAAAATACCAAAGCACACAAATTTACTTGTTATTTTATTTTGTTATTCTTTAAAACTATTTTATAAAATTTATTTAAAGTAGATTAACAAAAGATTTCTTCTTCCACTGTGAAATGCGTTATTTTCAAATATCTTTCTGATATCTGATCATTTGGTAAAAGAGCTCATTCTTTCCTATTAACTAGCCACACACATACACTTTTTAAATATTTTAAATATCAAGAATACAAAAAGGGAAAATACACTTATTTGGCCATTAAACCTTTCTGGCATCTTATTAAAATCTTATCATAAGACATGAAAATAATTCATTTTATTGAAGATGTCCTCATTCAGTTCATCTATATCTAAGTGATATGCAGTATGCATAATCCTTTGTCAACATTCAAATAAATTTAAGACCATATTTTGGCATGATAAGTTCTAGTTTCTTAAAACTTGTACAATTCATGGCTGGACGCTGTGGCTCACACCTGTAATCCTAGCACTCTGGGAGGCCGAGGAGGTCAGATCACCTGAGGTCAAGAGTTCGAGACCAGCCTGGCCAACATGGCAAAACCCTGTCTCTACTAAAAATACAAAACTTCACCGGATGTGGTGGTACGTGCCTGTAGTCCCAGCCACATGGGAGGGTGAGGCAGGAAAATCACTCGAACCCAGGAGGTGGAGGTTGCAGTGAGCCAAGATCACACCATTGCATGCCAGCCTGGGTGAAAGAATGAGACTCTGCCTCAAAGAAAAAAAAAATTTACAATTCATACAGAGCAATTCTCCCACTATAATTTAGCCTTCTTATTTATGATGTTCATCTGAAATTCATACCATTGCTTAACAGAATACCTCAAAATCTCTTTCTGATAAATTCAGTGGCTCCACATTTGAGCATGAAAAGCAGCAGAAATAATCAAAGTATATTTTAAAACTGAAGACAACTAAACTGTCAGTTTAAAGGAACACTTGTTATCAAACTTCTATCTTACAAACATTTAGGCTCCACCTAAAAATCTAGAGCAAAGACCAAAACATTGTTTTGACAGAGTCTAAGAAGAATGTGAGGAACAAAGAAGCAAAAGAAAACATGAAAAACTAAAATTGATATCTCTCTGGCTCCCTCTGTTTTTTTTTTTTAGCTGTATGACTTATTAGATAATTGTTACCATTTATAACAAGGATATTATACTTTTCTATTTGTGGTGTTAACCAGAGGCACAGAGCACACAGAAATGGGGAGCTGGCTGCATAGATTTACATATTTAAATTTTATAATCCCTAGATCTCTACTTTTTAGCTTCTTTCTCAAATAGATCGAAACCCTTCCCTGGATGACTGATGGAACAGATTGGAGTTTTATTGCTAAAGGGGAATAAGAAAGTAGAAAGCCATGTGCTATAATGGAGGCGTACTTTGCAATCCTCTCATTTTAAATGTATATTAACAACTTGATTCTATAATGGAATAACTTCAAGACTAGCTCTAAGCTCTCTACAAAATGGCTAACTATATTCTTCTTATTCATTTCAACCTTTCTCCTAAGTAAAACATGTGACCTCTTCACCCCCACTTAAAATGGCAGCATTGAGTTTTTCTACAATATTCATTATTATATATGTCTTTGAGCCTCTGTTAAAAATATGAATATGGAACCTTTGCACTAATAAATGAGCTTGATCTACACTATGCAAAAGGTATCAGAAATAATCAGTACACTATCTAGGGAGAAGTCCAAGACAATAACCATTTGGTTTTCTTCCTTAATTTTGTAGACTTATTTTATTGGGTGAGAGAAGATTCTTTGGATTCAGAGTGGCCTAGATTTGAGTTTCAGGTTTATCTCTTACTAACTGTGAGAACTTATGCGAGTTACTTACATATACTAAAATATACTGAGTCTCAATTTCCTCATCTGTAAAATACGGATAATAAAACCAGTTGGCAGGACCAAATCATAAATTAAATGACTGCATTGAAAGGAGAGTTTGACTCCTACGAACCTCTAAGACATTAATTGTACAGGAACAACCTCCAAGTTCCTCAATGTATGTGGAGATTCAATAAAAGACCATCTCGTTAGAGATGTGAAAAAATGTTTTCCTGAAGAGATTACCCCTGTCAATATAAAATTATTTTATTTTCTGGAGTTACAACTGTGTTAAAAATTACATCAACTCTTTTATCTGTTGTAGGAAGTGAGCATTTAAAGTAAAAGTTTCTTAATTGTCCATACTTTGTATTGAAATCCTAACCTATTACTTTCTCCAGCTGTTCTGCCTAGAACAAGGTTGTTTCCCCATGCCCCAGTTAAAGATTTCAGGCATCAGAAATATAGAAATTAAAGAAAGAAGGGAAGGGAAGGAGAAGCGCAAGAGAGAATGTATGTTTTGGGGGTAGGGGAGAGAAATGGGTAGTAGCAATGTGTGTATATGTGTGTAGCGGAGGTGCTGATAAGAGTGGCTACTTCTCAGCTATCTGAGGATGAAACAAAATCTCTCTATTGTCTTTTAATTCACACAATCCCTTCTGAAGACAGATGCATTCTTCTTTCCTTATGTTATCAGAGTCACTTTTTGCAATCTCAAAAGCAGTTCAAAACCAGAGGATATCAAAAGCCAATGCAGTTTGGAGAAAGTCTGAAACCCAGGGCTCTGCACTGCTTGTCTCCTTCTAAATTGAAGTGCAGAACTGCATTAAGGTTGTTGCCATCAATCACTGTTCAAGCCCAGGATAAAAGATCTGTACCTGCTGGAAGGCGATCTCCCACCCCACAGTGCTGCAATCAAATGTATAATTTTTGTGAATTTCCACCAAAACTTTCTACAGTATCTGGCTTATGCCCCTGATTGTATTATCTTCCATGTTTAGATTATATCTTGCCCCCCAAAATTGTTAGGAAACATTTGCTTACTGCCATGTAACATCTAAAAATATAAAGACATTAAGAGATGTGAGAAAATGCCTACGGGTTTTTGTATTCCAATTGCCATCCCTGAAAGCCACAACAGAGTGATTCACTGTTTTTCATGGAGAAAACTACCAATCAACAGAGAAAAAAAAAAAGGAGACACTGAGGGATATAGTGTGGGCAGCTCTAGTTATAGTCATTCATTATCATAGCTTGTACACTGCACAATGGGAGCTTCAAAAGATCACAGCTGGACTTTGCATGAAGCACATGTTACAGGACATCACAAGCTGGGTCCCACATCATCCGGGTCAGGGGCCAGGCCAAAGTTGTAATGAAAAGCATTACAACAAGTTTAGAAGTTTTCAGAAGAAAGACGAAGAAGAGATATAAAATTCACACATATGAACTTATTTGGGAGAAACTTGATGGAGGAAAATGAAAGAAAAAAAGATGGAACAAGAGCATTCCTAGTTAGAAATTTAACTTTTTTAAACAAGGAAAACCAAGAAATACAATATAATAGTGTCTTTTTAAACAGAGAAGAATATGACTCCATAAGCAAGGCCTTGGAATTTTACTGCAAAGGGCTGACATATGTAGTGAACAAAGATCAGAATTATAAAATCAAAAATAAAAATGTAGCCCTATTTCCAGGCTGAAGTGAGCTGACAAGCCACATCCACTATGTGCCTGGGGGTCCCTGTCTTGGGTCATTCAGTCTCCCAGAACTGTCCACAAACCAGTGGACAGTTTACTTCTCATCTTGGAGAGGTGGGGAGAGCTGGGGTCCTGAGTTGAAAGACTTGAGCTACTGGCAATGGCTCTGACATGAAAACAAGCCCTATCTCTCTGTACAGGCCCCACAGCCAAGCTTCCAGCAAGCAGTAGCTCTGGAGACTGTAGCCAAGAATGATCAAAAGCAAAACCCCACACCCATGAGACAAATCTAATATATCATCCACAGCACCCTCTAACTGGAGGCACAGACTTTGAGATGGAAGTGCACTGGCTGAAGTAAATAGGGACGAGGTAGAGCCCTTCTATCTGCTAGAAACTACGTGATCCTGAATGCTCATTTGTCCCATGCACTACCAATAAAGAGATCTCTGAAGTGGATCTGTCAGCCCCACTCACAGGCTAAAAGCCTCACTTCTGACTCCATGGGTTTGTATCTTCCAGCTTTGTGAGTAGGAAGCAGAATTTTTCCAATACTCTTGCTCCAAACTGGGGAGTAAGACCACACAGCCAGGTGGCTTCTAGTTAGGCAGCCCCATGAGTTGTAAAGATACTTCATATGCTCTCAGACTCAATTCTTCTAACACGTACAAATGATTAATAGCAGCAATTCTATTGCATCCAGACATTCATTTTTCCAATTGTTTCCCACCCCCCTCCCCTCGCCGGGGAAATGTCATTTAGCCACTAAGAAACCAAACACAGACATCAATAGCTTTAAAACTGTTTTTGGTTCACCTCCTGCCGCTGAAACTCTAGTTTCATTTAGAGTAAGCACAGCACATAACATTGCAGTAGTCCAAAGAAAGTCCTCAACCAGCCCTGGATAGTGGAGGCCCTTGGAGAGACTGATAATGACTGAGTCATGTGGATTTAACCCAGAAACCCAACAGCCAGCAAGCTAGTCTTCTTCATCTTGAAAAATCTTAATAATCCAAACAATATGTGAAATATTAAGCTAGAACACTTTTATGAAATTCCATATCTAATTCAGAAACTGGCATGAAATTTCTTTCTTTCTTTGTGTTCACAAATACCCCATTCATCAAGATTGCTAATGGCTGGGCTTTGCAGACTTAAAATGTGAGAAATGAGATACTGTAAGACGACAGTGTAGGGTGTTGGCAGCCTGGGCTGCTAGGTTTCAAATCCTGGCCCTGCCACTTGCTAGTTACATAACCTTGGATATCATGCTTAACCTCCCTCTCCTCCATTTCTCTGTCTGTAAGTGGGGATAACGTGAGTTATTTCATAGGATTGTTATGAGAATTAATTACTGTATGTAAATTGTTTAGAATAATCCCTGGACATCATAGGAGTTCAATAAATATGAGATACTATTATGTCTGGGTGAATCTTTTCTCCATTTACAGAGGAAGAAGGCAAACGACTAAAGCCTGCTTGGGTGGTTAGTTTATATTAATGAGGAGAGAGTAAAGAATGGAGAAAAGAAAGTGAGAAGTGAGGTCACACATAGAACCAAGTGGAAAATACCTGCAGGGCATTGCAAAGGTGTGGCTGCAGGGCTTCGCTATTCATAGAGCAAACTCTGGGAGAATGTCATTACAACCACTGACCACTGGCAGGAGCCATTTGAAAATTCAGTCATTTTCCCTCTCTCGTACTTTGAAGAATTAAATTACTTGTTCACGAGACAATCCTATCTCAGAAGCAGAAAGTAACACTAAACTAATTAACTTTTAACTTTTTTTTTTTTTTTGAGATGGAGTTTCGCTGTTGTTGCCCAGGCTGGAGTGCAATGGCGTGATCATGGCTCACTGCAGCCTCTGTCTCTTAGGATCAAGCAATTCCCCTGCCTCAGCCTCTTCAGTAGCTGGGATTACAGGCATGTGCCACCATGCCTGGCTAATATTGTGTTTTTAGTAGAGATGGGATTTCTCCATGTTGGTCAGGCTGGTCTCAAACTCCCGGCCTTAGGTGATCCGCCTGTCTCAGCCTCCCAAAGTGTTGGGATTACTGGTGTTAGCCACTGCCCCCCAGCCCTATAATTAACTTTTAAAAGGTTTCCTGGATTCTTGCTAAAAGAACTCTCCATCCTCACCAAATACCTCCTCCCAAGTCTTAGCCATAATGGCACCAAGGGGCAACTGTTAGCTAGGAAGAGTTTCAAAGGTTAAAAATAATCGAATATTGACTCAAAGATATAATATCACATTATAAAGTACAGATCTTATTTTTTCTCATCTAAAACAATTAAAAATTTCTATAATTCTAAAAAAGATGAGCCAATTGTAATGCAATAGCAATTGTTAAATTGCAAAACATATGCTTTCTACATATTCATGTTGATTCTAGAATGACATCAAAGTAAAGTGATATAAACTGTTCATCTTTATATTCTGACTTAACAATAATAATTTTTACTCCCTGATGATCTCAAAATACTTAACAGACATTATCTAACTAAGAAGGTATTAAGCCATGTGTGGTGGTTTAAGACTGTAATCCCAGCACTTGGGGAGGCTGAGGCAGGTGGATCGCTTGAGGCCAGGAGTTTGAAACCAGCATGGGCAGAATAGGGAGACCTTGTTTCTACAAAAAAAATTAAAACATTAGCTGGGCATGGTGGTGTGTGCCTGTGATTGGTCCCAGCTCCTGAAAGGCTAAAAGTGAGAGGATCCTTTAAGCCCAGGAGGTTGAGGCTGCAATGAGCCACGATTGCACCACTGCACTCCAGCCTGGGCAACAGAGAGAGACCTGGCCAAAAAACAAAAACAAAAACAGAAAAGAAAGTATTAATGGGAGATTTCTATGCAAATATTATAAAAAGTTGGAGTAGAAAATATGGGGATGTAAGATCTAAATTAATGATAAATCTTTGAAACATAATAAAAACTCATTATTATATTGTCTTTAATGGTTTAGAATATATCTTCCCATGCATGATATCATTTAAATTTCAACACAAATCTCTGAGATACGTGGGCAAACATATAATAATCTGTAATCAAGAAAGCTCCAGAATATTGAAATTGAGTAATCAATTTAGTTTCAATTTTAAAAAGTAAATGCAAAATTAAAATAATTTCGTATATAAATTCAAAACTTTGTAATCTTCCTGAAATATATATTAATAAAGTTTTTCTTTTTTAGATAAAAAAGGCATTTATCTCAATTTTTAGTGAAAGAAAATCAATGGAGACATGAAATACAGTATTCAATCGAAGTTTCTAGTTCAGGTATACAATTTTTAACCCAGGACGAATATTTTCCCTCAAGTTATGTAAAGTTTTATGCTTACAACATGTTATTTTACTATCTGTCATTCTGAGATATTAGAAAGCTATTAGCGTATTTTCTTTAAATAAATGATCCCCATATATTATTTTAGAAAAATAATTTTATTGTAGTTTGTCCCAAATCCAGAAAAAGCACAGCTTTTACACAGGCCCATGAATAGTGTGGAAAGCAAAGGGTCATCCAGATTTACCCTAAACTTACTTGTTTCAGGGTTAACCTGTCATGAACCCAGCTGGGAGTAGTCCCCAGTCTCATCAGAACTATGTATCTCTTCATATTCCATAAAGAGTAGAATGAGGAGCCTATAAACAAACACTTAATATCTCTGTTTGCCTATCAAAGTTTTGCAGGAAGCCAGATAATCTTTCTAAAAGTAAAACGTGTGATGCGAATTTATGGAAATGCATTCTACATCCCTGTCACTCTCCAGGACACATCAAACCCAGTGACACTCATGAGTCAGAATGGGATGGTGAACGCAAATCAGATAAGGGAAGAAATCAATCACTTAATGTCTTTATGTCCATATCCTCGTCTACACCACTAGTCTCCAAAGATATAGAAGAAGAAAATATTCAAACTTCTATTTCTATTATGTTAATCTCATTCTTCCAAAATGTCTACATTTTATATTTCTCATAATGTGAATAATATATTAATACAGTAGTGACAGGTAGTAATTCCAAATGAACCTAGTTTAAACAAGAGGGAAAAATATTCCTTTGTATACGAGAGCAGTCTTGCAGGGAAGAAGGACTTTTTTATACTCAAGTGGATGTATTCTGCTTTTCTAAACTGGCTTGCTTCTTACAGAAAAAAAAAAAAGAAATATGATGAGTGAAAAATTTTCTAGAGAATATGTGATAAACCAGAATGTCTGAAATTTCTAAATCCAGTAAACTTTTCCCCCCACTTACGCTACGTGATCAGGATGGGTCTTATTTATCAGGAATGCACTGAGATCCGGATCATTATTACAGGCTGTAAACCTGGGAACACAGTGTGTTTGAAGTGATGAATTTAATAGCGCCCGATGACAGCAAATCATAATGACAGAAGGTGTGTCATAAAATCAGTCAGAGACGAGTTGTGAAACATGAATATTGCCAAGTCAGCTTGTGGGAAATTATGTGATTTTCCCTGTATTTCTAACATTTTAAGAAGGTCAGCCTTCAGGAGTCCTTTCAGAATCTGAACTGAGGTACTTAGGAGGTCTCTCATAGATTGCATAACTTGAACCACCACAAGAAAGAATGGGGGCAGGCATAGAGAAGGACATTCTATTTTCCTGTAATTTTATTTTCCCTTAACCTAATAAAACACTCCAATGAAAAGTGACAAAAAAGCAGCTCCAGTAATTTGTCAAACACAGACTAAGCACTGCATAAATAGACTCAATGTGATTCCCCCAGTATTCACTTCATTCCTATGCAGGCAAGATCTCAGGGACAGGTGCAGACCCCCAGTTATTTTTTCTGATGGCTATGTTTATATTAAATAATGTTCATTCCCCTGAAATATTTAATCTTAGATTAATTGCCACAATTGTCAGAATACACATAAATCGGACCCAAATTCTGCCATGTTTCAACAACTGGAATATAGAACACGAAATATTTAGTTCCTTTGCTCCTGTGATATCAATCTCATATCAATCCTCTTTCACAATATTCTTAACCGTGGCCTAGACATCAAGATTTTTAAAGCTCTCACATAATTGTAATGTACACCCCTAAACTGAGAATCAATGGACAGGGGACTCAGAAACTCACAGAGAAACTCTTTAGGGAGCTTGCAATGTGATTCAGAGCAGAGTGGCTACCTGCTCTTAGAATCCCTCACTCCCCTGGATCTCCTGGAATGCCCCTACCTCCCGCTAGGTGAAGACACCTCAGTTAGTGTCAAGAAACACTCCAACCTGTATGAAAGTAATTGCGTCATTTTTTAGCAACAGTAGGGTATTTTAAGGGAAAATTCTGAAGTTGGGCTCTCCGGGGGAAAATAATTATTTTAAACTCCTTCCCATATTATCAGGTTATGGCCCTAGACACCAGGGTCTACTAGAGGGGGAAAGGTAGGAGGAGGGTGAGGGTCAAAAACTATGCTCACTACCTGGCTGACGAGACCATTTGTACACCAAACCTCAGTGACATGCAATTTACCCATATAACAAACCTGCACGTGTATCCCCTAAACAAAAACAAAAGCTGAAAAGAAAAAAAATACAAAACATAAATTTGATAAAACACTAATAAGACTGATTAGAAAAAAGAACAGAAGAAAAAAATTAAAAATTTGAGGAATGACTACAGATAGAGTAGATATTTATAAAAATATTTGAGAATACTATGAAGCAAATTATGCCAACATATATTAAGATATAAAAATGGACAATATTTTAGAAAAATATAACATCAAAAATTGAACTGAGAAAGCCTGGAAAACTGCTTTTTCAATGACCAATGACCATTAAAAAGGTGAACAAACAAGACTTAGAAAAATGTTTTAGTCATGTTTTACCAAATCTTAGAGGAATAGATAAGCTTTCTCTTATATACATTATTTCAGAGGATACCCAAATACCTATACAAATTATATTTAAAAATACATTATATTTTATATTATATATCAATCAGTAGCATGATGACATCAGGAAGTGAAATTATTTATTTTATTCCTGTTCAGCATTTATAGCAATTCATTTTGTCTGGATGTTTGCTGGGCCGTGTGCTCGAGTCAAAGATTAACCTTTGCAGAAAAAATTTAAAAAATTAAAAATGCACATTTAATTCTAATGTTTTAAATTTTCTCTACTCAGAAGAGGTTAAAAGGAAGATAAAAAATAGTTTATATCAATCTGATATATTATTTAGATAGTCTGGCTTTGAGTCAAAGAGACCAGGAAGAAAAGAAGAAGAGCAAGGAGGAGAGGAAGAGAAGAGGAGGAGGAAGAAGAGAAGGAGGAATAGAAAAAGGAGGAGGAGAAAACACTAATTTAGAAGAAGGAATCAAACAAAGAAAGATTTGGAGGCCACTTCTTCACAGCCATATGGGATAAATGACAAAGAACAGGCCTTGCTATTTAATGAAAATAAGCTGCCAAAGTACAGGACCATGCAGAAAATAACAAAGCATTTAATTATACAGTGACAGTTGCAGCACTGGGGATTTCCCAGAGATTAATGGAGCAGCTGGGAAGAGTCGATGGCCCTGGGGACAGCCAATATGATCCCAGTCAATGAATAATACTCAGGAAAAGCTTCTTGTTAACTTCACTATTAAGCAGAAAATGGAGGAGAACTTGGGTGCTTGGCTTGTTTTCCTCTTTTTCTTCTTATTAGAAAAAAATTAACATGGGGATAATTTGATTTCAATTAAGATTCCTACAGAGATAATTAGACCATCTAGTTCATCTCACTCATTATTCAACTATCTTAACGATGGATAAAACTTTTCCACTATTTCAGGCTAAACTGGAAGTTATGACCAAGATAATCTTTGAGGAGATGGTGGGAGGAAATAGACTCTGAAAATTGACCTTTCAAGAGCAGAGGGGTAGAACCAGCTCTCAAGGCAACAAGTAGGAGTAAGGCACAATGCTGAATACTAGTAAAACACACTACTCTTGTTGGAAAGCAAAGCTTAAAATTGCCCAGGAGTAAACGCAGTACTTAGCACATTCAAAGTCTAACTATATCAATACAAACTAAATGTGATTTGACTAGAAGCCAGCAAACTCCTTAAGTCTGGGGTCTTAGCACAATTGCTTACTTGCTCACACTTTATTTGGTGACCAGCCATAACACTGATGGGTCTTAAGTTTGACAATGTCAGCTACAAACATGAATTAAGGCCAAACATATTTACTACATTTTCTTAGTCATTTAGCTATTCTTAATAGCAAAAATAAATGCTCTGAGAACTTTTTTTTGAGATGGAGTTTTGCTGTTGTCACCCAGGCTGGAGGGCAACGGCACAATCTTGGCTCACTGCAACATTTTCCTGCCTTATTCAAGCAATTCTCCTGCCTCGGCCTCCCGAGTAGCTGGGATTACAGGCACCCGCCACCACACCCAGCTATTTTTTGTACTTTAAGTAGAGACAGGGTTTTGCCATGTTGGCCAGGCTGGTCTCGAACTCCTGACCTCAAGTGATCCGCCCGCCTCGGCCTCCCAAAGTGCTGGGATTACAGGTGTGAACCACTGTGCCTGGCTGAGAACTTTTTCTTGAGTTATACTAGATGAATTACAGACTTTATTATAATTTTATGAGACTACATATTGTTCTCCCTTTTATTATCAGGAAATAAACAAATATTGAACATAGGAGGACATGGAGAATTTTTTTCCCACTGGAGTAAATTATAGAGAACACCAAACTGGGTTATGGAGTTCCAGAGCTAGAATGGGTCCTTCAACAGGAAATACTTGTATCTTAAGGATGAGAAATAGATATCCAGAGAGATGAATTACTACCTTTGCAAGGCCACATGGCTAATTAGTGAGAAAGCCAAGGCCTTAACTCCTGTTCCTTGTTCACCAGTCCAATGTTCATGTATTTCCAGCAGTGTTTTGTTTTGTTTCTTTCTCACATGGTTGCTTTTAATGCCTCCTTGGTGAAGAGATATTTATCTTGCATGCTCTAATAGAATAGGTTTTTGACAAAGGACAAGACAGAACGCTCTGTCCAGAGACCTAAGCTTGGGTAACCACTGTTACTTGGAGAAGGTCACAGTGTCTCTACAGATATATTCAGAAAGTTACACAAACACACAAAGCTTTCTAATCTATTAACATTCTCTTTGGATCGTCATGCGTGAAGAAATCCCCAAAGAGGAGGCAGCATCAGGTACATCAACAAAAAGTGATGATCTTGTGGATTATTTCATGCTCCAACTCTGACTCCTGCCCTGGGCATGGCATTCATCTTCCCTGAACTCCAGAAATAAAGATGTAATATATTTTTCATATTTAATGTAAAGATTAACTTTTTTTAAAAAAATTAAGTGTATCTAGCACATAACAGGTGGACATGATGTGTGCTTATACCAAAAACATATTAAAATTGTATTTAGCATGTAATAGGCGCTCAATAGTATGAGATTATTTGCTCTTCCTTAAAAGGGTTTTTCAGCTGAAATTATAGTCCTTAGAGATACATAAATATGCTACTTGGAGAAAGGATGAAATCAACTGTCCTTTCCATGGCTTTCTGTTCTCTATGGGCAGTAGTTATGGGAATGCCTCAGACGCCCACGCACTCTCAGAGTACGGTGAGAGATCACTTGTTCTTTTTATCAGATTTCTTGATTTCTTGATCAGTCACCAAAAAACGCAAGGTGTCCCATATTGTCTCTCCTCCCCATAAGTCCACTAGGATGTTGTGTAGTGATGGTAATGTTCTATGTTTGCCCTGCCTTACTTGGATTATTGCAGTAGCCTCCTAACTGGTTTCTAGGTTCCTACCCTTGTTTTCAACCTCTCTCCTGCAAACACACATCATATTGTTTTCTTAGCATAGAAATTATAGACTGTTAAATGTGTCACGTCATTTCTTTGCTTAAAATATTCCAATGGTTTTTCATCTTATTCCAGTAATGTCAAAGTCTTTATAGTGACCTGCAAGAAGCTACATAGTTTCACCTCCCCAAGAATCTCTCTGACCTCTTTCTTCTCTTCCATTCCACTCCACTCCACCTAAACTGGCCTTCTTTTTGCAGAAATAGGCCCTTTCACTTGCTGTTTCCTTTGCCTAAAATACATTTGTCCATATATCCACATGATTCACTCTCCCACCCTTTTCAGATCTTTGCTTAAATGCAATCTTCTCGCTGAAATATTCTGGTTATTCTGTTAAAAATTGCAACTCTTAATATTATTTTTAGTCTCATCATTTTTCCCCATTATAGCTATTACTGACACACTGTGTATTGAAGTATTAATTTTCTTATTATGTCTCTTTCCCTTTAGAATGCAAATTTTGTTTTTAAAGCTCTTTTGTTCATTGCTATATTCCCGTAGCCTTAAACCGTGACTTACATATAGTAGGTGGTAAATAAACATTTGTTGAATAGATGGTTCTACAGCTAGAGGATTAGAAAGAAGTGTCTTCTGAGAGAGGACTTTGCATTACCTTAACCAAACATGAGGACTAAGAAATGGAGGGCTTACTGAATCTGTTCTCAAAAATTCATGGAAAAGGCAGAAGGCCACAGCCTCCTGGTTATCACTTATGTCAGCAAGGTTACAAACCAGGGAGCTTGACGTTAAGAAACCTGCATGATTTCTTAAACTCTACACATTCCCAAATATGCTATTTTCATAATTCTCTATCCATTTCTAGGTAGTAGTTTACAATGTTACACTTCTCAGTAACAGTAAGATAAGAGAGAAGGGTACAGTATATGAAGTCCAGTTTAAAAATAAGATTACAGGTGTGGGAGTTCAATTCCGTAAGAATTAAAGTAGATGAGGATAGCCTAAAGGCTTAAAGCAGCTTAGGCCTGTTGCTTCTGTGGTAAGGGACATAAGAAAGCACGGGAAGCCAGTTTGGGCCTACAACAGGTCCTCATGGTTCCAGGGGTGTCCAATCTTTTGGCTTCCCTGCACCACATTGGAAGAAGAATTGTCTTGGGCCACACACAGAATACACTAACATCAATGATAGCTGATAAGCTTTAAAAAAATCACAAAAGAATCTCATAACATTTTAAGAAAGTTGAAGAATTTGTTTTGGGCTGCATTCAAAGCTGTCCTGGGCTATATGCTGTGCATAGGCCGCAGGTCGGACAAGTTTGGTAAATAGTGGGAATGTCTTGGGGTGCTCCGACACCCCAAAGCAAATGTCATTGGTAATGGGTTATGTACACAACATAGTTCTAGGTTGACCAAAGATGGCAAAGATGCTCCTTGATTTGTAGGTCAATCCAGTTCTGATAGAGCCAAAGAGAGTTTTCAACATTCAGAATATACAGGTTAAGTAGCTGAGAACATAAATGATAGGCAAAAACAAGAAGAAAGCCCAGTTTAAGACCCTGATAATGGACGGAGCCAAAGATGGGAAATACAAAAGAAGGAAGAACACAGTATCTGGAGTAAGTATATTCATTTTCTGTTGCTGCATAACAAATTGCCATGAGCTTAGTGGCTCTGAACAGAACCCTTTATCATCCCATAGTTTCTATGGTCAGAAGTCCTTTGCTCAGCATCTTGCCAGGCGACATTCAAGGTCCCAGTTGGGATTGCAGCCTCTTCAGAGGCTTGACTTAGAAAAGATTTACTTCCAAGCCTCCCCAGGTTGTCAGTAGACTTCAGTTCCTCAAAATTGTGAGATTAAGGTTTCACTGTTTTGCTGGCTGTCAGCTTGAGCCACTCTCAGCTAACAGTCTTATGGAATGTAACTTTTAATTATGTAAGTGGCATCCTATCACCCTTGCCATTTCCTATAGGTTAGAAGACAGTTACGGATTCTACCCACACTCAAGGAGAGAGGACATGACTCGTTAGGGGTGCCTGTCACACCCACACAAGGATCATTGATCTTCAGACAATCATATTTCAGTCACAGGCTGCTGCCATACATGGTAGCATGGACTTACGTGTAGACTAAAATGATTTACTAATTCTAGATGTAGAATTGAACATTCTAAACAGTAAATCCTTTCTCTCCCTTATCGTCCCTATGCAATCAAGCATTAGCTTTTGTTAATTATGCCTTTCTGAGACCTCTGAAATCTGTCCACTTTCTCTCCAAGCCACTCACTACACTGTCAGGGCCTCATTCTCCCAGTATAATCTATTCCTCATAGGGAACCCAGAGAATTTTTTTCCAAATTATAAATTTAATAACATCAGTCTTGATTCAAGCTCTTTACTAGCTGCCATCGTATTTAGGTTAAATCCCAAACTTCTTAACACGATGTGCACTCTACTTACCTTTCCAGCTTCATCTCTCTCCAGCCTCCCCTTGAACTCCATGATCCAGCCAAGTTAACTGTTTCTTCATTTTACAAAGGTTCCTTGTTTTCCCTTGTCTCCACTTCTGCTATGCTATTTCTTCCACTCTAAAGACATCCCTATCATTTATCCCCTCTCTCCTCAGTCAATTCCAACTTGGCCCATTCCTACTCATCTTCAGCTCTGTGACCTCTGATGCCTGCAAGCCTAAATTCAGTGTTGCTTCTATACGTTCTCATAGATCCATGCACTTCTCTTATCCTGGCACTTACTGCTTTATCAGGATCTGCCTGACTTGTTAGCCACAAATCCCTAAGGCTAATGGTGACCTGACCTAGTGATTGCTGAGCTGCTGTTGAATGAACAAATGCCAAGTGTCATGGTAAGTACTATCTTGTCATTGTCCTGGATGCCTAATATAGTTTAGATCTGTGTCCTCACCCAAATCTCATGTTGAATTGTAATCCCTAGTATTAGAGGTGGAGCCTGGTGGGAGGTGTTTGGATCATGGGGCAGATTTCTCATGAATGGTTTAGTGGCCTCGCGACAGTAAGTGACTTCTCATGAAAGCTGCCTGTTTAAAAGTGTGTGGCATTTCGCTGTCTCTCTTGCTCCTGCTCCTGCTATGCGATATGCCTGCTTGCCTTCTGCCTTCTGCGATGATTGGAAGCTTCCTGAGGTCTCCCCAGAAGCAGGTGCTGCTACGATTCTTGTATAGCCTATAGAATCATCAGCCAATTAAACCTCTTTATAAATTACCCAGTCTCAGCTATTTATATCAATACAATAATAGCCTAACACAACACCTTACAGTTATTTTTTTACAGGGTTAAAGTATATTTTAAAAAACCCTAAATATTGCATATGCAATACCTTTTTATTTTGAGATAATTTTAGACATATAAAAATTATGAAAATAGCACAGAACAGAGAATTATGTATTCCTTCACTTAACCAAAATGCAATTATCAAAACTAAGAAATTAATATTGGTTCAATACTATTAACTAAACAACCGATTCAACTGGATTTCACCAATTTTTTCCAATAATGCTGTTTTTTTCTCTTTCCAGTATATGATTCAACACCCCACACTGTATTTACTTGTCGTGTTTCCTTGGCCTTCTGTAATCTGTGACAGTTCCTCAGTCTTTCCTTGTCTTTCATGACCTTAACACTTTTAAAGAGTACTGGCCAGCCATTTTGCAGAGTGTCTTTGATTTCAGGTATGTCTGATGTTAACCCATAATGAGGATAAGCATTATTGGAAAGAATGCCAGAGAAGCGACATGCCCTTCTCAGTGCATCATATAATCATGTCAGTATGTCTCATTCCTAGCTATGCTAACCTTTAGTATTGCTTAACAGTGTCTGCCAGATTTTTTTCACCATAAAGTTACCACTTTTCTCTTTGTAATGAATAAATATTTATTTAAGGGGAGAACTATGGGATTATGCAAATATCCTGTTTCCGCTTAAATTTCTACCCACTAAATCTATTGATGGCTGCTTTTAGTGATTATTCCTCTGGTATTCTAATGTTCTATTCCACTCATGCATTCTATAATTTATTAATTGGAATTGTGTTCTAAGGATGACTTGCTGTTTCTACTGCCTTTATTCAGTTATTTGTTTCGGTATGGCCTCAGGGATATCCATTTTATCCCTTGAGTTATATTCAGTAATATTTTTGGCTTTACACTGTTATTTATTTTGCTTAAACTGTATAACTCCTGCCATGGGGAACTGTTTTTATTTGAGGTTAGTAGACATGCCTCCAGCCTTTCATTTTTCAGCACTTCCTTACTTTCAGACACCACAAGATGTTCCATACTAATCTTCATCCCATGCCCCAACCTTGAATCTAATCACTTCTCCAAAAACTCCATCTGCCTTCTACTGGAGAATTTATATCTGTGTCTGAGAACACTGTGATGGCTTTAACTCTACACTCATCCCATGCTGCCCACACTGGGGCTCTCTGTCTCACTTCTGGTTCCCTCAAAGAAAGATAAACTCAAAATGACAGCTTTAGAAACTTTTATGGGTCCACAATATAATAATGAACACATGACCATATAATATAGGAACAAGAGTGCTGTACTTAGAGCTGGAAGATATTCCTGATCATCTGGTATTTTCACTCTGGGTCTGGTTTGGATGGAAAAATATTGTAAGTAAGAGAAAGTACAAGTATAATTGCAAATGAGAGAAATCTGCCTTAGAACGCTTTGGCTATCATTTCCCCTGGATGTGTTATTTCCTAAGTTTCAGTGGTAGGCAAACGATTCAGGTTATTATTAATCCTATAGAAAGGAGCAAATTGGTGAAAAGAGGCTTGCTTCTTTTTATTCTCTACTTTCCCATCCCTCCCTCCAAAAGGATTTGAATGTGAGATTTCACATTGACAGCAGGAAAAAAAAGTAAGTACCTTTACAAGAACAATCAAAACAATGACTCATAAACTCTGTGCAAGAATTTAAGATTATTTCCCTGTTTTGAGAACCTTCAGGGGATTGTGCTAAATCATATGCTGACAGGTGAAAAGGAGAGAGTGCGCAGCTGGGGGACATCTATGTTTGCATGAAACACTTTTGCAGGGTTCAGGCTGCACTCTAAATAACAAACACTGGTTTCCTTCAACAGCACATTCCAGGCCTTGCTGTTAGGGAGCAAAGGCAAGACGCATTTAAGTATAATCGTGAATGATCATTCAGAAGTCACTGAATGGCCTCTTGAAACACTCTTTTCCTACTCTCTCACATATTGTCTGCTACTCCTCGGTTCTCAAAATATATACACTCTCCCCTCAGAACATGTGCTTTTGAAAATCAGTTTTATTAGACTGAATGTTTTTAACTTAAAAAACAAAGAAGAGGAAGAAGGAGCCCGATCTCCCTAAAAAGCTTGGTGTTCAGTGAAATCTCTATTATGAATGCCACACTCTTCCTGCCATCCCATCATCTCAGATTCATACACTGTATATAGAGCCTTGGTATTGCTTAAAATCTTGGAGCCCATCTCTTCCAAGAATGCTTAACATGATGTTCAGCGTTCATATGCCAAGAAAGGAGTTCTATTTTGCTTTATTGGTTAACAACAGCAGGATCTCTTGCTGTGTCCATTTTTCACCCTCTGGTTGCTGCAGGATGTTGGGCTGAATGTGTCTGACCACTGAGAACTTAATGAAATTCACAGAGGAAATCTTACACGGGGCAATGGGTTCTCTAGGTGCAATTTCCACAACCACGTCAATATCCACTATCTCTATAAGACCAATTTCCAGGCTGCCAGATGGCACATGGTAACTGATGCCAAGGATTCAGTCCTTTATAGCCATCAAAAATTGATAGTTTTTTTCCATTTGTTTTGTTTTCTAAATGTCTATATACATTACCTTCCAGCAAACACTTTGTGGAAAGGTTTAATCTACTACCCAGAAAGCTAGAGAGCTTGTCAAATTAATGCTTGCAAAGTGGCTTGAATAAAGCCCTTCTGAACATCATTATAGTTATGGCTAATGAATAAATAACTGCTGACATGGGAAGATTCTAGATAGCCCCCGAGATATGATGGCAGAGTTGAGGAGATTTCCACAATGCCTCCAGGAATACTGCCTTGGGTAAGGTCCAAAACGACTGGGATGAGCCCAAGCTGTCACAAATGGAATGACATACAAACCTTATAAGACCATCCTGCCTCCCCTTTCCACCTCTCACACAAGTGGCACTGCTCAGAATGCCAAGGGTGCCTGATCAGGGAATGAAGAGCTGGAGCAACAGAGAGGCCATTGTTAATCTTTGCTTTCTTGCCCACTCATTTTCCTCTTGCTAAGTAGGTGGCCTTCACCCTATTCCACAAACGATTATGTATTCCAGTTCCATAACTTCCCATGGAAAATTTCCACTTAACTTCTTAAGGCACAGCAAGCTTGGCTGTGTGTGTGTGTGTGTGTGTGTGTGTGTGTGTGTGTGTGTGTGTGTGTGCATGTGTGTGTTGTATTCCCGTTGGTTTAGTTAATTACCCAAATCCATTCAGCATCTATTTGTCTCAAATTGAACTGCGGTCAAAGGATGGGAGGAAATCAGTAACTGCTGCCATATGGCACCAAACTGAGACATGCAGATACCTAGAAGTTGCATCACTAATAATAATTACATTGCTAATATGCCACCCACCTTCCTGGAAGGCTCACAGCTTTGGTTCTCATCCTGCTCCCTATTAATATCTATAATTCATGACTTAAATCAAATGCATGAATAACTTAAGGTGAAAAGCCACTCCGTCAGCTGCTTTTGTGTTTTGTGTGTCTTGGGAAAGTTTTTCAAGCCATACGGACAAACGTACGTGGAAGGGACATAGGTGTCCAGCATAATGCTCAATGGTTTGCATATGTGCCCCATCCAAAACAATACCCCAAAGCTAGGTGTGGGAACTTTGACTGCCTAAAGAGTATGATTCAATGACTTCTCTCCCTCTTTCAGGCCATTTAAAATCTGAGAAAGGCATTTCTATTCCTCTTCAAGTTTCCACGGGTAAGCTCTGCCTGGCCAACAATTTGTTGAACTGGATTCATGTTAAGTCAAATGAGAAAGCAGTCAGGTAATATCTATAGATACGTAGGAGTGAGCACATTGCCCATCCCTGTTTAACAGTATGGATGCAGCTCTATGGAAAAAGAAAGAAAAATCATTTCACTTTACCATCTCTTCTGACTGAAGAAATGACTGTGGCTTCAGCTTCCTGAACTGAGATAATTAACACTGTCAGCTTATTACAAGGCTGGCATAAACATGCTGGAAATTGACACCGTGTCTTAATCATTCTTTTCCCCTGAGGAAGTATTTCTCAAACAGATGCAACCTCAAGCTAGGGCTTCATATTAACAACCGTGTTCAAGGTCAAAGCCCTGGTATGAAGGTCAATCAGGTCCTCAGCTCCCAAGACTGTAGACCTTGCACCAAAAATATGCTTGGGGTCAACTCAAACACATGAATGAGAGAAAAGCTTTTAGTGATTGGTGAGCATTTAGTTTACACTAAAAATGAAACACATACTGCCTCTCTGGGATGAGAAATCATTTCTAAAGAACTTTAGAAGTGGTGATTCTACAGTTACTGTCAGTAATTCATTGAGGTAGGTATTTTGTACATAATTATACTGTACTAGAGAGGAAAGGCTATTCTTAAGCATTCATAGCAGTTTATATTTTTACAAATGTTGTGCAATCCTTCTTGACTGCTGACACTGAAACGAAACAGTCCTAGGTGAGAAGGAGAAGAGAAGTGAGAATTCTAATCATAAAATAACCAAACCTCCTAATTGTTAGTATCTCATGAGACCACAGGTCTATTCAATCACAGGTCTTGGGCTTCAGTTTCATGTACGATGAGAGCTAACTTTGAGTATTTATTAGGTGTCAGGCAATGTTCTAAAGCATTTTCATGAATTATTCTGCTTAATACTTACAATGACAATCTGAAGCAGTATTTTATTCTCCAAATATTTACTGAGCAACTAGAATATGTCAGACAAACACACAAAAATGCCTGTTTTCTGTAACTTAGATTGTAGTGCAACCAGGAAGCAGAGAAGCCAAGATTTGAATCCAAGAAGTCTGACTATTGGATTATAAAACTATTATTGTTAGCAGGCATCATAAAATGCAGTCTCTCTTGGAGACCAATGAGAATCTCATAAATCATAAACAATTCAGTGTGAAACAATTGGGAGATGTTTGTGTCCTGGGCCTGATTTTACTGGATTCCTAAGACTGAGCTATTCTTGATTGGAATAGTCTGAGCAAGGCCAGAAACTGAAAAGATCTGGCATTTGGAGTGAGCACATATGAGTTCAGGTACCAGCTCTGCCACTTAGTAGATATATGCTTTGGGCAAGTTGTTAAACCTATGTGAGCCTCAATTTCCTCATCAATAAAATAGGGGACTTAAAATAACAGAACTTAATTCATTGCATGTTGGTAAGCTATTAAACGCGATAGATCAAATAAAATAGTCGGTAGAGTGCCTGATATTGTATAAAGTAAGCCATTTTTATTATTTGCCTTTATGGGCCCTCAAACCTAGACAATAAAATATAAGAACCTAATTTAAGTCATTTTAGGAATGTGAGCCTTGCACTTTATAAATTCCTGACTATACGGAAGGAAGCAGAACTTGTCTATAGCCCACCTGTCTTCAGTATGTGTGTGCACAGTGGTGGGCGCTGCAGAGAAAAAGGACGGGCTGGGCCTGTATTACCCAGGAGCACCATTCAGCTCAGCCTGTCTTGGTTGCTGAGTCCTTTTTGCCCAAGGAGACTGGCTCTTTCTTCCTGTGTCACCAGCTTTGCTTCCTGTAGGTCTTGCCCTCAGAATAACGGTGTCATCCAGGACTCATATAAAGCAAAGATGCCTGAGAATCACAAACTGATTTGTCTATAAGGACATCACCTGGCCTGGCCACTCTATGCTTGATGCATTGGTTCTTTTTAGTTCTCAAACTCTGGCTCTATTTCCTTTTCTCTCCATTTTTCCTATCTTGTCTCTTGGTGAGGAGGCATTCACTTATAAATCTAGATGGTTCAACTTACTGTTATGAGCTCCTCTGTTTTGTGTACCACTCTCAATGCACCCCCTTCTTGGTCGAAAGGGGTGCAGAACTCAACTCCATTCAGGCCATGCCTAACCCAAGTGATCACTCAATGTGATCCTTTAAATTTAGCAATTAACCAGCTATGACTCTTCAGGATGTTGGTCAGCTCCATCTATTTGGTGTTCCCATCTGATTGGGGCTCCATTCCTGAGTTTCCAAATGCTATTTTGAACCTCAGAGCAAGGGCGAATATGTGTGCATAGGCTCAGAAACTTCACTCTGTATAGAATATGTTGATACTCAGCAATATCTTCTTGTTTAATTTCAGTATACATATGAAATCAAAGCGTCTGGGAGCCACATTCAATTTTTATGTATAAGAATCCAAGTTATCACAAACTTAGTGGCCTACAACAATCAAATTTACTATCATAGAGTTTTGTAGATTAGAAGTATGACACAGGTCACGAAGGTCTCTCTGGAGGCTCTGAAACAGGTTCCATTTTCCTGCCTCCTTCACCTTCTAGAAGCCACTTAACATTTCATGGCTAATGATCCCTTTCCCCTATCCTCAAAGCCAGTAACCTTATATTTCTGTGACCATTCTTCCTTTGTCACATCTCCCCCGACTTCAGCCTCTGACCTCAGCCTGGGAAGGTTCTTCGCCTTTAGCGAATCATGTGACTAGGTTGGGCTCACCCAATAATCTAGGGTAACTTCCCTGTCTAAAGGTCCATTACTTCAATCACATCTGCAAAGTCCCTCTTGCCATGTAAAGAAACATATTTATAGGTGCTACAGATTAGAGCATGAACATCTCTGGAGGTCATTATTCTGCCTATCACAGTCTTCTCTCTGGTCCCTAAGGATTCACATCTGTTTCACATGCAAAATATATTCATCTCAAGGTCCTCAATATTCTCAACCCATAATAGTGTCTACTCAAAGTCCAAAATCTCATCAGCTCAAAAATCCTATATCTCATCATCTACCTTATATAAATCAGGCATGGGTGAAGCTCAAATTGGCAACGTGAGGTACTCTTTTTCAATGTAAACGTTCTGAAATAATTTAGTTGCTATCATTTCTATTGGTTTACACATTTGATTATGTTTCCATTTGATTATGGCATTCTGAGGCACTTTTATCAAAAGTGCCATAAGTGGCTTTTATTTTTTGCTTTTTGTTTTCTGCAGGTTCCCATATGTCTACTGTATGTCATTTCAATCTTCCTATTCTCAGTCCAACTCTGAGTCTACGTTGGAGGTAGACACTTGTTTTCCTTACATTCCTATATTCTAGACTGGTATTTACCACATATGGAGGAAAAAGCTAAACATAAGACTAAATATTGAACCCCTTGGTATCTCAATGTTTTCCATCTTTTAAATCTAAAAAACATCAAAATCCATAGATGGTTTAGGTTCTGATTTTCTAGGATAGTAGTTTTAGCCAACATACATATAGATACAGACACACACACACACACACACACACACACACACACACACACTCACTCATATATACACATTCATCAAATAACAGCGGGGATTTGAAAATTATACAATTTAATATAGCAGTTAATGCAGTGTCTTTAGTGCCTTAGAAGTTTCGTTTTATTTCTACCTGTACCAATGCACCTTCATAGAGAAAGCATTCTAAGATTAAAATAAATTTCAGATTTCTTGGCAATTCCTTTCTTTTAGTATGTTTGCATTTGCTCCTCTATAAAGTGAAACTCCTTCATTGTAAAAAAATTATTTTACAGTAATTTTTGGGCCATTCAAACTAATACACGTTAGAAATAAAACATATTAATACTGGGAACAATATTGTAACTCCACACAAAGTGCACAAACTTAGAATAAACTTGGCTGAGTAGACAAAGGCATTTGGTAGACTATAATGAATACTCTGTAGATGACCAAGAAAGAAATGTTTATTTACCGAAAACTATGGCAATGCTACATTGCATAAAGATAATTTTTAAAATCTTGTTTCATCATACTTTGAATAAAACACATTTACAAGAGCTCATGTTTTCTTAGTGATGCTTGGCTTGAGGAATTTTTTAATCTGTAGTGAACAAAACTTCCTTTCTAATGAACCTGAAAAAATGACCTGAGAAAACTGTATGGTAAAGTTTCCAGTTCTTCATCAAAGCTATGTGTGCCAATCATTCATCCAAAAAGCACCATCATCATGTAATTCTGAATAATCAATTACAGAATGAAAACATAGCAACCATAAATGACAGTGGTCTTTTGCATTTATAAAAAGCATCATCGTTTTTAACAATATTTATTGACTTAGAAGTCATGAATTATTCATGGCAGATAAAAGATCTCTAGTTATCTGATGGGATCCAATTCTACCCAAACTGCCCTCATAAAATGTTTGAAGCTTCCTGGCATTTTGCCCTTTGTAGGGGCTTGATTCTTCCAGTTATTTGATTCACAAGAACATCTTGTATTTTAGTGAAGAATAAAACACCCTCCTATTGTGATGAATAATGAAGAAAATGTCTTCAATCCAATATTTTGAACACATATCATCATTTAAAAATTCTAACTTGACTATATATTTTCCTTAATGTTGACATGTTAGGACTTTTGTGTTTTTAAAAGACTTCTGAGTTTTGCTTCTGGGGCTATGCCAGGTCAAATTATTAATGTGTCCTCCCTTTCCGCTGAGGATATTTGACACGCTTCGCATTTTTTACATATTAAATATTATGCTCTTCTATCTTCCTTTACAATTTCCATCCTCCTCCCTTAACACTTCCTTCACATACTGCTGGGCCCTAAAAGCCAAATAAGAGGTTTTAACATGAAATCATAGGCAGAATTTGGAATAAAAATATTATTTTTAAAACTGAGTTGACTAACAATATAATGTAAGGCCATAAGATCTTTTAGTAGTTTAATCACAGTTTCCTCCATTCTGGTTCCTCACTTTTTTTCTAGCAATGGCTCAGGTTAAGTACTTTTCATGGATACTGATTAATCTAAATGAGTATTCTAAGTAACATGGAAGAGAGGACAAGGGAGGGAGAAGGGAAGAAAATATTTGTCGAGTGTCTACAATGTACTTGGCATTTTGTTAGAAATTTTTAGTTCTGTAAATCAACTCAGACACCAGAGCCAAATTGTCTGAGTTGAATACTAGCTCTGCTGAAATCCCATCACTGCTTGTAAGATCTTGGGCAATTTACTTACTTTGCACCTCAATCTTCTCATATATAAGAACAAGGTGAATACATAAAGTAGTTCTGATCAATTTATGAGTTCATATGTGTGAAGTACCATGGCAATGGTTGGCTTATGGTAAATGATATGCTAATATCATTACCTAATTAATATCAGCTAATTAGCTAATTAATATTAGCTAATAATAGTAATTAACAACAATAATAATTAGCTAATATTAATTATTAGTAATTGTTAGTATTAGTAATAATAGTAATTAACAATCATAATTAGCTAATATTAATTATTAGTAATAATTAGTATTAGTAATTAGCTAATATTAATTATTAGTAATTGTTAATTACTATTATTATTGTTCTATCTCACTTGATTTTGGTCCATAAAAGCCCTAATATAAGATGGCTGTTTTCATCAGCATGTTACAGCAGAAGAGACTAGGGTTCACCAAAGTTAAATAAGCTGATCACTCACACAGTTAATAAGTGGTCTGTCTTATTCCAAACACATGGTCCTGCCAACAAAGGGAAAGAGGGCTAATGAGTAAGCTCTGTAAGGTATTAAAAGGACCTTTCCTATGACTGAATCAGTAAGATCTCAAAAGCCCTTCTTCCTTCCTAATCAACATTTAGTTCCTATCCCGTTCTTTCATTACTTTGTTGTCCTTTTAAACATTCTTTTTTACAGTTTCATTGGAATATAATTAATAGGTGAAAAAACTGTATATATTTAATGTTTACAATTTGATGTGTTTGGACATATACATATATCCATGATACCATCACCACAATTAAGGGTAATAAAAGTATCCATCACCTTCAAAAGTTTCCTTGTGTTCCTTTGCCTTTTGTGTCTGTTTTATATGTCTGTGTGTATGTTAAGAACACGTGATATGAGATCTAACCTCTTAACAAATTTTTAAGCACACGACACCATATTGTTAATTAAAGGCACTTTGTTGTAAAGCAGATATCCAGAACTTATTCATCAAGAATAACTGTAACTTTATGCACACTGAATAACAACTCCCTCTTTCACCTTACTGCCATGCTTGCCAATCACCATTCTATTTTCTGATTCTGTAAGTTTGACTATTGTATTTGCCTTATATAAGAGGAATCATGAAGTATTTGTCCTTCTGTGGCTGACTTATTTCACTTAGCATAATGTTTTCCAGGCCCATCCATGTTGTTGCAAATGGTAGGATTTTATTCATTTTAAGGATGAATAATGTTTCATTACATATATCCACTCCACATTTTCTTTATTCATTTGTAGGTCAGTGGGGACATGTGAATCATTCCCATAGCTTGGCTATTCTGAATAATGCTCCAATGCACACTGAAGTATAGATTTCTCTTTGAGACCCTGATTTCATTTCTTTTGGGCATATATCCAGGAGCGGAATTGCTGGATCATATGGTAGTTCTAATTTTAAATTTCTGAAGAACATCCATACTGTTTCCCATAGTGGCTGCACCATTTTATATTCCCATAAACAGTATACAAGGATTCTAATTTCTCCATATCCTCATCAACACTTCTTGTCTTTTTGCTGTTGCTGTTGCTGTTTTTATAACAGCCATTTTAACAGTTATGAGGTGATATCTCATTGCAGTTTTGATTTGCATTGCCCTGATGACTAGTGATGTTGAGCACCTTTTCAAATACCTGCTGGCCATATCTATGTCTTCTTTGGAGAAATGTCAATTTAAACACTATTCTCAGTTTTAAATTTTTAGATTGAGACTTTTGTTTTTGTTTTTGCTGAGTTGTAGGAGTGCCTTATCTATTTTTAAAATTAACCCTTTATCAAACATATGGTTTGCAAATATTCTCCCCCATTTTTGGGTTTCCTTTTCACTGCTGTTTGTTTTCTTTGCTGAAGAAGCTTTTGAGTTTGATGTAGTCCCACTTGTCTATTTTTGCTTTGTCATCTGTGCTTCTGGTGGCAAATTCATGAAATCATTAAACACTCAACAAACTAGGTATAGAAGGAATGTGCCTCAATGTAATACTCTATATGGCAAATCCAAAGCTAACATTATACTCAATGTTGAAAATCAAAGCTATTTTTCTAAGATTAGGAACAAGATAATGATGACCATGCTTATGACTTCTATTCAACACAGTACTGGAAGTCCTAACCAGAGTAACTAATCAAGAAAAACGAATAAAAGGCATCCAAATAAGTAGAAAGAAGTAAAATTACCTCTGCAAATGACATGATCTTATAAGTAGCAAACCCTAAAGACTCCACCAAAAACACTCTTAGAACTAATAAATGAATTCAGTAAAGCTGTAGAATACTATTTACAAAATCAACAAACAAAAAACGATTGCATATATACTAAACAAATTATTCAAAAATAATTAAGAAATAATCCTATTTACAACAGTATCAAAAAGAATAAAAAACTTGGGGAAAACTTAAAAACTTAACCAAGGAGTTGAAGACTTATAAATTGAGAACTATAATGCATTGATGAAAGACATTAAGGAATCTACAAATAAATAGAAAGACATTTTGTGTTAATGAATTGGAAGACTTATAATGTTAAAATGTTCATCCTACACAAAGAAACCTACATATTCACTGCTATTCCCACCAAAATACAAGTTTCTATTTCTTACAGAAATAGAAAACGTAATTCTAAAGTTTATATGGAACAATAAAAGACCCAGAATAGCCAACACAATTTCAAGTAAGAACAAACTTGGAGGCATCACATTTCCTGATTTCAAACTATATTACAATGCTATAGTAATCAAAATAGTATCATATTGGCATAAAAACAGGCACATAGACCAACAGAACAGAATAGAGAGCCCAGAAATAAACCCACACATATGGTCAACTGATCTTCAACAAACGCACTAAGAATACACATTATAAAAAGGATAGTCTCTGCAACAAATGATGTTGAGAAAACTGAATATTCAGTATTTGTGTGCAAAATAATGAAACTGGACCTCTATCTTATACCATACACAAAAATCAACTAAAATGGATTAAAGACTTAAATGTAAAACTTGGAAGTGTAAAACCCCTAGAAAAAAGATAGAGGAAAAGCTTCATGACACTGGTCTTTTTCTCCTTCTAATTCCAACATTAATAACATGTGAATTGCTATGAAGATAATACAATTTTGAAATACAATAAATAAGAGGAAAAGCTTTTCCACTCCTTACCATAAATATCCCACTGAATTTACAGTATTTCAAACGTACTGCCTCCCTAAAGGCCTCCCCAAGTATTTCTCACTGATTTCTGTTCTTCCCATTGACTCCTATAGCATTTATGGCCTGAAAAAAATGGCTAAAACTTTGTTATATACAATTTAAATAGCTAAATTGCACATAACACAAGATGTACATCTCTGATAATAAATAGCTTACCAAATTTCACTTTTTAAAAACTCATGATGAGCTCTATCGTTTCTTAAAGTCTCTCCTTCTCTGTCCTTCCCTAGTTATATTTTCAAACAGGCCTTGGGCCTGAATTGAGTTAAAAAGCAATAATTCTAGGATCTGTAGCTTAATTGTGTATCTACATCAATTTCCTTGTTTTGCTAATGCATTGTGGTCATGTAAGATATCATCATTGAGGGGAATTAGGTGTAGGGTACACAGGAACTCTCTATTATTTTTGCAACTCTGTATAATTATCTAATATTATTTCAATATAAAAAGTTGTAAAAATCATTTATTCTGCTGAACACATACTATCACTGGCTGATTTTGAATTGTAAGTTATACCCGCTCAGGAAAACACTATCGTCCCTGAGGACAAGAAAAAATTTACATAGTTCTTTGGACTTCTCCCACAAATATTAGCATTTTATTGGGCTTATAGAGGGAGGACTGAAGAAAGGGTGGAAGAATTAGGAACACAGTAGGATTTTCACAAATATTTGTAAACCGATAAGTGGGAGACATAAGAAATCGTGGGTTAAATTTTGGGACCTGAAGATTCAAATGTACTGTGTTCCTGATTTTACCTCTTTTGGAGCACCGCTAAGAAGTAGATTCAAGATACGAAATATTTGAATGGAAAAGAAAGTCCCAGACTTTGGAACAGATCACTGTTATTCATACTACCATGTATGGTTGAGTTTTCCTTTAAACCGTCAAACTCAACATGTGTTGCCAAATGACTAGGACGCTGGCTCAGTTGTTAGATTCAGTTGTAATTTATGGGGTTCTTAGTGCAAAAATAACTCAATTACTTTTCAGAAAAATAGTCACAATTTTTTATTTGTACTTTTTCTTTTGACTTCACCTCTTAAATTACTGTCCAATGGCACAAAACAAGAAAGAACTTTTTAAAAGATTTAAAAAACAGGAAATGCATCATTGAGGAAAAGACGTTATCTTTGCATCTAAAACAGTGGAAACTTAGGAACTTTTCTCAACACTGCTGTTCTTTCTATCTACCATTGCATAAGTTTTATAAATACCACTGTCAAAGAGCAATTTAATATCATTTTTCCAAATATTGGGGAAAGAAAAACGATCTGACTTTAATTTGGTTTTACCTAAGACTTAACTATATGGAGCGAGGTGTCAATAACTCAAGGTTATGGGTTCAACTCCTATACAGCTACTGAGATTCTATCAGCAGAAAATTTGTAACAGGGTCATAGACTATATATTTAATCCCCAAACACTTACCATGCAATCTAGCTCCATCCATTCCCACTATTATCAAATAGCACAAAGTATCATCTTAAAATCAAAGTTCGTCCTGTCACAATTGTTGAGGCTTACATTTTATTTTTTAAACAAAATTCACCCTTCTATGATGTAAAGAAAAAGTTCTAGTTTTAAGGAACCACAGGAAAGCTTCACATGTGCTCTGGCCCACAGAATATTTTTTTACTCACTTAGTCTCTTCTCACTAAAATGTTAACTCCATAAAGGCAGAGAGCTCCTTGTTTTATTACTATAGTGTCAGTACACCCAACAGGGCATGGCACTCAATGCACTGAATGTGCAGCTCACAAAAAGCTATATGCTTTTCTGAAGCTGAAAACACATACCTCAAATGGAAATTGAGTACTCAGCAAACTTAACACAATGATTCCCGGAATGTGGGTCCTAGACTAGCAGCATCAGCATCACTGAAGAACTTGTTAGAAATACAAATTCTCTGGCCTCAGTGCAGACCTACTGAGTCAGAACCTGTGGAGGTGGGGTCCTGAAACATACATTTTAACAAGCTCTGCTGGTGATCCCGAGGCATGGTAAAGTTTGATATCAACTGCTATGACCCAATAAAAAAACACATTTCCAAACTCAGCTCTGGTTTGCAGCAGCAGTGCTAAATCACATAAATTCAGCCATTTTAGTGCAAAAGTATTCATTCATATCTTGGAATAAATGCTTGGGAAATGAGTTTCTGCATAGGATAGATATTTGGGCCAATAATGGTTGATCACTGTTAGGCACTTTCTGTAGCAATGTGTCTTGATTCCTAAGAAAAGCATGGGAGAGAGAAACAAGAGACATAAAATACAATATTAAGCAGGAGATTGTAACTGTGAGGCTTCTCCCCAGCTCACCTTTGTTATGGCAAATCTCCTAAACAGAAGTTATTTACTGACCACAGAAGTAATGTGATACAGTGTTAACGTGCCTACACCAAGAACCAAAGACCTATGCTTTTGTTAACCAGTTGTAAGTTACTCAAAAAGTGACATAATTTCACTAGAATTTCTCATCGTTTCAAGAGCTAAATAATAGCTCATTGAGTGGAAAATTCTGTGATTCAATGAAAGTGCCACAAGGGTCCATTAGTTCCAAAACAAACATTTCCAGATGATAGAAAGTGGGGAGGGATAAGAGACATGCTGGATCCAAAAGGCTCCCGATGCACCAGGAGAATTGATTAAATCTAATAAAATAATACTTAAGAGGATGAAAATGAACATCTATACCTGGGTTAAACACACACACATTGCTCAGGTACAGATTTGGGAAGGTTTGGCTCAGCAATGGCATACGTTAAAAAAAAAAAAAAAAAACAACCATCTCCGTTTGCAATAAACTCCCCATGAGCCAACATTATGTTGTCTCTCATCCTGAAACCAACAGTGACCTCAGGATGCCTCAGCAGAAGCAAAGGATCTAGAAGCAAAATCACAGTTGTGCTCTGATCTGTTCTGGGTACACCACATCTGAAATGTCTCTTCGATTCCAGGTCCACATTTCATGGAGTGCATTGTAGAGCGAAAGAGAGAGGATGATGCTTTGAAAACCTCACAGGGGTAAACCAAGAGACTTTTTGTAGCTAGACTATAGAAGAAGAGACTCAGGCATGAGTCAAGGCATGCTGGCTATGTTCAATTTTGTGAAGGGCTGTCATAAGGAGAGGGATTTATCATGCTCTACATGACACTGAGGGGATAAAGTTAAAGTCAATGCCTGAAAGCTACAGAAAAACCTTTGGTTCCAAAGAAGGAAAAGCAACAAACAGGAAGAACTGTTGGGATAATTTAATGTGTGACTCTGGCTGGGCTATAGTATCCATTGATTCAATCAAACACTAACGTAAGGGTTTTGTCGATGTAGTTAATATCAGTAGACTAGTGGTAGTAAAGGAGACTACCCCTGATAATATGGGTGGGCCTCATCCAATTCTTGGACGGCCTTAAATGAAAAAACTGAGGTTTCCTGGAGCAGAAGAAATCCTGCCTTAAGATTGCAACATTATCTCCTGCCTGAGTTTCTACCCTGCCAACCTTACAGATTTCAGTCTTGCCAGCTGCCACAATCAAAAGAGACAATTGCTTTGAATGAATGAATGAATGTGAGTGTGTGTGTATTCTATTGGTTGTGTTTCCCTGGGGAACCCTGACTAATACAGTTGTGCAAAGGTGGATGTGCAAGAATGATCTACTTCCGGTCATGTTGCATTCCTGTCACTGGAGACAGTCAAGTTCAGGCAAGGAAACCACTTTGGTCATAATAAGGAGACTTTAAAATATATGACCCTTGATATAATTTTAAAGCACGTGTGGCAAACTAGACAACATAGTCTAATTCAAATTTTTCATTTATTTATTAAGTCCTAGTATGTGACAAATATTGTGTGAGGCTCTAGAGGTATAATGAACAGAAACAGCTACTGCTTTGCCTTTTTGGAAGGTACATGGATCCTGTACGATATTCAGGGATACCAGATCAGCTCTTCTAGAACTCAAAACTGGTGCTCAACAGATACTTGTTGAATGAACAACTGAATGAATGAATAAAAATATATTTTAAGATTGTAGGGAAATACATAAATACACACATACATACATACACGTACATACATGTTAATTGAGAAACCTATCAAAAATATTAGAAGGTTTTAAAGCTTTAATTTTTATAACGATAAGATTTGATTATTAAAACATTATATAAACACACCATGTGTCCTTCTCTGATAAGGCATAAGTCTAAGTTATTGTCCTAAACCCTCCTCTCCTTTTTGACTGCCCACTTTACATACTGATACTTAAAAAAAAAAAATCAACTCAAAGTCTCTTCATGTGACATATTTGAAACCAAAAATTCCTAAGGCATTGAAACTACAACCTCCGGATATGCTGTCACATTCCTCCCTGCTAGACAGTCTATGGAGGAACACAAACAGCCAACTGCTGGACTGAGTGTATTCATCTGGCCTTCAGTAGCGGACAGCCAGAGAATTCACCATGCTGCTTCTCCAAAGACAAATGTTAAGGAACATAAGGGGAAAAAAACGGATGAAGATCAATAATAACAGAACCTTACTATTAAGCTGACATTTGTATCAGACTTGTAATTTTTCAAAGTACCTTCAGTGCCATAATTTCATTTTGTCCTACCTGCATTCTGTAAAAATTGAAAAAGAACAATTGAATCCATCATTGGGCAGATGAATAAAAGGAGATAAGGATGAAATTAAAATGAGGTTCTAATCCTACAGTCAATTGTGTGCGTGTTCATTATTAGATCATAAGGACAGGACACAGTGTAATGTAGGCTATTTACATAACAATGAGAAACATATCCTTTAGCAAAAGATGATTCATCAGTTTTTTTTTTAACACTTGATCCAAGGCTATAAGAAATAGAATACTGCATTACAGGAGAACGCTCTTTTATATAAAAGTTGCTGAGAATTTTGGCTATTTTGGTTGATAACACACCTGGTACTCCCAGAGGGCTTTGCCATGCATTGGTTATTTATTGGTTACTGTGAATTTCTTATAAAAACAAAATCCATCAGGTTTTACAAAGTTTGTATGATAAAATTCTAATGGTCATTTCATTTTCTAATATAAAATATCTGAGAAGATGTGGGAAATAACTGAATGATACAAAATGAAAACCTTTGATAGCAAAGTTGCAAAAGCCTTGCATTGAGTCATAGACTGGAATGCTAGACTTGGCTCTAGCACCAACAAGCTGGGTGATCTCGCTAAGGATCTCTCTCTCACATGTATCTCTCATATGTATGGATAAGCTTTACATATTTGTTTATTCATGCTGAAATTATCTATTTCAGACTGCCCTGCCTTTACAATATAGCAACTCATTTTTCATGGGATGGAAGAAATTATGTGTTTTTCTGAAACCACATCAATTTTCAAAAGCAGCTGTAGCAACAGACATGCATTTGCACTGGAATTTTGGCTTCAAGGCCAGTACCACCTTGAAAATCTGGCTGATTTCCCCAAACCCATAAGTTGGAGAAATACCAGGAATAAAAAGGGGAATTACAAGGATGATTTAAAATGTTCTTCCCTCCACTTAAACTTAGTCTTTTCAAGTTGCCAAGAAAACAAGTCAAGATCAAAATGGAATTAATAGATAGCTGGTATTTAACTACAGAAACATTGCAATGAATAAATTAGCCATTAGTTTAAAATAAAGGACAATTGAATTTTAATAATATATTCCAATAAAAAAGCAAGAACAGAGATATGTCCTTTTGGCTTTGAGAAATAATTCTTAATTTTGTTTTGTTTTGTTTTCCAGTATTGTTTCCCCCCCAATCATATTTTTCTTAAGAGAAAAGCCTTAACTAAGAAATGGTCATTGTCAACCTGTAAAGTACTTAGCCACCTACCAGTAACAATTCACTTCCATTTTTTTTTCTAGATTTTTGTTTACTTTTATTTTCCTATGCCCTCTTAAGCACCATTTCTCTTTTTTCTTCCTGGGCATACAAGAAAGGTCAGCGATGACTTAAAAATTGCACAGAGGTCTGCCTTTTATACATATACATAGGCATATACCTGCAATTTGAAAACATGGTTTAATTGGTCTTGGGGTAGAAAAAACAAATTACAATGGACTCATCTAGGCTGTTTGCCTCCTTTTGCTTTTCTGTCTTTGCAGGTAAAGGAAGATACAAGCGCTGTAAAGCCACAGGTAACCAGAGCACTGTATTTTAGGACAACAGAAAGGCTCCTTTTTTCTAACTACACCCAAATTTGTCTCAAAACCACCTCCCTCCCTTTGGTCCAATTCTTTAAAAAACAATTATTCCTCTAACCACCAACTACACAAGAAATCAATAGGATTTCTGATAGTCCTTCAATTTCATAAACCAACTATGAAAAGCTTCTTTACATACACACATGTGTTAAGGGGCCATGCAAGCTCTGTACCCACATGGGCAGAGGGAAGCATAATCTGCCCCTCTTATTACCTTGATTAATGTTTTTAGCAAATTTACCACAAAGCTTATATAATCTTATGTCCACACTCCCATGTTCACTGCAGAATTTTTCACAATAGCCAAGACATGAAAACAACTTAATGCCCATCAATGGATAAATGGATTTTAGAATGTCATTTTATACACACACACACACACACACACACACAGACACACACACACTATGGAATGCTGTTCAGCCTTAAAAAGTGAGAAAATTCTATAATTTCTAACCACATGGATGAAATAGAGGAAATGATGCTAAGTGAAATAAGTCTGGCACAGAGAGACAAATACCATATGATCTCACTGATATGTGGAATCTAAAAAAGTCGAACTCATAGACACAGAGAGTGGAACAGTGGTTAACGTCACTGGGAGGGGTTTCAGTGGGCAAAACCAAGGCATTGGTCATAGGGTACAAAGTTTCAGTTACACAGGAGGAAGACGTTCTGGTGATCTATTGCACAGCATGGTGACTATAGTTCACAATAATGTATTGTGCACTTCAAATTGCTAACAGAGAGGATTTTAAATATTCTAACTACAAAGAAATGACACTTGAGGGGATGGACATGCTAATTCGCCTGGTTTGATCATTCCATAATGCATATATGTATCAAAACATCAAATTATACTCTATAAATATTTATAGTTACTCTGTCAACTAAAAATAAAACAAAAAACCTTGAGTGATGGTGAAAAATATATAGAATCTTAGAAAATAATGCTCCAAAAGTTTAATGGCTAGTTGGGTCCTCAAGGAGGTAGAAACTGAGATACAGGGTTGTTGTCAGTGCTCACATTCACGTGGTATGCACAGCCGAGGCTACTTCTTATATCTGTGGTCCTCAAGTGGACCTGAAACCTATGTGGTATTAGAGCCACGAATAAACTTTTTATATCTTCCTGAAAAGTCCATTTTAGTCACTGAGTTTTAGGGAAGATTGTTTTTATGTTTAAGCAAACATAGATATATTAGGGATTAATAGTAAGTTTTGCATACATTTTATATAACTATAAAACATGCAAAATACTTACATGATTATGAGATGCTTACATATCCCAAACCCCCTAGATTTTTCTTTCTCCTATTAAAAGTACTTTGAAAACAATGTTCAGAAAGCATCCTACTATGCCACTTAGTCTGAAGAAGGGGAAAAATTGGTATATAGCTACTTAAATAGAGAAGAAGTTCTAAAACACAAAATGTAGTTCTATAGCATAAGAAAACTGACCTACCCAAGATGCGACTGAGGTTTCTGTTTTTTTATTATATATATATGAGATCTCATAAATATATCTCAGCCTGAAGTATACATATATTTTAAAGCAGGTTTTGACGGTTATCTTAAAAGTCACATTTAAAATTAGAATAGTACCTGTCCCACTTAAAAATAAGATGAAAAAAGCTTTTAAAAACTTCTTTATAATTGACAGAGAAAAAAGCAGACAAGAAAAGGAACAAAAAATAGGATGAAAAATCACTTCTCTTTGTGCCATGGAAAAAAATATCACAAGCTTGTTTGTGTTTGGCATCCAGTTTATAGCTTGGCAATCTGAGTCTATGAACTTAAGCCTTCATGGATGAGTGCACCAATTGGCTTTTGAATTACAGGATAGCATTACTCAATTAACTTTAAGACTAGCCCTTTCAAGCAATATAGTTAGCTGTGGCACACAATATTTCAGTTCTAAAATGAGAATGTCAACTGTGAAACTAAATTTACAATTTCAGTTGTTTCTCTATCAGCCCCCTCCCACACTTACTACAAATCTGAATAATACGACTACAAGAAGCATTTAAATAAAAATGTGTGCATTCTAGGCTTATTGGCAAGTCTTATCACTTTAATTACTTGGAGCTTGTCAAAATATAGGCTGATGCACACAAGTAAGGAAATCTGTGCCTTGCATGCCACATTATTAGTGCTTCACCCTTAGCCAATGAAAGTAAATGTTTACCCGGCTGGGGCAAGAAAAGATAGAAAGGGCTGGGAAATCATGACCCTACACTTTGCAGCGTCCCCACAGAGTTCACCGTACTATCCCTATGCCAGCAAGCTCACTTGAAGACAGAACTGCAAGATAAACTTAGAAGGAACAAGAATTCCCCCAATACAGCAGACCATGTAAACACTTATATATTACATACATGTGCGTGCACATACACGCATCCCTCACATGTTTTATCAGTGCTCCTTAGTAATCAGCACATTATTAAATTTTTGCCTCTGCTGACATGTCTATGGTCAAACTGTCAATGAAAAAGTTCTGGTAAATGTTAAATTCTGTTTTAAATATAGATGGCCTATCTATCACCTGGGCTTAGGAAGCCATCTGCCACATACCAGAAGCACTTTCAAATTTAAAAGTGTTAATTTATTGGTGACACTAATATATTTCTGGCTTTTTACAAGATTAAATATAACCCATACGAAGTATTGTTACGATCATCTGTGGTCAAGCTATAATTGACATTAACCAGATTTTAGGTTCAAGAAAGAGAAAAACAGAGAAAGTATGTGTGTGTGTGTGTATGTGTGTGTGTGTGCGTGTGTGTGTGTGTGTGTGGAGTTTTTACCTTATAAGCTGTCTGACTTAGTGAAAACCAAAATACTCACTTGAATGCAAGTATATCTTTAATTGTATGTTTTCGCTGTGGAACTTACAAATTAAAAAAGCATACCTTAACAAATTATAATAATATAAGCTAATTTTGAGCATTTGCAATGTGCCAGGAACACTTGCATGTAACAACTCATTCAATCCTAGTAACAACTGAGATGCTATTATATGTTCTTCATAGTTGAAGAAATTGACAGGTTAAGTAACTTGCCAAAGTTGCCAAGTTCACAGGGCAAACAAAAGCTCACACTCTTTAACTCCAAGCTATACGACTCCTCGTTAGCAAATGGGCGATATGGTCTTATTTACCCCCAATTCCTACTGGTATTAAGTGTGGGCAAAGTAGAGGGGACAGGTAAGACTTAAGCCTCTGAAACAATTCAGTGAGGAGCTACCGAATTACATTCCAGCAGGTATAATTTCTTGCAGACTTAAACAAGCAAAAGTTACCTATAAGATTGATAAAGTCTCTGCAGTAGAAAGATAAATGTGTGATACAATGATAAGGCAGAGACATCAAATAGCCATATTCACAAAGAATCAGAATCAACATAAATTCAATATTGTTGCAGTCTATTTTCAAAATTGTTGCATATGAGCCAGGTGTGGTAGGACACACTTGTAGTCCTAGTTACTGGGGAGATCAAGGTGGGAGGATCTCTTGAGCCCAGGAGTTGGAGGCTGCAGCGAGCTATGATCATGCCACTGCACTCCAGCCTGAGTGACAGAGGGAGACCCAGTGTCTTAAAATAAAATTGGTAGATATGAAGTAGTTTGTGGTCGTTTTCACTGAACTATGGAAAAAGGTTTCACAATTTTCACCCATGCATCAAACGAGTGCTACTTTTAAAATGTGAGGTGCAGTTACAGGTCTCAGAAAAATAATTTAATGTTGACATAGGAAAACACTGTCTGTTTATAGATGACAGACAAAAAGGCAATTGTTAAAGATACGTAGTCTGCCATTGTCACATTCACCTAAATGAAAACAAACACAAATGGTGGAACGTATTCAAGGCAAATAGAGAAAACAGTCCACAGAAGATTTGAATGTTAGAGTTGGAAAGAAACTTAGTGAGCAATTTCAACCTGTGCATTTTACATAAAATAAAATTCAGGTCAGCAGAATTTGATCTCTCTGTGCAGGTGTTATCTTCAGCTCTGGGTGTGAGTAGCACTTCTAGGGGCAGTGTATGGAGTAAGGACGCAAGAGGATGATATATAGAACCCTGGAAGCTTCAACTTTGAGAAGTGCGCAGACGAAGAGCAAACCCATGAAAACAGCTAGTTAGGAGCAAAGGAGAGAGAGCAGCAAAGCCAAAGAGTGTGATGTCATGGGAGCCTGGGAAGGAAGGAATTTCAGGAAAGAATAAGCAGCTGTGTGATGATAGAAAGAAGTCTAAGAAGATCAGAACTGGAAAATGATCATTAGATGTGTTGGTCATTGTTTGGTAGTGACCTTAGCAAAAGCAGTTTCAGTAGCATGGTTGTAACAGAAGATGACTATGTTTTAAGCAATGAATGGGAGAGTAAAAAAAAGATAAGACAGTAAGGGAAGAACCCATATTCAATAAGCTTGAAGAAAAGAAAAAGATGAAGCAGTGGACAAAGACATGCGTAAGGAAAAATGGTCAGGTGAGAATGAGAGGAATAATTGAAACAATGTGGGGAAAGGCAATGAAAACACGCATCCCAGCTCAGGCTGATGCATGAGCCTTGACAGGAGGAGACACCCAGCTTGCTCCGAGATCATGAAGATGGGAAACGGATGGACGCACGTACAGCTACGTGGTTCTCTCAGCTGAGTTTTCATTTTTATGTTTGACTTCTTAAATCGCATGTAGGTTATTTTAACAAATGATACAAGGTTTTAAAAAATCTCCTTCCCTTATTGCCTTTGGAAGTCTGGAATGAAGGAATAAATGGTCAGCCTCAAGCCTAGACCCTGCACTCACAAGGAGTCAGACAAGCTCTTGCTGGCAGTGCACATCTTCTCCCACACTGCCTTCCCTCCATCCTCCACTCACAGGAATCATTTCCTCATTCTCCAGATCCTTCCACCAGCTACAGAAATTAGGTTCTCACGCCATTAGGAAACACTGAGGAGATTAACAGGGAGGAGTTTAACTATCTTCAATCTTGTGAAGGCTGGCAGTTTCTTAGCCTTGCCAACTATCAATTTTCCTTGTGTGGTTTCTGCCAGAGGCAAGAGCAAACCGAACAGAAGAAAACGGTGGTAGAAGGAAAGGGTACTCTTGAGAAAATTAAAAGAAAAAGGAGAGACAAAGACTTAGAAGAGGGAAGATTACTGCTGAAATTAAACCAGACAGCAGGTTAGAAAAGAAAGGTTGGTCACAGAATTAAAAAGCAATTATGTGTATTTGTCTAAGATTTTGTGGATTACCTAATGTATTGGATTATACAGTTTATTTCCAAACAGGTTTCCCTCTACAAACATGCACCTACCAGATATCTGTTTGAGTCCTTTCCTGAGAACCAAAACCTCTGTGTACAGTTAATTATGGTTCCTTCCTCCAGTAAGAGACTAAGGCAAGAGGTTACCCTGAAAGGTCATGCTGCCCTAATGTTTCAGCAACGTTGACTTTGGAATTCTTTAATTATAAGATCGAAGATATATTTTTCAAATTAGATAGTAGGTACATTTTTCACTTCCACCATTTCACCCTTAATCTTAAAGGTCTGCTAGCGATTTCTCAGATAGTGAACAAAGTCTCTGAATTACTGATGTTAGCCAGAACTTGCTAATTTAAATTCACTGCAGAGGCATTCGCAATAGCTATCTTGCTTGAGAGCATGCACTCCTAAAGTTTCAGGAATCCTCTCAGGATTTTTGAGTGTTGGGCAATAACGCAATTCTGTTTCTGATAAAGCTAGATTCACTTAAGCATTTTTAAAGCACCTAACACATGCTTGACACTGGACTGTTTGCTGAGAATATCAAAATGAATGAGATGTAAAATCAGTCCCTCAAGATCTCATACATAGAGAAAAGAACAAATATATACTTTTTAATTTCCATCATCTGATTTCTTTGGAGGTTGTTAAAAATCAGAATGCCAAGACCTCTGATATATCCTTTATCTTGTGTGTTATCAGCAAAGCTACTTAAACATAAATAAGCAAAAGGATACGTAACAGTCGATTATGCAAAATAAAAGTTCTAGATGAAGAGACTTTATCTAAAAGAGTAAGAAATGAAAATAGGAGGAATACCAACTACTCACCTGCCCAATCCCAAGAAACAGTAATAAAGAAACACACTCACCCACACACACACACTGTAACAACCACAACGAAAATCTTACCTGACTTGCCCACGCCTGCTCTCCCAAATATTGCCAGTTTGACCTCTGCACTTTTAGCCATGATGGGTGTTGGTAGACAATTTACTGTTGTTAAAACTAAAGCACTGAGTAAATCTTTTTGGTTCCAGTCTTTGGATTCACCATATCATTGTAAATCTTGGAAGAGTCCACAATCCTTAAACAAAAGAAATTTGGGAATTCATAAGTGACTGGAAAATGAATTAATATTTATTAAGCATCTACTATATGCCAGCCACCATTCACTTTATCAACATTTTCTGGTTTGATCTTTACCACTATCCTGTGAGAAGTCTATGGTAACTTACTGTAAATGATTTAACTAATAAATGGTAGATTCAGGACTTGGATTTGGATCTGGTTGGTACTAAAACATGCATTATCACACACAATAGCATTTCTAAAGTACTTCCTCAAGAAATTTTTTTATGAAGGTATTGATTCTTGGTAGTAACTGAAAGTAAAAGTGAATACACACATTTACCACCTATCTGTAAACATTCAGTGTACAAACACATGCAGTGGGGCAATGGAGAGAGTCACTTTTGGGCCTCTTCATGTCTCTTTGGGTTGAATAACATACATTCATATTAGTCAACTCCAATGCAACACAATTCAATTTTGCATCTCAAAGTTAAATTTTTTCTCAATTCACACTTGATCACATGATGAATTCCTGTGACAGATACAGATACACATGTTCTAGGAATTAATATATAATACATAGATTACATTTCTATATTTTGCTGGGCACAATGCCCTGGTACACAAACGATAAATGCCATGCTCCAAGTTATTCCTTTTCTATGATGACTTCAAGTAAATTTGTTTATAGTGCTGTCTTAAAGCTTGGGAAATAACATTATGTACAAAGTAAGCACATCTTATTTAGTTTGGTGCTTTAGGAATGACATCTAGGTTCTTAGGATCATGGAAACGTAAATTTGGAAAGAGCTTTGGTGGTGGTGGGGGCTGGAGTGGGGGTCATCTGAAGAAATCTTCTAGCCATTCTTCTAGCAAGAATCTTTCCTTAGGACATAACAATCATTCCATATTCCATGCCTGACTTACCACTTCCAGGTATGAAAGGTGGGCTCATTACTTCTGAAAGCTGCTTCATTTCTCCAATTAGGAGGAACTATCTTTCTAATATTGAGCTCTAAACTGTCTCCCTGTGGCTTCTACTCATCTGTCCTGATTTTTCTCTATGAAATAACTCAAAACAAGTCAACTTTTTCTTTCACTCAGAACCGTTCAAGGATCCTAGCATCTAGCAGGACCCTTTGCTCCATCCTAGGCTTCTTTTTTCTAGGAACATGAGGCCCAGCCTGTCCACTTGTTCTTCCCGGAATGTACACTCTCGTTTATGTTTTTTTGACCTTCACTCCCTTTTTCATCATGTGCATTGCCTCCTCAACATCTTAATCACTCTAAAAACTTGGTGTCCACTGCATTCCACTTTGAGATATGACCTGACAAACTGACCCGGTGTAAATTCCCGGAGATTTTCACTATCGTTAATCTGCACACCATGGTTGTACTGTAGCACAGCCAATCACATTAAGCCTCATATCTTTTACACGGACCGCAGACCCCCTCATTCTGAACTTTTGCAATCAATGGCTTAAACCTAAATACAGCACAGCACTTTTACCCGTGATAATCTTAATCACATCAGTCGTCATAATTCATTCCGTTTTCAAGGCAGTAAAGATGTTTTAAACACAAATATGTTATCTAAATGTGTTAAATGTTCCTGCCAGATTTTTCCATCTATAAATTTTTACAAAGAGCTTCTTGAGAGAGAAATTAAAAAGTGAAAATCCTCCTGAAAAAGTATTTCTACAAAGACATTAACATGTAATTGTTTTCTTCCTTAGGTATTTAAGCTATCATCCTGTACCTAATAAGGTTTTGTATTTGCTGATTTTCAAAGTGCCAGAGCTTCCTCTGAAGGAAGGAAAAATCAACATTAACATTAGCTATTGTTTACTTCATCCTCAATAATGACAAACTGTCTAAGTAATCATTATTAGCAAAAACCAGAAGCTTAAACGTCTGCAATTTGTCCAGTCCCATATTTTTGGCTAAAGATAAAAAGATTTCCTTATTTGTCACTTTAGATGCATTCATTAAGAAAAGGCCCCTATGTTTTTAAGGTTCAGTGCTTCATCACAGAAACATAATATGTGGAGATATATTAACTATTTAAATTATAAATGAGAAGAGGTGCTGGCAAGTATTTCTTTGAAACATTGAACATGCAAGTGTCTGCAGCTAGTATAAACAATAATTTTGTTTCATGCAAAACTGTTCATATCCATGGATATAAAATGCAAGTAATTATGTCTGATTAATGTTTCATGAAAGTAGCCATCAAATGTGATTTTAAAAAAATGACAAGTCACATTTTTTAGTAACTCCCAAATGGCCCCAGAGGCATAGGAATTTCACATAAGAAAGAGAAATTGTGTGGGCTATTTTTTCCATTTATAACCTAATAAAGATACAGCTGGTTATTGTCAACCTAATGTTATGTTTAGAAAAATCACTTAAAGGAAGACACAAAACTGACAGGAGTTCTTCAACATTTTATTTCTCACATGAAAATGTGAAAAGTTACATTTGACAAGATAGAAAACAAAAATAAATATGTAAATTGTTGTAATAAGTAAACTGTTGCCAAGTTTCTGATGTTCCAAATAATTCATAATCTGAGAGTTTCCATACGTGGATCTAAGAAAATCCATTTGTCCTAATGTTCTGCTGAAATATTCTGAGTAGGGCTGAAATTTGCCATTCACTTTTTATGTGGACGGTGCTTATTAGGACAAAAACATCTCAGCTGCTATCACTCTAAAGGTAAAATCATACCTATTTAGTTTGAAGGTGTAGGTTTTTTTTCCCTAAACATAAATTAAAGGAAAAAGGAAAAACGCTAGCTAAAATCCTGTATTATTAGTGATGCATTCATTGATTTATTCCACACTTTTACGCTATGCACATACAAATAAAAGTAGTTCCCTTCGAAGAGCTTACACTCTGTTAGACCTATGATATTTAGATAACTGTAACCTTATTTACTTACTTATTTAAAGAAAGTTTTCATTCCTAATAAATCATTCTCAAGGCTATATTTATCAAGGTTCATGCTTTCTACTTCCTCGTGGGGGTGGGGCAAGCAAGCGTCTTTATAAGGTCTTTATATGCTTGGAACTTCTGTTTTCATGCGCTCATCAAAATCAAGTGTAGCTATTTAGGGAAGCAAAGACCCTAGTCTAGGCCTGGAAATGAGATTCTCTTCTTTTTTGGCCTCCCCTTCTCTGGTTCTGAAATCAAGTTTTCCTGGTCTCATTACTAGGAATTCTTCCTCTTCTTATCACTACGCAGTACCCACAGCAAACCAGGATAATTGTATAAGCCCCTTGGCTATTTAATGTTGCTCTGAACTCAACAGGTATCTTGCAAGAATAAACAAACCCATTGTGGACTGCAAGTCACTTGCTTTCAGGCTAAGGAGAAAATGCAGCCTTAAGTCAAAAGGGCATTTTCCCTCTCAGCTAGGAGAGCCCTGTCAAGCTAGGCTGCTGGTGTTCACATTTCCCTCGCAGCGAACCCCAAAGCCGCCCTGGGAGGAGAACCCGGTGACCAAGAGGACCGACTCAGAGGCCGAGCGCGCTCAGGGCTCGGAATGGGTCTGCAGGAAGTCGTCCCGAAAGAGCCACCTGGACACGTGCGTGACACTCACCTGTTCACACTCTCCAGGCCAGGAGAGCCACGGTCCTCTGCAAGTTCGGAATGGGTCCCCCAAGATCGCGAAGCCCTCCCACACTGCGCAGCCCAGGCTTCAGGTTGCGTTTGCGAGTTGCTGGGCTGCGGTCGTGGGTGGGACTCGCCGCAGAAGCAAGTGCCAGTGGCCCGGCGGGGGTCTCCTCATTCGCGCTCGCTCCGACTAGCGGCGGAGGGACTGCGGCAGGACGCGAGCTGAGCCCGGCCAAGGCCGCTGCGCTCAGCGGCCAGGATGCTGCAGTGCGGCGCTTCGGCGCCCCCTACTGGGGGCAGGGGCAGGCTCCTCCCGCCGCGCTGCCTCCCAGGCTTGCGAGCTTGGGTCTTTAACGTGCTGCACCCAAGACGGGCTTCCCTTTTTCACTGGTTATTTCCAAGCCTCCAGGCTCCCACCGAAGGGCGGCTTTTCTCGGTTAAAACCTTGCCTAAGAAAGCATCACTACGTGGTGTTCTCTATTCCTTACTTCAAATGATCCTCACAATATCTCTTTGAAGTATCTTTAATTATCTCCATGATACCCAAGAGGAAACTGAAGGAGAAGGTAATGCAAGGCTAGTAAATGGCTGGAATGAAATCCAGACTGGATTGGAAACTGAGAGATGCTAGGAAAAACAAACAAGGAATTCAATTGAAATTGTATTCATATATTTGAGAAAGTTCCAAAAGCTTCTCGTCCTTCTTACAGGATCAGCATTTATAGGATTTGCATTGGAGTTATACTCCATTATGCTCAGACCCTAACAAAGACAATTAATATGCGAGCTGTGCTGGACCTGCTTTCATATCCCTCATCTGATTTGATTTTTACACCCTCTCTTCATGTAAGAACTAGTATTATAATTACTAGCCTTTCACAGATGAGGAGGTGAGCTTCAGAGAGGCTAAATGATCTCCCAAAAACTGAAACATCTGAGCAAAGAAGCAGGAGGCACTTATGTTATTGTTTTTCCTTTATAAATCTGGGTATTCTTACCAAGATACCAAACGGCTTCCAGAAAACCAGTGTTATATAGAACAGACAGGGGCCTAGGGCAAACTGAACGATCTGTAGAATGTCATCAATGGGAAGGGAGGTAACCATGGAGGCAATTTCCAGAGTCCAGACTGACCTGGAAGGTCACTGCAGCCACGAGTGAATGGCTGAATGAAACAGCTAGATCTATGGCAAAAAGAGGAGTTGCCTAGCTGAGCAGAAGCTGCCCTGCTGGTTCTTTGAGAAAGCTCAAACATTGTATGGTTTATGAGTTTCCTGATCACTAATGTACCCCTCCCTCCACACCACATACATCTGGATTAGATGCCTCCCTCTGTATCTCACAGGACCCTGTGATCTTATCATTGTGTTTGTGTTGTACTCATTTCTGCCCCTTAGTCCTCTCGATTAATCTGTGAGCTCCCAGAAGCCAGGAATGTACCATGTGTGACTTCTGTATTCCCAGCATCATCCATACAGTGTGTATACCTACAGCCTGGCATATAGTAGGTAGTTAAAGAATACCTACTGAATTGAATGAATTAAGATAAAGAAGAAGTTGTGATAGGATATGTTTGAGCTTTTTTACATACTGGATTTAGGATAGACCATCCAGTAAGAAATTGAATGTATGGGGCTGCGACATTTAAGAAAGAGGCCTGGAAAAGAGAGAGACTTTGGTGTCTTAGCATGCAGAAGATCTTTGAAGTCTGGGATGGGATAATAATTACCCAGATTCATTATATAGAATCTTACAGAATTCCAATTACATGGAATCATGTGGCATTAAGGTGTTCAGGTTTCACATGTTACCTTGTTTCCCCCATTAAATCTTATACTCAGGGCAAGATTTAATAAAAAAAAAAATCTGTGACCCTATATCTGTAAATATACTATTTACAGAGACTTGAGTTGGAATTCCCACTTTGCCACTCTTATTTAATAAGAGTTATTGACCAGCCTGGGCAACATGGTAGAGACAGCGTCTCTACTAAAAATACAAAAAATTAGCCAGGCATGGTGGCACGCATCTGTAATCCCAACACTTTGGGAGGCTGAGGTGGGTGGATCACCTGAGGTCAGAAGTTCGAGACCAGCCTGGCCAACGTGGTGAAACCCCATCTCTACTAAAAATATAAAAATTAGCCAGGTGTGGTGGAAGGAGCCTGTAATCCAGCTACTCCGGAGGCTGAGGCAAGAGAATCACTTGAACCCCAGAGGCGGTGGTTGTAGCAAGCCAAGATCGTGCCATTGCACTCCAGCCTAGGTGACAAAGAGAGACTCTGTCTCAAGAAAAAAATAATAATAGTAAGTTTTCGAAGAGGGCCCAAGCCAGGTCCCATTTGTAGTAGTTCTTTTGGAACTTGCGTATGGAACCTGATTCTCTCCATTTTCCTGCTTAGCCCATATACAACAGCATTCCTCCCTCAACTAGGGAGGCATTTGCATACACATCTGCAGTTCTTGATGTGCTGCTCTAAGATAGATGAAGTAGCTATCTTGGAGCCTGACTCCCACTGTGTTACATCTTCCGTACGTATCCTATATTCTGCGGACTGCTTCCTTTGTCTCTAAAGCAGCAAAAAGAGGCACGCTCTCTTGTGCTGCCTGCCTCATGGATCAGTAAGAAGGGCAGAGGACACTTTGTACTTACGGTTCCATGACATATGTTTGCTGGGCAAGAATTCTCCTGGGGAAAGGGGAAGTCCTTGTCACATTCCAGTCTCTTAGCCTGGCCTTAGGCTTCAGCTAAAACCTCTAACACAAAACAAGTAGACGAAGTGTTGATATAACCACAAAGCATGTTAGAAACTGGAATTGTGTGTGTGTATGTGTGTGTAGCTGTTAATCATGTTTGTTATAAATAATTCAAACAGTAGAAAAAATACAAAGATGTAGAAAATCATCCCCAGAATCACACTATCCAGAAATAATAACCATTGTTAACATAAGGGGACCATCATCATTCCAGACATTGTAGAAAACAGACATCCTGATGGACAGGTATGTGAAATGGCACAGATATGCTAAGTGTCATCATCCTGTAGATGCTATTTTTAATTTAAAAGTACACTTAATGAAGCAGAAGATAACAAAATTAAAGTGAACATTAAAGGCTGACCGAACTTTAGATATTTACTCACTTCATGAGATAGTCACTTACTTCATGAGATATTCACCCTAAAGATTCCTTTACAGTTTGAATTATTACATAAAACCAGATCTGAATTCATTATGCTTAAACATATATTTGTTTTAGTCAATATCAACTGACTGTTTTGCTATTTAAAAAGAAGAAAATAGCTCTTTTATTATGTCTCTTTTTTTCTTCCCTCCTTCTATATTTTTACACAGGTTTTGTTTGTTCATTGTCAAGATTTGTAACATTCACATTCCACTTATAACTCTCATTCCCAAAGTGGTTTAAACTTAGTTCTATATTTAAATAGAATAAATTTCTTTCATTGATTCTTTTATCATGTTTTTTCTATTATTGATTATTTTGATTCATCCCTTGATATCTTCATTAAGCAATGTTTTCAAGAAGGTCTTGCAGGTGCTGTATTGTATAATTGAGAATACCTGTTTCTTCCTTTTCTTGTTGTTTTTAAATTTGTTATTAGCCTACTTTTGCTTACAATGACCTTCTCCTCCTTTTTTTTCCTGTGTAGTGTGTTTTTATATTTATTATTGGTTTCTTTTTTAGATCAAGACTCATATTTGCTATGATACAAATTCAGTTAATTGTGCTTGACTTCATTCCTACCTTATCTGAGGCCTGTTTGTTTTTTCTATAAAGCAATGGTTTGAAGGTGAGCATTGCATTCTGTCTACCATCCCAAGATGAGAAGGTGAGGGCTTCCGAGTCTCTGTGCAGCCTCTGAGAGAGGTTACATGCTCTGCTTTTGTTCTCAGGTTTTACTAAAGACTCTGTCTCAGGATTTAATGCAGGCCATCAGGATCACATACTGTTTCAGAAAGATTCCCTTAAGCCTGAGATTGCACTCTTCATTCATTCTTGGAGCCCTCTACTCTCTCTCCCAAGCCATTTCTACTATGACTACTCACTCTGCCCTCTCATCCCATCAGAAAAGGGTAAGTGTAGTTGCTCAGTTCATTTCACTCCAAATTTGCAGACATTCTTAATTGGTGAGAAATAATACTTACGATTTGATCACTAATCAGTACTGCTTCTGGAAAGCCAGGACTTTCTATATCATTATCTTTTATTTTCTTTATTTCATTTTGAAGTTACATGGCAAGAAATTATACTCATTTCCTTATTTTGTTGCTACTAATGATTATCTTTTGACTTTGGGATGAGTATTTAATTGCTGTTACCATTTATTTAGTTAAATATTAGGCAAAGGCAAGACTGATTTTAGCTGAGATTGAACTTTCCTGTTTACTGGGAACAACTATAAAGGCTAACCAAAATATACAAAATAGCTGTTTGGAAGCATTGGCAAACAACCAAGGCAGGGCTGCACATCTGACAGAGGGGATGTACTGGAGTTTAGCCTCACAGGCACACAAATTTTCTTGTTGGGGGCATTTTAAGGGCCCATATCCATGAAAGTGAAGCCCAAACATCAGTGAGAGATTAGGGTTCAAGGCTACTAAGGCAACTGGGTTCAGAAGGCTATCAGAAAGGGCAGCAGCCACGGAGACAGAAGCTCAGATATTTGCATGGAAATGTCCCTAGGATCTTGGCTAATTTCAGGGCTACACATTGCGTGGTGAGTCTCTGAGACATCTGGTAAACATCATCACTGGCCATCAGAGAAATGCAAATCAAAACCACAATGATATACCATCTCACACCAGTTAGAATGGCAATCATTAAAAAGTCAGGAAACAACAGGTGCTGGAGAGGATGTGGAGAAATAGGAACACTTTTACACTGTTGGTGGGACTGTAAACTAGTTCAACCATTGTGGAAGTCAGTGTGGCGATTCCTCAGGGATCTAGAACTAGAAATACCATTTGACCCAGCCATCCCATTACTGGGTATATACCCAAAGGACTATAAATCTTGCTGCTATAAAGACACATGCACACGTATGTTTATTGCAGCATTATTCACAATAGCAAAGACTTGGAACCAACCCAAATGTCCGACAATGATAGACTGGATTAAGAAAATGTGGCACATATACACCATGGAATACTATGCAGCCATAAAAAATGATGAGTTCATGTCCTTTGTAGGGACATGAATGAAATTGGAAATCATCATTCTCAGTGAACTATCGCAAGAACAGAAAACCAAACACCGCATATTCTCACTCATAGGTGGGAATTGAACAATGAGATCACATGGACACAGGAAGGGGAATATCACACTCTGGGGACTGTGGTGGGGTGGGGAGAGGGGGGAGGGATAGCATTGGGAGATATACCTAATGCTAGATGACGAGTTAGTGGGTGCAGCGCACCAGCATGGCACATGTATACATATGTAACTAACCTGCACAATGTGCACATGTACCCTAAAACTTAAAGTGTAATAAAAAAAAAGGACTGCAAAAAAAAAAAAAGAACAGCTGCCTAAAGTCTGAAAGCTCCTGAATCCCAACATGTGAATTACAGAGTTCTCTGAGTGCTGAGAAGACTCGGATGAGTTTCAGCCCAGTCAGCGTTCAGAAATCTTTGTGAAGTAGGAGTGAGGACCATTAATGCCTTAGGCAGAAGAGCTGTAACCTGGGACTAAGGGTGGATCTGAAAGACAACCCCCTACAACAGAGACTAAAATGAGACCTTTACAGGAGCAATCTAATCCACCAGCAAATTAACAGCCTGCCAAAACAAAATACAACACTCCTGAAAAAGTTAACAGGATCCAGAGCCTGTATAACCATCATCTACAATGTCAAACCTACCGAATTAGTCTGCTCAGGCTGCCATGACAAAGTACCCCGGAATGGGTAACTTAAACAACAGAAATATATTTCTCACATTTATGGAGGTTAAGAAGTCCAAGAAATTTTCATTCTGAAGCCTCTTCTTTTGGCCAGCAGGCGGCCCTCTTTATGTGCTCACACGACTTCCTCTGTATGAGTGTGTGGAGAGACAAAGAGAGCTTTCCAGTGTTTGTCTTTATAAGGACATTGGTCTTATTGGATCTGATACCATCCTTATGACCTCATTTAACCTTAATTCTTTTTTGGAAAGGTTCTATCTCCAAATAAAATCACACTAAGAATATGGCTTCAACATATGCATTTTGAGGGCACACAAACATTCAGTTCATAACATAGACAATAAACATTTCCAGATAGGCAAGAAGCACATAAAATTTACCAATGCTTAAGAGATAAAAATACAAGATAGATGTCTATATATTGAAGTAATTAGATGAAGACTTCAAAATCGCTAGGATTATTATGCTAAAACCAACAGAGGAAATAATGGACAAAGACAGATAAAAATATAAAGTATTTATCATATTTTTATCCATTTGGGGATATTTCACAGAGAAATAGAAACTATGAAAAGGATCAAATAAAAACTTTAGAACTATAAATAAATACTTAAAATTAAGAACCCATTTGAGGGGTTTAACAGTAGATTGAAAGATTGGAAGACAGAATAGTAAATTCAACGATCTGTCATTAGAAAATGTCCAAAATGGACCACAGAGGAAAAATAAACAATGGAAAGATCAAAACAGAGAATGAAAAATGTAGAACATGATCAAAAGTCATAACACACATGTAATTGGAGTTCTAGAAAGAGAAGAATGAAAGGATGAGATAAAAGCAATAGTTGAAGAAATAATAGCTGAAAATTTTGCAAATCTAATGAAAGGTAGTAATCCCTCAATTCAAGATGTTTCATGAACCCCAGGCAAGGTAAATAAAAAGAAAGCTGAACCTACATGCATACATCAACTTACTGATCATCAAAATACGGAGAAAATACTAAAAACATCTAGAGAAAAAAAAAAACAAAAAAGACACACAGTTTTTAAGAAAAAAATACAGTAAAAATGGATTATAGCCTCTCAATAGAAACTGTGGAAAACCTAGGACAATGAAAAGGCATCTTCAAAGTGCTGAGCTAGAATTCTATATTTGTTGAAATAAGTCATTCTCAGACAAAATTTGAGATAGTTTATTGATTGTCAGCAGAACAATGAAAAAAATGATTTCAGATGGAAGCAAAACCAAAAAATTCTAGTAGTGGCAGCAACTCCTGATAGGGTAAATAAATGGGTAAAAATAAATGAATATTAACCAATGAAAACCACAAGTATAAAAATGTCTTTACCAGGCGTGGTGGCTCATGCCTGTAATCCCAGCACTTTGGGAGGCCGACGCGGGCGGATCACCTGAGGTCGGAAGTTCGAGACCAGCCTGACCGACATGGAGGAAACCCATCTCTACTAAAAATACAAAACTAGCTGGGCGTAGTGGCACATGCCTGTAATCCCAGCCACTTCGGAGGCCGAGGCAGGAGAATCACTTGAACCCGGGAGGCGGAGGTTGCAGTGAGCCAAGATCACGCCATTGCATTCCAGCTTGGGCAACAAGAGTGAAACTCCGTCTCAAAAAAAAAAAAAAAAAAAAGTCTTGTGGGTTTATAATTTCTGGAAGTAAAATATATGACAGTAGGAAACAAAGTAAGAGGTATAAATTAAGTTATGCTGTTATAAATTTCTTACATATTGAGGGATTTGGCAAAATTACTAACTTAGACCAATAATGTAACAATGCACTTGCAATTTCTAGGAAAACACTAAAGGAATCCCAAAGTATAACCAAAAAAGCTAATAGAGAAGATAAAATAAAATATAAATATTCCATTAATACAAAAGAAGGCAAGAAAAGAGAAATAAAGGAACAAATAGATGGAAAAATTTGTCAACAAATAAGAAGATAATAGACTTACGTCCAACTATCTCAATAATTACATTAAATGTACATGTACTGAACACTCCAATTAAAAGACAGAATATTTCAGATTGGATTAAAACTGATGCAACTGTATGCTTTTTACAAAAATCACTTCTTAAATAAAAAGGCACAGATAGATTGAAAGTAAAAAAGAAAAAAAAAAAAGGAAAAAGATGTTCCATGCAAACACTAGCCAAAGGAAAAAGGCAATTTGCAACTGACCTTCCTTCCATGTCATTCCATGCATGAAAGTTAGCCCAAAGCCTGTGTTCTGAATCATAATGCTTCACTACTTTTATAACGCAGCGAAGTTCATCTCCCTTTGTAATATTTCCTTGTCTTGGCCAAGGTTGATGGCCTCCATTCTTCTTTCCCATTCTCAGTTCATTTGGTGTTGTTCTGAGCATGACAACAGGAATACTAGAAATGAGCACGTTTAGAGAAAAGTAAGCTGTAGTCAATATTCTGTGTCTCTTCTGCAGATCCTCACTCTGAATCCTCCTACTCACCTGGCCATACCCTATGGTGGGCAGGATTGCTGGAATGACAGCCCACTTTGTTTAGGAAAGGGAGAAGACAGTGAGTGCCCATATCTGAGCAGATCTTTGAACCATACTCTGAACCAAATTTAGTTCTCATTAGTCCATCTCTGTTTAAACTATTTTTCCAGACTATTGGAGATTAGATTCTCCTAAAAGAATTGGATTTCTTTTTGAATTCTTATTGCTATCACTTTTACTGACTTTTAAGTGGGCAGTAGAACAGTTCTAAGATTAGTTGCCTATGTCTCCTTGTTAGTACTGTGCAATAGAGAAAGAGAGAGAGAGACTATCTGCTAACAGTAAATGCAGTTTAGTTATCCTAGTTATATAAGTATTGCAGCTGTGTAAGTTGGAATCTTGAAGAAATTAATAAATTCAAAAGAATAATATATTCCACTGGAGGTTAATGCTGCTCAGATGATATCGGATGATCTTTACCTAATAAACTGGCGGGGAATTAGAAACACATTTGCAAAGTTCTGACAATTTGTGGGACCTGGAATAACATAATAAAAGCAAAATTTAGCTTACCACAGGGTCAATGTGAAAAGCCACATTTACTTATATAAGAAAGTCCACATGGTTTTGTACTTCCCAACTTTGCTTTTAATGATCCATAAAAACAATTCCAAACTGGAACATTTTTTGAACCTCACACATTCCAACTTATCATCTATGGTTACAAAAGGTTAAGAAGCCACATGAGCTACGATAATTTTCCCTCTGTTCTGTCTCTTATATAGGGTTGAAAGTAGAAACTCTTTTTTATATGAAATCATCATTTAATGAATCTAGTTGATACAGAAATCCTAATGTTTAATAACAGCCACCAACTGACGCCAATAAGCAGCTAACTCAGGGAAAACTGTAGAAGGTGAAAAACATTACAGTTTTACTTATTTACTTATTTACATAGCAGCTGGCATGGAGATAGAGCTTGATTCATTTTCAGTATTGTTGAATAAAATAAATACAATAAAATATGTATGATCTGTGGATGTTTGAGCATGAAACAAATACATAGTAATTTCTGGTTTAATATTTCACCAGGCTAGCTATCCCCAGCTAAGTCTTTCCAAAATGCTGCCAATATACATCAAATAAGACATTGATAAAGATGAAAACACATGCCAAAATCTAAAGCCAACACTCAAATAAAACAAACCACTTTAACAGTTTAGGATATATTCTTCCTCCTTTGTCTGTGTACTCACACACACACCCACCCACCCATAAACATGCATTTTTAAAAATTCTTACATATTGAATCATAATGTACAAATTGTTCTTTTTCTCATGCACTGTGCTTTAGAGATCTTTTCATTTCACTACATACAGATGTACCTCACTGATTTCAACAGTGTTGTCATGGTACTCAGGAACTATGTACCAAACACCATTTATGTAATTTTTTAACCATCTAAAAGTACATTTCTATATTAGAAATATTATTCATCATTTTAATTGAGGTAAATCCGTATATACTGACATAAAATATCTCCAACACAAAACAAGGGGCAATACATAAAATCTGATGCCATTCCTGTAAAAAAAGAAGTCTACATAATTTCTATGTAGAGACACACATGACTTCATAGTAAATGTATGAAGGACAGAAAGCTAACAGATGAAAGTCCCTTTGGAGAAGTGTCTGGGGTTGGTGTGGGTAGATAAGGGGGTGTTAGGCTTATCTGTAATGTTTTAGTCTGTTTCATTTAGCTTATCTTATAATGAAAATATATGTATTGTATTAGCTGGCAAAATAAAAATTATATCATATTTTAAGTAATAAAAAGTATATAAACTGGAAAATGAATACGTGTATTCTAGAGATGGTTGGAAAACCTTGTCAAGGGAAATTGGTCCATCGGCAGCAAGATCATCAATGCAGAAATGTAAAATGGTTGGATTTTACAGTTACATCTCTTAAATGAACACTGTCAAGATGATACCTCATGTGCTTTTCCCTGGTGGCTGTGAATATTATTTTAGCCAGCTTGTTCATGAAGGATGATGACAGAAAGGCATGGAAGTCAATTAAAAGATGCTGCCATTTATGTCAAACTCTGGGACTGAGTTGAGAGTCATGCTACTGTCAATCATGCTGGTCCTTTGCATATTAGTGTCCCTGCAAGGCTGGCTGCACAGGGGCTCACTTTTATGAAAGCTGGATTCCAGTGCAGTCACCTTTCAGTTGCCTTGTTATCAGTGCCTTTTTCTCCATTACACATATCGTTTGCCCTTATGTCTTTCCCCTTACCTTTCGCTGGATGATAATATTGAAGGATAGAGTTACTGGAGCTTATTGAAACACAAAAACCAAAATTTACAATTTACTTTTTAAATATATCCATGGCTCAGAATTTCAGAGGTGAGCAAAATAAACAAACAGATATAAAGCTATATCTAGGTGTTTCCCAAAAACACTGGAAGAAAGCAATTTCCTTTCTATGTTAGTAGTTTAAAGATCTGTAATTAAAGTGAACTTTTAACTAAAACAAGAACTGAGGATTCTTCAATACTGATACAAAACAAGTGAATGTTACAGCTGAGAATGAAATAATAACCTAGGACTAATAGAAGAACATCAGTAGAATCTGGATCGTGTATGAAAATAGATCTGGAAACCAGTAAGCAGAGAGATGGTTGCCTTAGCTGCTGCCTCTAGAGCTCTTACTAATCCTTCAACAGGATTGAATAGCAAAGGACAATGATATCAAAAGACTACTCTGCAGCACATGCAAATGTACATAATTATTCCTGAGTCCACAACATAATGCAGCCATTCTCAGATTCTATATTTTTGTTTTTAACATAATGTCTTAAGTTAATGAATCTCCTCAGAAGATGTAGCCTTGATAGACCCCATGTAGCCATTTTGTTAAGATTCTGCAAATCAAGTAAGCAGACCTCTTATCAAAACTATATTTTAAAATTTTAAGAACACTTAAAATGTATGTGTTGTGCATCACATAAACTGATGAATGCACAGCAGAAGAGGACAAATTCGAGTCTTTCAAGTGTGTTGATCCTGGCTGGTGGAGGAAAAGAAGAATGCATGCCTGAAAAGAAGTTCTCACATGTATCTACTCTTACAGCACACTACAAAGAGTTATAGAAATATTTGCCTAATATTAGCTGCTCTGCCACCCCATCCAGAGAACATTCGGAGGGACTGGGTTACACAGGCTCAACAGGACAAGCCAAGTTGAAAACATGCAGATATGAAAGCCCAGGGAGCTGTCAAATGGCAGAAAGGCAGAAAGGAAGAGAGGCAGGTTTATCAACATCAAAATCTTAGACCAGGAGACAAGTAGAAGCAAAAACTGGTAGGAGCTAAATGAATAATCTATTTGACAATTATATGCACTTTCTGTGTAGCATACCCATATGATACATCTCCATTTTCCCTTCTTTCTTCACTTTATACCTCCATCAAATAAACCTGTCTGATGTCTTATTCTCTTAGATTCTGGCTGGGTGACAGAAGCAGTCTGATACATTAATTCCTGCCAGATGTTAACTGGGGCAATAACATCATGGATAAGATCAGGAACAGCATAGGTTGGAATCCAGACTCTGCCTCTATTAAATTGTGTGTCTGTGATATAGGTTCTTTTTTTTAAGGTGAAGTGAGTTTGTTGATGTGTACCCTAATCTAATATGACTGCAGGTCTTATAAGGAGGGGTGGTTAGGACACAAAAAAGCTCAAAAGTAGACCCTCTGAATACAGAGACAGAAGACAGCCATCTCCAAGCTAAGAAGAGAGGGCTCAGAGAAACCACCCCAGACTGACAGCTTGTTGCTGGACTTCTATCCTACAAAATTGTAAGAAACTAAACTTCTGTGGTTAAGCTCTTCAGTCTGTGTGCCATATTATGGCAGCCCTGGGAAACTATTCCAGCCTATTAGGACACACATAGGATGCTCCCTGCAGAATGGCTACATGGAAATGGAATCTTATTATGACAGGATCCAACAGCATTGAGAGGCTGACCCGCTATGGGAAATGGCTTCCCTTAAGGAATAGTATGATGCCATGTGAGGGCACCTCCTGATGGGGCTCCTCCCTGATGGGGCTAGAGGGATGAATTCTGTGGGATGACCCTTTACAGACAAATGCATGGAGTAGCTTCACCTCCTTTTTTGTGTAACCCCCCTACTTTTGTGTAAAAACCTCCCCAGTAAATGTTGGATTGTGAGTCTTGGAGGATGTCTAGCAGGGCCATGGAGCTGTGTGCTATATGAGATATCTAGGGTGGGGAGTTAAAACAAAACTGTGGCAACAAGCAGAGATACTCATGGTGTTTTCTCTGATCTTCCTACAAAGTGGTGAAAGGGATTTTGCATGTAATCAAGTTGCCACTGGGGAATAATGTCAGGCAGATTCCTCTGGGAGGAGACAGTGGGTTACTCAATTGGGAAAGCCCTAGGAGAGAGCCCAGGGAATTCCCATATTCATTTATATGTCCTGGGTCCACCCTGGTCTTCTCTGGCGGCTGTCTGTGGGGACCACTCGGTGCCTACTCTCACCCTAGAGCACCACTGATCATGGTTGGTGACATGGTACGCCTGCCCTTCTTTGAAGGAGATGGAGAAGGTGAATCCATCCAACAACTCCTGCTTAATATGCTGCATGGAACTCTGAAAAGAGAGTGTCCAAAAGCCAGGCCAAGAGGCATCAATGGCCAGCCTTGCTGTTTCCCCAGGCAGTCACCCAGATTAGAACTTTCCTTCCAAGATCAGGCACATAGGAGCATCTGCAGAGCATCTCCAGTCAGAGAGGAAGCTAGATGACAGATTGAAGTCTCAGGAAGAACACATGAAAAGAAAAGCTTTGTCCCCAACACTCCCTTTCCCATCCTGCCAGCCATGACCAGAGTATGAATCTGACAGACTCACCTCGCTCCTAACCCCTGACAACCTGCTCCTGTCCAGGGAGGACCCCTCATCTCTTGCTTCCCTAAAACACATGGTGATGGGGAAGGGTATGGGACAGCCCTGATTGGATCACAGCTGAGGCCTGGCCTGGAAGGGCCTGCCACTGGGCTGCCCTGTGTTACCTGTGGGTGCCTTCTGCCAAATGGCCAGAGGCGTCGATGGTGAGGGTTCAGCCAATGTCCGCAGTCTCTGGAAAGATTCTCACTTTGGCCTTTGTCGAGACAAGGACATAGACAAACTGAGATACAGCAGGAGAACATCTTGCTGTCTTGAGCATCCCCACCAATGGCTGGATATGGGGCTATCCCTAGAATGTGGGTGCCTAGTTACCAGAATTCTAAGTTCTGTTGAGGTCTGTCCCCAAGGAAGTCAGGTCACTTCTTCAAGGTTCCATCACCTAGGCTCCTTCCTTTCATAAGACCTACTCAAAGGCCCCAATGGGATTCTGACCACTCGCCCTCCCCCTATCAACTTCTTATTTTTTCCATAAGTTATTAAGGTACAGGTGGTATTTGGTTGCATGAGTAAGTTCTTTAGTTGTGATTTGTGAGATTTTGGTGCATCTATCACCTGAGCAATATACACTGCACCCTATTTGTAGTCTTTTATCCCTTGTCCCCCTCCCACCCTTCCCTCCAAGTCCCCAAAGTCCATTGTATCATTTGAGTCCTAACAGCTTAGCTTCCATGTATCAGTGAGGACATACTGTGTTTGGTTTTCCATTCCTGGGTTACTTCACTTAGAATAATAGTCTCCAATTTCACCCAGATCACTGCAAATGCTGTTAATTCATTCCTTTTTATGGCTGAGTAATATTCCATGGTATATATACACCACAGTTGCTTTATCCACTCAATTGATGAGCATTTGGGTTGGTTCCAAGATTTTTCAGTTGTGAATTGTGCTGTTATAAATATGAGTGTGCAAGTATCTTTTTTGTGTAATGACTTATTTTCCTAAGAGTAGATACCCAGTAGTGGGATTGCTGGATCAAACAATAGCTCTTTAAGGAGTTCTTTTTAGTCCTTTAAGGAATCTCCACACTGTTTTCCGCAGTGGCTGTCCTAGTATACATTCCCACCAGCAGTGTAGACGTGATCCCTGATCACTGCATTCTTGCCAACATCTGCTGTTTTGTTATCTTTTGATTATGGCCATTCTCGCAGGAATAAGGTGGCATTACATTGTGGTTTTGATTTGCATTTTCCTGATCATTAGTAATGTTGAGCATTTTTTCATATGTTTGTTGTCCATTTGCATATCTTCTTTGGAGAATTGTCTATTCATGTCCTGAGCCCACTTTTTGGTGGGATTGGTTTTTTTTTGTTTGTTTGTTTTTTCTTACTGATTTGTTTGAGCTCCCTTATGTTGGAGTCAAGGACTCTGGTGCTTCTGGCTCCTGTCCAGAGCACTGCCTATCTTGCCGTCTCCAGCTGTCACATAACTGTGCTCCTGGATCTCCAGCTTTCAAGTAACACATTTGATGTTTTAGCTTTCATCATCCTCCATTACCTTAAAGCATTCCACTAGGAATGACCTTTAGTCTTAAGAGACCAGGGTGTTCCTTTCCACAAAGTGTTTACTGTAATTTTTTTTTTTTTTTTTTGATGGAGTCCTGCTCTGTCGCCAGGCTGGAGTGCAGTGGCAGGATCTTGGCTCATTGCAATCTCTGCCTCCCAGGTTCAAGCGATTCTCCTGCCTCAGCCTCCGGAGTAGCTGGAACTATAGGCACGTGCCACCATGCCCGGCTAATTTTTGTATTTTCAGTAGAGATGGGGTTTCATCAGTCTATTGGCCAGATTGGTGTAAAACTCCTGGCCCCAAGTGATCTGCCTGCCTTGGGCTCTCAAAGTGCTGGGATTACAGGCATGAGCCACCGCACCCAGCCCCACTGTGATTTTGAGGGAGGTTTTCCATTGCCCATTCCATTGCTACAGTGAGGGAGGCTTTCTACTGATATAAAACTCTCTAGCAACCTTGATAGGATAAGAAGAGTCTGAGATTTGGGTACTCCCTTGAAGACATTGCCTATTATGTATCTAAACCTCCACTTTATAGTGAAGTGACCCTCACTTTATAGGTACTTAATAAATGATGGAAGTTTCCTCGGTACCCTATGTGGATGGAAACCCATCACTGGCTGCTTTACAGGATTTTGTTTTTAATATTTTGTGACAACATACTTATGTTACTTTTGGTTCAAGGAATAGTTCATTTAGGAGTTTAATAGTAAGAATTTGTTAACAACAAGAACAGAATTTTTACCCCTGCATTAGATTAATTCCATAAATTTTTAACAGTTATTTGTTTCTACATTTTAATATAAAACAGCAGGTTTAAAATATGAAACACAGATTAAAATGAGACTAAAATAGTTGCCAGTTTCTTTTAACCACAGAGGAAACTGGGCAAGGAAAATCTTAGGATGGAGGAACTGATAAACACTAAATTAGGAGTACTTGATTTGATATATGTAACCTAACCAGGAAGCAGACATGCATTTTTCTCATTTTAAAGACAAAGAATGGAAATATGTGATTTTCCTCTGTGTCCAGCAAGTCAGGGGCAATGAGCTAGGCAATGAGCTCCTATAAAGTTGTCTCTGAGACACATTACTTCTCATATAATGCAATAGACATGAGTGGAAATGATTAATATCCTAGACTGTAATAATTCATCTGTCAGCCTCCTATTGCCAATAAAAATGAAAACAACAATCTCTAACATTGAGATAGCATTTTTGTGATGTTCTAATTTCTTTCACTCTACTTTTCACTGCATCATTTTAGAGAAAAGGACGCTGAGAACTAAAGAGCAGTTTGTCTAAATTTACAAAGGTAGTAATTATTAAGTATGAGTTAGATTTTTTTAAATGTAGTATGGATTTTGTTTTGATAAACACATATTCGACGATTTAATCTTTCACTTATAGGTTATCTATATTGTTTATTCCTTTAATAAACATTACAGAGCCCCTGATATACCTGAGGTACTGTGCTAGATTCTGAGGATACTTCAAGGAATGATTCAGACACGGTTCATCCCATGCATAATTTACAGTATATTGATGAAGACAGTTATTAAACAAGGGATGAATATTATAAAACAATTTCGGTGTTTTCCACACTTGCCTCATGGTTAGTCACAGGTATAGTGTGGTATCTCTATTGTGCCACAGACTGGTAGACTTAGCCACACTGGATGTTAGTTGGATGATAACTCCTTTGAAAGAACTAAGACTCATTAAGTATATGTAAAGAGGGTTGGTGCTGTTCAGGGGACAGGAATAGGAATCATGTCTTCCAGGTTTAGTGAAATGGGTAGACTGTGAGGCTGAATTTCAATGAAGAGACTTAGGTGAACATCATCAAGAATACAAAGACAGGAATTTCCCAGGACAGGGAAGGAAGGAGTACGTTGTTGAGACCAAATTCAACATATGCAGGGACAATGTCCATAAGCTACATTTTTTTGAAGAGGATAAAGAATGGACCAAACACAAGCAAAGACCAGAGTTACTCTAAAAAAAATAGCTTGGTGGGCAGATGCTATCTTTAATGAGGCAACTCAAGGCTTCTCTAGGGCTATTTTAGTCAGAAAGAGGAGAGAATCTCCAAATATGGTCCATTTCCTTAATGCAACCAGGAGTCAAATGAGAAACTCATTTAAAATTCCAAGAAAATTGGGTGAGGAGGGAGAATATTTCTCTTAGAAAAAAAAATCCCCTTCTAGGTATAGGCTCTAGTAATGTTGGGTAAATATTTGGATATTTGGATATTATGATTAGCTAAGAATGGAGACCATCAAAAATCAGGTTGAATAACAATGGGTTATTGACAAATTGCCTTTTAAGGAAGGCGGGTCCAGTTGACCTCAGAAGTTCTTCAAGTGAGATTATTTTTTAAGTGGAATCTGAATTTGTTGGGACAATAGAGTATAACTTAGAGATTTATGGGGAAAATATCAAGAAAGAAAAACATCTCTAGGCTGGCAGCTGAAGAATTACTCTCTGGGAGAAAAAAGGTCTAATGGAGATTGTTACTAAGTTCTTTGCTATGACGTGTGCAATGTAAATTTGCTCTTTTATTTCTGCAATTAAAATCTACATTGTGACTTGCATTTGACCTTGAAGCATGTGACCAAGTATTGTGTTCTTATTGAAGTTGATACAGGAAAAACTACAGGTTATTCATATGGAGTGCCAAATGTGGGTTATAATACTCATAATAATAAATACCACTTACTTAGCATTACTATGCCCTAAATGTTTTCCTTATGTTGTCTTATTTGCCCTTTACCCCAATTATATGATTTAGTGTGTAGTTGCGGTTTTAATTGCCTTGGCTTGAACTGACCTATATCATTACTTCTCATCTTCCATTGGCAAAACTTAGTCACATGATAACACTATAATGGGCACCAGCAAATGGAGCCTCCAGCTGTACTATTTCTTCCCAGATATAACTCTCTAGTGTAAAAGAGAGAGCACACATTTGATAGATAGCAGTCATATTGGCCATGTCAGTCAGGCAGATAGTATCCCCATTATATACATGAGAAAAAGGAGACTTAGAAAAATTGAGTAACTTCCTCAATATCACTCAAATAGAAGTGGAAGAGCCTGATCCATGCCAGATATTTTTTAGATGCTAACTACATATGATCTAATTTAAATGTAAGGTAAAGTTTATTTAAGTGAAATGAGTTAGATGAAATAGAGTTAAACTGACAGCCCCAACCACCAGATAAAAAGGTAACAGAAGCCATTAAAATGAATGGGGATAAAAAATGAACTCAAAAACACACTGGTAAATAGAAAAGAAAGAGCAAACCAGTAAGATACAATTAGTATATTAAACAATTGTAATTATACACAGGCACTGTGCTCAGGCACAGGGAATATCTCTGGGAGGGGGATTCAGAGCTGCTGGGACAGTGGTTTCTTCTGAGGAAGATAACTGAAGGCTTGGAGAAGGACTTCCCTTTCATTATACACCTGTTTGAACCTTTTGAATATTTTATTGTGTGCATGCAATTACTTATGCAAGTTTAAAATTTTAAGTCAAATGTCAAAAGTTGATCAGAAGATAGCATAATCCTTTAGGAACTGCTGCTCATTCTCCAGGCTGGAGAGACTCTTTAACGCTGAACTTCCCACCTTCGCTCTTTTGGCGCCACATAACCTCCAAGGATACCATTCTTAACTCCTGTTGATGTGAAACTATGTTGACTCCTGGAAATCTCAGGGGTCGTTGATCCTGGTCCCATTGTCAATAGACAACTCTTCGACTTGGTTTTACCTCCCTATTTCCTGGCAATTAAACTATCCAGGTTGACTTAGCATTAACCAAGCCACCTTCAAATTTACCACTTATGCTTGGATCTATTCTCCCGAGACTGAAAGTCTAGCCAGTCTTTCTGCGTGACTGGTCCTAGTGCAGCACACATGTAGGAAATCTGCAGAAATAAACCAAGATATATGATTGGCCAATGAGTGATTTGAGAACAAAGGATAATAACATTTCAAATGTGAATTCCTACAATTAAGGATTTGAAAGAAAATGGAAATCACATTTTTCTCTTCATGTTTATCAGAGCAAATCATTGGTGATGTTTATGCCAGCTATCTAGTTAGGTCAAGCTTTACCATGGCCAGAAATGATTTTCATAAACATGCAAGCAGGTGGAAACAACTTAAAAATAGCCTTGAATGGAAATAATTACCACTTTATATTATCACAAAAGCATATCTTTGTGGCAGAAAGCCCCATTCCTACTTGGCAAAGCCCTAATTACCACTGTTTACAAAAAGAGTGTTGATGCCTTAGTTGAAATTCCTGGGTCCCAAAGTTCAACTTTTTTTTCCCTAGAGTTTAGAAAATGCTAAAAATTATCTTTTGGTCCAAAATGGCTTCACAGACAGTAATTGTTCCAATGATGCACAAAGTATTGCTCACGCGCTTTTGTCTTATGTTGAAGCCCTTGTTTTTAAAAGAACAGAATGCAAGTAAACAAATGTAGAAATTAATCCTTAATCCTAATAGTTAAATCCCCATTTAAAACTATATACACAATAGTTGTCTCCACTAGAAGTTAAAATAATTTGAACAACTACAAAGTTAAAACAAAATTTATAATGAAAGCATTTTAGGGTATAAAATACGTTAAACTAAGTTATACTATATTTCTTAACTAGAACATGATGCTGTTATTTGGAATGCAGGGGGAAAAACATAAATTTGACTTTTCATACATTCTCAAATATTTCATGTTGTTTGAGGTATAGACATATTACATACATTCCTTAATTCATTTATATATTCACTGATGCCAAACAAACATTTCTAAGATTATTCGTTTTAAGCTTATTTGGACAGTGAAAAATGTCAGTATACAATATGCTTAATTCTACTTCAGCTTAGAAACGGTTGTCTCAGCTCAAATGTCAACTTTTAAAACCAAATAGAAGAGTCAGCAATTACGTTCTAACATTTAGATCTGAGAGTGAAAATGAATACTGGCCGCCCTTCTAATCATTTTCTGCTTTTGTTTTTGTTTTCCTTTCTGCTTTTTTATTTCTCTTCTCCTCCTTGACCCACAAAACTTGAAGATTGAAATGTAATTTTCTTTTGTAAGACTTTGTTATTGATTTAATGAATTAAAAGCAACTTACTTGTATTTAAAAAATCAGCTTATATTTTGGTTCATCAATGCTTTCAATCTTCTCATAATGCTACAGCCCATTCCGACATTAACTTATGGACTTATATCTATCAAGTATCAACAGTGACAGAAATAAACTTCTTCTCTGGTAGAAAAAAATCTATCACGATATTGCTTTGCCTTTTACCTTTCAAAATGCTGTGATACCAACCATGTATTTTTCCCCTCATCTCTCTTAAACTTCCTTGTAAAATTCTTTCTGTACCTTAACTCTAAATATCGGAGTTCCTTGAATCCCCTAGATGAGATTCCTTTTCTTCTCTCTCTCTCTTCCTCAGTGTTCTTAGGCAGACCTATAGTTCGAATGCTATCTCTGTCCAGATGAATCCTATGTTTATATAACACTATGATATCTGTGAGCTTTCCTGTCTGGAGCAGAGGCCACAAAGGCTGAGAGCAACACAATACGAGGCAAGTATCTTACGTCCTAGAGAAGATACTAAACCAGATGGGGTGGTCATGCTAAGGGATTATAAAACTGGTACCGCCAGCATTGGTCTGTTGCCTGCCTTCTGAATCTGTGAAGGAAGGTGGCAGATCCAAAGGAGGTTGAAGCAGCCACTTTCAAAATAATTTCTTTAAAGGGAATTGTCAGTGTGCTATCCATTTCCCCCAAGTTTTCCACACAGCTATGAAGGAGGGGAGAGGTACTCCCCTCTCATCTTCAACCGTGTGAGTTGGAGTTTGTGAGAAGTATTTAGAGTTTAGCACACACTTTTTTTTTTGAGATGAGGTCTCACACTGTTGCTCAGGCTGGAGGGCAGTGGTGCAATCTTGGCTCACTGAAGCCTCAACCTCCTTGGCTCAAGCAATCTTTCCACCTCAGCCTTCTGAGTAGCTGGGACCACAGACACATGCCACCCCACCCAGCTAGTTTCTTTCAAAAATATTTTTTTTTGTGTGTAGACAGGGTCATGCTATGTTGCCCGAGCTGGTGACAAACTCCTGGATTCAAGCAATCCTTCCACCTTGGCCTCCCAAAATGCTGGGATTGCAAACATGAACCACCACATGGGGCCAAAGCACACACGTTTGGAAGAACACTGGAACTACTACCAGACTTACTCTAAGAGAAGGTTGTGTTGAGGTGTGTTGCAAGTTCACAGACTCAGGACAACAGTACACGTTTTCCAGGTGCCAGATATGGACTTCATGAGCTACCTTGAAAATAGTCCTGCTGAGGAAAGTTTCCTACCAGGGCATTGACTAGGGGTATACCAGCTGTTTATTTTTGCCCTACCCACAGGGCACCAATCCCATGTTTTAATCATACCAGTTATTTATCCTCTATCCCCCAACCCCCTTGGAATCTGCAGAGGCTCAGAACAATCATAAGCTACTGAAAGTGTGAGGACATGTCCCACTATGGGGTTCAAGAGTCCAAATACAAAACAGCTTGGGGGAGAGGAAAAGTTTCAAATTGGATGAGGATCTGAAATTTTTATAGTTTGGAAACTACAATGGATTTTTATGTTGCCTGATACTATCTTAAAAGCCATGCCATTTTGCCATTCAGCGGGAGGGAAAGAGCAACTCAACAGAAAGGAATTAAAAGGACCAGTTGGAGAAAATATAAACCTGCTTTCTGTTTGCAACCTACTGTGTACAGGTCCTTCCAAATAATGGTTGCCATTTTATATCACACCCAGACTTAACCTCTAAGCTCTAAATTAAATATGTAACCGAACACTTGATATCTACATTTAGATGTTTTGTAGGCATCTCTACCTTAGCAAGTCCAAAACTTGATTCCAGCCCCTTTCAATGCTGATCCAATTCTTCCTCCTTCTTTCAGCCTTTCTCATCTCTTTACAAGGCATTATCACCCACTCACTCTCCCAACCAGTAAACAGAGAGTGATTACTCCCTCTACCCACCATATGTGTCTAGTATTTTAACAGGTCCTGTTTATTCTCTCTGCAAAATACATAACAAATCCATCTACATCTATCCATAACCATTATCACAGCTCTCATCAAGGGCACAGTCACCTTTCACCCAAACCGCACAGCAAAAAGTCCTCTAACTGGTCTCTCCACATCTATGGTTGCTTTTTTTCAGTCTTTCAACATAGCAGACACAATATTAATTAAGCAACCATTTTATTAAGGTGTTTCAACTTGTACAAACATAAGGGGTTTTCTTTTTCTAATTGTTGCCGAGCCATTGTTTCTCACTGGGGAATATCTTCCTGAGCAATATCTCAGCCTGATTTCCTAAGTTTTCAGTCACTTCTCACAAGTTGGTCTCATGCAGCTTCTAAGACAGACCAGTTTATTTAAACACTTTAACTCTGTATCCATTTCAGATCTTTTCCGCATCTGCTCTGCCCAGATGACTCTTGTAGTTCACATGGCCCTGAACAGAAGGGCTCTGTTTCTTATTGGCTCTAACCTTTCTAGATCTGGGGATGCAGAAGAGGTCAGAGTGACAGAGTGATATCCTTTGTGATTTCTTTGCAAGACCATAGCCTTCTCCTCGCTTGCTTGGGAACAGTTGCTCTAGCTTCATTGTCCATGACCTGCAGTGGACAGGTGGCAACCCCCTCCTGGACATTAGCTGTCACTTGTAAAATTCAGAAATGTCTCTGGCTGAGTCCTTGCCATGGCAGCCTCATGCTGTAGTTTTACGGCATCTGCACTTCTTGTTCAACATCATGTCCCTAACAGGCCTACAAGTCATCCTCCAAAACCGACAACTCCTCTACACTATCACACAGAGGCTGGTAGGATTCAGACTAGGACCTCATCTTATCGAGTCCTAATTGTCCATCTCTGCCTTCTTGCACCTGCTTCCTCTCCCTGAATAAATGCCAAGCCTTGTTTAGAAAGGATGTGGAAAAGAAAACGTAGATTATGTAATAACCACATTTGCAGGTTTCCGAGGATCTCTGAAATTTGTTCTAACTCTGTCCTTCCTAGAATTTATGTAAACTAATACATTTCAACTTCTGTCAGTTTAGTTAGATTTATATCACTTACAAACCAAAAAAATAGTGACTACCACAACAGATAAAGCACTGGGGTTTATGTCAATGCGAACAGAGCCAAGCACCAAGCACTGGAGCAAATTCAGCAGGACTATTTTCTAGTCTAAGTCATGGCTTTCCAGGATCTCTGGCTGATTTTTTGTTTGGTTGCCTTTTTTTCTTTTATTTGAATCCATGTTTAAATAGGACAGTACTACTAAAAGCACAGCTCATGACAGAATAAACAGAGAAAGCACACAGAATTGAGAGCAATTTGGCACTGTCATGACATCCAAGCATGTGATCAGTGAACTCATCTTGCTGAAAAAGAAGTTGACTGGTTTGAGTGTTTTCTTTTTATTTCATTTTCTAGTAATCCATTCTTACTGTTTTGTCAAAGGTCGAATTCTTTGATGAAGTTGGAAAGTAAAGAGAAAAAGGCGAAGAGGGGCAGAGGGAAGATAAGGAAAGAAGGAGAGAAGGAGGGAAAAAGAAAGGAAAGGAGAGAAGAGGAGAATAGGAAGGGAAGGCGAGGGAAGAGGAAAGAGAGGGGAGGGGAGGGGAGGGGAAAGGGAGCGGAGGGGAAGGGGAAGAGAAGGTAAAAGGAAGGGGAAAAAAGGGAAAGGAAGAGGGAGGGAGGAAAAGGGGGTAGAGGGGGAGAGAGGAGGGGAGCAAAGAAAGAGAGGGTAGGGGAGGGAGGAGGAGGGGAGGAGAGGGGAGTGGGGGGAGGAGAGTGAAGAGGAGGGGAGGGGAGGCGAGAGGAGAGGAGAGGAGAGGAGAGGGAAGGGAAGGGAAAAGGCTGGCCTTTACCACAAATAGTTTAAGTATTATTGCACTCTTATATATTTTCTGTAAACTGCCTACGATTCCTTGTACAAAGTGGTAAGTAAAAAAATAAATACATAAACGCCCAACTCCACAACTTTAGTTCTCTGAGCCGATAATTTACCCGCCTTCCCACTGATGTTCTTTTTCCCACCCCATGCAACTATATGCACCTATTCATTTCCCCACCTACCCAGCCAATTTCCTCGTCACCATACTGCCAACCACTACAGTTTTCTTCAATTTTGATGTTGCTTGAAATACTGTTTAAAATGAAATGAACAAATATCATAGTGCCTAAATGAAAATGGTCTTGTGACCCAAATTGGGTCGTGATTTTCAATAACTTTTCATGTCCTGTTAACTTTTGCCTAAATTTCCTTAGCATTTATAAGAAAATTTAATGCTCACTTTTTTTGAGTCAAACATTTCACAGTTTACGTAAGACCTCTTTCTTTAAAAAAAAAGTTCAAGGAGATTAATGTATCAATTTGCATTAGGAAAAGCAAGTATTAAGAAGAACATTAAAAAATGTTTATGTAATGATGATATTACACATTTTTCTCAATGCAGTCTGCTTGAAACTCTCCTAATTAAAAAATAAGATAAATTAATATCAGTTGAGTTTATCTCAATATGATTATTGTGGTTCAGTATTTATCAACAATAAAACATTTTGTTAAGGATCAACTGAAAGAGTGCCTTTCCCTCAATCACATTTGGCTTTGTGTCAGTGTTAGTTCAAGGTTATTTTTCTCTTCCATGTGGAGTAAATATGCCAAAGATATTATCTATCTGTGAGATAATAAAACAAAATGAAGAAATATTGGGAAATATTGGGTTCTTATACATATTTCACTTGGTTAAATATTTTGTTAAAACAAAACCATAGAAAATGTAGAATGTATCTGGAATTCTACAAGTTAAGAAAAAGTGTATTTTATTTAATAATTTAAGTGTTTTAAAATATATTACAGTAAAACTATAAATACTGACTTCCTGTTCCAAAATGGTGGCATAGAAGCAACCTGACATCACTCCCCCATCTTACAAAAAGCCAAAAGCAAATGCATAGTGCCAGGATTATCATTTGTGATATCCCAGAACTCAGATATGAGGATGAAACAGTTCCTGGGGCTACAGAGATGTAAAAAACCTCTGAGCAGATGAAATTTCCATATCCATGCTGCCTTTCCCCACAATCTGCCTGGCACCAACCATGCAAAAATTTCCGCCCAACTCACAGCTTCTCCACTGGAATAGCTGAGATAAGGTGAATGACCAGCTTCCCACCATCTTGAGTTTTTTGGCAGTAGACCTGTTCCTGCCAACACATTTGGAAGCATCTTGAGTGCCTGAAGGAGACAGATCCCTAAGAAGAGCCAGAGACATAGGGAGGATGCAGGACTACCATTACCAGCTCTGAAAACTGCTCTGTAACTCAGCCAAAGGAGACAAAATCAGAATAGCTGCTCAGCACCACTACACTGTGGAAGGTAAGTTCTATGGATCCCCTGGGCACAAATCGCTACCCAGCCTTGACACACTGAAGAGGTATCCCCTTTGGGACCTCAAATCATTTATTAGAGCTGACGCAAACCTAGACATAAAGTGCCACCTAGAACCTAAAAGGAGGCAGTTACCTAATGGTAAAGAACCTCTAAGCAAATATATCCAATAAAAAAAAACCAAAATAAGCCAGAGAGAGAAGACTGGAATAAATGGCTAGTCCTTCAGTGCAAAAACATGGACATACATACACAAGAGAAATGAGCAAACAGGGAACCATGACCTCCCCAAAGGACAAAGCAAGGAACCAGTGATTGTCCTTAATGAGATGGTGAACTGTGAGCTACCTGACCAAGAATTCGAAGTAGCATCTTCGGGAAATGAAGCAATCCCCAAGATAGCAACAAAAAGCAATTCAGAAAGTTATCAGAGAAGTTAAACAAAGACACTGAAGTAATTAAAAAAAACAAATCTTGAAACTGAGAAATACATTTACTGAACTGAAAAATTAGTTACAGGTTTTCAACAGTAGACTGCATCAAGCAGAGGAAAGAATCTAAAAGCTCAAAGACAGGCTATTTGAAAATATACTGTGAGGAGAAAAAAGAAAAGAAAGAATAAAAGGAACTATAATCATCTACAAGATATGGAAAATTACCTCAAAAGACCAAAATTCAGGATTATTGGTATTCAGGAGGGAGCTGAGCAAGAGCAATGGATAGAAAGATTATCCAAAGAAATAATAACAGAAAACTTCCTAAAATTTGAGAAAGATATAAATATTCAGGTACAGGGAGGTCAGAGAACACCAAGCAGATTCGACTCAAATAAGACTACCTCAAATCATAAAATATTCAAATTTTCATAGGTCAAGGACAAAGAGAAGACTTTAAAAGCAGCAAGAGAAAAGAAGAAAATAACTCATAGAGGAATGCCAATTCATCTGGCAACAGACTTGTCAACAGAAACCATATAGGCCAGGAAGAAGTAGGATGACATTTCCAAAGTGCTCAAAGAAAAAACCCTGCAATCCAAGAATATTGTACCTGGCAAAGCTATTTTTCAAATGTGAAGGAGGGATAAAGTCTTTGCCAGACAAAATTTGAGAGAATTAACCACCATCAGACTGGTCTTAGAAGAAATACTATAATAAGTTATTTAATCTGAAAGAAAAAAATACACTAACATGCAGAAAAGAAAACATTTGAAGGTTAAAACTTACTGGTAAACATAAGTGCACTGAAAACCCCAGAATATTCAAATACTACAATTGTGGTGTGCAGTCCATTCATAACTCTAATATGAAGCCTAAAAGACAAACGTATCTAAAACAAAAATAGCTACAGCAAGCTGTAAGAGACAGGCAATATGAAAATATGTAAATTGGAGCAACTAAACATCAAAATGTGGGGGAGATGGAGCTGAAGTGCAGAGAAGTGTTTTTAGTTGTTCCTTTGTTTGCTTATTTCTATTATCTTTTTTTGTGATCTAAGATAAGTTGTCATCTCTTTGAAGTAACTTCTTATATTTCTAATATTTTTTGTAAGCCTCATAATAACCACAATGCAAAATCCTACAATATATACTACATACAAAAAGCAACAAACTAAAATATACTACCAAAGAAAATCACTTAATCTCAAAGGAAGACAGTAAGAAAGGAAGAAAGAGTTCCAGAACAACGAAAAAACAGGCAACAAAATGGCAGTAGTAAGTCCCTTTACTTATCAATAATAACACTAGATGTAAATGGTCTCAATTTTCCAATTAAATGGCACAGAGTGAGTGAATGGATTAAAAAAAAAAGACCCAACTATATGCTGCTTTCAAGAAACCCACTTCACTAATAAAGACACACAGAGACTGAAATTGAAGAGGTGGGAAAAGATATTTTATAAAACTGGAAACTAAAAAAGAAAAGTAGCTATACTTATACTTAGATAAAATAGATTACAAATCTAAAATTGTAAAAAGAGATAAAATGGTCACCATATAATGATACAGGGGTCAATTCAGCAAGAGAATATAACAATTATAAAAATATCTGTGCATCCAACACTGGAACTCCCAAGTATATAAAGCAAACACTAATAGATTTAAAGGGAGAGACAGACTGCAATACAGTAATAGCAGGTGACTTTAACACCCCACTCTTAGCAATGGACAGATCATCCAGACAGAAAATCAACAAAGAAACAGCACAGTTAAACCATACGGGAGATTGAATAGGCCTAACTAACATTTACAGAACATTTCACCCAACTACTTCAGAATACATGTTTTTTCTCAGCACCTAGAACATTCTCCAGAATACAGCATATCTTAGGCTACAGAACACTCAAAGCAAATTAAAAAAAATAGAAATCATATCAAGTATCTTTTCTGACCACAGTGAAATAAAACTAGAAATCAATAATGAGGAGTTTCAGAAAACACACAAACACATAGAAATTAAACAGCATGCTCCTGAAGGACCAGTAGGTTAATTAAAAAAAAAAAAAAAAAGAATGAAACAGAAACATTTCTTGAAACAAATGATAATGGAAATATTACATAGCAAAATATGTGGGAAATGGAAAAAGCAACACTAAGAGAAATTTATCACAATAAATACCTATATCAAAAAAGTAGAAAAGCATCAAATAACCTACCCTCAAGGAAGTATAAAATCAGGAACAAACCAAAACAAAAATAATAGCAAGGAACAAATAATAAGGACTGGAGCAGAAATAAATGAAACTGGGATTAAAAAACAATAAAGAAGATCAACAAAATAAAAAGTTGGGGTTTTGTTTTTGTTTTTGTTTTTGTTTTGAGATGGAGTTTTGCTCTTTTTGCCCAGGCTGAAGTGTAACAGCATGATCTCAGCTCACTGCAACCTCTGCCTCCTGGGTTCAAGTGATTCTCCTGCCTCAGCCTCCTGAGTAGCTGGGATTACAGGTGCCTGCCACCACACCTGGCTAATTTTTTGTATTTTTTAGTAGAGATGGGGTTTCACCATGTTGGCCAGACTGGTCTCAAACTCCTGACCTCAGGTGATCCTCCTGCCTTGGCTCCCAAAGTGCTGGTATTATAGGTGTGAGCCACCAGATCTGGCCAAGGTTTTTTGAGACGATAATTGAAATTGACAAAAGTTTAGCTAGACTAACAACAAAAGAGAGAACACCCAAATAAATAACATTAGAAACAAAAAAGGAAGCATAACTATAGACAACTTAGGAATTCAAAGAAGAGATTAACTATACATTAGAGGCTATTATAAACAACTATATGCGAGGAAATTGGAAAACCTAGAAGAAAGTGATAAATTCCTATATATATACAACCTACCAAGATTGAACCATGAAGAAATAAGAAACCTAACAAACCAATAATTAATAATAAGATGGAAGCTGTAGTACATAGCCCAGGACCTGAGGGCTTCACTACTGAATTCTACTAAACATTTAAAGAAGATGCCAATCCCTCTCAAACTCTTCCAAAAAAAAAAAAAAAAAATGGAAGAGGAAGGAATACATCCAAACTCACTGTACCATACCAGAATTACCCTGATACCAAAACAAGACAAGGACACAATGATAAAAGAAGCCTATAGACCAGTATCACTGATGAACATATATACAAAATTCTCAACAAAATTCTAACAAATCAAAATCAACACATATTAAAAAAAAAAGTCACTCACTATGATCAGGTAGAATTTGTCCCAGGGATGCAAGGATAGTTCAACTTATGCAAATCAATAAACGTGATACATCACATTAAAATAACATGAACAAAAAGCATATAAACATTTCAATAAATTCTAATAAAGCATTGATCAAATTAACATCTCTTTATGATAAAAATCCTCATCAAACTATATAGAAGGAACACATCTCGAAATAACAAAGGCCATATATGACAAACCCACATTTTATTGAATGAGAAAAAATTGAAGGTTTTCTTTAACGGTTGGAACAAGACGAAAATGCCCACTTTTACTACTTTTATTCAGTATAACACTGGAAGTCCTGGCCAAAGCAGTTAGGCAAGACAAAGCAATAAAGGGCATCCAAACTGAAAAGGAAGAAGTCAAATTAGCCTTGTTTACAGACAACAAGATTTTATACTTAGAAAAGCCTAAAGATTCCACCAAAAAATTATAAAAACAAATTAATTCAGTAAAGTTTCAGGATACAAAATCAACATACAAAAATCAGTAGCATTTATATATGCCAATGGCACATAAGCTGAAAAAGAAATCAAGAAAGCCATCGTAGTTCCAATAGGTACAAAAATATTAAATATCTAGGAATCAATCTAATCAGAGTAAAAGACCTATTCAAGAAAAACTATAAAACTCTGATAAAAGAAATTAAAGAGGACACAAAAATGGAAATATATTCCATGCTCATGGATTGGAAGAACTGTTATTGTTAAAATGACAATTCTACCCAAAGCAATTTACAGATTCAATGTAATCTCTATCAAAGTACCAGTAACATTCTTCAGATAAACAGAAAAAAAAATCCTAAAACTTATAGTGAACCACAAAAGACCTCAAATGGCCAAACCTATCCTGAGCAAGAAGAACAAAGCCCAAGGACTAATTGACTTCAAAATCTACTGCAAATCTATAGTAACCAAAACAACATGGTCCTGGCATAGAAACAGACACATGACCAATGGAACCAAATAGAGAACCCAGATATAAATCCCCACATTTACAGCCAACTCATCTTTAACAAAGGTGCCAAGAACATACAATGAGGAAAGGCAGTCTTTTCAATAAATCGTTCTGGGAAAACTAGATAACCATATGCAGAAGAATGAAACTGGGTCCCTATCTCTTACCATACCTAAAAGTCAAAATAGGTTAAAGACTTAAATCTGAGACCTAAAGCTCTGACACTACTATAAGAAAACATCAGGAAAACTCTCCAGGATATTGTTCTTGGCAAAGATATTTTGTGTAAGCCTTCAAAAGCACAGGCAACCAAAGCAAAAAGTAGACAAATGGGATTACATCAAGCTTAAAAGCTTCTGCACAGCAAAAAAAAAAAAAAAAAACAACAACAATATAAAACAAATAAGCAAAAAACAAGAAAGTGAAGAGATAACCAACAGAATGGTATAAAATATTTGCAAACCATCCATTTAACAAGAGATTAATAACAAGAATATATAATGTGCTCAAACAATTCAATAGCAAAAAACAATCGGATTTTAAAATGGGCAAAAGATCTGAACAAACATTTCTCAAAAGAAGACATACTAATGGCCAACAAGTATATTTCAAAAATGCTCAACATTATTAATCATCAGAGAAATACAAATAAAAACTATCATATTCTCTCATTTCAGTTAAAATGGCTTGTATCAAAAAGACTGGGCATAATGGATGCTGGAAAGGATGGGGAGTCAGAGGAACCCTTGTACACTGTTGGTGAGAACATACATTAGTACAGTCATTATGGAGAACAGTATGAAAGTTTCTCAAAAAGCTGAAAATAGAACTACCATATGAGCCAGCAATCCCACCATATGAGCCAGTTATCCCACAATAACCCCTAGGTATACACCCCAAAGAAAGGAAATCAGTATATCAAAGAGATATCTGTACTCCTATATTTATTGCAGCACTATTTGCAGTAGCAAAGATATGGAATCAAATTAAGTGTCCATCAATGGATGAATGGATGAAGAAAATGTGATATTTATAAAAAATGGAATGTTATTCAACCACAAAAAATGAGATCTTGTCTGATATGGTTTCATTCTGAGTCCCCAACACAATCTCACCTTGAATTGTAATAATTCCCACATGTCAAGGGCAGGACCAGGTGGAGATAATTGAATCATGAGAGTGGTTTTCCCTATGCTGTTCTCATGATGGTTAGTGAGTTCTCATGAGATCTGATGGTTTTATAAGGGGCTTCCCCTTTCACCTGGCATTCTCTCTCCTGTCACCCTGTGAAGACCATGATTGTTAGTTTCCTGAGGCCTTCCCAGCCATGCGTACTGTGAGTCAATTTAATAAACCTCTTCTGTTTATAAATTACCCAGTCTTGGATATTTCTTCATAGCAGCATGGGAACAGACAAATACACTGCAGCAACATGGATAAAACTGGAGGTCATTATGTTAAGTGAAATAAGCCAGACATAGAAAGACAAATATCACATGTTCTCACTCGTATGTGGGAGCTTAAAAAGTGGATCTCGTGAAGATAGAGAATGAAATGGTGGTTACCAGAGGCCAGGAAGTTTGTGGGTCCATGAGGAGATGTTGATTAATGGGTATAATTATATGGTTTGATAGAAAAAATAAGACCAAGTGTTCAATAGATCAGTAGGATGATTATAGTCAATATTAATCTACTGTACATTTCAAAATAACTAAAAGAGAATAATTTGAATGTTCTAAAATAAAGAAAAGATGAATATTTAAAATGATGGATATCTCAATTACCCTGATTTGATATTTACAAATTATATTACTGTATGAAGTTCTCACATGTATCCCCAAAATATGTACATCTATTATGTATCAACAAAAACTACAAATACCTAATGCAGTTAAAAGATCCTAGAAATGAGGGAAACTAGAGGAAGCTAACAGTGCAACAGGAAAGATAATGGCAAAGAGAGATTGTGTGTGTGTGTGTGTGTGTGTGTGTGTGTGTGTGTCTGTATGTCTGTGTCTGTGTCTATGTGTCTGTGTTTCAGAGGAGGAGGAGAACAAAGAAGAAGAAAAGGAAGAAGAAAACTGTGAGGACGAAGAGGAAAGCTACACAGAAAGACAGCTCGCAATTTTTTTTTCACAAGATTTAGAGAAGCTGGAACATTCTTTATCTCCTAGTCCTCTAATTTTACAATGTTTTCCGTTTTCTGTACAACCTCCTTGCTCCTTACTATTTACCACCTGAAAGGGCATTGCTAAAGAAGAGATCCAAGCAAGTTTTCCAATCTCATTTCCATAGCAGCAGCAGCTGCTGCCTGGAATCTCAGTAGCAAGTAACTGAACACACCAACTTTCTGCAACCTTTCCACTCCTTCTGTGCTTGCTTGTGATCTCTCCAGAATTCTTCCTTTTCTCCTTCTCCCCAAGTTAAAGTTAAGGTAAATGTTATTGTTAGGAGATTCATAAAAATACCCAAACTTCTGGTCAAATATTATTGTCAGAGAGAGCCTAGACTAACCTATGGGTTAGCCCATTTGTTTCTCCTGTCCTCACAAGGATTTCTGGACCATTTAACATACTGGACATGCAATACTCTCTCTTTCTCTCCTTTGCAACCGTGGCTGTTTATCTTCTTCCACTTCCACCCAAGCTGGTAGTTTGTAATTGAACTGATGGATGGTAGAAACTGTATGAAGCCAATCGTTTGTGTCTTATAAAAGCCTAGACTCATTAAAGAAATTATTATATGCTTCCACAATGTGGAGAGGAAAAGGAGAAGATCTTTGTGGACAGAAAGAGACAGAGAGAAAAAAAAGAACCTAGCAACAGGGTGAGAAAAGGATGGAATTTGGTAGGCAAGAGCAATGCAAACTCACTCTGCTTCTAGCAGTGCCCTGGGGGTGAAGGAGAGAGTTTGGGCAGCTGACTTTTAGCACCAACAAAGACCAGTCTGCAAAGGAGCACCAGAGCTCCAGGCATCCTGAACATCAAAGGATTATGAGGACTTAGAAACAACAGGCATCTGAAAGGGACCAGCATGAATCCCACACTAGAAGTGCCTCCTAAAATATTTGCTTTGCATAAAACTCCAGGACCTTTGCACAATCCTAGAGGAACATTGAGGATTTTGTGAGAGAGACTGGTGGCATACGAGCTTAGGTTTGGATTTAAGTTGATTTTATGAAATGAAGAAATGTGATGTTTCTTACTCTGACCACTCTACAAGTATCATTAATGTAAAGAGATACACATACAAAAAATACACAATCATGATATATGTTTATATGTGTATGATCATATAATCATCAAAAACTTTATTTCTGTAGATTACATGTGGAAGTTAGCAATCCTTTTAAGCAAATATTAGTCTCCCCTTTGAGGGTTTTGAGCTTCATTATGGTCAGGAATTCCTCCCTTTGTGTGTGTGTGTGTGTCTGTGTGTGTCTGTGTGTGTGTGTGTTTGGGAACTGGCTTACTAAGCCTAAACAAATAAATAATTTTTTTACTTGCAAAAAATGTCAAGTTACATTTTCTCAAAATTACCTGACGTAATACCAGTTTAATTGAATGCTTATAAAATTCAAGGAACAAGCAAAATGGTTAGATGTAATAAATTCAAACAAGCTTAGGCATATCAAGTTTTCAAAGCGCAGAAAAAGGCACGCTGTGCTGAATCACTTACATGTGCTTAAAATGCACAAAGGAGCTCACCTATGACAAAACAGCAAGAAATACAAATTCTCTTCTTTTTTCCTCATTGTCTTTTGAGAAACGAAAAACTTACAGTAGTCCTTGAATAGCACAGTCCTCTGGCTTTGTACCTTAAGATGTTACAAAGTTCAGCCTTCAGAAAGGAGTGTAGATACCATATTGGAACTATTCTGAGTCTGGTGCAATGGTTTCTGGAGTTTGCCTTGAACCCACACTCGGTGCATTTTTACTTGTTTTTTCCTATTAACTTGTAAGCGGCAATCAACTGGATTTTGCTTTTCATCTAAACTGGCTTTGCAGAACATACTGTGGACTTCCCCTTTTGTAAAGAAATATGCTCTGGTACCATCTCCTCGAACATACAAATTTTCAGATAAACAATGTCCCTTTTTAAAACGAAGCTGAGTCTTATATCTTCCGTAGTCTCAAAATAACAGCATTTCCCCAGGTTTCAGTAACTTGGACAGTAGGTTTACAACACCTTGCATCCTGTTAGGATGAATAGAAGAGAGCACAAAGGCAAGGAGAATGACATCCAGGATCCCATCTGGAAAAGGGTAAGGTAAGCCATCATCACATACATCATGAACAAAGGCAAAACACTGGGCTGCTCTGTAGGACGAGTGTGACTTTACGAGCTCCACAGCTCCAGAAGCAAAATCACAACAATACAGAAAGGACTCTGGAAAGCTCTGCAAAGTGTTCAAAATTGGAAACACACTATTTCCAACTCCACAGCCAACCTCTAGTATCCTGAAAGTGGCACTGCTACCAGGGAACAATCGGTCTTCATACGTCCTTTTTTGTGTTTTTCAGAGTCTAGGTTGGAGTCTTTTGCTCCAGAGCCCCTCTTGTGGGCAGGCAGAATTCTAAGACTCATGATCTTGGCTCTCTATCTAATTAGAAACTAAAGAGAGTTCTTTGTTTTCAGCTCTCATAGTGCAATTCCATCTAAAACAGTTGCTACCTTAATTCTCTGAGGTGGAGTGCAAGCCTACGTCAGCCTGTTCAATATTTTAAAACACAAGTTTCTCACGTCTCAGCAAATGGAAACCTACAGGGTTGTGGCAGGTCCTCAACATGTATGTCTCTCCAATTCTCCATTTCCTCTATTTAGTAGCAAGTAGTGTGTCTGTGTGTGTGTGTGTGTGTGTGTGTGTGTGTGTGCAGGTGCATGCGCATGTATGTGTCTGATTGGAGGATTATTCCTCTATTTTTCTATAGCATTATCATTTCTCATTTTAAAACATTATTTGCTGTTACTGACCCTCCATTCCAGAAACACGTCGCTTTCTTCCTCTGTACTGGAGTGTAGCAACACAAAGACTCAGCCAACAATTTCACTTGGTGGTCTGATGAACTCTCATAAATGCCTTGTTTACAGCATAAGAATGTAAGTACATATTTATATATAACTCTCTGACAAAATATCCTTTCCATATATCTGATGGCCATTAATTTGGACTTAACTAGTTTTGTCCAAAAATGAAATTCCAAGGGCCAGGGAAGAATAAAATGTACTTGAAAAATTTCTTCTACCTGGTATAAATATTAAATTAAACTTACATGCTAATTGGAACAATAACTGCCCTTTGGATGATTCTACATTACAAGCATCAACTGAAATAAGGTCCCCAATTGTCACTGAGAACATCAAAGGGATCTTACTTTGAGGAATAAATATGTGATTATAGTGATTATGTGGGAATTGTGGTTATATTCTTCAATAAAGAAACATGCTGGGATTTACAACTCTCCTCTGAGACTTAGTCAAATAAATTAACACATATTGAACACCCACAGGATTCCTGCAGCAGAATAAACAAATTATTTTACCAACCTGCAAAACATCAGCTAGTGGACTAAGCTGCACAACGAACTCAGCTGAGCGTGGCCCCAAACAGAACAATTAAGCAGGCGGAATTTATTTTCATTGTGGGTTACGTCTCCATTGTGCAATCTAGAATGGCTTGGACTGGACGTCAGAACTGGATTCTGTTTCCAGCTCTGGCATCTGATAGTTGCATAATGGTATTGAGTTTCAATTTCCTAATTTTGAAATGGGAAATCATTGTTTCCGTCTCATGGATAGTTTCAAAGGAAACAACAACTGGGAAATTACTATTCAAATTGCTAAACATTCTATGGTCATAAAATATTGTTTATCTGCTTCATTTTTTTTCTCAAGACTTCCCTAAAGCAGGCTTTATTTTCATGATCTAATCCCTCTTCTGCTTTTTCTTCTAAATCTTCTCTCCAATCCCCTCCTCTACATTGCTAAATCAGAACACTGTCCAATTCTCAGTTCTCATCCTACTTATCAGCAGCATTTGACAGAATTCACAAATTACTTTATCTTCCTCAAAACATTGTCTATATTGAGGAAATAACATTTCAAGGATACAGTGCACTGTATATAGATATACCTTCTAACATATGTATCTATATCTCTATCATTTTATATCTTGGGAAATTACTTTTTTATTGTCTTTCTGCACATTAGAATGATTTTTCCTTGAAAACAAAATGCGTGTCTACATGTTTTGGTACTTTTTTTCCCAAAGCAATGAGAAAAATGCCTGGTATGAAATAAACAGACAATAAATATTTTTAAATGAGTGAAAAAATGAGTATCCTTGTTACTGAGCCTGAATGTAAAACTAGCCTTAATAATTTTCCATTCTAGGGAAAAATCTTTGTGAGATAAGAGAAGTTAGTGGCTTTTAAAGTGGACACTTTTACATTGATTGAAGTAGGTTTTGATTGTTTGTGCCTGGAATTATTTATGAAGCTGATTCCAGCTAGCATATCAATTATTAATAACTGGGGGACCCAGACAAAGGGGAATTTATATACATTCACAATCTCTTTCATGGTTCTTTACTGGGTACTTATAAGACTGGAGAAAAGAGAAGAAATTGGCAAGAGCCCCATGCTTAGTAGTGCATATGTGAGAAGGTGATTGGATGCTTCTGGAGTCAAACACAAATCATCACCCACTTCCCTGGATTCTTCCCTCGTATGTTGCCAAAAAGCTCAGCCTCTGGGGCAGGAGTGGAAAACCCTTTTATCCCAGAGCACAGGAAGAGATTCCTGTATTCTTACGTAACGCTTTAATATTGTTATATTTAAATAAGGCAGAAGCTATATTTCTAATACTCCTGTATGCCATTTTTCATTTTATGTTAAAATTAATTTAACATAAAATGAAATTTTATTTTATTAACAAATGAAAGTTAATTTGTTCTCTGGAGTTCCATGGGTAATTTTTTTTTCATTTTGGCTTTAAAACTTTCTCTCAAAATAGCAGGATACCATGCAATGTTGTTCAAGATTTCAGCAACTCCAATAATAGGTTTCAGACACCATTATAATGTCTCTTTCTAATATTCAGCAGGGAGATGAAAGCTATAAGAAAGTGTTAAGTAAAATGACTTGGAATTTTTTTAAAAAACCATGATATCAGAGGTGAATAATTCTTTTATGTAGCCTATCAATAGTCTTGAAAGAGCAGAAGAAATAATGAGTGAACATGAAAATAATTCAATAAAAATTACCAAAACTGAAACACAAGGAGAAAATAGAGTGGAGAAGGGGAAACAACAGAAAAGGACATCCAAAAGCTGTAGGATATTTGTCAGCCTGACATATATAAACTTGGTGATCTTGGAGGAGACAGAACAGAGCAGAAGATTATGTGAAAATATAATTGCCAAAATGTACCAAAAATAGTGGAAGATATCAAACCATGGGTCCAGAAGCTAAGAAAATATCAACATGATAATTCTAAAAAGTAGATACATTACAGTCAAACTGCTAAAAACCAAAGCTAAAGAAAAAATCCTAGAGGCAGACAGGAAAGAAAAAGAAATGTTATAAACAAAATACACAAAAATGACAACAAGAATTATAGCAGGATTCTCATTAGAAACTATATTATACTATATTATATTACCCTATACTGTACTATATGACTGTATCATGCACCAGAAGACAAAGTGTTATCTTTAAAATATTGTCAACCCAAAATTCTATACCCAGCGAACATATTTTTAAAAATGAGAGATACAAATGTCAAAAGATGAAATAAACGTGTTTTCAGAAAAACAAACAAGAGAATTGACTGCTAGTAGAACTGTATGTTTTAAAAAATTGTAATAATAGACCTTCAGGTATAAGGAGTGTGAGACCAGATCAAAGCTTGGATCCACACAAAGAAATAAAGAGTGCACGAAATGATAAAAATGAGGATAATAAGATAGATGTTTTAATCTAATTTTTAATAATTAAAAGAGAATTGAATGTCTAAAGTAAAAATCATAGGTTTAAAACATATAAAACTAAGTTTTTCATCCAATAATCCTGTTCAGAATAAATTGGATGACAACAATCATGTAAAGAAGAAGGGGGAAAACTTGAAAGTATATGATTGTAAAGTTCTTGCCCACTTTAAATGAGGTGGCAAATATTTAAAGGTAAACATGGTAAGTTAATGGTTTCTATTGTAATCTATAAAGAAAGTACTAAAACATATACAACTAATAAACCAATAGTAAAAATTAAGTAAAGCTATTTTTTAAAATATTCAATTAATCCAAAAGAAAGCCAAAAAAAAAAGAAAGGTGAATGAACTTGGATGTGTTCAAATAGAATACACTCATGAATTAGTAAATACAAATACAATTATATTAAGAATTATATAAAATGTAAATGTCTAAACACTCAAATCAAATGGCAGACATTGAGAGATTGGTTAAAAAATTCCAACCACTGGCTGTTTACAAGAAATCCAATTTAATTATAAAGATGTGTAGAGATTTAAAGTTAAAGGATGGGAAATAATTATAGTATGAAAGCATTAACTCAGGAAAGCTATAATCACTACTTATATCAGACAAAGCAGACTTCAAAACAAATAGTTCCAGAGGGAAAAAGAGGTATTATATAATAATAAAAGAATCAAGTAGTCAATTAGGTCTAAAAATTCTATATGTATATGCATCAAACCACGCAGTTTCAGAATGCATGAAGCAAAAACTGGTAGACCTGCAAAGAGAAATAGAAAAATCTACAATTGTATTGGACATCTCAATACTCCTATTTTAGTAACTGAATAAGTAAATGGGAATCAATAAGGATGTAGAAAACCTGGACAACATAGGCTGGGCGCAGTGGCTCATGCCTGTAATCCCACCACTTTGGGAGGCTGAGGTGAGTGGATCACCTGAGGTCAGGAGTTCGAGACCAGCCTAGCCAATCTGGTGAAACCCCATCTCTACTAAGAATACCAAAATTAGCTGGGTATGTTGGCAGGCACCTGTAATATCCCAGCTACTCGGGAGGCTGAAGCAGGAGAATCACTTGAACAAGGGAGGTAGAGGTTGTAGTGAGCCAAGATCGTGCCATTGCACTCCAACCTGGGTGACAGAGCGAGACTCTGTTTCCAAAAAAAAAGAAAAAGAAAAAAAAGAAAACCTGGATAACACTATCAACAACTTGACCTAATAAATATTTTGAATACACTATACAACATGAACTAAATACATATTTGCATATGCACATGAAATTTTTGCCAAAATACACTGTGCTCTCAGCTATAGAGAAACATCAACAAATTTTGAGCAATTGAAATCAGGCAACATATGCTATCTCACCAAATGGAATTAAAATAAAAATAAATAACAGAAAGAAATATGGAAATGCTCAAATATTTGGAACTAAATAACACACTTTAAAATAGCCCATGAGTCAAAGAGCAAATAGCAATAGAAACTTAAAAATATTTTGCACTGAATGAAAAAGAAAACACAACATATGGAACACACCTAAAACAGTGCTTAAATTGACATTTATGTAACATTAAATGCCAATTTTTAAAAACAATGATGTTTCTGAAACAATATTTTAAGATTTTAAGAAACCATAAAAAATAAGCGGAACAAATTAAACTTAAAGCACGCAAACGGAAACAGTAAAAATAAGAGCAGAATTCAATGGAATTTAAAACACAAAAAGAATAGAACTAAAATCTGATTCTTTGAAAAAAATTAATAAAAATATAACAAAGATGCCCAAGTAAAAGTTCAGGACATGATAGCTGCACAGCTGAATTCTACCAAATATTCTAAAAAGAACTAGTGCCAATCCTTTTCAAAATTTTTTAAAAATCCAAACTCATTTTATAAGGTCAGCATTACCCTGAGACCAAAGCCGGAAAAGGACACTACAAGAAAAGAAATTTACAGACCGATATCTCTGATAATCATAGATGCAAAAATCCTCAATATTAGCAAATGAATCCAACAGCACATTAAAAGGATCATTCGCCATGATGCAGTGGGAGTTATTTCTGGGATGCCAGAATTGTCCAACATAATCAATAAATGTGGTACACCACATTAATAAAATAAAGGATAAAACTCATATTATCATCTCAACAGATGCAGAAAATGTATTTGACAAAATTCAACACTCTTTCATGATAATAACTTAAGGATAGAATAAATATATCTCAACATACTAAAGGCCATATATGACAAGCTCACAGCTAACAACATACTTAACGGTGAACATCTGAAAGCTTTTCCTCTAAGATCAGGAGTAAACGTAAGTGCCATTCTTACCACTACCATTTAAAATAGTATTCAAAGTCCTAGCCAGAGTAATCAATCAAGAAAACAAAATAAAATACATCCAAATCAGAAAGAAATAAGTTAAATTGTCTGGGTGCAGATGACATAATCTTATGTATAGAAAACTCTAAAGATTCCCCCCAAAACTGTTAGAACTAATAAATAAATTCAGTAAAGTAGCAAGATATAAAAATCAATATACAAAAATCAATTGTTTTTCTATATGGTGATGACAAGCTATTCCAAAAAATAAGAAAACAGCCCAATTTAGAATAGCATCAAAACAAATACAATACTTAGGAATAAATTTAATCAAGGAGTTAAAAGATCTGTACAATAAAACTCTAAGACATCGATGAAAGAAATTGAAGAAGACACAAGTAAACGGAGAGATATCTCATGCTCATGGATTGGAAGGTTAGCACTGTTAAAATATCTATACTACATAAAGCAATCCACAGAGTCAGTGAAATCCTTACCAAAATTCCTGTAGGAATTTTCACAGAAATTGCAAAAAACAACCCTAAGATTCTTATGAAATTACAAAAGACCCTAAATAGACAACATACTCTTGACTAAGAAGAACAAAGCTGGAGGCCTCGTCCTTCCTGATTTCTAACCATATTACAATGCGTAGTAATCAAAACAGTTTGTTAATGGCATAAAAACAAACACATGAACCAATGGAACAGAACAGAGAACCCAGAAACAAACACACACAAATGCAGTTGTTACGGTTTGAATGTGTCCCCTCGAAAATTCAGATGTTGTCAATATGATGGCATTAAGAGGTTGGGCCTTTAAAAGAAGAATACACCATGAGGGCTCCTTCCACATAAATGAGATTAAAGTCTTCATAAAAGAGGTTTCATGCAGCATTCAGCAGCTTGCCTTTCGGATTTTTGCCATGTGAAGTCATAAGTTTCTCTTTTGCAGGGAATATAGACATCACCAGATAACCAAAACCTCCTGGTACCTTAATCTTGGACTTGTCAGCCTCTACAACTGTGAGAAATAAATTCCTATTCTTTATAGATTACCCAGTCTGTAGTATTCTCTTATAGCAGCACAAATGGACTAAGACAACAGTCAACTCATCTTTGATAATGGCCCAAGAGTATACAACATGAAAAGGATAGTCTGTTTGATAAGTAGTTTTGGGAAAACTGGATATAAATAATTTGAAAGAGAATATAACACTTTCACGATTCATAGGTAATGTGATTGTAAACATAGAAATCTAGAATAATCTAAATAGATTTTTAAATTAACAAAAGGATTTAGTAGAGTATCTGGATACAACCTAAATATAGACATATCAATTGTATTTCTATTAACAGAAACAAATAACTAGGAGAAAAGTATCACTTACAATAGCATTAAACAATATAAAAATATTAGGAATTCATAAAATATGTGAAAATCTCCATGGAGAAAATTATGATTTTATTGAAGAATATTAAAAAGACCAAAAGTAAAAGGAAGATATGCCATGTTTATGGGAAAAAATATTTTTCAGATGTAAATTTTATCAAAATTAATCTATAAATTTCATGAGATTCTCATAAAAATGAGAAGAGATAAGAACAGGCAAGATCCTCTTGAAGAAGACATATTAGACAAAAAAGTCATCTATCAGATAATAGAATTTGCTTGAAGCTATGGTAATTAAGACAGTGTTTGTTTTTTTAGCACAGAGATAAGGAGCATAGACCAGTGACACAGATCAGGAGTTCAAATACAGGCCTTCACATATATGGACACAAAATGACAGAGACACCATAACATGCCAATGGGTAATTGGCAAGCTTCAACAAATAGAACTGGGACAGTGAAATGACCACTTGAAAAAAAATTTAAATGGTATTTCCAGATAGATGAAGAGCCTGAAAGTGAAAGACAAATCTATAAAACTTTAGGAGATAAGAAAATGTCTCCATGAAGTAGAGTAGGAGAATATTTCTTAAACAATATACAAAAGTCACTAAGTAAAAAGGAAAAATCAAAAAATTCAAACACATTCAAATTTTTAAAACCCATTCATAAAAACAATATTAATGAGAGTGAAAAGATAAGCCATAGAAAGAGAGGTTATGATTGCAACACATATATCTTGAAAAAAGATCTGGTATACCAGCGAAATCTTACAAATCAAGAATAAATACAACACCACCTAAAAGAAAATGAGTAAATAAGGCTTTAATGGTTTCCTTACAAAAGATGAGATCCAGGCAACCTGTAATGCATTAAACTGTGTCTCTCAAAAATTCATATAGTGAAGTGCTAGCCCCCAATACTGCAGAATGCAATAAAATTTACAAATAGGATTGTTGCTTACGTAATTAGTTAAGACAAGATCACACTGAAGTAAGGTGAGCTCCTAACTCAATATGATCATTGCCTTATAAAAAGAGGAAATATGGACACAGACACACAAACAGGGAGATTGCCGTGTGGACATTATGGCAGAGATTGGGCTGGTGCATCTGTAAACCAAGAAGCACAAAAGATTTCCAACAAACCACCAGGAGCAAGGCAAGAGGCACAGAAGAGATTCTCACAACCCACAGAAGGAACCAACACTGCTAGCGCCCCAGACTTCCAGCCTCCAGAACTGTGAGACAATAAGTGTCTGTTTAAGCCACCCAGTTTGTGGTCTTTGTTACAGCAGCCCAAGCAAACTAATTCATGGTCAATTAACCTAAGAAAATGTGACCAAGCCAGTAATTAGAAAAATCAAAATAATAATAATCTATTTCTGCACGCCAATCAGATGGGCAATAGTACAAAAATATCAATGAATGGTGAGGATGTAGAGCAATAGAACTATCCTGTCATCTACTACTTTTGACAACCACTTTCCAAACAGTTTGGAACAACTTGATATCATCTGGTAAGTTAAATGTATACATTATTTCTTAATTCAGAAATTCTACTGTCAGGTGTATATCCTAGTGACTAATCAGTGTGTATAATGATTTCTAGGCACCCAGGATACATACACAAACATGTGTAATTAGAAGCTAAATGAGAAACAAACTAAATCTATCAATAGCAAAGTAAATAAATAGATCAGTGTATACAGTTGATCCTTGAACAACACAGGTTTGAACTGCGTGGGTCCACTTACATAGGAATTTTATTTTTCAGTAAAAACAGTAGGCCCTCTATATGGGCAGGTTCCACATCCACACGTGGATCAAAAATACTGTACAATATTCACAGAATGTGAAACCCTTATATAGGGAGGTACAACTTTTCATATCTGCAGGGTCAACTGTGAGACTTGAGTATGTGCTGATTTTGGTATCCATGGGCAGTCCTGAAACCAATGTCTCATGAATACTGAAGGCCAACTGTATTTCTTGCAAAAATGAAAAAAAAGTAAAGCTACGCACAACAATACGGATGACCATCACAAACAAAATTTTTAAAATATGATACAGATGGTTACATAAGTGTTTGCTTTATGATTATTTGTTAAACCAAATCAGCACATTATTTGTTTTTCTCTAGTTATATTTCACAATTTAAAAATTCTAATCTTTGTTTTCTATTTGGGGAAGTCCCACCCAATGGCTTCAATCTTTAGGTAGAAATTTGTCACTTGCCTACCTCTAAATGCACAGTCCAGAAGAGTAAAAACAGCAACAATGTCAAGATTCTGTTTAAGAAAAAAGAAGAAGATAGATATTTGGTAAGGAATTAGTAGTATCTGCTCCCCTCGTGCCAGTCATTGTTTGACATGCTTGTGCAATTATACTTTTTCTTTTTTATATACTTTTAAGGTATATATTTTTTCATACAAAAATGTGCATAAATGAGGTCTGCTCTAAAACTTGAAGAAGAAATTTTCTACATAAATTTTCTACATTCAACTTAGTGTGAATGAGTATGTCAGCGGTTACCTTGATTTACTTCTAAAAAACTGTCAAGTGAAAGTGTGCATCCTCAAGAACGAATCCCTCTGTGAGACAGATTATAGACTATCCCTCTTCTGTGGAGTTGGCCTCTCACTCAACTTGGCACAGTGCTCTAGAGAGGGCAGGCCTGCAACTATTTCCTGGTTCTGCTGAAGTGACAAGGATATAAATGGGATTATACTTTTCGGAATTTATCATTGCATTTTTACCTCAGGATCACTCTTTTTTTTTTCTAAATTTCAGAGGTTTTTGGTAATCCAAAATCTTCTGTGTGATGCCTGAGCCAACCCTTCCTCATAATTCTCTTCCCCCTAGTAACTTAAGGAGCCTCTATAGAAGTGGGGAGAGACAGAAGTGGAAGTCTGCTGGGTAGGGCTGCTTGGAAAACTTTTGCTTTCTTGACACAAAGGGATCTTTTCTGCTTGTACAGAATGTTGTGGAGATGTTGGCAGGTGTGATGCAGCAAGCACGGGGACTAAAGCAAACATATCATGGATTGTGGAGCAGAACTTGGACCAAACCCAAATCCCAATAAGCATTGCTGAACACTTGCATCAGCCCAGGATTACCTATCTATAGACTCCTACATCACATGCCATTAGATGCAGAGGCTACATCCTAAGATGTATTCCAGAAATGTTAGAACATAAAAATTATTTCTCACTCTGTCTACCTGTAGATAAATAGAAGCCATTGTTGTAGGACCCCATCCAGGGGCCTATGTCATATAAATTATTGAACGACAGTCTATTAGCCCATTCTCATGCTGCTATAAAGAACTACCCAAAACTGGGTAATTTATTAAAAAAAAAGAGGTTTAATTGACTCACAGTTTCACAGGCTATACAGAAGGCATGGCTGGGGAGGCCTCAGGAAACTTACAATCACAGCTGAAAGCGAAGGGGAAGCAGGCACATCTTCATATGGCAGCAAGAGACAGAGAGAGTGAAGGGGGAAGTGCTACACACTTTTAAACAACTAGATCAAATGAGAACTCTATCACAAAAACAGCAAGGGGGAGCCCCCCCCCCCGCCATGATCCAATCACCTCCCACCAGGCTCCTCCTCCAACACATGGGGATTACAATTCAACATGAAGAATTGGGTTGGGACACACAGAGCCAAACCATATCAGACAGTCATTTGAAATTTGACTTAAAAATCAGTAAACTACCTAGATAAGAGATTATAAATAACTTCCATAACAATTTGGTAATAAACTCCTGATAAGTCCTATATTTTAAAAAAATCCAGCTAAACTAAAACTAAACAAAAATACTATTAATAGAGAGGCTTTCAAGTTCAGAAGAGTTAACGCTAGTTTAATTCCTCATCTTTATTCCCCAGAGTCTTGCTCTGTCACCCAGGCTGGAGTGGCATGCTGGGCTCACTGCAGCCTCTGCCTCCTGGGTTCAAGCAATTTGCCTGCCTCGGCCTCCCGAGTAGCTGGGATTACAGGCGCTGTGCACCATCACACCTGACTAATTTTTGTATTTTTAGTAGAGAGAGGGTTTCACCATGTTGGCCAGGCTGGTCTTGAACTCCTGACCTCAGATGATCCACCCGCCTCAGCCTCCCAGAGTGCTGAGATTACAGGTGGGAGGCACCGCGCCTGGACTCCTCATCTCTTTTCTTACCTTAAAGAAGTTAACTAACTTTTTGTCTCAATTACTTAATCTGTTAATTAGTCAATAATACCTTTTTCACAATATTATTGCTATACATGGAAAACAGCAATTACATTTCTAGTACATGGTACTTTTTCAATAAATAGCAGCTATCATTAAAGCTCACAAAATCAAGTCATTCCCTAAGGTCACTAGCTATGCCAATTGATTCTTCTTGGGGCAATTGATTCTTCTTTTACATAATAAGTGGATTAGACAAAATGACTCTTTAATATTCTATAACTACATAAGACAAAAGTTGTCCCTATAAACCAGCATCTCATACAAGTGGAGTTGCAGAGAAAGAAAATAATCCTTGAGTTCTAGTCCTAACTCCACCACTGCCCACCAGGTCAACAGAGAAACCACAGATCCCTTCTGTGTAGAATTACAGGGTTGAGTGAATATGATCTCTGATAGTCTCTGATGCTGTTGGTATCAGACAAAAATGTCTGATACTTTTGGTCATGGTGGGCAGACAACATGTGAAAGCAGAAGTGAGTTCAAAGCTGGAAGAGTTCACCATATTTCAGGATCAACTGCTGAGACTTGGATGTCTGGCACCATTTTGATCAAAGGCTCAAACCTGTGCCTCTTGACTCTGGTGTCCAGTGCTGGGAAGTCTATTTGAGACACAGTTTTGCTTCCCTTGCTCTAGGATAAAAGGGAAGTTATAGGCTTGTATTAATTAAACGTCCGTAAAGTGTGGATGAGTGAGGCACATATACAATGAAAGTGAAGAGGGATGTAACCAACCTAAGGAAGGAGTTCTAAATTCCATCACCACACACTAGGCCTATATGAAGAGATAACACAATAATTATAGAAAAGGGATTATAAGCACCAGGACCTGAAAATCACCCCCCTCCTTTTTTTTTTTTTTTTTTTTTAATGGAGATAGAGTCTTGCTATGTCACCCAGGCTGGAGTGCAGTGGCGTGATCTCGGCTCACTGCAATCTCTGCCTCCTGGGTTCAAGCAATTCTCCTACCTCAGCCTCCCGAGTAGCTGGGATTACAGGTGCCACACCCGGCTAATTTTTTTTTTTTTTTTTTTTTTGTATTTTAGTATCACCATGTTGCCCAGGCTGGGCTCGAACTCCTGAGCTCAGGCAATCCGCCCGCCTCGGCCTCCCAAAGTGCTGGGAAAATCCCCTTTGAATGTAAGGGACAGGTTACCTAGGAGAAAGGCACAGCATTGCAAACATAAAATTAAGCAGTTAATTTCAGAGGAAAAGACTGAATTTTAGAAAGCCCCTGTTCACTGGAAACAAAAAATGTGACCATACAAAAGAGCCTATAGCATCATTTCCAGCTTAGTCTAGTTAGTAGGGAGGGAATCATGATGTGTTGTGTGTGTGGTCTGGGCCTCAAGCCATTGGGAAATGCTTAGAAGAATTTGATCTACTATGTTTGTAAGTCTGATTTACTTGATTTACAATTTCTACAATTTCAGTACTTAGCAAGATGTTGTTAGATCTGTATTTGAGTGTTTAAAATAAAATCTGTATATATCTTAGTCAATTAAACATTTGAGATAATACAGATGTATTAAAGTTGTCATTGTAGTTTAACATATCCAAGGCAATTTTATTAAATACATAAAATGGTGTTGTTTGAAAAAGAATTTGATCTCACATATCAAATTCAGAAAAGCATTTTTTCAAACTTACTAAATGTAAAAATATAAGATTTATAATTCAAACTTAAAGTCTTGAAAATTTTTAATTTAAAAATTGTACCTTTAATCAAAGGAATATTGATTAAAATCCAAGTTTGGGATAGAATTCCTGTTCCTGAACAAAATCCCCACTGGTATTATTCCTTTCAGCATTTGTCTTCCTCTAGTCTGGCTACCCCAGGCAAAGTGCAGCAGGAGGTAGAAGAATCCCATCATAAGTAGGTAGGCACAAATCTTTCACGTGTTTCTGCCCATGCCTGCATCTGTAGTGCCACCTAGTGTCAGAGAGGGATAATAACATTTTTAGAAGTCAAGGGGTGGAGCATGAAACCCATTTCAATTATCAGTTTTTTCTTAAATTCTGAATGTGTGAAACTTTCCAAAATCGTGGTGTCTAAGCCTTTTTTCTCCCTGCTGTCTCATGGCATTTTGTGTTTTCTTGTTTATATTCCCATAGCACATTCTATTCATATCATTGAGTATATTTCTTAGCTTTGGGTTTAGTAAAACCTCTGCCTTCATGAAGCTTGTGCACTAGTAAGATTTTCACTTCTGTCATACTATTTATCACAGCTGGTTCATATCAGCATTATTTATATATGTCCACCTCTTTTATTGCCTGGGAGCTGTTTTCTCAATAGTGCCTCATTACTAAAGAGGGCCTTGCATTGTGTTCAATGAATACATATGGAATTAAATAGATGTGCAAAAAAGAATATTAAGCATAATGTACAAATAAATTGATTTTATAGATTTAATGTTCCTTTCATCTTTGTGTATTTGGTCAACAATTATTTTCTTCATCTGTTTTATGCTTGAAGTCACACTGTTGTATACTTTCTAGCTAGAATAAGAGATAAGATAATGGAATTTCTCTTCTTTTGCATGAGAATGATTAGACGCTTATAAAAGAAAATGGTCAAGTCTATGATTTTTACAAAATAACATCATTTAGTCATCTTTTCTACTGTATTCTATTTCCTAATTTATCAAATGTTATGTGTCATGTGAGAAAATTTATTCAAGTACTACATACACAAACATCATCTTCCACAAACATGTCCTACTGTTAAATAAACATATCATTAATGAATCACAATGTTCAACTCATTAAAAGAAATTATAATTTTTTAAAAAGATAATTAATACTGGATGAGTTGAGGTAGAAATAATAGGTAATAATAATAGTAGTAGAATAATAGAAATAATAATGAATAAAAAATAATAGAAATATTTTATTTGATCCCAGGATACCTGATATCAAATGTACCATTTTAAGGAATCTTATATACTAGTCTTTTAAAAATGCAAACAATATTAACTAGATTCACAATAAAGAAGCTGATCTGCATAATTTTCATGTATTTGAAGCTCATGCAAATACAGAATGTAAAAACACCTATGATGTTTTGTTTCCTCATTCTAACCCCTAGAATGTGTGAATATGCTATATAACATAGCAAAGTCAGGCTAAGGTTGCTGATAAAATTATAGTTGCTAATCAGCTGACCTTAAAATAGAAAGTTTAGCCTGGCTTATCGAGGTGGGCCCAATGTAATCATGAGGATCTTTAAAAGTGGAAGAGAGAATCAGGAGAGAGCACCAGAGGTGGTAGCATGAGAAGAAACTCAGCCTGACTTTGCTGGCTTTGCAGATGGAGAAAGAGGGCCAGGAGTGAAGAGGGCAGCCTCTAAAAACTGGAAAAGGCCAGAAAACAGATTCTTCCTAATAATTCTCAGAAAGAAACACTGCCCTGAGGGCACTTTGATTTTAGCCCAATATGTTAGTCCGTTATTGCACTGCTATAAAGAAATGCCTGAGACTGGGTAATTTATGAAAACAAGAGGTTTAAGTGGCTCATGTTTCTGCAGGCTGTACAGGAAGCGTAATAGCATCTGCTCCACTTCTGGGGAGGTCTCAGGAAACTAACAATGATGGTGGAAGGCGAAGGGGAAGCAGGCATGTCTCACATGGCTAGAGCAGGAGGAAGAGAGTTGCAGGGAGGTTCATGGAGGGGATGGTACCAACCCATTCAGGAGAAACTGCCCCCATGATCCAATCACCTCCCACCAGGCTCCACCTCCAACACTGGAGATTGCAATCGAACATGAGATATTGATGAGGACACAGATCCAAACCATATCACCCAGTGAGACCCATGTCAAACTCCTAATCTAGAGAACTGCAAGTTAATACATCTGTGTTGTTCCTTTGCCACTAGATATGTGGTAATGCGTTGTGGCAGTGATAGGAAATTAATTCATTCCTACACCCTTCTACTAAAGAATGATAGAAACTGTTGAAATTGCATTCCATTAGCTGTCAATATTGTTTATATTAAGTATTTAAATTAGGCTGCAAAAGTCAGGCAAGGAATAAACAATCCAGCCTTTTGATAGCAATACCAGAAGGATTTCATTAACTTGGGATTTCCTAACATCCAGTTAGTGATATACTGAGAAAGACCAAAGATCAAACCCCTATTATGGAATAAGAGTTATAGTCATTTATTTAGTATATATATATATACAAATTGTTCATATACAACATATAGTATATATGAGCAATTTACTTCATAACCTCACTGTTTCTATATATATATATGTGTGTGTGAACATATATATATTTATACATATATATACATATATGCATTTTTTTCACATACATATTTTATACAGACTTGTGTGTACATATGTGTCTGCACACACACACACACGCACACATATATATATAAAATCGGAACAAGTAAAAATATAAGATAGCAGACAAAATGTCTCAGTTAGTTACTGGCCAATCTGCATTTGGGTTTTTTCCTGTGCTTTAAAAGTGATATTGAATTTTCTCCAGATTTTCTATGCTGTTCTGATCCAGTTCGTGTTGCAACCCCATTTTCTTGTACCAAAACCTTTATCACGATTTGTAAAAGATTCTCAGTATGTAAAATTGTAATTGCTTCTAGATTTTGTCATCAATACTTTTATAAGGTTTCGCCTTCTCCAATAGACCTGAAAAATGCCAAGTTCTTACTTTGCCTGTTATCCCAGAGTGACTTTGCTTTTAGCTTTCTCAGTGCTTCAGCTCTGCATTGAGTTCTGATCTCTCTCCTAAGTCCTGTGTCTGCGTGCACTCAAAACAACATTGGTAGAGCCAAGTTAAATCCTCCAATATGATGTCAGGTCAGGAGCATAGCTTGAGACTTCTGTTTTCATCGTGGCTCTGCTACTTACTACCTGTGTGACTTGGAACAAACTTTGGTGTCCTCCTTATTACTCCATTTCTCATCTATAGAATGGAAGATATTAATACACACCTAACAGAGTGGTTGTCAGGATTAGATGAGTATATATAACACTCATCTACACAAACATTTACCATATAAAATACCATTCCATGATAGTGAATGCTACCATGAAAGTTGTGCTAACCAGAACTAATATTATCAGGAAGTATAAGGGGGCTTAGCTTCTACATGTATAAATCTGAGTATTGATATGATATTGTCAAGACTCTCTTCCTCTCTTAGTTCTGCTTTTTATTTGCGCTGATCTTATTTTCAGGGTATCTGTTTGTGGTAGCAAAATGATTGGCAGTAGCTTCATCTTCTGAGCAACGACAGCAGGAGAAAAAAAAGGAGTATATCTTTAAAGGTGCTTCAATATAAATCCCAGAATTAGTTCTGATTGGCCCTAACGGAATCATGTGACTAGTCCCTAAACCAATCACCATGTTCAGAAGAATACAAGCCTCTTATTGGACAGTCTGGAAACAGAAGCAAAATAAAATTCGGGGAAATAGAAGTGAAAAAGCTGGCACAAATAACAAGCAAAAGCTTCCAGAAACATCATCCCGTTCAGCTGCATCGATCCTGTACAAAGGAGTCTGGTGAGGGGGCCCAAGCAGCTGCTGAAATCCAGCCAATTCCCCTCTTGTCCCACCTAACTGGGAGCCGAAGATCCTCAGGTGTCCTTTGTGCTAGGTGTGGCCCTGATCACATTCCCTTCCCCACTCCATGTCCCCAGGCCATGAGTAGGGCTAAGTTGAGAGAAGGAGAAAAGCTTTGAACTAAAGGGGAGATTAAAGTCTTATTTTGATTTGACGAGGCATTTTAATACCTAAAAATTACTAGTTTTATATATACATAAAAAATATATATACATATAAACGCATATATATAAAATATATGTATATATTACGTATAACTAGTAATTTTATATAGTAATATATAACTACTATATATATAACTAGTTATGTATATAAAATATATATAACTAGTTATATATATAAAAAATATATATATATATATATTTTTTTTTGAGACGGAGTCTCGCTGTGTCACCCAGGCTGGAGTGCAGTGTCGCGATCTTGGCTCACTGCAAGCTCCACCTCTCGGGTTCACGCCATTCTCCTGCCTCAGCCTCCCGAGTAGCTGGGACTACAGGCGCCCACCACTACGCCCGGCTAATTTTTTATATTTTTAGTAGAGACGGGGTTTCACTGTGTTAGCCAGGATGGTCTCGATCTCCTGAACTCGTGATCCACCCACCTCGGCCTCCCAAAGTGTTGGGATTACAGGCGTGAGCCACCGCGCCCCGCCGTAATATTCTTATAATACCTAAAAGGGACTGGAAAACTGTGGAATCACCAAGATACATTAAGGGATGAAGAGAAATAAGACAGAGCAAACCCGAAGGTAGTAGTTGGAAGAAAAACATAAGACTGTGTTCAGGTTGTGCCTGTTAAGTCAGCTCATTCACTAAAGCTGGTTACTTGTGGGCATGATGGTCTCTTTACAGCATTGCAGAATTTAAAAATTTGTATAAAGAATATATTTATCACTAGGCACGCACCAGGAAACAAAGTTTCATTTCTCTGAAAAACTAACGGAGGCCGAGGAAGGAAGCCAATATTTATCGATGTGAACCATGAACTCAGCCCTGTATCTTCTTGATCCCCTGGAATGCTCCCAAAGATCCTGAGACATGTTATTGTTTCACATTTGAGGAAACTGAGTCTCAGAGATGATAAGTGATTTAACCCAATTCAAAGCAATGGTATAATGGTGTGGGGAGGGTCAAATGTAGTCCATTTTGATGAAAGAGTATTTAGTTTCTCATCTCGCATTGTGTGAAAGTGAAAGCAGTTGTAAGATGGGCCCCATCTAAATCTCCACAGTCTTTGGGCACTTACTTGGGAACCCACACATTGGTCCCTCAAACTTTAATCTGCCGGGAGTCACCACACAGCCTTGACCTAGGTTAAAGTGAACTGAAACTGAAAAGGGTGTTGTGTAGTCCAGTTTCTAATCCAAACAGCTGAAGAACAGGGTGTGCACCATAAATCACTGAATTTCACAACAGTGAACTTTTAATGTGGAGGCAAAGAATTTTTTTCATATTTATGCAAAAAAAATTTAAGTTAAATGTTTGTATTCAAATTCCATGCTTGTTCCTGGGGAAGGTGTGCATTCACTGGTGGAAACATTCTCCTTTTCTCTTTGAAGGAACTGCAAAGCCTACATACAAAGCCAAAAAATCTACTATCTAGCCCTTTTGTTTAAAAAAAAAAAAAAAAAAGAAAGAAATGCCAATCCCTGTCCTAGAGCATTGGTTGTTAAACTTGGTTGCACATTACAATCACCTGAGGAGCTTTTAAAATTCCAGATGCCCACACCACATGCCAGACCAATTAATTCAGAACCTCACGGGGATGGAACTAGGCGTCATTTTTAAAAGATCTCTGCTAAGTTGAGAACTCCAGAACAATGGTTTTCAAATATTGGTGAGCACAAGAATCACCTGACCTGACTGTCAAAAACGCAGTCCAGGGCCACATTTCCAGATTGTCTGATCTGATAGGACTGGCAGAGGCCCAGGAATCTACATCAGCACACCAGGGCTCATGACATAGGAGCCTCAGGACTTTATTTCAGAAGTAACCAAGGCACACGCCTTCTAATTTCATAAAACTTGCTTTATGAAAAGTTTCACATCAACTCAAGTGTTTACAGAACTATGATTTATAAGAATGAGTCATTACTACAAAGTACAACCTGTACCAGCAGTCCTACTCCTTACCATTAAAAATGATCCTGCACACAGAAAACATTTCACCCACATCCTATTTTACTTAACCTCTGAGTGTCATGACTGCAAAAAAGACAACGAGTTTCCCCAGAACAATTCATAGTCTCTATGATTGCCCTTAGGAGTTTGGTTTTTATTAGCATAGAAAGAAGGAATGAATAACTGTTAATAATTTGAAACATCTAGAAATATTTGTATTCCTCTGACTGTGCTTAGGGTTGCTTTAAAAACCAGCAGGACAAAAAGCTCATTTTTATTCAACTGCAATATTTAAAAATTAATAATAACTTAACTTTTAGGGCAGCAGTGTCGGTGACCAAAATTTCTAATCAAATTATGATAAATGTGTACCAAACCCATTGTTTTCACAGGGTCTCTGTACTATCTGTGTAATGGCAGGGACCTTAAATCAGTAGTTCCCACATGACTTCAGTTTCTACATTTGCAGGACCTGTGTGTGGCAGTGGCTTTTCAGATTCCTCCTCCTTCTTTGGGCATTACTAGGATAAATGTAATTAAAGTAGTCAGTGAGATCCTCATTAAGCCTGCCTTTCACATCTACTGAGATCCTAGTGGAGTTTCATATAGGTCTTTCACAGTCTCATGGAGGAATCACCATCTTATCACTTATTTTCCTTTTTTTTTTTTTTTTTTTTGACAGGGTCTCACTCTGTCACTCACGCTGGAGTGCAGTAATACAATCTCAGCTCACTGCAACCTCCCTCTCCTGGGTTCAAGCGATTCTCCTACCTCAGCCTTCTGAGTAGCTGGGACTACACCCAGCCAATTTTTGTATTTTTAGTACAGACAGGGTTTCACCACGTTGGCCAGGCTGTTCGGTCTTGAACTCCTGACCTCAAGTGATCCACCTGCCTCAGCCTCCCAAATTGCTAGGATTACACACCTGGCCTATTTTTCTTTCATTTACCCTCATGTCTACTAAAGGCTTGTTGGGATCCTGACTGATAACTGCGCAGTCAGGCAACGGGAGAAAAGTGAAGGAAAGCACACGTGAGATATTGATTGATTGGTTTTGCTTCCTAAAATTCAAAGACATCAAAATATCCAATACGATTCTAAAGAAAACCTAGCACGTCCTTTCTAGTAGCAGTCATTTGGCTGCATGGATTAACAATCCAACCTTCCACCGGATGAAATAACTTTTGGAAAAAAATGAAATCTTTTTTTTTCCAGAAGAGGAGATGCTAAGCACCAAAGAGATGAGCTGGAAGGAAGGTCAGTTTTTCCCCAGTGCATGAAGAAGAATGATTCTAAAGCAAGGAATTCCTGGCAACTTGCGTTTCCTCGCTCAGTGTCAGAATTTTAAAAACCAACAAATGTCGTATTTCAGTTGGCCACAAGATGGCAGGATTTCGGCACATTCCCACAGATAATGGCCTCCTCTTCCCATCAGGATTAATGGATGGTAGTGATTTAAGCGTGACACTCTCTTCTCAAGAGACTTCATACTCTCATAAATGAAATACGAATATGGTTCAAGGACTTATGTTTTATAGTTTTAAAATACCAAGAGTCAGCGATTCACATAATATAACTGGCATCCACAAATGCTAAAGCTATGGAAAAGGTTCTAGTTTTGTTAATGGGCCTCTCATCTATCTCACTGGATGAGGCCTGGGAACCACCTGGACTCTGTTTTCCTTTGCTAAGCCTTTCTCAGAAGGAGCAAGTCTTGCTGCTACTGTGGACACACAGCTTCTGGGAGTTCCACAGGACCACATGCAGAGAAAGGAAGGGAAGCAAACTTTGAAGGTGGAAATAAAGGAAAAGGTTGTGGGGGAAAAGAGAATGTTTTCACTTTGAGTTAAAAAAAAAAGAGGGACAAAGAAGTGTCCAGTAGGGTACAGCCTGTCAGAAAACCCCAGACTGTGATACAGCTCTAACATATCCATTCATTCGTTCATTCATTTGTCCATCCGATATTTATTAAGCAATTGTGTCTCAAGGAATGGAAAAAGGGGGAAAAATATTCTACCCTCAAAGAGCCAGTCCATTAGAACGTTTCTTGAAAAGACTGAGAAAAAGAAAAATTCCATATGATAACTAGACTAAAACAAAAGAAAACTACAGAGCGATTGGAAAAGGAATTGGCAGAATTACAAACCATGTGAAGAATGAAGAGGGCGCCCTGCAGGGGTTATCAACAAGGAGTAATAGGGGGCCATGAGATCAGATAAAAAGTCAGAAACCGGGTGCTCCTGGGGAGTTGGGGGTTGAACATTTATTTGTAGGAAGGTTGGGACCCCATTTGGTAGGAGGAAGTTGGGACTGGAATTAGAAACAACAAAAAGTACTTGAGTTTCATCAGAGATTTCAGGACTGGCTGGCTGTATGACCTTGAGCGATTAGCTAAATCTTTCTAAGCTTCGATTCCTTCATCTGTAAAATGGATCCTGCAATAACTAACTAGGGGAGCTAATAAGGATGATAAAGGTGAAAACATAAGGGAGTGTGCCTGGAATAGAATTGTTCATTATATAATGTCAGTTGTTCTTCTTCCCTGTTGGACCATTTAAGAAAGTTAGCAAAAAATATACGGAGAGCAGGGCCCTCCATGCTGAATAGCTAAACAGACACACTTTGATCCCACAAGCCCAGCTCCTCCCCGGCACTCATACCTGCAGTAAAAGCAACGGTGATGGATTCCTGGGCTCAGAAATCCTGAGCTAGATTGATAGAGGCCCTATGCTGCATTCCACCAAGAGGCATGGAAACACACTGTTTGCCTTTTTATATAAACATATATACATGCTCCTCATGATAAAAAGAAAGAGAGACAGACAGAGAGTTTAAACTATTAACCCTCTTTACACAGTACAATCCCATACTCCTGTTCATGTAACCACACAGCAGGCTGTGCTGTTTTGACTGATGCGTGTGTGTGTGTGTATGTGTGTGTCCATGTGTGTGTGTGTCTGTGTCTGTGTATGTGTGTATGTGTGTGCATGTGTGTGTGTATATCCTCATATATGCATGTCCATGTACCTGTACCCATACCTGTAACTCAGATGCTGGCCATCTCCAGATGAACCCCATCTTTTCCCCTTTCCAACCTGGAAGCTGATGGTAGCATTTTTCTACACTCTACACAAAGGAAATTCACTCCACAGAGCATTAGGAACGATGCAGAATTTGCTGAAGTCTTCTTCACCCTATGGCAATTCTTTTCTAAGTCTTCCTTCACCACCACCACCAGTTGGGAATTTGCTTCTCTTTGACCTTGCCTAACACTGCACCGAGCCTTGAACCTGCCCACTGCCCTCCTTTATAATACTGAGCCTCTGCCTCCTTCCCCTTGAACTTCAGCCCTCAGGCTGAGGCACTTTTCTGATGTACAAGGGTCTCTTCAAAGCTTCTTTTCAGCAAAGATGATCCCTTCCTAAAAATAATTTCTGTGCCAGTTATCATAAAGATTAATAATTTTCTCCACATTATAATGTCTATATGACTATAACCGCATACATTATTACATATACAAATGTTTGTAACATGAAATGGAATCATATGATCATATCATGCATATTGTTTTCTGATTTTCAGTTGCTCCTCAATTGTATATTTTGTGTATCTTTCCAACTTATTAGAAATAAGTCAAACTCATTTTTTTAAATTACTGAATAAAATTAGTACTTTAATGTGAGACAAGGTCAATTTCTTTGTACTGCAATTTTGTTATTGACAAGATAGAACATAATAACACAGAGTTATAATGAGAATTCCTCCGCTACAATATTAGAGACCTTCAGTTGCTTAGAACAAGTGAGATACATAAATAATAAAAATTACATTAGCTATATAAACAATGCTAATAAAAGTTGCTAATATTTCATCAGCATTTTTCTATGTGCCAGGACCTATTCATACTCATTTATATGCAACAACTCATTTAATCCTCATAGCAACCCTATGAAGGAGATACTATTATTATTCCCATTTTATAGATGATCTTTCTGAGTCATGGGAAAGTCAGTAAATTGCTCAAGGCAACACAGCCAATAAGTGACATTGCCAAAATGCAGTGAGTCTGGCTCTAGAGTCTGTGTTGTTAATCACTAAACCATCTATCATCATCTCCAACAGGAAATACTTTGTACAGGCTTGCTTGCCAGGGACCTGAACTGGTTGTCGTTGACCAAATTTAATAAACGTGCTCACTGCAAGTGGCGCTCCAGCTGATCCTGGCTTGGGGCTCTCTGCACTGCTCCAAATCAGGCAGCCAGGCCAAAAGAAGATATGTAGCGTCCATGGGGAACAAAGCGAGGCAAGGTCTGCTGAGCAAGGCATGGCTTAGAGGGAAAAGTGGGGTTGCGGGGAGAAGCTACAAGGAGACAGAATAAAATAATGAAGAGGAGTGCTGCCAGGCACCTGGCCCAGCTGAGGAAGCCTCTGAGGTGCGCATGCCAAACCTCAGCAGCTCCAAGCCCAGCTCCCAGAATAGCTGGAAGGAGGCACACTGCCAGCGAGCCACTTATTACAGCCAGAGCTGGGAGCACTTAATCAGATGCATCCGGTTTGTGTTCACAAGATATTAGGCGGAAATATGTGGTCAACTGCAATGAATTGGCATGCCCTGTAGTGGGCCAGCCATTGCCGGAAGCCATGTCTCCCGCAAATTGAAACCTAATCTTTCTCTCCTCTAAGTGCCTGCCACAACTAACTGATTATGTACATTTAATCTCTGTCTGATATACTATCTAAGGAAGAGGAAATATTTCTTTTTTGTGATGGCTCTATGGAATTGAGAGTGCATAAAGCTAGTAGGACCACATCCATGGAACACCCAGGGCAGGTATCCATCAGATAAGGCCAGTCTCCTACCTCCAGCAGGTTACTACACAGTGAATGTCACCTGATGCATCAGGCCCAGGAAGGCTGGCATAGAAAACGTGAAAACATTATGGAGAGGGTTAAGATGACCCTAAGGATTGCTGAGCTGCTTTTTCTGCCAGGAATTCCCACAAATGACATATCATTGTTGCTAGTTGGCTCCAAAGTCTTCCTGAATTAAGAGCTACCAGTTGGCGATCTCAGTGTACTTGGGGTGTTTACTATTCTTTTGAGTATTTTTTTTCTCCTAAAATTGCATTGCAGACACTCCTGGTGTCCTGTCCAGATTCCCTTACCAGGCCAGTGCAGTCATCAACCAGTCGCTGTGACTGTTCCAGAGGATTGCCACTTACCAGGACATGACTGGAAAAATTGTACTAATCCCACAAGTGTCCTATGGCCTGTGGCAGACTGAAGTGAGGTTACGACAGTTCAGCCACCTCACCCATGGGCAACGCAAACTTTTTGTCGCATTTAAACATCAAAATTCCTTGGGGGATCAGTCTGAAGCTAATATTCTCCTAAAACCTTGATTTACCTAGCTTATCTTGCCCTATCTTGCTTCCCTTCCTCCCCTATAGGTTTGTCCTGAAAGTGTTCCCTCAGTAATTCACCTGGACAAAAATCCCTGCCTCAGGCTCTGCTTCTCAGAACCCTGGCCTAAAACAGCATGTAAAATCCTTGTCAGCAAGACCTTATAGTAAACACACGCCACCAGAGCAATACAATGCAGTTTCCCCAATCTCAGCTATTCATACACTGCCTACATTATTTTCTCATATTTGCATATTGCTTATACAGCTATTTACCTAACAGATGTTTGTAAGTAGTTTTCAAACTAACTCCTTTTTCAAAAAACTAGGCTTACCCTAAAAAAGTCATAATTCTGCAACCCTGATTTTGAGGCACTAATGAGATTTACCAACTACATAGTGAAATAATGTGTGTATATACATTTACACATGGGCATTAATCTATGTATAACTTAAAATTATTCCATCTTTCACCATGAATTATATGTACATGAACCACATCTTTAAAAACATCATAAAATGAAAAGCATGGTTTGTAAAATCTGTTTTTCTACTTTATAGTACTGCTGCAGAGCTATCTCATATTGAAGGTAGAATAAATTCTTGCTGATGTTTCTAAATTCAATAAATACTTTTAAATTTTCTCTTAGCCCATGATCTTGCCAATAGTTCCAAGAGGGATGAGTGAAACATGACGTAAAAAGAGGAAAGAAGTATCAATTTTTTAAAATAAAGGAATAATTAAAAAATCCTTGGCATTCTATCTTCAGTGCTTAGATTTTTCTGGGATCATCTGCCAATCTGCTCCTGTCACACAGGAACACTTGACTCAATGACTGAATTGACAGTGACTTGCAAGGAAAGAGGAGCTTCCAGAAACTTGAAATTCCTATTGCAAGGATGATTATCTGACATCGTGAAACTCAGATACTCCTTTCAGAAAAGGAAGAGCCATTGGCGGCCATTATGGCAGGTTTTGGACCATACGGGAATGCTTGACATTGCACCTTTTCCTCCAAGTTGCAGCAATGAGTTAAACCGCATGACCCTCACAAAGAGTATTTCAATGTGGAAGGTAAAAAGCCAACTGTCAACAAAATACTTTAGAGTCAGGATTTTGATTCTCATCTCCAGCGTAATGTCTTTTCTGATCCATTCATCCTTCATACATTCTTTTGGGAACAATCTAGTATTGAGGAAGTAGAAGCCTAAAGACCACAGTATCTTGAAATACATGCTTTGCACAGTTGCAAAGGTTGCCAAAATCATACATTTCAAACCTGACAGGACAAGTTTAAAATTAGACACTAAGGAAACATAGCACCTGTAAATCAGGGAAATGAGTGCAAGCTTGGTATTAAAAAAAAACCTACTTAACTGTCATAAAATTTTTCCAAAACTAAAACCTGTTCTTTAAAAAGTAATTTTTCATGTTTTTATCCACCTGGACACGCTTCATTGAATGACAAGATCTGCTGACAGCAGAACTTCAGCTCCATTAATGTATCGATTAATATATCTGTGCATAGAATTTCCTGGTACTGGGTACAGGATTTCTCTGATGCAGGAAAGTACATCATCTTGGTCTTATTCTTTAACTGGCAAGGAGTTTTCTTTTACAAGAGATTTGGTTATATATTCCAGTAGTAGTTACATGAGTTTAATTTTTTTAAGTGCAATCCCTATATGTCCCTTCATTCTCAGAAGGTTTTCTTCTTAAAGGCTCGTTATTGTGACAGTAGTTGCCTGAGTGATCTGTCTGCTTCCATTACTCAATAGCTATAGCCTTAGGAGTCTAATTCTGTCCTTTCTTGTAGCTCTCTAATTTAGCTGAGTGTACCAACAAGAGACATTATACCTTAAAGCCAAGCCAATCCTCTCTCCATGGTGGAATGTGGACCAAAATATAAGAACTTTTAATTATATATTTTAAATTTAAAAAATAGGAAAGTAAGCTTTTCTAACACATCATATATGGATTTATACTGGTGTCCTAATGTATTCATATGGAAAAGAAGGAAGTGTCACATATGGTCACCAAGGCATGCTGGGAGAAAGGCAGAAATTCTAAGTATAGAGGAAGGGTCAGTGCTGGCTTCATGCCATAGACTTCATGCCATCTTGCAAAAAACATGGACTAAACATAATACCAATAATTCACAGACAAAGAAAAATTGGCAGAAACTTCCATTTCTAATTTGATCTCTTTATAAGCACATCAAAAGGTTGAAAACAATGAGGATGTAATTAGATAAGACAAGAAGTAAGCCAAAATGATTTGCAATTATCCAGGCTGTTTGAATCTCATGCTAGGTGTGTTTGCTGCTTTGAAATGTTTGCAAATGATAATGTGGAGCCATCATGATTAGTGAGACGTTTGGGATCTGAGCATCCAGAGAACACATACAAACATTTACAATTTTTTTCCAGTGATGTTTCAAGCCGCATTAAGCCCAATTTGCTGACCTGTTCAGGGAGAACTAGTGATTTTCAGTAATGTGCTACCCAGAAGATATATTTCTCAAAATAAATATATAATCTATTCCTTCAAGGTAAAGGTGAGTTTTTTTTAACAAAGAGTGAGAACCTACCTGTTTTTAAAGGGACTTGTCATGCAAAATATATTTGAGAACTGCTATCAGCTAATGTTTGGATCACTATGTGATTTTGTTGCTGAAAATCATGTCACTTATGAAAACTCTCATATCTGCATGCTTAAAAATACAGCCATAAATTTATTATTTAACCTATATCAAAAATATCCCAAATAGTTTTGATGGATTTTGAATCATATTTTTAAAAATAGAAATGCAACATATTACTACTTATTTTCAAGAGTGATCAACATCAGGGAAAATAGAAATACAATAACTGAATTTTAACAAAAACCTTTGTGTAATTGATGGGTGGAATATAAAAATCAGTATCATAATACAATAAGCATAGACAACTCTGTACTTCATTTATTTAGCTCTCTAAATATTTGAAGATATTTTAAAAGATATGATAGCCATTACAATCAATTTCTAAAATGAACAGAAATGAGAAACTTCCACTTCTTCCAAAAATGGACTAATGGAAAAAAGATTTACCATCCTACTTGAAATGGGGGGAAAAACCAGAGAAAATAAATAAAACCAAGATTTTCATGACATTGGACATTGGGCAACAAAAAACAGTGATCCATGACAAATGGGAAACAAATAAGATAAGCCTCAGTGGATTCCAGCTTACTGCCTTCAGAGAAATTCCCGGCAGCAACTTAAGGAGGGAGGGGAAACATGGACAGAGTCAAGTGAACTCCCTGAATTGAGGGAATAAGCTGAGAGTCCATAAAATCCAAGGTGGCTAGACTTTCCAAAGCAGAGTAGTAGAAAAGAGAAAGCTACAAAGTGAGAGGACCCCAAAGATCTGCAGAGGATACATCCTCAAGCGATAAGTAGAATGCTTATTAGTGCATGTATGTGAGGAAACTACCCAGTTCCAGGGAAGAACCACCTGAAAGGATTAGAGAGAACAACAGCCAGTGCTCATACAGGACTGGGAACAGTGCTAGTTTCCACCAGCCAGCCTGGAAAACTTCATAAATACCAGTGCATTGGTTAGAGGACTCAAAAAGAGTCTTGCCTCAGGAAGGTGAATAATTAGTGTGCTCAGGTTCCACCTGCCAAATCAAAAACTGTCTCAACAGGATGAGCTATTTTGCACTAACTTAACTGTATCACAGAACTAAATTCAAGAATATATGTCAAAACACAAAATATACAGTACCCAATAATGTAAAGTTTATCATTTCTGATGCCCATTCAAAAATTACTTAACACCTAAAGAAGCAGGTTGCAATCCATGCAAAAGACAAAAATCAATTTATTGAAGCTGATCCAGAACCGTCAGAAGTTTTAGTTAGCAGACAACATCTAACATTTATTATAACTGTATTCCATATGTTGAAAAGTTAAGTAGAAACATGAAAGATACTTTTTAAAAGACCTAAGTAAAGTCCTTGGAAATGGAAGCAATAATACCCATAGTGAAAATTAAACTAGATAGGAGAAACAACAGATTAGATATCGCTGAAAAAATATTACTGAATTTAAAGACATAGTAATAGAAACTTCCTGAAATGAAACAGATTAGAAAAGGAAAAAAACATCACTGCTCTGTGGAACAATTTCAAGAAGCCTAATAGTCATGTAATTGGAGTCCTCAAAGGAGATGGGAGGGAGGAGAAGAAATATAAGATGAAATATGGATAACTTTTTCTTCCAAATCTGAAGAAATATATAATATAAATGCACGGATCCAATAATCTCAATAAATACTAGGTATATGTTGAGAGATATGAAGAAAATCACACCAAAATACATTATGTGCAAACTGCTCAAAACCAATGATAAATAGAAAATTCTAAAAGCAGCCTGAGAAGTGAGACATGTTAGGTACAAAACAACAAGAATCAGCATAATGGTAGATTTCTCATTAGAAACAATTAAGCGAGAAATAAATGTAGTGAAATCTTTAAAGTACTGAAAGAAAAATACTACCAGCCAAATTTTATACCCAGATAAAATATATATGAAAATGAAGACAAAATAAAGACTTTTTAACACATAAAAATTTAAAGAATTTATCTACAACTACTTAAACTTTAATAAATGTTCAAGAAAGTCCTTTAGGAAGAATTAAAATTACAGCAGATGGAAATGTGGGTCTACACAAAGTTACGAAGAGCACTGGAAATGGTACCTATGCAGGGAAATCAATAAGATTGTTTCCTTATTATTTAAATGTCCTTAAAGAGTAATAGACCATTTAAACAAAAATAATTACAATGTACTGGTAATAAAATATGTACAAATAAAATATGTAACACAAGGATGGGAAAAGAAAAATGAAAGCATACTGCTACTATAAGTTTCTTATACTATACATGAAGTAGTATGATGTTATCAGAAAAAAGGACTGTGATAAGATAAAGATGTATACTACAAACCTTAAACCAACCAGTAAAGTAATGCAAAAAGAATTATAGCTAATAAGTCAAAAAGTAGATAAACTCAAATTATAGAAATTTATGATTTATCCAAAGGAAGATAAGAAAGGGATAAAATGGAAACAAAGAACAGATAAACCAAAGATAAAATAAGATCATACATTTAAACCCAACCATATTAATAATCTTATTAAATTGAATTTATGTAAATACCCATTAAAATGTGAAGATTGACAGGTTTGATAAAAAAGCAAAACCTATCTGTATGTTTTCTGTGAGAAACACTTCAAAAATAAAGACAGAGTAGGTTAAAAGTAAAAGGATAGGAAAAGATATACCATGCGTACACTAATCCAAAGAGATGGGCATGGCTATGTTAGTATCAGGCAGAATATGTTTCAGAGCAAATAATATTAACATGGATAGAGTCATTTCACAATTGTAAGAAGCTCAATCTACCCAGAGAACATAATAATCCTAAGTTTTTATATCCCTAATAACAGAGCTTTGTATACATGAAAAAAGATTGACAAAATTGTAAGGAGAAATAGACATATCTATAATTATTGTTTGAGACGTCAAGACCACTTTCTCAATAGCTACTAGAACTATAGACAATATAAGTATATAGGAGACTTGAACAACACTACCAACCAACTTGACCTATTTGACGTCTATATGATAGTCCACCTAACAGCAACAGAATACACTTTATTTTCAAGTGCACAAGGAATATTTACTACAATAGACCATATTTTGGGCCTAACCTTTGATAAAGTTAAAAAGATTTAGGTCAGAAAAAATACTTTCTCTGGGCACAATGACTTAAATAAAAAAACTAATAACAGAACAGGAAGATCTCTGGAAAAGTACTCAAATGTTTGTAAATAAGCCCATGGATCAAGAAAAAAATCAAAGGCAGAAATTATAAAGTATTTTGAGCTAAACATAAATGAAAACACAATATACCAACATTCATGAGATGCACCTAAATCAGTGATTCTCAGCTTGGGTAATTTTGCCCACTTGCTTTCAGGGGTCATTTAGTAATGTCTATAGACATTTTTGATTGTCATAATGGTGGGGAAGAGGAGAGATGCTACTGGCATCTAGTAGGAAGGAATCAGGGATTCTGCTAAACCTCCTACAATGCACAGGATAGCTCCCCATAGTAAAGCAGTATCTAGCCCCAAAATGTCAATAGTACCTCTATCGAGAAATCTTATCTCAACCAATAACAAGGGAAAACGTTATAGCACTAAACACCTATATTTAAAAAGAACAAAAACCAAATAAATGAACTCAGCTCCTGCTTTAAGAAACTAAAAGATCAAATTAAACCCAAAGCAAAAGAAAAGAAATAATAAAGCCTTGAGCAGAAATCAATTTTTTAAATGGAAAAACAATAGGTAAAATCAATAAAACCTAAAGTTGGTTTATTATGAAATCAACAATATTTATAAACATCTAGCCAAACCGATCAGGAAAAAGAAGAAGACACAAATTATCATATCAGAAATAAAAAAGAAATTAAAATAATAAGTTCATTCAAGGAAAAATAGATACCTTGCATAGACCTATACCTATAAAAGAGATTAAAATTTTAATTACAAGGCTTCCAAATAAGAAAATTATAGGCCTGGATGGCTTCACTGGTAGATTCATGCAAACATTTAAGAAAGATATAATACCAATTCTATACAAACTCCTTCAGAATATAAATGGAACTTCATCGCAAATTGTGCTATAACAAAGTTACTCTGATACCATAACCACACAATGACATTACAAGAAAATAATCTATATTACAATATCCTTCATGAGCATAGGTGCAAAAAAATCCTAAAATTATTTTTTAAATTCTTAACAGTGTTTATGTATTGGAAGAGTCAATATTGTCAAGATTTCAATCCTCTCCCAAGTTAATTTACAGATTCAAGGCAGTCTCAATCAAAGTGCAGCAGGCTTTTACAGAAATTAACAAGCTGATTCTCAAGTTCATAGGAAAATGGGGGAGACTTAGAATAGCAAAGCAACCTTTAAAAAGAACAAAGTTGGAGGACTAGTACTACCAGTTTTCAAAACTTGTAAAGCTGCAGTAATCAAGATAGCATATTATTAACCTCAAAATTGACAAATAGATTTGTGGGACCTGTACAAAGTTCAGAAATAAACTCATGCATATAAGGACAACTTATTTTTCACAAAAGTGCAAAAGCAATTTATTGGACAAAGTTTTTTTTTCAGAAAATAATGCTGAAAAAATGTTCCTATTTTTTAAAAACAGAACTTTAATCCATACTTTATATACAAAAATTAACTCAAAATGGATCACAGACTAACTGCTGGAAGAAAACGTGAGAAAATCTTTTTGACCTAGGGTGAGGCAAAGATTTTTTTGATACAACACCAAAAACATGATTCAAAGATTTAAAAAAATGATAACTTGAACTACATTAAAATAAACACTTTCTATTATTTGAAAGACACTGTTAAGAGAATGAACAAAAAGGAATAGAGTGGAATAAAATATTTGCAAATTGCATAGGATAAAGAAAATTTATCTAAAATATATAAATAACTCTTGGAACAAATAATAAGAAAATTAACAACTTAAACAAAAAAGGGGGAAAAGGTTTGAACAGACAGTTTACCAAATAAGATAAATGGATGGCAAATAAATACCGATGGTAAAATTAAATTTATAATTTAGGTACAGTAAGAGGTTAGCAATAATAAATAATAAAGTGAAAATTATAATACATTGTAATAAAAATTATGTTACTGTCATATCTCAATCTCTCTCTCTGTCACACACATACACACACACACACACACACACACACACACAATATCTTATTATACAGTACTCATCTATTTTTGGACCGTGGTTGACTGTGGGTAACTGAAGCCACAGAAGGCAAAACCACAATAAGAGGTAACTACTGTATATTTCTTTCCTAATCATTCTGGTTCTGCAGAAATAGCTATAGAATAGGTCTCAGTCTCATTAGACCAACTGTGAGATAGATTTGGCCAAGGTCAATCTGTTTAATTAGATCTTGTCCTTCATAAACTTCCACTCTGATAATCGTACTGATGTGTCATTATGAGTCTCCAAGTATTAATGTCTATCCAGTCAGTATCTAATAATTCCTGGGAGCCCTTGACATTTTCCTGTTCCCATTTTACAGCTGCTCTAGTTAATGGCCATAGGTCTCTTTAGGGAAGGCTTGGGACTGGCTGTAAAACATGGTCTCCACTTGATTTGAGAAATTTAAAGCTTGTGAACTGAGGAGTGAAAACTAGCTGAGAAGCTGTAAACCCTTTCTGAAGGCTCATTAATATTAAAATCTTAATTTTAACATTTTCTGATATAGTGAGTCAAAGTCTAGGTTTAAATTTAGTTTTGTTTAAATATTTCTTTTTATTCTCAGTACTTGGGTGATGGGTACTGAGAATAAACTCCAAAGTTTGGAGTCAGCATCATGTAATATATTCAGGTAACAAACTTGTATATATACCCCCTGAATCTAAAATAAAAGTTGAAAAAGAAAAATAATAATAATAAATTAAAAGATGGAAATATTTCAAATATATTTATTGGAGTACAGTTAATATGCAAAAAGTGTGCATATTTAAAATGCACAGTGTAATATTTTGACAAATGTACATACCCATGAAACCATCACTATAATCAACATAATGAAAATACACATCATATTTTAAAGTTACCATGCATCCCTTTGTAAACGCTCATTCCTGTCCCTCTTGCTTAATACTAAGGCAACCACTGATCTACTTTCTGTTATTATACATTTGTTTGCATTTTCTAGAATTTTCTATAAATGGAATCATACAGTACATACCATTTTGTGTATAGTTTCTTTCAGTCAGCATAATCATTTTAAGATTCATTCACGTTATTGCTTCTATCAATAGTTCAATGCTAAATAGAATTCCACTACATAAATATGCCATGATTTGTTTATCCATTCACCTGTTGATGAATATTTTGATTGATTCCAGTTTGTGGGCTATTACAAATTAAACTGATATGAACATTCATGTACAAGTTTTTGAATGGACATATACCTTCATTTCTCTTGAGTGAAAACAATAGGGACGTGTTCTAAGAAATGCATCATTATGTGATTTTGTAGTTTTGTGAACACCATAAACTACTTACAGAAACCTAGATAATATAGCCTACTACACACCTAGGCTATGTAGTATAGCCTATTGCCCGTAGACTGCAAACCTGTACAGCTTGTCACTGTACTGAATATTGTAGGCAACTGTATCACAATGGTATTTGTGTATCAAAATACATCTAAACATAGAAAAGGTAGAGTAAAAATATGGTACAAAATACAAAAATGGAGCCTGGGCGAGGTGGCTCACACCCGTAATTCCAGCACTTTGAGAGGCCCAGGTAGGCAGATCATTTGAGGTCAGGAGTTCAAGACCAGCCTGGCCAACATGGTGAAACCCTGTCTCTACCAAAAATACAAAAAAAAAAAAAAAAAAAAAAGGAGCCAGGCATGGTGGCATGCACCTGTAATCCTGACTACTTGGGAGGCTGAGGCATGAGAATAACTTGAACCCAGGAGGCAGAGGTTGCAGTGAGCCGAGATCGTGCTACTGCACTCCAGCCTGGGTGACAGACTGAGACCCTTTCTCAAAAAATCTATCTATATATATATAAATGGTACCCCTGTATAGGCCACTTACTATAAATGGAGGTTTCAGGACTGAAAGTTGCTCAGGGTGAGCAAGTGAGAGAGTGGTGAGTGAATGTGAAGGCCTAGGACATTATTGTACAATAATGTAGACTTGATAAACACTGGACACTTAACCTACATTAAATTTATGAAAAAATTTTCTTCAATAATAAATTAACCTTAGTTACTGCAATGTTTTTTACTTTATATACTTTTTAAATTTTAACTTTTGACTCTTGCAATAATATTTAGCTTAAAACACAAACACATTGTACAACTATAAAAAATATTTTCTTCCTCTATATGCTTTTTCTATACAGTTTTTTCTGTATTTAATTTTTTATTGTTGTTGAAAATTCAGACTCAAGTACACATATTAGCCTAAGCCCACACAGGGTCAGGATCATCATCACTGTCTTCCAACTCCACATCTTGTCCCATTGGAAGGTCCTCAGGGGCAATAGCACTAATGGACTGTCATTTCCTATGACAGCAATGCCTCCCAGACGAATACTCCTGAAGGAACTGCCTGAGGCTGTTTTACAATTAACTTCAGTTTTTAATAAGGAGAAGGAATACACTATAAAGTAGCAATAAAAAGTACAGTGTAGCAAATACCAGGCGGTAGGAAATTTGCAATGTAGCTGACCATTACAGTCCTATAGGACTGCGTCATATATGTGGTCCCTCATTAACCAAAATATTGTCATGCAGAACATGACTGTATATGGGGTTTGGAACTATCCATGGTTTCAGGTATATAGTGTGGGCCTTGGAAGGTATCCTCCACAGTAAGGGGTCAGTGGGGGCGAGTCGCTATTGTAATTGGTAAAAGACAGAAACTTTAGGTTGTTTCCCTGATTCATGGCTATCATGATATGAATGATCAAGTGAAAGTTCCTCCAATCAAACCCCTGTCCAACCCCCTTATCAAAGCAGTAAGTCAAAACCAACACCATGTCCTTAGCTGTATTAAAGAGATCAGTGCTACCATCTAAGAACTGAACATCTCTGGGTAGAGTTTTTATCATTTAACTTGCCCATTTGGCTGGTGCAGAGGCCAACACGTTCTGGGAGAATGACAGTGAGTTATTGACAACATAATCAGAGGTAATCCTAATCACAGATGTAGCTCAGAATATGGTATCTTTATTACAGAAAATTAGCACAGCATCTGGCTCATAGTATGCAGCTGTTCTGGATATGGAAATGTCTTTCCTGTCTGCAGGGTTTCTATCCAGTAACCATTTGTAGACTTACAGAAAACCATCTTCATTGTTGTGATATCTCATTCAACATCACATCCAACTGGGATACCTTTATTACCTAGAAAGTGCAGCAATGAGCTCTACTCACAATTCACTGATGTTTCATGTATCTTATCACCCAGAAAAACCAAGCAGTAGAATGGTCTGTTGAGAACTCATTATGGTACCAGCTGGCATGCAATTCCTTAAATATGGGTTGCTGTCCTTTTGGATATGATATGTGCCATCACCCAACCAACGGACGATGTATGGAATGCTTTTAAAATCTAACTTCAAGACTCATAATACTTATGTTCTTTAATTGAAAATGGTATTGCTACATTGTTTTCAAATAAAGAGGCAACCAGAGTATGCACTAAAAACTGTGGGAAAAATTACAATAAAGATATGTCAGATACAAATATAGGTTATTTTTCTGGATTTTTTATATTGTTTGTGGTAATTATTAACATTTGTTTAATTTATTGTGATTTTTTTCCTCATTCAAAAGAAATATTTGCTTTTACATGTAATACTGTATTTTCAGTTTTGTATTCTTTTTCTTAAAAAAGCCTTCCCAAACTGTGTAAGCCTTAAGGCTGTATATCCACCTTTGCCTCTAAAGTTGCTCAATGTCACTTGGTGAAGTCATTTCTCCCTCACTAACACACAGTTCCAGGCTGTCACCATGCAAAGGGCCTAGGATGGTCACTCTCCTTTGCTCTATTATTAAGGTGACTTAGGAATTTGACATGAATTACTTTCTAGAGGATTCAAAATAGAATTTTTTAAACTCAAGCTTCACAGGACCCAAGTGTTCTAAAGCACAAGAGTATGAAACATCACCCGCTAATAAAACTGACCTCATTTTAATATCCTGACTAGAATACTGCAGAATGATATTTAAGTAGTTATTTATTTACGTTTAAAGATAAGCCTTGTCTACATTTAACTTGTTTCCAAAATCATGTGTGCTTTCAGTCATCAGCACCAATCATCTGGACTCTTATTAATTTAAAAACATTTCATATAAAATATGGAGATGCCAAAGTATTTTAAATTCTCTCTGATATAATTTGAGAGTAGATATAAATAAATGACTCCCTTTGTGATGAAATAAATTATCAAGTCCTCCAATTTAGAATAGCAGAAAAACTAATAACACACACACGCACACACAAAATGCCATATAGTGAAAACGTGTGCTTGCTTGAATCAGAAATATAAAAAGGCATTTTACTCTTATATATTACAGCATCAAATTATGTATAGAATTGGATATGTATGTGTGGAAGGAAACAGCCAAAGTACAGTTCTTGTTTCCTCATCATCCTTCTCTCTGCTTAACCATGGTAGGTTAATGGAGATATCTTACTGGATCCATTATTTCAATACAGATGTCACTAACTTCTCTCAGACATAGCTTAATTGCTGTTAGTTTCTAATGAAATTTATAATCCTCAGGGAAAGTGAACCTCCTTCAATGAGGTTCACTAGCTCACTACAGAATACTAAGCAGCACAAATGACTGATACGGACATAATTAATAATACTGCTCTGAAAGAAATTTATTCCAAAGGATTGGCCAAGAATTAAATGTGTTAGATATTATACAGAATAATATATTTTCTAACCTATCACTATTCTAATGTAATATGCTACAATAATATTGATTATTTTTCAAAACATAGACTAAGAATGCCTTGTTTGCAACACTGAAATTCATAGTAATTCTGACACCTGTATTTTGTCATAGCTGCTGAAGTGGAATTTTGCCAACCGAGATATGAACAACATTGTTCTTAATGTATAGCAAGATCAAGGGACTTTTTCCTACTGATGTTTATTTTGATAAAATATTATATAAAATGGGAAGCAGAGCAAGATGGCTGAATAGAAGCCACCACTGATCATCCTCCCCACAGGAATACCGAATTTAACAGCTATTAATATCTTCATTAAAAAAGCACCTTCATAAGCACCAAAAATCAGACAAGTGATTGAAGTACCTAGATTTAACTTCATATCACTGGAAGAGGCCCTGAAGAGGGTAGGAAAGACAGTCTTGAATTGCCAATGCCACCCCTCCCCACTCCCTGGCAGCAGCTGTGTGGCACACAGAAGGAATGTGTGCACTTAGGGGAGAAAGTGCAGCAATTGTGGGTCCTTGCATTAGAACTCAGTGCTGCAAACACTGGTTGGAACTCAGTCAATGCCCATGGAGGGAGCATTTAGATTAGCCCTAGCCAGAGGGAAATCACCCATCTCATCAGTCAGAATTAGAGTTTTGTCAAGCCTCACCACCACAGGCTAAAGTGCTCCGGAGTTCTAAATAAACTTGAAAGACTGTCTAGGCCACAATGACTGCAACTACTATGCAAGCACTAGTGCTGTGCTGTGCTTGGAGCCAGTGGACTTGGTGGGCATGAGCCCTAATGAGACACCAGCAGAGGAAGCTAAGGGAATTTTTGCATCACCATTCCCCAACATCAGTGCAGGGCATGATTCACAGCTCCAAAAGAGACCGGTTTCTTCAACTTGAGGAGAACAGAAGGAAGAGTAAAGAGGATTTTGTCTTGCAAATTGGATACCAGCTCAGCCACGGTAGGAGAGGGCACGGGACAGTCATAAGACCCACATTCCAGGCCCTAGCTCCTGGATGACATTTCTGGACACTTGCTCCCTTGAAAGGAAGGACCCAATCCTGCAGGATTTATTACCACCTGATGACTAAAGAGCCCTTGGTCCCTGAAAATCAGCAGCAGTACTTATGCAGTACTCACCATGGGACATGGGTTTGACTCTGGCATGCGCTGACTTCAGGTTTGATCCAGGACAGTTCCAGTGCTGGTGGCCACAGGAGTGATGTGTCACTCATCCCCCAGCTCTGGGTGCTCATCACAGAGAGAGACTAGGTTTGTTTGGGAAAAAGTAAAGGAAGAGTGCAAAAGTCTCTTCCTGGTAATCCAGAGAATTCTTCCAGATCTTATCCAAGATCACCAGGGTGATACCTCTGCCAATTGGTAAGAACCGCAGCATTACTGGACTTGGAGTACCCCCTAATGCAGATAAAACTGTAGTAAACAAAAACTTAAATTCCAACACCCATGTCCTTTTGAATACCTGGAAAGCCTTCCAAAGAAGAACAGTTACAAAAAAGTTCAGACTGAAAAGACTATAATAAAATACTGAACTCTTCAATGGCCAGACACCAACTAACAATCACAAGCATCAAGACGATCCAGGAAAATATGACCTCACCAAACAAACTAAATAAGAAATCAGAAACAAATTCTGGAGAGACAAAGATATGTTACCTTTCACACAGATAATTCAAAATAGCTGTGACAACATTTAGCTCTGTATTCCCACCTAAATCTCATGTCAAATTGTCATTCCCAGTGTTGGATAAAGGGCTTGCTGGGAGGTGACTGAATCATGGGTACAGACTTCCCTCTTTCTCTTCTCATGATAGAGTTCTCATGAGATCTGGTCATTTGAAAGTGTGTAGCCCCTCCCCATTCTCTCTCTCTTCCTCCTGCAGGCCATGTAGGATGTGCCAGTTTCCCCTTCACCTTCCATCATAATCGTAAGTTTCCTGAGGCCTCCAGAGCCATACTTCATGTACAGCCCGAGGAACTCTGAGTCAATGAAATCTCTTTTCTTTATAAATTACCCAGTCTCAGGTAGTTATTTATACTGGCTTGAGAATTAACTAATACAAGCTGTTCTGAGAAAACTTAAAGAAATTCAAGGTAACATAAAGAATGGATTCAGAATTCTAACAGATAAATTTAACAAAGAAATTGAAATAATTAAAAAGAATCAAGTAGAAATTTTGGAGCTGAAAAATGGAAGTGACCTACTGAAGAATACATCATGCCTACACGATCTAGAAAATAGCCTTAAAAGGAGAAATCTAAGAATTATTGGTTTTCAAGAGGAGGTAGAAAGATCTAGGTAGAAAGTTTATTCAAAAGGATAATAACAGATAACTTCACCAACATAGAGAAAGATATTTAATGCAAAAAAGTTATAGAACACCAATATTTGAGTACAAGAAGGTTATAGAAAACTAAGAATATTTAACCCAAAGAAGATTAACTCAAGGCATTTAATAATCAAACTCCTAAAGGTCAAGGATAAGTAAAGGAGTCGAAAAGCAGCAAGAAAAAAGAAACAAGTAACATAAAGCGGAGCTCTAATACACCTGGCAGCAGACTTTTTAGTGGAAACTTTATAGGCCAGATGAGATTTGCATGACATATTTAAAGTGCTGAAGGAAAAAAAATAAAACTTTACTCTGGAATAGTACATCTGGCAAAAATATCCTCCAAACATGAAGGAGAAATAAAGACTTTCCCAGACAAACAAAAGCTGAGAGATTTCATCAACACCAGACCTCTCCTATGAGAAATGCTAAAGGGAGTTCTTCAAACTGAAAGAAAAGAACATTAATGAGCAATAAGAAATCAAGTGAAGGTTCAAAACTCATTGGCAATAGTAAGTACACAGAAAAACAGAATATTATAACACTGTAATTTTGTTATATAGACTCCTGATACCTTCAGTAGAAAGACGAAAAAATGAAATGATAAAAAATAACTACAACTTTTCAAGACACAGTACATTAAGGTTTAAATTGAAAAGACAAAAAGTTTAAAAGCAAGAGGATGAAATTAAAATGTAGAGTTTTCATTAGTTTTCTTTTTGCTTGCTTGTTTTTTTTTATGCAATCAGTGTTAAGTTGTGGTCAGTTTAAAATAATGGGTTATAGGATAGTATTTGCACGCCTTGTGGTAACCCCAAATTGAAAAACATACAACGAATACACAAAAAATTAAAAGCAATAAATTAAAACAAGCCACAAGAGAAAATTACCTTCACTAAAAAAAAAGACAAGAAGGAAGGAAAGAAGGAGGAGATCAAAAACCAAGCAAAAAACTAACAAAAATGGCAGGAGCAAGTTTTTACTTATCAATAGTAACATTGAATGTCAATGGAATAAACTCTCCAATCAAAAGACACAAACAGGTTGAATGGATTATAAAAAGCAAGAGCCAACAAACCGTTATCTACAAGAAACACACTTCACCAATAGAGACACACTTAGATTGAAAACAAAGGGATATAAAAAGATATTCCATGCTGATGGAAATCAAGAAAGAACAGGAGTAGCTGCACTTCTATCAGACAAAATAGAATTTAAGACAAAAGCTATTAAAAAAGACAAAGAAGTTCATTTTATGACAAAGGGGTCAATTCAGCAAGAGGATATAACAACTTTAAATATTTATGCACCCAACACTGCGGTACTCAGATATATAAACCAAATCTTGTTAAGGTTAAAGAGAGAGATAGACCCCAATACAATAATAGCTGGAGACTTCAGCACCCCACTTTCTGCATTGGTCAGATCTTCCAAACAGAAAATAAGCAAAGAAACATTGGACTTAATCTGCACTATAGAGCAAATGAACGTCATGCATATTTACAGAACATTTCATTCAACAATTGCAGAATACACACTCTTCTCAGCAAATGGATCATTCTAAAGAATGGATGATATGTTAGGCCACAAAACAAGTCTCAAAGCTTTCAAAAAATTGAAACATTTTCTCTGGCCACAATTGAATACAAGTATAGATCAATAACAAGAGGAATTCTGGAAACTATACAAATACTTAGAAATAAAACAATATTCTCCTGAATGTCTAGTAAGTCAATGAAGAGATGAGGAAGGAAATTGAAAAATTTATTGAAACAAATGATAAGGAAACAGAACATACCAAAACCTGTGGGATAGAGCAAAAACTGTAATAAGAGAGGTTTATAGCTATAAGTGCCTGCATCTAAAAAAGAAAAACTTGAAGTAAACAACCTATCAATGCATATTAAGGAACTAGAAAAGCAAGAGCAAACTGGACCCAAAGTTAGTAGAAGCAAAGAAATAATAAATATTAGAGCAGAAATAAGTGAAATTGAAATAAAAACAATAATACCAAAGATTAGTGAGATAAAACTTGTTTTTTTTGAAAAAATAAAAAAAAATTCACAAACCTTTATCCAGAATAACAACAAAAATAGAGAAGGCACAAATAATTAAAATCACAGATGAAAAAGGAGACATTACAACTGATACCACAGAAATTCAAAGGACCATTGTAGGCTATTATGAACAACTATATGCCAATAAATTGGAAAATCTAGAAGAAAAGAATAAATTCTTAGACACATACAGCCTCCCATGATTGAACCAGGAAGAAATAAAAAACCTGAACAGATCAATAATAATTAATGAGATTGAAGCTGTAATAAAAAGTCTCCCAGTAAAGAATACCCCAGAATCCTACAGCTTCACTGCTGAATTCTACCAATCATTTAAAGAAGTACTAATACCAACCCTACTCAAACTATTTCTATGTATTAATCCATTCTCACATTGATATAAGAAAATATCCAAGACTGAGTAACTTACAAAAGAAAGAGGTTTCATTGACTTGCATTTTTATGTGGCTGGGAGGCCTCAGAAAACTTAACAATTATAACGGAAGGCACTTCTTTACAGGGCGGCAGGAGAGAGAATGAATGCAAGCAGAGGAAATGCCAGACACTTATAAAACCATCAGATCTCATGAGAACTTACTCACTATCATGAGGAGAGCATGGAGGTAACTGCCTCCATGGTCCAATTACCTCCACCTGGTCCCACCATTGATATGTAGGGATTACAGGGATTACAATTCAAGGTGAGATTTGCATGGGGACACAGAGTCAAACCATATAATTCCACCCTGGACCCTCCCAAATCTCATGTCTTTTCACAGTTCAAAACAAATCATGCCTTCCCAACAGTCTCCCAAATTCTTAATTTCAGCACTAACTCAAAAGTTCACAGTCCAAAGTTCATCTGAAACAAGGCAAGTCCCTTCTGCCTATGAGCCTGTAAAATCAAAAGCAAGCTAGGTACTTCCTAGATACAATGGGGAAACAGGCATTGGGTAAATGCTCCCATTCCAAGTGGAAGAAATTGGCCAAAATAAAGGGGCTACAGGCAAGTAGCACAATTTAATAAGGCAGCAAGTGTGAGATTTAATAAGGCAGTTATTAAACCTTAAAATTCTTTTGACTCCATGTCTCACATCCAGGTCATGCTGATGCAAAAGGTGACCCACCCCTAGCCTTGGGCACCTCCACCCCTGTGGCTTTTCAAGGTACAGCCCCACTCCTGGCTGCTTTCACTGGCTAGTGTTGAGTGTCTGCTGATTTTCCAGGCACACAGTACAAGCTGTTGGTAGATCTGGCTTTCTGGGGTCAGGAGGATGGTGGCTCTCTTCTCACAGCTCCACTAGGCAGTGCCCCTGTGGGGACTCCATGTGAAGGCTCCAACCCCACATTTTCCTTCCATACTTCCCTATCAGAGGTTCTCCACAAGGGGCTCTGCCCTTGCAGAAGAGTTCAGCCTGGACTTCCAGGTGTTTCCATACATCATCTGAAATCTAGGCAGAGGATCCCAAACCTCAATTCTTGTCCTCTGTGCACCTGTAGGACCAACACCACATGAAAGCTGCCAAGGCTTGAGGCTTGCACCCTCTGAAGCAACAGCCTGAGCTGTACCTTGGCCCCGTTTAGCCATGGCTGGAGCAGCTGGGGCACAGAGCGCCAAGCTCTGAGGCTGTACGCAACAGGGGAGGGGGCAGCCCAGAAAACCATTTTTCCCTCCTAGGCCTCCAGGCCTGTAATGGGAGGGGCTGCTGTGAAGGTCTCTGACATGCTCTGAAGACATTTTCGCCACTGTCTTGGTGATTGGTATTTGGCGCCTCTTACTTACCCAAATTTCTGCAGCCAGCTTGAATTTCTCCCCAGAAAATGGGATTTTTGTTTTCTACTGCATTGTCAGACTGCAAGTTTTCTAAACTTTTATATTCTGTCACCTCTTGAATTTCTAAGCTTTGCTTCATAGAAATTTCTCCCACAAGATATTCTAAATCATCTCTCTTAAGTTCAAAGTTCCACAGATCTCTAGGGCAGGGGAAAAAAGCCTCCAGTCTCTTTGCTAAAGCATAGCAAGAATGACATTTACTCCAGTTCCCAGCAAGTTTCTTGTCTCCTGAGACCACCTCAGCCTGGACTTCATTGTCCATATCACTATCAGTATTTTGGTCAAAGCCATTCAATAAGTCTCTAGGAGTTTCCAAACTTTCCCATATTTTCCTGTCTTCTTCTGAGTCCTCCAAACTGTTCCAACTTCTGCCTGTTACCCAGTTCCAAAGTCACTTCAACATTTTCGGGTATCTTTATAATAGCATCCCACTCTTCGTGGTACCAATTTACTGTATTTGTCCATTCTCATGTTGCTATAAGGAAATATCTGAGACTGGATAATTTGTAAGGGAGAGGGGTTTAATACTCACAGTTCTAATTGACTGGGAAAGCCCCGGGAAACTTAGAATTATGACAGTAGGCACTTCTTCACAGGGTGGCAGGAGAGAGAATGAGTGCAAACAGGGGAAATGCCAGACACTTATAAAACCATCAGATCTCACAAGAACTCACTCACTGCCATGAGAACAGCAATGGGAGAATCACCCCCATGATCCAATTACCTCCACCTGGTCCTGCCTATGTGGCGATTATGGAGATTACAATTCGAGGTGAGATATGGGTGGGGACACAGAGCCAAACCATATCATCCTATAAATAGAAGAGGAGGGAATTCTTTTAAACTCATTTTATAAGGCCGGTATTACTCATATACCAAAACCAGTCATAAATGCATTGAAAAAAAAAACGAACTACACTCCAATATTCCTGACGAACATTGATGCAAGAATCCTCAACCAAATACTAGCAAACAAAATTCAACAGCACATTAAAAAGATCATTCAATATGACGAAGTGAGATTTATCTAACGGATGCAAGGATGTTTCAACATATGAAAATCAGTCAATGTGGCACATCATATAAACAGAATGAAGAATAAAAACCATATGATCATTTCAATTGATACTGAAATTGCATTTGATAAAATTCAATATTCCTTCATGATAAAAACCCTCAAGAAACTGGGGTTAGAAGGAGCATACCTCAACACAATAAAAGGCATATATGACAGACCCACAGCTAATGTCATACTGGATGGGGGAAAACTGAAAGCCTTTCCTCTAAGATCTGTAATACGACAAAGATGCCCATTGTCATGACTATTATTTAATGTAGTACTGGAAGTCCTAGCTAGAGCAGTCAGACATGAGAGATATAAAGGGCGTCGAAACTGAAAAGGAAGAAATCAAATTATTCCTGTTTGAAGATGATACGATTTTATGTTTGAAAAAACCTAAAGAACCTATTTTCCTTAAAAAATATTGGAACTGATAAGCAAATTCAGTACAGTTTCAGGATACAAAATCCACATACAAAAATCAGTAACACTCCCATATGCCAAAAGCAAACAATCTGAAGAAGAAATCAAGAGAGTAACCCCATTTTAAAAAGCTATGAATAAAATTAAATACATAGAAATTAACTGAACCAAAGAAGTGAAAGATTTTTACAATGAAAACTATAAAACACTGATAAAACTAATTGAAGAGGGCACAAAAAATGGAAAGATATTCCATGTTCATGAATTGGAAGAATCAATATTGTTAAAATGCCCATACAACCCAAATCCATCTACATATTCCTTGTAATACCTATCAAAATATCAATGACATTCTTTACAGGAATATAAAAAAAGCCTCCTAAAATTAATATAGAACTGCAAAAGACCCAGAACAGAAAAAGCAATTCTGAACAAAAGTAACAAAACTAGAGAAATGACATTATCTGACTTCACATTATACTACAGAGCTATAATTACCTAAAAAAACATAGTACTGGCATAAAAACAGACACATAGACCCATGGAACAAAATAGAAAAACCCAGAAACAAATCCATGCATCTACAGTGAAGTCTTTTTTGAAAAAGTTTCCAACAACACACATTGAGGAAAGGAAAGTCTCTTTAATAAATGGTGCTGGGTAAACTGGATATCCATATGTAAAAGGATAAAACTAGACCACTATCTCTCGCCGTACACAAAAATCAAATCAAAATGGATTAAAGACAAATCCAAGACCAAGCTATGAAACTACTAAAAGAAAACATTGGAGCAACTCGCTACGACATCGGATTGGGCAAAGATTTATTGAATAATATTCTACAAGCACAGGCAACCAAAGCAAACATGGACTAATGGGATCACATCAAGTTAAAAAGCTTCTGCACAGCAAAGGATACAATCAAAATGAAGAGACAATCCACAGAATGGGAGAAAATATCTGCACTAACTATCCACCTGACAAGGGATTAATAACCAGAATATATAAGGAGCTCAAAAAACTCTATAGGAAAAATCGAATAATCCGATTTTTAAAATGGGCAAAGGATACGAATAGGCATTTCTCAAGGAGTGGGGAGGGATAGCATTAGGAGATACACCTAATGTTAAATGACGAGCTAATGGGTGCAGCCCACCAACGTGGCACAGGTATACATATGTAACTAACCTGCACGTTGTGCACATGTACCCTAAAACTTGAAGTATAATAAAAAAAAGACATACAAATGGCAAACAGGTATATGAAAAGGTGCTTAACCTAACTGATCATCAGAGAAATGCAAATCAAAACTACATTGAGATATTATGTCATCCCAGTTTAAAATGGCTTATAACCAAAAGACAGGCAGTAACAAATGCTTGTGACGATGTGGAGAAAAGGGAACCCTCATACACTCTTGGTGGGAATGTAAATTAGTACAACCACTATTGAGAGGAGTTTGGAGTTTTCTCAAAAAAAACCTCAAAGCAGAGTTACTATAAAATCCAGCAATTTTACTGCTAGGTATATACCCAAAAGAAAGAAAATCAGTGTATTGAAGAACTATCTACCCTCCCAGGTTTATTGCAGCACTATTCACAATAGCTAAGATTTTGAAGCAACCTAAGTGTCAGGTATGTATACACAATGGAGTACTATTCAGCCATAAAGAGGAATGAGATTTTGTCATTTACAACATGGATGGAACTGGAGGTCTTTTTGTTAAGTGAAATAAGTCAGGCACAGAAAGACATAAAGTCACATGTTTTCATGTATGTACAGGAGCTAAAAATTAAAACAATCGAACTCATAGAGAGAGTAGAAGGATGGTTACCAGAGGCTGGGAAGGATAGTAAGGAGTGTAAAAGGAACAGTTGGTGATTAATGGGTACAAAAACAGAAAGAATGAATAGATCAATATTTGGTAATACAACAGGGTGACTATAATCAATAATAATTTAATTCTACATTTTACAATAACTAAAAGGGTATAGTTGGATTATTTGTAACAAAGGATAAATGCTCCAGGTGATGGATATCTCATTTACCCTGATGTAATTATTATACATCATATGACTGTATCAACATATCCCATATCACATAAATATGTATAACTACTATGTACCCATAAAAATTAAAAAACTAAAATTGAAAAAAATTACTTTCTAAAAATATTATATAAGGCAAATCTTTTTAATTTCAAATGTATTCATTGTGTTCCTAATTATATCCTCAATATTTCCATGTGTTTAGTAAGTTTATTCATCCATCAATATAATTTTTTTCAGCATTATAAAAGTATGTAGAATAAAATGGCACATATACATCATGGAATACTATGCAGCCATAAAAAATGATGAGTTCATGTCCTTTGTAGGGACATGGATGAAGCTGGAAACCATCATTCTCAGCAAACTATCGCAAGGACAAAAAGCCAAACATCGCATGTTCTCTCCCATAGGTGGGAATTGAACAATGAGAACACTTGGACACAGGAAGGGGGGCATCACACACTGGGGCCTGTTGGGCTCCTGCTCTTTTTTTGTTTTCATTGTCATGGAATATATTTTTTCATTTATTTGTTTTCAGTCTATTTGTGTCTATACAGGTGAAGTGTGTTTCTTGCAGGCAACGGATTATTGGTTCTTGTTTTTTTTTATCCATTCAGCCTGTCTATGTCTTTTGATTGGAAAGTTTAGTCCATTTACATTCAATGTTATTACTGATATGTAAGGACTTACTCCTGCCATTTTTTTTTTCTGGTTGTTTTGTCATCTTCTCTTCCTTCCTTCTTTCCTTTCTGTTTTCCTGTAGTGAAGGTGATTTTCTCTAGGGATATGATTTAGTTTTTTGCTGCTTATTTTTTGTGTTACACTATATGATATTGGTCTGGGGTTACCATGAGGCTTACAAGTACTATTTTATAACCCATTACTTTAACTGGTTAACAACTTGACACTCTTTGCCAAACCAAACTAACAAACAAGCAAAAAGCAAATGAAAGAAAACTCCATGCCTTAACTTCATCCACAAGCTTTTTAATTTTTTGTTGTTTCTGTGTATATCTTACTGCACTGTCTGTGTCTTGAGAAGCTTTTGTAGTTATTATTTTTGATTGGTTTATCATTTAGTCTTTCTACTTAGGATAATGTAGTTTGTACATCACAGTTACGGTGTTACAACATTTTGTGTTTTTCTCTGTGCTTACTATTACTGGTAAGTTTTGCACCTTCAGGTGATTATTTATTGCTCATTAATGTCAGTTTTTTGACAGAAGTACTCTCTTTAGCGTTTCTCATAGGACAGGTCTGATATTAATGAAATCCCTCAGCTTCTATTTGCCTGGGCAAGTCTTAATTTCTTCTTCATGTTTAAAGGATATTTTTTACAGGATATAATATTCCAGGGTAAAAGTTTCTTTTGTCCTTCAGCACTTTAAATATATCATGCCACTCTCTCCTGGTCAGTAAGGTCTCTACTAAAAAGTCTGTTGCCAGATATATTAGTGCTCCATTGAGTGTTATTTGTTTCTTTTCTCTTGCTGCTTTTAGAATCCTTTCTCTATCCTTGACTGTTGGGAGTTTGGTTATTAAATGTTTTCAGGTAGTCTTCTTTGGGTTAAATGTGCTCGGCTTGGCATCCCATAATCCTGTTGTACTTGGATATTGATATACTTCTGTAGGTTTGAAAAGTTCTCTGTTATATTATCTCTTTGAATAAACTTTCTACCCCTATCTCTTTCTATAACCCCTGCTTAAGGCCAATGACTCTTAGATTTGTTCCTTTGATGCTATTTTCTAGATACTGTAGGTATGTTTCATTTTTTTAATCATCTTTTCTTTTGTCTCCTCTGACTGTGTATTTTCAAATAGCTTATCTTCAAGCTTACTGAGTCTTTCTTCTACTTGATCCGTTGTTCTATTAAAGGACTGTGATGCACTTTTCAGTATGCCAATTACATTTTTCAGCTCCAGAATTTCAGCTTGATTCTTTTTCACTGTTTCAATTTCTTTGTTAAAATTATCTAATATAATTCTGAATTCCTTCTCTGTGTTATCCTGAATTTCTTTAGATTTCCTCAACACAGCTATTTTGCATTCCCTTTCTGAACAGTCACATATCTCTGTTTTTCCAGGATCAGTCCCTGATGCTTTATTTAGTTCACTTGGTAAGGTCATGTTTTCCTGGGTGGGGTTGGTGCTAGTATATGTTTCTCAGCATCTGGGCATTGAAGAGTTAGATATTCATTATAGTCTTCACTGTCTAGGTTTATTTGTAGCTGTTTCTCTTGGGAAGGCTTTCAACATATTTGAAAGGACTTGGGTGTTAAGATCTAAGATGTATCTACTTGAGTGGCCTCTCCAAGCTCAGTAATATTGGGGTTCTTTCAGATTCACAGAGATACCACCTTGACAAAATCTTAGAGAATTCTCTGGATTACCAGGCAGAAACTCATGTTCTCTTCCCTTACTTTCTCCCAAACACACAGAGTCTCTATCTCTGTTTTGAGCCACCTGAAGCTAGGAATAGAGTGACACAATCACCCCTGTGGCCTCCTCCACAACGACTGTGCTCGGTGAGATCTGAAGTCAGCTAGGTCTCACCTAAAGCCTGCCAAAACCACTCCCTGGCTACTTCCTATGTTCACTGAAGACCCTGGGACTCTACAGTTAGCTGGTGCAAAGCCAGGCAGGCCTGTGTCCTTCCCTTCAGTGTGGCAAGGTACCCCAGGCCCCAGGTGGGTCCAGAGGTGTCTGGGAGTCAGGGAGTAGAGTCAAAAACCTTAGAAGTCTACATAGTGTTCTATTGTATTGTGGCTGAACTGGCACTCAAACCACAAGAAGAAGTACTTCCCACTCTTTCCACCCCTTTCCAAAGGCAGAGGAATCTCACTCTGTAGCCACCCCCTCGCCCGCCACCACTGCCCCAGGCCACAAGGAATACTGCTAGACAACTAGCCAATGTTCCATTAAGGACCAAGTTTTCTTAAGTAACCTGTTCTGAATGCTGCCTGGCCTAGAACTCACCCTTCAGGGCATGGGGTTCCCCTCTGGCCCAGGGCAGGCCCAGAAATGCTGTCCAAGAGTCAAATCCTGGAAGTGAGGACTCCAAGAGCCCACTTGGTGCTCTGCTCCTTTGTGACTGTGGTGGTACTGAAAGTGCAAGACAAAGTTCCCTTTACTTTCCCCTTTTCTTTTCTCAAACAGAAGGAGTTTTGCCCTGTAGCCACTATAGCCTGTAATGTGCTACATCCCACCCGAAGCCAGCAAGTCTCAGAGGCTCACTCAAAGCCCTCAACATAGTACCTAGGTATTGCTGCTGGTTGTTCATGCCCCAAGGACTCTTCGGTTACACCATAATGAATGCTGGCAGGACTAGGTCCTTTTCTTCAAGGCAGCAGTTTCACTTCTGGTCCAGGGTGTGTCTAGAAATGTCCTCTGAGAGCTAGGGCCTTGTACAGGGGCCTCATGACTGTGTTTGGTGCCTTATCCTGCTATGGCTAAACTGGTATCCAAGATGCAAAACAAAGTCCTTCTCACTCTTTTCTTTCCTCTCCTCAAACAGAAGGAAGGGATAATGGCTCATGGCTCTTTTGGAGCCCTGAGCTGTGCTCCTGGGGTTAGGGAAGGGGTGATGCCACCACTCCCTTGGCTGCCCCAATTGGTGTCTCATCCCCCCACCTCCCCACACCCTCGCCAGTCCATTGTCTCTGGGCCTAGTTCAGCATTAGTACTTGCCTAAGATTTGCAGTATTTATGGCCTAAACTGCCTTTCAAGTTTACTTGGAGACACAGAGTGCTATAGTTTTCAGTGGCAAGATTTGCAGGTGCTCAAATTCTGACCATTGGGATCCATGATGCTCCTCTGGCTAGGGCTGGTTTAAATGCTTCCTCTGTGGGTAGGCATCAGCTGAGTTTGGTCCAGTTTTCCTTTCTGCTCTAACAGGATGGCACTGTGTTTAATGCCTCACAATTGCTCTGCTCTCCCTGCCCTAGTGTCCAGATATGCTCTCCTTTCCATGCCATGCTGCCACTTCCAGGGGTGGAGGAGAGGTTGCACTGGTGATTCAGGGCTGTGTTTTCTATCTCTTCAGTGCATCTTTCAGGGATGTGAAGTGGAAACCAGGTATATAGTGCTCACCTAATTTTGGTTCTCATGAAGGTGTTTTTTCTGTGTAGACAGTTGCTAACTCGGTGTCCTTGCAGGGGGTGATGATCATTGGAGCCTTTTATTCTGCCATCTTGCTCCTCCTCAACTTGCATCTTCTTAAGCCATGCTGTCATTATGTGATTTTTATGTTTAATTTTAGTAACTTTTTAGTTTATGTTTGATTGCTTTTTTTCATTGACACCTGATAATTGTAGATATTTTGGAGGTACAAGGTGACATTTCAATATATATATACACATTGTATAATGATCAAATCATAGTAATTGGTATATCCAACACCTTAAACATTTATCATTTGTTTGTTATGAGAACATTCAAAATCCTCTCTTCTAGCTATTTGAAATATATAACGCATTATTGTTAGCTATAGTTACCCCACTGTGTAATAAAGTACCAGAACTTATTCCTACTAACTGTAACATTGTACCTGTTGAGCAATATCTCTCCCTCTCCCTTTCCCCACTATTCTCCCCATTCTCTGGAAACTAATATTCTACTCTCAGTTTCTATGAGATCAATTCTCAAAAACATGGATGAGCCTAGAAAAACATTATGCTTGACTGTCTGTTATTGTCTTATTTTAACTTTTCTTGGCTTTATTTATGTTTGTTAATTGATAAGTTTGGATATTTGGCCCTTGCAAATCTCATGTTGAAATGCCTCAATTTTGGAATTGAGCCCTGGTGGGAGGTGTTTGGCTTCTGGTAGTGGGTCCCTCCTGTAGAGCTTGGTGCCCTTCCTGAGGTAATGAGTGAGTTCTCACTTGATTAGTTCATGCAAGAGTTGGTTGTTTAAAAAATTCTGGCATTTCTCTTGCTCTGTCTCTCACTGTGTGACATGCCCGCTCCACCCTTGCCTCTCACCACAATTGTAAGCTTTCTGGGGCCCTCACCAGAAGAATATTTTGGCACTATGCTTCTTATACAGTCTGCAGAACTGTGCACCAAAATAAAACTCTTTTCTTTATAAATTACCCAGCCTCAGGTATTTATTTAGCAATGCAAAATGGACTAACACATTCACATTTAAAGTTAATTTATTCTCTAAGTTTGTGAATTACAAAAATTCAGACCAACAAATTTCAGGACATCCATTATTTTGCACAGTTCAGTGGGTAGATGCAAATTTCATGAACAATTCATGGAAAGCTTGACATTTAGTTATTGATCTCTCAGCATTTCTAAATATGTGTTTCTCACTGAGTGCAAGTAATGACATTTAAATTTTTTTTGGCTTGGGGTTGACTTACATTTTCTTTAGCAGAATTTTCCTATATTAATACTCTCTAAACTCCATTGCCCAGAACCATGAAGTTACTAACTCTTTTTTAGCAGAACATCTTTTCCACTTTCTCAGGACCTGGCACATGTTTGAGCTTTTCTTTGAACATCTGTAAGTAGAAAAATGTTCTACTTCACGTTACTATGGACCTCTACTTTTACTTTATGCTCCAGTTCCATTGCACAACTCAGTAACAGGTGGTAATTTCATGGTTCATAAGGAACTTTGAACGGCTTTGGGTATTTTGTTTATAAAAATTGAAAATGTAAATCTCTTAGTTTCTGCAGTGGCTGATATCATGTGACATGATAATTTAGAGTAAACTTCGTTTTTCTACCATTTTAATTTCGAAGGTCATAAGGAAGATTAAGAAGGGACATATGTTACCAAAGCAAGTGAATCACTTTTTTGGATCATCATCCACAGGGTCTATTAATTTGTAAAACCCTAGAGTCTAGAAACAAATCTTCTGTAGCTCTTTCTTAATGTTTATGTAACTTTGCTATTATCATCTGGAAAATGACCATAAGTAACACTAAGACTTTATAGTTAGGTAAACAAAAGCAACAGAGGTTTTTATTACCAAGAACAGGCCAGTGTATTTAATTTAGGATCAACAGCACAACAGTAGTTGATGTGGATCAGTGGAGATATACAAGAATTAGTAGCTTTGAGAGTTAGCAGTGAGATTCCCAGGGTATCCTTTAGCTCTTCAAGGTCATTGCTGAAGGACCCTCGTGGTACCAATATTTAACTGGTTTCTTAAATTCAAAGTAACTTAACTCATTTTGCTTTATAATATCCTTGGATGTATCAGTAGTTGGAATTTTAAAAAATCATTTTCTTATAAAAAAGTTACTGAACATGAAATTTTGCCGATATTGCTACAGTTATAAAATAGTAGATGCATGCATATTTGAATTTTGCATATCTAATTTCAACTCTCTAAAAATAACAATAGTCACAGTTTCTTTCTACTTAAATCCAAAGAAAAGTTTTTCAAAACATAGGGAATAGAAACATAATAAAACCAACAAGGTTTATAGCTATAGGACTTAGCCAAAAACACTTAACACATAATAAACACTTAATAAGTTCCTACTGAATAAAAGAATAAATGATTCAGTGAGAGTCTTTGCATAACCAAAGATTATGTAATGATAAAAGAAACACTAAACCAAATAAGGCTGAAACACTATTGACAAAATGTTTAATAAATCATATATACACATAGAAATTTTTATGTTGGATTCTTACTTACATTTACGTATTCGGATTGCTCCATTAATTTAGACTATGATACTTAGTTTATAAACAGATTATACCATCATAGCTATTTAAGAGAAGCCCTCCACAGGCTTATGTACAGCGGCACAATTTGTCTTCATTCTGATGGAGGGGGAGAAGGAAGATTTTCCCCTCCATCTGTTTCTAGAGAGCCTACTGCTGCATTCTGAAAAGCCAGAAAATGAAAATCAGACTAATTCTCAGTCTTTGGATTTCTTCTTTTCAGTATCTACACTCTCCCTTAGTGATCTCCGACAGTTTCAGAGTTTTAAATATCATTTTAAAAATTGAAGATGCCTAAATATATTACTGCAGTCCAGACCTAACCCCTCATTTACAGAATAATTTGTCTAATTCCTATTCAGCATCATCGTTTAGATATCTAACAAATATCTCAAAATTAACATGTCCAATCTGAACTAATATTTCCTCAAAACCTGCACTACTTCTTTCTTCCTTTTAAAACAAAAAATTTTTTTTGTAGAGAGGATCTCACTTTGTCACCCATGCTGGAATGGAGTGGCACAATCATACTTAACTGCAACTTCAAACTCCTGGGTTCAAGTGATCCTCCCATTTCAGCCCCCCAAGTGTCATTCATTTTCAAATGATGGCAAATTCATCATTTCTGACCAGGCCAAAAACATGAGTTTCTCCTTCCTTCCTTCCTTCCTCTCTTTCTCTCTCTCTCTCTCTCTTTCTTCCTTCTTCCTTCCTTCTTTCTTTCTCTTTCTTCTTTTTTTCTCTTTCTTTCTAGTTCTTTCCTTCTCATCCTCTTTCTTTCTTTTTTATTTTTTTTGATGTGTCTTTGTCTAGTTTCTATATCAGGGTAACACTGGCCTTGTAGAATGAGTTTAGAAGTATTCAGTCCTCCTCTATTTTGGGGAATAGTTTTGAGTAGCATTTGTATTAGTTGCTCTTTAAGTGTTTGGTAGAATTCAGCAGTAAAGCCATCAGGTCCTGGGCTTTTCTTTACTGGGTGACTATTATACATTCAATCTCATTACTTGTTATGGGTAGATCTATATTTTGGGTTTCTTTCTGGTTCAATCTTGGAAGGTTGTAGGTATCTAGCAATTTCTCCATTTCTTCTGGATTTTCCAATTTGTTGGCATACAGTTGCTCATGATAGCAGCTAAGGATCCTTTGAATTTCTGCAGTATCTGTTGTAATCATTTCTGATTTTATTTATTTGGATCTTGTCTCTTTTTACTTAGCCTCATTAAAGTTTTGTTAATATTGTTTGACTTTTCAAAAAAACAACTTTTTGTTTTGTTTGTATTTTGAATTTTTTGTTTCAATTTCATTTACTTCTGCTCTGATCTTTATTATTCCTTTTCTTCTACCAATTTAGGGTTTGGTTTGCTCTTGCTTTCATAGCTCTTTAAGATGCATCATTATATTGTTTATTTGAAGTTTTTCCTCTTTTTCAATGTAGGCACCTATAAACTTCCCTCTTAGTACTGCCTTTCCTGTATCACATAGGTTTTGGTATGTTTTGTTTCCATTATCATTTGTTTCAAGAAGTTTCTCAATTTCCTTCTTAATTTCTTCATTGATCCACTGGTCATTCAGGAGCACAGTGTTTAATTTTTATGTATTTATATAGTTTCCAAAATTCCTCTTATTTATTTCTAATTTATTTTTTTGTGGTCAGAGAAGATGCTTGATATTATTTCAATGATTTTAGTGTTTTAAGAATTGTTTCGTGGCCTAACATATGGTCTATCCTTGAGAATTATCCACATGATAAGGAAAAGAATGTTTATTCTGCAGCCCTTGGATGAAATATTTTGTAAATATCCATTAGATCTATTTGGTTTGTAATGCAGATTAAGTCTGATGTTTTGTGGTTGACTTTCTGTCTGGAAGATCATCCAGTGCTGAAAATGGGGTCTTGAAGTCTCCAACTATTATTGTATTGAACCTATCTTTCTCTTTAGTGCTAATAATACTTCCTTTTTATATCTGGGTGTTCCAGTGTTGGGTGCATATATGTTTCAAGTTGTTATATCCTCTTGTGGAATTGACCCCTTTTATCATTATATAGTGATCTTTATCTCTTCTTACAGTTTTGGTCTTGAAATCTATTTTGTCTGATATAAGTATAGCAACTACTGTCCTTCTTTGGTTTTCATTGTCATGAAATATATTCTTCAATCCCTTTATTTTCAGTCTATATGTATCTTTACAGGTGAAGTGACTGGAGTCAAAATCTCAGAAGTCTTCCTGGTGGTCTATTGTTTTGCAGCTGAGCTGGCATACAAACCACTAGATGCAATACTTGCCACTCTTCTCTCCGCTTTCCAAAAGCAGTGGAACCTCAACCCATAGCCACTGCCACCCTGGCTGTGAGGAGCACTGCCAGACTACTGCCTATGTTCCTTTAAGGCCCAAGGTCTCTTAAGTCAGACTGTAGTGAATTCTGCCTGGCCTGAGACTCACCCTTCAGGGAAGTAGGCTCTCCTCTGGCCCAGGACAGGTCCAGAAATGTCTTCCAAGGGCCAAATCCTGGAATAGAAAACCCCAAGAGTTTGCTTTGTGTTCTACTCCACTGTGGCTGTGTTGCTACCTAAGATGCAAGACAAAGTCCCCTTTATTTTCCCTCTGCTTTTCTCAAGCAGAAGGAGTGTTGCTTCACAGCCACCACAGCTGGTAATGTGCCGAGTCTCACCTGAAGCTAGCAAGTCTCAGAGACTCACTAAGGCCCTTGATGTAGTACCTGAGTATTGCTGCTGGTTATTCAGAGCCCAAGGGCTCTTCAGTTAGCAGACAATGAATGCTGCCGGGACTTGGTCCTTTTCTTCAAGGCAGCAAGTCCCCTCTGACCCAGGGTGTGTCTAGAAATATCTGGGAGCTAGGGCATGGAATGGCGACCTCATGACTGCGTTTGGTGCCCTATCCTACTGTGGTTGAGCTGATATCCGAGATGCAAGACAAGTCCTCCCCACTCTTCCCTCTTCTCTCCTCAAGCAGAAGGAAGGGGTCTCTTTTGGAGCCATGAGCTGTGCCACCATGGGTTAGGGGAGGGGTGATGCCAGCACTTCTTTCCTGCCCCAACTGGTGTCTCAGTATGTCATGTCTCCCCCAGTCCACTGTCTGTGGTCCTACTTCAGCCCTAGAGCTCACCTAAGAGTTGCCATCCTTATGGTCTAGACTGCCTTTCCAGTTTATGTAGAGATTGAGAGCACTTTGGCCCTTGGTGGTCCAGGTTTGGACCGCTGATATCGGTGATTCCCCTCTGGCTAGCACTGGTTTAAATGTTCCCTCTGTGTGTGGACATCAGCTGAGTTTGGTTTGGCTTTCCTTTCTGCTCTAACAGGATAGCACTGAGTTCAATGAGTCATAAATTGCTGTCTTCTCCTTCTGTCAGAACCCAGAGATGCTCTCTGCATGAGGCTGCTGCTGCTCAGGGTCATGATGGGAGATTCAAGACTGTGTTTTCTATCTCTTCAGTGTCTCTTTCAGTGATACAAAGTGAAAACCAGGTACTCTGAGAGTTCACCTGATTTTTGGTTCTTATGTAGGTGTTTTTTCTGTGTAGATAGTTGTTAGTTGTTAACTTGGTGTACTTGTGGTGGGGGCGACAGGTGGAGCTTACCATTCCACCATCTTGCTCCACCTCTCTCCTATACTGAATTCTTGCTTGGAGTTTTCATTTTGTTTTTCTGATTTTTTATTATCTTAATTTAAAAAAATGCATTAAAATTCATGCTTTTTAGCATCGTTTGATGAGTTTTGACAAATGATAAAGTTATATAGCTGCCAATGAAATAAAGATTTAGAATATTTTCATCACCCCAAAAGTCCTGTGTGCCTTTTAAGTTAGCCCCTTTCATCACCCCTAGTCCTTGGCAACCATTGGTCTGGTTTTGTTCTCCATAGTTTTACCATTTCTAAAGTGACTCATAAATGGGTACATACAGATTGTGACTTTTTGTTTCTGACTTCACTTAGCATAAAACATTTTGAGAGTCATTTACATTGTTGCATGTATCTGTAGCTCAGTTACTTTTATTTCTGAGTAACATTCTGCTGGATGTGTGGACTATGGTTTGTCTACCCAATTACAATTAAAAGATTGCCTGGATTTTGAGTAAAATTATCACCCTCATGAAAATGACTTTCCCTTATGTGTTCCTCTCCTTGATCATTCACCAACCTTTTGTTCTGCACACAGTTCTCTAGGATCTATCATATGCAGATATTGTTACCTTGTTGTCTCTTATTTGTTGTTCCCTACAAAAAGTGGACGTGAACCTAGGGTAAAGTTTAATATCTCACCTTAGACAATTAAAGCAAAACATTAAAATAAACATTTTATATTTCAATATTTGATGGCACAATTACCATTGGCAATTATTCTACTTTATTCATTCAACCTATACTCTCTGTGTGGCTACTTATTTTCTGGAACTAACTTAAGTGGTAAGGAGAAATTGCTCAGGAAGTACCTGAACTTTTAGAATTCATAGTGATGAAGAAGAAAACAAAATATCAATACTAAATAGACTAGGTGGGTTATGAAAGTTTAAACTCTAGAAGTAGGCTGAGGAAATAAAGTTTGAGCAGAAATAGGACTACATTTGGGAGAGGAAAATTCCAGGCAGAGAGAATAGCACACGTCGCAGTATCAAGAGGGAGCATTGTATGAATTAGTTTTAGAAGTTCAGAGAGCAAAGGTGATGGAGATATCACAAGAGATTTGAGATTCAAGTAAGGGATAGATTGTTTAGGGCCTGTGGACCAGAGGAATTCTTTTTTTTTTTTTTTTTTTGACAGATTTTCACTCTTGTCACCCAGGCTGGTGTGCAATGGTGAGATCTTGGCTCTCTGCAACCTCTACCTCCCAGGTTTGAGCGATTCTCCTGTCTCAGCCTCCTGAGTAGCTGGGATTACAGGTGCCTGACGCCATGCCCAGCTAATTTTTGTATTTTAATAGAGACGGGGTTTCACTATGTTGGCCAGCCTGGTCTCAAACTCCTGACCTCAGGTGATCCACCCGCCCCAGCCTCCCAAAGTGCTGGGATTATAGCCATCAGCCATCACACCTGGCCCAAGCTAAGGAATCCTACTACTATCCTAGAAGCATTTGGAAACCATTGATTAGTTTTATGTAAAAGAGTCTGGTTAATCAGATTGAAGTTACAAAAACTGGTTCTACCTTGATGCAGTTGGAAATACTTTTTTGTTGTACTCCAAGCTGAAGTGGAGGAAGCCAGAGAGGATAGAAGTAGACTAGACTCATGCAAATAGGTATTCATGAAGGTACTGCAATAGTTCCAGCAAGATAAAGGTAATTTGAACTAAAGTACAGGTAGGGTGGGATAGAGAGAAATGAAATTGACACAACAACTATTTCAGAAGCAAGAGAACAGGACATTGAATCACGTTGGATTTGGTGCTGTTGGAGATGGGTGGGTGGAGAAAGAGGCATAAAGAATGACACCTAGGTTTCTGGCTTTTGTGGATGGTTTGGTCTTGGTATAATTTATAGAGATAGAAGTTTCTGATGGAAATTATTAAGTTCAGTTTCAGACCTGTTAAGTTTGAGAAGTTTGAAACACAAGGAGATTCAAGCATGCAGTTAGCTTTGTGGGTGTGAAATACAAAACAGTGTTTTAGTAAGGCTGCTGACAGAACCCTGTGGTTCATCCGCATAGGTAGGGATTGAAGACGTGGCCAATGATTAGATTGGCAAAGGCAAGAATTCAGAGGAAAACAGGGAAAGTCTAGGATTAAGAATTGAAAATTGCAACATTAAATGGACAGGAAGGGGAAAATGAACAAGCAAGGGAGATACAAAAAGGACAGTCAGAAATATAGCCAAAAAACAGGGTTGTGTAAGGTTACAGAAAGTTGGAGAAGAGAATGCTTGAGGAAGGAGGGAACAGCCAACATAGCATACTCTCCCAAGAGGTTCCTAGTGGACTTTGGTGAGAGCAGTGCTCAGGAGATAATGGGAACAGAAGCCCTACAGAGTGGTTTGAAAAGCAAGTAGAAGCTGAAAAATATGGAGACAGAGTATACACGACCATTCAAAAATCATCGCTGTGAACAGACAGTGGCAGTGGTGAAAGATAGAGAGAAAGAAAAGGTTGCAGCCAAGGACAAGCAGGGCCCAGTGAAGACTTTCTTTCCTTCAGTTGTAAAGTTATGAACATGGTTAAAAACCCAAAGGATGGAATCCATCAAAATAGCACAGAAAAGGCTGGAAGTAATGAGCTCCCGAAAATAGGTGGTAAAATTTTCTTTATATGGTCGTTGAGAGGGAGAGAGAGACCATTCCTTGTACTCAACAAGACAGAAATGAATTGAATATGGGTTGGAATTATGTTTATTGTCAAGGAAGATAAAAAAGTTGTCACCTCTGTTTCCTCTGTAAGGTAGAAGGTGAACCCAAAACACTGAAAAGTTTTCCAGGGCAGAGGGTTGAAGCTTTGAGATGAGTAGAAAAGGCAGAAAGCAGTCACTGTAGAGTGAGATAGTGAGTTAACAGAGAATGGCCATAGGCCTCACATATGTTGATCCCTGATCAGATTTCACTCAAATCATCCTCTTAAGATACATTAAATGCTTACTCTTATAATTTTTCCACATTATCAAATTATTAACCAAAACAGGTGAAATCTCTACATATAACCCCCACTCCCAAACTGCTTCTCTTACAGATATTCACACTAAGCAAGTGTATCTAGAAATGTGTGACTTTCCTGTTTTGCCTTCTCTTTTTGTGTTTTGATGAGGAGGATGTTTTACTTTTCCCTTGGGCACTTCATTTTCTCTAGAATTACTGTGCCTTCTTTAAATTTTTTCTATGTCCCTCTGCTAAGACAGGTAATAACATCAATCTATCAGTGGCATCCCCTCATCTCTTCAGAGTATGGTCTTCTTTACCCCTTCTCTCACAGTTAAATTTGAATATATCATTAGCTTTGTAATTTCAGCATAAAATTGATTTGGTGTGATTGATTTGAAGTATGATTGTCAATGCAATGTTGTTATACCTGCTATAGTACTAAAACTGCTGAGGTAAAACCCTTAGCAGTTAAGGCAGTGGATTTTCAAAATATGCGATTCATGTTTTCATAGTTTTTACATAGCACCTGAAATCACCATCACCAAATTTTTCATAATTAGATATTGGTAGCTGCTTTTAAGTGGCACATATGTAGGCACTATGTGTGACACCGAGTTGACTGTAAATGTTGCATTGCACCTTTAATTTGAGGGGAAGTAAAGAAGGAAGGGAAGGAAGCATCAGCAGATACCATTTCCACTTAGCAAACACTATGTCTTGCTTTAGCTATAAATTACACTCAGGTTCTATTCTTGCTTTTTATGCCAAGCTAAAGTGAATCACTCAGTGCAGTGATGTTAATACTTTAAATTATAGTTAGCCAAAAAGCCTAGTTATGAAGAAAAGCTAAATTAGTAAATGATAGCAATGTCTGGAACATTCAGAAAAAATATTTTAGAAGTTCATTAGTCAAGGCATTTCATATAAATCAAATATGAGATAAAATCATATAACTTAAGGCTAATGCCTTTTATTAAAGTTTTAGAGCAATTAAATGAAATGCTAGCAACAAACAGAATCCTAGTATATGACTGAATGAAGGTATAATATCTAAAAACACTACAATCTGCATTTCTAATGTAGGGCTCTTTATCCTATAGCCTGTAATTTGTGTCCAGTGATATATATCTGCATATCTGCTCACACTTTCTATGTATGTTTCCTTATTTCTTTAAGTATATAATTTTGTGTTGTAAGACATATCTTGTAATGCAATATTCTTATTTGATTTTCTTTAAGACATGTAAGAGTCAAGTACAAATAAGATAGGTCTCTTAATAGGAATCTTTTGCGGCGAGAGAGGGGAATATAATGGGAAAAGACTCTCCAAGTAAAAGCAAAAGTGACCTTCTTTAGCGTATTTCCACTGTTTTTCAAGTGCAGCAAGAGTAATAAGTCTTGGCAGTTGGAACATGCCATTCACCTGAGGGCTGTCAATTGTTCTCATTTTGAAAGACACAAAACTTATGAATTGTCAACACATCATTTAGGTGAGAAACCAGTGCTCATCAAGAGAAAAAATTAAAACAAATGCTCAAATAAATAGAAAATCAAAATGCTTCCTGGTCATTTTCTTCCAAGAACTTAATACAGATAATCTACAGTTCATATGCTATAAAAATTGTAACATGTGAGATATGGACAACAAACAGAATGGCTATTACTTTTCCAATGGAATAGTGTCTAGAGATCAATTGCTTGAATTTTTCTTTCTATTCCATATAAAGTAAATTATTTGTCATTGAGCATCCCCCATAAATACAATTATCTAATACTGAAACTGCTGACAGCCTCGTAGGCTATTTCAGTAGTGGAAGCCAGGACTAAACACACTGAACTACATTAGAGGTTGTCCCTGGAGGACAGAATTGAGCTTCATTGGCAAGGGCACCGTAAGAGTTCCATTTGACTCCTCATTAAACCTCTCACAGGGATTCTAGCTGCTTCTCTGTGTCTGCACTTGCTTTTCTATAGAAGAGATAGATGTGAACCACGTAGGCAAAGATACATTTCTACATATTTAGGAAAAGATCGCTTTTCTTGGTAAAAACTAAGCCTCCTATAGATTTTAAAAAGACCTTCCAGTTTCATGATCATTAACCACCTTTTTATAATTTTCAAAGGAAGTAGAGAGCTTTATTTCAATTTGTGAGAACTTATTTTTCAATGCTTGTTTTATGGCATGTCAGAGATATTATTATTTTTCTGTGTTTATTTTTTCTCCAGGAAAAGTAGCATTAGGGGAAAATAGTTGGTGATAACGATCTCAGCCTTCTTTACCTAACAGTGTGGTTGTCATAATGAAATCTGGACCAATATGTAGAAGCAATTGGTGAAACATAAATTACTATATGCACTGTATGTTGCCCCTGGCTGTTTTGTTGATTTGGAGTCTTGAAAATAGCATAATAAGATTTATCATACTTTGGAAGTATTGTATTGAAAAACCAGTCAATAGCTCAAAGAAACACAAAACATGCTCTATGAATTGAAAACCCCACACTGTGGATGACACAGCATTCACATTCTTTATGAGTCTCTTCTAGGACACTGTTATGGTTTAAGTGCAATAAAAACAAATGAAAGTATTTTATCCAGCAATAGCAATGTAAAATACTTTTCTCTATAAGAGAGGAAATTTTCTGTGATTATAAAATAATACTTCCAGTCTTCAGCCCATCTAACCACAATGTTACTAATAAAATAACAACAATGCCAATTACTAATGCTTTACTACTTACTGTTTAGTGTTATTGTTCCTCCAAAGTGGTCCACATGTATATATATATATGCACAAAGACAGAAAGAGCTGAACAAATTGTGATGTATGACTAAGAGAAAAACAGAAAGACTCAGCAAAATATGATTATTTAAAAGTGAGCCTCATTGTGAAAGTTCTTTTAGCATTTACAAGATTAATTTATGATCAGAACTGCTTTAAACGCCCTACACACATCAGCCAAGGCTATATCCATGTATACACACAGACATACGCATACACACAAATGAATATCATCATACAGACCCATAATTCACAGACACATTTTAAAACTAAATGCTACTCCAAAGAGAAATTGTTGGCATCCTGTGAGTGTGATTGTTGCCCTTGGCCTATATATATCTTATGTTCTAGAGATTAGATCACTTTACAGCCACTTCTGAGGGCGAGTGGGAATAAAATGCTGCTTCAGGAGCGTCAAAATAAAAAGAAAACATATTAAACCAAAGTTCCTATGAGTGCAATCCCAAGGATTAAATGTTCAGATAGCCCGTAAGTCTAACCCAGAGGGAGGGAGGAGCAGTTAACATTTTCTCAAAAGAAAGAAAATGTCCAAACCAATGAAGAGTGGACATGAGGGACCTGAAGAGAGCATGTGATGGGAATGTGAAAACAAAAGAAGCTTCTAAAAGAAGACACCAAGGATAATATTCTCACAAAAATTCAGACCATCATTCTATATTTTCATGCATATGAATTTTGGTACATATTTCATGCATATGAAATTTGGTACATATATGTTCCATACATATACATATGCGTACATATACATATATGTACCTATACACATATGTGTATATGTACATGCACATATACACGTATGTGCACAAATATGTACATGCACATATACACGTATGTGCGCACACATGCCTACATGCACATATACACATGTGCACACACATATGTGCACACACATACATGTATGTGCACACACATATGTACACGCATATATACACGTATGTGCGCACACACATGTACATGCACTTATGCACATGTGTACACATATGTACATGCACATATGCACATATGTGTACACACATGTACATGCACATATACAGATCTGTGTATACACATGTACATGTACATATACACATGTGTGTATATACACATGCACATGTACATATACACGTGTATATATACATATTCACACTTATGTAAATATATTCAATCTAAAGCTTCCTTAAGACACATACATACAATAACCAAATGATTAGTGTTTGGCCATTGCTCATGCAGCAAAGGCTGAGTAAACACAGCTCTGGATCCTTTTCTCAGGCCGCCACTCCCTAGCTGTGTGACTGACAAAGTCTATGCCTGAACACCTACATTCATGACCAGGGTGGCCTTTCCTGTCTCCTGTTGCCCAAGCATGTCTCAGGTATAAATAAGTTCCAATACTGACAGGGCACAGCAAGGGTAATTTACATGACAATAAAAAACGATTTCTATCTGAACAGTGCATACCAGAGTTGATTTCGACAGACTTATCTTTAAAAAAATACACATAACAAAAAGGAGACAAGTAGTAGATTGGGGACCCACAGCTTGAAAGTCGTTGCTTGCGATTCTAAAACATCCCAGTAAAATTATTCACAGATAATTGTTAAAAAATATAACTGTACATACCGTTGACACTTGGACAACACAGAGAATCACGTAGTTGAAAATCCTCATATAACTTTGAACTCACCAAAACCTTAACTACTAATAGCCTACTCTTGACAGGAAACCTGATAACATAATAAACAGTTGATTAACACATATTTTGTGTTGTATGTATTGTATACTGTATTCTTACAATAAAGTACGCTAGAGAACAGAAAATATTATTAAGAAAACCATAAAGAGGAGAAAATACATTTACATTCATTGAGTGGAAGTGAATTATCATAAAAGTCTTTAACGTCATCCTTTTCAGGCTGAGCAGGCAGAGGAGGAGGAAGAGGGTTTGGTCTTGCTGTCTCAAGGCTGGCAAAGGTGGAAGAAAATCTGCATATAACTGGACCCAACAGTTCAAACCCGTGTTGTTCAAAGGTCATACATGTAAAATACTGTGATTTTTCCCCCTTCTATATTCAGCTTCAGGTGACCCGACACACTTTGGTATCAAAAGAGAATCTGAAATGTATAAGAACTGCGGATTTCAAATGGAAAACGTACATAATTGTGCTATTTGTTCCTGGGTGAGTGTGGGACGGAGACGGTGAGAGTGTTGAAATGGGATGGAGAGAATGGAAGCAGTGGGGAAGGAGAGAAAATACCCTTCCTATCACACACACACACACACTCACACTACACACTATTTCTACAGTCACAACTACCCAACTGTTATTGATCCTTTATAACTGCAATTGAGTACAGATGTAGGAAGATTGAGAGGGAACTGGGATCTGGCGCCTGGATTGCTCAAGAGGGGTCAGGGAAACCCCTCAGAACTCCTGAGACCCAGAGATTGAGGGAAGGGTTGAGGCGGAGTCTGCAATGGGGGCTGTCCAGCAGTAGCAAGCAGCGGGCCGATCCTGGTGGAGGGTTGGGAGGCTGTTGTCATTTTATGGGTCGGCAGCCAGAGTGAGAGTGTCCCTGCTGCCAGAGGACCACGGCGGGCTGGGCGCGGGGTCCCCGCCTCTCGCTCACCACACAGACCCCGCGCCTCCTCCGGCAGCCGCAGTGGTGGCGGCGGCAGAGCCTCGCCCACTCCAATCCCCACCCTCTCCATCCTTAGTCATTAAAGAATAGCAGCGCCTGGCACGTTCTTGGAGGACCCCGGGCGCAGAGGAGGAAAGGGAGCAGGCGCAGGGGGACTGGAAAGGCAGCATGCGCTCGCCAGGAGCAACCTCGGCGCCTAGGGTCTGAGGCTACAGCCCCAGTTCGCCATTGTGAGCCGCCGCCGGGGGAGTCCGCTAGCGCAGCCGTGCCCCCGAGTCCCCGTCCGCGCAGCGATGGGGCACCTGCCCACGGGGATACACGGCGCCCGCCGCCTCCTGCCTCTGCTCTGGCTCTTTGTGCTGTTCAAGGTAGGGGAGCTCCTCCACCCCTTTTTCCCAGCGGTCCGGGCGGCAGCCGCGCTCCGGCGCCCTCGCTCTGCCGTTGGGAGCGGCGCGCCCCAGGGCACGATGGCCCAGCCGCGGGAAGCGCCTGCCGTGCAGCCTGGGCGCACGCTTTGTTGTCCTCGCGTGTGCGTGTTCCTGGTGGTCTTGAGAGGTAGGGGGGCGGGGGGAAGAATAAGGGAAGTTTGCTCCCTCCGGCTTTCGCCCTTTGTGCTCTTTTATCGCTGCTGAAATCCACATCAAAGGTGGGCTTGTTGGATCGTGCTTTCTCAGGCAAAATGAGGTCACTTTCTTTTCTGGTTTCCACTGCACCCCAACGCTGCTTAACCTTTCCGCCCTCCCTCGCACAGAATGCTTTGTCTTAATTTTCCTTACTGCTGGAATTATACACTGGAGAATGGAGGGGGACTGAGCTCCCTGGCCACAAATGGACTGCCAGGGCTACGTTAGGGCAGAATTTTCTTTGAATAAGGAGTGTCAGGTAGAGCTTGGTAAGGATTCCTCTCCCCAACTCCTATCAACATCTTTACAATTCCTTTTAAAAAGTCTCTAGACTTTCTCCACTATATTTACAGATGATATTACCCCTAGATTTAATGGTGGAAAAATATAAAATAATTAACTTTTTCGTATCTTCTTTGGAATGTGCTACCCTGAGGTTTTGAGAAAAATGAAAAGCAAAGGAGTTGCTTTTGAAAAATCAGTTTGACAACTATACTGTACATAAATTTTTTTGAAGAAATGTCAGCTAGATGTTTTCTTGGACGGCGATGTGAAGTTCTGAAGTGATTGTCTATCACTCATGTCTTCAGTGGATCTACTTTAGTTCTGTCGTTAGTCTTTTCCTCTCTCCGCAAAGCAAACTCAAGAATATCGACAGGTGACTCGGAGCTATCCTTTCAGGACCACAGTGATACCTTCCCTAGAAATGGATGCCAGGTTAATGGATCCAAAGGTTTTCTTATTATAGAGTCACTTCTTGCTTATATGCACCATTAATTATGAATGCCTAAAAAGAATATAATGGAACAGGACCAATGGATTAAGAACAGCATTACTTTTAAATAGTCCATATTTTCATTTATCTTAATGAAAAATATAAAAAAAATTCAGGGAGAAACAGCAACAGAATGCCTAAGTAAGACCTTAAAATATATTTAATATGTTTTAACATTTTTTCTTAAATTATCAATAATCATTAATTTTAAAATATGGTAAATAATAAGCTCAGTTATATGTTTTTACTGTAGGAGGCTGTTCTTTCATACACATCACAAATGCATTAGACTTATTAGGTTGTCTATTAGTCATTTTCTAACTATTTATCAAACTGTCACAACTATTTTACCTATGCAATAATTGTCATGAACCAAAAATTAGAAACCAAGTCACTATGCATTTTACGAGCAACAGCTAAGAGTTATATGTATGACATCTGATCCAAACCTAACGTTTAGCACAACTGCAGGTTTTTGCTTGAGTTCTTCATAATGAGATAATTCCAGAAATAAGAGAATGACTTGGTTGGGAGTGGGGGTAAGGTTTTGCAATTAAAATAAAATAAATGTGGCCATTGTTTGACTTAAAACTCGATATTGGAAGGAGAAAATGCAGTTAGTGATGGTGTAATGAAAACGTTAGTGATTGTCATAGAGGTCCAGCCTGCTTCACATAATAGGTATATTCCTGAACATTGCAGGTAAATGTAAATTATGGTAAACTGCTTCCATAGTAAATACATTGGCAAAGTTTGCCATTTAAATAATAATTATTGTAGTGGGACACATAATTTTGTAAGAAAAATCATTTTCCTTTATTTTATGTGAATGTAATATTTTTGTCACCTGAATATAAACTATATCAGAGGAAAGAAGAAAAAACTGTATATATTAAATATCTTCTAAGTGCCGGTTTTTTAGGTATTTTACATATGTTATTTCATTTAATCCTATTTTGTTGCAGTTGACAAGAGTTGTTCAAAAAAAAGTGGTAAATTGGGCACACAGTGTAATATCTTACATTTAGGGGATAGTATATTACTTGGTGCATTGGGCACATGGTATAATCTCTTTATAATTAGGAGATATTTTTGAATTAAAGGTCCTGATTAAGTGCCAGTAAAATAGATCTACTCAAGCAGGTTGTGACTGGAGGACGAGAAAAAATTCATTATTAAATACCAAACTGCTAACTGTATCTCAATAATAAAATCCAAAATGTTCCACGTGTGCCGAGTCAGAAATAAAACATTCTCTCAACTCTCCCTTGCCAAAATAATTTCCATAGTTTTCACTATAGTTAATACATTTTTCACTACTCCATATGTGTATCCTTTATATAAGAGTGAAAATTCTGAAGGAAAATAAGACAGAGAAATTCAAGTATGAGGCTTAATTTATAGCTTTACATATTCCACAACTCAAAAATAAGCAGCTGGATATCAGTGGTGGAAAAGTAGGAAAGTTTGAATGTGTATGAATGGCTATAATCAGTTCCATTGAGGGAGACTAAATGTGACTGGCCAAGGTCTTTGTGCCATCGTTCCTTATACATGGAGCAGTGATGAGCACATATAATCGGGCATCTCAGACTGTCTAAATCATTCACTGCACATTATGAAGCTAATATCTGCATAATTTATCTTGCCTAAACACAATGTTGGTTATGAAAATTTTTATTTTTATATCAATATTGATGGTGTATATAAAATAGAAGAAAAAATGGAACTCTTATTATATTGAAGGCTACTAATTTCAAAGTCTTCTATGGATGAATGCAAGTGAGGTATTTATCTGGCAAGCCTCGCTGTTGTGTCTTCCCATAATTCCCAGTGAAAGAAATGTAACTTCCTACACTTGTCCTATCTTTACTAAAGCCCTCCTAGAAAATGTCTTCCTGTATCAGTTTACTCAGTATAAGTACTTTGTCTACTAAGGTGCAAATCGTGGAATATGATATCATAGGAATTTGAAGTTGGCCTTCCCTGAAATGTTGCTTTTTAGTAGTTAGCTGGAATATATTCCTAAACTCAAGTGCTTGGCGTGTGTCCTTTTTTAACCCCTTTTCTCTATTTCTTTCTATTTCTGCTTTTACCAGAGATATCATTAAAGAATATCAAATTTAAAAAGGGTCTTAATATTGTACTTTCTGAAACAGGTTTATATTTAATTCTATAATACATGAGTGTTATGATACTGGCCATTCTACTCTTATCCAGGGGGAATATCTGTTTTCCACGGTCTGTCTGCCTTTCTCTCCTTTCCTATGTCTCCCCTCGCAACCCCATATACACACACAAAGAAGTTTCACTTTTCGTGGTTGAGGTTTCATCCATAAATTGCAGTGTTGGCAGGTGAACCATAATCCTTTCATTTTGCTGGAGCAGCTTAGATCCTTTCCATCACAATGAAGTTTGCTGCCCTTAACTCCCATGTCATCTGACTCCTTTAATAAATCATATTGCCAACCTTTTGGAGACACCTTTTTACATGTGACATCCCCAGTAGGTTGGCAAAGGCTCCCTGGGCCATGCTTCTACAGATGATCGAGTAATAATCCTTCCCACTGTGAACATATGTTTGCTTTTGTTCTTTGTTTTGTGAGAGACTATCGT